>NC_135169.1:40890180-43772680 GCF_041146795.1 Maylandia zebra | reverse complement strand
AAAATGGTCCATGTACAGTCTAAAAAAAGACTGGTGTCACTGAGTTTACATATTTACTGTTTTGCTATAGCTTTCTGACATTTCCCCCCCAAACTGGCATCCCTCTACTTTGATCCACCATGAAACTGGACATGATCCAGGTTTATGCACTGAGTGAAAGGTGCAGTGATTCTGCATTAACAAGGTTCATTATTAAATATATAGAGGGTAGATTGATATGCTAAAAGCAGGCGTGTGTGTTTCCTGGAACATACCCAGTGCACATACCCTGGAGTGCTCTCCCTCCATCATCAGGGGGGTGATTTTTTTCCCCCCTTCGTTTATCGGGAAATCCTGCCAGTTGGATGCTCTCCCGGTCGTCCCCAACAACCTTTTCATACCCGTTCATATCCTGAATTCTTCTTTTTTATTTTGCACAACATCCTCACATTGTTCAAATGATGATTTTTTTTTTTGATATTGCACCTCTGCCGACCTCCCAGCTGACAGACTTGTGGCATCACTACTTCCAGTGGAAGTCATATTACCTTTGTCAGTCTATGGCTGTTGCTAAGTAACTTGAAAATGTCTGTACCTGCAGTCAGCATCTCACATTTTAAGATGGCATGAGTTTCTAGTTACATGTTATTTTTACAGCTGTGGCTGCCAAGAGGTACTGTTCTGTAATTGGCTTAAAAAAAATCTGTCTTCAAATGGATTTGTATATCAACCAAAGTATTATTGTTTTAGTCCAAAATATCAAATCCTAGCCAATAGACTAGTTTTAGGCTTAAAGATCGAAGTGTTTATGTGCTCTCCATAAGTGTTGCACTGCACTGTAACAGTGTGCCTCACTAAATGAGCACTGGAATTCTTAGAGGTGTGATGGGAATAAGCTAAACGTGTGACAGATGAAAGGAAACAGGGATGTGACTCAGTGGTAAAAATATCTGGCAACTCTTGTATGTGTTGCCTGCAGAACTGGAGCTTCCAGGGATGAGCAGAAAGAGGCGTGTGTCCATAAGCCTGTTTACAGATGAAATGAATCTGTGCAGCCATAATGAGGAAATACTAGTTACTCACTGAACGAAAGTCCAGCTTCTCTTTGGCTTTACTGAAAGGGTTCATGGGACTACGTGCATTCATGCTGTAGGCACTTCTCTGGGTTTTTTTTTTTTTTTTTTTTGGTAATATCTGTAAAGATCAGAAACTTCCTCCAATCAGCACATTTATAAGTATTGAATATGACCATTAAATGCAGATTAGTGTAGTAAAAAAAGTGCAATCGCTCCCTCTGAAATGTAGTGGAGTACAGTCACATAAATCCGACATACTCGAGTAAAGCTTCTCATGTTTGTAAGATAGTAGACTTACTTGGGTGGGTTAAATTCCATCACAGCTGGAAGCAGAAACATGCACATTAACTTGTCAGGAGCGCTCTGTAAAAGACTTTGCCACAATATTAACAATGCAGGAGGCAAAGAGCCCGATAAAATATTCATCGGCATACTTAAATAAATCAATAAACCAAAAAAAAAGAGGAAATGAACTGAAAGACCGGTGAACTTTTGCACCCCGGAGGCTCCAAGTTTCTCTCTTCCATTATGTCTGGAGTTGAGCCTTCATTCTTGCCAGGTTGAGGAGAACAATTACAGTCTCCCGCACCTGCCATTTACCAGCATGGAGGAATTGCGGTCATTCAGCAGTAAAGGCTCGGAAAAAATCGAGTGAAGCCGAACTCAGAACTCCCTCCCTCCCCTTTCAAGTCGTGGTGCAAGCAAGCAGCCATGTTGCCGCGAGCTTGTTCCGGTATGAGGGCAGGATCGTGCGCATAGACTGCATTCGGGCGCAGCTCCTCGCTTTTCTCCCCCCTCCCCGTGACACGCACCTCCGAGCAAGAAAAGCCCACTTTGCTGATAATGGATTTTACAACTTGATGATTCCTCCTTCGGTCGGCTGGTGACTGGAATATTAGTCGGTGTACCGACAGGACGAACTGGTATATCGCCACACTGCAGTGCAGCACTGGTGAACGACCTTATTCCAATCACGCAACACAAGGAAGAGCGCCGGTGATTTCCGTGGATTTTGAGCTCTGTGGGTTGCTCTCTGGCAGTCACCGCCACTGCGGTCGCTGGGGAATAAGCTAACGAGCTAGCCTTACCTCAAAAAATCCTGAATTAGCTAGCTACATGGGCTAATGTCGACCAGTTAGCTAGCGGAACAAATTAATTTGTGATTCTCACCTGCCATGTGACCATTTCACAAGGTGCTGCTTTTATTTTTAGGATACCCTGGCCCCGGATAACTCACTGGGAATATTTGAATTTGCTTTGTGAGAGGTGGGAAGGTCGAGACCTCGCCGGGAAATAACTTTGGCCCGAAAGTTTGTAGACCTCGGAGCTGGTTTGAAGACCTAAAAGGAAACATCTCTGCCACAAAAGGAGAAAGACAAACGGCGACACTGCGCGATGAAAACGACGCCGTGTCAACATTTGCTGTAAATTTTGGCAAGCGGTCATTGGTTTCCCCAAACCTCAGTTGGCAACCTTACAAGTTAGCACGATAGCCACCTATCTGAACCTTGTCTTCTTTCAATACAACCATTGCCCAACTTTTTCTTCAGGCTAGCATAAGTAGCTAGCTGATCAAAACGTCACAGCAGCAGGTAGTTAGCTCGCGTCTTACATCCGTGCTATACCTCACTGTTCGCTATCGACGCAGATCAACTTGAACTGGGAACTGAATGCCTTCACACCCAGGCCGGAGCTGAAGAAAACATTAGTTTTTTCCCATTTTCTGCTTGTTGACAAACATGAGACCTGCGGTTGCTGCTGCTAGCTAGTTTCGAGCTAGCTGGCTAACTCGGCTAGCCGCTGATGGTGGGATTCAACTTGTTGATTCACAGGCTGTCTGTCGCGCTGCTAGCTGGCTAGCACTGGACATCTGTTGGAGATTTTCCTCAGCTATCAACTACACAAGTTTTAAATGCTCAGCAGAGACTGACGAATCGTACTAGTTTCAAGGTTCCTTTTTCCATTTTTAATTTTTATTTTTTTGGCAACACAGACTCCTTCAAAAATGTCAACAAGGCCCCCACTGGTTCAAGTAATTGAAAATTCGGCCGGACAGGTAAGATGTCCTTGTAAATGACTCTTAAAAATGTAATTATTTGTGATATTTGTCCACAAAATTACTTGAAGTTCTCATCTGCTGGGGAGAGAGGCCTTTGTTGGCCTTTTACAGGCTTTGGTTGTCTCTGGTTGCTTTTTTTCTCTCCTTCCTCTCCTGTGTCTCTGTTGTCTTTGCCACAGAGCAGTGATTCACCAGCTTGCCTACGCACTCACATTGGATTTCCCACTCCTTACAGGATAGCAGAGCAAATTTAGGTTTCTGTTTAGTCTGTGTTTAGACATGTCCTCCCACTTGACTTTTTGTCACTTTTGACCTTCTGCAATACAGGCAATCATAAAGCTGAAAGTCAGTTTTCAACACATTTCTTTATCACCAAGTTTGATGAAGACATGTAGATTTCTTTTTTATTTATTTATGCTAATTTGCAACTTACCTGTCCTTCTGGAAGAAAGTTGCTTGTTGCACTCTTTATTTGACAACCTTAAATGTGTCACAAAGCTATCAGACAGAAGAAGTGGCATTTAAATGGAAATGAGAATTTGTATTTCAAATGGGAACTTGCAAGGAGGTTTGCGCTTGGATATATCCTCAGTTTATTAACAATAAACCCTTGTAGATCATTGTTCAAGGGGAAAAAAGTAAAACTTGGATTGCAAGTAGGGCTATAGGGGGTGACTGAAGGCACTCAGGCTGTGCAAACAATACGCATCTTCTGACCTAGTAAAAGCCTGCTAACCCCCATCCATATGTGAAAGAGCTCCAAAAAATCCCAATAAAAATTGAGATTCATCAGTTGCAGAGGCTGTGCAGATATGGTTTCCCGCTTCAAGAACCCTTTTTTGTCTATACATTTGATTAGTAGTTCTTTGAGGTATGTGCTCCAAATCCATACTAGATCGCTGGAAATAAGCTTCCATATCTGCAGCATCTGTCTTAATCTTGCAGACAGTTTTATCTTTCCATTATGAGAAAGCCGCATTTGCTCACATGAAAGCTATTATAGCTTCTAGTGAAGAGTGTGACTCGGGCAGTCCATGTTCAGCATCACGTGGTATTTGCCTCCTCATTAAAATCTCTGAATGTTTGATGGGGAAGGAAAATTGTCTAGGTATTGACAGTGTAGCCACTGGATGATGTCAGCAAGCGTTTGAAGCTAAACCCACTTTGCGGTGCTGTCCTACGAATGCATCTGTGGTGAGGATTTGCTTTTAGCAGCTGATCAGCAGTTTTGACGAGCGTGGGAACTTAACTAGAACTATTGTTTCCGACGTGCAAAGTATTTTTAATGAAACCTTTGTGAAAAATTAGATGCGTGGCTATGTAACACAAAAGAAACACAATAAGGGGAGTGCTACAGTGCACTCTGTCAAGCTAAACAGAAACGACAAAAACCCCAAACTTAAGTGTGAACTGCTGATGCATGGCCCTACCAAAATACAGAACTTATTTTATTAGCCAATAGGAGTGTGTCTTGGTAGTAAACACTGAAGGGTTCAAAGATATTTTTTTCTGTCTTTACTTCCCATAAAAGCAAAATGCTGACATAAGTTTACCAGTAGATACAACGCACGTGTACCGCTGCCTGTCGCCACTTCTGTTAAACCACTTTTTTTTTTCCTTACACATGCAGTGCAGCTGGAAACAACTTCTATTTATTACCTGATGGACATATGTGCAAGAATGCAAATGTCTGATCAGACAAACTGTCTTTAACCTACCAGCTTCCTAATGAGTCCACATGATCAGTCAGATTTCACCCAAACAAAAACTTTTAGACTTTTTCACCTGTTTTCTGAGTTGTTGTTTAAAAACAGCATCAGGGTGTAAAGAAAAGTGGACATACGCTTATATTCATATGTAGGCAAATAAGTAGACACAGTGAGAATGAGACATGCGTACACAGCTACACCCTTATGGGAACAAAGGTCAGCAGTAAGGCAGTAGAGTCATCCACTGTAGCTGCCTTTCGCACACAGTACAAACAGACAGGGCATTTCCATCTCCAGTGGGATCTTAAAAGTTGACGTCATAGTGAAAGCTGGGCGCTTTTGGACATGTTGCTGTAAGAGAGACACGTATAAAGTCATGAGCAGAAGCTTCCTCACTGTGTTCAGTGTGACAGCTTCTGCACAGGACCTTGCCGAAAGAGAAGCGGTTGATTAAAATGTCAGACCTGGCTCCACTTTAGCCAGATCTAGAATGGACAATCAAACATTGCCCATTCTGATAGGCAAATACTTGAAGGCAGAATATGGAGCAGTGTTTAGTTTGTAGCACAGGACACACAAAGCAGGAAGGGAGATAAGTGCTCCTGTGATATCTTGTCAGGCTCATAAGAGTGTAAAACCTAACTGCGGTACCTTGGCGATTAATAACCCCTCAAACTGAACTTGTTGTCGGACGCTGTTTGTGCGGCCTTAACCTTATGTCGGTTTGAAATAATCCTGCTGTTGTTCTGAATGCGTCCATTCTCGTCCCACAGCATCCAGTGAGGATTTAGGGTTGGATTTGAGGGGTAAAAAAAAGAGAAAAGTTTGGGGTCATGGCAAATTCTTAACTAGGTTTGTAGGCAAAAGGCCATGGATGAATACTCCCACACAAGTCCAGTCTGTCTTTAAAGGCCATGTATAGAAAGCCTTTGGTGTCAGGTCTCAAGATACGGGACAAAATGGCACCGGGCATGAGGACAGGCTAAGTGTTGACGAGTCTCTCTGTGCCCGTCAGAGATTTAAGTCTAGGTTCTGATCCTTTCAACCCACGAGCAGGTTATGATCCGCTTGTATCTGCTAAAGACGGCTTGATTGCAGTGGTTTGTTTTAATATTTTGAGGAACCCTAATTGGGAGCTGCTTTACTTGGCTTCAGAGTTTGCAAGCTTTTCTTTTTTTCCTTCTTTACACATGACTGCCAGCTAATCTGTGAGTTAATGGTTCTACAGGTCTGGGGGGATTGTGAAGTAAAGTTACTGACCAGCACAGTTTTCCATTCAGTCATCATGAACAGTTGCTGCGCACATATAATTAGAGAGCTGTCAAATACAGAGAAGTGACTTATGACATCTTTCTGACGGTGTGAAATGGCAGATATGTTGAGTGGCTTTGATCGGACACGTTCTCACGTTGTGCAAGGGTTCAGGCCTGCTGTTAGTTTGAGGAACTTATTTGTGGTCCACATGAGTGTAACAACATTTCAGTGTTAAATAACAGGATAAATGCATGTTTACTACGTGTTAGGTTGTATTTTTGTGTTTAAACTACCTGGTGTTAAAATATTACATGAGTGCAGTTTGAAATAGGTTTTGGCACAGGTCATCTTGTTAACAAGTTTGCACAGTTTGTCCACTTCCCTAGACATGATCACTGAACTGTCTGATTTCCTGTTTTACAGTGCTCTCCCTCTATTCATTAAGCCACGTCTTCTGACCCACTAATATAGCTAGAAATACTGGTATGGCTCTTCAGGTCTGTCAGTTCATCCTTCTTTGTTTGGATGGTTGCACACTATGCCGGATCTTCCGCACATTATAGAGCCAAGCCATTAATTTGTCAAAGTTGAGACATTTCCTTATTGGGTCATTGGGAGAAAATGTAAAACTAACTGAACTAGATTTGGAAGTGGCGTTAGAGGTTTTGAGTTTTCATGAGGTTTATTTACACAAGTCTTTATTCCCAAAGGACTTGCAACAAGGAACAAGGAAATAAAACACAATAGGAGATAAAGCACTTGCCCACCTCCAGCCAGATGTACATAACAGTACATACAGATGTTACATCCTCACACACTCCTATTAAAATTATTATAAAATGTGTGGGGAGAATTTCCTCACCTTCGGATCAGACATAAACATGTTTTGTGTAGCTCACTGTGGTTGATATGAGGTGGTGGGCACGCACAATGGGATGGAACATAGTGATCTAGTTGTCTGTTTATTTGTTGTGTAACTCCACTTTTGCACTGGCTTTTTCCACTTTAGCTCCTGAAAGAATTTAAAATTGTTTTGTTTTTTTCAAGCAAAAACAAAGGAATAAACAAGATAAGCAAACAAATATCTATATTGCTCTGGGGCAGACAGATATTTTTACAGTACAGAATATCATCATCGGTATATCGGTTTCTTTTCTTGTCGTGTACACAGGACTATGGAAAATTTCAAACTTAAGGCATGTTCATATGCTTTATCTTAAACGGCTATTAATGACAAGTGCAGTTCGTAAGCCTTTTTATGAACCGTCATTTCTCCCGTCATACCTCCTTTGTCAAGTGTGTTTCAGTGCTGGGTTAATCATTGAGCATCCTTCTGACGCTTAGTGTGATTGAGACTGGTGCAACGTCATTTTGCATCAGACTGATTGGAGTTCACCGAATTAGTGAATGATTGAAGGTCGTCGACCACATCTGCCATTGCTTTCAGTCTTGACAGCAGTGCCTTGAGCCTATGGTAATTGGTGAACTTGAGTGGATGGATATTAGCTTGACAACTGAGGGTTAAACTGTATTAGATAGTTACTTTTGACTGTTTTTAATAGTTACTAACTATTCCAAGCAGGATACTTTTTTAACTACTTAAAAACTGTTTAAAAGTATCCTGATGAAAAGATGCGAATGTAGCTCAGGTTTTGTAAACAACCCCCCCAAATCTTATGGATAGTTTGATCCTTTTACCTGTGGAAACCATAATCAACATGAACTCGGGGTTCCCAGCAATATACCTACAAAGTCGATGTGGAACTCTCCAGGCTTAGGTTGGTCAGGGTTGCAGTTTACCCTGACATTGGTCACTGGCAGACACCAGGTTACTTCTAGTTAGTGAGTGGAAAATGTAACTTGTGTACCAAAAAACAAAGTCATTGAATGAAGTGCATGGTAGTTCATTGATCTAAATCAGTTTATTGATTTATAAAATGGTTAATATAACTTGAACTGTTACAGTTCATCAGCAGTAGTTTCTATTTTAGCTTGACCTTTGTAAACGCCACGAGAACTGAAACAGTGATGCTTGCAGATTCAAAATCCTGTTGAGCGTCACAACAGAAAACATGAAGGAAATAGGAGTAGAGCTGAGCACAGTTTGATGCTTTTCACTCGATACCTCAGGCGTATGAAAGAAAGCAAGAATATCCCACCAAGCTGGGGAGCTGGAAATGTAATATAGATAAGAAAGGAGCACTGAACGTGTGAGTGTGTTTACTTGATCTGTGTTCACCTTTTTTTTTTTCATCTCTACATTCATGCTCTTTTTGGATGAGTCATCGTGTAAAGGAGCTATAGGACACATGTATGCACACACAAGTTGCTGTAATGCCCAGGAAACCATAAACCATGTCTCTCCCGCTCCTTATTAGAGCCATCACTAGGCAGATGAACAGAGAGACAAAGCTGGCCAGGGCCTTAGCAACAGAGAACCTGCCTTACACACACAAGCGTTTACTTCCTCACACTCGGATTTGCTCCTGCCTATACACACACACACACACACACACACACACACACACACACACACGAGCACAAGCAGTCTCTCATTTTCCCCTTACAACTGGGTACGTTCAGTTAGTCAACTGCAAGTGCATTTATACCTGAAGGTCCGGGTGCAGGTGCTACCGAGGGATCTGACCGACATGCACTGAAATTCAGTGCTCAGTCTGTGTGTGTGTTTTGTGTCTTGAGGGAACAGGGTAAAACAGGCCCTACCAGTTGAGCAGAGTGGTAGGTGTGGCGGCCAACTGTAGATGTGCGATTTGAAGAGCCTGACGTCATTTAGGTGAAGGTGTGGGTTTCTTTCACCACTTCAATGTAATTCAGTCGCTTGATATCAGTTTGCTGTGAATACTTGGATTTCTTCCTGTAATCCAGTGTGCCTGGTTTTTGTGTCAAGGAAAAGTTAAAAACTTGAGAACATCATTAAATTGTCACATTTTTGAGTATTAACTTCTTCATAATTGTTTCCTGAAGTAAAGCTATTTATGTAGTTTGACCTTTAAAAAACAAACATCTTAGTTTCAGTTTAAAACGAGGGCTTTCAAACATGCATCCGAAGTGCTATTGTTTTTGCTCTCTTGACTACATTCATGCTGTTGTGGTGCAGCTCAGTATCCAAAACATATTTCCCAAGGCTGAGACGGGCTGTGCCAGAACTTGATTTGCCTACTTAACTGTCTTTGAAAGTGGTTTTAGTTGCCCAGCTTAATATTTAACTTCATACTGCACTCATCACTATAACATTTGTGTGGATTAAACACTACAGGTACATTGTTACCACAAACCCATCCAAAACCTTACAGTGTAACCTGTGTCATAACCTGATGGACACTTCCCTAGAATTTTGACTGTGTTGTTGCAGCCCGCACAGGTTTAAATGCTGGGAACGGCGTCAGGCACCTGCTCAGGCTATGTTATAGGCTTAGAGAGACGTCATCTCTGCTTAGGGCTGGGTGCTGCGGCCAGAAATCATTCAAGTACAAGGACAGGACTGAAAGTGAGTTAAACAGCAGCCAGTATCCAAAGAAAAACTTTGAAAGTCTTTCAGAAAACCTGGAGATCTATAAAAATGTAAATAACTTTAACTGTCACTGGGCTCCCTCAGTTGGGGATAGTTCAAAGTTTTTGGAGTTGGCATGTATGAGGTTCTGATCCAGTGTTTCCAAAAACAGATGGAAATCAGTACGCTCCGCATCATGGAGTACTGACCAGCACAGAAGCCAGGCGATCTACAAATGGATTTTAGTAACCTACAAAAAAAAATCAATCTCTCTAAGTGTATGCTATATTAAGAACATTTTTAGGCCTTTACTTTCAATCAAAAACCCGTTATGCACCATCATCAAAGCAAACTCAATCGACAGTAATTTTACTTTGCATGATGAGTGAGTTTGCTGCTCTGTCTACAGCCTGCATTGGTTATGTTTTTGGTTTAATTTATTAGTTTGGATCCGCAAGTTCAAATGACTGTTTGTGAGACTGATTGTTTGAAAAATAAATTCCCACACGACAAATTTCGTCGACTTTTGCCACATTGTGCATTTGTATCAGTTGTTACTTATTTGTGTGACCTAAGTATTGCAGTGGAGCTTTGAGAATGGGCAAGTAAATGTGTTACAGGGTTGTCAGAGAGCATCTTTGTTCAAAGCGAGGTGGCCGGTCGTGGTGCTTCATCTGCGTGTAACACGCATGTAACCTTCAGCTTTTCCACCCTGTGAGAGCTACACAGACCTGTTTACTCTGGTGGCTCGCACACACTGCTCACACCCAGTGTTACATAGCAGCAGGAGGAGGGCACACAAGGAAGTGTTATGCAGTGTGTCCCAACTGTGACAGCAGTAGTGCAAACACAAACTCTGAACTGATTTGACATGTACACACACATTCACTTATCTAGGGAGTTTCAGTGTAAGAGAACACACACAACACTACATTGACAGCAAACTGAGATCGAGCGTGACACCACCTTGTTAAAGTTAAGGCCTCTCAAAGATTTACTTGGCCTCATGCGGGGTGTCAAGTTTGTTTGGCTAGTATGGCTATATAGTAGCTGTACTGTACATAACATGTTAGCCTGCAGGATTTTAGAAGGCATGACAAAGAAGCAACATTAACCAGTGTACTAATATTACAATCGCTTTTTGTCCTGAATTCAAATGGAGATGGAGCTACACCTGGATTTATGAATTACTGCTTCAGCTGAAATGTTGCTTAATCACGTCATTGTTCCCTACACCCGAAGGAAGGTGCAAGCTGATATGCATTGGCACATTTCTTGGCACTTGCTATCAAAATTATTTCTCCTTTGTGTTGGCGTCTAACTGTATTTTAAAAACTGTCCATTATTTATTTATTTTAATCAAATGAACGGTGCATTTTCATATCTGCTCTTAAGTGAGGCATTTTTCAGACACTCGATATGTAACATCAACATTCTGCAAAAGTCTCCCATTCAGACATGGCCTGCTTCTTTTCCTCGTGACTTCATTGAGACATATCATATCAGTGATTTGTGAGTCTGTGTGAGCTCGGTGCTGGCTGATGGGCTCAGAGATACAGATCCCTCTTCTGGAGTTTGAACAGCAAAAATTCATTGTAGATTAATATTTCAATCTTACTGTAAATTAGAAGTGGACACCAGAGATGCATGCTGTCGGGGTATTGTGTGTGCATGAGGTAATACTGCTGCTTTGAAAGTTTTACGTAAACGTTCCAGTCATTGACTGTTACAAAAACACGGCCAGGCTGCTCATTCAGGCATAAAGCATACGGATTCTCTCAGACTAATATTAAGAAATGAAATGTTTATACTGTCCATGGTCTGAAAGCTGAGCAGAAAGCACTCTGTTAAATCCCAGACTCTCCCAGGGGCTTTAGCAGTAGTTTATTACAGAGTAGCCAACCCTTGTGTGTGTGAGTGTGTAAGAGACAAACGCACGCCTTTGCGTTGTCAAGTGCCACATTTCAGCACCAGATCATGCCCTCCAGTATCTGAGCGATTGACCACTTGAATTAACTTTTATTTCCATTAGCGATGTCCCCACAGCAGCAGGGAAGTCAGTCTGTTTAGAATGAGAATTGTCTGCAGCTAACGTTAAATCTATTTACCGATCTCCAACTTTCTGAACTGTTTTTGCAACATTTAACAAAAGCCGTTCTTTTGTATATTCCTTTTCTTTTCATGCCGCCCACTAAGACTAATTTCTAGGCTATTATTCTAACCCACTTCACCGCTAAAGCCCTGATTTTTGCAACAAAGAAGCTGTCTGATAAAATTCCTGTTCACATGAGTCCAAGTGTATAAAGGTCCAGTTCACCGAATGCCAGATGTTCAGAAGGCTTGGTTGACGAGGATGAGTGTAAAATGTAACTCTTACACTTGTACAGCAGTTTATTTTTGCCCTGTAAGTCATGCATAATGCTGATAACGAAGCCTTATTAATCCTTGTCTAAGATGGCCCACAGCTCCTTGCGTTTTATCATGTAGAATTTGTTTAATCTATTTTGTAGTATTCACAAATAACAAGGAAATGCATAGATTTCTGTCAAATAACACAACCAGGATTGATTGGAGGCTGGTTGCCTTTAGTACCAAAGCCCCATTCTGAGCCAGGAAAACCCTGACTATGGTGATTAGATAATAACAGTGTGCTCTGTTCAGATGGATTTTTTCTGACACTTCTGACACTTATGATACACAAAATATTGCCATCTAAGGACAATTAACTCTCTTTGTCACGTACACTTTTTATGTGCTTTGATCTTGGGTTGAAGAAAAGAATTACGGGAAGGAAGAGAGCACAACGGGTAATAAAAGAAAAGAAGTATGAAGAAGAAACCAGCATTAAGATAGATGGCAGGATTTAGGAAGTGACAAATCTCCATGACAACACAGCCATCATGACTTCAGCTTGGTGTGTGTGCGTGCGTGTGTGTGTGTTCCCTCTCACTCAGAAAGTAGAAGTAATGCAGCTTCTGTCTGTAGTTGTTCTGTGTGTAGTAAAGTAAGTTTGCACATTGAGTCCAAATGTTGTTGGGGGATTGAATCCTTGATGCAATAGCAAAGTTTTTATGACTTTAAGACTTGAGTTATAACTGTTGTCCCCATATTACCTAATTTCATATTAGAAATGTGCACTAGTCAGCTAGACATGTAAACATTGCTGCCTTTGCTAGTCAGAACCAGAAATGCTCGTTAAACTAAATATTCTTTTTTGGAATAGAAGGATTATTTTTGTTGCATCATTTGCTGGCTTTAAGATGCTCTGCAGCAGCCTCCTATTGGAGCTGCATTTCTGCTAGGTGGAAAGTTGTGATGGATTACAGCTGTGAAAAGCAGCACATTTCTGCACTGTTTTGATCTAGAAAACCAAAGGTGGTATGTAGCCTGTGTCATAGTAAGCTGACATAACCGCTTGGTAGAAGCATCGCATAATTCTATTCATGAAGAACGCTGCTGGTGCTAGCATTTAGACCAACCCTTGGCAAACTGACGTGGCATATGCATGCCAAAAAGTGCTTATAGGAATATGATCAACGTTTTCAAATCGCACACGAATGGGGACCAGCAGCTGCTTTCAGCTGCTTTTTCACAGGGCACCTGTGTTGATGCCATGAAAAACAAACTGTGCTTTAAGTATCACCTGTAGCGAGAGCTGCAAGAAAAGATTATTTTGGATAGTCAACTAATCTGCCAAATTTTTCTTTGATTAGTCAATGATTATTTCAGTAACTGTTATCACCACTTTCTGTGGGCAAACCTCCTGTTCCAGGTTCCAGTACCTCACCTGCTCAAGTCTGCCCAACTGTGAATATCACCCTGTTGTCTGGTCCCACAGGCAATAAAATTAATGACCCAGGAAACACGTGAATTTGAAAATAGTCAAAAGTATTTTAACATCACTTAATAGGACCGTCAGAATAAAAATTAAATAAATAAAAATAGCAAAAATGAAAGTGCTAGTAATGTTTAAGCAAAAGCTAATGTACAAATGGGGAAACTAAAAAAAGCTTTGAAAGTTCATGAGTTTACAATTACAGTGGACATGCTAACGATGCTCTCTCTCATGACTTCAGCCATTTGTAGCCACTCCTGTTTAATGGCTTACTACTAGCTAACAAAATTGAAATGGTGTTCGCTTAGCAAACATCATTCGGACAAGTTTCTGACAGGTAAGCTAACATAAACACTACTGTACAAACATTAACATAAACTAATTTAACTATTCATTCTGAAACGTCACAGCTCCAGGGTGATGACGTTTTAAATGCTCGTGTGCTGCAGCACTGCTGTCGTGGAAGGAAATGTCCACGTTGCACAGTCTGCTTTAAATTAGTTTTCTGTCAAATGCTTTCACATTTTTAAAAAGAAAAAAATATATATATCTTGTTTCCATTTTCTTCCGTCCTTTGTTCTTCTTCATTGGTATTGCGTGCGGTCTTGACAGACGATACAGGCGTTACTGACCCCATAGCTTCCTGTAGTGTATTGCGGTTACAAAAACGCATTTATGTGACTTAAGGATATAACTCAGCGTCGACATCATCGATTACAACGACAAATCGTTGCAGCCCTACCGATAGGACATTAGCTTACTGCACAGCATTCAAGGACATTGGTAGTGAGCAATTGGGGGCAATAAACTATAGCTTAATAACTTTGTTTGTTTTTATAGCAGCGTGGCTGCACTTGATTAAGCCCAATTTAATTTTTATTAAATAAGATTAAGTTTGGACAAGTGTATTTAAGGAGGACTGCTCTCATCAACTACACATCTTGCCGCCAAATTACAGCAAGAGGCTCGTTACAGACCACCTCAGATTTCCTCACATGGTAAATTGGCTATTTGAAGGCAGCGTACAAGCCTGTTAGTAAGATCACATGTAACTGACATCGCAGCAGCTCTTTTAATGAAGTCAGAGAATCTGGCTGGGCTTGAAAATTTTCCATTTTTCTTGTTTGGATGTACAGGCTTTCAATTACAGCTGAGTATTGTTGTAAACGGTCTTTAAAATTGAAGAAAAGCGAAAATTCTGAGTTTTAACTCTGGATTTAATTGGAAATTGTCCAGCTCCATGCCCTCTTTATAAGTTATAAGCTTTATTTTTTGATTAATTATCAGCTGTTGTTTTCTTCATTTGTAAGGTTATATTCATTACAAATTTATGAAGGAGTAATGATACCTAGAAAGCACGGTTCAGTATAAACCTGCCATGGTTTGGTACATTTCTTGGCTAAATCACTTAAATGCTCCATACTGTCAATAAGAAAATACTCAGCTCTTAACTCTTCACTGCAAAGCAAATAAAAGTGCATTCTACATATAATGAACAGAAATAAGCAATTAAAACTAGCGATGAAGTAGCACTAGTTTTCTACTTTTGTTAACACTGAGGACATGGCTCGTTGTGTAGACAGCTGATTGTCTCCCTGCTTATTATCAGCTGATTTGTAGGTTTTTGCTTTAGGGTAAAACTACAGATATTGATGTGTTGTCAAATAGGAAACTCAGCTCATTACTCATGCATTTAAAAAAAAAAAAAAAGAAAAAATTGTTTATCAGTTACTTTTCAGTCTGAAATACTACAGTGCAGTGTGTTGTTTCAAGCTTTCTCTGAGCCTTCAACAACAAACTGAAGTTGTCTTTAGACAAGAATGAAACGAGTCACAAATTTTTAGTTAATCATTTCAAATGAGGGGGAACATTGCGAGAATGTTTAATTGTTAACAGCAGTTTGGGATGTGCAATTTAAAAATGTAATTTGGAAAGAAAAACAGCATCTAATAGTAGCTGCCAGTGTACCATGTTAGTTGTTGCCAACATTGGCAACAAAGTTGCAAGGTTTTAATTGTGTGTAATTGCATTAGTTGACATGTCTTTGTCATAATGCCGCTTTTTTAGAATTAAACTCGCACAGTTTGTTACACTCTACAGAGATGTAACAAAAATAATCCTTCTATACTAATTTCAGGCCGTTTCTCTTATAAAAACTAAAACTTTCAGTTGTGATTACAATTGAATGTACACTTAACACTTAATCAGTTTAATAGTTGATAATTAACTGGCGTCTGGTAGTGGTAAACTGGAAAGAATGAACAGTGTCTGTTTCTCTTAATGTGCTGCAAGTTGGGTAATTTTAATTTCTTACCCTAGCTCAGTTTGTAATGATCATTTTTCTTGGTGTGTTTAAAGTTCACCTGTTCCCTGTTTTTTAAACCTTAGGTTAGCCCTCTGTTGTTGAGGTCAGTTGACACAGGCCAATCTCACATTTGGTTTCGGCTGTCCTACTATTAGTGCATAACGCGTACTTCTTGTGCAGCCCTCCCTTACTTTCGTAACTGCACTGTTGTATTTAAAAGAAAAAAGGCTGAATCTGATTGCCTTTCTCCCAGAACTCAGACTAGTAAAGGTCAGTGATTGGAAGTCAAAACACAGGCAGTACCTTAGATTAGCTCGACTGCTTTGTCTGTGTTGTGGTCAATTGCAAATGCTTGTGTTTACAGTGTAACAGAGAGTGGATTTAAGCTGCAAACATCTTGTCAGTGACTTTCCATCTTGAGTGTGTGCTGGGAGGTGTGTTTTAGTTGGACTGGGTCTGAACACTATACTGCCATTATATTTGTTTTAGAACAGGGCTGTCCTCACTGCAGATTAGTTGAGACGCGGTAGCCAAAAAAGTGTGGCTCTGAGTTTTGCGGGTGGCTTATCTTCCTTTATTTCATTGTACTGCAGATGTGTAACAGGTTGGTAAACCTTGTGAACTTTCACAGCCAACCTTGTATTAAGTAACAACAATATGAAACGGCCAAATTACAAATGAACTAAACTGTAAATTCACTAAAATTTAAATATAACTTTGAATATGGGCATTTATTTATAGTGGGGAAAGGGTACATCTGAGTAGTGTCCTGTGTCACCCTTACTGCACAGGCACACAGTTTCTTTTAGTATGCCTTAACAGTGTCCCCACAGTCTTAAGTTGCAAAGTGTATGAAGATAATTAAAATAACCCCATGGTATCATGTATTGCTTTAAAATTCATTACTTTATACAAACCAGAAACTTGTGTAAACATGTTAATGTTTGTGTGTTACTATAAGGAAGTGGCTTACAAAGCTGTCAAGACATGTGCACAATGTGCACGTTTTGGTTTTAAGCATTCTATAGATGCTGCAATGCAATCGCCACAGGAGTGTTTAACTAAGAGATAATAAAAATAAAAGTTTTACAGTCCATATTTGGACTCGTTTTTTGTTTTTCCTGTCAGCAACATGAATCTCCAAGTACTGTCTTGGAACAGAAGCACATAGTTGGTCCAGAGAAAGTTAGGAGTCACCATGGCAACCAAGAAAGTGAAGTTTTTAAAGAAGTGGCAGCTGTTGTAAGTTTTAACCCAAGCTTGTGGTTTGGTAAACCTGACCCAGCAGCTTTTGATGCCTAAACATAACCAACTTGTTTTTCACATTCAAACCTAAACACGCCCTCTGTACTCCATACACATGACTAATTTGTTTTAGGATAATGCAAGAACTTAATTAGGCAACAGCATTTTAATTATTAGCGTATTTAAAAATGATAAAAATCTGAGATATTAATGACCTGAATTTTGGTCTCTGGTAAGACAGCCATCTCTGCCACCAGAACCTCCAAATTGTGCAAATGTTCACACTGATGGCTGGTTGATGGATGGTTTGTGTGGTTTTCAGTTTGTAGTAGTTAGAATTTTTTATTTGAAAGTGGAAAAACGTCAGTTGTTCATGTATATGTAAGAGAAGTCATGTGCAGGCATCGAAAGTAAATGGTGGTAAATCTTTCTTGAGGAGCATGGGGGGGGATGTTTAAAGTCCAAAAATTCTAATCATTAGTTTTGTAGGTTGTGACTATTTCATGAGATGACACGAGAATGAGTTGACTTGAAGTTGTCTGTAAAATCTGGACTAAATTAACTCTCAGACCTCTGAGATAGCATAATTGAATATTTCAGTTTGAAAATTAAGACTTAAAAGCATGCAGCTGGTTTCACTGGAAAGGTTTTTTTTTTTCTTTTCAATTTCATCCTTAATGTCCCTCATTAATGTGCTGGTATTAACTAAGGTTTAGAATTGTGCCTTTAATTTCTGTCCTTATTTTAGCGTTGCTACGTAGATCTGTTGGGATTTTTGTCTCCAATTTACTACCTAAGCTTTTTCCACTGAGAATAGGATCAACTCTCCAATGACCTCTGATGGTCTTGACGGACATGAAAATGTATATTACGCTGAGTCTTTGTGTGGTTAAACTCTTGTCTAAACTGTGTATATTACCAGTTCCACGTTGGTATTCATGAGTCAGAATCAACTTCAGAGTAATATGAGTAGAAAACAATGATGTCACTTATTGTCCTCCGACACGTCTATAATTAAAACTGGGGGAAGTGAGTATGCATGTGTGTGTATACTGGGGGAGGGGGTTTGCATGGTCTGCAGCTGCCCAAAAATGAAGGAAGAATCAGACGACAAAAATAGTCAGACATGAAAGAGGATAGGAGAGGAGGAAGACTAAAGAGCAGAGAGGTGTAGGAAGCATGAAGGAACTTGGAGGAAACGCACTTGAATTGTAAAGACCAGTATTTGCCCTCAGAACTAGTTTGCAGGACGTGCTATCCCAGCAGGAATCTCCACTGATTGTAGCTGTTTAGAGCAGCCACAGTCCAGTGGCCGAGCGAAAAGTCGGCTATCACAGAGTCAGTGAGGATGCGATACTGTTTAAAAAGCCGAGCTAATTGTGCACTTCACATGAAAAAGGCCACAAATACAGTAAACAGGCGAAAAAAGGGAGAACTAGATGAAGTGGTACAATGCCCCTGCACTCTCTCTCTTCATCTGGGTGTGAATTTCAGATGGTATCGCCCTCAGAAGTGAAGTTTCATACTTTACACTGCCTCGGTTAGCCCGTTTACTTTAAATATGCTTTAATGTTCTTCTGGCTTCTGTTTTCGTGTGTCAGTTTCTGTTTTAATGTAATGTATCAAATTGCGTTGTGACAGCAGGCACGCATTAGCCCTTTGAAGTGTCTCTCACATTTACATTCAGTCATTGTTTATGAACTAATGTTAATTAATACAAAAAATAGAACCATCTTTACAACTCCCAAAGATTATGCAGAGTTGCTCATTCACATGTAGATATTGTTCAGTAACCTTGTTGTTACCTGAAATACTATGTGTTTAGAAAGGGGCTGTCCCTGGAGTCTAACATGCTTTTATGGACAATCGCACTGTGGTAGGGAGCTAGAAGTGTAACATCCAGCAATCGGGCAAGAGTTCAGGTCTTCAGCGCGCGTGTGAAAAATTGGCTTAAAGTGTGGGAAAGCATCCTAATGACAAATTGTCCAGTCTTAACCTTATAGTCATCTAGATTTTCCTCTCCTTCAGCAGGAAACTAAAGGATTCACACTCCCACAGACTAAACTTTTGCATTTGCAGTCTCAGTTCAGTGTACGCTTGTCTTTTATTTTTAAAGTTGCCACCCAGAAATTAAACAGCGTGAATGACTCCTGCTGCTGTCGCTCTGGCAGACACAAATTGACAGTTCCTTTACTGCTCAGCAATCGTGATTACAAACTGTTCTCAACTTTACACCGTCACTGTATTGACCCCAAAGCGTGCACAGCTGAACAGTGGCAGTGCTGTGCTGCACCTGTGCTCTTGATGCAGTTTCTTCTGGATTCACAGAGCTATTCCTCTTTATCTCCTCTTGCTGCATCTTCAGAAGTGTATCTCTGATGGGGATTTTTTTTAAATGCAGATTGGAGACTAGAGAGCAGCCCTCAAACAGGTGGCGTTGCTATAACTTTAATGCAAGTAAACATAAAAATGTAATGCAATGTGTGGAGGATTACTGAAGTTTGGTTAGTTGACATAACCTGATGCACTTCCTCGTGGTAGCTGCAGAGCTGTGGTTAGGCCGTTATAACCGCATTAGGGAACATGTAAGATGGGGGTTAAATTGTTCCTAATAAGAGGCAGGCAAATGCCATCATGTGACAGGAAGTAGACAGAAAACAGACAAAACACCTGAAACGACCTTATCCAC
The DNA here is from genome assembly GCF_041146795.1 of Maylandia zebra. Classification (NCBI taxonomy): domain Eukaryota; kingdom Metazoa; phylum Chordata; class Actinopteri; order Cichliformes; family Cichlidae; genus Maylandia; species Maylandia zebra. The sequence continues at coordinate 43,753,018 of NC_135169.1, read as the reverse complement.
AACACAAGGTTAGTCATTCTTTGTTGCCGTGTGATAAAGTCCTGATCCTAAGATTAGCGTCCACACTGAAATCTTAGATCGCTTCATAGTGTTTCTTTTCTGAAGCATTCAAATATTTGACACGTGGAACATCGCGATGTCTGTTTTTCTCTCTATCTGGCTGTAGAGTCTGAGGCTGACAGCTGAGTAGGTTTCGGTTCACTGGAAATGTCTCGACTCTTCCCATGATTTACAGTGTCTCCATCGCCACTCGTGTATTGTAATGCGGTCTGTTTGTGTGCAGTTGTCTTTATTTATTTAACACAGAATGGTTGATTTATTTTCTTAGTCATTGTTGACAGCGACAGCTTCACCTGTCAGTCTGGCTGGTACTGTCATTTCAGTCATATCCGCTGCAGTGAAGTCAAAGCACACATCACTGATTCCTGCAAACAGTTCAGTCATGGAAATGTACAGTTTCTTGTCTAGCTGAAAGTGCACTGAGAAGAAAAAGCCATGATGTGATTTCCTATGTACACATGGAACGTTATTGCAGTATAAGAGAAGTACAGCAATTTTATGTCGTATACTGGGATATTTGTAATTAGAGCTGTTTATATATAGTAGAGCTAATTTGTTAAATTTTGTGGTTTTTATAATGTGTTGTGTTACGAACTCTGAGGACAGCCCAACTGATGTAGAAGCTTTGCACCGTCAGATTGGGCCTCATTGTCTCAAGTAATGCCCACACTGGACATTTTGTCTGTCTCCCTCTCCCACATGTTCCAAAAATAAAAATCATTTGCTTCGCCCCTCACATAAGTGCACATAAGCCCCCTTCTCCTGTCCTCTGGGCTTAATGTAGCTGTCATTTGTTTTTTTTTATCTCAATTCCCCCGATTGTGTTGGAGGTCTGCACTGTCAGGATGAGGATGCTTGAGCATGTGTGCGCGGGGGTTTGTCGGGACGCAGACGTTAGATCATACCATCTGGAGCAAGGAACACGCAACCATAGTGAAGTAATCACGGTTATCTTTCTTTCCCGTGGCACAAGATTTGCTAACGGTGAAGACGGTGTTGATAAAAACGTGGTCTGAGGGTATTTTGCAACCCAACGGCAGCTTCTCATTCGCGCAAGCCAAGGGGAGATAATTGGGTGATTAAATGACCGGTCAGTGGGAGACGACGAAAGAAAGGGTCAGTTTGTACTGACATCTTTACTCTTTACCAGCAGTGTGAATTTCACCTGACGCTTTCTTCTGTTGGTATCAAATCTCTGTGAGATGTGTGCAACTCACACCCTCACCTTTGTGTGTATTCTAGTGTGTGTGTGTGTGTGTGTGTGTGTGTGACTCGTCACCCTGGAGCCAGTCGTTCTCTCCTCTGACCCTGATCCCTGTCACCTGTCTGCTCAGATCACACACACAGACACACAATTGCTGTGACCCTTTCCTGGAGCTGAAATCCAATCGCAGTTGCCAGCCATACAAAACTTGCCAGCACAGCAAGGTTGTGTTTTTCTTTTTTTTTTTTTAAATGTTGGGGGGTGTATGTGTTTGATTCGAACAACTTACTGTCTGCTTTGAGATGAACGAAGGCTCAGTACGACCATGTTAAAGGACTTAACACGTACACATTGACCTTGGACTGAGTCGTGCAAAGAACTTAAATGATGTCTAAGCTTTTTTCCAAAAAAGCCCAGTAGCTGAGTTAAACAGTAGTTACACAAAATATCAAATGTTACAATTCAGAAACTTTTCCTAAATCACTGAAAATATGCTGAAAAACAGTGTTTCATAAAGTCCATCAGCTACATTAAATCTTTTAGTAATATGTAAACATGCTTGTGAAATCTCAGTATGCAAGAGACAAATCCGAAAACCTAATATTAGATGATCTTCATGTGGGACTGCACTAAAAAATGATGTTTCTGTACTCGAACTCGATGGATCGGCTCAGAAACACGTGGAACATCTTTATTAAATGGATCAGTATTTATTTCCTGGTTTTCTACTCTGTATGAGTAAATGCAATTAAAATGACTCTGGGGTAAAGCAGAGAATTGCCATTTTCTGTGATGATATTGTGTGATAAGTGCAAAAGCCACAACTATCTCATACGTCTTGTAAGGCACAGTTTATGCTGAACCATATTTACAAATTTCAGTGCCACATGCTGATGTTCATGGTTTTTTGGGGAAGGCCTTGCATACGTCATCGGGTCCTAATAGCATGCTAAATGTATACCACATGTATGGCTAGCGTAATGGTCTGGGTGCCCTACAGTCCAGACCTGTCACCAGTTGGACACAAGGCCCCAAATTGTTAAAAGCTGAGAATATGTAAACATGTTGAGACTGGGGAAAAATATTTGGCTTTGAGGAAAAAAAATCTACTTGGTAACTAAAAACTTGTTGCTTAAAAACAGGGTCAGCATGTCTAGATTATAACCAACCTCTAAGGGTCTGCTTTTCCTAGTGACGTAAACTTGAGACTGAGCGCACAGGTTTGTGTTATGGGGATATCCGCGTACCTGCTAATTTTTTGCGACTTTACAATGCACCAACGTCACCTCAGGCAACAGACTTGAAGAAAACCTCTGAAGTGCAACAGGAATGACTACTCGGCCGTCACGTCTCCAGCTGCCTGTGACCACAACAGAGGATAATTGAGGCTTAAGCCCACAGTGGTAGCGCCTATCCTCAGTACATAAGAGAACCAGTTTATCAGACTGTTAGCTTAGTTTTAGAGTTCAGCAGTTCTCTGACGTCTACACATGCCTAAATAATAAGCACTGTCATAATGTGGTAGGTGCTACAGGGAAAACTGTGAATTTGAATCTTAAATGTTAGAAAGGGTGTAATGTGAGCAGTCCACCAGCAGAACCGGTAACCTATACAAGTTTTAATAGGAGAAAAAAGGGGAGTTTCCATTTCTTGCTGTATTTTTAATCAGCATTTGCTTCCCAGCTATTTACAGATTTTCTTACATCTGAAGCAACAGATGTGGCGTTTTCTCTATAATGGTGACAGCTGTCGGATGAGGACGGTTTCCAATTACATCTCTAGGTTTAAAATGCGTTATTACGGTCTTCCTCCAAAAGTTCACAGAAAAAAACGTGTGTTTGTGTGTGATGCTTATTTTGTTTCACTTGGGTAATTGTTATATAATCACTGACCCAAATGCTTTAAAGTCGTGTCCTTTTTTTTTTTTTTTTTTTTTTTATAATCACTGATTCTGTGTTCTTGCAGTTTTAAGGAAATAGGGCTGGTCAGTGGCACTAAAAAGTCAGCGAATCACAAACCTTTTAAATGCCCTGTAATTTGTGCTCTGTCATGTTTCTTAGTTAAATTTCTTTAGCCTTTTGCTTACAAGTCATTACATTGTCTTTATGGTTAAACTGTACTGTACTCCCTCTTTCACAGGAGTCCAAGTTATCATCTGTCCGCTCCAGTACGTCGCGAGGTCGAAACTCCGTGGCCACGACCACATCAGACGAGCAGCCGCACATCGGTAACTATCGGTTACTGAAAACCATTGGCAAAGGCAACTTTGCCAAGGTCAAACTGGCACGACACGTCCTCACCGGAAAAGAGGTAGGCATGAGTGCACGCGCCCACACACACACACACAGGCTAGATTGGACTGTACGCTTTAATCTTATCCTGCGGTTCCACTTACAGAGTCGTTCTGACTTTGTGAACTTGGCTTTTATTTTTAGCTGCTTCGATCACATTCAGGAGAAATGCTCTAGTATTGACTCTTTATTTAACCAGAAACAGGCTCGTCAGTGTTTCAATAACAAACAGGCTATGCTAGGGAAACTGCTGAGACATGCTGTCATGTTGTGATGATGAAACCTGATGATCACTGCTGGTGGTGATAATAATAACAATAATAATAGTAGTAATAGTAATAATAACAGAAATAGTAATAATAGTGTACTTATTGACAATACAAGTATACCTGGTAATTAGACTTTGACAGAAAAGAAGCCTCAACCTTTTCTTTCCAGTTAGCAAAGATGGTAAAAAGCAGGAAAAATGGCTGCTAAGTGTTAATCTGTCTTCCTGGTTGCTGAGTGTAGGGGAGGGTTCATGCTGTGCTACACAGTTTGGTCTGAGGCTTGCATGGCTTTGGAGACAGTGCATCTGCTGCAGGAGATTAGTTCACCATTGTCAGCCTGAATAGAGACGCCCTAAATGTCTCCGGTTTACTTTGAATTCCAGATGTGATGTAACCCGGTGATCAGTCCCTTTAAGGGAAAAGCTGGGACTGCAGTGAGCCCATGCTTGGTTCTGTCTGTTGCCCAGTCAAGTCAGCTCTCCAACTGTGTGTGTGTGTGTGCGTGTTTGTGAGTGTGTGTGTGTGTGTGTGTGTGTGTGTGTGAGAGAGAGAGAGAGAGTGGGGTGGGCGTGCTCTGTCAATGTGTGACAACTCTGTGCCTGACACCCTGATAACATGCCATGTGACCTGCTGGCTGGCGCACACGCACTCTCGCACAAAACGAAAACAAGGGATAGTCAGAGGGCAGTCAGAAGGAGTCAGATAGACGAGCACGACCAGAAACGGTGAAAGAAAGACGTTAGTTGACAGGGAAAGACAATAATTGGACTGAGGAGTAGCCCTCCCTTTCCCATGTCCCTTTGAAGACACGATTCTTTGTTCCCCCTGCCTTCATGTCCTCTCTCCTCATTTTCTGCGTCATCCTCTTTTTCCTACAGCTCTCACTTTGAATCCATCCCATCTGTGCATTTCTCTCTTTATATATATTTTTTTCCTCTGCGGCTATTTTGATTATTTGTCTTTGCCCTTATGGCTTTTTGTTTTTCAGTCTCCCTTGCTGGGGACTGCTGTTGGATTATGAGCTGTAGGCCCTTAAAATGGCATGGATAAAAAGCATGCTTGAGCTTGAGAGTGTGTGTGCCTCTCTCCTATTTTCTATCCTATTATGCAACTATCACCTGCTGCGATTGTGTATTTATCACTTAATGCTGTGAAATTGTATCGTGTGTGTGTGTGTGTGTGAGATGTGTCCCAAAAAGAGAGAAGTGTGTGGACATTTGTGTTTGTGCGTGGCTGTCGCAGGCTGTGGTTTTGTGGGTTTGTGTGAGCAAAATGTGCCATAATAAATGAATCAAAGTGTAATGACAAGTGAGCACATTCTTGCTTCTTGCTTCTAGGTGGCTGTAAAGATCATAGATAAGACACAGCTCAACTCCTCCAGTTTGCAAAAGGTGAGTTACCTTGCTTTCTTTCTCTCTCTCTCTCTCTCTCTCTCTCACACACACACACACACACACACACACACACACACACACACACACACACTCCCAGCACAGAATTTAAACCTCAGTCCTTCTCATCCCTTTTCTCAGAAGTCATTTTAAGCCACTCTCCCTGCCCCAAGTGTCTTTTTCTCTCGTTCTCCCTCGCTCTCTCTGGCTTTCTGAAGTGGTCTAGTTTTCGGAGAGAGTTTTAATTACAGGAAACAAGCTGCAATTACTTCCTTTGATCGTGGCAGGGTGGGGTCTGTCCACTTACACGCACACACTGTCTAACCATGTATACGTGCACACTGAATGCACACACCAACCACTCCACAGAGATAGATATATATATATATATATATATATATATATATATATATATATATATATATATATATATATATATATATATATATATATATATATATATATATATATATATATATATATATATATATATATATATATAAATAAAAAAAAACATAGAGTATGTACTTCTATAAACGCCGACGCACAGATGATAAGGAAATGTAAAGACGAAGGGAAAAGGTCACATGGAAGTTAGAACAGGAATTGGCAGGGAATGCTAGTTAAAATACGCTATCATATCTTGAAGTGTCTTTTTCTTTCTTTTTCTTTTTTAAACATTGATTTATATAAAGGCCGAACTAAGAATACGTCAGTCTGAAGCCTCAAGTCTCTAAATCTAAAAAAAAAAAAAAAAAGCCAAGCAGTTTTAGTTTCATTCAGCATAAGATTTAAATATGTTTACTGTGGACTATATAATGTGGCGGATTAGTACACGTTTGCACTCCAGTGCAATGTGGCTCATTTATCTGTTTTATTTGGGTTATCAAACAGTTAATACAAGTTAGTTTGGATTGCAATCCAAACTAAGAGGCTGTATTTTTGTGTATTTTTTCTTCTAGCTGCATAGCACACAATAGGTGCAACAGTGTAGCCGCTTTCATGTTAACATAAGCATAAACTCAGCTTTAATGTTTTGATGTCGTTTTTAGATTACGCTCAAGGACAGCAGTCTTTGAAGAAGGTAACACTTGTAACAAAGCAATAAATATTTTACACTGAGATGCTGCTTTAGTGGTGCATTTAGGGCTGTTGGTAACTTTAATAGTTCCTGGTTTGCATAGTTTTTATATGGATAAATAGTTAATGTGCCCATAAAGTGCTCAGTCGGCCTCGCTTGACCTTATCTGCTGACTCAGAAGAAATATAATGAGCAGGGAGCAGCGCATCTTTACGCCCTTTCCTGATATGAAATATGCAATGTTTTATACTACATGCACGATTTAACACTACAGTCTAATACATGGACTCAGAACCTTTTAAAATTTGGGGTCTGTATTTTGATACTTGGCTATTGTGGTTATTAAAAAGGCCATACTCCCTTTATGCATTTATGGGAATGCAGGTTATTACAGCTTATAAACTGTGCCTCTGTAGAGAACACAATCTCTCATTTTGGAGAAGCTTATGAATAGATACTGCTGCTGCACGATGCTGGAGGCATGTAATAAACTCACATGAAAGACTTTGAGAAACATCTGGAACCAGCAGCTGTCAATTTGGCCGTGCGGAAACAGACAGAAGTGTTATTGGGTCTGATCTAGAAAGATTACGGTTCTGACTTTAACAGAAAAGTTATTGAGCTGATATGTTCAGATGTTACCTGCAGGAAGTGCTTGTCTAGAAAACGCTAAATAGTCGCCTTTAACTCATTTCTGTTCAATTATGCAATTCTAAATTGCACCAGACTTTAGATTGGTAGCTGAGTTACTTTGATCTCTGTTGGTATATCATCACTAACTGTTTTTGTTTTCCTTCCTCCTCTTGAACAGGAAGTGAGTGGTTGTGTGTCAGTGTCAATTTACCTACCACAAACAGAGACTCTGGAGTCTTTGTAATCACACAGAAATTACAATACTGGCGTTTGTTTTCGCTCCCTGTCATTTGGAGCAAATGCACATAATCAAGTGATAGACATTTACACTGGAGAAATGACCGTATAAATGAGTGTCACAACAAGAACAACTCCCTCTGCAGTCTGATGGCGTGTTTGACGGTCTGTCTCGTTTCTCACAGCTCTTCCGGGAGGTGAGGATCATGAAGATGTTGAATCATCCCAACATAGGTGAGTCACCCTGAAACATGAGGTTCAAGTGTGTCGTCACTTGCTGGGAGCCAGTGTTTTTAAGGCCATGTAGCCAGATAATATTAATCCTGCTATTTGTTTTTGGTTTTTTTTATCCCTTTTTGCTTTCATTCTTGCTCTTTGCTCTGCTTCTCCCTTTGTTCTCTTCTTATTCCCTTGCCCCATCACTCCCTCCTCCTCCATTCCTCTTGCTTTGCCTTTCTCTTTCCACCTGCAGTCAAGCTCTTTGAGGTGATAGAAACAGAGAAGACTTTGTACCTGGTAATGGAGTACGCTAGTGGAGGTAAGTGCATGTCACTGTGAAATGATTCCCCCTAAAAGTTGTCATTCTGTGATAGACCATAAGTAAAGGAAAAAAATAAAGACCTTTATAAGCAGGATCATTTGCAAAGAGCTTTATTATTGATACATTTGCTGAAAAAGAATGCCACTGTAAATGTTGTTATAATAATCTATTTATGTTATTGAGTCAATGTGATGACCAGATTTTTATTTATTTATTTTGGTACTGCTGTTGTATCATTATAAGTCAAGTCTGTAATAAAACAGAGTATCAGTAATAAACTCCTAAACGACAACGTTCAGTTCAGTACTCCTGACCCTTTATTCTGGAGGCAGGTATCCAGTTCCAGCACTAAATCTGCTCTCCTCCTCTTTCTGTCGTCTCCCAGGAGAGGTCTTTGATTACTTGGTGGCTCATGGCAGGATGAAGGAGAAGGAAGCCCGTGCCAAATTCAGACAGGTGTGTTGGGTTGAAAACGGCTTTTTCCCCCTCCTTTCACAGAAACTAGTCCAACTTTGTAAGCGTCGTATGTTTCAAGCCAGTTTGGACTGATATTAAGAGTGTACAGTTTGTACTAAGTCTTGCATCACTAGCTCTATCCCGAAATTGCTTTTTGGATGAACTCCTAATGAAGAGCTCACTGTTTGAACCTCTCCATCCTGTCATCCCTCCTCTCCCCTGCTTCTCCCCGTTCCCTCTCTCTCGCTCACTTTGTCACTCTCCAGATTGTGTCAGCTGTGCAGTATTGCCATCAGAAGTGTATAGTACACAGAGACCTCAAGGTGAGAACACACTCGAAGGCATTATTGAATTAGAGTTGGTGTCAAAGCAACCTCCTCCCCTCTCCTCACCTCCACATTTAATCTTCATACAATTGGCTCTTTGAGCTGAAATCCCACCTCTGCAAACGAGTCACCCAGACGATATTCACAAAGTCTGTTAAACGCAAACATGTATTTTCCTTTCTGCCAGCTCATCTTAGATTATCCCAAAAACCAAAGCGCACATTATGCACACACAGATCCAAGGCCTCTGGGTCAGTTTGGTTCATAGTATTATTCAAAGTTGTAAATCCTCTTATTGTCCCACCAGACAGACCTGTAGTCAACACATTATCATGATTAGTGGGACAGAAACCTCCTATTTCAAAGTTGTTTCTAGTCTATTTTGGGTTTTTAATGAAATTTTAGCAGCTTTTAGCAAGGTTGGATTTCCTACGGATAACAGTTACTAATGGTTGTCATTTAAAACACACACACACACAATAAAAGGCAGGCTTAGAAGTAAGCCGTTTCTGGTTGAGACAGAAGGATTATCATAACGCTTGCCTTCCTTCACATTAACACAATCACTGTTGATCTGAGGGTTGTAAAATAAAATAAAAATCGAGCACAGGCTTATTTCTAAGAAGTGCTCCAAAAGGGTGGCTGTAGACCTGCTGGTATCACCCATATTTGGCCATAAGGAAATTGGTTGGCAAGGTTGTAAACATGTTGATCTTAGACCCTCATACTTAGATTGACCTACTTTTAGAGCCAGCCTCAAGTGGCCACAAGATGAACTGCAGGTTTAGGCACTAATGCCATGGCTTCATTTTTCAGGGCTGCTGTTTGGTCTTACAGTGAGAGCAAATTTTGATGAGTGTGCATTTTCACACGGAGACTAAAATGACCCCATTTGAGTGCCAAGACTTAAAAAAATAAAAATAAATGAATACTGTATCGTTGATGTCATGCTCTACTGTATCTCTGCTTCTTTTCATGAGAGATAATAAGGTTGATGTGGATGACTAATAGGTGATTAATATCAACAACAAATCATTAAAAACCTGTGATCTTCCTTTTTTTTAATTTATTTTTTTTTAGCTCAGAGGTTAGAGATGATGTCAGTATTGTATTTAATGTGTGCATGCACACTCTCACACACTCAAACGCACAGAAGCTGCAAAGTATTCAGAGCAAGTGAAAAGGAGAGCGGACCTGTTGCTAGGCAACCCCAGCCTCCTTGCTCACTGGTTCACTTCAAGCTTAAAGATACAAACACGCAGGGAAAAACTGTGGTCTCTCACGTTTACCCATTGTGCGCTGCTTGAACGGCACAGACGATTCCTGTGAAAGCTCTCTTTCCCACACAGCTGTTTATTTTAACCCAAAGAAAAGTGTTTTAGAAATCCATCTGTACCATGAATGTGCTACCTACAAAGCCATTTGCATGTCAGATCATGTTACATTTGATCCCAAGCTAGTCAGTTTCTTAATTCCACTTTGTCAGCAGCTCAGATTTATACTTTTTGTGCCTCTGATCTGATGAGCCCACAAAGCAGATCTTAAGTGTTTTTCATTTTTTGGCACATTTGGTATGGCGTGGTTTCTTTCCTCCTCTTTATTTGCGCTCCTGTATTTTGAACATAGTAAATGCCCCTTCTTCTGACCTCTCTCCTCGCCGTTTGTCTGCAGGCAGAGAACTTGCTGCTGGACGCAGACATGAACATCAAAATAGCCGACTTTGGCTTCAGTAATGAATTTACTCTGGGGAACAAGCTGGACACGTTCTGTGGCTCCCCGCCCTACGCAGCTCCAGAGCTCTTCCAGGGCAAGAAGTACGACGGGCCTGAGGTAGATGTCTGGAGCCTCGGAGTGATCCTCTACACACTGGTCAGCGGCTCGCTGCCCTTCGATGGACAAAACCTCAAGGTCGGAAGGATGAGTGTGTGTGTGTGTGTGTGTGTGTGTGTGTGTGTGTGTGTGTGTGTGTGTGTGTGTGTGTGTGTGTGTGTGTGTGTGTGTGTGTGTGTGTGTGTGTGTGTGTGTGTGTGTGTGTGTGTGTGTGTGTACGCATTACATAAGTGGAAGTCTGTATTCTGTGGGTGGTTGTAGTATTTGTCATGCTGGTTTCTGTTCCCTCTTCCTGCAGAATGCAGAAATTGAACTCTAGAATGGGTGAAAGTTATTATCTCTCTGCCTGTATTGACTTTCCAAATTTGCATTCGTTGATGATATGTGTTCGGTGTTTAAAGAGAGATTTAATGTTTCCTGAACTGCTTTTGCTACCAATCATTCACACCACCTATCACACTGTGCATTCAGTCAGTACCCACATGAGTCATTCTGGAAGTGCAGACACATTTTGGGTGGGCGATATGACATTGAATGTGATGGTATTGATATTAAAATGCCAGAGAAATATAATCTAGGCTTACTGAGCATGCCTTTTGCTCTACCTCCTATTGAGTTTTATGAAAATGCAGTGCTTGACAGAATAAGCACATTCATTACAGCTGAGTTAACAAGCGTTACTACGTGCATTAACCTGCTCCGTGTCTGAGCACATGAAAGTTGATAAATGAGCTGAACGGTGGTGATTTTAAAAAAAAAAAAAAAAAAAAAAAAAGTTAAATTGCGATGGTACTCTGTGCCTGGGAACTGGAAGTGCGTTCTCGTATTAAAGCTAAAGAAATACCCACAAGTCAGTGAATTTCATTTAATGCTTATATCACCCACGTCCTGTGCTGCAGCTCTGATTGAATCAGAGCTTTTTGAAATGCTAACCAGCTTATATGAATATGGTTCCTGTTTAATAAAACTGTAATTCATTTGTAAGCATAGATAATGTTTAGCTTGGCTATGTGGAGCCATATCTGATTGAGGTAGGAGAATACTGATGAGATTTCCTCTTCACTCGCATCATAAAGTGTTTAATCTTTACATAAACCTTTGGATGTTTAGTTGCTTTGCTTTGCCCAAATTTATTTTCAAAGAAAAGCTGTGTGTGTGTTTGTGTTTAAAATTGCTGATTGTTTGCGCTTACTGTTGACTCTTCATATACCTGTCCATCTCCAGGAACTGAGAGAGCGCGTGCTACGTGGTAAATACAGGATTCCTTTCTATATGTCCACTGACTGTGAGAACCTGCTCAAAAAGTTCCTCATCCTGAACCCTTCAAAAAGAGGCAGCCTCGAGGTATAACGCACAGCAGTGCCACACGCACACACACGTCACAAAATGCCTTTAATTCAGTTACTGCATTTGTTTCCTTGTGAATGAAACGATCATTTCAGCTACCTATATGTAACTGCGTGAGTCCTACAGATGTTTTGAATGTAGCTCGTTGCTAAGAATGGTGTTTACAGCCCGTATAAGACTGTAAAGTTAGACTTGCTTCATCAGCCATATGTGAGTTTGTTGCTGAGGTGCAAAGTGCTTTTTAAAGACTTAGTAAATACCTGTTAAGAGTAATTTAATTTGGTTGTGCTGAATGTGGATGGAAGGTAACTTGCTCGGATGAAAAATATTACTAAGGTGACAGGGAGGGGGGAAGTGTTGCTGCTTGCATTGGCTTGTCAGGTTGTAGGTTTTGTCAGCGTATGTAGTTATTCCCGATCCTTGATTGGTCATGCTAAAACAACCCCATAAATTCAGTTTAATGTTTTTAAAAATGAGTCATGTGCCTGTTCGTTTAAACCCACTTAAGATTGTACGCACTTGTTTCAATCGGCAAAGTGCATCTCGCTCAAACAATGAACGTACAGTCTATTCTGCTTTAAGAAGCCAGTGGATCAATAACTCTTAACTGAACCCTGCTGTGATTGCGCTCAGCTTTTATCAGACATACAGTCTTTATATAATGTCCATTTTCATCATCGTGGACTCTGCAGCGTATGAGCGATATTGTGGGCTTCATCCTTAAAGTCTAAATGCTTCTGTCAGTGTAGTATCTGAATTGTGACACCGTTAGTTTCCCAGGAGAAAAGTATGGGTGAACTACTACTACTCTGTTCATCTTTCATCCTTCCCCACACTCCTTTCTGCCCATTTGTCCTTTTTGCCAACTCATGCCTCCCTTTATCTGTTTGTTTGGCTTTCTACCAGCAGCAGATAATGAGAGACCGGTGGATGAATGTGGGCTATGAGGAAGAGGAACTCAAACCCTACATCGAACCTCAGCCAGATTATAAGGACCCCAGGAGGACAGGTAGGCAAGAAAAAAAAAAAAAGAAAAAAAGATGACTCTCTAAACCCCCTTTTCTTCATCACACACAGCAACACCTAAGCCTGTATACATTCTCTCTTTCTCTTCGTCTTCTTTTTTAATCTTTAGGAGTTATATAAAGTTGGTGTCAGCTCACCGTTCTATTTATAACATGGTTTTACTGTATGTGCAGACATCATGCTGCAGATGGGATTCTCTCAGGAGGAGATCCAGGACTCGCTGGTGAACCAGAAGTACAACGACGTGATGGCCACATACCTGCTTCTGGACTATAGGAACTCTGAGGTTACTCAGGTTTTTTTAAATCATGCTTCACCCTGTAATACCAGAGTCATAATAACTATGCAAGGTACTGTTTGTCAGAGCTGAGCTGTCCTTTATGAAGAAGTGACTCTATCTTTATATATCTTCTTTTTAATAATATGTATATGGTTTTTTTTTTTTTTTTTAGTCCTTTCTGTTTACGTGACCTATACCAGTTTCTTTCTCTCTTGTATTAAGACATCTGTTTTGGTTTTTCCCTCAGCTTGATGAAGGTGGCATCAAACCTCGGCCGGGAAGTGATGTAAGCAACATAAATGCTCCCCCCCCGCTTCATAAGGTATAATGAGAACACATAATGTCTTCAGCTAGCGCTTAATGAGGTTTCCCCAACTCCAGCAAGCGACACAGATACACTGACTTGACCACACACATGTAGCAAAAGCTCTTGATGTTTGAGGTTCTTAATCATACACATAGGTCATGGCTTCTACATTAAACTATCCCATTGTGTATTTAAGCATGTTAAATGCTGCTCTGACCTTTTGTGTATCTTTTCTCTCTTTAAGGTACAGCGCAGCGTGTCATCCAACCAGAAGCCTCAGAACCGCCGAACCACCGACCAGGGTGAGATTGGTGTGTGTTGAAGGGGAACGGGAACACTGGAGACATAGTTGTAGTTGTGTTGTAGACATGGAAGATCAAGACGAGGATAAGATTTAGGCTGGAATAAAGGTTAAGAAGGAAGCGAAGGTTAAGCGAAGGAAGTAGAAGAGTGAGTGCATGAGTAGAGGGCTTGCTATGACTGCTTCTTGATTGATTAAAGTAAAAAAGGAAGTGACAAACCAGCAGGCAAAGCAGAAGAAAGGTCCAAGGTTCAAGCCTATTAAGTGCTGGTCTGACGCACTGTCTTCCTTTTTTTTTTTTTTTTTTTTTCTTTTCAGGCTCCTCCTACTCCAAAAGGGGAGGTCAGACAGACAACCGGTCAGCAGGGGAGGATTCTGGGAGGAAGGGTTCATCAGGCAGCTCCACCACCAAGGTGCCGGCCAGTCCTCTGGCCTCGTCCGACCGCAAGAAGAGTGGCACACCCTCCACCGTGAGACCTAATACCCATGCTGCTGATATATTTGCATTTAAGCCGTATCAAAAACACAAAGGGTTGTATTTGCGTCATCGCTTGGTACACACACAAATTCCCAAACATGCGCACAAGTAACTGCTGCGTCTGCAGAGCTGTAATTTTTGCCCTTTAGTGTATGCTGTCATCAGCCATAATTACTCACATGCTGTGGTCCAAAGATCAAAATAATTCCTAGTTAATTATCAAACTAAATAAAAACAAGTGGCTTTTAAACTATGAACATCTTAACTGCTCTGCGAAAGTGAAACTGTGCGGGTGTGAAGCTGTTACACTGCCGTGCTATGTAGTTGCTTCTACATTAGAAGATGGTTAGATAAGGCCTTTATCTTTAAGTTATGTACACCCAAAACGTCTCACCGGGGATGAGAGCAGCGTCCACAAACCTGATGAAGAACTCGATGTTTCACAGCCTTGTGCCGGGCTCAGGCCTCCGAGAACGAGAGCTCAGAAGCTCGTCTTTCCGGTTACTCACACAACCCTGAACAAAGAGAACATGCATTCCACAGCACATCCGCCCGCATTGGTTACAGCTTCGTTCATTTAATGACATAAGCACGTGTCACATGCCTTAAGTGCAGTCACCTGCTCTCATCTGCTCAGTTGGCATCAATTGGCAGAACCCTGAGGGAGTCTTATAACCTTAACATCTGACACAGGAAGTGCCTGACAGGGATCTGTATTTGACGCCTACCATTAAACTAAAACGTAACTGTAAAGGTCGAGTGTGCATATGAAAAATATTTTAGGAAATTTCATGTCCACCCGTTTTGGTTTAAAGCCCCTGGACAGACCTCTTGGTAGGACTGTGTGGGTGTTTAGAAACTTTGCTCGATGGACTTCTCTCTTGAGGTTTGTTGCACCTGTCAGCTCGACACGCCTTTAGACATTTATTAATCATTTATCTATGGGCTTTGGTGACATAACAGACATGTATTATAGCTCTGCCCAACCTCAAGCAGAGCTTAACTGTCATTCTCATGGAAAGTGCACACGTGGGAGTGGAGAGGTTTCAAATGACTATTCAACATGTCAAGGTGAAAATGAATTGGGTTTTTTTTTCTTGTGTCATTCACAGATAATTTGGACGAGGGTGCATGAAAATTAATTTGATCCGGGAAATTCTCTTGAGCGCTAATTACGGCGGTTTTTCATTCATATTAGGTTGTTTAAGCTGCTTGTCCTTTTTCCATTTAGAAGTTTGCTGAAAGGCTGTTCCCTGGATACCTTGGTGGGGTCATCAACCCTTAATCAAACCTTTGTCCCTTTTTTCTAACATTTCTATTTTGATGCTCCTCCTTTTCAGAATAGCATCCTGTCCACCGGTACCGGCCGCAGTCGGAATTCTCCTCTGACCGACAGAGCCACTCTCGACCAGAGCATTCAGAACGGCAAAGACAGGTACGCAAACGCACGCACACTAAATACACACACAGAATTACAAATGAGAGAAGACAAGGGCAAACGCAGCCACTCAGGCGTTCTCACAGGCACTCTTTCTCGTCATTCAAAGCCCAACTAGTTGCTTTGAGGCAGCGCCGCGTCTTCACTCATATACGCATAATACAAACACACACTCACCATGGTTTGTGAATGAAGCAGCCCCACAGCTGTCTCAGTGACTGAATCCCAGACCTTGGCTGGTACTCTCCAGAGCTCTGCCAGCTGGCTCAGGGAGGCCCGCAGCCTTCCCCCAGGGTGGGGTGAGCTCTGCTGGACATGGAAATCGGGCTCTCTCTCGGGAATTTAGGCCAAACCTCCAGAAGATTACAGATTACTCGTGATGGCCTGATGGAGGCCGGGAGAAAGCCCTGACGTGGAAGCATCCAAGTGTGCAGGTTTACGTACGCGATCTTCAAACGCTATAAAAACGCACAATAGAAGTGTGACACCTCCAGTCCCTCCAGAGTCCCTTCAGGTGTCACACCCATGCTGCACCCAGGTAAAAGAAGGTGCAGAAGTGACATTAATCCTATAAAATCACAGATGGCTAAAAGCAGCATTTAAGTTAAATAATTGATTTTCTTTAGCCTTAAGTCAAGCTTCCATCTTTTTCCCCCCTCCTTGTTCACTGGAACGAGCTACTGTGGAGTTTTATGGAGTATTCCCCCTATTTTCCACTTTCTAATTTCTCATTTTAAACTTTCTGCGTGTGATTCATCCTCCCGGCTCTCCTCTCATCCTGGATCCCCTTTCGGTTTTTAAAAGAACGGTCCAAATCTTGTTGCCCTCTGACGGTTCTGCGCGTGCTAACTTCTGGTGTCAAGCAGCTCATAACACGTCCCCGCATACAGCTATACGCACATCACTCATGCTTAACCCAGCCATGTGCTTTGTGGGCTTTTTCATGAGCATTAAACATAAAACCAAACCATAATCCCTACTAGGACGCAGCATTCATGGTCATGGTTCATACTGCTTTGTTTACCTGTTCATGTGTCCGTCTCAAATGACCCCATTGTTCCCAACGTGGCGCACCACCTACAGTATGGCAGATTCAGTTGAATCCAAGTAGAGGCTGTAAAATCAAGTCTCCTCTGCGTTCACTGTTGGAAACGGTCATTTGAGACAGCATTGCTTTTTTAGTACTGTGGGTCTGTTAACTGTGGTAGGCTCTGCTAACTCAGTGGTTGTCATCTGCTTTGATTTTAAAGTTACTTTATTTGATCATCACTAATGCTTTGAAGTTTGGGCTTTTATACTTGTTATACCCTACCCACACCACCCCCCCTTTCTGTCCTTTTCTAATTTCCTTAATTTGGCTTCTTTTATCTGCTGCTGAGCCTCCCTCTGGAGTCGCTCACATTTTCTTGGCACCTCCTTCCTTTGCTTTATTCGAGCTTCCTTTTCCCCCCCTCTTCTTGTCCTTATATTAATCTTTCTTCTTATTTCTTTCTTTTCCTCCCCTCTCTCTAAGGAGATTAGAGACTTGTGATGGAATATTAACTCTTAGTAGCACTATATGGTCCTCGCGTTCACCTCCTAATAGGCTTACATATGCACAAATACATCCACTCACATGCAGAGAGGCGGCTGGGCATGCACAAATTTCAACACGAGTCATACACGCTCACACTCACTACACACTGGGTTATCCAGTTAATATTTTCCATCACCAGCCATGCTAATCCCTGTGTTTCTCTCAGCTGTGTGCTTGTTTTCTGTGTAAATGTCCCTCTTTCTCTGTGTTCATTCTTCCACACTCTCTTGATATCTCTTGTCTCTCCACGGTACCACTCTCCGCTGTCCCTTACACTCTGTGTGTGTGTGTGTGTGTGTGTGTGTGTGTGTGTGTGTGTGTGTGTGTGTGTGTGTGTTTTTTCTCTTGTGCATGTGGATAAGGTCAAGTTAACGCCGTCGGTAATGTGCAGAGCTTTGTAGGCTGTAGCAGCCTCCTGATTAGCAGAGGGTTCAAAGAGGAACTCAGCATTTTGTTTGTTTGTTTTTGTTTGTTTCTTTTCTTAAGTAATTCTTAAGAAATGTCAGTTGTGCAACTTTGTAGGTGATAAAATAGATGGAAAAAGTTTGGATTGTTTACATTTGAGGAGGTATGTGAAAGTGGTAAGTCAGGAACTGCAAGCTCTGATCTCCTACCCAGCTGGTTTACTGTAAGAAACTAAACTTGTTAACGTGTCATTTGCTGGAATCTGCATTTTTGGCATGACTGTTTGCAAAGGAAACAGTTTGTTGTCAGAATTGACTTAATATAGCACATTTTGCTTCTATCAGTAGTATTTATTTTGAAAATGTAACGAAGCAAATTTGTCTTAAAAGAGGCAACAAAGCACATTTATCCACTGACGGGGGAACTTAACAGGAAAAATATTGTTTGTTATTTTACTGTGTACATAAAGGATGTCGAGCTTTCGAGTGTGTTTTTCGTTTTTCCCCAGTGATGTATACACGTAAGGGAAATTTGGCCGATCTCTGCTGAACGCTCTGTTCAGAGGTTTTGTCAGGCTGATGCCTTCTCGGTGCCAGTTTGACGTCTGTGTTGAACTCACAGATGCACGAGTGCAGGTGGTCAGAACGGACTTTGGGGCATTGCGCTAAAGATAGAAGCTACATTACACTAAAGCCTCGTGTTGTCATGGAGGGAAGATCTGGCAGATTTTATACCGAAATGAAGGCACGGATGGTTGTTTTATTTATCTCTTTAATTTATAGGCAAAACTTTGTTTTTACTGTGTTTATTGACTTTATCCACATAATTTGACTTTTTGCTGTGCTGTGTGTGAGAGATAAGAAGCTGGTCTCCTGTGCTCTGCCCTCTGTGTCACGTACATTTTTATATGTAAAGTTAAAGGGACAGGCAGCCTTTTGAATGAGGTTTCACAATGAAGCAATGTTCACAGCAACGCACTGGCCCTCCTCCTTTGTTCCTGTGTGTGTGTGTGTGTGCGTGTGCGCGCGCGCGTTTTCTGTCGCTCTTTGTTTCTACTTCCTCTGTTCTTCCTCTTGTGTCCTGTTTTCTCTGCTCTTCTCTCCCTCCTCCCTCCTCCCCCCCCCCCCCCCTTACAGTGTATGATAAGTGCTGCTTCTAACCATACTCCACTTCACCTCCCTGCCCACCTACACACAAACCCCGCCCGGTGTGCTTGTGTTTTGTTTTTGTTTGTTTTTTTTTGGGGTGGATGTTTGATTGTGTCTCTGTTTGGCGTGCCTGTCTTACTCACGTTTGTGGGTGTGTTTGCATATACGTGTGTGTGTGTGTGTGTGTGTGTGTCTGTGTTGGGCGGGGCACTCCTCCTCCTCCTCTTCCTCCCCGTCCTTCCTCTCAGCCTAAACACTCCGGGTTCCCGCGCCTCCACTGCCTCAGCCGCTGCCGTCCTCTCCTCCTCCTCCTCATCCTCGCGTCCCCGCCACCACAAGTCCCTGTCCTCCTCCAATCATCCATGCCCCTCTGACCTGCACGCACCACGGCCCAGGCAAGTCTCTCACACTCTTTTTGTCTTTCTCACACACACACACACACCTCTCTGCTCAGATCATCATCTTTCCTGCAATGGACACAAAAGAAAAAGAAGAGATGAAGATGGGATAAAGTGATTTATCCCAAGAAAGGTCCTCAGATTGTGTTACACCTGCTCATCTACACTAAATGCAGAATTGATTAAAAGCTTCTAAAAAAAAATGCAGCTGATTACAGGACCAAACATCACAAAACAGTAAAGTGTACAGTAATCAGAAAAAAATCCTCTTTTTCTTATGATGGATATCCTGCATAAAGCTTACGGTCACTGTATAACTTCATGGTAACAATTATTCCCCCCATGACGAAGCAGAACTGTGAAGAAACGTGCAGCAGCAAACACACTAAGTAACACTGCCATAAGTGAGGCTCTGCTGCTGCTATTCTTGCTGTGATATGCACTGTCGGCATGTATACATTCTCCACTATAACATCACCATAGTGAGATGGTCAACATTTCTAAGGCTTGCAATCATAGGCTCACCAGTTACTTAGCAACGGCCAGGAAGTACATCGCGGAGCTCAGAAAAGCTGCACAATTGTGGAGATGTTGACATAGCTCGTCTTTGGCCAGTCACTCACATTCAAAGCTCTCATCTATCAGTGGAGACATAACTGAGCAGGCAGGATTTGAGAACAAGATGAGCAGGTTCATTTTTTTTATTTTGATTTTTTTAAGCTGTCCTGTACCTCTGACAGGCCAGAGCTGTTTTTCTACTTGTTTTTGTTTCCTCGCAGCATAAACCATCTGCGGACTAACAAGAATTATGTCTCTATTCTCAGAAGCCTTAATAGATTGCATAAGAATCTTGGTTTGATAATCCTACATCTATTTTCTCAGTCCAGCGTATGAAATAGAAAAGCTGAAGGAGCGGACAATCCCTGCGTTGTGTCATTTAGAGGAAGTAAAAGAATGTGCAGTTGCTCTGGGGAGAACCAGACAAATTACAGATGTAGCTGTGTTACTTTCTGTTTATGTGAAAACACCTTTGTGTTATCTGTTGCATGTCCTCTATAGGTATTTTCCCTTTGTCCCCGATTTGATATTATGGCACACATTGTGTTTGTTGATGAGGGTTTTCCCCGGCTGGTAGAAATGCTTTTCAGCTGTTTGTGGGAATTTATCCACCTTTAAGGTTTCCCAGCCTCAGTGTTTTGTTCCCAAAGGCTCTTTGAGGAAGATTTTCCCCTCATACAGTCTCCTTCTGATATGTGTAATCCTCCTTCAGTTATGAATTTGCCTGGGAAAACCCCATTTTCATCTATTAAGCATTAACTGTGCTCTGACATTGTTTCTGTGAGTCAGTGAAATGGAGTAATGACCCGAGGATCCTACTGGTCATATGTGTGTGAAATGCCTGTGTGTATTTGCCATCTGTGTGTTTGTCTGTATATGTTGCTCTGCTGGCTAGCTCCCCTGCTTCACAGTGTTTGTTTCACGGGCTACTTTAACATTTTTGGGCTTTAGTTCAGACAGCCGTGTCTCACAGAACAAGGTGGAAGGACTGCATGTGTCCCTCAGCTACCTTAACTTCAGTCTGCAGACCCTCCAGCCATTTTTCTGATAGCTTTCGACCCTTTTTTAAAACAAAAAAAGACGACTGCTAAATGTCTGACTGATTCCACCCATGCACGTGTTAAGGTGGCCCTTTTTGGCTGTATGTGGTTTTGTCTGCTCTATGTTGAAGTCTTGTTCTGTTGCATGCGTCGTTCAGCAGTCAGCTTGGGCTGTTCAGAACCTGGTTGGGAACGCTGGAGAGAAGGTACCGCTTCAACACGTAGACTGTACCCTGAGTGATGATTAGGCACCTTTTTTCCAGAACATAATCTGTACCCTTAACTCACATCCATTCCTGTTTGATACATCTAGTCTGAAATCTTTCTGAGTGACGTGTTCATAACAGTACTGCCATGAAGCAGGTTGGTGCTGAAACGTATATAGGGTAGGAGCAGACTACAATATGACCCTGAACCACCTTAGAATAAGCCTTTTCTCCACTACTTCACTTAATGTGCAATGAGAAGGAAAATAGGTTGAAACCAATCAGAAATATTAACCAGTCTGATTAAGTTTATCATCTTCAACTAAAACACTGGATACTGGTCCCTACTAATCTGCCTCATCCAGCTTTTCTCTCCTTGAATTTGCATCTGTGTGTGTGTGTGTGTGTGTGTGTGTGTGTGTGTGTGTGTGTGTTGGATACCTTTGATCTACTGGACAGCATGATCACATCTACATCAAATTAAAGGACACCCTCGAGCTGTTTTTCGCTCGTCTCACTGGTGCTTTGAATGGAGCCCCTTCTTTGGTCTTTTTTCTTGATTTTGAAGCTGTCAGTGGGATTGTGCAGAACCCTTTGGTTTCTGTTGCACTTGAGAAACTGCATTTTTGATCAGCACCACCTGCTCTCATAAGAGCTCAGCAATCATTCGAGCTAGACTGTGATCATACCAGTTACTGGCAACAACTTTCAGCTGGTAGGCAACTGTTAAGATGGGTACCTGAAGCGTCCGAGCGGACTTGCTACATTGCCAATAAGTGTTCATTTTTGTATTGCTGCTCTTCTGTGTTGGTGTTTATCTGTGTGTGTGTGTGTGTGTGTGTGTGTGTGTGTGTGTGTGTGTGTGTGCATGCATTTGTGCTTGTTTGTTGCCATCTGCTACAGGCGTGCCGCAGCCACACACTGTCATGGAAGATGCACATTCCTACAAAGCAAATCCAGCCTTTTAGCTCAGTGACTGCAACCAGTCACTGAGCTAAAAGCGTTCTCGTGTGTGTGTGTCTGTGTGCGTGCATGTGCACGGGCCACTGACCTCATGTGGCTCTAAATACTGACTTGAGGGATTAGATGAAACACGACCTTGCGCTGAAGTTAACAGCACATCAGAAGGTGATTTTTAATCTTTAACTGTTGGACTAATTTTATGTTCCTGTCCCACACTTCTCCACTGCAATCCTCTCTCTTCATCCCTTTTCTCTCCTCCTGCATCACCTCCCACACTTCACTTTCGTCTCCTTCATCCTTCTCTTTCCGCGTTTCCTTTATCTCCTCTCTTCTGTTGTCTCCTGTCCCATATCCATCACCATTCTTTTTCATTTTCACCTCCTCGTTCCCACCTCTTTACTTATCGCACCTTCAAACCTTTTCTTGCTCACAAAAAACATTTCGCACTTCTTTCCTCCTCCTCATGACCACTTCTCCGCTGTCCTTCCTCTGTGTCGCCTTTTCTTTACCATCCTTCCTTCTCTTTTTCTCCTTCTTGTCTTTCCACCTTCTCTCCTGTAGTGCCCCGGCGCAGCGGGCACCCGGCGCCTCGCCTTCTGCCCACAACATCAGCAGCGCCGCCGTGTCAGACCGTACCAATTTCTCCAGAGGGGTGGGCATCCGCAGCACGTTCCACGCAGGTCAGCAGCGTAGTGCCCGGGACCAGCATGGCTCCGCCTACCCCGGCGGGCCTGCTTCTCCATCACTGTCGCATGGCAACAGCCAGGCCCGAAGAACACATGGCGCCACGGGGATTTTCAGCAAGTTCACATCCAAGTTTGTACGCAAGTGAGTAACGGGCGTAAGCCGCACACAAAAAGTAAACACTGGTTAGTTGATGTTTGATTCTGTAGCGTTAGAGAGGAAGGAAGGAAGGAAGGAAGTCGAAAAACCTGAAGTACAGGAGAGGACGTGTGGTAGAAGGAGGAAGCGTGGAGTTTGGTAAATGCAAAGCAGTTGTGATAACAGCTAGTCTCTTTATTATCCAGTTACCAGTGCAGTTTAAAGTCTATGAGGTTTCAGCTTGAACCAGAAAATGACTAAGTTTCCATTACAAGTCATTTTGATGTTCTCCGAGGAACATTGTACTCTGTGGCCGTATCATCACTGAGTACTTTTTTAAAGGGGCTGGTCTCGTCTGTCACTAACCACGCGCTGATCTGTAACTGTGCTCAGAGCAGAAAGGGAGAGGAAGGGAACAGCTGTGCGTCCTCTATAATTTTGCTTGGAGCAGTGGTGACGGAGGAGTAATTTTGGTTGTGGTTCCAGTCTGGCCTAGTTTTCATCTCAGTCTTGTAGTGCAGGTTGCAGCAGTGAAGCCGCTGATCAGGGTACCTGATTGTAATAAAAGCCAGCACTGTTTATTTCGATATTTATAACTTTCTCTGGAAGTAAAGTGAACTTTTCCTGGCTGTCTAACTCTGCTGGGTAAATACAGGATACTGATTTTTACATTTGTCAAATAAATAAGTTTTAGTTTCAGGAGAATTCGATGTTGCTGATGTTAAAAAATGTTTAAGTAATCAAATAATGAGGCTAATGTGATCTAAAGTGTTGTTTTGATGGGTATTCACGCATGTTTCCTACTTTAGCATTTCCAGCAGCAGGTCTGCGTATGTGGACTTTGGACCTGACTCCAAATGAACTGCACTGTCAGTGTTTGTCATATAGGAAGAAGAATAGCATTCTGAGTAAATAATGCAGATTTTAGTGGATTTATTATTGGTTTTATTGGTCTTAGAAGATTTGTTGACTGACTCATTCCAGTGAACTACCGTAAACCACATGAACACAGTTGATTTTAGATGCATGGCCTGCAGGTTGTTTTACACTCGGCAAAGTTGATCAAGATGTTACATTTAAGATATCATATACTTAATAAGAGGAGTTTTTAATGTAGCTACCTCACAGTGAGAACAAATGCTAGAATGAGAGGTGCTCAGGACAGGAAGTGAAAACCTCTGACAAAAGTGAGAAAAGTTCCAAGTGAGCAATGTGCCACAGCCACCATATAAGGTTTTTTTGTTCTTTTATCCTGCGTGTGTGTGTGTGTGTGTGTGTGTGTGTGTGTGTGTGTGTGTGCATGAGGAGGGAATATGTTTGCTTGTATTTTTAGTTGTTTTTGTCTGCTTAAAAAATGATCATATGTGTAGCCTACGTGCATGGTGTAGAGTCTGTCTGTGTGTAGGGTACAGGCACAGCCACTCTCCAGGCCTCCCACTCAGAGATACTGTAGCTCCGTGGCGACAGTATCCATGGTTACTCCGGAGATATCACTTTTCCCTCAACTATAAATACCGCTACTGGGGACACCTTGATACACATGCTCACACACACACAGACAGTTATGTGCCTGTAGCACAGCAGGCAGACAGATTGTGTTGCATTTGTACATTTTGACCAGTCTCTCTGTCTCTCTCTCGCACACGCGCGCGCGCACACACACACACACACACACACACACACACACACGGTAAATCTGTGTGTTTTGTTACCGTATCATATAAGGTCCCTGGTCTGGAGAGCGATGGTTTGTCTGTGTTAAAGGAGATAAAAGTTGTTGCTTAACGTCTGCTTTTCTTTTTGTCATTTGTACATGTGTGATTTGTGTTTTTTATAGCAGCCGTTCTCTCGCCTTCTCTCTTTCTTTTTAAAGTTTTATCACATTTGAACTTTTCACCTCACAAACGCTTCTTTTCAGGATCATCCCGGACATCTTTGTGTAAGGGAGGGGAGTGTGTTCAGAGAGAGCCCGTTAAATCCCTCTGAGGTGTTTTTGTTCACACATTCACACCAATAAAGGGTACATCTAAACACGTTCAGATTGCACGTCGACAGCAGTGCAGTAACTTCTTCTTTTTGTTGTTGTTGTTGTCCTTCTTCTCTTTGTGTTAACTGTGGTGTTGTTTGCCGTTTCAATCCCAAGTGAGTCTGGACTGATTTTTCTTTTTTCTGTTGAAGTTGGCTCCTCAGAGGGCAGCTTTGTCTTTTACAAGAACGTCATTGATATATGCGTTTTACACATACGTTTTTTTTCTCTTTCTTTATCCCTCTTTTGTTTTTGTAGAAATCTCTCGTTCAGGTTTCCGAGAAGGTAGGCAACATCCCCAACGTTAAATATAACCCCTTGATTTATATAAACACACGTCTCTTCTTTATATATATTTTACATATATATATGCATATATATATATAAATACTTCCTCCCCTTTTGGTGTTTCGTGCAGCTTTTTGTTGAGATCTTCCTTTTGTGCCTTGAGCCTTTATCTTTTCACCTTTTCGTTGTTGTTTTTTTTGTTTCTCTGTGGTTTGGCCCCTTTGTTTTTTGAGCCTTCTGATTTTGAGTGCTGTGTTTTGGTCCATTTTCTTTCTCTTTTTAAAAATGTATTTCATTTTACTAACTCCCCTCCCTCACCCAGCCATCCACTCACTTAACTCACTCACTCCATCATCACGTGGCACATTAACACCTCACTCATCTTCCTCTTCGTCCCTCCATCGTCCCTCCCGCCCACCTCTACTTCATCCTCACCCCACATTTGTTTTCCAGTTAGATTGTGTGTGAGCTTGCATCTCCCTGTAGAGTCCCAGATTTAGGTCATGACAAATCCATCATCAAACTCATCCATTCCCTCATTTAACCCGTTCATCGCTTGAGGTGCCAGTCATGTTATTACTCTGGATCATAGTAAAATGTAAAACTAGTGAGGCAATACTAAAACGTGTCATGTCGCTGACCACGGTTTACAATAAATAACTCGGTGTAGAAATAACAGAAGCACAGCAATAGAACCAGTAGTCTCTTTAAAGTGTGGCTAACCATTACCCCAGCTAACCAAACCATCACCCATTTCACCTTCCTGCTTTCATTAGTTTGGCCTCCGTAATCTGAATTGCCTTAGCCACGCAGGCTAAAGGTGTCCTGTTGTTAGATCCCAGTGGGGAGGTAGCTTGGAATAAGTCAGCATACGGTTGTAGTTGTGGACGAAGTCAGAGAGGAGGAGGAGAGGGCCCAGGAGGGACGGGGCTGCACTATTTCCTGGAGGCTGCACTCTTTCCACTCATTCATTGCTCTGTTCTCACTGTAGCACTGGCTCTCTAACAGCAGCAGAAACACAAGTGGATGGCTTTGACCTACAGTGGCTGGAAAAGAAGCTGTTTGTTTTTTGTTTTTTTTTAATGCTGTGAATATATAAACACAATTACATTTGTTTCACATGTACGCACACAGACACACTGAGCTCATTGTGTCTGTGTGTGTACATTAAGATAAAAACACACACCTTATTTCCATGTCCATCTACATATTTAGTCTAAATGAAAGACACGTGTTGACACATTTTACATTTCTGTATGTACACAACCAGACTGGACATGTCTCCTGATTAGTGTGTTGGATGATTTTAACCAGCAGGTCTTAGAGTGGACCATTGCTCCACCTGCTGGCTTAAAGCTGTTACTTTATTATCACGGTGAAATTATTATAGCTGTGTTTTCTCTAAGCTGTTTAGTGACTCTAAAAATATTTCAAATTGAAAATGTAATAGTAGAAAATGTCTAACTATAGGGTGAAATCTAAAGCCACTGCTAAACACATGACTAAATAGTAGTCACATATTTCCAGTGATTATCATACCTGTATGTTGGGACTGAGTAAGCTGTATTTAAAATCAATGAATCATCTGATCAGTCTTTTGTTTTCCCTTCCACGGGAAAACAAAAGACTGATCACGGTCACGGTGTTCCTACTCTGGGAGCCATTTTGCATCCCTTCATATCAAGTTAAATGGCAATGGGATGCAAAATGGCACAATGACTTTACATTGTTACAGAATTCCTCATCTACAGTTTGTTTGGGGTCTCCCCACACCCCACGCTCCTCCTCGTCATTTCCACTGTGCTATATTTTTAACCATGGCTTCTTTTGCAGAAGGTATTTGACATGGTGTTTCTGGTCATTCTTCCCCACCCCCCCATTTTCTTTTCAATAATGTAAAACAAGAATTTTGTCTTTGTCCGAAACAAACTGAATTGCAAATCATGTGTTGAATTTTTTCCATGTTTGTGTCACTTTCCAGGCATCGTCTGCACGTGTTTGGCTGTTGTCTGTGTTTTTCTGTTTGTCGTCTGCTTTTCTTGCTTTAGTCTCGTTTGTGTGCGTTCGTTGTTGTTTGCAGGTGTGAGAGAGGATGCGTGTGCATATGTCGAATGTTAGATGGGCTGCAAGTTCATGTGTTGTTTACAGGGAGTGTGTGTTCGTGTGTGTGTGTGTGAGAGAGAGAGAGGTAAACAGCTTTCGTGTAGATCAAGTGTTACTAATACAGGTTTTAACGCAGTGCTGGGATTATTAATGCTCCTAACCTCCTCCTAGCAACAGGACTCGCCCTCACCATGCCGACCATTCTCTTCCAAACCATTCCGTTTGGGATCTAAACAGTTCCACTTCATGATGTGTTCCTAACTTTCCATGTTTGTTGGATTCCACTCCACTCCAAAGTGTTACACCAGTTACCCCACCGTTCCATTCTGTGAAAGTCCGTGCTGTTCCATACTCTTCAAATTACCCCCTTTCTGGTCCACAGTGAGCCGTTCCATTTGTGTCTAGCTATTTCATTCGGACTCGCTTCATTCTTAATTTATTTCGACTCAAACATTTTCTCATCCATCCCAGAGCGAGTTGAACCAGTTCCTTAAATTCCACCTTATAACTTTGGGTGTTTTCTAGGTAGAGTTTTCTAACATTAAAACAGGTTGAACAAGTCCATAGTGACGCATTGAATCTTTTGTTGTCGTTGGGTTGTTGTTTTTTTTAGTGTTAGTAAATACATGTTAATGTTGGCAGCAGCAGATGGCTTCCCCTACATGAGCGAGGTTCTTCCACATGTTCCTTCCTGTTAAAAGGGAGTTTTTCCTTCCCACTGTCTGACTGTTGGGGATTTCTGTCTTATTGTAGGGTCTGTGCCTTACATTATACAACTATTTATATTGGCAACTGCTGTTTTGATTTGGCGTTGTTTAGATAAGCTGAATTGAACTTGTTAAATTCCACTGAGTGGTGGTACTATGATAGTGTTTGCTCACAGTGGACTGGTATTACCTGGAACACCTGCAACAGCAATGCATTGTGGGCTGTGGAGTCCTTTTAGGCAGTTGGAGTGGAATTCAATATTTGGCACACACTTGAAGTGGTTGGCTTGGAAGGTTGAGGCGGGCATGGTGAGCGGCGTGACTGTGTTCAGCCAGCTGGTTTCCTGTCTGTGTACGAGCCCACTTGTTGCCATAAGCCCTTAAAAAAATATAAAGACTAAACTTGTGTTGATTTTTTTTTTTTTTTTCGAGGGGTCCATATGAGGGAGAGGGTGATGATGAGGGGAGCAGGTGAGATACAGAACAAACAAAAAACCTCCCACAAACCTCCCAGACGCTACCGAATCGCCTGCCAATCAGTAGAGTGGAAGCAATGAGTAGATGATCTGAGCTTGTTGTGAATGGTGGGGGCCGGGGTGAGGGGCGAGCTGTGGATGTGTAATTAGTTGGTGATGGTGGTAACGGTTTAACCAATCAGGGGATGGGAGATGAGAGGTGAATGGTAGCATCTTAGAGACTGAGAGTGATGGTGCGGAGGGTGATGCTGCATGGTGGTGCCTGTGTGTGAAGGGAAAATCAGAATCCAAGCGCCCCCGATGTGCGTTTGTGCGCTCGCACACCCGAAACGCAAACGCGCACTCGGGCCTGATCGACCCGCGTGCTGCCCGGCGAGTCGCGTGCACAAACGCACACAGGGGTGCTCAAATTTTTCTTTTTGTCTTCATTCATTTCCACAATCCTCATTATTTCCTTCCTCTGCATTCCTCCTCCTTCCACCTTTTTGTCTCTGCTCTTTAAATAATTCTGATTTCTCACACTTTTATCCTCATTTTCTCTCTTTGCTTATGCCCATCCTCCCTCCTTTTCCTGCCTTCTCCCCTTCCTTCCTTTTCTCCACCCCTCTTGCCCCTCCCCCATCTGTCCCTCTGGCCTCTCTTTTCCCTTTTATCTTTCCTCCTCTCTCGCACTATCTCCTCCTCCTCCACCCTCCCATCGCTCCACACAGGCCTGTGCTGACCAGTACTGTAGACAAGTCCGAGAAGACGTCCGGTGGTTTGTCCTCCTCTTCTAACAACGATGAGAACAACTCGTCTCCAGGATCTGGAAACACTGGTGGGTTCATGACAATTTGACTCTTCTCAACTCAGTTTTGGTCATTTTATATGTGACAGACACACCACACAGCAATGGAGGACATCTAGGCGATAGTATACCAGGGTGGTGTTTTTTCTGCTGCCGCTTCCCTTTTTGCAAAGGTTAAAAAACGGCAGGTTTGATATTTCTGGAGGAGACAAGCTCATGACTCAGAGTGATGCCATTGAGTGGCCAATCGGCGGCATGCTCTCTGTTTACATCACATTTTCAGATCAACTCGGCTTGCTTGGAACCCTGATCGAGCAGGAACTAAAGTACCTGGTACCAGGTGCTACCACTTAATGGAAAACCCTAAAAACAGAGTCCAGACAAGCTGAGTAGGTACTCGTGGAAACGGGCTATAAGAGAAACTCTACTTTTGGCCACTAGAGAGCGCTGTTGAGATCAGATATGGCAGACTCGATAAGTTGCTACATTTCCTGAAAATTGATCATCTCCAGGATTTTAAAGTTTCCTCATTCAGGCACACTAAATCCACCTCTGGTGCTGTTGAGGTCAGCATTTCTTTGTAGACAATCGTCTTAACCCTGGAGAACCCATGGGGTCAAATTTGACCCCATGGGTTCTCCAGGGTTAGTGAGGTTTTAAATTAGACATTATTGCTTTCTCCTCTCACTGTTCTTCTTCTCCACTCTTCCAGGTGGCACTGGCACCCCTCCCGCCATCTCCAGCCAGAAGGACCCTGTCAAGCCGCGCTCGCTGCGCTTCACCTGGTCCATGAAGACCACGTCGTCCATGGAGCCCACGGAGATGATGCGCGAGATCCGCAAGGTGCTCGACTCCAACAGCTGCGAGTACGAGCTGCGCGAGCGCTACATGCTGCTGTGCATGTCCGGGAAACCGGCGCACGACGACTTCGTCCAGTGGGAAATGGAGGTGTGCAAGCTGCCGCGACTCTCCCTGAACGGTGTGCGCTTCAAGCGGATCTCGGGCACGTCCATCGCCTTCAAGAACATTGCCTCAAAGATCGCCAACGAGCTCAAACTGTGAGCGCAGAGGAGCAGCGAAGAAGAGATGCAAGGGTGAAGGATGAGGGCGAGAGGAGTGATGATGCTGTAGGTTGGGTTAGGACGTAAGCTAAGGGGTGGGATCACTTTAAAAACGACACGATTGTTACGTCAGGTCTGACGTCGGGCTGCCAGTTCTGAGACTAGAAAACTTTTTTTTTTCCTTAGAAGTTTGTTCCATAAGTTCCCCGAGGCGCTCGGATTAGAGAACCGGAGCCGAATTCCTCTGAGTTGTGAAGAACTTACAGGCCGGTCTTCTTCTTCTCCACCCCCCTGTAGGGTGAGGGGTTTCTGTCACGTTCTACTTAGACGTTCCACTCTTCTGCATGTCCGATCTTCTTCTTCTCTGTTTTTTAGGAGGCACACTTTGACCACTCCTATCATTTCTTCCTGCTATTTATTCCGTTTTCTCTGCACGGTTCTGATGCCAGAACGGGACAGGGTGGGGTGGGGTGGGGTCAGGCGGGTGGATGGGAGATCAAAGCAAACAGAGGGATGCAGTGGGGGGGGGATCTTTGCTCTGAATGATTGACAGAAAGTTCAGAATGGATCGTGGAGCCTTATTTTGCTGGAAAACTCAAAAAGAAGTTTTGCTCTGATTCTCCTCCAAACCTGAGTGGACTAGAGCCTGAGCCAGAACACACACACACACACACACACACACACACACGGATTTTGGATGGACAAACTCTGCTGTTAAAGATTAAAGGACACCACACACACACACACACAGAAAAATCTAATCCATCCACCTCCCTCCTGCCCTCACACACTCTTCGCTGTCTCTTCCTCCGCCTTCAGACTGAAGTCAGCACAAGCACATCCATCTTCTCACCTTTTCACTCCCTTTCTCCCCCCATTATGTTTTTTTTTTTTTTTTTTAAATCTTTCACACAGTCACGTCCGAGGAGGTCAGTTGATCCTGCGGGCTGCAGCTTTGTAAGTCCGTACTTTTAGTTCTGTTTTGTTTTTTTTAAACTGAATTTCTTTATCGGCTTTTAAAGAGTTGTGCACTGGAAAAAGATCAGCATCTTATTAGAGGGGAGGACTGATGATGATGGAATTTTTCTTTTCATTTTAAAGTTGCCTTTCTTTTGAAGAATCAAATCTGGGCGTTTGTTTTCATTGCCATTTGTCAGCACATAAACGCTCAGATGATTTCTGGTTTCCTGTGGTTTTCTTTGGTACCTCTTGGTTGGCATCACGCCTTCATATCCAGAATGTCAACCCAGTACCGACGCATTTATACGCCCCCCGCCCCAGCCCAGTGTTCCCAAAGAGCAGACACACAAGTCGTGGTTGTTGGTATGTGTGCGAGACTGTTGTAAGAGATCACTGGAAAAACTAAAAAGCAACAAAAACGATTAAGGACGACATTGACGAAGAATGGTGAATTATTTTCTTCTACTTTTGATTTGATAATATATTTTTGTGTCGTCGAGTTTGTACAGATTTGGGGCGCAGTGAAGGCTCACTGTCAGATCACATCATCGCTGCCTTTTTTTAAAGTTTTTTTTTTTTGTCTCCCCCCCCCCCCCCCCCCCCCCCTCCCAAAGTATAAGCGCACCTTCAACACACGGACAAACCCAGCCCCCCTCCTCCTCTCCGGTGCAGGACATGTCGATGTATTTAATGATGTTGATGGTGGTGGTGTTGACGACTACTGCTCGTTCGTTTTTGGCCTTTTATTTTATTTTAATTCGTTTTCTTTTTTTATATATATAAAGGACTCGTTGGTCCAGAGTAGTTTGGAGCAGAGAGAGGAAAAAGGAAGAAAAAAAAAAAGCAGGAAAGACTTCTCAGAGCACACGTTCACCCTCGAAACCACAAGCAGAAGAAGTCACTTCCTTTAACTCGTTTTCTCGTTGCGTTTGATGCTCCGGTTTTGTCAGTGCAGAAAAAGAAACCACACACAGAGAGACACACACACACACGCACGGACAGACGCAGGGGTCGGAGTAAGGCTGGTGCCCGTCAGCTGGTTGTACCTAACTGAACACTTTTCCTTCTTTCTCTCACAATGACACACTGTCGTTTTATTTTTTTATTTTAATTTTATTGTTTTAGTTCTTTCAGTTTTTAATACGTCAGATTTTCCTTTTAAAACGTTGATCATTGTATTAAGGTGCTGGGTATTGGATTCTAATTATTCTGGCTGTTGCTGTTATATTATCTCTTTCAGGGTTGATTTTATTTGACATTATTTCGTTTTACATTGCTGTAATTTACATTGATTTAAATGTGTTTTGAGCGAACTGTAACTGTAGTGGTGGGTTTTTTGGGGGGTTGGGAGGGGGTGATCAACTCCTGAAAAATGTATTATTTGTTTTGTTTTTTTGTTTCTTTTCTTTTTTTTTGTGCAAAGACAAAATGATGAAAAATTACAATGATAGTAATAAAAACAATGATATAATGATAGCCGGACTCTGAAAATCCATTATATGAGCAGCAGTTGAGGTTTAGTGTAGTAGCCGCTGTGAATCTATGTCACATCACCTGAGCAGATGTTTGTGTTCAAACTTGGGCAAGTGGATGTTGTACAGGAGTGAGACCTTTTTTTTTTTTTTCTTCTTTCTCTTTCGGCTCTTCCCAACGTGACTGAATCTTGGTTTTCATTATGATTTTTATGAAAGCTTTGAAGTTCAAGTTTGCATATTTATCAGAATATGCTTTGTTTTCTTTCTCGTTCTGCAGAAAGTCACAGAGGTCAAGCTCAGCAGGCTGGTGTCTGCAGCCCTGCATGTGATGAATGCAGGTGATCCAACCTGTTAGAACTAAACAGGGTTTTGATGATTTGGCATTACGAAGTCATGAAACTCCCCTGCAGCACTTTGGCCACTTTATTACATACACCAGTTTGGATGTCCTTGATTCTCCAATTGCACCACATCCAAAAAGGGGGTGGGAAAACTGTGGTAAAAAGGATTTGCATAGTCAACAACCACACTCAGGTAGCCTCTTGATCCTAAGGGGCCCAAAAATGTGCCAAGGGAACGTCCCGTGCACCATGACACCACCAGGAGGGTGGGAGGGATCCATGCGTTCATGTTGTTCATGCTAAATTCAGACCTAAACATCTAAACGTTGAAGCAGAATTCAAAACTCAGACGAGGAAGCATTTTCCAGTGTTTCACTGTCCAGTTTTTGGTGAGCTCAGAGTTGTCCTCAGTTTCCTGCTTTTAGTTGACAGGAGTGGCACTCAAGTGTGGTCTTCTGCTGCTGTATCCCATCTGGTTTGATGTGTACATTCAGAGATTCTCTTCTGCACACCTTGGTCATAACAAGTGGTTTTGAGTTACTGTTACCTGCACGTCTTGTGGATCATTCTAAGCCCCTATCGTAAATCCTAGTAGAGCAGTATTTTTTTGTAACACTCAGACAGTCCCGTCTGGAACCAAAAGCATGCCACATTCAAAGTTACTTAAATCACCTGCCTTCACCATTCTGTTTGAACTTCAGCAGGACTTCTTGAACATGCCTAAATGCACTGATTTGCGTTAACAAATAGTCATTTTATTCATATTGAACTATCTATGACAGAAAATATAGCTTGGCTGGAGAAATGTCTTCAAAAACCGACATCATGAAGAATTTGGTCATTTGTTTATTCAAAAG
This sequence comes from Maylandia zebra, assembly GCF_041146795.1. Lineage (NCBI taxonomy): Eukaryota > Metazoa > Chordata > Actinopteri > Cichliformes > Cichlidae > Maylandia > Maylandia zebra. Next base: position 43,719,325 of record NC_135169.1, on the reverse strand, counting down.
AAAAAACGCCTCAAACAGTTCAGTTTCCACAATGTAAACACCTTGGTACATACAGTACACACAAGCAGGGTTTTTTGGAGGAACAAACAAAACAGGTGAAAAAGGCAAAACTTCTATTAAAGCCAAACGTAGCGATGCAGTTTCCGTTCCTCCTCAGTGCCGCGTTCAACTGAACGCTGAAGGCCTCTGCTAACAAAAGTAGGTGATTTGAGGCTACGCTTGGGGCAACACCACAGTTTAAGGAAGCTTAACCACTGACCTCAGATCTGCATAAAAAGGCAGCGATGCAGACAGCTGGATAAGAGTAGTCTAAGACTAGCAACAGAAATAAACAAAGGTCATCCAGACAGATGCTTCAATCATCTGCATTTGTTCATCAGGTTGTGCCATACCATCACTTTTGGAAGCACTAGCCATGAACAGAAAACTGCACTGTTGCACAACTCAGAAGCACTCAGTTTATTGGATAAATGAATCAAGTGGCTGACGCTGCAGCAAAGATGTCTTCCAGATCTCCTTTGACCTCTGCGCCAGGACAGCACAGGACTCGAGGCTGCCTTATCTGGACTTGGGGGGGGGGGGGGGAACACAGTCATCACCTCTTTGTAAAGTCACTTCTATAAATTACTCAGACACACTAACGAAAGTCGCAACTTGCACTATTTTGGGTTTAAATGACTTGTTTGGCATTTTGACGAGTGCAGAGAGATACCACTCTGAAGTGGTAATCGAGGCTGCCACTCTGAGACTGAGACCCTGCGAGAGCACAAACGAGTGTTTCCAAAAATGTCAAACTCTTCCTGTGTAAGAAACAATGCAACCATGTGAAATGTCAGACTCCTCTCTGACGCTCCGTGCCTAACTCTGCGTTTAAAGCAACAATACACTTTGGCAGGCGCGGCTGTCAAAGATCAAACATCACTTATTTAGAGAATATTAACACCATTATTGAAACATCACAGACTGATGTTTAGAGCTGCACTGCAGATGTTGGGGATTGATCACTTCAAATATTCCTCCAAAGTAACAAGATTTGAACACTGAGCAAATGAACAGCTCCAGAAAGGTGAGACAGAGCATGTTAACGGGCTCTTTTTCTCCTTTACGCTCAGTAATCAAAGTACACCATCTAATCTACTTACAGTAACTAACTGCCTACCTCAGGCACACCTTTTAAAATTCTAGTTGAACCAAAAAAAAAACCCAAAACACCACTCCAGTTAATACTAGCAATACATGGCTATGAGGGAAGATTTCGCCCAACGCAGAACGAAAAGAATCAACAATTCAAAACCAAACTAAAATATTCAGCTTTGATCACAAAGCTTTTGCAGAAGTACCTCCGCTCCCCTTTGAGGGTCTAAATCTGAAAGAAGAAAACAAAATGCTGCGTGACGCAGACGCCCTCTCAGGAGCAGCACGTCTGGCTCAGCTGTGGGCCACTCTTCCTCTTTCCCTCATTTATTCCTTTTCTTTCTCCTGATGGTTGTGTGGATGACTAGACCGATGCAACTACAGCATATAGATATACATAGTGTTCATCCACAGTCCTCCAGATGTTCAAGAGTTGCCATGGAGACGTGCAGGTGGATTTGCACTCTTGTGGTTGTGGCTTTCTTTAACGGCTTCATGATCCAGTGTCTCTTCTGTGTGTTGTGTGCAGGTAGTGTTTGGAGTTCCTAGCTCTGTGTGTGTGTGTGTGTGTTGGAGGACTGTGTTGGAGGTAGGTGTTTGTCAGTACAGTAAAGGAGCTTCACGTCACTAATGACGATTGATGTCACACTGGGGACCTGAGCGTGTCATTTGATGTGGTCGTGTGATGGTCCCAGGGTGAAGGAAGAGAAGCTTTGTGTTTGTGTGTTTTTTATGTGTGTGCGCGTGTCTGCGTCTACTCCTACTGCTGCGTGTGTCTATCAGTGTGAGTTGGGCTGCTCCACTTTAAGCCCGACCAGTGATGGAGGCATCTGAACTGCAGCGGAGGAAGAGGACGAGGTGGGAGGAGAACCCCTGAGACTCCCGGAGGAGGTGGTGGTGGCGGTCACTGCGGGCCGGATGAGCGGAGGTGGGGGGTGGTTGTGGGGAGCTCTGTTCTGAAGCGGGCGCGTCTGAAGAGGAGGTGGCTGACGGAGGAGGCTCGGGGGTGCTGAAGGAGGAGCTGGACGCAGCAGCGGGGGAGGCTGGGAGAAAGAGGACGGGGCGTGAGCGGAGGAGGGGGGAGAGGAGCTGCCTGTGGCGTCTGAGGGGGGGTCCTCCATTTTGACCTGAAGGGGGAGGAAAGAGACAGATGGAGGAGCGTCAGGAGGAGGTGCAAACAGGATGTAGAGAGGAACAAAAGCGGTGGGCAGATAAAAACTTTACGTTTTGCAATCGGATGCTGCGTTTGGCTCTGTGTGCTGTCACCGAGTGAGCAAATAGTGTGTCTGTGAGCACAGAGGCCCCGCCCACCTGCTGGTGGGTCGGACAGAGGGGCTACACCGACACCCAGTGTGAGATACATAGGGATGAGTTTGAACTGTGAATCACTCAAAGTTGCATTACGAGGTCTGTCGTTTTAAATCTGTCAGTGAGACACAGGACAGGGTTGGTGGAGATGGCAAAGCTCCCAGTCCTACTACTTCCAAATATTACTGAAGCTACATGTTGCTTTAGCATGCTGTTGCATGTCCTACACTCAGTCATGTGCTCTCCTGCAGCACACGTGTTAATCCACCGCTGAAAGTAGTTCCATCAAACTAATAATTATTTACAGAGATACAAATCTGTTTACAGCCTTTGTCGTGTGTTTAATCCTTTATTAAAAAGCAGAAGGTGCAATTAAGATAGAACAGAGGTGTACAGATTCATGTGCAGCACTCACATGCTGACAGCTTTATATTAAATACAAATAATATTCTTACAACCTGCTTCAGTTTCATGTAAAACTTCTCTTAAACAGATTTCACGTGACAACAAAATCTGAAACTCTTACAGGCACCTCTTGGGTATTAACTGTCCTCACCTCCTCCTCCTCTACGCCGCCATCTGTAGCCGTTGCCATCTCCTCACCACTCCTCCTGGGGTCTCTCTGGTCTCGGCTGGTGGCCACTTGCTCCGCCGCCCACTCCCTTAGCACTTCGTCTAGGTTGAAGCGGCGCCGGTAGCTCACGAAGAACGAGCTCACCTGAGCAAGCCGGGGAGAGATGGAGAGTTGGCGAGGAAGAGAATGAGGACAAAGTGATGCCGATCTCAAGGACACAGAGGCGGACGTTAGAGGGGAGAAGACAAATGAAAGCAGGGATAATGGAGATTACAGAGATCCTATAGAGGAAACCGTTAGGCGGAGGATGAAAGGGAAAATGGAAAAGAGATGAAAAGCTGATAGGCAGCTCGCTCAAGTGCACTGCTGGGTGAGGTCAGAATAAGACGAGAGGTGGTCTTCACACACTTTCAACATGTGAGAAAGAGGAAGCTCACCTGAGCCGGAGTCTTAGTCCCGATCACTTCAGCGATGGCGGTGAAGTCTTTACCATAACGCCGGATAGCTGGAAAAGAGAAGTCGGGTTAATGTCCTGCCTGTACCAAGCAGCATATAGCAATCAAAAGCAACAGAGTCAGCCAGCTTCCTCTCGCTCAGTGAGGGGTGTGTGGCAGAGGATGTGAGAGGAGGGACAGGAAGAGTCACGTATGGTGAGCATGTTTACAGTTAACCTCCATCTGAGCTCAGCTGGCTCAGTGCACCTGCTCTTTTCCCGCCCTGACCTGCTTCACTGCACACTTTCAGGGTTTTTGTTTTGTTTTTTCTGTTGGAGCAGCTGTACCACATGGAGGTACAGGTTTTGCTCAAAGGCACACGGGCTGCAGCTGCTAATTTTACCTTCCACTTTTGTGGCTGATACGCTCCTAACAACTTCTGATTTTCTCTCCTCGTGCTCGCTTTTAAAGCTGAAATAATGCACACGATGAACAGACCTGAAGTTTACGGCACTTTCCAGTCCAACTGCACCCTGTAGCTCCATCGTGTCATGAAAAACTGAAACAAACAGGGCTCTCCCCCTATAGACTGTATACTGGTGATGGAGTTAAACGTCAGAACTGAGTAGATTAGAAGTGCCTTAAATTTGCATTCTGTCTAATGACCAGCAGGAGGACTCATCTATGGGCAAAAAGGGCATTTTAGGTCTTAGAGGTATACTGGGAAACAGTCCCTGGTTCCCTTGCGCTTTGACCTCAGTGAGCACTTTCTTAATGACTTTGAGCTCAAATGCTTGTTTCATACCAAATAAAATGACATAAATTTTGTAAGTTATGGTCTCCATCAAGGACAAAGCTATAGATTAATTAGGACAACCATTCCCAAAGTCAAGAGTGGTGCAGCCCAGTTAAAAAACAAATTCCCACTAGGCCCACCCAATCCTAAACCTTCATGCTAATCAAAATACAAAACAGAAGTGATGCATTTCCTAGGAAATTTGATCCAAAATCAAACAGTGCAGGCGGTTGGCTATACATGGCTAATATTATTATATTATATGCAAAGTGATGAGGTCAATGTGTGACCCTCCTGTCACTGGGACAAAGACTTCAACACAAGGGTAGAGTAATGAGTAACATCACAACCCAACTACCTCCTATTACCACTAATTTCAAATTGAATTTCTGTTATTACTGCGATCCACCAGGGGGCCTCGGCCCTCACTTTGGGAACGAGCTAATGATAAGTTTTTGTAAGTGCTTCACTCACAGTCAGATCACCCCATACTCATGTCTGTCTTTAAAAGAACTAATATAATGAGGGCAAATACACCCAGAGGCTTCACAATAGGACTTCGTCACTTTTCATGTCAAAATAAAAATAAAATTAAAAAAAAAATCTCTTTTAGGGGCAAAATTAAGCTTTCTAAACGTTACCATCCCTGAAGACAAAAACTCCCACCAGCATCAGCCCATTGCAAAATATCCAAAAGTAGCTCCTGGAGAAATAATCGAGGAGCTTGTACCGTACCAACACATGAGTACAGGCAGCTCCTGTGTGTGCAGAATATCAATATGAATGTCTAATAAGACATCTGGCTGTGAATGGGAGGCAGGTAGAGGAGAGCTGATGACAAGAGGTGCCTCTTGGAGGGGGAGGAAGCTACAGCCTTCACTCACCCTGCACTGCAAGGAGCTGCTCCTCTGTGGTCCAACGAGAGTTCATCTTAGGGGCAGGCTAGGAGAGAAAGAACTAGAGATTAGAATGAGAGTGAGGTAGGTGGTAGGAAACAAGGGGGGGAGAGAGGGAGGAAGATGGCAGTAAGAGAGCAATGAGCAGGTTAAGACTAGAGTCAGTCCCACGAGGGGTGAAATACTGTCTGGAGGGAGTTGAGGAAGGGCCGCGTGAATAGATGAGGAAAGGAACAAACTGGAGCGAGATCAGGGGAGGAGAAAATTGAATACAGGCAAGAAATGAGGCAGTAAATAAGGGATATGGAAAGGAGGGAAAGGGCATAGAGAGGGGAGTTTCAAGACTTACGTCTGTAGGTCTGGAGCCATCAACACCTTCAGCTAGGCTCTGCTTAAAACTGCTGTTGTTCTGTTTGATAGACTGGACCTGAGACAGAGGAGGGGCAGTGAGGTAGGGTTATTTTTTAGCTGGTAGTTCTTGCAGCTAAAACCTGCTTTGAGAACATTCATGTGCATTTACTCTTTGCATTTATAATCTGATGACCAAAGACATCATTAAATCCACACTGAAAACCCTGGCACCTGTCTCTTGAGTGAAACCAGCTGTGTGTCCAGCTGGCGAATGGTTAGAACTCCAGCATCGTGAGAGGCCGACAGAGACATGATGTCCGCCTGCTCCAGGTGCATGCCTTTGGGTGGCCTGCGGCGAGCTCTGAGCGGGTGGTGTCTGTACTGAGCTCCGATGTTCTCCTTCTTCACTGGACCGGAGCGGCTGGGCGTGGCTTTGTCAGAGCTGGTGCTGCTCGCGTTCTGTTTTGCCGCCTGTGTGCACATCGAATCACAAATATCATTCAAGTGTCAAGGCAGCTCGGTCCTCACCTCACAGAAGTTGTTTCTCTGAATGTGCGCACACACACTTTCTCACCTCTTTCTTGGCATCAATTTCAAAATCACTGTCACTGGCCTGCTCTCCTTCTTCAATCTCATCATTACTGCAAGACAAAAAACATAAATTACACAAAGCACACCAGTGTTTAAACTTTGTGCTGTTTTATTGTTGAAATTTCATCAAACACACGTCTGAAATGCTCTAAAATGTCAGCTGAAAAGACAAGAAATAATATCAGCCTGTCTTATTTATATTCATGAGCCTAGTTTCCCAGGATGCCGCGCTCACTGAGTGTCATTTAACAAAAAAGTTCTCCAAATGTCAGATCTCAGGTGAGCAGTTGTTTCTCCACGATTGGTGAAGGCATCTCAAACCTGTCATCTTTCTCTCTCTTGTTGATCAGCCTCCTGGCCTGTCGGTCCATGACTGATGTCCTGGTTCTGGTCTTCTTCCAGCTGTAGTAGTACTTTACCAGGCTGGAGATCAGCTTGTCTGGAAGCTACAAACACGAAAAAAAAGAAAATTTACTTTTCATCACTCGTTTTAAATATTTAGGGTGGTAAGTGCATGTGTGTCTCTCTCAGTCACGCACCATCTGCTGGATGCGGTGGAAGCTCTTGCCGTGGAAGCTGAAGGCCTGCTCGAACAGCACTTTATCTTCAACTGTCCACTCATCCGGGAAGGGGGTGAAGTTTGCCAGGTCTGCCAGTGAGCGCTCCACGTCGTGTTTGTGCCACAATAACATGCCCAGAGCCTGATGGAGCCAAAAGTCAGGAAACCAGGAAAAGTTTAGGTCAGAAGACAGAAAGAAATATAAACATCTGAGCTTTTGTTTCTGATGCCCTTACCTGCTCCATGTTGTATCCGTGTTTCTCCTTAGCCATGAGGATGTACTCGTCCACTGGAAGAAGATAGAAAAACTGTTAAAATAATACATAATAATCTAAAGATGGTGAAGGAGAATGAATGAATAGGGGGGAGGGGGGTTGCATAATAACAGAAAACAGAGAGATGAAGAGGAAAAGGGTAAGAGAGAGAAAGACCATAAGTGCACAGGAAGAGACAGTCGAGAGTTTTAATTGCCACCCTCCAGTCAGCATATATCCATTAAACTGAAGGTCAAGTTTTTTAGCTCACACACATGAATACAAGGTAAGGCAGGTGTGTGGAGCTTACACATAGCATCAGAGAGCTGGCTGTTGGGACACCAGACCAACATGCTCCTCTGGTCCTTCTCACTGTAGCGGGCTGGGCTGTCTGAAAATGGAAACAAACAACACAAAGCGAACACTTAAATCCACACTTTGAGGTTATACATATTTGTCAATCCCTCTTTTACTCGTTCATGTCAACTCCATGTCCCTCCTATCCACCACTTAAGCTCTCTCAATCCCCAGCATCTCTCTTTTCTTATCCATCTACCCATCTTTGCATGTTTCCATCTGGCTAAAGCTCCCTCTTCATCAGCTGAACTCTTTGGGAAGTCAACATTTGTGCACTCCGTACAACAGATTATGCTGGTTTGCCTGCTTGTCCCCTTCTTTGGTACAAGCTGTTGAAGCATGCCGCCGTTCCTCCGTGAAGGTTATGACGACTGTTTCCTCAGCATCAAAACATTTTTCATCTACTCAAGCAAAGCAACAGGGCTCTTTCATGGAGGACACTTAATGTTTTTGAACCTTCTGATTTTGCATTCAATAACACTAAAACACTGACAAATAAGCGTCACTCTGACGTCTGCATTACTGGACAAAGATGACAGCTCCTCGTTTTCCCCTCCAGCCTTCTTTTCATTTTCCTGTTTTTTGTTCTATTGTAAAATGACTCTTTTTGACCTTCACTCCTCTACTAATCTGCATTCATCCGTAGTCTCCTCCACACTTCTCTTCAACCTCTGTGTCTCCTCTTGGAAGGAGACACAGAGGTTATTCCCTCCCTCTCTCTCTTTTTATCGTCAATTTTAATGCCCTCTGTCGTCTCCTTTTGTTGTGCTTTTCTCCCTCCCAGCTCACCTGGTTTGAACTCTGGGATCTGAGCCTGGTAGTCTCCTCCCACTCTGATCATGCTGTCTGCAGAGACAAGCGTACATAAGTTTATATTTCAAGAGCTGCAATGCAGGGCAAAAACATTTGTGTAACACACCAGAAAAGGTTCCAAGTTGCAAAACTAAACAAAGTGGATCACACCACTGAACATAAATGCAAACCTCTTGATTTACTGGCCAATCTATGTCCCTACTCCCACCTATGGTTACGAGCTCTGGGTATTGACCAAAAGAATGAGATCGCAGATGCAAACGGTGGAAATGAGCTTTATGTAAAGGATGGCTGGGCTCTCCCTTACAGGAGGAGCTCAGTCATTGGAGAGTGCTTCAGGTATCTCACAAAGATGCCTTCTGGTCAAGTTGTCTAACATCACGCAGTTGTCACTAAAACTTCAAACTAGCATCTGTAACCATAAATTCATTCAGAACGTGTTTACTGAGGAATCTGAACTTCTCTTTTCGCATAAACTTCCATACAACCAGGTGTCTTTTTGGCATAGAAGAGTCTTCAGGGCAGTAGAAAGAATTCATTCAGGCATTTTTGTATTTGTTTCATTTTTTTAGACACACAGGCTAAATCTAACTTTTAAATATAGTCTTAATGTTCAAAACAAACCAATTTGTTTTTAAATGCATCTATTGTTTATTTTATTTTGTATTAATCTATTCGTACATAAGGTCAGCTACATATTTTCTAATTAACCATTAGAACAAAACTGTACTACATTTGTAAAAAATACAGTAAAAAACAAGTGGGGGGAAAACACTGGTATATGAAGAAAACATTTAAATAAAGAAAAACTTCCATGTACAACTTCCATTAATAAATAAGTAAAAACAATAAATAAGAATCCAGAAATGCCATTTAACATTTTGATATTGTTCACCACCCGACGAAGACGAGCGGGTAGAGCATCGATGGGTGGCAGACATCAGGTAATTATCGCTGCGGTAAAGCTAGCAGGAAACTAGGAAGCTGGAGAATGTGGAAAGCGAGGAGTGAAGAGACTGTGAGAAATGCAGGGAAGCAAACCTGAAGGAGGAAGAGACAGATTACAGGTTCCTCTGGGACAGAGGACAGGAAGGGAGGAGAAGGGGATGATAGAAACATGAGCAGATGGGTGAAATGAATGGAGCCAGAAGGAGCATGATAAAGAAGAAGGATGCTTGATAGAAGGAACAGAGGAGGGAAGAAAGGTAACAGAGAGGAAAACTAGTTGTGTAAAACTGCCATTTCTTATCTTAAAATGGGCTCCTCAAAGATCAACAGGAAGTCAGTGGGTGAAGGAGAGAATGAAGGAAGGAGAGACGTATGTGGGCAGAGGACAAGGATGAAGAGAGGGGATGACAGAGAGCACTGCAGCAATGCAATGCATGCAACAGGAACAGCTGGCAAGAAAATGCCTGCAAGTATCAGATGTAGGTTAATGCTCCATGTTAGAACGTTTACCGTGATATCTGATAAATCAAACACTATAACGAAAAGTGTGTACGTGTGTACCGTGAGCATGCTCTTCATCGCTGCTCTCCTCCTCAGAGTGTGGCTGGCTATTCCCGTTGGTTACGGTTTTGGCTCTGCTCCTGGACAGGACCCCAGCCCCCGAGCGCTCCATCACTGAGGGCATGACTGCACACACACAGACACACACATAACATGTCACTAGTTAAAAATCCACCATTCATCAACATTTCTGCCCCAAGCGATTCAATCTCCTATTAAACTATGAGTTATGCCTTGTTTCATTAGTGCACTGGCTGCTATTTGTTTCCACTTGCAACCCTATAAAAACCAACTCACGCTTGTAAAGTAAAATGGGCCCTTATGTTGCCACCTTGGAGGGAATCCCATTATCTACCTGGAGCTGAGTTTATTTTCCAAAAAGCAGCTTTCTATAAAACAACTCATTCAAGACCTCAACTACTTACGATTGAATCTCTAAATGCAAGTTTTCTGCTCAGGTTCTGACTTATCAAGAGCAAATCCCGACTAAATCAACAGGAACAACTTCATCTTCAACAAAAGAGCCAGACTGATTAACCGGAGTCTTCCTTTGTCGCTCCAGCTGATTAAAGATGTCTTCTTGTCTGGGTGGAGCAATACCCACAAACAAACAGAACAGAGGCCTATTTTACCCACTGTTTACAGTTCAAGTGACATGTCAACATCCCATTTTTTCCCAAATGAACATCTGTTATCTCACCGCAGTCGCTCTGTAAGAGCCATCAAGGACACGGCACTGAGCTCTGGACCAAAATCTGACAATTTCTTTATGACGCTCAAATAAATAATAATATTAAAGATAAATAATAATAAGCAATTGATCAAATCAGTTTGATTGCAGTTAACATAATCAAGTATTTCTCAGCTAAAAGTTTAACAAGTCACATTTTTAGAGCCATTTACAAAACAAATCCTTTTAGAAAGTCCGCTGTAAAACTCTGCCAACTCAAACATCCAGAGCTACCTGCTGTGTCAACACCTTGTGACAAAGAAGAAGCTGAAAGTAGCTTTCTTTAATCCAACATATAATGATTAGATGAGTGAGTAATTAACTAGATGTGGTCCTACCTTTGTGTCTATTCAGAAAAAAAAAAAAAAAAAAAAACAGAAAAAAGGGTGAACCAAATTTTAGTTCAATACTGGCACAAAATACTGATATCAATACCAATCCCTTATTTGTTAGGCTGATAATAGCTGGTACCAATATTTTACATATTTGTTTATTTTTTGTAACTTTTATGCATCTTATTTTTGCTACAAGGATGCAAATAGACATTTAAAAAACTGATTTGACACAACAAGTAAATATTATCCACCGAGATGCAAATTTTACTTTCCTATCAGTCAACAAGGCTGCTGTTGGCTGATACCAGTACACCACCCATCTGCTGGTGCAGAAAGGCGCTGGTTGCTACATTGCAAGTAATCACACATAAAGAGAAATCCATTACATGAGCCCCTCCAACAGCAAAGGCAAAGCAAAGGTAAAACCCGTTCAGTGGGGATCTACGTCAACATCAGTAAACAAAGAATATAATCGCTGATGAGAAGAAACATCTACAAACAAATAAATAAATAAGACCCTCCTCTAAGAGACGAAGTGTGATCCACAGCCATTACTATACTATTACATGATATTTGTCGTCTTCTCGATGTCTCTACATCTCTGGGCCAATGAAATATTGCAGAAAGTAGCCTATCTAAACTCCCTCTTCCTCCTCAAGCGCAAACGATAAGAGCCCCTAAAACAATGACTGGCGACACCGGGCACGAGTCCCAGTGCAAACGCACGTTAAAAGGCGCGTGCTTTCATTCACCATCTCACCCGCAACTTCACTTGTCAACTTGAACCGCGGCCAGAACAAAGCATGGACTCGAAGTTGGGTGACCGATGTAGTTACCGTACCCCCGCATACACATCACCACCACCGCACAACATACTGAGCCAGTCAAGCCTCTGCGGGGAAACGAGTCGCAACCCTCACGATCCTCGAGATTAAAAACCATACACACCAAACTCCGAGCAGACAATACAAGTGTCTGAAGCTCTCTGGTGGTCTTTGTCTATCGCTGTTCCCGGTGGCCTCGGAAACTACAGCGGCTGCCCCCCGTCCGGCTTCACTGGAAACATCGCCACCTTCAACACATCCCTTCGTCTTTGTCGATATACTCAAGTTTACTTATTTACAAGAGAACTGGCTGCGTGAGACCGCCCCGCTTCACTTTCAGCGAGTTTCGTGGTGGAAGGGGGTGGGGGGAGTGTTGTGGTAGCCTCAATCACTGGCAGATTTATCAACCGTTTCAAGAACGAGAGCTATAACTACAACATATTAACTGATAACCTCGACAAGGACTGGATACTCGTAGTAATACATAATACTCAACTACGCGATTACATGCAGGCTTTCCTCTTCTACATCCTTTTCCCTCATATGGCCAGATTTCTAAACTTTTCCTCACTTAAACACAATATTGGGTCATCAGATATGCTTTGCACTGTAGTGAACAATACCACGAGCAATTCGATCGTTTCGTTTTGGGTAATATGTCTAAAATCTATTTAGGTTCTTCACCGCAATTTTTAAGTGGGTAGTCTGATGATGAACACTTTTTGACTCACAGTGGTAAAAGGAAAAACAATAGTACTCCTACAGTGACTAGTCAGGTGCTCATGGCTCGCAAGAGTCAGCACAGGATGACCTTAAAGCGGGGGGGGGGGGGGACATTACATGTTAAAGTTAACATTGTAATAGGCGGACTGTTTTATAATATGTTAAACCCTGAGATCCCACCACTAAAAATAAAAATAAAAAGAGACGACGGACTCGCACCGGGTGATTCTCAAATTTGAGTCCCGTTTACTAGCTTTAAAAAAAATCAATATTTTTAACAGCTTCGTTGTACAGTCATCTGTACGCTGTGTCTCACTTTGAAGTCCTTTTGTTTTCCCCACGCGTACGCTGCTGTTACTACCAACGCTACTGTCTGCTGCTGCCCTGGAGTGAAAAAAAAAAAACTCGCTCTTTATGTCATAATTGCCCAACTTGCCGGTATGTTTAGGGTCCTTAAACTAAAAATAGTAGCAATTTCCAAGGTCCAAGTCATTCCAAAAGGCTGGAAACTAGAAAATATATATATGACATCTGTCCTCATCACCAAAGTGCAATTTAAGTCTAGCCTAGTTGGTCGCTGGGATGCTAACGTTAGCTAGTTAGCTTGCGGCTAGTACCCTCGCGTTACATTAGTAACGCCAGTAGTTAGAAGTGGAGATAATAGTCACACTGTACCTGTGTTTCGCTTCTCTCCGCTTCCCCGCAGCCAAAACTTCTCCGAGCCTCTGTCTGCAGCTTGCAGTCCCCTCCGAAGCGCTCAAAGGCAATTAGTGTGTCTAAAAAGCCTGAACTCTCGCCTAATTGATGAGCACAGTCACACTACAATGATGAGAACTGCACGGATAGATGGAAGCTGTGAGTGTGTATGTGCGCCGGGAGACGGACAACACCCGGAGAAAAGTGAGGTGGACATCCGCTTGGATGCGTTCGCCTCTCCCAAGCTTAGGAGCCGTTTGGATTGACAAGAAGTAGTCCCTTAACTATTAACTTTATCTCAGTCTTGGTTTTGGATTTTACCTTATGTGCCATGTGTGTGAATTGACTTTTAAGCGTGCTCACGTCAGTGCGCGATACTTAAAATCTTTGTCCTAAAAATATTTTGCCTTTTAAATATGCCTGCCTGATAATTCACGTCTTGATCATTACATCGTTAATGACCTTTAAATGGAAGAGAAACGTGTCGGTATTTCATTTTGTAAAACAATAGGTGTTAGAGAGTCTTAATCCGCTATCTATCAAAATCCCATAAATTAGGGACTACTTGCCACTGTGTCGGCGGAGGGATTCAGTGCATCTCTGTACTGAGGCAGGCTGTCCAGACTTGCTTGGTGGAGAAAAGGGCAGGAGCGGAGCACAATTGAAACGAGTGTTCGTGCGTGTGCGCGCGCGAGTACGTCAGTATGCGAACGTGTCTTTAGGCGCGTGCGTTACTTTGTGCATAAACTGACAGTGACTCAGATGAATAGCCTCAGTGTGCTCGTTTTTATTTATTTATTTAAAACAGAACAGTTCAAAGAGTTGCGACCTGGATGTGTTTGTGTGCACGAGCCTGTGCGCGTGTGAGTTCACAGGTGGATGAGTGTGTGTGTGAGCAGAATGGGGGATGTTTCAGTGTTAGCTTTAGCAGGAGCTCTCTCACCTGATGCTGGGAATAAACCCACTAACCTTCGCAGTAACACTCTCACAGAAGCCACTGCTCCCGTCACCAGTGCCTGCTGCTGACATGTAACAGCCTGTTACAAACTCCTCCAGCTCTTTCTCTCTTCTTTCTTTCTCTGTGGCATCACCACTTCCTCCTCCTCTTCCTCCTCTCACTTCTCACCTTATCTCCTCACTGCTGCTCTCTCTCTCTTTTTCCATTTCCTTGTTTTTGCTCCTGTTTCTTCTTCACTACTTTACCCCCTTTCTCTCCTGCCTTCCTTCCTCCCCCTCTCCCTCTTCCTTCCTAAATATCTGCCCTAATTCTCCTTCTCCTCCCCCCTCATCTCTTGTCTTCTCTCTGTGCCCCCTCCCTGTTTTTTCTCCTCCTTCCTCTCCCTTCCTCTCCCCCTTCCTCTCTCCATTTCCTCCCCTCTTCTGCTCTTCCACATCCTCCTCACCCCTTTACCTTCCAGTAATGACTCTTTTCCTGTCTTTCTCCCTTCCCCTCCTTCCTTCTCTTCAGCCTCCTCCTTACCCTCTTCCTCTCCCCTGTGTCTCCCTCTCATGTCGCTTGCAGTTTTCAACTCTGTGTGTGCGTACGTGCAAATTCTTCCCCTCCCCCATCAGTTTCGCTTCGCTCTTTTCTAACCCCCCCTCCCCTCCCCTGCTCCTCTTCTTCCTCCCTCCCTCTTCTTCCTCCCTCTCCAGTCTCATTTACACCCTTTCCACCTCCTCTACCCTCCTTTCCTCTCCCCTGGTGTCTCCCTTCCCTCCTCTCCTCTCATTAGTCAGTGTCCATAACTCACCCCTCCACTCCACTGTCTCTCCTCGTGCTCAGTCCTCCAGTCCCTAACACATCCTCACTAATGAACAACTGCTATATTTCTCCCCTCAGCCCTTCTCCCCTTACCCGTCCTCCTCCCTTTTCTCTCTGTCCTTTCCTCTCCTCATCCTCAGTCCTCCCCTCCACTTGTCACTCCATCTCCCCCCACCACCTTCCCTCCTCTTCGCGCTCGGTTTCTCTTCGATCTCTCAGAGCCGAGTGTACCTCCTACTCTCTTTTTTAGCTCACTCTTTCTTCCACCTCCTCCCCCCCCCCCCACCCCACACACAGACACACACCCAAGCTCTCCACTTGTCTCATTTCTCCTCCTAGCCCGTCTATCTGTCAGTCTGTGTGCTCTTCTCTCTTCCATTGAGGCAAAACGTGTCTCCCGTACTATCTCCCCAAGTCTTCAGTCCCCCTCCTCCCCCTGACTCCCATCCCTCCATCTATTCCTCCTTTGACTCCCCCGAGTCTCTCTGATCTCAAGAGATGCAAGGTGTAGAATCAGATGCGATAGAAAGGATTCTTCCTGCCGAGGTTGGTTGTAGCTGCCGTTGTACTGGAGGACCACTGAATGTTTCTGCTCGTTTTAGTGCCACGGTGAAATGCGATGAGGCCTCATCGGTTTGCGACAGAAATGGATCAGGGTATGTAAATTCAAGCTGAGTTTAAAAGGACAATAACATCACTGGAGTGTCTGCTGCACAGCTCGGCCTGCTGTATATCTGCAATGTCATCGTGTGCACAAGAAATTAGGAACTCTTGCATAATAGATATGCAGCCGTGTCTCAAGGCCTCATCACTTTTACCTTTTTTTCCCCTGTAAAGCACTCTCTGCTTACAGATCAGGTGTTAATTTCCTGAGGCTCTGTGCTCAGCATGTAGTGCTCAAACCCCCACAAGTAGGTTCCAGGCCTTAGTATAAACTGTGATACAACAAGATGAACTTAAAAAGACACACGCAGAAGCACTAACACTGACATCCATTATCAGCCATGTTAGGAACATGACTGCACTCAGTAGATTTAGTGTCAGTATTGACTGATGCAAAACTCCAGTCTGATGCCGGTGGAAATTAGTCACCAAAGATAGTCAGGATCCCTGCTTTGGGGCATAATTTACTGAAAAACTGCACAAAAACACAACATTCAGTTTTTGAGACACCTTTCTTACGGTCAAAAGCGTTGTTAAGGTGGAAAAACTGGATTTAGCCTCCTTGGTTTATCAGCTTAACTCAGAGGTAGTTTATCCAGTACCAGTCACAAACTGTAGCTTAAGGCTAGAAAGCTGCAAAAGGGTGCAACTCATCCAAACCCTTAAAATAAAAAAAAGTAAAAAAAATAACACAAAAAGCATCATGGCCAGCTTTTGACTCTTACGTGGCTCACACAGTTTAATAATATTAGCATATTTAGAGAACAGAACGATCCAGCCACTGTTCATGCACTCTTAGAAGTTGAAGAGCCTCAGGCAATCTCTTAGGTTTCCTCATTTTTTGGGTGATATTGACTTTTTTCAACTAAAAAAAAAAACACCCTAAAGTTTACCCAGTAACAGCTGGGATCTGGGATTGGTTGTGTTTTTGAGGTCTGGATTCTTGTTTAATGCTGTTAGTATGTCACTTTCTGCTTAACATCTGTTGTTGCTTTATTTGAGTTGGGTTTTTTATAACACTCTTTAGGATTTGACTTCCTGCTTGGGCTTTGTCAGTCTTGTGAGTCACTTCAGGTTTGTAATATTTTTACGTTTTGTTTTCTCCCTCGATTCTGTTATTCGATCCTCCCCAGGGTTTCTCTGAGTCATGTTTAATCTGGGGTTTCTTGTTTGCATCTACTGTCTGTCTTTAGTTTCATGTTTTAGTTTGGTAACATCTTTTCTTTTATTCTCTGGTATTGAATTTTATTTCCAGATTGTCAGATTGCCTTGATTAGTTTAAACTTTGTCTCTTTCCGTCTTATTTCCAAGCCCCAGTGTATCGTCTGTGTGTATTTACAGTCCTGTCCTTCCTCTTAGTCTTTTTCATATAGCATCAGTGTATCTTCCCAGGTGAATTTTCTCTTTTTCTGGCTTCTTATGAAGATTGTGGGTTTCTTTTGGTTCCTTTTTGGACTTTGCTTTTAGCCCTAATTTCCTTCGGGATTAATAAAGTATTCTGATTCTGACAAATTAAAGTTTGCTTTTGAGTCTTTTGTTCATTTCAAACTTTACACCTTAGCTGTCCAGCACATTTTTTACTTAAAAGCTCTAGTACATATTGACACGTTTACTTCTACTTATTCAGCTTTGTAGCCTAAATTGCAGTGTAAAGCACTGGGTCAGTAAGCACTATTGCTAATAAATCTGTTGGATTATTATCTATAACGTCACCAAAGCTGATGCAACTCAAATCAAGCACAACAAATCCCTTTGAGTCACAGTAAGCCGGTGATGCCATTTTGGCATCTTTTGTTGAAAAATGGTGGGTTGTCCTTTAAAAAAAAAAAAAAAATAGAGATACAGCCTGGTACAAGGGCCTCCAGGGCTCTGAAGAGGTACAGTTAGTGACTGTCAGGGTGCGACCCAGCATTTTGAGTTTATTTTGTATGCCTGATTTTTTATGATGTATTAGAGTAATGGTAAGTTCTAGTGTTATTATTAGCATGTCTTACACTGAAAAAAGGGATTGGCCAGCTCTTGGATTTATGTAAGCAACTTGCGTGTATTTAACACAATTGCCTCATGGTTTAAAGTTAAGTGTAACTATATAGTGTAAAAACTACATGATATGCAGAGCGGGTAGATTAAATTGTTCATATCATGTTCGAGTGAAGTAAGTCAATGATATAGCAATGTTAAATCTCGCGACACTGCACGGGATTTCAGTCTTGCACTCTTTGGATCGTGGTTTGAGGAAGGCATCCATCTCAGTCAAGTCGAACAGCCACCTCTACTTTTTTTGGTATACCGAAAGAAGTAAATTGGGTGGTTGTTACATTAAAAAAGTCTACTTTGTAATTTGAACACAAAATTTTCATGTTTCTATCTTGAACGTAATAAAATCATGTAGGATCTGTACGAAATTCAACAACTTAATTTGTTCTTGTGGAGATGACATGATACAATCTAGTAAGAGTGGTTAGTTGCTGGACTCATGAAATTAACAAGATCACATGAGATTTCTAACTGCGGGAAAATCACTGGAGTAATAAGAGGCAGACAACTACACACACACAAAGTGTATGCTATTGCTTTTTATTGTGGTTTAACCTGTCAAGGACAAAAACGTACAGAAAATTCTGCATCAAGCCTTGCAATCATAGCTTTCCTACTTTTGTCAACCCTGGATTGGCGACATGGTGGTTAGCGCCGTTGTTTCACAGTAAGCAGGTCCTGGGTTCAAATCCACAATCTGGCTAGTTTGCACTGGTTTGTCTCTGGGTATTCTGGTGTCCTCCCACAGTTAAAAGTCATGCAGTTATTAGAGTTAACTTATTGTGATTCTAAATTCACTGTGAATGCAACCAGGAAAAAGACAGGAGGATGTTAGTTGTTGTAGATCCATTCAACTTTTATGATAACCAGACTCTGGACTTTTTTGAACATTATGTAATATGAAGACAACATGTAGTATTTAAGTAATCAAGTAGTACTGTGGTAAAGGTTATTGAATAGTGTTGAAATAAAATGACAAAATTGTGAAGGATTAAAATATTCCAAGAGCTCAATTTACTTAATCTAAACATGTTTCAATCACGTTTTATGAACACAAAATGCACAGGTTTATTGAATATGAATAAGTTGTGTTGATTTAACTCAGTTGTTTAAGTTTCTGCCAAAGCAAAATGTTTGTGTGCAACCAATGTCCACTATTGAATCAAGTAAATCCAACATGGCCTTTTTTTCAGTGTAATTAGGTTTTGTTTAGTTAAAGTTTCATCCATGATCCCTTCTGTTGTTTTCTGTTTCCTGTGTAAGTCTCTTGTCCTCTATATGTGATTTTTAGTTATGTCTGTGCCTCGTTCCCGTTATCTGGTTCCATGTTCCTCTCCTTGTGTATCATTCTGTCTCCCCAGTCTGTTATACCTTTCATGTCTGTGTTTTCCATGTCATATTGTCAAGCTCGTGTCGTCACAGTTTTCGTCTCATTATGTTTGCTGTTTTATTTTGACAGTCTCGTGTTTCCATGTTCAGTGTGTATAGTTTTGTTTCCCTTGTGTTAATTTGTGTCAGCTATGTTCCTCATGTGTTTCCACTTCCCTCATTACCGTTCTGTGTATTTAAGTCCTGTCTTCCTTTGTTCGGTCTCAGGTTGTCTGTTGAGTTCTCGTCATATTTCCAGGTTTTTTCATGTTCAGGTTTTTATCATGTTCAAGGTTTTGTTCTTTGTCTCTTCTGTTTAGCATTTAGTTGTTCCCAGTTTAGTTCTGGTTAGTTTAGCCTCAGTGTGTAACTGCTTTTTGTTTTGTACCTTTTCCCAGCCACAATTAAACGGCTCGACTTTTGTTAAATTATAATTTTGTTCCAAGTGTCTGCATTTGGGTCCTCCTCCTCCCTCCATATGGTCTGCCAGTGCAAACCGTGACAAGTGATGTTCATCGGGTTGTCAGTAAAAGTTCTTTAAGGGATGATATAATCGGTAGCCACAGCAATCTTAGAAGCAATCTAACACTCTGAGGTCCTAACATTACTGAAAAAAATCTTAATTATCAGGGGGTTGTTTAAATAACAATGTTAATATGTAATAATCACTTTTTTTGATAAACAGACATTGTTACCAGAGTTATGCTCTTATATGAAACTGAGCTTTGATGAGTTTTATCAAAACTCTGTTTATTAGGTATCCAATCAAATGGCACTTCTTTACATTTCAGAGGTGTTGGATCCACATACACTCAGTGGACATTTTATTAGGTACACCTTGCTAGCACTGGGCTGGATCCTCTTTTGCCTTCAAAGCTGATCCAATAAGGTGCTTGAAACATTCCTGAGATTTTGCTCCATATTGACCTGACAGTATCGCACAGTTGCTGCAGATTTGTCAGCTGTGCATCCATAATGTGAATTTGTCGGTGACTAGTGACTTGTCATGTTCAAGAAACCAGTTGCGGATGATTTGATCTTCGTGATGCGGTGCGTTATCCTGCTGGAAGCAGCCATCAGAAGATGGTACAGTACATGGTGGTCATAAAGGGATGGGCATCTTCAGCAACAATGGCTGTGGTGTTTAAACAATGTTCAGTTTGTACTAAGGGCCCAAAAGTGTGCTAAGAACACATCCCTAACACCATTACACCACCAAAAGTCTGAACTATGATACAAGGCAGGCTGGACCCAGCCTTTCATGTCATTTTGTGCTAAATCTCATTGTTTGAGCAGAAATTGGGACTCATCAGACCAACACCATTTTTCCTCTATTGTCCAATTTTAGTGTGAATTGTACATATAGACATCTTGACGATGTCTATATGCCTAAACGCACTGAGGTGCTTCCACGTGACAGCCGATCAGACATTCGCATTAACAATTAATCGGGTGGAGAATAATAAAAACAAATCTGGTGAGAGTAGCCTGAAAATAAATAAAACGTTAAATATTCCCAGTGAATAGAGATAGACGTGTGATTCTGGAGGCAGATATCAGATATTTCAGGTCAAATATGGATCCTGTGCTGCATTTTTAACAGTGAGACAGCCACGAACTGGATATCGAGTCTCTCTTTTTCAGTTCTACGCTGCAGAGCTCTCTGTGCTGAAAGAGGCCTCGTTCTCATCCACCATTCTCCTTCGGTCCTTTCCACACTGCATCTGTTGATTCCCTCTCTCATCCTCCTCCCCTCTGCTTCTCTGTGTCTCCCTGCTGCCTCATCTTTCACCTCTCTCCTCCTCATCCTTTCTCTTCTATCTTCATTTACTTTGCTCTTCACCCTTTCAAGTTTGGTCTCATCTGTCCTTGTCTTGATATTCTTGGTTTGTGCCTGTCTATATATCTATGTATGTATGCACAGAGCATTACTGAGCTTCACAGTTGTGCGCGTGAACGTTTATATATATATATATATGTGTGGGTGGTAGTGGGAGGGGGGGCAGCTTGCTTTTTAGTATCCCCTCATATGCTGGTCTCTGTGCATATTTAAAGACAAAACAAAAGAAAATGTAGTCGAATAGTTTCTGTTCAGGTCCTGTTTATAATTCTGTGTTTCTGCCGTGGCTATGCATCCAAAAATAAAAGAAGACCTGCTTGTTACAGTGAGTATGGGGCCTCAGTAGGCTTTGTCGCGCCCCCTACTGACACATGAAATAAATAGTTTTTCTACTAACAGCCAAGAGACAGATTTCCTGAAGACAAAAGACTGTGGGCGGGGTTTAGAGACTGGGCCATCTGCGCTGGGGAGGTTACTGAGAGAGAGAGAACCCCCCATACACAGGGCCTTTATTTGCATTATGGAAAAGTGGGTGGGCTTGTGTCGGTGGCCATTTCATATCCCACCAAACCAAGAATTCCCAGAGTCAACAATCCAGAGTCTAATAATTAACCCTTTTGTTTTGGGCTGGCCTTATTCTAGTCAACGCCAACATGTGGAAAAGTACTGAGGCGGCGACCCTTCAGTCGGCTTCAAAACGTCTGATCAATGAGATTAAAATTTATTTGGAAAGGCAGTTCATGGTATTAAGAATTACTTCACCACCCTTTACTCACCAGTATGATGTCATAAACTACAAATACTGATAAACAGAGTCTTTTGGGATTTGAGAGCGTATGCTCCAGATATAGAAGAGCTGATCATAGATGATATGTAACCATAGTTAACAGCTGAAGACCCTTACATTTAGCAAAAACCCAGTACACAATCAGTACCCCAAACTGTTCATATGTACAGGAAACACTGTAGTTAACCTGCAAAATGTGGAAGCTTGCTCAAAACCTTTTATTCTCGTCTCAAATGAACTTTTAACAATAATAAAGGAGTGTCATCACTGACATCGAATGCCTACTGCACCAGATTATTATTTTTCTGAGGAGAATGTTGCTACTGTGCCCCAAAGTGAAAACTCTCCACATGCTGAACTCATGAGGACAAGGTTTTACTTGAGAATTAAGAGGAATTTGTATATGTGTTTGTGATCCAAATAGATTGTTTCCTCTCAGCAGAGAAGTAGCAGTCTGTGGAAATCATCACATGCACATTATGTCGTCTGCAGAGCCCCCAGGTGAAAGTCAGAAGTATTTAAAACAAGCAGCTTTTGTACATTTTTTGCTAAAAATGTTGATGTTCTCAATTCTGAAGCAGCTTTTCCCATTTTTTTTTTCACTTTAAATGCAGCGTTGCCAGGATAGTTAATCATCTGTCAAGATTTATTTTTTAGTGTAACTAAAGAAAGTCACTTTCACCAAAATCCCAAATTATTTCAGCGATGTGTAAACCAATGTGTTTAAACTGTGAGGAGATGAAGTCAGAATCATGCAGGATTTCCTGAGTGAATATTCTTCAGGTGCTGATTTCACTGGCATGTTTACTTTGTACATCTTGATGCATTCTCAATCATCCAGGTAAGTAAATCTCCAAAAGTTGATTCTGTTCATCTGGTCGTAGCGTTTTGTGGGAGAAACGTTTCATCACTCGCCCAAGTGACTTCTTCAGTCTCAGGTTTAGTTTATACAAAGCACCCTTACACTGTGAGGGGAATACTTTTCCCTCAGTGGTCACACATTATAATCAACTACAGTTACAATGACAGGAAAAAACAACAACTTTATTTGTTGTTTATTTGTTGGAGGATTCATCTGTCAGGATCTTAGATGTCAGCTGCACAATAATACCACCTTTAATTTCTGGGACATCAGTCTTTAAAGTCAAAAGTCTTATTAATGTGGAAAACACAACACAAATATTGCATTTGCTTAAAAACAATACTTCTACTTTGCCCACATGTAAACTGTAGACAGTATATTAAGTCACTTGTGTTAATGTCTTAAAACATTTCCAAACAATAACAATGAAAAATCCTCAGTTTGAATGAAACGCCGTGAAGCATTTCTTATGTTTTCGATAACTTTAAACGCAATTTGAGAACGAAGCCAAAGCAACAGCGAAAAACTGCAACAAGCAGGAACCTGCATATAAATATTTTACCAGGGCTACCGTCTGCCCATGGATGAGGAGCCAGTATGTGTGGCGGTGACAGGCATCAGAATATAGGAAGATGCAGACGAGTGCCGCATACATAGCAGTCCCTCCCTGATATTTTTCAAGGGAGATAACTGAGAGTGTGTGGTTACGTGGAGCGACAGGCTGTGACTCTGAGTACTGGGTATTTAACACCTAGTGGGATTGTCACCTTGAAGTTGGTCCAGAGAGTCGTTGACCCACCCTCTGTCATCATGCGAGTCGTTACAGTTCACAGGAGCCAAAGTGTGATAATGTGTGACCCTTAACAAGTCACACGACGAGCAGCCGTGTGTTCTCAGACAAATATCTGTAGCTTGGTACAGCAGATATTTACTAACAAGTAGAAGACTTATAGAAATATAAGTCTTCTTATATAGACAACATATTTCTATAAGAAGACTTATTGAAATATAAGTCTTCTACTTTTGACCAGTCTGTTCACGCGGTGATAAAGAAACTTATGGAAAAAATAAGGAAAACAAAAAACAAACATATACAGTGGAAATAAAATATGCAACCGTGTATTACAACAAGAAAATAACTGTAATGTCTGTCACTCCATTCAGCGACTGACAGTCAGTCCTCATAAATCCCCTCCTGCAGTAAAAGCAATGAAGAATCTATAGTCTTGCTTCCTCTTTACCTGAGCAGCTCCTCCATGTTCATTCAGATTTTGAATACTAGATGGACTCTTCACCTTACTGGTTTAAATGTTTGCCTACCAAGTGAAAACTCTCTGGTTTGATCCTGGGAGGAAACACAAATCCCTTTGAGGGATCTATCAGGAAGGACATCTGCTGTAAAAACCCTGCCAAGCCAAATATGCAGAGCTACCTGCTGTGGTGACCTCTTGTGACGAAGGAGGAGGCAGCTGAAAGTAGCTTCATGTCACATGCAATTTCATTTAAACATACATATTATACAGGCAGTAACTGTTCAAAGGATTGACAGTTGTGCCTAATTATTTGCCTGAATGTGCTGAAACATGTGCAGACACTAACAAAGAAGGAGAAATGCTCAGTAGTAAAAAGTATACCCTAACAAGGATAACTGATGAGGCAGTATAGGAAATATAAACTCTTATGTCAACCTTTACTGGCTTGGCTTCCATTTAGAGCAGACTGATCTAGTGCGAACAATCCAATTGTTGGATAAGGCATTAGAAAGAAGTCACTGTGGTAAAGAAACCACAAAAAAGCAGGAAAATCAAGGTCAGACCCCTGGCTGTTATTAGGAAAAACAGCAAGGAGACAAAATGTTACCACAAGTTTAACCATCCTGCGATATTTACATGAGCTGGAAACTAATTTAAATCTTTACAGATTTATGCAAATCAAAGTTTTTCCTAAAACAACATGCAAAATCCTTAAAAGGTTTGTGTTACTTCTGCACAGCAGAATTCAACACCTGGCGACATGTGGGTAAAAAAAAGTCAGTGATTCTGAAATAAATAAATAAATAAATAAATAAATAAATAAAGTAAAGCCCTGAATGTTGACAGTAGTGGCCCAGGTGGAGGTATCAAGCATCACAAGCAAATATCAAATTTAAATATATTCTCTCTGTTTGACCTTTGACCCGTACTGTGACCTTAAATTTGTCCTTCCCAGTAGCAGAAAATGTGTAATGCTGCAGCGTAAAGTTGCGTGATTTTTTTAAAAAATATATTAAGTGACGTGACTCCCAGAGTGCGCACCAATGACATGCAAATTAAACATTTGCATTTTCACTGTTGGTGCCCCACATTGTTAAGTGATGAACTAAGTTTGGTTGTGGAGATCTACAGAGAGACATGCAGCCAAGAAGAAGAAACCAACATGTCATGTTACATGTCATAACATTATCCCACCTAAACACAACATGCTGGTCTGGCCTGGCAGGCTGGAGCCCAGATAAATTTACCGTTAACAGACCCTTTGTGTGAACCGAACTTGAACAACGCTGCTTTGTATTGTGGTGTAATTTTGTCTCTACGTGGAACTGTTTTTTTTAATTTATTTTAAAATGTTAGAACGTATATAAGTGTGAAATGTAAAAAGTTCAACATCGTGGGAAACCGCCAATCATGCATTTAAATTGTTATATTTGGATTCAGCAAAGTCAATAAGAAATGTCACATTTCATCTCTGAAAAAAACCCGCTGACCAGTGTTATAGTTTAATGCAGATAGTTTGTTTTGATAAACAGTTAAAGGTTTTTAAATTACAACCTTTTTCACATTAGTTGCAATGTTTTGCGACTGATTGTATGAGCTGTTTGGGGAAATGCATCTTGTTTTACAAACGCTGTAAAAAATTTGAGAGTAATGGACAAAAACTTTCATTTCTAGCTTCAGTAGAATGAAATAAGAGCTGTAGTATGAACTGGCTAATTTCCCAAACCTACACCTCCACCTATTGGTCACTGTGGCAAACTCCTTCTCCAGACATGCCAGATTTGCCCAGAGCAGCATGGGGTTTCACGCTGTGGCAGTTATCTTTCACTCGCATGATTAACTATGAGCTATAGATGCACAACTGAGAAAAGTGGAGTATTTGGTTTGTATTCTTATAAAATCTTAGCAAAATAGCAGAAAAGACACTGAAATTTTCTACTGGAAATTCCAACCAATAATTATGTAAATATACTTAGAAATCATTTTCTTTTATTCTTTTCCATGTAAATTATTAAATTATTTAACCACTATTACTATTAGTAATAATGATGATGTAAAGTATTGTGATGTAAGTGCTAGTGAAGTAGTGAGTATATATTGTGAGAAAGAAATATTTTGAAAAACTTGCCCCAAATTAGAAGCCTCCAACTCCTGGTGGGAGACAAAGCTGATGGAGGTAAGGTCCTGTGGGACTTAAACCAGACTGACAACCAGACATATTGGTGTTTGAGAAGGAGAAGCAGACCGCAGTGGTGATAAATGTGGCAATCCCAGCGGACAGCAACATCAGGAAGAAGCGGCACAAGAAAATAGAGGCGTACCAGGGGCTGAAGGAACAGCTGGAGCAGATGTGGAAAGTGAAGTCCAAAGTGGTCCAAGTGGTAACATTAGCATTAGATGCTGTAACTCCCTAAACTGGAAGAGTGACTTCAGAAGGCAAATGTGCCATAATTTCACTAAACCTCCGTTGCTGCACAGACAAAGCACAGGAAAATGAACAAGCTCACGCGTGAAATGCGGATGCTTTGTTTTCACGTTGAGAAAACTTGTTCAGAACACAGTCGGTGCTTTATAAAAAAGAAGGGTCTTATTTGAAAATACAATGCTTACATGCGTTTTCTGTCATATATGCAGCTGTTTGACACATGCGCGTTTGAGTGACGGTAACGTCTGATTTTGACTCAGATAACCAGAACTGGAAAAAAATGTATTTAATGAGTTACCAGATTACTGTAGCTGCCGCACATGTTACTCCCAGCCTGTTATTTATGAGCCTTTCACGTTTTGAGCATTATTCTGTCATAGAAGTAGTAAAGGTCAGAGGTCATCCTCCTGGTACTGAAAGTGCCGCGTGCTTCCTGACCTGTGCTGTCTGGCGCTCTGTCGTCACAAACAAGGAAACCATGTTCGCGCTAACGCAGCGGTGCGTTCAGGTACTGTCAGAAAAGTGACCAACAGCTCTTTCAGGAAAACAGGTACGCACGTGGTAGCGTGGCCGAGCGGTCTAAGGCGCTGGATTAAGGCTCCAGTCTCTTCGGGGGCGTGGGTTCGAATCCCACCGCTGCCAGACATTTTTCAAGTACACATAGAAAGCTGCAGTCAATACACACAGAATATACTTTAAAGGAAGAACATCATATATATATATATATATATATATATATATATATATACATACAGTATATACATTGGGTGAATGTGCAGTAGTAGCAGCAAGCAGGTGAATTCTGTACATTAATATGAATAGACATCTGGCTATTTTACAGGATAGACAATATAAACATATTTAAAATTAAAGGAATTGAAATGTACATTGTGCCTTGGTTTAGTGTCTGGAAGAGTCCTGTCTCAGTCAATTATAGATGATGTGAGAGGGCGGGTGTGTGTGTTTAGGGCACGGATGGCTTGGGGATAGAAGCTCCTCTTGAGTCTCTCTGTCCTTGCCCGGAAGATGCGGAACCTTCTACCAGAATGCAGAAGTTGGAACAGTTTGTTGCCAGGATGGGACGGGTCCTTCAGTATCTGCGCTGCTCTAGTCCAGCATCTCCTGGTGTAGGTGTCCTGAAGCGGGGGGAGAGCAATCCTGCAGCAGCGTTCTGCTGTATGGATCACTCTCTGGAGAGCTTTTTGGTCCTTCACACAGCTGTTCCCGAACCACGATGTCATGTTCTGTGTGAGGATGCTCTCCACAGCGCCTGTATAGAAAATCCTGAGGATCTTTGGAGAGACCCTGAACTTCCTCAGTTGTCGTAGGTGATACAGGCGCTGCCTAGCCTTTTTGGTCTGGACCTGAATGTGGGCAGCCCATATCAGGTCTGAGGAGATGTGGACACCAAGATACTTGAAGGACTGCACCCTCTCCACTGGAGCTCCATTGATGATAATGGGCTTGTAGTCTCTGTGCTGACCCCTTCTGAAGTCCACCACCAGCTCCTTGGTCTTGCTGACGTTCAGCTGGAGGTGGTTGTCCTGGCACCACGATGCCAGATTCTTCACTTCATCCATGTAGGCCGCCTCATCGTTGTTGGAGATGGCACCCAACACCACTGTGTCGTCAGCAAACTTCACAATGGTGTTGGAGCCATGGGTGGCCACACAGTCTGAAGTGTAGAGGGAGTAGAGCAGTGGCGAGAGGACACATCCCTGAGGTGCTCCTGTGTTGATGGTGATGCTGTTGGAGAAGCACCTGCCCACCCTCACCACCTGAGTTCTGCCAGTGAGGAAGTCCAACACCCATGCACACAGACGGCTGTTAAGTCCCAGATCCCTCAGCTTTGTGAACAGTCTGCAGGGCACTATTGTGTTAAACGCTGAACTGTAATCAACAAACAGCATTCGCACATAGTTACCCTGTTTCTTGTCCACGTGGCTGAGAGTGGTGTGTAGGACGTGGGCGATGGCATCCTCTAAGGGGATTTGCATAATGACTACTTTTATTTGTTTTATTATTGTTATTATTTCATTTCATCCCACAATGGCAGCTACAGTTACTCATCTCCATTAACTGGAATCACTGAACAAACACTGGATTGTTTCCACTGTGGCCATGTTGATTGCCAAAATCCACATGTGACAAGTACATGCCGGTTTGTGAAACCATACACTCACTGGCTGTGACTTGTGATTGACAAGTTAGCAAATGATTGTGTAGCTTTATACAGATCTATTTTGAAAGATAGATTGACTAAAAGCCAAAATAGGCTTCATTTTTTATTCAGTATAACTCCAAATGAGTAACTGAGATCATAAATCAAGCATCAACGTGCTTACAGAGGTCAAGACAGGAAACTGTTTTCCTTTAGACTTCAATAGGACCTCAAGTATTTTTGCAACACAGCTGTCGCCATCTAGTGGTCTTCAGATGGAATGCAGGCTCAAGACACTTTCACAGTAGCTGATTTGCTATAGTTTACGCTTTTCTCCAGTGCCACTTTTCATGTAGTAGATGTATGTGAGGATACTGCACATGATGTTTAGGTTCTATATTTATTGTTTGCCTTAAAAAAAGTCTTAATTTTCGTTTAATTTTGAATTTTCGTTTTCAATTCAGTGTAAATTCACTTACTTTCCAGGGTGGGTTTGCTCATTTCAGTTCACCTTTATATTGTTTGAACATGTTAAGTGTTTGGCTTAAAAAAAAAGATTATAGACGGTCGAGGTTTAGGAAGTTCAGATTAAATATTACACAAACACAACACTTAAAGTCATGTATACATCCAAGTCTAGATAAACATGCAGCAGAGGCTCCTGATGACCATATCAATAAATATTACAGCTAAGAGTTAAAAAAAACAACAACTTATTATTGAATTGAATGATTATTGAAGCTTTGTAAACAAACAATGTAGTTTAAATTCGTTTTCCATTTTATATTTTTATTTAGGTTAACATTTTTAGGTTTTAGTTTTGTTTTAAACCACTATAGTAAATAGTGTAGGGAGAGGAAAAGTAGGGTTTAGGGTTAGGGTAACCCTAACCCAAAATAGTCTTCTTAAGACTATTTAAATCTATTTGGGGGCTAAGGGTGTCAGAAGTCCGAGGTGAGGTGGAACACGTGAACGCAGCATAGCTGGACGCGGCGGAGAGGAGAAAAGAAAAGGGCAACGAAGCAGCCCGGATAATTCAGCCTCGCAGTCTTGGCGCCAATCCGACTTCAGAGGGAAATTAAACGGCTCGGTTTTCACTCACGTTGGAATCAAATTCGCAGCCGGTTGCTGCTTCTTTCAAAGCCTTCGGTCGTCTGCTGTAGCCAGCCAGCTAGCTTTGTTAGCACACTATCCATCATTGTCATATTCATCTGGCCCCCTTATTTCTGCCTGTAGTCACGATACTAATAACTCAGCAAAGCACCGGGACAATAGAGGTGTGTTTCTCCAGGGGGATCGAGCAGATACGGCAGCAAAATGGGGGTGAGTTGCATGTGTTTTTCCCCAAAAATATATATATGAAGCGAGGTGGCACAAAGAAAGGTTTTTAGCTCGTCAGTGGCTGATTAAGCAGAGGAGATATGAAAGAAAGAAAGAAAGAAAGAAAGAAGGAAGGCAGGAGAGAGGGAAAGCGAGAAAGACCATGGTGGATGGATGTGGCTGAAGGTGCTGGTTTGGCTGTTAGCCGTCTAGCTGCCTAAACATAAACCCAGTAACATAGCATTGTAGCGTTAGCTCGAGCACACACATGGCTTTTTATGACGTTTTCAGCTGGGTTACTGCATCGTCCTTGGCGTTGCGCACACTTAACATGTCATGTGTGTTGTGACATTGTTAGCCCGCTAGCCTTGTTAGCTGTCGGGGAATGCCATTACAGCAAATGGCGAGTACGTTGCTAACCATTAATGCTAGTCACTTGTGTGTGTGTGTGTGTGTGTGTGTGCGTGCGTGTGTGTGTGTGTGTGTACATTTTCCAAACAGGCCAGGATGTGGGGTCTCTTTCCCACCTGGCCTTGGTTAATTCACACATGTTGGAAGTTGATAATATGAGCTACCTGTCTACACCAGCCAGGCCTGCACACACTCTGAAGCTGTAAAGCTGAGTTTATTAACTTTAGCTAGACTTGACTTTGTCCTTCTCTTTGGCTCCAGATAAACCAATCCACGTGTCCCCCCTTCCCCAGCTCAGTGTGCAGCCTCCCTGTGCTTGGTACAGAGTTAATGCTTGGAGCTAAAGTTGGCATTCCTTTTCATAATTGCTCAGCCCTGGAATGAAGGAATTCAGTTAATGCCTAGTTGTTTCTCCAGTGAAGCACCAATTCTGCACCCTAAACGCACCACGACCAACTCTAATAACTCATGGAGTCTTCCAACCAGGGCAATACACTAATACTACTTGTGATTGTTTGACTCAACCAGACAAATAAGTATCTAAATGGCATGGAGCCACAAAAAAATCACTACATCAGGTCCAGAGGATGGGTATAGGAACTGTTAAAGTGTCTAATCTCTCTGTTGCACAGCATAAACGCTATCAGGGTCATTTGTGTGAGTTATGGCTGCACCATCAATGCAGATGCTTTGGACATCAAACCAGGAGCAGGCTTAATGAGAGTAACAGTATCAGAGAAATTTCCCACAGGGAGCAGCACAGGCTATAGAAATACTATACCGCTGTAATGGCTTTAGAATGAAAGCATTTCAGAGAGACAATAATCACGTTATTAAGAGTAATAAGCTCTGCTTTTTCATTGTTTTCCAGGCCTTGATGTATTTTTGGAGCTTCGATCTTCCCGGATGTGCTCATGCGTAGTGTCTGAGGGTCGATCTGTTCTCTGATTGATTTGCCACGTGGCTTTGGGGTTGTAATTAAAACGTGTACAGCAGCACACGTCATTATTAAACAGAAATTCAAAGATCTGCTAATACTCAGATGAGTGGGAAAGACTGCACTCTACGTTTGATCGATTTTGTGTGTGTGTGTGTGTGTGTGTGTGTGTGTGTTGGCGAAAAAGTACAGTGGTATCCTCTGGCTACTACCTGCTTCTGTGTTTGTGGGCTCTGCTGCCACCAGGTTTCATCGTGATTTCTTGTGACCTGACAGGCTGTAGCTGCTGTGCCAGAATGCTGCATTACCTTGTCATTTCGTCAGCACAGGTTACACTCTTTGACAAGAGAAGATCGATTCACCAGTAAAGAAGTGGTGAAAAATGGCTGGCACTGATCACGCGAAGCAGAGAAGGGAATAAATTAAGTGGTAAAAAAAAGGCAAAGGGTTATAGCACCTCTTTGTCTGTAGTGATCTCTGGATTTTGCATTTTTTGTGTGTCTGTGTCAGGGTGAAAAATCTCATTCTGATCCATCTGTAATTCACCAAATGTCCCCTGCTTTTTTTTCCTCTCCGTTCATTTTGTGTCTTCAGAGGAAGTCCAACAGAGCAAAGGAGAAGAAAGCGAGACGTCTGGAGGAGAGGGCAGCTATGGACGCCGTATGCGCCAAAGTAGACGCAGCCAATAAGGTACCTCAGTTGTGGATATGAGTGAAAAGGAGAAATCTTCTGCTGTGGCTTTGCACTGAAGTTAAAAATGCGCGGTTTGATTTTTGTCTCTCTCGCACGCTGTTCCATTGTAAGCTTAAGGCACGAAAAAAAAGAAGCTCGGGGATGCCCTCCTCACCCCGATTACAGCCTTAATTGATATGGGCATGACAGGAAAAGGCAAATACCGCACCATGTGTGCCTTTATGCATAATTAATCTGCATCATTAAATCCCCCACCTGTCTATTCGAATGCACGGCTCCTGCAGCTTGGAGGTTGGCTAGAGCGTTGGCAAACTGGAGGAAAACAGCTCGCACAACATGATCTGAGCTGCAGCAGCCTCCTCATTGGGATCATGATGGGTTTGGCTGGGTCGATTACTTTTGTGTCACTTTGTTTCAAAATGAGTTGCCCCCACTGTGGTGGATGTGATAACAGCAAAGGAATGCAAGAAAATCTCCTAAAGTGGACCATAGTTTCAAATGAATAAATGAGCAATTGAACCTGATTTTGAGGGTCCGTCTTTGGCCTTCATACTTAAATTCTCTGAGCCTGAGTGTCTGTGGTTTCGGCCCAGTGTGCCATAATCTGTCCAAGGATGAGAGTAGTCTTGATCTTCATAGTAACAAGGTGAAGCTGACCTTTTGTGTCATCGTGACTGACTAATGGACGTGTAGCCTGTCCTGCCCTTATTTGGCTTTTCAGGTCATTGAGCGTAAAGGCTGCTTAAAGGACATGACTGAATGGAGAAGAGTGCTGATAGTTTAGCGTTTTCTCATTCTGCCCTCTCTTCTCACAGCTCGAGGACCCCCTGGCCGCCTTCCCAGCCTTCAAAAAATACGACAGAAATGGGTACGCACTGCTTTGTACACCCGCAGAGGATTTATTCAGTATCCCGTTCCATGAAATTCATTCTTGTTTTGTGTTTTCCGCATGGAGGGAACAGCCGCTTTCCCAGAGACACAGACTCATAAACTCACACGTTGACTTGTCCTCCCATTCCAGGCTGAACCTGCAGATAGAGTGCAAGAGAGTGACCGCGCTTAACCCGCTGTCTGTGGAGTGGGCTTTCGAACTCACAAGAGCCAACATGCAGACGCTGTAAGAAGTCTGTTCTCGCCTCCTCTCAGAGTTCGAAGTAGTTCAGGAACAGAGTGACCTATCTTTTTCAGAGCAGAGTGCAGATAGGCCAGAAATTCTTTTTGTGACATGAGATAAGGGCAGATGGCAAGATGTGGATCTGAGGCCATGAATTAAACGCAGAGTATAAAAAGAAGGTAGAGATTGAGTTACTGTATTTAATATTGTCTCATATTCAGTTTTAAACGGTATTTGTCCAGTTTAGAAAAATCTGAGAGCAAAGAATTCCAATTATTGTGCCATGCTCGAGTTCGTCTGCTGTCTTTCTGTTGCAGGTACGAGCAGAGTGAGTGGGGATGGAAGGAGAGGGAAAAGAGGGAGGAGATGAATGACGAGAGGGCTTGGTACCTGCTGGCTCGCGACGCCGACTCCTCCCCCGTGGCCTTCTCCCACTTCCGGTTCGACATAGAGTGCGGGGAGGAGGTTTTATATTGGTGAGGTACCCAGCCGTGTGTTTGTGGATTTCAGAAAAGATTTCAAACCTCATTTCTGTTATTCTAAGTTTTATCTTTTTTAAATTTGCGCCTCTTTCTTTGCTCTGCAGCTATGAGGTGCAGTTAGAGAGCAGAGTGCGGAGGAAAGGGCTTGGCAAGTTTCTCATCCAGATACTCCAGCTCATCGCTAACAGGTAAAGAACTTCGGTTGTGTGACTATGGGAGGGAAGATTGTGGTGACTGTGAAGTTGGTTACAGGTGACCTGCACTGAATACAAACACAACTGGAGGATGTAA
Organism: Maylandia zebra; assembly: GCF_041146795.1. Classification (NCBI taxonomy): domain Eukaryota; kingdom Metazoa; phylum Chordata; class Actinopteri; order Cichliformes; family Cichlidae; genus Maylandia; species Maylandia zebra. The sequence continues at coordinate 43,686,035 of NC_135169.1, read as the reverse complement.
CATCGCATTCACAGCACATTTATCATAACAAATGCTAAAACATGGGCTACATCCATCTTTTATATACAGTCTATGATCACGCCTTCAGGTCACTTTACACTAAAGACAAGTGTTTCTTTTTTTGTCCTCTGTCCAGTACACAGATGAAGAAGGTGATGTTGACAGTTTTTAAACAGAACAAAGGGGCCTACCAGTTCTTCAGAGAAGCTTTACAGTGAGTATGCCGGCTCTTTAACGATTAGGAAATATGGAGGGTTTAACTGTAATGACACAAATGTTCAGCCTTTGAACGTGTAGTCTGGAGTATAATATAAGGTTATAATATAATATATGGACACTATATTATATTATTATGGAATATGATATAAGGTTAGTTGTCTGTGAAGTTTCTCAGTCATCCAGGTCATCGTAGTCTGTAATGACCCCAAGAGGGTCATGGACCCCCTATTGATCCTCTACCTACTCACACGAGCCAAGGTGTGAAAACAGGTTTCGGGTGAAGCCATCACATGATAGGGTGGGGCTAGGTTTCACAATGGGTTCACCCGAAATCTTGGCTGATTGTGACCCACACCCTGACCCTCCCATAGGGTTTATAATCTGGGACTGTCCACCAATTGCTCTGAAGAAGCTTCTTGGAGGAGAGGTGAAACGTCTTCAAGAAACCTAAAGAAGTCCAGACGCTTTTCTTTCCAAGCCTCTTAGAATATGACGTGGTTCACAGCTCAGTATTAATGGCTCCACAGGTGTTGTGGGTTAGTCTCTTTCTCATGAAGTTGCTGTCTTAGATCAGAAAGGAATGGGCAAAGCTGGCAGTTCCCAAAAATGTATTTCTGGACATAATCCAGGAATTTTAACTCATTTAATTTAATATAAATGAAAGATGAAATCATAGAGAAATGTGGAACTTCTCTGGCCTTTATTCAATGTCGTAACACTGGAACAGAAGCAAAGATTGCAACCGGATTTCCCTTTTAGTCCCACACTGAACTGGCGACTTTCATTTTTAGTGTTCAGTTTTGTTATGATCACTGCGCTGCAAACACGAGGACTGTTGAGGGTTATTATTGGGATAATGGAGACGTCACGGCGCTGCCTTATTGAATTATCTTTTACTTTCTCTTTCGTGTGGGACTGGCGGGTCTTACAGTTATGGCGTCTTAATGTGATCGCCATCATTAGTGCATTAACACTCCAGGAAGTTCCCACTTATAAAGGTCACATACAGGCAGGAAACGGTCCTTCTTCATCTGAAACCCGACTTCCTTCGGTCTCCCATTAACGAAGCTCGCCGTCTCCCCTCACCTCCAGGTTTGAGATCGATGAGACCTCACCGAGCATGTCCGGTTGCTGCGGCGACGACTGTTCTTACGAGATCCTGAGCAGGCGGACCAAGCACGGCGAGGCCTCGGCGGGACACACCCACGGGGGCGGACACTGCGGGGGCTGCTGCCACTGATCGGCTTCGGTTACGCCACGCGATTGGTTAAAAGCCAGCAACTTTAACCGGCTGCGTGCGAAAGCTTCAGCTGCCTGCTAGCCCACGAGTGGTTTTGAATTATGGAGGCCGACAGGTGGGAAAACCCACCTGCGCATTAAAAGCCGGCATCTCGATGCAGCGTGCAGTGTGAGCTTTCGCACGCAGCCTTTTCTATGTTTTTGTTTTGTTTGTTTAATTTGTTTTCCAGCCCCTCGGCTCATTGTCCAAATCATCTCTTCCCATTCTCATAACGCTGTTATTACCAGAACTGGTTTCCAGTCAAGAAAAAGCTGACGGTCTCCATCACGGAGACCGATCCTATCCCATGCAGCTCTCATCATCTCTGTGTTGCTATACTGTATTGGATCTGCTTCTTAAACTGTGGTTCGAGACCTAAAGTTGACTCTTGGCCTCGAGCTGTATTGAAGAAACTCCCCACTTGTGGTCTCTCAAGTGTAAAACGGGATTAGTTGAGTCTTGAAATCACAACTAAAACCATCCAAAATAAGCAGATAAAAATAACTCAGAGTTAGTCAGTTTCTACAATCCAGCTCGGGGTTTTTCTGGGGCCTTTGCACTGAGACGACTTGCTTGTTTCACTGCACCGGGGTCCTCGGATCGGGCTTCATGTGAGAGCCCGAGTTTAGGTCCTGGTTAAACCAGCACGAGAAGCGCCGTTGCACTGTAATATTATCTGTTCTGACTCTAGTTGTAAGTTATTCTGTAACAGAAGACACTGCAGCTAGCAGCAGCTGGCACGTGATACTGCTGTTACATGATTACAATACACCATCGGCACCACCCGCCTCCTCGATTCAGGTAAATGTATCGATGTCTCCCTCGCTTTTAATGCTTACAGCTTATCAAATGAGATTTCCAAGATTGCCTTTTTCTTTCGAGTCTCTCAGTAAAATACGTTTAAAAAAATGTTTTCTCAACATCATCAGTTGCTGTAAATCTGCATCCGACTAAGTAAATATTCCCAGTTTGTCCCCACCTGTGTCATATCGCCTCATTAGAGATGCATGCTGTAACTGGATGCTTTTTCAGCTTCACAGAAGACATCTTTAGTTGTGAAAATTCATCATTTGACCTTTCGGCCTCCTTTTTTTTTTTTTGAGTTTTTCCTGCTTCTTGACCTGCACCCACGGCTGCCACACAGTTCTCATTTTTACTGAGCTTTCGGATTTTCGTAGTACACCCGTTTCCCTCTTTGCTTTTTAGTTTCTGACGACAAATCTGACGCTACTAGGCCTGTTTAAAAACAACTAAGTCCATCCTCCATTGCACTTCTTGCATATCTTGTGGATTTAAGGTGGAGTAGCATCAACAGAGGTCACCGTTTGATCATATAGCTGCTTGAAAACGACACGTGAATGGATGCAGATGAGGGTAACGGCAGCGCACTTGAGGGAGCTTCTTTTTTTTTTTTTGCTTTTTAAATTGTTTGAGTTCTTCCACAGTCTTAACTTATTTTCCTGGCCCCCTCCTGTAAAATTAGGTATTTTTGGGGGTGGGGGCGGGTGGAGTAAATCTAGTCTTAAATTAGGATTACGGACTAGTGGCTTCTAAAAGGTTTAGGTCCACTGCGAGAAGCAGCATCTAAAATTCTCATGTTGGTCTAGAATAATCTTAATTCCCCGCCTGTTCACAAAGCCTTTGATGTGTTTTTGGATTAAATTGCTGTTTTTAAAAAAAAAATTGATTTAGAATTGAGATTGACTGCATTGAACGGGGTTCTGTTGTGCACATTTCCAGCTCCATGTGTCCTTTATTTTTTATTTTTTCCTCTGGCTTTGCATGATTCAGTTAAAAATAATCCTTATTTATCCTATCCTGGCCTCTGGTGCAGTTTATTTTATCCACTGTCTCAAATGAGCTGTTACAGCTCCTGTCCCTTTAATAAGACAGCTGTCCTCTCATTGGCTATCCCTGACAAACTGATGGTTTCAATTGTCATCTATATTAAGGCTCTCCTTGACATCGCACAAAGCCAGGAGTAGATAAACATGTCTGAAACAGTGCTTCTGTGTTAAACTCTGAGTTTTTTGGTTCACAGAGAGGACGTGTACATATGCTGGATCCACTACTGTAACAGCACACCAATGACAGACAATAATGGAAATAATAATGAAAAGCCTGCTACAAGTACGTGGAGTTAGAGGCTGTTATGTGAAGTAGACACACTTGGTGTAAATGCTTGGTACTAAAATAATCTGGTACCAAAGGAAAAAAAAAGGGTTTGAGGAGAAAAATCTTACGGGATCCTGGGATGAAAGCTTTGGTTGTTTCCTGCTAAACGTACATTCTGCACCTGGAGACATGGTGGTTTTTCTTGCTTGGTTGAACTCTGAGGAACAGAAACAACTAAACATGCTTGTTTGCGGGGACTAGACTATCTGATTGAATAGTACAGTAAAAAAATTTTGTACTTCATATGTTACAATTTCAAAAAAAGAGGATGTTGTACATAGAGGTAGGAGATCGATGGACTGACAGTCTCTCTCAGGTTAATCAAACATAATCAAACCTCATCTGTTGTACTTAACAGCCACGCTGTCAGTCAGTCAGCCGCTGGCTGGATTGGATTGACCCACGGCTCAGTCTTGTTACCATCCTGTTTAAAGAAACAACCGGAAAGTAGTCCTGGTATTCAGGAGGAGATTTTTGTTTAGTTTTATTCTATTCTTTGAAAATGTGAAGTTGCATGAAAGTAAATGTAACAAAGTTTGAACAGAGACTGGATCTGCACTCGGTGGTCATATTCAATCCAGGCATGTGGGCAGTTAAAACAAATAATCATAAAGAATTTTAAAAAGGCTCACTGGGAATAAAAAATAAAATAAAATAAAAAATCTTATGTGAAAATGTAATTTTTGGAAATGAGCCTGAATTTAATTTACTTTGAAGTCAGTGAGGACTTAATTTTTTTTTTTTTTTTTTTTTTTTAATGGTTCCAGATACAAAAAATTCCAGATACTGCTTTTGGTCTTTTCTCAACATGTATATAAATATATATATAAATATATAAGCTGTTGTGGATCCATCTTCATTTTCTGGCCTTTTACAGGAGAAACACTTTTTTAAACATGATGTTAATAAAAGGCAAAAAAAAAAAACCTCGGTGTTTGAGAGTGAGTGTTCCAGTCCTGTCCGTAAATGACAATGAAAGGGAAAACTAAGTCATTCTGCCTTGTCAGTGTTTTATGTTACAAATAATGTTACAAATAAAGGAAAGTTGTTTGACTTTTCAAGAAATGCCTCCTTTTCTTTTTCTTTACTTTTTTTTTTTTTTTTTTTTAACATAAGTGAATTTCCATCAGGAAAAGAGGATATGTATGGAAATGTTTAATATATTTAATATTTTTCTTTTTATAGGTAATTTTTCAGATTTTCATTATGCTGTTGTTACACATGTAGCTGCGTCAAAATGTGTTAAGGTTGCCGATTTGCCTGTATAGACCATTCACTAATGCTTAACATATAGGTGTGGTGTATATTGCCAACATATAGAACGCACTGTGGAGTGATTTAAAACAATATGTTAAATTTGACCTCTGACCTCTCCTCCAAAGTCAGTAGAACTAAAGGTCAAATAATTGTTTTTTAGTTTCATCCTATCACTGTTTCTACTGACAACATACAGGTACATATGGAATTTTATATATTGGGATTCAAAATATTTAAATTATAATTTGCATTCAAATACGATGGCACATTTGACCTCTGACCTCGCTGTTCTAGCTTTCTTTCAAGTTGACCCTATAATGCAACCTTTAAAGAAAAAAATCCTCTAACGAAAGTACTGTCAAGAAAATGAGCTGCCTATGTGAACCTCCTTTTTAAGATTTTAAAAAATATTTGTTTTATCAAAATGAGTGATAATTAATTTGATAAGTACTTTTTTTTTCTTTCATTTTTACGCTGCACAGATTTCTGTGCCGCTTCTGGAACTGTCTGTGTGGCTGTAAATGTTTCGAGGGGGATTCCTTTTCGCGTCGCACAGAAACCGGACGCTGTTGGTACATTAGCTGCAGAAAAAATGTCATAGTTGAGCCGAATGAATGGATGCTGTGAGGTGCCTTTGCTCACATCTGTCCAAAATGACATGAAGCTCTGAGCTTCCATCGCTCAGCTCCGCCGATTGTCGCCTCCGGTAAGAAAAAGAAAAGAAAAAAATGGGAATGTTTGTGCTTGTCTGGTTAATACAGCTTAGCTTCCACTGGTTTATCATTGAGTTCAGTTTAGATTCATGTTATTCGACCTCGTCGGGAGTTAGGCCACACTGACCCGTGCACAGCTTCAACTTTTCCTCAGTTAGCTTCTCAGAAACGTCCCGCTGCATGGGGATGCTTTCCCTCTTAGCTTGTTAGCAAGCTAAATGTTGCTTGTGTCAAATTGGGTACATTTGAACTCAGTTTAGCTCCTCGGTTACAGCCTGCACAACTTCATCAGAACATAAACAACTGGATTAATAAGAAAAGCGTGAACAAGTTGCACTTTCTGTCAACTTTCAGCTAGTCAGGGCACCATGGCAACGAGGATGAAGCTAAAGCTGAAGACTGTATTTTTGCTCTACTTCATGGTCTCGCTCCTGGGCCTCATCTATGCACTGATGCAGCTCGGTAAGTGAATCCTACCTATGAGCAGAATGAATAATGGTATAAAATTTCAGCATCAGCAGGTGTAAAGGAGTCAAAAATGTGCAAACCTGAGTGGCAGAGCTTCACTTTGCTTTGATTTCTTTGTGCAGGCCAGCGCTGTGACTGTACAGAACATGACTTCCCTAAAGACCGCACCATATCTCGACTGCGTGGGGAACTACACCGTCTTCAGGAGGAGATGAGGAAGTTTGAAGTAACAAAGCAACCTCAGAAGCAGCCAGCCAAACCGTCCCTGCCCACCATCTTTGTTATCACGCCGACATATGCAAGGTAGTCTTCCAAGCGACCATTGCTTGGTGTCCACCCTCCGCTGTGCATTCCTGCACTGATCTCACCCTCTCTCCGATTTCCATCTGTTTTCAGGCTGGTGCAGAAGGCCGAGCTGACTCGTATGTCCCAGACTTTTCTCCATGTCCCTCGGCTCCACTGGATCTTGGTGGAGGACTCGCCACACAAGACGCCTCTGGTGACCGACCTGCTGATGAAGAGCGGCCTGACCTACACTCACCTACACATGCCCACCGCCAAGGACCGCAAACTACAGGAGGTTCGTTCAATTTTATTTTATTTTTGTCTTATCCATGCATGTTCTTGCAAATTTTTTTGTTCCTTATTTAAAAACACTGAGTCATTCTCCTGCTCAGGGTGACCCCAGCTGGCTCAAGCCCCGTGGAGTGGAGCAGAGAAACGAAGGGCTACGGTGGCTTAGAGAGGACAGGAGGGCTCAGCCAGGAGGGGATAACCAGCAAGGAGTGGTGTACTTTGCTGATGACGATAACACATACAGCCTGCAGTTGTTTGAGGAGGTGGGATATTTAAGTGTGTGACTATGTTTATTTCTTTCACTATTAGGCTTATTGCTGATGCTTGCGAACAAATGTCCTCTTTTCCTCAGATGAGGAGCACGCAGCGGGTGTCAGTTTGGCCGGTGGGCCTGGTTGGAGGGATGAAGTATGAGAGGCCTGTGGTTGAAGGAGGAAAGGTAAGGTCACTGACATTTTGCCATGCTGCTGTTTTAAAGATGCAAAAATCCCCTGCATCTAACTGCACCTAAGAGCTAAGCTTTTCAGCTTTTTCATTTGATCTAAAATACTGAGATCATATTTACGATGGTTTGTTTAAGGTCGTTCGCTTCCATACCGGCTGGCGTCCCAGTCGGCCCTTTCCGATCGACATGGCTGGCTTCGCCGTTTCCCTTAAATTGGTCCTGGCCAATCCAGAGGCATGCTTTGACGGAGAGGCACCAATGGGCTTGCTGGAAAGCAGCTTTCTTCAGGGACTGGTTACCATGGATGAACTGGAGCCCAAAGCAGACAACTGCACTAAAGTACGCGTGTGTGCGTTAAGAGATAAGAATGAAGACTTGTCTATAATTATTTTAGAACAGATGATTCAGTGTGAAATGCTTTGTTCTGAAGTCTTCAGTCTTTTTTCTTTATGATTTATGGAAATCGCAGAAAAAGAGACCTTTAAGAAAGAAGTGTTCGTGCATTGGCATTTGCAGTAGTTGCATTACGATTCTAGTAACAGTTTATATATAAGGTCACATGTAGTAATAGTGTGTTTGTGTGCTTTGCAGGTGCTGGTGTGGCACACACGGACAGAGAAACCGAAGATGAAGAGAGAGGAGGCGCTGCAGGCTCAGGGACTGGGTTCAGACCCTGCTGTGGAGGTCTGAGGGAAACGCATGCACATCAACACACACTCACACACACATGTGCACACAGTGTGTGATTATATCCTGCTGTTAATGCTGCATAGGTAACTGCATTGTAAATACTGTAAACACTAAAGTACAGGAGAGAACCTGGTTTTGAGAGACTGTTACACCCGGTTGTACATATAGATGTGTATCGAGTGTGTGTTTTGTCATAACTGTGCTGATTGTATGTTAGTGTGTGCGTCTTTTTCGTTTTTGAGTTTGCGATCCTTGTTTAGCAGTACAGTCGGTGTCAATGTTAAACTACTACCCGATGGGGGCGCCAGTGTATTAGTTTGTGAAGCCGTGCTGCTGGAGCACTGCGGCTTAAAACTGGAGGGAGGGTGCGTCTCATAGCAGGGTCGTCTTGTATCACTTCTGTTTACTTGTAGCTCAGTTAGACGCCTGTGATGTTTCCCGTTCCCGGCAGCACTTAGATGTTTTTATCAGGGGCTGGATGTATAAATGATGTGACAGGCAGAAACCGTGTATATACCTTTTCCAAAACATGGAGTGGTATTTTAAAAAGAAGGATTTGGTTTTTCATTTCATTATTTTTAAATAGTGAGTTGAGTCAATATGATGATGAAGAAAGAAGGGGGAAATACAGACAACCAAGCTTGTCATTTTTTGTGAGTGTCTCATTCACAAACTGCCTTGTAGGGGGAAAAATTACTAAATTTTATCATTATTGTTAGATGATCATAAATGTTTGTGGCTTCATGTTATTGTGGGTAAAACCTTTGCCTAGCATGCCAAAGATCCCCGGATTGGGACTAGGAGCTGACACAAATGCACCGTCGGCGTAGAACAAGTCAGTGTACTCCTATTAGCAGTCCCAAGGGTTAAGTCTGCAAGGGTGACCCCATGGGAAGTAAGGGAGCAGCTCAAAGGACCCTCGTGTACATTTCAGTAGTGCGGGTGTGATAATGAAGTACGAAAGGTTACTTTGAAGGTGTTGGACTGTTTATCACCCCAGTTTTGCTCACACAGCAGATTTGGGCTGGTGATGATTTCAGAACACATTTATCTTTTTTTCAATTCTGGGTCTGAATTTTATGTTTAGTGATACTGAGCTGCTTATTTGAGCTCATGTCTAAGCGTTTTGTGCAAACTGTTATTTTTATATACAAATGATTAACAAGGGAAGCGTCTACTAGACTCTGACAGATACAGGACATTTGTGGTAGATACCGATATTTAGGGGGTTTAAAGCAAAAACCTGATACTGATATCTAGAGTATGTCAGTCACATGGATATAATGTGTACCCTGGTTTAGCAGTGCAGCCTTCAGTGTCGTTCCAGTTTTCAGGCCAAGGATCAGTTACAACTGTGCACTTAGTTCATGCATGGCTTCTGATTTTTGTGTTTGTAAGTCAATATTCAGGATGTAGACCCCTTTTTTTTTTTTTTTTTTACCCCTAAAAACAAGTCATCAGCATCAAAGCAATGTCAATAATCTTTACTCAAACTGTAATAACAATGTCTAGGATTAAGCATTGTAGAGCCAAGGCAGTGAATACTTACTACCGGTACGTCTTTTTTAAGAATAAAAATATCCATGACTGAGACGGTGTTCTCTAAACACGCCGAGCAGTGAACAAACCCCACGGACGACTTGCTGTTGCGTCTTTATTAAGCCCTCAACAACCCGTGTTGCAGACAAAGTGGTGCAACTTAGCAACACGGGCACGACAAACACCCGTGTAATGGTTCCACACCCAACGCATAAGTTCTGGGTTGTAACTGGTGTCATCACACCACAGCTAGTTTAACCCAGTGTTTTGTGAGCAGCTTTAGTGATGCTTTTTAAAAACCACGCTCAAAGTGGAAACCATTTAAGGCAGTGATTAAACAAACATCTCTGCTGAAGCGCATATAAACGAGTTATGCAATAAACAAACGTGTTACGTTTCGACACTGCTGCGATCAGAAAAAGACTTGAATTTGCCTCCAGCGGGCAGGAAATCCCTGGTACTTAAAGATTGCAGAATATGGAAACTCGAGCTGTGCTTCGTCATCTTCCACACTCCCTGCAATGCAACAGACGCTGTAAAAACAGCTAGTGCCTGCTTACGTGTAATTAGTGCCTGTAAGTAACTTCTCTACTGGTGTATAACGTATTTATTACTGTTCTTTACATTGTACAGTGTGATCATGTCTGTCCCTGGCCTTGGAAATAAAAGTAATGAAAAACACACTTTGTCACTTTTGTTTGTCTCCAGTTCTTTTGAACTTAAGTGAAGCTTTTTTTTTTTTAAACAGCAGTTATATTGAAAATCATGGAGGTAGTCTGCGGTGAGACAGGCTTTTGCGGCGTTTAACCTTTGCTGCCTGCAGCAACTTGACCCACCACATTCATTGTGCACATCTGTTCTCTGAGCGTGTCACTTTCAGTAGTCAAGCTGTGATATATGACTTGGTCCCTCTCCTCTGACCTGTCACGCAGCGTGTCTGTTATTTTTATCACGTTGTCTGCACCTAGCATCGTCTATAACGCCGTCTTCCAGCCGGATGTTCTGCACATTCACCACATCCTCACCTCACCGTCCAGATACCGAGCCCCAACTTGTCTGTGCCTGACAGCGACCATTGCAACCTGCTCAGTCATGGGTGATTACTCTCTCGTGGGCGGGGATTCTCTAACCTCAGAACAGCTGAAGTTGCGTGATTGACAGCTGGTACGCCCTCTCTAAGGGGAAGCGGCCCACTTGGTGACTATATTTGGAGCGTGTGGAGGTGTACTCGCGGAGGGACTCCAAGATGAAGATGCAGTGGGAGATGAGTAAGAGGAGCTGAAGTCAGAGCTACATGCACGCCACTGTTGGACCTTGATGAGTCACAAGTGCAGCTGCACGAACACGCAATAGACGATATTAGTGGTGATACTGAAAGAAGTTGTATTATTACCTGTAAAAGTATGAGCTTCACTGTCATGAATAACACATCATTAAACTCCTTTTAATCTGTGTGTGTTCCTGATGGTGTGTCATCACAGCTGCAGAGGAACCCTCTGCACGCGTTTACATGAAGGTGCACAAAGGGCTATTAAATGTGACACGGGCAAAAAAGCAGGCATTGACACACACACACACACACACACACAGAGATAAACAGCTCCCAGTTCCAGTCCCACCCAGACCAAGTGTTCACTGTGCAAACACTACCATATCATTGACCAGGCTAACTGATTTTAATCTGTATACACACATTCCTACTCCAGGGTTTACCTGCATTAGAAGTTAACAGTTCAGGGTGTTACACTGACTCACGTGTGGTTTTTAAATGTCTTCTTGCGGCGAGCAAATCAAGGATGCAACCAATTACGGGAGGTTTTGTGCAAGATTTGCAGAGAGATTAATGTGTTAGTTGTGTTTGGATGAATGTATCTGTTTTGAGATGATAACACGTTTTGCAGGAACGCCTTCAATTTGAATCACGACCAAGATTCGTGCAAGAGTGGAAAAACTATAGTTGTTCTCTACATATCAGTCAGTCTAGTTTAGGCCATTCAACAGGCCTAGTTTTCCTAGGGTGAGGCACAGGGTACACCCTGGACAGGTCGAACACAGGAACTGACAACCGTTCACACCTAAGGCTAATTTAGAATGACCAATTGACCCACTAACTTGTAACTGTCTTTTGACTACGAGAATAAGCCAGAGTACCCGGAGAGAAACCATGCAGACACGAGGAGAAAATGCAAACTCCACACAGAGAGGCTGCAGGTGGATTTGGACCCAAGACCTTGCTAGCCAAGATAAGCACACTGGTAAGAAATAGTTACAATCTTTCAAGGACTCCTGGGGCACCAGAAACTTCTACTGATCCACCTGAGAACCTGTTTCAGACACTGTTCAGCCAGAGGCCAGCCAGCAGACTTCTGATTTTAGTAGGCATTTCCCATCCAAATTCAGGAGGCCTCTGGCATATCTGGAAGACTGTTTTCTCGCAGAGCTAGGAATGTGGGATCGTAGGACGGAATGTGCAGTCCGATATCGACGTATGGCACCGTTTTATGTTCAGACCATCTAAAAGGTCTCTGACACTGGCTTTGGTCTTCCTATGGATCATTTGACTCGTTTTGACGCATAGATTTGAAGTGTGATTGTGTCAATGCCGAGTGTTTGCAGACGAGTCGACGTCTTTCATACAAGCTGCAGATGGCGGTCTGCTAGAAATCCGAGCACAGTGAGGTCTTTGGTGCAACACCCTCTTTGTGTTCATCGTGTAACTAAAAAACAGGGATGCTCTACTGAATCCAGTTCATGCCATATTTGTATGCTTTGAAAGCGTTTGGTGGGATTGTCTGCACTGAAACGACACCTCCCTAAGTATTGCAAGTGTCCTGCATCGACCGCGTCTTCTCTTGTTAATGCACTTTAATTTGTGAAGCTCTTTCTTTCATTAAAACTTTCATTAGAATGTGACCAATTATTTGCCTTGTGGAGAGAGAACAAGGCCAAACAAATCATTGATCTTTGGGCGTGCTTGTCCAGATTTGACCAGAGAAGAGCACGGCATACCCTCCACGACACTAAGTTAGACGTCCAGGGGGATTCAGGGCTACATCAACATCTATTGTGCCATCTGTGAAGAGAACAAAAAGCTACGTACGTTTTAAGGGAGTAAAACAATACTTCTGTTGTAGAAATACCAGTGATAAATCAGTGCATCCACCGGTGCTCAGTGGAAACAACAGCAAATGTTAAATTGGCAAACTTCACCTTCAAAAAGTCAACAAACCCTCAAGACAGCAAGTTACTGATGTGTAGCACAGATCATCTCTTTCACTGTGATTTTTGATTCATTCAAAAACAGAGAAGCTATAGAAATGTTTTTATGTTCTCATGCTATTCAGCAGAACTAAAAGATTCATATAAAACTATTAATCGAATAATAAATGATGGTGTGACTGAGTGAATTAGCTCCAGCTGTGGTGTACAATTCAATGACTAAACAATTACACAGAGTCTGAAATGTTTGTTAATACAGAACATGTGTACTTTTACTCCAGAAAAAGTTTATGTACAACTACATTACCATTACCACTTTTCTATGTATAGGATTTATGGCAGGATACCTCTTCCCTGTGTTTCCCTGTGTTCTGTAGCTCCACAGCTGGAGACCAGAGTGCTGAATCTACAACAGACATAACTAAAGTTAACCTGCTGGTTAGCTGCACAGAGCTGCACCCACAATTCACAAAAATTAGCCCACCTAGCATGCAGCAGCTATAAGTTATAAGACCCTTTAGATCTGCACAAAGTGACAGAAACAAACGTAACTGTTTTATCAGATCATTGTCAGACTAGTGATGACTAAATGAGGCCTCACGGAGTGTGCGCTACATGACCCTTACCGTGTTTACGCCGTGTTGGTGTGTTGCTTAATAGCGACATCTGCTGGGTTTAAAAATCATTGCAGGCACGCTGGATAAATTCATTCATTCAGTTCAGAATGGTACATAAATGTTATATTCCTGATGTTAACAACACATTCTGTGAAGAAGTGATCTGGTGATCCTTATTTCGCCCTTATGGCCGACCATGCCACTCCACTGGCAAATGGATACAGTCCAGCTGATCTTCTCATGGGAAGGAGGATAAGGACAACTATTCCTGTCATTCCATCACAGCTAATAATAAGCTAACAAACTTACAGACAAAAACAGAGAAAAAACTGCAACCGCAGACACAGACCACGTGACAGGCAGCCTGGATAAAAAGTGTGGAGAGAAACTGAAGTCAGTTGATTCATTCTGATATCTGGACACCGAGCGAGTGACGAATTGTCCTGTTAACGTAACCAGCTGATGATAAAGTGCTAACTGAATGAAAGAAAAATGTATATTCCAAATAATTAGATTATAAAATGATCGATTAATGCAGTATGTAAATGGTTTTTGTACTTTGGACAGGTCGCCAGACTGTCACAGGGCTAACATTTAACCCAACCTCACTAATTACATATTGTTGGACTGTGGGGGGAAGTCCTAGTATCCAGAGTAGTATCCAGAAAGTTAACAGACTGTTCAGGTAAGCCTCTCCAGGACCAACAGGATATACAGAGTCCCCACTGTATGTTGGTGTAATGCATAAGAGTGCAATAACTGAGCTCACAGGCAGAATAAAGTTGATAGAGTTTTTATAAAAGGTTCATCTATAAAGAGCTGTTTAAAACAAAGTATGAGGTAAATCAGAGATTGAATGATCAAAGTTTCTAAGTCATAAGGCTTCGTGTCCATCTCCACCAATAAATCGTTTATTTGACCATGGAGACCCTGGCGCATTGAGCACTGAAGGCAAAACTCTGTTGCATCCCTGCAAAGCCTCTATAGCTGGATCCCGCGAGTTTACCCAGCAAAGGTAGGACGTGCGCTGCTGCTGCTGAGATTTTTTTCAGTAAGTTAATATTTGACCTGTTTAATACATGGCTTTATCTCTAAGTCAGTGTGTGTTCAAGGATGTAATGACAAGGTGTGTGTGTAGGTGGAGAGAGGGAGAGTGTTTTACAGCGTGTGTGTGTGTGTGTGTGTGTGTGTTCGTACCAGTGACGAAGACTCTGCAGGTCTGGGCAGGGTTGGCGTGTGACGTGTATGAGGGCAATAAGCAGCGCTCCCGGCTCCGTGTCACTCACTCAGACTCACACACCGAGAGGGGAACGAGACGAGAGCGAGAGATCTGGTAAGGCTGCAACTATTTCTTCACCTGTTGAAGGCGTTACTGTTTAATATGTGGTAGCAGGCATTTCTGTTCACTCCTGTTTAATGCTCTCACTGTTGGGCTGCTTCTCAGCCCTGTTTAATTTTTAACACTTTAATTAAGTCATCCTTTTTTTTTATTCGCCTCCTATTACACAACACCTTTCAGTCTTTATTTTGCAATCTGCACATTATATGAAACGTTACCTGCACTTCGCAAGTCTTCGAGATTTCCAGGACGCCGTTTGTCAGAGCACAGAAGGACGTTTTTTGGTTTCCTCTTCTGTTTGCCACCCTTGTAACAATCCAAAGTCTTCATTTGTTTTAAAAAACAAAGCTGATCTGGAAAGGACACCAAATATGTCTGCAGTTTCTGGTTATTAGCAGGAAGTGTACTCCTTCAGAGGAGCATTAGTGTGGACTTTGTTATTATGTAACTTGCGGTGAAACGGTTTACAAGGTGATCACAGAGGGGAGGGGAAGCGATCTTGCACTTTTTCACTGCAGGGTCAAAACCCCTGAGTACGTCTCATTTCTACCAGCAGCGCAATCAGTGATGTCACAGCAGCTGATTTCTTGCCTCATCCTGGACTAACACACATGTTTGTTTGGCCGCTTTTCTTTTATTAATTAAAAGTGTCCCACCAGGCGGAGAGTACAAGCGAAGCTTTTGCTGCAGTTGCAATTCTGCCCAAAAGGGCAGTCGAGCAAGCAGTGATCATTGAGGACCTCAAAGAGGAGCGCTCTGAGAGACGCTCGTTGATTGTGTGGCTTGCATTGTAATCACTGTGACACACAGATCAGTCCACTGATCATAAAGTAGAGGTCAGAGGTCAAATGTGACATGATATTTAAGATGTAATAAAGAAGTTTCAATATGTTGGCAACAGTTTCTAATAGGGCTGCGTTAACGTGGTTAATGATTAACGCGATTAAAATGGACGAACTGCCCAAAAGGCGTTGACAGAGACATTTCAGGGATTTTGAGTCAGTCTGCGCTCCAGATGGGTTAATTGTTAATCGCGTTAGTCGTAATGACAGCATTAACGCGTTTAAGCCGCATTAACGTGTTAACGGCGAGTAACCCCTTACACGGATTGATCTGCGTTAACTCGTTAACACGGATTAGCCTGTTTTAACGCGCTAACGCGGATCAGTCGTGCCAACGCCACCGGCACATAACCTCGTTGGTGGAGGTAATAATGCTGCTCTTCCTGCACAGGGAGTGGAGCAGTCATCAGCCACTCCAACACAGCCAGAATATAAGGAACTCATCTAAACAACACTGTGCTTACACGGGACCCCTGAAAAACACATGTCGATGTTTGACGCAGATTGTATGACTGACTTTCAGAACAGGTGGAGAATGGACAGACAAGCAGGTCGCTGACACCGACAGTTAGTCTGAAGTCATTGATTTTGGCTGCACATCCGGCTGTCCGACTCCCTGCGTGTTTATCTTCAGCGCTAAGAATGCTGCGCGTTCAGTTTTTTGACATCTGTTATCATCACAACCCCGATAACATTGACTCTGACCTCCAGCCTCGGTCACGGCCACCGATATTCAAACACAGACATTCTTGTGACGCCTGCATAGCATTTCTGTTGTACAGTACTTACCATCCAGAGAGGCTGATAAAACACACACATACTCACATTGATGTGAAAAGTAATTATCTTTCGTCTATGGTCTTTTACGCTTTTTCCTTCAGCTTTTATCTCCTATCACTGTTCTTGAAATTTTGGCTGCCTGTATGGAAATGGATCGGACTGTGCGTTTGACAGAGGGCAGGGTTATGTAACAGCCTTAAACTCTAATCTCTCCTCTCTCAGCAGGAACAAACCAGGAGCAGAAAGAGTGTGTGAGAAAGTGCACCAGAGGCCAAAAGAAGTAACAGACAGAAACTTGAAGAAACTCCAACAAAAAGATGGCTATTGGCAGGAACTCCAGGATGAGCTCAGTCCGAAGCTCCATCAGGGCCCCAAAGTTTCTGGACAAATCGAGTGGCTTCTACGGTCGCCTCGACGAGCCCGAGGCCGCCACAGAGGTAGAGGAGACTGGTGTAAATGTTTGCAACATAGAGGAGGCAGTCTCGAGTGACCCATCCATCACAGCGGTGCATTGTTCTGATGAGAAGGAAGAAGGCGAGGTGTTTGGCTTCAGCGAAGGCATGATGGAAGATGACGACGAGAGCCTCCTGAGGAGGAAACCCAGCCGCCGCAGCAGCAGGTGGAGGAGAAGCTCCAGGAGGAAGCAGAAAGAGGGGAGAGCAGACGAGGACGCAGCCAGAGAGGAGAGGCCCAGCCTGGGCACGGAGGGTCCAGCTGACTTCCCCGAGGACATCAGGGTGAAGATTGAGATAGAGATGGAGAACCTGAAGAAGGTGGAGGAAGAAAATGAAAAGGCGGGCTGGGAGAAGGAACCCGTGCTCGTTCACTTCCCGGCTCGGGAGGACGCTGACGACCAAGTCCTTATCCGAGACAAGAAGAGAGGAAGAGAAGACGAAGAGGAGGAGGAGAGGAGGATGACGAAGGAGCAAGAGGAAGGGATGAAAGCGGTGAAGAGGAAAAATTACCGCAAGGTGAGAGAAAATGTGCGGTGTTGTTTTAGGCTGCAGACTTGTATCAACTTCCTCTTCAGTTTGTCACATTTACATAAACTCCATATTTAGCTTCGCTGCGTCGGGTTAAACTTTAAGCCGAAGCTGAAGGTTGTGTAACTGCACGCCCAGCATGTGTGGAACAGAGGGGTAAAGTTCTCCCTCGCCATCCTCCACGTAATGCACTCTGGGTTATTAACTGCCATGGAAACTATCTTATCACCTTTATAACATGTTGCCACTGCGCGTCCAAGGTCCAGCGGTCACTGGTGCGTGTCACGGCACATGAAGTCACCCCCAAATGAGTTTTTCCTCTACGTCATTTTTAATGACGAAAAATTAAGCAGGTTATTGTAAAGAATTTCTGCTCCTGCTGACACACACACACACACACACACACACACACACGCAGGTGACATTCCTGTGGCTCCTCTATCATGTCCTTTGATCAGTGGAACGAGGTCAGGTGATGCTGACCCGCCTGCTAAACCCCACACCGTGAAAAAACATTCCAGTGCTGTTAATCAGCTCCGCTCTGCAGACGATTGGTTGGTTTCTGCTCAGTGTGCGGCGCTGGTTAAATATTTAGTCATGAGTTACCACAGCACAACCTGTTTCCAGTGAGCTCATTATTTTCCAGATGGACTTTTAGACAATAATAAAGCTCATTGGTTCTTTTTATAGAAAAGGTCAATAGCGTGTCTCTTGGAATTTCCCAGGAAGCAGCCGTGCTGCGACACAACAGAAACAATCATTAATTTGTATACTGAGCACAGGAATTCCAGTGAACTCCAGGAAAAATCCTTTTATTCCATGCACAAGAAATGAGCCTAGAGCAGGATAATGTCAAACATTAACATTCAGCATATGTAAAAATTCAAAGAAAACCTTCCAGTAACACATTTATATTAAGCAAATGGCTACTTCCAGGTGTTTATTACTATTTTACCTGTTTAATGAAGCGCTTGGCCAATTTAAATTCAGCGTCTAACTACAAACTCAATTCAAGACTGAAGAGCTCAGTCACAAAACAGCTTCATGGAGCTGCTTTGATTACTGACTCATTATCGACACAAGAGCACTGAGGTCTCCTGTGGTGGGATCCTTTGGGTCCTAGCAGTTGGTGTTTGCTCCATTGTTTCACACATGCTCGATCGGACTGTGATGTAGAGTTTCGAGGGCGCTCGAGCAGCTGTGTCACATTCCCTGAGGTGTTGCTGAGCTGTTTTGTCTGTGATGCAATGTCCTGCTAGGGGAGACTGCTGCCATGGGGGAGTGCCTTTATCATTGTAACATTGTAACTACATCTGAGGTTCTTCTTGTCACCTGTCAGTGGCTGTAATGTAGCTAACCCTTACTCCTCCTGTTCCCACCAGGCCTTGGACCGAGCACTGCGCCGCGGCTGGGAGGCCTTCGTCGCCAACCTCTACAGTGTCACGCTCTCACCGGTGAACTCCTCGCCATCGTCGTCTTCACCGTCGTCGAAGAAGAAGCACCAGCACAATTCAGCGTTAGCAGAATTTCAATAGAAATGGAGATAGAGATGGACAATGAAGCTTGAGGCTTCTTAACTTTTAATAATATCAGGGTCATGCAGCGTTTTACCGCGACTGCTGCAAAGTATCGGACAATCCTGCCTGTATAACATTTACCACATGACGTGTCTGAGTCATCACCTCAGGAATATTAATCAATTATGTAACTTACTGAGTCTTGATTACTCAGCTGAACCTTTATCGCCTTATTAGGATGCACCTTAGTCAGGACACAAACTGCAGGGATCCACTTTAGCTCGATGGGCTGCTGGTTTTACAGTGAAGTCTATGAGACTGGCCTGAACAGAAATCCCTGGTCTTTATGTGACTGAGTTCAGCAGCTGCTCGTCCCCTTCTGATCTCCAGTTTTAGTCAAGTAAGAGCATTTTAGCTCTTAATATCCAGTTCGTTACTAAGAGCTCGTTAAATGATCTCTGCTTCCTTTGGTTTAGCGCTGTGAAACTCCTCGAGTGTTGATGTGTAACCAAAGGGGGTGGAAAGTTTAAAACGTAGCAGCTGACTGATGGACTTTAGCTGTGGAGTAATACATACTTCTGTAGGATTAACCGTGGTGCTCGTTGCCTAATCAGACAAGCTGTTTATGAGTAAATAGTATGCAGTAAATCAGTAATTAAACTTTATTAGGGATTCACATTATTATGGACACATTCTATTATTTATGTAGGCTTTATTGCAAGTGAAAAAGACGGACAGGGTCCAACCTTGTGCAAAGGAATATGTAAGAGTTTCTATTACAGCTTTTTAGCTTTTTCCTCATGAGGTCCCTGCGTGTGTTCTAGTGAAGGTTATTAAACCTGAAGGGACAGAGCAGGGAGGTGTAAGCTTAGATGTCCGTCCAGAAAAAGATAATGCTTATTTTTGGTCAAAAAAGTCATATTAAATAGTGCATATTTTCTCTATTTGAATGCAAAGTTGTGTCTTTTTTATGTGTTTGATTTGTAAAACTGACGACTGTATTTAAGAACTATTAATAATGGACGTTTGTAGATGTGACAAAAATGCAATAAATGGTCTTTAATTTTCAAACATTCATTCATCTATTTTTTTATTGCCCTTATCCACTTCACAGATACTGAACCAAATTTTTCAGTGGTGCGACTAAAAATAAATATTTGGTCGCACAGGTGCGACCAACTGTTCCGGTAACAAAAAAAATCTCTGCAACTCTCCGTGTGGTCAACAGCAGACACACATTATGCCCCTATCGTGGACTAAACCAATCAGAGATAGTCAGGGGCGGGACCTCTCTGATTGGCCGTGGTCCAGTTGAAAGTGCAGGTGGAAGAGAGAGGTGAGTAGCTTGAATAAAGCGATATCAATTCATTAACAGATTCCACACAAAGACCTAAACACAGAGCGGACCCGACACATCAGAATCAGCTTCGTCTTTCTCGGCTTTCTCACCCGACGGCCCGAACACGGACACGCTGTCGGAGCTTCGCGATTCTTCGGGTCCGCGCTGTGTTTACGTCTTTTTGCGCTGATTCTGAGCTGCAGGTTTTGTCTCTCTCCAACCAGCAGCAAAAGAAGCAGCAAACTGCGCTTCACATTTGATCAATGTCGTCATGAATTCCCTCTGACTTTTGCTGTTTTGCTTCCACCACGATATATATATATATATATATATATATATATATAAAAACACCCAGCACGCCCCTGCGGGCGGTTTATCCTTCAAGCTCGGGTCCTGTACCAGAGGCCTGGGAGCTTGAGGGTCCTGCGCAGTATCTTAGCTGTTCCCAGGACTGCGCTCTTCTGGACAGAGATCTCCGATGTTGTTCCCGGGATCTGCTGGAGCCACTCGCCTAGCTTGGGAGTCACCGCACCTAGTGCTCCGATTACCACGGGGACCAACGTTACCTTCACCCTCCACATCCTCTCGAGCTCTTCTCTGAGCCCTTGGTATTTCTCCAGCTTCTCGTGTTCCTTCTTCCTGATATTGCTGTCATTCGGAACCGCTACATCGATCACTACGGCCGTCTTCTTCTGTTTGTCTACCACCACTATGTCCGGTTGGTTAGCCACCACCATTTTGTCCGTCTGTATCTGGAAGTCCCACAGGATCTTAGCTCGGTCATTCTCCACCACCCTTGGGGGCATCTCCCATTTTGACCTCGGGACTTCCAGGTTGTACTCAGCACAGATGTTCCTGTACACTATGCCGGCCACTTGGTTATGGCGTTCCATGTATGCCTTGCCTGCTAGCATCTTGCACCCTGCTGTTATGTGCTGGATTGTCTCTGGGGCATCTTTACACAGCCTGCACCTGGGGTCTTGCCTGGTGTGATAGACCCCAGCCTCTATGGATCTTGTGCTCAGAGCTTGTTCTTGTGCTGCCATGATTAGTGCCTCTGTGCTGTCTTTCAGTCCAGCTTTGTCCAGCCACTGGTAGGATTTCTGGATATCAGCCACCTCCTCTATCTGCCGGTGGTACATACCGTGCAGGGGCCTGTCCTTCCATGATGGTTCCTCGTCTCCCTCCTCTTTCTTGGGTTTCTGCTGCCTGAGGTATTCACTGAGCACTCGGTCAGTTGGGGCCATCTTCCCAATGTATTCTTGGATGTTCGTTGTCTCATCCTGGACTGTGGTGCTGACACTCACCAGTCCCCGGCCCCCTTCCTTCCGTTTTATATATATATATATATATATATATAGGGGTGGAACGATATTCGTATCGATATTGAACCGTTCGATACAGTGCTTTCGGTTCGGTACGCATATGTATCGAACAATACAATTTTTTTCAATTTATTTTTTATTTTTTATTTTTTGTGTCCCGTTTGGATCTATAGCCATCAGAATTGTTGTCTTGAGGCCAAGAAAGATGCCAAGAGGATTTATTTTAAGTGGATCATCATATTGGTCCATTTGATTGACCTTTATTATAATTATGAATTTATTTTATTTTCAGTTGCAAACGGGACAGACATGACTGTGGGATAGGACAGGGGGAAAGAATGAAAGAAAGAGGGGGAGAGAAAGGAAGAAAACCAAAGGGGAGAAAAAAAAAAGAACAATACAAAATTTGTAATTTATTTTATCAACTTTCCTTCTGACGATGCTGTCTGTGTTGAGTGCTCAGTGAATCTGCATTTGACTACTCCGCCTAGGCTCGAGAGTGCAGCCTAGGCGGAGTAGTCAAACGCAGATTCACTGAGCACTCAACACAGACAGCATCGTCAGAAGGAAGAGCGCAGGGCAAGCTAGCGAGACAGAAGTGGACCTCCCCACCCTCATTCAGATCTGGCGTTTGGAATTATTTTGGTTTTTATGTGACGTATGACCCTGAAGGTAAGCGAGTCATGGACTAAAGTAAAACAGTATGTTGGATGTGCCATGCAATGCTCAATTACATGGGTGGGAACTAGTGTGTTAGCGCAGTTAGCTCGTTAACGTGTTGGCCGTCTAGCCCCTCTGTATAGGGTAGCTCATTAACGGAGATTTGCCGTGTTGTGGCGTTAAGGTTATTTCAACGAGATTAACCTGAAAGCACTAGTGGGAACACAACGAATATGACTGCACATTTACACCGACATCATCCTAGTGCAAAGACAAAAACAACAAGCATGCATGCTACTAACTTTAGCCGAGTCATTTAGACAGCTGTTAGCACAGGATTCTCCTTATGGAGACCTGATATGTTTAATATGCTGCTGAGAATATAGCCCAGAAGAAGCGGATAGTATAGCTTTTATTTTGGAAAGAGACATTTCTCTGTAATAAACTCTCTTTTCCAAAGATGAGTGATTCCTCAATCAGATACAGGGCTTGCAATATCGCTAGCCCGACGTCCCGGGGCTATCTCTGCCCTGCCTGTCGGGCTATTGTAGGAAGGAAAAATATATGTCAATGCTTTTGCATTCTTTCAGAAATGTAGCTGGGTAATTATGTCATTGGGTGAGCCACTGTCAATATGTGACATATTGAAATTGCGTTTGAATTTGCGCTTGTTTTTTTGCTTTCACTTTGCAATCGCGCGAACTGTGTATAGAGAGCGACAGCACTGATCTGTGAGTGATGATAATTTGTGCACCAATTCCTCTGACATCGTCTTATTAATCGTTAGCTTACTATGCAAACATGACAAGTGAAATCTCCCGCAGCTTAAACATGTGAGAGGTTGATCGCGCAGAGAATCGCTGAGCTTATGTGAGTGCGGCAGGATATATATTTCACTACGATGACCTGGATGACTGAGAACCTTCACAGACAGATATATATTTTAGTTCTGCTGAGCCAAATAAGACAGGTCAGGGTGAAGAAGTGACAGCCAAAGAAAAGCTTACCACAAAACGGAGAAGTTATGACAAATCAGACTATAAGGCAAAAAGAAAGTGCAGCTTTATGGTTTCATGGACAAAAGAATTTCTGTGGCTGCAATATGACGAGCTAAAAAACAACACGCACAAGGGTTAGGGTTAAATTTAAAAACTGTACTTTTGTGTTAAAATATATATTTATAATTTTAATAAATGACAAATTAAAAAGGCATGAACATTTTTTTTTGTATCGAAAAAATATCGAACCGTGACACCAAAGTATCGAACCGAACCGTGAATTTTGTGTATCGTTGCACCCCTAATATATATATATATATATATATACACACATATGTATACACACACACATACATATATATACATATATATATGGGCATACAGGGAACGCCATAACCAAGTGTCCAGCATAGTATACAGAAACATCTGTGCCGAGTATGACCTAGAAGTCCCGAGGTCAAAATGGGAGACGCCCCCGGTGGTGGAGAATGGCCGAGCTAAGATCCTTCCAGATACGGACACAATGGTGGTGGCTAACCAACCGTACACAGTGGCGTTAGACAAGCAGAGGAAGACGGCCATAGTGGTAGACGTAGCGATACCGAATGACAGCAACATCAGGAAGAAGGAACACGCGAAGCTTGAGAAATACCAAGGGCTCAGAGAAGAGCTTGAGAAGATGTGGCGAGTGGCTCCAGCAGATCCCAGGAACAACATCGGCGAGCTCTGTCCAGAAGAGCGCATATATATATATAAATTTAAAAAACATACACTTTAAAAAAATTAAAGGAAATGAACACTTTAGATCTCAGTGGGAACAAATCATGCAGATCTATACTGATATGGACTGGGTAATGTGCTGGGAAATAAAGGATCCCACATTGATAGAAATGAAAATGATCAACCTACAGAGAACCTACAGCTCCAAAGACACCTTAAAAATCAAGTTAACAAATTATGCAGCAGCTCAAAATGATACTCAGTAGTTTGTGTAGCCCCCACGTGCTTGTATGCATGTCTCAGATTGTTGGAGCATGCTCCTAATGAGACAGTCTGGTCTCCTGGTCAATCTCCTTCCAGATCTGAACCAGGGCATCACTGAGCTCCAACTCAAACATAAAGAGCTGCCCACAGTGGGTGAACCTGTGAGAAAGGGAGTGTGAGTTTCCACCAAGTAATGTGTTTGGTTCTTACAGGTCGAGTCAGTGAGCATTTCTGTTGCTCCTCTGAAGGTCAGGCGGTCTAAACTGAAGTCTGAGCCATGGCTGAACGACATCACTCGGGCTGCTCGAAGAGAGCGCAGAAAAGCAGAACGCAAGTGGGAAAAAGACAAACTACAAGTGTCTTATGATATCTTAAGAGATAGCTGGCATAAATATCAGAAAATTGTTAAGAACCAGAAATCCGCCTATTTTGCAGGTGTTATTAACGACAACTGCCATAAGCCCCGTCTCTTATTTAGTATTTTAAACTCTGTTCTTAACCCTCCCCAATCCAACTGTACAGAAGCTTCTGCTGAAACTTGTGAAGCTTTTTTAAATTTCTTTGTTTTTCTTTAATAGATTTTATCTATTAGAGCACATATTTTACCCCCTTCTTATGACCCTTCTGTTATTTTTAGCCTTTAGCATTTTTTAGCCATTTTGAACCTGTGTCTCTGTCTTATCTGGGTAAAATTGTCACCCAAATCAAGTCTGGTTCTCCCAGGGATGTCCTTCCCCCTCGTTTTTTTAAAGAAGTTTGGGACACTATTGGACCTTATATTCAAAGGCTTATAAACAGCAGCCTGACTTTAGGCGATGTACCTGTAATTTTTAAACAGGCAGTGGTCCAGCCTCTGCTGAAACACCCTGGCTTGGATGGCTCCTTCAAAAGCTGCTCTGGTTACCATGGAACGTACTGTTTCAGGTTGGATTCATCATTTGCTGTCACTATCAGGTTATTTTGCCTTCACACATGAGCTGCTGGCTGGCAGGAAGTATCAGAAACACGTTGTTCATGTTGTGGTAGCACTTCATACTTCATCCAAGCACTGTGTGCTCCAGATTGATGGCTGGACGGTGTTTCATTTTCTGCCTTAAAAAAAAACAGAGAGAGAGAGATAAAACCATGTCTTTTTTTACACTTTGGAGAATCCGAGCATAATAAGCGAGACATTTGGACATTATCTCTTCATGGGGACAAGTCAAGACTAGAGAGGGGAATGAGAGATGATAAGTAAAAAAAATCATTCCTAATTTAAGGTTGTGTTCAAATCTTGAACTCAGTGAAAAGAAATCACTCCAGTAAATGAACAATGTTTAGTTTGCAATAGTCATACCCAGATCCTGATCTCGCCCACTGCTGGAATGGAGGATATTTACATGAAAGAATAACACTGTGGAGGGTGGAAGAGTAGAAAATCACGTGTTCTGAGTCAAAATTGCTTTTGCATTATTTGGCTACGCAGGTATTACTGATAGTAAAGTGCTTCGCTGTTTAAATATATGTTATGCTTTAGCTGGATAATTCTTTTCTGTCTTGTCTGATGTAGAAATTGGATTTCCCCCGCACACACACTCACTAAGGTCTGTAAAATCTGCAGCCTGTTTCTGTGTCTTTGCTGCCATCTGGTGGAGGTAAAAATGGCGCTCAATCTTAGCGGAAGTGACGTAGTAAAATCCACTCTCTGTAGGCTTTCTCCAGCTACATGCTGAGAGCGATGTTCTTGCGTTAAAAATACAGAGTTTAGGTTGTGTACAAAAGACTCTATCCAGTTTAATTCACCCATAGCTGAATACAGATGAGAGGGGTTTTTTTGTTTTTTTTAAATTAACTTTATTTATCACATTTTAGACATACAGTCAAGTAAAACAGGAATCACATAAAAGATGACATTGTGGTAGTACAATGAGGAACAGAGAGAGGGACAAGGACAGTGAGACAAAAGTGAGTACAAAAAATAAAATAAATTAAGGGGAACATAAATAAACAAAAGTTTGCAAGAGCCAAAATCAAGTTAGCAGTTTCAATCGGTTATAGATGTTAACAGTCTTGAGAGCCTTAGTGTTTTTTGATGAGGAGATTGTCCTTATATATTGTGCAAGTTCCATTTTTAATACAAGACGTTCAGGCTTTCTGCCGAGGACTTTGCTTTTGTGTATATGAAATTTTGCCAAAAATAAAACCAAATTTATAAAGAAGAAAGCATCATTGTCCTTGTCTTTAAAATTATAATAGCCAAAGACAACATCCTTATAGTATAGTTGAAGATTAGGGAGAACAGAGTCAGTAATAAACTTGTGGAAATCCTTCCAGAATTTACACGTAAATTTACAAGACCAAAACCAATGAGAAACTGTTTCAGGTTGTTCTTGACAGAAGGTACAATTTACATTTATTTCAGCCATAAATTTGGACAAATATTGTTTGGTAATACAGATGAGAGTCAAGATAAGCGTTAGCCACTCGTTGACGTTTGCCGGTGGGCGGAGTCCAACAGGCGGGACATAAAAACGAGATGTACCGCGCTCTTCTTCCACTTCCTTCGATGTTCTGGCAGAGGTAAGATTTGTGCAACACTTAGCCGCTTTAGTTTAGTTGCAGAGTTTATCCACTAACTGGATGATTTTAAAGAAAGAAACTGCTGTAGTGATGCTGCAGTTTCACGTTAGTTCACGTCTCATTTTCAGCCATTTTAAACGCTGCGTGGTGTTTTTGCTAGAAGTTTCTCTTCATTGAGCACCGACCAGATTTTAGCGTAATCTTCAACCATCCACCAGCAGAATTTAAACATTTCGACTGAAACTTCTGTCACTACTAATAAAAATATGTTCTCTACCTGATGCATCCAGTATTGAGACTTAAACGTAAAGCAGGCTTGCATTTTAATGGCTTCAGAAGTGACCGCACGGCAACTAACAGCGTCTCTAAATGATGAAACTTTTCACAGACCTGTCCTGAATGGCAGTGATTGCACTCTTTTTATTCTGATTTGAGACGCTGTTAAACTCAGTTTTCATACTGTTTCACGCGAACAGTAGCACGTTAAATTTTAGCGGTCACGTGGTAAACGGCATGGCTAGCTGGTTGCTAGCTGCAGCATGCTAACGCATTCTTTCTTTTCTTTCCAGATGTGGAGCTGTTGGAAACGTGCTTCCTGCACAGGTAATGTCTGTTTACAGATTCGCTTTATTGCATTATAAGATGGAGAGTAGGGTCATGTAACCGTATTAAATGGCATAACGTGAAAGGTCATGCTACTGTGATGACCTGTTTGAACTCTCTCACTGAATAAAAACGCTGAAGACAGCATTTCAAACACTGAGTAGCATGAAGGAATCACCACTGATCGTCTCGTGCTTCTTCTTTTACAACTCTCTAACGGCGCCATCTTTTTTTTTTTTTTTTTTTTTTTTTCTTGTCTGGTTTCAGGCATGGCCTGTGAGGACACTTCCTACATCAGGTAATTAGAAAAGGCTCCGAGTGCTTCAGATTTTAATCTGGATTAGGAATTTAAATGATCTCTCTCAGTGGCTCTGCAGTTAAACATCTGTGTGGCTATAAATGAGCATGTTGTGCTGCGGTGATGAGTCTTGGAACTCTCTCTTACTGAATCAGCGTTTTGAAGAAGCTTCTTTACCAGATTCTGAGCAGCATGTAGGCTCCAACCTGATTGTGCTGTAATGGCTCTTAAAACACTTTTATAAGACAATGACTGTGGTTTAAAGTTAAGGACAGTGATTGAATTGACAAATCTCTAGTTCTAATTTCTTGAGGGCTTAAATACAGATCTCATTAACAAAGATTTATTTTTTTCTGTGTAGGTCCTCTGATGTGAACCCCGCAGTGTTCAGAGTGGCTTAAATTCAGAGGTCAGTTAAGATTTTCTGCCGTTGTTAAAATTCCACAGTAGGGTTTTAAGCATGATGATTACCATTAATGACAAGCATATGCCTGATTAATGTGATGTCAACCTTTAATCTGATTACCCTTTAATTTAGGCTAACAAACATGTAAATGTTAGTTATTGCAAATGATTAACAGTCGTATTTCTTTGCTAGGCTAAAGTTGGAGTTGTTTCAGAAGGAAGTGATGCCAAATCCGCATGTAAGTATTAAGCTTTAATTTTTTCAGGTTAATGTGAAATTCTAGAAATTGAATCTGAAATGCTAAATTAATTTATTGGTTCCATAATGTGAGGCATTTCTGACTGTTTGAAAGGATGAAATGGGTTAGCACCCATCAAACACCTGGACGACATATGTCACATGGCAGTTTGTCACCAAAGCCCTGATCAAACATGCAAGTCCTTAATGGCACAAGAAGTAGTCCCTGCTTTTTTTATTAACGGCCCAACTTCTCCTTTAGGGACTTCCACCAAATGCTTGGGGAGGAAGGCAGTCGAGAAAGTTTCAAGGTAAGGATTTAAGACTTGAATATTCTTTCTGTTGAGCTTGTCGTGCAGAGACGAGACGTCTCATCTGCAGCGCAGTTTCAGTGATGATGATACTTAGCTCACTTTGACCCGATGTGAAACGACACGAACGTCTGAGCAACTGCAGCTTTTCACTTTGAAGGATTTCTATCATCTGTGTATTTTATTTGTCATAATACAATCTGCATGGCCACTTGAGTGATGTAAATGATTTCTGTTGTCAGGTGACTTGATGACTGCTTCAGCAGCTCCATGGAGGCTTTCCGGTTTGAAGGTATGTTTAATAAAAAAAAAAAATCTGTGCAGTTTTAAATATTCAGACCTGCTGAAAATGATGAGAGAAATTTTGGAATCTCGTTCGTCTGAACTGCTGTTGATAAAATTTAAATCTGAAGTCAGTGACGGTCCACAGGAAACGCTGTGAGACTTGAACCTCCTTTCTGTACCTTGACTTGATGCAATCATTTTACAGGTAGCTGAAGTTTGGACTCCAGATGCTGCCATCACCATCCCAGCTGTTTGTCCAGGTGGGTGAACTCTGTAGCTTCGTTTTAGTGCTCATCTAGACATCTTTATGTAGGAGGCTTAGAGCTTGATGGACTCTAAACTTTTATTTAGACTGATGGGTGTCACTCAAGTTTCCTGTATGATGATACTTGCACACGTCTTACGCCTCGTGTCAATGCCAGACCTGAAAAGGTGAACCCACTGGTGTTGCCTTGGCAATAAGGGGATGACCTGTTGGGGTTACCAACAGTCTGAATGGAAACATACTGGAATTGTGAATCATCTGATGTTTATCTGCACGGGAACAAACCTGTAGCCTAACGTCATTGTGAGCAAACGTTGCTAATGTAACTTTGTGTCGTCCTTCAGGACAGAGCTGCCTGTCAAAGCTGTGAGCTGGACGCAAGCCCTAGGTAGGTGCTGTGCATGTTAACATCAACAGAAAAGTGATCATAGTGAAAATAAAGGATGAATGATTCTGGTATTAAGGTCTAAAACTGTGCAGTTATGCGTCCTGTCTGATAAGACTGTGAAAGCCCTGGATCTTGACTTTAGTACTGCTGGGTTTGTGCAAATGATGACATGACACCACAGTCAAAGAGGGGGTTGACTCTACCCCCTCCAACTCAGTTGGTCTCCCCTCCTGTTGGCCTAGCATGGTGCTGAGAACCCTGACTGTTACCCCTCCAGGTGTAAGGTGACCTGCTGGTGCTCTGATGGAGAAGGAGTGCTGACCAAGGCATGGCTGAAATGAAACCTTCTGATCACATCCCAGAAATGTCATATTTAAACTTCTTTGACACTTTATAACACAGTGGCTTTGAATGCTGCTTTATAGATTTGCTTCACTAAAGTGTTAATGTCAGTCTGACAATTTCCCCAAAAGAGCTTCAGCAGGATACTTAATACTTGTCTGTCTTTAAACAGCTTTAAACACCAGATCGTCGGTTCAGTCAGTTCATGCTGGTGAGTACAAACTCTGCTTCTGTTTTAACAGCATGCAGCAGCTTAATGTCCAGTTAAAAATTAAACAGAAGTGATGAGGTTGTTTTACCGCCCCAGTCTGAAGATTCGTGACTGATTGGTATACTCTGATCTCAGCAGCTAAAATGTGTTCTCAGTCACTCCACAAGCAGACTCTACTAACACATTTCATCTATTGCAGGTTTCCTGTTTGAGGCAATGGAGTCATGTGGTCTGTGTCCAGCACCTCATGTCATGAGACTGACATTGCGCACAGTCATGATGGTGAGTAACCAGTTTAAACTGGAAAAGTTACTTAATTAGGCAACGGTTTAGTGTTAAGCAGAAGTGATGAGGTTGTTTTACCGCCCCAGTCTGAAGATTCATGACTGATTGGTGTACTCTGATTTAAAACTGACTTAATCGTAACATGAGTGTTCCTGCCCTCCATGTTTCTAAGTGTTTGTTTTTAAACTTTGCAGATTGGAGGGTACGTGCCACATCGTGATGATCTCCTGTGTGCTGCCACCAAGATGACTGCAGTTTGAACTACACTGGAATTGTGTGGACAGCTGTGATGTTTACATTTGTGGGGTTCTGTCACTTAAAATTTGCAGTAACAAAACAATAAAGTGTTTAAAATTTAGCAGACTAAGCAGTTTTATTTCAAGTGTGACT
Organism: Maylandia zebra; assembly: GCF_041146795.1. NCBI lineage: Eukaryota > Metazoa > Chordata > Actinopteri > Cichliformes > Cichlidae > Maylandia > Maylandia zebra. The sequence goes on along the minus strand of NC_135169.1, from coordinate 43,655,491 downwards.
GTGGGGAGACTCGATAAACCAGAACATTTTAATAGTGCAAGTTTTTAGAATGTCAGGTTTCTGGCTTAAAGGGATAACACAGGATGCTTTGTGTTGTAGCACAAATTAAATCAAACCTAAATGCTAACTGTCAAAGAATTGGCTTGAGGCTGATCGATGAGATGACAAATTATGCAGAACTGGCCTGTGCAAGAATGGTGGAAAGCACCAAATTTCTCTGTAGGCGCTTGTGATACAACCAGAATTTGCAAAGAATTGCATGTCAAAGAGAACTTTAGACTACATAAGAACAAGCATAACAAGTTGTCTGCAAGAATCAAGTGTGGATGTTGTAAGAAGGCAACTGCAGTGTTTTGCCACAAGAATGGATGAACTTTTATTACTGGGTTCATACAAGTAAACTATGGTAAGTCTCCTTTAAATCAGTGCAAACCCAGGACTGCTGGGTAAATCCTTACTTGATGGGACAAGTATAAAAGCATTCAGTCACTAAAGGCGGCAGGTCATGAACAGAGACCAGCTGGTCTGCAGTTAAACATTCAGTCAGCAGTGAAGATCCTCGCAGCGATGTCATCTAATAACCAGTCCACGCCAGCTAACAAGTTCTCTCCTGTTACTGCACTGCAACCAATAATACACCAGTGATGACTTTTGATGTTATCCAGGGCCAGCGCCTGCAGAAGAACAAAGTGTCAGCATCAACCGTGATATATGCAACTATATCATTGCTGAAATGCAGTGTCAAGTGGGTGCAGAGCTCACCTCTCGTATTGCCTCTTTGGACAGAGCTCCTGGTAAATCCTGTTTGTTGGCAAAAACCAGCAGCGTTGCACCAGCTAACCTCTGCAAAGAACGGAGCGCAGCTTATTTAAAAATAGCATAACGTGTTCATACTGAAATCAAATATTTTGACTCTAGCTTTTAGGGGTCCATGGAGGCCAGTGTGAGTTGCCCAGTTTTGAAAATATCTTAAAAGATATAGAAAGTCCAGACAACTCAGAAAAACGATTAAAGATTTGCTTTCTATTAAAGATAAATGGATACTTCTGATTGGTTTGGGCAAAATATTCCTTTTAAATGACAGGTGGAATACCAGGGTTAAGGCTGGTATTCAGGACTAGTGAGTGTCACATTTTTACACACCTACCCTTCTGGTCTAACGGTTACTGCAAACCTATTGCGTTTACTCTTTTATCCTTTAAAAAACAAAACAACCAATATAAAGGATTCTGTCACTCCACTGTGTGTCATTCTCATATACCTCCTCCAGGAGGAGTGCGCTGAGCTCCTGTCTGCAGTCTTCCAGTCTGAGTCTGTCTGCGCTGTCCACCACCCACACCAGCCCATCTGTGCTCTCAAAGTAGTTCCTCCAGTAGGAGCGCAGTGACTTCTGACCGCCTACGTCCCAAATATTCAGTTTAAACCTGGAAACACAAGGAGTGGGAGGCATGAATGGAAATGTACAGACTGAGCTAGAAAAAAAAAAAAAAACAGGTCTAAAGAATACTTTTGTACATTAACACAGGAGGTTTTCAGCAAACGTTTGCCTCCCTTCTACTTTTAAATACCGTACGAACCACAAGTTGGCAAGCAGCCTGAGAGCGAAGTGCTCTGATATAGTCCCATTTGGTTTTATGGTAAGATGGGGCCTGATTATTTAAGAGATGAAGGATTTTAACTTTGATTCTGGATTTAACAGGCTGACACACAGAAATAAAAGCCAAATCAAAAGGCGCCACAGGCGGAAGGAAATAGAGGCAAATAGATCTGAAGGGATAAAGCATTTCCTGTGACTTTTATTCCTTTATTACACTGAAGCTTCATTTATTATTTGTCATGGTTTTCACACAAGACAATACACAATACCTACTTTCATATTCATATAGGCACATTTTAATTTTAGATTATTATATCGACCATCTTTGAAATTTTTCCTTGACTAGATTAGTTTTTTTTAAAGAAACATGGGTGTCAAAGCAACGTGCGTGTGCGCGTGTTTGAGCCAGTGCGCGCGTTACCCTTTGTGCTCCAGCGTTTTGATGTTGAAGCCCAGTGTGGGAGAGATGGTGCTGACGTCCTCCCCGTTGAATTTTTTCAAGATGGTCGTCTTCCCCGCGTTGTCCAGACCTCTGCACGCGCCAGGTTAAAGACAACTCACACACCTGAGAGGTTTTAATCGATTAATCAGCGTCTCGTATATTTACTAGAATACGTGTAACAGCTAGCATAGCAAGAAGGATGAATCCGCACAGAGGGAAAAATAAAGAGAAAGGCGTTATCCGGCATCTTTATCTAACGACACAGACACACAGAGAAGCTTGCGGGTTCTTATTTGATACATGTATAGTTATAATAAACCAAGTGCACGAATGCCACTTTGTTTTCAGCCTAGCCAAACCTGTCACAGAAAGGATACAGCATCAGCAGCCTCATCTCGCGCTCCTTCTGTTTCATCTTCTTCAAAATTGTTAGTAAACCCATCGTGACGCTGCCCCGTTTAACTGTTATACTGTAATAAATGTATGTTATAATTTTAAAGTTTAGTATGATAATGTTCGGCTCTCGTAAGCAGCATTGCAACTCAGGAAGAAGCCAGAGTGTTAATCCCGCCCCATGTAGCCACCGATTGGCTTGTTTTGCAGCAAGAGAACGTGGATTGGTTGCTTTCAACTTCCGGCGCCGGCAGATTGGTCAGTGTGCATATTTAAGGTGTGGCCGGGCTGTGGAGGCCAGAGAACTACTGTGATGGTTTGCGGCAGCGCCTACTTGTGTCTGTTGTGGAAATTACACATTTGAGTCGGTTTGGGGAATGTTCTAATTTTCAAAATATAAAATGTTAACGATCTTGTGAAAATGAAAACAAGCATCAGAAATGTGAACATTTTTACATTTAGGAGTTATAAACGAGTCAGCTATTTTTACCACAGTTTTCAACCACTGAATCCACTTTACAGATTTTTGCAAATATTTCTTAGGCGCTTCTTTTCTAACTTTTAACAAAATACGCTGGAAAAATTGCAATGACACCTTTTTGTGAATTATGTGATAAATGTGATTTATTAATAAATATTAATAAATCTAATTAAAAATCGAATTAATCTAAGTTAATGTACAGAGAACCAAAGAAAATAAATACAGTTCAGGCTCTGTAGTCCAAAGCTTTACCATACCAGCTCTTTCCCTCTTCTTCTTATTCTTCTTAAAAAAAAATAAATTAAAACAAAAACATAGTTTCTTAAACTGTAAAGTAAAATCTGAGTTGTTTCATTTTTTTCTTGCGCGATTTACTTAAGATAACAAAACAATTTAAATTAACAACATTTTTATGTGGGAATTAAACAAGTCAGTTAATCTAAATGTAAAATATGAATTTGTTTAGAGAAAACATAATATATTTAAATAAGATGTGACATTTCTAACAATAATTGGTCTAAAATAACTCATTTAATCTATTTACATTAAGTAAAACATATTATTATAAATAGCTCTCCCTCACAGGGAGCTGGTGTGGATGTGGTCAAATGTCATTGTATGCAAATACTTCTGCAGCGGTGCCTTCACAAGATGGTGAAAATCAAGATTTTTTTGTGGATATTTGTGATTGATAGTGATGCTGTTTTTCACACTCTGTACTTCTGCAGCGTTCCTAAGCAGTCAGCTTATTTTAGAACAGTTTTCACTTTCACTACTGACTTTAATTACTCTTCTCTGGCCCCGGTGGCACCAGTGTCCGGCAGCCTCGCCTATGTCAGTGCGCCCCAGGGTGGCTGTGACTACAATGTAGCTTGCCATCACCAGCGTGTGAATGGGTGGATGACTGGTTGTGTAAAGCGCTTTGGGGTCCTTAGGGACTAGTAAAAGCGCTATACAAATACAGGCCATTTACCATTTCTCTCCAGAGCATACCGCCACCTGCTCCCTGCTTTCATTACAGATTATAATGTCATGTGCAAACATAAGAGTTGCTGGAGACTTCTGGCTCCTCATCTGTCAACCTGCCCATCATCACTGCAAACAAGAAGGGGCAAGATGGTAATCCTATCCCCTGGCTCACTGTCCTCATACATGTCCTGCACCACCCTCCTGACTTCCTGATACAGCACCACTGTTCCTCTCGTCTGACCTATCCTATATTTTCTCTCGATCCTTAAGAACACAGTGCAACTCCTTCTGACCTTCTCTAAACTCCTCCATCAACACTGTCAAAGCAAACAACACCTCTGTAGTGCTCTTACTCTCCATACTGCTGCTCACTGATCGTCACCTCTGTTCTTAACCTAGCTTCAGCAACTCTTCAGCACATCTTTCCTGTAGCTTTATGGTATGGCTCATCAGCTTTATCTCTCTGTAGTTACTACAGCTTTGCACATTACCATTTTCTTCTAAATCAGTAGCTACACTTCTCCACATGTACATTACTAGTCAAAAGTTTGGACACCTTCTCATTTAATCTTTTTTCTTTATTTTCATGACTATTTACATTGTAGATTCTCACTGAAGGCATCAACTTGTGTAGTGAACACAAAAGTGTGAAATAACTCAAAACATGTTTTTCAAAATAGCATCCCCTTGCTTTGATTACTGCTTTGCACACTCTTGGCATTGTCTCTATGAGCTTCATGAGGTCGTCACCTGAAATGGTTTTCTAACAGTCTTGAAGAAGTTCCCAGAGATGCTGAGCACTTTTTTGCCTTTTGCCTTCACTCTGAGGTCCATCTCATCCCAAACCATCCATTGGGTTTAGGTCAGGTGACTGTGGAAGCCAGGCCATCTGGTGCAGACCTCCATCACTCTGCTTCTTGGTCAAATAGCCCTTACACAGCCTGAAGGTGTGTTTTGGGGTCATTGTCCTGTTGAGAAATAAATGATGGTCCAACTAAAGGCAAACCCGATAGGATGGCATGTTGCTGCAGGATGCTGTGGTAGCCATGCTGGTTCAGTGTGCCTTCAGCTTTCAGTAAATGCCCAACACTGTCACCAGCAAAGCATCTTCACCTTCCTTCTCCATGCTTCACGGTGGGAACCATGAACGTAGAGACCATCTATTCACCTTTTCTGTATTGCACAAAGAAACAGCAAGTGGAACCAAACATCTCAAATTTGGACTCATCAGACCAAAGCACAGATGTCCACCGGTCTAATGTTCATTCCTTTTAGACCCCATTCCTACAAAACTGCTCAAAGAAGTCCTGCCATTAATTAATTCTTCGATCTTAAATATGATCAACCTATCTCTAATAATCGGCTATGTACCACAGGCCTTCAAGCTAGCTGTAGTTAAACCTCAAAAAGCCATCTCTAGACCCAGCAGTCTTAGCTAATTATAGGCCAATCTCCAACCTTCCTTTCATATCAAAAATCCTTGAAAGAGTAGTTGTCAAACAGCTAACTGATCATCTGCAGAGGAATGGTTTATTTGAAGAGTTTCAGTCAGGTTTCAGAGCTCATCACAGCACAGAAACAGCTTTAGTGAAGGTTACAAATGATCTTCTTATGGCCTCTGACAGTGGACTCATCTCTGTGCTTGTCCTGCTAGACCTTAGCGCAGCATTCGATACTGTCGACCATAATATCCCATTAGAGCGATTAGAACATGCTGTAGGTATTACAGGTACTGCACTGCAGTGGTTTGTATCATATCTATCTAATAGACTCCAATTTGTACATGTAAATGGAGAGTCCTCTTCACACACTGAGGTTAATTATGGAGTTCCACAGGGTTCAGTGCTAGGACCAATTCTGTTTACATCATACATGCTTCCCTTAGGCAGCATCATTAGAAGACATAGCATACATTTTCACTGCTATGCAGATGACACGCAGCTCTATCTATCTATGAAGCCAGATAACACACACCAATTAGTTAAACTGCAGGAATGTCTTAAAGACATAAAGACCTGGATGGCCGCTAACTTTCTGCTTCTTAATTCAGACAAAACTGAGGTTATTGTACTCGGCCCTGAAAATCTTAGAAATATGGTATCTAACCAGATTCTTACTCTGGATGGCATTACCTTGGCCTCCAGTAACACGGTGAGGAACCTTGGAGTCATTTTTGACCAGGATATGTCCTTCAATGCACACATTAAACAAATATGTAAGACTGCTTTCTTCCATTTGCGCAACATCTCTAAAATTAGAAATATCCTGTCTCAGAGTGACGCTGAAAAACTAGTTCATGCATTTATTACTTCCAGGCTGGACGACTGTAATTCATTATTATCAGGATGTCCAAAAAACTCACTGAAAAGCCTTCAGCTAATCCAAAAATGCTGCAGCAAGAGTCCTGACAGGGACTAGAAAGAGAGAGCATATTTCTCCTGTTTTGGCTTCGCTTCATTGGCTTCAAGTCCAGAATTGAATTCAAAATCCTGCTCCTCACATACAAGGTCTTAAATAATCAGGCCCCATCTTATCTTAATGACCTTGTAGTACCATATCACCCTATTAGAGCACTTCGCTCTCGCTCTGCAGGCCTACTTGTTGTTCCCAGAGTATTTAAAAGTAGAATGGGAGGCAGAGCCTTCAGTTTTCAGGCCCCTCTTCTGTGGAACCAGCTTCCAGTTTGGATTCAGGAGACAGACACTATCTACTTTCAAGATTAGGCTTAAAACTTTCCTTTTTGCTAAAGCATATAGTTAGGGCTGGACCAGGTGACCCTGGATCCTCCCTTAGTTATGCTGCAATAGACGTAGGCTGCCGGGGATTCCCATGATGCATTGAGTTTTTCCTTTCAGTCACCTTTCTCGCTCACTATGTATTAACAAACCTCTCTGCATTGAATCATATCTGTTATTAACCTCTGTCTCTCTTCCACAGCATGTCTTTTATCCTGTCTTCCTTCTCTCACCCCAACCGGTCGCAGCAGATGGTCCCGCCCCTCCCTGAGCCTGGTTCTGCCGGAGGTTTCTTCCTGTTAAAAGGGAGTTTTTCCTTCCCACTGTTGCCAAAGTGCTTGCTCATAGGGGGTCATATGATTGTTGGGTTTTTCTCTTTATCTATGAAGCGCCTTGAGGCGACTTTTGTTGTGATTTGGCGCTATATAAATAAAATTGAATTGAATTGAATTGAATCCTTCTGTATCCTCGCCCAAACAAATCTCTTCTGCTTGTTGCTTTTCTTTGGAGTTGTTTCTTAGCAGCTATTTGACCATAAAGGCCTGATTCGTGCAGTCTGATCATTTGATGTAGAGATGTGTCTGCTACTGGAACTCTGTGTGGCATTTATCTGGGCTCTAATCTGAGGCTGCTGACTCAGATGAATTTTTCCTCAGTAGCAGAGATGACTCTTAGTCTTCCTTTCCTGGGCGGTCCTCGTGTGAGCCAGTTTCACCAGAGCGATTGATGGTTTTTGTAACTCCACTTTGGGACACATTCAAATTTTGGCTGACTTAGATTCAGATCTTAAAGAAATTACAGACTATCGTTTCACTTATGCGATTGGTTGCCGTAAAATGAATTCTAACAGTTGTCAAATAAGACAGTCAGCTGTGTACCATCCTGACTTCTGCACAGTACAACTGATGGTCCCAACCCCGCATTAAGAAGGCAAGAAATTCCACAAATGAACCCTGACAAGGCAGACCTGTGATAGAAAAAACATTTGTCAACAAAGAAAAGCGTGGCTACTTTCAAGAATCTAAAATATAAAACATATTTAGAGCTTTTTATCAATGTTTTCTTTGCTACATAATTCCATATATCTTGCTTAATAACATTTGATGTATCTACAATATAGAAAGTAGTAAAAATAAAGAAAAACCATTAAATGGAAAGGTGTGTCCAAACCTTTGATTGTGTATGTCATTTGGATGAACCACCTTTGCACTCTTCATTCTCTTCATAGCTGCCCTCACTTCATCCTTTCTTATCCATGTTCCACCCATCTTACTCTCTCTTACATTTTCTACACCCATCAGTTCCTCAAAAGTATTTCTTCCAACTTGTCAACACCCTGACTTGACTCATTAGCACATTTCCAACTCTATCCTTAATCACCCCAACCTGCTGCTCATCCGTTCCAGCTCGATCTCTGTCTAGCCAATTGACAAGTTATTTTCGCCTTCCTTTATTGCCGAGACTCAAATTCAATGCACTCTAAACATTTTTTCTTGCTGTACACTTAGCTTCTCAGTTCTTCATTGCACTTTGTTCATTTCCCACTTTTTTTTTGTCTTTTTCTTTTTTTTTCTAGACTCTTCCTTCAAATGCTTTCCCGTATGTCTTTAATTCGCCACCAACTTTCCCTTTCTAATTTCCTGTCAAGAGGATACACCACCTACCTTGTTGGTACTTTCCCTCACCACTTCAGCTGGAAAACATTTTCACTCTTTAACACCAGGAATAGCAGCATTTGGGGGGTTTTTTGGTTTGTTTTTTTTGTTTTTTGTTTTTTAGGAAAAACTGAATATATCATACAGTGGATGTATTTAGAGCACTTGTCTTGTTCTACATTTTGTCACTTTACAGCCTTACACTAAAAAAAAGGATTACATTAATTTTTCCAATCATAATACCCCATATTTACAAAGTGAGAAAAATGAATGTATTCATTTTGGAATAAGGCTGTAACAATGCAAAAAGTAGAACAAGTGAAGTGCTGTGAACACTTCCCAGATGCGTTGTATTTTAAACTTTCCAGCCCTTCAAGCCCTGCAGTGAGCCGGATTGGATCCCTTGGTGAGTCTGGTCTGGTCCTCGGACCAAATGTTTGACATCTCAGAGATAAAATGTTACATTTCAAATTTGAGACAATAGTGTAAAAAAGTAAATAAGGGCAGCTTCTAATATTAAGCTAAGTTTAAAGGAGAGAAAGAAAATAGAATAGAATGCATTTTATTGTCACTATACACATGTGCAATGACATGCAGACAAAACAAACAAACCCTTCAGCCTACAGGCTGGATCAGGTATCTCTGAAAATCCCATGAGTTAGCCATTTTCTTCTCGGCTTAGAAGACCTGAAGCCATCAGAGCTCAAATGTTTCTGTGGAAAGTTACATCATTTTCTGCCGAGAACTCTTCTAAGCGCTGGCTTGTTTCTGGAGGCTTGGACAGCAATTTCCTGGCAATCCGCTTTAGAAATTCCCTGCACGTGGGGAAGGAGACACCTTAGTCTATATATGGTCAGCAGACCCGAGCGCTTCCTGCCCCTGTGAAACTTTCCCCAGCCATTTAAAATAACGCATTCACGTGCTGTCGGAAATTAGGATTTCACACGTTGGTCTTTTCACAATCCGGACCTTAAAAGTGTGACGCTAACATGTCAGAGATGTTAGCAGAAAAACACGGATTTACTGCGTGACGTGAAGCTGCACAACAATGTGCGCGTGTGAGAGATAAATCGAATGCACTTTGTAAGCACGTGTGGGGAGTGAAACTAACATGCTGCACCTGAAAGCAGCACGCCCACCCCCTCCAGCTTTGCAAGGCAACGGGTCAGTTTAAAATAAAGAGAAACCGAAAGAGAAAGAGAACCGCAGCATCATGTTGCATCATCTGTTGCCAGACCTGCGGAACTCGTAAGTCATCAGATAAAGCGACTGAGCGCCTCAGTCAGCGCCACACAGTCACCAAGCAACACATCCGATGTTAGTCTGTAGCACGGCAACAGGTCCCAGCATTACCTGCTCTGTAACCTGCACTCCTGCTCTGTCCTGATATCCCGATAATCGCGTATGAATGGATACGGCTTCCCCTGCTGCACTCATGGTCCAAGACAGGTGAAAGCCTCGTGCTGCCGCAGGCGACCAGCCGACAGGTGAGCCAGTCTGCTGCAGGAGCGTGGGTCAAGATGTCCCCGTTATACATGGACTCCGGGTCCGGGTCCGAGTCCGCCAGCCCCAGCAGTACTGCAGGATCGGTAAGTTCCTCTTTCTCGTCTCTTGACTCGATCATCAAATCCCCGTATTCAGGTCATCCTATGGACCTTTTCACGCTGTTGATGCTAAGAGTAAACTTATGTGATGTGAAATTCACACCGATATTGGTTATAATTATGGGCTACAACAGGTATAACACCCATTCACTGTTTATATTGAGTCAGATCCTCTTCTGATTAATGAACCTCTGGCTTTTTTCCTTTTTACACTGTAAATAAAAATGATATATTATTAAAGCTAAAGTTATAATTATTATCATTATTGTATAGTAATATACAGCAATATATAGTAATATATAGTATTAATTATTAGTCATGCTAGTTATAATCATCATCCACTGCCTCTAAAACCACTATTTATCAACTCAGATCCACTTTAAGCCCTCCAAACAGATCTGTTTGTAAAATAAGTGATTTATTTAAATTTCATTTAAATTATTAGTACCTTAATTATCATTATTGTTATTAGTTTTTAAACTGAGTATTGGTCTTCCACCTCTGGTGCCCTGAACCCTCAGTTCACGTCCGGCTCAGGTTATTTACTGCAGTTATCGTGTGTGTGTTTGCAAAGTATACACAGATTGTATATACTGCCTGTAGAACAGTCAGCAACAGCTGTGCTGAGTGAGAATTGAACTCATGAAATGAATGGAAGGTGTAGTCTAATAAAGACCTGAATTATTGTGTGCAATAAAAAGAATCTTCCTTGTTATTTGTCATATGGTTTGTCAGCCCTCGCCTTTGCTTCGCATCACGCGCTGCATCAAAGCACTTCACGTATTATTGACCCGCTTTATTTTGAAGGGCCACACGCACTGTCTCATGTGATTGGTTTGTCTCATGACCTTGTAAGTCATGTTATACCTTTAAAACAAAAACGCGGTATCGAAATGAAATCGATACACGCCCTTTAAAAAGAAGAAAGCCAAAGTCAAAATAGAAGTGCATACTTGAACGCCCACTGTGTCACTGTGCGGTCTAATTAACCCCAGATATTTCTCCTTAATTCTGTTGTTGTTTTGGCAGGAGAGAGAAAGAGGGGGACAACAGATGGGACCCAGAGGGCCAAAAAGACGGGAGAAGAACAGGGACGCAGCGAGGAAGAGCCGCAGAAAACAGACAGAGAGAGCAGATGAACTTCATGAGGTCTGACTCCTTTCCCCCTCTGCTTCCTTCCATTGTCATCCTCTGACTCTGTCACTTTCTGTCTCCTTTTCTCACACAGCCTGTTTGATGAGCAGTGTGTGTATGTGTGCGTGTGCACGCGCGTGCGTATTGTGTAATCTGGCAGCATGCTTGCAGGCGTTTCTTGTAAATAGCCTGCTTTAGGAGAAGGACTTTCACTCCCTCTGCTTTGCCCTCCCTATCAGCCCTCCCTTTCCTGTCTGCCATCCACACACACATATACACACGCACACACACAGACGCATTTGTTTTCAATCTGTACTTGCCTGTCTTTTTTTTCTCCCTTGGGGGGCGGGTGCAAATTCCACAGGTCAGGGTACACATCCGCACACACGGACACGCTTCCCAGAGCACTCAGTCAGATTTCTAAAGTATCTTTGATGACCGCGTGCTTACACACAAGCCTAACAGCACGTAGCCCTGAAAACTGTTTCAAGGTCATACATGCATTACAGTTATGAAGGGTTATTGTAAAAATGTGGTGTTCAAGATTTCTTACTGTGATTTGAAACATGAAGAGCTAAATGGAACTAAGTTATTGTGCATCGTCATATGCTGGTGATTTTGATAAGCAGTGGCACACAGTTGTACATACAGTTAATCTGTTGATGTGCATCTTTAAGCACGGTGGGAATGCCGCATCTTAGCACGCTTCCTGTGTTGCGTTCACTTCGCTGGTCACCTGCTTTGGTTGTTTGTGAGACCTTTAATAGGTTCCTCTTGTCTTATCTTGCTAAACTTTGCACTTCTGTATTCCAGCCAGATTACTTGACTCGTAGTTTTAAAATTTCTCCCATCACATGAGATCTGCAGTTTCGTTTGATAATTTGATAATTATGCTTCATATGTATATATATTTCTGTACAATTTTCTTTAGCCTAGGTCAATTTTTTTCCTAATACTATCTTAAACAAATTTGCCATTTCCAATTCCAAAAAAGTATGAGTGGACATGAGGATGAGCCTAAGCCACAGAGTCCTATTTAACCAACAGGTTGAGTTGTACAAATTCAGGTTTCTGTGCAGTAAAAAGAAGCATTTGTTCTCCTGTCATGTCACTAATCTGATTCGTCCGTCGGTTCACGCTCATAAATGTGTTTAATTACTCTCATTCTGACAAAGAGAAAACAAAACCACCGGTTTGCTGTGCTGCACCCGAGCTCGTGCTCTTTTACTACCACTAAGCTCTATTTTCCTTTTAGATTACATCCTACCTGTTGTAACCTGCTCAATATGTCTGCGTGTACCAAATTTATGAATGGGTGTGAATGTGTGTGCGTGTCTTTTTTTGTGTCGGGAACTCGCACTTTCGCTTTCCCTCTTTCCTTCTCTTTCAGTTCTGCTGCGTGTGTGTGTGCTTCACTTGAAGTTCTGGGAAGTGTCGTTGCCTCAAGCCACTCGAACTTGTTAAAAACTCAAAGTTGTGTCAGCAGCTTACAGTTTAATGGGACGGAGACCGTGACTCACAACTGCATAGCACAGCTCTGACTCTTCTTCAGGGCAACTGTCAAGTTTACACTTTAATGTTAAAAGTAGACGAATGTTAGCTGTGCTGAAGTGACGGCTCATTAGAGTAGATTTGAATGGGTCACAGTTCAAAATAATCCTTAGTTAAATCTTAGGCATATCCCCGGCAGATCCAAGAGTAGAAAAAAACAGTCAAAAACAGTGAATTTTATTGTTAAAGACTGAGTTCATTAGTTGTATGTATTTGAAACTATGGCCACCAATGTAACAGTATGTATATAAGACCAGTAAAAAGAGGAAGAGCATCTCAAAAGTGCTTTAAGTTTACCGCTAAATGTAAAGAAAACCGTTGTAAATGCTCCAAAAAGGCTGGTGTAGCTGCTGGTTTCACCCATTCCTTTAAAAGCTCTTCTTTTGTGTAGAGGTTAAAGTGGGATTTGGCAGCTGTGGGAACCTTACTGCTGGGTGAAAATAGTCACTTAGAGACAAGCTGCATATTAATTTTTGAACTCAACAGTAGATTTTGTGTGTGTGTGTGTGTGTGTGTGCAGGCTCTGCCACCGTAACTTGCACCACAATGACTACTATTTTCATGCAACCTTCACAGTTTTGCAATATATAGATAAAATAGTATGATTAGCAGTAAATCATGTGTAGATTCAAGTACTGCAAGTAAGATTTCCATTTTATCAAATGTCCCTTGCTGAAAAGTTCTTAACTTTGAAAACAGTTTATCATCTTCTTCTCCTGTTCTCTGTTCACTCATATCTTTGAGGCTGTTGTATGCTGACCTCCTTTTTCTTCTGTTCTTAGGAACTACATTTTTTTTGGAAACTAAGCAGATATCTCCATGCTGTCAGCTGAAAGCAGGCTGCAAATGAAATCATTAGTCATTATGCATTAGTCAAATCTGCCAATCACATTTAACTACTCTGTACTTTACTGAATGAGCTGGAATGCTGCTCCGGATTGTTCCGGCCCACTTTAGGCATCGCCTTAAGGCGAAATTGCCTTTCGTCAGTGTTATCACCCTGTGTTTGCTTTGGTTAGTCAGAGATGGCCTCTAGTTTTTATGGAAGACGCTGAGTTGTCTGTGGCAGTAGTGAAATTTGGGAAGAAGTGTGACCTCAGCTAAAAACAGAGAACCTTTGCCTTCATCGTCAAGAAGTTGTGCCTTTTAACGTGTGTTGGTTTTAGAGATGAGGTACAACTTTTACTTTGAAGGTCTTTGTTCTTGTTTGCTTCTTGTTTACGCCGCACTGTTTCAAGTTTATCGGCCGGCTGGTGGTTAGCTAGCGAGTGTTTGCAGGAGTTGGAGCCTTCTGTGCAAACTACCGGCGACTCTGCTAGCAGCCAAAGCCGAAGAGGTGGTCGTGGAATATACATTTATTTTCCCCCTATAGTGAACGGGGGTTACTGAGGGTCATCAGCTGATCTCTAGGCCTAACTTACTGAGGTCTGACTCAGATTTCTTATTATTATCTGCTCTTTGCGACTCGAAGGTTTGAGCAGCAGGTGATGGGGCTTCAGCCACAGTCTGTCCGAGATGACTATATTAGGCATATCCCCGGCAGATCCAAGAGTAGAAAAAAACAGTCAAAAACAGTGAATTTTATTGTTAAAGACTGAGTTCATTAGTTGTATGTATTTGAAACTATGGCCACCAATGTAACAGTATGTATATATGACCACTAAAAAAAGGAAGAGCATCTCGAAAGTGCTTTAAGTTTACCGCTAAATGTAAAGAAAACCGTTGTAAATGCTCCAAAAAGGCACGTTTATTGAGAAAGCTTTTTGCCACATTTCAATTCAAAATTTTCCTAATTGGTCCCATGCATTAGTCTGCACTTATCAGCAAGGAATCACTTTTTGTTCTCTCTCCACCGCCTACCCACTCGTTTCATGCTGATCTTGCAGCGCTGTCACTTAGGAGCAATATTTCAGTTCTCCTTTGGGGTTCTGGCGTTGGCCACACTTCATGCCTCTTGTGCTTTCCATTGCTGCACACTCTCGGAGCCTTAAAGGAGCGTCATTAAGATTGTTTCGCTGTGTCGTTTTATTACTGCGCAGCACAGGCTTGGTGTGATATTATGTGGGTGGCATGTGATTGCGTTCATTGTTTGTCCTTTGATGTATGTCTGTGATAAGTTTTTATGGCTGGTGAGCGCCTCAGTTAGGGATAATAAAGATATACCTGACTTTTCTTCTTTACTATTGATCCCTCCGCTTTGTCTTTTTTCCCCCACCCCCTTATTTAATCGCTTCCTATTCCCCTTTGCCCTCTGTCTCCTCAGGAACTCCAGAGTCTTGAGCACTCGAACTCGGCTCTTCATAAGGAGATCGCTGCATTGAAAAAGGAGCTGCACCTGTTAACGACGTCGCTGGAGCGTCACGAACCTTACTGCCGCCTCCCCTCCAGCCTTGCGGGTTCTTCTTCAGCTGACTGTCAGACCAGCTCCAACCATCACGGAATCGCCGAGGCCTCGGACTCCACCGTGGCTGCTTCCTCTGCGCTCCCCTTCTCTCTGACCTCCAGCCTGGGACTTCAGAGCCTTGACTGCGTCAAAAGAAACCATGTCTCTCCTCCAGCTAACACAACATTAGCCTCCTCTGCTCATTCTTCACCTAAGCTCTTCAATTCCTCCTCTTCCTCTTCCTCCAGCCCAGTGACAGTTCCCTATTCAGCATCTTTCACCACATACACAGCTCCGCACTCTTTATTTAGCAAAGAACCTATAATGACCTCAAGCACAACAAATGGTATACCCATCTGTGACGGTCTTATTTCAAACCCCGTTCCCTCCGGTGTGCTCTCCACAGCTGCGCAGCCCACACTGGAGCAAGACACCCTCTGTGAAATGGGTTACACAGTGGACGGATTTTTTAAGGAGAAAACATCTTTTCTAAATGCTACAGCTGATGCTACACCCCCTTATTCCCATTTAGAGGCTGGAAGTGCGGGTGTAGTAGCACCGGGTTGCGTGCCCCAAATGCCTCCATGTCGCTTTAGTGGAAACCCAAGCAGTTCAGTTTCACCGTCTACTTTTTTACCATCACCTCTTCAAAATCCTCTTCCTCCTTCTCTTTTAGCTCCAGCCGTTTCAGGTTTGGAGCCATCACCCATGCCTTCTTTTTCCTCAAAGCAGAGTTATGATCAAGACAATACATCAAACAGTGTGTCTCTGCTCTCCCTGCTCACTGTCCCCGGTCCACTTGATATATCTCAAGCTACCTCCAGCAGCTTCGATAGGGCTCCGTCTGAACCTCCGCCATTGGCGCCACAACCAGGGGTTCCCTCAAAGGAACTTGAACTTTGTGATTTTTTCGACTGGCTCATAAGTGGGAATAATAACCAGTAGCGCTACAGAAAAGTCATTTTGATTCATGTGTTGTGAGGAGATGACCTCTGGACTCAAGCTAGTAACAAACCAAAGACTGAATGTCTTCTGTCATATTTCATATTCATACCAGATGCTACTTATTTATTGAGCTTTCTGTTACGAAAATGCAGCGATTTCATGATTGAGCTTCCATTTGGTTTGGTCACAGAAAAATTGTCAATCTGAACCCTGCGGTTTCCAGAATGCAACCAGTAGCTGACTAGATTCTCATGTATTTGTACCTCCAGCGTCACAGGTTATCTCATCCTCTCTGAGACTAAAGTAATCTTTATGTCTGCGCTTATTAGTAAGTGGCATAAAAATGCCTCCCGAACTTTGAGGGTCTTTGAGCAGAAATCTCTAATTTCAAGAACGAACGCAATAAATTCCAGTGTCTTTTTCCACAGTCAGTAATCATTTGCAGGCACCGCTCTTTCCTAAATCATGAAAAAGGAGACATAGTAAAACTGAGTCAACATGGTGAAACTTGTAACTTTTAATTTTAGATTGGGTGGAGTGGTCCTCTCACTTCCTTGCAACTTCACGGAAAGGTTACCAGAATAAATTTCCTTCTAAGCTGCAATACAAACACAGGGCAGTGCCAAAGTTAACAACACATCCTTACTCACTTTCTTCTTCTTTTTATTTATGTACCTTAATCTTAATTGAAGACACACATTCTCAGCACATATTCTGCTACTGCTGCTAATTGATATTTAAATCTTAAAGTGAAATCAGCCACTTTCATGAAATTGGTACAGTACAGTGGGATCGCTGGCCTTCTAAATTCCCTGTGAGCCACTGTGAAGGACTGCTTTATTACAAGGTTGCATTAGAATGTAGTGATCCCAGCTATCAGAGCTAATAATCCGGTTGTTCAGTCTGACGTCACTAGCCGTGTCTGGGCCTAAACTCCGCTGCAGGTCCATATATCAAACGATCACTATGGCATTACTGAGAGTTGAAAAACTGTCTAAAGTCTTTCATCTTTAATAAAATGATCAGCGTTCTGCTCTACCAGGTGTAACAATTGAGTTTAACATCCAGGCATCCATGAAAACGGAATTTATGACATTTAACGGAGTTAGAAGTTAGCAGGAAGTTAGCTCGCTAGCTTCTATCTAAATACAATATAGCATGTCCTGACTGCGGGGTTTTGGAAACAAATTAAAACGTACAGCTCTGTTATCACTTCCAACATAAATGAAGACAGAAAACTAAACAGCAGTGACGTTTGTAGGGTTACTGAAGTTGGGCTAGCTGGTATATAATGATGTGCTACGTGACCGCTAGCGACACAGCTATGTTAGCATAATATAAACAAGCTAACTTTTTTTCCACTCGATAAGAGTTAACGTGAGTGTTCTCGGTGGTCAGGAACAAATGTAATCGCATGGCAGGATGCTGTAAAAGGACCAAACTTCAGCCAGGAGAACAACTGAGATAATCCATCCACAATACGAGGTTAGTCATTCATATACTGCTGCATGGGCTGGGCTGTAGTTACATCCTAAGGTTTTAAAAACTGAGTTTAAATAAATGATTAGCGGTAATAAAAGCCGAGGGAGGTCAACAGTGATCACTGACTGTTTTAGGAGCTTTTTGAGATTAAATAGAAGAAAATACAAAACATTAAACATGTTAACAACACAAAAGCCATATTAAACGCAGGCTACTTTAGGCCCGGAAGTAGGATTCGTCACGTCATCACTTAACGACCGGATGGAGCTAACTCTCTAACAGTGTAGCTCATTGACAATGGTCGAGTCAGATCATGTTTATAACATTTTAAAGTCTTGTATAGGAACGTGTTAGTGTTTGTTTGGTCTGTTTTTTTTGTCACGCACTCTTATGACTTGCTTATACAAGCATGACTTCCATGTAGAAGCACACTATGAGAATAAATAACCTCTTATGTATAACCGTTGACTGGTTAACCCTTCAAAGCCTGAACTGTGAAACGATTACCTAAAAATTCAAACTTTATTGAAAATGGAGTGTTTATTTAACCTTTTAACGACATTTAAACAAAAAAAAAAATGTAACTATTAATTTGCACCCTGCATATTTTTGCAATTTATCCCTCATAAATGAATCAGAAGGAACATATCTCACTGATGATGTAGACATCAGGATGATGTAAACCCACGAAAACTTTAAAAGGTTGAAGACGGACCTGCAGCTGTTGTTGCTGAAGTTATTCATTTTATGTTTGTTCATAGAGCCCAAAAGGATAATTATAGATGACGTAGAAATAAAAATAATTTCTGGATGTCAAGGGGTGGGTGATGGGGGGTGCACACAAGTATGCTGTGCATGGAGTAATGGTTTTCACCCATTATTTTTCAGGTGGATTGGGAGCAATAATTACCCTGTAATTTTAATTCATTTGTAATTTTAAAAAATCTTTCTATAAATCAGATGCTATATTTGATGCAGCTCTTGCTTTCCATAAAAAATATAAAATTGTTGGTCCAAACTGACAATTTAACACAATTTATGTTTTAGTACATTTTTTGTGCTCATTTCAAGTGGTTTGACCCTGTGAACCAGGAGGTGGGTTAATGTCTTTTAAAGAAACTGCTGCTGAAAAAAGTGTTTTTTCCAAGCGATCCTTTCATTTAATTATTATTTTTATTTTATATATTTGCTATTCAGCCTATATGGTATACCTGTATATTTGTGCATATGGCAGTTGTGGGGCTTTGTAGTATTTGTATTTATCATGGATCAAATAATATATTGAACAAGGAAACTAATAATAAAAATTATATTAAAATCGGTTTTATGCTTTTAAAAAAATACTGTCCTGATTGAGTTTTTAAATTTTTTTATTTTATAATACAGTACAATTTTCAAGCAGTTCAGCTCACTCATTCATATGCTGTTACACAACATATGAATATTTGTTTGGGGTCTATTAGCAGAATTATGCAAATTCTGTAATATATAGCTGGATGTGCTTCTTGACACCAGGCAAGGCAGATGACTGCTCGGGGCACCGGGTGCCTGGTAGTGCCCTGAGGGCTGAGAAACCTTAAACTACAGCAGTGGCATCTGGACCTTCAACGGATCCACTTGTTCACAGAAGCCTCGACAGAAATAGTCTCACTGCGATAAAACAAAAGGCAGTCAACATCCAAAGAAGAGCTTTGAATGTCCTTCAAGAAGCCTGGAGAACTTTTCCTGAAGATTACTGAAAATAATGTCGAGAAAGCTGCCTAAGAGAGTTCAGGCTGTGACTTTCAATAACTGTACAAACTCTATTTTTGGTATTTATATCCTCATATGTTTGCAAACCTTTCAGTAAACCAGTGCATCTATTCCTCTTGTTTCTGTCAAAGCATAACAGAATGAGGAGTTACTTTTGCACAGCACTCTATAGTATTAACACTGCATAACCAGACAACCTGGTCTTGGTCACTGTTGCTAAAATAAACAAGGTCTCTGCTGTAGTAATGTTTTCCTTGTTGTTTTAGAGGACTGCTGTTGGTGCTGTCAGACTACTCATAACATAATGGTGATGAATGCTGGTTGGAGGGGCCCCAACAGACTCCACAATGCCCACTGTGCACAGCTAACAACTGTAGACTGCTCTAATAAAAAGCTCCAAAATGCTGTTGAATGTCGGTTAACCAGCGCGCGTCTCTAACAGCACCACAGCCTCCCTGATAGCAAATGTAAAGCAGAGCATCAATGCTGCCCTGACCCACACTGTAAACTCTGTGTGTGTGTCTTTATCCCGGAAGATGACTGGGTGAACTCACCTGATACACCACATAGGGGACAAGGGTGTAATGTAAAGCAAAGGACGCATGCGCAGTTACAGCACTTACTGCACTGTAGTCTCTATGAGACAAAATAGGCTTGTGTGTGTTTATGGGGAGAAAATCAGTGTGTGTGTGACTTTGAGAAACAGATGAAAGGCGCGGATAAATGCGCCTTTAAATGCACGTGCGTGTGTGCTTACACGAGAGAGTGAGCGCGAGCAAGTGGCTGAGCGGGCTGAAGAACAATGGATGGGACTTGATCCTCAAAGCCAGCTTCACCTCAAATAGGAGGAGAGCAAAATGGGGGAAAAGGGAGGGGGAGGAATGGGGGGGAGGCGGTGAGCGTCAAAGCGGTGCACTGATGGAGGATAGGAGGGGATATTTCTTTACTGGATGAAACGGCAGTGAGAAAGCCAAAGGTGGTGCGGCAAGAGCAGGAACGCCGATGAAACACCTGCTTATAGTCGAGCGGCTTTAAAAAGCCAGGGCCGGCCACGCGTAAATAAAGGCAAATAAATAAATAACTCCATCATATAGCGTCATCCGCAGTGGAGGAGGCTCACTCCTCTCTCTCCTTGCACCACCTCAAGGCTGAGGAACCTGCGTCAAGACGCGGAGAGTGAGACGAGGCAGCATCTGCTCAGCGCTTTCAAAATAAAATCTTTATTTTTTATTTTTATTTTTTTGCTGGCTGAGCCTGTACTCCGCAGTGAAAAATGCCAGAGAAGATTCATCATAGCTGACCGCCTTAGTGCTTAGTGCCTGTACACGAAAAGAAGTTAAACATGTTGGATTTTCTCTGTTAACCATGAAAGTATCTGTGTAGAACAGAACGAGTAAGAAGTTCTTTCTGCGCATCCATTATACTTATAAAGAAAGAATTCCTGAGCTCAGTTTTTATTTGGTACATCTTGCTGTTGTTGTCTAGACTGAACTAGAGAAATCAAAAAGAGACTTTCAACCTTGCTTTCATCTCTACCTGCACGTTAATGCTTCAGTCCAATAGCACTGCAGTTACCAAAGTAACCAGGCTTATTGACATCCATGATGATCCTGAGGAGCTGTCTTAAGGGGTTGCCGTATTAAAATCTATTTAGATCTCTGAAGTTTCCTTTTTTGTGACTACACAGAAGCCCTTAGGCTCCACCAGTAACCCTCACAGGCTAAAACAGCTTTTAGGTCTGAAAAGTTAAACCACAATTGCTCTCACAATTACTCCTCTGGTTGTAAAGCAGAAGTACAGTTGTTTAGAATTACCTGGGACCAGGGACTAGAGGTCAAGGCCACTAGTTTCCAGTCTTATTTATTAAAGGGTGACGTTCATTTTATAAATTATGGTCACAGTTAAGGCATTTAGAAAAGTTTTGTGAAAATATATCGTTAATCAAAAAGATTTTTGGGATTCACTTATCATTAATACAGCCGTTCACACTGACCGAGTAATTTTGCTGGATGAATTTGCAGCATTTAATTTTTGAACAAAGCTCAATTTCCAGATCCAGACACACAGATTTAACCAATCAGATCACTGCATTTGGCAACAAGTGCACTTGTACTTCTTGTAGCGTGCACTGGTACAACATACACAACTATATGGAAATAGCAAAATAATACTACTGGATGCTGCAGAGTCTCAAAGCACCTTAACGGCGAGCATTAATAAAAGTGACTGTGTGATGATGTTGCGGCGCTGGTGTACTGGCCTTATTGGCCATTATTATTGTTACTCTTTATTCTTTTGTGATTTTCAAGTAGCTGCTGATATAGAATAGGAAACGTCACTGACAAAAAGTGACGTCAGTTTGTCTACTATCATCTTTTATGTACAGTCTATGAAAAGGGGCTTGATTTCCGCAATCCAGACACACGCTTGCACAGGTAGCCTATTTTATTTTGAAAGTCATGAAGCTTCATTTCCGGTATGTTTCCGACTCATCGCGTGCATGTTGACGCAGCTCATTGAGTCGCTGTAGGACAACCGGATAACGGGAACGGAGAAGGGGGTACAGGAGGAAAAAAAAACAAAAAAAACCGCGTCAGTGTGTCAGACGCAGACGGTTTTGCTATTGTATAACACAGGCCTTCAGCTTTTCCTCTGCCGGCTGCCCCTGCGCGGAGGAGCGGCCTCTTTTTTCTTTCATTTACCTTTTTTCCCTGTCCTCTGACCGCGGAGGGAGACGCCGAGCGGAGCTGCGGGGCTCGCCGTTACATCGGAGGACCTGCACATGTCGGTGCGGTGAGGGACCGCTTGTTTCCCCGCCCTGATACGGTTGAAGGAAGGCAGGAGGAGGAGGAGGCTGAGTGGACTATAACATCTTTAGCCTTCAAAGAAATCAAAGAAAAAAAAAGAAATATCAGGTTTTAACGGTTTAAAGAAGGACCCATTACAGAGGGGGGGAAACGAGGCAGGAGGACAACAGTGATGCCGCAGCTGAAGTGGGCCCAGATTGATGATTTTATGATATCATCATTCACCGCCAGGACCGAGCACTGATTTTTATTGATAAAAAAAATCGAGGAGAAGAAGCTGTGAAGTGGCACGGAGGGCGTTTGTTTGCGTCTGATCCGGATAAACAG
The DNA here is from genome assembly GCF_041146795.1 of Maylandia zebra. NCBI lineage: Eukaryota > Metazoa > Chordata > Actinopteri > Cichliformes > Cichlidae > Maylandia > Maylandia zebra. The sequence goes on along the minus strand of NC_135169.1, from coordinate 43,633,234 downwards.
GAGGTGCTTTTTGTCTTTATTTTTTAAGCCTATCAGGAGCTCAGCTGCTTGATATCATACAGCAAATAAACATCCAAATCCAGGCTGATGACTTAGGCGGTGTGTGACGCCAATACAGCAGCAGCAGCAGCAGCAGCAGAGGCGTGTGTGTGTCTGTGTGTGTGTGAGGAGGAGACGCGCCTGTCTGAGCATCATCTTGTAGCTGTTCCAAGCTACTCCTGCACGGCGATGATACACAAGCGATTCTTTTCATCTGTGTGTGAAAAGCTGAAGCTTCGAGGATGATGATGACGATGACGAAGATGCCATTTCCAGTCCGGCTCTGATAGAGACAACGAGGCGCGCAGCACGTGACTGGACCCCTAGAAAATCTAGCTCTCTCTCACCTCTCCTCACCTCTCCTCCGCCTCTGCACCTTTCTCCCCCATCCATACTTTCTATCTCTCACCCCTCTCCTCCTCCTCCCTCCTCCTCCTCCACCACCACCACCCCTGGAGCCGCTTTTTTTTTTATTCTGATCAGTTGATAATCCATCTGTGATTCAGATAGCCACCCACTCCCCCCCCCCTCCACCCTCATCCTCTGCTTTATTCAGCCTTACATCCTCTTAATAAACATTCCCCCTCGTTACACACTCACTCGCAAAAGAATCCACACCACCTCCACCTCCAGCCATCATGGAGACGACCAAGCTGCCTCCGTCCAGCCCGTCCTCGCCGACCACCAGCTTCTCGGTGCCGTCCGCGGAGAAGGTGGATGGCTTCCCACGAAGGTCCATGCGCAGGGCCCGACAGAGGAGGTCCCACAGCTCCTCTCAGTTCCGCTACCAGAGCTCCCAGGTGGAGCTCACCCCGCTGCCCCTGCTCAAAGGTGAGGCTCTGATTCCCCCAAAGCAGCCACAGATCAATGTGAGAAACAACAGCTGGAACATGTGACACTGAGAAAGCTGTGACAGTAAAAGGTCACAGTCAACTCTCTGTGTTTGCCTTCTTTGCTCACCTACATGACTAAAACACAACACACACACTTATCCACTGACTGGTTTCCACTTAAACATGCTCTCCTCTCAGTCCTTGTCAGGTCTGACAGGCGGAGGTGACGGTGGTGGATTTGGTTTATTTAACAGATCTGCTGCCTGTCTTCTTTTGGATATGTAAAAGGTAGGGGTGCAACGATACACAAAATTCACGGTTCGGTTCGATACTTTGGTGTCACGGTTCGATATTTTTTCGATACAAAAAGAAATGTTCATGCCTTTTTAATTTGTCATTTATTAAAATTATAAATATATATTTTAACTCAAAAGTACAGTTTTTAAATTTAACCCTAACCCTTGTGCGTGTTTTTTTATTTTGACAGCGAATGCGCACCTGCGGACCACTTATGTGCAGCCCTGGTTATTTAGCTCGTCATATTGCAGCCACAGAAATTCTTTTGTCCATGAAACCATAAAGCTGCACTTTCTTTTTGCCTTATAGTCTGATTTGTCATAACTTCTCCGTTTTGTGGTAAGCTTTTCTTTGGCTGTCACTTCTTCGCCCTGACCTGTCTTATTTGGCTCAGCAGAACTAAAATATATATCTGTCTGTGAAGGTCATCGTAGTCAAATATATATCCTGCTGCTTTTACACGCGCACTCACATAAGCTCAGCGATTCTCTGTGCGATCAACCTCTCACATGTTTAAGCTTGCTGCGGGAGATTTCACTTGTCATGTTTGCATAGTAAGCTAACGATTAATAAGAAGATGTCAGAGGAATTGGTGCACAAATTATCATCACTCACAGATCAGTGCTGTCATTGCAAAGTGAAAGCAAAAAAACAAGCGCAAATTCAAACGCGACTTCAATATGTCACATATTGACAGTGGCTCACTGATGCCAATGACATAATTACCCAGCTACATTTCTGAAAGAATGCAAAAGCATTGACATATATTTTTCCTTCCTACGATAGGCCGACGGGCAGGGCAGAGATAGATTTTGGTAGCCCGACTGAAAAGATCGCTAGCTCCAGGACGTCGGGCTAGCGATATTGCAAGCCCTGTATCTGATTGAGGAATCACTCATCTTTGGAAAAGAGAGTTTATTACAGAGAAATGGCTCTTTCCAAAATAAAAGCTATACTATCCGCTTCTTCTGGGCTATATTCTCAGCAGCATAAGGAGAATCATGTGCTAACAGCTGTCTAAATGACTCGGCTAAAGTTAGTAGCATGCTTGCTTGTTTTTTTTCTGCTTCCACTTGTCTTTGCACTAGGATGATGTCGGCGTAAATGTGCAGTCATATTCGTTGTGTTCCCACTAGTGCTTTCAGGTTAATCTCGTTGAAATGACCTTAACGCCACAACACGGCAAATCTCCGTTAACGAGCTACCGCCGATCGCCCCGTGCATGGGGCTAGACGGCCAACACGTTAACGAGCTAACTGCGCTAACACACTAGTTCCCACCCATGTAATTGAGCATTGCATGGCACATCCAACATACTGTTTTACTTTAGTCCATGACATGCTTACCTTCAGGGTCATACGTCACATGAAAACCAAAATAATTCCAAACGCCAGATCTGAATGAGGGTGGGGGAGGTCCATGTTACAAGGAGAGCTTAACTTCTGTCTCGCTAGCTTGCCCTGCGCTCTTCCTTCTGACGATGCTGTCTGTGTTGAGCGCTCAGTGAATCTGCGTTCGACTACTCCGCCTAGGCTGCACTGTCGAGCCTAGGCGGAGTAGTCGAACGCAGATTCACTGAGCGCTCAACACAGACAGCATCGTCAGAAGGAAAGTTGATAAAATAAATTAAAAATTTAGTATTGTTCGATACATATGCGTACCGAACCGAAAGCACTGTATCGAACGGTTCAATATCGATACGAATATCGTTGCACCCCTAGTAAAAGGCCTGTTGTTGTTGTTTTTGCTGTTGTTGTTATTCTTCTTCTCCTCTGTGCTGGGACAAACAGTCCTTTTCATTAGCAGTTAATAGATTAACATGTGTCATGCATATTTCCCCCCTCCTGTCAAATGTCGGAAACAAGTGAAAAAATGACCATCGCAGTATTTCACAGCCAAATAATAACAGAATCAGTTTAAGGTCCTTTTAAAGCAGCAGTGAATTTTTGCAGTGGAGGAGCAGAAGTAGTCCGTGCATTGAATCATCGTTGCATTTCTGTCCTTTAGGTGGTTTTGAGATGTGACTGTTTCTCAGTCAGGTGACAGTGAAGTGTCTGTTTTTTTGTTTGAGACGAGCTCTCATCAGACCGTATGCTTCCTTTTGAGCTTTTTTATAATTTGTCTTTTGTTTTCTTGAAGATGAATTGCTTGCATGGAGTCACTTCATTTGCATTGACCACTTTCACCCACACTAAGCAAACCCATCCAACATGTGCTTGTCTTCTTGATTGGCTGATAGTGGGGTGGGGCGGGGGGGATGAGAGAAGAGTCTCTCCATCATGAGGCCTCTCCCCTTGACGGTCACTGTCAGTAAGACTGCCTCGGTGAATAGACCTCGGGTTGTAAAATCTGTGAAACGCCAAAGATGTTGACATTCAGGCTGGTGCAGCATCCACCATGAAGGCAGGCAGAGCTGCGCTATTTGCAGGTCTGTCGTTGCCATAGCTGTAATCCCAGAGCTGCAGTTACTACACAGAGGCCAATTTGATCTGTGCAGGCGTGTTGTGGCCTTTTAGATTCAAGCCCCGGGGATGCAAATGCACCACCCTGCATATTCTGTATATTCTACCTGCCTGGGTGAAGCCTCCTGGTCAAGCCACTAGGCATGGCCTGCTTTACGTGTGCATTAATGTTTGCGGTGGCTAAAGATTGTTTCTGTTTATCTTTTATAATGAAGATTTGTTTCTTAGCCCAGCCTGGAATTGGTGCATCCCAACATCATACTGTGGAAAACCTGTGATTGGAATAGCTAAATGAATATGCAGTGGACTGTAAAGTAAAACAAAGATAGTAAAGTGAAGTAAATGCATGGATTCATGGATGATAGAATTTTCTGAATCCAGCTGTCAGCTCTGAGCTTTAGCTGTTTGAATGTCTTTGGTTTGTGGATGCTTGGTTTTGTTCTTGAACAGTAACGGGCGTAAAAAGAGTTCACTGACATTATGGCTTTTCTATAAACGTGCTGCAGCATTGATTTCATGCACAGGTTCTTTAACAGCAGATATTTTCTTGCTAGGCTTTGTGTTTAGGCAGCGAGTACACGTTAGAGCTGGCCAGATCAATAAATTTGTACTTTGCTTCACTCAGTCAACAAACCCCATCGCTTCATGTTCCGTCCTTTTTATATACGTTCTTGCTCTTCTCTGGCTTCGTGGCTTTACTCCTGTCTCTCTCGTTTGCGTGTACAGTACAAAAGCAGGTTGCATGTGCTCGTGTGTCCTTCTGACCCTTCTTTATAAGGTTACTCCCCCTTTCACTTAGCCTGCAATCTCTTCCCATTAACCCTCTGAAAAGAAGACCTCTGTGCTTTCAGAGGAGGCGTGAGCTGTGTGCGCCTGCGTTTTAACTTCTTCTGAAGCACGTGAGTGAGGGGTGTGTGCAGCAAGGTGATAAGAGGTTTTTACCGCATCAGTACAGCGCCTTTGGTTGAGGTGGGTCTCTGCACATGTCCTGTAGAAGTCCCAGTTACTGGACTACTGCTGCTGCACTGTTTCTGGACCCCCTTGAGGAACTGATAGTAAGATTCTGCAGCAGGAGAAGCATCTGGTGTGGGGAAGTCTCTAACGGGAAGTATGTAGGCCAAGTGTAGACAGACTTGTGGGTGTTTTTCCCTCCAGGGAGTCACATTCTCTTTGTTAATTTGAACTCCTCCTCCTGCTTCTTGCACTCGAAGCTCTGAGCAAAGCTTCATCTCATTCTTGTGACATGACAGAAATGAAACTGGAAGACCTGACATTTAACAGCAAACTAGAATATATCATAGAAATACACATTTTTAGCAGTGTTTAAGCTGAGCAACAGTCAACTATTCTGGCTCACACAGAAAGCCCCCAGGTTGGATTCAAACCTAGGCCCTTCTTGCTGTGGGGCAACAGCGCTAACCTTCCCGCCTCTGTGGCTGTTTCTGTGTTAGTTTTGTAACAGTCTGTTTGTCCAGGGTGTCCTTCACCTCTCGCCCTGTGGCATCTGGGGTAGGCTCAAGCACCCCCACAACCCTGATTTGGATCAGTGGAATGGATGGATGGCTTAGAGCAGAAATATAGAGAACCAAGGACTTTTTTAAAACATGTGCTTGATTTTGCTTCAAAACAACTTATTTGCACATGGAACCGTATATTTTCACTAAAAGCTCTCAGTAGCTTAAAGCCAACTTTCTCGTTAGTGGTATTCAAAAGGCATTGCAGTGAAAAGTGAGTCACTAAATGTAAAATAGCAAACGTACAAAAGGGAGGTTTTGGGAAATTTGAATGAAAAACAACATTTTCAACTGAGTTCAGAGATTATGAATGACTGGACAGCAGGAATGATCTAACAGCGTGTCTTTTTCAGGTCAGAAGCCTTAAACAGGCCAGTCCTCTGGTCTCTTCCGATCCACGATCTGTAGTATTATCGTGTAAAGTTCCTCAAGCTGTTAGCTGATCTCTGAGAGGTTCATTTCCTCACTGACCATATTAATGGTCCCTTTTAGCATGGAATCCATTCATAGCTTTGCGATCTGAGTAGCCTGTGAAATATATCTGTCTTAAAAATATCTTTTTTTGTGGGTTAGACGAAGACAAAGTTCAGTCCAGAATCAATGCAGATCTCTAAGAACAGCAAGTGTAGCGAGGTGGACAGCAAATGTCTAGAAGTTGAGTTGTATTTGGACTTTTATTGAGTCACGTGGGATGGAGGGAAATGATTATCACAGTTATTTTGATCAATATCAATCACTAAATATAGTGCAAAAATGCTTTTACTTCACTGTCATGTAAACTGTTTGCACATTTGCTGCACCATTCCTTTGCAGCAGAATAAATTTGCTCCTCTTTATTTATCTAAATTCAGAGCATCTCATTGAAGAAAAGTATGAAATATAAATTGTACCAAAGCTTAATGCAAAATTAAATCAACAGAGCTGCTTCACTTTAACACTGTGCTGCAGCCCTGTGAGTTTATCTTTGCAGACGAATGTGTGTTTGTGCGTCTCCTAGAAGCAAAATACATTCGTGGTGCCTGCAGGATGAATGTAAATAAAATAAACTTGAAACTTGTGTATGCCTTTCCACTTCTCCTGTGATCTTTGCCATCAGCGCAGGTTTGCAGAAAAAGGCGAAAACATCTTTTTTGTCCAGTGTCTTGACCATTTTGCTGAAGTCGTCGTTATTTACTGATTATCGATCACGTATTGTGCCATATCTTGCAAACTGGGATGCGATTGCTTTACTGACTTCAGTTCAGACTTCATCTTTGTGGGTGGTGTTGACACGCCGACATGCTGTGCAGCCTCCTTTTCCTGGACGTGCGAGTTTGTGTCGGATGCTGCGCCGTTTCTCTTTGGCCTCGTGCACTGGTCGTGCTGCAGATTGTGGCGTGTTTTTAGACGGCTGACTAACTTGTGTTTCTTTGCAGTGCAGCCACGTGGCGCCCTTATGATTTCTTCTTGGTTAACGTCTCTTGCCCTAAATCTGAATTATTTCCAAACAACAGATGACGATCTGCTTCAAGGGACAAGCTCTTCACCTTCTGCTGTGCCACAAATTTGAATTTTGTGTCAGTGCTGTGTTATCTGTTGCATATCACGGAGGTCAAGCGTGCTCAGGGAACTCCACACTGTGCGGTCCAGGGAACAGCTGTGATTGGCACATGCAGGCACAGTATCAGGCGCCGATTTAGGGAGCGCTTGATTTGCCTTTGCTTTGTGTTTTGTTGGCAGAGCATGCAGTTTTAGTATTGCTCAGTCATTTTTATTTATTTTAATGAACCAAAATTGTGATTGAGATTAAAGCTCAGCTGTCCAGCCCTACTTGGAGGTGGGTTGCAAAGCAGCTTGCAATTTTGAAGCAGTTCTAGACCTGCTAAAGCAGTTTATATAACATACAATTTATGAGTTACATTATTAGATGTGTAGACAGGTATCAGCTAATCTAAGGTTGCTGGATTTTAAAAAATGCTGGCAATGGACCATAATTAGCACCACATACTGATGCTGTAATCAGTCATATTAACTGTTACGGCGAATTTCACAGATATGACATAAATACATGTATAAAGCAGACTGGTTAAACTTTAGTGTAAGGGAGCAACTACCTTGCTAGTGTTTTGTTGAACAAGGTATTGACTTGTGATTGAGATTCAGGGCTGGTGATTTGACGTCGAAGTGTTTCTTGAATTACAAGATGAAGGAGTGTTATTAATATTATTCTTCAGATAGTTAGGGATAAATCAGACAAATTAAAGACTACTATGAAGGTTTTTTTGCATTAAAGATGAATAATGTGAGATAAACACATGAGACTTGTGTAAACAGGGAGCTGATCTGGAACACTGAACTGGCTAATAAAAGAGTAGCAGGCACAGCCAAGAAAGTCAATTAATCCACAGATGAAGGGTGAAGGATACTGGGTCCCTATAATCCTTTTTTACAGTGTATTCATAGTTGGCCTGCAGCATGCATGTGCGCACGTACACTCACACACAAACACAGGCATTTCACTGCTCTCTGGGCGCTGTGCTTTAGGACTGGTTCTTCAAAGCGGCTGCTTCGATGTGCAGAGGACATTTGGTCTAAATAGAAACGCCTTTTTAAAACGTGAAATTTATGATTTGTTAAATCCTTTACTAGCAAAAGACTCTTTTTAAAAAAAGATCCAGGAATACTTTTTTTAAGAACAGCTGACACAACCTCACATTTCTGTTCCACTTTCATGAAATCATGATATTAGACATCCCCTTTATTGCAATTAGCACGTGCTCTTGTTTTGAGTGGTTCTGCTTTATTAAAATCTAAATTCTCCTGTTAAAACTGAGCTTTAACAGCAAAGTTTTAAATAGATGTCAATAATTAGCGTTCACAAATGAGATCCGGTTCAATTTCAGCAAAAGCAGGTGATTATAAAGTCAGAGAACCAGCATATCAGCACATACAGAGCCAACAGACCGGCATCAGCGATGTTTTAGACACGGTGAAAGCACTGCCTTCCTTTCCGCTCTCTCCACACTTTCATCATTGCATTAAAAAATTATAAAACACTTGAGGATGGTGTCCAGTAAAGACGCTGGGAGTTAATGGTTTGGGAACGTAGCCAAGTGGATCTAACTGTCCGCGGTCCTCTCTTCCCTGTTTCCTTTTGTAAAATACCCGAATCAGTCTGAAAGTGAGCAGCACATGGTAGCTCTCTACCTACCTAACCACCCATCCATCCATTAGTCGATGAGCAATCCAAATCCTAAAGAAGTCATTTTGCAGGAAACCAAGTCACTAAAATGAGTGAAAAATATAGATTAATTGACTGGTAAGAAAGTAAGAACTGATCAAATTAATCACCATTAAAGGTTAAACATTGTCCATGTAGATATTTGAGCTCTTTGAAGCTCTTATATCAACCTCTTTAATAACTGAAGCTTTTTTAAATGCTGATAACATGTTTGTGACTTTCAGCTGTGCAGAGCACATAGACCAGGGGTGTCGAACTCCAGGCCTCGAGGGCCGGTGTCCTGCAGGTTTTAGATATCACCCTGTTTCAACACACCAATATCAAATGATTAGTTCATTATCAGGCTTCTGGAGAACTTCAAGACATGTTGAGGAGGTAATTTAGCCATTTAAATCAGCTGTGATGGATCAAGGACACATCTAAAACCTGCAGGACACCGGCCCTCGAGGCCTGGAGTTCGACACCTGTGACATAGACTATAACAATGGATAGTCACCGTAACGTCACCCTCTGGGTCAGTAAAATCCAATATGAAGCTTCAGGAAAAGTATTTTTCCGGTTCCATCTCAGTGTTTTGAAACTGGACATGATGAGCGAGGGTGGATCCGACTGAGGAACTGAGAGATACTGTGCACTCATTGGCTCCTTGACTTGTCAGTTGCTTGGTAGACATGCCATACTGTTTTTATTATCCTTTTTTACTCTAGCAGGGATCAAGAATTAAGAAAACAGACATCATGCAGTACTATAGGATAGGATTTGAAACTAAACTCATCAGGAGAGTGTTCACTAAGGTCAAAGAGCAAAGATGTTGAGGCTCGTTTTCCAACAGACTTCTTAACAGATCTGTCCGCCAGAGGGAGTTGGCCTTTGCTAGCCATTAGAAAGAATAGCGGTTTAAACCACTTAACTCAATGGCAGAACATTGCACACACATACAGTCAGGTTAGTGTTGCACGTAGGGGTGGGGGTGGGGTTGATATATAGCGTGGTATGGCAATATTTTGTGTGGCGATATTGTATTAATGCATAGATGCCGAATATCAATATTTTATTAGATACATTTGATTTTATGTGTCATGTGATTGCCACCTCTATTAGCAACACCACTGCTAGCACCATAGACTCCATGATTTATGGATTCAGGTTCATTTACAATGACTGTATGGTAGATGCCAGCTGTGTTTTGCCAGGCTTTTATTCGTCTCACTTTCCACCTTTCTTGTATACAACTTCCTGTCACATAGTGAGAGTGGTGCTGCTGTCTGATGGGACTATAGTGCTGGCTAAGGGCATCTAAGAACAACAGTTAATTGCTGTTGCACATAAATGAATATGGATAATTAGCTTAACCTATTAGTATTTCTGGTGCCAACAGAGGGCAAAAATATTTAATCGTCTAATTAATTGCACATATCCCTAAAGGGATTCACCAGTCAGATCCAGAGTTTTGGCATTTTTTTCTTTACATATTATAGAAGAATTTGATTGCAGAATTATTAGCTTGGGGTGCCCATTGAGTTTGTCCCGGTTTTAGTCCTCCATTTGCTCAGGTGCACTGCAGTTGCCTGCCTAGATAGAGAACAGGCTGTTAGCTCAATGCTCCTTCACAGTTGCGATGCTCTCCCCTGGGGCCACAGACACCAGCACAGCTCCTCGGTCACGGGTCTTGTGTCGCTGCTGGCAGGCCAACGAGACTAAGGTCACATTCCTGTTCGACATCTAGTCAGCAGACATGCAAACTTGTGATTAAGATTTGTGGCCTTTTCCCACACCAAAGAGAATTTGCACGTATGTGATTCAGGATGATTTTTGAGATTACTGAGCCAGCTGTTGCCATAGATTAAAACAGGAACCTGCAACTGCTGTGAGCAGGCCTGACATCCACTGACCTTGACATCCACTCAGTCTCTGTTCCCTCTGCAGCTAAGTTTCGCACTTTTCTTCCTGTTGCACTTAATATAGTACAGTATACTAGAGGCCTGTGCTTCCACTGTGCTTACGTTCTTGTCTGATTTACAGTAATTCATGTAGGTCATGTACAATCCGCACAACCTCTTTCTCAAACAGACTGAATCGACATGAAGAACAAAACACACCATGAGCAATAACATCAAAGCAGAGGTGCCATTGCTGCTGGTAGAAATATCAACAGTGATTGGTTAAAATGAAATAATATGTGTGCTAATAGAAAAGCCCACATGGTGAATGAAAATAAAAGCACCTGCACTGCAGGACAAATGTTATTACTGTACAGAGAAGTGATGTCCAGATAGCAAATAAGCATGATAGGAGCTAGAGTTTAGGATTAGGTCTTTTTCAGGTTTTACCACCAATCAGAGGGTGCCCCTCCCTGACCCTGGTTCTGCTGGAGCTTTCTTCCTGCTAAAAGGGAGTTTTTCCTTCCCACTGTCACCAAAGTGCTTGCTTGATTATTAGGCTTTTCTCTCTATTATTGTAGGGTCTTTATCTTACAGTAAGGCGACTGTTGTTGTCATTTGATGCCATATAAATAAGTTAAAGTCGAAATTGTGGTTTTACTATGCAGCAGATCAACAATCATGTTCTGAGCTGCCCGAAAAATGTTCCCAAGGTCTGAGTGTGCGTGACTGTGTGTGCATCTGCGGGGAGATCATGGGGCTCAAAGAGAAAACACACAAAGCAGACTTTCTGCTCAGCCCGGCCCAGCAGCTCATTCTCCCCCACTTTTACAGCTTACATTGCATATTTGACTGTGGTGAATGATGTAATCCAAACATGGATCAACAGGAGAGCCAAAGTAAAGGGAAGGTCGAAGCTCTTCTTCAAGCCCTGCCCTATGTCTCATTTTCTACTTTTAAAATTAGGGCATAAGCAAACATGTATCTGTATTTGGAAATCACAAGATGATCATACTCGAACTATTCCTGTAAAACGAATGCCACCAGAGGCTCTAGTTTTGCCGTCCCAGTTAGAGGACAATTTGGTCAGGCTCACCATCCTATTGGTAAAACAGCAGCAAATGAAGGGCAAAATAATAATAATAATAATGAAGCATTTGTTTCACCACAGCTGTTTCTTGCAGTCATCCATGGTGTTGGATTTCTGCTCATCAAAAATTGATACCTAGTTGTTTATTATTACCTCCCACACTTATGTGAAAGCAGCAAAACTGCAGCATGCACATATTTCCATGCAAACAGCCGCCCGTGTGCAAACTAGCGTTGGCATTTCTCACTGATATTTGAACCATGCCAAAGAAATATTCTCATAAGCAAATAGCCATGCATGATGTTCTCCGTCCTTGACATTTTCATCACTGGCTGCCAGAAGCAGTGGCTTTTCAAAGGGCTGCTGAGTGTCTTCAAATAACTGAAGACCCTAAAGGATGCTGTGTGAGCTTAGGGAGCGTTAAATCTCCCGTACCTGAACAAAACCCATTCTGCCAGTCGATGTAGCATTTAAGCAGCTCTAAAAGCTACGAAACACCCTGCAGACATGAGACAAGCGCTACAAACAATCGGACTCTGTTTCACAGAGTAACAGATGGTGAGTTGATGCATTGTGGGATAATAGGAAGACCTGAATGTCATTTCATGTTTTGAATAAGTGGTTATGTGAAGTAATAGTTTAGAAGCTCGTGTTCCCCTTTAAGATAAGAAATACTCATCCGCACAGTAGGTAGTCAGTCTTTTTGCAAGTGTGCTTCTTAGCAGCGTTTCATTTGCCTGATTATGTTATCAGCCCACTGAATGCTCTTTACCAGGTCGAAGTATGCTTTTTTAGTGCCTCTGCTTCTGATAGGAAATGCATTTCAAACGCTCCCACTGCTGATTTGGAAAGTACAAAAATACACTGCTGCTTGTGTTTCGTAATGTTCTCGAAAATGGGCCATTTTCACGGCTAACAATGAAGGGATTAGAAGGAAAAAACACGCCGTCAGACATTCATATTGAAATCTTAGAGAAGATGCTAAAATCTAACAGAATAAGAAAATGGTATCTTATGTAGATAGAAAAAGACTGAAGTTTTGTTCAGTATGAGACATACTGTGTTTGAAGTTAAAAAATAAATAAAGGTTAATATCTGGCAGCGTCACACTCTGCTAATGGGATAAGGACATTTCTTTGAGTTAGAAGATGAATTCTAATAAAAGTCTTACTCTTTCCACTGGTTCAGTGCAAACTGGGCTGGTGATGTACGCTCACCGGCCACTTTGGCTGTTGTATTTAATGTGTGGTCAAGACGACATAATGTACTAGGGCTGGGCCATATCATACCGCTCACGGTAATACCGGTATAATGTCGGGCAACGATAGGAAAATTAAATATCGGGATAGAATATGGGTAAAGCGTGCATGTGCAGTGCCTTAGTTTTCATACGCACATGGCGGAAAAAGCGTGCCGGCGACAGAGAACAAGAAAGGCGAAAGCGGATCGTTGAATGAAACGGATGAACCAGAATTGCTGCAACTTCAGTGGTGTGGAACTGGTTTAGCTTTCGTCCGTCAGATACACAGCAAAGCACTATTTTTGGTAGAGCGTGCTAGCGGGCCGTCGTTATTAAAGTGTTTTTTGGAAAATATGGCACACTTAAAATCAATCCTTTGATTTTTCTGAAAATCGACAGTGCCCCTTATAATCCCGTGTGCCTTATGTATGAATTCTGGTTGTGTTTACTGACCTCGAAACAATTTTATGTCGTACACGGCGCTCAAAAATCTGTTAAATGTTTTAGTACGACTTTGCTAAGCTACGAACCCGCACCACTTGATGGATTGTCGGAGCGTTGCGGCTACCGTAGGCAGGAGCCTCGCGGAGTGATACGTACTGTGCTTCAACATAATATTACCGTATTATGTGTGTATAACCTCTTTTTAAGTTTTGTGGATATTATACATGGTTATGCTGAGGATATGTCGGTCAATTTCCACTGGAAATGCCTTTTGGTTAAACTGTCACCAAGGAATTTGCATTTGCACTGTTAACTTTTTATATAACTTTAATGCACATAAAAAACAGCTGCTTGTTTAAGTGAAAATACGTTGATTTATTTATTTTTTTTGCACTAATAAAGTTGTGGAGTTGTAAAGTATCTTGTTTAGTGTCAATTATAATGTCAGTTATATCGTTATCGCAAATTTTCCAATGTATATCGTGATAAATATCTTTGGTCATAGTGGTACCGGGTTGATCCCTACTTTTAATTCTTCGTGTCATAGATTCAACAAGGTGCAGGAAACATTCTTCACAGACTTTGGTCCATGTTGACATGATAGCATCACACAGTAGCTGCAGGTCTGTGACGTGAATCTGTGGATTGAGATCTGGTGACTGTGGAGGGCGTCTGAGTACAAAGTGAGCTCCTTGTCACGTTCAAGAAACCAGTTTGAAATTATTTTTGGTTTGGTGTTATCCTGCTGGAAGCAGCCATCAGAAGATGGGTACACTGTGGCCATGTAAGGATGGAAATGGTCAATAACAGTACCAACCGGAACCCTCGGTTGTACCATTAAACCACCAGCCCGAACCAGCGATAGGAGGCAGGATGGATACACGCTTTCATGTTGTTTGTTGTGCATTCACAGATGCTCTTCTGCATCTCTTGTTTGTAATGACCTCTGCCATCTAGCTACAGATGGTTGTGTGGGAAAATATAGTAGATCAGCACTTAACTTGAACTTCAGCAGCTCATTTTGATGATATGTACAGAGTTTCTGCCATTTGATTGGCCGATGAGATATTAATGAGCAGTTGAACAAGGGTACCTAATGCGGTGACCGGTAGGTGTAGATAAAAAGCAGCTGTGTAAACCTTTGCGTTAATACGTAGCAGAAAATGGGTAACCTTATAGCAACATAGTGGCTACACTGCGTTGTTTTTCTGTCTCTCTGTTTTAAGAGAGCTGTGGATTGAGAACACAACAATGCATTTCTACCTTGAATCAGAATATTTTATTGATCCTTAAGGAAGTTATGTAAAAGAAAAAGTCTGGCAGCGGTGGGATTCGAACCCACGCCCCCGAAGAGACTGGAGCCTTAATCCAGCGCCTTAGACCGCTCGGCCACGCTACCATGTTGCCTAAGGCGTGCTCTGCAAATGCTGCAACTATGACAGAAGAATTGTAGTTAAATAAAAATGCAGTTTTTTATTTTTTTATACGTATTCTATCATAATTCTCTAATATAAATCACAGTTGCAGCTGCTACTCCCGTAAAGAGTAACTGTATCATGTAAAAACTGACTGGATTACTGACGTCATGTAAACCAGTATCCAGTGTGGTTGAAGTCTTCTGTAATACGAGGTGCAGATGACTCGGAGTATTTCCCCTTCAGTATGGCTGTCTGCTAGATGATTTAAAATCACTTAACATAATAACACATGCAGCTTAGTCAAAGGACAATTTCACTGTCAGCATATTGTTGAAATCGTTTATCTCTTTTTGTCTGCTTTATCTGACGTAAGGTAGTTTAATTCAGTGTCAGACACTCACTTCATTTAGGTAGCTTAAAAAGGATTTATTGTTTTGATATAGCTGATTACCATCAAATGTCATAATAATATTGGCACCTGTGAAGTAGCACTCACTGGTCTGCTGGCTGCTTTTCATTTTTCTTACTGTAACGTCACAAAGCATCACAAAGTATTTTTTTTAATAGAAAGAGGTCGTACCTTCTGCATCTCACAAGCCTGAAGGCAGCATCTGCAGTTGTGGTCACAAGTTAACATACACTCATCAGGGGCGTGATCGTCGTAGCAGTTTTGGGTTTTTAATATTTTCATGATGAACTTTTCTTTTTCCAGGGTGCAACGTACAGCGTCCATCTTTAGTGAATTGGAAAAAAAAATAGAATCGGCACACAAATTTGAATTTTCTCTAATCCATACAGGATTAAATGTATACATGCACCCCCACTGATATATGGTTAAAATGTTGCAGCTGGACCAACTCGATACTTTGTGGCACTCTGGCTGGATATGTGATCATTGTTGTTGGTAGAACTGGTGGAGATCATTTAAATCTTCTGGTTTCCTGGCACAGAACTGGCTTTAAATCAAATTTTGAATAGATTTGAGTTGAATTTAGGACGTCCATTCCAGAAGCTTAATGTTAGCTTGATTTATCTGTTTGAAAACCAGCATTAATGTGTGTTTGTGATCATTGTTCTGTTGGAACACCCGATTGTATCCTAGTTTGAGCCAACAATCTGAAGGCAGTCCTCCTTCACTATTCTATCCACTTTGTGCGATGTACAAATACCACTGGTAACCAACAGCCCCAGAGCATGCTACCACCATCATGCTTGGTTAGTACTTAAGTCTTAAAGTTTAAAAGCTTCAGCTTCACCCCTTCAAAATTTTTTGTCTCATCTTACCATCAAACTTTCTCCAGAATGCATTTGGCATTGGATTTTGGAGCACTGGCTTCATTCTTGGTCAGGTGATATAAAGTGTGCTTCACCATGGACAGTGAAGCTGGTGTGTTGTAGCAGTTTCCAGTTCATGGCATGAACTGGAAACTTGATGGTTCCTGAGTTGCTCCCGAGGAACCAACTCCTTCACATTTTAAGTGACATTTTGGGTCTTCTTCCAGATCTTGGTACAGAGGTAGACAATTGTTTAGACTAATGACTCTTGAATCTTCACTTTGCCCATCAGGCATCTGGAATGGCCGACCAAAATTCTGATCTCAGCAATCTTGAAAATTTGTTTAAAAGCTTGGTCCGTGACAGGGAACCAACAAAATAAATGAACTCCACCAATCCACAAGAAGATCAGATGGCTACCAAAGTCATCTAATTAAAGTTATCTATTTGATTCTGTATTCAAACTTTAAACTTTTGATTAAACTCCTGTAGATTAGAGAACATTTAATTTAAAATTCAGACTTCTGCACTCACTTCTTGTTTTTTAGTCATCAAAGGTGTCTGCTGTATAATCAGTTAAAAAAAATCCTTAAAAGCCCCAAATTACCGTGACGTTCATGGTCATGATGAGTGTTTATATACATCAGTGGTGCTCTGCTAGTCCATTGATGGCTAATGCTAACAAGGCAAAATGTACTAACCTGTGGAATAAAACTATGGCAGAGGAGTCATAGAGTAGAGACACTTAACCAAACATGTCCATAATTCAATAATATTTACAGTATCTATAAGGTTTACAAATATTAGCTAATATTAGCCACAACAGTGAATGCTGTGCTAGCTCAAAGAGCTAAGCCGAGGTGCACTTTATCCGGCTGTACCTCTGAATCTCCACATTTTCCATTTCCCCTAAAAAAAGCACATGTTTAAGTATTTAAAGTTATCCTTGTGTATTTCATTTTCCTCACTACTCTCATTTTTTTAGGGTTACATACTGTATCTGTCAACGAGGGAAATATTGTCTGTGCAGCGTATCATAACCCCACATGAGCAGCCCCCGTGTTCACATGTTTGTGTTTTATCTTGTCTGGGCTGTGTGTTTGTCCACATTAAAATAATGAATGTACAGAAGGCTCTGTTTTAAATGTGCTGTTTACTGTAAAACATTCACCTTCTCACACAGATTGCATGTGGGCGATTGAATGACTCTCTCTTTCTCTGTGTGTGTGTGTGTGTGTTAGGGCCAGCTGGATGGGCCTTGGTATTGGGTTACAGCAGGCATGGAGTAGTTTTTGCTCTCTCTGACTGTCTAAGATCAATTAAGAGGGAGCGTGGGGGGGGAGAAAGTGAGGGGGATGATGAAAGAAATGGAGTGGATGAGGAGAGAGGAAATGACTGAGCATTAAGCTGGCAGGTGGAGGAGGAGAGACGGTAGAGATAAAAAATAAAATAAAAAAAGGATATTGCAGGGGAGAGGATGTAATGAAACGGCCAGCAATGCAATAAGCACGCGCGCTGCAGTGTCACTGAAAAAACAGTGGATCCTTAAAGGAATACAGCGATGCTCGGGTAAATAAGCTCTCTGATTGAATCACTGCAAGTTTCAACCTTTGTGGGTGCTTCGCTATTAAATATGCACACGTGCAAAGCAAGGCCAACAAAGAGCCATCAAATCCTGGCCGAGCCGTGAACGGTCGTTTTGAGGAAAATGCTCTTAGAAGGGTGAGATATTAAAAGCAGGAAAATAAATACGCTGCAAGGAGCTTGCTCCCAGTTTGCAATGAATCACAAGCAGCTTTAAAAAAAAAAAATCATGCTCGGCCTAAATCAAGGACAAGAAATGTGAGATTTTTTTCATTTATCACATTTCCTTGTTTGTGAAAAGCAGCAGCAACAGCAGCGCAGAAAGCTGCTAATCAAATGTTGAGGATGTCTCCAACTGGGATAACCTTCTCCCATATTTGTTTACTAACCGTCTCCAATTTGTGTTTACATCTCTCACAGCAAATATTCTGTTTCGGAAGGAGAATTTCAACATCTTTGAAAGTCGCTCTGCTGTCAACGCCAGTGTGGACTTTAAGAAAGGAGACGAGTGGCGATGCTTGGCAGCTCAAATAGCTTGTTTCTTATTGATCCTTATGAGAAATCCATTTCCTGATGGCGACTAATCTGATCGTAGGTAATGACCAAAGCAACAAAAAATAAATAAATCACAGACAACAGATGTGAACGCGCGGCCTGAACGCCCAGTCGGTCTCTGTTCATTATGCTTTGTGGTGGAAAAGTGTATTATTAGTAACATTGGATTATTTAAAGATGGGCTTAGCGCGCTACTTAATCTTTTGCCATGACAGAGGTTTCTTTCACAGCCTTTGTCACACAGAGAATGGCTGAGTACGGCATAAAGACTCGCTGCGTGTTTTGATATCCGCCGCTATTAAAATATAATGCCGATTTGGAGCGCAGGTCTTCAGATGTGGCTGTCGGCGTCATTGTTATTCAGTAACAAGCTTCACTTCAACCTCGTTTTTTTGTTTTACTTTAGCATGCACGATGAGAAATTACTGATACATAAGTATGATTTTGTCTTGTTTTTTGGCACTCAGAAGGTCCTAGCGATGATTTGACCTAAAAATAGGAAAAAAAGAGATAATAGTCACTTTCTTAAAAGCCACAAGACCAATCCTTTCTAAAGTTTATAGTAAATTTTATTTTGACCTTTCAAACATCCTGCACAACTTTTAAAAATTCAGACCACGATGATGACAAAATCAGCTTGCCTAAAGATCATGTCAGTCTTTGTAGGGTACAATCATGTTTGATTGTACCCTACAAAGTCCGTTTGGTTTCCTGGATACAAAACATCTCACTTTATCTTAAATTAGACCTTTAATATTCATGTCAAGCTCACTATTTTTGTTCTCAGACTCAACTAGAGTAGCTTTGCATGATTCACAGTTCAGAATAATCCACTTTTACCTGACCAGATGACCATATTAGGAATATCCTCTCTCAGTGATGTCATGTGGACCCAGGACTAGTAAAAAATGTCTAAAACTGAGAGTTTAGAGCACCTTGGAGCCTGAGCTTTTGCCTCAAGAAGATAGCTTGAATTCATTACAATACAGAACAATAACAATATAGAATACATATGACAGAAAATAAGCACTACATTAATTAAACTGCCCCCCCAAAATTACTCTTACCACTTACACTTGTGACAATCAGTCACAGTCTTGATTAGCTCAAGTGCAGTCTGGAAGTTTGAATAGCGATTTCATATATTAATTTATTTAATGCCATGATTTGTACAATTTCCCTGAAAAGCAGATCATAAACTAAATAAGATCATTTGCACAAATCTGATTAACTTTTTAAAGCTTTCATATCATTCTGATAATTACAAAAATTAAGAAACCCAATGGTACCCCAAACTTAATGTGGCCTTCAGGTTAGCTCAAGAACAGTGAATAGGGAGCTTGGTGGAATGGGTTTCCATGGACAAGCAAATGCAATCCAAAATGTCGGATGCAGTGGTGTAAAGCACGTCACCACTGGACTCAGCAGAGAAGTGTTCCCTGAAGTGGTGAATCACGCTTCTCCGTGTGACAATCGAGTCTGGGTTTGGCGGTTGCCAGGAGAAACAGTACTTGTCTAACTGCTTTGCACCAAGTTTGGAGGAGGAGGGATTATGGTGTTGGGTTCGACCCCTTTGTTCCAGTGAAAGGAACTGTTAATGCTTCAGCATACCAAGACATTTTGGACAGTTTCCTGCTCCCAACTTTGTGACTGCGCACCAGTACACAGTCCTGACCTCGGCCTGATAGAAAAACCTTTGGGATGAATTAGAGCGGAGACTGTAAGAAGCTGAGGTAGTTCGGACACCTGATGGAGAAACTGGAGAACAGACGTCTGGAATACCACATTTATGCCACCAAATTTCATGAAAAGCGGTTCTGATATCTGAGCTGACTTGGAGGAATATAATAAAAGCAAAAACCCCCCAAAACACCACATTTTTTTAACCATTTCTGTTTGCCAGTATAGGCTCGATTGCCTCTAACAGTCTGTACATACAACACTATTTACATCTTATATGCTAATACCCAGCTGGTCTCATTACCAATTCTCAGTACCGTCACCAAATGACAACTTCCAAGTATTTCCTGCTCTAATTTAAAGCACCAGGATCACTGGTCCTGAGCTTCCCTGGGAGGTAAATTGTTGTTTACACTTCAGTCTTATTGAAAACGCATAAAACAGGGGACGTCTAATCGCACATCGCAACCCTCGCTTCTCATTAATCTTCCTAATCATGTTGTTTATATGAGCAAGATACATGTTGCACATGTTTCCCTGACAGTTTGCCACGATGTGCACAGATCGTGTGTTTCAGGAGGATTAGATTATTTAGAGATGGACTTAAAGCACGTCACCTAAACCCCTTAAGGTGATATTTATACCGCCCGGACTTTTACACACTGCATGGTGTCTCAGCTCTGATAGCTGCTGTAGCTTCCTTCTACTATTTATAACTGTGCCATTCTCTGCTTTATCTCCCTCTACCTCTTTCTGCCCCCCCCCCTCTTCCCTTCCCTCCCCATCCTATCTTCCTCTCTGCGTCACTTTATCTGTGCATTGAGCATGTGCGCTTAATGACAGGGCTGCAGAGGCGGCTTGCATGGTAGCTAAAACAGAAGCTGTCCTCCTCTCTTGCCGTCTCTCTGTGTCACACACTCAGCCCCAAACAGAATGACTCTTATTTAAAGAGCTGAGCTGTACTTGCTTATTTAAAAAAAAAAACATCAGAGAGATGGGGAGGGAAGGGAAATGAATGAGTGAAGAGAGGGACCAGAGGAGAAAAATGAAGGGAGGAACCTATCGATGGATAGATGAGCGAGACAGAAGCAGAAGGATGAGGAGGAAGGGGATGATGTCATCTTTTAACCCTGTACCGCTCCCCTCTCCTCTCTCCTGTTTCCTCCCCAGATTCTTCTTCCTTCTTTTCCGTGTCGCTCTCCAGCAGGACTATATTTAGTCGCATGCAGCTGGGGGTATGTGAGTGTTTGTGTTTTGATGGTGTTGCGGCGCTACTCAGTCTTACATTTTAATGCTCCCGTTACCAAATCAGCCCTACCCTCCTCTCACATTTTTACTCTACGTCACATTCTGTCTGTTCCTTCTCCGTGGTCCATCGTCTTTTCTTAATCGGCCACCGAGCGTTTCTCCTCTCCTGGAAAGCAGATGCTGGAGATTTCTCTTATGGTCAACAAACCCTTTTTAAAAGAAAATGGCTCAGCTTCGCTAAAACATCATCCGTGCCTGTGGGCTTCATGACCAGATCTGTTCAGGTCATGCGTTCGTTCATGGTAAACATCTGATACACAATCACCATCCTGCTGCTGATGCACAACACATATTTACAACTGTTAACATGTGATTCCACAATGATGATAAAATTAGAGCCCAACAAATGCAGTGTTGACTCCGGATCGAGCACCTTTGAGGAGATTCCTTTTTTTTTCTGTTTAATTAAACTTCAATTCCAAATCACAACAAGAGTTGCCTTTATATATATATAAAGAAGCCAAAGGGGATAGACAGTCCCCTTTGCGCACGAGCTTGGTGGCAGTGGGAAGGATAAACTCCCTTTTAACAGGAAGAAACCTCCGGCAGCACCGGGCTCAGGGTGGGGCAGCCATCTGCCACATCCAGTTGGGGGTGTGAGGGGAGAAAGGCAAAAACAAACTGTGAAAGCCTAAGATTAATAATAACTAATGAAACTATATTTTTATGACACGTTGCCTTCCCACATCGCACAGTGAGAGCTTTGTAATGATGCTGAATTGTGTCAGGAATTTAGCTTTTAACTCTACATGACAAGATGCATGACAACAGCACTTGACACAAGCCTATTTAGGTGGTTTTTTAGCAACAAGAAAAAATCATAACATCAGCTCCACTGTGTGAACCTGAATGTTTTAGACATGAAATGAAACTGTATCATATGAATTTATAAATAATTATAAATATAAAAACCGTATTTTGACCTGCAGAAAGAACAGTTTAGTTACTCGAACCCTTTAGGCTTTAATAAATAACACACACAGGTTTGAGTGGACGACAGTAACTTTTCTTTGATTTCCCAATGGAAAAACCTCACAAAGATGCTGCTCTGATTTGGATAAAAATGCATTTGAGGAGAAAAAGCGATCCGCTCGGCACATAAAGATCTCTGTATTTTGTAATTGTGTCTTTCTTTTGTATAAATGGTTGTATTTTGGTATAGTGGCCCAGATGTTTGAGGCAGCTATTTAAGACTTTCAGTTTATGTGCAAATGAACTTCTGTGTATCAGTAAAATGTAAAAGGATCCTAATTTTCATTCTCACATTATATGTGAGCTTTTATCCCATAAACTGCGCACTGCTTCTTTATTAATTTAATTTTCTTCCCTAAACCGAACATAAACTCTTGATCACTGTAGTTCAGCTATTGTTAAAACTTTCTAACTTAATTGCTTTTTCCATACCTTCAACTCCTTTTGCACCTTCAGAATTTTTAAAAATTCATATGAAAGTATTTTTATCGTGCATCAATAGTAGTGAAGATAAGGGGGGACGCATTAAAGGGAAAACCTTGACCCTCTGAAAGTGATCGCAATTGGCTGGTGTGTTTTGGTCCCACTTTTCTCCTTAAGAGGAATGATTACTGCAAATGAATACACAGTTATTCTTTTCAACTTTGTTAAAAAACATGTTGACACAGAAAGAAAGACAGCAGAGACACTTAGGACAGGATTGAACCCGAGCTGCTGTTTTTGGCTATGTGCGTCTAGCCTCCGAGCGAAACAACCACCCGTACACAGCTACACAGAGTGAACATCTTCGTCCTATGATGTAACATTTCTATCTTAGTGGAAATGGGTTTTTTTCAGGGTGACAGTCCCTGTCTTTAGGGTAGATGTTAACAATATACATGCTCGGCATCAACATCTTCAACACACTTTTAATCTTTTTAAAATTACCATGCTACGGTGCGTCGAATCTGTCCTGACAGCATATTGCGGCCTGAACTCTAAAACTTTAATTCATGGATTAAATAATAAAAATCAATAAGATGTTATACAGTATTATATTAAGTTGTCATTTGGAAGCAGCTTACTTTCTAAAGTTAATGTGGGTTTGCTTGCAGTGGCCTGATTACATTAGCGTTTACATTTGCATTTATGACCCTGGGGACATGTTTTTGTGCACCTGACAAATGCAACACAAATATTCACTCTCCTTTTGCCTCTGTTTTGGCCTCCAACCTTTCCCGAGACAAACGTTTGGGTCTTTATTTGCAAAGTGGCCTACTTTGTTCACTCTTTGGTCATGGGCAGGCAGTGTTCAGCAGGATTTAGATCCGTTTCCCCTCAAAATACCAGCCTATCGCTGGAAATGAGGTTAAACCAAAGCAAAAAGCTTAAAGCTGAGAACGTTACATATAAAGGAAAACTAAAGAAGTTCAAAAGACCAAACTGATCAATTATTCTTCTCATGTCTGAAAAAAATTGTTCTCTTTGCAGCCGTACGAAGACCAGCAGCAAAAGAAAGTATTAGAAAAGCAGTTTTTGAGTACTGATAGCTTACCGGCTCTAATACATGAGTGTAGCTGGGAATATTTTTAAGGGAAAGGGTGTTTGTATTTTACGTGCTTTTATATTCGTGTGCTGCTGATGTAACGCTGGTGTGTGTGTCTGTGTGTGCCACGTCGATGATGGATGTCCTGAGCTAATACAGACGCACTAAATCGAAAAATAAAATGTAACCGCTTGCTTTTAATGGCAGCGGTGTTACAGTCAGAGCATGGCCAATTTGGATTGTCAGAAAACATGAAAATAGCTCAGTCACAAGTGACTCAGTGTGATTAAGATCCTTAGTTGATATTCTAATGGCTTCACTGACATGATATTAAAGCTGCTTTGAATAAGCGAGTCTGCAGTGACCTGCAAAAAACTGAAACGCGCTCATTATCGCCTCAGTTTGATCCGTCTGCCGTCTCATTGTGTATTCAATTTGTATCCTTGTAAATTCTTTTTCTAAATCTAACCACTGTCAACCTGTAAGCGGCATGTCGGGGTGACATCAGCCGCTCCGTCTGGGCCTGTCATCTCCCTACACTTCCCCTCTCTTCTCGGCTCTTTGGTTTGCTCTCTCCCACACTTGCTCTCACACGACCCACGAGTCCCTTTATTCCCTTCATCCTTCCTCTCTTTTTCTCACCTCCCGTCCTCGTTGCCTGTCTGCACGAGCGCACAAACGCAGTTTTTCATTTCCTTTTCTTTTCACCTTGCCATGTTCGTTTTTTTCCCTTCCTCCTCTCAGTCCCGCACGGTACATCTTCATACAATTACTCTCCATTAAAAACGGATTAGATTTCACCTTCACAGTCGGCCTACAGAGGAAGAGCAGAAAGGGAGGAGAGGTTGAGAGAGGACGGAGAAAAAACAGGGGTGTGGACCTTTGAGGAGTCAGAAGAGAAGATTGGAAAGATGGGAAGGACAGGGGGTGGTAGATTAGGAAGGAGCGAGGAAAAGTGGAGCGGTGGGACACGTCTTCACGTCAACGACATGAAAATGTTTGTACTTTTAGACTCGCATTTGTTCTCCGAGTTGTCAGAAGAAGTAGTTCACCCATGGACTTTTCACACTCGCTTTTTTCCCCTTTGCAAATAGTCAGAAGATTGTGCGAACTTGGCTTTCACACGTTTGTCCAGTCACAGAGAAATGGCTCCAATTCAAGAACAAATTGACCACTCAGTGCAGCTCAATGGATGCCAGCCCCAACCGCAACCATTAGTGTTTATGGAAGGCAAGAAGGTTGTAGAAACATCAGAATGAAGAGCTTGATGGAATGATTACTCATGGAGCAGAAACAAGACGTGACCTTGATCCTAACCCCAAAGTGCTAATTCGGATAACCTGGGTCACTGATCTCGTGACTGAGATATTACCGTATGGAAAACACAGAAGGGCACAAACGATGAAATAAAACGGACTCGACAGAGCATGTTCTCACACCTCAAGCGAAGGGTAGTCCTTGTCTATCCTTGTGAAGCTCTGTGCCAAAGGCAGCAGATGGCTGTGGTGTGCCCACAATAGGTGAGGGGTCTGGGGCTTGGAAGAGCTCTAGTCAGCACTCCCATATTCCTCCTGTGCTTCCCACCTGGGGGTTAAGAAGGGTTAAAATTAATCCACTCCCGCTGTGTGTGTGAGTGTGCGAACCTTCGAACACAGTTAGTCTAGACTGTTTCCCAGCCACTGGTAAGCTGTATTTTTTCCTCTGACAGAGGGAGATTAATGGGACATAGCAGACTGAAAGGATATGGAGTAACCAGTATACACCAGTTCAGTTAAATGCAATTAAATGCCATATGTTTTTAAGTATGGTATTTTACACCAGTTTACAGATGCATTAATTACTTTTCTCTTAGCATGCCGAAAATCATCCGATTCTGGTCTCTGGTTAGCTGACCAGTGTATCTGTACTTAGTTATTTTTAAAGTTTTAGGTCTGTGAAGGTTCTGTCATCCAGGTCATCGTAGTCTGAGGAGCTCTGGACTTCTTTAAGTTGCTTGAAGACGTTTCACCTCTCATCCGAGAAGCTTCTTCAGTTCTAAGGTCAAATGGCGGAGAGTCCCAGATTTAAGCCCTATGAGAGTGTTCCCCCCCCCCCCAAAAGAACCAAGGTGTGAGAACGGGGGTGGGTCACAATCAGCCAAGGTTTTGGGTGAACTCATTGTGAAACCTAGCCCCACCCTATCATGTGATTTCCTGCGGCCAGAAGGGCCGGGATGATCTGGGACTCTCCACCATTTGACCTTTGAGCTGAAGAAGCTTCTCAGATGAGAGGTGAACTTAAAGAAGTCCAGATGCTTTTTCTTCCAAGCTCCTTAGACTTTAAAATTTTAGCTGCTGGTTTAGTTGGATTTTTTAAAAATGTTGCTGCCCCTCCCTGAGGCGGGTTCTGGTGGAGGTTCTTCCTGTTGAATGGGAGTTTTTCCTTCCCACTGTTGCCAAATGCTTGCTCACAGACAGTCATCTGATTGTTGGGCTTTTCTCAGTTTCACTGTAAGGCTTCTACCTTACAATATAAATTGCTTTGAAAGAAATATTGTTGTGACAAAACTAAATTGACTGTAATCAAATGTAGTCAAAAAAGTGGATGCAAACTCTGGAGTAAAAAGTTTTCATATCTACGTCTTTAATTGAGGATGAAGTCATACATGTGCAGGAGGTCAGCACATTCAACAAAGAACACGGAGAAAAAACTACAAATATTGCAGTCGGGGGTTACATCACGAAACAAGAAATGACAGGAACTGAATACACCCAAAGTCCAAAACCATTACATGAACATCCTATGACACCTTCGCATTTTTACATTGTTGCTGTTAGCATGTTAGCACAGAGGAGTTGTTTTAGTATTTTGCACTAGTTTTTTTAACATAATTTTTCTCCGTATGGATTTGTTTATTATCTTTCAGTGCAAGCCTCTCGTACATCTCACTCAGATGTGGATTTTTTGCTGCTATTTTTAGCTATTGAGTCATCAATCATCTGGTTACTCATAAAAAGAAACCAAGCA
The DNA here is from genome assembly GCF_041146795.1 of Maylandia zebra. Lineage (NCBI taxonomy): Eukaryota > Metazoa > Chordata > Actinopteri > Cichliformes > Cichlidae > Maylandia > Maylandia zebra. Next base: position 43,606,892 of record NC_135169.1, on the reverse strand, counting down.
TTCCCATTGGGCAGCTGTCAAACCCTGCAGCTCTCTATTTTCTGTGTGGATTTAATGTTTTTATTTCTTTTGCATAAAGCTTTACAGGCTGCATTGAGTTTCTCACCTCTGCACCCCACCTCCCCACCTCCCCAGGCCTGTGGAATCAATTTAAAACTCATTGTATGAGTTAGGGCTTCAGTAATCCAAATGCATCAGGCACTTTCTCTTTTTCTGTGAAAAGTGGAGTTTTTGGAGGCATGAGATTTCAACGTGACGACCAGCAGCAGGTAGTTTCATCGTGACAAACTGGTCTAAGGAATGAATCTGACAGGTAATAGGAGTGAGATACAACACAGCCCTCTGGAGGAAGGTGTGTGTGTGGACAGTCGTGTATGTATGCGTGGGTGTGTACAGATGTGTTTGTAGAGTAATATTCTCTATCCCAATAGCTTTTAGAGAGGATCCGCGCCAAACAATACGTAAACCCCAGCTTCCTGCATTACGCTCTACACACAGGGAAGCATTTTTTCGTTTAACCTCCGTGTCTGACGTTTTGCTTTCTCTCTTTCTTCCTACCTCTCAATTGTCCAGACGCCCCGGTGGCAGAGCTGCACGACCTGTTCTGTAAGAAGCTGCAGCAGTGCTGCGTGCTGTTTGATTTCCTGGACTGCGTGGCTGACCTGAAAGGGAAGGAGATCAAACGTGCGGCGCTCAACGAGCTGGTGGAGAGCGTGGCCACGAGCAGAGGAGTCCTCATAGAGCCTCTCTACCCGGAGGCTATAAAGATGGTACAGTAGGAGGGGAGGTTAGGGGTTAAAATGATGCACCAGTGCAAACAATTCCAGCCCAAAGATAAAGATCATAGATCATAGATAACTGAAAGGATGCACAAATGTTCCTCTAATTTTTATTCGTTTGGAAACATGATTACTCTTTTTCTTTGATCTTATAAAAATCCCTTAAAACATGGGTCATCACTTCGTACATAGTACTTAACTTAAAGCACTCCGAGTACAGTTAAATATTGAACAGCATTAATGTGGCACGCCCCTTTTGCTTACTGGTTAATTGTGCAGTGACGCAGACAGAAATCAGCACTGTGTATATGCAGCTCTGCACAATGAAGAGATGTAGGAACACAAAGACACCAGGGAATTTATTTATTTCCCATTTCCAGCATAACAACAGATGTGTACAGATATCAGCATAAAATATATATAACATCATTTACATACAGCACTGAACGATTTATCTCTTGAAACATCATTAGTGGAGACAAGTGGTTGGATAGCAGCGTAACTAGTAAAACTGTTATTCTGCTGGTTCCCCTTGTTTATTCTAGCTTTTGTTTATGTGTGAAAATACTTAACAGTAAATGTGGGCTTGGAGGATACATTATCTAATGTAAAGGTTCTTTCTTTTGCCAAAAAAAGATGCTGGTAGCTTTCTTAGACTTGCAACACACTGGCAGAAATCCTGGTTCCAGTGGTCAATGTTCATGTTAAGCATGAGGATAGCATGTATACAAATCCCTATGAGCTTGAAGCTCAGGTTTTAGATGCTCTGGCGCTGTGGCTATGCCCACAAAAAGTAAAAGCTCCAAACATCCGTGAAAATCTTGTGCTTCTGAGGGGCAGTCAATCAGAAGAAAGCTGGGAGAAAGGACCTAAAACAGCCTGTTTCAGACGAAGTATGAACTGAGGGGCTGGACTGAGGCACGGGTGAAGATAAAGAAAAAAATGTGATTAATACAAAGTTACAGTAGTACAGTTTAAGAATAGAGAGGTGGAAAATTAGTGCGCTTTAAAAAGCACTAAAACAGTAATGGAAGGGTTAAAAAAGAGACCTCAGGTACAAGGCAATATTCTCCAATATTCACTATCCAAAAACCAAACCAGGAATATTTTGGGAATGGACAGTGACAAACAGTGGTGGGTGGACGAATGAATCGATAGCCTGATACTTGAAGGGAGAAGAGATCTAGAAGGCCGGAAAGACATTTTCACCTGTGAGTCACTCCCTGTCAAACACCTGGATGCCCATCCCAAGCTGTGGGGAAAATAAAGAGAAGCTAGTCAGTGTGGTATCCAATGGAGGATCTCCGGTGGAGTTACCATGGGAGATAAACAAAGGTGATGAGCGAGGGATAGATAGATAGATAAATAAAAAGGGAGGATGGGAGAGAAAAGTAGAATGCTTACAAAGGTGCTAAAGAGCAATCGGCTGCACAGATGGTGAGAGAGAGAGTGTGAGAGATGGAAAAGAAAGGAAGAAAGAGTGGAGTGAAAGTGTGGACTCTGGAGATCCCAGAGGATAAAGAGAGGAGGAGAAAGGAGGGTCTGAAACAGGAAAAGAAAGCCAGCAGTAGATAGAGGTGCTATACCCAGAGGATGCGAAAATGCTGATAGGACAGAGGATGGGGGTGGAAGGAAAGTGAATGAACTTAAAAAAGCTTAGAAATCAAACTCTTAAAGCCAAGTGCAGCATTATGGAATGAAAGCAGCGTAGGAGAAACATGCCAAGAAAAAAAAGCGAGGCTAGGTTTGCTACGCTTTGCAAACCTAAGAATCTTAAGTCGAGCTAGACTCTCTTTGATGCTGTGTTATTACCCAGTTATTACCCAGGTTAAAGTCATACTAACGTCCTCACAGTGATGTCAACACGTATGCATCATGGAAGTAATGCGATTGCCAAGAAAGAAAGTCGGTTCATTTATGCACTCGTGACTTTTTTGTTTCTCTTTTCCTATAAATAACTGCGTCATTGTGCTGTGGCATGGAGCAGATCAGCACTGATGAGGTGTTACTGCTGCTTTGATAGTGACCTTTAGCTCATCTGCATTTTTGGTTGTCTTGACAATACCCCATAGGTTCTCTGTGGGGTTAAGGAGTGGGCTCGCCAATCAAGCTCAGTAATAACAGACGCGGTAAACCATTAGTAGTAGTTAAGTACTGTGGTCAGCAGAAGGAAGCATGAAGTGCTCTGGAACCTCCTGGCAGATGCTGTGTTGACTTTGGACTTGTAAAAAACAAAAACGCCACCATCACCAATATCAGCAGATGACATGACAGCCCAAATCATCACAGACTGTGGAAACTTCACACTGGACTTCTAACACCTTGGATTCTGAGCCTCTCCACTCTTCCTCCAAACTCTAGGATGCTGATTTCCAACTAAAATACAGTGTGTAATGCAGCAGTCCAGTTCTTTTTCTCTTTAGTCCACACAAGACGCTTCTGATGATGTCTCTGGTTCTGCTTTCCTGAAGACATCTATGCGTGCTCACTCTTCATGTGTCAGCCCACCCCTCATGAATCTCTCAAGTTCTTCTGTCGAGTTTTCTTGACAATCCTCTCAAAGCTGAGGTCACCGTTGTTGCTTGCAGACCTTTTTCTATCACACTGTCTGTCTGAGCAACAGTCCTGTTACCGATCATCATCTATGGTTTTCCCTCTGTTGATGATCAACATCTGGACAGCTGTCGAACGAGCAGTGCACCGAATGATTGCGGCTGTGTGTGCTCACCCAAATAAAAAGTGTTTATGCTGTTTAAGTAGTAATTTAATCAAGCTTAAAATGAAACGTGCAAATTTAAGATACTTTGATGTTCTGGACCTCTTTGATAGTCAGGTTTGGAGATGCACAGTAGGAAAAGTTGCAGCAGACAAACAATCTTAAAGATAGTGAGATGGAAAAATGAACAGGTTAGATGATTTCGGCCTATCCAAGATTCACACAGCGCTTTAAAATGAGCAGGTAACGACAGGGTGAGTTAAACCTTCAGATGTTCAAGTGTGACCAGCGGTAGTGGAAGTTGCTTGGAAACTGATAACATAAACCACAGAAAGACGTTTTTCCCTCATCCCAAAACGTCTTCACACTTGCTAAGTAGATGTCAGTTGACATAAAAGATTATCACAGACACCCACCAAACACAACAGCTTTACTCCTGGAAACGTTCCATCGGAAGGAGAATTGTTTCATTGTTGCAGCGACTTTTCCGAGAGTTAAAGTGACACAAACGTCCTCAAACTGCAGGTGATTACTGAAGGTAACAAGGCTGCCATGTCCATTATGCGATAGAGTATTAAAAACGATTCATCGCCTGCTTTCATCTCTGAATTATTGCCCATTAAATCCACAATTGGCGAGAATGCATTATTTATTCTTCACTAATCTCTTTTTCTTCTTCCTCCTCCCTTTGCATTTTCATCTTTTCTACTTCCTGTCTCTCTACCTCACACTACCTCCTTCTCCTTGCCTGCGTTTATGATTTTTTTTCCAGATCTCGGTAAATATCTTCAGGACTCTCCCACCCAGCGAGAATCCAGAGTTTGACCCTGAGGAAGATGAGCCGACACTGGAAGCCTCCTGGCCACACCTGCAGGTACACACCATACATCCGTGTGACATGCAGTCACGTGTTGCTGGAGATTTACAAGACTTCATCTAAGTTAACATGAAGGTGTAATGGGAAAAAAAGCACAGTTCAGGCAAAATATGCCTTTAGCACTGTTAATTCTCTCACAGTGGGGTTAAATTGCTTTTAATGCTGTGTTGAGTGTTTACCTCATTTAGATCATTTAAATGTTGGCTCAAGTTTTATGTCAACACATTATGAGTTTAGCCAGCATCAATAACAAATGCAAATCCTGCAAAAAAAACCCACAAATCCTGCATAGACTCGATGTTTACCCAGATGACATTTAGACATGATGTACAGTCACTTTACAGCATCTTCAGGAAGAGATGAGTCAAAATGCGTGTGTGTCTTTGAAAGAATAGTTTGACATTTTGGATGCCACACTATCCACTGAAGATAAAAACACAGACACGCCAAATGTTGTGTAATGTTGTGGTGTTTGTTCCTCTTTCAGCTGGTGTATGAGTTCTTTCTGCGTTTCCTGGAGAGCCCGGACTTCCAGCCCTCCATGGCCAAACGCTACGTGGACCAGAAGTTTGTCTTGCAGGTAATCCTTTCCTCTTCATCTTCTGGAAAGATGCAAAACCAAAGCTTTGAAGGTGTAAAGAAATGAAGCCCTTCTCTTAAACATGCAGCTGTACTTCTCAAATTTCATCAACTATGACCTCTCAGTGCATGTATTAAAAATTGACTTTTTTTTATGTTTAATGTGTTATTAACTGTTATTGTAATATTCATCCTGCTGCATTTGGTACAAATGTTTGATTTTTCTCCAGAAGCTGAAGTTTGAGAGACTAATTGTAAGAGTGAGGAGGTCAGAATTAGAGCGCAGTACTCACAGGTACAGACTTTCATTCATAGCAAATGTGTGTGTGTGTGTGTGTGTGTGAGTAGCTCCTGGAGTTGTTTGACAGCGAGGACCCGAGGGAGAGGGAGTACCTAAAGACCATCCTGCACCGCGTCTACGGAAAACTGCTGGGCCTCCGAGCCTACATCCGCAAACAGATCAACAACATCTTCCTCAGGTACAAGCTACACCAAACCTCCATCCAACCCATGCTCATGATTTAAAAACGAATAATTCAACATCACATGACAGTCAAAGACGATGAGCAGGAAGGGGAGTGGGCTCAGAAACCACGTTTTGTGCATCTATCCTGCATAAATGATAATTATGCTACAGCCACAAAATGACCTCAGAGTTAGTACTTAAACCAGCGTGCACCTTGTGAGAATACTTGTCAAATGCTGGCTCTTTGTATCTCTAATTGAGGTTATAGCCTGAGCTCCAAAGGAGCTATTGCTCTTCTGCAAGAACAAACTTGGTTTATTGGTTTGGCTCTACTTTGCCAAGCCCTTACAGGGGTTTGCATGCTGTGTTAATTCAGAAAGAAACGAAAAGATCTTTTGGATCCTGCAGCAGTTCATTGTAGTGTCTGCTTGGTATTTTTGTTGTACTAGAACTTCTAGTTTATAAAGGAAATTATTAAGAGTGAAAACAGGACTGTTAATGTAACTAGTGTTGTAGCAAAAAGGTCAAATCTAGCTTTAATCTTTAATCAGTTGTATTCTTTCTCCTACAAACACAACATGAATGTGTTCAGCTCACTGAATGTTCATCCTACATGTGTCCTAAATCACAGATTGATCAATCAGTCGTGAAGATGATTATAGAAGATTATATTGGTTCAAAATTGACAAAAAGATGTAAGACTTGGAAACTATGATTCTTACAAGTGTGATGTTGATTGTCGACACATAGAAAGTACTGTGGAAACATTTAAAACATCACGTCACACATGACCTCTCTGACCTGTCCTTCAAGGTCGATCGATTGATCTTAAAGTCAAAGCGATAATAACGCTCTACAGAGCTATTTAAAAATATGTTTCTTATTGCCGTTGTTTGTACTGGCATCATATAGGTATACAGGAAATGATATGTGGTCATTCTAAACAGTAAATTACTTCATAGAATGTCTTTTACCATTAAAACTATGTTTTAAATTCTACTGCCTTTGTTTGTGTTGGTAACATTTGATACTGAATGATACTGTTATATGAGCCTTTCTTTCAAGATTCCCCAGGATGGGTTTTTAAGACAGTATAAATATAATAATCTTTAATTATAAAATGTAACTATAACAAAAACATTATTATACTCAAAATTATTTGAAGTATTTTCATGTCTTTTGTCTTGTGTCCCTCAAACCTAACTAGTCATGGCAGATGGCTGGTTGTCCCAAAGGCTTCTTCCTGTTAAAAGGGAGTTTGTCATTCCCACTGTCACCAGTGTTTCTGTATCATTGTAGGGTCTTTACCTTACAATATAAAGTGCTTTGAGGTGACTGCTGTTGTGATTTTGTGCGATATAAATAAAACAAAATAAAATTGAATTGAAAATATTAAAATAGGTTTAACAAGCCTGCACTTTGCTCTTCTTTTTTCTGCACTACAAACTTTTTAAAGTACGTTAAAAACTATGTTAAAAGAGAACAAAGAAAACAAAATGCAATACTTTTCTTTTAAATAGTGATACTGCCCAGAGAGTGAGCTGCCTCAGTGAAGGCGCTTCTTGCTTTTCATTTTTTCCTTTTGCTGAATGTAGTTTCAGCTAAAATGTGTATAAACTTCACATTCAACTGTGAATGTCACGGAGGTGTGCTTCAGACATGGTTTGATAGGAAATTTGTGAATACTAGCAACTTTCATGCACGCACAGGTCATTTTACAGGAAGATAAAACTGTTTATTTAATGTTTATCTAATTCCTGTTTTTAGTGTTGTTTAACTATCAGCTGTAGCTTGATTTAATAGTGCTTTTGCCTGTGTGTGTCCTGTCTCTGACCTTCAGGTTCATATATGAAACTGAGCACTTCAATGGAGTTGCGGAACTGTTGGAAATCCTCGGCAGGTTTGTCTGCAAAAGCACACGTTTGAACTATACGCTGCTGCTGTGCTGCACACACACACATATACTCTATACTTGCCAGCTGTTCCTGTTTATGAGACAGCCGGCACCAAAAACTGGTTACAAAGCACAGCCGCTGCTGCATCTGCACGGCACATAAAACAATATGCATTTTTATTTTTCCTTCTTTCTTATCAAGTAAAGACAACCCAGGGTGACGGCAAGGGAAATGAGAGTAAGCAAGGGAGGGGAATGAGTAAAGGGGTGAGGTGGGCGATGGTGCAGAAAGGAGAGAAGCGGGAGGAGGTGGGGGTTAAAGATATAAACGAAATATGACTCACAGGTTTGTTTAATTTCTTGCCTTCTTTTGTGAGGGAAAATATGAGGAAGACAGAAATGAAGAAGCAGCGAAGAAGAAAGGCAAACTGATAAACAAACACGCGTTTCTTATGTTGAGCCTCACATGTAAACAACCAGGAGCAAGAATGGACGAATCAGTGAAATGTGCATGCTGTCATTGTGAGATATAAAAAACTACTATCAACACCGTGTCTTCGTGGTAGCTGCTGAGCTTGTGGTTAGCCTAGCATATCAGACTAGGTTAAGGAGAAAGCGATAGCCTGGCTTTGTCCAAGATGGGGGAAAAAAGCCTCTTTATCAACACCTGTGGACCCGTTATGGTTACATTTGATATTCTAAGCAATAATATTTAGCAATAGACTTTATTTCCTAAGGAGACTAAGGTCAAGCGACATCTCCCCAGTCTTTTGGACAAAGTGTCATACAGGGGTGGCCAGTGCTCTGTTTTTGCTGTGGACTGTGGTCTGCTGGTGCGGACACCTTTCCCCTGTGACAGGGGCAGAGTAGACAAACTTATCGAGAAAGCCGGCTCAGTGGTCGGTTCTGATCTTGAGACAGTCCAGCAGGTGGCCATGAGAAGAATGCTCTCAAATCAGTTATGATCAACACCCACTCCATGCGCTGGTAGTTATAGAGTAATAGCACAGTAGCACCTTCTGTCAAAGACTGATTGCACCAAGGTGCAAGACTGAGTACCTCTGGAGGTCCTTTATACCAGCTCCTGTAAGACTGTTCAGTGTACAATAATAATAATAATAGCAATAATATAGTAATAATATTTTATCCACATGTTTACATATTTGCAGATATTAGTTCTAGCTGTTTTATTTATTTGCATACATCTATTTATTGCTCTGTTGTTAATTAGCTGAAGGGGATGTAACTTTAGAATTAGCACCAAAGAAAGAGCTACTGTTAGTATTGTTGGCTAGCAACAAATAAACATTTCCAGTCATATTGCTTTCACTCAAAAAAACCCTAAATTTGTTATCTGCAGGAGACACAAAAATAGTTCTGGATTTAAGTAGATGTACTGCTTCCAGTAGATTAGCTTAGATGCTTAGTAGCTTAGATGAGTACTTAGCATTATATCAATTTTGCACTGATGAGGATTAGGGCCACTGAAAAAAATATTTGGGGGAATTCTGACCATAATCCTCTTCTGTAGCCATGAAAGCCATTTTAAAACAGAACAGACTCCAGAGAAAAGTCTGAATTAAGTTAGCTTAATGTTTTTAGCTCATCCGGCTAAAGTACAGATGAGCTAATGTGATGGCAAGGCGCCCATCTGTCTACAGTGCAAAAGAACAGCATCCTTGCAAACAGTCATCGCATAATGAGTCTTCACTCAAACTGTTGTGAAGTAACCTGTGAGCTGATGAGTTGCAATGCTACTGATGTTCTGGTTTGATGCTGACATATAATCTAAAGCTACATAACAACCTAGCTTTTTAGCAGGCTATATAGCGGTAGCCTAATGGTCTTGTTATGCTAACAAGGGCACTCTAGTAAGTCTAAGGCAGAGAAACCCACAAAGGCACAAGTTTAAAGTCACAGACAGGGAGTAAAAGATGCACATGGCCCCCAGGATTACAGGCCCGTGGCATTGACCTCCCACATCATGAAGACCCTGGAAAGGCTCATCCTGGACCAGCTGCGACCCATAGTAAGACCACACCTGGATCCCCTTCAGTTCGCTTATCAGCCTCGTCTCGGAACTGAGGACGCCATCATCTACCTGCTCAATCGTGTCTACACCCATCTGGACCAGCCGGCGAGCACTGTGAGGGTCATGTTTTTTGACTTTTCCAGTGCTTTCAACACCATCAGGCCGACCCTCCTGGGTGATAAGTTAGCAGCGATGCAGGTGGATGCTTCTCTGGTGTCCTGGATTGTTGATTACCTGACAGGAAGACCACAATATGTACGTCTCCCACAGTGTGTGTCTGACAAGGTGATCAGCAACACAGGGGCACCACAGGGGACTGTCCTCTCCCCCTTCCTCTTCACCCTCTACACCACAGACTTCAGCCACTGCACAGAGACCTGCCATCTTCAGAAGTTTTCTGATGACTCTGCGGTGGTTGGATGCATCAGCAGGGATGATGAGACAGAGTACCGGGCTGTGGTCGACTCCTTTGTCACGTGGTGTGAGCAGAATCATCTGCAGCTCAACGTGGCAAAGACCAAGGAACTGATCGTGGACTTCAGGAAGACCAGGAAACACTTGACCCCTGTTTCAATCCAGGGGGTCAGTGTTGACATTGTGGAGGACTATAAATACCTTGGAGTACACATTGACAATAAACTGGACTGGGCTAAAAACACCACAGCACTTTACAGGAAGGGCCAGAGTCGTCTCTATTTTTTGAGGCGACTGAGGTCCTTCAACATCTGCCAGAAAATGCTCAGGATTTTCTATGAGTCTGTTGTGGCCAGTGCGATCCTCTATGCTGTTGCATGCTGGGGGAGCAGGCTGAGGGTCGCAGATGCCAACAGACTTAATAAACTAATCCGTAAGGCCAGCAATGTTGTGGGGATGGAGCTGGACTCCCTCAAGGTGGTGTCGGAGAGGCGGATGCTGTCCAAGATAAAGACAATGTTGGATAACACCTCCCACCCACTCCATGACATGTTGGTCAGTCACAGGAGCTCGTTCAGTGAGAGACTGAGATTACCGAAAAGCACCACTGAACGACACAGGAAATCATTCCTGCCTGTGGCCATCTCCCTGTACAACGCATCCACTTAACACACTGTTTGCTGCTACAGCTACACATGTTTCTTTTCCAACTATTTATTTATGAGTGACTTATGTATGTATGTATGTATATATATGTATATATTGTACTATTCTTAGTTAGTGTATTGTCTGTCTTGTCTTAATGTTGGTTTAAAATGGAGCACTGTAACAAAAAATAATTTCCCCCAGGGATCAATAAAGTATTCTGATTCTGATTCTGATTCTGATTGACATCAGCTTCTTGATGTCGGATAGTGAAGCCTCGCTGTGAAGCTGCATCCGTGTTTTAAGTCTGTAGCCAGAGCAGATAAACAGATGTGCTAATGATAATTTAGAAATGGAAAGACTAAGACAACAACCCAAAGAAGTAATAAGCAATAAGAACGCAAACAAATCAGTATCAGAAACAATAAATATTAATCCCTCTCAGGGGAATTTCGGCTAATGGAGTCTAGCCTCTGCCCTGTGTGTTTGTCTTTCCTTGTCTGATGTTATACTTAGGAGTTAAAAAGAAGGATGTATCCAGACTGAGAGTGTTTTTTTTCCTGCCATAAGAGACCAACAGTAACTTTTCAGCTCTTAACAATAGTGAGGCGATCTCGGAAACAAGTGGCGGCTCAAGGAAGGCGAGGGAGAGGACGAGTCCAAGGTGAGGGAAAAAGGAGGAATGGAGGGATAGATGGAGCCGGAGAGGGGACGAGTGAGTGAACAGTGAGTCAGAAGTGGAGGAAGGAGGGAGCAGGAGAGGAGAGAGAGGTTTGTATTCATGTTGGTGGTAACAGAGGTATTTATAGCTCCTCCCACACATGGAGAGTGCGGGAGAGAGATGGGTGAGAGAGGATGCGGTGCATAGATAGAGGAGACGGGGAGGCGTTCAGAAAGAGGGCGAGAAAGGAAGCAGAGAGACAGATTAGAGGAACAGCAGGAGGGAGATATTACTGAAGGACTCCTCTGTTAAACTGACAACAGCGCTATTAGAAATGAAGACAGACGGACGGACTGATGCAGACAAACACATGAATCGCCCGTGAAAAAAACTGACGGGCGGCTCGTTTTACAGCTAAATGAGCGTCGCACTTTCCAAGTTTAGTTCCCACTCTTCTGCTGCTCATACTTTTCTCTCTGTGGGCAGCCGGTGCAGCTGTGAACAGAGCAGACCACGCGCTCGTCCAGTCACTCGGAAACGGACACAGTACGAAAATAGAGTCTGAGAGCACAGATGAATGCACAGGCGTACACATGTGTGACTCAGAGGAGGGTTTTTTCTTTTTTGAAGCAACACATGATGCTGTGGTGTAAATAAATATTACCATTCGCACCATTCATTGATTGAAACGTGTTCGTTAGAAGATCGCGTTTGGTAACAGGTGACCGGGATGTTTTTGGACAGGTGGCCTTAAAGTTGGAGGGTCGTGGTGCTGATTTTTAAACAGGATGACTTAAGTAAAAGGCGTACATGTGCTTTTTGTCATAAAAAAAACCCCCACATACCCCCGAGAAACGACGGTCACTTTTAACTGCCTTCTCATCTCCTCTGTTCCAGCATCATAAACGGCTTCGCCCTGCCGCTGAAGTCTGAACATAAGCAGTTCCTGGTTCGGGTCCTCATCCCGCTACACACGGCAAAGTCCCTTTCCATCTTCCACGCGCAGGTCGGTGACTATCCTACCCTCACTACCAGTTTATATTTGTGCTTTAACGTTAGACTCTTTAACAAAGCTCGGCCCTGTCGTCAGCTTCTTTTGATTTTATGTACCATGGGAAACAGTTTTCGACACCTATTTATCACCACGAATGCAGTCACATTTTTTGATGTCGTTTGATGCCCTAATTACATCCGAATGAAGAGGAGAGTATGTGTTTGAATGACTGATGTTCCTTGCAGCCGTACTTTCCTGTGTCCTTATGTGTATTTTGCTTGTATTTGTTACATTTTCAAGCAAAAATACCTGCCTTCACTCAGTTTCAGTCCATTTTAGAGGATTCTTTAGATACTTTGTTACTGTAATATACTGGGATATTTATAATTAGAGCTATTTTGTTATATTTTGTAACTTCTTAATATATTGTATTAATTAATTTAGTTTAGTTAGTTACTGTTCTTACTGTCTTGGAGCAAATGTGACCACATCATTTCCTCTGGGATTAATAAAGTACTCTGATTCTGGTACTAGCAGCCTTTCGTAAAACACATAATTTGCTCCCATTTCTTGAGCTGAATCTATGAAAACTCACACAGATAACCCAGTTTGACATGCAAAAAATAGCATTTTTTCACCATCGAGGTGATTCCCGAAGAGTATATCTTGGGAAAAATTGAGGAAGTGGGTAAGTCGTGGGGAAAAGAAGAAGTGGCAGGCCTGAAAACTATTTATAGTAGATGAGCAGTGTATAAAATTCATGTCTTAAGATAAAATTAGCAAAAAAGTAAAGACCTCGCACAGGACCTGAGAGATATAGCTATCTGTAAAACATGATGGAGGCTCTGTCGTGGTTTGGGGCTGCATTTAAGTCAGGAGTATTGGAAAACTTGTCAAAACTGATCAAATTATGAACATAGAAAAGTTCTGTCAGATTTAGAGGCACCATGCAATGCCATCTGGAAAGTGGGTGATTGAAAAAGACTTAATTATTCAGCCTGACAGTGATCTCAAACAAACTCCCCATGCAGTGAAAAAACCTACTTGGACAGAAAAAACACAGTAATAATACATTTTATTTAATAAAGCACCTTTCAAAACATTCAAGGACACTGTACACAGCAGAATAGAGACAAGCAACAACAACAACAAACATAACAATTTACAAATTTATAAGGATAAAACATGGAGCAATTAAATAAAATAAATTAAAATAGCAGGATGGAAAAGCTTATGTGGAATAGGCTTTTGTGAACAGGTGAGTTTTGAGTCTGGCCTTAAAAAGAGAAAGGGAAGCGATGTTTCTCATCTCAGGAGGAAGGGAGTTCCAAAGGCGGGGGGCAGAGCGACAGAAAGCCCTGCGCCCCGTGGTAGGTAGCCGAGGGGAAGGGATGGAAAGAGAGACACCGAGCGGGAATGGTGATCTGAATGAATGTATACAAAAGTATCTTGAAATTGATGCGGTATTTAACCGGAAGCCAATGAAGCTGCTGCAGAACACGGGTGATGTGGTGCATAGAAGGGGTCCTGGTGATAATATGGGCAGCAGAGTTCAGGTCACGTTGAAGCTTATGGAGAGATTTTTGACTAAGACCAAAAAGAAGAGAGTGGCAGTAGTCGATCCGGGAAGTGACCAGGCTATGAACAAGAATGGCAGTGGCGTGTGGGGAGAGAAAAGGATGGAGACGACTAATGTTATGAGTAGTGAAGCACCGTCAGTCGTGGATTGGCCTCCCCAGAGCCCAGACATCAACATAGAGCAGTGTGAGATCATCTTGACAGAGAACAGAACAGATCTTTCAGTCCCCTTCAGGAAAACTGGAGAATTATTCCTTAAGACTACTTAAAGAAATTATTACAAGAAAGCTTACCTCACAAGTAAGTGTTTAACAATCAAGGTGGTCATACCAAAAATTAACTTTTAAACTTTTTAGAATTGCACAAACTCTGTTTTTGCCTGATATACTGTATTTCTTTCTATTTGTGTTTCAACTGGTTTGAATAAAATAACATATAAAAAATGAAGGGTAGCTCAAGACTTTTGCACAGTTTTATATTCATGTCTTTGTAAACTAAATATATAGAAAAAGATCTCCAGGTAGAAGCAAGCTTGTTGCTTTTATTCTTGACAGACACTTTAATCGGCTATCCTAAACTCTACCTGTCACCATGACCATTGTCTGATTGGTCTCCTGCACTTAAAAACATCTAAACAAACATCTGGCTTGAATATATGTATGAACCCAAGAAGAAGTAAATGAGCTTAATGTGTCTAAAATTGTTCCTGGTAATACTTAGACATTTTAGCAATGTGTCAAATGTACCACTAGGAGGCAGGGTTGAGTCACAGATAGTGCCGCTGAGAGACGCACTCACATCTGAGTTACATTCGTGTGTGAGTGCCTTTGATTTTTTTTGGTGTTTGTGTACGAGTATGTGTGTCTGGGTTATTATAATACTTGGTGACACAGATGGCTGCCAGTCTATTGTGTTTGTGCACGCCTGTGCATTTTATTTGTGCCATACTTTGTTTGCTTATGCAGAAGATACAGTTTGTTCCCCACAAAATGTGTGTCTGTGTGTATTCTGGGTCTCAGCATCACTGTGCCCTACATTTCTCCCCATCTCTCCTCTCCCTGTGGTTCACACACATAAATTATTCACACACTCACACACACTCGGTTTGACAGGGTCACGGGAGAAGCAGGGTCTTGTGGATGGCAGTTTTGTACTCAGTAGGTGTGGCTGTTCAGGACTGACCTAGTTCTGGATGCCGGTATCAAAATATGATATCACAGCAAACTGTTTAAACATCTTAGAAGATGAGCACTGAAATACATTTGAATGTATTGATATCACTGACTTAGAGTATGTGGCCCCAGTGTGGGTTCAGTAAAGCTAATCATCTATTCAGCCATCCATTTTCCTAACAGCTTCTCTCACTTAGGGTTACAGGGGGCTGGGCTGGAGTCTCTCGAAACTATCATAGGGAGTGGAAGCAGGTTACACTCTGGAGGTCACCAGCCCATCGTGTGGCTAGCACAGACAGATAATCACACTCTCACATTCACACCTACGGCCAGTTTAAAATCACAGCTTAAACTGAGCTTCACGACTTTGGCTGTCTGATGAAAATAACACAAGTAACATCAGTAACATGTCCACATCGTCTCACACAAACATGTTTCATTAAATGCAGATATATTTGCTTCAACATAAATTAAACACAACATTGCTAAACAATTTTTCTCTTATTTGGCTGCTGCAAGCTTCTTAACCCTTGTGTGGTGTTCGTATTTTTGTTACTCAGCCAGTGTTCATGGGTCTGGTGGACCCGCTAGAGTTTTGGCTTTCCAAATTAACACTATCAAACAATTTTATGTTAAATTACTCAACAGATGTTTACTTCATCCCAATTACAAGACATATGAACAGCAAACATGGTTAATTTTTTCCCTTTACCTTTGTTAGATCACATTTATGAATTAATGTGCTTCTCGTTTTTCTTTTATATAAAATGTTATAAATAAATCAGTTATAATCAAGTGGAGTGAGTGGAAAGACACAACACATTTACACGTGAAAAAATAATTAATTGTTTAATTTTTCTTTTGAAAAAAACTGAACACGGGTCTCACAGACCCGAACACCATACAAGGGTTAAAACAACAATGGATTGTGTTTCAGCAGTAGATATAAACTCATATACAGGAACAGGAACTTCCAGGGTGGCAAGTGTTTATGATCGGAATCTGATTATAAAATGGGGAAGCAAGGGATGCAGTACGGGGGCTTTTTTATTATTCACTTGTGCACTGGCAAAATTATTCATGAACACAAATGGAGTTCTCTGCTCTCCTAACCCCTTAACCATTACCAGTCATTAACTGTGTCACCAGTGTAATTAAAAAGTGTGTTCCTTAGCGATTTATGGCTGTTATTTTCGGCTGCAGGTCCATGGACTACTGTTTGCAGCTCAGATTTTAAAAATATACACATTTTCATTTCTTAAGCATATAGTTAGGCTTTGAGCAGTTACTGTGGATACTGAAGTGTGAGATGTACTGAAGTGACTGAAGTCTATCATTATTTGATAGTAATAACTTTATTTTTATGAACCAACCTTCTTGGACGGTCTCATTCCTCTGATTTCAGTATTTTTATTTTCTTTAATTCCAAAGTGTGGAAACAGTATAGAGACACTACAAAGATGATTTGGTCATAGGCTTTATTTAGCTGTAATATTTGTATTCCAATACTGTATTTAAAGAGCAAAAAACTGATATGCTATAAGTTAATTCTCACATGTGCAACCAGAAAAAGTTTTAGGCCTCTTAGCTTGACATGTTCCAGTCATTGCTAACTGGACACAGGCATGCGCATGAAATAGACAGATTTCAATGGAACCAGGGGCAAGCAGAGCTGCTTTTAGAGACACTAGCCAACTGTGGCCAGAAGATGACAGTAATTTAAAAGATGGTGCAAACAGGCAATGAGAGAAGCTTATGGAACAGATTGTTTGAGATGCAAGGACAGAGATAGCACTCACTTGGGTTTTAATTCATGTCTTTTGCTCGGTTTTTTTGGGCAAGCAGGGCTTGCCTTGCATTTCCATTATCAAGTAGAGCTGACTTCAGCTCCAAAAATAGAGCTTAATTTGACCTGTCACCCTGACAAATCAATATCAGTAAAATCTTTACAAAGGTCCACAGAAGTCTACTACATAATCCCTGCCTAACAATGACCTCATGCAACCGCAAACCTTGACTCGACAGCAGAATCCAATGTCATATTTACCCCAAGTTTCTCAAACGCCTCACTAATGCTTTAAATAGTTTGCCCACTTTATTTTAATCCTCTTCTTTTCTCCTGCTTTCTTTATATTCCAGCTTTCAACACTTCCTTTTTTAGCCGCCACTCCCTCTTACACTGTATTTTTGTAAACATGTTGTGCCACGGGTGCAGCAATAGGAAAGTCTTGGATGAAGGGAGAGAAGAAGATGAACAACAAAGATAGCCAGTATGGAGAAAAAGGGAGATTAGACAGAAAAATCTGTAAGAGATGAAAGCTCAGACAGTGAGGCAGACAATGATGCTGCAGTTCAACAAGGTGGCAAAGGAAGGAACAACAAAGAAGAAAACTGTCCTACAAAAAGATCTAAAAACATCATCAATAATATGACAGTATAATCCCAAAAAACTTTTAATTGAGTCACTTCGGCTCTAACTTATGAAGATAAAATGAACCACTAGTGTAATACTGGGAACCAGTCAAAGGATAGACGGAGGGGGAGAGACAAGAGGTCTAACCTCTATCTCACATTGCCCTTAAGGGACTTTGCGTGTGTGACATCACTCCTTCCGAAGTAAACACACGTACACACAGTCTCCGTCGCCACGGTGCCCACTCGCCACGGCAACCGGCCTGGGCGGAGGGGGCAACCGCAGAACACACATATGCAAACACACAAATGCACACACAATATCAGAATAATAGGAAATGATTGCCGCTAATATAAGAGGAGACAAAAGCTGATGTAGCTGCAGACACACACTCACACGTACGCGCACTCGCGCACATTTGGAAAACTTGTCTTTCCGATCTTTAGCAGTGTGTAATCCTGAGGGATAAGTGCTAAATTCCCCATTGTCTCGTTGACAGCGCCAGAGAGAGAGAGAGAGTGCGTAGGTGTGAGTGTGACAGTTTGTGTGTGCGTAACCCCGTGTTCTCTGTCGTTACAGCTGGCCTACTGTGTGGTGCAGTTTATGGAGAAAGATGCCACAGTCACTGAATATGTAAGACTGCTTCTTCATTCGCTGTACTTATTCCAACACGTTTTATAAAGATTTTCAGTTTTTTCCTAAGAACTGAAAATATGGGAGAAAATAATGCATGTGAATAATCATAGACGCTTTAAAGCTGTATGAATCATTTCTTTAAGGTAAACAGTGGGTCATCTGACTATTTGTGAAGTGAGGAAAGACAACTGTAGAGATAAACTCACAAAAAGTTATTGGACGAATAGAATTTCATTTATAAACCGTCAAAACAAAGTCGCCTGAAAGCGTTCTTAATTGCAAAGTAAAGACCGGCAAAAATACGACCTGATATCACCACAAAGTGTGTCCATGTCACGCTTTTCCTCTCCAAAACGCGAAGGGAAAAAACACGCAGAAGTTGCAGTAAGTTGCAAACAATAAAAGTTGCAAACAATATAATAATCATGCGAAAGCTTTAAACTGACATTATTGACACATTTACATGTAAACACATATTAACTTAATCATTTCTGACTATTAAGAACCCTGAAATATACTCTATATGTTTTTTGATTTCTTGGCTTTAAAGATATTATCTCCCCCTGCTGGTGCTGCAACATGCGTGCATGTCTTTTTCACATTTTGGAGAGGCAAAGCATGGACACGGTGGACCGGTGTGTCTATTACACGTTTTGCTGATACTGGGTTGAATAATACAGAGGAAACTCTAACAATCAGATGAGCCCCTATGAGCAAACACTTGGCGACAGTGGGAAAGAAAAACTCTCAGCGAGGGGCAGCCATATGTTGTGAATTTCCTGAAACTAAGTCATTTGATCTTTTTCTGATTTGATTTTGGGGCCCACAACTTCATTATTTTGGTTTAGATATGCTTCTGTTCACACTTTACAGGAAATTCAAAATTATTCTGAACATTTAGCTGCACGCCTTTTTAGTTTTACTCCCCGAAGAAACCAGTTTAAAATGTTTTAAAAAAATCTTTCTCTTTTTTTTTTTTTTTGCCTTTTTAATAATAACCAAAATAACCGCATGATCCTAGACTTTAGACAGATAGCAAGTAGGAGTTTTAAGCAGCATGGTTAATGTTACCCATGCAGCCAGCTGAGAGTCAGTGAAAACTTAAAGACATTATTCTTAATGCAAAAGCCAGAGCATGGAAATGACTCATTGGAGATGGTAGAGATGGATGTCAGCCAGCTACCCTGCTGAGCTAATGGCTTCAGTGTTTATTTCTCTTAACATGTGCTCATATTTGCTCTGCAGATCATCAGAGGGCTGCTCAAGTACTGGCCTAAAACCTGCACGCAGAAAGAGGTGAGACCGATGACGACGAAAAAGCTGTTGATGTTTCTTTCTCCTCAACTGTTGCATCGCTGCAACTGTGTCGATTTAACTCGTCCTTCCCTATCTCTCTGTATCTGCATTTTAAAAAATGTGCACGCACTTAGGTGATGTTCCTGGGGGAGATCGAGGAGATCCTGGATGTGATAGAGCCATCTCAGTTCATGCGGATTCAGGAGCCGCTCTTCAAGCAGATAGCAGCCTGCATCTCCAGTCCTCACTTCCAGGTGCTAAAATAACGCAGAAGTGGAAACAATAACCACAGAAGTCACTCACAGATTAAAACCGCTTTGGGTGTAGACAGGATTAAGACAAATGTGATTATAGTAATCTGATTACCTCCAGGTATTAGGCTGGAAAATCAGTTACTTCTTAGACGAATCAGTTTAATAAAAAGAATGTTGCACAACTCTGATGAAAGAAAATCAACTCTTCTTTGTGCCCGTGTGTGTGTGTGTGTGTGTGTGTGTGTGTGTGTGTGTGTGTGTGTGTGTTTTAGGTAGCGGAGCGGGCTCTTTACTTCTGGAACAATGAATACATCCTCAGTCTGATTGAGGAAAACTGTCAAGTCATCCTTCCACTGGTGTTCGCTACCCTCTACAGAGTCTCCAAGGAGCACTGGAACCAGTCAGTGGCACGCATAACCACTCCCATCGTAACTTTTTGTTTAGAGCGTAACCTCTGTTACGAGCAAATATCACAACTTGTCCAGTCAGAGGGTGAAAAGGGTCATGATGGGTTCACAGGCTTAGTCGTTAGCTTCAAGTCCTTATGAATACAGCCTGATGTTCACTTTCAATTTATGGTCCCATTAGAGTCAAAAAGGAGTCTGCAGCCGTGTGGCTCATACGATGATACGCCACGAGCGTGCATAACCCTCCGTTTCTCACTGAGATCTGCTCCTCATTCGTAATATTCGGTTACAAACCCCCAAGATGGCAACATGTAAAATACTCAGGCCAAAGCTTTCCAGCTTAAAGTAGGCAGGGGCTGGTTTCCATCTTTTATATTCAGTCTATGAGTTTAGTCTGTTAGTGGCGAGTTCATTTGGGAAGATCTTTTGTCATATTTTAGGCTACAAATTAGTTGAATAATGAAAATAATTGTTGGTAGGAACCCTTAAGTTAGCCATAACAGAAGTCCTTTTATTCTTGTCTTTATCACACACAGTATTCAGACCCTGATACTATACTGCCATATTACTATACAAGCTCCTGTTACGTTTCACTATTCATTTAAATTTTTAGGTACACACCAAATGACTTTTTTCATATTCTCACCATCATTGAAGCATTTGATGACCCATCTGTGTTTCTCCAGGACCATCGTGTCTCTGATTTACAACGTGCTGAAGACCTTCATGGAGATGAACAGCAAACTCTTTGATGACCTCACTGCCTCCTACAAAGTGGAGAAACAGAAGTGAGTGTGACTCACTGCTTTTGTGCGTGTCTTTGTGTCACTGGATACGACGGTGACAACAAGAGGAAGAAACTAAGAACTAAGTCATTTTTTAGGCGGCGTTTCTTCCATTATCTGTCACATTGTATTTCACGTTGTAAGTATGTATCGCTTAGGTCATCTTTTGGACACGGATCACATCATAATTCCAGCCTCAACCTCAAGATAGTAGATACCAGAGGAAAATAAAATCTACAGGGATAGTTCAGCAGTTTGATCATCTCTTAATGAAAAGACACGTTTTATTTGTTAAGTGATGAAGTAAAGACTGGATGAATTTATCTAAGTTTAGCTTAGGATAGAAAATTTGGACCCTGTTATTCACGAACTAGATCTAGAATTACATATCTGTAAGAATTAGCATTTTAATAGAAGCTGAAATTAGAGTCAGGGATGACAGTCCGATATAAATCAACGGTCCCCAACCCCCGAGTCGTTTGGTACTGGGCCGTGAGAGTTGAGGCCCGGTACCACTTTCTAATTTCTGCCCTTTAAACTTAACTACTTTCCTTTCTCCGCCGCCTCTCCAGGGAGCTGAAGCGAGAACGGGAGCGTGCCGAGCTCTGGCGAGGCCTGGAGGAGTACCAGGAGCGCCGGATGCAGATGCTCACGGAGGCCGCCAGGAACCAGCGCAACCTCCAGGAGCGAGGCGAGAGAGGGGACACGCTTAACCCTTCCTCCCCGCAGACAGCTCACTCCGACCAGCCCGAGCCCAAGCCCAGCGGGGCCTCTTCTGGAGCCGGGGAGAGCGCCACCTAGGTGTCACTCCATTAGATCCAATGGGGGGTAGGGGAGGGTTAGGGGACAGGGAGAAATCAGGAAGATGACGGTAAAAGTGTTGGGAGACAGAAAAAGGTACAAAACAATCCACTGTTTTTTTTCCTCTGTCGTCTTGTGTCACGGAGGTGGTTGCTTTTTGTAAAAAGGCGCAAACTCGGTGATCCAAGGTAAACACTGTACCTTCTTTCTAACTGAGTTGTGTGAAACTGGTTCACATTTTGCTGTACACACATTATGTTGCAGACCAGAAGATAAATACTGTCCGAGTGCAGACTCGTGGAAATTTAAATTCGTGGAAACGGCAGATCAGTGCCCTGAAATCGGTAGCTGGCCTGCTTCAAATCTGCCTCAAAACGAGAGATATAACATCTCTTTTGGTGCAACACTTACCACGTTTAACACATTTCTAAGTCACCTAAGGGAGGACGGGTCTGCGCCGTGGCCTCGTATTTATCTTTTGGTCAGAGATGCTGATTTCATGCGTGGATAGCACAATACATCAATAAACAAAAGAAGCAATTTCACACAAAAGTCCCAAAACTATTGCCGAACCCACGAACCGCCACATAGACGCGGGCGCAGGTACATTTTTACTGTAAATATCAGAGGACAGAGCTACAGAGAGTTTATCCAGGTTAAACAATTCACACGCCAACAGCTGATTCATGCACCTGAATATTACTTTAAATCACACTGTCTCACACACACACACACACACACACACACATACACACACGGCTGATTCTGGCGTTAACTCCTCTCCCAGTCTGCCGGGTTCCACCAAAGGATGAGCCTGAAGTCCCTAATAACCACTGATGAAGATGATGATATAAGTACAATAATGTTCCTTCTTCTTACTTGTTACTCTACTACTATTACTCTACTCTAAGTACTACTGATGATGATAATGTTTTTATATATATACATATGTCTCTGGATATTTCTGTAGTGTATTACGGGAGAAACACTAGTGTAGCAGATATCATAAAGGGGAAGTCCACTCGAATTCTGAATTCACATCACGTGTTAAATGTGTGAGGCTGTAATGTGAGTGCTGAAATTCAGCAGAATTCCCCTTTAGCAGACCTTAAAAGGAGGAGGAATGAACTGGATTGGCATGGGTGGATTTGCTTTCATTCATTACTTGTGGTGTGGTGGATTTAAAAAAACAAAGAAATCCCCAAACATTCCACGTTTAAAGCTGAATCATTTTTTTTAAAGGTGCCGTGTGGAGTTTTGTTCTAAACACAGGTTTACGTTGATGATTTTATGTCTCACTCATCATGAATGTACTTTGTCTGTTAGGGAGGCCTGGTGAATTTACATTTTTAACATCCGCCTTTGCTCGCTAAAAAAAGCTACATATGCTAGGTTTAGCTTCTGTGGTGATACCCACTGGTTTGTGAAGTCCTGTTTTGAAGTTTGGCTTTCTGGATCCAGAGGTTATTGGCTAATGATAGCAACCTTTGTTAGCAAGGTGCATACAATGAATGGGAGTAGCATAGCCTCAATCCATGCATCCATCCGTGACTGATGGCTAATTAATCCTCGACGTGTTGGTCGACGTGTTGGTCGTCGTGTCTGCGAATAATGGCTTTGCCACGACTCGGTACTCGCCGCAGTATTTTCCTAAATGATAGGCGTGGCGATTCAGACAGAACCTCCACATTAGCGCTGGTTCGGTCAAAATCGTAAATAAAGAAATCACTGAATGTTTATTTATTCCAGAATGTCTCATCTTTTCAATACTGTTGCAATCTGTAAATCTGTGTCAATAAAATGGTTGTGAAAATTGACGCGATCGCCACAAAAACTAACCAAGCGCAACTTGATGCATGTTGAGCATACATGGGCCTTTAGGGGGTGCCCGGGAGGCATCCTGGTCACAAACCACCTGAATCGACTTCTTTTCTGTGTGGTGAAGTGGCAGCTTTAGTCTGAGCGCCTCCTGGATGATCGAGCTTCTTAACCGAGCTCTAAGAGAGCACACCAACCCCACAAACGCTTTCCACGTGGGTGTAGTTGACTGGGTCAGATTAGCAGACAGCTAGGTTGGGTTCCACCATTAATAAATATTTCAACAGGAGAGCTTCAAGTGGTCATTTGAGGAACTGCGGTTTTGGGCACATTTGCTTCACTTTCCAGCATTTTCTGGCACAAATTCTACACATCACTAAATGTTGGATCAGGAGAACAGCATGAAATCAGTATTGTGAATGTGTTGCTTACACGCAAACAAAACTTGGATCCAGTCATAAAACATGCTTTATCTATCATCTCTTATTGGTTAAAAGTTCCACAGCTTACCTTTAATTTTAATTTGGCACCAAATGATGATTTTTTTTTTGGTGTGTACGTGTGTCTATTCTCTCATTTAATACTCTGTGATGAGGTTCTAAATTTAAACGAATCCAAGCAGACTCATAAAGCCCACCCAACACATGAGAATGAATGAAACCCACCGCATGTGTGTCAAATCAAAAGAAAAACACCGCAATCCAGTTGGATTTCTGAACCTGGAACGTCTGCAGGTTCGAGCAGACCAAAAGCTGCTAGATGGTGACCATGATGAGGAAGCTTTTTTTTTTTTTTTTTTGATGTGAACCAACAAAAATCTGTTTATTCTTGTCTGATCATTATGATAGAGTGATGGGATACAAGAGAGGGAGGAAAAAAACTGAAAAAAAAATTATTTTAGCAATATTTTCATTCTTTCAGGATAATCTGTGTTTTTTAGGGGGTGACGACAGGAAGTGGGTGTCACACTGAAACGTTTACCTCCCACTCTTGTTTTTACTCCTGTTGCGTCCTTGATATTCACATTGTCTTAAAGGTACCTTCTGTGTAGATTTATTTGATGAGAAATGATTTTGCTTTGTAAATTACGTTGTTAATTTTATTGGTTTTTGTATAATCTTGTTTTTTGTGGAAAACTGAGTCTGATGCTATTTATTTTCTATTTGATCAGGAAATGTAACCTTATTTGACGGTCAGGTTGTGTGTGCGTGTGTGTGCGCGCATGTGTTTGCGCGCGTGGGTGCTTGAGCGTGTATCCAGTGAGTGTTTCGGCGAGCAGGAGATATGCGTAGACAGAGCGACAGAGAACGGGAGAAAGCAGTCGTCTCTTTGCTTCTTTTTCTCTCTCTCGCCTTCTCTCCTTCCTGTGGGACAGGGTTTGAATCCGAATGTATCGTGAAACAAAACTGATTGTTCTTTTTTTTTTACGCTTGACAGGCAGAACTAAGTGTCGGCTGCTTCGAACCAAACTTTCAAAAAACCCCGCAGAACCGTTTTTTTCCTAGACGCTCACTTAAAAACTTGTCTGAATCAGCAATGTTTCGAAATCGTTTCCATCTTCGTACCAAAAGGGTTTTTTGCTTTCAAAATTTGGTGAAGCGGCTTTGCGTTTTTTTCTTTTCTTTTTCATAAAGACCTTACAACTTATGTCACCTTTGACGCCAAAAACCAAATTTTGCCACTGTTTGATAGCTACCGTCACATAAAGGCGCCTGAGTTATCGTTACAACAACAGGACAACTGAACACCACCACCAGTCTATGGGTAACGCTAGAAGCGGGCAACTACAGATAAGTTATTGGTGCTGGTTTCATTAATTTGACTTTTTTCTTTGATTGTATTTTGCAAAAAGAGTGCAAAAATCCAAAGTCTGATTTCGTCGTCATCCTCAATCGCCTGAAACTCCAAAAACAAGTGGAACATTTCCTTTCTTAAATCCTATAATTTACTCCACGTCGCCACCTGGCTGACAACGAGAGACCCTTCCATTTTTGGGATTTCAAACATTGTCTTGATTCAGGCAGGTGACACTCAGAAACACAATCGAACAGAGACAAAACTTGACCTCGCTGTCACTAAACTTGGTTTGCTTCATGATTTTTTTTTCTTGGGTTGCTTACTCACAAACCCTCTAGATTGTTGTTGTTGGGATGACCCCAGCTCCCACTGTTCAAGAATTCTCCATGATAATGATTAATAATAATATTCCTCAATTCTAGCATTCTGCCATCCAATCAGGAACTGCTCCAGAACAGGAAGTGAGAGAGGAGAGAGTGTTTGTAGAGAGCTCCGGTGTCGCCTCACAGACAGCCATCAAGCGCTGCTTTCATGGACGCTCGCATTTCCTCTCTGTGGCCGTTTTCAGGAGGCCAGATTTTAACAAATGCTTTAAGTCAGAGGGGCGATGTGGGCGGATCTGATGAAAGACAGACAGTAAAGACAAAAAAAGAAAACAGGAGGGGGAAGATAGAGGAAAGAAAAGACATAGACACGATAGAATGGCAATAAGTCAGAGCAACAGAATGAGAATATAACGTTACCGAAACCTACTACTGCATTACGTAGCAATTTCACTGAATTTCTAGATTTGCACTGTCTGCCCAATGGTCTGTTTGTTGTGTTGAAGAAAAAAAAACAAGAGAAAATGATAAAGATGATGCAGACGAAGAAGATGTATATTTTGGGGACCAACACAGTGGTGGGGGGGTTTGAATGTAGAGTGGCTTACTACTGTATGTATCATTACAGGGAAGTGTAGAATGGAGAAAAAAATATAATGTGCTAAAAACTAAAACTTCACTTTGAGAAAACACTCTGGAGTCTGTGTCTTTTTTGCATCGCCTAATTCCTATCAATGATTCTTCCATTTCCAGACATGATTGGGATACTTATCACATACTTGCCAAACTTGAGACCTCGGAATTGGGGAGACATTCAAAAGGGCTGTTGGGGGGGGTGACATACATATATACAAAAAACTCGGAATAAAATTAATTGGATTTCACCGGGTGTCCAAATTCAGAGGCTGCATCCACCTGAGGACCCGGCCTTCGCGGTCTAAGTGGGCTGAGTCCTCCAAAAGCTGGGTAGGCTTGGTTTCCAGTTCCGCTTACAACTTTGTGTGGTGTTGCGTTGAATGGTGTTGTAAACTTGTCCACTTTGTCTTGTTGAACCAGCACTGTGTCTCCCGTGTCAACTTTTGAATACTCAGCTCCCCGTCGTTCATCAGCAGAAATCTTTGATTTTCCTTTCTGTTCAGCGTCTCTGTCACGCACGTCCAACTCCGTTGCTTTTGCCTCACCGATGTTCGGTAACTTTCCTCTCATTTTGCGGTTGAACAGGAGTTCTGCTGGACTTTTGCCCGTGGTTGGATGTTCAATGCTGCGATACACTGTCACGTATTTTCTTAGCTCTCGCTTCCATCTGCTCCTCCACGTGTTCGCAGTGTGAAGCCACCTCTAACGTGCGAGTTAGAGTTAAGCCGGGACCCTCCTCAAGCAGCTTTCTCCGTACATATTCAGAAGTGCATTTACTCAGGATAGCGTCCCTTATCTGGTTATCATTGTCACCTTGAAAGTCACAGTCTTTTGCAGCTCGCCTTAAACGTGTACAAAATTGTTGCACAGTCTCACCTGGTGTTTGGGACAATTTGTGGAAAGTTTGGCGTGCGTATGCTGCATTCAGTTGAGGAACAAAATAAGTGTTGAGCGCAGTCACCGCCGCGGTGTAATCCTTCGCCTCTCCCGTCTGTGGTAGAGTGGAGAAGACGTCCTGCACGTCCTGTCCGGCCAAGTGCAGTAGAAGAGCGCGTCTACGCTGTCTGATCGCGTCAAAAGAAGACCTTTCCCATCAGCAAACAACTCGAAGGATGTTAACCACGCGTCCATCTCAGTGTAGCAGGCGAATGGTTGAATGCCCGACTTTTCCATGTTAGCCCACAAGTTTTTGCTAACACCGTGCCGCCGCTGGGTCTACTTCTCACAAAAACAAATCCAGGTCCGTGTCATCCTCGTCGCCATTGTTGTGTGCCCACCTTATTACTGAATTAAATCAGGACATAAAGCACGGTCTTTATCTTGCTTTATTGAACACTGTCCATCTGACAACTAGCCACTTAACGGGGCCTCCTTCGGAGAACATATCAATACATGACAATGATGACCTGGATGACTGAGAACCTTCACAGACATATTTGCACTAAAGTTATCAGACAGTAAAATATAAACATTCTATAATATGACAATATTTTTTTTATCCAAGCGTTTCTGTGTGAAGGGCATGAATCCAGTATGATTATCTTTGTAGCAATAATCTTTCTCAGGCACCGCCTCTTTTAGGAAGAAGTATTATTTCTATATTTTGGAATTTAAGAGAATTTGCAAGATTGCCAGCTGGATTATGATGCTTAGCCATTGGGAATCTTTCAGCACTTCTTGTCTTGCTTTTGTGCTCAGAGATCCTGATTTTTAGTTCCGATTTTGTTTACTTGTATCTGCTAGCGCACAGGGGTATTTTAACAAACTGACTATAATTGTGACTCTGGTTTTTAGATTTTCAACTTGGCAGTGCCAGTGTGTGAGTGCAAAAGAGCATCCCCGATGGTGACAGCACTAGAATGGGTACAGTTTAAACAGTTCTGTAGCTGAGGACACAGTTAATCTGTATTCTGATGCATTAAGATCATATAAATGAAGATTGCAAACACTGCTGATGTCAGCGGTTTGACTTGTGCATTAAATATATATATATATATATATATATATATATATATATATATATATATATATATAGTCTTTAAGTTATTAGTCGTTTTTAAACCAACAACCATTACCAAGATTTGTGTATATTTCTATCCATTCTGTAACTCTGGTGTACAGTTCAGTACTGCAACTCCCCACATGAAACTGCACACACACACACACACACACACACACACACACACACACACAAACACACACACACACACACACACACACACACACACACACACACACAGAGAGAGAGAGAGAGAGAGATATACAATACAGGATGAGGTTAAGAAAATACAGACAAGCATCATTATTTTCCAGGGAGTCTCCATTATTTCTGGCTTGGGGTCTCTAATGGTATTTTATTGTAATTGCTATGATGTCAGAGTGTCCGTCCGCCCTATTGGCCTTCTAAAAACAATAACAAGGACAGATTGGTTCCATTCACTGGATTGTCCGGACAGAGAGAGACCCGAGTCCTGCAGCTCAAACCCTCTGAAAGATCTTCAGCTGAAAAGGTGAGAGATCGTCTTCTGAAACATTTTTAAAATAAGGTAAGATGGGTATGCGACAATAACAAATTGAGCTTGATGTGCATGGTTTTGTTCAGATGCTTTTGCAGTCTTTATTGAGTCATTACAGAGTGAGTCCAGTGACCGTGGTCTCAGAGCTTCTGAAAGAATTTAATTTTCTGCTAACTTAATGGGGTTGTATGTATTCTTAAAAGAAACCAGTGAAACAGTTAACAGTCTGGCTACATTGAGTTAAATCCAGCTGTTTCAGTAAACTTCAGGTGGGTTGCTTGAAAACGTTCAGTTTTTGAGTAAACGTCTCCTGTAGCATTAAAGACCTTTGAAAAGACACAAATGTTTATTGTGTTTCCTACAAGAGAAGACGAAGATGAGGTTTTATGCACGTAAACACCAGTGTCAGGTTTCCCATCTGCAAAGATGTTTGTACTCAACACTAAGAAATGTTTTTGTGTCCAACTTTTTAGTGGCGTTGCTGGCTGCAGTAGCCAGAGTAGACACTAGAGGGAGTTGTGAGTCATGCTCATTGCCACACTGCTGTAGATCAACTTCTGTTCTCATGTAAAATATTGACAATTCATCACCTTTACTGGCTACTATCACTTGTTTTCAATATACAAGAAGAGATATACACTGTATAGGTATATTCTTTAAGTAATTAGTGATAATATTTCTCCATTTAATATTTTTTTTCTTCAATATCAATGATAGCATCTTTCCATGTATCACAGCACATCATGTGTTCCTGATGATTGAGTGAAATAATAATATGATTTACTCCACAAAGCTGCTGAACTTAACCCTCTTTATTTATTATTTGTTCCATTATACCCAGCATGCACCTCCACCGTATCGCCTTCTCCTTCTTCCTCCTGCTGGTTGCCGGGGCAGCCGTGCTGTGTGTCAACGTGACAACAGTGCTCCAGGGTTTCCGTGGATGCGCAGTGCGGGAGTTCTCCTTTGTGGCCCACAAGCCTGGCTGCAAGGGGCTGCGCATCACCACAGAGGCCTGCTGGGGGCGCTGTCACACGTGGGAGGTAGCTCTCTCTCTCACACACACACACAGACACACACAGAGAAAATAAATGTCACATCAGCTACTTGTAACCTACACAGGAGTTTGTGTCTTTAATGCTGGGATACTGAAACATCCAATAAAAGAGTCATCTCCTATTAGTGCACTAATAAGATGTCGATACTACAAATTTTGGTATTGATCTGACACTAAGTAATTACGGGGCCGATAGCGATACTGATACTTAGGAGAGAGCAGTGTGTTTTAATTTATGAGATGAATCATGAACACTTTTTAATGACTGCCTAATCACTGTGATTTTCATTTTACACAGTAATGACACACCTTTCAGCTTTTTATGTATTGTGAAACTGGGTTTTTTGAAGACATGGAATGTAAATACACCTGTCTCTAAAGAACTTTGGGTTATTTTCTGTTGTTTTAATGCCATATGTGATATAGGCTCTCCGACCTGTTTCCCCACGTCATGTCTTTGCTATGTATGTATGGTCGGGGGGGTCCAATTTCACTGCAGGTGTAAAGACATTTACACCTGCATTTTTCATAGTGCATATTTGAGGTATATTATTTTACTTCCATAAACAAAATAAGTAAATAAGATTTCACATAATACCGTTGGCTATATACTGAAGGTAGCAGATAGAGACATTGTGCTAGAAACAATCTTTTAAAAAACAACAACTTCATTTGCAAACAAAACAGGAAAACATCTTAGAAGAGACATATCCAGGACAAGGACATAGACGACTCAGACGATACAATAATCGAAACATGGGGGATATACGAGCGAGTGTGGTGCGTATTAGAGATGGACCGATCCGATATTACGTATCGGTATCGGTCCGATACTGACCTAAATTACTGGATCGGATATCGGAGAAAAATAAAAAATGTAATCCGATCCATTAAATCACGAAAGCACCTCACAAAACTTGCAACACGCCGTAACTCACCTCAGAACGTTAGCACGTCGGAGCAGTATGCATCACGTGATAGAGCGGCTGTGGCATGCGGGACCTGTCGGTGGTCTGGATAGCATTTGGAGCTTCGCTAGCAACCCGGAATTTCATCTCCGACAAAGTTATCCACGAGAGAAGTAAAGCAAGTGTGTAAGTCCATCTCTGAATGTTTGTAAAGCATTCCTGCGTTAAGCTTAACAACTGATATATGGAGCGACTGCCTCTTCTTGCTGCTACTTCAATCATGAAACTGCTTAATGATCAGCTGATCGGCTTTTCTGTCGCGAGTCCGTCTCTCTTGTTTGTTTTTGGCCCACTTTGCACCAGAAAGAGGAAACCAGCGGCTGAACAACAGCAGCACGTTTAAGCTTGATCAGCTGTTGTTAGAATGTATTTAATATTACTTTCTACTCGAGGATCTTTTTCTACGTAGCTGACGCTGGTAACTGTGCAGGGGCGGATCTAGCAAAGTTTAGCCAGGGGGGCCGATAGGGCATTAACAGGGAAAAGGGGGCACAAAGACATACTTTTCTTTCTTATTCTCATTTAAAATGTCTAGCTTTTAATAAATAATTATCTGACACCCAAAGTTTTAATTTGATGCAAAATGAATAGAAGTCCATTACTGTATATAGTGACTATTAAGTCTAATATATATACCCTAGTAAGCTATAGTACTTTTTCCTTTGGGAAGGTACCATCTGTGCAGTCTGCAATTTTGTTGAAGAAAGATGTTGAATCTATTTAATATTTCTTGAAAAAGAATTGATTTCTGTGCATTTTTTTTCACACTGCATCAAATTAAGGTTGATTACGGCGATTAAGCATCATGAGGTGGAGCGTGAGGGGTGGTTCCCTATTTTTTATTTATTTATTTTTGTTGTTGCTGGGAG
Organism: Maylandia zebra; assembly: GCF_041146795.1. NCBI lineage: Eukaryota > Metazoa > Chordata > Actinopteri > Cichliformes > Cichlidae > Maylandia > Maylandia zebra. The sequence goes on along the minus strand of NC_135169.1, from coordinate 43,575,509 downwards.
TTGGAACCCTATTAGTTAGGTTGCTTAATATTTATGCTAAGTACTCTTTAAAATACCAGAATAGGGAGGAAGGTGTAGGTTTGAGTTTATTAGATTGATCAGTATTGCTGAACTATGAAATATTTTTTTTTGCATACAGGTATAACAGAATAGCTTTAGTGTAGTTGTTGTTTTAAACTTGAGTATGAACTTATACAAAATGCAGCAAGATATTTAAAAAACAGTTTTGTTGATTAAAAAACACTATATCGGATTCATATCGGTATTGGCAGATATCCAAATTTATGATATCGGTATCGGTATCGGACATAAAAAAGTGGTATCGTGCCATCTCTAATGCGTATGATGTGCAGGGAAGAAGTGCTTTTAACCAAAACTGGTATCAAACTATCGATATTTGGATTGAACGTCCCACCTACATGTCCTAGGACTTGTACCAAACTATAACAAAGCTGATGATCTGTTATTGTCTTGTTAGCTTTCTGGTAACTTTTTTTTTTATAAGAAATGCTCAGATCCCAGTCAGGGGATACCAATCTTCTGCTGTACTTCTGAAAACTTGACATGTTAATGCTGTACATCTGGGTAACTTTAGACAACAACAACTTGCAGTCTCTGTGATTTTCAGACTGTTTTTTTATGTCAACTATTACTACATAAAATTTGAAGTTTGTTTTTAAACTACCAAAAAAACCACCAAAATTTATGTTTCTTTGTTTTTAGTTCAACTTCTTAAAAGCTTTTAATTCATGTGAGAGTCATTGAAGTTTGTTTCCTCCAATCGCAACCTGTGATTCACCTGTGTGTGTGTGTGTGTGTGTGTGTGTGTGTGTGTGTGTGTGTGTGTGTGTGTGTGTGTGTGTGTGTGTGTGTGTGTGAACCCTGCAGAAACCTGTACCAGAACCCCCCTACATCCACCGTCACCACCGTGTGTGCACGTACAACCGCAGTCGCCACATGACCGCCCGGCTGCCCGGCTGCCAGCCTGACGTCTCCCCTCTCTACCACTATCCCGTGGCTCTGGAGTGCCACTGCGATGTGTGCTCCACACAGGACACAGAGTGTGAGACCTTCTGACAGACAAGGCTCTCCTCTCCCTAAACGCTTCCATCAAGTCAAGTCAAGTCAAGTCAAGTCAACTTTATTTGTCAATTCTGCCACATGTACAGGACATACACAGAATAGAAATTGCGTTACTCTCAAACCCTAGTGTGATGGCGGAGTCTGAACTGAAAAAAGATAAAAACATGTGATTCAAACTTTAAGTTGGTGGTGATAGCACTTAGAAAGATATAACAGCAGGATGTTTATACTGAAAAACAAAAAAAGTCCAGGAAGATGGATATTTCATGACTTTGTCAACTAACAATAATGTGCATCTATTTTGCATCTGCTGTAAAAAATACAAGTAATGTCATACTCATAATGTTCACGATACTCGGTTTCTCATTATATAGACTGCAGAAAAATTAACATTGAATGCATTTTGTAACGTAACAGTTTTCCTGTCCTTGTGTACCAAGTTATACCGAAATTGGATACAACTAATATGTTTGGGAATACTCACAAATAAAATAAAATAAAATTCCAGCCCGCAGTTTTCCTACTTTTACATCAATGTCTGAAAAGAAAAAAAAACAGGTAATATGCAGTGCACTGTTTGCAAGAGCTCTTCGTCAGCATGTAATACTTAAAGGCATTAAGGAAAACACACTATAAGCAAACAAAAACTATGGGACGCAGTTACCTGTACCATAAAACAGGCTTCAAACACATTAAAGATGACATGGGTGAAAATAAAAGGGAAAGCTAATGCAAGGGAGGTGAGGGCTGTTAACTCGCTATTGATCATATGAGTCATCACATTAAAGAAATGGATGGGTCATTATTACCATCACTGGGGTTAGCAGGTGAAACCTCCGCGGGACCCTCAAACCGGCACCAAAGGAAACAGCCCTCGTTACAGGAGACGCAAAACATCTTCAGAAACCTAAAGAGGTCCATTTGCCTTCTTTTCAAACTCTCAGATTACTGGACATGGCATCTGCTTGTCTGCCATCAGAGACATGACAGCAGTGCACATGAAAGGAAATGGTAACAATTACAATGTATTTACTGAGTAACGCTCCAGATGTGGGCAGATTTGCATTAATTCCAAAGGCAGGCTGGTCAAAGGCTTTCTACCCATCAGTGTGTGAAGCACTTTGCTTACCATGACGCACTGTTTCTTCTTCACTCACCTTTATTCGCTCTCTGTGTGGTTATACACAACTCCACGTGTAATTTCTTCCACAGTTTCTTTTGTCCCGTCTTCCTCCCTTCATCTCCAACCAGTCTCGGCAGATGGTCGCCTCTCCCTGATCCCGGTTCTGCTCCTTCCTGTTAAAAGGGAGTTTTTCCTTCCCGCTGTCACCAAGTGCTTGCTCGTAGGGCGACGTTTGATTGCTGGGATTTTGTCTGTACTAATGTAATGTCTTTACCTTACAATAATACGAATGAAGAGTTATAAGCTGCATTCGTAATCTGTACTGGCACAATCCACAGGCACATGCTAAATGCATGCTAAGTCGCAGACTAATAAAATGGTAGAATTACTTCTTCTTCTACTTGGACTGGCTCCACCTCATAGCAAGCCAGATTATTAGTCAAATATTTCAATTAAAACAAGGCAGGAAGGCACCAGCAGCACAAACACAGTTACGAGTTCCAGTTCAGTACCTTCAATTACTGGAGGTGAAACCCACCCAACCCAAAACAGTCATGGCTCCTTAGTAATCAAGCAATCCCCTCACTCCACTCCAAGCCTTCACAATGTCCGAGTGCATGAACCAAGTTGAGTTGATATGAGGAGGGAAACTATAGAGACTGAAAAACAGGCTGTAAACATGCTTTTGAACGCTGTAAAGTCGAACATTTCAACTCAGCAGTCTGTGGTTATTGTTTCACTTTTACAGCCAGCCTCAAGTGGCCGTTAAGGGAACTGCAGTTTCTGACACATGCCCACAGTTTGCCTCCTGGTTTACCTACAGATTACAAAGGATTTAGCACTGTATCAACAGTGAGAGATCAAGTGGTTAAACAGTGTGCTGTAAGTGAAATGGAAATAAGTGTGAGCAGCTTCACATGTCAGGCATCTTCAAATAAATCTCACACTGTTTAAATGGATGCAGGCACAGTTTAATCCAGTAAGTGACATCCTGATGCTCCTCAGCACGCTGACTGTCAGATGAGTTCACAGGAACACATTCCACAGGCTTTTGCTCTGCTTTTTGTAGACAATGCTGGCCTTTTTATATTTCCACTCCTCCGTGTGTGTGTGTGTGTGTGTGCACGTGTCCTCAGAATGGTACACCTTGAGCTCACTTTGTGGAAACTCCACTTTCCTCCTGTCAGTCTAAATTAGTTAAGTGTTCTATGTGTGTGTCTGTGTTTCTGTGAGCTTGTGTGTGCAGTCTGAGATATACGATGCTATTTCAGATGCACACAAAGTAGTTATGTACAGCTGATTTGTGTCACTTGTTGGAACTATAAAGATACAGAAAAAGTAAAAGACTGTATGCTTGTTAATTTGTGCGTCTGTGGGTCTGTGTGTGGTGTGTCTAAGGTTGTTTGCATTATCAGTGGAAGTAAATGGGTCGGCAGGATTAAAACATCATCTTAGAAACAGGAAAACTTTGTCTAATCCTCTCCGTGCATTGTCTCTGCGCCCAAAATAACACACACGTAATTTATCTCAAACTCACATCGACTTCAACACTTTGACAGCACACACAATATCCCGTCAGACGTGATGATACACACACGTACGCCGCTTAGAATAACAGTCGCACACAATATCCCTACCCTCACTTCAGACACACACACGCACACAATGAGATTAAAATAACAGGGCAGAAGTGGAAGCGGACACATTAATGATATTATAGTTATTCAAGACGCCATGGTTTCCATGGCAGCTGAAAGCGACGGGGACACTGAGCGATACAAACATCAGTCACCCCGCTGAGTCACCCTGGAGTAATATGTGTGTGTGTGTGCGTGTGTACGCTTCAACTCAGTTCATTGACTCCTGATGAGGTGCTGTGGCCCTTTCAGATTTATAACCTCTCTCTGTCTCTCTTTCTTTTTGTTTCTGGTTGGCATGGAATAAGAGGAAACACACACACACACACACACACACACACACACACACACACACACACACACACACACTGTGACCGTCCATGACACTTGGGGTCAACAGGCTAATAGTTTTATGACTCCGTGTGTGTATAGGTGAGGGGTTCACGGTGATGATGTCACACATTCCATTTTCCATTGACATAACTGGAGTGGGAATGTTTGGGGTAGAGGGGCCATATTGATAATTGTGTTTTCCTAAGAAGGTGTGTGTGTGTGTGTGAGAGAGAGAGAGAAGAGTGTGTGAGGCTGCACACACTGGAAGCACCAATGTTCTCAGGGGTTGAACTGCTTTGCAGTACCATGGAGATATAACCGCTTATGTCATTCAAATAAAGTGTTCAGAGTGTCCTGGTAGTGAGAAACGTTACCATGTTTTAGCTACAAACTCAAAGTCATGATAAAAGTGAAATTCATGTATGTCTTGTCAATAATGCACATGTCATTAATATTGTTACAGTTATAGTTACAGAATATCTCTCCATCCCGGACAGCGTCATTACTATTTTATATTTCTAATTTTCTAATGATGTATTGATATATTTTGCAATGTTGTTTTCAGTGTTGTTCACAGTGAGACACTGTAGGTGTCTTTAAAAGCCAGGGAGCAGAAGCTGCAAGGAAGAAAAGCCCAGCTTTCTAACTTTTGCCTACAAGCAACAGGCTTGAAATTTTAAAAATGTTTCTAATCTATGTATATTTTTATTTATTGATTCCTTACAGTGCAAATCAGCCGATTCTTTTCTAAAGCCATTTTTTTTATTGTGGTGTATAAATTATTATCATTTGCTATTGTAAAGTAAAATAAAACAATTCCACTAAATAACTTACAGTAAACATTTTGTTTTAATTAAAAAAAATGTTTAATCAGAATCATATTTTTAATGCTAAAATATAATAATTGCTATTATCAGTGAATTTTAAAATCTGTGCTTTTACAAAAAGTAGTTTATTAAGACGCCAAAAATGATTACAGTCTTTAAAATGATGGCTTTACTGAACAGGAAAATCAGATTTACTGGTTAAATCTAATGTTTCATTAATTTCCCAAAGAAGTCCAGCATGTGGACTAAATATAAAAATGTGACTTTAGTAATTTAGTAATTTGTTTTAAACCAATTTAAAGTTCTAAAGTATTAGTGTTTTTATGGCTGATGGTCTAAATCTTTTGATAAGACTCATGGGACTTGGTATTTTTGCATTTTCTCTCCACATTTATCTATAAGTAAATCACAGAGCAGAATCTTTGAAGGCACGTATAGAAAGCAAAGTTTTGATAAGAGCACAGAGCAGCCCTCCTGTCTTACTCACTGTTGTTACCTTCAGAAATTGCTTGCAGAGTTTCACCTTCTGACATCTTTTGGTCTCGAGTGACAGTTTCACTCAGAAACATCTGTTCAAAGAACCCAAACCAAAGTTAAGTTTTATTGACTTTATTGACTTCTTAAAATCGTCTCTACTGGCACAGTATCCAGTTCTGTCAGGGGCATAGATGGCTTTAAAAGGTCCACAGTTGTATAGCCTAACATCAGTGGTCTACTCGGGTCCCAGATTCTTTCTCACAGCATTAAATAAAACTCAATGAAAAACCAAAGACATTAAAGTATCCCTCGGGAACCTTTTTAAAGATTTACACAGCCATCAGCGGTCTGATCTGGCAGTTTGGGACATTAGCGACATGTTGCTGAAGCTGCTGTTAAAAATCCAACTAATAATGTGGGAGTCTATTAAAAGAATGTCTTTACCTGCTGGAGTTTGGATGAGGGTGGTTGCTAAGCTGACTCTCTCTGTTCATGATGAGGAAGAAGAGAAGCAGAGCCAGCTGTTCCCCACAATATACAATATACCTACCATGTGTCTCTCTCTCTTACTAACACATACACACACAGTTGACCCAAACCCACAAAATCTTCGGACCTGACCCCGTCCTTCCTCCGGCAGCCACAAATGGAAAAGCCAGCCCGACTCTGTATGGGCTTGTGTGAGGTCCGCCTTTCAGTTCACTCGTGCTGTGTATCAACTGGCAACCGAGGCCTACAACATTATTATTTCCTGTGTGATTTGTGTGTGTGTCTCCGTGCATGCATGTGGGGCAAAGCTGTGAGCTTGATGGAAAACCTATCTAGTTTTCCTCTGTGTCACAGCAGCGGTCCCCTTAAAAAGGTTAAAAACTGGGGAGCCTGAGACAAAGGGGGAGGGAGTGGTGAAGGGATGGTAACACGCTCCAAGAAGAAGTCATTCAGGAAAAAACGGTTCACCTCGATTTTAGAATATAGAGAGAATTCAGTACCACAAGTTTTGTCGCGCAGGTAGAAAGAGCAGCCACAGAGGAGGAGAAAACGGGAGCAGAGGAAAAGAAAAAAGCTTCAGACACACTCAGCTCTCTAATTGTGGGCGTGTCCAGAGCTAAAAGTGCCTTCGTTCTTACCTGTGTTACTTATATCCCTGCATGAGGCTCAGAACAAGCACTCTCTCACAGACACCTGTCAGACGACACACCCCTGCACTTGAGAACTCTCAGCTCTGCATCTCCAGGTAAGAGCCTTCTCCTTTTTGTTTAGTTTGTTTTTTACACCAGATCTAAACTTTAATGCACTTAGAAATTTAAATCAAATGGTGCTTTTTTCTTTCTTAATTTCCTACAAACTAGATTATATTGACATTACTAAATTTTAAGGAAGCGCTTTCATCTTTTTTCTCGCTTCCTAACATCCTGCTGTGGGAGGATTTTTCATGTATTATATAATAAGAAACATATCACGGTAAAAGCACGTCTTGCGTCATATCAAGTATCCATAAATATGAAAAAATGCTATTTTTTATTCATTTGCATTTCTCAAAAATACATCCAAATGATGCAGTTTGTAGAAAAGAGTTTTGCAGGGGTTTTATTTTGAAAGTCATGACTACAATTGTATCCCTTTGTTTTCAAAATTATCTTTGCAAAACTAAGCAAAGTGAATATCATTTACACAATGGTTTTTTGGAGTCCGTAACATGAAAACAAACAAACATATATAACACACTAATATGTATTTATTTTAGTGTATCATATTCACGGGAAGAGCTTTAGGGTTAAGGAAACAGGTTAAGTTAAAGCTAAATATTTATCTTTTACTTTTTTATTTTCAGAGAAGCCTAAAACTTTTCCCAAAGGGGGGAAATTTCTACTGTCATGCGGTCATATGTAAGCGGCTTGACTGTTGATTTGGTTGCACAGGCAGTGTTAATGGCATCCCCCAAGCCTTTCTGCCAATGCCACAGTCGTGATTTCTCAGAAGTAGAGCTGGAAAGAGCTGCAAATTTAGAGGCAGGGGTCAGCAGCGTGACTTTATTGTTTGCACACGTGTGGGTGAAGTTGGTGGGTACGTCAAACCTACGATGTTCAGGCTCATCGATCGCGACTTGTGTTCGTCTGCGTGTGCGCTTGACATATATATTTGTGGCTGTGTACGTTCTGTGAACTTAAACGGAGTGCGTGCGTGCGTCAGCGGGTACCTGTTAAATGAAGCAGACTGTAAAGATAGAGACAGTGTTGTCTTTATTCACATCAGCCGTTACTCAACCGAGTGACACACAGGCAGACATGCAGGATGGGAAACCACCTTGGCAGAAAGAGCAGGAGGCTCTCAGGAGGCCATTCATTTGAGGGGAAAGTTCATCCTGAGAAGATTTTAAAAAAGGCATCGTGGCTTCTTCATGGCCCAGAAGACCAAATGCAAATCTGATTTAAGTGACGTAATGACTGGCTCCAACTTTTTTTTTGGCATGTTCTTCAAAACCAAACAATGCCTGCTCGGCTTAAAGAGGTTAAACTCTCCAAGATTTTACAGGAAACCAGGCAATAAAATAAGACAAAGCTGAAAAACTCTTTTGTGCAGCAATAATCATTCTGAGCCGTCCTGAGGCTGCTCTGATTTATTGCGCCAAGGATCGGAAACCACTGGCCCTGTGCATTTTGCATGATTTCCTTAAAAGCTGGGGACAAAACACTTTTTCTCTTTCCTGGGTTCTTGTAGCAACATTTAACGTATCCCTCTGTTTGAACCATTCAGATGTCGCTGTGCATGACCTCACATCTCTGCCTGCTGGCCCTACCAGTGATCTCACTCCTGCTGCTCTCCTCTTCTATTGGTTGGAGCTCCGATGTCCTCACCCCAGGCTGTCACCTTTACCGTAAGTTTTGAACTGTATAGTTCAGTTTCCAGGTCTAAAGTTTGTGGAAGAGGTAACCAGAAGAAATTCACAGATGATTCGCGGATTCAGTATGCTCATACTACGGAAATTACCCCACCTTTGGCTGCACAGTTTTATGCGATATTCAATTCCCAAACCTCTTCCAGTGTGGGCTGTTTCTCAGCAGACACTGTAGCCCCTTTCCAAACTGTAAACCAAACAGGAACCAAATTTTGGGTGTTTTTCTTCAAATATAGGTTCACCAACCAGAATGGAAACAGTTCGGTGTTGCTGCAGTGTCCACTTAGATATACTTTTTTGTTCAAAGTTAGCTTTTAGCATTAAATCCTCACAGACTTAAATTATGTCCTATTCTAGCAGCATTATCCTGACAGTGCCAAACCATACTTTTCATAATTGTGGTTTGGATCTTTTTTATTTTAACGTATTTTACTTTTTCATGGATGAATAACCTCAGAGACTGAGGTCTGATTTAAACTGACTTATAGGCTTTTGCATTTATAAACATGACCGAGAAATAATAGTCCCACAATCAATTTGTATGTACTTGTCAAAGTATCATACATCCACTCTCTTCCACTTATCCAATTCAGCGGCCCCGCGGGGTTCTGGAGTTTATCCCAGCTGCCATAGCATGAGCTGGGTACACTCTACAGGACGCCAGGCTGTCCCAGGTCAAAATATCATTTTGACATTTTCATTGTGGACTTAAAAAGTACACTCAGCATTTTTTTGGGGGGGGGGGGGGGGGGGGGTATGTAATAAAAGGTAAATGGACTAGTTCTTATATAGTGCTCTTCTATTAACTGCACTCAAAATGCTTTATACAACATGTCTCATTTATTCATTCATTCATATATGCACTTGTTTTCTATACCTTTTCTACCTAAGTGCTTTCTGTCTAACATTCCCACACTGATGGACGCACTGGGGAGCAACTTAGGGTTCAGTATTTACCTAAGGTTACTTGGGAGCAGCCCAATGCTGCCTTCTCATAAACTTATAATTCATGCATTAAAAATACATAGGAACTGGTCTGAAGTTGGTGGAAACCACCGTGCTCCACCATGTAGCCAGAGACCCACCACATTTGCAGTACACCAAAGCATTACGCCAGCTAATGCTAAGCTTGAGTGTCCATTACATTCTCACAACATATTAGTGCTAATTCACTAAGCGCCAAAGTGCACCAGTGTCACTTCAAAGAAAGTTTTATTATTGTCAGCAAATAGTAGCTGATAGAGGCTAACAATAGCTAATAGACAGTACAGTAGTTAAGGGTGGCAAAGTTTAGCATATCCTCACAAATCACCACAGTAATATTCTTCAGAAGCAAGAATGATGATTTGTATGGGATGATTTTCACAAATTTTTGTTCACAAATTTTATACCGTCTCCCAGTGTAAATAAAGTTGGACACTTTTCACATGGCATTGGCAGGTGAGGTGAAATGTGGAAATGGCAGCCTTCCACAGATAGGGAAAAACTCCCGGATGGATTCAGTCCAAACGGATCAGCTCAGTCTAAATTGAATGTTTTTTTGGCCGTTTGTCCTACAGCAGCCACCGTAGCAAGGACTATGCACTTGAATCTGAGCAGACAAGTATCACATGTGGAGTTCCCCAAGGTTCCATCTTGGGACCCCTTCTGTTTAACATTTACATGCTCCCACTGGCACAGATTATAAACAACAACAAAATAAACTATCACAGCTATGCAGATGACACACAAATATATATCACAATGTCACCAGGAGACCGAGGCCCTGTACAGGCTCTTGGTAAATGCATTGAGGAAATCAATGACTGGTTGTGCCACAATTTTCTCCAGCTAAACAAAAACAAAACTGAGGTAATAGTCTTTGGCGCCAAAGAAAAACGATTACAGGTCACCAGAGAACTTCAATCTATACATCTAAAAACCACAAACCAGGCGAGAAATTTGGGTGTAGTGATGGATGCAGACCTAAACTTAGAAAAACACATTAAGACAATAACAAAATCAGCTTACTATCACCTCAAGAATATATCAAGGATAAAAGATCTGATGTCTCAACAGGACCTGGAAAAACTAGTCCATGCATTCATCTTTAGTAGGCTTGATTACTGTAACAGCATCTTTACAGGTCTACCTAAAAAATCAGTCAGACAACTACAGCTCATTCAGAACTCTGCTGCTCGAGTCCTCACTAAGACCAAAAAAGTGGACCACATCAGTCCAGCTCTGAGGTCCTTACACTGGCTGCCTGTCCGTCAGAGCATAGACTTTAAAGTTCTGATGCTGGCCTATAAAGCTCTGAATGGTTTAGGACCAAAATACATCAATGACCTCCTGACCCAGTATGAACCATCCAGATCCCTCAGGTCATCTGGATCCGGTCTTTTATCAGTTCCCAGAGTCAGAACCAGACACGGAGAAGCTGCATTCAGCTTTTATGCTCCTTATATCTGGAACAAACTCCCAGAAAGCCTCAGATCAGCTGAAACACTCAGTTTATTTAAATCCAGGTTGAAGACTCACCTGTTCTCAGCTGCATTTGAATAAAGCACCAAATCCACACTTTAAGCTTAAATTTCAAAACTTACATTTAACTACTGATTTTATCTACTGTTCTGATTTTATCTGTTTTGCTTTTATATACTGTTGTTTGTTTGTTTGTTTGTTAATTAATTAGTTTATTTGCTTGTTTTATTCAATTTTAAATCATGCTTTTTATTTGTTCTTGTTTCTAATGTCTCTGTAAAGCACTTTGAATCACCTTGTTGTTGAATTGTGCTATACAAATAAACTTGCCTTGCCTTGCCTTGCCTTGAATTGGGAGAGGTAAGAAAACAGAACTCAGTTGATTGGAATCTGCAATCTACTGATATCTAGTGGTGAGAAAATGTACACATTGAGAACTCTTATGCATTTCATTGTATGACAGTGGGACATAACTAAGCACTCTTGGACTTAGTGGGAATGCATATCAAAGACCATGATTCTTTGGGAGTGAGCTATTGGTTAGTCTTAAATTCCTGCATGGATCTGCAAACCTGTACTTTTCCCCCTCCTCCAGCCTTCAACGTGACCATCCGCAGTGACCGTCGCGGCACATGTAAAGGCACCCATCTGGTCTACGCCTGCGTGGGCTACTGTGAGTCCAGTGCCTTTCCATCCAGATACTCAGTACTGATGGCCTCCAACTTCACCCACAACATCACTTCCACTTCACGATGCTGCACCATTAGCAAGGACGCCAAGGTAAGAGGTGGGAGATGTTGAGGAAACAATTATAGGAGCAACTACTGCTTCATTTTTACTGTTGTTCATTTTCTTTGGCTTCTCTTCACTTAGGTCAAAGTTCGCCTGGACTGCCCGCAGGGTCGTCACCATGACGAAATAGAGATCCTGACAGCGAAGGCGTGTCGCTGTGACATGTGCCGCAAATCACGCTATTGATACACAATGATATTATACTGCATACTAATGTTAACCACAATGAGAAACCAGGTTACAGTGTAGGCAGTAAAATACTGACAACTTTTCTTTTTCTGTCCATTTTGGCTTGTTTGAACAAAATTAACTTTAACTGACATTGTAATATGGTACTTTCATAGCAGGGCCTCCTTCACTAAAGTGGACCTATTATGCTTTCCCTTAATTTTGTGAAATATATATACTTTGCTTTAGTGGTGGACGCTCATATTAATTAAACTCATCCTTAATATGGTCATCAGAAGCACAGAGTTTTGGCTATAAACATATATATAGTTTACATATATAGCACACAATTCAAATCTTTTGTTTAAGACAGACAGCCAATCAGAACAAAGTGAGCCTGAGGTGAGGGGGAGGAGCTAAAACGACTTATTTCTGACAGCAGAAGAGCTGAGGGGCTGCACCAAGGCTCAGTATTAGATAATTAAAGATTAATCTGATATGTGATTCATGCAAAGCTACTCTAGTAAAGTCCAAGATCGAAAATGAGCATAACAGGAAATAAAATAACAAGAGATCCAAAATAGAAAAGCTCCCGGCAGTACTAAACGTACTAATGACCACGACACCCTGAAATTGTAGACAGTAAATTCTCTGGCTACAGATCTAACTACTTTATTACTGGATGAAAAATTCACGCTTTTTAATGTGCTGTTAGTTTTTTTGTGTAAAATGTGATGTAAGAGAAACTTGATTGACATGCTTTGAGTTTAGGCTGTAGAAACCATTCTGTCACACACACACTGCACACAAACTAAACATTTTTATAGTGTTGCCTCGGGGCTTTGAGGCTTGGCAAACACTTCATAATTCAATCATCTTTCATCACACTTTGTGACTCAGTAGCAAGTGTCAGGACACAGATATAATCAAACTCGCAGGAACCGAAAGTCAGATTTAGAATGACTTTAATATAAAATGAATGAAAACATAGCAGTCGATAAAACAGTCGAGTCATGTCTTTGTTGACTTCGATTAACAAAAAAGTTGAAATACCGTCTTTGGAAACAACGTAAAGCTCAAATATATGAGGAATGTCATTCTTGTAGTAACCACTAATCACAGTCATGAGACCAAAGAATGTACACAATTTATTTATATTTAAGAATCTGAACTAAAGTCATTTTGTAAATAATATCTATTGATGAAACCAAAGAATGTTGGAAATGAAAAAGAGGAACAATGCACTGTGTAATTTGTAATGAAACTGTATGTCAATAAATTTCTATTCTGCAACTTTAAAATAATTTCTGTGAATTTTCTATTTTTTTTTTCTTAACAACCACGCACAAATAAACTTAAGCGGTCACATAACATGCCTAACCACAACCTCTATCCCTAAGCTTAACTTTAAATTCAGCCTTGAATTAAGTGATAAATGTTGAGTGAGTTTGTGCTCCTATGAACCTCATTCATCACTGACTCACTGTACACGCATCATATCAATAAACAATTCAGTTGGTAATATTACTGAGGAAATGCTTTTCTAATTCTCTGGATCTTTGACGAACAATGAGAAAGGGAAGACATGGCTGCAAAGAAAAAAAACAAAGACTTTTAGAGATTGTTGCAGTGAACGAAATGCACATTTGATAACATTAAGACAGGGTTCTTGGGCTCAGTCCACAGAGCTGCTACCGTATTTCATTACCACCACGAAAAGACTTGTTAAATGGTTTGGCATGCTCGTTCAGAACATGCTCATGTCAGTCCTTGATATGCCTAAGGACATCGGGCGACTGTGAGCAGGCATTTCGCAGGAATACTGTAATTTCTGTGCTTACATGCACAGGAATTACAGCATTCCTGCAGAGTGGGACTTCCCAACCCATTGTAATCTTTGACATCTTATTTTATCAGCAGATCGACCGTACAAATCAGCTCTTGTTTCTCCCCTGGGTGTAAAAAATCAATTAACTGTCTGACTGTTACCCTGCTGTGTCTGCCTGCAGCATTCAAGGAAAAACTCTACTGATGGTGTTGGCACTGCACTGTCATACTGACCTGGCCAGCTGCTTCAGAAATCCTGGTCTCACAGGTGTCCCCTGCTCCTGCAGTACTATCTCAGGCTGCTTTTATTTAAAAAAGAGAAGAAAATATAGATAAATAACACACACCTGCTATAACTTGTTTTCACCACTTTTCCCATATGGTGATATAACCCCAAAAAGCATAAAAAACCCAAATACCCCCAAAACAAATCTAAAATGTTCAAGTATGTGAATTGACCAGGACAGAGCCACAAAAGGGCATAGGAAGAGATGCATTAACTAAGCCAGTATGAGGTTTTCAGTGGTCCATTCAACAGCCAACTTGTTATGTGCACTTTTTCAACTCTTGTTAACTCAAATATGTAACCAACCAATCACATTGCATCGCTCAATGGCTTTAGACGTGAAGACATGGTCCAGACAACCTGCTGAAGTTCAAGCTAAACATGTGGAACCTTAAAACAGATGGGTTATAGCAGCAGAAGACCCCACCAGGTACCACTCCTGTAAGCTAATAATGGGAAACTGAGGGTACAATTCATGAGGTCACCATAACTGGACAATTGAAGATTGGAAAAATGTTGTCTGGTCTGATGAGTCTGATTTCTGCAGCAAAATTCAACTTGGTCTGAATGTGGTGTAAAAACATAAAAGTATAGATCCCTCCAGCCTTATATGAATGGCTCAAGTTGGTGTTAGTGGTACACAATTGGTACTCTTTGGGTCTCGTAGTACTACTTTAGCATTATTTAAACGCCACAGCCTCTCTGAATTCTGTTGCTGACCACATCCATTGGTACACAACCACAGTGAGCCAATCGTCTGATGCCTACTCCCAGCATGATAACGCAACACGTCACAAAGCTCAAACCATCTCAACCTGGTTTCTTGAACATGACAATGAGTTCTTTGTACTCGTATGGCCTCCACAGTCACCAGATCAATCCAATAGAGTAGATTTGGGATCTGGCGGAACAGGAGACTTACATCACAGATGTTCAGCAAACAAATGTGTAGCAACTATGTGATGCTGTCATGTGAAAGACTCAGAGAAAAATCTCTGAGGAATCTTTCCAGCACCTTGTTGAATCTGTGTAATGAGAAATTAAGGTAGTTCTGAAGGCAAAAGCTGAGCCAAACTGATAGTAGCAAGGTTTACTGAACAGTAATAAGGTGACCAGCAAGTGCACATTTGGCTGTTTCGGTGAACAGAAACAGCCAAATGCGACCACAAAATTCTTTCAGTAAGTGAAGTCCTGGGTTATTCAAAGGAGCTTGCAAAGAAAAGCGTCTGGACTTCTTTAAGTTGCTTGAAGACGTTTCACCTCTCATCCTAGAAGCTTCTTCAGTTCTAAGGTCAAATGGTGGAGAGTCCCAGATTTAAACCTAGTGGGAGTATCGTCCCCAGAGAGGGACAAAAGGACCCCCTGATGATCCTCTAATCCCCTGAGCCAAGGTGTGAAACTGGGTGTGGGTCCCAATCAGCCAGAGTTTCGGGTGAGCTCATTGTGAAACCTGGCCCCACCTTATCATGCGAATTCCTGAGGTCAGATGGCCCAGGATGGGACTGGGCGTTAAGGCGTCTGGGGAGGGAACTCAAAACTGGATTATAGATGGCAGACAGTTGGTGTGGTAAACCACTGCCTCTGTTCAAAGATGGTCGCTCACAGTGGACGTAGATGGCTTCTTTCACTCCTCTTTCAAACCATCTGTCCTCTCTGTCCAAAATGTGAACATTGGCATCCAATTTTTGAACAGAGAGGAGTGAAAGAAGCCATCTATGTCCACTGTGAGCGACCATCTTTGAACAGAGGCGGTGGTTTACCACACCAACTGTCTGCCATCTATAATCCAGTTTTGAGTTCCCTCCCAAGACGCCTTAACGCCCACTCACATCCTGGGCCATCTGACCTCAGGAATTCGCATGATAAGGTGGGGCCAGGTTTCACAATGAACACACCCGAAACCCTGGCTGATTGGGACCCACACCCAGTTTCACACCTTGGCTCAGGCGATTAGAGGATCATCAGGGGGTCCTTTTGTCCCTCTGTGGGGGGATACTCCCACTAGGTTTAAATCTGGGACTCCCCACCATTTGACCTTAGAACTGAAGAAGCTTCTCGGATGAGAGGTGAAACGTCTTCAAGCAACTTAAAGAAGTCCAGACACTTTTCTTTGCAAGCTCCTTTGACTACGATGACCTGGATGACTGAGAACCTTCACAGACAAGTCCTGGGTTACTAAAACTACATGTAAAAAGCAAACTACGGCCTTAAAATAACCACAAATTTGCAGTCAACATTAGTTTAAATTGAAATTAATTTCATAAAAATGTTTGCCATCCTTCTCTTAAAGCTCGTATGTACATTAACATCATCAAGACCACAACGTTCGAACATAATTCTTTTTAAAGCTTGCAGACTTGTATCGACACTTCCTTCTCAGCGTTAAGACAATAATAACTCAAAGGGCTGACATAACAAGTTTAAATCATTTTTTCCACTTGAAACAAATGCTGAAGGGGAAAAAAAGGAACAGAAGCGAGAGGTGGAAAAAGACAGAGTGGACAAATGTAGAAACAGAGGATCAGGTTAGATGAAAGGGCATGAACGAGAAAGGAACGGAGAGAGGGGTAATTTTGGATTTTACTGCTAATTAAACCAAAGCACATCACCACTCTCTCACATGCACACAATTACAGAGTTCTGTGTCTGATGTAATGCTATTATTAACCTTAATGACACTCGTTATCCTACCTGTCTGCGCTAATGTTAGCCTCGGGCTGCAATAAAGACAAAGATGCTACAAGAGTGTGTGTGTCAGAGAGGAAATGAAAGGGTGTTACAAGACTGACATTAGAGTTTGAAGCGTTGGAATCGTAACTCTAAACAATGACTGACGCTTCAATTTTACACGGAAGAGTGTGAGAATCGATCAGAAGTTACGAGTAAAACGTCGAACTGGAAAGGATCACCTTGTCAACGTGTCCTGGATCTTCTTTGGTCTTTCCCTGAGAGTGCTCACTGACCAAGTCCAACTTGCTGTAATTTAGACACAGACAACTTTCAAGTATCTGAGGAACTTTATTATAAATACAAGAAGATCTGTCAGTCAGTTTTGGTTGCCTCGGCAATAATTGTCCTGATTTAAGTGTGTTGGTGTGATCGTTTAAGTGTGCGTTATGCTCGCTCGGCTACCACAGATCGATACCTTTGTCATCAAATGGAAAATGTTCGCCTTTGATTTTTTTATTTTAACAAGCAAATAGTGGCTCCACAGATTAAGGTGATACATTTGAGGATTCAAAATAGGATTTAAATCTAGCCCATCTATCAGCATTCAGTCCTTTGCGTATTTGCTTAGGATGTTGTTAAAAAGTCCAATTCCATGTCTACTTCAGTTTTTAGAAACAAGGCCTTACATAACCTTTAAATGCTTTTGCTATTATTCACAAACCGTAGTACGATCAGTGAATGCAAGTACCTGACCCAGTCCCTGAGGCAGAGGAACAAGCAATCAAAATTTCAACTGGCTTTACAGCTGCTTTGAGGTTCTTCTGATGAGCAGCTGTCTCACTACAGCAAACATCTCTGTCGTTGAGGCCTGGTCTTTTGAAATTTGTGTTCAGCTTCTTTGTGATTGGTGACGCATGCAAGGTGGCACAACAGTTGCAACAGTTACCTGCAGATCCCAGGATAAAATTTTGGGATTGTTGAAGGATTTTTTTTCTTGGGCATGACACCCAGCCTCGAACGAACTAGCAGTCTTTAAAATATGATAATATGACCAAATTACACACATAAAAAAAACCCAGCAGACTTTTTTTTTGGGGGGGGGGGATATTGACGATCACCATGTTGCTTAAAAAAAATGAATGTATTCATATTAGTATATACATATCCAAGATAGTAGAGAGTGGTATTGCACTTTAATGCTGGCTTTCAAAAATTAAGGGACACACAGCAACTAGCTAACTTCTATCACCATAAGTCAGAACCCGGAATCACATCGTTGATGGCAGATCTTTGGTCATTTATTACATTTCTACTAACTGTAACTAGTCTGCACAGTTCTTAAAAACTCTGACACTGTGACAGTAACAGCAAACTATCAGAGCTTTTGTCATTCTCTAAGTAGGTTCTACTATTTTCACAGAAAGCACCACCCAAGTCTGGCCAAATAAAGAACCTACTGTTAAAACATGTTAGTCCAAGAACTTTAATCTGCTAGGTCAATGACAAGAAATAAATAAAATACACACAAAAAAAGAGCAAAATAAGAACCAACTATTTGCCAAAAGCAAGTTTAAAAAGTTTTTTTTTTTGGTGCTTTTTAAAAGACACCACAGATCTCAGGCTCAATGTGAGAGATCTCCAGAGTCTGGGGCCACTTGTCACAGCTGGGGCAGCAGCCGTGGTGGAGTGAATGAGGACCCAAGTTGCAGACAGTGGTGGAGATGCGAGTGAGGTTTGTTTACAGTGCTCGATAACAAAAGACGAGGGCAGAACTAAACATGAACCTAAACTGGGGAAAACTAATAATAACAAAACCATAACTCACAAAGTCACAGCCGGGGAAAACGTAAGGAGGCACGCAGGGGATGAAGAGCTGGGAAGGAAGATCAGAGTGTGGCGTAGAGATGACCACAAGACGCAGAATGACACAGGTTACACAGACGAACCGACAAGGAGCACAGACTGACACCCACGATATGTACACACAAAAGGTAATCAGGTAATGGCACACAGGAGGGAAGCACAGCAGATGCTAATTCACAAGACGACAGGAAAACACAAGCTGACACAGTGATAACAGACCTTCAAAGTAAAACAGGAAATTCACAAAGACAAACTCAGGGACACGAACAGATCACAGGAGGGAGAACACTAAAGCACTAAACACAAGACCCAAACCCTAAGCCCTAATATAAAATAAGAATTAACACAAGACATAAGATGACACCAAAATGAAACACAAAATGCTGGGTCAACGACCGAGGACCATGACACCACTGTTGCAAAGGCTCTGCCTCCTTTAGTTCGCAGCAGGCAGGCCCTGTTCACAACCACCTGCTAGGGATGTATGGATGTAAATGTCCACTTTAAGATGCTGGTGCTTGTCCATGCAGAGTTCTAAAAGTTAAAAACAGCATCTTAAAGTGGACCCTGAAATTGATGGGAGCCAGTACAACCGAGTTAGCGAGGGTCTCACATGGAAGTGTGTAGATTACAGTGGGAGAAATGTAGTGGAAGTACTTTGCCATGTGAGCAAATAACTACACAATGCCAGTTGTGTATGAAATTTGCGCATAAGCTTCATCATTAACTGCTTCCTTATACTGGATCAAGTGTCTGCTTATCAAAATAGTACATGTCAAAAAAAAAGCCAACCTTCCATGAAATATCCTTGTACATCTTTAGATCTAACATAATCTGCCATCCACACTATATTAGGTCAGTGAGCAAGTACAAAGAAACTCTACAAGCGCCCTTAAGGGCACTAAACTATTCATTTTTTCTTGTGACTAAGGAAACTTTCTGGTTCAGAAAGCTTCCGATTGGCCAGAAATCTTAAAAACAGCAGTGCTTATATGATTTGTGTGCAAAAAACAAGAACTTCTAAATCCAGATACATAGAGGCTTGAAAATAACCATCATTTAGAGTCAAGGCCCAGAAAAGAGAAAAGTGAACCAATGGTGGCTTGTGTTAAAAATACAATTGAGAGCCTAACTATAACTGATCCTGCTTCACAGGAAAACAGTAGAGATGTAATTCATTTTTATCAGGAAGTCCTAAAAACTCCCTCCTTCAGTTAATCCAAAATGCTGCAGCAAGAGTCCTGACAGGGACTAGAAAGAGAGAGCATATTTCTCCTGTTTTGGCTTCCCCTCATTGGCTTCCTGTTAAATCCAGAATTGAATTCAAAATCCTGCTCCTCACATACAAGGTCTTAAATAATCAGGCCCCATCTTATCTTAATGACCTTGTAGTACCATATCACCCTATTAGAGCACTTCGCTCTCGCTCTGCAGGCCTACTTGTTGTTCCTAGAGTATTTAAAAGTAGAATGGGAGGCAGAGCCTTCAGTTTTCAGGCCCCTCTTCTGTGGAACCAGCTTCCAGTTTGGATTCGGGAGACAGACACTATCTCTACTTTCAAGACTAGGCTTAAAAATCTCAGTGAAATTTTATTTCCTGTGAATTGGTTCTGAAGCTTGAGGCTGTGCCGTTTGCAGGGTGTGTGTGTGTTTCCTGAGTTTTAAAAAGGAGACACTTCTGTTTACATAAGTTAAAACAAACTAGATGGAACACGAGACCTTGTTTATGTGTGTGCACACATTTCAAATAATAATTTTCGCCCCACTGATCTGACTGTCAGAGTGATTGAGGTGGCGCCTCTTGCCTGTTTCATAACTGCAAGAACCACTGAAGCGTGCGTTTGTGTGTGTGAAACAAAGTGGTCGTCAAAATGAATGACTTAGTAATTTTATGAGCAAGGACACTGATTTTGATCCCTAAACTGTGCGTGTATAATACTTGTATGAACAAGTGTCCTCTTATTGTTCGCATCGTCTTATAACAGCAACATAAATGGACTCCGAAGGAGAACACAAAAATATGCACTGGCTTCTTTCCGAGAAAGTTTACCTATGTCAGTCACCTCAGTGACTCAGTCACCTTATTTCACCTGAAATAGAGTAAATCTAAACGAGGGTTAAGGCCCCCACTGGGTGACCCTTTGTCGAGCTCTGCGTGTACACAGAGCCAATACAGAAGCTACAAGATGTGCATTGGTGCAGTCCTCCAGCCAAAAGTATGTCAGCTATGAGCCGATCCTATATAATAATAATCATCATAACAATAATAATTATAACAATTAAATAAAAAAGGAATACACCAGAAGACTAAAATATGTTAATCAATAGAAAAAAAGTGAGAAAAAGGGCGATAAAAGATGTCATCACATAAAAAGCAAGTCCTTAAAGGAACTGACTCTACAAGCTTTATGTCCTCTTCTAAGGCCCCAATTGAAAAAGGATGATGACCTTCAGACTGAAAACTTGACTTTGGAAAGGCTCCATCCGTGGATCTAACGCTGTGACTGGCTCAGATGAAGCAGAGGGCAGGTCCGGGCGTGCTTTAGAAGTTATTATTATCTTAAAATCAATTATAAAATGTACAGGGAGCAAACGGATTAATCCATGAAGTCAGGATAAGAACAATGTTATTCTGCAGTTTGCATTGGTTTTAAATCTAGAGCTGGATCTAATTTAGAGGAAGCAGAACTGGACAGCTTTTTGTTGTTGTTGTTGTGTTGGTCCGATTTAAATTGTCCAGTCAAATCTGTCCCCCTTTGGGTTCCAAAACAGCCCTGACCTGTCGAGGCACAGACTTCACCAGACCCGTGAAGGTGTGCTGTGGAATCTGACCATGCCACTTGCCCTAATGCTCTGTGGTCTAGTTCTGATCCTCACATGCCCATTGTTGGTACTTTCAGTAGTGGACAGGGGCCACCATGGACACCCTGACCAACACGCTCTCATCCCAACGTGGAACATACCGATGACTGTGACAAATTATCAGCATGTTTCTATTGGATTCAATTGACAACACAAAGCGTTTGATAAGGACACGGAAGGGTACCTTTCTCGTTACTATGTGACACCTAGGGGTGTGACACATCGTCGGTATGTTACACATTGAGATTAAAGCTCTGCCCTGACTGGTCTGTGGTTATGCAAACAAACTGTGATACTCTGTGTATTCTGACAACTGTCTATCAGAACCAATAATAACTTTTTCCCACAATCTGAGCTACAGTAGCCCGTCTGTTGGATCGTACCACACAGGCCAGCCTCCCCACGAACCTTGGCCATTCATGACCCTGTCTCTGTTTCACCACTGTTGCTTCTTTGGACCACTTTAATAGATACTGACCATTGCAGACGGAAACACCCTACAAGAGCAGCAGTTTTGGAGACGTTCTGACCCAGTAATCCAGCCATCACAGTTTGGTCCTTGTTAGACTCACTCAAATCGTTACGCTTTTTCATTTTTCCTGCTTCGAACATCAGCTTTGAAGATAAAACTCCATCTGCTATGTGCATCCGGGCTTCAGTGAGGCTCACCTTCTACGTCTATAGTTTGTTTACATGCTCAGTTGGCTCGCGCTCAAGTTTCTGCTGAAGAGCACCAATTTCTTCTTTTAACTCTCTTTTCAGTTTGCCTTTCAAAGTGCTTAGTTCGGTTTTTAGCTCTTGCGTAAGGTCTTTCATGTCTCTACCGATTGTAGCAAGCCAAACTCGGAGTGTCTCGTTGTGAACTTGGCGGTCCACTTCTTCTGTTGTGCCATCTTCGCTTTCCAAGACGATTCCAGGTTGTACCACAGCTTTGTATTGCTGCCGGTTCGTTTTTCTACTTCTTTGTTCATTCCCACCACCCATCATCTCACGTTTATTTGGCCTGTTAAAGTATGTGGTGGGTTTATTATGCCCAACTTAGGGGAGTAGCTAACTATGTGTCTGCTCTCTCGCCACCTTCAACTAGCTCACCATTTCACTTCAAACCAAGTGCAACTTCTGCTGTTTTCCATTAGCATAAAACTTGTCACAAGAGAACCAGGTGAGTGTTGAAGATATGCAATTTTTACATTTTCAAAGACAATTTTAAATGTTACAAATGGAGCAAATGCAGTTTGTGAGAGATGTATGTAGAGAGAGAACACTCACCCAGTCACTGCCACCCTGTTTTCGGCCTCCGTGTCATTGATTAAGTCCTTTAGTATGGCCTCCTCTAGTGGTGAATCTCTCTTTAACTGAGGCTCAGGAATGGAAGGGATGTGCTGCCTTACATCATTCTCCTACAGAAAGACGCTTCAATGACTTCCCAGCTCGACTGTACTGTTGTATTACCTGATTGCACTCTATTATATTATAAGGAAAACATCATACAACCTTTCATCTAGTCACTGATTTTAACTTTAAACTATGTGTTCAGAGCAGAACTTTTCGGCACTAACCACAGCAACATATATTTCTTTGTTTAATAGTTTGAATATAAAATGTAAACATTCTCTCGTGTACTCTTGTGAGTAACATAATAATCCACTCACCTCCACTGATTGAGACCCTGAAAGAACACAAATAAACTGACATGAGATATCATCATCCCTGAACACTATCCTTGATCATTGTTCTCATTTCCCAAGATTTTCTCTCTTTGATTCCTTCCCTTATTTCCTCGTGTCTTAAAGATGAGTTATAAAGAAGGCAGGTGTAAACCAACAGGGAAAGAATTTTTTTGTTTTGGAGCCATAATTTTAAATGAAAACAGTTAATATTAGGTATTGCACAATATAGCTGTGTTATGATGTATTGTTATATTTTATGGGCCATTTGACATATTTTATCTGTCAGATGAAGTGGAGTCATCCTTAAGAGATGGACAGAGGAGAAGCAACAAGGTGGCATAAAATAAAGAATAGAAAACTGCTAAACCTCTATAAAGTATTCGTCCATGCCTCTGCTTGCATCTTGCTTTTGATGACACAAAAAGATAAATAAGGGTGACGAATTAAATCTCTCTTCCCAGATTCTGTCCTTAAAACATAATTTAAAAAAAAAAAAAGGTGAAAGTCAGTTTAGTTGAAGCTTCCTTTACTTTATAGTGTGTTATGTTAGTACGTCAGCTTTAAAGCTGCAAGATATCCAGCAGACGTGCAGCTGCCCTCACCGTTCTGCATGTTTTTCTCCAGGTAGAGGATAAGAGTGAAAGGGTAGATGCTCAGATTCATCTCATCATGTTTGCACACACTCTCCCACTGTTTCTTATCTGACAGCTACAGTTAACAAAATACACCAGGCAGGAGCTACCATTCACATTTTGACTTCTGTGATCCTTATTACATACCTATGGACTGTATTATATCAGTTTAGTAGCATAGGTAGAGAAATAATGGGTCAAATTGAGGGATGAAAGGCGCTTAAACGCAGAGATGATGCAGAGGTGAAGGATACAAGGAAAGATGATGTAATGGGTGGAGGAGAAGGGCTGAAGGTCATCCAGGTTGCCAAGAACGGTTCTAATAATTTCCTTAAAACAGAGAAGAAGAGGCACAAACATGAAAAGAGGATCTAAAAAAGAACAGTGTGTGAAAGAACACATGGGTGCTGAGAAGGATCCACAATTACCTCTAATTCCTGATTGAAGGCGACTTCTCCCATAACATCCTGTTGGCTGTTGAGACACACCCATTTGATGCTCACATAAAGTTTCTCTCTTAAAGAAGTTGTCAACTTATTACAAAAGCAGTAAGGTTAAATATAATATCTATCGTGTCACTAAAGGCTTTTTATCAACCTGGCCATCCTGCTTGGAATTCCCATACGAACTGTGCTATTTAAACCATTTCAGCATGAATAGTTTTCGATGACTGCAAGCTTCTTTGCAACCCACCTCCACCCCCTCTGTTACCACTGAGGTTCTGCTGCTGCTGCTGCTTTGATAGAGTATGGGTGGACACCAGAGCAGAGCCATACTGTACGACCAAATATGACACACTGTGGTGAGAATATTTTGATTAAAGTTGTCCTGACAGAAATAGAAACGGTTAAGTGCCGCAGGGCTTTAAATGTGTAAAAAAAACATGTATGTTGTATTTTAAATAACAGAAAATAGCTTTAAGGCAGAATCAAGGATCACTCAGACTTTTATTATGGGGCATTATCCTGGAATATAGACATACAGCTCCAGTGAGATATGTTTCTCTTTTGCTGATCAAAATAACTGCCAGGAATCATATATCGTGATATATAACAGAAACCCTTATAAAGAGTGGCATTAAAAGCACGGAAATCATCAAAGCTTGAAGCACAGCTGTTTCCCCAACTGATTTGGGGATTGAAAACATTTTACAGTGCTTTAAAGAACTTAGACTATCAAAGGAAAAGGGATGTCCCACGTGGCAAGAAGAAAAAAGGTAGGTGCAACCTGAATCCTTACTTTCTCTGCAGCGCGTGTACTGATTTGAAGCTGTGCTGCAGGTTTGCTCTGCTTTGAAGACATACACGTGGAAGTGGAATCGTCTCAGGCTTAGACACAGTTAAATTATTTCATAGCTGAAAATGCTAGTAAAGCTCATTCTGGTTTGGAGAAAGACTACTAAGAAACGAGCAAACAAGAAAGTCTTCACTAGCACACAATTAGGATTCGACTGTTACCATGTTTATTTCTGCTTTTTTATGTGGGGATGTGACGTTGGTTCATTCTCTATACTGAAGAGAGGCAAAACGCACTAATCACAAAAATCACAGGAACACTTTGAAAACACATCAGATCTCAAACAAAGCCTTGTTTAGTAGAAGACTAAAGAGACGCTTGGTTTAAAGGCGCTTAGCATTACAGTTGTCTCTCACTGTGACTACGATGCTTGATAACTATACTGATATTGACTGAGTCGTGTATTAGGAATGAAAGCATGCAGAATTTCCTGAAAATGAAAATTATCAACCTAGAGAGTAACTGAACTCGAAAAACTCTGAAAATGGGCCGAAATTTCATTGGAGCAACTCAAAATGGTCCCCAGTAATTTGCATGGCCCCTACGTGCTTGTATGCAAGCCCGAGAATGTCGGGGCATCCTGGAGGAGTCTCGCTACCTGTGAAACTTTTGTAGAGTCCAGGTATCAACTCATGCTATCAGCAGTGACAGTGATACTAGCCAGATGCAAAACTAGTTAAAAAAATAGTGACAAACGATCAGGAGGGGAAAAATGTCAGTGACGTCCACCCTCTAACACCGTTGCTGTGTTGGGGGTTGTCTTATTGTCGCCCAGTTGTTGTGAACCTTTAGTTAATTCCATTAACACTGCAGCAGCTGAAACTAATTAACAACCCCATCTGCTGTTTAACTGACCACATCAATATTGCTGAAGTTTAGCTAATATTAAGCTATACTCTGATTAAAAAGCCTTCCTTTCATTTTTCTGAGCTGTACACATATAAACTAGAGCCTGAGTACGAAACACTGTGTATAACACTGCCTTGCCTGTAGCTGGAGCCTCCTCTGATCGTGAACTTGTAGATGAAACTCCCTGCTTTAAAGAATCGAGTTTCTGGGAGAGGAAATGAGAAGGCCTGCAACGGCATAGTCGACCTAAATGAGCTTAGGAAATAAAATGAGAAAATTTGCCAATTCATGTATTCATTGTTATAGTGAGGATTCAATAGGAAATACAGCAGGGAGAAAATGTTCAGATAGCTATACAGGGCAGATTTCACATGCAGTACTGTCCTTACATATGTTAGAAAAACAAAATTTCTTTCTCGCTTTAGTTTTTTTTTAATTACCGTATTGTCTAATGCTTAAAATTGCGACCTCGAATTCGCTACCTCGTTCACTGGGTTATCTCCGACCTCAAGCAGACCGTGAACAGTTAAATCTGTATCCGTCAATCAAACGTCTGATTCGTCTCGAGATTTGCTGAGCAGGATATATTCCCGCCTTCCGGCCGCTCGGGCTGCTGTGATTCGTTGGATCCCTCACGTCTTCTTCCAATCCACAGTGTCAGAGCAGGTGTCACTATGGTGACGGCGAAAACCGACCCAACTGTCACGTGACTGTCAGCTGACCACATATGGTAGCTAGTAGTAGGAAACTGTGCTCATGCTGGAAGTTACCTTTGCTTTATAACTTGTTAGTAATTTCTTTGAGAGGACACTGCCAGTGTATGCACCGCCTTTCCTAAAGAAGTCACTTGAGGTGAAAAAAAGGTGGGGTGGAAATATTTTTCACGTAAAATTGTTTATATATTAGAGTATGCCGTCCCCTTCCTGCATTGTAATGTCCACGTGTCTGCCTACAGAAATTATTAAAAGTGCTCTTCAAGTGTCATAGTCTTCATACACTGTGACCAGCTAAATTAGTGATGTTAGTTTACATCTTCGTGTTGCTTGCCTTTCTTATTTTGCGTTAGAGAAGCACCAAAAAGTCTCTAGTGGAACAAGATAAAATCTGTATTGTTACCAAGTTTAAGGAAGTGCTTTCAAGCAATTTTCCAGTGATGTAACACACAAAATGGGGCAAAGGGCAGCAGAAAACCAGCTAAACTCACTTTCTCTATCCGTCTTTGATAGAGCTTGGCAAACCAGTTATTCCTAACAGGGTGCAAAGTAAAGAAGGGCCTTGCAGTCCAGGATGTCGTCCACCACCACCTCCTCTGTTACCCTGAATACTGGGGTTCAAATGCCCCTCCTGGGGTTGGGGACTTACAAGTTGCACGGCTCTGAAGAAGTGTATCGCGCCGTGGATGCCGCCCTGGCTGCGGGTTACCGGGCCTTTGATAGTGCAGCTGTCTACCGGAATGAAGCCGACATGGGCCGATCCCTGAGGGAGCTCCTGCACAAGCATGGCTTGACCAGACAGGATGTGTTCATAACCAGGTGATGCACAGGCTTCTAAAGCATAAGTTGACACATGATTTCTAAGAGAACACATTGGGGCTTCTAAAGCTGACTTAAGGTGTTGCGCTGCTCATTCAGATCCCTGTTTCTCTTCCTGTGTTTCAGTAAGCTGGGCCCTAAGGATCAGGGTGAGCGGGCTATGGAAGGTGCCCTTCACAGCCTGTCTCAGCTGGACTTGGGTTACATTGACCTCTATTTGATTCACTGGCCTGGCACGCAGGGTCTAGCAGTGGCTGATCAGAGCAACCCAGGTAGACTCCACTTTTTTTTTTTCCAGGTGTTTCGAGTGATCTATATTTCATTGCTGCACTAACTGCACAAAACCCATTCAAGCTGTCTTCTCTCATTCCTCCACTGCAACATAGCAGGCATTGAGTAACGGCAGAGATGAGGTCCTAATAAATATTTGATCCCAGGAAACCGAGCTCAGAGTTGGGCCACGCTGGAGGAGCTGCATGGCCAGGGGAAGCTGAAGGCCATTGGAGTGTCCAACTATACAGTGGCTCACATGAGAGAACTAATGCAGAGCTGCAAAGTCCCCCCTGCAGTTCTACAGGTACAGTGCAGGAGTTTGAATGGAGGACAGTGAAAGACATTAGCAGCTGTTTGAAATCTCACGGTTTTTTTTGTGTTCTTCAGGTAGAGTTTCACCCACGTCTGTGCCAAGCAGAGCTGAAGAGTGTTTGTGAGGAGTATGGAGTCTGTTTCCAAGCATATTCCTCCTTAGGCCAAGGAGATCTGGTTACTGACCCTGTGGTCCTGGAGGTGGCAAAGCAGTGCCAACGCACCCCCGCACAAGTGAGCCCACTCGCTCTGCTATCTTGGGTATACCTTTGTTTTTATTGCAAACATTTTAAGGTTCTTCTGTCCCTCTCCTCAGGTGCTGCTGCGGTGGGCGGTGCAGCAGGGTGTCGCTGTGCTCCCAAAGTCATCAAACGCAGACCGAATACAGGAGAACGCCAGACTTTTTGACTTTACACTGAGCGACGCAGACATGGACAGACTGTCCGCTTTGGACTGTGGACAGAAGTACTGCTGGGATCCGTCAGGGGTCGCCTGAAACACCAGCTTGTGTCCTCCATGATGCCTTTTTGTCTTCAGTTTTACAGTGGTAGTTTTTTTTTTTTTTTTTTTTTTTTAGGGGGGGGGGGTTGGGTTGTTTTTTTTAAAGCTGTTACAAGTTTTGTGTCGACACTTTGTTAATTTCAAGACAAAAATACAGCATATTGTGGTATGAACTCTAAATCTATGGAACGTCACCCATCACATGACTTTATTGTCAACCATAAGCCATGTCTTAGTGAGAACCTTTCCCTTTGTTATTGGATAACGAAAACTTTTACATATCTGTCAGTTTAACTGTTGCTCCTTATTCTTCATAATCTCTTGCCTTTCCTTTGCCTAATATCTTTGACTAACCAGAAATCTCCATTGAACATAACTCAAAGGTCTTCTAAACCTGTGTAAAGACAATTAAAAGAACAAAATACCTTTTAAAAGCTCTCTTAAAATTATTTATTTAGACCAGAGTTTTCACAGTTGTAGAGAAAATACATTTACAAGTCATTAAAACTGAAAAAGAAACCAAAATAAGAAAAAAAAAGTAATATTAAATTTTTATTTTCTCCACACACACACACATCTCCAGATTCAAGTAATACTAAGGATGGTTGCAAAAAATCCAGGTGCCCAGGCAGGTTTGGGGTGTGTTCACTGTCACGGATGTTTAAAGTCAAAAAGAGTTGCCAAACTCCACATCAGCCATTTTATAGTGTACGCGTGTGTCACTTAAAAATCTCATGACAGTAAATGCACCGGGACATTTTTGTGCTTTCTGTTTTTCCTCTGAGTGTAACTTGTGAAAGCGAGCAGTGAAGTTTAAGGCTGTAATTGGGTAAACAGACGAGGCTGGCTATGCGGCGTCACAGGTCACAGCATGTTCAAGGCAGTTCTTTGCAACATTAAATTCATTTAAATTCCATCTGATCTTTATTTTCAGCAGAGTAAAGCTTTATAATCTGACCCAGAGTTCTCAAAACTGTGTGTGCACTCCCTGCAATTGGATAACATGGGTCTAACGTGTTAAAATGCAAAATGCTATTTCTTGCTTAAACACTCGTGTCTCTAGAAATCTGATATCAGAAAACTCCTCATCCCTTTTTTATAATGGGAAGTAGTTTAAATTTGACAAATGACCAGTCAAGACACATGTGACCAAAAGGATGGTAGAACAGGATGAGTGTCAGGTAAAGTTGCCACCGTTTGATTGTCTGGAATTCTCTGATTAAAAACCAAGCTATATATATTTATATACGCATATATATATTTTTGAATTTGAAAACCATATAAATGCCTGCACACCCGAGCACTTCACAACTCAACGCTACAAGTCGAGAGGAAGGAAGAATAAGACAACTTGAACAAACCCACTATCATTTTCAGCAATCACGTATTTATAAACAAGCCACAAGTAGCCCACTCATGTTTACCGAGCTGCACAGAAATGCTGATCTTTGCCCTTAGTTAGAATTTCCATAAAGCATATATATTATGCGCCTTACGTGCCTAAAAAACACCAGCAAAGCTGGCATCAGATCAGCACTTCTAAAGCTAAGGCATGAGAGTTTATGAGCCCATTTTAATCACATCCCCTTACAGGTCAAAGTGATCAACTCACATTTAAACTGATTAAAAACAAAATAAACAACAAAAAACATCAGGATGTGATTTCTCCTGAAAATCCTTCAAGCAAAAAGCAAGTGGAAATCCCTCATTTTTAATGTGACTGGACTCTGTATTCACCCATGCACCGAGAGCTCAGCACGCAACATTTATCACAACAGCCATGGATTGTACACTGCCTATTGCTGGGTTAGCCGAGCTTAACAGCACGGTAACCTCGTTAATAAAATCTGGCTAAACCATCTTACTCACCCCCTCCCCACCCTTTACCATTTCATAAAATGTTAAAATATTTACACATAAAAATTTCAATTGTTTGTTTATGCTCGTCCAAGGCTTTAAAAACATATTCATATTGGATTGTGCCTTACTGTTTAACGCCCTCAGCTATTATCCCTGAAGTTTTACAAAAAAAGATATTACTTCTGCATCAGAGATTGTCCTTGTAAAAGATTTTTCCTTTTTTTTTTTTGGGATAAATTTGTGATATAAAGCAGATGATAGTTGAGTACAGTTGTTTAAGAAGAGGCCTAAACCGAATGCCAAAAAGAAAGAAAGAAAAAAGTACTGTCTCCTGTTGCTGGCAGATCGTTTTGGCACAATATGAGCGTGCAAGTCAAACACGAACAGCTTCTGGAGATTTCCTCATGAAAATGAGGAAAGCAGGAAGGAAAAAAAAAAATCTAACAGCATTCAATTTGGCCTTCAGTAGTCAGGTGTTATTCCTCTCTCCATACACAGCACACCGTGCAATGTCAATGTGAGAGACAACTGTAATGCTAAGCGTCTTTAAACCGAGCGTCTCTTCTACGACTAAACAAGGCTTTGTTTGTGTGTTTAGAAGAGATTATAGCCCCTCTCTCGGCCCATCTTTTTATCCGTTTTGCAGGATTCCGGCAGCAGTTCCTCCTCATCACTGCCTTTCAATTCCACAGTGGACTTCCCAATAACATTGTTTACACCACACTCAACACGAGTACAAAAGTTCTATTTAAAGGTAGTTAACAATGACATAAAATGGCATGACTATGATGGGATTCACTGAACATGTACTTTTTTGCTTTTTACTGCACGTCCCACTCTTTTTGATCGAGCCAAATCCTCTTCAGTCTTGTTCTGATCTTAAATATTGTCTCTCGGCTACAGTTTCCCCAATCCGCTCCTCCGGACCTTGTATCCTTGTCCTCTCAGTGCTTACTCAGTGCGTTGGTTGTGGTTTTCAAGATGGTTGTTCTCTCCTTCAGTCTCTTGGTGACTAAAGAGATAGCTCCACCAGGTTTTAGAGTGGTGCAGCTTCTTGACCTTCATCTCCTGCACAGTGAAAGAGGAACAATGTCAAGTTAGCAACCTATCATCACCATCTTTTTTCCCCCAAAAAACTAATTTAAGCCTTGACTCACTCCCATTCTTACCCCTTTATCTAGTAAGCTGTCAAACTCGTCACTCATTCGTCGAAGCTGCCTGCCGTACTTCTTGGCAGCCCACAGAGCAGGGGGAGCTGACTTTGACCTTCGCCTGAATGGGTCTCCCTCTGTGGGAGTACAGACCTCATCCTCCCCTCTAGCCATGAGCTCCTCATCCCTGGCAATTGAGGAAGTGTGGGACTCTGAGTTCACCCTGAGCCTTCCAGCAGCTAAATGGAAAAAGGAAAAGTGAGATGGGTTCAGAGTGTTTTAATGTAAGGCAGATAGAAAGGAGGAAATAAAGAGTAATGTAGGAATAGAGGAATTTAAATCATTAGTTGTCTCTGCGACCAGCGACTGTTATTGTACACTGTTATTTTGGCTCTTTTCAGCTGCACGGTAAAAAAAAGAGCCAAAACATCCTCCTATAGTGCTTTGAATGAAGCAATTCAAAATGCAAAACAGGTTAGCTTACAACGCAACCTCATTTTAATGTCCCACCCCAGAATGCATCTCAAGAAAAATAAGGAGAAAGGATATATTCTAAACTTCTCTACAGATACAGCCAAGAAATGGCTAAATAAAGGGGTGGGGGGGATCTCATCTAGAGCAGGCTGTGGTAACGTATGCTGCAATATATGTTTTGCCATCAGAACTTCTGCTCAGTTAATCCACAACATACAACAAGGTGCAACATCCAGGGCTGAACAGTAAAGCCAGTGCACAAGTCCCAACAGCTTGCCCTCTTAAAGTACAGTTAAAAAAAATAAATACTGCAGCTATAAACATGTTTACAACCATATACAAAAAAAAACAATGTTTTAATCTGTTCGCATAATTGCACCCCTCATGCCAAGTGCGTGCCACTGGTTGGGTTGTACTAAAAGACACAAACAAACCAATCAGCTTTTCAGCAAGTGTGTTTTAAGTCTATTTTTTGTTTGCTTACCAAAATTAATATCATACTGTAATAAGGACATCCCTTGCTTCCCCCCCCAGTTCTACCTCGTGATTCAAACTGTACATAACAGAAAGAGGAAGCCACAGCGATGTCACCCTCTGGTTTGTGGGAGATCGCCTGAAAGCCTCAAGCATTGTGGCCTTGGCTGTTGTTTTGGAAACCGGGTGCAAAGTGACCACATCTGAACGCGTGAGCTGGGGAGTTATCACTAATCCACAAATCTAATTATGCACAATTTTAAGTGTTGATATGGTCCAAAGGGGTTGGCTATTCCACCGTATATCAGACAATTTATTTTGTGTTCCTACCTGTCGTTTTGGTTACAGGAAGGGAAAGCGTCTGGGGCTTGCTTTCTTGAGCTTGTCCTGCTGACTGTTGGTTTTCTCCTTCCCCTACCTCCTCTGATGCCTCTGAATCACTGTCTGAAATTTTGAAGTTTGCAGCCATCCTGACATCTGGAGAGATAGGGTGGTGTTGGAAATATGAACGACAAAAACGGTTAAAGAAATGACAGTGTGTCCTTAAGTGCATGCACATAACAGATCAATATTGTTATGACCGCAGCAGGTTAATACTGGCGTTGCTCTGCCTTTGACCTTTCAAGCAGATATAGAAAAAAACCCCACAATGATAAATTGATTATTTTTTTAAATTTACATCTTATTCTAACAGAAGACTGCACTGCAAAAAGTTGCTATATTGCAAGTGTGCAATTTTATTGTCATATAACACATTACCCAATTATGTGTAAATATACCTAAGACTCGTAAAATGGGATAATTCATTGTATCGGTGGAACAGCCACAGAGCACACCCAGCGGGCTATATCTTTCTTTTTAATGCCTCTGATACTGGCCGGTCCAAAGGTATTTCACTTTAACTACCCACAAGATACCAGACTTGTTTTGACAACACGGGCCTGTATTTGGTGTTATTAATAAGGATTTGATACTTGACTGTTGCTAAATTAACCAATACACCTTCTTCTTCGGTAAACACACTCTCTCGCTTGTTTTGTTGTTGACTGAAGAGGACAAAAGAAAGTTCCTTAAGGGCGGAAGCTGCTCCGGCCAACCTTAGCTAGCAGCGTTTGTAAGGAAATGACTCCACAAAAAACGACTCCTTACCCGAATCTTTATCGTGTGAGCCTCAAAAGTGCGAGTGTGTCTTTAGTTTGCTTCATACGGTCGCAGCTGTTGTTGTCCGCCTCTTGTCTTTTTACTCTACTGCACACTTTAGCTCCGCGCTCACCCAATCGCCGCGCGTCACTGCACCGCAGCGGCGCGCTGACGTCACTGTTGCGAGCTAGGACTGGGCTGTGCCTTTGTTTGTCTCACCGGCTTACCGTAATATGCAGCGTAGATGCGCAGTACCAATTAACTCCAAGAGCCGCCGCATTTTTTTTAACTGCTGGATTTCTAGTAAAATTGCATAATAAAACTTTATATTTAAGAGTCCCGCTTTTACAATCCCACACAATAAATAATACCGAGGTTGCATAAAAAATGCTCTTAAATTAAAAGTACTGCAATTTTACAGTTAGTCTTTATTTGTTTTTTGTTTTGTTTTTTTATTTAGTTTAATAGGAAAAAATATGCTGCACTCACAAAATATACATTTATTAGTGTGTCATTACATCTCCTAACAAACTAATGCCTTCTTATGAACTTAGAATTATGCCAATGAAAATACTTTTTTTTTCATTCAAACCTTTATTTAAACAACAGTACAATACAAAATAGAATTAAACAGTACCACATTAATGGTGTTGTACTTACAAAAAAAAAGATTGCATAACATAGACAAACAAATAAATGAACAATATTCAGAACCTACGATATAAACACGCGAGGGGGAAAAGTAACTGATCAAACCAAAGAATAAAGTGATTGAAAGATCTTTATTTTTTCACAAACACCCATAGTTTTTATAGCTTTTGGGTTAGTGGAGTTGTACAAGTTCAAAGGAGAATACATAAAAAGAGGGATGTCTTCCTAAACATTTGGACTTGTGAATATGAAATGTAGCCATTAAAATTAACAAGTTAGTCATATATCTGTTATCAATGTTGAATTGTCTTTGGTTTTTGTGTAGACCAAATAAAACATATTTCCAAAACAGTACCAATCCTTTAAATACATTTTCTGAGATAAAAACATAAGCTCTGCCAAAAATCTTGCACAAGGTTACAAAACCAAAAAAGATGCATAGTAGAGTCCTTGGAAGTTTTACAAAAGCTACAGCTTGTATCAATGTCTCATTTGAATTTGCTTTGAAGATAATCTTTAGATGGATAAATTCTGTGTATTAATTTATAAGAAATATCTTTAATTTTGTTGGTAATTAAAAACTGATTAGGGAGTCTCCAAACTTCCCAATATTGTTGTCAGTAATTATCATCAGCAGATTAAACATGTGACCCTCCCATCTCCAGACAGCTGGCTAAATGACAACAGCAACTGGATATAAGCTAATATGCCAGCTAATGTTAGTTTTGAGTGTCCTAAAAAGAAAAAAGACCCTTTTCCTATGATAAAAAGTTTTCTTACATTCTTATGTCTCATGAGAGTTTATTAGCTAAATGTCTGAGTCTTACAATGTTAGATCCGCTTAAAAGAAAGTTTCACTAATGCCAGCGAGCATCAGCTAAAAGCGTAAAAGCAGACAGAAAGGTTCAGGATATCCTCAATAACTCACCTCAGCATCACTGTCACTGGACAGAAGTGAGTTTCACTGACCCACAGTTTCACTGTGGATCTGACTTTTATGGCCTTAAAGTGTGGCCTTACCTTTACTAAATTGCTCCACTCCAGGTCTACAAGTCAGGTTTTTAGGTCTTCAGACAGGGGCCTCTTATGATTCCACGTACCCATGTGAAGGTAAGGATGACTTTGCTAAACCAAAGTACCAAAACTTTGGAACATCTAGAGTTTCTTGATTTGCACTGCACTGCTTGGGAACTTGAAACGTCAGCTTGCTCCACAGATTTTATATATATTCGATGGAATCAGGTTAGGGAACTCCATGATCTTAATGTGCTTCTTCTTTAGCCACTAAGAACCTTCACAGACATCTTTAGCCACTCCTTTGTTGCTTTGGCGGTATGCTTTTGGTCACTGTCATGCCAGAAGACTCATCCATGACCCTTCTTCAGTATTCTGGCTGAAGGAAAAAGGTTCTTGGGCAAGATTTTATGGTACGTGCCCCCATCCACTGGCCCCTCAATGCAGTGAAGTCGTCCTGTCCCCTTAGCAGAAAAAATGCCTTAAATCATAATATTTCCACCTCCATGCTTGACTGTAGGGATGGTGTTCTTCAGGTAATACTCAGCATTTCAGCTTCTTCAAACATGGCAGGTCGAGCTAAAACGTAAGACAGGCCTGTACTTTGCGGGTGCTGCAAAATTTCAGTTATGAATTCAATTATGGTATATGTGTTACCAGTGGTGACTGTAGTCCCAACTGCATTCAGATCATTAATAAGCTCCTCCCATGTAGTTTTGGGCTAATCAAACACCTTTCTCATAATCACTGTCACCCCATGATCTAAGATCCAAGATTTTTGGATCACGGAGCTCCAAACTGAGGGTGACTGATCTTTCCATTTCCAAATAATCGGTCTGGAAGAGAGGTTGCAACAGAAGAAACTGATTCTGTGGACAGACATAAGTTTATATAATGAGTTGAGATTGGGAGTATCTGTAAATGGCTGAGTTAACAGAGTTGTTGTGTCGGAGCCAGAATTCGGGCTCGGTTATAGGGGATCAAATACTCATTTTAAGTCAATGACATGCAAATAAATTTATAACTTTTATGTAATGTAATGTTTTTTTCTAGATTTTTTTGTTGATATTCTGTCTCTTTCTATTAAAATGAAACTAATACAAACATTTGAGACTGTTTAATTTAAGTGAGCATTTAAGTGAACAAACATGCTAATTCAGCAGTGGATTAAACATTTACTGTATCTGATTAATATGACTATAAATACAATACAAACTTTGCCTTATAAAGAGCAGGTAGAAGTAACTCCATAGTCATTTAAATTACATTTATGATGAAAAATGCTCTTTTCTTTTCTCCTTCCTGAAATGAAGTGCAGGGAGGACTGACAGCAATTTGTTGCTATTCCCTGTGAGAGCACCAGGTGGGGAGGCAGGACTACAAACTGAGCTGCAACTTAAGTCGAGAAAGTAATGGGCATAAACTGTTGTTATCCTACGTGTAACTACAGCTCCAGAGGGAGTTCCTGCATATCTATGGCTTCAGCAATAATGCGTCTGTCAGAGAACTGATAATGTGAAAGCCTGGCCTCGAGCAAACCTGTATATGGCTCAATGTCCCATGTGGATTGCACTTCATCATCATCAACACAGAAAAGTCAACCATGTAATTATTAACCTTTAACTTGTTTTAAAAAATGTAACGCTGCCTCTAGTCCTCATCTCCACCTTTACATCATTCTTCTCTTTCCATCTTTCCATCAGTCTGTTTTTGCAGAGTCAGTAAATGACACCTGAACAGGAGGAACAAACTGTTTCTGTGGACACTGTGATGTGATTTGAAGCGATGTGATGCAGCATTCTCTGATTCAGTGTATCCAAATGGAGCTAATGTGAGTTTACAAGTTTAGACAAACATCCAAAGCCTTTCATACACTAATGGATCGTCTCAGAAAAGAAATTATTAAATAATCTGTTCTTTTTCACTTCTTTTGACCTCTATTTTGGGATGGATTTCATAGAAATTATACAAGGGACTTTGGGTTGGATTTGGAAAGCTATACAGTTAATATCTGCTTTAATCTGTGTGTGTGTGTGTGTGTGTGTGTACTCCCCTTAAAACTGCCATCCATGACAGTGTGTGAGTGTCAAAGCTCTTACGCACTCTGTATGATCAGGATAATTTTCACACGCAAGCATGGAAGCTCAGAAAGTGTGCGTTTGTGCATGAGTCTGCTGGATTTGAGCTTTATCCGAAGGAGCTATACAATTAGCATCCATTTATATCTCCCTGTACCAACCTCGCCCTGCCTCCCTGCCCCTCATCTGCTAGTTATTTTGGGAAATGGAGGCGTATGCACTCCCACACTGTCTCCAAACCACCACTCAGTGTGTTTCAGTGCACCCATCTGTGTGTGTGTGTATGTGTGTGTTTGTGGTTGTGTCCAAGCAGATCCCAAAATGTTCCTTTCAATTTAATGCCCCGACACAGCCTGTCTACCGGCACCACCACAGCTGCACTCTGTCCTTTCGAATATTTTCCTGCCTTTGCAGACCCAAGTTCAGTCAGTTAGCTCTGTGCTGGTGGCGAAGAAGGAGTTTTTGAATACCTGAGTGAGAAAGAGAAGAAAAGAAAGGTGATATGAAAGAAAAGGACAATTTGGTTACCCAGTTCTGAAAAAAATATTAGAAATGCAGTGTGTACCCGCTACTTTGAAATGCAGCGATACAGACAAAGAAAGTGAAAAAGCAACAGATGAACAGATCAAAAGTAAAAGCAGTCCAAGGGATTTGAGAGGTGTCTGAGAGTGCAGAGGAAGAGGTAAGGTAACGGAGGAGCTGAAAAGGTGACATCGTCTGACGGAATAAAAATGAGCTGGAGAGACAGAAATTCAAGGATGGCACATGTGAAAGAGACAGGAACACAGAGAGAGAGCAAACTTAACCTACATCAGAGTGAATTCACTCCTGCAGCCCGCTGCTTCGACTCGAGCCCTTTCATCACTGCTCTCAGTACATGCTCATTATATACGGACCGCTCCCTTGCTGTAGTACCAAGTCACTCTGTGATCACAAAGCTGGCATTTAGCAGCTTTCTAATTTGATCCACCCCGCCCTTGTTTAGCTTGCTGGTCTTATGAACCAGCTCTTCCTAAGGTCTTAAAGCCTGGGAATATATAAATGGGTAAAAACGTCTTTTTCTGTGGTGCAGAAAAATATCAAAACATATCAAATCGATCCCATCTGATAACAAACAAACAAGTAATAGCCTGACAGAGGAAAGCAGTGTGCTTTGATCATTTATAGCAATCAATGTTTGGACCAAAAGTGGTCCATATCTGCAGTTATTGTTGGTTCGCGATGACTCAGCTCAGCCTCAGGTCCACCCTATATATATAGCTATGTAGTGGCATTTGGGCCACATCTGGGCCACAAAACACTGCTGTGTTCTTGTCTAGCCTGGTGACTTTTGGGCCACATGCACTCCACATAACATTTGCCAGAGCTGTAACTGAGACAAACATGTCACAATGAGCCCACACAGGGCCCAAATGTGTCAGCTCTGGACTGGGATGATTTGCGCCACTTTCATATCTGTAGCCAGTTTGCAGAGTTTAATATAAATAATGAAAATAAAGAAGACGGCTAACCTAGCTCTGTCTAGAATCAAAA
The DNA here is from genome assembly GCF_041146795.1 of Maylandia zebra. Taxonomy (NCBI): domain Eukaryota; kingdom Metazoa; phylum Chordata; class Actinopteri; order Cichliformes; family Cichlidae; genus Maylandia; species Maylandia zebra. The sequence goes on along the minus strand of NC_135169.1, from coordinate 43,536,763 downwards.
AATACACCTACCAGAATCAAAAATATCGCTAAATGGTATCTTCATTTACTATTTAGAAATAAAAGTGTAACTTGGTGACTTTGGTGAAGATATATAATTCAACACAAAGCCACTTGTGAAACTGGAACATGACATTTTACACTTTTGTTATTTTTTGGTGGTTTAAAAACCAGTATTCATTTATAATAGCAAAAAGTTGAGTTGCTGTAATGTGAAATTACCAGAGTAGTGATTTCCCGTAGGGCTGGGCGATATATCGAGTTTTTTAAAAATATCGATATATTTTTATACGAGATATAAGATGTGATCATATCCTTTATATCGATGTAGTCTATGTTACGTTATAATTAGAGTTGTGGAGCCACAAGTTCGCCTCTCTTTCGTCCACTTTTGTCTCTACGCAACGTTACTCCACAACTCCCCCTCCTCCCCCATCGCTTCACCTGCAGGCAACGACAAGATGGACACGGCAAATCTCCGTTAACGAGTTACTGCGCATCGCCCCGTGCGTGGGGCTGGACGGCGTCAACGTGTTAACGAGCTAACCACGCTAACGCCGTGCAGCCCAGAGGGACTGCACAGCCTAGAATCCTTTCATTCTCTCATAAGTTGACAGCGCGCCTTATGTATGAATTCTGGTTGTGCTTGAAAAACAACATAGTTTTCTTTTATTTATGGAGCATTATTATTTAATAAATGCTGATAATTTATTTTTAAGTAGTTTTTTTTCATGTACATCTGTGCTGTATGTTAATAAAAGTGCCTGTGTGACATCTGGGACACAGCTTTGACTAAGAACTTTCTTTTTGTTCTTACTTTTTGGCTTTAAAAGAAATATCGAGATATATATCTTATATCGCCATCCAGCTAAAAAATATCGAGATATGAATTTTGGGTCATATCGCCCAGCCCTAATTTCCCGATTTGCAGTTATTACACTAAGCTAAGCTAAGTAGCTCCAACCTCATGTAAATTTAATCCTTATCTCAAATCTCAAACTTCTTATTTTAAATACTTGATTATTGATTTTGGTAAGAAGCAACAGTAGCTAACAAAGGTTTGTTTGCCTTTCTCTATGAGCTGAAGGTTAGCAAAGGTTCCACCCAAGCTAGTTCTCTGCTTTGACAAAGAAAAAAACCCACACTTCTGTCTGTTCCTCTTTTTTTAACCCTCCAGTATCATCACATGGTTGGGTTGTTTTCATGTGGTTGGTCTAGGCTGTGTGTGTGAGTTCAGTTCAGAGGCTCATCTGAAACACATGTATCCTTTATATGTCATTAAGGTACAGACTTATTCATTAACTATCATTATATTGTATAATGACACTTAATGAATAGCAGCTGTTTTTTTTATATATAAAAAAGGTTGCTCAGATAGGCTTTTACTGTAAAACCTGACATAGTTGTGCATGATTCCAGGTCTTAATCAGCCTTTCTTCAGTGAGTTCAAAAGAAATAATGCATGATTAAGCAAGGACTCTGCTAATGACCACAATATGGTCATTAGCAGAGTGCGGCTTTAATTATCTGTGCTTAATTCAGCTTTTGTTGGCTAATCAGTATTTTTTTTAGCGTGAAGCCGTACCTACAAATTGAAATTGTTCAATCAGCGTAATGAAGTGCAAATGTGTTTCTAAAGGGTAAAACACACTTTAACTTGTGGACCGTTTTGTTCACTAAACAAGAGTTAAAAATGAATGGTACCAACCAAAGCAAGACTGGTTAACATTTAACAGTTATTCTTTTGGCTTTCTGGGTTCAAAGGGAGAGCAAAGTCTAATTTCACTTGATCTAGAAACTTCTACTGAGAAATGTGATAGTATTCTGTAGGATACATCTATGATGTGTGCTAGTTGTTTTCACTATTAAAAGAGAACTGAGCTAGAGTTAGTTTATGCAGGCCTTGAGATCAAGCTTCATGCAGTCCCAGCAATATTTGCTGATTAACTGTGCTATGCTCTCGCTTTTCAAGCCTGTCCAAAGCTGGCATGCATCTGCAAGCCGTTTTGCAACCCAGCTTCTTCCAAGCTCTGATTTTTGTGCTGTGTCTAATACTGATACTGTCATTCATGCCTGCTCAGATCTGTGTGGAGATCCTCCTGCTCCTCTCAGCACAGAGCCGAACCTCCAAATATACTGCATTTTTCAGACTACAGGGCACACTTAAAATCCTTTATTTTTCACAAAAATAAACAGTGCACCTTATGTATGAATTCTGGTCGTGCTTACTGACCTCGAACCGATTTTATGTGGTACACTGCGCTCAAAAGTCGGTCAAAAAATGTTTTAGTACGAGATTTCTGAAAAAATTCAAACATACAGCTCTGCTATCACTTCCGACAAAAATGAAGACAGAAAACTAAACAACAGTGACTTTTGTAGAGTTACTGAAGTTGGGCTAGCTGGTATATACTGATGTGCTACGTGATCGCTAGCAACATAGCTAGGTTAGCATAATAAACAGTGAAGCTGGAGGATGAACGCTAACTTTTTCCACTCGATAAAAGTTAACACGAGGGTTCCTGATGGTTAGGGACAAATGCAATCGCATGGCAGGATGCTGTAAACGGACCAAACTTCAGTCAAGAGAACAACTAAGATAATCCATCCACAATACGAGGTTAGTCATTAATATACTGCAACAACATGGGAATGGAGCAGCTGCGAGAGAATTCAACATTAATTAATCAATGGTACCGAGGTGGAGGAAGAATGAGTTGAGTAAAGTCTGACTTATCTGACTGTTTTGTTTCGCTTACTGCGCCTTATAATCCGGTGCGCCTTATGTATGAAAACAGACCCGTTCATCGACAGTGCGCCTTATGGTCGAAAAATGCGGTAAATGACCTCTTTTAACCGTGGTGGTCATGGCTGAAGACCTTTTAATTCACACTGGATTTGTAAGTTTGTACTATGTATGTTAGCTAAGATGGTTGAAACAGTTTAACAGTATCTCAGTTGTGTTTATTCCGCCAGCCATATATTGATTTGCCGCTGTCTTTCATATCAAAAGTGTCAGGTCGTAGCAATTTATTTCAAGGTATCAGGCAACACTTTTCAGTATCTGTGCTTGGGGCCTCTGTTTTTCTTGCCATCCTCCAGAAAAAGGGGTAATCCATCCTCCTTAAAGATTTTATTTGCTTACTGACACTGATGAAAGGCAGGAAATTGGGTGGAGAGGAAAAACACGGTGCAAAACAAGACACATTTCCAGCCCAGACGAGAGTACACGGCATCTGCATTAGTAGATTCATCTTCCTCACTGACTAATTCTCTTCTCCATCATTTCACCCACTCACGAGCTCATCATTTTTGCCTCTTATTTTTTTGTTTTCAATTAGTCTGCCCTTCTGCGTCCATCACTTGTTGCCCCTCTGTACCTGTTTCCCCCTCTTTTCTCCTCATCTGTCGTTACTGTCATGGTCCTGGGCCATGTTGGCCCAGTGTTCTTAGTTTCCTTGTATGTTTGTATTTTGTTCCTTGCTTAGGCCATGTTTTCTGAGTTGCCCTGTTGTGTTGTTCCCTAAGTGTTTTCCCTTCATGGCTTTTACCCCCTGTGTGCCCCTCTGTGTATCTGTGAGCCCTCGTCTCTCCTTATGTTTTATTCCATGTTTCCCCTGCCCATTATGTCTAAGTTCTCCCCGTGCTCTCTCTTCCCCCTGTGTGCCCTCTATGTATTTATGAGCCCTCGTCTCCCTTTGTGGTTGTTTCATGTTTCCCCAGCCCGTTATGTCTGTGTTTTCCCCGTGCTCTCTCTCCTCCTGTCTGAACCTCTGTGCACTTCCTGTTTACTTTGTGACTCTCACGCCCGTACATGTCATGTTCAGTTCACCCCGCCCTGTCTCGTTATGATTATCAGTGTCACCTGTGTTCCCCGTGTGTTCCCACTTTCCTCGTTAACCCTCTGTGTATTTCTGTCTGCGTCTCCCTCTGTTCAGCGTGACGTCGTCCCTCATGCTGTGTGTGGATCTCCCTGTGGCTCGCTGTAAGTTCTTAGTTTGTGGCTTCCCAGTTTAGTTTAGTTTGTATGTTTGTTCTACCGGCAAATAAAGCTGTGTTTTGAGTTCATTCCCTCGAGTCTGTGAGTCCTGCATTTTGGGTCCAACTCCCGCTTGCCGCACAGCGATTCATGACAGTTACTTCCCGTCTCACCCTCGACTCACCCTGATTTCTTTTCTCCGCTTCTCTTTCATGTAGTTTCAGTTCTCCCTCTTTCCTTCCTTCCCTCTTTGTATCTGGGTTGTTGAACTAGTTCACCAGGAGCTTCCTCGCTGATGGCGCCATCGCTTGTGTTTAATTGATGCTGTTTGATAGAAACAAGCTGCTTGTTGGATTCACTCAGGTGGTAACAAAATCTTAAGAGCCCTTATGAGGTAAAACTCGAGAGGCGAGTAAAACATTTTTGGGGGTGTCTGCAATTTCACTTTTGGAGTTGTTTTCTTGTGTTTGACGTTAAGAAAAAAAAAAGGTTCACACAGTGTCACGATGAACACTTTTGCTTTTCTCCGATTGCACTTTCATTTGGCAAAGTTAGAGAGAAGTGCTGTTAAAAAAAACTAAACTGTAGAGCGGGAAACACAATTACATTAACAAACTATTGAATTCTAATGAGAACTTACACTCGCTGCTGGCACCAGGACGGCGCAGTCAGCAGAACAGAAATGGGATGAGTAGCTGTAACATTACCATAACAATACAAATCTGCATAAAAATAATCAAATAAAGGCTGTGATAGATGGACATCATTAAAGGAAATGGAATTGGAACCCATTTGCCTATAACTCAATGTATTTTTCATCCTTAGGTCATCACAATGCTCCGCTCAGCTACTGTAGAACTTAGTCCAGTCGCCGCTGGCTACTGAACGTTTCATCAACTCAGCTTTACATTTTAAACCGCACAGCTCGAAACTGCACGCTGGCATAACATGTGAGGAAAAAGTGTGTATCTGCGCCTATATATGTGCGACTGTGAGCTTGTGTGTGGTGATATGAATCACAGTGAAAGGTCACTATGGCTCGAGGAGAGATGAAACAGAGGAGAAGTGATGAATTGCACTCGGACCATTTTCCCTGCAACACTCCAGGTTGTAGTGAACCACGTGAGTGCGTGTGTGAGACACAAGAGAGAGAGAGAGGGAGGGCGTTCAGGTGCGCACGAGTAGGTGTGTGGCACACGTGTGCGTGTTCCCGTGTGTGTATGCTCAGCAGAAGTAAAGTAAGAGGAAATAAATGCTATAGTGTGTAAAGGATAAGAGAGAAGTATCACACGGTCATAGACGCGGGCTCGCAAACTTGACAGTTTATATGCACAGCAGCACGTGTGCATGTTGCGGTTGTACTGGACACTCTCGCAGTTACACTCATCATTGCGAAGTGGAACTCTCCATAAATGACTTGCATCACTTGCATAAACTTCTCCTTTCATTTTTGGGCAGCAATTATGGAACAACAACGATCGGCAGGGGCGCAGAATATTAGAAATGTGTTTGCGGGGGTGGTGGATGGTGTTGACATGAGCTCAGGATACATGGGATTGGGGAGGAGGGGGTTTCTACAGTTGTGCCTGGGCTTTGCTTTTCGGTCACGGGTCTGATTGGTTTCTGTCCCCTGATTATGCAGCGCCTTTTCAGCACAAACCAATAACCCAGCAACTGAATATGTCAGCTGGGTTTGAGTGCTGCCATCATCTATGCCTTTAAAAAAAATGTGTATATATATACATGTATATATGTATGAGTATGTGCATGTGTGTTTGAACAGATGGACACGAATGCTACAGTGCATCAACTGTTTGTGCACATAACAGCCGCTCCCTGAGCCACATAAGCCCTTACCAATCAAGTTTTATTGTAACTGACGATGAGCTCAACAGCCACAACACCACAGCCAGAGATGCTTTGATGCACTTGTAAGGCCATTAGCTCTGTAACAACCTGGAGTGGACAGAAAAGAAGCAACTGGTGCGTGTGGGAGCATATGTTTTCCTGATTGTGGATGTGGTTTGCCAAGACAGGACCGTGGGTATATACAGGCAAACGATACAGTTTTATCCAGTGTTTCTGAGCAGACGTGAGAGGGACCGGGTGTAATGTGGCTGTGATACTTATTTGCTCGCAAAGGATCAGGGCTCATTTTCTCACAATCCTCCTCATCATCATTGTGTTCTGTTTCACAGCTCCCCTATGGACTGTACTCAGCATGACTTACGATTGCTTCAGTTGTCTGACACAGTGAGTTTGAGGCAGCTCATGAATAGTCAGGAGCCAACGGTGCTTTATAAAGTTGGAGATAAAGCGGAGTGGGGGCATATTAGCAGGCTACTGTGTAATCATGTCCAAGGTCTGAGCGGTCTTCATGGGGAGATACGAGGATTGCATAATGAAAGTTGGGGACTTTGGCCTCTAGTAGACTTTATTACTGAACATAGCTTCAGTAATTACATTAGGGTGTTTCAGGCAGCGCCTTGTTTACACAAGTTTGCTGGTTGTTTTTGGAATTTCTTTAAAAGTATTAATATAACATCTTATAGGAAGTGAAAGTGATGTGACTGCAGATGCATATTGTGAAATAGTTGTATTCTTCCATTAGGAAATTGATGTTACAGGCTCAAGACTTAAGCAGCTTTATTGTCATATAATAACCTACAGCTCCTGTAGAGTATAGAGAATACCAGAATCGACAAAACGTGCACCAACACCAACCCATGTGTGCCAGATAGTTCAAAAGAGTACAATAATTTCGTAGTAACATTTTGTAAATACACAGTAAAACTAACTTTCTAAGGCTGACTTTCTCTGGCCTCTGCAGCATTTTATGTGTTGCACCTTTGAAGCAACTTAAGAAAGAAATGTTTTCAGCAAAGGCTCAAAGATGAGAGGTGTTATCAGACTAGTCTCTGTTAGATAGTGTGGCTTTACTAACCCTAACCTCAGTACCTGTTCCAGGCAACAGGAAGGAATAGAGTTTGTGTGAAGTGTGTAAATGTGTGTGTAGGGTCATCTACAAAACTGGTGATTTTGTGTAGGCAGCGTGTAGTGTAAATATCTGAGATGCAAAAAGGAGAGACAATATTCTCAGCTGTCCTCACTTTCTCTTGCACGGTCTTGTCTGAGATGAAGCGGGCAGTGATTCAGCTGGTCGGGATGCTCTCGATGGTCCCTTTGTAGGATGTGGTAAGAATGGAGGGAGGGAAATGAGCTTCTCTCAGCCTTCGCAGAAGGTAGACAAACTACTTGAGTATTGTTTGGCTAAAATTTAACAGCAATAGTCACCTGGGGGGACATTTAGGGGAATGCGTTTACCCTTGTTACTTGGACAACACAGTCGATGAAAGAGAAGCCAGCGGGTAGTTAGCTTAGCATGCGAGGGTAAAAATAGTTGTGATTAAGATCAAATGTGTTATTTATTTATTTAAACTTTTGAGGCGCTAGTAGGTGGGTTTTGCTGCCATCAAACACAATCAGTTTCACAGTTTCAGGCCTCTTGCTAAGCTAATGTGCTAATGTCAGGAAACATGAGAGGTGTGTCAATTTTTATGAAGCTGAGCTGTGCTTTTAGACTTTAGGGAAAGAAAAGGTCCAAAAAAACTACAATGTGCTGCTTTTGTATTTTAGTAAAATGAGGCATAAGAGGTCAGCTAGCTCTAAAGCCTCGATTAAACTCTTTTCCAGACACAGATGGTTGGAGACCCGATGGCCGAGTAACGGCCTGCTATTCGTTTTTAATTTCCACTTAAAATCTGCTGCCTGGGGGGCATGCGTAATTGTTGCATTGTAAAGTAATCTTAGCGGACTCATGGATGCGAAAAGTATAGTCCCTGCTTAAGTGTTGCCTTTAGCGTCTAGTCTGTGTGCTATGCTAAGCTAACAACCCTCACTGTAAGGTTTCTCAAAATGTCAAACTCTTTCTTTTATCACATTTCCACGCTGGAGCTTTCTGAGTTTTCTGCTCATCTGTTAGTTTAGTGGTCACTGTAATTCAGTGATTGTCAGACTGTGGAGTGGGCTCCGCTAGTGGAGGATTGAGCCACTGGGCATGGATAACCAGACGAAAAATACAAATTGAAGCTACTTAACTTATCTAAAGTCAAAGTTTAATAAATGCAATTGATAGCTTGAGAAGGTTTGAGAGCCGCTGCTGTAATTTACAAGATAATCCTATAAAGACATAACAGAACAAAAGAATGCAGAATAAGAAACACTTGTTAAATATCTTAATACAGTATTGTAGCAGTTGCACTGTATTGGTATGCAGCCAGTGTAGAGCAGTTTATATCAGCTGCAAAGGGGATGGGAATAGGGAATAGCAAATCAGTGTGAAGAAGAACTAGCTTCGTTTTTTTTTATTGCCTTTAGAGCCGTGCCAACTGATTGTCTGCCAAAGTCTGTTAAACACACGACAGACTACAGCATGCACTGTTCATTCAGGTAGTCCAAAGCTTGGGTTGTTAAGTGCTATCACCTTTGAAAAATTCAGTGCAAGTGCCACAGTCTGTGGCTGTGGTAACAAAGCAAATCTTAATTTTCTACTTTTCTGCTTTTGATACCTCAATGTATATATATATTTAAATATATATATTAATATATGTGTGTAGATGGCTGGAACACTGCTGGACACTGACTTATAGGCATCAAATACAGATTAGCGTGTCCTCAGCAAATTAAACCATGGTGTTGCTGAGTTAATATTTCTAAGGGACATGTAAGCAAATGGTTGAGAAAGATTATTAACATAACTTATTTGCCTAAATTAGAGGTAAAAGGAACATTTGCCTAGAAAAATAACCTAATGCAGAGGTCAAGAGCAACATTATGCTATAGTAATATTATATACAGTACTGTGCAAAGGTTTTGAGTCACACCTGAGTTCTTTCTATTTTGGAGCTAGACTTTCTTGGATTTTTTAAAAAACAGTGGTCTTCTTCCACGTGGAATTTCCATGTCCTCCCCGTGTTTGCGTGGATTCTTCCTGGGTACATCGGCTTCCTCCCACAGTCCAAACATGTACAGTTTGTGGGGCTAAGTTAAGGTTAGGTTGGTGCCCATAGTTGTGAGTATGAATGGCTGCCTATCACTCTGTGTCAGATAGGAGATCTGTCCAGAGTGTATCCCGCCTTTCGCCCTACAGTAGCTGTAGCCAGCCCCGCCTCCCCCGGGATCCTGATAAGGATAAGTGGAAGAAGTTGGATAGTCTTGAGTAGTTCTGAAGGCCTTTTTAAATTTTGGCATTGGCTTCTTTTTCACTCGTTTTTAGTTTTTACCATTTTCAGAAGTATTTTCACACCAACAAGGCAAATCCCAAATTAGCTGCAAATGGCATATTTGGCATGATGTGCAGTGTGTGCAAAAAATTCGGGGAAACTGGACAAGTGGAGGGCAAAGAAAAAGGTGACGGGTCTAAAAATATCAGCAACAGACAGTATCTGAAAGTCATGTCCTTATGAAATAAAAAGTAAACTTCAGCAAAGTCCTGACACAGGACCTGAAAGATGCATCTTGATCCATCTACTTCTTCAGAAATAGTCTCAGTGGAAGGGTGAAAAGAAACCGTTCTTATAGAAGGAAAAACAGACTAGACTAATCCACATACAAATACTTTTTGCTATTTATACTTAATGTGTCTTTGACTAATCTAGAACTTGTTGACAACATAAGAAAGACTCAGTTCTGTGTATAGCTAACAGACGTTTAACCAGCGTGCTACAGTTTCAGGATTCTCACGCTAAAAGAACAACATAATATTTAATGGAAAGAAATAATTATCCTCCAGGCTGAGGCTGTTCACATTGCTGCTTTCAAAGACCCCCTCTGCCCTGTGGTACCGTCATCATTTTCAGCTGTTTTATAGTAGTGAGATAAGGGGGTTCTGCTTATTCTCTCATTGCCATAGAAACTGAGTGGAAATGCAGTTTTCTTAGAAGATATCATTGTGGTTTGTTTGGCAATATACTAGCAGAAGCAGGCAAAAGCACACCACGAGGAGATGGGCGCAGTTTAATTGGTGCCGGGTCTGTAATATTTTGATGCTGTGCTGAGAGAGCAAGCAGCACAACAGCTGGGAAAAAATGAAAAGCATTATATGAATCTGAATATTACGTTCCTTTATGAAATGACTTTTATAATAAAATGTTTCAATACTTTTAGTAGTTCCCCTTTTCTTCTCATACTGACCTTAGTTGACTTTTTAAGCCTTAAAAAACACTGCTCCACTTAAAGGCACATTTATTTCATCCTTTTTAAATGATATGCTTTTTAAGAATTTTGTTATTTTTATCTGTCTCGCATTCAAGAAAGAAAACATTGTGCCAGTCCCTCTGCTCTATAAAAAGACTTTCTAAGAACTGTTTTTTCACTGTTATATAAAATAAGCACATGGTTAAGAAAATGTTGTAGTTATCCTTTAATAAAATAAACACAGATTTTCTTTCTCAAATAGGAAACTAACAGTACAACACCCCTGTGAATGCCAGTGTTTTGTTGACCTATCTGTCCACCCCAGTCCCCTCCCGTTGTGGGCTTTGCTGCTCTGTAGAAACACCACCTGATTTCCTGCTTTGGCCGCACCACAAATCAATGAATTGATCTTTTCAGCAAGATCTTTAATTAAAAGATGAATGATCACAGCAGTCAATTGTTCCTATAGCTACAACTTACAGGAGTATTTCCAACTAAAACTCCACATTAGAAGGTAGGAGGCTTTGGAAAGGAGGCAAGGGCACAGCTGACTGACCAGGATAAGAGTTTAACTCTCCTTTGAGACCACTTTTAAATTTCACTTTTCATCAGTGTTTACTTTTCACTTGCTGTTTGATGCAGTCTAGGCACAACATGCACTTGTATAAAAGTGCAGCCTTTCACGGTGTTAAAGTGTTTTAGCTCGACTGATCAGGTTCCACTCGCACAAATGACCTACGAGCTCACGTTGGAGAGGTCTTATTCAGCTTAAAGTCTCTTAAAAAGATGTAGTTGAAACCATGAATTTATGGCCTATATTTGGCTCGTTTTAAACTTGATTTGGGGAAACATTTGAAAGCACCGAGATGACAAACAAAAAGAGAGGTGATAAAAGGGAATGTGTTATTTTTGCTCTAGTAATTATTCTGACAGGGAACGTTTTCCTATTTTCAGACACAGACCACCGTGTTCATTAGAAGAGCCCTTTAATATTACATGCACTGTTCACAGAGCCCTCTGTGCCATTAATTTGTGGACTTACCGCAGTAGATGTGATAGAAACGATGCTGCGTGTGTGTCCTCATGTCCAACTATGAATATGCGGTTACATTTGTGTGTGTGTGTGAAGTCGTGTTCTCTCTGCGTATAAAGAGCTGGGCCGGAGCTGTTCGTGTGTGTTTGTGATGTTCCCTCCGGGTGTGAATTAGCTTGCGGTGTAAAGGCCATGCTTCACGCTGAGACAGACCTCTGATCAACTGTGTCGAAAAGACGGATCATGTTAAACTACTCTTCTCCGCTTTCTCATTACTTACACTGACTCTTGCACTCCTCTTCTTCACCCTCGCCACTTGTCCCATCTTCACTGCACCCATCCCACACAGCTCCTGCATCCCTCTCTGCCCTTCTCTCCCCTCATTCATCTCTTGGCCTGTCACGTCCTCATCTCATCTCTTTGGAGGCTATCCTTCCATTCCTCTTCCTCTGTAAAGAGGTGCAGCAATGCAGAGAGTACTCAACCGGCCTCTGAATAAATTCCAGCACAAATAAGATGCTTATTTGTTCCCAGTAAAACCAAGACTTTAGTGCAAAAAATGAGCAGTTCAACAATGTCTTGACAACGTTGCTAGTACGTAATTATTGATTATTATTGATCTTCTTCTTTTAAATATGAATATTTTATGTGTTTGTTGGCTAACTGATGAATGGAAGTGAGAGGAAATATCATAACTGGCCCACTTTACAATCATATCATCAACAGTCATAAAAACAGATCTTTCCTGCAGCACCATTGAGTAATGGGGAAGACAACCTGCAGTGATGACAAACAACTGCTCAGCATGATGTTTCATTACTTGATGTGGCAACCCAAAGGGAGTAACTAATGGTTTTTTAAGTTCTAGAAAGGGCGTTATCCGGGTCATGGTTCCTGATACTTCAAAACATTCGTAATTAATTTGTCACTTGTTCTTTAGTAACGCAAGTTTTCATATCCCTTACAACAAAAGGTCATTGGTTAGGGGACAGAGTAGCTCATGCTGCATTGCTTTAATTTATAGACAAATGGAGCCTCATTTTGGCAATTTTTAAAGCGAATGGTTATGGTTACATTTTCTCTGATTAGAGATGAGTTTACTGTTGGTTGATGTAAATCTAATTTATTGGAAGTTGGGGTCCTTAAGTGAAATTTATTAAACTACTAATATGGAAGAAATAATCAATAGATTCACTGTGTACAGTAAATAGCTACTGGTAGGAGCCTTGAACTTGAGCAGGCTGGCCTTTTTTCAATTCATCTTTATCTTCTTCTTATCTCTGCTGCTTCTCAGCTTGACCATTCTCTTCTCTTCTCTTCTCTTCTCTTCTCTTCTCTTCTCTTCTCTTCTCTTCTCTTCTCTTCTCTTCTCTTCTCTTCTCTTCTCTTCTCTTCTCTGTCTTTTTCACTGGTCTGTGTTTATCAGTGCAGTGCTGCTTGGGCTACACGCTCCTTTGGTTTCCATTCATTCTGTGCCTGTTCCCCACACACACACACACACACACACACACACACACACACACACACACACACACACACACACACACACACACACACACACACTGTCTTGCTCTGTGTCTTATCCCTGCACTCCTGCTCACATCAGCTCATCCTTTCCTCAGCCCAATCTCTCTCTTTTTCTCTTCCATCTCTCTCTCGCGGGAAAGGAGCATCTTCCTCCTTTCCCGCGAGAGAGAGGCAGACGCGCGCGCGCGCACATACACACACTCAGAAAGACAGACAGAGAGAGAGAGAGAGAGAGCGAGGGAGATACAGGGGAGGGCGCAAGAGCGCGCAAGCGAGCCAGCGGGTGAAGTGCGCGTGCTCTGTCACCGCCGCCGCCGCTTGAGAGGAGGAGAGACGTTTATTCAGCTGGTGGATAAGGAAACGAGCGGAGGGCAGGGATGAACAGATAGAGGCACCAGCCAGTGAATCAATGAACGGATCGCGACCTGGGCTTTTTCCAGAGTACCAAACCGGTGAGAGGACACAAATATCGCGCCACTGTTGCTCTTATAATGAATTTATGTGCATTGTTCAAACTGTTTTGTTGCTCTTACGCGAGCCGTGTGTGTGTATGTGTGTGTGTGACAGGAGACAGTCACCGTGTTTAAGAAGTGTGCCGGCATGTGAGGTGCATTCACTTTGACAGTTTGTCTAGACCCTAGCAGCGGGCGCTGCGTGGTGCAGAATTTGGTTCATGTGTGCGTAAATAAGGAGCGAGAAAGTGTTTCGATGAGGCGGAAGAGATAGACGTTGAAACTGAAAGACACCGGAGTGCCCCGCATGACCAGGGAGGTCTCTCAGGTGTGTTGCGACACCGCGGAGTCCTGCCCTGCGCGAGAGACGCATTCAAGTGCCGTTCCAATTAAGCATCTGTCCTGCGCGCAGTCTCCTGTGAGAACCAGCGTAGCCTGTGTCGTATGATAAAAGGATCTTGATCCACGCCGGCTGTTCTCTCAGCTGGAGAGCGAACGATGGAGTAAAATTTACCAAGACCTATAACCTTTGCTGAGCCGGGTTGGGGATTGCGCAAGAAAAGAAGGTGCGGGGACGTAAGATTATGGTTAGGGTTAGGTACACACCTGGGTACTAGGGGACTGTGCACCGGGTCAGGGCGCGCAAGAGTAATAGATTTGTAAGGGGTGAAATAGCAGCACAATAGCGGCCTGTAGCTTCGCATATGAAAGGAAAATCCTGTGAGTTTGAAATAAGGCTGATGATAATCGAAATGTAAAAGTTGGGTGAATACCATTCAGGTTCCTGCATTTCTTTAGAAGAGCTGATTATTGTGACGATTTGTTGATTCTGGTGGTGGTGACGATGATGGCGATGAACGTATTTATGGAAGGAGTTGTGATGATACCAAAGCTGATTGATATGTGACACTTTTAATGATGGCAGTCCCAACATAAATGGATGCTGCTGCTTATAGATGTTACACATTGGTGTGGAGGTGATTTTATAACAGTTGAAGAGTTGGCAACAAAATAATGGAGATGAGGATGATGACGTTGATGGTTTATAGAGCATGATGACGGTGGAGAGTTAATGATGATGGCTGGGCTGCGGGGTACATGATGAGGCTACTGATGAGAACTTTTTCAACAATGATAAATAATTTACCCAAAGATATGTTGCCCTCTCAATAATTCAAGGAGCCAAGCTGTCTAAGGAAATGTAGGCTATAAATTTATCTGCATATCTTAATCCATCCCCAGCATATAAGCAAGAGTAACTCTTTGTGTTAAGCAGCTTTTACACAGGTGTTGCTATCCAGCCACGTCTACAAGGTAGCGATTTTGTACAATTCAGACAAACAAAGCTGTTTTTCTGAATTAATAAAGGGTCAAAATAAGTCTGATGGTTCCTGGAAGGGAAATATATCCACATTTTGAGGTCAGCAAGAGTTTTTTTTTACCTTAAAAAATGATAATACATTCTTTTGCTTTATATCTTGGCTCTCAACTAATCCAAAAGCAGCAACAGTATGATTTTGGCTGCTTGTGTGAGCAGTGACTGTGAATAACTGCAAGTGCAGAGAAACCTGGTGCTTGGAAGGAAAAACACATGCATTTATTCATTATTTATGTAGCGCCTAATCCTAGAAATGTCAATATTGACAATGATTTGGTCAAGTTCCCACATTTATATTTTGTTTCTAGGTCTGTGTGTTTATTGTGTATGCACATAATGGAGGGTGCCTACTAGCTAAGGGTGTTTGCATGCCAGAAATATCCAGGACTTTCCCTGCCTGTCTGTCGTCTTTTCCTGTGACGGTATCCTCAGCTAATCCATTAATGACTTAAACAACACACTCACTTCCCCACAGCAGAGGGTGGTAACCCACATCTTGGCCTCTATTCTTGTCCATGTTAATCTGATTATGTGTTTCGCTGGCACCGGTCTCTGGTTTCTTGTGTTGTTAGTGGTTACTGAGCATAGGGAACCTGTTACTTTAAGCATAATGCATCTGTCCAGTAGCTGGGAGGGACAGGAAACACCCTGTGGTCATAATCCTTTTTTCTCCTGTGTGTGGGTGTTTGTTACACACGGTTAGTAGTGCCAGCTTTCAAAACCTTGTTTTGAGTTGTGTACCAGAAGAAGATTATATTGACAATACTGTGAAATATAAAAAAGAAGACCTATTCATGTTGGCAGGAGCATAAAGGAGCAGGAACTTCTATTAAGCTAGAAGATACATTTTCATGTTCTTTTAATTGATGAATTGTTGAATTGATTTATTGTTTGAGTGGTAGGCTACATGTAGCCAAATTTCTGTTTGGCCTAATGTTGCGATCACTAATCAGTTGTTTGTTATAACTTCAAGGGCTAAAATATTTCCTGATGGCACTGACTGATTGTTTATTATATTTGTCCATACTGGTCAAAGCCTTTATAGATCATCAAGTTTGAATATGTAAAAGTGTAATACAGCAACTGGTGTGATATAACTAGCAATGAACTGATGCAAGTAAAGACATTAAAGCCAAACTCAAAAAGCAACATACTTTAACATAATAATCTTAGGGGGAAAAAAGTTAAATAAAATAATTAAGACGACAAGTTAGAAAATAATGTGTTTAACGTGGGTGTGAAAAAATCCCCCATATATATATAACATAATGGATAAGCGATATGCACTCAACTCTCTCGTGACAAAGTCATCTTCAGTGATGACTCTAACCCTATGCTTTCATGTCTTTTTAAAATTTTTCCAAAAAAGTACTTTATGCTTGCCTCCAAAGCATAATGATGATAACTTAAACCCAACAGGGTTAATATATCATGCCAAAGTAGTTGCGTTCCATTTTATGATAACTGTACCAGAATTCTAGTTTGGCTGCCCTGATGTGATTATTAAAAGCAAACAGTAGTTGGACGTAATATTAACACGGGATCTAAAACAGATTGTATCACATAGAATACACGGCATAGTTGCATGAATCTAATTAAAATGATTGCGCACATTATTATTAAATAGTGATTTGAACTTAAACATTAACAGTCCTGTGAGTTATTGTGCTCATCAATGGGGACTAGAACAACACTGAGATAATAGCTCAACTAACTTATGATCTCTCACAGTTCATAGCTTATCATCTGTAAAATGACAAATGTGATCTTTACATTGACTTTGAGTAACATTTGGGTGAAGACTAATTAGGTGATAATTATTTGTAGGTTTATGACCAGTGCTCTAGTAGCGATTCTTGTGAATTGTGGATGAGCAGATGGCATGAAGTCGTGAAACTGGATAAGCTAAAAGAAAAAGAAAATTAAATGTATTGCTAAAAAAGCAGCTTTGTTGTGTAGTGGTTAACAAATTCCATGAGAAACACAAACCCAGCCTCAGGACGTCACAACCAAATTTAATCCTGTGACCTGAGCATATCACCTTATGTGTGGGAAGTTCTCCTCTTTGAGAGAGATTCTGACTTGAAGGGCTATGCTAGTAGCATATTGTACTTATGGTATGGCTTCTTTCAATTGAACTATTAATGCTGCTCTCCAACTGTCTTTTGCATGGAAGAAACTGCAAATTTGTCATGAAAGCCTTTACCAGGGTGTGCAAGTAGGCCTTGCAGTTTGTATTTAGTTGATTCATTAGTGCAGTGACATCAAAAGTAAATGCAGGACCCATCTTCCTCTGCATCTGAGATGTTACCATCTGGAGTCTATTTGTGATTCAGTGCCCTTGCATTGATGAAGTGAATTATTTTAGTTACAACATCAACAATGTGGTTTATTTTTAGCACTGACTAATACAACAACTCCTGGTGTGTAATATAATGCAAAAATACCATTAAGGCAAACAAAAGGATTGATAAGTTACCACCGTGCTACTCTCTAACTGGTTGATTTGAAATTGTGTTGCCACTGTAGATGCTCTAGCTAAAAGGTAATTTCATGGTGGTTGGTGAGCTTAAAGGGTATGCAATGCAAAATATGTGATTAACTAAAATGTGGGCGGATCATAAAATATAACATGAAACAACAAAAAACTATAGTACAATATCACATTTAAATGTATTAGAATTTATTTAATTGTAATCGTCTTTTCAATTATTAAGTTATTGTTGATTTTAGTATGGAATCTTTGCATACTATATAATTGCATCGCAATTATTTTTAATATTTATTTAAAATTGAAATATTTGAAACTATTGTATTAATTATATTGTAAAATGCCACCTCTTCCCAAGAGGGATCATTAAACTTTCAGCTCTCATCCCCAGGCTTTCTAAGCTATTCGCCCTCATTGTTTTAATTGTGTTTATCTTGTGTATGGACAGCGGCTTTATCCAAAATCTTAAAAGTTCACTCCATCTCCATCATTTGTTTTGGCTGCTGTTTGAATCTAGATAATTTCATGAGGCATTTTAATCTCTCTGCAACTGAACAGTGAGTCGCCCCTCGAGGTTTAAAGCACGGCCTCCTGCCTACAGGTTGATTAATTAAGTACACTAACACAATAGAATGAGAGGACAGTGATATATCGAGTGGTTCATCTCTTCTCTCGCTGCGACACGAAGCCATTGGCCTATCCTTTTATTTGACACAGTGTTTGACATTCATGGAAAGTGGCCAGTACCCATGGGTGGCGCCCAGTGCCACATCACATAATGGCACCTCAGTGTTTGCTCGACCGGAGGAAAACGCACTGTGAGTTAAGACCAAGGAGTGAACTTTATAATATCAAACTCAAAGCTTAACAGTCAGTATGGGCATTTGGCAATTTGAGCTGTGAAATTAGACATTACAGCACGATCTAAATCATAACGCAATGAGAGAGAGTGAAAACGCGTTCAACATATTGTGACTAAAGCACAGATGAAATTAAAAATAAAGCGTTGCATCATGGCAAAGTGTCAAAGAAGGCTAAATCCTGTTTTAAATTTCAGTAATCATTGACACAGTCAACTAATTGCAATACAGGTTCCAGATATAGTCTGATTTAAACACCTCTGAGTTTAAAAATCCTATAAAAAGGACGGTTGCAGATTTAATAACATCCTGATATCCCTCACAGGTTCAGCTAGGTTGCCAGGGCCCTCACATCACTCATTCCACTCACTTTCAAATTGCTCTCAAAGTCTCAGTTTATGGCCAAATGGTGCGATTTCCAAGCTGGACAGCAGTTTGAGGTGTCTCAACAGTGATCTCACTTGCATGGCAAACTGATTTAGCCCTTACTCCTGTATACTTCAATTAATCCTTCAGAGGGAAACTACAAATTATGAACTAGTAGCCTGAAGCACTGAGTGCATGCAGCAGTTTGCCTGGTCCACATTTTCACTTGACTGGCAAACGCATGTCAGGATTCCAAATATCCAGATGTCAGGATGTTATAGTTCTGCTCAACATTAATCAACAATTAGTAAAATCACCTATTTGTATATTCAGTCCTGGAACTCTTTGTATTTATCCAAATTGATATGGAAACTCATACTAAAAAGCCACGAGGAATGATTATTGGAACTATGACAGTCATAAAACATCAGTTTAGACAAAAGTAGGTATGTCAGGCTAGAAAAAGGAGTGTTGCTTTAAAATCTAATATCTTTATAAGACATAATTGTTTTCTGCATTTTTGAGTTAGTTTATTTATGTCTTGCTCCTTTTTGCTTATCTCCACAAGTAAGTGGCAAAAAAGTGCTCATTAACCAACTGTAAAACAATCTATTATGCAATACTCTCTATGTACTGCTGTTAAGTAAAAGGGTGGAGCAAGGGGTGTATGGGTTTAAAGAGGCAGTTTTAAAAATGAGGTAACACAGTGGTGACTCAGCCTATGGCCAATTGATGAAAGCACTCTGATATTTATATAGCTGAAATGTGTCCAACTGACCATTATTTGATTTTTTTCTACAAATTATATTACAGGATAACACAAACCAAACACTTGTTGCTGTTGCAGCGTCATATTAAAAGCATTTAAGCTGGTGAGCCATTAGTTGGCTTTTATTTTGGAACTGTCACGCAAAAAATTCAGTGTCAGTGAGTTGAGTGCTTACCATCATTGGCTAGTCATAAAAAAACAGACTTTTTTGGCATTGTCTGGCAAATTAGCTTGAAATACTAAAGGTAGTAATGAAACCAGAAGAAGCAGCCACTGTGAGCTGCAGGCAGCACGCTCAACTCAACGTCTCCTTGTGCAAGCCACAAGGAAATGGATAAATCTGCATGAATTGTTTTTTGAAAGCATGGAAATAACTTGTTTTGCTTTCCCCGGTATTCAGTGATTTACTAGGATTCAATTCTTCAACACAGCCATTTCAAGAGGTCGTTACTAAATACACATCCATCCATGCTCTTACAGCTTATCCAAATTCAAGGTTGCGTGCTAAATAGACATATCCAGGTAAACAAGCCCTCAGTTATACAGGCTTGATAAGAATTTAGCAATTCGTATTCCATTATCGATATCACTTGTCAATTTGATTCCTTATCAGTTCTCTTATCAATTCTTATTGGCTCTGCTTTGACAGTTCCCACGATCCCTAAGCAGCATATCAGAGAATTCACATTGGTGCAAATTAATTGGATGGTGTGGGTCAAATGTTTGTGCATTACGGGGCGGTCGTGGCTCAAGAGTTGGGAGGTCGCCTTGTAATCGGAAGGTTGCCGGTTCGAGCCCCGGCTTGGACAGTCTCGGTCGTTGTGTCCTTGGGCAAGACACTTCACCCGTTGCCTACTGGTGGTGGTCAGAGGGCCCGGTGGCGCCAGTGTCCGGCAGCCTCGCCTCTGTCAGTGCGCCCCAGGGTGGCTGTGGCTACAACGTAGCTTGCCATCACCAGTGTATGAATGTGTGCGTGAATGGGTGGATGACTGGATATGTAAAGCGCTTTGGGGTCCTTAGGGACTAGTAAAGCGCTATATAAATACAGGCCATTTACCATGCTGGAAATATTTCCCATCTTTGTTGTGAGCAGTTTTGGGGTCGTTACTGAAAAAAAGTAACGTATTACACAGAACAGAAGTAATACAGTACATTACTGCTTAACGTTCCTTAATTTGTTATACTGCTTGTTACACTACTTTCATGTTCCTCTGTGAAATGATCTGAAACATGCTGTCTCTTAATTACCATTTAACTATATAAACCTACAGGCTACAGCCCCTCACACCAACACAAATCCCTGTCTTAATGACCGGGACGTTACAGACATACATATGATCTTTCTATTAGTATTACACGAAGCCGAAAGCACAAAGCGAAATTGAAAACCAGCACAATGAGATTTTAAAGCAAATGCCACCACATTGATTATACTTTAGAAAGATGAGTGAATGGCAACAGAGACTGAAAGCACGACTGTTCATCTGTTTGTTATCTGATGAAATTCAAGCTATGGCTGCTGTGCTGGGGTTGGCATTCATTCACTTTCACTCTGGGTTCTTGGCTAGCGTAGCATGCTGTCTGGCTAGTTTAGCGTTAGCATGTTGTCTGTCCTGGATGTAGTTTCCACATTATCATCAAGCTCTGTCTTTTGGTGCAATACAAATAAAAGCAGTATCCATTCCGGCATTTTCCTCTGACGACACACGAATTGAAATCAGCTGATTGGGTCCCAAAAGGAAGAACTAATAAGCGGGATTAATAGACAGGCAGACTAACAATTCCAAGGAAATGGCCTAGTGATTCCCATCATTACCTCTGTTCACTAGGGAAAATGTATAATGAAGTTAGTGAATGGTTGCTGTGTTACTAGGTGAAATTGGTCACATGTCTATGTGATTCCTTTGGTCACTAGCAGACTGCAGCACTCACCTGTAGTTAGCATGGATGATACCCACTTGTTTGCAAACACTCCCTAACTACTCCTTAAGGGTAATGTAACTTGAGAAAGGTGTGATGCAAACTTTGAAACGGAGAACGTTCGCCTTCAAAGTAAGAGTTGTGCCTTACTGCTCCAAACCGACACGTTTAAAGCGTAAGTTTTGCTCTGGAGGTGACTGAAGCCCAACTGATGTAAGGGAGGAAGACCGAAGGCACCCCAACAAATTAATGCCTCAGAGTGTGGCTGGATTGTTCAGCTTGGCCTCTGTGGTCATAAGTAGGAATAACAGGATGATGGTAAATGTAACTCGAGTGTGTTTCATTGCTCATCAGTTTGGCAGATACTTCTTCATTCAACTTGGTAACTGAAGCTGCTGGTAGAATATTCCTGTGCCAAATTAACCATGGAGGGAGGTGCACTTGCCAGGACTCCTTGTCTCATTGATCTTGGTGGATTAGTTAAAATCCCACATGAGTTCTGCTGCTCTCAGTCATCTCTATGTCCTTAAGTCCTTGGGTCTGTTTCTAATAAAATAACCATCATCATCATCTGGCAAACAATGACAGGCTTTTCCACAAAATCTAAAAATGTGCACGTATGTAACAAAAGTTGTTGCAGAAAAACCAAAAAAACTCTTTTGCAGACAGACACATTCGATAGTGCTCTGATTACAATTATCATCCCACCAGATTATGTTTAAAGATGAGCCGAGCATTGATATGCAGAGAGGCTCCCCCTGCTGCTGCTAAGAATAGAAAACACCGAGGTGGAGGAGAGCCGTTTGTTTTCTGAGTAACCTCAGCATATGATACGCACACTTGGACTCACCACAGTGTGTGAGAGGTAGTGACTGTGTCTTTGAATGTGTCTTTCTCTATGTCTGTGGCTGTCTGTGTCTTGCTCTGCGTGTGCTTGATCCTCATGCGGTGATTCACAGGGCAGACCGTCCCGGATATTTTGCTTATGGTCGTCTGCAGTGCTGTTGTTGCTTTAAATTACATTTTAGGGATGGCTTGGTGCTTGGCAGAATAAAACGGTGCTAAGTGAAGAAAACTGACTAAAGCAGTTACGATTTCTGGAAGATAGAAGAAGGGACAGAGGAGAGGGTGAAAAACAGACGCAACCCTGCTTGTGTCCTTTCCTCGCTACTCTCTGAGGCCAGAATCAGTGCAAGCTGTTCTTTTAATATCATGAATGGGAGGAAAGATGTGAAATGGACAATTGCAGACTTATCCAGCCAACTGTGAAAATGGGCACAGATGAAGAATACAATGACCTTTTAAATCGCTTAAGCCCTAGGCCAGTTTGTGGAATTTGTGTATGGAAAAACAAACTCAATCAACTTCAGTTGCTGGCTGCTCCACAAGTGAAAATGAACAACCTTGGGCTCTGCTTATAAAGAATGCTTTGAAGAATTTTTGAACTACAGTAAATTTCACTCACCAGCCCTGGGTGACACTTGAAAAAACTCAAACAGTATTTGCTTCCACCATCTAAATCTGATCAGAAATTAAACACCCGCTTTATAACAAAGAGTCAGCGACACTGATGATGGTGAACCTGATCTAAAAAATCTGACCTA
Organism: Maylandia zebra; assembly: GCF_041146795.1. Classification (NCBI taxonomy): domain Eukaryota; kingdom Metazoa; phylum Chordata; class Actinopteri; order Cichliformes; family Cichlidae; genus Maylandia; species Maylandia zebra. The sequence continues at coordinate 43,514,190 of NC_135169.1, read as the reverse complement.
CAACCCTGCCAAACCTGGCAGTTGGTGGGACTATGTAGCCTCTCCATTTTAGCCATTTGAGAGCTTTAGAGAGCCAAATGTACCCGGCTTGGTGTTTGGAAATGGTGGCTGCAGGTTATGGAAAAGGTTACAGTTTTTCTGAATGGACAGGTTTGCACTGGATGGTTGAAGAAAGAAGTGTACGCTCTTTTAAAAGAGGAATGGATAAAATCCTGAAGTGGGTGAACGTCTATATGTTTACCACTGATAAACCTCCCTTTTTTCAACACAGGTTTACTTTCTGTTGGTTTCCTGCCCTGTTTTTTCTTGCATTTCCTGTCTACCCTTATGTTACTTTTCCACTTTAATTTTCTCTGTGTGCCCTGTCTTAATGTCTTTCTTATCTGCTTTGTCATTCTTGTATGTGAAATTACTGTCTTAGATGGCCCCAAAAGAGAATTTTCTCCAGGAGATTGGGTTTGTGTCGTATGTGAAACCAAAAGGTCATTCATCCATTTTCTTCTGCTTATCCAATTGCAGGGTGTGTGTGTGTGTGTGTGTGTGTGTGTGTGTGTGTGTGTGTGTGTGTGTGTGTGTGTGTGTGTGTGAAAGCATGCTTTTGGACACACAGGGACAGGGGGAACATGCACAGTCCACACGGAAAGGCCCCAACCTGAATTTGAATCCAGAACCTTCTTGCCTCGAGGTGCCAGTGCGAACCACTGCACCACCATGCCACAAAACCGAAAGGCAATGTTGATTCATTTTTTTCATACTAGGTTGACTCAGGGGCCCTTTCTATTGTGACTTTGCGCGTTCTTCCTATGTGTGTTTGGTTGAGTTTCGGATTCAAATTAGCCACAGGTCTGAATGACTGTGATTCGCAAGGTTCCCAGACTGCAGCAGCTCTAGCCCCCCAAGCACCCTGAATTGGATAAGTGGTCAATAAAACAGATGTAAATGATGCATATTTTTTCTTCTTCTTTTTTCGAATTTCTCAGTTTTCGCTCATGGTTAGACGAGATCTCGACAACAGAACTAGTCTGCTAGCTGTGGGATAAGATTATACTTTGGGTTAAAATAGATCGCATTTTATGCATTTTCACAACAATAGCAGTGGTCACATGTTAGCTCTTCAGAACATTCTGAAGGCGAACTTGTCCTTTGTCCTGTTTTTCACCAAGCTATCACGTTACATCAAATAAACTGGTCAGTTGCAATCATGGTGCTGGTGCAACATTAACACCAACGCAGCAATATCAAATTGCCCCTCCGCCCCCCTCCTCACGCCTTCTGTTCTGTCTTTGTCTGTCCTTTTAACCTTTTCTGTGTGGCTTCACATCAACACTGTCAGAGCAGTTTATAAAACAAATAGACCTGATATCCTGAAGTCCTGGTAATTCCAGGAATTCTCCATTTTCTCGAGAAAAGACACCCCTATATTTCTTCGCTGTGTAAAACAAAGCAGATCTTAATCTGTTTTGTGTTATATAGCAGACAAAGCCCGCACTCCTTGCAATGCGTTTCTTGTGAGGCGTACAGGAATACCAAAATGTGGCTTCAGATAATCCATGTAGTGTAATGTATGCAGTATCATAATGCCATTTACAAGTACAGTGTTATGCAACTCACAATCAGCATAATCTTCCTTCGCTTTTCTATGGATGGGAAGTCACGGATGTGGTTTGTTCACGCTCCCAAACACACACACACACACACACACACACACACACACACACACACACACACACACACACACACACACACACTCTTCTCTCCCCAAGCGCAAGTCATATTGCAGATGTTCATATCCAGTATCTGCCAGCCTCTGTTTGTTTGTTTTTGCCTCTGTGCGTGTGTGTGTGTGTGATGTTGAGAGGTACTGGCAGCACAGTGCTCAGACTTCCATCCCTTGCTAATGTCACACACAGAGAGGATAGCAAAAAGCCCGAGGGAGCTCGCATGCTAACCCCCACCTCCCCTCTCCCCATCTCATCCTTAACACGTGCACGCACACACACGCATACACACACATATCATGCATAAATAAGTTAGTATGAATGCTGAGCGTGAACATTTAAACTTCCGCGCTTCCATGCGCACTTTTTCCTTTGCTCATGGATTTAGTTTTTGCTGCAGCGACTTACTCTCGCACACGTCTATACAGAGCCTTTACTTCTGTGTCTCTTTTTTAACCTCTGCTGCCGGGCCTTGATGACACACACACATGCGCTCACGTGGAGTTTACAAATAAAAATCATCACACCTATACATAGCAACACTCTGTATCTCTCTAAAGTACAAGCGGACTTAAACGCGAGGTCCTGGGGGAACCTCGGTCTTTGAGTGTCTGCGCTGCGCTCGCCCTGCGTGCCTTTACACCTCCACTCAAAGCTTCTCTCCATTTTTATGTCACAGCCTTTTGCAGAAGCGGAGGCATTTAGTCTGTGTGACTTCCAAGTGGTACTACAAACAGTAAAAGAAATAAAGGCTTGGAGCAGTCGTGCATTTAGTCAAATTTTGCATATTTGTATCATATGGAATTCTTTGTTCTAATCTGTATTTGTTTAGACTCAGGGATAATGTAACACTTGCTTTAATGCTGATGTTAATGCCTCTAGGCCTCTGTTTTACACCATTTGCGGTCCAGCCTATAATCAGTATTGATAAGGACATTGGTATTAAATTAATTTCTAAATTCATGTCTATCTATGTGGCAAAATGTGAAATGTGACCAAAAAGTTCTGGGAGCCGGTGAAAATCTCACCCAGTTAAAATTTGGCCCTTTTCACATTCAAGGTCATCTTTTCAGGCATGTCCACTCAACTTCCAGTGCGGCTGCTATTTTTAGATCCCATTCTGGCCACTTACACCAAGCGATGCACGATTTCATCACTGACCTCAAAGTTGCACGGAGAGCAAACATCAACTTCTCTTTCAAACTGACTCAGGTCTCATGTGGAGGATCGTCTCTGATGTTCAGAGCTTCAGCCAATTCAGTTGAAGAGGGAGCGAGCCAGGTGAGTCGTTCTGCTTAAACATTAATTGTCCATTCGTCCGCCAGGTGAACCTGTCAGTGCAGTATTCTGGTGTAATGCAACTTGGAGTTGATGATATGAACTGCGGTGCATGGCAGTGTGCCATCTCAGAGCACGGTGAATACAGTTTTTTGGCCACACGAAAAATGTTCTCTCACAGGCTGGCGCACTAACTGGAAATGAAAATCAAGTTGAAGGATCACCGTGGAGGAGATTGAACTTTAAGTACATACAGTGCATGCAGTGCTCCAAAAATGGCACGAGTGCTGGGAATACTTCATCTTTGCCAAAGGAGATTTTTTCAAATATTTTGAATTCTATTTATCTGAAATTATTTGATTATTAATACAGTTGAATGGATTTATAAGTAGAACTTTACTGTTTTTGTTGGTCTCGATGATGCTAGCTTTTCTCCCAGCGATACAGTGTTTATGCAAGAAAAACTGTTGGACCTGGAGCATGCAACATGTGGGGGGGAACTGTGTCTGTGTATTACAAGTCAATGTTGCATTTGATTCATGTAGTGTTATTCACCCTCTATAACAGTAATTGCTTATTGCTAGCACAGACAGAACTGAGGGGGCTGCACATATGCCACAGAGCAGAGGGAGACGGAAAAACACTAGGGAGGTTATTTCACATTAACTGTACATGTGCGAGAACGCTGACTTAGACGTAACCTCTATTACATCCTTGGCTTAGTGAAGATGAGTGAATGAATACGACTGATTTTACCCAGTGACCTCCAGCAACCGCTCACCAACCAGTCTGGGAATGCACATTTTTTCCCTTACGACCGGTGACTGCCCGATGGTTGCTGTCCAGATCATTCTCATTCCCAGTGCGTAACATACCGACGATTTGTCACATCGTAGGTGTCTCATAGTAACACGAAAGGTACCCTTCGGCGTCCTTATGATCCACTCCGGATTCTCAATTGAATCCAACAGAATGCCGCTTGTGCCTGCAACACACGCTCCACCCTTCCATTCCAGCACCAACCATAACCATAACCCTATCAGATACAACATACAGGCGATTTGTCACGTAGTGTCGGTATGTGACGAGTTGAGATGAGAACATGACATCCAGAAAGACCAGTGTCACATGGTTAGTGCTCACACGACTGCAGTTTATCAGTATTATGTGTACTGTTTATAGACAGTATAGTAGATCTAAAGGTACCGTACATTGATTCCATAGCAGCTTAAATCTAACTGGTTCCACAAAGTGCTTTACACTGTGTCTTGGGAGAGGACATAAGCCAAAATAGCTAGGAACGACTGGTTCAGTCTAAAGCATCTTATTTAAAAAATAATAACAAAATCTACTTTTGAAGATTAACTATTAATTACAGAATGTTGCTAAAGATTTGCTATAAGTGCAGACTAGCATATAATTGAAATATAATTAGTCTAATTTCTTTAATTTACTGAACTAATTAAATCCTCAGATGCTTTCCCAAAACCTCTCATCTCGTTTCTTTTACCTTCTGTTCCACCAAGATTTTATTTTCATCATAGCTCCACTGCTTCTTCACTGTTTTCCTCTAACTAAGAGTCTGCAAGTTCTTTGGCTAAACACCTAACTATGTTTAGAGTTGAGGCCTGATCTCTCTGTCCTCCGTTTCTTTAATTTCAAAAGTAAATACCCCCGCAGTGATAAGAAATGACTGCTTCTTTGAACGGATGCAAAAAGAGGTGTGCCGCGGCGCGTGTGTGTGTCCGGGTGTGCGAGCGATGCCAAGAAGAAGTACAGTTTGATGGCCGAGCAGATGGATAGCACGACTGTGTTTCATTTGTTTGTGTTCGGCAAATGGCAGTGACAGAGCTGTGGTGAAACTAATAAAGTTAAATGGAACCACGTCTTTCATTAGCTCAGTGCTTTCCTGTATGATAAAACCCCCGCGCTGCCCTTTCCTCGCTTTACAGGAGCAACTCAGAGAGGCAGTGAAAACACTCCATCTCTGAAATGGATTTACAAAAGAGCCCATTATTTTCAGTGAGAAAGATGAAAGACAACAACAGCTTTATTTTCACGTTCACGCTGACACAAATGCCCTTTTGAACGTGGTAACACTGAGGACTGAGTAGCTGGGAGAGGAGGCCAAACCAAACTTCAATGAACATACAGATAAGCCCCCCCAAAAAAAATCGATTTTCCACGTAATGCAAGCATCTGAACAAAGCATGTATATGTGCAGTGAAGGGAGTAATACACAGAGAGAAAGCCTGGATTAGAGTATTTAGGAATGCATGTCGTCAACTCGTGTTCTATTTTATTTTATTGTCCTCCTGTGTACCTCTCCTTTTCGAATGATGGTCATCCCTTCCTAAATCCAATCAGGAAATCACCGGCCATGACAATCCTGACTGCACATACACACTCCCACACACACATGAACATGAAAACATACAAGCCACCAGGTCCAGTGAAGCAGACACTTGCAAGATTTCACGACTGCTAATGCATGCACTTGTGAACACATCGTCACATGTACACATTGCATTCTGTACCAGCCTACAGTCATGCATGCAACGTGTCTGGACAGCTTGTGTGTGTGTGTTTGTGTAAGTATGCATGTGTGTGCGGACTCTTATCAGATTATATAAGCCAGGTTTGGGGTTTATGCTGCAGCACCAGATTACGCACAAATGGATTGAAGAAATGGGTGGGCAAGAGGAGGATAGGGGAAAAAGACTGGAACAAAAATGGATAAGTAGAATGGGAATTTTAAAGCAGGATGAGGTGTTACACGGCAGGATCTCCACTGATTGAATGGTACGTTGAGCTGAGCATTAAGAGACATTAATAAGGACATATGGCAGTGATTGTGGAAAGAGAGTCAGAGGAGATAAAATTGGTAAACAACAAAGGTGGGAAATGACAGAGATAGGATGAGCGAGAGCACCAGTGTGAGATGAGCAATGCTACTGGAAAACGGGGGAAAGAGGAGACGGCTGTGAGACAAAAAAGGGGGAGGGATAATGAGGGAGACAGACAGGAGGGAATCTAACAAGTGAAATGACGAGACAGGCGATAATCAGCAAGAAGATGTGGCAATAAGAGGAAGTGTCGATGAGAAAAGCTGAGAAAGGAAATAAAGTAGCAGACAAACAAGAATAATGAGGGAGAGAGGGAAACGGTAGCCATCCTTCTATCACAGTAAATCCTATAGCAACACTGGAAGACGAATTTTCCTTCTGTATAGGGTTTGCATCATACAACAGCTGTCTACACAACTATTCGGTGTGAAGGTTATCTGTGATTATGGAATCAGTACTATCTACGGGTAGATCGCTGTCCCACCAAAACAGGATTTTAACGCTGCGCCACTGAATATTTATATATTAACAATAGGTCGAATTACTGCGCGTGTGTCTGTGTTTCCAGTGACAAAAAATGAAGATACAGCAAAAACAGCCGAATCGGGATTTTGCCTTTGATGTCTGTCCGTTTTTTTTGAATACAAAACACTCAGTTTAATAGGTACACCCAGCTAAGACTGTTGCACACTTCAGCCTTCCTGAAAGTCACAGTGCTGAGGCGTAGCTGAAACTCAAAGAAGTGCTGATTCTACCACTTTAGACAGTTTACAGCCATTTGCAATCTGAGATGAGGGAGAAAATGAGCTATCAATATGGAGTGGAAAACTGTTAGATTTAGACTGGGTGGATTTGGTCCCAGTGGGGAGAATCTCAGGTTTATCACTGTTCAATTTGAAAAAGTTGCAAGAGAACCAGGATTTGATTTCCTGGAGGGAAACAGGGCGGTGGGTGGGAGGGTGGTAATGGGTTTAGTAGATAGGTGCAGCTGTGTGTAGGCAGGGATAGCTCAGTAGGTAGCATAGTCACCCCATGATCGGAAGGTCAGGGGTCGAATCCACTGAACAGCTACCCTAAAGGTACCTCTGAGCAAGCTACCGTCCCTCCCCGGGTGCCTGATTAGTGGCTGCCCACAACTTCACTGAGAGCAATCAATAAAATATACATTATTATTATTATCAGCATAACAATGGAAACTGATATTAATCTTACAGAAGATATGACCAAGTGGAAGTAGACAGATGTTAAATAGAAGATGCCCCAGGACAGATCCCTGGGGGACACCAGTAGTTCCTGGGATTTGAAATTTAGGAATTTAATGAACGAATATGGTTGAAAAGACTGGATTCAAACCAGTTTAGAGGTGTTAGTGTTAGTCTGTCAAGAAGAATTTTATTGGATTTGGAGGCAGATGAGAATGGTTAATAGACAGGAGTCAGTTGTCACGAGGACGTGATGGCGATATGCGTCTGTGCTTGACCATCTGGATGTAGGTGATGGCAAGCAGGTCTATGTCCCAACTTGACCCAATGTTTTCTGTTGGATACATTTTTCATTCTTCATTTTATGCTTTATTCCAACGGCTGAGCCCATCCAGTTGTATTTCCCTCAGATCCATCTTACAAATGCAGCTATTAACCTTCAGCCCCAGAGCCACGTTCATTAAGTTCATTTTCTAACGCAGTCCTGATCTAGAAGTAGAATGAAACATTCATACACACTTAACCATTCATCTGTCTTCTGATGGTTCAGGAAACCTCTCTGGCCTTTTCAGCCTACAGGCTCCAATGACACTTTTCTCATTTCCTCCTCTGGATCATTCTGCCATTATTCTTCTGCCTTATACTCTTTCTTTCCTTTCGTTTCTCATTCTTACTTCCCTCTTCACTGCGTTGGTTGTCCACTCTGCCATTATCAGCATGAAAATCTGTCGCTGGTCTGCTTGGATCTTAGTCGCAGCTTCAAACATGCTTTTAGATAGATCAAAGTAGATATTAGGCACCAATGCGATTGCATACGTATGCAGACACACGATAGCGTCACATGCGTGAATCTCACACCCTGACAATGAGCCTGTTGCTAATTGCTGGCTTCAAAGACCGAATACATGCTGTACAGCCTGTTACCTCTGAATATTTACACACATACAAATCCGACCCCACATCCTCAAACCGCACAAACAAGTATACCCAGCTAACATGGATTTACCAGATAAATAAATACATAGACGTAGGAGCATTAGATTGTACCCGTGTATGTATGTTTCTTTGTGAGAAAACACAAAAGTGTGCACAGCTAAGAGTGTGATTATCTGGGTAATGAATGCTCAGGTCTGCTGGTTGAGTAGGCTGTCGGATGAGGGTCAAACGCTTCAAAAGCTCTTTCATGCCTGCCTCAGATAGGTCGCATCGACCCCTGGATCTGTGAATCGATCAACCAGCCTTAATGTGACTCATTCGGGGAAACAAGAGTCCCCTAATCAAACTTTAAAATGCTCATGCACTAACACTTTCACTTTAGAATAGAGGATATGAGATTTGGTGATGGAATCGCTTTAGCATAAGAAATAGGCGTGGAATAGCAAATCATCAATACCACAGTTCTTCTGCCTGTTTTCTTGTTGATCATCATTCTTTATGTAATTACGTATGAAAAATAATTCAAATGATACAAATTTATTGCCTGCAACATTTTGCTGTTTCTGTGTTTGCTGTTTATGGATGTTTTAGCACTTAGCGGACCTGCGGAGATGGCTGTAAACACACACATATTCTCACCTTCTAAATGTGATTAGGCAAATGTGTCCACACACAGTTGCTGATTTACATACTCGGCAGACTGTTTGAAAACAGCTGCAGTTGTAAATACATTTGATGTAAGCCTAGAGCAGGAGTGTCGAACCCCAGGCCTCGAGGGCCGGTGTCCTGCAGGTTTTAGATGTCACCCTGTTTCAACACACCTGAATCAAATGATTAGTTCATTATCAGGCCTCTGGAGAACTCCAAGACATGCTGAGGAGGTAATTTAGCCATTTAAATAAGCTGTGTTGGATCAAGGACACATCTGTGGCCTAGAGGCATAAGACGAAATAAAGCAAAGTCTCTGGAGGGAACTTCAGAGTCCTTGGTTATTACTTGGATTTATCTGTCACCTGAACATTGCAAATACATTATTTAAATTTACTTTTAGCTCATTTTTGGTCTCCACCAATTCCTGAGAAAATGACTGCACTCTTTGACTCCTTTGTTCTCTAGCAAGTTGCAGTGTATTCATGGTGATGCTGGGCAGGTAGTGTAGATTGCATGTAGGAGGTGGGAACTCGGAAATTTTTGTGACTGACCTTGCTACATATGTATTTCTTGGAGTCTCTTTCTTAAGTTTTAAAATATAGGTAGGAGAATTTTTAAATCAAGCGTGCAAACACCTGATTTACGGTGAAGAAAAGAGCATCTTATGATTTGCGCTTGATGTTGAAATGAACTGACTGCGCCTGTGTTTAGAAAAGAGTGCAACTTTTGTTTGTTTTCTCCCAATTAGTAAATGTGACACTTGGTCGAAACCCTGACATCTAAATTGGTCAACACAGCGGCACAAACTGAATGCAGTTTGCAGAGGTTTAGTCGGATGGCCTCTTACAAAGTCAGAAAAATAGATCAGATTATTGCAGGAATTAGATGCTTCGTTGTTTTTTATTAAACAACAACTAATTTAGTTAGTACACCGCTGTGAGAAGATGGCCTCAGATCTTTTACATGTACATAGATTTTTATTATCAGAGCTATTTAAAAAAATATCATTAGAAATCTATCCATACTATTTATGTTATGCACATCTGGACTTCTGTTTCATTTATTTGCACGAGGAACATAATGCATAGGATTGTTATAAATATTCCTCTCTGACACCAATGTCTGAACTATAGATTCAGTGATGGGATTGGCTAAATGTGCAGTTAGCTCAGTAGGAAGGAAGCTTGAGATTCTGCATTTTAATCACCATTGAACAGTATTTCTTTCCACATTCTTTTAATTGACAATGTTTCCTTTATCTAATTTTATTATAACTGATTAAGAGGTAGTTGAAAAATAATTCTGCAGTCACAAACTTTATCTTGGTTGGACGTCATACCAGAACATCTGGGTGTGTTGAAGACGCACCTCGAACTGATGTCAGTTCAGCTTTTATTTTGAAAAACTTTTTCAGACATGACTACACATAAAGAAAAGACCATCAGCCAGATGTTTGATGGGGACGCTATGACAGAATAGCCTGTAGAGAACTACAGCAAAGTCAGCCGATAAACTAGTCGCAAGACACATTTCACATTCTGCGCAGTGATTTGCTTACATCAGCTACAAATAGTGCAGTAGTTTGAGGTTTCACTTGTACAACTTCCAACCTTCCCAAGCCATTACTTACAGCTTACTGTAAACGTGGTGTGAAAATCAAGCTGTAGAGATTTGAAACTTGTTTTGCATATTCCAAAAGCATATTCAAATACACAGATGTGGTATGGCTAAACCTTAGACTGCCATTTAGACAAAACAGCTTTTAATCATTTTGTACTATAGTGAATGGAATAACCTACAGAGTTGGACGTTACTGCACTTCTCACAGCTCTAAAACATCTCTCAGAGCTTAAATGCTGGATTGAACTTGAACGTAATGCCAAGGATTCTTTTTAAAACAGCCATGGTTCACGTGTACATCACTGTAACTGTCCTTGCATCAAAAACAAGTCATTTATTATAACCCACTTACATTTGTTGTGACCTCTAGTGGTCAAAGCAGTTATGACAGGGGCAAAAGAGGAAGTCAGGTGACGCAGAAAGAGCTACAAAGTCGGTACAAGTAGGAGGTCAGGATAGATAAATGGACTTGCAAAACACTGGACTTTAACTCAGGATATTAATCGTGGTTCTGCAGCTTTTCTTTCCTTTAAAAAAGTTGCTGACTGTGTTCCTCGTATGAGAGCTGGCGAGTACAGCTCCCAGACTTCAAGGGCACTGGATGTGTACGTCTTTGCTCAAAGAAGAGAAAAAAAAAATCTTAAAATCTTGAATTACTGGGAAATGTTACTCATTCATCTTTTCCTGTCAGGTTTTGCCAAGCCAATCCAGGGATTTAAACCAACTCCCTCCAGTCAAAGGCTCACATATACTCCTCTAACCTCGCTGCTGCCGGGGTCCTTTGGTGACCCTCTCTGAGTCACGGTGCCTGCAGCTGTTGCTCAGAGGCCGCAGTTTAATTCGTACTTCAAAATAGACAGGAAGGCATAAGATTTACTCAGAAATCTTCTCTATACATGTTGTGTGTTTTTATTGACCTCCTTCACCCTTCTTGGCAAACGTTGTCCCACTTACATGGGAGAAACTGGTATCGATCCAAAGATAGAAAAGCAGCCGAGGGGGGGCTAAACTCATTTCACAGAGAACTTCTCATTTCTCTTGTCTCCGTCTTGCTTTGACTTTATCTCTCTGTCACACACACACACACACATACGCAAACGCACACAGTCACCCACTCCTCTCGTACCCATAATGATAACGTTAAAGACTTTTGTATCTCATTAATCCCCATAGAAACAGTATTGGACCTACTTTCTGCACTCCTCTCCTTTGTTTAACTCTCTGTGTCTTGCACACATGCATTCCCCTCCATTATACAGTCATCTATATTAAGTACTATATTGGATATTATTGGATGTGACAAACTGCCGATGCTTTCTCATTGTGTCTTAGATTATGTTGCTGAAGGATGTGCTGCTGCTGCGGTGATTTTATATGCAAGTGTGTGTTTGTGAAGCGGGTGTGTGTAACCACAGAAGGGCAGAGCTACGTGGTAACAGAGTTGCACTACATCTCAGTGTGCGTGTGCCTGTGTGCTCCCGGCCAATCAGAATAATGTGGATTATCGCTGGTTATGTAGATTGCGTAAATGTAGAGATTGAGTTTGTGTATGCGTGTCTCTGTGCGAGCAGGTGAGAACAGCTCAAGATGTCTTTAAGCGAGAGCAGATGGGAAGTCAAATGTTATTGGAGCGTATGCTACATAATTCATTTATGTTGTGTGTATGTGTTCCTGGATCTCACTGTGAATATACAGTTGTCGCCCTGAGGGGGCAATAGAAACACAGGCTCATTATAAGGGACATGTACAATGTGCCCAATACAACATTTAGCAGATATTTAAAGATTTGTTTCATTCTTTTCTATTCAGGTATAAAAACTGAGCCAGGTAGAGTTGGCTTTGCATTAATCAGCTGCTAGTCTGTTGTTTATTTGCTAAAAAAAGACTTACACCTGTCTGTTAAAGCCGAGCAACCAGGGCTGAAAAATGAAGCCAGTTACGAACCTGCAGTTCCTAGAACAGCCACTTGAGGGTGGCTCTAAAAGCGAGTCACTCTTTATAGACTCCTGTGTAAAAAATGGCCAACTTTACAAAAAGCTGCTGTCAGGTTAGCTTTTTTTTGTTCCACTTTTATAAAATAGCTGCTTGAATTTCACTGATACTCAGAATTAATCATAATTAAGTGTGGGGATGCTTTAAGTGTATGTGGCTGCTGGCTCAGTTTATAGCTTATTGCAAGGCTTCAGTTCAATTAACGTGAGTCACTGAAATGACTCTTGTTACTGCATTTTAAATGACATCTGACAAACAGCAATAATAATAAAAAAATAAGATCACAGAGCAGATTTGTGGATTTTGTGAAGGAAGATATGATGGTGTTGCCCATAAAACTAAAATTCAGGCACCAAAATGTGAGTCCTGTTATTGAAATCAGAAATATATTGATGTTCAGGCAGTTAGGTTGTCTTTGCGAGGTTTTAATTTCACTGTGCAAACGGATCAAACAACATTACAGAGCACGACAGTAATGGCGAGATTATGGTGGCCATCTTTTATTTACAGTCTGTGGTTAAAGCTGGCTTTGAATAAGCATTGGCCTATTTGGAGCCATGAGCTTAATGTTCCACTTCTACCCAGGTTGCATTTTATGGTCATTAAAAAAAGGCAGGAGTGTAAACATCTGCTGGACCTGAGTAGGACGCATAGTGAAGAGGATTTTTCACACTGTGAAGGCAGGTCAGTCCTCTCTTCTAAACAGTCTGATGGCGCCCCTGTTTCTAAATCATCTCAAACCTATATTGGCATTTCTGCTTGGCAAGTTTTTGCAATAAACTACGCTCTGCTGTAATGCCAGCCTGGCTGATTTATGGCTCTAGCATCCTGCTGAAAAAAACTCCCAGTAAAACAGGAAAAGAAATGAAATGATAGTAAGCATAATATGCACTATGTGTACCTCGTAGTACTTCAAATCATCGGATTAATGAGAAACTAACATGGGTTTTCTCTCTTTCTACGTCTCAGTTTCTGCAGTGACGACATGCAAAACATATGAAAGAGCAGAATCGAAGATGACATGTTTAGATTTTTAATTTTTTATCTGACCAACCATCTAAAACCTACTTATATTCAATAATAATTAGAGACTCAAGTACACACAGAAATTCATATCTTATTAGTAAGCTATTATTAAGTTATCAGCTGAGTCTATGTGAAGTTTGCACTGTGTGTTGTGTTCATAGATCCAATTTAAGAATCAGAGCCAAGTTGCAATAAAGCGGGTTGGTAATTTTGCCATTTTTTTTTCTGTGGCTTTATTTTAGTTGGTTCATTCTCAGAAAATTGGTTGAGATTTTTTTTTCATTCTGCAGCAGACTGAAAGACATTAAATCAAAAGTACTCCTCCAGGTGCTAGGTAGGGGGGATATTGCTCTCAGCAGGGACTGGGGATTTGAGGAGATTTGGGCAAAATCCATAACGACTCAGGAGTGCTGTTGTTATGGTGGAATATCAATTGGTGTTTTTCAACTGCTTCAAATCACAACCTGGAACGAGCTTTTGGATGTGACCTTTAGAAATGCGCCCTTGCGTACGGACACTTTGGCTCATCATTTCTGTGCCACTGTTTTTCACATGCTCGATAGTACACAATAAACACCTGTAGGTGATGCACGTCGCAATTCTTGGTCCTTTTCTTTTCCGTTTGTTGGTGTAGTGTATTTATTTCTCTGACAGACTGCACAGACGTGCTGTGTTTGAAAAGAAAGCGAAGGCTGTGAAGTGAAGCTTTTGTCTCTGGCTCTGCTGCTGACGGAGTGACAGTGCTGGCATATTTGGCGCTCAGGGCAAGAGCACGAGTACCCAGGATCCTCAAATGACCTGTGACTGAGCGACGCATGCCATGAGCGCTCCTCAAGAACTAGTTGTTTTTTTGCTAGAAAAACAACTAGTTCGAAATATCTCTCAGTAAATTGAAATGTCTCTCAAAAAACAGTTTTAAGAGCAGCCTTTTAACGCAACACTCGGCGGTGTATTTTGAGGCTAGACCCGCACCAGACAGAAGCGATTCAGCAGAAAACACACTAGCGGGGGTGATTATTAAGTGAGTGGTTGGGTGTCAGACGGCTAGGCCACCAAGTCGTGTTAAAGTAAAGACATCACAATTAGATGACTTGCAGTCAGACCTGTCATTGGCCGACTTGCCTGCTGCTGATACTGAGGCCTCCTGAGGGCACGAGAAACTGAATATTGCTACTGCAGAAAGAAAAGTACTCTGAGAACAGTTTTACCAGCACTGCTTGCTGTTGCTAAATTGCTTTTATTGGATTTTGTCTTTACATGTAAGACTCCGGCGACTTCTCAAAGAGCAGGAATGATTGTTTAAAATTACTGTTTGGCTAAGAATCCACTAACTTAAGTTAAATAACGAAACACTTTTCTTTAGCTGTCTCTGTACCCTCTACTTACAGTCGTGAAAAAGAAAGTTTTCAGGTGACTCTGTGCAGACACGTGGAAAAACTAAGTATCACCATACTGCTTTCATATGATTTAAGAGGGTAAATAGCAGCCAGGTGATGCTGATCAAATACACTTAATTAACGGATCATCAGCAGGTGTGAGAACCTCTGTAAAAGCAGATGTTTTGTCAATTTGCCAGTGTGGAGCATTCAGGTGTGTGTTAACACAAAGCCACAATTTTCCCGGCAGTGGACGTCCAAGCAAATTTAGCCCAAGGTCAGTCCATGCAATGTTCAGAGAAACTGTAGCTACACCTCAGACTCTGCAGACCTCGGTTAGGATGTTAAATTTGAAACTTCATGACACTGCAATTAGAAAAGGATTTGCTTGTTTGGAAACGTTGCCAGGAGGACGGCTCTTCTCTCTAAAAAGAACAGCACAGTTTAGGTTTGCAATGTTTAATATGAACATACCACAAGATCTCTGGAGCAATGTCCTTTGGACAGAGGAGATCAAAGTGGAGATGTTTGACTGTAACGCACAACTACACATGTGGTGAAAACCAAACACAGCATAGCACAAAGACGTCGATTGAGTCGATCATGACCTCCACTGTACATCAAAGTAAAACCATCTGTCCAACATCTGAAGCTCAGCCAAAATTGGGTCATGCAACAGGACAGCAATCCCAAGAACAGCAGAGCCCATCAAATATATGCTGGAATGGCTCAAAAGATTCAAGGTGTTGTAATGTCCCAGTCGAAGTCCAGACATCAAGTCATCATTGACCAGATATGATTCAAACCTCAATGACCTGATGAAACATTATAAAGAAGAGCGGACAAAAATTCCTCTATTACAAAGACACTGCTTAATGTGGTTCAACTACTGAATCATGGGATATACTTCGTTTGTCACATGACTGCATAGAGTCCTGTGAAAATGTATTTTTCCACATTACTGCACTAGCAGGATACACTGGAATTATAGGCTAGCATGCTTAAGGTAAACCAAACAAACCCATGCCTCAAAGAGCCTCATCAGGTCAGTCTTGTTGTTGCTAGGCTATTTTCCTCTTAAGTTTTTCTTTCTATAGCCTTTAGCATTACCTAACCATGCAAATGCACCACAAATGCTCTGCTTTCTGTCTAGTTTTTGAAGCTACAGGCACATTTACAATGTAAAATAATCTGCTAGCAATAGTGGTATTTGACTTGCTAACACCTGACTCAAAGAAATTTAAGGAATTGACAGATTTCTCAGTACACAGCTAAAATATGTTGTTTAAGTTAGTCATTTTAGGAAACACAGATAGGCCTATAAGCTTGTTGTTAAAAAGAAACTTTCATTTCTTTATTGTATTTATGCTACACACATCGAGGCTTCAAGCACTTAGCTTAGCATATTTACAAGCCACAAGGAAAAACTGCTAACCTAAAGCATCGTGTGTGTTTAATATATAGTTAAAACAAATGGGAAGACAACAAGTTGCGATTTTGTGGATAGATAACTACTTTTCATGGATACATGTGTCTCCAGCAATGTATGGTCTCACTGCTGCTAGTTTTCCCAATGAGCTAACTTTCTCCATGCTATAGCTATGCATTAAATATCAATCTTCGGAAGACATTTGTCATGAGCTATAAGAATCTTTATTAAAATGTCAGCATATACCCTTCAATGATGATATAAGTGTAAGTGGAAATAGTAGATTCAGTGTAAGTAGGCACTCAATTAAATTGCCCACATAAAAAGGAAATAGAATAACCATCATTTCCATTGCATCCAATATCACTTGAATAATACTTGACTCGTGCTTAATTCTTGTAATTATATTGCATGAGAATAATTTTGAATCATGAGGAAAAACTTATATAAAAGTTGAATATTATTTGCTATTTCTTTTCACATTTCTTTGCCAGCATAAATCACTGCAGGAAGACTGTGAGCAACAATATATATATTTTATAGCAGCATTAAAGACAGTCAAGCATATGATGTTGATCAGGAACAACTTTCTAAACATTCAAGGATATGATTTTTTTATTCATCTTATTTCCATATGTACCGAAGACCTTGTCCAGAGAGCACACGGTGCAGGTCAGGCAGCCAGGTGGTGGCAAAGTCAAACTCCCCTGTTGTTGGGAACAGTGTCTGAAGACAGGTATGAGTCATCTCCTCAGCTGACTTACACACCTTTAAAACTGTTCATTGCAGTCTGTTTGTGTGTATTTGTGTGTGTTTGTGAGTGCACCCGTGCATTAACTCTGCGTGTGTGTCTTTTGGCAATGCAGACAGCCAAATAGGCAGTCAGCTGCAACAGTGAGCCACTCAATCACTCGCCCTCGACTCAATACGCTGCCATTTAGACAATACTGCAACTCACTGTGAGGTGTGAGCGCGTGCATGTGCGGTCCTTGTCTGTGTTTTCGTGGGCTTTCATTTCACATTTCAGGATTTCATTAATATTTTTGCATCTTTGTGCATGCTCTGCATTAGCTACGCATCTCTGTGTCGGCAAACGATGCATTGCATGTGTAAGCTGTGCATGTGTGATGGCGTGTGTCTGTATTTACACATAAGCTCTGTGTTTTTCTTTGACCTTTGGAATTCCCTCGGTCCGTCGCACACCGCTGCTTCACTATAGGTCCACGCGCACCATTCATTTTGTGTGTGTGTGTGTATGTGTGTGTGTGTGTGTGTGTGTGTGTGTGTGTGTGTGTGTAGGCACTCTGCAGACACTGAGAGAGCGAGTGGCAGACAGATAGAGGAGGAGCGGGAAATGGCATAAATGTTTAATTTCTGAGTTGAATTTGTGCAATTTTTTATATTGTTCATGTATAATTCATGGCTGTGTCATGAATTAAATTAAATAAAAGCAAGAAAAAATAAAAAATACAAAGAGAATTGAAAGAAAAGGCACGTCTGTCCATCTGATCTGCTCACAGCTTGTGGATGGAAGTCCATTTAAGCAGTCGCATTAACAAAATAACCCTATAACGGCTCTTTTAGCAGGCCTTTGATTACACGTAGGACCTTTCCATGTGCGGTATGAATCCTGGCACTGATCAATATCTGAATTCCTGCAAAGCTTTACTACAGGATTGCTAATAAACACACAGGAAGCTAATCAAAATGCACTACCAAAGAGGACAAGAGGTGAGCCAGATTCAAATAAAGGCCTTCTCACATGATTGGGGAAGAATAATTAAAAAGGTCTTTTTCATCAGCTGCTAACCACTGGCAATATGGATGAGGCTGTATTTTCTTCCTCTCTCCCCCTTTTCCCTCTTTGATTAATTACAAATTTCCGTGGCTTTTTTGGCTCTTTCTTTTCTTCCTTTATTCTAAATCATTTAGCATGGAAGCTATTTCCACACTGACATAATTAGTTTTGTTGAGCTTGACTTCCCCGCTGCCACATGTCCTGAAGATGCTGATTTATACAGCCTGCGCTGTTTTATTGCATCGGTAAATGTACAAAATCAATTGTGCCACGAAGAGAGAAATTAGGAGAGAGGATATTTGGATTTATGGGAAAGAAACAAAACAGGGAAATATACGTGTGGAAATGAAAGACGAGCCGAGAGAGGGAGGATTCAGAAGGATAGAGAGGGGGGGGAAAAGGACACGACAGAGGAGGGGGAAGTGGGTGAGCGATGTAACTCACAAGAGCAGGGGAACAAAGATCGAGACAAATACGGAAGGGAGCAATGAAGTGAGTAAAATGTGCAGCAAAAAATGTGAATGGAAGAGGCAGAGAAAGTGGAGAGGACAGTGCAGACAATAGATGTGAAGAGGTGGTGTGAGAGGCAAAGTAGGTGAGAAAAATGGCAGAGATTAGCAGAGATGAGAGGGTGATGCAAAGTGGAGTGCAGGGCTGCTGCAGGTGGTGGAGAATGGATGGCTGATTGGTATGGAGATAGAGCGAGGGACCAGATTAAACCTAATTAGAACATTATAATGACTTTGTAAGGTGAAACAAAGAGATGAAAGCCATTATATGCTGGAGATAAAGAATGGATGCTGGCCAGCTCTTTAATGAAGAATAACACTGATTTCAACCGTTTGGAAAAGCCAAAATTGATGTTGTGTTGTGGGAGTTTGAGAAACACTGAGACAAATGAAAAGGATGGACATGCATGGACGATCAGTGAAATGACCAGAGGTCTGTGCCCAAATGGCAGAAGATGGAGGTTATAAAGGCCATGGGTACCGAGGAAAGAAAAACGGAAGAAGAGAGAGAGGAAAAACGGGCAAAATTATCAAATAATGGGGACGATGAGAAAGAGAACGAGAGCGTTACAGCTCCATCAAAGGAGAATGACCAAATCTGAAGAATTGGCAGAAATACAGCGTCACAAAGCTGCCAGCCTTTCTGTCTTTCTGCACTTGTTGGATAAACAGAAGAGAACACGAGTCGTTAGATGAGCAGCGGTAGCCACAACGGCTGAACAAGGACACTGCATCGCATTCAGATCACAAGCATCCTCAGCCTCTGTGGTTTAGCTCTACTGGGCCGAAAACCTTCCATGAGACATGATTATGAATTGTGCACATGCTGATATCAGAGTATTGGCGTACCCTTGATTTAATGAATGCAGAATATGTGTGTGGTTCGCATCTAGCTCTTGCCCTTTGGGTGCTCTGCGCTGTTCATCAGCACCATGTGAAAGTCAGAGACAATACTGTCTCATCTAATGTGACACTTCAGAAAGATCTACATCAGAGGCTGAAACAGAGGTCTCTCGACTTTATCTCAGAGCTGGTGGCACACGAAGGAGATGGTACAGGGATTTAAGCAGAGGTTTTTTAAAAAGAACATATACTTAGCCACTGGTTAGTGAAGCCCTGTTAACCATGAAGTTGAGCCATTTTGCCGTTACCATCTTTTTATTTTGATACCAGATTTTATTAGCAAGGGTTGGATCTGACTGTGAAACCGAGCTGCAACTACCGTAAAAGGTCCTTCTATTTTATTCTGCTTATCCAATTCGGGGTCACAGGGTGCTGGAGACTATCCCAGCTGCCATAGGACAAGAGCCAGGGTACACTCTGCAAAGGTCACCAATCTGTCGCAGGGCTAACACACAGAGACAAATAACTGGTCAAACCAATTCACTTTAAAATCACCTTGCGTGTCTTATG
Organism: Maylandia zebra; assembly: GCF_041146795.1. Lineage (NCBI taxonomy): Eukaryota > Metazoa > Chordata > Actinopteri > Cichliformes > Cichlidae > Maylandia > Maylandia zebra. The sequence continues at coordinate 43,494,396 of NC_135169.1, read as the reverse complement.
TCTGTGGGAGGAAGCTGGAGTACCTGGAGAGACCCAGATGGATACAAGGAGCACATAGACTCCTCACAGAAAGGTCTCAGACTAGATTTTAATTTCTTGCTGGGAGGCGACAGTGCTAACTAGTAACCGTTATGCTCACCTGCCCTAAAACATACCTTGTTTTAGCCTCCATCCACAATGAACATGACTTTGCATTCAACAAGCAACGCAGACCATATACTCAACATATTTACTTCTTTTTGCAACCTGAGGAGTCGCAACCTGGTGGCCATCAAGATGAATGCACATTTAAGGCACTCATTCATTAGCTTTGCTTTCAAGCTTGGAGTCTTTAATACAGTTGATGGTTTCAAGTCGGTTTAGAGCAGCGGTCCCCAAGACCGCGAGAGTTGAGGCTCGGGTGTGAAATGTATGGTTTTTAGGGTTTTTGTCGTTAACTCTGTTTCCCTGGGTCTTTTCACGTGTTGTAGTTGTGTGTCTTATTTTGAAATAAGTATTTAGGCGTTACCATAGCGACAAGAGAGCTTTAAGGGGCAGCGAGGAGGACGTTACTTTCAATGTTGTTGGTGCATTTCAGGAGGACGCTGCTAATTAAAGTTACACAATTACACAGTGGATTCAAGTTTATTATTATATTTACAAAATACCACAGTTTTTGTCTTGGTCATATTTTGTTGTAGTTATCCGGGACACCTTATAGGCCAGTCCGTGAAAATATTCTGACGTTAAACTGGTCCATCGCAAAAAAGGTTGGAGACCGCTGCTTTAGAGTATTAGAGTATGAAAGTACTTTACATGAAAAGCATGGAAACTAAAGTAAATCTTTCTGAAGTACTTCTAGCCATCAGTAGCTTTTATTTACCAATCAAAGTACAACTAAATCAGATTGATATTTGGTGCGACCACTCTTCACCTCTAGAACATCACCAGTTCTCTTTGCTACACTTATGTACAGTTTTTCAAGGTTATTGCTTGGCAGATTGTTCACAACATCTTAGAGAACTTGCCACAGTTCTTCTATGGATTTGTGCTGAATTGTTTCTCTTCATATGATCCACGCCGCTGATATCTGTGGGTCCATACCATCTATGAGTGACTGGGGGCAGATCAGATGCCTCCCTGATGGTACAATGTAATCATCTTAAATTCCTAAAAGCTTTGAAGAGCATATGCTCTTTAGGTAAGATTGGACGAGAAATTTAGGTGAATGAAGTCACTTTAGGCTTCAATAATCCCAAGACATGCGCTTGCATAGTCTTCTCAGGACACAAATATCCACATACTGAAGCGCTTCATGTGTGACACTTAAGTCTGTGCATTTAAGTCTGATGTGCACAGCCATGCAAGGAAACATAGGCGTGCCACTACCTGCGCAACACTTCTGAGGAGAATACTGGAGTTAAATGGAAGAATCGAAAGCAGCTTGTGTATTACATTTAGTACAACAATTTAGCTCCAGCCTGGCAATATGACTGCACAAAAGTCATTCTAGCAAAGACGACTGGGGCCTAATGGTTAATAAGGTGAGGCTGAGGCGGAGAGATTGCGTGATTGAATCGCAAGAAAAGCTGGATTGCCTGGACAGAGAAACACACACGCGCGCACACAATTTGCCCTCAAACAGCAGCCACTACCACACTGCCCTTGGATCTAACTGTGGCTAATAATGCAGAACTGTGAGACTGCAGATAGGTGAAAATGCAATTGTTCTTACACAGTCGTCTCTAGCTAAATATTACTGATACTATTTCTGAAACCTGTATGTATACTGACTGTTCATCCATCCATCCATCCGTCCATCCATCCATCCGTCCGTCCGTCCGTCCGTCCGTCCATCCATCCATCCATCCATCCATCCATCCATCCATCCATCCGTCCATCCATCCATCCATCCGTCCGTCCGTCCGTCCATCCATCCATCCATCCATCCATCCATCCATCCATCCATCCATCCATCCATCCATCCATCCATCCATCCATCCATCCATCCAGTGCCACCAGGCTAAGCAGGGTATTCCAGATGTCTTTCTCTCCACTTCCTTTGGCAGTCTTCCAGGTTCTCCAGGTTGGGAAGATGCTCCCAGGCCAGATCACATATATAATCCTTCCAGTGTGTTCTAATTCTAGCCCTTGGTCTTCTCCCATCTGGACATTTCTTGGATAACCTCCAAAAGAAGTTTCCTAGCATTACCCACACCTCCTTAGGCACCTCCTTTCAATTCAAGCAAGCAGTGGCTCCAGATGCACAGATTCCTTACCCCATCCCTAGGGCTGATCCAACCACCCAACACAGAAACAAATATTGGCTGCTTGTGTCCATGACTTCATTCTTTCTCACTCTGCAGGTATGGGCCATAGGTGGATGGATAACACCTACATTACTGTTGACACCAAAGCCAATCCTTCTACCTGCATTTTGCTCCATTTTACCATCATTTATGAAAAAGATTTATAGAATTAACTTGCAGATTTTAGATTATTGTACCTCATTTTGTAAAGAAGGGAAAAAAAACGTAATAAGCTTAACTTCACATATCAATACGATTGTCAATAAGACTGTCTTCTAGTTTGTTTGGGTTTTTTTTGGTGCTTTCAGCTAAATAGTGAGGTCAGATGAATTTATTTGTGTATGCACGGGGTTCTCCAGCTTCCACTGAAGCAGATGCATGCTAAGATGGACTGAACATATATTCTCACAATCATTTCAAATTTGTTGTCTGGATCCGGGTGTTGTTCTGAGTCCAGCGACTCGGTTCTTGCACTGTTCGGAGGGAAGTTTCAGCCTTGGTGGAGGCATGCAGCCTCGGGCCCGTACGTTTCTCTATTTTCTTTACTGAATGCATTGCAGTGACAGCATCATCCATCAACAGAGCACTCAATAATAAAAATAAATGTAGAAGTGTATAAGAATGCATGAGTAATAAAAGCTAGGATGGCTTAACAGACAAGAAAAAGAGAACAACAAATGGAAAGTAAAACTTTCTAAAAGAGAAAATCAAAGGGAATGATGTTACAGCCCCATATGTTAACTGACAAATGAGTCTGGGAAGTGCAGTGTGAATACAGCAATTCTGGGAGCTCCACTGCCTCCCATATACGGATGTTTACACTCTCTCGGATGCCTGCATTTAATATTTCAATACTTTAAATTTAATGCAGGGCTTGGTTGAGAGTGCCAGACAGACACTCATAAATTTCACTCCTGGGAAAAGCCAAAGCATCCCGGGGATGATTTCTTAGGGTGCTGTGAGAGAAGGTCATCTGCATCCTAAATGAGTCCAGGCTGGATGTATTCAGTTTTATGTGAACATAAATAAGTTATTAATACGACTTGTGGGTGTGGATGATGTCACGCATTATAATTACTGTAATTTTTTTCTTTCTTCTCCATCAAACCAGTGTGCAGGTTTGAATTCACAAACAGAATCTGCACATTTTTAGTGTCACAGTGTGTTTAAATTAGTTCATTTTGCATCATTCGGTGTTAAATGTTGCGCTGGACTGTGTTTGTGTGTGTATGTGTGGTTCCCTGCAGACGAGCCAGATGGCTCTGTCAAGTGCAGATGACTAAAATCAAATGCTACGACATCACCACTCCACATCAAGCTGCAGTCGCCGTGTGTGTGTGTGTCTGTGACCGTGTGCTGGTGGACCAATCAGAAGGTCGGGGTGACTCAGGGACTAGCAGCACCTGTTTCTTCAAGTGCCTCACTGTAGCAGAGGGGCGGTTTAACCCATGGCTGCACATAGACACATACATACAGACACGCGCACACACTTAGACACATGGAGGCAGCAATAGTAATTAACAGCTAGCTGCGAGAAGCCATTATCATTACAGGAATGAGGTGGGATCAGAAGCTCCCACCTACATAATGGACAATAAGTGTGCGCATCATCAAGAGTCCAGTAGAAAACTCTCGGCTCTTTCGGGAATGGAAGCAGCAGTGATTAGTTTTCGCACTCTGGAGACAGTAATGTGCATTTTTTATGAGGGCCATTGTGGTACAAAATAGATTTCACTGCGATTTCCCCTGTTCTTTTAATTGCTCTGGACAGATTATTAGAAATTACAGATGGCTTGGCCGGGCTCATAGAAAAGTGACAGTTTTCGGTTTGACAGGACAAATAAGAATTGATTGTTTTTGTGTGTTACCTTTTTGGTAAAAGACACGTAATCTACGCAACCGCATGATAAATCATATTGTGCAGTTCCACAAATACCAAAAAGGATTACTTTGCAGAACATTTACATAACAGAAATGCTCCATTGCACCGGGCGCAGCGTCCTGTCTCTCAGCTGCCAGGCATCTTCTATCAATCTCGTCAAAATAAAAGCCTCCCCATTTAGAATAATACAAAACAAGACTAGAAAAATAGTTAAACAAATAGTTTCTCAAGGGACTTTGCAAAAAGGTGGAAGAAAAAGGTAATTCATCCTCATGGAGAACACAAGAATACCTTTCTGCCTGACTCAGTCGCTCTGATTGCTCTGATTTAAATTTGGTTCTGTGCTGTAATTATCTTTAATTTCTAAACTCTGGCTTCCTACAGAGCTACTCCTTCTAAAGCTCTTTATGGAACTTTAATAACTTTCTGTACTTTATTTCTCTAACATTGCTGCATGCTTCCATTAAATCAAATTCAGCTCAGGCTGATTGTGTGCATAATCAGAGACTGGTTTGTCTGTCCTTCTACACCCTCACCAGTGCACCTCACCTCAATTTTATAGTCACTTCAACTCCTGAGGTACAATTTATGGAAAAAGCAACTCATGGTTCATTTCTGGGCGGCAATATTGTAAAAATGACTATGACTAGCGAAACGTTGAAACGATTTTGGTCTTTTCTGGTGCTATTTTATTAAAGACTATCTGCACCGTGTTCCCTTTGAGTAGCAGATCACATATAAAGGTCCAAAGAAAAATAAAAAAAAATTAAAATTGGAACATCACCGTATTTTTCAGCCATTAGCACCATTACAAGCTGCGGCGCGATAGCTGCGAGCGATATCAGCTCTTTTCGTGTGATATCAGTCAAATCTGGCTTCCCACTGATGCTGCTGTTACATTTAAAATTTGCAGAGGTAAAATCATTCAGATACTTAAGAGCTTGCAGACAATTACACACGGGTTACATCCAGCCGCGTTTGGCTCGGAGCAGAAACTCAGTCATCAGTCGCTGCTGATGAGTCGAGTTGCGAGAAGAGTATTGTAAAAGTAACTCAAGGTAATCTGATTCCACTTTGCTTTCTTTAATCTCTTGCAAGGATTGATCCCATAGCGCAATGCGGGGGTCTGACATGGAGAGCGTTTTTAAAATTAAACATCCTGTGCTCGTCTGCTGAACAGAGATGAATGCATTAGAGGCCAGACAAATTGGCTGAAAGACCCCCACCCCTCCCCGATTCTCGCCCCTCACTTCAGTTTGAGCTAATGGAGGCTCGATGAAGGCCGTGGCCAAAGCGCCCTGCATGACTGCTCCTGAAATTGATCCCAGACTGCACACTTGTCTACTTGACACATTATACAAGATAGTATGTCTTGCTTTTCTTTTTTCTTCTCTTGCATCTTTTATTGATTGACAGAAGAATTTTCAGACATTATTGGAGAATTGTAACAAATGAGAAGCTAATGTTGCATGCTGTTTTTTTCTTAGGGTTTTTATGTGACGTCTTACCAGGGGTTTGCATATGAGTAGAGACTCTCTGTGACTGTCACTGGAATTGTGTGTGCGTAGGTTTTTAATTCCTCCTCAAGGTTGTAATGGAAATGCACACCGTCCACATTAGTCAGGCCGTATATCTCCTTGAGCCCCTTAGCGCTCATTCTTTCTGGAGGCTCATTTCCTCTGCTCACTGCTTCAGCTGAAGATTTTACGTTCTTCTTTTATCAGTCACATCACAAATATATAAACTGCTGTATTCTAGGCTCTAATCCTCTCTTCACCTCCTCGTCCTCTATCGATTGCGGCGCCCGTTAATTAAGAGAATTTATTTCTAATGAGTCAAACGCTGATTACCTTGTTCCAGTCGGAGAAACAACCTCTTGCGAGGCTTTAGCCAGACCTTCAAACATGTGCTCGAAATTACCCAGCAACACTCAAACCAGAGCTCCTTGTTGTTGCCTCACGGCTGATTTGAGTTGGATCACACCTATAGCCGCGGCCTCTCGAGGTTTCACACCGAACAGCTGGAAAGCAGTCGCTCCTGCTGGCAGCTTCCTTCCTGCAAAATATCAAGAGGTGATTTGAAGGTTTCTGAGCATATGGGGCTTATGCTTCTGAAATCTCTCACAAAAAAGATTTCCTAGAGAAAAGAGGATATTGTGTGCATGTATGTGTGCACCGCAAGCCTCCTGCTGTTGATCCGGTGATGCAACAGTCAGCTGGTTCGGACTTTAGCGCGGTACACAGAGGATGGCTGTCTCATTCATGTTGTCAGTGGCTTCTCTGAACTTGGACCAAACACACATAAGACACCACAACTCCGGCTTTACTTCCGTGCATCGTTTACACATTAAATTACATTAAATGTCTCAGCTCAGCACAACAAAAGGCCTATATTAGTTGATTTACCACCACATGCAGGGAGCATGGCATCTTTCACTTTAACCTTGTCCTTTATTTAAACTGGGCAGTATGGATACTCTGCCATGATGTTTTTCTTATGTTTAGGAATGGCAATAGGTCAGCACTCAGCAGCAAAAATGATCTTAGCATCTAATAATAATAATAATCCAGATCGAATTAAAGTATTTTCACTGTCTTGCATGCTGTCAAAAAGCTCTTTTCAACAACTAAGTGAAGCCGACTCTTCCAGACTCGTGAGTTGTTCGTCTTTCGCGGCCTCGATTAGTTGGACAGTTTATGCCACTGAGTGACTTTGATGTTTTAATGTGTTATTTTGTAGGGAACTGGCGCACTAAACTTTTTTTTCCTACCAGGTAAAAACTTGTTTTTGTTAATGGAGTCTGGTGGCTTTGATGAGAGCAATTACTGTCTTAGCATTTCATTTTCACAAAACAAGGCAGGTTGTCAAGTGTTGCCGCAGAATTTTAATTATCTTTAAACTTCAGGTTGGTGTTAATTTTTTTGACCGGTCCTTGTATCTTTCTGCATGTTAGAGAGAGCTTTGAAAGTGAGCAGATCTAACCACTACTGTCTAATTCTAGATATCTTTTCTCATATATAGCAATGTATTTATTTTTAATTATCCAACCCTAGCTTTCCCTCAAACAGAACCAAATGTCTCATGTCATTGCTGCATTGATCATCTTCCATCTCAGACCTCCAACTAGTGCCTTACCTCTTCATCCCTTGCAAAACCTTCTAGGAGTAACCCTTGAACCCTTGAATACTTAGTGACAATGGTCTCCGCCTCTCCAGCTACCCCTGGAAAAATTATTGTAACACCTATCAAACCACATCTATACTGATGTATCAAAACTCATCATTAAAAGTACAGGGGAGCTCATCAAACTGGAGCTAAATGCTGAAGCTGTAATGTGACATGGCAGATAGGAAAGACTCCAGCCTAACCGTGACCTTGCATTGGACAAGTTGAACGCGATGGATGGATATGTCCAACGCCACTTTGGAACACAACATCGAGTTTCTTTTAGTACAATAATAGGTGATCCCGCTCTTTTGTGCATGATGCAAGATCAGATTTGTGATTAAGCTTCTTCAGAACTTCTCATGAAAATACCGAACATCTAAACCGGGCGTAGAAGATGAGCCTAGATGAGTGCCTCTTTAAGCTCCGCGCTTTTCTCTAATCAATGCTCGCACAAGTAGCCGGTTAATCCTTTCACTGAGCTCCTCAAATAGTCAATAAAGACAGAGTGCAGAGAAGAAGACCCAAAGTGTGGCAACAACAAAGAACGTAGAAGTCTTTTTTGTTGCCTGTCTTTAGACGGTTGTTGACATTGTTTGTAAGATGAGCATTCGAGGGTGAAACTGAAGAGAGCGAATTTAAGTGACAGTGAGACAGCATGTTGAAATTGTACGTCTCTAGAAATAGTGCGGTGCCCTCGATCTCTCACACTGCTGTCTAGTTTCATTTATGTGTGTGTGTCTGGGGAGGTGTGTGACCTTGAGGTAACGAGGTCCATTCAGATGCTGATTGCTGGTGATGCCACGAATTGATTGGCTGCAGAACCTGGAAAATTTTTCACCACCTAATCCAAATCGCTCTTCTTTTTTTTGTCTCGGTGCCTTTGTCTCCGCTCTGTCCCTCTCTTCTTGGCCTTGCAGTCCATTCTCGAAGTGGATTTGATTTGCTTATCTGCGGATAAGCCACTGCTGCTGTGCGCACGTTTGTGTGTGTCAGTGTGAGTCACTCTGCTAATTGCACCTGTTAAAAGTCTTGCCAACCTCGTTGCTTAACTGTCCTAGTCATTACAACAGTGGCAGTAAAGGTCTATCCACATTCATTTGCATTTTACAGTTACTGTTTGTGCCTGTGTGAATATGTGAAGAAAATCTGAACTGATGTCAAAGTGTGTGTGTGTCTGTGTGTGTGTGCAGCCACTCAGGCTGGCGGGAACAGTGACTATTCTTTTCCTCATAATAGCAGTAAAGGTTCATTCCAGCTACTCCACATTGTCTATAGCTGCAATTTGCATGCATGTGAATGTTTAATTGTCTGTGCAACAGTAAAAATATGAAAGCTCCCTCTCCACCCACACACACTCTCTCTCTCACACACACACGCACAGACACACAAAAGCAGTTAACCCCCCTCCCATTGCATAATTACAGCAGGGAAGTTTTTTGCTGCTTCTTTATTAACAGGTTTATGAGGATTACGAGCAGAGATGCATGTTCTGGTTCCCGGTATCTGGGGGGATTTAGCGGTAGAACAAAGTTTTAAACACTGAGCAAACATTATTAATAGATACTGAGAAAAATATATCGAGCTCTGTGCTGCCCACCCTGTCACTGCAGCAAAATAAGCAGCTGCAGGACCGTGTTTGCTTATTAACAAGAATACACCGTGTAGAAAAGCCCGTGGTTGCATACGTTCTGTTTACTTTTGCATTGGCGTGGAGCTGATTGCTGTGCTGTGCAGTAACTGTTAATTGGCTGCTAAAGACAGAAACCGTTTCAGGATTCACAGACAACTGCCTGCACCTTGGTGAAGATATAATAGTGTTGGAGCAATAAATGAGGCGCTTGATAGCGTGCCGCATATTAGCAATATGCAATCAGATTCGTTACTTTCTCTTCTAATATAAGTGAAAAGCTTTTGATGTAAAGTAAATGCAAAATTATCATAACTAGGAGAATGTAACTACTTATGGAAGCTCAGGGCATTGCTGCCTCAGGACAACAAAGGTCTTGGGTTCAAAGTGAGGTCACTATTTGGACTCTTTATGCAGACTGTGTGCTGTTTCCTCCGGGAGCTCTGGTTTCTCCCACCATCTAAAACATGTTAACTCGTCCATCATTGTGCCCTTGATCAAGGCACCGTCTGACAGCTGGAATTTGTCCCAGGGAGCTGCAGATGGTGGCTGCCCACTGCTCCTAATGCTCAGGATGGGTTAAATACAGAAAAAACGATTCGACATTTAATCCAGAAACCGAGGAAGTAAGGCACCATCATTCTGTGTTGTGTAAGATGTATTTCAGGACATGTAGATCACTTATGATTTATTGTAGGAGTAGGAGGAAGAAGATGCAAAGAAAGAGTAGAATGAGATTTGTACAAAAAATCTTGTTCTGGGTCTAAAATGTTTGTTTTTTCTGCACCAGTCTGAGAAAAACAGTCTTTTTTCCAGACGTCTTATTAAAATCATTATGATTATGTCTTCAAAGATTTGTGTGCATGATTTCTAGTTTGAAGCTTGGGTGGTGCGGTGGTTAGCACAGTCAACTTTAAGCAAGAAGGTTCTTTGTGTGCTCCGGCTTCCTCCCAATATCCGAAGACATGCATGAAATGATGCCAATTTAGAAATGGTGATCTTAAATTGTCCCTATGTGTGAATGGTTCCCTGTTTTAGCTCTACCACAGACTGGTGACTAGGTGTACCCTACCTCTTGCCCTCTGCCAGCTGGGATAGACTGCAGCCCCCAAAATGACCCTGAAATGGATAAGTGGAAGAAGCTGCAAGCGCGTTGAATCTATGTAGAGCCTACGATGCAGCCTACACAAGTGGCTGACCCCATTGGCAGCATTTATACTTGTGCACAGTGTGCCTCAGACAAATCAACAAGAATGTGCATGACAGATTAGTCATAGCGTGGTCACGGCATTTTTTATGTATGTATGTGATAATGAAAGGGTTTGTGGTTATGATGTATTTAAAACAGAATGGTAAATGGCCTGTATTTGTATAGCACTTTTCTAGTCCCTAAGGACCCCAAAGCACTTTACATATCCAGTCATCCACCCATTCACACACAGGTGATGGCAAGCTACGTTGTAGCCACAGCCACCCTGGGGCGCACTGACAGAGGCGAGGCTGCCGGACACTGGCGCCACCGGGCCCTCTGACCACCACCAGTAGGCAACGGGTGAAGTGTCTTGCCCAAGGACACAACGACCGAGACTGTCCAAGCCGGGGCTCGAACCGGCAACCTTCCGATTACAAGGCGAACTCCCAACTCTTGAGCCACGATCGCCCCGTATAAAGAAGTATAATTCCACTATATATTATTTTTTTGGGGGATTTTTGTGTCTAAAGGATGATGTTAAAGCAATAAATGCTATTTATTAAGACTTCCTTCCAACATTTTGGCTTTTTTAACGGAATCCAAAAGTTTAGCAAACTGGTATCTTTGTTTTGGATGGGAGTCTGTTTATGGTGCATGGAAACCAATGTTTATTTGCTTTAGCGCCACTGAGCTTATTTATTTACAACATTTTTCACTGTGTATTGTTAATATTAATGTCAGTACCACTATACTGCCTCACCCGTACTAAAAAGGAATCATTACACAAAACTTACTAGGAGTAATTGTTTTTGTTTTTATTAGGATATCTATTGTTTGTATGGCAACTTAGCTTCAGCCTGTTATTGTAATCCCCACTTAACAGCATAATTTATGAGGAAACCCCTGTAATCTAATTGATTTAGTTAATGTTTTCCTTGTGAATAATCTGCTAACACTACTCTCTGGTTTCTCCTATCTGGCTCACACACGCTCAGCGCACAAACACACATTCTAAGAGCATCACCCACTCATTTCATACCCATAATGATAATGATAATAACTTTCCCTATCCCATTAATCACTGTGGTAATGCCACAGCAGAACAGCAGCAGAGGCCTGTTCTCTCTCTAGCCCCACTCTCGTTTTGTTTTGTCCCTCCTTCTGATAATCCCTTCTTTTATATTTATATGACCTCCGATATCAGGTTGGCTCTTTTTGCACCGTACTCAAGATAAGTGCTGTCCTCTTCATTGTTTAGTATTAGCGGCAAAATCTTGCAACAGTAAATGAAGAGGTTTTCAGTGTGTCACACAGCAGATGAAGATGCTTTGTGAATCTTTAAAATGACTGAGGGTAGACAGAGGTGCATAAATATGAACCTTTGCAGCTGCCTGAGATGTCTAACTGTAGCAATAACTATTATATTTATTCATCTTTTAAATAAGAATGAATCCTGCACAGGCTGATTACTCAAACCAGATGAATTAGAGTAATGTGTCAGCATACAAGAGTACTTTTTGGTGAAAATTTACAGATTGTAATGGTTTCGCAGGGTAAAATGGCTCTAGAGCATCACCTATGCGTGGTTAAATGAAGTCCTATGATCACTTAGTTTGAGCTATATGAATAAAATTTGGTGCACATGTGTAACATAGCAAAACGAGCAAAAAAGTCTGGGGTTCATAGACCCAAACCCAACAGGAAGTCCGCTGTTTTGAATTGACGTTGACATGTTCGTGCCGATTGTCATTTTCAGGTGCTGTACCTTTGCGAACTCCTCCTAGAGATGTTATCAGATCAACTTCATATTTGGTCAGTCTTAACTACAGACTTGGGCAACATTAAATTGCCGAGTTTTCGTCATAGGGCGTGGCTGTGATGCCATCATTCGCCATGAAATTTTTATTTGTTCTTATTCCCACATACATTGTCCAATCTGGACCAAACTTCTCACATGTGATAAGGCTCCACCCCTGAACACATTGCAACTGCCATATTTGACACTGGTGACAGCGCCACCTAGTGGGAACAGGAAATGTTATGTTTTACACTTTGGGGTACAGTGTAGAGGTGAGTGACCCCAGCAACATCAAATTTGTCCCGGAAACTCTTAAGGAGCTGGTCTTGGGTTACACTGAAAACTGTAAATTTTCATCAAAGGGCGTGACCTTGGTGGGGATGGCGAATTTAAATGTTGCAACATGAAGAACGAAATTGCTTTAACTCATAAGAAATCCAGTCCAATCTCTTCCAAACTTCACAGGCGTGATAAGAGTCCCGCCCTAAACACATTGATATGCCCAATGTCAGGAATAGTAAGAGCACCACCTAGTGGGAACAGGAAATGTCATGTCTTATACTTTGATGTACTGCTCCTCACGGGTTGAGCCCACCCACCTAAAAAGCAGTGAAAATTAACATCAGTCCCTCATGATGCTTCAGTGTGAACATTGTGAGTTTTGAGGGGCTTGGAAAACTCAAAAGGTAGCGATCCAAATGGAGGAGCAGAGGAGTTTGCGGCATTTAAGCAGCCCTTTGCTGCCCAATCCGACCGGGCTAAAGCTATTACAAAAGCTATTGGGGTGTTTAGCTGCAGACGGGAGGCCGTATGTGCCGTTGTGCAAAACAAGGGGTTTAAACTGTGATGAAACATGCTTGAGCCACGCAATGATATCCCGTTGCGCGTCCACTTCAGTGTGGCAAGATCGTTCCAAGCATGTATGAGCAGGAGAAGTTTAAAGTTATGGCTGAACTGTCCCAGGCATCTTCTGTTGCCCTAACTACAAATGGGTGGACCTCCATGGCAACGGAAAGCCATGTGACCGTGACGTTATATCACAGTGGAGTGGTCAATACAAAGCCCTGTACTGCCCTATAGATTACATTAGATTATTTATCCCTCGGGTGGGTTCCTCCGGGAAATTCAGTTTCCAGTAGCACAGCACCGACAGAAGTTGCAGAATGTGAGCAGAAATATACCATATATACACATATATAAATACAGAGTATACAAAAGGGATAAATAGGAATAAGAATACAAGGGAACGGCACATTTCAAGTATTGTGAGTCTATTACACCGTTGGATATTAACAAAAACTATTGCACAGTGAAAAGGCACTACAGCTTACTTGTCCTCCCCCTCCTTTGTCCCCGTTTCCCCTCCATCTCCCCTCCAGAGAGGAGTTAAACAGTTTTATGGCGTGTGGGACAAAGGAGTTTTTAAGTCTGCTGGTCCTTGACTTTGGGAGAAGCAACCTCTCACTGAACAGACTCCTCTGGTTGTTTATGGCCGTGTGCAGAGGATGCCCAGCATGGTCCATAATGTCCACATTGCACCTTAATTTGTTTTTATATAAGTGTGTGGAATGAGTCTTCAGTTGAATGTTTTTTAATAGGCAAAAAATACCTAAATAAGTAAATGGCGAGTCGAATTTTTGTCTTCTTTTTCTATTTTTGCTGATCCGAAAATTGATCCGATCCGTGACTTAAAACCGTGATCCAATCCGAACCGTGAGATTTTTGATCCGTTGCACCACTAATTCTTTTAGATGCATTTTTTTTTTGTCAAAAGCACATATATTTTTTTTAGAAATCAAGGATAGGCTTTCAGTAGTGCATGAAGTTATCTGCAAGCTACTTTGCAACCCACCTCCATTCTACCTCTACCTTTCTTGTTGTGTCCTTCTTAGCTGTCATATCAGTCTTCGGTGATACCTGTATATTTGTTTCTAGGGTCTTGCTGCTTTTCTCGCCATGTCAGACTTTCCATGCATGAACATGACAGAGCAGGAAAATCCCAGAAAAGAGACATAAATGCTTTTTTATAAACTACTATGAGAGAAATTTCCCTTAGATTAATCTTGATGGTCCTGCCTGAAAGGAAGGTTTTGTATATAATTTTGGTCTCCCTGGGTCGTTTTCTGTGACCTTTTTTGTAGGTGAAGCCTAAAGGTCCTCCTTATTCCCAGAGTCCCAGTGCCAGTGCGTGATAGTCCCATTCAATAGTCCATCCAAGCACGACAGCAAAGAGTAAGAGGTTTCATGATAGAAGGAAAGAGGGGAAAAAATAGATGTCTATATATAGAAACTGAAAAGTGACAACTAGAAGCATGAAGAGTGTGGAAAATGGCTGCCTTACAGCACATGGTGCTGTTGCCACAGTGACTAATGGGATAACAAACTTATTCTGGCCACATGGGTTGAAGAAAGTCACTCATTCTTTGAGTATGTAAAAGAAGTAGAGGGAGTAAAATCACATCTCAGTGTGATGTTCAAATAAATGTACTGTGTGTATGGATGTATACTGACAGGTATTCTTTATATATGTGTGTGTGTGTGTGTGTGTGTGTGTGTGTGTGTGTGTGTGTGTGTGTGTGTGTGTGTGGATGCATCCTCCAGTACTCAGGGATATGAGAGAGATCAGGAGGGATTAATGCAGCTACCAATAACTGCTCTTGCGGTTGCTTTCTCTCTCCTCTTCATCCTCATCTTCCCATTGACAATTACACATACATGCACAAGCAAATGACCCGTGTCCCTTTCTGTCTCTTTCTGCATCCTCTAAGCTCACAGTGACAAGAGGATTTTCTTTACACTTTTTATTAAAACTGTTGTTTACTTGCATGAAAGAGTGTCAGGCTAAGATGGGGGGAAAGGGGGACTGCATGCAAAGAAATACACAGAGTTACCAGACAAGGGTGTGAGTCAGAAGGAAAGAAGCATGAATGAAATGAAAGAAAAAAATTGGATGAGTAATGTCGTAGGTAATGACAAACACAGACTGCAAAAGAGAAGATCAGGAGGTGAGCAGAGGTAAAAGAAAGACGCAGGGGAGGAAGTGATTAGGAAGGATGGAAAAGAAAGGAAGAAGCAAACAAGACCAACTTGCATCTGTGCAGCGGTAACATTTTCACTGTGACTGACACACACACACAAACCACATCTGGATTTTGTTGTCAAACTGTGCCACAAGTTCTAATCTAACAGAATCCAGTTCTAATGCTAAAAAATCAGAAATGAGCAGTGTTATAAACACTACATAGTGTTTAGTAATTTAATTTTCTCTCCCGATATAGCGGTAATCACTGGACCTTTATCAAGTGCAGTGTTAAATCCAAGATTTTTTGGATGAGCTGTTTTTGTATTTTGGCTAAAACTCAAACTGCCTGCTCAAGCAGTAAAGAGAGGAACACGCATACAGACACCTATGTTGGTTTGGTTGTTTCTATGGGGACATTCATTGCAATTAATGCATTCCCAAGCCTCTTACCGTTATGTAACCATACAACTAAATGCCAAAACTGCCAAAACTTTCAAACAAGCCTGTGAAAAGAATGGGAGTTAATCGAGAGGTTTGATTATTGGAATTTTTGCGATCCACAATCAGCCCGTTCTACAAGGCCACATTTTCAGCAGGCACATTTAATGAGTCAATCCATATATCTGTCCTCTTTTCAAAGCAATAAGAGACCAGAGGAAGCAATAATTCTAATTATTTTAAACTGAAGCAGCAAAAATAACCTGGGTTACACTTTTCTTAAGAGACACTGTAATTAGTCAAATGTAAGACCAGGGAATTAAACCAACCAACAGTGGCAAAGGAGGGGTAGGAGGTCTAGGCAGGGTGGCACATACCTCTTCAGTGAAGTATGTGAAAATCCCCTAAATTAAATGGAAGGGTTTTCATTTCACCACCATCCAACCAACTTGCTATTAATTTAATAAAAAATTCAGCAAGAAAAAACACCAAGATTAAGTGAGGGTCATCGAAGAAAATCTACTGAGAATGAAAACACTCAGCCTGCGAGCTGTGTATAAATATTAAATGGTATTTGTGCAAGCTAAACAGTAATGCAAATGTCTTAAAACACATCTGGTAGTCTTTAGAGGTGGGAAGTAACAAAAAACAAGTACTTTGTTACTTCTATTTTGTCACTGTACTTTGTCACACTTAAAATAAGACTCAATTAGCTACAGAGTAACATTTCAGTGAGATATAGTAACTTGTTTTTAGACAGTACATCTTGGATCTGGAGAATTTTCACTTCTTCTATTGGCAGATTTTTTTTCACTTAATACTTAATAAGATACTTTTGCTTGAAATAAGGGGGGAAAAGCTGCCAATCTGCCAATGAAAATTATGATATGAGATATTTTGACTAGATATTAGATATTAAATATTAAATATTTAAGTAAGTATTTATATTTAAGTATTTATATTTAAGTATTTATATTTAAATAAGATATTAAATACTTGGTAAGATTTTGAGTTTTTGCTGTGTATTTGTAGTCTACAGCTCTGATGTTATATTCAAAATGGCCCCAGTCTGAGATGGGAAAAGTCATGTTGTTTTCTCTTATGGTCGCTGCTTAATGTGTTTTACCAGAGAGCAAAAAGCCCAGTAGACTTTTGACCACTAGCCACAAAATTTAAAATTCACATTAAGCTAATTCTCCTTGAAGACATTCATCTCATTTATTCATTTTAATGGAGTTAGTTTGTTCACTCATCTAAAACCGCAAAAAAAAAAGAAAAAAAAAAAAGTTGAACCCGCCTCAGCTTTTACTGCAGCTTCATATCAGCATGTGCTCAGTTGGGCATGTAGATAAGACAAGCTAAAGTAAGCTAAGCTAAACTAAGATAAGATAAGACAGAAAACATGTAAGCATGTATTCTTAGTGACACACTTTGTAAAATGAACACCATTTATTCTAACCTTTTATATCTATATGGCAAAAAAAAGCATCTTATTGTAACTCTGCATTTTGCTGCTGCTTTCTTTTATAAAGAAGGAAGCGCTTTAAAAAACATTGTCAAATCTGTTGATTAGGAATAGTTTCCCGTGATTAAAAACAGAGAAAAGTTCATTAGATTAACTATTATAAACTATTATATTACATTATAAGTATTTAAAACTATTGACTATTGCAATAAAAAATTTTGCACCTCTTAAATTCCCACTGTTATCCAATGCTGTCCAAACTACCAGGCACCAGCACCATTCAGTAAATGTTTGTATACAGTAGCTCAGCAAGTAATATCTAATGTGTTATATTTTGTCAAAGGCACTGACCGGCATCTCATAGCATAAGAAATCCTTTGGTGCTCTTTGCTATGACTCTATGATGAGTTATTGTTTTGCAGGGACATATTTTGGCAAAAGAAAGTTTCAAACTCAGCGCTCTCGAATGGGAGAGCAACCCCCGTCTGACTCTTTTATATTATGATGATTTAAGTTTCAGTTTAACCTCAAGTTTAGTCCTTCCTATATTTCTGAGTGTTTTGGGTTTCCCACGTTATGGTTATTTCTCTGTGAGGTTCCTCTTGTGTCTTTGTCTCACCCCGTGTCGCCTGTGTGACTCTGTCGTGTCATTGTGTTTCTCAGTTCTCTCATCCAGGTCTCACGTTCTGGCTTCTCTGTGTTTTGTGTTTTAACTTTGTTTTAATTTGCCCAGTTTGGTTAGTTAGTCAAGTCTTGGTTTTTTGTTTTGCCTTCTATTTGTATTATCATCCAGCCTTTGATAAACAGTTCGCTTTTTGTTCAACATCACTCTCGCCTTCAGGCGTCTGCGTTTGGGTTCACCTCCTCTCTCCGGCAGATCGTGACACTTGTAAAATTCCTCCTAGACCTTAATGCAGACCTCTTTAAAATTTGCATACAATACTGCGAAGGCCCATGTGTTAAGTCACCAGTCCTGGCTCTAGGATGAGGATGCATTGCCTCATTAACTACACTGGTAGTTATACAGTTAGAATTACAGTGAAAGATGTTAACTCTCCTTGTGATATCTGTATTTGCATTTCACTTAAAAAGTCATCTATGGAGCAAAAAAAGTTAGAAAATCACAGCTGCATATTATTACTTTTTGCATGCTGCTTGATTAGCTACACACGCTCACACACGATACTGAATATGCATGGCCACCTCTGCCACTGGCAAAAATCAGCCTTATTTATGCATTCAAACAAATTAATTTCCTCCGAAGTTCTTCAGTGCTTCTCGCATCTGACACACACAACGTAGGACAACGAACTAACTTTAAAAACGTCCACAAACACCCAAATGGACATAGAAGTCCCCCACACAGCAAGCATAATCATATCATGCATCATCTTTTCTTGTATTAATGTCACAGCCCATTAAAACCATTTTAAGCTTATTTGGCTCATGTTCATGCCTACACAAAGTTTCACATGTTACGCAGCAAAGCGAAAAGGGAACCGATAGTGAGGAAGGAAACAGAAAGTGAGAACTTGGACTGCAGGCCCATATCTTTCTAGTCTACGCAGTCTTATGTGGCATAACAACATGTAACAGCAAGAGTTGGACCACAATAAAAACTACAACAAACAAAATTAAATATAAAGGAAAAGGAAGAGAGTGGAGATGTTTTGCCACTTCAGGCAGGATAGTATTAACCGACACTGACTCGATACCCTGTGGTGAGATTTGTACGGTGCTCTTTTTTTGGCAGTACAAAAAATGCCAAGATTGCTCTACCCATGAACTTCATTTCACCTTCTCCAGTTTCCTAAATTATTCAGAGGCCAAAAAAAAAACAACCCACTTACCATAAAGCCACATGACAAAAACAGGAACTGTTTTTAAATTCATATCACTACTTTTTTGACAGATAAAGCAAGCAGAATAAATGTAAGAGCAAAGGAGAAAGAGAGAAGTTGTACCAAGAGCCATGGGATTGCACGTGAGCTTGCTTTGTCTCTGATTAACCTTTTGACCTCAGCCATAGGCGCAATTGCTATAAATCACGACATCTCACACTGATATATGTACAAGAACATCTCTCCAATTTGTGTCAGCTTATGGGTCTCATGAGTGTGCCAGTGTGAGCGCAGGTATTAGTTACATTGTGGGGACCTGAATGTGTTTGTCTCATTCTGGGGACTCATCTTTAACGGGGACAAAAGCCAAGCACCCATAGTACAAACCATTAAATTCTAAGGTGAAGACATGTTTCAAGGTTCAGGACGAATAGATTTCAGTTAAGGTTAAGTTAAGTAGACATGGTTCAGGTTCAAGCAGCTCAACAGACAATGAATATAAGTCAATGTAATGTCCTCTGAAGTCATGAAAACAAGATTGTGTGTTTAAAAGTGTGCGTTTGTCCTCAGGGTGATGGATAAGCCTAAGGCCGCTCGATGTTGAGCACACTCCTGTAAGGAGAAACATTGAGTGACCAGACGAGTACTGACCACACACACATGCACACCCTTAGCGACTTACTAACAAACTCTCCTGAACGCCTGCAGCTGTTGGCCTGTGAAGTATTTGGGCAGATAAACTTCAAAGATAAACGCGTCTCCATCTGCATTTGATTTTAAAAATACATATTCAGTGTTTGTCGTTTTGCTGAGATCCCGCTTCAAGAAATAATTGGCTAACCGTTTACACCTTTTTCACATTACAGGTCTGTAGTGACCTGCCTTCAGATATTCACTGTTACAAGTTTTCGTGTCATTCTCCTCAACTGAAGGCGGGTGAGGAATAGGTAAGATCCGGTGGGATGCATTTGTGAGCATTGCAAATACTTTTGATGCAGCATTTCTCTCTGTGGATGCACCGTCCTCAATCACAGCTACAGTTCCTCCGATCCAAGCTTGAATCATACATTTATTTTATAAATGCATTGAGTTGAATATAACACTGCAAAACCCAGAATATGGATTTAATGGCTAGCTTCCAGTCATTATCCTCTTTGGAAATACAGATACACGGACACACGGATCTTTAATCCAAAGCTCGCTGAAGCATGTGCAACACTTTACGGTGACTTATAAAGTTATTTAGAGGCTTCCTGTGTCCCTTCTTTCCATTCAGCGTGCATTACTATCACTTTAAAATCTGCACCATGCTCTGGAGAATGTGGAGCACTTTACAACATTCTCTAACATGCTTGGACAGCTGTATCCATGGCCCAGTAGGGCACATTCACTATTGCCCTTAAATCTGCCTAATTATGCATCCCATGAGCTCTTCAGCCACTCGATAGCTGTAATCTCGGAGCCAGACACACTCTGCTTCTCTTTCTCCACGACTTTCTACATCTCTTTTCATCTCCTCTCCTCATTTCTTGGGTTATCATCTTTATTACCCTGCACGCTTTTCTGCTTTCTCCTCTTCCGTTCCACCCCCCTGCTCCCCACTTGCGTCATCCTCATCTTACGTTTAATCTTGTCCTTACCGAGAAACCAAGCTGTTCTAGCAACATGTCCCTCAGGCCAATGTGACCACTACCTCCTGGGTTCGCCTCTCGGTCTTATTGCATACTTCCCCGTCTTGCCACGTCACCCCTCCACCCTGCCGCCAAACCCCCTCTACCTCTTTCCCTGCAAGCCTTGAACTTGACTCAGCCAATAATCAGTCATGCATGCATTTTATTTTTCACACAAACACAATATTTACACAGCACCCATTTACACCCAGTAAACTCTGGCGCACAGCACAGCACGGCACCAGTTAATTTGCAGAGTTCAATCCATGCACATACAACCATAAACACAAATACTCTAAAGAATAGACCAAGTTATGGTGGATTCTTCTTGCTCTCTGTCATTCTTTGTGAAGAAGTGAGGACACTTTTGTTTGAGACAAAATGAAAGAATAGATTCAAGAGGTGAAAAAGATTGTGAAAAGTGAGATTCAATAATATTAGCATTGGTTTGTATATAACTCCATTTTTGGAGAATGCACAAACGTGAAGTTCAGACTGAAAGGAGATATAGTCAGCAATGCCAGAAAGATCTGCAACAAAGTCTTAAGGCTTATCAGATTTAAGAAAATATCTGAAAATTGCTCTGTTTTTATATTCAGTCCTAATGAAGATAAAGGCAGATTTATCCTAACTAACTAACCAACTCCAGATCTTTTGAACAAAAACCTACCAGGAGGTCTCATTCTGCACGATAAGGCTTCTTCTGAAGTTATATATGATTAGTATCCACATCCATTTTTTCTTTTAAACGTATAATTAAAATCTTATAGTCTTACGCCCCCCTTAACACTCAAGTAGTTAAGGTGCAGATAGATGTCGCTAACTGTGACCCCAACCTTTAAACAGCACTGTGGTTTAGCTTTACGTTGACATCATTCATGGTAGGGCGACTTTGTTGATAGCGATAGAAACTGAGTTCAGTATATAAATTGCATGCTTAACAATAATTATACCTGCAAGCCTCAGGTCTGGCAAGAAAGAGAATGAAGCTGTTTATATGAACAGCGAGTAAAAGTTAATAACAAGGAGGATACGGACGAGACAAAGTCTGGAGGGGTGGCATAATAAAGGTAGCAAGAGATGAGAAGATAAAAATGCCCATCCTGACAAGTAATATTTCTATCTACATACCACACATCGGCTTTCTTTCTAACCTTCAAAACAGCACACACCACAGCCGTGCCATAAAACCAAGACATGACCTGGGATTTAAAGGGAGATAGCAAATAGAGAATGCAATGAAATGCATATTTGCAGTCCTCAGAGAGTACATAAATCTGGGTCTAGCCACTTCTGTGTTGTATTTGTATAAAGCTTTTATCTGAAAGAGCAGCAACATATTAAAGTACTGCCACACAACCCTCACATTTCAGCAAAGCACCTTTTCTCACGGCTGCTTTTGATGACATACCACTTTGGCTCATTATTTAAACAAAATATTATGTGGTGTGTTTAGCTGGGGTTGTGTTAGCTATGTCAAAATAAGGAATTTTAGAACTGAAGAGAAGGGGAGCTTGACACCAGTACAGCCGGTTGAATCAAATGTCGTTTGTTCCTAACACAACAGTGTCTGTGTCCGTCCGTGTGCATATGCATCTATTTGTTGTGATGTGCTCTGTCAAAAAAGGCAGATCAACAAAAGACAGCTGATGCGAATCGACAATCATAGTCAATTGTCTCGCTGCTTCCATTAAAGCGGGCTGAAGCTTGTGACGTGCTTTAGAGAGGGTGTGAACACGAAAGCTGTCTGCCTTCATCTAATCTTCCAGTCTCTCTACTTAAAGCTGGTTAATTTGTCCATCCCTGTGGTTTGATTTTGTCCTCTGATAGTTAAGCGGCAAAAAGAACGAACAACAGGTGTATCTGCTTAGATCTGTCTGATTGTAGTATAGAACAGGAACTGTGTTGTTTGCTTGTTTCAAATTGTAGATTGTACAATTGTATCGCTAAAAGAGTTGACCCGGTTGCAAATTATTGCATGAAGACGATGGTCATGGCAGTGTAACTCTGGCTTGGGTGTAAGGCAGGTCATCCGCTAACCACAAGGTTGGTAGTTCAATCCATGGATGGATATAGCTTCCGGGTCTGAAAAGTGAGATTTATATAAAATTTCCTAATGGCCAGAAGGGGGCGACTTCATTGGCTGCAAAAAGAAGTCGTGTAGAAGTCAAGGAGAAAATGGCTTTGGTTCCTTTCATCCATCAGTAAACACTTTCTTGACTGGTTTATGATCTCTGTTACTAGTTTGAAGTCTTACTCAGTGCAACATGATGTTCATTTTATACATTTTGTGCCCACTTGGAGTAAAATAAATGATAAAGAGGTCACTACCATTTGTTTTCTCAGTCAGATCCACCCGTTGCTCATTATGTCTGGTTTCAAGATCTCAGATGTGACAGAAAAATGTTCAGCTTCTAAAAGAGGACTGCACAAAGCAGTGGGCGATGTTACAGTGTTTACAGTCACCTTTAAAATTTTGTGGTTACACCTGATTGTATCAACTCTTTGTATGTACGAAGGCAGGCTGTACACCTCACCCCTGGCGTCGTTGCCCACCTCTCAATTTTAAATACACGTAGACATTGAGGGCTATCAGGAGGGGCTATGCGCTTACCTGCTGCTCTCTGGCAGGTAGCTCCATGCCCTCCTGGGTTTTAAATGCACCTTAGAACACACATGCATCAACACTACATATGAGCGGGCGGAGGGAGGTTTGGAGTCTTCTCACACCCCCAGTGTGCAAACACTGAATGGCATTTAATGAAAAATGTAGGCCATGTAGTCCTTTCATCCTTGTAATTGCAGTGGCGTCCAATTGTTGCAACAAGCATCAAACAATGATCAAATTTACTGGTATTTTCACACATTCCTAAGTTCACACGAACACCTGTCGGCTTGAGTGAAAGCAGAAAAAGACATTTGGCAGGAGTGTGTCTGTGCTTGTGTGTGAATCAGCGCAGCCGAGTATTTGTCTCTGTGCCAGTGCATGTGTTGATATTCTAATTTACACACACATGCATTGCTTTTATGTCAGAAGAGGTCGTTTTGTGTGTGTGATAAGTCAGAATTATTCAGTTCTTACACGGAGAAGTCTTGAGGGAATAAGGAACAAATGCAGCACAAACACAAGCACCAGGGTTAAGAAGTCATTCGGAGCCTTGGACTTGGCCTCGAGCCTCGAGGAAAATCCGACTAACACAATAAAAATGCGATTTTTCCTCTGCTTATACTCCAGTAATTTGTATTAGGTCTTATGAACAAAGCCCCTTGTAATAAACATTAAGTGGACAACTTTTGGGAAAACAAACAATAAATGTGTTTTTTCCTGGTGTAATAAAGATGACTGAGGGTTACATGTTCTTAGGGTCCTACTTTAGTTGGTACAATCTCCTATTATTCTGCTCATCTTTCCTTTTCTCATCTGTGTGCAGACATCTCTGTTTGCACATTATCACTTAAAGGTTGCTCCTTAAATTAGAAAGCATCTCGACTCAGCCCTGGAAAAGGCTAATAGCGTTTTTTAAAGTACAAAAGTACCTCAATACAAATTAGAAGAACCTTGACACAAATCGAGCTGGTAAGCTTCAGCTACGGCTACATAAAGCCACAGCCGTTTATTTCTACATTTAGCCCCTGCGTTTGTGTTTGTGAAAGCCCATTCAGAGGCTCTCACCAGACATATAGAGCTGAAATCTATAGAAGACTAAGGGGACTTTTTTACCCATAATTCCCTCCATTACCAGTGTTTGCACCAGCATGAACTGTGTAGATATTTTAAGCTGTAACAGCTTTAGATTTGTTTACCGATCAGGATGATATAAAAGGAGCAGGGATGTTGAACTAAAAGGAGGTGTGAAAGAGCGGTTGAGCGGGGGATATTGAGAGGTGCTTGAGACATGAAGTGGTGACAGTCCATGTGGGCAGAGAGAGAGAGAGACAGAGGACAACAGGACATTGACTTGGAGACATGAGGGTGCAGGAGGCGTGGGTGACTGACAACGAAGCTGAGAGGGAGATGGAAAAGGTGATCAAGCAAGTAAGAGAAAAACAGGAAATAAAGGATCAGAAATGAACTTTAGGGACCTTTTCAGCAGCAACGCGATGATTATGATTTAAAATGATCCAACTACTACTGTGAAAAATCTAGAAACAAAAATATACCACTCACTATTACGGAATGAAATTTATCTTCATATTTTCATATGTTGTCAGAAATCGGTAGACCAGCTGCTGATGTGAGCTACTCCTGTTTGTGCTGTTGTTAGCCTGCTAGCTTATCTCCTGCCTGGAGGAGTTGGAAGTCCTAACATGCAATGAATGTGCATGCTTTTAACGTTGTAAACTTGGACCATTTAACATGGGAGGCTATGAGGATTGTCTCCGTTTATCACTGCCGCGTGGCTGTATTCCCACAGGTGAAAAGTCACATGCTGAAGGCTGGATTACTAACGAGCAAGGCAGGAAGTGCCCGAGAACTGAGAGCCTCCAGGGCTCTGGGCGCACGGCGTATTGCAACACAAAAGGACATTATGAAGCAGAAATGATAAAGGGAGTTAAAGGATTTTGCACATGAATGTATACAGATCTGAACAGAGACTTTTATCTAAGCCTGTGAACAAATTTTAAAAAAGAAAAAGCTTTTTGTTGCTCCAGAGGGAGTGGTGTGAAGTCTGACAAACAGCCGCAAGGAGTCGGTGCTGAAGACTACAAGTAGAAACTGAAAAAAAGTTTGAGTGCACAAAAAAGTGAGCTTCCCCAATATCTCATCTCTGCTTGAGGCTATCAGCTCAAGGCTACGATAGGTTTTACATGCATAACACACCCGAATGAAACTGTCAGTGGTCAAAGTGTATTATGGGTAATGCATGAACTTTGTTTCAATGCAGAAGAACGCTTAGGTGTGCAAGTTTGAAGTATATTCACGTCTAATGCAATGACTGCGTGCCTAACCAAGATAAAGACCCTCAGATTATCTTATGCCTCCCTGGAGACGTGTGCACAGAGTTGCCAAAACACATTTTAGTACCAGGAGGACGTACATGATTTCTAAACATAATCCTGAGATGTGACCACTGAAAACAAAACCAAGCATGCTGCAATGCAGGAGTGAAGTCATTTTTGGTTAAAAGGGACAAAAAATAAATACTGAAAAAGAAAAGGGAGCGTTAGAAGAAGACGGCGGAGGAGAGAAGTGACTTAAAGTGACAGGTTGTTGTCAGAGCGGCGAGACCCTGGAAGATAGATTAAGACAGGGTCAGCAACTTGACGCTAATGTCACGACTCATGACTAACCACGGCTGTGTGTGCATAGGTGTGTGTGTAAAAACAGGGTCAGCAGTTTTTATTTGTCCAGAGTGGACTAACCCAGAGAGTGGAGCGTGTTTGTGTTTGCTTGAGAGGATGTCAGTACAAGGCCAGGAACTTCTGCACCATGAGGGTGCTTGACACAGTTTGTGCATTTGGGTGTTTTTTGTGTATTGGTGCATGTGTGCGTGTCTGTCTCCATGACCGTTTGCACTTGTTTGACCTAACGCTGCCTGGTCAAACCATTTCGCTTCCCTTTGTTTTGGTGCATTTTCCCTCACAAACCGTTCACGCTGAACAGTCACTTGTACTCCTCGTCACAAAAACAGATTGCTGTTGTATCTCTGCTGTCGACTGCTTGTTTCCAGCTTAGCTTATGTTTGCTGCCAGAGAAATGTGCAGCAAAGAGCGGCATTTAAAGCTGCTCTTTGTTTTAAATATTGCAGTAACTTGCGTGTAAAGATTCAAGATTCACACATGAAAGACTACAATCAAGGCCAATGGTGGAAACAGAAAAAATCGATGGAGAATGCCCAAATTTAAAGGAATCAGTGCTGAATGTTTCTACATTCAAATTCAGAGTTTTATTTGTTCGGTCTTCTATAGCAGGGTGTGAAATTGCAATCTTTAAACCCGCAGGGATGGATTGATCCATTTTGGCGAGAGATATTTAATGCACTTCAGTTTTATTTATATAGCCCTAAATCACAACAAGGCACTTTATATTGTAAGGTAAAGACCCTATAATAATTCAGAGAAACCCCAATAATCAGACCACCCCTATATATGAGCAAGCACTTGGTGATAGTAGGACAGAAAAACTCCCCTTTAACAGGAAGAAACCTCCAACAGAACCAGTGTCAGGGCGGGGCACAACTGGCTGTGGGTGAGAGAGAAGAATGATTAAATGCAGAGCAGTGTAGAGACAGTAAACAGCAATGACACAATGTCACATTGCAAACCTGGCAAGGCAAACATTTCTTCTTTGGGGCTATCTACTTATTAAATTAAGTGTTTTAGATTTTAGCTCTGTTTTGGTCTCCACCAATTCCTGAAAAAAGTAACCTGCGCCGTAGCTAAGAGCTCATATAAGATTTGACTGTTTAATGCAGAAAAGAGTCTGTAGAACAGTTTTATTAAAGGACCCTGGATGTTAGTTATTCTGGGGCCATCCACTCTGTCCACTGTAACTGGTGTCTTTAAAAGAGTAAATGAACCAGCCAATTTGTTGATGGTAGGGATACACAGAGCATGCTGATCATTGTACTGGACAGACAGCAAACAAGCCAAGCACGATGTGAAAGAGACACAAAAGTTACTGATTTCTTTTCCTGCAATGAAAACGTCCCCTGTGGATTTCTCCAGAGCTGATTCTGACTAGAATTGATTGTGTTCTCATAAAAGCACAACCATCGTCTGTGATTGCAGTTTGCCAAGGGTGCTTTTGTTAATTATTTATTATCAAAATAGAGTTTTTGTATTCATATTTTAGCAATGGAACATGTAACTGTGTAACAATCTCCAAGTTCTTACTGTCTGCTTTGCTTCGAAGCTGCTATTGACTGTTCTGTAGTGATTGATTTTTTTCATCTGGGTTCCCGAGCAGCTCCATCTGCTTCAGCTTTATTGTTTTAACTTGATTACAGATGCTGGCTACAAGTGCATCATCATTTACAGCACTTCTACAGACTCTTTCTTAAACTTCTCTTTAAGTAATGACTTTCCATTATTGCTTTTATTGCTTTTTCATTTCATTGTATCTGTTCAAATGCATTGTAAAGCACTTTGCAACTATGTTCTATTGACTTCTAGGAAGAAAAGAAGTCGTCACACATATAAGGTTTCGCTGACAGCTCACCTGAGCTGTTTTCCTCACATGAAACACAGCGCAGGATTTCAGAACGTTTTAATTGAAGACACCTAACAGTTGTTTTCATACTGAATACAATTAAGTGAACTGAAACAGTTCGTGTGAAAATTCATAAATAGGTGTTAATGAACAGTGAAGTACTTAATCCACCCTTCCTCTGTCTGTCTCCAGGTTTTAGGTATCGACCTACACTGAGCTGACCCAGAGCACAACTCGGTAGAGTCCAGTGAAGGTCCACATCAGCAGAAATGGCTCCGGCAGCCATGTCTAAGCCTCCGTCCTCTCTCAACTCACTCCGCCCTTTCCACTTTTCTCCCTCTTCTTTCCTTCTCTGCCTCCTTCTCTCCTTCTTTTTGTTGCTGTCATGCCCTGGATCGGTCAGTGCAGGTGCCGGAAAGAAAAACTGTTCCTCTGGTGGAGACCCCTGTCAGGAAGGTGGGTCTGTGAGAAAACTGCAGTTTAATGTGAAAGAAGCACTGTAAAGAAGTAAAGAAGCACTGACATGATTAGACTTCTGCATGTAAACCTCTCAGTGAGTGCAGTGAACTGAGAGGGTTCAATAAAATGGGTTACGCCTCTAGTTTGGCTGCCTGTGTACCAGCCAAGTTTTTG
Organism: Maylandia zebra; assembly: GCF_041146795.1. Classification (NCBI taxonomy): domain Eukaryota; kingdom Metazoa; phylum Chordata; class Actinopteri; order Cichliformes; family Cichlidae; genus Maylandia; species Maylandia zebra. The sequence continues at coordinate 43,466,219 of NC_135169.1, read as the reverse complement.
CAATCAGGAGAACCGATAAACATGACGATCAGCCTGACACTCAACACATTTCAACACATTTTCTCCTTCGCTGATTATGGAGTATTAACATGCTAGGGAACACCGCCTCAGCGTATGGAGCTCAACATTTTTGAAGCAGTGTCGGATCATCCTGACAGTGAACAGAACAAAAAGCAGCCAGCAGCCAAAGAAGAGCATTGGATGTCCTTCTAGAAGCCTGGAGAACTAAAGCAGAACTATAACCGTCGAGCTTGTTAGAATCGCATGAACTGTGCTGTTGTTTTATATACTTTTGCACATTTTCCATTTTCTTAGCAAAATATTAAAAAATGAGGCATGACGCAAATGTTTTGCACAGTATTGTGTATTTCTCTTATGACACCACTTAATTATTCTAAACCAAGTAGTATAACTTCTTATAACAGCATCGTCCATTCCATATGTCCTGTCCAGATGTGCAAGTAACATTGAAGGGACATATTTGCTAGGTGTCAATGGTCTATGAAAGTGAAATAAAGTCAGGAGAATATTCACGACAGTGTCACATCAGGCATCAGAAAGGTCTGCCAGATGAGCAAAAATGTGCGTTAGAAGTGAAATATGTCAATTTAATGCCACAAATCTAGAACGTTGATCACTTTGGGGTAAGTTTTCATGCTTTCATTAACTTTAACAGTTCCACTAAGTTTTAGTAGGACAAATGGGACCATATAGAAAATTTCCCACTTACAATAATCTTTAATGAGGTTATGCTGCCTCTGTGGTGTCCACAACATGCTCACAGTGGCAGGCTTTATAGGATTAGAGAGGCGGAGAATGATTACACAACTCTGTTGCAACCAAATATTCCCTGTGATATTGCTGAAAAATGATTTGACCTTTTTCCACCTTTATCTTTTCTTTTGATTGCAGGAGTGGTGCTGCCTGTCTGGAACCCTCAGAACCCCTCTGTAGGAGATAAAGTGGCACGAGCCATTGTTTACTTTGTAGCACTCATCTACATGTTCCTGGGCATGAGCATTATAGCGGACCGGTTCATGTCTTCTATAGAGGTAAGTCAATGAATATTCTTTGAATTGTTATTAGATTGCACTATAAGTTACTGATATTAGACCACTAATAGGTAACCTGTATAAAACTAATAAATCCAATATTATTTCTTTCTTTACGCCCTCTCCACTCCAGGTGATAACCTCCCAGGAGAAGGAGATCACCATAAAGAAATCGAATGGTGAGACCACCACAGCCACCGTGAGAATCTGGAATGAGACTGTTTCTAATCTCACTCTAATGGCCTTGGGTTCCAGTGCCCCCGAGATACTGCTGTCTGTTATTGAGGTCAGTGCAACATGAGCCTGCAGGCTACACGTCAGATTAACTGATAGAGAATGTAATGGAAAGACAGTAATCTTATTTTCACCTCCAACTGCAGGTGTGCGGTCACGGTTTTGAGGCTGGTGATCTAGGTCCCAGCACCATTGTGGGCAGCGCCGCCTTCAATATGTTCGTCATCATCGCTCTGTGTGTGTATGTGGTCCCCGACGGAGAAACGCGCAAAATCAAACACCTTCGGGTGTTTTTTGTCACGGCGGCTTGGAGTATCTTCGCCTACATCTGGCTCTACCTGATTCTGAGTGTCTTTTCCCCTGGAGAGGTGGAGGTGAGGACAGTTTTATGTAAAAACTGCTGAAGTTTAAAGAAAGAAATCACTGGGATGAAATAAGAGGAGGAGAATAAAACAGAAACGCTTTTAATCACATCTCTTCTCTCATTCAGGTGTGGGAGGCAGTGCTTACTTTCCTTTACTTCCCACTCTGCGTGGTCCAGGCCTGGGTGGCCGACCGCCGCCTTCTCTTCTACAAGTATGTCCGCAAGCGTTACCGTGCCGACAAGAATCGGGGAATCATTATTGAGACAGAGGGTGGGGCTGATGGAGGGCTAGGCATGGATGGAGGAGGAGGGGGTGGAGTGCTGGGTCCAGGGGGCTTCACCAAGATGGACATGCTGGAGCTGGACGGACAGATAGCGCTGAACTGTCACAGCGGGATGGATGGAGGCATGATGGAGGATGGAGGAGCAAAGGACGATGAGGACGAGGCTAGGAGGGACATGGCAAGGACGCTAAAGGAGCTGAAGCAGAGGCACCCGGATAAAGACATGGAACAGCTGATTGAGATGGCTAATTATCAGGTTAGCAGCACCCAATCCCATTGATGTCTAAGCTCTGGAAGTCATGACTATATCAGATTTCCACCACACGATTATCACGATTCAAATAACTTTCTAAAACCATATACAAAGAACAGGTTCATTGGCATTTGATAATAAGCAGGATTTTATAAAACAGTAGTAGCTATACACTTTTGCCTTCTTATACATGGTATACAGCCTAATAACCAGTACAACATCATCTGCACTCACTGGCCATCCCATTTGGTACACCTGTTCAACTACTCAACGCAAATATCCAATCAGCCAATCAAATTGTATTGTTTTAACACCACAGCCTACCTGAGGATTGTTGCTGACAATGTCCTTTCCATTATGATCGCTGGCTGCTTCCAGTAGGATAACACACCACGTCACAAAGCTCAAATGGTCTCAAAACGCTTTCTTGTACATGACAATGAGTTCACTGTAATCAAATTGTCTTCACAGTCCCCAGATATCTCAATCCAATAGAGCATCTTTGGGATGGATGCAAATGTGTGATGCTATTATTATGTTATATGGGCCAAAATCTCTGAGGAATGTTTTGAACAAGTTGTTGTTGTCCAACCTAAGACTAGCAAAGTGTATTCAATGACATGGCCATTGACTGTATATTAGAGTGTCAAAAAATAGTTGTTAATGCTGGAATATTCTCAGTATTAATATCTTATTATTATTATTATTATCTGTAAGTACTGATTCATTTTAGATGCCATGATTGTCATCAATGCTAATATATCATGACCACTATTAGTACTTTTTTAAATCAACTTTGACAACTTGTTAAATCAAGTTAAGAAGTTTTGCGGTGTTACAAACAGAGGCGTGATTAGCTTAACTCAGGCTAGCATAAGCTGTAAAGCAACCCCCCCTAGTTTCTATTGAAAATAATTTCCACTAGAAATGTTGTAGTTTTACAGAAGATTACAAAGAGACTGATTTCATTTAGACAATGAAAGATGAGATACGTATGTGCTGATATGGGGAAGTTTTGGAGGTGCTAGTAAACATAAAGATAAAAGCTAGCAACCAAAAGCTAATAGCAATAGCAAAATTTCAATAGTTCTCTCACTTCCATTCATTAATTCTTAGACTTTTGACATATCATTATTTCAATCAATTTCCAGATTTTCTATCTAAACCAGTAGCACACGATGAGATATGTATGTGCTGGTATGGGGAAGTTTTGGAGGTGCTAGTAAACATAAAGATAAAAGCTAGCAACCAAAAGCTAATAGCAAATAGCAATAGCAAAATTTCAACGATTCTCTCACTTCACTTCTTTGATTCTCAGACTTTTGACATATTATTATTTCACTCAATTTCCATCTATCTAAACCAGTAGCACACGAGCAAACTTGAGTCACATTCCATATGTTACTCTTCTGAGGGTGATAATGACTCAGAAATGGTGCTATGACACATTCAGTGTGACTTTGAAAGTAGAGGAAGGTGCAGTTCCCCGAGGAAACAGTACAAAGTTACAAAGAGGAAAATCTATAACGCTTACGGCAGTCTCATACAATCAAACCAATAGCATGTTCACATAAACTAAAAACATTAGCGACTGGTTAATTGAGTTGGCTGAGCATCAGCACATTATCTCAGTCTCTCTCAGCTTAACACACAGTAAAACTGTTTTATAAAGTGTTGATTAAACCAGTGTACTGAGTGGAAGCTGTCTGTTGGCTTGACTGACACCAGTAAAACCTTCACCCCTCTGCCATCCAGGTGATTTTTTGCCCGGTAAGTTACATGAAAGCTAAATATATTAACGTGAGTGCCCGTTCTGGACCCTGGAAGCCTTAAAAATATTGACTTGCGGTAACATTGCTGCCTTTTTTTTCTCAGCGATTGAGTTAATCTTTAAAGAGATGTAGCTAAATGCTTTGCTGAAGAACTTAAGCGGGCCTCAAGTTAATATTTTTTGGGGAGAATTTAGATTTGTGATGTGTTGGTTGTGATACCTTAAGCAAAAATTGTTATAGCAGTTGCTCACACTTTATTAAAATGTTTAACTTTTATGGGGAGTAATCATTACACTGGCTCATTAGAGATTCCTCTTTTTTATGCAGCACACACATTTCAGCTGTAAAAGCTGTCCAAGTCTCTGCTGCTCTCCCTTTCTCTGCTTTCCCACCAATTCCTTCCCTTGCCTCCTCTCCAACTCATTTCTATGTCTTTGGTTTTGGTTTTGAAGGAGGGGAGGGAAGAAGCTTGGCGGGCCAAATGTGCACTGGTCAGCTCCCAGAGGTTTGTTTGCTTTCAGGCCTCCCTATCCCTGCAGCTACTCCCTCCAGTCCGTGCTGTAAATAAGAATGACAGCTGCCCTGTAGATTAAACTTGACTTGCTAAATTTCAGTTCTTGCGGTCATAATGAATCACTGAATGTAAAATTAAATTGCCGTCATGGGATATGGAGCTGGGTGATCTTGTGCAGCAAAAACCCAAATCAGTTTCTTAACTAAACACTTACTTATTCCTTCTATCTAAAGAGATGCAGATATAAACATTCTGTCAGCTCACTTCCATTAAATTTGAATAAATTGCAGCGTTCTCGGCTCTGAGGCCACATTTAGTCTAATGATCTTTCAGCTACAGTGGCCACTTTGTTCATTTTCAATTTAGTGGATCGTTGGGATAATACATCACTATTGAGCCATACGTTTTTATTAAAATCGCTCCTTATAGATTGATAAACCTCATTAGAATGAAAGTTGGCAGTGAAGAGAGCCAGCAACCAAAGCCTGAAGTTATTACGTTAAATGACTCTTTGTCCGTATTATTGCACTGATTTAGTTTGTCTGTCTTCAGACAATCTTTCTGGAAAGGTCAGGGAATCTGCTGTTGACCTTTGACACTGAGTTGAAGTTCAGTTATGGCGGTGTAGGATCTCCCAGGAGAAAATTCTCAGATTGTAGCTCTCTCTTTAAAAGTGATTGCTTTCATAAAAGCACGGCTGTTTGGGCCACAGCAAATTAAATTAACATGAAATGGTTTATTGATTCATTGCGTTTGTTAATTAGGTCCTAATGCAGCAGCAAAAGAGCCGAGCATTTTACCGCATCCAGGCAACCAGGATGATGATCGGAGCAGGTAACATCCTCAAGAAGCACGCTGCTGACCAGGCCCGCAAGGTGAGGCACGCACTCTATTTGCCTTTCTCCATTATATTATATTTGAAGCTACTGGAACCTTGAGCGTGTTTTTTCTCAGGTGGTAAGCAGCCATGAGACCCAGGCCCAGGAGGATGACCCTCACACCATCAGGATTGAGTTTGAACCCTCTTTGTATCAGTGCTTTGAAAACTGTGGGTCCCTGAAACTGACTGTTGGCAGACATGGAGGTGACCCCGGAGTTACTGTCAAGGTGAGTGCACGGGAGGGATGGACAGTAGATCATGAATAAAACTGTGTGTGTGTGTGTGTGTGTGTGTGAGCCTGTCTTTAAGGGAAACAAGTCTTGCAGAGTCTCATGCAAATAAAAGCAGACAGCAGAGACAGCAGAGAAAACAACAATATTCTGTGGGCTGACTTCCCTGACACCTTTTTCTATCTTAAGCAGATCTTGTGTCATGTGCTCACCTCCAGAGGCTTTGAGCACCTTTGTTTTTCTTTCCTGGTTGGATAAAGGCAGAGAAGTGGGTGGCAGAGGAGAGTAGCTGAGAGGCACCAGAGAAAACACCTTCATCTCCAGATTTCTAGTTTCTGGCTCAGGTTGTAACTCAAAGAAAGCGCACATCCTTTTGCAAAGGCTCATTGATCTCAGACTTAATGGTGGCTTAATGCTGGCTATGAATGAGAGCTCTCCCTGAATGAGAGAGTCTCCCGCTGAGTCTCTGTCAGTGGGATGATATCTGATCTGCTCAGCATTACTACGTTGGCTTCGCAAGGCTGGCTCTCCTTTATTCTTCTTCTTGTTTACAAATTAAACTGTGATGAGAGATCATAGTTTTCTGCTGGTGGCACGGCCTTAGTCAGCCGTCTGCTGAAGGATGCTTTGCAAACATGTTGTCAGAGCAGTCGAGAGACAAAAGAAATATTATTTGTGTCATTTAGGTATTCTCAGAGAGCTCCCTCGTATCGATGGCTGGGTCAATGAAAGTTAAAAGCGACTTACTTTGCACTCATACATTGCTATCTAAAGGCTTTAAAGCACAGGAAAAGGTGCAAAAACATCTACACAGTGCTTTTTCCTTTAAAAGATTTAGCAATGTTAGCACAAGGCAGGCCGTTCCCATCTTTGAAAAAGTTGCCAAATCTTCTATGCTAATGCCAAACAGTTTATTCTGCTTTTGACTCTTGTTTTGACCCTGGTACCCCGGTTCTGATAATCAGGTGCCTGACTAGCAGCACATGTGAGCATGGACCTTGTTAAAGCGGTCACTTGGTGTCTGATCCAAGCATGCCATGTTTGGCTGATGTGGATAGACCCCGTGCCCTATCCAGGTAACCTCCAGCTGGTGTTCTGCAAAACTAAGCTGCAACATTATTTGGAGTAATCCCTAGTACCATTTCCAGGCAACCAGGAAATTGAAGGTCTAAATTGAAGGTCAAGTTCCATGAAAGAGGTGATGGCAGAGACAGGCTACCAAGTGGGCATCTGCAGATATGAACTGAAGGCACTCGTCCAGGGTTTGCAGGACCCAGCATGAGGAGGATGTACAAGGTCCGATAAACGACAATCCGATAAACGACAACAATCAAGAGTGAGTAGCAGAATAAGCTGGTTGATGTTGGCAGAGAATATTTGGCACAACCCGCATACTCAACTCTGCTGCTCAACCTACAAATGCATTTTCCTTACAAATGTAGCATCGGGGAAAACATTGTTACAACAAATAAATAATCAGCCAAATCATGTTTACTTACTTTATGTGCTAAGTTTATATACAGTTTATGATTGAACATTTGAAGCAAGTTCTAATCAAAATATCAACTTTTAAGCAGATATGGTGGAAAAACTGTGTTAGCAAACTGTGGCTGTTTTCACATCCAGCATGCACAGTGCGATATCTTAGCAGCTCTGCTTGTAGCTACAATATGTACATGGTGCTAGTGTGATAGCAAGCTTTTATTAGCTGAGGGTGTTGAGGGTGAACTTGAAATAATTATCATTGTTTGAAGTCTTGAGTCACAGTTTGGTTCGATTAAGTTGGCAAAACATCAAAGTTTAGCATTTCACAAAAGACAAACTGTGTTTTCTGCGAGTCAGGTGATGAATCACAGTGGACTTGTTACTATTAGCAACACTGTGAATGTTTGAACAGTCATTTCAGCTGTTAAATTAAGATAAATATAATATAAGTTAAAATGCGTCCCTTATATACAGATACTAGGGGTCTTATTGAGGGCACGTCTGTAGTGTTAAGTCATTAATTTGAACCCATACAGCTCCAAAACAGTCATTCTCATCCAAGCAGCATGATTGACTGATAAGCTACCCCAATCTATCTTCAATCAATTTGTCACATGCAAAGTTTACACCTGCAGTGAAAAAACTGTCAAATGTACAATACAATGGGCAAGAGGGGAAAAAAGACACCTCTACTCATTCTGGGCTCCTTGTGGGAGGTCAGCAAGCTCCTCTGCACAGAGAGCACATACATATCCACATCACAACACCCTAAACCACATGACAAGCAACTGGGTTGGGTAAGGGTGTGAGAGGCTACCTATGGTAGCCGCATTAAATTATGGTGGTTTTCCTTTAGTGCGAACAACTACATGTATATTTTACAGTTGATCTAACAGTCCTTCACTGGTCTCTCAAGCTCCCGTTGGAGAGCTGTGAGCTTGTCCGAGATGTCATCAATTTTGCGCTCAAAGAGTATAGAGCATCTTACATTAGAGGAAACTCAGCTCTTATATAATCACGGGCTGTGACGATATAACTTCTCACACATCAGTCTAAAATGGGAAAAATCAGCTATCCACATATCTTAAAATCTCTTGAGTATTACCCAGCTTCAATTTAATCCCGAAAATATCATCCAACCATTGGATGCATTTAAAAATATATCACTTATACACATTTCATGAGGCACTAAAAATAGAGCAGAGGCTAGGGATTGACTTCAGTAGCACTAGCAGCACCGAGTGACTGACACAGCTTTGCCTTCAAACAGAAAAAAATGGCTTTGAAGCCATTTGAACTAAATGCATTTTAGATATTTGGGTTCTAATGTTGTCTAAATAAGAAGGAGGGGGTTAATTAACACAAAGCAGTTGAAAGGACAGAGAGAAAGGACAGGATACGCGGAAGGTTTTCTTATGTTATCTTCAAAGTCTTTAATATCGGCCTGTTTCTGACCAGAGGGCTTGGTTTAATGAAGCTGTTTTTCTTCTTCTCTCTTACCCTCTGTCCTCATCTCCCCAAATGCCTCTTCTTTGCTGTCCTCCTCTCTATCGCTCTCTCTCCCTCTGTTTGGCACTCCCCCTCTCCCTTTGTGTTTATCTGCCCTTTTCATATCTGCTCACTTGTGTTTCATCTTGACGACTCTTTTTGCTCTCTCCCCATCACTCCTCTGTGTTCCCATCTCCTGCAGGTGGATTATCGCACAGAGGACGGTACGGCCAACGCAGGTTCAGATTATGAGTTTGCAGAGGGAACGCTGCTGTTCAAGCCGGGAGAAACCCTCAAAGGTAAAAAACAACACTGACTACAATAATTTCTGACATATTTTCAATAAACATGTCATTGAAACTGATGCTCAAATAGCAGAGGTCATCTGCAGCTCCTGAGGCAGATTTCTTTTTTCCTTTTTTTTTTTTTTTTGCTAGTGGTTTCACGGGGGAAAAATGTAATTAAATTAAACATTTTAGCAAATTATTATAATTACTTTGCACCTGAGAGCAAGATGCTAAAACAACAATTCTTTTCTCAGAGATCACAGTGGGCGTCATTGACGATGACATCTTCGAGGAAGATGAGTATTTCTACGTTCACCTCAGTAACCCTCGTGTCGTTGGCTATCCGGAGATTGGCACTGCACCTCTGGATGCCAGCGCTACCCCGAAAGCCGTGCTGGGTGACAACCACACTGCCACAGTGACCATCTATGACGATGATCACGCAGGTAAAAGGAAGCTTCACCTTAACTGTGTTCACAGGTGTCACGTGGTGTCGTGATATTCAGACTTTTAACACCTTAAAGTATTCAGTCTAAGATTCCTATGGGGAAAACCTGCCGCTGAATAATATTGTGGAGGGCCACAAGTGTCAAAATGAATTAAATAAATAATTCATTGTGTCATTAATTAATTAAAATAGAAAATAATTGAATGATTACATATATAAACAATAAAATATCAAGGAATTCAATTTAAAACATTTACAAAATTATTTATTTCCAATTTTAATTAATTAATGACACATTTAATTAATTATGTAATGATCTATTTATTCAATTCATTGTGGCACTTGTGGCCTTCCATATTTTTAGGCCACGTCACACACTGGTTTGTGAAATTCTTTTTTAAAGCCTCAATTTTAGCATCCTGTTATTAGTAAACAACAAGTGACCATGTTTGGAGGAGACCCTGAATACTAGCTCAGGTTAGTTAGGTTAGTTGGCCAGACTATGCTAATACTTTGAACCATACAAGTGGGATACCGAAACTTCACTTGATAAAACCTGACAAGTTGACTTTGGGACAGGCTGTGAGTGCAATTAGCACCAACAAGGTGCAAAGTCCCATTCACTGAATCAAGTTATCAGCAGTGGAGCCTAGCACACAATCATGTATCCAATAGAGCAGCGGTCCCCAGCCAGGGCCACGGACCGTTACCAGTGAGTCATTTGGTACCAGGCTGTGAGAGTTGAGGCTCAGGTGTGAAATTTATGGTTTTTACCACAGTTTTTGTCTTGGTTGTATCATTTTATTTTGTTGTATTTATCCACGACACTTTGAAGGTCGGAAAATATTGTCTGACATTAAATGTGGCAAAAAAAAGTTGGGGACCGCTGTGTTAGAGGACCCAACTGTAGAGGAGATTAACCCCTGAAACTGCTGCCTGATATACAGGGTGGGCCATTTATATGGATACACCGTAATAAAATGGGAATGGTTGGTGATATTAAAGTCCTGTTTGTGGCACATTAGTATATGTGAGGGGGCAAACTCCTCAAGATGGGTGGTGACCATGGTGGCCATTTAGAAGTCGGCCATCTTGGATACAACTTTTGTTTTTTCAATAGGAAGAGGGCCATGTGGCACATCAAACTTATTGGTAATGTCTCAAGAAAAACAATGGTGTGCTTGGTTTCAACGTAACTTTATTCTGTCATGAGTTATTTACAAGTTTCTGACCACTTACAGGGTTCTAGAGTGCGACCAATTTGGTCGCAAATGCGACCAAATTTTTCAGTGGTGCGACTAAAAAAAAATATTTGGTTGCACCTGTGCGACCAACTGTTCGGGTGGCAAAAAAAAAAAAATCTGCAACCTTCCCTGTGGTCAACAACAGACACACATTTTGCCCCTATCGTGGACTAAACCAATCAGAGATAGTCAGGGGCGGGACCTCTCTGATTGGCCGTGGTCCAGTTGAAAGTGCAGGTGGAAGTGGAAGGTGAGTAGCTTGAATAAAGCGATATCAATTCATTAAATCCTGAATCGACTTTTAAATATAATTGTGTTTTGCCAGAAACGCCAGATTCTCAGATTAAAGCTCACAAAACCATTTCAACAACAACCAAACAGCAAACGAGAGCAGGTACATGGATTCCACACAAAGACGTAAACACAGAACGGACTGACGCATCAGAATCAGCTTTGTCTTTCTCGGCCCGTAGACAGACACGCTGTCAGAGCTTAGCGATTCTGATGCGTGCGGTCCGCGCTGTGTTTACGTCTTTTTGCGCTGATTCTGAGCTGCAGGTTTTGTCTCTCTCCAGCCAAAATCCCCCGAGCCAGCAGCAAAAGAAGCAGCAAACTGCACTTCACATTTGATCAATGCGTCATGAATTTTGCTGTTTTGCTTCCACGACTATTAAAATCACACTTCATGCACAGCTAGCTCTCTCTCTCTCTCTCTGTACTTCAGGAACAGTTTCCCGTCTCAAATCTGTTTTCTGTATTATTCATTCGCTTATTGCCCACCAGTCTACCGTTGTTTACAGCGCTGTCGGCTGCTGTCTTTTTCTTTTCTTTTTCTTTTTTTCACTTAAATGACCTCGGACAAGAAAGCCTATTTTTTCTGTTGTTCAATACTGAAGAAATTTAAACTTTATATGCAGAACATTGTAGAATATTTTTAAGGTTATCTGCTATAAAAAGCCAGACCAGGAAAATCTCCTTCATGTCTTTCTGTTTTATTCTCAGTTACTTTCACTCAAAGGCATCTGCTGTGATGTTCACAATTCTGATGAAGTCAGTACTGATAAATGATCAGAATTATAATATTTCTGACTGTCTGAGGCTAAATTGAATTGAATCAGGACTTTGAAAACCGGAATCGAATGGATTATAGAAATCAGTGATGATACCCAGCCCTAGTGAGCAGTCTAGGCACGACAGAAGTGGATGTAGCTGTAATAGGAAAAGAACTATTGCTAACTTTTCTGTTAAGTTAAGGCCTGATCCTTCTGAAATTCATAGCCAGTGCTCTGACACGGTGTCATCAATCTTTGAATGCTGAAAAAGCACAGTGTATCCAGAAAAACACATTATATTATATAAATTATTAGAAAATTTGTGTGCGCCTAACTTTTGTGCCGGTACGCCCATGGCAAAAAGTTAGTCTAGAGCCCTGACTTATAAAATGTGTTCAATGTGCTGCCCATTGTGTTGGATTGTCAATGCAACCCTCTTCTCCCACTCTTCACACACTGATAGCAACACTGCAGAAGAAATGCCAGCACAGGCATCCAGTATCCGTAGTTTCAGGTGCTGCACATCTCGTATCTTCACACCATAGACAATTGCCTTCAGATGACCCCAAAGATAAAAGTCTAAGGGGGTCAGATCGGGAGACCTTGGGGGCCATTCAACTGGCCCACAATGATCAATCCACTTTCCAGGAAACTGTTCATCTAGGAATGCTCGGACCAGTGACCTTGAGGTTTCCATTGATGAGAATGGACCCACTATCGTTGTACCCAATATACCACACCAAACCATCACTTTTGTTGTTCCAACAGTCTTGGAGGGATCCATCCAATGTGGGTTAGTGTCAGACTAATAGCGGTGGTTTTGTTTGTTAACTTCACCATTCACATAAAAGTTTGCCTCATCACTGAACAAAATCTTCTGCGTGAACTGAGGGTCCTGTTCCAATTTTTGTTTTGCCCATTCTGCAAATTCTGTGCACCGATCTGGGTCATCCTCGTTGAGATGCTGCAGTAGCTGGAGTTTGTAAGGGTGCCATTTGTGAGTAGCTAATATCTGCCGAAGGGATGTTCGACTAATGCCGCTCTCCAGTGACATGCGGCGAGTGCTACGCTGTGGGCTCTTGCTGAATGAAGCTAGGACAGCCACTGATGTTTCTTCATTAGTGACAGTTTTCTTGCGTCCACATTTTGGCAAATCCAACACTGAACCAGTTTCACGAAACTTAGCAAGCAGTTTGCTAACTGTAGCGTGGGAGATGGGTGGTCTCGTAGGGTGTCTTGCATTGAAATCTGCTGCAATGACCCGGTTACTGCGTTCACCAGATATCGACACAATTTCGATCCGCTCCTCACATGTTAACCTCTTCGACATGTCAATGGCTGTGAACAAAGAGAAACTTGTAAATAACTCATGAAAGAATAAAGTTACATTGAAACCAAGCACACCATTGTTTTTCTTGTGACATTACCAATAAGTTTGATGTGCCACATGGTCCTCTTCCTATTGAAAAAACAAAAGTTGTATCCAAGATGGCCGACTTCTAAATGGCCACCATGGTCACCACCCATCTTGAGGAGTTTGCCCCCTCACATATACTAATGTGCCACAAACAGGACTTTAATATCACCAACCATTCCCATGTTATTACGGTGTATCCATATAAATGGCCCACCCTGTATATCTAAAAATTTTGTAAACTGAAATTTCAATTCTCACTATTTCTTGGTATTTGATTCTACAATATTCAAATAGACATATTTGTTTTGCGAAGCGCCTACCTGGTGCTAACACTGCAAAGTAGAAAAGCTTTTTGCACACTGTAAACCTGTGCTTTACTGCTATCAGGAGTCCACATGAATCTGTTGGTGTGCCATAGGTCGTCGCCTCTGGGTGTCCATAAAACAGCATCATTAGAAGGTGACAAAGAGCTCGTCCTTCCAGTGTTGCGGCATTTTTCTGCAATTTGAAAACATCCAGGGAGTTAAAAATGCAGGTGGATGAGTGGAGAGTGGGTGTTTACCCATTGTGTTTCATCTAGAGAGAGTGGGAAGTGATCTGTTATCCTCTTACTGTACAGTATATACCGTACACCTCTGAGAGCAAGCTAGTGCGTGAGTGTGTAGGTGTTTGTCAAGCTTTTTAGTGTTTCTCCCCTGTGAAATAAATTCTTTCTTTCATTAATTCTTAGGCATCTTTACATTTGAAAGTGCCACTCAGAGGGTGAGTGAAAGTGTTGGCGTGATGGAGGTGAAGGTGCTCAGGACGTCAGGGGCTCGAGGCCTGGTCGCCATTCCCTATCGAACCTTGGATGGAACCGCTAAGGGAGGGGAGGACTACGAAATGGCTGCAGGCAAGCTGGAGTTTCAGAATGATGAGACCATGTGAGTACCTCGCTGTTGTCTGCATGACATTTCATCCACCTTTGAACACCGTCCTGGTGTATTTTTTACATTTTGCGGTTGGTGTGACATCATATGGAGACTGGGACATTTTTGGATCAACATTGACGCCCTCACATTTCCTCTGTTTTCCTTCCTGTGATTGATTTCTATTCAGAAATTGCTGTGTAGGTTAATCAAGTATTCTGCTGTATAAATGGCTCTATTAGGTAGATAACAGTGTAATAATGTCACATTTCCAGGCAGGCTTCTCTGCATTAAATGCTTGCAAACACATGGGTGCACACATACACATTCATAAAATTGCTCTTGCGTCCTTGGGCGCATGCATTTTTAATATGCTGAAGTTAGCGGTGTTAAATTGACCAATACATAAAATGGTTGGGAATGCAGTTTCTCCAACGCCACTCGGGGCCCATAAAGCAAGCCCTCTGCGTACGTGTGTGTGTAAGAGTGTGTGTGGTTTCACATATCTATATGTATGAGGACCAATTAGACTTTTAGATGTAAGCGTGAGGACATCTGTGCATAATTTAAGAATATTTTATTAGATTGACAAGGTTACAGTGAATAAGGACTGAGCCAGGTGGTGTTATGACATCGGTGTGTTTTCAAAAGCTTTGTGTGTGTGTGTGTGTGTGTGTGTGTGTGTGTGTGTGTGTGTGTGTGTGTGTGTGTGTGTGTGTGTGTGTGTGTGTGTGAGGTTTAAGTTTAAACCTAGATTTAGGTTTTTGACCCTTTGGGGAATATTTGCCTTCAAAGTTCTGCTTGAGAAGAACAATTATGGCTTTGGAGTTAAGATTAAAACTAAATGTTGGATAAGGTGAAGGGCCGGTGTTCTATTTAGTGGTTTGCGATTGCAAAAGATTAGAATTTACAAATGAGCACAAACGTCTGACACCAGCAAACCTCTAAGCAGAGCGTCTTTAAAGCACAGGTCATAGCGTGTTCTTGTGCGTGTGGGACGGAGCGATGTGCTGATGGTGCAGTCACTGCTGCAAGGTCAGGGAGAGATGAAAGGGAGTGCGAGAGAAGCTAAAGCAAACGACAAGAGTTAAATGTAATCAAACAATGCAAACTGTAAAGCTGAGGCAGTCTTCTGAGAGCTGCTGTTATGTGAGCACAGGAGGTTAAATAGAAAGCTGGTATCAGTGGGTCTGAGACTGCAGCAGATCAGATTAGCTGAAAGTGAAACTATTGGTGGTGTGTTTGCTAAAGAGGATTAAAAAGATCACTTAGTAGAGTGTGTTTCAACCCTGAGAGATTGCAACTTTGTGGGTCAAGCATAAGCAGCAATGAGCGTCTTCCTCTGCTGGATATAGATTAGTAGTGAAGGGCATGTTTTTATGAAGCATCGGAGAATAACTCAGTGTATATATGGGAGTCATGGAGTCATAGTTAATGTATTTAATATTCTTAAAGGAACTGCTACAGAACGTGCATATAAACGACTGCTGCAAAAACAAAAAGCTATTGATTCTGATTCTGCTGATCTACATCAACCAACAGTGTATGTTAGTTAGTTTAGAATGCTAAAGCCAAAGTCACACAAGCATAGAGACCAGTCAGTCATGCACTGGTAACCACCACTCGCTATGGAAAAGTGTTGTCCCAGATCAGTTGGTGAGTGGTTGCAGGAGGTTGTTTGCAAGGTGAAAATGTTGGCAAAAAACAAAAAAGCTACATCCAGATGAACCGAATCAACTTTTGGGGATTTCCTTAGCTTTTGCTACAGCTCTGTGGTTAGTTAGCAAGTGTCTGCTAGCAACCAAAGCACTTGCAAAAGAAGCTGAGATGCCTTCTGTGACTGAGACTGTGAGCTGAGCAGGAATGGAGGCAGTGTATAGTTTGCATCAAATACAAAAGCAAAAGTAAAGACGCTGAGAGGCCTTGAAGCTGTTGCTTCAGACGAGCAGGGTGACTGCTGGGGAAAGGAGGGGGTGGATCGATAATCCAATGTTTCCATGTAAAGGAGCGTGAGCCAGCTGAGCGAGGGATATGCTGGTGAGAAAGCCCCTGTGGTAAATTGATCTATCCATCCTGGCGTCTCCCGCCTCGCTCCTTCTATTCTTCACCTCTGCATTTACTCCCCGGCCCTAACCTTTCATCTCCTCGCTCTTTTCGCCGGTCAGCGCTTATAACTAATTTTTCCTTTGCTTTTTCTCCATGTGATATTGTTTTTTATACTTAAATAAGTCTATCCATCCACTTCTGATTCACGAGAAACCCAATCAGTTCTCGACTTTGGGTTTAAGGCTGCTCGATCTGCCCTCGTTATCAGTAACTGGCTCTTTCTCTTTACAGTTTTACCCCTTTTGTTCTCGTCTCACTCCCTCTCTCTCTTACTTCACTGATTCAGTCCGTGCTCACTTATTGTTCATCTTCTCTCGCTGCTGCCCCTCTCTGCGTGCTTTCTCTTTTCATCATTGTGCTTTTGAACTACTTGTCAAAAATCCTCCTGCACACTAATGTGAACCTGCTTTAATCTGCTGCACTCGTTTCTCCTTCTCCCTCTGCTTTCTGCCTTTGCCTCATCACATTTCTGTAGTTCATCATGTTTTCTCCATACTAATCTCTCACATATTTTCCTGGCATATTTTTAGATGAGTTTTCTCATGCCCTCCTCCTGCTTCTCCACCTTTTCCTCATACCTCACCTCCCATCACTCTCCTTTCTCACTTATCCCTCGCTTCTGCGCACCTTTGACTTCTCTTCATTTGCATCTTCCTTTCACCTTTTGCTTGTTTACATTGTCAGACTTTTCCTTCACTTCTCCCTTCCTCTCGCTCTACCTGGCACCTTTATTTCCCTCCACCTTCTCTTCTTAATTACATCCTTCTCCCCATCTTCTCCAGCCAACACCGTAAGAACAGGGACTTGCTGCCAAAGCAATTCAGCTGGATCACAACCCAGACATAACTCAGTGTCCACACGCCTCCCTCCACTTCCTTGAGTTCTCCTCCAATATGTGTAATTGTTTTGTTTACCCTCTTTCGCCTATATCCTGCATTTAAGCAACCCCACATTAATCTGTCATGCACGCTGTCTGCCAGAATGAGCTTTGCTTAAAGCTCAGGAAAACGGTAAAGCGGTGATAGGAGGAGAACGGACTGAGACGGGGGAAACATGACGAAGGGCGAGTCAGGTGCAGCTGAAAAAAATCTTGTGGGAAATCTAAAAGTTGCTGGAGCTTAACTGACAGGAGGAGAGGAAAAGCGAAGTGAAGAGAAGGAAGAGGCGCTTCCACTCGATTTCATTATAGAAGATAATGTAATGCTACGCTGAGCCCACAAAGGAAAAGTCCTTTTTTCTTTTGCCTCCCTACATCACAGATACTCCAAGAGGTCGTGCTGAAGGTGTCCGCTCTCAGAAGCCCAAGATGGAGCCTCCCTTTATTAAGCAAAACCATTTTTACACATTAATGTCAGTCGTGAGGAGAACTACTCAACCTGCACATCCTCTTAAAAGGAAGACGAAGAAGCAGCTTTCAGATTTCTGAAAATAAACCCAGATGATGTCATCATTCAAACAGAAATCCAGCTTTAAAAACCGGGTGTGTGCCGCTTGAAGGAGCCTGTCACGTATGTGGGCTCCCGCAGAAGCGAAGTGAAACTAAAACTTTAATGCAGCAAACACCTAAAGCTCTACCGTTACACTGCAAAGTACGTGACAGGAGAAAAATGACGAATGTGGCCACATACACGCGTAACACAAAAGCGACCGTGTTAGCCAGTTCTTGTACCCATACGGCATCACTTTCTGTGATGGAATACATCAGTGTTATGAGATACAGATGCACGTATCAATATTTAGATGTCTCAGTTGCATCAAGGCGTCGACTTAACAGCATAAGCAAGTCTGTGGGTGAGTCAAGTCGGATCTGAATACGGTGCTGTGCAGTTCACTCAGTCACAAGACACACTGTTGAAGAGAGGCAGAGATTAATAATAAATAATGATTAAATCCAGAGTGATATGTAAACACAAATGGGAGGATCCAGTATATGTAAAAGTATATGTTACCCACCATAGCACTGTGCATCTACATTTCTTTACTGTCTGGACTCCCATTATATGCTGCAGCAGCAGCAATGAATTAATTCTCTCTCTGTTCAGCTAATTAATGAATGAATGTTTTTTTTAATTACCCTTTTGTTTCTCCCCATCGGACTTCACGAGCTTTGCTCAGTTTTCTGTCTGCAGGTCTTTATCTGCCACCTCTGCCTTTGGTAGGCCTTTGTTAATCAGAGGGCGTGTGAGTACTATATACAGAAGCAGGAAAGAGAGGGATACGCTCAGTAGGGTCTGTTTATTCTTAGCCTCCCTATGACCTGCAGCTCAGTGCAGATTCACAGCCAAGCTGCAGAAAAATGTGTGTGCGTGCGTCTGTGGCTGTGTTTGCGTGTGGTCCACTCCCCTGGCTGCTCATTATAAATTTGAAACAGGTGTCGCCACCGAACTGTGCCAACGCCTGTTCAATTACTGCCTTGCACTGTGTGTGTGCATGTGTGCATATAGTGTGCACTCACTTTACATACCAAAGCATCCTTACCATTTCTGGGACTTTTTTAAAGTATGTGAGCATATGAATGATGAGGTATTTAACTTCGACTGAGTTCTGAAAAATGCTCTGCAGCATATGTGTTATGGGGTTGTTTGTTTGTTTGTTTTTTTTGGGGGGGGGGGGGGGGGGGTGTCATTGTTTTGTTTTGTTTTTTGTCTGGTTTTGTATGGTAGCTGGGATAGGCTCCCAAGATCCCCCTCCCTGCTTTACCCTGATAAGGATAGGTGGAAGAGGATGGATGGATGTTGGTTTTGTGTGTGTGAGCTCCATACTTACTCCAGCACCTGTTCAGCTTTTTGCTCCCTCGAATGGCTTAGAATAAAAAAACTGGTGGATTTATCAGCCAAGCTTCTCGATTACAGCCAAAGGGGCTCTGACTGTGATCAAAAGATTGCCACTGTTGGCAGATTTTATATGAACTATTTATATTATGCTACCGTGCGTGGGCTAATATTAGCTCATAAGAATGGAATATGTCTTTGTACAAGTAGTTTTAGAACCAAATATAACACCGTACTGAAACACTGAGGTAAAGCTACATCTTAGCTTCCTGCATGGCTCATTTATTCGATATGGTTTATGTAAGGGGGGGGTTTCATTTTGCATAATGAGAGGAAAAGCCGTAATAACAAGGACCATCTGTGGTGTTTAGTGAATGTAAAGCGGGCAATGCTGGCTGGTGTTTTCTGAACTGTGTTAGTGAATTCAGTGAAGAGCAGAATATTACCAGTGACTAAACTGTGAGGTCATCCAGGATCATCGACTGTATTTACATTATGTGTGGGTGGATGGTGCTGCACTTGTATCCATTCGCATTAACATGCCATTGTGCAGGGTGAACGATTAAAGTTATGCAACCTATGCAGACATGCTTGTGTTGAGACCTCCAAAAATCAGGCAGCGTGTATTTTGGAGATATGCGCTGGAGATATATGGAGATTACGCTCGACGCAGGTAGAAAAATGAGCCTGAACATGACCGGGAACGTCAGCAGAATTTGAACACTTTGTTTCACTTCACCTCTTTGAATGTTCCAACTCGGCTCTTTTCTGCAGCTCGTTCAAAGAACAACAACAGATGGTTGCAAGAGTAGCTCACAGGAGTGTTTTTAACACTGCCCCCTGGTGACAGTAAACAGGTATAGCAACAATGATCCGCAAAGCTGTGCATAGCTTTGTGTTGGTCCTACGGAAAAGCTACGCACTTGGACAACAGGTGTTCACGACTACCGTCCTCACAAAGCTGTCAGAGTTACACAGCTGTAACTGTCGTTCATGCTTCGAGATTTAGAGGTCAAACTTACCGTTTATGGGCCGGATAATTTCACATCTCAATTACTAATGGGTCGACTGTATGCGGAGCCAAATCTTCAGCTCTGCTGGGAATCCATGCAGGAAGGGGTGGGACTTTATTTTGATGGTAACAATCACATGCAAAGACAGACTGGGATCATACCATTATGTGAAAGACGGAATGGGGGAGATGTTCCAGAGACAGCAAGTGTAGTGGTACAGGCCAGGTACACAGCGAGAATGTAAAAGTGTTGTAACGTTTAACCCCACATGTTAACAGTGCTCACTTTCACATGCTGTAGTTGGCTATGCTTATGTTCACTGGTTAAACTCTGTGAATGGAGTTAAAAGTACAACCCGAGACACATCTGGGGGAATCTAAAGCATTTCTGATACAACTGGACAGTAAGTGTTTGAGGAGTTTAGATCATTTAGACTCACACGACAATCCCCTGAGTGATACAGTATTTATCATTTTGCTTCAAAATTATATCACAGATATCCACTCAAACACTACCCAGAATGCACCACTTCATCTGCTCTAATCCCAGCATCCTGCCATTGTGCGTTATGTTTTAATGAGCCTGAACAAAATTTCTTAGTGTTTTTGACGAAGCTGTCAGAAGAGCTGTGATCATACATTAGCTGCTGGTGAAGGAGAAGCAAGCTAGCAAGTTTAAAACAACACATCCTCCCTTTGGCGAGATGTTTCTCGGAATTAGAGAGAGAGAAAAGAAGGAAATACAAGGAGAGCGAGAATGTGAGTCTGTGTGTGTTTATGTTTGTGTGTTCGTGTGGGTGTTTGAGCATGTTGCGGTGCTTGTAAAGTGTTTGATATTTGCAACCTGTTTCTCCGTCTGTCACCAATGTAGGGTGACTAACCCGAAGCTGTTCCCAAAATAAAACATCCTTTGAACTCCAAATCCACCGCGTGTGCATGTGTGCATATGTGTGTGTGTGTGTGTGCATATAAATACAGACGCAGAGTCAGTGTTTCAGCTTGATTGTTGCTCCAGGTGCTTGTGTTTGTGTGTCAGCAGCTAGCTTCATTTCCACACAATCATCTATGTTGCTCATCTAGCTGGTGTCAGATCATCAAACTCACACACAAACACACAAGCGCAATCACAGCGCTTTCAGGTTTTTACAAACAATGCACATCTCTTCACAGCGTGTCGATCCTGCCAGTCAGCACACTTCTTAAACTTTTTTCTTTAAATCATCATTTGTGATTAAACTTGGCACGTGCTGTTTATCAGACGTGATGGAGCTGACACCAGGATAAAAAAGTCTGAGCACATATTTGGTAATAATATTCAATCACGCCGCAGAAAAACACAAACACGATGCTCCAAACATGTTTCTGTCATTCATTGTTTGGATGTTTGCCTGCTGCTTTGTGTGAATGTCACACGTTGACGCTGTCGAGCAGTGTATCTGTGTCTCACACACACACACACTGGCTTTTTTCCTGGTTAGTTAAGATGGATAGTGCTTCCTGCCGGGCATATTTATGCAGCAGAGCTCTTATTAGAAAAATACACCCTAAAACCATGGAGCACATTTCAAAACAGCTTCTGGGTGCTATCTTGAAATTGTAATGATGTGTTTTATTTTGATTTCAAAAGTTAATTGGACAAACGTGACTGATCACACAGTGTTTGCCTACTAACACTGCATTAGTTGTGCACTTGTACATCATTAACAAATCAGACACACGTTTTTCTATGTTAGGCCGCTACTCTTGTAGTCCCATGCTTGTTTCTCTTATTTTCACAGACGTTTTCCTTTTATACAGAATATACCATCTCTGTTTTAAGAGTGACCCTATGTTGTGTTAGACCTAGAATAATATACATGTGTAGTTTAATGAATAAATAAATTAAATCATCTTCTATTTTATTTTTAGTAGGTATATAGATTGTTTTGTGTACATTTTTCAGGCCTTGTTTTTCAAGTGAACAAGCAAAATCTTTGGACACACACTCACCGACCACTTTTGTTTAGGTAGGGCCGTTCAATTATCCATTAATGCATGCATCTATTCACCCAGACACAAGGTAGAAACTCGGTGCATTAAGGCAAAACAACCTGCTCGAGTTCACACTAAGAATCAGAGTATGTAAGGTGATTTAGGTGATTTTGAATGGTTCGTGTTAGTTACTATACTACTAAACCTGTGTGAAGGATAAAGTTTTATCAACCCAAATCCACGACCCTTAAGACAAGGATAAACAAACTTTAATGCTTCTTGGTCCAAAAAATCCAAGTGATCATAAGGATGCTGAGGAAACTCAGGTCAAGCAGAGCAAGGAGAACACGCAGCAAACAGTGGATTTCTCAACAAATGAGAGACTCTATCACCATATTCAAAAGATGATCAGGGAGCAGTAACATCTGGGGAACAAATCATTGATGATGTAACAAGAGAAGCAAAACTAAAGACAAAGCACCAAATTAAAAGACTAGGAAGCAGCTAGACGCATAAGACCGACAGTGGAACACAAGGTAAGTTAGATTTAAGCTAAACACACGAGGAAGGAAAAGCAAACCAAAAATTAAACCAGGATACAACAACTCAAAACTCTGGGTTAAAGCCTCAGTCTCTGTATTTAGAAATCTGCTGGGATTTTCCCACACGACCATCTCGAACGGTAGGAGAAATAGAAGATGTCCAGTGAGCAGTAGTTCTCTGGGTGAAAAATTTAAGCTCTTTTCATCAATATTAGAGAGAAAACCTCAGCAATCAGATGATCCCCCGTGTGCAACACTTGGCAAAAGTGGGAAGGAAGAACTCCTTTTTAACAGGAAGACAGGCAGGTGATATCTGAACATGTGGGGAGTGAAAAGAAGGGGTATCAGAGGAAGTCCCACAGCAGTCTGGGCTTATAGCAGCATAACTACAGGATGGCTCAGGGCTGAAGGCTCTGCCTCTCCTCTTACTTTTGGAAAAGGAACTGCTAGTGAGCCTGTAGTCTGAGAGCTCCTGCTCTGATGATAAGGTGCTATGAATACTCCATGATGGCAGATTTAATTGAAAGTTTTATGGTGTGTATATAGAGGTGGATTAGGACAGCATTTACATTTATTCCAATTGTCTCTTGAGGCTGCATTATGGTGCAGAAAAGTATGTTGTTTGCAGCCAAATGGAGAATTTCCTCATTAACACAGACTCACTGGTTCAGTTTAAACTTAGAAAGTGAGGTGCTATACAGGAAGACTCTGTAGCTTTTTATAACAATAGACATCAGGGCGATACATATTTTTTGTGCTTTTCATGACAATTTTTATTTATTCTGTCAGCTGGATTCTAATCCTGTCTATTCTATAAGGCCCGCATCCTTTTAGGTTCAAATGACAGCCTGCAAATGAACAGATAAACACTTTAAACTCCCCCTCCCCCCTTTGTTCTGCTGAAAAACGTCAGGATGCCTCCATAACCGCGAGAGTTTTTCCTCTTTCTTGTCTTCTCCCCGTTTGTTGCCTTAGCAACTTTTGATCCCCTCCCATTGTAAGCACAATAAAGCGGAGACGACGGAAAAACGAAGAACAGAAAGATAAAGAATAAAAGGGAGAAATTATAGGAGTGGGAAAAGGAGCCTTGTTGTCTGTTTTCTTTTTTTTGATTTGTAGTTTTCTTCTAAGGATTTGTTTTTCTGCTGTCTGCACCGGAAGTTCCAAAACTACCGACTGTCTGATCACGTTCTCCATAATTTCTCGCGTCCCCCCCCCATTGCCCACTCTTCTCGAAGATTTATTGCGAGATATGGAAACATCTACCGCATCTATTGTGTGTGTGTGTGTGAGATAGAAAGAGAGAGGGACACACGTCCATTGTTTGTTCTTTAATTAGTAAAGCAAAACATTCATTGGCCAAGTGGATTATGAAGATTAAAAAGCAAATCACATTTGGGCGCAGTCATGGTCTGCCTGACAGAGAGAAAGACAGAGCAGTCAGAGATAGACTAAATGACAGAGTCGGAGAGCAAAAATAAAGACAGAGAGGAGCGGAAGAGGGAGGATAGAGAGGATGCGAGCTTTTATCCTCCCTTTTCCTCTCCTCTCTCACCTCTTCTTGTTTCTCCTCCTTCTCCGTGCCTTTTGACTCTTTTCTCCCTCTTCTATCCCCCTACTTTTCTTCATCTCCTTTAATGCCAGAGCAGTCAGAGTAAGTAGCTTAAGTCAACATCTTTTACAACGGTAGAAGCCTTCTGTTCGCCTCATTGTGCATGTGCATCCGTTTCTCTTCGTGTGTGCGGGCCCGAGCGTCTTACGTTTCAGCTGTGTATCAAAATTGATGTGGCAGCCACCATCTGTTGTTTGCCTATTGACATTTTTCTCCCTACTACAGTTATTCAACTTGCAGTGCCGCACACACATAACCAAAGAGCACCCCGGGCTTTCTCTAAACACAAATTTTCCCCATTTGTAATCCCTGCCTCTGGCTCCTCTTGCCCTCCCTTCCTCTGCCTCTTCCTCTTGCGGTGCTGCTGTTTAAGCAGCAAAACAGAAATTCTGTTGATTTGTGGGGTGTGAGACGAAGCCAGTGACCTGACCACCGAAGTTGGAGAGATTTCACATCATATCAGAAACATGATGTTGTGTTGCTAGAATCCAAATCAGCCTTCAGTTAGAACAGCTTTGAAATGCTGAGCCTGCTGCTTCCGTCTTTTTCTGGATGTGTGCTTCTCCGTCGCTGTCGTTGTGTCTTCCTCCTTTCCTTAAATCTCTCTTTCTGTTCTGCCATCTAGAATCCCCGTCACTCCCTGTTTCTGCTGCCACTCGCGCTCTGTGTGTCTCTGTCTTTGTACTGCATCGCCCTACATGCTCCCCTGTGGTTGTTTTTTTAGCCCTGCAGTTCCAGCAATTTTCATTGCCAAGTATGCACACACTCACACACAAACACACTCTACAGTCTGAGTTATGTACCCACATACACACAGAGTACAAGCACACGCACACGCTGACTCTTGCCAATGAATCCCTGTCATCAAACCCCTGTGGACTGTGCACACCCTGTAATCATGGCTCTGAGACCTACCAAGAGTTCTTGCAGAGGGCTGCTGGTCCCTGCCCTTTTGTATCCACCGTACCCCCCTGTAGTCTCTGCTCCACAACCGCACAGCCCCCCCCCCCCACCCAGTTCCACCGGTCTCCACCCTGCCATGCTGAAACCACACTAAAGGACTCACACAGTTCGGTTTATTAAAAGGCCAAGGTAGAGTTACATGGGTTGGGTCAGCTGGAGTGCCACTTTTCCAGTTCTTTATTTTGACTGTGGGTTTCCTTAGAGCTTTTAGACTCTTTCTCAGCAGGCTGACTAAAATCATTGCTTCATGTTGCAGTTTTGGTGTTTGCTTCATGGACTTTGGTGTTCAAAAGAAGGAAATATGAGCTTATGATTTACACCACTTCTCTCACTTTTTCATAAACTCAGGAAACCACCACTGCATTCTCACCCCGCGTTTCTCTAAGGGCCATCAGAGAGCAACTTCTTATGTACCAAAGTCCAACTTTAAGTCTATTTTTAACCTACTCCTCGCTTCATTTAAACACTTTCTTGGTAAGTTTGCCATTTAGCTATTGTTAAGCCATATTATAATACTATTATAGCATGATGTTCATTTGATAAGTCATTGTCCCATTTAGAGTAAAATAGAAAATAAAGCAGGGTGTGCCTTAGGGTGGACTAGTTTGAAGTTGAGAAGCTGCTACCATATGAGAGTGCAGTGTCCTCAGTTGGATCTAAAACACCAACATGTAACTGCCAAGATGCTCAACCAAAGCACTCTTTTCTATGCCATCTTATATATCTATCTATATATATATTTATATCTATATAAATATATTTTTAAATACTCATCTATTTCTGTCATCTGCTACTGTTCTGTCATTTAAATGTAACATTTTTACTGGTAAATCTACCAGCAATGATAAATAATGATAATTTTCTGTCATTTAATAGTTTGATCTATAAAGTGTAAAAGTATAAAAAAATAAAACATCCCATCATAGCTTCGCAAAACCCAGAGGAACTTGTTCTGTTGAGAAAAGTAACAATAGCAAAGTTTATCTCCCTTTTTTCTGTTTTCACTTCAGTCATCTTGCAGTTATACTGCAGCCATTGCCTCATACTAACTAACTGTTTGCCCTCTGATTTGTTGGAGGGGATTGTTAAATTCTGCCAGAGCGGTGACCTTTAGCTCCGATGGCAGTAACAAACTAATGAAATCAAGTGAAATCGTAACAGCAGCCTCAGACTGCAAGGCTTCTGTTTCTGCAGCTTGGCTGGAATTACCAAACTAGAAAACCAGGCAGATTTTAATGTAAATAGGAGACATATTCTGATTGCAGCTGTGTTAGCAATCAGGTGCAATCAGTTGATAAGTGTTTAAATAAAACAATAAACTGGGTCAGTTGCAGGTGGGACATTTTTCCATGGAAGGAGATGTTTGTAGGTGATGATAATAACAGTATTCAGTTTTTTATTTATTTATGATGATTTAAAAGATTAATTTTGACTCTGAAAAATCACATTATGTGAATCCAATAATCCAATAAAAGCCATCACTTTTATATCTAGTAGTTTAAAATCATTTGTAGTTGGTTAGCTAACATAGCTAACAGCTAACATGCTAGCCATCGAGCAGTCGATAGTAGTCACAATAACTCTCTTAGATTCTTTCTATTTTAATTTTTTCATCAGAATTTTACATAATTTGATCAATATGATTTTATTGCTAGATTACTTTCTTTGTCAGTTAGCATGTTAGCTGTCTTACTACTAAACTCATACAAAACCCGTATTTTGCTAATTTCAATGTTATTATTGGCTCATTTGTGCATTTAACTAATTTTGAAAGAATCTTTACACTTTTTAACACTTGTATATATTTTTTTAAAAAGAGTGTCGGATTCTGTTGCAGATTGGTTGTTTTTTTATTCAAAGACAAAGAAGCTATCTAGGCTAACACGTTTGCAGTCTGTTTGCTAACTAGCTTGCTAGCTTGGTTGGTAATTGTGTAGTTTCATCAAAACAATAGCCTGCAGTCCCCTTTATCTATTCAGGCAGAACATTTACAGAGTAGAGTTTATAAGTACATAGAACAATAAAAGTTCATAAGAACAATAGCTTTACTGTTGTTCACTGATCTTTGAGTCATTGGTAAGCAATAAAAATTAGTTTCTGTTCAGATTTTACCAGCTGTTTTTTGCTTTGAAGTTTATCAGTTTCACACTCACAAAGGATATCAATTCATATCCTCTTGCATCAATCTAGTGGGAACCCACCGGTGAAACTTGCAACCTGTTTTGGGTCTCAGTCCAGTGCTTGAGAAACCTCACTCTGACATGATGAATGTACGCTATTGTAGAAGAGTGATGAGCCAGTTCCTGACTGCATTACCTCAGGGTAATCTAGTATGATACACACTCATACACACACACACACACACTGATGTCAGAGTCATTAAAATCACTGATAGCTTGTGGAGATGATGTGACTCACATAAGCACTCACTCTCCTTTCCAGTTCTTTTTCTTCTCTCCATCTGACTCTATTTACCACATTATCTGTTTCATCCTGCTGCCCTCCCCCCTCCCCATTTGTCCCTTATCTTTCCCTCTCTACTTACTTTCCCTTCAGTTTTTGCCCTGCTCTCTTCTTCTCTGTCCTGTTTTTCTGCCCTGATCTCAACATCCATGCGTCTATCTCTCATCTGCCTTTTTATTAATCTTTCGATTTCTTTTTTGTCCTCCACTAATTCTCGATCGAACTCTTGTGCCTGTCATCACCTCACTTTTATTCTTCTTTGTCTGTCTCTTCATTTTAGAGAATGATACAGTGTATCCCTTTTGCCGTAGTGGTTCTTCTCAGTGCTCCAGCGTTTGCCGTCTATAATCCTGCATCATCATCGTCCTCCTTTGTGCCTACTCCTCCTTCTCTGTTATTTTGTCTGTGCATTAATAGCGGGGGAACGTTTAAGCAGTTTGTTTTGCTAGAGAAAAAAAAAGTTTAAGAAAGACTGAACAGTGCTTTTAAAATGTCAGCACAGAGTGGACTGGAACTAGACTCACATAGATCATGCACAAACACTCGCTGTTTTCACAAGCACTTGGTAGTGTGCTTTATGGCTTGTGATTATTGATTTCTTCACTATGGAATAAATGCATTGCCAGTAAAGCTTAGTGTGGAGAAGGCTTTCAGTCTTCATGGTCAGTGTATATACATGAGTAGCAGGTAGAGTTGCAGGTGAAGGGTAAACTGGAGAGAGATCTGTTGATCCAATAAACAACTGAAAAAAGCAGAGATATGTTCAAGAGTGCGCTGTGAGGAGCTCTTTGGAGCCAGCAATGAAGGTACTGCAACTGTATAGGTAGCCACAAGAGATCAATTCAAAAGGAGTATAATTGTTTAGCTTATGTGCTCATAGTGCATTTTACCCTCATTAGTTTGCAGCCAATACCTCATGACTTCTTTTAGGATGAGGTAGCTGCCCAACTAACTTTGTTCAAATACATCGTGGTGATTACTCACCATAACGATGAGCTTCTTAATTTCCATGTCAAAAGACAGCCCTGCACACGTTCATAATGTGATTTGATCGGCTGGCAGCTGAGCTGGAACATAATGTGACTGCCTGGTGCTTGATATAGTCGAATTGCTCTTTACCACAAGCAGGACAAGCAAAGCAGATCAATAAATCCCCATTTCAGCTCATTTCAGCGACCCTGATGTCACGGCTTTCAATGACACACATCGTTCCTAAATTTAATAATAATTTAGTGCATTTTTTTCTTCCTATTCAAGTATGAATTGCAGTGTTTCATCCCTCTGATCAGGCTGACGTGATCAGTTATTGCATTGTTAAATACAGCAGCTGGAGAGTTGTATGCTCAC
The DNA here is from genome assembly GCF_041146795.1 of Maylandia zebra. NCBI lineage: Eukaryota > Metazoa > Chordata > Actinopteri > Cichliformes > Cichlidae > Maylandia > Maylandia zebra. Next base: position 43,437,520 of record NC_135169.1, on the reverse strand, counting down.
TGACATCACCGGCTTTTAGAATTCATACATGTGACAGCATCACGATGCCCGGAGATATCCTGTGCAGCTCATTCACTTTCCTTACTCTCATTTCACCTGATGGACAATGATAAAAACCTCTTGAGACCTCCAGGTTATAAACACACTTGTGCAGGTATTGTGAGTGATAGGTAGAAGAAGAAGGATAGACTGATGAAGGGGGCAGAGAGAAAGAGAGTGGTGGAGATGTCAGAGGAAGATAAATAGGTTTCAGGGGCAGGCAGTAAATGGAAAGAGAGGGAGGAAGATGAACGGATGGAGGGAAGGGCAAGGAAAAAGGACAGACAGAGGCAGAGTCGGTGGAGGGAAGAAGATAGATGAATCGCTGGGAATAAAAGACAAGAGGGAGAGGAAAGGGCAGGTGGAGGTAGAGAGAGAGAGAAGGGGAGCAAATGATGGCTAGAGGGAGATGAATAAAACAAATAGGGCCGAAAAGGAGAAGAGGATTTGGAGAACGGCTCACATTTGGTAAGACCAACTGTCGGCACCCCGGGTGGTGATGGGAGGAGTGCAAGAGGGCAGACGGAAAGAGGAGGAGTAAATGAAGAAGACTGAAGGGAGAAAAAGAGACAAGTGGTAGATTTTCATGTGCCAGGGGCAGAGACCGAAAGAGACGGAGAGAGTGAGAGAGATTTTGGCGAGCTGCCGCACACAGCCCTGGCAGTGGTTGGCATGGTGATATATATATCCCACTGCTTAAAAGCCCTCACCTTGAGCTGCTAATGCCAGTCAATCAACCAAAGGTGTCATTACTCAAGCAAGGCAGGAGATCGTCTATATTCACGCCACTCACTCAGAAATGTCATTTTCTTAATTACAGCCTTTTTCCATGCACTGAGAAAAAAACATTTTCCAAGCCCGCTGAACTTTTTTAAATTCTGGGCAATGTGGACAGGTGACCTATGACACCACATAAAAAACCACATATTGTGTATATCAGCATGTAATTATGAATGCAATATCTCACTTACGCCACCTTAAAGGTTCCCAGGCCAGGAAGGTATCGGGAAGGTATCGGGAAGGTATCGGGCTATCAACCAATCACTTGGGTCACAACTGAACTGTCTCAGCAACAGATCTCTGCAGGTATGACAAGGCTGTTCTTAGGTATGTCCCAATTCATAGGCCGCGTCCTCTGAAGACCGAGAAGGCTGTGAAATGGGATGGTCTAGCCTTCAGATTTGTCTCACCAGCTGTCCCGGTGGAGTTTAATAAATTCAGCCGTCTGCTTCTTGCTCGCTAATATATAACAGGACATTGGAGTAAATTCTCGAACATCTCACACTTTTGTTTAATCAGTTTTCTGTTAGATGTTTATTCGGCTGTGTGAAAATTATAACTTTAATCTCAGCCAAACCGTTTTACTCACGAACAAATAAAACAGCCAAAAAATAACATTTAAGTTATCTAAGGGACTTGTGAATCATGTTTAACCTGTGTAGCGAAAGACCACGGGGGGAGTTCGGTGTTCTCGCCTGTTCTACTGAGCCTCGACCTCCCGGTCAGCTTTGAGCTGGTGGGTAACAGACGTCTCCGAAAATGTCTTTTAACTTTTGCAAATATATGATGTTTTGATGGACCGAGCACATATTTGAAGTTTACACAGCTACATTCTCGCCCGAAAATAGGTTAAAAAGTGTATTTTGTGACCCAGAAAGAGTAACATTGAAACTAAGTAGCTGGCGCTATTGTTGGAAACTGGAATTGGCTATGAATTCTTGGATAGGTTGGGCCACGAAGGATACACCCAACCCATCCTTCAAATTCGGGGAAATGAAGGACGCATTTGTTGGCCGCATTTGAAGCAGCCTTTGAATTGGGACAGCCTTCGTCGCATGGTTGTGACATAATCGGCCTTCAAATGCAGCCTCCGAAGGATGCTGCCTATGAATTGGGACACACCTCTTGGTATTCACCGTCCCTACCGTCCCCTACTTGCTCAATGTTACAACATAATCAGTTTTTTCAAGGGGCTAATTTACAATAAAATACTTGTCTTCTTTTAGTCTTAATATTAATACACACGTTTACTTTCGATTCATAAAAAATGCCAAGTATAAGCATCCTTGCTTAAGTAGATTTGGAGAATCCCATTTGGACTTACGCGTCTAAAAGCAGTAAATTTCAAACCTCATCAGATTGTTGGTGTCTGCCTCGCTGATCCTCCTTTATACATTACCAGTACAAAAAAGACATTTAGACAGAGTTAGCTGTGGACCTGAAGAGAGTGCAGAGCAAACATTCTGGAAGAAAGATTAAACATTTTTATTTCAGTGAACTAAATCATGGTTAGACAAAGCCAAAGACTCAACTTGTAAATATCAGCAAGGAATGATGTGAAGTTCACTGCAAACTGAGGACACCTTTGTCCTAAACCACAATATTCTGAGATAAACAACAGGAAATTTCATTATATCAAGTCTAGACGTTGCTTAGAGAAACACAAAGTGAGATTTTCTGAAGACTACTTGGCATAGTCAGTTGATTGTTGATTGTTTAGTATCACAACTGAAGTCTGTTTTGTAAATGATGCTGAATGTGATGAGTCCTGCTGACTTGTTTATTCCCTTGACTTTTGCTGTTATAGTGCCAACAAGAGGTAAAAACTGCATTATTAACTTAATGTTTGACCATATGCCCACAAAGCATCTACTTCTAATAAAGTACTGATTATAGAGTGTTGCATTATCCATATTTTCATATTTTTAATCTTGGATTCTACTAGAGTGGCTTCGGAATGTTAACAATTCTAAAAAATGTATCATGTAGTGCAGCCCCATCAGTTCAACCTCTGGCTGAAACATCCAGTTTTACTTCCTCTTGCTCTAAGCCAACTTTCTTCTGATTGGCTGACCCTCAATAACAGAAGGACCGAACAGCAGGTGGGCGGGGCTTCTGTGTTTACAGCAGGAAACACATCTCCTGGATATTCTTTCTCTGTGATAGCACACAAATCCAAGAGTATATTATTTAAACCTTTGGCTTTACATATACGGGCTTTTTTCAGGAGTTTTGCACAAAATATTAGCATTCAATTCAAAGCAACACGGTGCCAAGATACAGCCGTGCATGAGCTTATTTTATTTCGCTCATTTGTTTTAAATATGTTTTTTTTTTGGTGGGGGTCAGCTGTTTTTCCACATGTCAATGGACTGGTTCTTATATAGCGCTTTTCTACTCTCACTGAGCACTCAAAGCGCTTTATACAACTTGTGCATTCACCCAATCACTTTATCTAAGGTTGCTTCTATCTAACATTCACTCGCATTCACACTCCGATGGATGCATTGGAGGGCAACAGGTTAAGATCTTGCCCAAGGATATTTGGCATGTAGATTGAAGGAGCTTGGGATCGAACCACCAACCTTCCGGTGAGTAGGTGACCCGATCTACCACCTGAGCAACAGCCACCCCGCACACATGTGCTCAGTTTTTTCTCCTACAGCTGTCATTCGATGTGTAATGCTAACTACTTTAGCACAAGTGGTTATGTTTGCATGTTTACCTGAAGTTTAAAGCTGGAGCGCTGCTATATGATTCAAACAAAAGAGCCTAGGTATAATGTCACATTGTTTTATCACTGGACATGTATTCAGTACCAGCAAATCATATTTGAACATTGTCAATTGCAGTGTAATAAAGCAGCGATCCCCAACTCCCGAGCCACGGACCTGTACCAGTCCGTGAGTCGTTTGGTACTGGTCCGCGAGACTTGAGGCTCGGGTGTGAAATTTATGGTTTTCAGGGTTTAAATCTGTTTTGGTTTTTTTTATCGTTTTCATCGTTAACTCAGTTTCCCCGTGTCTTTTCCCGTGTGTTATGACTAAATCTTTTTTTTTTTTTAAACTGGTACTGGTTTTATTTTGTTGTATTTATCCGCAACAACTTAAAGGCCAGTCCGTGAAAATATTGTCGGTCTGTGACGCAACAAAGGTTGGAGACCACTGTAATAAAGCACAATGTTAATCACCTTGGTGACAGCCTTAAGATGGGTCATGCTTCATTAAGTAATAGATATTGACTGCAATGAGGATTACAAACCTTCCAAAGCAACCAAATGTGGTATAATAATTTTTTGGTTATATAAGACTCAAAGACTATTTGGATTTGATGAAACTGTGCAGCTATTAAAAAATAGGTTTGCATTTTTAATTAAAACTAAGAATGGTAATGAGCCTATCAGAGAATGTTGAGAATAGGAAGAGTTTAATAACCCCAGTGATGCTTACGGGGGAAAAACAAGAAGAATTGGCTAAAGTTAATCCAATCTCAACACCGACAGTGGAAGGCTGTTAGGTAGATTTTGCCCTCGTGTTGTGACATTCTTGCTTCAAGACAGCCGTTTACTTGACCAGATCATTAATATATGATGAGCAGCGTTAAATCATACATGAGAACAGATGAGAAAAGAGTGGAAGAGGCGGGAGGGGGTAAAAGATCAGAATGACGTCAGACGTGGAAAAGTGGCTGTTGCCTATTTATCTCTCTTTGCTTGTCTTCAACACTACTTGTATTTCAGGATGTTTTCCGCCCGTGACAAAGATGGAGAATGGATAAATAGAAGTTGCAATAAAGTTGCGTCGTTCCGGTTTATCGGCCTCATTTTTTACTCTTCTTCTCCGTCTCTGTGGAGCTTTGAGGGCTTCTTTTTTTCCGCCCTGGATTTTGCACGCTGAATCTTTGTGTTTGGCTTTAATCTCTCCATCTGTTAGTCCCCATTGACTGCTCCATCCTTCATTCTTCGATTTATTTGCTTGTTTCTTTATTTCTGTGTGTTGTAATTCCATATTCTTTGTTTCAAAATCTTTTCCTCCAGCTTCATTTCCATCCATTCCTCCCTCCGTGCATCAAAGGAAAAAGAACTGATGCAAATGTATAATTGAAAGCTGCTGAAAGCATTTACAGTAGGGGGTGAGTGGGAACTGGCAGCCACAACATTTGAAAACATGAAGAAACAAAGTCAGGTGGGCTGCTGCTGTATGTAAGTTGGTCATCGCCATGGCAAACCTTCTGACAGTTAACCTTAATGAGAGCTTCAAGCTGTTAAGTTAAAGAGTCTGAGATGGTGTGTAATGCTACAGTCACAGTGGGGAAAAACAGTGGTTGGAGACTGCAGCATTAACTAAAATATTGCAACCAATGAGTGCAATGAGCTTGTGATCTTGTCGCCTGTGAAGTGGCAGTCGAACTGCTGTCATTTTGCAATTGAACTGGGTCAACTTTGAAAACTGTTTGTGATAATACAGCCATGAATCAGCAAACGTCACAAATTCAGCCATTTCAGCTGGAACCTCTAGAACACAGGTGTCGAACTCCAGGCCTCGAGGGCTGGAATCCTGCAGGTTTTAGATGTGTCCTTGATCCATCACAGCTGATTTAAATGGCTAAATTACCTTCTCAACATGTCTTGAAGTTCTCCAGAAGCCTGGTAATGAACTAATCATTTGATTCAAGTGTGTTGACCCAGGATGATGTCTAAAACCTGCAGGACACCGGCCCTCGAGGCCTGGAGTTCGACACCCCTGCTCTAGAACATCTAGAACCAAAATTCATCCACAAACAGTGACGTAGTTGCTGCAGGACAGTGATTTAATTGCAACCTAACCTTGCATCTGTATAGGAATATACCAGAACACAACTAATTGGGAACCAATCAAGCCCCCTTTCCCAAAGACTACACAGCACAGATGGGTTGAGCTCATCATCGCAGGCTAACTTAGACTGATTGCAACTTGCTGGTTTATGAATTAGACGACAGTTATTTGCAAGCATTCGCAAATCTGCCTGAGAGTGATTGCAGGTAGGCCTCAATTGTTTTGAGACAGGTTGCCTCCCACCAGGCAACATGAGTTTGTCCTTAAGGACAGCACAGTTTCACCAGCAGTACCAGCAGACTCGTGCTCCACAGTGTGGATTCATCAATATTTGTGGATATTTTCGGGAAATTGTTTTGCATTTGATTTGCGAAGTTGTTAAAATCTGCAAGGTGCATGTTTCATTTGCCTGCCTGAAGGACAAAATGAGTTGCTGCAGTATGATTCAATTTCAATTTTATTTTATTTATATAGCGCCAAATCACAACAAAAGTCGCCTCAAGGTATGATAATACTAATAAACTGTCGTTTCTGTACAGGTGAGCACTGCCCGGCTGTTTATCACAGTTTCCACGGTGTAGGCTGCCGTTTTCTAGGGCTGAACTGTAGCCGCAGCCACGGCTCCTTCACAGCAAAAATGGCTGTCAGCTGTTATATAAGCTGTTACATAAAGTCAAAGTGTTTGGTCAAACCTCTGACCCAAGCTAAACGAACCACATTAGAAAACTTGTCAGCTAACTCAGAGACTCACACGCTCTCATGAGGTTGTGCGATTCCCTTTGGAGGCACACCGTGTGTCGTTGTTCCTCTGTACCCAAAACCCTTTCATAGTGCCACTCGGGGATTCTGCTCTACTCTATTCGCACTTTCAAATTACACAAAAAGGGGCTAACTGCCATCTAAAAAAGGCAAGCGTGTGGGTCTGTCTTTCGTCTGTCATCGACATCATGAGGCTGAGCTACGCTAAGCCCTCAGACTTGACTCTCCATGCCGAATAAAAACCAATTCACTCTCATTCACTCATTTTTTTTTGTCATTGTGCTTATTTCCTTTAACATTTTTCCTGGTAAAGTCAGTCTTGCCCTCATGAGACCATCTCCAAGTAGCACATCACACGCAGCAGAGGTAGAAAGAGATATTGGAGTGGGGTAACGCAACAATCCCAATTAGGACACAGAGCCGCAGAGACGAGCAGCTTTTATGATCACAACAGAGGAATATATTTTCCATATCTGGAACAGAAGCAACACATACATGTGCACACTGCGTCCCCGCAGCACCAATCCCATGGACGGTCACATGTCATACGCTTTATTTCACAGCAGTCCCAGTCCTCATTCATGCAAATGTAACGATAGGATTGTGGAGGAGGGAGCAGGAGCGAGGGGGAAGCTGCGAGGGCGGATGATGATCAGGAGAGAAATGAAAGTGTTTGCGTGCAAGTGTGCAGAATGTGCGATGTTCACTTTGTCACTTTCACGTGTCTGCATGTCGCACATGTGTGTCGCCTCATTTCTGTTCTACTTGCTTTCGATTTGCAAACCTAACACAGGCAACATGTCTGATCAGATTTTTACTCCCTTGTCTTTTTTTCCTCCTCATTCTTCCCATCATCCCCCCGGAACTAATTTTCCATCCTCTGATTTCTCTTTCTTTCCCCCTTTTCCCTCCTTCCATAATCGGATCGCTCTTCACGTCAGACGTTTCTTTCATTCTGTCTTTTATTTAATACTCTTGACATTCCTGTGTAGTTTTCCTCATCCCTTCTCTTCCATCCTTTTCCTTCATCCTGTTTTTTTTCTTCTGTTCCTCGTGGAGCAGGAGAAAGAAGTAGCTCCTCTGGATTATGGTGCATCTTGCAGGATTTGTGTGTGCATGTGTGAGGGAGGTGATGTGATTTGTGAGCTTAATTTTACACAATATAACGAGGTTAGGATTTTACACACACACACACCGTGTGCCTTATGGTCCCATAAATACGGTACACAGTTTTGTAACCAGCTGCTGCCAGCATTTCAATGTTAACAGTGCTTTAGGAAAATTGGAGTCTGTTCTCTAGTTGGACAAACATAGTCCAGTCTGAACACCCCTCGATTTCTACTGTGACATTTGGGCAATAGGGTCAGATTTTGGCATAAATGGCATGAAATCAGTGGATCTGCGTTCGACTACTCTGCCTAGGCTGCACTGTCGAGCGCAGATCCACTGAGCACAGTGCAAGCTAGCAAGACAGAAGCTAAGCTTGTTGCAACATGGCAAATTGAACCTCCCCCCCCTCATTCAGATCTGGCGTTTGGAACTATCTTGGTTTTCATGTGAAACATGACCCTGACGGTAAGCGCGTCATGGGCAAAAGTAAAACAGTATGTCGGATGTGCCACGCAATGCTCAGTTACATTGGTGGGAACTAGTGCGTTAGCGCAGTTTGCTCGTTAACGTGTTGACTCCGTCCGGCCACGCACAGGGTGATCCGCGGTAGCTCGTTAACGGAGATTTTCCGCATTATGGCGTTAATGTAATTTTAACGAGATTAACGCTGACAGCACTAGTGGGAACACAACGAATATGACTGCACATTTACGCCGACATCATCCTAGTGCAAAGACGAGTGGAAGCAGACAAAAACAACAAGCATGCATGCTACAAACTTTACCCGAGTCATTTAGACAGCCGTTAGCACATGATTCTCCTTATGGGGACCTGATATGTTTAATATGCTGCTGAGAATATAGCCCAGAAGAAGCGTATAGTATAGCTTTTATGTTGGAAAGAGACAACTCTCTGTAATAAAATCTCTTTTCCAAAGATGAGTGATTCTTCAATCAGATAGATTTTTTATTTTATTTTGTTGTTTCAGCAACATTACATTTAAAAACTGTACTTTTGAGTTAAAATATATATTTAGAATTTTAATAAATGACAAATTAAAAAGGCATGAACATTTTTGTATCGAAAAAATATCGAACCGTGACACCAAAGTATCTAACCGAACCAAACCGTGAATTTTGTGTATCATTGCACCCCTACTTTTGCACATGTCGAGGAGCGTGTCAGGCTACATTTCACTGTGTGTTATACTTGTATAACTATGCATGTGACAAATAATAAAGAACCTAGAACCTAGAACCTGAGCACCACAGCTACTGCTGCTAACATGTGACGCACCAAGTCACAAAGCACAAATCAAATTACTTTGTTGAATAATGACACTGTACTCAAATGGCACCAGATTGCAATCCAATAGAGCATCTGTGATCTGTGTGTGTGCATATGTGTGTGTCTCCCCCTAAACCCTGGATTTGATGTGATACTTCAAGTTTCTTTCTTTGGTTCCACCTATAAGATTTCATCCCCTATTTTTGCGAGTTGTCCTCCAGGTCTTGCCTTATTAACTTTGAGCCTTTCTTGCTATCCACCATCATTTTTGTACCATCGCGTTACCAAGCAGTGTACCCGAAAGTAGCAGCTGCGGCAGCTGCCCCATGAAAACAAACACCAGCTGTGCCTACAACTATAGCAGATTAGTCACTAAAGTACCCTGAATGCTGCGTGACAGGATTTCCAAAGCTTCATTTGACTGCAGGTTTAGCAACTTTGCTAAAGTATACAAATGACAATTTTATTTGGAGTTTAGTGGAGTCTTAACATATGAAATATTGAGGACTTGGAAGTAAAAACCTATTTTTTTCATGCACCTTTTGTGCAGAAACACACAGATGACTTCGTATCGAGAGCGCATCTGTCTGGAGATAAAACGATCATCCATATATTTTTGAATCGTTAGTGGGTCACTTGTGCCAGAATCGCATTAAATTTCCTGTGTGAGAAGCTGGGGAAACCTTTTTGTAATTCGCTCTCATCTGTTTCGGCTTTTCATTCTTAGCTCCCTTTTTTTAGCCTCACTTCATACCCTCGTCTGTGTCCCTTCCTCATCCTCCTCCTCATTTTAATGTCCTGCTTCTCTTACCTCTTCTCCCCCTCCTCCCCGTACCCCTCTCTCTCACCCTGAGTTCATCCCCTGCACCTTTCCATCTTCCCACATACACACCAGAGATAAAACTTTATTACTCACCACAGCCAGAGACCAGTCAGTATGCGTATGTGTATTTTGCATTTCCTCATTATGCGTTCCGTGATATCATTAAGAGGGGTGATATCTCTCCCCTAAAGAGCTTTTTATCTCACCCTCTCTCTGCTGGCCTCACTCAAATTGCTTTGTTTGTGTTGCTTCCACGCAGACGAGAAGAGCTAAACGAAGGACTTCTCTCAGCCTACCTGCTCATGTAGAAGCATGTGTGGGTGTATGAGTGATATTCAGAACCATTCATATCATTTGATCAGCTCTTCAGTGATGTCTTTTTGCATCTTTCTACTATCTTTGAAAAGGAAAAATCCTCCTTGATTGCAGCGTTAGCAGTTTTTACTCTGTATTCATTCATAAAGTCGTTTCTGGCATTCCGACAGTCAAAAATGTAGGATTTCAATGACGAATTGGGAATTTTAGTTGGATTTTCATAGCATTGTATTCAACAAACAGCCTGTGTTATTTGTTATTTAAAGGGGACCTATTGTGCTCATCTCCATGCTTTTATTCTTTGACTCTACCAGAGTGCCTTTGCATGAGTCACAGTTCAAAACTTGCTTATTTACTTATAATGGGTCTTGGCGCAATCAGTGGTCTGAAACAAGCTTTTTTGGTTCTCTCCGTTTAAGCTAGCTTTCATCTGATTGGATGCTGGTCACAAACAGAAGGTTTGAACAGCCGTGTGCCTGAGATGACTGTGACATCGAACTGTGAAATCAAGTGCTTTGAGCTTTTAGCTTACAGGATTACTGTACAACGTCAGCTTCCCTCATTGTGTGAGGGTAAAGAAAGAGGTTTCCTTTCAAGCTAAGAAATCCAGACGGTGTCATGCATGTGCACTCAGCAGTTTGGATCCAGATTGAAATACTGCTTAGATGTAAACTTAAACAGAGCAAAGCCCGGAGTCTGTAAAAGGCGGATCGCTGCCCCCTCTCCTCAGCTGTCATCTTTCAGCTGCTATCAAGCATGTTTTGCGTTAACCTTTCATAGTATGTAGGAGTATTCTGGTAGAAGAACAGCCTGACGTGGACACGTGTAGATGGTGAAAGCATCAGCATTCGGGGCTGAATAAGCAGAGGAAGGGCATTCATCCTTGTTTAAGAAACTGCAAGACCGTTGTGTTTGTTGTCTAGGGAAATAGGCTAACACGAGATGCTGCTAGTGGAGCTAGGGTTAGAGACAGGCTGCAGACTTAGCTGCGCGCCACCTTGACGGGGTAAATGTAAGCTAAAGCAGGAAAGACTAGTGTGCAGTCGAGATGAGTCATGTCCTGCATGCTAAGAGCAGAATTAGCAACAATCCTAATCCAGCTGATATTGTTTACCAACAGACAAGCTGCAGGACTTTTTAGCAGCTCATAAAAAGCTCGTAATTCTTTTAAAATATCTAGCTAATGCTAGCTTTAGCAAATGAAGTGAAACTTGCAGTACAGTAATTTGCCAATCACACCCTCCAAATGTTGCAGTCTACTTAAGCTAGAAGTTTCCCAACTGACATGTCAGTGCTGCCGCTGCCCTGCAGCTGTTTCGTCCCCTCCACTACCCGAGCATCCACCTGTCGGCTCTCATGGGATAATTACTCATCACTCTCCACTTTCTGTGCATCATATTTGCAGGGAGCAATGAGCTCGAAGCCTAACTGTTCTCACTGACCTGTCCGACTGGACTGCGTTTCAGTCTCTTTCAAATTCTTTTCGGTGCATTTACACTTGTTTTGAAATTTGCTTATTATTTAACCCAGAACAAGGCGCAGGAAGTAACTAAATGAGATCTTGGCTTCTTTCCTCATCAATACAGAAATGGATAGTGTGCCGAGTGCTTTACCTTCCCAGCTTTCAGTTGCTTTATCTGTGGCACAGTCAGTGTACCATATCTGAGATAGATACGCTGGGTCACTCTCGGTAAACTATCAAAATCTGTAGCAGAGTGCTATTCTCCCTTTTGGACTATAATCAAATTTTTGTAATCCTGTTACTTGTTGTTATGTCCATTACCATCCTGGCAGCCATCTAAAGGTCTGCTCAAGATATACGCCCCCCGTCTTCGCTCCTCGTCTTTGTTCTTGTTTTATTTTCACAGCCAGACTTCGGCTTCCCTTTTCCAAGTTTTACCCTTTAAACTAAAATATTTTACCGTCATGAGTTTGCATAGTTGCAATCCTGTCTCTGAGCGAGTGCATACATGAATAAGAGATTTAGTGGTTCCACCAGAAGGCACAATAGTAAAACTGGCGTGTGTATATAAATCAGAATCACTTAAGAAAATGAATTGTTAGCTGCTGCGGTTCTCTACGATGCTCTTTCTATAAAAATATGGTGGACTGTCTTTCAGTGCCTGAAACAGCACTCATGCACACAACACACACATAAAAAGAAAAGCAGGAATGGAGGTAGGAGAAAATGGAAAGTGATGGAGACAAAGATATAAACAGAGGTTTTGTCCATTAAGTAATGCAGTGAGGGCTTAACTAATCAAACCAAACTCGGACCGTCGCTCCTGTAAGAACTTTAGAGCCACGCACAAACACGCAGGCACGCTGCAACGGTATAAAACTTACCCATTAAATCGATTTACAGCTCACTCGGTTCTGTCTGGGGTTTTTCAATCAACAACACCTTTTGTTGACCTTTTTTTCACTCTGTCCTTCTAAAAGTCTCTATTTCTGGCAGTGCAAGTTGTGTGCTCAGTGAACCTGGTATGTGTCTGATTTTTGTGTCAGTCCGTTGACAGAGCGGTTGAGGCTCCGCTCTGACAGAGGAACTTTCTGGGGAGCAGGTGTCAAAAAGTAACAAGGTAGAAACAGAAGGCGAGACGGAAGGGAAAGATTTAAAAAATGTGTAAAAAGGAAGAATATCACAAATTTAGGACATTAGGACGTGTTTTTATGCACTGTTCTTGCATTTTGAGTTCATTTTTGTTAAATAGATAATAGCATTATTTTTTTTATAAATAAGCGCTGCTGGAGCCTTAACTTCTTCAGATCGTATCCTTTTCTCCCTGCACCCGAAGCCTGTTTGGCAATAAAAAAAAGATCTATAGAAGCAGAAGCAAAAGTATATATGTAGAGCAGGTCGTGGATGTTGGTGGTTTGATCCCTGGCTGCTCCAGTCTGCATGCCAAATACTATCGGGCAAGATACTAACCCCAGGTCGCTCTCCAATACATCCATCAGAGTATGAATGTTTGTGAATGTTAGATAGAAAGCACTTAAGCATAGAAAAAAGTGCTTGTATAAGTTGGTGTGAATGGATGAACGAGGCATGTTGTATGAAGTGGTTTGAGTGCTCCGGGAGAGAAGAAAAGTGCTATAAGAATCAGTCCATCAACGTTTACCTTAAATCTATAGCGTTATAAGGCCGCTTGTGGCACATCCCCTAGGAAGTAGTCTGGACAGTGGTTCCCAGGGGATGAAATCAGTGGACAAGTTACAATGATGTCAGTGTTGATTTCTTCATTTTCACCTCCTCATTCCTCCTGCAGACACAGCTCCAGCTTTGTGAGCTCCCTTTTTCCAGCTTAGTTTCTTCTCATTTGGGCTGAGCGCTGAGCTGCCCACGAGGCTCAAACAAGGCTTGAGGTGGTATTATCTCCGTGCCTATGATGCTGCAGGCCAGAAGGACAACTTTAAAGTCCTCCATCAGGACCTCTGCCCTGCCAGGCACAGCCTCAAATAGTACGACTTTGAGTGATTCACAAGTTCAGCAAGAGGTTTAAAGAACAATCCCTTTTTTTTTTAAAAAAAGCCTGGTTCTTTTGTTACTGTGGTTTGTAGAAGTTTGTATCTCTGGCTTGTTAAAAAGCAAAAGCAGGACACAGAATGGTGAATCCTTTCACTAAAGCCCTGCCTGTGATCACTTCTGCTTTAAAAGTCTCCAAACAGAAGGTGGGGGGATTTAAGGATCTGAAGTCCTGCTTTGAGATGTGTCCCATGATCGTTGAAGACAAGCCTTTGGTCGCCACTGTCTCCACTGGTAGCCTGTCAGACTGTCGCTAAGGATTAGAGATGCACTTTCTGCTACTTTATAGAAATCATCAATAAATCTCATCTGTGATCTAGGGGAAAGACTTCTGGAAGACTTCAGTATTTCCACTCAGACGTTTCCTCCTAAACTGACTCTCATCATCATTTTGGCTCACATCATCACTAGGTGTCTGGGAGGGAGTGGACACTCCTGCAGGAGGCCTTAGTCACTGTAGAGTGGACATGAGGCTGTGCAATGAGGAGAGGAGATGTGCATCACCTCTGAGCCTCAGCTCCCACCTGTAATCCGTTACAGTAACGCTATGTTTTGAGAAAAGCAAAACAGACATGTCATTTAGACTTATGATCTTCTTTGTTTCCTGATTACCAAAACAAATGTTTTATTTTATCTAAAATAAAAATGACATCACCTGAATGGCTGGGGTTAGAGTTATGCATCAAGTTCTGTTGTTTATCTATGAACGTAGACACAGTGCCTCATTCTTCAATTCAGCAAAGGGCATTTTATGGTCATGGTTCTCTGTCCTGGTTGTCTTGTAACACTGAATGAACTCTGTGTGTATTTAGCTGTAACCCCTCATATCTCAGTAGACTCTATGTATTACTCATATTCATCTTCCAGCCTTTTTCCTCTCTGTCACCTCCTTTTTCTTCATCCCATCCCTATCTCTCCTCTTTCACTTCCTCCTCCTCTCTGTTTGCCTGCTTTGCATTTCATTACTTCTCTATCCACTTACCTCTGTCTTCCCTCGCCCATGTCACTGTCAGTTTGTGCTTATTTATTGTTGCTACTCTCGTTCTTCCTTCTATGTGGTCACATTGGAGTTTACTGCGATTGTGCCTTTTTAATTTACCTTTTAATTGTCTTTTTGTGTGTGTTTAGAACGTTGAGTTCTTGGTTTCAGATGGATGTTCACATTTTAGCAGCTGATGTTAAATTAGAGCTAATAACTAGCTGGGACCACATCCTCTGTAACGATGGGCGATGAGGCATGAGAATCAGAATCAGAATCAGAATCAGAATACTTTATTGATCCCTGGGGGAAATTATTTTTTGTTACAGTGCTCCATTTTAAACCAACATTAAGACAAGACAGACAATACGCTAACTAAGAATAGTACAATATATACATATATATACATACATACATACATAAGTCACTTATAAATAAATATTTGGAAAAGAAACATATGTAGCTGTAGCAGCAAACAGTGTGTTAAGTGGATGCGTTGTACAGGGAGATGGCCACAGGCAGGAATGATTTCCTGTGTCGTTCAGTGGTGCTTTTCGGTAATCTCAGTCTCTCACTGAACGAGCTCCTGTGACTGACCAGCATGTCATGGAGTGGGTGGGAGGTGTTATCCAACATTGTCTTTATCTTGGACAGCATCCGCCTCTCCGACACCACCTTGAGGGAGTCCAGCTCCATCCCCACAACATTGCTGGCCTTACGGATCAGTTTATTAAGTCTGTTGGCATCTGCGACCCTCAGCCTGCTCCCCCAGCATGCAACAGCATAGAGGATCGCACTGGCCACCACAGACTCATAGAAAATCCTCAGCATTTTCTGGCAGATGTTGAAGGACCTCAGTCGCCTAAAAAAATAGAGACGACTCTGGCCCTTCCTGTAAAGTGCTGTGGTGTTTTTAGCCCAGTCCAGTTTATTGTCAATGTGTACTCCAAGGTATTTATAGTCCTCCACAATGTCAACACTGACCCCCTGGATTGAAACAGGGGTCAAGTGTTTCCTGGTCTTCCTGAAGTCCACGATCAGTTCCTTGGTCTTTGCCACGTTGAGCTGCAGATGATTCTGCTCACACCACGTGACAAAGGAGTCGACCACAGCCCGGTACTCTGTCTCATCATCCCTGCTGATGCATCCAACCACCGCAGAGTCATCAGAAAACTTCTGAAGATGGCAGGTCTCTGTGCAGTGGCTGAAGTCTGTGGTGTAGAGGGTGAAGAGGAAGGGGGAGAGGACAGTCCCCTGTGGTGCCCCTGTGTTGCTAATCACCTTGTCAGACACACACTGTGGGAGACGTACATATTGTGGTCTTCCTGTCAGGTAATCAACAATCCAGGACACCAGAGAAGCATCCACCTGCATCGCTGCTAACTTATCACCCAGGAGGGTCGGCCTGATGGTGTTGAAAGCACTGGAAAAGTCAAAAAACATGACCCTCACAGTGCTCGCCGGCTGGTCCAGATGGGTGTAGACACGATTGAGCAGGTAGATGATGGCGTCCTCTGTTCCGAGACGAGGCTGATAAGCGAACTGAAGGGGATCCAGATGTGGTCTTACTATGGGTCGCAGCTGGTCCAGGATGAGCCTTTCCAGGGTCTTCATGATGTGGGAGGTCAGTGCCACGGGCCTGTAATCCTGGGGGCCACTGGGACGAGGCGTCTTTGGTACAGGGACGAGGCATGATGTCTGGGGAAGTGTGAGCTGGTGCTGCGGTTTGGGGAAGGCCTCAAAGGGGACTGCGACTGCTCCTAACGAGAAGTGAATGAAGGAAAGGAAGAGAAAAGAGAGGGAAAATGGGGGGGAAGGGTGGGGCATGAAAATGAGAACAGCAGGTATAGGTGAAAGGGGGCTTTTATAGCCTGAGGCCGGAGGGGGGTGATGGAGGAGACGCCCCGCTCCTGAAATTCAGATGATATCTCCACTAAAAGTAGAATATAGCGCCGCTGCCAGAAGCTCACTTTAAGTCAAAGTGTTGGGTTTTAAAGCATTGAATTTAATAGTAGAGCAGCGGTCCCCAACCCCAGGGCCACGGACCGGTACCAGCTCGGGTGTGAAATTTATTTTTTTCAGGGTTTTTATCGTTAACTCGGTTTCCCTGGGTCTTTTCCTGTGTTGTAGTTGTGCGTCTTTTTTTTTTTTTCAAGAAATATTTAGGCATTACCATGGTGACCAGAGAGCATTAGAGTTCATACTACGATAATTATTTTCAAACTTTATGATTTTCTTCCAGTTTTTGTAGTTTCTAGATAATCAGAAGTTTGACAAACGTGCTGCGTAACAAATGCTAAGCTACAAAAAAAAAAAAATCCCAGTTCAGAGGAAAAGGTTTAACGATGTCTGTGTAATCTTTTACATAACTCAGCATTACAATTTCATTTGTGAAATCATTTGAACAATATCAAATGTTCCAGCTAAAGACACAAATCCCCTTTGAGGATGCGTCAGGATGCTAAGACTGACATGTGGAGCTACCCGCTGTGGCGACACCTTGTGGCATGAAAGTAGCTACATAATAAAGCAAGAAGAAGACATAAATGCAGTTTCTCTAATGGCCACTGATGGCTGGCTCCAAAAGCAAGTCAGTCGCCACAGATTCCCAAGTAAACTTGCCTAAATATACAGCATTAAAAGCACCACCATTTTTTATTTACAGTCTGTGGATATAACGAGCGTAATTTCAGTTCCCTGTAGTCCTCCTAAATATAGGATGTTTTTTATCTCCTTTTGTTTCACATCTGATTAAACAACATTTTAATTTCTTCTCCATCACTGGCTGGGAGTTGGCCACTCACGCTGATGTGACGCTGGAAATACCAAATCAATCAAGTTACATCCACTGTTGCCTTGACAGCTCGCCAACGATAAAAATGGACTTCCACGTCTCTTCCCCTCCGTCGCTTTCTCTTTCCCTCGCTGCCCTTCCTCCACCCTCCATATACGTCTCCCCGCCCATTTCTCCCTCTCGCTTCCTCTTTCTGCTGAAGCAAAGCCTATTTTCCGCATTATAGTCAACATGGCTCACAGCGAAACGTGCGATTACACAACCAGGTGGAAGTGAACGCTCTTTCTTCCTCTCCGCTTGGTAGACGCAGATGGATCGTGGTGATGAAGATGAAACGGGCCAGAAAGATACCAAACCTGATGAAATTTCCTTAGAAGCATCAAAGCTGCTGCACGACACGCACAAATAACAATTAAACAGAGAAATACTTTATAAGCTATAGAAGTAGTTCTCCTTTTAAAGTGAGGATAAACGCTGCATGTAATGACTTTAGTGAAACATTTAATCTCTCCATTTAAAGTAATTGGAAGTATAATTTGCTGAAGCTTTGTCCTCTCTGATAAAATCTTCCTTTCTTGGCTTTGTTATATTTAACCAGTTTTATATTTTATGGTCTTAAAATAATAATCAGCTGTGACTTACATCTCTATGTGGCATTGCTGTAGCTTTAACTGCTCTCCCTGGCTTATGCTTTCCACGTATGCGCTTGGAAGTGTGGGGACTTCCCAGAACTGAGCCATACCGCCAAATATAACGAACTAAGTTTGGTTCAGCCAGACAGTTCTGTTTGAAATGTTTATTTACATCGAGCAGTTTAGTGTATAGGCTTTGACCTCATCTTCCACAGAATCTAAACGCACAGATGTGTTTGGTAGTGATGAGTAAATATCATCCCACCATTCAGAATCAGCAGCAGTACCGTGGTGCAAAGCAAAGGCAGACATAGGAAATTAACATCTTCGATAGAACACCCAAATTAGAGGGAATAGCCTTGATTGAAGGTGCTTGCAGTGCATATTGTCTTTGTATGTGGGATTGTTAGAATCTAGTTGAGTTTGGACCTTGACTGGGCCATTGCAACACCTCAGTTGTTTTCTTTTTCAGGCGTTATGTTGTAGATTTGCTGCTGTGCTTGGGATCACTGCTGCATGACCCTGTTTCAGACAAGCTTTAGCTGTCAGACAGATGGCCATACATTTGACTACTTTCATATGCAGAGGTGTTCATGGTTGACTCAATAGCTGCAAGCTGCCCAGGCCCCGTGACTGCAAAATAACCCCAAATCATCACCCTCCACCCCCGTGGTTGGCAGTCGATATGTGGTGCTTTTGATGATATGCTGAGTTTGCTTTTCTCCAGATGCTTCAGCGTGCTTTACAGGCAAACATCTCTACATTGTTCTTGTCTTTCCAAAGGATTGTTCCAGACATATTGTGGTTTTTGTTGATGCAACTTTGCCGTGTTCTTTTAGAAAGAAGAGGCTTTCTCCTTCAAAACAAGCTCTACTCCTTTTCTGATTGTACCGTCAAGACCTTTAAGATTTAACGTTTCATTAAATGTTAACTGAAGTCCGTACTCTCTGAGCTCCAACTCTTGGCTCTTTGTGGTTTCTATGTACATTACATGGTCTGATCTTGGGGTGAATTTGCTGAGAATGACACCTGGACTTTGTGTTAACACACAGCTGAACGCTCCAGCATTCAGCCACATCTGAGTCACGCAGAGTGAATCCAGTCCTCGGGATTTGAAATCCCAAGCATAAAAGTTTTCTCACGAGTAATCTAGCATTTACCAGACCAATCCTGGCAGGAACCGGGGGTCGTTAGCTGTCTGAGGAGCCCGACACAGAGGCCTTGCGAATGCCATGGCTTTCAATCATCATGGCACAAGATCCAACTAACCTAGTCTCCTCCTAAAAGTCCTCAATTGCTAAGAAGTAGCTCTGGTCTGGGTTTTTGTGCTTCACACAAAGAAACGTAGATATGAAGCCGGTTAAACATGCGAAACCAGCTGGTAAATGTAACACGCAGAAAGACAGAAGCTATGCACTGAGTGGAAACTGAAGGAAATAACAAGCCAGTAAATATGAACGCACACACTTTGTGAGGTTAAAAAAAATTGCAGATGTTTAAAGTGGGGAAAAATTGATTCAATAGATTTGCCACATACAAAGAATGGTTTAATTATTGTTGGTTTACATTGAAACTCCACATGCAAAGCAATCACAGCTTTCAGTCTGTCCTGTTAAACTCCCGTCACATTTACAGCCTCCCTGCACTGACACCTTAATGTCTGCAGTTTTAGACACAAATTATTCGTTTTTATGGTTTTCAAAGATTCTTTTCTTTATGAAGACAATAAAATCATTATTTAAATATATCAATAATCTGTCTTTTGCAACACAAGCAGTACTAAGAAGTGCTCCAATAGCTATTTTTGAAAATCTCCACACCTTTTTTCCGCTCCAATTTACACATCACCTCAAAACTCTCTGCACTGCATTTTAGTTGCTCCCCAGGGCGCTCCTGATTGAAAATGTTTCCCCAGTAGTTGTGGTGTTCATAGCATCACTGTCAGTTGTCAAGCCTGGGAGGTAGCTAGCACCCTCACACGCCGTTCCCCCGAGTACTGCCAATCTGGGCTTCAGCCTTCAGTTTTGCTCAGACTCGTCATCCTTTTCTCTGAGAGAAATCACAAGGGGATCAAATCTAATTATTTTTCCTTTTTTGGGTGTGTTTATTATAACTGTTACTTCAAGTTAGGTAGTATAATGATTACTTATGTCAGTGTTTTTCAGTGTAGGGGCAGCAGAAATGACCTCGTGTCCGATTACAACCTGTCACGGGGAGAGTTTTAATAGACTGGTCCTTTGCCATGAACAAGCTCTTACTATGATGGAGAACAACCAAAAAAGGTAATTATCTGGACTGCACACACTGAGCCTCGTCGTCTCTCTCCTCTTCTAACAAACAGGAAGATCATCGAGGTGAAAATCATTGATGATGAAGAGTATGAGAAGAACAAGACCTTTACCATCGAGCTGGGAGAGCCTGTTCTGTTGGAGATAGGACAGAAACACGGTGAGTGTGTGTGTGTGTGTGTGTGTGTGTGTGTGTGTGTGTGTGTGTGTGTGTGTGTGTGTGTGTGTGTGTGTGTGTGTGTGTTTGTTCAAAGAGAGTATCAAGAAGTCAGGAGTGAGAGCAGGAACAGGGAAAGTGTGACAGACAGAATGACGTCTTTATTTATCAGCAAACAGGCCCGGTGCACATCTGTCGCTTGGAGACAAGGTGAGACCAGCATTGATTACCTGAAGCCTCCAATCTAAACTCAGATTAACCGTGGAAACATTTCACTTTGAGCCACTGAGGATGTGACTTGGGAAGGATTTCGACATCACTGGCCCTGAGCTGCGATGCGTTTTTGAAGTAATCGTGTCACAGGAGGGATAGGAGTAATAACTCATCCAAATCAGCATGTGATCTGCTTAATTATGTCACCATAAGGAGGTTTGGTGTATGCAGTATAAACAAAAGCCAGAAAGCTTCCTTTCGTTGTCTGGAATCGCTGTAGTATCGCAGCGTCGTCGCAGATGGAACACAATTTGCAGTTTAGTCATGGCAAATGAACCATCTCGATCAGCTTCTTTCCTCTCGTACTGTCATCTGCTAATTCAAAACCCGCGCAGATCTTTGAAATCCAAGAATCTAAAACATTTAAGCCCCCGCCCTTCTTTTTTTTTAAGAATGTGAGAAGCTTTAGATGAAAATTTAAAAGGCTTCTTTAACAGAGAGACAGCTGATCTCCCCGAGGTGACTCAAGGCTGGAGAGAACCAATGCTCAAAGTCAATATGTCATTTTTATATATATATATATATATATACATATATATATATATATATATATATATATACATATATATATATACATATATATATATATACATATATATATATACATATATATATATGTATATATATATATATATATATACATATATATACATATATATATATATATATATATATATATATATATATATATATATATATATATATATTCTCCACATTTAGTGCTAAACATTACCAGCATTGTACCTCTGAATGTGTTAGCAGCTTCAAAGAGCAGCTAATGTGTCCCAATCAGAAAGTTCACGTATTTTTTCAAACAAAAATTCTTCGCCGCGTTCATTTTGTGTCTTTAAAGGCGTGCCAGCCAATTAGCCGCACCAGAATCTTCCTGCTTTATCACTCTTTAAACACACACAGAGGCTCTTCTCAAAGCGTCTATAGTGTAGATGTCACACAGGAAGAGCCCATAGCCTGCAGCATGCCGTGGCATGTTTCATTACACAGAAATGTGATGGGTTTTATAATGCTGTCACAGAGCGAGCAGACTGGCAACCACATAATGCTGTCACATACAGTACACAGCTTTTCAATTACAGCGAGCTACACACTGATAACGGCAAAAATTAATAACTTGCTGTCTGTTTTGGAAACGTGAGCGAACAAGGAGACGTTTGGGAGAGATGCTGCAGCATACACGGAAGCGCGCAATAGAGAGGTGGGAGAAAACGTAAAGTTTTTGCGGATAAAGCTCGCGTTTCCCATGTTTAAAGATTTAGCATATACATAAATATTCTTTCACAACCCACAGCATACGTTTTCTCAGTAATAGTTCACACTGCTGTGGTCTCTGCTGAGAATAATGAAAAAAAGAGTCTTAAGATGATGTCTGAAATCTGTCAAATTAAAAGATTAAGCAAACGACTATATGGAGAACCCTCAGGGCAAGATTTGATGATTAAATGCCACGGAGATATTTGAGTAACGTGACTGCCCAAACCTAGAGTAATTGTGCTGAGCTAAAATTTAAAAATGGACCTATTATATTCATTTCCAGCTCCATTTTTTTTTTTCGTGCACTCCACCAGAGTGACATTAGATGATTCACTGTTATATATATCATTCTTTTGTAGCTCATACATTGGTCTTTGTTGCTAAAACAGCTTTTATTTAATTCCTCTGTCTTTAAGTCTTCTGATTGGCTATCCCTCCCAAACAGAAGGTATGGACCAATAAAGGTGGAAAGTATTGATAGATGATAGAAGATTTCCATCACTGCATAAATAAAACAGTACAATTATCATGTTACATGTTATGTTCTGTTGTATGATATGTAACTAGTATTTGATATTTTCTCTACCATTTTAGACACAATTTTCATCTTAAATCCTTAAAAATATCTCACTGTTAAACAAAAAAACTCAGAATAACACAAGGAAACATTTCAGACCTTATTTTTAATATCTTTTCATTGACTTTTTTTTAAGTAGGATCTTAGATAATAATAAGTCCTATATGTGAAAATATTAGCAAACTAGCTTTGGCCTTTAAAAATGTCAGTGTGCAAGTAAATGGAGCAGTAATAAAGACACTTCAAAATGAAAACGCGTAAACAGTATCCTGGCAGGGCACATCCACTGAAACTGAAAGGTTTGCTCTTATTTTGAAAGTACAGTCACTGCTAACCAACGAGCACCAACCCGTTCTTGTCATGTGCTTCTCTGCTGCCAGGCTGGGCAGGTAGCTGTTTCTGTTATTACTGTAAAGTCTCATCACTACTCATCTCTATTGTCACCTAGGTGACTCGAATGAAAACAAGCCTTTGGTGGGGGCGGAGGAGGAAGAGGTGGCCAAGATGGGCTGTCCCAGTTTGGGCGAACACACACAGGTAGAAGTGGTCATAGAGGAGTCCTACGAGTTCAAGGTAAGTGTGTGTCTGTGCGTGCCGATACTGCACTAACAATGCCTTTACCAGAGCAGGTGTATGTGAGCGATTCTTCTATCAGATGCATTTTAAGTCCTGCTGGGTCGCTAAAACTAAATGTCCAGTGTCATTCTTTCATTTTGCAGTGGATGCATGTAGAGCAACGCCTTCTCTGGTAGGATGCTGCTGATTTTTAAAAAGGACCTGCAAAAAATAAGTTAATAATTTATTAACACGATGTTTTCAGAAACTCAAAGAAGTTAAGTCGCTTTCTTTTCAAGCTCCTTCCATCATCTGGATGACTGAGAACCAACACAGACGATATGCTTTCATCATATTTCAGTACAAAACAGGCATTAAACAAGCCTGGCTTTGTTCTTTCATAAATATTTTAACACTAGGAGGCGGGCCTTCCTAGATCTGATCCATTTCTAACTCTGACGAACACCATCGTCACGAGTGTGCAGCCGGGGAAACACAATAACGACACAACGACAGGGTTCTCTGTGGCTTCACGTGGACCCCTAACTGATGCCTGTCTCTTCATCTTGTGTCATCATATCGTTACTTATTTTTCCTGTTAATTGTCATATTCATTTGTCCTCTCATTCGTCATTTTCATCTCTGTTTGGTCTCGAAATGTCACCACTCGTGTGTCTGCGTACAGATTTCATCATCTCACGTGTCCATTTTTTGTCATTTTGTGTGCGTGTGTGTGTGTGTCTGTGTGCAGAGAGCAGTAAATACACTTCTTAGGCATGCTGAAAAGGTAATCCATCATTTTCATGCATGCAAAGCTTGTTCTCTAATCATCTACTGTACAATACTGAAATGTACTAATGGTGCCTGGGTTAATCACATCCCAATCTATAAATCATTAAGCGTTGCCACACATCGAGATTAATTAGTAATTTATCTTACCGTGACTGCTAAAATATGGCACATTTACCATTTTATGATGCTTTTAACATAGTAGATAGTAAAAAATTCAGAATTCCCTCCAAGCCCTGTCAGTAAAGTTACAGTAATGACTGCTAGTGCTGTGCTCCTTAGCTGCTGTCAGCTCTTTTACAACATCTTTTATCATCTTTCTTCTCTTGCCTGTTTTAGACTAAAACACTGAAGCAGAATGCCTGAAGGTTTTTTCTTCCTGAATTTTACAGCGAGCATAAGTAAAATGTGGCACGGCTGATTTCACAGCTTTATATTAATTAGCACACCTTATACCTGGAGTACCGGGGCCTGAAAATTTCAATGAACGTATGGTTTGGGTTTTAACCGAAAGGCCTGAAGTCAGCAGTTTCCTCTTTCTGTATAGCTGCGAATGAATTAACAGCTTGAGGGTTGTGTTTTTCCTGTTCTGCCTGATTTGTATGCAATGGCATGGTTGATATTTGTGCGTTTGTATATTTGTGTGTGCGTGTGTGTGTGTGTGTGTGTGTGTGTGTGTATAGAGTACAGTAGATAAGCTGATCAAGAAGACAAACTTGGCCTTGGTGGTGGGAAGCAGCAGCTGGAGGGAACAGTTTGTCAATGCTGTTACAGTCAGTGCAGGTAACACGCACACACACACACACACACACACACACACACACACACACAAAGGGCTTCATTTTGATTTATGAACAGTGGTTTTGGCTGACATTTTTCTTGACTTTATTTTTAAAGATGGTGGATGAAGGGAAAGAACTTTTCTTAAAACGTGACATCAGCATTTAATTTGGACCCTTATAGTGTATTTTGATAAGGAGAGATCATCAGAAGGAATTGAAAGTGATTTATTGATATACAGAATTCAGTTTGAGATATTTGGCGGTTAGACCCTGATGGCCCGGCGCAGCAGAACGGGATCTCAGTGGTGATAGGGATTAGAGCAGGACTCCCCAGAGTCTAGACACTGGTGGTGGAGATGAAGATGGAGGCTTGAATGGAGCCTGAGTTGCACGAAGGCAACTGCAAAGAAGAATGACAGATGTACAGTATGCAGAGTGAAAGCTGATTGGTCAGAAGAAGGCCAGCAGAAAGCTGATTGGACTAGACATGTGATGTCACAATCAGCTTGACAGCGTGGGAAAGTGGAAGTGATGTGGATAATCTAAGCTTAGATTATCCATCAACACCTGGGAAGCAGACAGATGAGTGACTACAGATCTTCCCTATTGAACTTACGCATAAGCTTCGTTTATTACATTCATAGTCTGTTTCTTTACTGTCACAGACAGAAGTCTGATTCAGTTTTAGTTATGTAAAGTAGTTTGACATTGTAGGAAATGCAGTACATGGACAAAAGAATATTTCTACCTGCATGTTACTCATGCACATATGGAGTTGCAGTTATGACTGCTTCCACTCTTTGGAGTGTGTCTGTAGGAATTTCTGCCCATTCATCCGAATTGGGGGATACGTAGGCAGAAACTGATGTTGGATGAGAGGGTACTCTGCACGTATTGAATCAGTAGAGCAGGTTTTATATACTATTGAATAATATCCCTTAGAATTCACTTTGGAATATCTTGGACAGAAGAAATGTATCAAAATTACTTGCTAGTTGCTATGGTGACATTTGATTACAGTATCACACTCAAAAAATGTTTCTTTTGCAAATATTTGTAAAGGCAGAAAGTAAGGCTGCATGCTTGACTCTGTAAACTGGTGGGAATGGGATTGAATGAAACAGCTCTCATATATGGGCATAGTATGGGCTACTAGCAAGCTAGATTAGCATAACATAGCACAATTATTGGTACATTATAGCATTTAATTAATACAGCATTTTGTGTTGCTTAAAACAACCCCTCACTCTTAATTTAAATATATTTCTATAATCTCTAAAGCTTATCAATTAATATGACGTAAGTTATTAGCTTCTAATTAAAATGTTAGGTTGGGGAGGTATTTCAGGCAGTTAGCCATTTTGCTTATATTGGGTAGTTTTTGTGAATTACAGCTACATACCAGCTGCTTTTCATCAAGTCATGACTAAAACATTTAAAACAATGTCAAATACAAATTGAGTGAGATTTAAAGTGCTGCTAAATGGGTGCTTTAAGCAAAGCTATAGATCAGCTGTTTTTTAGTCTTTATGCTAATCTAAGCTAATCAAGAGACTTAGGAGATAAATGTGACAAGAAAAGATATCAAACTTCTGTCTCTTACTAGAGTTAAAGCTGAAGTTTATCTGTCTTGTTTCTTCTTTTTGTCTCATTCCTTTTTATTAATCGTCTTGTTACTTTTACTCCGTTTCAATCTCCCACCTACCCAAAGGAGATGATGACGAGGAGGAGAGCGGCGAGGAGCGGCTGCCCTCCTGCTTCGACTACATCATGCACTTCCTCACCGTCTTCTGGAAGGTTCTGTTCGCCTTCGTCCCTCCCACAGAGTACTGGAACGGCTGGGCCTGCTTCATCGTCTCCATATCGCTTATCGGCGTCCTCACCGCAGTCACGGGCGATCTGGCATCTCACTTCGGCTGCACGATAGGACTGAAAGACTCGGTGACGGCTGTGGTGTTTGTAGCGCTGGGAACATCAGTGCCAGGTGAGGATGAGTGGGGAAGAGCCTTATTATTTGACTTTAAATCCCAATCTAAGCACCAAAACATTCACCACCACACGCTCATCAATGGCCAGCTCATCAAACACATCAGAAAACGTGTCTGGGATCTTTATTTCTTTTATATTGTTTCACCTTCCAAACAACTTGGTTAGATTGGGTTAAAATACAAACTTTCAACAATGGTTACAGTGTCTTATCCATGCTGATGATTGGTCAGCATGGATAAATACCACCCGTTTCCTGAGAACACGCTTTTAGCTGGATTGAAAAACCCTGATTTAACCTATTAAGTTCATAACCACCACCTTTGTGTGACCTCTTAGTCTGATTGTGTTAGGGTTAGTTTAGCTAGATAATGAAAAATTAGTTAGACACATGGTTACATTTAGATGTGGTATTGTGGGTTATTATGAGTAATGCCTGTGTATGAGTGCGGTTGTTGAAAACAAGCAGGAAGAAGATTTTCCCAGCTTGCAGCTTGATCTGAATACAGGTATGAGGAGAGGTTTAGCGGGACTCAAACAGAAACAGATGGCTCGGTGTTACGCCACAGTGGTGCAGAGTGATTATTTTCCACGTTTGCCATGTTACAAATTCCTCCCCTCCCATTACACCACACTCGAGCTTTCCGTTTCACCAGACATGAAATGAGCTGCGTCTTCCCTCCAAAGTTCAGATGTAAATAAACAAACACAAGCCTCTCTCCTGCGCCTGATTTCAATAGCAGCCGCTTTGACTTCCAGGATCGAAATCAAAAATATAATTGTAAAACTCCGGCTCCATCACAGCCTTCAGCCTCGGATTTTTTTCTTGCCCGGAGTGGGCAGATCGTCCCCAGACTTTCATTCAATTCCCTGCCTCATTCCTAACGACAGCAGGTTTATTGTTGCCCCTTCGTATGATTTATAGAAACGGCTCCTGTGCTGCTCTTCCGGGCAGTAACTTGGATGGTTTGTGATGAGGTCTCTGGAAAGTAGTGTTTGAATCAATTCCTTCTACAACCATGTTATGGTGTGTGAAGGGGAATTTTAGATCCGTAAATCAGCGCGTTTCCTTTTGCAAGGTTCTAATGTTTTCATTTTCCCTCTTGTTGTGAATCTCTGATCACTTTCACTCCCAGCCAGATCTCTATCTGTTCCTTCTTTAGTCTCTCATAGTCCCCCCACTTATCTGTTAGGCTCTCATGCCCCATTCTGGTCAATTTGTTACTCTGACTTGGTGTTACCTTACTCCGCTCTTTCTTTCCTCCTCTTAGTGTTTTTGCTATTGGATCATCCATCATTCTGACCTGTGTATGCTGTAGAAACCAGGCGTGCGTGTGGGTAAAAACGTGTGCTTTTCCTGTCGAGGAGCTGCAAGTTAGCATGCAGCATCTCCAGCGGGCCATTATGACTTTCACAGGGAGTGTTTGCTGCCTTCTGCGTGTGTGATCTCCTTAAAACTTGTTAGCAACACTCATCTGCTCTCTCGTTTCCATTTCTCTGACATACGCCCTTCCCTCCTCCTACTCTTCTCTCTGTCCTCCTCGAGATTCATAAAAGCATTTCTGTGTTATTTGATTGGAGACACACTCCAGGATTATCGGCCCAATTTACACAGAATTTGCAGACTCAGGCAATTAGAGAGCAAACGCTGATGGTTTGAAAGCTGCACGCTGCAAAAATGTTTCTGCCTGTTTAAGAGGTTTGCACAGCTCATTTGTAGCCATCTGAGGTATTTAAACGGTAAGTGGTGTTTGATATGTGCATCCGTGGTGAACAAATGCTGACGCTGGTTTGCAGTCTTCATCTCATACGCTGCTTCATACCTGAAGTTTATCTCTGTGTGAACTGATTTTTGACTTTTTGGATAATATTGATTTAGTTGTTGCTCTTCCTTTGGTCTAAATACATGAATTTCACTGTGGAAAGTCCTTTTGGAATTTTGTGGGAAGTTGCTGCAACAGAGGATTTAAATTGTTTTAGTATAACAATAAAAATCTGCACAGCCTCGTTCATCAAATGAGAACTTTTAGATATTTTTGTGACCGTTTAGCAGGAATAGTGTGGACGAAAGGAGTTTATACGAGCCAAATGAAGATGTTCAGAAGATGACACTCCAGTAGGTCTGCGTACATTCACCACAGCATTAAACAGGCTGTTCTCATCATTGTTACCTGTGTGGCTGGCTAGGCAGGACCAGATCGCAGGACTCAGAGACGGGGGATTTAAATCTAAGAGGCAGCTTTATTTGCTGTGATGAAGAAGTCAGATGTGGTGCAAAAATAAAAATTAAAAAAAAAAAAACACTAAAAGAAACAAGTTTAGAACTAAGACTCTTGCAACCAGGACACAATAAAGGAACATGAACTACACACAAGAAACACACTGCAAACATGGAGACCACGACGACCAGAGTGTGACTGAAGACTTAAATACACATGCAGGATAACGAGGGAAACAGGAGAGAAACACAGCAGGAACAAATCAGACGCAACGAGAGAGGGGAAGGAAAACTAAACAATGCATGCAGGACAAGAGACTATCATAACAAGACAGGAAACACTGAGGACAAAACAATAAGGGAAACTAAACCAGAACCACAAAGGATAAACACAAGAATCAGAAACTCATAAACGAAGAAAACTAAACTAGGAAATATGAGAACTCTAAGAATACCACAATAATGACTTATCAAGATTCAAAAAAGTCCACAAACACAAAACACTGGGTCAGAGACCCACAACCATGACAGTTCTGTTTTCTATTTTTAAACATATGAAATTAGGGCTGTGCAATATGACCAAAATCTCATATCCCGATATTAGACATTTATTGTCCCGACAAAGATATATATCACAAAAATTTTAAATTTTCTGTAAATTCTGTGAATCTCGGGTAACTCGACTCGTGTGAAGTGTTTTCAGCTGGGCGTCGTGTACCTGGAGTCGGGTGTTTTCACCGACCAGTTTCCTGCATAATTTGCATAGTACAGTTTTCTGGTCCGTGTCATACTTTTCATAACAAAACCATGTCCATGCTACAGAGGTAGCCCCTCGTTTAGAAATAAGGTCCTCGATTTGTTTCAACTGCTCTTCCTGTTTGTCATCATTTCAGTTTATTTTGAAAAATCCCAACAGGATCTTCAGCTTTATTGTGAAAGGTTTATGTGGAAAATAAACAAGTGGACGGCGGAGCCACACGCTGGGTTTACCGTCACTGTTGCTAACAACAACGTGGAAAAACAGTCGCGTATCCGCCTGTAGCGTGGTTATTTTAAATATAAGAGAAAGAGAGAGCTTTAAGAAATTAATAAACTACAGTGACCATCAAAGTCATGAAAAATATTGCCGTAAACAGTTTATTTTGCGACACCACGAAACAAACGATAGCGTAAAATGAAACGATAGACGTTTTCATATCGTCATCCGATATATATCTTATATCGAACAGCCTTATATGAAATAGCAAATAAATGTTCATTGAGCACCTATTGGGATTTAAGTTGCTTTTTAGACAAGTGAAGATATTTCTTTAGCAAACTGATTCCTTTTAAGAAACATTGCTAATTCAGAGTCTGTGATGCTGCTGGATTTTGTCCCACTGCATCTCTAACATGTGTCTGATGATCTTATTTGGAGGCAGTAATGTGGAGTTATATGGCTGCCCCTATGTGCACACACACACTTGTTTTTTGTGTCGTCTACCCCCAGCAGGATTACAGTCCCCCCCCCGAAAAAATTTTGAGGACAGTTTTAATGTTGGGATACGAATTTCAGCTAATCTCACTGACATTCAAATGAAAATTGAGGCTCTTCTCACCAGCCTGTCTAAAAACAGACGTTCAGTAACTGGCAGCAGCTTCCGCCGGTATTCCCTGCCAACCCAGTTGTAGTCTCTCTGCTTTTCATCCAGTTTCTCCTCACATATCCTGCACCACAGAGCACACTTAGTGTACACCTACAGCATTTCACAGCATTTATTACATTGATTTTGGTTGTTCTGATGCCAGAACACAACTGTAAATTGCAGCAGGACTAGTAAATCTTCTCTGAAACTAATGCAAGTGATGTTTAATTCTGCCCAGTGTGCATAAAAAAAACGATATATGGCAAGTGAATCCATTTCTGACAAAAATGTGTATCGCGGAGCAACGCAAACCTCCTGAGGCTTTTTTAAATGCACATAAATTTTGATAATGTAACTCTAAAGGCTCTCGCCTCAAACAGTGACCCAATGTGAACACAGAAATGATCATTCCACAGGGATCCCACAGGGATGGAAATTTCTCTCTAAAGATATAACCTGGACACAGGGCAACCACTGAGCAACCAGCATTAAACCACTGATTCAGCTCCATGGAGCATGATTACAAAAATATGGACTAAGAGACTTTAACTGTGGCTGACAGATTGTTATTTCCTTATGCAGTATACACTCACCGTCCACTTTGTAAGTTGCTTTGATTCAACAGCTCGTCATTGCATGTATCTAATCAGCGAATCACATCACAGCTGCATTTGCGAATGCAGTCATAGTCAAGAAGATCTGCCAAAATTCAAACTGACCATCAGAATGGGGAAGAAAGGTGATTTAAGTGTATTTGATAGTTGTTGGTGCCAGATGTACGGTGGCCCTGAGAGGCCAAACGGACTACAACTTAAGAAAAGACCAGCAATAAGAAAAACGCTGCAAAAACACACAAAACACAATGGAAATCGGAAAAACAAAAACAGAATTAGGAAAAGACAGATTTCCAAAAGCACAAGGGAAGTGTTTCTGGGGAGACAATAACCCGACGGACCAGTTGCAGGCGCCCAAAACATGGTAGATGTGTTTTATTCTCATGATTCATATAATACTGATGACAGATTTTTAGGCTAATAGTTAGGCTAACACAGTTACCGATAGATCCTCCACTTCTTTTAAGTGTCTCCCAGCACAATTCTTATTGCATATTTTGGTTCCTGCAACTGGTCCGTCGGGTTATTGCCTCCCCAGAAACACTTCCCTTGTGCTTTTAGAAATCTATTTTTACCTATTTCTGTTTTCGTTTTTTCTATTTCCGTTTTCATTTCTTCCTATTTCCGTTGTGTTTTGTGTGCTATTGCAGCGTTTTTCTTATTGCTGATCTTTTCTTAAGTTGTAGTCCATTTGGCCTCTCAGGGCCACCTTACAGATGGGCTGAATGTGGGTGCTTTAGAAACAGCAGATTTTCAACACAACCACCTCTTTAAGGTTTACAGAGAATGATCCAAAAAAGCAAAATACCCAATGAGTGTCAGTTCTTTGTCTTGTTAATGCCAGAGGTCAGAGAATGGCTTTCATAGGACTTCATAGGAATTAAACAGTAAGTCAAATAATCACATAATACAATTAAGGTCTGCAGAGGAGCATCTCTGAATGCACAGTGCATCAAACCTTGAAGCAGATTGGCTACAGCAGCGAAAGACCAGGTGCTGCTCCTGTTAGAGCATGATCTCGTGGACAATAGATCACAGGCATTTAAAACTAAACAATATTGTTTGTTTGTATCAATGGTTTCGTTGTAGCAAGGTGTACCTAAAAAAAGTGGCAAGTGAGTGTGTAATCCTTTCAATTACACATACAGTGTTACACATCCGTGATAATATTTATGCAAAAGGAATGGAGGAACTGACCTTTGTGGTTGCAAAGGGGCTTGCAGATACATAGAAACTGTGGGTGTATAAGATGTCAGCAAGTGTTAGGTGATCTACCAAGAGTGAAGAACTGAGTTTGACTTTAACTGACATGTAGGATATTCCCGGAAATGTCAGGATTTCACTCATCAATGACTTCCAGTGTCTGCAACAAACCTTTTTTATAAAATCTTATGTATGACTCCCCATCATCTTCGTGATAGCTGACTGGATAAGCACCAGTGTAACCAAATATCTACTGATTGGATTTGACAGCATTGCATATTTAAATTATGCAGGTTATAAAATCTTCTGCTGTATTTGGCTGTCACCCAAGCATTTGTTTGTCCTTTGTCTGTCTTTGAGTATTATGTCCTCAGTTATCGGTACAGTTGCTTTTCTTCTTCCTAGGTGTTGTAACTTTTTTTTCTTAGACTGATAATCAGTGTCTGCCTGTAAAAAAGAACAACCACTTCACAGTTTTGTCCTGTCTTTATGCTTCTCTTTCCATTCTTGAATGACATGATGTTCACTTGTATGTTTTTAAGTGGAAAACAGTTGTTACCTTTAGCTTTTTGCAGCAGCCTGTGAGCAAGTCCTTCACAAAAATACATCTAAAATTTATTCAATTAAAGTAATTTCCATAGTTTTGGTTGGCACAGTGTCATTGTCTTGTTTTGACGCTAGGTCTATGCTTTGCTTTTATGCCTTGTTCTAATCTTGCACATTGATTTTTCTATTGTAGTTTGAAGCGGTTGCTCTGAGGTTTTGAAAAGATGAACGTAGTAGAAGAAAGAACCCTAAAAATGAGGCAGCATAAAAAAGGGTTTTACAATAAAGCCTTTCTTTCTTTCTTTCTTTCTTTCTTCTAGACACATTTGCCAGCAAGGTCGCTGCCATCCAGGACCAGTACGCTGACGCCTCCATCGGCAACGTCACCGGCTCCAATGCGGTTAACGTCTTTCTGGGCATTGGCGTGGCATGGACCATCGCTGCCATCGCCTGGCGCTCCAAGGGCAAACCTTTCAAGGTGGACCCAGGAAGTCTGGCCTTCTCTGTCACCCTCTTCACTATCTTAGCTGTGGTGAGCGTGCTCACGCTTCTGTACCGGAGGCGGGCAACAGTCGCCGGTGGCGAGCTGGGTGGGCCGCGGACTTGCAAAATAATAACGTCGCTGATGTTTGTCTCATTGTGGCTGATTTACATCCTGCTGGCTTCCCTGGAGGCCTATTGCCATATACCAGGGTTTTAAATGGAAAGGAAAGCAGAGGGAGAGAGAGGCCCACTGCCAATATGAAAAGAGAGAGAGAGAGAGAGAGCGATGCAGCAGTCTTGAAAGAGGGAGTCGAGATGGATCGATATGGGCCGACTTTTCAGGAAATCTTTAAATCCGTCCAAAGACTATTTCAGTTTTTCATCAGATGTGTTTTTTCCCTACATTCCTCTCTGTCCTGAAAAACAGAGAGTGAGTCCTCATAAACAGTAAAACTTGCCAAATGTCCAAATTAATAATTATTTATTCTACATTAGCAGCTCTTTTAGACAGGAAGCCCCTCCTTCTGGTCTAGTTATGACGAAACTTCTCGAATACATAAAATTAAAATGTAACATCGTGGAAAAAAGGTATAAAACTGACTTTTGAGGGTGCTTCTAAAATCAGCAGTTGACAACAAAGTGTACAGGCTCATGTTGTCCTAATATACTGCCAAGACAGCTGGAACGAAAAGACGATCAGCTGGCTTCTGAAGAGAAAATAGGTTGAGAGTGAGGATTAAAGTGAGATATAAAAATGGAAAAGATGAGACAAGAAGAAACAGAAATAGAGAAAGAAGAAAGTGTGTATAGCATAAACAAGAATATGTGGTAAAAACCTTTTACTGCCCTGTATTAGTCACTCGTTCGCTCCCTCCACCTTTACTGTATCAGTGGACGCTCCTGTCTGAACATTTGAGCTCTAAAACTGACAGTGACTTCACACTTTTAATCCCTCTTCCACCAAATGCACACAGACACACACACACTCACATATACACACTCTTGGGGCCCTTGGGTGATTCTGCAGTTGCGGGGACCAATTTGCGGGCGAGATGAAAAGTGAACATCCTTTCATTTTATTTTATTTTTGTCTTTTTATTCTTTTCTTCCTCAGTACACTGTGCAAAATAGTCCCTACACACACCATACACTTTCCTCAGACCCTTGCTCTTGCCTTACTTTTATCTTCCCCGTAGGAATAAAGTCTTAAAGTTGATGAAATGTTGTAGTCAGCACCGACCGACCTGCCCTCTTTTTAATTGAGCCAGTTTCTGTTTCATTTTGGCATCTGTTTAATGCCAAATTCCCACACTTTTTACTAAACTTTTGAGTGGCGTCACGTGTTGATGTTGTTACCGTGCAATTGTAAAAAATAACAACAATGAAAAACCGTATAAATGCAGCGTGATCTGATAATGGACAAGACAAATTCAAGTGAAGAAATCTCTAAAGTGGGGAGGAAGAACCAACAAGAACAGTCCACCAAGAAAAAGCTGAAGCTTTGTGCACGACACATCGTGAGGTGCATTGTTTACACTTTAAACTACGGATAATGTGAACAACTTTGAGCCAAGCAGGGACTTCTGTGATGCCGTCGATGAACAACACAAGAATCGGAGCGAAGGATCGACTGCGAGACGACGGTGTTGACGACAAATCAGAACCATGACTACAGCCAGTGTTTCTAATTGTACATGATAACAGAAACTGTTGTTGATGTGTGTGCGAGAAGTCATTGATATCCCCTCTATCTTAAGACCCACTCTGTAAGTAAAACTCTGGAGGTATTCAAGAAAGACTCACGTGGACTTTTTTCTCTGAAACAAAGAGAAACGAGAGGACATTTTTAAGGAAACCCAATGCAACAAGAAGAGTGTGAACATAAAACCACAGGAGAGTGAGACACTTTGAAGGAAATGTACGGCAGCTCTGAAATATCACATGACTGTTCTGCTCCAGTCGGGACATTTCTTTGTAATCTAAACAAAAAATTAAAAAAAAAATATATATATATACATATAAATCACAAGTGTGTGTATCCAAAGATGAGATAGAAGAAAATAGTCACAGATCACGTTTTCAGTGTGCAGTCTACAAGCTGCTGGTTGTAGTTTGTAAAAAAAAAAAACAAACAAACAAAATAACTGGCAAGAATTTCATAAAAATGTTCACACTACAGATATATGTGGTAAATGATCTGGTATATTTTATGGGTAAAACTGTGCTATTTATTATGTTTTCGTGAAACTTTTTTTTCTGTGAAACTCAGGCGTGGTGTGCGTGGAAGTGAAAGTAAGATATTCAGAATAGCTAAAAGCGAGAATATTAGGCCATGTATCGTGTGAACTGTTTTGTCATCCGTGTCTGTCGTTTAAAGTGTCAAAGCCCAGATCTGCATTATGTGGTGTTAATAGCCCGGTCCTGCCCGGAGGCTGGACCGAAACTGGACAGAAGGGATGGCATATGGCTTGTCAGTGTAGATTATTATTAAACGCTAACTTCCCTTTGTTGAAAACAGTATAGAAAGAGATACTCTGCAGGAAGTGGGCGATTTTTCTCTCAACTACCCACCATGCTGACGGAGATCTTCAAGAAAAATCATCCTGAGATAAACAATAATTTAGCTTTTTGGTTTGTTGACTGACACAAGAATAGGACAGAAAACAACAATTTACCTGCCTGCCATCCTTATTGTTAAATATGGACAGCCCACTCACTGCTGTCAGCCCGTATAAATGCAGACATGACAAAGCCGCCTTAATTTGTGACCAATCCACGCCTCTGATACAGCCCCGCCAAGTTCGGTGGATGTAGAAATGGAAGATAAGTGGGTGATTGGTGCAAACAGGCATTGCTCTATGGGGGTAAACATTCCTGTATCCATTGCAACTTCACTCTTTCTATGGTACATCTTTTGCTGCAGGAAATAAAGGAAAGCTGTTTTCCCCAGCCCACTTTCAATGATAGAGTTTGGACATCTGCCATATTCCTTTTAGCTGCAAAGATTTAACATTGTTCTACAGAAGTTAAACATGATGACATGTCCTGTCCCAACACCTGTAGAAAAGGGCGTTGGTCAAGACGTTTTCAGCCTTTCAGATGCTGAGGTCATGTTAAGTCAACCTAAGGCAACTCTACTGTCCATGTGAAAGGTGGGGATAGTCTGAAAGCCAAATTTTGCAAACTGCCACATTGGGAAGATGTGAACTGGAAGTATTCAGTGGGTTGTTGATAGTTTGTCAGCGTTAATCTCGTTAAAATGACATTAACGCCATAACCGCATTAGCAAATCTCAGTTAGCGAGTTAGCGCGAATCGCCCCACGCATGGGGCTGCACATTGACAATGCGTTAGCTTGTTAATGCGTTAGCTCATTAACACGTTAGCGCCGTCCAGCCCCACGCACGGGGCGATCCGCGCTAACTCGCTAACGGAGATTTGCCGCGTTAATGCGGTTATGGTGTTAACGTCATTTTAACGAGATTAACGCTGACAGCACTAAATATAATATATAATGATAAGTCACAGTGAAACTAAGATATGTGTGTTTGTACGTTGACATTTGCCTGATAGGTTGAGATAGCGTCCACGCCCCTAACTTTAAGCCTTACCAGTAAAAAAAAACGACAACTTTAAAAATCTCTTGAATTAGTCATATTTGTACGAGGCTAAAATTGCTAATTTCACGGCTGAGGCTGTTCATTTTAACATTTAACATTCACACCCTTTAATGATCTGTAATTATTTGGTCTCAGCACATAATATGTTGAAACCTAGGCCTGAACCCTCCACGACCGAGGTCAGTGTTTCAATGTTTGGCATGACTTGCACATTGCCATGGCCCCTGCCAGCCTCTTACTAGGGCCAAACTCTTTCTTTTTTTTCTCAATGACTTAAGCTTCAGTAACAGTTGCCAGTTTCCGAATGAGTGGGCAGGATAATAGTGCTGCTGACGCCACAGGAATACTGGGACGGATTTAGAAATGTAGGCTTTTTAAAGGTTGATAAGCCTTGCTGGAGGACGACTGAAAGTGTTTGCGTGTGTGTGTGTGAGTTTGTGCGTGTGCCTGCTCTCTAAGTGAATGAAGAAATGCGACCATATTTTTAGTCTTTTGCCTGTTGCTTAGCGACCATCTATCTGCTAGCCGTTGTCTTCTTGACTGTTGCTGGTGTGTGCGAGACACTTCGTGTGTGTGTGTGTGTGTGTGTGTGTGTGTGTGTGTGTGAGTGTGAGTGAGAGAGAGAGAGAGAGAGAGAGCGAGAGAGAGAGAGGTTTTCTTATATTTCTCACTTGCCCTTGTTCTAATGAATGTGACAGACTATGGACGACTGTCACGTTTAAAAAAAGGAAATAAGTTGTTTAGCTTTCAGTTCTCATGCAGCTTGATTCTTCCAGAAGATTCTCTAATTTGGTGTTTTGACAATGGTGATAATATATCAGTCCAAAATCTCAAGTCTGTTCGATTAATTTGAGATTATTTGACTGCTCAGACCATTCCAGTCATCTCTCACAACTGATCAGTGGGAACGTTGCTGAGACCACGCCCACCAGGATTTCATTCTAGGACAAAAGTGGCCACATTTGCTTTGCAGTGACCCTTCCACTCACCTAATGGACCTAAACAATGTCAACACAATGCCCCTGTCACACGTATATTACTCAATATGTGTTTTTTGCCTCCCGTCGTTTGCATGTGTATCCATTGTATGTCTATGTCTGTCTGTGCCTTTTTGTGTGCTGGTGCACCTGTGTGGGTTGTAATCTCCTTACAAGGGCTCACCCCACGTGTCCCTAGCTGACTCCCATATGCTAGATTAATGAATTTGAATGCCAACCTGACCCACAGTAAAAAGGCCTGGAAATTTGATTTTCTCCCTTGTGTACATGCCTGCATGTGCGCCTGAAATGGAGATAGAGAGGCAGGTAAATTGTGGCCGGTACTCTACCCCCATAAGGTGTCTTTGTGTCTGTACCTGTCAAATAAGATTATATATATATATAATCGATCTGGCTGTCTATCGAGACTGGAAAGCTGGCACCTTTCTTTAAAAACGAATATGCGTGTGTATGTGAGTGGAGTTTGGCAGTGCCTGTCGTACACTGAGGTCACATACTCCACATCTCTTGACTGACTGATGACTACAGGCACACACGCTCTTGCACACAATATTTCATCATCAATTCATATGAAAAAATTCAGAAGATGAAAATGGAACCATGTGGAAAAAATCTAACACTTAAAAGTATTTACATTGTGACAACAGCTGTTAAAAATATTTAACTCATTCAATCAAGTGTAATGATATGATTTGCAGTGTGTGTGTGTGTGTGTGTGTGTGTGTGTGTGTGTGTGTGTGTGTGTGTGTGTGTGTGTGTGTGTGTGTGTGTGTGTGTTCTAGTCCAGCTATCATAGTGAGGACCAGATGGTATTGTAGACCACTACAGTAAGGACATTTTGGAAAGTGAGACCCTTTTGGTCTGTCCTCACTTTTTCAACCGGTTGTGAAAAAAGGGTCTGTGCCTGTGTTTGTTTTGTGGGGTTTAACAGATGTACTGCATCTATCTGAATAGATAATATCTGAATTTTGAAATGGAAAGATTATTTAAGAGTATTTGTTTTCAGGTAAACCTGGAAACCAGCAGCAGTGTTTTGCTATTGTCATTCATTCATTTTTCCAAGATCTATTATTCCATAGTTTGTATTATTTTTCAAACTATTATTTGATCACATAAATATCCAGGAGCTGATCCATGTGGAAAATAGAAGACATGATTAAATTATTTAAAAATAAATAAAAAAATTTAAAAAAAAAACATGAATAAATACAGACAAAACACCTAACCTTGAAAAAAATGAATGTTATTCATTACTTATCAGTCTAATGAGCTGAGTATTAATAGTGTAAATCATTACTACAGAGCTATTTGTCAATGATAATTTGGAATATTTTGTCTGTATTCATTTATATAGAGTAAAAATTTATTTCAAGAACTTTGAGTGTCTCGGCGCATGAAGACATCAGTCTGTTTCACACAGTGACGAGTCTGTTGTATACTTTACCAAATGTTTGCTTATATATGTAAAAAATCTGTTGTAACACCTGAACAAATTAACAAAGAACACATTTTTAGCATTTTTGTGCTTTGCCACATTTCTGGTTTGAAACCATATGTAGTGTATCCATGTGTGAAAGATAAAAGAGTATTTCTCCCTTTTTTTTTCCAGTTCTCACCCCCTCCATTGTTAGCCACTACGTTGCTCTCTACCTTATATTTTTTTTAATGTATACTTACGCCGCCCTATTTATGAGCTCACAAAGTGCTTTTTAATATAAACATCTGGTATTTTTTCATTCATTTTATTATTGTGCTTTTCATTGCATTGTTTTGTGTTGTTTTGGTGATTTTTGTAATTGATACAAAAAAAATCCCTCACAAAGTAGAACAAGAACATAAGAGTGTACTCTTATTGTTTTGATTGTGTGTGTGTGTGTGTGTGTGTGTGTGTGTGTGTGTGTGTGTGTGTGTGTGGATGGATGGATGTGTGCATATGTGTGAGCTGTTCATATCATACTGTGCAAGAGTGTGTTATTGCATGAATTAAAGTCATTCAGAATACAGCGTTCGATGTTGGAAATGTCGTAGTAAAGAGTATTTTTAAATGCTGAAAATGACATGATATGAAACATGATATATAGACCAAACTTTTCTTTTCTTTTTTTTCAAAAATTAAATAAAACGTGACTGGAAAATGCTCAGAAATGTGTTTCTTTTCTAATAATGGAGAGAAAGTCTTTTTTCACCATTAAGATGCTTATTTTAGTAAATAAATCAATCATACTTGAGATAAGTGTTTACCCTGAGTGTATACCTGTAATTGCAATCATCTATAAAAATGTTCATCTACAGTTTCTGCAGCAGACATCCAGAAAAAGCAATATTTTACTTAATTTAGAAAATTAAAAGCCATTTTCAGGCTGAGAGTTTTAAACTTAAAACCAGCTGACAGTTTTTTGTTACATGGTTTGTAACAGTTTTTTCATTAACATTAATATTGGCCTGTAGCTCAAGGATCTAATGATGTGCTACTCTGAGAGTGGGTTACCTGCAAACCTCTGAACATGACTGTGTCATCAGCAAACAAAGTCATCAAAATGATTGGCCATGTTATCACTAAAACAACATTTGTCTATTTGAATATATTTATGTACGGGATGATTAAAGCTCAGGGGGTAGAGTAAGTGGTCTACTGATTGGAAAGTTTGTGGTTCAATCCCCCAAGTTGCTCTCCGATGTATCCATCAGTGTGAATGTAGGTAAGTGTTAGATAGAAAGCTTAAAGTGTTTGTGTGAATGGTTGAGAATTGGTGAATGAGGTATGCTGGGGAGAGTAGAAAAGTGAAATATAAGAACTGGTTCAAGCATTTGTAATATATTGAGATATGAATGAACTAGTTCCTAGAAGATGTGGAGGATAAAAGTATTCAACAGAGATCCAGTATATTACAGTCTGATCATCATGATCTAAGTAACTTATAAAAAGGGAAACAGAACTGAATTCAGTTCTGTGCATGACTTTGTAAAGTTTTGTTTTTTTGTTTTTTGAAATTATAATTGGAGTATTTTAGGGAATTTTTAGATGATGTGGAGGTTGAACACAGTGTTGCAGAAATATTAAGCGGAGTCAAGCAGAATCACACCTGCCACAGACAACTGCCAAATGTGGCCATAAGATGGCAGTAATTTAAAGGATGGATGCAAACAGGTGAGAAGCTTTATGACAAAATTCTTTGAGATGCAATAAGCGACAACGTTGCTGCCAGACACCATGTTGGATTGATCATAGCCAAACTTAACGGCTTTTTTTCAGGTATGACAACATTATACAGGTCAGGTTTTAAAGGAAACATAATCCACTTATCATGCTTTTAATTTGCATTTAGCTGTTTTCCTCCATGACTGTACATATATCCATCTATCCGCTTCCGCTTATCCTTCTCAGGGTCACGGGGGATGCTGGAGCCTATCCTAGCTGTCATAGGGCAAGAGGCGTACACCCTGGACAGGTCTCCAGTCTGTCGCAGGGCTAACAAGCACGTCATGGACAAAAGTAAAACAGTATGTCGGATGTGCCACGCAATGCTCAATTGATAGGAACTAGTGCGTTAGCGCAGTTAGCTTGTTAACATGTTAACGCCGTCCAGCCCCACGCGGTTGCTCTTTAACGGAGATTTGCCGCCTTATGGCATTAATGTCATTTTAACGAGATTAACGCTGACAGCACTAGTGGGAACACAACAAATATGACTGCACATTTACTCCGACATCATCCTAGTGCAAAGACAAGTGGAAGCAGACAAAAACAACAAGCAGCATGCTACAAACTTTACCAGAGTCATTTAGACAGCCGTTAGCACATGATTCTCCTTATGGGGACCTGATATGTTTAATACGCTGCTGAGAATATAGCCCAGAAGAAGCGTATAGTATAGCTTTTATTTTGGAAAGATTTCTCTGTTATAAACTCTCTTTTCCAAAGAGGAGTAATTTCTCAATCAGGTAGATGTTTTTATTTTTTTTATTATTTTGTTGTTTCAGCGACATTAAATTTAAAAACTGTACTTTTGAGTTAAAATATATATTTATAATTTTAACAAATTAAAAAGGCATGAACATTTTTGTATCGAAGAATTATCGAACCGAACCGTGAATTTTGTGTCTCGTTGCACCCCTAATATACATATATATATGTAGGAAAACACAGTTCAATTGCGTTACCCTTGTAAAAAAGGTAGGATGAGTTCAAGCTGCAAGCTCTACTTCTTGGTGCATTATGTTTTCACATTAATTTCAGTGAACTGACACAACTGCCTGACACTTAATTATCTCGTCAGGATTCAGCAC
Source organism: Maylandia zebra (assembly GCF_041146795.1). Lineage (NCBI taxonomy): Eukaryota > Metazoa > Chordata > Actinopteri > Cichliformes > Cichlidae > Maylandia > Maylandia zebra. Next base: position 43,395,393 of record NC_135169.1, on the reverse strand, counting down.
AGCTTTTCAGCTGCTATCTAACCCGGCAACCCGAGAAACACCATCATATTTATAGCAAAGCTAGAGGGGATGTTTGCTGGAAGTTTCCACACTCACGCATGCAAACAGACACACACACACACACCTGAGACCTGACCAGCACAAGCGTTGTGTTGCTCCGCTAGCCAATAAACAGCTCTGCTGTGGTTCCCTGATTTGCTTTGCAGCACTTTGGGAATAGTGAGGTAAGAGAGCTTTCACTCTAGCCGCATAATAGTCCAGGTGCTAATCTCATGTGCTTTTCATTCACTCTCAAGACTGACCTAATTAAAGAGGAAAACTCTCAAACTTTGACACAGATGCTTGAAACTAGTTATGTTTTGCATGATTTTACTTTGCTGGATTCTCTCCCTTTTTCTCGTTCTTCTCTGTCAGTTTCTCAACAACGGAGTGGCAGCTGTTATTCCCACGGCAAGCTGCCGGTAACCACAACGGTGAGGCATGTCTCCATCCTCCACTGGAGGAGAACGAGACAAAGAGTAAACACAACAGTCTTGAGGGAGAGATACAGGAGGAGAGGAGGAACAAGAAAGAGGAAGATCCAGACAGATAAAAAAAGAGACTGGGAGAGGGGCGGAAGAAAGAGCGCTACAAAGTGTGAGAGGAGGAAGACAAAAAGAAAGGCCGGAAGAAGGAGAAGAAGGGTGAATGTGACCAGAATTTGAGCCAGAGTGGAAACCAGTGGACAAATCGAAGCGTGAGAAAGAAGTGATGGAGTCGGTGCTGACACAGAGTTATCCTGTGGGATGAGGAGGAAGACGGGGAGTGACATGCTGCAGCGATCGCCTCCTCTCATGGGTCCAAATGTTTGCCTCTACGCATAAACTGATTTTGACACTTCTTAGTCGTTTAATTGGCTCTGCACTTACAACAAACAACTTCCTATTAGTATTCACCAAACCAAATGTTGTTTTGCACACAGTAAAGGGAGGGACACCTCAAGATTTGTTTGAGTCATCTGCACACATGAAATAAAAATGACTAAGCAGGTTTGGAAGAGGCAAACGTGGATTTCCATTTACCTAATTTTCCAGCACATCAGTTCATGTTGTATGTTGAACTGTGGGTATTGTTGATGAGATATATACACTTTAAATTAAAAAGCATAATCACCTGCCTCTCTTTGGCTGTTGGAATGCAAAAGTACTGTTTCAAATCAAAAGCATCTATCTTAATAAAAATCTGTTTTTCAAAATAAGGTAACTGAGGGATGCCTTTCCATTATAGGCAAAGCAAGTGTAACTAATATGCACAATGCAGCTTGTTTGCTTATTTGCAGGGTGTAAATGAGGAGGAAACATGAAGGGAAAATAACAATCTGAGACCCGTGAATAGTGCTAGAGAAATGCAGGATCATGTGGGAAAATAATAGGTAGAAAAAGGAAATGAAATGAAATGAAGTGGTTAACCTAGAAAAGATAAGAGGTGCAAATGTAATAGATTTCATAGATGAACTGATTTGTTTATGAGGTTATGAGTAGTTTTGAAATGATGCAGGTGATTACCAAAACGCATTACTGTCGCTGGATAAACTGTGAGTAATCCCTCGAACCAGCCGTCTCCTCAGAGGCTCTGATTACGGAGGATTTGCAGCAGGTAATCAGTGACGGATTATATTTTCAGCTAACCTTCCTTACCATGCCCAGTAGCCACAAAGAAGGACAGTGGAAATAAGAGAAAGAAGGAAGGGGTAGAGATGGTGGTGTAAGGAGCAATGATTTCTGGTTGGATACTACACCTTCTCTGCTTATGGTTATCACAAAAAGGTTCCCTTCTCCAGTGTTTGTGTATGTGTGTCTGTACTGAACAGAGAGGAGCTGCTGGTCTTTGTTACTCTGCTTTTATATTGCAGATCGAGTTTGGGTTCAAATGTGTTTTTACAGAAAGTTACAACCAATCAAGAATATATAGTAATTTTATTTTAATGGCTTACAGTTTGCTTCCAGAAGAACAGGATGATGCGATTCTCACAAGGACTGGGTGCTGCCCCTCGGCAGGCTTCCAGTAGTCAGCCAGTAAGATAAATACACAGAGCAAATTTTTTTAGTGCCAAACAGTAGATGGACTGAGAAACTATGTCTGCTGAAAAAAAAAAAAATTAAAGGAACACTTTGAAAACACATCAGATCTCAGTGGGATAAAATAAAAATCCCACTGGATAGCTGTACTGATATGGACGGAGTCATGGGTTAGAAATAAAAGGATGCCACATTGTTTGAAAATGAAAAGTATCAACTACAGAGGGCTGAGTTCAAAGACACCCCAAAAGAATGATGCTGCAGCCTTGACCATTTTGCTGAAATTTCATTACAGCAGCTCAACATGGTACTCAGTCATTTGTATGGCCCCTGTGTGGTTGCATACATGGGTGACAATGTCCATAATGGTAAATGGCCTGTATTTGTAAAGCGCTTTACTTAGTCCCTATGGACCCCAAAGTGCTTCACACTACATCCAGTCATCCACTCTTTCACACACTGGTGATGGCAAGCTACATTGTAGCCACAGCCACCCTGGGGCGCACTGACAGAGCCGAGGCTGCCGGACACTGGCGCCACCGGGCCCTCTGACCACCACCAGTAGGCAACGGGTGAAGTGTCTTGCCCAAGGACACAACGACCGAGACTGTCGGAGCTGGGGGCTCGAACCGGCAACCTTCTGATTACAAGACGAACTGCCAACTCTTGAGCCACGATCGCCCCATAATGGTCTCTTGGGGGATCTCCTCCCACATCAATGAGCTTCTGGATAGTCTGAGGTGCAACCTGGCAGGGTGGGGGGGTGGGGGGTCAGGTTACACACACACTTACTTGATATGGATGGACTATATCAAGTAAGTGTGGGGACGAGTCAGTGGAATCCTTCATCCTCTTGCCACATAAGGTCAAGCATTGTCGTGCACCATGAGGAATGCGGGACCACGTGCACCAGCGTAGGGTCTGCAGGGTTAATGTGTTGTTGCCTAGCCCGTAGAAGTCGGTGCATCCCTCCATGGGTATACCTCCCCAGACCATCACTGACCAACAGGTCATGCTAACCAATGTTATAGGCAGCACAGCATTCTCCAGACCCTTTCGCATCTATCATGTGTGCTCAGGGTGAACCGGCTCTCATCTGTGAAATACACAGAGCACCACTGGTAGATCTGCTAATACCGGTATTTTATAACCCATGCCAATCAGGTTGCAAGCACAGGACCCACTAGAGGGCGTCGGGTTCTCAGGCCACCCTCAGTATGTCCATTTCTGATTGCTTGGTGAGAGACTTTCACACCAGTGGCCTGCTGGAGGTCATTTTGTAGCTCTGGCAGTTTAGGAGGAGCAGATACACTTCCTGATGATGGGTTAAGGACCTTCCCAAGCAGGGATGGGCAACTCCAGGCCTCGAGGGCCAGTGTCCTGCAGGTTTTAGATGTTTCCTTGATCCAACACATGATTCAAATGGTTAAATGACCTCCTCAACATGTCCTGAAGTTCTCCAGAGGCCTGGTAACGAATTAATCATGTGATTCAGGTGTGTTGACCCAGGGTAATATCTAAAACCCGCAGGACACCGGCCCACGAGGCCTGGAGTTGCCCACCCCTGTTCTACATCCATGTCCACCTGTGCAACCTCTGGAGTGACTACCAGCAACGACACTGACCCTAGCCAAATGCAAAACGAGAGAAAAACAGTCAGAAAAGATGAGGACAGAAAAATGTCAGTGGCCTCCACGTGCATCGTGCTGTTGCCCCTCTAGTGAGCCTGTCGTTGATTTCATTCACACCAAAGTAGCTGAAACTGATTAACAAATCCCTCTGCTACTTATCTGACCAGATCAATATCCAACAAGGATAACTGCTTTGGTGCTATACTCTGATTAAAAAGTGTTCCTTTCATTTTTTGACTGTGACACAGTCAAAGAGGGTTACACACACACGCACACACACAAATACAGTACAAGTCAGCAGAAAAAGTACAACAACAGAGTACAACACGTGCACAGCACCCAGTGCCTGTAACAGTCCTTTGTTGCCATGTGCTCTATCAGATATAAAACGACTACTTTTAAGAGGGGAGGCTGAAGGCTGCTCTCTCTTAATAATGCATCAGGGCAATAACATGTGTGCATTATACTGAGTGAACCAGGCAGGCTCAGAGAGAGTAATGACTGACATTTTTGTTACTTCAAGACCACAAGGTTAGTCGCATTAATCTTGAGCTATTTCTAAAGCAAGACAGGCCACCTCCCCCACATGGGATGTGTTTTTACTTTTCATTCAAGCACTCGGTGACTTTAGGATAGACTCTTGCGCCTGTCTGCTCTGATCATGTCTTTATGATGTTAATATTGTTATTGATGTCCTTGGGCAGATTGTTTCCTAAAGAGAGGTCAGAGGTGAGGCACAGCTGCGGAACGGCACCGATTATGATGAAGATTAAGGAAATGATGTTGTCCGTTTCAATCATTCTTTTCCTGTTTAGATTCACCTAATTAGATGATACCATTCTTGGGTATTTCCAATTTACAGTATCCTATACTTTGACTTTTCTACTATTCAGAGGCAAATACAGTAAATTCACCAAGTTTAGTGTTCTTTCACTTCGTGTAGTGTCTTATGGATTCACTCAAACCCAAGTACAGACTGAACAACAGCTGTTCCTCTGTTGTCTGTTCTTATCAGATCATTGCCATCGTTGCTTTGACATTTCCTACCCTAATAAACACTGCTGTAGACTAAGTACCAACTTGGGGAGGCAACAGCACTCCTCAGCAGCAGCAATCTCTCTCAGCAGGTCAATGCACCCTGCCAGAGTTCAAAACTGATCAGAAAAGACTTGAGAAAGTGGCTCGAATATCAGCGGCCCACCTTACAACCCACTGGATCCAAAAGACACCAAAGGATACCCACAGATTTACAAAGTGTACCTGCACTATAGCAGTTAGACTGGCAGAATATTTTAATCCACAATGAACAAAAACATATTAGTGTATTAGTAAAGTGAAAACTGTTGGACCCGTGATGGAGTGTCATCCTTTCCAGGTTACCTTGCCTTACCTTCTAATGTTAGCAAGGCTAAGTTCCAGCCACACTGTGATCCTGGTTGGATGGGTGGTTAAAAAGACTGTTGAATAGATGGATAGATTATATTAAAATCAAGCACAACAGTTTATTGTTTAGTACTACAGCACTTGAGGAAGTTTCTCTTGGCAATTCAGTATCTCTACTTGCTGTAAATAGTCTGAATTCAAGAGGATGTGAAGGCAATGCTCTGCCTCAGTCATATTCAATTAACTCAAAACCCATTACACAACTAAAGGTGTTAAATAATAGACACTTTTCATTACAAATGAATGGAAGGCACTGTATGTGCCTCAAAATCCTGGGGGAAAAAACTACATTAATGTCAAATTAACCAGCAGCAGAAAGGAAGATGTTGCAGACTTGTTGGTGATGGTGAACAATTACCATCCATCGCAAAAACCAACCAAATGAATCAGGAAAGGTTACAGCCCATCAATGGAGGTTAGACATTTATTATTCAATGCTCAGTCTTATATCAGTTATGAACGAACAATGTAGCATTACATCCAGATCATTGTATAGTATTCCCTTTATATCTCACAGTCATACACTACATACACAGTGTGAACAAGACTGGCTACACATCTTGTCTAATATATCACATGCTGTCTGTCACTAACTGATGTGTACAAACACAGCTACAGTTTTTGATTAAACTGGTTCAAAAGTGAAAGATGGTCTCATTACTGGGTGAAACTGGAGGCAAGGAAATGGGGCACTGAGGCAAAAGGAATTGAAGAGGGAGGGAGGACAGAACAGCCAAAAGCTGTAGGGCTGGCCTGAGGGAGCAGAGTCACACCAAATGTCTGCGAAGAACAAAGTTGAGCAGTGTTTGTGCATGATGCTAAAGTGAACAGTGTCCAGCGTTATGCTAATGTGTTTGTGTCAGAACACAGTAGTGTCCAGCTCTGTTTGAATGGGATTTTTTAAGGTAAGTGGGACAAAAACAAAAGGTTACAGCTCAAAGCTGACATGAAAAAAACAACAACCCAGGGGCTCTATGCCTTTGGGAAGGAAACTAGCTAACGGCATTAGCACACAGACTGGCCTTCTCTTCCCTGACTGTGTGCCAAAGCAGCATAATGATGCACTCGACTAAAACAGTGTCACGGTAAAGAATTAAAGATCCTGATTGAGGAAATAGTTATAATTTAAAAGACTTCTTTAGAGTTTTATCAACTGTGTAAAAAATCTGACCACCGTATTAACTCTAATAGCCCGTTGACTAGCAAAGATGGGCTTCGCCAGGGCTGCCCTTTGTCTCCGGTTCTGTTCATAATTTTTATGGACAGGATTTCTAGGCGCAGCCAAGTGGCGGAGGGCTTTCGCTTTGGTGGCCTCAGAATCTCATCTCTGATTTTTGCAGGTGATGTGGTTCTGTTGGCTTCATCGGGTGAAGGCCTCCAGCTCGCACTGGAACGGTTCGCAGCCGAGTGTGAAGCAGCGGGAATGAGGATCAGCACCTCCAAATCTGAGGCCATGGTTCTCAGCCGGAAAAGGGTGGAGTGCCCACTCCAGGTCGGGGATGAGTTCCTGCCACAAGTGGAGGAGTTCAAGTATCTCGGGGTCTTGTTCGCGAGTGATGGGAGAAGGGAGCTGGAGATCGACAGACGGATTGGGGCTGCAGCTGCAGTAATGCAGACGCTGCACCGGTCCGTCGTGGTGAAGAGGGAGCTGAGTGTAAAAGCGAAGCTCTCAATTTACCGGTCGATCTACGTCCCTACCCTCACCTATGGTCACGAGCTGTGGGTAGTGACCGAAAGAACGAGATCGCGGATACAAGCGGCAGAAATGAGCTTCCTCCGAAGGGTGGCTGGCCTCTCCCTTAGAGATAGGGTGAGAAGTTCGGCCATCCGGGATAGCTCAGAGTAGAGCAGCTGCTGCTCCACATCGAAAGGAGCCAGCTGAGGTGGTTCGGGCATCTGACAAGGATGCCCCCCGGGCGCCTCCTGGGTGAGGTGTTCCAGGCATGTCCCACCGGGAGGAGGCCCCGGGGCAGACCCAGGACACGCTGGAGAGATTATATCTCTCGGCTGGCCTGGGAACGCCTTGGTATTCCCCCGGATAAGCTGGAGGAGGTGGCTGGGGAGAGGGAGGTCTGGGCCTCTTTGCTTAGGCTGCTGCCCCCGCGACCCGGCCCCGGACAAAGCGGATGAAGATGGATGGATGGACTAGCAAAGATGCTAATTCTTTAGCATTCAAATTTAGTATTAAACCAATATAATTTAAAGTCGGATCAAAATAAAATGTCAAATCTTGACGTCAGACTAATCAGCAGAGCAATACTTTGGGCTAAATGCAAATATTAGCATGCTAACAGCGGATTTCATCATAGAAATTCTATATGATCAGCAACATTTGTGAACCTGCTATAAACACAAGGTTCAACTGGGCCATATACTGGGTCATATATTCCCATTTAGGCATCTACTCAAACTTGAAGAACTGGAAAAATGTTAGCTGTTGGACCTAGACACCGTTAAGAAAATTATAAAATTAACACAGATTTTTATAATTTCTTGATTAACTATTGTACGGATCTGATTTTTTATTTATTTTTTTAAATAGACTATGCAAATACATTTCTTTTTCACTTGCTACCCTTTACATGCCAAACTATCAAAATATAATTATTTCACTGCCTTACTGGTGGTTGTTGCCAGGCCGGTGATGTTTTTTCAAATTCTTCATTCCATATTTAGGGGTGAATCAAATAAAATTTCACGAACGATACAAATTTTTCAAAGTTACATATGGGCGACATATGTTGACACCTAAACACACATGGACAATTTAACATTGCACTTGCAGGGGATGAAAAATGTGGAAATCACAAGAATTGGGATTTATAATAAAATGTTAATAATCTCAGTGTGTGACGATGCTCGTGCAAACACTGGCCCACTCATGAAGGAGGAGATACATACATCCTATAATCGTTATATTAAGAAGACTGGACGACTCCTCTTTTCCCCCTAGCCTCAGAAGGTGATCCCACCCATATACTTAAAATAAATTAATATTAAGCTGACATCTGTAAACGGTTTTAAAATCTTTGTCTTAGCTCATCTATAAAGACACTGTACATCATCTGTAAAGCCATTGACAACATGAATTTCTACAGTAGAGTAAGAGTCCACATATCAAAAGCTTTGCACAAAAAGAAAAAACAAATTTGAAATACTGTAGCCTACTTATTCACTTGCATACACAGATACATTTCCTGCAAACAGCAGAGAAAAGAGTTGCATTATTAAATTGGAGTTCCACATGGAAATCTCAGATCTGCTTAGAAATGTCACTTCTGGCAAGCGGTGCATGACTTGTGTTTGATTTCTCACTAAAATTTTAAAATCTAAAAACTCATTTAGGATGCGATGACATTTTCCATCCAAAACCCAAAAGAACAGTACAAAATAAATCCAAGCTCAAAGTGCAAAGAGGAAAACCTTTCTTGTACACAAAATAAACAACGGCTGATACGTTACACAAAAAGTAAAATCCTTAGAAAGTAGTTGCATTGATGTCGGCGTCACAGGAACTAAAGGTTTTTATATACACGTAAAATAGAGTAAAAGTGCATTTAAACATAAAGAGATGAAAAATGGGATGTACGTTTCTCCTCAAAAACAGGAATGGAAAAACCTCGAGTACCCAATAGTCATGACTTTATGATGTTCAAGGACATTAGATAGTGTTAACTGGATATGGAATGTGTTTGACTTTTGTTTCTCAGTGCTTTTTTCCTCTCTTTGCTCCTCCCTCAGCCCCAATAAGCTGAGGCAGATGGGTAGCCTCAGTGGGCGTAGTCAAGCCAGAGGTCATTTCCTGTTAAAAAGGGGGTTTTTCCTTGCCACTGTTGCCAAGTGCTTAACTCTGTTTTTTTTTTCCCCCTTTAAAATATTATAGAGTTTCGATCTTACTATGTAAAGTGCCCTGAGATGACTTGTGCTGTGATTTGGCACTATAAAAAGTAATGAATTAAATTGCTTGGACTAAGCTGACCTTTAAAACAGACGACCTGCGAGGAGTATGTTGATATTTTTGGCAAGTAAAATTATTTGAGACTGGTGAGTTTCACCTCTGAGACCAACGTTGGAAATAAAGGCTCAAATCTATAACACACTACACAAATAAGCATGCACATGTAGGTCTACTCTGTGGAGCATGGCACAGAAAATCATCAGAGCCTGTCACGGCTATCCTACTGTTGACCTATATGAAAAACCAACCAAAGCAAAACTGTTATTAGTTTCAGAGATTCCCTTTTTGAGAACAAAGAACAGCGCCATTAAATCGTCAGATATATTAAAATGCCAAAAAAATAACACACATACTGAGTCTGTGATGGGGGACTTGATATGAAGGGTTTCATTTTTCAGCAGCCTGAATAGACACAGTCTTTCATCAATAAAGACTTGAATCACAATAAAAGACAAAAGGTTGTATAAAATTCAGTTTCAAAAGATGACAGTTTACATGATGTGTGTGAAGGGGGCAATCAGACAGACAATACAGGCAGCCAGTGCTCATCGAAGGATGGACGCAGGAGAGGACAAGACAGGACTCCCAAAACGTCATCCAATAGTTATTTTCTTTGAGAAAACATTTAAATGAAACCCACGTTTCTCTTCTCAGCCGTTTTTGACCTCTCTCACCTCCATCTTTCACCAGCACTTGTGGTCAGTAGTAAAATTCACATACAGCTAAATACCTACACGGTACCCAAAGAAAGTACCATCGTTTCCCCCTTCGATGAGGACGAGAAAAGAAAACAAAGACCGCTGCTGTTAAACTGACAAAAAAGTAAAGAGGAAAAAATCAAAAGCAAAAATCAAAATATATACAGCCAAACAGGGAGCTCTGCTAGAGACAGAAACTGATATTTAACTTAAATGTACCATTCAGTTTGTACATCACAATGCCACACACCATTTTTGGCTATCCAGTACAGTGAAGGAACCGTGTGGGAAGGGCATATTTAAGCTAACATAAAATGTACATGTACCTTATGTCCATTTAAAAAAAAAAAAATGGAAACATGCAAGTGGTATTTTTGAGGCTTTAGTGAAGTTCAAGCAGCATTAAATAATTAATACCACGCTAATAGAAAGCCTTAATTTAAAAAAAAGAAGAAAAATGAGTGCATTTTTACATTAAGATGTCATAGTGCCGCTCTGTGTCATCATCAGACTGTCGTCTACAGTAATGACACTACTTTAGCTTTTGATGTCTTTCTCCAGTCAAACTAACTGCACCAACAGAAGTGCATACACACCAACTCTCCCCATTTAGTAGGAAGTATTACTGTCCCCACAAGCAGATGCCTCATCAACAGATTAAGTTCTGGCCACACACACATACACACTTGAATTCCCTTGAGTGTCGTAATCTCTGATATTTGGAAAAAATTATTTTGATTTGTCCCTATTGTGCGTTAAATACGCATCTATGTGGAGCAGATTGGATGGGATGAGGATTTTAGAGACTTTGGGTTTCTGAACTAATAAACTGTGTATGTGTGTCGAGAGAGATGCCCACATGTTTTAGAAAGCGAGTGTTGCGTCACCAAAACCCCTCATAATTTGTAGCCAGATGGATGTGCGCTCATGCCCCCTCCCTCCTCTGCTCCTTCCTCATTGGCTGCAATTTCATGGAGGGTTAAAGGGCAGAGGCTTCATCCCCACCGATGACGCGGCAAATCCAGGTGTGCATGTGCAGGCGTGTGTGTTGGGGTACAGTCTAATAGGATTATCAGGCTGCATGCACAGACAGCTCAAATCACCAATTTAAAAAAAATAAAATGGATAAGGCTGTAGCACCACCTGCTGGTCAGCCACTGTCATTACAGCTAAAAGTTCAGCTGTAATGGAATTTTAAAATCACCCTTTTCCCGTTTTATCCGTCCTGATACTCACATGCTCACATCTGGGATGCATTTTTCTAACCTCATAACAACTGGGAAAAATAAAAATCTCCTTTGGTTGTTTCCTTTTCCCCGTCTTTCTCAAGGAGATAAAGCTGTGAAGAAATAAAGCTGATCAAATTTGTAATGAGAAGTACCCCTTTACCATTACTCTCAGCAGCTGGGAGCTACTTATGTGGTTTATAATTATGTTCCCCCCTCTGCACAGGTTAAAGCTTTCCAGAAACGTCCACAAAAGAGGTTAAAGCCATTATAAGCCTGGGAAAAAGATGACTGACCACACAAAACAATAGGAATGACGGGGGGGCGACATTAAAAGCAAGACAAGAAAAGAACAATGAAACAAAACAGCTCTGGTTACGATTCTTATGAATTATTCCAACATAATCCACAATGAGTTTTCTGACAAAAACGGCCAAAATAAAAAATAATATAGCTCTGTAGACAAGACCAAAAAAGGTCAGGATTAAAAAGAAAGAATAAAATTAGTAAATATTCTACATCATTACTATCCCACATTACAATCACTATAGACCCCTGTTGTATATTCCTTTGAACGAGTAAAAGTTTTAATTGAACGACATTTCTGCGTCTGACAAGACGGGCGTGGTGGACGACGAAGTGGAATCGGCCAGAGAGACGGTGCTATTGTCCCGGCTCCTGTGCAAAGTGCTCCGACTGGGCGTTGACGAGTTAGAGGGCGTGGAGCAGTTGGAGGGCGGGCCTGAGCCTGTACTGGGACTGCTATGATTGGACAAGGCGGAGAACAGCGCGTTCTTTTGGAGATTTTTGTTTTGCAGCTCGAGCTGTAGGTGCTGGCAGATCTCCTCGGGAAGGCGGTGATACTCCTCTTCCAGTTTCCGATCCAACTGAGACTTAAGCTGCAGACGACACGGAGGCAAAATGTTAACACATTTTCATTTCAGCTACAACAGGAAATGACTGGAATAAAGAAACTGACTGTATATAAAAGATAGCTGTAACCATCAGTAAACAGCCGATCTCCTATTTGCAACCAGTGGTGCCGCCCCCTACTGGTCACTAGAAACAATGCAGGTTTAAAGAACTTCCGCACTGGTTTCATTTTTGTGATCCTAAAGTGAGAGTTTAAAAATAAACCCCTGGGCTTATCTTTGTCATTTTTTTATTTCTATTTATAGAGATGCCAGCATTGTTGCTACATGTATTTCTAACTTTGGACAAGTTGGAGATGTTTTGCAGATCCAACTTTTTTAGTCTCGCTTCTTTTGCTCACCTGTGGAAGCTCCTCGTCTATGCGTTGTAGGACGTCCCGATGCCTCTGCAGCAGCTTGTCGTCTCTCCTGGTCTGCGCTTCCTCCAGCTGGGATACAGAAAGGAATAAAAAAAAAAAAAAAAAACAAAGACAGAGGAAGTGCTTTGAAGTTGATATCAATAATAGAAATATGAGCTATAAACAAGAAAAATGGACTGCTGGTGATAAAAGATGAAGTGTGTGTGCGCTAGGGCGAGTACTTACCCCACGGATTAGAGAGACAGAATCTTGAATGTGTTTCCTGTTGATCTCATTCAGTTCCCTAAAGAGAAAAATATAAGGATGAAAAGAAGAGTGAGGAATTCAATTCTTTAAGATAAGGCTGACTTTTTCTTTACTAATGCTTAAAAAAAATTATTACGATTCAGCTTTGTCTTTTTCACGGTTCTTGGCTTCACTGATGCTGTTTAGTCGTTTCCTGTCCAGGATCTTCTGGAGTTCTTTCTTCTCCCTGCAGACACAGTGACACACAGATAGTAGGTCCAAACAAGGACTATCAAATCAACCTTGCAGATAAAGCAAAAATGAAATATACCATAGTAGCTAAAAGGAGATTGTCATCCCCCAAACATCTGATACGAATTCCTTCTGACTCAGCTTTTTCCATTTGATCATTCATGTTAAATTATAATAACATAATAAAAACAAAACAAAAACTAGAAATAAATCTAAAAAAGGAGTGTTCTCTTTTTTTGGTTTCAGTAAGACGTCTGGCTGCTGCATTTTACACTTTGTTGACTCAAACAAGTGTATTATAAAAAATTGGTGCAGAGGTTTTTACAATATTGGTGCTCAGATGTGGTGTTTTCAGTTCGGTAGACACATATGACCCATAAGTCACATTTAGCTGCTGTGGCATCCAGCATTTAATATCCATTTAATAGTCCTTTAATGTACTGATTTCAGGAACGTTGGTGGGATTTTAAAACATTTAAAAAGACATACATCTTCGTCCGTCTAGCAGTGAACATTCACACTATGCCTGCATGATTGACACACGCAACATCCCCCCCAGTGGTAGAAATGGACTGACTTACTTCTCGCATAGTTCCTTGACCTTTTTCACCTGAGCTGCTTGGCATTCACTGGCAATCTCCTTCAACTTCTGGTGGGCCTAGAAACACAGCCCAGAAAAGACGACCTGTTAGCAAATCACTGCACTTTTTACAACATTGCTTCAAATCACTGACATTTGTTTATGCACAGCTCTATTAAGGTAACACCACAGCATTTCAACCAGGTTGAGGTCTGGACTTTGATTGGAGCATTGTGACACAACTACTCAGGCACTCTGTTGTAGGTTGTCTGCTGTGCTTGAGCTCAATGACCTGTTTCGTGACCCAGTTTCAGCCAAGCTTTAGCTTTTGGACAGATGTCCTCACTTTTGTCTCTAGAATACTTTGGTGTACAAAGGAGTTCATGGTTAGCTCAGTGACTGCAAGGTACCCAGGTCCTATTGCTGCAAAGCAAACCCAAATCATCCCACCTCCACCACCATGCTGGGTGTGAGTCATAAACTTTAACATTTAACACGCTAACTGAGGTCTGCAGAGCCTGAGATGAAGTTTTGGCAGTTTCTCTGAGCATTCCACGGTTTGAAGATCGTGGCATTGTGTTAACACACACGAGAATGCTCCAGCACAGAAAACTGACAAAACATTCGCTTTTCTGGAGGTTTTCACAGTACCTGATGATAAATAATCAAGTGCGCTTGATTAGCAGCCTGGCATGTGCTTACCAATTACAATTACCCTTTTAAATCTTATGGAAGTACTAGTAGTTCACAGCACTGTAAATGCAAGAGCTGTGTGTGTGCGTTTATGAGAGAGAGATTACCTCTTGCAGGTGTGTTTTTTGCTTCTCTCTTTCGATTGCAAAAAGCTCTTCACGTAGTTTTAGGAGTTGCTGCATGTGAATCTCTTTCAGCTGATTCTTCTGCTTCTCCAGATCATCCAAGGCAGCCAACTCGCTCTGCACCAGTTCCTGGGACTCACTGAGGTACAATTTCAGGTAAGCAATTTCAGTATCTCCTTAACACATTTCATTAGCATTCTTTTGAAAAACTATTTTCCATCACTGGTTCCTTTTTTCATATTTTAGGATTTTTCCCCCCAACATCAGGGGAAAAATTGCCCAGTTACCCCCCATGTCCATCCTTACCTTTTCTTGAAACTGCGTTTAAGTTGTTTCTCAATCTGGCTGCGTTTCCTTTGGGTGTCAGACTGAAGCTGGGTTTTCTGGTCCTTACTTAGATTAGACACCTACACAAACCACAAAAACCAATTTATTTTTGCAGCACAAAGGCAACAAGCAACAAACTGATACTTCAATTACTAGTTTCGATAATTAAATCCGTCTGTGCGTACCTTCTTCAGATGTTTCTTGCGCAGCTCTTTGAGTTCTTTTCTTTGTTTTTTAAGGAGCTTTTCATAATGTTTATTCTGCTGCAGCTCCTCTACAGACTGAACCTTGACATCTGACAAACACACAAACCAGCGTAAATATTGCTGTAAACTTGTCATTTCCATCTTGGCCAGCCTGACCACAAAATAATTTTTGCACACTTAGCTGTGTGTGAGATTTCTGTGAAACGAGTGAAATGAATAAGCTGGGATGACCTTACCTGTTAGGACAGTACCTATGAGGTCCTCCTTCTGAGATTGTACTACGCACAAAGAGAAATAAACACAAGAGGAGACACACACACAGGGCGCATGAAATGGATGATGGACAAATGACTCAGATGCAAATAAACAGAACTTGATGCCCCTGCTAGAAAAAAAAAAGGACTGTAAAAGTCTTATTTTGAAAAGCCTGACGCTGTAACTTGTGAAAAACTGACATAGCGGACGTGGATGAATTACACACACAGTGAAAGTAGGTCATTTCACAGCTTTATCAAAGACACATATGTGAACATATTTCGTTAGGTAATTTCAACATATAATAGAGTCTTGGACCAAGACTGCACAGTGCTAATACACAGCAATACAGTTTCAAGATATCACAATTTCTATTACGCTATAGATGCAACTATAACAAGCAAACACATGTGCAGGTCTGTAGAATCTATACACTTAATCATTTAGACAAGGTTTGTGGCTACCTGGTGCAGGTAACTTGATGACATCAGGAGGATCTTCCTTTGGGGGGGGATGGGGTGTTGGGGAAGGGGAGGGGATTCCAAATCCTGGACTGAGTTCTCTCTTGTTCTCTCCTTCT
This sequence comes from Maylandia zebra, assembly GCF_041146795.1. Classification (NCBI taxonomy): domain Eukaryota; kingdom Metazoa; phylum Chordata; class Actinopteri; order Cichliformes; family Cichlidae; genus Maylandia; species Maylandia zebra. Next base: position 43,379,846 of record NC_135169.1, on the reverse strand, counting down.
TTGGGCTGGTTGGTGAGAGGCTGGGTGAAAATGGCATGTAATGAATTAAAACCTACAATAAAAGTGTACAGGCGAAAGCAAAAGTAGAGTGTGGGGGAACTAATGTGATCAACATACCTGTCTCACCTCACTGTTGTCTTCTAAGAGACTAGCTAGCTGTGTCTCTCTCTTGTGCTTCTCACTGATATGCTTAATAGGGTTGGTGAGAGCTTCTGCATACTCTGAAGACACACACAGATATCCATGAAACAATATACAGGTTAGTGTAACTTATTGTGCTGTAAACATGGCTGACAAAATAATAATATGAGAATAGTTTTCATTTTTAGGGTAGATTCATTTTTTAAATCTGTTTGTGGGAGTCATGCTACCCTTTGCCCTCCATTTTGCCATGCTAAGCTAGGCTAGCTGGTTGCTAACTTTGATACCGCTCATGTCTGTAGAGTAAACAGTTTAATTTCAGGAAAACAGTAAATAAGTGAATTTCAAAACTAACCTTAAACTATTAAAATTGTTCCTTTAAAGCCACATGTTGCCATGTATATCATATCATAACAACTACCCAACAAACAGAGAAGACAAACATGTTAGCTAAAAGTTAGCTAAAGGTAACAATTTCAATTTCTACTTCTGTTTTTTTAGCTAAAAAGGTATGAGACTTAGATAAGTAAGTATTTCCACAAAAAGTTATTGCTCAACAGATACAATACATATAAAGAAAATGAAAGTAATTAAAAAATAATAATTAAAAAATCCAGATCCAAACACTGAAGCATGGCTTGACCAAATAATAAAACACCTTCATATGCAAGTGGGCTAGAGACAAAACTATACACAAACATGTGCTGGCTAGTGTCATCTTCAGGGTGGTCAGGTGACCACACAGCTAAATCTGCTACTAATTATTTTTTAAAAGTTGCTTCTTTAAAAGTGTTATCTATAAGCTAGGTCGAGGATATATTTGGCAAACGTTGCTGAATGCAAGAAGAAAAGAGAAATGCCTCAAAGGTTTGTGGATGTAGTTTATTTTTAGCCTGTTTGTGTGACATATTAATGCAGAGTGATGCTTGCATGGTGTCATTACCCTGGTGTTCATTAGGGATGTAGTCCTGAGCTTCAGTATAAACCAGAAGTGACGGCAGCATAAGCGGCTGGTTTAGCTCATTCTTCAGGTTGATGTAATGGTAGCCTAGAAGGAGGAAGAAATAAATAACTGACGTTAGTACAGATGGTAAAAGACCATGTACGATGTTCCCACTGAGTGCAAATAAAGTATCAGTGATGGCCTCTGATAGTGACTGTTTGATGCCAAGAGTGTTTATTTCCTTACCCGGCCTAATAGCCGAAACAGGGAGAATCCGGTGTCCAATGAACTTGCCGTTTTCCTCAAACACAGCTATTCTCAGAGAGGCCAGTGTAGGGAGGACCACCTGGAGAGTGTTGACACCACGAGAGAAGTTTAGTGAGCAAGAGATAAAGGTTTAAAAGATATGCGAACCCTGCTCTGTTCGTCTGTTACCTTGTTAAAGACAAACATTTCATCATCCCACACAGGGTCCAGCGAGTTCCCATTAGATGTTTTGGTTCTGTACTTCCTTTTTGTGTCAGCTGGAAGTCCAAAAATGTCCACTTCCACATACACACCAACCTTCTTATCTGTCAGGAACTGGCCTGAGATCACCTGGTAGATGTTGGGTTACAAATTTGTCATTTTTTCACTCACGGGAGCAACGAAATTGCAAATACTGAACTCAGATATGTCTTACTTTAATTTTGACCGTGTTAGCGACTATGCCGTCTACTATGTTTTCTGTGAAAGGGTCAAAGTGTTTGTCTGTCCTTCTCATGAACTCTGGCTTCAACAGGTAACCGCTCAGGCCATTATACTCAAACACACCCATGTTCAGCTGCATAGGAAGGTCTAAGAGTAAGGAAGAACAAAACAGAGCAGATATTGGTATCAACCAGCATCAGAATTCCAACCTTTAATTGACTAAAGACTTTGAAAGACAACCAAATTAAAACAACTTTACAAATACATAAACCACAGTAATGATAAATGCATATTATTCATAGCTATTAATAATTGTTAGAGCGTTTAGATGGTGCCACCAGGTGTTTGCAGGGTTTATTTAGCATCTTTTCACTCAAAGCTTAATTTTAGGCCGGTTGAATTTGTCACCATTAAGGCCAGTAAAAAATGGGTTGCCCATACTCAGGTGCCAGTTCAATCCAAGCAAACACTACGATGGAGTGGCTTCAGCCTGTGCTGGGGGACAATGTTTGTGTGGCATGAAGATTTGTTGTCCACTCTGAGTCCCATTGCATGTAAAGCATGTAAAAGGGTGGACCATTTACATGGATACACCGTAATAAAATGGGAATGGTTGGTGATATTAAAGTCCTGTTTGTGGCACATTAGTATATGTGAGGGGGCAAACTCCTCAAGATGGGTGGTGACCATGGTGGCCATTTAGAAGTCGGCCATCTTGGATAGAACTTTTGTTTTTTCAATAGGAAGAGGACCATGTGACACATCAAACTTATTGGTAATGTCACAAGAAAAACAATGGTGTGCTTGGTTTCAATGTAACTTTATTCTTTCATGAGTTATTTACAAGTTTCTCTTTGTTCACAGCCATTGACATGTCGAAGAGGTTAACACGTGAGGAGCGGATCGAAATTGTGTCGATATCTGGTGAACGCAGTAACCGGGTCATTGCAGCAGATTTCAATGCAAGACACCCTACGAGACCTCCCATGCTACAGTCAGCAAACTGCTTGCCAAGTTTCGTGAAACTGGTTCAGTGTTGGATTTGCCAAAATGTGGACGCAAGAAAACTGTCACTAATGAAGAAACATCAGTGGCTGTCCTAGCTTCATTCAGCAAGAGCCCACAGCGTAGCACTCGCCGCATCTCACTGGAGAGTGGCATTAGTCGAACATCCCTTCGGCAGATATTAGCTACTCACAAAGGGCACCCTTACAAACTCCAGCTACTGCAGCATCTCAACGAGGATGACCCAGATCGGTGCACAGAATTTGCAGAATGGGCAAAACAAAAATTGAAACAGGACCCTCAGTTCACGCAGAAGATTTTTTTCAGTGATGAGGCAAACTTTTATGTGAATGGTGAAGTTAACAAACAAAATCACCGCTATTGGTCTGACACTAACCCACATTGGATGGATCCCTCCAAGACTGTTGGACCAACAAAAGTGATGGTTTGGTGTGGTATATTGGGTACAACGATAGTGGGTCCATTCTTCATCAATGGGAACCTCAAGGCCACTGGATATTTGAAATTGCTACATGATGATGCGTTTCCCTCTTCATGCACTGAAGCTGGCACGTTCCCCGAGTTTTCCACAATGATGGTGCTCCACCACATTATGGCTGCCAGGTCCGAGCATTCCTAGATGAACAGTTTCCTGGAAAGTGGATTGATCATTGTGGGCCAGTTGAATGGCCCCCAAGGTCTCCCGATCTGACCCCCTTAGACTTTTATCTTTGGGGTCATCTGAAGGCAATTGTCTATGGTGTGAAGATACGAGATGTGCAGCACCTGAAACTACGGATACTGGATGCCTGTGCTGGCATTTCTCCTGCAGTGTTGCTATCAGTGTGTGAAGAGTGGGAGAAGAGGGTTGCATTGACAATCCAACACAATGGGCAGCACATTGAACACATTTTATAAGTGGTCAGAAACTTGTAAATAACTCATGAAAGAATAAAGTTACGTTGAAACCAAGCACACCATTGTTTTTCTTGTGACATTACCAATAAGTTTGATGTGTCACATGGCCCTCTTCCTATTGAAAAAAAAACAAAAGTTGTATCCAAGATGGCCGACTTCTAAATGGCCACCATGGTCATCAACCATCTTGAGGAGTTTGCCCCCTCACATATACTAATGCGCCACAAACAGGACTTTAATATCACCAACCATTCCCATTTTATTACGGTGTATCCATATAAATGGCCCACCCTGTATAAAAGTAGCTCCATGTAGAATGAGGGTAGTTTGAAGTTATAGGACATCATCACTATTTTTTGGGTTAGGGTTTGAATACTTGAGTCTTTTTGGTGTTCCAAGTTAGTCCCAATTTGTTCCATGATGTGAATGCAAAGGGTTTGCTGTCTTACAGTTTAGGCTTAACTTTTAAACACATCCAGTTTCTTTATGTCCAAGACTAAAAGTAGCACAACTTACCAAGTGTCTGGAAGTTTAGCGCCACCATCTGGCATCCGACGTTCCAGAAAAGCTGAGGCATGTAGTTGGAGCTGTCTACTCTTGTTCCTTTAGGATAGATTCGGCTCAGCTGGTTCTTATTGTACCTGGAGGAGTCCTGCTAAGGATTAACACTGTATACAGAGGTAGAGTGTTGCACATGTGCAGAAACTATTTATTTATTACACACTGTAAACTGCACCAGAAAAAAAAGAGTCACTGGTGTTTGGTCTAAGGTCGAGATCAAAACCAGATGAGACATTTTCCTCCATCAATAATGTCAAAAACTGTTGAGAAGGACTGACAGCGCAGCTGATATTTAGAGAAACACAGTTGTTTGGTTGATTTTCTACAGTCAGATGAGAAAACTGATACTACTTTCAATGTCCGCTAAAACTGAGGCTACAGTCTGATGGGCGGTTAACTTGAAGCACGAACATTAGAAATGAGGGAGAAAAGCTAGCCCGCCTAACTACACAGACAGGAAAGTATGCCTACCAGCAGTTTTTGTGCGTTTAATCTTTATTCCTAAGATTTGAGAAAGTCAGTACACCCAGTAAATAATAATTCAGCAAGTAAATTCTCATGAAACCATAAATTGTACTTTTTAAACCTTGCCCAAATACTTCTTTTTACCACTTTTAAACTTAAGCTTGCAAGGATACTCAACAAACTCTATAGGGAAGCTCTTCAGGGCATCCATGCCTTTGGTTTCAACAAACGATGACATCTCAAAGAACCTCTTCCTCTCTGTTGAAAGAAATGAGAAGCAAAGGGGGAAAAAAACAAGTCAGAATAACCTGTGACAAGATGATGCTACCTGCGAGTGAGTCTGTTTGGCTAATGAGCTACACCATAAACACGGCTGCTCCTCTCACTCGCAGTTTTTGCCTGATAAAGTGAATGCATCCTTCCTTTTCCGTTAAGCACTCACACACACACTTACTAGCTGCCCATTCAAAGGTCTTAAATTTGACGGGTTCAATGTAGTTGACGAGATTTGACATCTCCTCCGTGGCGTTCGCCTCGCTGCTGGCGGTACCCTGCGGGAGGCAGATACCACTAATCCATAAAGCAGCCTAATACCAGCCAGTCAAACAATCCATCAGTCCTCTTGCTGGCACCTACCTCGTCGGAGTTTGGCTTTTTCAGCTCTGCCACCGACTCGTCCTCCTCCTCCTCCTCGCTCTCTCCTTCACCTCCTGGTAGGGTGTGATTAGAAAAAGTAACTTTACATAAGACAACTTCTACAATGTGCTGGGATCCTTTGTTTCTTCAACCCACCAATGGACTTCCGAGGCTCGGAGTCTTTCACCATCCTTTCAGCCAGCTTTTCCTCTCCATTGGACAGGAGTTGGCTTCCCTCTTCTGTCAGAGGGCAGTCTACACACGCAACAGCAAACTATCAGCTTAACAGGAATTCTTTTGATCGTCTACATCAACTTCGTTTTCAGTTACAATCATTTACCACATTACAAAGGCTAAGTTGATGTTATTATCCCAGCAGGGGAGAACGGGTGATTGCCTGCACTTTACCGTTGTGAGGCGAAGACTGCTCCCCTGGCTCTTTGCGCCTTATGCTGCCACTCTCAGAGGGTCGGTGATGGTGATGTTTCTTCTTGTTTTTGATAAGAATCTTCCCCATCAATTCCTGCGGCGAAGGCAGCAGCTGACCTTCGCTCAGCTAAAATCACAAGGATAACACCATGCTGTCAGAGGGAGGAGAATAATGTAGTCGCATTGACGAGCTTCTTGATATTTAAATATAATGAGAAGAGGTATTTTAGAGCTACACATATTTGACTAGAAAATACGATTTTTGTGCTCCTTCTTTTCTGCAAGTTTTGCCCTTTTTATCATATTATATCGTTTTGGTTTTTGCTTTTCTTGCAAGCTATTCTACTTTACTTCGAGCTGTTCTACGGTTAACGTTATAGGTGATGTAACACAGTAATTTTCTAGCTTTGGGGATAAATAAAGCATCTTTTCTTATCTTTACTTGACTGAATGAGCTGAGCAATAAAAAGAAGCACATGTGCCTTTATCTGAGATGAATAATGAGTCTGCGCTAAAAGAAGCAAAGCAAACAAGGTCACAGTTTTCAACAGTTTGGTAATGTTAAACTGGCCTCTATGACTCTTGAAACTAGAAATGCATAGGCTAAAATAAGTGTTGAAACTCCTCCAATTTTCTAAGTAAATATATCTCTAAAGGTGCTATTGACGTGAAATTCTCACCAGATGTCAGCAAGTGATGCAAGTGTTGAACGCGCTTACTGAAATGTATTTAATACTGAGCAAAAGCCTCCTGTATGGAGAAACTAGTCGCATGCTTTGCTAAGGTGTGATTTTGGCCCATTCATCCACACAAACACTCTTCAAATCCTGATTTTTTAAATTGGATCCGGGTCAGGTGATTGGCCGGGCCGTTCTAGCAGCTTTATTTTCTTTCTCTAAAACAAATTAAGTTTCTTTGGTTGTGTGTTTGGGATCATTGTCTTGCTGCAACATCAATCCTCATTTCATCATCATCATCATCCTAGCAGATGGCAGCAGATTCTTAATCAAGAATGTCTTGGTACATTTTCCATTCACCCATCCTTCCTTGTTAGCTTCCTTTTATCTGAAGCTTGCCAGTGCTGCTTGCTAGAACAGCCACACCACACCGTGATGTTCACATCTCCAAACTTCACTCTTGGTGTGGTGTTTTCGGGGTGAAATGCAGTCCCTTTAACCTTCAGACATGGTGTGACTTATTGCATCCAAATGGTTCAATTTTGGTCTCATCTGACAAGACTATAGACTCCCAGTATTTCACAGGCTTGTCTAAATGTTGTTCAGCAAACTTTAAACATGCTTCTTCAGCCTTGTATGATGAGCGTGCATACAGGGCATGGCGGTTGACTGCATGATTTATGGTTTTCTTTGAAACAATGGTGCCTGCTGACTGCAGGTCTTTCTGTAGATCTTGTGGGGACCACCTGGTCGTTGCTGGTTTATGGTGAAATGATGTCATTTCCACTTCTGGATTATGGCCTCAACAGTGTTTGCTTGAACCTTCAATAGTTTAGAAATTGTTCTGTAACCAGTGCCATTAGTATGTTTTGCAACAATAAGGTTGTGAGAGAGCTCATTGGCTTTACCCATGATGAGATGTTTCTACCTTGGTAATTACATTTTTTTATAGGCCATCGGTTGGGACTGAACCAGCTGATACTTCTTGTTCGTTTGTTTGTGCGTTGTGAAACCAAAAGCCAAGACGGGTCAGGTCACAAGGTGATCGGCATAAGGAGTGCAATCGTATTTGATGGTTTGTAAATTGAGTAACACCGTGACAGACGAGTAAAAAGATATTAGTGTCTTAATAATTTGCCTTGAGGAACAGCAAATGTAATCATTAAAACTAAAAAAAAACAAAACTTCAAAGTTGTTATATAAATAAAAAGGGACAAATTGTATATTTTTAGAGAAACAGAGAGACTCAGAAAGAGAGAGAAAGAGTGATCATCTAAAACTAGACTGAAAAAACAAACACATGACCTAAACCCCCCACGCATTCACACCACTGAATGTGGAACTACATGAGGGTGCTGCTAATTATCATTTAAAAACTCATTGTAGCCGTGGAAAAACATCAAAAGCCAACTTCTAGCCTATAGCACCATCAAGTGCAGTATATACCAAGATGATGCTCTATCCTTTTTGCTGATTTGCTTTTATCTGAACCCCCTCGCTGAGCTGATTATAAAACAAGTACATGGCTAAAGATTCAAATCTAGGCTGATCATTGGCTACCTGGTATAAATGGAGGTCTTCAAGTCATGCACTAGAGCTATGTTCAGGCTCGTGGGATGTTACCTTTCATTGTAAACCCCATTAAAAAGGCTGAGTACACATGAAACAGCTAGAAGCCTGTTATCTGTCTTTGCTAATACACTGTTCACTGAGTGCAGGGTTTAGAAACTTTGGGTTCTATCTGGGTGAACGGGGGGGAAAAAGCTTCAAGTTTTTCAGCCCAGCAGTGACCCGATCTGTTCAGACATCTGGAGTCATTTGGACTTTTACACTTTTAAGATAAGATAAAACTTTATTAATCCCTCGGGTGGGTTCCTCTGGGAAATTCGGTACTTTTACAAGTGTGGCAGCAGCAAATTGAGGGAAAAGTTCAGCATCCACATCAGAGATGACTTACTGGATATTTCTCCAATGGCTCGATGAGCAGCGCATCTCCAAAGATTGTCCTGCAGTACTCTGCCATCTTAGCCTGCTGCTTTGCTCTGAAAGGACAGAAGAAATGGTTGGTTGGTTGGTTTAGTGTCCTAAAAATCATTAACCCAATAAACCCTTCATTGGTTTAGGAATGTTTTGCACTCTGAACACTGCACATGTTACAGAGCGAGCATTTCCTTCAAAGGATTGGATTTGCATCTGGTCTGGTATTAAATAACCTGAACTCAAGCGTGCTGTGCTTATCCCTAATGCAAAGAGTCTGCAGAAGACCAAATCATCTGAATACTCCTGACAAAACACACAGACGTGCAACTTACGAATCCACGTGGTTTTCAAAGGACAGGATGACGGGGTATGGCGAGGTCTTGAAAGCACTCTCTGCTATGGCTTCAATCACTTCCTGCAGTCAAGACAAGAATGATAAAAACTCAAAACTGGACACAATCCCTCAGCACAGGTTTTGTTTGTTGAAAATTACTCCACATTAAATTTTTTACAAGAGTAAAAAATGACACAAAACTGCAACTGATCAAGCTGATGAAGAGGAAAACAAAAACGTCAAAGAGAGCAGAATTGTGCCTGTGACATTTCTGCAGCAGCTCCCACCTTAAAGGGGATCTCAGTGGTCATGGTGAACCCGTGGGTGATGTAGGGTTCTTCATCTTGTGGTCGGCCCTTCCAGCAGTCCAGCTCAATACAGCGACAACCGGTGAGCAGCACCTGCCTATACATCTCCACCGAAGAATTCCCGGTCAGCTGGCCCACTAAGATACGAGAAGAGCTATGGGTTCAGAACCAAAAAGCGCCCAGCAAATGAACCATCACGCTTGCATGCATGCCGTTTACATGTCACACCTGTGAGGTACGTGTTGTGTGACGAGTTGATAAAGTAGTGAGAGAGCGGTTGGTTCATGTCGTCGATGATGTCCAGCCTCTCTGGAGGTACGATGGTGTTTTCCTCTCCCCCCAGATACCGACTGAATGCCTGCAAACTGATTTGGTCTGCAAGAAAGAACGCGATGACAGCGTTTCAAAACAGCCAGAAACATCCCAACAGATCAAAGACTGCTGTTCTTAGGAGAGGCATCAACAGGCGCAGAGGGCAGCCAGATGTGATCGCTGCAGCAGGACAGCCAATCATCTCGCAGATCGCGGACTAACATAGTTATGGCTGTGCTGCTAATTTGTTCACAGGTTTATTAATATAATAACACAGATAAAGAACAGCCTTAGTACTTTACCAACGTTTTTTGGCCTGCTATCGCTTCATCAGGGTCATCAAGAACTATAGTGCATACAGCACTTTAAATAACATGCGTGTTTGAGGAGAAAGACATGAAATTGTAATAGGTCAGTTTTAAAAACAACCAATCATATCCACTGATTCAGCTCTGAATAAAAGCCTGATGCCACACAGAGAGTTACAGACCTCTCTCCAGCTGACTGGTGTTGGTCTCGTATTTCTCCATGATCTGTCGGACTTGGTCTCTTTTCAGTGGGGGGTAGAGCACCTCGTTTAGTCTGGAGTCTCTCTGCCTGCGGTTGATGAAGTCCATTAGCTGGTCCAAAGAGATGAACGGCTTCCTCTTGGAGCCACTGGAGCAGAGACAAAATAAGAGTCCGAGTGTATAACATGTACGCAAGAGTATTACTAGAAATCCTAAGACTATAGCTAGAGCATCCTTAAAGCGCACCTTTCCTCAAAGATGCTCTGGATCTCAGGTCGAAGACATAAGTTGTCCAGAAGCTTCTGGAAGGCATCCCAGGTGATATCATCTGGCTTTATTCCCTCTGACTGAAGCAAAAAGACAGATTTGATTTTATAAACAGGCTCTGCCTCAAGCACACACATTGATAAGTTAATAAACAACAGACAGCATTACATTACACTGCTATGTGCTGTTGTCTAGAGAGAATATTAACAGGCTTTTATAAGCTGCATTGCTCTGAGTACCCAGCAGGAGGCTCCAGAGTACAGCAATCTACAGAGAAATGCTGACAGCACTGGTATCTCTTCAAGAAAAAAAAAAAGTCTTGTGACTTCAAACTGATTTTAGGAAAGATTGCACTGACTCATCAAAAAAATGTTTTTTAAAAATAAATAAATAAAAAACAAATTTTACCTCAAACCCACAGGGCTGAGGTACTGTACACAGCAGATACAAGCAAAGATTAGCAGAAAGTTGTTTTAGAAAGAGTCTTAGTAGAAAGCATGTTACCATGATTAACATTTTAACCGCAGGCACACTGTCGAGAAAACAAGATTCATGGCAATCTTTAGTTTGCTGTGTAAATTGGTTTATTTCCATTGTTGCTAAAATGAACTTCAAGAGGTTTTTATTGGGTGTGAAAGAAAGTACTGTAAGAGAAAGAGTTGCACTTTGTGTAATAATTAAAAAGTTTAGCAAAACACTACGAGCAAGTTGCAGTAATCAAAGCTAGTCAGTTAGCTAGCTATACTATGTTTAGCTAGCTATATGTAGTAGCTGAAGCAGCCAGTTTACCTGTTCATTTATTAGTAGGGTTGCCAACTCCCTGAAAAATAAATAAGGGACACCTCGTGGCCAGGGCCGGGCGACCCAGTTGTCTTCACCCTTCCCAGTGTGGTGAATTTTCTAGCTCTTTTTTTGTGTGTGAAATTATTTTTTTAACCATTTGACTTGAAGTTGATTGTGCGATTTTTGGCCCATTTTGAGCCGATTTTTGAGTGATCGGACCGATTTTGGCCTTCATCGTGCGTCGTGTAGTATACGTGGGGTAACGAGAAGTGATTAACACCTCACGACCAGCTCCCGATCATCAATCGCTCGTGAGGGTGTCACCACAGGCTGAGCGCCTGTGGTGACACCATCACGAGCGATTGATGATCGCGCGCAAACGTAAACGTAAACGTTGGTGAAAAAGACGGCGCAGCACGGCTGTGCAGCGTGTGATCTGGACACAAGCGATGGAGGCACAACTTGTAGAACTTTGGAAAGCTCATCCGAGCCTTTTCCATGTGGCATCACAAAATGATCACGACCACAACAACCGTGAAAATAGTTGGATTTACTCTGCTGCTCAATCACAGCTGCCTGATCAATGTTTTTCATTAGCAATTTAGCAAAGTTGATGGTGGTGGTGTGTCTGTGTGAGTGAAAGACAGAGAGAGCGAGCGACAGATTTTCTGTTATAACCTTCATGTTATGGAGGCACAGTGTGAGCACTCAGGTCGCATCAGAGCATCGGGCAGTATAGTGTGAGACCTGCATCGTGACCTACCAACTTCTAACCCCTGCGAGTCAATCGTGCAGTTTGAGCAGGAGCTGAATAACGTGACTGAAAAAAATCGCACAGTGTTTGCCCAGCTTTAGGTGTACTGTCATCCGAGACTTGCACCGCAGAGTCGGCGTTTGTTCCCCTGTTGGCCATGCTTCTTGTTGTGGTCATCTGTTGTCTTCCGGTATTTTCTCCGCAAGCGACCTTTCCTCGACCAATGAGATGAGCGGTAATCTGAATTGTCATACTCGAATTGTCATAAGTGTGCTTTCAGCTCATTGGTCACAAAGCAGGAGAGGGGCTGGGAATTATGTTTTCAAACAAAGCGTTAATTCCATTAAAAGTTATAGACTACTTTTGATTCTCACTGTATTACGGGACAAAGTGCGTCCCTTATTAGCTCAATACGGGACAAAGTGCGTCCCTTATTAGCTCAATACGGGACGTGTACTTTTGTTTCTAAATACGGGACGATTCCGTATTTTAAGGGACGGTTGGCAACCCTATTTATTAGTTCACCTGTATTTTCAGTGCTTTCACCGCATTATTAAACCGTTTCATCAATTTGTATTTTAGTATGCAGTTATTTTATGTACAACAAAGGATTTACATTTGTATGTTAGCTTGCTAGGTGGTTTTTAACTCAGGGTAACATGTGGCTACAGATAAAAGCTAGAAATGTTAGAAGCTGTGTTTAAAAACTGTGAGGCCAATATTATTTGAATACAAACATGCCTCTAAGAGCAGCATGTTAACTGTTGTGTAAGAGTACAGGCAGCAGCTAGCCTCTCTCTGTAACAAAATCCACAAACAAGCATTTCACGTGTTATGTCTTGTCCTGCAACCCACTGAAATCTTACTATTTTCTGTTATTGCTACTCTTCCACAGGCCTGCCAACTTTTGTTGCCTTCCTTGCACTGCAAAGACACACCAAGAACACAACTATATGCAACGCCTCCGCAGTTCAGTTCATTTCAGCCATTCTCGATGCATACACCAGTTCACCAAACCCATATGTCGACTATCCATGTGATCAGTGATTTTATTGAGTGATTACCTTGTTATTAATGAGGCCACACTGCTCCAGAGCTGTCTCCACTCTCTTTTTATCAGAAAACATCTTGATGACACTAAAAGACAAAGTACAAAATCACATTCAGATCAAATGTTTACAGTGACGCGTGCAAGCAAAAAGAGTCAGAAACCTAAGAAGTGATTGTAAACATAAAAAAATCAGAGTCACTATAAAAGAGCCGAGAGAGAAAGTGGAAGAGAGACAAAGAAGAGGAAAAGAAAGAAGAAGTGAGGAGCAGTTTAAAAGTGGTTGGCGAGGGTGGTACTCACTTCTTCACTGGAATCTTCCCTTCCTGGTTCACTTGAAGCTTTAACTTCGTGTACCTGACAAAGACAAAGAACAGTCAAGTATGAGTATTTTTTAATCATCGAAAATTCGCAGTATTGTAGGACGGCACGCACACAAACTCTTACGCTTTGTAAAGAAAGATGTTCCGCGATACATTCTGGGAAAGTATGTTTGTGGACAAAGCGAACAGCTCATCTGTCCAAATCTGGAAACACACAGACATGAAAGGATAAAAGACGGTTGTTTGACTGTTCACCTCATGTTAAACCTTGGTGAAACAGTTACTATATACAGTGTAGCAGACACACACAGGAATTAATCTCTGTTTTTAGCTACTTAACATACGCACGCCTTTATGTCAAAGTAAAGTAAGCAATCAGCTCAAGGCTTGAGGGAATAAAGTCAGCTGTACAGGTAGGAGTGCAGTGGGGGACATGAGGATGGAAAAGAGGAAAAGAAAAGGAGGAAATACATTAAACTATAAATTATTTGGACAGTTAAGCTAGTTAAGAATTGTGGTTACCTTCGCTACATCCTCTTGCATGGCCTGGAAGTTGAGGAAAGAAACGTTGACCAGGTCATTGCCATAGACGACGGTTAACAGCTTCCCTTCTCCGTTCACCTCCTTAGTAAGGCCCAGCACTTCTTTCACCTTTGCGTCCTGGCACACAAAGATATTTATGCTTTTTCAGGATGTTTCATTACACGGACACGATCTAGCAAATTCAACAACGATCTGAACACTGAGCGGACAGATAAGACTCGTCCGTGTCTCCATCTCCTGAGGATATTAAATGTGATGCATGCGGTGTAGCGCCCTGATCTAATTAACCAAACGACTCTTTCCTCCTTTTTAGCCCACCCCTGTGTTCCCTCCACCAACTCTCTCTAACACTCAATGGCTTTCTGTCAATTATAGATCACTCTTGTGACATCATGTCTCTCTTTCATTTCAGTTAAATACATTAGCCAGGAGCACTCTTTATAGACTGTTTATAGGGAATATAGTGCTAAAGAAACACGCAAAATGCTCAAAGACGGCGTCCATACTACCAATGTTCACATATCAACATATGAAAATACAGAATCTGTAGGTAAGGGGCACAAATTCGAGCAGGATTTGGTTGGAAGCAGGTAAATACTTCACATGGAGACCAAATCAGGAAGTCTCACCCCAGATTGTAAATCTCAAAGGTGTCGTACAGTCGCTGACGGTTTCCTAGATTCACAGATGCTAACATGAGAGAGGAAGTGCAACCATGAATTATGAGAAGGCTCTTTAATAACAGAGATATCATCCACTGATTATAGCAGGTTTAGTCAATATTTCTAATGCACTTTTCATACTATAACCACGGTATGACATAAAAAATAAGACTTTATCTTACCATTTCAAGAACCATTTGTAATAAACACTTTAACGTGCAGAATGAACTCGCCACACATCTGTGTTTGAATTGTTTACCACTAATACGCGCCCATATTTCACACTCTGCCTTGGTCAGATCTAGGCTCTTACACAATGACTTCCTCACTAACAGTCGCTGGTTATATCACTTCCTGTCTGATAGTCCATCTGTCATCAGCCTCATTAGCACTCCGTCACCTTTGCACCATCAGCTGAGAGAGGAAACGCACATGAATCGTTTGGCGACAGTCACATTTGAGCATCACGTTTGTGGTCAGGGGACAAAGTAACAGCTTCTCCCCCCTCTTTTCTCCCACACAGGCATAAACAAATATTACCAACCTTTGGCTGTTTGGCATACTTTCCCGTTCTGGTGTCCCTGATGTAACTGATGTCCAAAATCTCGACATCCTACAGGAGAGGAATATCAAAAGATTTGTGTTATCACAAACACTCAGTGAAAGCGTGTGAGAGCAGGACAACTAATCTTTATCAGTCAGCCTATTAAACGGGTGGGGAAAGAGGAAATTGTGAGATGCAAGTTCATCTGTTTCTACACAGTGTCATGCACACATATATTGTTTCCCTGACTCTGAGGGCTTCTGATGTGATACATGATTATAAATCAAGAAATACTTGATGGACTCATAGAAATAAATAGAGGAAAAACAGATCTAATACACAGGATCCATGCAGCACAAATAAAAGCCCTTACACTCTCTGTGCAGAGAGCTGGACTGATTAAAATAAAGTGCATCCATTCATCAAAGAGAAATTTGGGTGAAATGATCACATGTGTTTCTGGTGGTTCTGAATCTATTTTTATTAGTTATTAGGAGGTTTTGGGGTTTTTTGGATTATCAAAATCTCGATTAGAAAACGTGCTTTAACCAATAACGGTGGCCGAGCCTCCTTACGCACCACCGCTCTCGTGTCACATACGGGTTTTAAACATATTATTTACTGCTGTTAGCAGTTTATGTAAGACGCAGCGAACAGAAATGCTGATAGAGCAAAAGTCTGCTGCTCTTGCATGGAGCAGTGTGGGAGAAAGAGAAAAAACTTGAATAAAAGCCTGTGCAAGAAATTAATTCCTCAGGCAAAAAGCTCATGCGCCGTCTACCTCGTTCCATTAAAACCTCTTTTATTTATCTTTCATCAGACTCCACCGCTTCTCTAGACACAAGACACAAGCAGTGACATATGAATTGTGCGGGTGACGGAAGACAGAAAATGGCAAGGGACTCTGCACACACACAGGAAGGACAGATCTTTGGAGAACATTTGCATGTTTGATGCTGCGGCACAAATATATACACACATGAACGCATGCACGCACATGCAAACGAGTGAAAAACGGAGACAGAAACGAGTGAAAAAGAGGTACTCTGTAATAGCGACTGGCAACAATTACACCCTTAGCCTCGAGGTGACGAGGGGAGACAAAAATGGAAGGGTCGGACAGGAGATGGGGAGCGTGGTCGTAAATCCAGCCATAAACACACGTGAGGATGCATGCATCGCCTTGTGTAAATATTTGTTTAGTCCAACACTCGTTCCCCAAAGCTGTTTTTACTTCATCCATGTCACCAAGTCACTTCTTTTTATCCTCGCTTGCCCTTCTGGGTCTGAGCGGCTTTGCTTTAAAAACCTTATGACTCTGCTTTATGATTTCATCAGTGAAAAATATAAAGCATTTGTGTTTTTTTGCACGAGTCTGCACTCGTTTATGTTGTCAAACATGCCATTTTCATTCCTTTTCCGTGTTCTGCTCACACTGTATGCTCTGTCCAACATAACAGCAAAAACATTTCACAGTATTTAAACTCGTCCCTTCCTGATTCCTATGTCATTATTACACTCGGGTTGTGATTTTACCGCCCTGCAGACTGTCTCCTCCCCCGGGATTGGTTGCGAGTATTAAAGGTCAGAAGTGTTGGACCAATTGGATTAAACTCTGTCTCAAACCTTGTCCTCTGATTGGCCTGTGGAGAATAACTTGCTTCCTGGGGGAATAAACCACTTCTGGGTCTGTAGGACACACATTTATGTGCGCACGCACATGTCTTCTCTCCCACAGGCCATGGTTTCATTCTGCCTTTGCCATGGTGACTCCTTGGAGACCACAGAAATGAGTCTACAAGTTGGTCTGCGGACTGTGTGTGCGCGCGTCCTTAACAGTTAACATTTTTGCACTCTAACACACACACGCACTCAACACCAGTGATAATGCACGCAGACATATCCTTGATGTGCAGGTTGCAACTTGTGAAACATCCTGACCTGTTGAGCAAGACAGGGTGTGTATGTGTGAGTGTGCAAGCGCATGTGTGTCTGTGTGTGGAAGAGCCTTGCAAGTCAGTGCACATTGGATACACAGAACGCGAGAAAACCTTCACGCAGGATGAGTACGAATGTGTCAGCATGTGATCGGCAGAATGTGCCAAATGAAATCTGTGTTTTGCCACTAGGTCGTGTTTCCAAGTGCATGACGTGGTGTGTGAGTCTGTGTGAAGGTCGATCTTCTCTGAAAGCACATTCCTGACATATTCCATCCTTCTGCCCATTTGGCGTGTGTGTGCATCCGTGTGCTTCAGTGTGTAATATTTAAGCTAGTAACGGCAGCTGTAGCGCTCCATTCATCTTTTCTGTGCAAAGACCAAACACAGCTCCCTCTATTTATCACTTCAGACTCAGCTGCGGGCTCATTACTGCTCTGAATGACTCGGGTTATGAGTTTTCCAGGAGCCATGTTGTGATAAAGTGCTATAAATTACTTTAATTTACTGTTTTTGCTGGACCCGAGAAATTTTCCTGCCGTGTGCACTTCTGCTTCAGTTAGCGATTTCCTACATTTCCCAGAATGCACACCCGCTCCTTTTACAGCGATTACTGTGAACTTGTTGCACTCTGCTGTGGATTACATAGGCAGGTGGCTGACAGTGTTCCCACCAAAGAAAAGCTGAGGCGCACCCTTCAGAACAATTCATGTTTTATGTATGTTTCCGCGCTGACGCCAAGGAAGTGATACTAAACTGTCGCTCTTTCGATAAGTGAATTATTTTAATAAACCACAAAAGCACTAATGTAACATACTGCTGCGTAATAGTGGGCTATTATCCGCATTTGTTGCGAGCCATTATGTAAACTAGTGTAAAGACTGCACTAAACATGCAGTACGTTAATGTGACACCGCTTCCTCCGCTGTGTGGGTTTGTTTTTGTGTTGTTTTTACAAGCTCAACAATGAACTGTGAAGTTCAAATTTCAGGCCAACATCAACAACACATCATAAACTTAAAGAAATGACAGCTTAGAAATCTACAGGCACCTGCAAATAAGAATCAAACGATATGATCCAGATCTCAATGTTAAATATTAAACGGACCATTATTACGCCAGTTGTTGTTTAAATAATAAACTTTTAGATAATGCTCAGTGTGCCAGGGAAGCAAGAAGAAGGCTTACCCGGCATCTTGAATCTCACACTCCACCCTAGGGCTGGCTAGAGTCCCGCTCACAGCCACACAACTGATGTTTGAAATGATTCATTACATCACAGGAATACAGTCTGATTTTCGCATCTGGGCCCTCCTGAGCTGCGGAGCTCACATGCCAGAGGGTGAGATGGGAAGCTCTGCAGCTTAAATAGATCAACAAAACTGGGAGGCTGTGTTTGGTGTATGACATGATGACAGCGAGGCATGTCAAGAGTGTATAAAGTAGCGTCGCCGAAAGGATTAAATACAAAACTGTGCAAAGCGACCACCCTCCTGATGCAACGCTCCCCATTTAGCCGGACAGTTGGAGTACACCGACTTGTGACAGCTTCCCCCCTCCCCAGCACATTTCTTTCCCCTCATAATCCAAACCATCATGCCACTCCAGTTCAACAATAAAAGACTTATTATATGGCAACAAGAACAACAATATACTACAAACAAAAAGTGGGCAAGAAAGAAGAAGCACACAAGCTGAACTCGGTCCATCCAGTGTCTCGGATCTCGCAGGTAGAGTCAGGCCTGTTTTTGGAAGAACAACTCTTCCCATTCTTACCTACAGTAAGAGGAGATGAGTAGTTGTCTGTTTTGTCCACGCAATACAATACAAGCAACGCCCAGGAGCCAATCTGACTGGCACAAACACAGGGAGCAACATAACCTGTCTCGTTTAATCAACAGAAAACATGTAAATCTAAAAGCTGATGTTTCTTTCTTAACTAAAAATTAACCAAAAACTCTTAGGCTTCTCACTTTTTTATGTGGATATCGGTATGCGAAATATAACTTTAAAAGGTGGACGTCGGTTGACTTTCCACACAGAGCTGGGTTAATCATCATTCATAGCTATGGGGGGTGGGGGCTGTAGCTCAGGCTGTGTCTTAATGTTTTATTGTTTGCGTGCAGAGGTGAGTTTGATCCAGCAATAACTAGTAGGTCAGTTTATATTTAGTCACTGAAGTGAGTACAGTAAAACGCTGCCGCGTTGCGATTAGGGCCTTGCTCACTTTCACTCCTTTCCTTCATTTCTTTGATTGACTTCCCGCTTCCCCTAGTCTCTCCTGCCTCGCCGCCGTCCCCCATTCATTTTCTCAAGATTAGAATAATATGAAAGGGCAACTAAACAATCAGGGGAGCGCCACTCCTTTCCTGTGACGCGCCCAAGTGTGTGTTTGAAAGATCACCGCTGCTAAATACGTCTCAAATGACCAATCACAGCTCCTATCAAATGGCACACAATGACGGCATAAAAGGAAACTGATACCTCCTGAGCGCTCATACATGCACACTAGCAGGGACAGTTAGGCCAGGACGGCGTGCGTATCCACCCTAGACTTTTCTGGCTGGGACCCAACGGGCCAATCAGTGCACAGCAGTGGAGAGGTAACAGACAGAAGAGGACTTTAAAGGACACAGAAACAGCAGAGACGTAAAACAAAGAGAGCTTTAAACTGTTTTATGGCTCTGATGGGAGACTTGGCAAGGTGTTTATAGAAGGAGGAGGGGGGAACACTTAATACCCCTGTGAAGCATGGGACAGCTCTATAACTCTGTCATTTTGTTATATTTTTTCTGTCTATACCAGTTTGATCCCACTCTTCCACTCTGCCCGTAATCCTCTATTAACTTGCTTTCTTCCTCACTCAGCTGTTTCATATTTCTGTCGTCTTCAGAGTGAAAATGAAAAGCCGGCAAACATTAGAGCGAGAACGCGAACGTTCACATTTCAGCCACTTAGCAGGAGATCTGATCCAGAGTGATTTATAATGCGTGTTACTGTAAAATCACCAGAGACGGAGAAAAGATGCTGAATAAATGGAAAAATTAAGACTGAGACAAACAATAAAACATGAAAGAGAGCCGAGGTCCGTCCAAATGGAAAACATCATCGTTTATGGAGACGAAAAACAAGACTGAGAGGGGACTTGAACAAAATGAGCACCGCACAGTGTCTCAAAGTGCAAATAAAAACAGGGTGAACCGGGCTGAACACTCACATGAAAACTCGTAAAACACAAGAACAGTTGGACTAATCATGATTGGTCATGAAACACAAACACGCATGGATCAGTGCCAGGTTGAACAAGGCCCTCGTGTGCAGCCACCCGCAGCCCACGACACACACAAACACACACACTTAAAACTGAGTTTGATACTGAAACTGACATTACAGTCACACTCGTATCCTCAGCTAAACCTGAAACTGTAATCAGCATAAATCATTTTCCTGGGTTTGTCTACTTCACAAAATTTATTGTTTGCGTTGTTTCACAATGAAACCAGAACATCAGTGACATAGAAGCGCGTGCAGTTCACAACCCATCACACTTCACAGGCCTGTAAAACAAGAAATTTGAACTGGACGTTTAGCTCAGTTTGGGTGAAGTGACCATCGTGTGCAAATTTGCAACTAAATTCTCAATGCTGTAAAATCTCAAGTAGCCTATAAGCGAGACGGCCGGGTTTAACACTGTTAAGCATTGTTCAGGTGTGTGCTGTGACCAATGTCTGAGATATTTTATATTGCAATTTGAAAGTTCTGTATATTAGCTGCCAGGCATGACTACTGAACAAGAAATTGAGGAAGAGGAACTGCTTTCACTTTGGTCCCTTTCATCATTATAATCCTAGCCAAACCGGTTGTTGGCATGCCATCACATTCAGGCAGATACCTTGGTTTCCAAGTAACTGGTTGGGGAGAAATAGGTCTGAGTAGGGGCAATGACAGACTACGATAGAAACGAAGTCAGGCAAGAACTTTGTCGGGCTAAAGTAGCTTAGCTTAGCCTAACTTAAAGCAGCAACTGTTGAATATATATTTAATGTGTTGATTAATAACCTTGCAGGTATATTCAGACAACAAGATTAAGTATAAACATGCAGGCAAGTAGACACAAACACCTGTATGTCTTCTACCAACTTCGAGCCGGTAGTCTGTATGTCGACAAAAGAAGCAAGTCTTTACAGATACTATGCTAATCAAAATGCATATTTGAGTGGTGTCTCTAAAGAAAGAGAAAATTAAGTACATCTTACAGGCTGTAAATGAGCCAGCAGTTTAACCACATTACCAAATCTGTACCTGCAAGTAAAACAGTGACAGATATACCCTGAGTACCCACAACTACAATTAACAAAGAATGAACTAATTGTTTGGGTTGTGAGTCGTGTTTCTATTTGCATGTGTTTAATGTGACATAACTGATTTTTCCTCAAAATTGACATTTTCTTAGTTTTTATTGTTATTAGAACAGTATTAATAAAATTTTGAGCTTGTTTAAAAAAAAAAAAAAGAAATTGTACTTGGACAAATCAAATCACTTTTATTGTCACATCACATGTGCAGGTACATTGGTACAGCACATGTGAGTGAAATTCTTGTGTGCGAGCTTCACAAGCAACAGAGTTGTGCAAAATACAGGGTTAAAGGGTAGGTAGTGGTAGGCTGCTGGGGAAAAAATAGCAGACGTATATATAGAAGACGGGTTGTTTCAGCTTTCATGAAGCAATAGGTGTTAATTTGACCTTGAAGGTTTATGCAATAAAATTCTGCAGGTGTGCAAACATTTGATTACTTACAAATCCCATTTCTGTACAAAGGCTGTGTTGAAACAATCTGGGTTACTATACCCTCTAAATCTTTACTGGGAAAATGCTGTAGTGCAGAAAAAGGTGCTGTGTTTCACTATCAAATGGTGAGAAAGGAGGAGAGATTGGTCGGTTGGTGGTTCATTTTACAGCAAGATAATGATCTAAAACTTCAGAATAAAAGAACCCGACAGTCGGCATCAAATGACCTCGAAACCCCACTAAAGAGTTTTAGGAGGAACTGGACAGAAGAGTGAAAGCTAAGTACAAGTGAAACACATTTATACAAATGTGTTTGCTCAGCTGTTGAGCGGCTCAAAAGTTTATTTTCTATTTAATATTCAGAGATCTATTTTTTTTAAAAGGGCCTTTTCATTTTCACTTCAGAGTCTGAAACATTACGCTGCACAATTCAGGAAACTGCAAAAGACTTGAGCAGTAAAGCCACACATACTGATAGACGCAAACACACAGAGACAGGGTGGCAGTCTCATTAGCTACGCCGAGAGAACGACACGTCTGTCAAACAGAAACGCACACATGCACAAGCATCTGCTCACACAATGGATTCGATACCGTGCAGCGTCTCAGTTCTTCTCGCAGAGAAGAACTGAATTTTGACACTGTGCGTGATTTTTGTCTGTGCGTGCGTGTCTGTGTGTGTGCATTAGTGTCACTATGTTTCCGTCTATACAGGAGTTAATGGGAAGACTCGGTCTGCCATGTGCTCGAGCAGATAATGTCAACAGAAAATAAAACACGGGGAGGAAGCTGTCAAAGTATCGGCCGACACGCTCAACTTCCCCTGTGAACCACTGTGTGTGCGCATGTGTGTGTGTAAAGATGATCAAGAGTGTGTTATGCAAGCCCCCCGCTCCAAGTTAATTCCTCTGGGGATGTCCGACTTGAGCAAGGGAGATAATCTCTATTAGATCTCTACTTATACCTGCCAACAGTCATTTTACTGACAATTCAGTTGGTTCATTTACAGACACACACAGAGCTGTGTAGCTGCAAGAGGCTGTTACTATACTTCCTAGCCTGGCATATCCACACGCATGCATGCACTCACTATTACCCGTTCAGTATACGGTTCTGGTTCATTAACGGCAACGTTATTACCAAATGACCTCTTTAAAGAGATACACACTTATTTAAAATCCCATCTCAGCCTCATCCACTGCCTAATGCTTTTTGTCATGTTGGATTTGCATGGTTCGTATCACTTTCACGCCTCCTGGGTGTTTTTTAAA
This sequence comes from Maylandia zebra, assembly GCF_041146795.1. Lineage (NCBI taxonomy): Eukaryota > Metazoa > Chordata > Actinopteri > Cichliformes > Cichlidae > Maylandia > Maylandia zebra. Next base: position 43,357,016 of record NC_135169.1, on the reverse strand, counting down.
ACTCACACCACACACACACACACAATACCTGACATATCGTTGCAGGTTTTTGTTTGTGGTTTGTGTCCTACACGTCAGTCTGGTGAAGGCGTGCAAAATCACCGACCAAACCGGAAGTCTGAGACACAGGTTACATCCCTCAGGGGGCAAATGTTTATAAGCCCAGGTGGTATCGATATGACACCTTAAAGGAAAGAAGGAAGAAATGACAAGTGGAAGGAGGAAGGACAGAACAAGGGGAATTCAAGAAGAGTAGAAGAAGGGAGGAGGGATGAGGGAAGAGGGGGCAAAAAAAAATTCCCCAGAACCCCCATGCCGCGTCTGAACTACTTCCTGCCCACTTTCCCACGCCAAGAGAGAGAGAGAGTGAGAGATTAGAAGTGCTGTTCCCCCCAAAAAACAAAACAAAAAAGACCAAACACTGGTGAGAACATGTATTCATTGATTAAAATCTAGAGGAAGAACAAGGACAGAAAACCTAGACAGCGAGGTGGAATGCTAAAAGAAATGGAGATCAGAGAGGGAGGAAATGTCATCCTTCAGTTTATATTAGAGGAACATCTTTTGCCTTATCCCTCTGATAGCTACCAGCTGCCCCAAGAGGGAGAGCAACATGGGGAAGGGAAACGGCAGGGAGAGAAGGACAAATTGAAGAAGGATTAGAAGTGTAGACAGAGCTGAAGCCAAACGTGTGAAAGAAAGGACAGGCAGTGTAAAACCGAGCAAACGGGAAGATTAGTCATTGGGCGAGGTGCATTTCACCTCAAACCAGGTGACAGCTGAGGCTGCTCTCCACCAGGATCGAAAGTACAGAACTGAATTGAGGTCAGTTTTATTCATTGGAAATGATCATCCGTGCTAGCACTGTCAGGACTGTTACCAAGCGAAAAACACTAAAGATGTGCGTTGCTGGCGTTGGTCTTTAAAACCATATGACTCATCACATCCCGCCATATTCGTTTCCCGTTTCTATTCTGTTTAACCCAGACATTTACTCTGCAGTGAAACAAATGGTAGATGGAAGTTGGATTGACAAGAAGAAATGGGAAAATCTCAGCCACGCTCAGTGGTTGATAAATAAATTAAATTAATATAAATAAATAAATGCTAATAAATCAAGTGCTGATTTATTAGCAGGCTAATCTATCACAGCATTTAAATAACCACAGGACATGCAAGGTGCATGGGTCACAAGCAACATATCAGCAGTATCGGTACATCGGCGCTGGCATCTATAGCAGCCTTTATCAGCTGGGCGCTCGTCCCGAGTTAAACTTTTCTCAGCTTTGCAGAAAGAGATGAATGCAAATACCAGCCAAGGACGCCACTGATAGAATATGGAAGGATGGTAAATACATTACAGTGACTGGAACCTTGAATGTCTACTAGTGACTAGCCAGTAGTCACAAAGCGATGTGCAGTGGTTGAACATACTGGCAGATTTACACAGATTTTGGCTGTCAGTTTAGTATAAAAATAGCAATAGAGGGCGACTATAAGAAAAAGGCGAAAACAGGAGTTTAAGGGGAAACTGGCACCCAGCTTCAATAGGCCTCAGTAGGACTGCAATATAAGATTGCAGGTTCAATGTTTTTTTGTCAGCCGTGTGAGTCGGGCTATAAGTGTCCCTTGCTCCCTCTCATAGGATGATTTCTTACAGCAAAAAATAAAAAATGCATAGAAACTAAAATGGCAAACAATAAACTTTTGACATTTTTATGTACTTATGGCTGTAGTTTAACATCCATCCAAATATGCTCCATTCGCCTCAACCTTACTGTTCTTTTAACCCCAGTAGCATCTGCATGATACCTAATTTAACCTCCTAAGACCCGAACTCTTTCATAGTATGCATTTTCAATTTCTCTTTGCTATTTGGGCTGATTGGGACCTGATGAATGTAAAAACAAAGAATTACCTGATTTTCTTTTCTTTTTTTTTACTGATTTTTGCTTCTGAGAAAAATGAGATCCAGATATGAGGACATTCGTTTTAAATTTCGATAGAACAGCGGCAGCATAATGTCCTCGTAAGTGGATATCAGGCCCTTTTAGAGCAAAATTTTGTATTTTGGTCTTGACACCTCAAAATGTGATGTCCACATATGTGGACGACAGGTCCTAGGAGGTTAAGACACAAATATAAAGAGGAGGAAAGTTTGGCCAGAGGACAGCAGAAGGACACGCTGCAGAATTAGCAGGAAGTTGCAAGCATATGTTGTAACAGATGTGTGGGTATGGGATGTGCATGTGGATCTTGTGTAACCCGCGACCACTGGCATGCACTCTGCGTTCAGCATTTAGCCACAGCTATTTACTCAAGTGGGATCTTTGGGAGTTAAGAATTATGGCAGGTCACAAGCCTTTACTGTTACAGATCTGAAGACGAAACGATGACCGAAAGGGGTTTTTGTTTTTTTTCCTCGACAGTGCCAAAGTGCTAAGTTTTTGCTTAAGGGTTGGAGGGCTGCAATGCCTCCTAGAAAGCTCCTCCATACTGGGTTCCTATTGGACCATAGCGGTCTGCTACAACATGCCTTAGGTTAGTTAAGTAAGGTCAAAGAAAACTTGTATTTAGGACGGTTACATTTGCAGTGTGTGCTGAGGCATCTCATCCAACAACATGTTACTCATCATAATGTCATGGGAAAACATTTAATGCCTCCATAAATCCTCAGAAATGACAGGCTGATTACCAAAAAAAAGAGCTTATTTGAACCCAAGCCAGGTTTTTTTAAATAACCATAAAAAAATAAACAAATTTAAAGTTTAAATTAGAAACTTTGCTGAGCTGTTATTTGCTCAAAGCAAATCAAGTAATTTGTTTTGAGGCCAAAATAACAAATGAACATGCAAATGATGTATAAATGCAATACCAAAAGAGTGTAAATAGCGGTTGAAGTGAAGTTGTTCTTTGACTAGACAGAGAAAACTCTTGTTACTGGTCATGTTCCTTTATCTCAGAGGCAAAGAAAGGAGCACAGTGAAGTGAAAGACAGGGGGAAAAACAGTGCAGACCAGTGCACGGTGGGGTGTGTCTGCCCACAACCACTGTGTACAGCGCGTGTGTGTTTGTGTTTCTGTCAGCAACAGTTGGTCGTTATCGGCACTAGCAGAGTTGAGAATGGATAAACCCGCACACCAAACACCTCTCGCAGAAGGATTTATTTAATGTGTGATGTTTCCCAGGACAAAGCTCTTCCACAGAACAACGGAAGACTTATGGGACGTTCTGGGCTCTGAGTATACACTCATACGTCAGAGGTCTCATAAGCCGAACCTCTGGACGTTACACAAAGATGGAGAGAGGGCGATAACAAAGAGAAGGAAGGGGGAGGTGCAGAGGAAGAGATGTGAAAGATTGCTGTAGAAGGATGGAGAAAGAAATTATCAGCAGGAAGAAAATCGCCGTGAAGAAAAAGTGTCAGCAAAGAGACGGAGATAAATGAGACCCTGGAAAAAAAGAAGAGAAAAGTAGAGATATATTTAAAGGGAAATGTTAAACAAAGCGAAGATTGAGACAAAGGTGACACAACGCAGATGGAGATAAGACAGGATGAGGAGAGAATTACCTGGTGAAAAAGGTGAAAAGGCTCAAAGCGACTGAGATAAACCAGATTTCATGAGGAAAAGTTATGTGAAAAGGTGAGAAAAAGGAGGCAGGTAATCCAAATAAAGTCAGCGCGGAATAAAAGGAGGGTAATAGAAGGGTGACGGATGAAGGAAGAGGAAAAGGGATGGAAACATGCTTCCCCTGGGCTGCACGTAGGCCAATATTTAAGTGGTTTGTTAGGGATGCTCTTCTCAACACAAGTTTACTTCTTTTCTTTCTTTCTTTTTTCAAATCAATGGCCCCACTGCATCCTGGGTGGTCAGCTCCTCTTCGAGTTATTCACAACAACATCTTTTCATCCACAGAGTAAATTTATTTCATGTTATGACATTACTGTTGAGCTGCAGCGATTAGAAGAACTATATGCTGGGCGGGAAACGGAAGAGAAACTCCGCTCAAAATGAAATCCAGAGGAGGGGTCGAGCTTTCATGCTTGCGTGCCTGTCCTAAATAAAATGCAATGTCACCTTTGTGGTACAACACATCCTCTTAAGTTGTTAGAAAAGTGCTTTTGACATTTTTGGGTTGCGGACTTTTTCGATGTCCTTCCAGGCCTTTGCTGAGATTCTAAAAATGACTCTAGTGAGTGATCCAGTTCCACTCAGTGACCACGGGCACCCTGAATTAAATGAATCAGGTTGATGCAATAGATCTTGATCAAGTCAACTGGGAAGAATCCTCAAATTAAATCCTCATAGATGACTTTGGTGTAAATCTCTGCTCTTTATCATTTAAATGTCAGAGTGGCAAAAATATAAAAATACACTGGAGAGCCAATATTTTGGGTGGCTCTATTCAGAGAAATGGGTTTCTTCCAGAATACCCTTGTCATCTGTGTAAAAGCGTATTAACTGTTCTCATTAATGATCGCTGGATATCTGTGTTGCAGTGTCCTCTTTCTTTTCAGCTCTGCTTGGAAATCTCCTGGGGAGTCGCAACGCTGAATTGAAGCTTCACTCTGGTATCGTTGAAATGACTACAGCCACTTTAAATTAGGACTTCTGTAAAGCCCGAGTGCATTTTTATACATTCAGGTGCACCTATTTTCAACAACACGAGCAACAGGACGTTTGCAAGGAAGATTTCCCCGAGCCCGATTCTCATTTGCTGTTCATTCTGAGAAAAGCTGAAGAAACAAATATAACAGCACTGGCCAGTCATTTTCAACATAACATCCAACATAATGAGCAAACACTATTAGTCACTGCCAGTCTGACCCTATCCATGTCAAGGACACCAGTGTTTCCCTGTAATTAGCCTTGGTGGCCTGAAGGTTTTTAAGGATTTTTCGTGGCCGCGGTCATCAGAGAGCTGGATTCCCGCTACTGAAGTAAGAATGGGGACCACAATCGGCCTTAGTCATGCCAACACTAACAAAGACAAAAGGCAGCAATGAAAGAAAAGTCAAACACTGTGGCACACGAGGCAAATGAGGCGGCACTACCAGCGCTTGCTGCTTGCATTTCCAGTAAGGCAGAGGGGAATCTTCCTCGACTTAGGCATTGGTGTAGTGGAAAGATAAAATCTGATATTATGAAAATCCATTGTTTGCATAACTGGGTTCACGCAAGCAAATGGACTGGAGTCGGCTTGACAGACAGTCCACCTAGATTTCTTTCATCACACTCACAGGGATTAAATCTAATCTGGCATTTAGTGCAACTTTATTTCAAAGGAGGCATTAAACTGATGTTCTTCTTATTTCAAAAAATAAATAAATAAAGAAACACCACAACGCAAATGATGTAATAACTAATCAGCCTTTTTCCACACATGGCTGGAGTTTCTCTGCTGTAGATCATCACGATTAGAAACACCCTGTTGGGTTTGGGTGAGGGCGCTGCCTTGATAGAGCAAGCAGGAGGGAGGGCACATCTACCCAATTACTGCCCGCTCTATTCTTAAATGGGTATAAAACAAGCACAACACCAGCTTGGCACTAGAGAATTGGCCAGTAAAAGACTGGAACTGTCCCACCCACTAAACAATCTCACGTGCAGCTGCATGGTGGTGAAGTCTAGAAAAGTTTCAGGACTACGGAGCATGTGTAGAAGTGTTTAGAGTCAAGCAAATAAGGAATCAGCATGTGTGTAACAGACGGCTGTTTATCATGGAAATGTTGTTTAACTCTGTAAAGCCTGGACCACAAAATAACTGCTGGAAAATTAGATTAAAAAAAAAAAAAAAAAAACTGAAGTGTTTTTATTGAACCTTTTGGCAACTTAGGAAGAACAAAAAGAAATGAAATATAAATTAGCCCATATGAGTTTTTATTTGTACATTTCTGGTACTTCTGGCATTTTTATGCAACTTAATGTTTAAAAATTTACTCAACTTATGCAACTTATTCAGGTTTTAAATCACACTGATGATGTAGAGGTCTCAAAAACTCTTCTAAATGAAGCTCAAGCTCGCATTAATTCAATTGATTAGTAATGTGAAACCGGTCTATTTCACTTTGTGACAGAACAACATGGACTCAATACAATCCGGTCTTCAAGCGATAACATATGAACCTTGCTTCCAGGTCCAAACTACTCTGCAATTATTAAGGCTGTTTTTTTAATGGTTTTAATGCTTTGTATCTTGTTATTTAACCTAAACAAACCCCTAAAAAACGTCAGTGGATGGATTATATCAGTGGCTCTGACTGAAGTTTGGTCCGTTTACAGGATCCTGCCATACAATTGCATTTCTCCAAAACCATCAGGAACCCTCACGTTAACTTTTATTGAGTGTAAAAAGGTTAACGTTCATCCTCCAGCGTCACTGTGCTAATGTGTTTATGTCATGCTAACCATAGCTGTGTAGCTAGCCACCACGTAGCATCATATGCCAGCTAGCCAAACGTCAGTAACCCTACAAACGTGACTGCTGTTTAGTTTTCTGTCTGTCAGTTATATATGAAGTTATAGCAGAGCTGTGAATTTTAATTTTTTCAGAAATCTCTCAGTCACAACATAGTATATTATGTTTAGGTTGAAACTAGCGAGCTAACTTCCTGCTAACTTCGACCTTCGTTAAATTTCATAAATCCTGTTTTCACAGACGCCTGTATTTTAAACTTAATTGTTACACCTGGCAGAGCAGCCAAACTGATCATTTTATTAAAGATTGAACAATTTAGACAGTTTAACTCTCAGTGATGCCGCAGTGTTCGTTTGACGTTGGGACCTGAAGCGGAGTTTGGACCCAGAAACAGCTAATGGCGTCAGACTTAAAGACCGGATGATGTTCTTTCAAAGCGCAACATCAAATCAAATCAAATCAAATCAAATCACTTTTATTGTCACATCACATGTGCAGGCACACTGGCACAGCACATGCGAGTGAAATTCTTGTGTGCGAGCCCCACAAGCAACAGAGATGTGCAAACACAACAACACAAACGAGCAAAATACAAGAATGGCCAACCTGAAACTAATAAATATATGTACAATATATAATAGTGTATGCATTTCTGGATGTGTATACTAAATATTTTCCTACGTGTGTGTGTGTGTGTGTATACACATTTTTACAAATTAAATAGTAAAAAAAAAATAAAAATAAATAAATAATAATAATAATAATAATAATAATAATAATAATAATAATAATAAAATATATAAAATCTACAAACATGTGATAAATCTGTGGGTAGGGAAAGAGTGTCCGGTCCACCTCTCACCTCTGCTTCAGTCTATACGGATCTCTGTCCAAATTACTGGTACAATTGTGTTGTGGGTAATTTAGGCATCAAGCTTGCAAAAAGAAAGTGCATAGAGTGTACCTATTTTGATTTTTTTTCTCTAATGACTCCGAGAAAACTAAAGATGTACACTGTTTAATCAGTGACATTGGAAACAGTGTGTTGTCCCTTTCCTCTCTTTCCTCAAATGCTGTCTCAAGTCATCTTTTTGTGAAACTATCTTCAGTCACAGTGAGCAGCTTTACCACCTTGTTGAAAACATTCAATGACTGACAATCTGACTCTTTGCTAAACAGTGTCACAGTTGCACCTCAGGCGACAAATGGCCTATTATCCTAATACCCCACACACACACATATATATATATATATATATATATATATATATATATATATATAAGTAAGACGTCAGGATAGAATGAGTATTTAAAGCTTGTGTCTGTTATGTGAATGCACAAACACATGCTGACACATGTGCAGGCCGACAGCGTGACGTGTGCTCTGGCCCAGTTATGCGCACACATGCAGTGCATACACATACTGCAAAACACGCAGACAGAACCCAGTGATAATATTGCCTATCAACAGGTCATTCCTTACATGCCTTTTGGATAAACAGACAGCCAGAAATAAAGAGGGAGAAGGTTTGTGCATGCAGAAGAAAGGGAAGGAGAAAAACAAAGTCACTGGGAAAGACTTTTGTTTGTGTGTAAGCGCGTGTGGGAGGGAGTTAATTGAGCTGCCCCTGTAATGTCATTTGATCCAGAAAGCCTTATAAAATGTACAGACCAGACCACCATAACCGAGATATACCGGTTATGTGAAGAGATGAGTAAAAGGATAACAGTGAGATATTGCCTATATCTCACTATATAACAGAAGGGCAGCTTTGTTCACAGGATTTGTTTATGGAAATGTTTATCCATGACAGCAGATTACCATATCCATACTCCAATATCAAAGGAATAACTCATTATGATCCCATACATCTACATACATAACCACAGTCAGAATCACCATCATGCTGCCAATTCCCAGTTTATTGCTGAATGCCTAAAATGCAAAATCCAATATTACTAAACTAATGGCTTAAACGTAACCTCTTAAGTCAAGGAGAGGAAGGACGGATGTTGTGAAGCAATAACACATGAATGGGGGGGGAAAAGAGATGGAGGATTGCTGATAACCACAAAGACTACAGGGATCAGAGTGAACAGGAGAAAACAGGAGACAAACAAGGCCAGGACAAATTGATGAAACCCATTTTGGTTGAACTAATGGGCCGGTAAAACCACAATAAGTGACACAAAGAGCTGAGGAAGAAACAGCAATTTAGAAAGACAGATGAAATATGTAGGAGAAGTGGGAGCGTAGCTATGTAGTGGTGTTAAAGTAGACAAATAACAAGTGTAATATCCATATTAGCACTCATGATGGTACATTAAAAACCCATTATGGTTAGAGTGGCTCATTTGTATTTGATCGTGTCCGAGTACTTCGGAGATGTGCGACAGTCTATTTGGCCGACTTTGAAGGTAATCAGTTTGTATGTGTGTAACTCTGTGTGTGTAAGACATCGAGTACGTCTCACCTGGCCAGCACCTATGGTCCAGTAGAGGAAGAATCCTTCCGGATCAACTTTCAGGTTTATCAGCGTCGGCTGTGTACTGTTAGGCTCCTAGGCGACAACAGAAATGTAGATGTTAAAAAATTGCAAACACAAAATAAAGGTCCAAGAAGAGAAAAAACACAATGTGCAACTCAAAACAGGAGCCAGTGTTTATTACAATGTGGGTCTTACTTTTTATAGATTTGGCCTTGAATTTGATGGGGTATTATGTTGGAACATTATCACAACACACAGTGAATTAAGGTCTCAAACACTCGCTCTCTGTCATTGTTTGCTAGTAAAAAAGTTTAAATCCTTCAAAAAGCTGAACTATCCACAGGGTAAAGACCTCTAAAGTACATTTCTGAAATTAAAAAGTGAGCCACGCCAGCGATGAAAGAGGATACTGGTATTACATCATGAGGCGTCAGCAGGAAGACTGGGAAACAACTATATTCTGTAATCTAAGATAAGCATGTAGCTTGTACTATAGCAGAATATAGATCATTTCAAAAGCTATGATTAATATTAATACGCTTGCAAGTACCTTGCTAACTAACTAGACATAAGCTGATAAAATAAATAACTCAACAGCATTGTGAAATTTGGTATTTTCGGCCAACTACAGCCAGTTTGTTGGAGTTTCAGCCAGCTGTTCCATAACATAAGGCAATCAGGCCCCACCAATATAGGATTTTAATATTGATACTAATACTGATATTTGGCGATTTCTTAATTTGATAAATAAGCTGAATTATTTTTGTCTATGATAGAAAAAAAACAAACAGATTTGACTAACATTTGTTAAGTCTAGTTATTTATGTTAAACCTTAAATCATCGCAGCCAAATGACTATTTTTAAATGACTTTACTTAAAAATATAAATGTAAGTAAGTGTAAAATCTGTACTTGCATAGCAGAGTGTAGTATTTAGGTCAGTCTCAAATTGCTCTGTAGTATTTTTCATTAGTTTGTTTTTGAATTTTAATTTTACTTTAGCTTTTATTAGCCTCCGTGCTATTTATAGTTGTTGTTTTTGTCATAATATGGGTGCCGTTTGTCAGTGGCACATTAAAGACGTTCTAAACGGGGATCGGAATGTGAACGCTTGAGTCAAACAGAGTCCCAGTATCAAACATGTCCACGGATGCATCCTCAGATTGACTAATCAGACTATATTGAAAAGACTGTAGTCTAAAATTAAAGGCGTGTTATATATATTTAATTTTGGGGGGTTTTTTTTGTTTAACAGTTTTAATATAGTTGTAGTTAATTATAAAAAAACAAAAAAAACAAAAAAACGTAATGTGTGAAAATAGTGAGAGGTATTTACCATTGATAATTAAAAAAAAACAGTGATTAGGTAAAACACCTGAACTTGGGACTGCTTTCACACTTTAATCATTTACATATTTATTTACGAGGAAAATGCTGTAGAAAAGAAAGTCATCGCACATTTCATGGACTACATAACTCATTTGCTTATTGTTGAACCGGGACAGATACGCTTTGCTAACACTTTTCAAGGAAAATCACGACCCATCTGTATAGTAGCAGAAGAAGCACGGACTCAACAGATGGGAAAATCCTAAATGCTCGCTACTGACTGAAAGTTTGTTGTTACCATCAAAATTATGGCCAACCTACAAAAATAATAAGACCCAGTTAGTATAAAACTCTACTTTGTTTAACTTTATGACATTGTAGATGGACAGAAAGACAAAGGAAAGGACACCGTGTGTTTATGTCACATGTTGCTCAACAGCTGTTTTCAAGCTGGAAACCACAAACTTTAACCAGCATGACGATCTCATTCATGTGCAGCATAATGATGGCACAGAAGCCTGAATCAACATATCATTTGCATCATCATTATGGAGTCGTACGCAAGATACGATGACCACATGCACAAACACAGGCACACAAATACACACACACACAGAGCTTCTGGCTGCGTAATTACAGTCACACTCTGGTCCAACAGACAAACACATTGTCAAGACTGCCCGGGAAACAGGGATGTTGATTCAAATTGCTATTAAAGTGACAGACTCACAACACCAAAGCATCAACTTAACAATATACTTCTCATAATCGGATTATAAAGAGAGAGAAGGACCTCCTGGTAACCACATAAAACTTTCTCACTATCAACTTAACAAAGGAAAGAAGCTTTATAATTTCATTAATGTGTGGTGAAAAACATATGCGGCTATCATGCGAGTTCAACAAAGCTGAAACATTAATAACTGCAATTTTAACTCAAACACAAAAATGAAGCGAACAGGAAAAAAGCACTAGAAGGCTTCCACACAAAAAACAGAGTGGGTTGATAAAATAAGTGATGGAGGCAACTGGCAAAGACAGGAAAACTTTATGGGACTCCATAAAGGACTGTAGTCCTTAAGTATACTCTTGTATACTTAAAGTACACAATTTTTCTTTACGTCTATAAAACAGTTATAAAACGGCTAACAATGCTAACAGTTTTCATTTATACTTTATATCCAAAAAAAGGGAATAAATGTGCACCATATTAGTTTAGTGTTTTCATTTAAACCCATGAGCTATCCAAACAACACATATCTTGTGATATATTGTTATCTTTCACCATCTGTTACCTTTGGACAGAGCCTGGCTAGTCGTATTTCCTGTTTTAGCTTTTATGCTAAGCAACAAATTTAGCGTCTAATGCTGGGCTTCTCGTGTTACCAACCCTAAGCAAAAATATTCCCAGTGTTTCCCAAACTCTTAAAATGTTCCCTTATAGACTCCTTGCAAAACATACATTACATTTTAAGCTGAACCTACCTTCATTTTAGGCTCCAAGGTTGGCTAACAGAGAGCGCAGGTTAGCAAGAGAGGTAAATAAAGGAGAAAGACAAAGGTTTAAGAACAGGATAGAAGTAGGTGGATGGGAGCAAGAAAAAAATATTATAATAGAAAATAAAACAAAATGTCAGGAGAGGTAGCTGAAGTTAAATCTAATGCTGTATCTTAAATCAGCCTCATTTTTCTAACTTGACCACGCATAATGTCAGCCATTTTATTGTTGCTATAGTGACTAGCAATGACTGAGTAGACAAGGGGGCGATTTTAGACCCATCATCAGGCCTTAATAAGCAGCAATATGTTCTTTTAAAAGTGAGCTGCGTTAGCTTAGTTAGCAAGAAGCAGCTATAACACAAAAACACAGTCTGAAGCTCCAGCCAGCTCTAGAGATACCAGGAGTTACTGCTTCGCTCTGAACAGAAACTCACTGACAGAATAATTTGAATGCAACTTCAAATCGTGAAGTCAAACGTGCGCTTAATCACTGAACTCGTGACCTCTGCTTACTCACTGGTGCAAATGGAATGCTATACATACCCAATTTCATGCTGTGATTACCATCTTAAGGCTGTGACCTGATGTCATGGCCTCTTTTCAGCCGGTGATTGGTCAGAGCAAATGTCTTGCAGTGAAGCTTGCAAATCTCCAGCCTAGCTTTTGTTTTGTGTATCTTATGTCTGCAAGACAACAGAACTGAAAACACAAACTAAAACTTCCATTTGGAAAGTCAGATGTTCCTAGTGCTAAATGACAAGCAAATATAATAAAAACCCAAAAACATTCAAACAAAAAAGCCAGTTTTAAAAGATTATACCAATTGTTGCCTTTAAATTAAAGATTTTGCTAAACTAAGGATCTATTCAACCTCACCAGCTAAAAATGATGACGGCAATAAGTGGAACAATATGACAGACCTGACAATGTTACCTCAGCTTCATGCTCTACTGTCCCTGCAAAGCAAGACTGGATATACAGCTAATCATTGCTAGCCTATGTTGTAATAAAACTGCACACATATTGTTAGTTGAAGACAATCCGGTCGTTAAGTCTGACGTCACTAGCCGTGTCTGGGCCTAAACTCCGCTGCAGGTCCATATATCAAACGATCACTATGGCATTACTGAGAGTTGAAAAACTGTCTAAAGTCTTTCATCTTTAATAAAATGATCAGCGTTCTGCTCTACCAGGTGTAACAATTGAGTTTAACATCCAGGCATCCATGAAAACGGAATTTATGTAATTTAACGGAGTTAGAAGTTAACAGGAAGTTAGCTCGCTAGCTTCTATCTAAATACAATATAGCATGTCCTGACTGCGGGGTTTTGGAAACAAATTAAAACGTACAGCTCTGTTATCACTTCCAACATAAATGAAGACAGAAAACTAAACAGCAGTGACGTTTGTAGGGTTACTGAAGTTTGGCTAGCTGGTATATAATGATGTGCTACGTGACCGCTAGCGACACAGCTATGTTAGAATAATATAAACAAGATAACTTTTTTCCACTCGATAAAAGTTAACGTGAGTGTTCTCGGTGGTCAGTAGGGCTGCCACAAACGATTATTTTGATAGTCGACTAGTCACCGATTATTTATGCGATTAGTCGACTAATCAGATCATCATCATCATCCAAAATAAACAAAAAGTCCTTCAAAAATAAAATGCAGCAACCATCACTGGACGTAAAACTACAGCTTATTGCACCAGCAGCATCTGCTCTTATATAACTATCATTAGCTTACAGCTTTAAGCTTTTAAGGTGCTAACTAAAAATAAAGACAAGATGATAGTTTATTCAATTTTAATGAAATTTGCAGATTGTTTCGGTAAAGTTTAATAAACTCCTTGCTATCTAAAATATAACAGGACACCGGAGTATATTCTCCAGCATCTCACACTTCTGATAATCAGCTGTCTGCTTGACGTTTATTCAGCTGTGTAAAAACTATAACTTTAATCTCAGCCAAACCGATTTACTCAGGAACAAATAAAATACAAAAAAAAAAAAAAAAGCCAAACAACAACATTTTTAATTTATCTAAGTGACTCATATATATTTAACCTGAGTCGCGAAAGACGGCGGTGGGTTTGAAAACAATTTGCCGGGAGTCCGGTGTTCTCACAGCGCTAGTGACCTAGCCCCCGGCTAGCTATCGAGCTAGTGGGTAACAGACGTCTCCGAAAACGTCGGAGCGCTTTTGAAAATATGTGGTGTCCTGATAAACTGAGCCGATATTTGAGGTTTACACAGCTACATTCTCGCCTGAAAATATGTTAAACGTTTATTTTGTGACCCAGAAAGAATAATAAGAGTAATATTAAAACTAACTAGCTACCGCCATTGTTGGAAACTAAGCTGGGCCGCGCTATGAATTCTGGGACACAGCTGCTTCTTCTTCTTCGGGGTTTAACGGCAGCTGGCATCCTTGTACATGCAGTGCTGCCATCTTCTGTTTCAGTCCGTTATTACACTCTTAAATCCTGCTATTATTCCTGCGTCTTTTGCGATCTTACAAAGCTTCAAACGACACGTCGACTATTAAATCAGTCGTCGACGATTTTGATAGTCGACGTAATCGTGACTAGTCGACAAATCGTGGCAGCCCTAGTGGTCAGGAACAAATGTAATCGCATGGCAGGATGCTGTAAAAGGACCAAACTTCAGCCAGGAGAACAACTGAGATAATCCATCCACAATACGAGGTTAGTCATTCATATACTGCTGCATGGGCTGGGCTGTAGTTACATCCTAAGGTTTTAAAAACTGAGCTTAAATAAATGATTAGCGGTAATAAAAGCTGAGGGAGGTCAACAGTGACTGTTTTAGGAGCTTTTTGAGATTAAATTGAAGTAAATACAAAACATTAAACATGTTAACAACACAAAAGCCATATTAAACGCAGACTACTTTAGGCCCGGAAGTAGGATTCGTCACGTCATCACTTAACGACCGGATAGAAAGGTTACTACTTAGTACACTGAAGTGACCCTGTTCTCAATGTATACAACTTAGTATTAACAAACTCTATAGCATGACTACTGTGCACCATGAATATAATGAGCTGAGAAAACACATAACCAATATTAAATAACAGGCAATAATCCATGAATATGGTCAGGTCAGGTCATGTTTAGCAGAGACAAACAGAGACAGAATAATCAGGTTCACACATACACTGCATCTCAACTGCAAGCACACATTTTGTCATTGTGACTACAGTCATTATCAAGTCCGTATGTTTGAGACTGATGAGTCATCTTCGAAGTCAGTAAAAGCTGCAATGTTATTATTCCTCTAATTGTTAAAAACAGTAATAAAGTAGTAATATAATAGTAGTAAAGTAGCAATAATAAAGATATTTTTAAGCCATGTAGGGGCTTATGTGGTTTAGTTCACTGCCTGCTATCTGCAAACTATTCTATGCATTATATTATAAATGTCATATGTTAGTACCTTCTGTGCAACCTTCAGGAACAACTTGAGAAATTTTTCTGGAATTGAATGAAAGACCTGCAGCTGAAAAATAAGCAGCAGCCTGAAAATTAATGCACAATCGTTTCTAGGAAAACTTGATGCTGTATGCAATTCTGACAGGATTTTCTGATTAGGCAGACCCACCCCTTTTGCACCGAGATCCAGAGAGGGTAGGGAATATTTTAAACCATGCTGGAGACACCAGTGCAACAGGATGATGGAAAGCGGATTTCTTTGTTCACACAAAGAAAAGTACAGGTGCTGCTAATTTACATGCATAAGTGAGAGATGTATAAAGAGACCATCTTTGGTTTAAGCTTGGTTCAGATTGTACTGAAATGGGACTAAATATGAGATTAACTCTAAACCTTACTCGGGTTTTCTTGTTGACACTTGACTATCTACTGACTAATATATGCGCGGTATCTGTGTAATCTAGTGGGGGCAGACACGCAAGCACATACACATGATCTTTAGATTCAGATGACCAGAATTATAACAACATCACTATCAAGCCTACATGCAATACTACAAGTACTGGCTGGAGGATGAACCCAAACACACCCACACACACACACACACACCAGTATTGGTCAAATATATTTGCATTTTAACGTCTGCTGGATTTTACATACCTGTTAGTTGCCTTTACAACTTGAAATACACACAGTTTCTTGTTTCTTTCACGGTTCATCCACTCTGACTCCACGTGAAGTCTGAAATACTTTCACTTAATTCTTTTGTTTAGTTGTTTTTTTCCTCCCTATCACTTAAATCAAGCTCGCATGCCAAACATTCTTTGGCCGTAGCCTCAAAAATGTTCGGATTTGACGCTTGGCTTGATATTTTTTAATCAGCGTACACTGAACGTCTTTGGTTTTGGGATTGTTGGATAGATAAAGTCAGTTATTTGCAGGCTGCAGTTAGGAATTTGTAGACCAAAAGATTAACGGTAGTGACAACAATTTGTCATTTATGCCTCTATTCTTTATCTGAAGGTGTTTTTTTATTTTTACAACACAAAGGCAAAGGTATTTTCCACCTGACATTAAGTGTAAAGGTTACAAAACTAACCAGGAAATCATTAGCACACGGGCGTGAATACACAGACACCATGTTTACTGTAAACACCCTATGATGTGTTGGTGTAAGAGGGGGATGGTGGGTCTATAATTGGACCTCACCCACTCCCTAATTAACCGCCATATGTAGGATCCCTCTGAAGTCTTATTTCCCTCTTTGCATTTTCATCGTCTCCGTGTCAATCGCTGCCTCGCTTTACTCGCTAAGCAACGTTTAAAAACATCTCTTCCTCCTTAATTGATTAAAGACCGTGTCTCCTTCTCCGGACTGCCTCCATATGCCCTGACCCAGTGACAAACACCGTCATTACCTGACCATATAATGTCAAACACACACAGAGTGGAGGGACCACCCCTGGAGCCGATGTCTTACACGGACAAGCTAATGAACACCTCTTGAAAAATCACAATGTGTAACAGCTCAGATGTAGAAAGCCAAATACACGTTATACTGCCTTCACCACAAATTATTGTGTGTGTGTGTAATGCCAGTCAGGAGAAAGCCATTAGTTGGAAACTGATAAAAGTGGCTTCTCCGGCTGCACCTTTGGTCACTGCAACTCTGTGTGTGTGTTTTGTAATAGCTTACGGGAGTGGTGTGTGAAAGAGGGCCAGCGTGCACTTAGTGCGAGTGTGTTTCAGCAGCTGCTTTGGCAACATGGTAAAAGTTGATGACAGTAGGTAACCTTTGGACTCAAGACATAGGAGAGCGAGGAGGGAGAAGTGAAGCCAGAGATGTGAAAGTATGCCATAGGATTAAATATGGAAGGAATGAAATAAGCGGGTCTGTGAAGATTTATTTAGTGTAGGTGTAGATGGCGTCTGATGGGCATACACACATACTAGATCTAAACACTAGATCTTCTCTTGAAGTCTTTTTAATATTTTGGTTAGTGCTACCTTCTTGCACATGCTCAGTACTTTTACGAGCACCGTTTTTCCTGTTTGCAGGTGCTGCACCATTTCATTTCCACGGGGTTCATTTAACTCTCATCTGATTGGGCTGTATAGGCAGCAAATGAACCACTAACCCTTCCGACGACAGAGGCACATTCTGCATACTGAACAATACTCAAGTGTGCACAGGTTTCACTCAGCTAAATAAAGTGCCAAGATCCGTTTTTGTGATTTCCCCCCCTACTGGCACACACACAGGACTGGCACTCTGTAGCAGTTTAATGTTCACTAAAAGAGAAAATTGTTGTTTGAAAGGCACTTGTCTGATCAAAGTGCCCTTTGAGAGTAAAGACAAAAGTGTTTGTCGTCGTCAGGAACGACTACAGTCCAGTCTGTGGCACAAAAAAAATTCTTGTTTCTCCTGCAAATGCTCTCCGCTCGACTCGACGGACCTACAGAGCTGAACTGTTTCTCTGCAGAGAACTTGCTTTTAACGCAAGCGCAAAGAATTAAGAGCAACACGAGAAAGCCAACTCCTGCGCTGAACAGATGACAGGCGTCTACATTCAGGGAGCTGATCGGACATGTGCCACAAATACAAAAGCGGCTGAATAATCTGAATGTGGAACAATCACCAGATTTGCACATCACACTATTCAGATTAATGTGCATCAGAGCATAAACAGTTACACCCTCGGCAGTCTTCAATCAGCCATTGTCCATCTCTTTGAATCATCCCTATAACCTGATCCAATTTCAACAGTCTGCTTGTCACAGTGATTTCTAACAGCGCTACGCGGGCCAAGTGTATTTCTATTCCTCGATGAAAACAGCCAAGAAACCTTGCTGCGCAGTAAAATGGTATCACATAGTGATGCTCAACTTTCCTGAAGACTAACATTGATTGGTCAGTTCATCTACAGGAAAGATCCATAGTGGTGATACAAAGTTTTCACATTACAGTGGTTCTAGTACTTTATGTGCTTTATGAGATAAAGGCCATCTAGGACCAAAAACTAATGGTGGACGATTGGATACGGCATGACATCTGACCAGACTCAAAACTCACAAGACACAAGACAGAAAGAGGGAAATACAAGAGGAGGGCAAAGGGGAGACTCGTCTGAAAATTAAGGAAGAGCTTAGGCAAAAGACAGGAAGAAGATAGATGAATAGGAGGAGGAAGAAAGATGGCAATGACAAATGTGCAAGAGATTACATACAAGATAAGAGACGGCAGAAAATGAAGGTAAAATTCGTAACAGAGTCAAAGAGGAGAAGGAGACGAGATGCAGAGTTCAGATGGCGGTCCCAACACTTCACATGTGGCTGTGGTTGACCTTCCACCTTTCTCTCTCCCTCTCCATCCGGCCCTTGTTTCTCACCACTCTGTCAGGATGTCAGCAGCGTTTGTCGACACTGTGTCGGGCCCTTCCCGCGATTCTGCGCATCCGTTCCTCCACTTCTACTCCTTCGCTCCTGCCTTCACTCTAATCTCCCAAACATCTGTCTCATAACGGCAATTTGTGGCGCGCCGCTTCCGCGCATCAATCGAGAGCCAAACCAAGATATCCACTTTGTGAAAATACTGGCACACAGGAGCAATTGGCACAATAGTGAAGCTCATTGTGCTCTCCTATAAAAGGACAGGACGACTCTGCTCGTGAGAGAGATCGGTTTCTCTGGTCTGAAATGTGTTCATTTTAAACACGGCCTTTCACAAACATGTCATTGTGAAACCCTGGTTTGCATCTCCAGCATCGTTAGAATTCAGCGTTGAGACATGAACAGCAAAGGGTCTATTTGAAAACGGAAAGGAAGCGTGGCTCGACAATATCTGATCTTGTTTTCAGAAAGCAAAGATCACCCTAGAATGCTGTGGCAGATATTTCCTATCAGAGCTGCAGCGTGCGACTGGATACGGTCAGGCTGAAATGCAAACCTTTACAAGAAGGTTCAGCTGATAACAGTTTTACTTTCATTTAACATGCTAATAGATTTCTTGCTTAATAGATTATGAGTAATGAGCAATTCAGGATACATTAAAAACTAAACTATAAAAACTTCTCTTATCCAACGCAATGGATGCACACTGATTGGGACAATTATTTAGGAAAATGATGGTTGTGTGTTGAAAAAGGTTGACTTTCATTGGCTATAAGGTGAAATTCAAATAAGCCAAAGTGCAGACTATGTGCATTTCTCTTCATTTTTTAAGCTGAAAATACAACTCAGTACTACAAATAGACATCCCATCCCCCCAGTAAGCAACTGAATATCGTCTTGGAGGCAATACCCCCCCTCAGTCACTTCCAATATTGTCTCCATTTGGCACGATCAGCCGTACTGGCATTAGCATATACGAACTTCGCAAAAAAACTCAAACTGTTAGAGCAATTTTTCAGACATTTTTGAAAACGCTTTCATTCCTGATGTTTTGATACAACAGGTTCCAAGTATTTAAAAACTACTCATGTGACATTTCTCACAATATTGTTTTACATGGGTGTTTTACATGGGAGTTCCGCAAGGAAACGTTTTCAGTCAACTGCCTTTTTTTTTTTTCTAAAGTTTTTAAGTACTTAAAACCTGAGTAAGTAATTGTTTTATATGTTTTTGATGCAGTGACCTTTTTCTTCTAAAACACACCCTGTTCTTTAGACCTTTAGCAACACAAGTGTTAGAACTCTAATCCCTTGAAAATTATGAACAAAATTTTAAAAAGGAACTCAAAAAAACATCTATAACAACATGTCACAACATCTCACCCAGCCTCTGTTAGTTATATAGATGCAACAAATTCCTCCTGCCTCCCATTTTGGTGTCTGACCTCAAAGGAACTCGCTAAACCACTACAGGAGTGTGATTACACCGAGCTCACCTTCCTTCCTCCTCTCTGCCTTTGCTGACTTCCTGTAACATGTCTTGGCATGCTACCACCACCTGCACTACAGCGAAATAGTTTGATGTAATAACCAAAATATGAATCAATCATGCCTGAATTAGTTTTCAGGCATGAACTCCAGGGGAGGGGTGAGACTCGGGTTTGGATGGTGTTCATAGCTGCCCATTTTTCACATGTAGAGCACAACAGAAGACATTCTCACTCCTGGAAATGATATGTAGGGTAGGGCATGCCGGGGGGGCAGGACACATGATACTGTCTTGGTTGCTGTGAAATCTCTGGATGATTAGCTGCTCTATCCTCACATGTGCAACTGGACATCATCCAGACTATAGGTAGCTGGCAGCTTGAAGATCAGTCCTTCAGAATGCATCAAAAGTGTTTATTTAGACATGCAATTTCTGTTGGGCAATCTCTAAAAAAAAAAACCTCAGGAGGGCCACAGTGCATGGATGATTGCAGCTATATAAAAACAGCTCTATAGAGCTAATGGAGGCCAAAAACTTTAAAGTGGTTCTGTTATATTATTTTTTTTATTTTGTCATGTATAGACTAATGTCTAATTAAAAAAAGACTAATGACTATGTCTTTTTTTTAATCCATTTCTTTGTACATAATTTTAATCTCTTGGAAAATCCAGTTGATTGATTGGTCGGTTGATTGGTCTTAGTCAGTGGTAAGATTCATGATTTGATTATCAAATAAAAATGCACTCGACTGCACTCTCAAGCCAGTGGTGTCAGAGCACAAAAAACAGTGCGAGTGCAACATTGGCATGAGTGCCACCGTGCGTCATCCTGGATGCTGCCGCGCATGTTTGAGCTGTTGATGTTGTCTTGGACATCCATGAGCGCATCATGTCTGGTCTGATAGGCTTCTGTGAATATCTGACTGGACAGAGGCAATGTGATGAGGTGCTCCAGCATGTACACCGAACACTATGCCCGTTTCACCAGCACAATGGCCAACGATCAGGAGTTTATCCAGATGATTGCTTGGCCAGCATTTAGTCTCAGTAGGTTTTCTGTTGAACACGCCAGAACATGCTGGGTCATAACCAAGTTTTAGGCTGCACTTATCCAGGAATGGAGAGCAATGCTTCAACAACAGATCCAGACAGTTTTGCAGTCCACGTGCTATCGTCACATGCATAAGAGCCCATGCCTCACATTAAACTTATAGTGTTGGTCTATAAAATCTATTTAAAACACAAACTACAGTTTTCTTTTGACTAGCACATACTGTTGCCATGGTGGGTGCTTATATTAAGCACTTACAGGGGGAGGAAGCTACAATGGCTTGTTTCAGACAAAGGACGAGGGGGCTGCACCAAGGTTGCATAGTTTTGCACGAGTAGAAAAACTTTTATTTCGTCAACAAATAAAAATGAGATGAAAACATTCCAGAGAGACGAGATCCAATCTCTCACCAGTAAACCTTTACACTTTATATTTTAGTCAGATGAATCGACTTTAGATCAAGTCTACTATAATTTTATGATATTTAGTTGAGTAAAAATGTAAAATTTAAACAGTTAAATTATGACTGAAACACAATAACATTACAGTCAAAAGACTATGACTTAAAAAAAATATAATTATAGTCGGAATTAACACAGATAAGCATTATTTTAAACAACGAATCATGCAAAGCTACTCTGAGAGGTTATTATAATCAGACCAACGCCATTTTCAGTTGATTTTCTAAACTAAGCACTAAACAGCCTGCAGATATGATGGAGGTATTGAGCTCTTGGCAAGTAAGCAAATAAGAATATTTCCAGAATTCAAACTATTGCTTTAACAACCTGAACGGGAATGGGGTATTATAACTGAGCAGACCACGGAGTCATTAAAATTAAACAGACTCACAATCATCCAAATATCATATTTGGCTTTTGATATGATGTTTAACTTTCATGACTTTATCCAAAGCACACAGAAGTGTACTTCAAACTAGATTAGAGTAATGGCAACCGCAGAAAGAAACGCCTAGATGGAATTTCTGAATTGTGAACAAGTGCTGGCTGTCAGTTTGGTTTGCCAGCACGGTCCTGATAAACACAGAGGACAACAGCAGCTTTAAGTTTCTTCAGCTGTCACCAAGATTATAGTTCTGCGCCCCTATAAGTGAACTGCTGTGCAGTATTTCAAGTCTGACAAAATAATCCCAACCAGATTGTGGGAAATGAGCCCAAAAAGCAAGCATTTTATGGTCCAGCGTGCTTCACTCAACTTACAGGGTTTTGAAATGGAGCCAAAACCTGTAATCCCAAAATGATGCCAGGTTCCCAAACCTCTGTACAATTAATGAGCAACTTGTGATTCCATGGGACTTTGTTTACAAGCCCAAGTCTGCTTGTAATTATGCAACGTGAATATAAACAAGTCCACAAATTTCGGAAAAAGTCTACTTGGCCTATTCATTTTGGTAATGACCAAAGCGAACATGGAAGCCTGTGCTCTAAAAACAAGACAGAAAAAAAAGAAAAATCGATTGAATGAAACGTGCAAACACTCTGCATAAGAGGCAAATGTTAATGCTGTTAAAGTTTTTTCTTTTTTTTCTTTTTTTAATTGACTCTTAAGATTCATATCAGCACACTGACAGCGATCCAAGCAACTCTGTGGACAAACTGTCTGTCTCTGTTTGTTTAATTGGCTGTTTAGGAGGAATTTTAACCAAATTCCAGTTGGAATTTGTCTAAATTGAATTGTGGCCAGGCTGCAGAGGGCAGAGCAGCTGCAATGGTACAGTCAACAGACGGACCAAGGGAGAGTGAAGGAAAATGGTTTGGCTCTGGAGCCTTTACAACAAGCTCAAACAGGAAGTCATTCAACACAAAACGCACACCCATGACAAAACAACCACGCGTGCACACAGAGCACGTGCGCTTGTGTGTGTGCGGACGAGCCCGATCGCAGACGAAAGAGAGTCAGTTTGGAACACATTCCTTCCTCCCCCGAGCATGAGTCAGTATTTGTGTGTGTGTGTGTGTCATTTGATGTGCCTACAGCAGACTTCCTAAAGGCCATTCAGAAACAGAGCTAAAGAAATCTAAAAACAATAAAAGTGGAAGAGAATACAGCAGCTGAATGGGTGACGTGTGTGAAATACAAGAGAGATGAATTAACGGAGGAAAGAAAGAGAGCGAGGCTGAAGCTTGAAGGGATGGTGAGGGAAGAACAGGATAAAAATCAGAGACATGTTGGGGAGGGACAAAGTAATGAGGAAGAGAGGAAAAGAGGGGGGTCGAATGAGGGTTTTTCATATAAACAAACTGTACCGCCCTCAGGCACTTTCTGTATATGTGTGTGTTTCCTAATGCTTATCTCAGTTTGCTAAGTACTTAAAGGAATACACCAAGTCTGTGACACAGCTGGCTTAAAACTTTGGCGAACATCACTCTGAGAAGAGAAAAATCACATTCAATATTCTTAAATATCGCAGTTAATAAATGACAAGCAACCACCAACAGTTACAAAACTACTGGCTCGCTATTATTTTGGATTCACGCTCAATTTAAAGCAGATGACGTCCAGTTTAAACACACCTCTGAGGCTTTAAATCTGGAAAGCTGCATCGTTCTGTTTCTGTGTCGGAAAAGCAAAAAAAAAAACAACTTTTAAATCAAACACAATCAAATCAAAGCCGCACGCCTACATTTTCTTGTTTCCATTCCTAAACTTTGAAATATATTAATTATCTGACTGAAATGATTTTTATATTAGTACAATCAGGATGACTGTGTGTTGGGTGGGTCATTTTTGCCTGATTAAATGTTCAAAGACGCTGTGACAAAAGACTTTAAAGCCTTTTTGTTATTTCCCAGTAAAGATGAGGGCGGCTCTTTGTGCGAAAACAAAACATAACAAAAGAAAAAAAGAAGGGAAAATAATTCAACAAAAATACTGATATTTCAAACATTAATTGAAATATCAGTGTCGACTCATAAGCGGTGCATTTCTTCATTTTTTAAAAAGTGTAACCACAGGAAAACTTTGGGGCAACTGCGCCCCGAAGACCTTACTAATCGGAAGGTCGGTGGTTCATTTCCCGGCTCCTCCGGCGTCTGCATGTTGAAGTGTCCCGGGGCAAGTTAATGAACCTCAAATTGCCCCATTGAATCCTTCAGAGTGTGTGTTAGGAAGTACTTAAAGGCATAGAGTACAGCGCAGTGGGAATGGGCTTTGAGCGGTCGGTCAGTGCAGGATTCTGCAGACCTCAGCTGGGCTGCCATGTTCTTTTTAGAGAGAATAAGCTTTCTCCTGGCAACCCTTCCAAACAAAACACACTTCTTCAGTCTTTTTCTAATTGTACTGTAGTGAGCTTTGAACATTTGTAATGCTAACTGAGGCCTGTAGACTCTGAGATGTAACAGAGTTTCTGCATTGCACTGCACAGTCTGACCTTGGGGTGAATTTGCTGGGATGTAGTTTCCTGTGGAGACTGTGTTACCCTTAACGCACACCTAAAT
Organism: Maylandia zebra; assembly: GCF_041146795.1. Classification (NCBI taxonomy): domain Eukaryota; kingdom Metazoa; phylum Chordata; class Actinopteri; order Cichliformes; family Cichlidae; genus Maylandia; species Maylandia zebra. Next base: position 43,332,437 of record NC_135169.1, on the reverse strand, counting down.
GCTCCAGATCACTAAACTGCCAAAGCATCTGCTTTTATTCAAATGAAAATACCACTCCACTAACCATTTTGTCATTTACTAGTCCAAATATGCAAAATGTGCTTCTTCTTGAAGAGTTTCTTGCAATGGATAAATAAAACTCATCTTATCTTGTGTCTGGGACAAATAAAGGCATCAATTTGGAGACAACTGAAAGAAAATGAATGCTGACTAACTGCTTTAAAACTGGTAACCTTCGTTTTTCCAGCTGTTTATTCTCTAAAACATTAGCGAACCGGCGTGTGTGTTATCTGTCCACTCAAGATGCCCATTTTGTCCCACTCGTACGGCAACGATGCCCAATGTACAATAACAGGCAGCTTCAAATCCTGCCATCGTAAAGCTGACACCAGATAATGTTTATATGTTGATTTTGGTGAAATAACTTGCTATAAAACGGCTGTTTGCTTTAGCCCTATATTAAAACGAGAGGAAGGTGCAGCAGCGCAAAACACACACTAACTCTTCGTGTTTTGTTAGAGAACGAACGGAAATCAAAGGGAGTAAGTTCAACAGCAGTTTGTCAGCCTTGAAGTTATTGCTGAAAGAATGCGGAGCTGAAAATATGCACAAAAAATACCAAACTTTTACTTGCTTTAACGCAGCATTTATCGTGCTGTGTGGAAAGGGAGGAAACTGAGATGCTCGTTGACTCTCTGCTGGCTAATTAGAAGCATCTTTTTCACTCACAGTCTGACTGTGTGAAAGAAGCCGACCCGTGTTCCTGAATAAAAGCACCGAGTCTCTCGCTTTCTTTAAATATTAATTCAGTCTGTTTCATGTCTAAGAACCTTTCTGGACACCGACTAGCCGGAGGCTTTAATCTCCAAACTCTCAACCACAGTCTCACTTCGCGATGCCGATTTTAATCCTCAGAGCAAACGTGCAGAGCGCTCCTCTGCACGTTTTAGTAGCAACAGGCCCTCTTGCGTCGCCGTAATTCACTTGTTGACAGCGAAGGGAAAAAAAACGGAAAACAGAGAGGAGCGAGAGACAGACAAGGGCACGCACATATTTTTAAGTGTTCACACACTTAATAAGCGGTATAACCATTTCCTGGGAATTCCCTTTGAGAGACAGAGAAACAGAAAGCTAGTGTGTGAGAGAAGGGAAGGAAATCAAAGGGAGTTCAATGTGTTGCGTGACGAGACACTTTCCATGAAGGCCTGAAACATACACACACCATTTTATTGTGATGACATGTCGGGCTGTGTTGCTTATAAGTTGTCTTACTTTCAAACACTCTTGTGGTTCTTTTTCTTTTTTTTCACCCTGTTAAATTGCACTTGGCTGAAAGTTTCTCTGCGTCTTGTGTGTCAACACAACTGCACCATGTCTGCAAAGTGCTGCTATGATAACGGCTTTATTGGAGCTACACACCTGCCCGGCAGCGAGATTGTTGATGACCTGCACCGCACATGGATAAACACACTGTAGTGTACACAGTGCGAGCAGCTGTAATATAAATCCAACACACAGGGCCTGCAGACTGAGCCCTTCAGTCAGCCACTCCGTTAATCATTGATGGACGCCCAGACACATGGACACCCCCCCACCCCACACACACACACACACACAGGTCAGTGACACAGGCTGGTGTGTGTTTAGGTTTCCCCGTACACACTTCAGAAACAAGCAGAAACCAGAGGGGAGAATTAATCACAGAAAGAAAGAAACAAAAACAACATTGATTCCAAATAGATGCAAGTCCTGCAGAGACAGGTGCCTTCTTCCTTAATCCCCTGGGAAAAGGAGGGAAGGTGGTGCAGAGGTGGGAAGGAAGAAGAGGGAGGGGAGTGTGTGTGTGTGTGTGTGTGTGTGTGTGTGTGTGTGTGTGTGTGTGTGTGTGTGTGTGTGTAAGAGAGAGAGAGAGAGAGAGAGAGAGAGAGAGAGAGAGAGAGAGAGAGAGAGAGAAGTCTGAGCTGAACCGGAGCCCAGGGGGAAACCGGCTTGACAAGAATTCAGCACAACACTCACATTCAAGCACAGATGCCTGCTGGCGACTACATGGGGAACTTTTTTTTGGCTGGAGTATCTGATTAACGCACACATTTGCAAATAAAGTGCGCTGCTGTGTTGAGCACAGACTGTGCACATACACCTGTAAATACATTATTACATCTGTGTCTACATCTCAGCCACACACGCGCGCACGCACAGGCACGCGCGACAGTGGGCCTACTGTCAAAACTGTCATGTTGTCCCTTGTCGTGTCTTTTTAGTCAAAGCGTGCCGCATCAGGACGGCCGATCGCGCTCGTGTCGCTTCAAGGTCTTTTGCGACACGCAAACATAAATGGCACACTATTATGCGTTTGCTCTGAAGGAAACTTTCAGACATTTCATTCTCACCTCGTCCCACTTGACGAATTTGCCGCCCTTCTTCAGCTCTTCGTGGACGGCCACGGGTTTCAGCTGCAGCGCGTGGACTCCCGGCTTGGCCCCGGCCATGACAAGGGACTCCCAGCCCGGGTGCCAACGCCTAAACCCCGGCTACGGCGACTTGGAACTCCTCGGAAGGAACAGAAGGCTCTTCCTTCCTGCACTTCCAGCCCCAGAGCTTCTTTTACTGTTCTTCTTCTTCTTCTTTTTCCGGGGAGAGGGTTAATTGAAACACCGAGCGAGGAAGGCAGGGAGGGAGGTTCTTAAAAGTCAGGCACTGTCCTTAAAAGTTAGCGAGCCTCCCCGAGAGTTTGAAGAACATGAGTAAAATCCAGACTAAAGACAGGACTCGGGTTGTTTCAGTGCGCACCGCCGCCGCCGTGTCTTGTCCGCGTCCACGCAAAGCGGTGACGCGCCTATAATTCCACTTTTTAAAAATTATAAGCTTTGATTCATATATTTGTTTATTTGTGCAGAATCCTTTAATCACGCACTTGAGCCCTTGGAGAGATCCTTTCCTTCCTTCCTTCCTTCCATCTGGTCGACCCCTCTCTCCTCTCCCTCTCGTTCCACTACCAACTTTCTCTGCTTCCTCTCTCTCTCCCTTGTCGCCTCCGACGCGTTTTTTTTCTTCTTCTCTCCTCCTCCTCTCCTCCCTGCATGTTTTCTGTAGGAAAAAAAAGAGAGGATTTTTGAGAGGAGAGAGGGACGGCGTCAGATAGCGCTGAGTGAATGAGAATGGGGTGGAGGGAGGGGGGGTGTAGTAAAATGGGTGTGTTTTAATTCAGTTCCTCTGCCTGCTTCTCTGTCTCCTCTGTACAGCATGCATGCAACAAAAGCTCAGAGAACACGGTCCAGCATATCACATATATGCACGATTGTTCCTGTTCCATGATTCAGCATCTCCAAATCTCCCCAACTCCATTCAATCCTAACTCTGCTTCCATTACACTGGGAGACCTGGAAGTGTCATATTTAAAAAATAATGACCCTTTTTTAGACAGTTTGGTCCCTTATTTGAAGTAAATCTACAAACTTCCCATCGTGCAAATTCAAACTGTCTTCCGTTAACGTTATGCTATTCCCTACATTTACCTCTAAGTTCATATAAAACATGGCCAAGGTCACGGTAAGGTCATCTCAGGCTCTTCTTGCTTTGAGCAAAGAAGCTCCGCCCAGCTAATGTTCCAAGTTTCTTTTTGCTAGGCTAGGGTAAACCAATCAGAACCCCCAAACCAACCACAGGCAGATGGCCGCCCCTCCCTGAGTCTAGTTTTGCCAGAGGTTTCTCCTTGTTAAAAGGAAGTTTTTCCTTCCCACTGTTGCCAAGTACTTGTTCATAGGGGGTCATTTGGGAGTTTCTCTGTATTACTGTAGGAACGTCTGTTTAGCACTTTGGCTGACACCCTATGTCTTTTAAATGTGCTATACAATTAAAGTTGACTTGATTTGACACTGTGTTGTTAGTGTTTAATGCCGAGCGGAAGACCACACCTATGGCCAATTTAGAATCACCAATTAAAATAGCATGCATGCCTTCAGAGTGTGAGACCGGAGTGATTCGGAAACTTCCCACACAGAAACACGCTAGCCAACCAGCAGCCCAGAATCTTCACCATACGTCACGCCATTCTGCTAATCTTTAAAAATCCTCCAAATAAAACAACATAAAGGGAAAAGAAATCCCTCTTGTTTTCTCCGTGCGTACAGAGAGGACACAAACATTTTCTCTTTTGAGCAAAGACAGAAGAGTGACACAAACTATTGCTCTGAGGCACGGGGCAAGGAAAGCTGGGTACTGACGTAAGAGGAATAAAATATTGTGTAAGGCCGTTTTTCATTAAATATCACAGGCGCACGTAGGTCCCCCATGAAAATATTAGAGACATTTCCTGTAGTTCACTGCAGGGTGCAAAAGCAATCACCAAGTTCTTTTCATTCTGAATTACTCTCGCCTTCGAGTGCTTTAAGTCTGCTTCTTTGTTGACACTGATAGATTGCCTGCACAGTCAGCAGTGTTATTAAAAGACAGTATCACTGTTATTGGAAATGCATAGTAATCAGCTTAAGAGGTGATTTTGGAGCAATGAGTGGTCCTGTAACTCAGGAAGTTGGAATGCGCCATTAAGGACGGGCTCAAGATAACAAATCTGCGTTCCAGAAACAGGAAATAAATCCGAGGACTGGCAGGTGAGGTAACTGAAGATCTTTTCCCCCCTCCCCTCCTCCAGATCAGTGGCAGCGTATCATGTTTAAAGAAGCATGAGAGCAACGGAGGTGGCACAGTTAGAGCACGGGCCTGTCCAAATCCTGCTGCCAAGCAACGTTTGGCTCCTCATAAAAAAGTGCTCCAGAGCAACTGATGTTTTTTAAAATTGTTTCTTTTTTTTGGCAACTATTGACATTTTCAACTCCTCTAACTACGCTGGGCAAGAATGTGAGATATGCTGCAGCTTGCTGACTGACAGCAATTGAGTCTTGTGTGTGCGTTTCCTTGAAATCAAAAATCATGACCCTGAATGAGGCACACTTTCTGTACAGCATCTTGCATGACACCACACAAACACAGGGAGGATTGATGCATGTGCATTCTTTCTGCAGTGCAGCACGCATGCATGAGCACGGGGCCGTGGCACATCTTCTGTGGGTTCACGCAAACAATGTTGGGTTGAGTCCTGCATTTGAAGCGTGGGCACCTGTGCTGTCAATAGGCCTCTCTCCACCTCCCACTCTCTGTTTCACCCAGTTCTCTTCCTCTGGCTGCCCTATCTTCTCCCTGCTAAACAAACTCCCTCTCTCCTCCTCACTATCTCATCTCTCATTCCAACAGGTGTCGCGCTCCCATTGGCTGCTGAGGCTTATCTGCAAAGAAAAAAAAATTAGGTAATGGAATTAGGTAACAAAACATGATAAAAGAGTGAATGCAGACGCTTACTTACATGCTTACATTGCATGTTTTCAAACTGTACCTGGAGTAAGATCAAGATCCTGGAGGGTGCTTCAGCCCTCAGGTCTCTGAAACAAAATCTCTCATGACCTAAAAACCACAAATAATGTGTGTATTGTGTATGAAGTGTGTGTGCGTGTGTCTAAGGTGAGACTAAACCTTAAACCTTTTCCTGTTAAAAGGGTGTTTTTCCTTCCCACTGTCACCATCTGCTTTCACATAGGGGTCACTGTTGGTCTTTATCTTGAGGCAACTGCCGTTGTGATTTGGCGTTATATAAATAAAACTGAAATTAAATTAAATTGCCCATCAACTACTTTAGAGGAAGAATAAAGGAAATTATGCAAAGGAGGACAGGCAAAGCACAAGGAAGTATCATTTGCTAAGAAGCGTGAAAAGGAAGGCGCAGAAATAGTGCGCATTGACTGGAAACGTAACTGCAGTGAGTCCGAGATCTAATCACGCTCAGGCATTTAGTTTTCATGCAACAAGGAAGTCGAAATCTTTATTCTTCCTTACTGTTTGGTTTACCCACAGTTAAACAAAAGAAAGCAAAGTTGAATATTTAGAGAGAAGGAAAATAAAGAAAGTGAAAGATGATCAAAATAGCTTCCTGATAAAGAGGGTTAAGAAAAGAGACCAAAAAAAGGCAACAGGAACAAAATAAGGGACGCATAGAAGAGATGTGGAGAACGGGAAGACCCCACCACCACCACCCAGATCTTTTTCCCTCTCAGTCTAGTAACAGCCAGATCTTTCTCTCCAACGCAAAGCAAAGAACTCACAAAGACACATTGTGCAAAGACACACAGGCATATTCACTGTCTCTCCGCACAGAAGCATATACAGTGCACAGACTAGCTTTAATGGGAAAGGCCTGACTCAGTCAACGGTAGCAGAGAAAACTTGATCAGATTACTGTTAACAGTGTAGCAGAGATTTTGGCCTGAAGATGCTGACGGTTCACTGGAGGCCGGACCCATCTGTCTCCACCACACCGCGGGGTTATTGTCAATGTGTTCTCGAGAAAAGCTATCATGTGGGCGTGTAGGCGATGTGCTGATTACAGTCCCGCCCCCCAACACCCCAAGAGGCATTCAGACACAATGCAGATTCACATTACAAGAACTTTGATTTACCTGTGGTGCAGCTCCATTCATTTGAGTCTACTCTTTCCAAATGAGATGAGAGCTCCCCAATGCCCCCAAGAGCTCCCTATGGGGGAATCCACTCATTTATTATAGATTACTGATCGCGAAGCCCATTTACAACTGCGATCTGATCTTATGATGCCATCTAGTGGCTGCACAGCAACACTACTGTCTCTTTTTGTTCATTGCAAGATTGATTGTGCAATAATTAGGAATGTGGACGTACTAGATCCAGCTATGCCTCACTTGTTAAGAGGATACAGGGCTGATACCTACCTGTGCACACCTCAATCACAGTAGCCTGTGTTAAGCACAGGTGTATTTGCACAGGTGAGTCAACACTGTGTACACAGCATACAGTAGAGGTTGCAAGGTTCTGCTTTGATTTATTACTTTGGCGGAGAGAGAAAAGGGAAAAGAGAGCAAGACTACTCCACAAAATTGCGGCAGTTATTGAAATAAATAGAAAAGCACCTTTTTTGTCGAATATTTATTTATTCAGGCAGTTAGTAAACCCAAAGGAGCTGGTCTGGGACATGTGCATTAAAACAAATAAGTCTTCTTAACCAGAGAGTTTCTCCCTGTGTCTGTCTCTGTGTTGCATCACAAAGCTGACCACACAGGAAAGAGCACGTCAACAGCTCCCCCACGTGGATGTCCTCTTTCAGAATCAGAATCAGAATCAGAAAGGGTTTTATTGCCAAATGTTGAGCAGGTTTACAACATTAGGAAATTGCTGCGGTGCTTAGTGCAAACATACTGTCATAAATAACGCTTAAATAGACATGAGAAAAAAAATAAGAATAAGAATTAAAAGTGCTAAGTAGATAGATATATACATGAGTGCAGGTGGTGATCAGTGCCAAACATGGAATGATGCAGTGAACACAGCGTAGGGTCATGTGTTAGTGGCGGGGACAGTCATATGGTTATTGTTCATGTGTCCAACTGCAGAGGGGAAGAAACTGTTCTTATGGCGAGAGGTTCTGGTGCGAATGGACCGGAGCCTCCTGCCTGAGGGGAGCAGGTCAAACAGACTGTGTCCAGGGTGAGAAGGGTCAGCTGAGATCCGAGCTGCACGCCGCAATGTCCTGGAGGTGTACAGGTCCTGCAGAGATGGGAGTCTGCAGCCAATCACCTTCTCAGCAGAGCGCACAACACGCTGCAGTCTCTGTTTGTCCCTGATAGTGGCTCCAGTGTACCACACGGTGATGGAGGAGGTGAGGATGGACTCGATGATTGCAGTGTAGAATTGCATCATCGTCCGTGTTGGCAGGTTGAATTTCTTCAGCTGCCTCAGGAAGTACATCCTCTGCTGGGCTTTCTTGATGACGGAGGTGATGGTGGGCTCCCACTTCAGGTCCTGGGTGATGGTGGTACCCAGGAAGCGGAATGAGTCCACAGAGGTGATGGGGGTGTCAGTCAGGATGATGGTGGGGAGTGGGGCTGTGTGCTTCCACAATAATCTCCACTGTCTTCTGGGCATTCAGCACCAGGTTGTTGTGGCTGCACCAGGACACCAGACGTTCAACCTCCCTCCTGTAGGCAGACTCATCCCCGTCCGAGATGAGCCCAATAACGGTGGTGTCATCTGCAAACTTGATTAGCTTGACAGACTGGTGGGTGGAGGTGCAGCAGTTGGTGTATCACCTTGTTGTTGAATTGTGCTATACAAATAAACTTGCCTTGCCTTGCAGGGAGAAGAGCAGAGGAGAAAGAACACAGCCCTGAGGGGAGCCGGTGCTGATGGTCCGGGAGTCCGAGACATTCTTTCCCAGCCTCACATGCTGCTTCCTGTCCGTCAGGAAGTCAGTGATCCACCGGCAGATGGGATCAGGCACATTCATCTGGGAAAGCTTGCCTCGGAGATGGTCTGGAAGGATGGTGTTGAAGGCAGAGCTGAAGTCCACAAACAGGATCCTGGCGTAGGTTCCTGGGGAGTCCAGATGCTGCAGGATGAAGTGTAGAGCCATGTTGATGGCGTCGTCTACAGACCTGTTGGCTCTGTATGCAAACTGCAGGGGGTCCAGGAGGGGGGCCGTGAGGGTCTTGAGATAGGAGAGAACCAGGCGCTCAAATGACTTGATGACCACAGATGTCAGAGCCACAGGTCTGTAGTCATTTAGTCCAGTGATCCTAGGTTTCTTGGGGACAGGGATTATGGTAGAGGACTTGAAGCAGGCAGGCGCATGACATGCCTGCAGTGAGGAGTTGAAAATGCCAGAAAACACTGGGGCCAGCTCGTTTGCACAGTGTCTGAGGGTGGCAGGAGACACATCGTCTGGGCCGGGAGCTTTTCAAGCATTCAGATTCTTAAACTGCTTCCTCACATCTGCTTCATGAATATGAAGAGTTGTGGTGGGAGGAGGTGGTGTGAAATCCTCCTTTGTGTGGGGTGAGGAGGGGGGTGTTGTAGGTGAAGTGTTTGATGGTGGTGATGGCTCTATGGAGGGGGGAGAGGTGGGGGAATGAGTGTCCAAAGTGTCTCTATTGTTGGGGCCGTTGGAGGTGTGAAGGCTGCCTGATGGCTCGTCAAAACAGCAGTAAACAAAGAAACAAAGAAACAAAGCAGATGGCACTGCCTTTCTGGGTGAATTTCTGACTAAATAAGTATAGTTTCAGCTAAAACGTTGCAGCATGTCATTAATTTGTAGTCCTGCATGGAAACATACAGTGGATTTATCTATGTACTTATTTTTTATCACCAGAGTATATGCATATATTCTCTGAGTTGTATCAGATATTGACCTTATGAGACTTTTAATACAGAGCATCAGTATCGGGAACTGTGAAGGTAGGAAAATGTAAAGACATCAGCCTTTAATCTTTTAGCTGCAAACTAATGAACAACCAGGTCAAATTCAGGACGCAAACCAAGTTTAAATCCACCAGCTTGGTTTGTATGCTTGTTATTAGTTCCTGTCATGTTTTTAATGTAAAACAGAAAAGTAACTAAAGGAGACAAAACTGCAATAAAGTGAAAAATTACATTTAATTTACTGAATTAGAATAGAATTAGTATAAAGTTAAGGAAAAACTAAAATACTCAAGTAGCACGTGTACTTCAGGTTTGGAGGTTGTGCAGCCATGGACTGGACGTGACAAAATAATAATAAATAGTGTTGGACAACAAATCTGGGATCCACTGTGAAACACACACACATCCACAGGCCATAATTTTCCACACTTTCCTCTCATTTCAGAAGCTCCTGATCTTTGCAAGTTTGAGATTTGTAGGCCGAATATATAAGGTTTTAACATATTTGTCACACTTTTCACTCTCACCAGTGCAGGCAGAGCTGTAACATTACATACTACGTCATGCTGACCTCCATCTCCACTGGTCTGTTTAACTGGAAGTCATAAAAAGCCATATTTCCCAGCCAGCTTCTACAACTCCAGTTAGCTGGTGTACTGGCGCTCACGCACACAGATAGTTTGGAAATGGATTTTGCTCTTTGACCTGTTGTAGCTCTATTGTTTCCTTCTATAAAAGTGACTGGTGTTTTTCACATGTAAGCGCACATGGATGTTCATGTTAGTGTGTGTACCGTACACAAGCGTGTACGGGCCTGCCTGTGCTTACTCAACTGTAAGTTTCAGACATGCTCGCTGAATAATTCAGGTTTTTCTACGTCTCGTTGCCATGGCTGTCTGTAAAATAGCTGCACACACACGCACGCATGCACGCACATAAACACACTGATGTGAACATGTTGACAGATGTGAACACCCCCATAGTCACACCAACAGAGCAAGCCGGAGACATTATGAATTCGCTCTCCCTCTCCTTACCTCCCCCTTTCACTTCGCGCTCCTGTTATTATTAAAACTCTTGTTATTAAGCAGCCTAGCCAGGGTGTAGGGTTCCCTGCTGTTACGGCACAATGGGCACACTGTGAAGAAATCTGACTGCACTGCGTTCCTATTCGTGGATCACATTCACCAAGTTGATCAGAGATGAAGTTAAATTGCAAAAGCAAACAAGAAGATCCAGCTGCGTTTTGCCCGTGGCACTGATTGCACTCTTGCAAGGGGGAGAAAGTGCATTTTGCAAACATGGGATACAATTATAATTTGCGTGTTGTGAAATAAAAGCTTCTTATTTTCACAAAGAGTGAGGTGTAGGCGTGAAAATGTACCCATATAGCCTAGATTTCACAGATTCTAGAGGAGATATTCTAACAGTTGTGAAGAAACTGAAAAAGGAAGTGTTTGAAGGGAAAAAAATACATTTGTGTGAATGTTTTTTTTGTATTGGTTCAACACAATGCATGTGTCCCTACCCTACTGAGAATGCACACAACGATGGAGAACAGGCGATTTAAAAAAGGGTAAACAGGTTGTCAAAAGTTGGGCTGTGGGAGAAATCTTAACAGATCACGTGGGTAAATAACATAAGTCTTTGAAATTGTGAGGAGCACTTATACGGGCATTTTGAAGCGATTTAATAAAAGGAATGTGGACTCCGGGGGATGGGTGGTCACGTGGTAAAGTTGGGAAATACGTTTTAAAAGGAAAAGAAATAAAGTTTAAAAAGTTGGCTGCTTTTGAAAGCGTATGGTAATTAACGTCTCTTTTCTTTATCCGCTTTTTTTTTTTGTTTTTTTCCCCCTGGTACGTCGGATGCGCTCGAGTCCGGTCAGAGAGCGCGCACGCACTCCTCGTGGGGACAGAGAGAAAGAGAGATAGAGGGGGAGAGAGAGACGTGTGATTTCTCTTTGTACTGAATGAAGAGTTGAGGCCGGCTCTGCTTCTTCTGCCGTCTCTTTTTATATAAGCGGAGTTTGCATGCTGTAAATAGCCCAGTAAGCCGGTTAGCCTTTACGTTTCTCCGTGGCCGTCGGTCCCCTTTGTGTGGTGGAAGCGAGCAGCCGCTGCGAATGTCCCTTTGAGCGATTTTTGACAACAAAAGCATCAGGTCCATCGTCCGTCCTTCTTCTTCTTCGGGGGATTTTTTTCCAAGTCACAAATTCACCAGCCGGGATTTTTCGTTGCGGAAAAGCGACGAGCCGCACGTCCACAGACCGTTTTCTGCCTTCTTTCTGTCGCTCACTTCACACTTCTGTAGCTCCGGGGGCATTTTTTCTCTTTCCCAAACCAGGCGACAATGGCAGCTGTAACAAGCCCGGAGACGAGCCCTCAACCCCGGGTATATTTCCAGACACCGGCCGGTACCACGGAGGAGCCGGAGACACCAGTTCGGAAGCAGGGACGCGTTACCGTCAAATATGACCGCAAAGAGCTGAGGAAGAGACTGAACCTGGAGGAGTGGATTATCGACCAGCTAACGGACCTCTACGACTGTGAGGTAAAGACCCCAAACAATAACCGGCCTCCAAACCGATCGAAGGTATCGATTAGGCGGCTCTGTTAAGTAATAGGGCTCCGCGGTGTAGCGTAACGGGGGAAAGTCTGTGTGTCTGTCTAATCCAAAGGCAAACTGTTGATAAAGAAACATTAACGGGCCCTTTGTCGGTGCTTTTGGCCTAGCTCCGCTTGTTCTATAGCCCAGAGTATCACGGACACATGTGGATCAGTATGTAAAATAAGGAAGAGCCTCACAGATTAATGTCATACATTTATTAAATCAGCCATGTGGGCAAACTTCATGTTCTCACCCACATGTAGGGCTATAAGTAGCACATGCACTTTTATAGCCTCGTCGCGAAATCGACGGCCGCTGCTCTTTGTTCTGATTGGCTGAAGCGGATTTAAAGCACACCTGTGAATTAATTTAATCCGCTATTAATGTCCGACCGGAAGTAGCGCCAATTCTCCTATTTCATGCCTTTGGTGTGAAATAAACCGTGTAGCTGCTTTTTGGGGACAGTTTTACTTTGAATAAATAAAAGCCACCAGTTTATAAGAATAAAACAGAGGGAAAACTTATTTTTGACCAGCAGTCTCTGGTTTTTATCCACCCAATTTTATTGTCATTCAGACAATAAAGTTTATTTTGTCCTACAACTTTTTAAGTAAGGCAAAACGAGTTTGATCAGGCACAAATAGTGATGGTAAACCAGAGACAGATGAGATGAAAATGTCTGGTTGGTCAAATATCCCATCATGGAGGACCATTTTAATGATTTCCCTGGCCTTAGCGATGCCTGAGTGTAACCATGTATATATCAAACCTGCGGTCATGGTGTCACATGGAGAGTTATAATGTAACTTGCCGGCAGCTGTGGTGTAGCTCTTGGCGGCAGTAGTTGGTAAGCTCATGTCAACTCACTGAGCTGGCATTGACCCACATTCTATTCCTGGCATGAGGAATACAGGGACTTAACAGGTTTGCAGAATTCCTAGTAGTAGCTAGCAAGAGGATGGGTAAGAGGTGTAGTAGGCGGATTCAGAAGTTCCCTTCCAGACTTTTTTAAACCAGGAAAACTGGTTCTTTTTATAGTTTGTATTACTGAAGCTTCTCCACCATTGCATAATGTCGCTGTAATGGTTGTTTAGCCATTAAGACTCAAGTGAGCGAAAGGCGTCTGGCTGTTTACAACTGGAAGCCAAAAATCCATTCTTCTGGGAATACATGACTCTAAATAGATATTATACTAAGCCCCAGTTAACCATGAAGATAAATGCACTCAGGGAAAGCCATAAATAGACGAGTCTGTTATTCATTTGATGTCAGAAAACCAGATAGTCCAGCACACCTTTGTTTCCACTACATTATCTCATCCTGTTAACAGAGGATCTCTCATGATGCACACTGTGGCCGGGATATCCTGACACTACAAAGTTACCAAAGCCCGCTGAGGTGATTAACCGACCTAGACGGGATTTTAAAATCAATTTGCTTTGATTGTCTGCCAATAACGGATTAATATGTTATGTGTAGTCATCGCAGAGTCCAAAAAGTCTGAACAAATGAGCTCAGGGGTAAAGCTTTTCAGCACTTTGGTCTAGTGTTACTTTTATAATTAAAACAAAGTGGTTTTTGTGGCTTAGAATCGCCTTAATTTTTAATCCATTATTTGGCCACTATTACGTGGATCACTGCGACCGATACCCAGACAGTCTGTTCAAAGTTAGTAACACCTATTTGTCTTTCTGTGATTCACTCCTTCATTCGCTTATCCCAGTCCATCTTTCATCCCCTAATCCGCTCAGTCATGCATGTTTTAATGCCCTGATGATTCACAGTTAGTCTGCTTTTCAGCTGTAAGTGGGGTCCAAAAAACACACAAATGGATGCACACTGACTTTATCTGTTGTTGTTCATAGTAAAACCTGAGCTCGGTGGAGATTTATTACGCTCAGGTCACAGGCAGATCGTGTTACAGTCACTTAAATGGGACATAAATGATTTAGTTCACATTTCTGGACGCACATCCATCGTTCGTCTCTAATGACGATGCTTATTTTTGGCTTTCGTCCACTGAATTCCTCTCTTTTCATTGTCCTAATCGAGTCCCTGTCTAGGCTGTTAGACAACAAAGAGATTAATTTACAGTCGGTTCACTGATGGAAACACATTGGGCTCATTTAGATGGGTAGATGTGAAGCACGTGCTGCTAAGCAGTGTAACTGGAGAGGCAGCTTTAGCCGGTCAGGGAGCAGAGCGGACACGGGGAGAACCCTCTTCACTGACAAAGGCAGAGAGCATGCTTGGGATTTTCTTCTTTTACCCTAACCTCGCTGTGCCTCCTATTTCCTATAATCCGCATTTTGCCTTTCACCCATCATTATGTCCTATCAATCAACCTCCCCTCTCCTCCTCCTCCTTTTTATTTATGCCCATTTCGACTTTTAATAAAACAGCGTGGAGTTTGTTCAGCAGGGAATTCATTATGAGCTATTTTCCCATTAACATAATCCCTTTAAACATGCTACAAGCAATCAGCCAGTCATTGCTGCCAGCCAGTCTGTCAGATATTCATCCAGCCGCTTAGTCAGCCTATCAGTTAAAGTTGCTATGGGTAATAGAGAGGAGCTGAGCCTTAGTATGATTCCATGGCAACAAGCCTTGTTAAATGTTTATGTTGGTTAACCACACTGTGGAAAAAGGGGCGCCCGTTTAGTCAAATTAAATCCTGTATGAAGAAAAGTCTGTGTTTTTCATTCTTGCATGATATTCACAGGGCTTTGGTGAATACCTGCAGCCGATGTTAATGTGGCATTTGCTTTGCCCAAGAAGTACTCCCTGGTTTTGTTACCCAATAGCGCAGTCCCTCCCAAACATGGCTACTAATACACATTTTTGCATTTGCAAGCGGCTACAGGAAAAGACTGTGACGTCATCTGTTTTACTCAGACTGAAGCTATAAGGACAGCAGTCACACATCTTTACTTTCTTTAATTGAAAATGAAATGATGAAACAAGTGACTATTTCCCCGCCAGTGAGGTTATAAATTAACCACATGATTCAGTGTTTGGGGATTTTTGCTTGACAAAACTTTTGACTGTTTGCTGTTGATTACTAGACTAGGAAGAGACGCCAGTATGTGGCCAACGTCTCTGGGAGGTGTGGCATATGCTAATGTTACGCTGCTCAGCTTTCGCTTTAAGACGCTTGTATTTTATAGGCACGCGCAGCCTTCCAAAGGCAGGACCATCTGTTTGATACTAGTTTGATTTGCAGCTGTTTTTGACGTTGATCTTTTATTACGCATGTTCTGGATGTTGTGTTCGCTTAGTTGTAATGAGCCCCAGTTGCATTTTGTGTGGTTATCTTCAATTATCTCCTGCCTTCTTCTCCAGGTCGCTTTTAGAAAAGACATTTTTAATCTCAAGGAGATTCCCAAGATAAATAAATGATGATATAGAAAAATAGTTACATTATCAGCTTTTACATGTGCTACTTTGACAGCAGTCACCTGTTTTTACTGTAACTGCCGAGCTATAAATATGTGTTGCTAAGAAATTTCCTCAGTAATATTTAAACCTTCATACATGCTTACCAATGGAGCAGTTAACATTTGCTAATATTGCCTGGCCACCTATGAAAAGCAGATTAATAAAATGTCGAAGGGGTTAGGGTTACTTTGTAAACATTTCAGCTTTATTGTTACTTTTTCTGTAACAATAAACTGGGAAAAAATGGAGCTAATTGGTCCGCCAATGATTGATAGCACACGCCGGTGGTGATGCTATGGTCTGCCAGTAAAAGACACCAATTGCAGTTTCTTTAATGATGATAATAATAATAAATAAAATTCACATCTGGTTTATTTGTAGTCGATTTAAATTTAACCAGCTAGTTTCATGGTTGATTAGCAAATGTTTGAAGAGGAAACATGGCTGTCTTTTCCACTTGTGCTTTACTGCAAAATTTTCATCTAATTCCTAATAAAATAAAAATATTATGGACGAACGTGTGCACGTCCTTAACACTTATTAGAGAGCAGTGGACTATATTAATGTCAGTGACACTGGTTGATCGTTGTAGCATCAATATATGCCTCAACCCACCTAAAACAACTATGGAGTGATGTGTGTTGGTGCGTGGAGTACTGAAAAAAGCTACCTAGGCCCAAAACAAGACAGAACTTGAAATAATTCAATGTTTTGTAATCAGACAAACGTAGAACAGAGCACTGAAAGTGCATTAAAGTTAGAAGAGAAATATCAACAGCTGGGTAAGACTAATGGTTAAAGAAGTTTGGCTAACATTAACTGAAACACAACAATTTAAAGCATCATGCAGGTTAAAGTCAGTTAAACTTCTCTGGATAATATCAGATTCAGTTGATAAAGCGGACCTAGAGGCCATGTGGTGAGGGCTATGATGGTATGTCCAAAGCGGGGGAAAGGGTGGCAACAGCTGCAACAGTGCCTCCAAATCCCATAACACCCCCGTCACACAGTTTATATTTTAAACTGTGGCAGTCTGAAAGTACAAACCCTTCACTGGGAGTAAAAGTTAGGGTGTCGAGGAGTGTTTCTTCAAACGTTGGTGGTTTTAAACATGGTCTACACTTTCTCAGTTGTTACCGAGTCTTCACTCTATTAATGGCTTTGTGTATATAGTGCTAAGTGAGTTTGAGCGTACTCCGGGGAAAAGAAAAGAGTGTGAACACCAAGAAGGTCCACAGCCCCGCTTTTAGTAAAATAATCAAATTTCACTCCAGCTTTGCTATCATTTCCATGGTAACTGGCCTGTTAACATTTTATTTGTCAATAAAGACTCATTTTCTCTCCTTTTGCGGCGTTATCCCTTTAAATCACAGCGTGGCTGACCAGTCGTTACATGGTTAACACTGGAGCGAGTGGGCGGACCAACCCCCAAACTGCAGGGTCCTACGTGGCTGGCCACACAGATACAAACACACACTCACACACACACAAATACAGATGGGACTACTAGCGGGAACAGAGGCAGGATTGGTGAGCAGGAATGCAATAAACGGGGGAAGAGAAGGGGAAAAAAGTAGAGGGGATGGCAAACGGAGAAGGAAAATGTAGTAGGAGTGGGCAGGGAAGCTGGAGAATGAGAAAGTGCTTTTGGAACATGTATCCACTGCTACTGCATGATGTATACACTGACAAAAAGCAATGGTTTGTAGTCTCACTGCAGTTTAGATGGGTTTGTCAGGCACTAAAACAGCAGTGCCTGCAGTCACTCCAAATTAAAAGTGCTGGGAAGCAGGAAATGAGTTTATGTAAGTCCTAAGGTAATGCTTATGAATCAGAGAGGAGGGTTCTGAGTTTTTATATTCTGCTTTTATGTTTATTATTGCTTATACTGCACAGCCCAGGGCCACATTTATCACTTCTATCAAGTGATGCGAGCGAGTGGAGCATACACACCCTTTAAAAGCATCTGGTTTTAGTTTGTCGCTTGTAAGCCTATTAGCTGACTACCAGTCAACCTGCTCAGTCCTTAAATCTGACTATATCAGATGAAAATAATTTTGAAGTCATGCTCGAGCATGCAGTTTTTCTAGCTCAGTCTGATGAAATGTAACATTAGGCAATTTTAGGCAGATTTGCCTCTGCTTGCAAACAACATGTAGATTATGTGTTGTGGTGCACGCTAGAAAAAGAGCGCATCCCTTTAATTAAAAGGGATGCATGCAAAAAATATTAAAGTGTTCCAGTTCCATGCGTTCAAGGTAATGACTCTGTGTAAACTGTAAAGCGAAAATACTCGGAAATAAACAAGTCACATGTGACTCTCTTCACGTAAAAGTGAACAACAAAAGAGGAAATGCTACCAGCTGACACTTAACTCACCACAATAGTTTCAGTTCTTCCTGTTTCCCTTTTTCTTTAAATAGGTAAAGTCAAAGTTGAAATGCATTTACATGAAAAGAAATCACACTTTCTGAAATACAGGAAACACTGGTGTTTGTGTGCCCTTCAAAATAAAAGTACCTCTAAAATTTTAATATAGATGTACAGACATTTAAATAACCTCGTGCTTTATTGAGCACAGAAATTGTATATATTGTAACACAAATACATATTATTAGCTATATTTTCTTTGTTTATTATTTCCTTATTTTGTTAGCTAATTTTCACTTTGAGCGTGTTGTGGTCTCGAACGTGAAAAAAAAGTGAGAAGTGAAGGTTGGAGTTAGTTCCAGAAATACACAAAAAAGTGTGTGTGTATGCCCGTGCGTGCGCCTGTGTGTGTCTGCAGGAGAACACTTGTCAGGGAAAGCCAACCTCTTTTATAGCTTTTCCAGTCACGGATTAATTCGGCCTCTTTGACTGACTTCCGACTGTAAAAGGAAACGCACACGTGCACACAAACACACCCAAAGAGTAGCATCAAACATTTTCTTACACTGTTAACTTGTAAGGTTTGAATACCAATCAGCATTACCCTGTTTCACTCTGTGCAAGAGAGTGACTACAAAGAGTGGTTGTTACACAGCATGAATGAAAGACTCCACTGTGTCATTGTGCCCACTCTCCCACACCAGTGCTCACGTGCACACACATCTGCACAGAGACGGACATACACACATCTACTTATACGTCACACCTGGTTCTACATGTTGAGGAGACTCTGCTTTTCCTAGCGGATATGAGGTGAGTCAGCGTGTGCCGTAGCCTGACCCACTGACTGACTCTGTGGATGTTTTTAAAACGGCAAAGGAACAAATCAGCAGAGTTGGAGAGGTGGAAGAATGCAAAGAATATTGTGAGTGAGGGAGATTAAACGTGTGTTTTGGTTAGTGGGTGAGTAAGGTCGGAAGGAAGTTGAGAAAACCGAACGAGGCGTGGATGAAGGAGGAGAGGAATGGAGGGAAAAGAACAAGGGATGTGAGTCATTTAGAGGAATGTTTATATGTTGTCACAGGAAGTGTGAGACAAACAGTGTGTGGAAAAAATAACCAGATTACTTACCACTTTCCCTTTGAAGAAAAAAACCCTGTTTATCTCAGTTTCTCAACAAATTGGGTCTTATAAGAATTGTGTGTGTGTGTGTGTGTGTGTGTGTGTGTGTGTGTGTGTGTGTGTGTGTGTGTGTGTGTGTGTGTGTGTGTGTGTGTGTAATACTCTGACTGTATTTGTGTAATAGATGTAAAGTATAGTTTTTGTTATGAAGAATGTCCTTTGAATGTTATCTGCTTGTCTTCTCAGTGTCTCTGAGGTTCAGGTGAGAGTTGAGTTATCACAGTTAACTCAGACAGGACTGCAACAACAGTGTGACTAAGAAATCTAAATACTGTTGAAGTTACAGCGACTTTAGTGCCCGCGCTTCTAAGCGACATCTTTTTTTCTTCAGCGCTCACGTAGCCATCGTTGTTCCCCCAACTAAGAGAACTATTATGTGTGTTTCCAGTTCAGTATTTTTGTTCTTGTGGGATTTTACAGTTCAAAATCATCTTGAATTATCTCATACTGAGCCTTGATGCAGTTCCTGTGTTCAGCCACTGTGCGAAACGAGCTGTTTCGGCTCCCTTCCCCCTCCCTCTGAACTTTCTTATGATTTGTGACACTTGCCAACAGAAGGTTTGAACAGCATGTAGGTGGAGCACTTGGGATGACCATATTAGATATGTATGCTCTCACTGACATCATCCAGAGAAAAGAGGAGAAAAAACTGTCTAAAATGCAGTGATTAGAGTAGCCTAAACTTTTGGATCGCAGGGATTATTTGCACATGCCTCATTTCTTAAAACTTTGGCCATGTTTAAACTGTATTAGGGTAAATATGAAGGATGGCGGGGAAGCACAGTAGCTCCCTTTTAGATACAAACTTCAAAGAATATCTTTACCATGTAATTTAATCAGTATGCCAAAGATTTCTAAGCATCTTGTTAGCACGTGTCAGCTAGAGTAGCCTCTGCATACTGACTAACACCTCTTCAACATTTAAACCCTTAAGCATAGGTAATATAGGTTGGATTTTACCAACCAGTTGCTTGTTTATTGTCGTGAAACAACATAAAAAGATGTAAGATCGTTTTCCATGAACGTCTTTGTGCTATACAAGTGATTGTGTTTCAGATTGTATTTAATAGGCATATCTAAATAGGCTACTCAAGCAGTTAACGTCTTAATAATGAAGCACACGTTGACTTTCCTGCACTTTATTTTAAATGATCTCCAGTGTGCAGTATCAGACACTTTGCTCCCATTGGTCCTTACTAAACTGCTGCTTACACTTATAGCCTCTTAAGTCTGTAGCTGTTTTGTGAAAGCTCTTGCACCCTCGAGGAGGCTTTTTTTTTTTTTTTTTTTAAAGTGAGCATAATGGTGATGGTGCACAGACCTCTGTTATTGCTGTATGTGGCTCCAGAGTGTTGTTTTTACAATAGTGCCTTTTTATTTTTTTGCGGGGGTGATGTGCGTTTATTGGCCTCCGCGCTGAAACTGTATTAAAACAATGGCACAACCAAGACACTGCTCTAACATTTAACAGCAGGGGCTGGGCCTGGCATTGGATGATTTGTTTGGAGCCAGGATCCTCATGAGGTTTCTCCGTGCACAGGTTGAGTGAGGTAACGCAGATCCACTCAGGAGGGTTTTTTAATCCCGGGAGGTGCGTTAGAGCAGACGCCTTTTGAGCTGTTGTTCGGCAGCGCAGAAGAAGCTTTATTATTCACCGTCGCTGACGGTGTATGTGCATAATGTGCATGCACGTGCCTGTTTCATGCCAGTATCCGACTGTGCAGGAGCGCTTCATGTGTGAGGCTTGGGCTTGTGGTTGCACCGTGTCGACATTACCTGACACCTCCTGACCTGTTGTCAGTCTCAGGCAGGCGGCTAGTGATTTCTGCCAAGGTCAGACCGCAGGTGTCGTCCTGACTTCCTCTGTGATGTCACCGCTGTGAAACTCGAACACTTGCGATAATCTGGAGGACAGGTCTGTGACGAGATGGGCTCTGGTTCGGATGTCTTTGGGAACGAATGAAGCAAAGATGTGCGCTCGGATCGACAGACAGGGAAAACAGAGAGATGGTGTTATCAGTCATTTCTGTTACATTATTATTACATAATGGCAAAATTCAGATGCACATATTGGTGTTTCTATAGTATATTACCTTAGTGTGTGCTTTTTGTTGGAGTTTGCTTCAGCAGGAAGGAACAACAGACCATATTTGGTCAGTGTGTTTACAAGTTGCTTATTAACCAGGAAGGGAGACGGCCATATTTGGTTGGATTCCTTTGATGCTCATAGATCATTATTCAGTGCTCACCTGTTTAGGTTACTCATTCTAACACCTGACATGCAACAACAGTTAAAAGTAGTAGAAGAACAAATACATGTAGTGACTTATAGTTGCAGTTATGGGCACCTGTCTGTGACATTATTAAACCCAGAATAGAAACAAGCTCCTTTTGAGGCGACAGAGTAAAAGTTTGCTTGGTTGACGTTGCTTTCTGTACGTTCTGAAACTGATATGGTCAGAGTAACACAATCTTGACGTGACAATCTGGAGACAAACATTGTGTGTTTCACTCGGTAAGCAAAAGCGTCTTTCAAGCTGCTGACTAAAGGGCATCAGGCTGTGCAGCGGACAGTCAGAGCGACAGCTTTGGCGTCTGCCTCTTACTCATTCTTTCCTCTAATGTTTCATCTTAGTGCGTCTCTGGTTATTACAGTCACTCAGGATGCAGCGAGAGGTCACAGAGTTGTACAGTAAGACGTCCTTGTTAAGTAAGACAAAAGTGGAGATACAGCAATACAGCTCCTAGTTTTTGCAGTTTCAGTCTGTTTGTTTTTGGTTCTGCTGCGATAATCTGTTGGAATCGCCTGCGTTGTGAGTTTTTCTCCTGTATCTGATTGAATATGGAAATGAACCAAAGCATTAGCTGATTAGATTACCCACTCTGTTGGCAGCGTTTGAGAGGTCAGAGACTCTGATGACTGATCTGCATAAAAGAATAATAATGTTCCGCAGCTCACTTTGATATCCATATGGATTATATCTCAATATTGGGGCAATGAATCGAGAGGCTTTGCAGATAAACACAGCAGCTCGTGAGCAAAAGTGAATTAAAACTGCAGAAGAGGGGCAGATATTTAAACTGGACCTCCGTGACTTTGAAGTGTACTCATTGTGCTACAAACTAAAACAAAAAAAAGAACAAGTTACTCAGTGAATGACATGGCAAATGAGCAAGTAAATTCAAAGCCCTTTAGTTTTGTTAGTAGTACTTGCCAACAGTGACATAATGATAATCTGCTGTAATCCTTGTTTGTATGCATTCTTATTTTAATCTGCGCATAATCTCCTCTTTTAGTCCCGTCGTTGTGGTAGTGACTCTTTCGCCTGGTTGAAGAGTTGTGTGTATTTTTGTTTGACACTTGTACGCACACACAGAGCAGGGACTCTCCTAGTATCCATGGGTTTATACGGGACCGTGCTCAGTGCAGCAGAGAGGTGGGCACTTGAGAGTTTTCGGTTCCCTTACTTCTGATGAGGGATTTAGTAATTAGTCAAAGCTGAAGAGGAGAGATGGATGATCTTTGTGTGTTGTGACAGAGAGAAGCTGCGTGAAAATTGCATTTGAAAGTTGAAAGGTTATTTATGAACTTCCTGTCATTCCCAAACTGTCAGCTTTCTCATATTTTCTTTTTTTTTATTTCTACCTAGCTGACAGATGAAGCTTAAATTTGCATAATTTTTTAACACCGCAAGTAACACTTCCCTCTTGATAGTAATGCTGATTTGACAGTTGGTCAATCAGCCTCTTTTGCATGCTATCGTTAACATTATACTGCCTAACCAGAGTCCGTGCACTGCACTTACTGTGATGTTTTCTATTTTTAGGCAACGTTAATGTTTCTGTAGCTTTAGATATAACGATGGTAACACAAAGCAATCACGGGCAACCTACTGTGACAGCATTGAGTCATGTGTTACTCTGCGATTCCTGCTCCTATATCGAAAAGGCACTTAAACACTTGATGTATTAGTGTGAGCAGATTCATGAATCCACAGGTTAAATCACTCCTGATGCACTGCGTTAAGCAGATTAGCATTGATGTAATTATTTGGGTGGTTTTTTTTTATGTTATTATAAAAGAGGTTTGATTTGTAAGGCAGTAGATCTAAACAGCAGTGACAAACTGTGCCCTCGTGTAGTCGTTAGAAAGGGTTACACGGCAGCATAGTTACCAATACAAGTCTACCCGGGGCTGGTTGTGACCCCGAGGGTCCAGCAGACTGTCTCCCTGGAAAAACCGCAACACAGACGTGTTCAGTCAACACACAGAAACCACTGAACCGTTTCAGTCAGGCCAAACAAGCTGACGGGGGAATCATTCAACCGAACAGCGATCAGACATGACTATGGGCAGCTTTTGGGGGGTCAGGTTTGGATGACCTTCTGCACATTCACTGTACAAATAGATTTTTTTTTTTTGGTGTGTGTGCGTGGGTGTTTAGTCTAAAATGAGAGCTTTACAGTTGAACCAAAGGTTGGCTGGGTGTTAGTTTTGACACGCTATCACAATCCGCTTGTCAAATTATGATAGTGGACAAAAATACAGATTAGTTTGCAGGCATGTTACAAGCGACGATATACAGGAAAATATTCCTTATGTGAAAGCTAAATGGTACGATCCACGTTTTATAGCCATTCCCTTCCCGCTCTTTATTCCATACTACAGTATCTGTCTGTCTTTCTGTTAATGCGACCTCTGTTACCTAATTGCAGTTACAGTGAATACTGCTGTGCCGAAGTCCTAATTATAGCGATGAATGTTTCTTGGCTTCATGTGAGGATTTGTTCTGTGCACTCGGAGCCCGTTTGGTTTGGCTTCCTCCTGCAAAAAAAATCTGAAACAACCCACACAGCACCGGGACTCACATTAGCATGCCCACATCTCTACCACCAGACTCTGGAGGCTCTGCTTCTTTTTACTTTGCATGACAGATCTGTTTGCATTTTATCTGTAGTGAGATAGCAGGAAAAGGCTGACAGGGCTGCAGAGTTAAAGCAGATGGAGGCGCTGGTAGTGCGTGCTAAATGAGGGCTGCGTGTTGTTTTTAGAGTTTTTATAGAACAGTATCATTAAGAAGCTACATGTGTCCTTGCTTCCTAGAGATGCATGCAGCGAAGCGTTAAAGTTTTGTTTTTTTTGTTTTTTTTACATTTATTCTCTTTGTGATACTGTCCTTTATCGGGAGGAGGAAACTGCACTTCCCTGTTTGCAAACTTCTACACGGGGCGAGGAAGAGCAAAGCAAACCCGACTGATGAAATAATATAATCTAGTCTGTGTCCTGGCAGGCTGGGTTATAAACAGGCTTCAGTTGATCTGTGCTGCCTGCAGCTCTTTCTTTCTGCTTTTCATATGATTCAAAACAGGACATCATTTTCTTCCTGAGAGGAAGTACATCCAACTGATTAGACCCGCAATAGAGATGAAAATCAGGCACGCACGGGAAAGTGCACAATAACACACACTTTCGAGATCTTAGGCTGGGTTAAGTATTTTGCATCGATTAGGGACTGCTGTGGTTTATAGTTCAGCAGTCATGTGTGAGGCCACACATTCATTACAACAGCCACTCAGTACTTAAATTAAGTGGACAGACACAAACAGACTTGTGTTTGTGAGTTTGCCCTCTTTAAAGTCTAAGGGATACCCAGCATAGAAACTTCCAACAGATATCTCTACACCTTCCCTTCCCCCAATATCTCCCAAGGTCACATGCTCAAACAGGAAGTGGTTGGCTGCCTTTGTGGTAAAGAAGAGACCCTCAGATGGAAAGCTTTGTGTGTGTGGTTTTTTTTTTGTTGTTTTTTTTGGTGCAAGAGCGGCGATCCTAAAAAGGAAGTTGACTATAGTACTGTTCTTGTTATTGTTAGACCTGGAGATTCCTGATAAGCAACCATAAGGGTGAGACAGACTCAGATAGTAGGGAGATGGAAAGGAGCAGGCGATGACTGACACAATGCATCCCTAACCACCCCACCCACCCCTCAGTACACCCTCGCTGACCTCTTGTTGACTCCCTCCTCTCTCTTTCTCTCATAAGTGGTTTCATGCCCACAGCAAGATGGCCCGAATGCTACGAACTGGCCAATTACAAACGCGCCAAGGGTGACTCTCTCTGTGTGAGAGCAGGGCAGAGCGGTGATACCAACTCGAGGGGAAGGGCATCAAAGGAGACGTAAAGATAAACGGACGGTGGGAGAGAGTAAGGCAGGAAGCAGGTTGAAGCCCAGTGTTTTTCCGCTCTTCAGATCCTGGCCTCATCCTGTCTGCGTGCGTCTGTTTGTAGTAATCAGATGACCCTAGACAAAATTACCAGATCGGTCACAAGGGTGTCATGAATTACCACCTCAAGACAGCTTCCAGGCAACTTTTTAGCTTGCTTGTTTTCTCTTCTTTTGTAAGTAAGGCTGTACTAACGCCGGTTGCGGCCTTGTTTCTGAATAGGCCAGTTAGTCATGTTGCAATGGCCAGATCGACACACTGGAATTATCCGCATTTACTTCCCCATTATCTGCCAGGATAACCTTAAATTCTCCACTTGACGATTTGTCATTTCCCAGGAACCTAATGTTATGCTCTGGGAGCAAAGAGTGTTTTTATCCCTAGTTTCTGTGTTATACTTTCTGTGTTTGATATTCGTTAGACCCCAGTTCTATTGCATATCCTTCCTTGCTTAATCCTGCAGTGTTTGTTTTACACACACGCCCGCACATGCATACAATATGAGAGTTTGAAGTTGTACTCACCAGTGCATGTGTGGTGCTCTGTGAGCTGTGGTTGCCTGGCAAACCCACTTCCGTAGATCCACAGTTAAATATAATTTAGTAATTAAGCTTCAGTCATTATCCATAACAATGATGGTGTCGAACAATACCGGGTTTCAGCCATTTTACTCCTAGCGCTTCACAATAGACTAAAAGACAAAAGATGACATCACCCATTGTTTTGTGAACTTGCATTTTAAGGCTTGAAGTTTAGCATTGTGGCTGCCACCATTTATTTTTATTGAAGCTAAAAGTGGATCAGCTAATGCTTAAAAGAGTGACTAGAAAAGGGCATCCATATAATCGACAGTCTTCTATTAACATATAGATACAGTAACCAGAACTAGACCATAGACCTTCAACTACCTGCCATTTAAAGCAACCGCACCCCCAATAATGCAGAACTGGAAGCCTTAATGTGTAATAAACTGGTGAATCATAAAAGCATTCACCTCCTGTGGTTTTATTGTTAGAGGTGGGAAGCATCAGACACCACATGATACAATATTATCACAAAACTTCAATCACAATCCAATATTATTGTGACTTTTAGTATTTTGCATATGCTGAGTATTACAAAAACTTATTACAATTTAGCACAGTTGGTATCTGTTTTCTCCAATGAAATAAAGTTATCTCACTTTTTTTTTTTTTTTTTTTTTTTTGTGCATAATGAGATTGTCAAACATACCAACAAACCTGCCACGAATGTTCCCGTAAGACAGTCACGCTATCAGAGAGCAGCTGAATGGGATCAAGTTGACAATTAAACACAGTCTGTTTCTGATAATAGAGCAATTACTGTGATAAATAATTGAAAATATCATACCTGTTGCTGTTTACATAGAGAGAAATTTACATTTAACAGAAATTCGGGTTTAGCCATTACATGTATGCTCAGCAATCTTCCTGTTCTGTAGGAATATAACAGTAATAATGCTCCTGGCTGTAAAACATTTGCACGTCGGATTCAGTAAAAGCACCTTGCACATCATATCCCACCTATATTTTGCATTTTTTGGCTTTTCAAGCCCAGAGTTTCCGCTTCATCTTGCCCAGTTGATCCTTATTAACTAAAGCTGCTCCGTTAGCAGTGCAGATCTGAGGGTATGGATACCATCTCCTCTCATCTGTGACAACCAAAACACACAGTAGCAGTGAAAGCATTTCAGCGGCCGTGCTCTCATCGCCAACACGAGTGCCTGGAACTCATCACTGTCAGCATTCACACACGTTTTATACCTGTGTCACCATGCCAAGTCAGGGTAATAGTTTTAATGGAGTGCCACTCTCTTAATGCAAATATACAGTGTGATTTAGTCTGATTTATTACCTTGTGATGGATGCATAAAGTGTGCGTTTGCCAGACAGTTCGCAAAGAAACTGCAGCGGGTGCCATTGTTTACTGCCACGCGGCCTACTTTTCCTACTTCTTCCCTTCCCTCCTTCCTCCATCCCAGCCTCTGTTTTCAACTTCCTTTTTCCGTCTGTCTCTCTTTCCCGTATCATACGCGGCCAAAAACATTGTTTGTGTGTTTTGTAGCAGAATGGGCTGTTGGCCATCCCCGGTTATTTTTATCCTGGTTTGTTACTGAGGCACTAGAAGAGCAAAAGTGGCTGTCTGTTCTGCCTACGTCTTTACATTTTCAGTGATACATAATCACTCTGTCTTCTTTGTTGTTGTTTCTTTCCGCTCTCAGTTTGCCCACATCCTATCAAAGGAATCAGTTACTTTATGCATGAAGTTGTCAAACAAGCCCGTGATAAACATCTACACCGATGTGAAGCTTTCCACGTCGATAAGACATCGACTAGCATCTGCCTTTGCTGCCGTGTCATTATTTCACCCGCTGTATTTCCAGTAGCAATGACGGGCCTTTTTGTTGTTATAATACAAGGACACTGACCCACTTGTAGGTCGTGTTTATGCGAGTGTGCGTGGTACGTTTTTTTTCCCAGTGAGGTAGCCTCATACTGTCACATCTCATTGCGTTGTGAAGGAAGCCTCCAGACGATCTGCGTCTCTCTCGTTTCACCTCGTGGGACTCATATTCGCGAGCTTGTCAGGAAGAGTGTAATTAAGTTTCAAGAACCACGTGTTTGCGGTGTTTTCCCCAGTGATGCTGGTGATATGGGTGGCAAGTAGGGGTGTGGCTAAAGGGAGGTCTAGGGTAGCACAGCCCTACTACAGTATATGATGTTAAAGGAAATAAATTGAAAGCTATTTTTACGTTTTGAAAACTGGACCCCCCTCATTTGCCTCAAAGTGGTCCAAGCCTGCCGTTTCCTAACTCCATTTCCACCAGTTGCCCACTATAGTGTCATGGGGCAGTACCTGTCTATGTTTCTCAGGTGGATTTTTATTCTGAAATATTTTTTGACTTCCTCTTTAAAAATATCCTGGAAACATCGCTTGTTGAGTTATGTTGCTGTTGCGTGTTAGTTGTACATCGTATCCAGTGTTGGGAAGGTTACTTTTAAAATGTATTCCATTACAGAATACAGAATACATGCCCTAAAATGTATTCTGTAACGTATTCCGTTACGTTACTCAATGACAGTAACGTATTCTGAATACTTTGGATTACTTAATATATTATCATGCTTTTTACAGCAACGTGAATGTACTATTGCTGTGTGATTTATTACTATTACTGAAGGTCCGCGACTCCGAACTGTAGTAAAGGGACCTCTGACTGATACGGCGGGGTCCCTGTCGGCTTGTAGCCAAAAAATAGCTTTACTTTGTTGTGTGGGTCAACTTTTCTTGCGAGAGACAGAGAGAGGAGTTGAAAGGCTGCTTAATGTTTCGGAGGAAAACACGAACACGGTGTACAGTCGAGTCTTAATAGCTTACTTACAACTGGGCTCGTCAGGCACTCTTCTTGGCTGCAGTGGTTATTATTATATTTACATGCTTCCAGCTCCCGTTTTTCCTCGACGACAACTCGTACCTTTCCACTCGCCTTTTTCTCCCTCCTCGCGCTCACAGACCCATAACGTGTATGACAGTCTATTCTCCCTGCAACACGGACTACACTGCCCATGATGCAACATTCTTTAGAGCTATGCTTGTAGCATTCTGCCTGTTAGCTTAGCACAACAACAAGGAAAAGGCGCTCTCTCACCCAGGAAACACACAGCCGCAGAGAGAGAGCGTGTCGCCCTGTAACCATGGCAACCGTAACGCTGCCGCCTGGAACAACAGAACGTAGCTGTCAAACAAAACCCAAACAGTCCTGACCCGCCACAATATGAAACAGGAAAGTACCGCAGTGTAATCCATTTATTTCAACAAAGTAACTGTATTCTGAATACCACCTTTTTAAACGGTAACTGTAACGGAATACAGTTACTCATATTTTGTATTTTAAATACGTAACGGCGGTACATGTATTCCGTTACTCCCCAACACTGATCGTATCCGAGTGCATGAACCTGTAGGAGACTTTGGAACAACATGTTAGAGCTGCAGGTACCCACGAGTATTGATGCTCTTCTGAAGGCTCGTCAGAATAAAGCAGGCCCTCCTTCCTTTACCTGCACTCTTCTCTGCTCTGCTTTGTTTATAAACCTTCAGTGCTTGTCAATATCTTGTAATCAGCTTTTATTCCACTCCACATCTTCTGCAGCCAGCAGTAAAAAAACAAAAACCTCCAGACTAGTTCAGTAAGTCAGTCTGGAGGATTGTTTTGGAAATCCTCCCTCGTGATTCCCCGCTTTCTTTGTGTCTCCTCTCAGAAGCCTGTCTTCCGGCGTTTTTCAACATCTCCCTCACTCCTTCTCTCTCCCTCCTCGGCTTCTCTCTTTCAGTCTGCTCCACTCAGCTGCTCCCTCGTCTCGATATGCTCCTTAACCTCTTACCTTCCTTCCTCTCGGCGTTCCCTCCCCCCCTCCCCTCTCAGATTTAACAGCGTCTGTTAAATCTTTTTCCATTAAGCCGTATGAAACATTTATGCTTTTCTCCACCTCGTCCTTTACGCTCACCTCACGAGTGTCTCACACAGATACAGAGTTAACAAAAAGGGAGGAAAAGAAAAGACTCATTTAGAAGCACATGGGGGCCACATGTTGTGCAGATCAGTCTTTGTGTCAGACCTTTGTGTGTGTGTGTGTGTGTGTGTGTGTGTGTGTGTGTGTGTGTGTGTGTGTGTGTCTGTCTGCACTGGTGCTTACAGGATATCTGCATGCTGGTCTGTGTGTCAGTGTGTGTGCGGTTGTGTTGCTCTGCTGACAGTAAGTCTAGCTGTCACCTACAGTCTCTATCTCACACACACAGACTGCCCCAAATTAAATCCTTATACAGCCCCTTTTTATACACACACACACACACACACACACACACACACACACACACACACACACACACACACACACACACACACACACACACACACACACACGCACTTCAGCTCAGACTTATTAATGCCCTTCCTATAATTCTTTAATCCGTGTGTGCAAGGTGTGTGCGGGACGTTGAGCCATTTTCACTGCCAAAAGAAAACCTACCGCTTTGTTAATGTGCCCACACAGCATGTTTTGCCTGTCCATGTGTGGTTGTGAGTCTGACTGACTTGTGTGTGTTTTGTGTGACGGGATAAGGGGCAGTCAGGCAGGTGCAGAGACAGCTGGTGTGGGCAACTCTAACCGAGGGGGAGGACGAGAGCGAGGGAGAGATTCCTAGAGAACGACATGAATATAGGGGCAGCAATTGAGCTGCAAAAGAGCTCGGGGGGGGGCACAGAGTGTTTGTACGAGTGTGCGTGCCTGTGTTCTTGTCGCCAGCGGTGAAGAGCTTGGCTGGAGCACACTGAGCCAGTGTGTGCGAGCGAGGCAGATGGAGAGACGGGGACTAATAAAGCTTTTTAATAGTGCGACAGATTAATCGGAAGAAAGAATTGATTGGATAAGGAGAAACTGAGACGAAGATGAACTCGCCGCGAACTGCTTTCTTTATCCTGAAGACTAATTCGACGTTAGGTGTGAGCCTGATGAAGCTGGGCGATGACTGATTGGCTTATATTAGGTGTATAAATGTGTATTTTAATTTATGTGTTACTTTACTTTAAAGTACAAGTATTCTAAATGTGAATGCAGCTGTAAAAATTCCCGATTCAAAGGAGCAGATTTCCCACTTTCAACTGGTTTTTACATGAATACAACATGGGTGGCCATCAGCAGTTAGCACCCTAGCTTTCAGTAATGAGCTGTCTGTAAATAGTAATTATTCTAAAATAAATGTTTCCAGTTTTGCACAACAGATTTGAAGGAGGACTCTTTAAAGACCTGTTAGAAACAGGAACTCGTCTGGATCCTGTGTCTGTAACTGTCTTTCTTCTCAGGTGTTAGCTTTAGGACATGCACCTGTTCTTACTCGATCTCAAACATCCAAGCTATAGATGGATGGATAGCTTTGTTTTGCCCACGTAAACCTGAGAAATGATGGGAAATGAGCTAGCTCGGCCCTCTCCACAGACAATAAAACACTGCAGCGCCTCGCCTTTGTGAATCTTGACACAGTGGACACATGAGATGCCACCTCCTCCTCGCTGTGTTTTTGCTAAACTGAGCTAAATAGCTGGTAGACGAGCACCCCTGTCTCCTCGTGTAACTCGTGGGATGAAAGCCAACTACAAACGTCAGTCCATTCATTTTAATAATTTTGTGTGGCAAAAAGTAAAATACCTTCGCACTGGTGCTTCTAGCCCCCAAACGGTATCATTGCTCTCTGTGTAACAGCAACTAAGCACAGCTTTTAACCAGATTATTAATTCTTTTATTTTTTTAGTTTTCCAACCTTGAAAATAAACTATTTTTTCATTCAAGAAGATTTAAAAAAAAAAAAATGAAACCTGTCTGTGCTGTTTTTCTTCTCTCTTTGTCTCTCTCTGCCATGTGCTTTGGGCTGATGGAAGCACGCCGCCCTCTAGTGTCCACAGCCGGACACTCATCAATAACTGTACCACGTCATACAGAGAGAGAAATGCTTACGCTTGCTGGTCTATTTGCAGACAACCACATAATATAAACACAGGCACTAAGAATAGACAGGATGAGGATTTCTTTCCATGTGTTCGTGGAAAGAGGTTCTCTAGCATTTTTATAAGGAAGCCTGGTGGATGTTTGGTCTCTGATGGTGCTCTGCTTCTCTCCTTCTTTTGTTACATGTGCTATAGGAAGAGGCCATCCCTGAGCTGGAGATAGATGTGGATGAACTGCTCGACATGCCCAGTGATGTTGAACGGGCAGCCAGGGTCAAGGTAGGACACACGTGCGCACCTGTTTCAGAGCATGAAAGATGGCTGCAAACAGCAGTTATTTCATCCTGTTTTTCCCTGTTTTGTAGGATTTGCTGGTTGACTGTTTTAAACCTACTGAGGTAAAACACAGTCCTTCTTCACTCCCCTGCTCATAAACTCCCTCTGCCTCTTCAAGTGAACGTTTCTGATGTGCATATTTGTCATTCTGAGTCCCCGCATGTGTTTCTGTCCTTGCCCTCTCCCCGTAGGACTTCGTCTCAGAGCTGCTCGACAAGATCCGAGGGATGCAGAAGCTCTCCACGCCTCAGAAGAAATGATGGCATCCTTCCTCCCTCCATCCGACATATTCCCCTCCACCTCAGCCCTCACCTCTCGTCTTCCTACCACAGCTCACGCTATTTTTTAAAAATCTTTTTTGTCTGTTTTCTTCCATTAAAGTTCATGAAATGTTGCAACTTGTTTCTGCTTCTAGTTAGACCCTCTCTTGTTGTTGCCTGGATCCAGCCCCATATGTCGCTTTTCTCTTTTGTTGTCATGTTGTTGGACTTTCTTCATAAAAACCATCAGCCAAGAAGGGGAGAAAAAAGACAAATTAAAGAGTGAATTAATTCAAAAGCGACTCATTGGTCTTAATCCAGGCATTCTCCTTCCTCCTCTTTTCCTACTCCTACCCCTCTCTCCACCTTTTTTTTTCTTTTTTTGGCTCTGCTACCCGTTCCCATCCAGCTCTACTTCCTCCCCACCCACCCCTACACCATCTTCCATCTGTCTGAGGAGGAAGAGGAGACGAGTCCCCTAATTACTGCGAGCAGAGTGACCGAGATCGAGAAGAAGAACGAGAGAGCGCAGATGCCAAAAAGACAGCGGAAGGGTGAACGAGGAGGAGGGTTAGAGGAAGGAAGAAGCCAATCAACTCGCTTCTGTCTCACCAATCTTTACGTTGCTGTTTTTGAGGGTTTTAAAGTTGACCCAGCCGCCCATTATAATTCTTTCCATACTTCCCGGTTCAATTTGAGGGCTTCACTTTAGTTTTTTTAAATTAACTCTTTCGGGGATCAGTACAGTCTTTTGCTAGTTATCCCCCTCAATCAGAGGCATTGCTGCAGTGGTGCATTTAGAGACTGTCGTTTTTTTGTGCGTGTGTGCGCATGTGTGTTTGTGTGTTTGAGAAGTCTGCACTATGTCATTTTGAGGGGAAGAAAAATCGGAACCACAAAGAATAATTTATAGTGTATCTTTAGCACGGCAAAGAGGGGAAATTTGAAGCCTGGAAAGGGTCACTGGCTTGTTTTTGGTGGTCACGGGCTTAAAAACACTGATCCTTTGGAAGCAAGTTCTCTTTAGGCTGGATGTCAAAGTAGAAAGTTTCTTTTTCCTCAAATGCGTAGAACAGTCACGAGAGGCTCCTCAGAAGCCGCTGCACATACAAACGTATGTCTGTGTCGCTAAATGCTACGTGTGTGTTGCTACATAATGTACAGCAACATTTGTCATAGGAGTGTTTTTGGGCCTGTATATTCTGCTGTTCTGTATGACAGATTAG
Source organism: Maylandia zebra (assembly GCF_041146795.1). Lineage (NCBI taxonomy): Eukaryota > Metazoa > Chordata > Actinopteri > Cichliformes > Cichlidae > Maylandia > Maylandia zebra. The sequence continues at coordinate 43,298,991 of NC_135169.1, read as the reverse complement.
ATTTTTAGTATAGGACTGGTTCCTGTTTCGTTTGGGGGTTGGGGGGGGGTTCTGTTTTTGTTTCCTGGATGCATTTTTTTGTCACACGGACACACACTGACAGTCCAACAAGGGGTCCCAAAACAAAGCTGCCTTTTTTTAAATCACTGCCCCTAACCCTTCCATCTCATTCTCACAATTTCTCCTTTTTTCTAAAACATTAGACTAAACCATTATACTTTTTTGAGGGGGGGCGTTCAGAGCAGCCACATCTCTGACATTTGTCCTCTGCCTGACATGCCAGTGGAATCACCGCTAACATTGCTCAAATCAAAGCATGCATTTTCCTTTCTCTGTCACACACACGCACACAGCTTCTCGGGGCGGAGGAAGCGGAAACGCATCGGCAAACACAGCTGCCTCTAGCACAGATGTGCACACACACAAACACCAGGCACAGTCAGAGAGAGAGGGAGACGAGGCCATAGTCCACCGCTGCCCCCCTCCATCCTCCCGGTGCAGCTACCAATCCTCTCAGAGAATAAGCCATCTGTTTCTGATCCTGGGCCAATCAGATCAGAGACCGAAGCCCATTGGTTAACAAGAGAAGCAGCGAGATTTCGCTGTGGTTCCTGTGACCGATTGCTAACACCTGCAGTGACAGCAGACCTTCGCTGTCTGCCTCTTTCTCTGGTAGAGCCAAAAGGCACATGTGTACACACATCCCCCACTTTTCTCTTTTGCCTTCCCTCATCCCATCATCCCACAGTCACCCTTCTCTCCTCCCTCCCTTTTTCCTTTCTTTTTCATTTTTTGTTTTTTTATAAAGAGATGTTGCCTTAGGTATTATTTATGTTACACAAACCAAATAAACAGGAGACATTTTTCTTTTAAAGGGTAATGCAAGCTGCTGCCATGTGTGAGCAGACCTGCAGTGTGTGGGGAAAAATCTTGAATCTTCTGTTGGTCCTTATATACTCTTTCTTCTTTTTCTGGAAAACAAACTGAGATTCTGTTTTTTGATTTGTTGTTTTTTTTAAAGAAGTGAGTGTTTAATACTTAGGCCTTGATACAGTGATTTTTGTTTAGGTAAAAGATGTTCTTTGCATTTACCATTTGAATACTGCTCTGTTTCTATCGTGATCATGACACTTCTTGACACCCGGCCTTGGATTAACACGTAGTTGAACAAAAAGAAAAAATCCACTCAGATGCATTTTGGTGCGATTGCTTTTGCCTTCCCTGCTGGGACATTTTTGATCGGTCAGATTTTACCAGGCAAGTCCAATCAGTAGTTGAAATTTGAGTGGATTTTCATTGCTAAATCCAGGTTTGGATTATTATACCTTCGTAGACTGTTATTGACAAGTCTGTTTTGTGTTTTTTTTTTTACTGTTGGGGAAAATTGCAAAAAACAATATATATACTGATTATTTTCATTGAGGCTAAATACAAGAGCTAAACCATGCCATTTGGAGGAGTGGTGTTCTTTAGATTTTTTTTTTTTTTTTTTAAGACTGATTAGACCAACAAACCAACCAACAAATGTAGCAATATCAACAACAGGTCTTGTTTTTGTCCAATTTTGTTACACTTTTATGCAACTTTAATAAAAACATGTAAAATGGACATTTTTCTCTGTGTGGTATTTTATTATAGTACTTGGTACTGTTTGTTAATCCTTCTTCTAGAGCCCTTCTGCCTCACTTTGATGCCATCTTGTGGTTACTTGGTATAACAGCTACATCGTCCACCTGCTGAGAAGGTGAGGATGTCTGGGGATACCTGCAGGAATACCATCATACTTGGAGGATGGTTAATATAAGTTAAGTGAACGAGTGCATCATGCCATTCATAACTTTTCACCAAAGGTTCAGGGAACAACGAGAGCAATGAACAGAACAGGATAAATGATTTGATGTTTTAAACATTGCAAGGACGTTAGGACAGACGTTTAGTTCACGGCTCCAACATTACCCCACCAGCAAAAAAAGGAGAACTTTGGGGAAGAAATTGGGATCCTTCTCCTATGTATGGGGTTTATTTACACCATCACACCCCTGAATTACAGCGTCTTACAAATGCAAACCCAGCCTATTTGACCACACTACCATAATTAAGTATAGGGGTGCCAGAGCAGCTGCACAGTGCTGGCAGTGGAAGAGCAATTGAAAAAGAATAACAAATGGATCGTACAGTACTGCGCCCTGTACACACTATGCTAAGCTACATGTCTATAAGTATTTTATAATTAAATATTTGTCTTAGATCTCGGACTTTAAATTGTATTATCAGATTTGCGCCTCGTGAATGAAAATAAGTTCAATTATAAACCGCATTTTTAGAATCATATATGTAAAATTTTGATTATTTTTTATTTTGTTTTATATTTTAAAAAGCAATTTTCTCCAGTTGTAGCATTAGGTTTTTATATTATATTATATTATATTATATTATATTATATTATATTATATTATATTATATTATATTAAAGCAAAGTCTTAGGTCAAACAGCTCCAAATCCTTGTTGCAAACAACGGGTATGCTGAATTCTATAGTATTCATGAAGAAATATGTTTGTCTTCCTTAAGTGTCCTCTTTAAATAATTACATCTATCTTCATGAAGTTGTACCAAAACACCTTATATCACCGAGACAATGTGTTTCTCACTATTATACGCACTCGCAGTGGGTTATAAGCCATCTTTCTCGCCCAAAGATAAACATTTCTTCATTTTGTGAATAATAAGGAAGACAAACTGGATTATAATTGGCTTACTGGATCTGGTTGCGTATTTCTGATTGGACAAGAGACCTTCGGGTTGATCGCTGCTATTGGACAGTTTAGTGCTCGGTCTCCGCGCTCATTGGCTGAACTTCCGGGCTTCAGAGTCCGGCAAAGTGTGGAACTAAAGAAGACTGGGACGAAGAGGAAGTACTTTTTAAAATGGAAATACAGTAAATCATACTTGAACTTTTCGCAGCGGAACAACAGGACGCGGTGAGCGAGCTTTTCTCTTGACTGTCACATTTATGGAAAGAAGGGTTATTTGTTTACAAACAGCATCGCCTACATCTGTGGACGGATAACGTTATTTGTTAATCCGTACGCTGTAGGAAGGTAGGGTCAGTATGGAAGCCCCTCCGGCGATGCTTCACTGAGTTTGATGGTTGTTTTTCTTCTACGAACCGGCACACACTCTAAGAGAAAACACTTGGCCATTAAATAAGATGAGTATTCGGACAATGTGATGAACAGGCAGTCATTCCGTCGCTGCGGGGTTTCAATTGTTAGCTAGTGTTGCACTTGACTTGTCCGTGGTGTAGTTCCCGCTAATTTTAAAAGAAAATGCAACAAAGGCGTCTCTGTTATTTTGAGGGGAATTACAATTAATTTCGCGTTCAATACAATAGGTTTCAGGCTAATTTGGGCATTTTATTTTACTCTATGCACCGCCGTAGCTGTTATAACGTACACGGTTTTACTTTGACATCCCGGAAGCTAAAAGATAAAGTTAGACCGATTGAGATGGGACTTCCGGTAAGGTAACAAATAAGACCCCCATTAATTGTTGAAGCCAAATTGTGGAGCAACTTTAAAGTGATATTTCAGTTATAAACTTTTTTCTGAAGGTCTGTTTTATGAGGGATAAGCAAGACTGCGTTATTTTAGCTTGTTGTTGCCTGTATGTCTGTGAGGCCGGTCATGTCATTTCCGGTGTTGTGTTGTGTTTTTTGCAGTTCACTTGCAGGTTATGGAGGCCATACAGTAGCTCGGGGGTCCCACGTCCTCAGTCTGCTGTTAAACCTTATTCCACTCCGTCTACTGAGTAAGCAAAATTTCACTGTTATTAATCCACGGGCAGGTCTTAGTTTTAACAGCACAATGTTTTGCCTTGTTTTATTTTTTACAGACTGTAAAATATGAAATCTGACCCCTGACAATTTATGTTATTTTCAGATGTATTCGTTGTTGTAAACATCCCAGTCAGTGTTTTATATTTTTGAGTTTAATGTTGTTGGGACATTAATTGTGTGCTTATGCAGCTTTTTACATATAATTTATAACATAATTGAATTGTCCACCATATTTTCTGGACAAAAATATGTTTTTGAAGTGTGATTCTTTATAAAGTCTATATTTAGGATGTGCCCTTTGGAGTTGTGTGTAGCGTAAGTCAAGAATAATTCAAACACGGATGTCAATGAAATAAAGTTTAACAGACACTTTGGTAATATATCATTATTACTATTTTCATTATTATTATTTACTTATTTATACAACTTTTTTAGAAAAATTATATATGCACCCAACAAGTAAGACTTAGCTTACATGAAGCATAATTTTCTGGGTTAAATTGCAGTACTTGTAAACGAGCTGGTATTTATAGTGGCTTTCAGCTCAATTAATTTTCTACTGCAAGTCTCATTCATCCAATCACACACACACATTCATACAGTACTTTTCTCTAGCGACTTTCCAATTGGTAGACAACCCGCTCTGCCACCTGAGCCACAGCTGCCCCCATCTACCTGAATGTTTGTTTGTTATGCCGCTTAACATTGACCTATGAATTATTCAAGAAAATTAACCTAACTCAGTTGATGAACCAGTGGTGTGTCTACACATAACAGGAAGCAGGCAAATTTGAATTTTGTTTTGGCTCAAACTGCCTTTATCTTCGAGAGAGGTACAACACCGAGTATGCAGCTGTCTATAAAGCACAGTGGAAATGCGAACACAAAAAGTAGCTTCAGATTTTCAACATTATCCCAATTTTAAAAAATGTAGCTAAAAGACCTCCAACAAAGCACAATATGCAAGAAAACTGTTCCAGCTAAATGTAGAAATAACAGACTTGTTTCATCACTTGAGGCAAAAACACATCATCGAGTACACCCAGGCTACAAAGGAGGAGATACTAGCAGCTGGTGGTGTGTGACCCAAATGTAAGCAAATGACTCCACCGAGCGCAGCTGGAGCACTCGCTGGTCGCACTCCACATGACAGGAAGAGCAAACTGTGGATGGAAATTACAGATGCAGCTACATGTGGCAGAGAAGGGTTTTAAGCAACAGGTTAAAAACTTTGGCCCAACGTACAACATCGCAGGCTGAATGTATTCTTTCATTTTATTATGTGACAATACTGTGCTATATTGTTGAGGCCATATTGCCCACCTCTTCTGCTAATGCAGTACAAACATATCTGGATAGAATTGGCTGTGTTGAGGAATAAATGTGGTCATACTAAATATTTACTTTCAAGCTTGTTAGAATTGTATAAATTCGATTTTTGCACATTTTTTTAAATAAATCGTTGCATCTATGGGCTCTGGGCTCAAGTTAAACTGCTCTGATGCCAAACTGCATTGCACCTGAATGCTTTAACACAAACAGTCTTTAGTTTTATGTGATATTTTTATTAATGCCGAACATAGTTTCCGGCTTCCATGCCCGCCCAACCCCCTGTGAAGGAGCCGGAGGAGGAGATGGAGGCAGAGGGTGAGTCGCAGCTCCCCGAGGCCAACGGAGAGGTGGAAGAACCCAGAGAGAATGAAGGAACAAGAGGGGGAGGAGCCGAGGAGACCATGGAGGAAAGTACGGAGGAGAGGGAGACCGACTTGGAAGATAGTGACGAGGAGGAAGAGGAGGAAGAGGAAGAAGAGAGCTCAGGTAAAAAAAACAAAAAAAACAAACTCAAAATGCTCCACTAACGTTTATACTGCTTATATAAAAAGAGAGACGCAATGTAATCGACGCCACCTTTTCTTTTTTCTCTTTGTCCTATGTAGAGATGGATGATGAAGACTGCGAGAGGAGAAGAGGAGAATGTCTGGATGAGATGATGGATCTGGAGAAACAATTCCAGGAGCTGAAAGAGAAGTAATTTTTGAAGCAGGGGGAAAAGGGATTCAACACTTTATCCTTCTCTTTTTTCGATGCCTGAGCCGCCTGTTGTTGAGGCTGATTTCACCGTGTGATTGCAGGTTGTTTCGGGAACGGCTAAACCAGGTGAAAGTCAAGCTGGACGAGGTGCTGACGGGAAAGGCCGGCGAATACAGAGAACCGCTGGCTGCACTACAGAACAGCATGCAGATACGGACACAAGTGGCTGGTACAGAAAAATAAATAAATAAAATCCTAATCAAGTCCAATACCACTGTAGTGCAAACAACCTTGGCTGCCATTTGTCTGTAGTGAGTGTAGGCTGTCAGGATGCTGTTTACCTAACGATATAACTGACGATATAATTGTGGAAATTGGCCGACATATCCTCAGCATAACCATGTATAATATCCACAAAACTTGAAAAGAGGTTAAAACACACACACACACACACACAACACGGTAATATTATGTTGAAGCACAGTACGTATCACTCCGCGAGGCTAGCAGTAGTGATACGGCCCAGCCCTAAGTAGAGCTAACATTTGTGGACTCGGACACTTGGCGAATAAACTTTCATACAGTGTGATGTGTGATTTTTATAGCAGACTCGAGCCTAACCTTAGATGGCATGATGTTAGTGTCTAATGTCTAATCTGCTGATAATAAGGAATTGCACCAACATCGGGAATAATCAAGAGTGTTTATGCTTGTTTTCATGTGTTTGTGAGTCCTGACTTCCTTTGTGTTCTCACTTTTTTGGTGAAGGCGACACCTGCTCAGATGAAAAAACAGACATTATTCTTGAGTCTGAAGCCATGAATGACACAAAGCTCGTTCCTGTGGATTTTTAGTGGATTTTCATCATTTTAAGTTTTGGATCAGTTCCAGCATCAATTTGTTGGAAGACTTAATTTCACACAAATCAGTGTATATTTATGAGTAATTAATTTTTCCTATTAAATAACCTAAAAAAACAACAACTGACCGTACCTTTAAATCAATAAGGAAAAAGTGTGATGCCTCAAGGTAGTTGTTTACCCAGAATGCATTTCTGGTTCAGGGTCCTATTAAATATTTAGATTGTTTTGGACCCTCCAAATGCAGCACTTACTTATAGAGCATTGCTAATGTGTGTTTAACCAAACAGTAATGGAGTAGCAGTGCACATAATGCCAGTATGACCTCCTCAGACACCTTTGGCTGTCTCTTTGTGCAGGAGTGTACAGGGAGCTGTGTCTGCAGGTCATCAAACACAAGCATGAATGTGAAGTGCAAGGAGCGAGGCAGCACCTGGAGGTAGCGCGCACGTGCACTCTCAACCGCATTCTGCTTTCCTACTGGAGACTTAATATTCTCAACTAAAAGAGAACTAACGCGCTTGTTTGTATCTACACGTGTTTTACAGAGTGAGCGAACGCTGCTGTTTGACGCCATGAAGGGCGAGCTACTGGAAAAGATAAGGAGGCTGGAGGAGGACAGGCAGAATATAGACCTCACCTCAGGTACGTGTCAATCGCAAAGCTGTTACGTACACATAAAGTACGCAAAGGTTATAAAACTGAAGTACTGAGTGAAAGTGTTCAAAACAATTCATTTTAGTGGAGTTGTATATGGTGGATTCTGTCTGTCCAGAGTGGAGCGATGAGCTGAGGGGCAAGAAGTGCAAAAGAAAGAACCTGCTGGGTCGATCTGAGAAGAAAAAGAAAGTAGCTTTGGTTTCAGGTAAGCACCACGTGTGAGGAGCCTCACCAGCGCTGATGTGTACATATACAGATGAGGAGATGAGCTCCCGTCTTATTGTTTAAGTGCTGCTAAACAGAGCAATATATGTTTTTAACATAGTTTTCCATAGCTAGTTTTTACCCAGATTTACTTTTCACATAGAAATTTCACGAGAACTATTATTACTTTATTATTATCTGTTTGTTGTTGTGCTGGAAGCCAAAGCAAAGACTCAGTTTTGCTGCGGACTGCTTGAGGTTTTGCTTCCACTTTGATGAGATTCCCAGTTCCAGACACTGAAGCATCCCCACAGCATAATACTTCCACCACCATGCTTCACTGTGGGGACGGGGTTCTTTGGGTTGTACTTCCTGTTTCCGCCAAAGTGCAGACATTTTTATATGGTGTGTAAATTGGAAGTTAACCCTTTATTACACAATTAAAACATATCGTCGCAGAGCAGTGGTCTGTGCTATAGCTTGATGAAAAGGTCATTTACTTGCAAGCCATTTTTGTCAGATATTTCCATTGGAAATCCTACAGAAGGCAAGAACACAACAACTACGATCAAAAGGCAGAATCATAGTTATTATTATTGGTTATATATCATTTTATATATTGTTTTTAAATTAAGCTTAGATTCAATTAGTTTCCAGAGTGTGTTTTCTTGTTTCTGTTTAGTTTTCAGTCTCAGTCTCTCAATATGACTGCCTCTGTCTCACAGGGCCTTTCATCGTCTACATGCTGAGAGACATCGACATCCTTGAAGACTGGACTGCTATCAAGAAGGTCAGAAATCACTTGTAAAAGTTCCCTTTGACTTCCCAGATTCTTCAGCTGTCAGTCGATAAAGATGCAGCTTCAGGGTGTGTACACCAGCCTGCGTCCGATCGTGTAAACAGCGTCTCTGTTTTTCAGGCGAAAGCAGCTCTGTCGCCACTAAAAAAGAAAGTTGAAAGTAAGTCTGCTCCAATCGTCTTTTATTAACGCAGCAAACTGAAAAGGTTTGGTCTCTAAACGATCCTGTTTTGTCTTTCAGAGCGGTGATGAAAGGCGGATCTGTGCAACAGCGACACCAAACTTAACACACACTCACGTTCCCAGCTATTTCCAGTTCAGGTTTTGTCTCGTTGAAGCCCAGCAGACTGTTGAGTTGTTTTTCTGCGCTTTTGATCCCACCTGCCTACCACCCTACTGCTTGTTTGTTATCTATTGCTATTTAAAAGACGTTCTTAACGATATGACAACCATGTATTTATAGAATGATTTATAATGCTGATTGAAAATCTAATCTTTTAGCACACAACCTTTTTGTCTGTCTTTTTTTTGTGTGTCTGTCGGTGTGAGTCAGAATCACTGAGACATACTCGGCTGTCTTGGATATGTTTGATCATATTGTGTTGTTGCAGTTGTGTGTTGTCTTGCACAAAAGTTGCTGACTGCCTGGAAGCTGGTGGGAGAGGAAGGAAAAGAAGCTTCTGATAAGCAATGTTCACATTGGACACCCAGCGACTGTGCAGAAAACACGCGTATCTGATCAAATGACATGAAACTCACTATCATCACGTGTTAATTACACCAATTAACAAATTCTAAGAGTTCATGAGCAGGACCGAATACACAGGCTGAACCATGTTTTCAGCCATCCTGACCACCGGCACATCTTTACACCATAGAAAAGGTGGCTAAGCAAACTTAAAAACGTCCAGCAGGTGGCAGAATTTATCTTTATTTTTAAAAATCTGTGATCAGGATCGTGACTGATTGTGAAATAAATAAATAAACTGGTTCTTATGCAGGTGGAAAATCAACATGTTTGAATGTTTCTGCTGAGCATCACCACAGGTGAGCAATTTATGTGAATGAATGCTGGGCAGCCCAGTGTGCATGAGGTTGGATTAATGCAGCTTTAAAATGTCCTCAGTTTGTTTTTGGGGGGGTTTGGAGGAGAAGCAGCAGGAACAGTGGAGAGTCAGCTACAGGTCACTGAAATGGCAGCTCCTGTGGAGGGAGACAGAAGGTTAACTAGCCACAAAACGCACTCAAAGACCAACGGCCTCCTCTCAGACCGCTACTTGCTCCTGCGTGTTCTGGGTTCAGTCTCTCTGGAAATAAAGGATCTTTTGATCTGTAATTACAAGAAGTGCAACTAAAAATAATCTTCAGATTAGTTTCAGCTGATCTTTAGGGCACCAGAGGAAATAAAAGGTGGTGACAGTGAGAAAGCTCATGATGGTGTGGTTGGGGGCAGCAGCCTAAGCAAAAAAGCCCAGAGCTCCCTCTCTGCCTCCGGGTCAGCTGAGACATCTCTCCGGGGTGTCCTGGGTCTATGACCCGACCTGAAGCACCTCAACTCAACTAGTGAATTTTAAAGCGAATACACAAGAAAATCATAAGTTCAAATCATAAATAGCTGGCACATGTAAATGTGCATCGCTTTGAGAAGTCAGTAAGGTGATAGTGAGCTAAAGCATGAGAGAGGTGGCAGGAACCCAGGCTGACCAGGTAAATATGTCCACATTTGAAACAAATACCCAAAACCCTGTTATAAAACGAAACATCTACCAACAAAGAAGAATCTGAGGAGTCAAATATTCACATCCTGGTCTGTGTACAGATCTTTAAAACTATGTCAAAAACATTTCACCTATAAAGAAAATTTATCTTTCCTCAGTTTTCTGTCGATTCAATACAGACAAAATAATGTTACATAAACTTTCTAAGAAATCGAACTAACATGCTCGTCCATACGTTGTTCCTACTCGTGTCCCTTTGCCTGATCGCAGTCTCTAGATCGAGGGTGTCACAGTGTACTGATGTGAAGTACAACTGGTGCCGGGCTTCATATTCACCTCTGCCCACTGAAATAGGACCATTTCAAATGATCTTTGCTGAAGGTGTGCCGTTCTTTGTCTTCACTCTCAGTCTAATTAACCTAACCTGCACATTTATATGCAGGTTAGTAGATCAAAGAGTTTGCATGAAGCTGAAAAAAACGCTCTAAAGGAGACATGTGGAGACCAGTGTGTGTGGGAATCATTTATTTGATGTGAGAGGAGTGAAGTTCAATTATGTGTTTACAAGGTAAAGACAGAGCTGTAGATAATGACAAAGTGCTTTCCCCCTCTTTCACTAAACTCCAGGTTAAAATCTTTCTTTGTCCTCTGGATTACATTTTTAAGGGTAGCTGTCATAAACATGGGTCTGCTTGAAGTTATACTCTCGGGTTTGTGGGAGATGGATTCAAGTTCCATCTCATTCCTTCATTTTTCCCTTCATTGTCTTGCTGATCCTTTTATCTCTCTCCTTCTTTCTTTTGTCAGACCTTCCTTCCTTTATCTAAGCTGCTGATCGGTTACTTTAAATGGGATGTTGCATCACAGTTCATGACTTCAGCATCTTCCACCTTCCCTCGTTTTTCTCACAGCTGCTTGCTGAGTTTACGCGCCTGCCTCTCCCTTGCTTCAAAGGCAGCCTTGATGTCTTTCAGCTCTTCCAGCTGCCGGCGGATTAGAGCCATGTCGAGCTGGGTGGCCTCGCACTGCTCCCTCAGGGCGGCCGACTCCGTCCTCAGCTGCGCGGCGGCGACGGAGAGCTGCTCGCTGCGTTCACGGCACTGCATCTGCATCCTCTTGGCGTCAGTGAGGAGGGACTCCACGCTCACCGCCACCGAATCGCACTGGTCGCGAGACATGTCCTGAGCGGGGATAGAGGGATGGATGGAGGTCAGGGGTCAAACCTGAATGGATCTGAGTGACGGTAAAGCTGGCGGTTGAAGGGCTCGCTCCTATTTAAATCTGAGATTTAAGGACTCAGCTCTGTTTTACAGATTTTGTGCCGTCTGATTTGGCAGGGGGCTGGAGCTTTCCTGCCAAAAACACAGATAAAGTGAATCAATAGCTGGCTGTTAAAAGTCCAGCACAGATCAACAGGTTTAAAACAGAACATTTGATCTGTGGAAAGTGAAGTAGCTTAAAGAGGCTTATCATGGCTTAGCCTGCAGTGTCCACTGCTCCTCTCTATGTTTCTCTTTTATCCTTACCCATCTCCAAAACTCGTGCCACTGTTTTGCTCTTTACAAAAACACTGATTTCTAAAATCACAGGTTGTTTTTTCTAATTAGCAGCCAAAGAGTAACAGCAAAGCAACATGTGACGATGTCTTACCACAGACTCCAAAATCAGCTTTATCTCGACCCTTGTGGTTTTCTTCTGAGACTCAGGTTGCAGGCAGGGCTCGCCGTCCTCCAGGGTGCTCTATCCTTCGCTCTTTTTTTGCTGTCAATTACAGATACTTTAAAGAAACCTCCAGCAGACCCTGCTATAGGTGCAGATGGTGGAAGTGGCTGTAGAAGCTCGTTTAACAGGACCACTGGTGATTCTTTTTTCCCCTTTGAAATGCCAGTACGCTCTTCACGTCCTTCAGTTTCTGACCTGTGTCCGTCTCTCCAGTGTCTTCCTCCTCTCTTCAGTGAGGATTAGCTGTTACCTCAGGCTCAAGTAAGGTCAGGCAATCCAGAGATTAGATAGTTCAGGGTGACGTGTTGTAAGAGCAGCTTATTGGGTCTATTTTGATCAGGGAAGGGGAAAGTAGCTCATTTAGACGCTCAGCCTGGAATATCAGTTCACGTTATGCTTTAGTCGGCTGTTGCAAGTCACCAGGAATGATTAGTTTGAGCAGTATTGATAGAATAATGCACTTTTTTAAGGTTTGTATAAAACTAGCTTTTTCAGACAATAAATATTCCCCACAGTGGTCTTAAATGTATGTTTCAGGTCTCTTCTGGATGACTGCCCTGTTTTGTTTTGACACTGATCGAACACAGCCGAGACTTTTCACTGGACCGCTGCTTTACAGAGCCGCTAGCTAGAAATCTTGGAAATGGTTTTGCAGACTTTTAAAATCTGACAGCCGGCTTATGAATCTGCGGGTAGCAACAACCAGGCTGTAGGTTGTACACAGAAACACAAAAACACTATAAACATATCCCTGATAGTGAGAACAGGCGAGATCATTGGAGCCTCTCTTCCCTCCATCACAGACACCGATCACACCGGCTGCATCTGGAAAGCCACCAGCGTCGTAGAGGACCCCACACACCCCTCACACACACTCTTCACCCTGCTGCCAAGAGATACTGGAGCATCCGGGCCAGACTGTGAAAGTTTGTTTCCCCCAAGCCGTCAAACTCCTCTTGTGTTGATTTTCTGTGACATGTAGCACCATGATCTTGGAGGAGCGCTGTCTCGCTTCACTGTGTACTGTACCACTGCACACGGTTGACAATAAAGCCACATGACTTGGTGCAAGTGAATCTTTATTTATTATTAGCCTCTAGAGGGAGACATTATTCAACGTTTCCATATGCCTGTTCCCCACGACAAACATGAGCATGTCCAGAAATGTCACAAATAAAGCGCAGCATTGCAAACACACAGTCAGATGTAAGAAGCACACCTCACTGAACGTCAGGCCCGAGCTTAGAAAAGGTTAGAATTTCAATTTTTTAACGTCTAAACGTTATTTCCAGTGTTCAGCTGCAGCGTGTTTCATCAGACGGTGGCACTGTAAGCTAACTACCTGTGGTCACCAACAAATGTTTCAAGTCAAATCAAAATCAAAAGCATACTGAATCAGTGTGGATGAACCCAGCAGCAGATTTCAGCAGAACAGCCTCAGACGCTTCTTTGGTTAAAGGTTGTAAAAGTCAGTGTCACACAACAATCAACAATCAAAAAACAAACAAACAGTGAAACGTCTTCCTGTTTTTCTTTTTATTTCTTTTTAGTTTCTAATGACATAATCACCACACAGATCAATACTAAGCGATCTTTAAAGCCACGTGTTGACACCTTAAACTTGAAGACAATGCAGTGTTTTAGGATTTTACAGTCAACAAAAATAAAATGTGTTAAAAAAAGTCTATGGCAGATTCCGGTTTTGTGAAATCAGTAAAAAGAAAAAAGTGTTTTATGTAGAAAATTCTTAGTCTTACTCGTCAAAAGTACATCTGAGCACAGTTAAATTATAAAATCAAACCTTGTGATAAACACCCTCCCGTTCGTTGGCTGTGTAAACAAACCCAACACAAGCTCGCTCTGAATAAAAAACAGTTAAGTTTCTGTGGAGTCCACAGACGTAGATGTGACGCGGCGGGTGAGATGTGGGAAATGGGTAAATTCAGTACCAGCGCCTGACAGCGCTTCAGTGTTTCCAGTGTGTCCTGACACAGACAGACAGGCTCTGCATGCTTGTGCATTCAGGTGACGAGGTGGCCGAGTGGTTAAGGCGATGGACTGCTAATCCATTGTGCTCTGCACGCATGGGTTCAAATCCCATCCTCGTCGAGCGGAGTTTTGTGGTGCTTTATACATACTGTTAAACCCAAAATCTAATATCTGCAAAACCTTCCACGTGCATTCTCAAAATGTTGTTCACTGAAATCCTTAAAACACTTCATTTAACCTTTTTCCACACCCGCTCCCACTATTTGGTCTTATGTGCTTTTATAACCCCCTCGCTCACACCCGTTCTCACTGGAGCCTTCCAGGACGGTTGAAAAACGGCTCAGTCTCTTCGGGCGTCACACCCGTCTCCCCGAAAAGGCTTCCAGTTGGTGCGGCTCCAATCAGCTTGGACGCTGAGCCCCGACGCCTCTGGATGATCACCAAAACCCCGATGATGAGCCAGAAGAAGAAGTTGATCCACACTGCCGTCTGAGAAGGAAACAACATGACACGCAAGATGTACTGGAGGCTCTTTTACCTAAATCTGAACACATATGCTATGCTAACTTTGACTACATCTCTTTATTCGTGGGTTTTTGTAGTGTTGCAGGACTCCAGTTCATAATAATGCTTCTTTATGTTAAGCATTACAGGAGCTAGTATGTGTGGACCATGTGACTCCAGCCAAAAGCATAAAATAAGTGAATGAAGTACCGACCTCGGCTTTATGTAGACTGCTGTAGAACCTCTCTCCATCAAGTGGGCTGGCCCATTTTTCAGACTGGGCTTTTTCACAACTTTGCACACAGAAAAACATTGAGCATTAGACAGTTTAAAAGAAATCCGGGGTTATGATTTAATTCATTTTGGATTTGTCTTATATGAATTTAGTCTTGATTATTGGTCACTGATTCTATGAACAAATAGAAAAACTGCAGGCAGTTTTGTCAGAGGAAGTTACATGACATCAAAGTAAGTGGAGCTCAAAACAAGCAATTAAAAACTAACAACACCATGCACGTCTTTGCTTCTCTTTTAAGTGCTCGCCCTTTCAGAGGATTACAGTGTAGCCAAGGATGAAAAACTGTGTGCTGATGACATTTTTAAAAGGAAAAAGGGCATCCTGAAAGACAGACAAAGGCCAAGAGTAAAATAACTAGATGGTTATAACTAAATCTACCTTCATATGGCTTCATATAGAGCTCTAAGAGAACGTGGGCGGGTGGGTAAAGTGAAGCTTTGGAAAGGAGAAAAAGGGGGAAAAAAAACAGAAAACACACAAAGTGACGCTCCCTAGCTTTCAAATGTTATTTTCATTTTCATATGCGAGTGTTGACGAAAGCGTTTGGTCCTGTGCCAGGTGTGGATGAGTGCAGGTGTCACCTGGTAGTGTTGGGGACGTTTTTCGTGACAGACGAGCAGAGCGTGTCGCGCCCGATCTTCAACATGCAGCCCGTGACGAGCAGGAAGAACAGGAAAACGCCGGAGACGGCAATAATCACGTTCATCCACACATTCTCCCTGTGAAGGAGGAGAAAAAACAAGCAGATAAGAGCGGGAGAACAGCACT
The DNA here is from genome assembly GCF_041146795.1 of Maylandia zebra. NCBI lineage: Eukaryota > Metazoa > Chordata > Actinopteri > Cichliformes > Cichlidae > Maylandia > Maylandia zebra. The sequence continues at coordinate 43,283,601 of NC_135169.1, read as the reverse complement.
GTGCTCTTTAAAGTGAGGCAAAACAGAAGAAGGATGTCAAACTACAAAATGCAAGCTAATGTGTGATTGTGTCGCCATGCCGTGGTATGGCACATGCATTTCTGCTTCTCTGTATCAGCTCTGCAGCTTATTCTGTGCTACATCGCTACAACTTTAAGTTCAGCTTCAGGAGCTACTTAAATGATGCCAGTTTAAACCTCTGACAAAAATTCAACTTTTTCTAAGTGTATTTGTAGCTTCTTTTGCTTATGTTGGCTACAGAGAACAATGTTTACATGCACACTTATTTTCCTGGGTAATCAATCAGTTTAAACTAAAGAAATCAGCCTAAAAGTGCACGCAGACATCTGTTAAATTCTGTCTACAAGATGCTTAAAATATCCTTTCTTGCAGCTGGCAAATCAAGCTCAAAAGAACGACACAATGACAGAGCAGGCCAGCATTTATGCAATATTTGAAGGAAAACACTGACGATTAAAATTGTTTTTAAACCCACACAAACACTGCAACTCTGTACTTTGTCGTGAAAAACACACACACAGCATGTGGTCACCTTTTGAGTTCCCCTTCGCTGCAGAAAGTGTACACCCAGTACACAGACAGAGAGAAACACACCACTGCCACCATGATTGATATGGCCGACACAAAGTAACACAAAGAGGAGGATGTGGACGACTGGACTCCGATGAGCTTGGACGTGGCATTATAGCTGACCGCTCCGTACAGCATACAGTGACCTCCGAAATTACCCTGAGTAAAAAAGAGAGACAGAGGTTGGGAGGGGGTCACTAAAAAGCTTGAGTTCCGCTTCACCGTTTCAAGCGCTTTGCAGGATGCTACAATAAGCGCATCAACGGTTGCATCTGACGTCTATAAATGAGCAGCAGGGAGCCAAATTGGGCACGATAGGCGTCTGGGTCACATGATGAGCAAAGCATCGAGGTACAGTTAAAAACCTGCGCGCGCACACGCACGTTCACAATTTCACGTGCATATCACGCATTTCCGAGCGTCTGTTAAGCTAACACAACGAACAGTTGTTGACACACAACAATGCTCGTGTGACACTTCGCTAAAAGTTTGTGGTACATTTTTCGAGAAGTAACTTCTCCGATGTCTAGAGTCCAAAAACATTAAAAATATGGAGAAATTAGAGTTGAAATGCCGAAGGTAATGACAGAGTGGGCAGAACTGGACTGAAAGTGGAAGCGCGTGTCAGTTTTTTAATCCCTCGCGCTGCTTTTAATTACCGTGTAACACCCAGAAAACTGCGCAGCTGTACGAAAACAATTATAGTAGCTTGAAAATATAAATCTGTAACACTGTATGATGAATTATGTTTAAAGGATTTTTCTTCAAAAAATAAAATAAGAAGTTTGTTTCTTTTTTGCTAAACTTTCTGGGATAGACAAACGCACTACAAAGTAAGTCCACCCGGAAGAGGACGCGTACAACATGTAATATATGGAGCAGGTTAGTAAAACTTAGAAAAGTCACCTGGACGATGGTGACAGACGCTGCGGTAACAATCCCGCAGACAAAACAGCTGATGTAGAGACCCCACTCCAGCACCAGTAGCCCCGCTAACGCCATCATCCAGCAGCAGCTTAGTCCGCGTCTGCAGAGAAAAGAGCTGCCGTGAAGGTAGCAATAAAAAGGCAAACAACTTCCGGTTAGTTCCTTCACAATAAAATACCAAGCCTCCAGCAACCACGATTCGCAAATATTAAGAAGACAGTGAGTTGATTAAAAACATGGCAAGGCTAAGTAGTAAACGTGTCCGGGTTAATCAATAAAAAATACATGAAAATGTTTTCCATTAAGATTAACACGTGTCAGTTGTTTGTTTAAATAGACTGTACTCGTATTTAACCGCAGACTCCTAGAACATTGTGGAAAAAATGAATCAAGAAATAAAGAAATGTCTCATATATTTGTCACGACCTTGCCACACGTCTCAAAAACATGATTTAAAATGTTTTAAGCCTGACTTAACTTACCCGTGTGTTCTTCAGCTGGGTTATATTCTGGAGGTCAAACAGTTTGATTTCCGGTGATATTGTATCTTTTTTATTACCTTCACCCGCAGTCAAACAGTCCAAAGTGAAAATCGTACGTCCAAACTCTCTTCTCGATATTAGTTCGAGCAGCAATAGAAGCTTCCTCGGAGTTTCACCGCAGCGCGTGAATGCGTGAAAAACAGCTTACTTGTCACACGTGGACACTGCTTGTCATACAGGCCCTAGATCGTTTCTCTTCGCTCAATCAGTTGGTTTCATCTGATGACCCAGAAAGATAAACTGAAAGTCTACAGCTAGATATATGTGTTAATTCACTCATGTTAACGCCTATATTTATGCAATAATTATTTTTATTATACGGAAGCAAATACTGCATGTTTGCATTGTCTCAAATATGTAGATGGTTCAAGTTAGTCAAAGTCTGAGCTTCTCGAGGGTTATGAGGTATGAAATGCTAGAGTTAGACACAGTGTGTGTTTGTGTGTGTGTGTGTTGCTTCCTTCCCAGAATGCTTAATGAAACCTTGTGACTTTGTGTCCTGTGACCATGTCATTTTTATATGTCAAACATTTTAAGCCTGTCAGATTCACCTCTGCACTAATAATAAGCTTACTAATTCCTGACACATAGCCAGTGTTACATCATTCAAGGCTGACTAGAAATAACTGTTTTCTGTAATAACACGCCACACAATTTCTAATGATATGTCATTAGAAAGGAGCTTCAAAATTATGAATCAGCGCTGTTAGCTTTCATAGGAATTGTTTATGTGATTTACACCACTGGGTTACAAAAGTAAGTAGAAAAACAAATGGTATGTTGCAGAAGGTAATAAACTGATGAATGGATTGATAAATAGAAAGAAGTGAGGATTTTTCACAAATAATTCTTAAATGTGGACAAAGAAAGTCTTGCAAAAATACCAAAATAATACTACTATGTTGAGAATGTAACTTCACTTAACTAGGTGACTGGACTCATTGTTGGGGAAAAAAAAAAAGTAGACATGCCAGTGTGAGTTTGTGTGTGTGTGTGCTGCTGTCTCAGGAGGCGAGACTAAGTGGTGGGCAGAGCCATCACAAAGTATTAGTGTCAGTGAGCATGTGAAGGTGTTTTTAGATTGAAGCCTTAATGCATGCTGGCACAAATGTTGGACCCCAAGACCCAAACACTAGAAAGCTTCCGTTTGTCTATGTGTGTATCCACAAATCATCACACAAGCCTTGTATCTCTTTAATTCATGATAAGTTTAAACATCAAAATTCACCAAAGTCTGAACGAGGCACAGATCTACAGTAAAGAATACACTATGTACAATATAAAATAGAGGGACATAAAAGATTACAACGCAAAACGGAAATGTAGGAAACATGCACTTGATAACACGTCACGGATAGGTCGAGGCTGTCGGTCAACATTTTCTTGAAGAGAAACCCATCTTTCCTCGAGATAAAAGTCATGATATAGAGCGGAGAGAGTGAAAGTTTCCCCCTTTTGGAAAACAAATGTTGATATATACTGTATATAATTATATATACTTATTGTGCAAGTGAACTATTTAGATTAGCAACACTTTAAAAAGAATTCAAAAACATACGTAAATATATCAGCAATAAGAGCACATCAAGGAAAGAACAAAACATTAATTATACTGTTTTAAATTCAATATAATGTCCCTCTTGAAAGAACAGCTGTTTTGATTTGACTGCATGTACAAAAGCTTGATAATAATTTAATACTGAACAGAGAGATGAGAGGCATACACAAGCAGCAAAAACAAAAAAAAACCCAAAACCCACCGACCAGATCGTGCTGTGAAACAAGATCAACTTCATTTTGAAAATCTTAATCTTTTGAACTTCGGATGAAACGTGACGGTACGATGTTGTTGGAGAGAAAATAAAAATGAAAGATAAAATCCTGATGGAGAAGCCCACACACAAGGCAGCGTTAAAAGGTCATTTCATGATGAACGCCCCCTGAGGGAGGGCAGCCCTGAAATGTTTGAGTGTGATTGTTAAGTACTGTTTGTGCGAGATTGTTAATCATCGCACAGCAACATCGCTGCTTTATATTTAAAATGTTTAGCAGCGATTTTCCGAGTAGGAACACTGCTCATTAGTGATGAAGCCAGAGGAGCCGGTTACCTAATCGTAAAAGGTGATGCGCGTTCGGACTGTGTGTCAGAGCGAATCTGAAGCTTTGACTTTTCTGGTTTCCAGCAGTAAGAACAGCATTCTTGCTCAAATTTGGATGTAAAGGTTGTCATTTTTTTTAATGAGACTTTAAAACGTTGTTTTAAACGTAAATATTATTTATGGAAGCATCCTAGAAAGTGGTTCTGGCCCTTAAACCAAACCAACCGGAGATAATTTATCTGAGCGTAACCGCACCTCCAGTTCTCTGTCTATATGTGACCCCCCCATTGCAACTACAAGCTGTTTGTTCTTGTTTTCTTCACTTCTCATTAGTACAGCGGGATTTGCCCGGCCCACGGGTCACCGTCAGTCCCCTCTGAGGCCTTCTCCAAACCACAGCCTCAATTCATCCTCAAGCCATGTTCCATTATCTACCAGAAATGGTGTCAAACCAAAAATGAGGATGTGGTCCCAGCTAATGAAACAGCAACTGAAAAATCAGCGGGGAAAGCAGTGCTGAATTTGAACCCTAACCCTCTTCAGTGAAACTGAAGCTTACGCCAACAACAGACCTGAAGCGTCTTATCATGTACGTTGGTGCTCTTGGAAACTGGAAGCTTTGCTATGTGACTGACTTTTGCGTCAATGTCCACACTAAAAAAAGAAAAGAGTCAATTTGTTCCCATGAACGTGAAGTTCAAAAATTGTATTTTGTGTCTATTTCACAAAACTACTGTGAGAGTGTGCTTTTAATAATAGCTTTAGATTTCATGCAAGCAGCTGGCTGCTGAAGAATGTTTGGAGAAGGAATTCCTGCTCTGTCCATTTTAATTCAATGGTATGGTCACGTTCCTTGATAAGTGCGGTCACAAGACTGCAGCACTGGGGGATTGCTGTTGAGCCTGTATACAAAACCTGCCTGTCAGTATGAGAAAGTGTATGTATTCCTCTGCAAGTCAGTCGAAATTCTGTAATAGTTCTAAATGATGTTTTGGATGGTTACATATCAGTTTGCGATGTCTGAAATGTACCAGTTTCTGAATGATTTATGCCTTGTTTTAGTCAAATTATGTCTGAGCATGCATTTGTGCACACGGACCAGATAAAAGCTGTGCAATCATTAGCCAACTGGACAACCTGGCAGCCTGAATGCATCTGGTAGAGGACTGTCAAGTTTACAGATAATTTTGTATATTCCTTTCTTCCAGCAGGGGTCGCTGTCTCTCCCCGTCCAAATGGCTGAGTAAAACTCTCTCAGAGCCACTTCAGACACCTCGATGAACCTCTCTGGAACCTGCACACAAAAATATGATGTCAAGGAGGAAATGTTTATTAGGAAGTCTTCTGGAAGAGAAAAATCCATTTTCGCTTTAGTTTAGTATCTGAATCTGTCAGTCACATATCTATCTACCTTATCTAAAGGGATTTAAAACTGAGAAACTTGTGTTTTTCAGAGAATGTGAGGTTTTGATTGTCTCTGTACTTTCTAAAAATCTCATAAGCGTTGTTGAGCAGTGAATAGTTTCACAGGAAGAACATTAGAATACCTGTTATTATAATGTGCATTCAGTGCACCCTCACAGGTGTTTTCACCCACTTTGGTAAAATACAGACTGTGACTTTGATTGTCTCTGATTCCACTGTTTGTCTGAACGCGTCTGTCAAAGCAGACAGCTTTATCACAGCACGTAGAGACTTCTCATTGATTATTGTTAATAAGTGGACCTATTCTTTCGCCGCTATGACGGAAAACACGTTAGAAGCGAACACGATCTATTCACAGCTGAACCGCACATAGCTTTAAGCCGAGCTGAGGCTCAATCAAATAATAAACTCACAAAAATATGTGTAGGCGAGAGTGACTTTTCAGACTCGAGCAACCTTGTGACTTTGTTTTTACGATCACAGAGGTGATTCGGTTTTTCAGCGCTGCCTGAACGTTTCCCGGGATACATTGTAGCCATAGTAGTTTTCGCGTTCTCAATACCTTTTTAAATCCAATGACGTCTGACAAATAACAGATCACCTTGGGTGATAAAATTAATCATCATCTGTAGAATTGGAAACTAATGTGCGATGATTGTTTTATGATAGTGTGTGTCCTTCAGCAGGTCAGTGAGATATAACAGTGCTTCATTTTCTGTTTCCTTTTCATGCACAAACTCATACAAGTAAAATAATTTCTCTGCTCACTAAAGGTAATAGCACATTACACGAAATAATAACCCCAAGCTCCAGTGCTTTTCATTTCAGCGGTGTAGTATCTTTTTATTGTATATCTTCATCTTTATGCTATACATGATTTATTGAGGTTTATTTCCTCTTTAGACTTATCGTCTGCTCTGAGCTTACCAATTAATATCAGATCAGGACCTCATTCAGAGTCCAAGCAGCAGCCATATCTGGCACTTTATTGACCTCTGAAGGACAAAACAGCTTGAGTCTTGCCATCCTCACCTGGTTTGCACAAAGTGGGACTTTTATTTGATTTTCAATAAGAATGGCTCAGTACACGCATTAAATGTTTTTAAGAACTGTTTGCTCAAGAAGGTCAAACAGCTCAGATCAAATGATCTTAACTCAAAGGACCGCTGAGCTTAAGAAAATCAGCAACGGCTTGCGTTAGGCATGTATGTGAACCTTGAAAAGCATTCCAGATGACAATCTATAAAAGACATCAAAAACAGAGTGCAAGTTATCCTTCAATACATGACCCAAGACCGTGACACTGTAGACAGCACTTTAACTTGATTGGTATTTACTTTTAAACACAGGGGCACTGCATAAAGATCCATAATCCATTAGCGATGTACTTAGGGCTGAGGAGTATTCACATCCCCACCCAAGGACTGAGTCCAGTCGTACAACGGGTAGGCTGAAAGCTGCAACTAGAGCGTCTCCTCACCTGGTAGATGTTGCTTTTATTGTAGTGCATGTTCAGTATGCGGTAAAGCTCCGTATCACGTCCCACTCGCAGCTGACTCTCTCGGCTAATACGAGGCGCACCATCCCTGTGTTACAGAGACAAACAAACTCATTTAAATACACTCACAATAAAAAACAGATAAGAGAACCATGTATAATTTACATAAATGATATTCAGCTTCAGTTTGTTTCTGACTTTTTGCAGTCATGTTTTATGCCCATTGCTATTTGTTTTACTCGCTACCATCATGAGTTCACATCAACATGGCCACAGTGTCTAAACACCTGAGCACTCGCAGAAAAAAAAAATCTATATTTTTATTTTTATTTTCCGACCTCTTAAATCAAGCGATATAAAAAATGCAGACATCTATTTCTCAGCTGCAATGGTTCGTTTGATTATAGCAGAACTGAATATCTGTCATGGAGGAAACCATGATGCTTCATGCGGTTCCAAAGTCAATCATGCGATGTGTGATTCTCTATTTCTAAAAAAGTTATATATGATGTCTGATGTATAAATCAGACTTTACTTCAGCTCGTCTAACAGGGGCAACATGTTCACACTCATAAGGCTCACTGAAACAATGAAAGTACTGCAAATAAAATGAGTTTAACATGAACCAGTGCCAACCCAAACCGACCGGGTGAGAGCCTCGCGGACAGCCTGGCGTGCAAAGCGCTCCATCTGGATGTAGAAGAACTCTCTGAAGTTACTGAACCATTTAATCATCTGGGAGGTCACACAGCGATTAAACTAGACCATGGATGACAGGAGAGGAAGTGAGCAGGTGAGGACAGCAAGAGAACAGTGCTTTTTTAAACACTTACAATGATATGCTAAATTAACCTGACTTGAGCTAACTTAATTGCACTTTGTTTGTTATGTCAAATTACATTCAAAAGACATTGTATGCCCCCCCCTTTCCCCACCCCTTAGTGGTCATTAAAGTAAATGACCTAATCTAAGGTTTTCTGTTGACACAGACTCCAAGAGGAGAAATAATCTCTGCAACTCCACACTGTTTATGCTTCTAAATCACTGTAAACTTGCAGATTGTATCAGATAATACCACCTTATTAAGAGATACCCTGTAATAATAATTTATCGCAGCATATGCATTTTTAAGTGCAGCATGGATGTGAATTAAAATAGCATTTGTTTTATTCATTGAAACATTTTACTCATATGGAGAAGTAGTTGTAACCAGTAGGTTAGTTAATATTATCATTACGTCAGTAAATGGGGTATCTGCAATCTAACTTCCAGTCTTTTGGAGCTTGATTGAAATATGGAAACAAAAACGTCTGGGATGCTGTCGGCAATATGTGACAGTTTTGGCGTTTGCGTATGGCCGGTTAGCTCAGTTGGTTAGAGCGTGGTGCTAATAACGCCAAGGTCGCGGGTTCGATCCCCGTACGGGCCATGTACGTTTTCAAGCAGTTGAGCACCTTTAAACAACTGATTTTCGCTTTATTTGCAGAAGAAAATCTCATTAAAATGAAATGAAAAACACCTTGAGCTTTGAGACCCGACATGTCCAACAGTGACATCAGCTTTTTAACTTATCCACAAAATTTCCAAAAATAACTCGTGAGCTGTGCAGCTCTGGCCGTGCTCCACTAACATCCACTGCGACATGGCCGGTTAGCTCAGTTGGTTAGAGCGTGGTGCTAATAACGCCAAGGTCGCGGGTTCGATCCCCGTACGGGCCAGTTCCGGATTTTATGAAGCACCAACCACTACATACGTATAATACACATGTTAGCGCTTGGACATTTTTTCAGAGTAAATATTATATCTACTGCATCTATACTGATATAATACATCAAATCAAACCACAGCAATATGGGTACATTGGCTACAAGATTCAAGCACTTTTATATACATGTTACACCATCAGTAGTGAGCAGTTTTTTTTTACTTTGTGTCTCTGTATTATCACTGAAGATTTTATTATATCTGAATACTTGGAGTGCACAAATGTCCTGGTTTCCCCCAGTATATCACTGGTTATTAGGTGATTTAAGTGATGGCCTTACAATAATTGCAGTCTTACAGTCAATTTAAATTTTTTTAGAAGATTGTTCAAACTGTATTTGTTTAGGCTACAGTATGTCTCAAAAGTCATTCAAGGACTACTCATTTCCTTGAAACTCCTAAAAGACCTCACAACTATAACACAACTGAACTTATGTAGTAATGAAAGATTTGAATAAATTCAAGATTCTTCGAAGCAGCAGCATTTGAATACTTTTGGGGGATTCGTGTTATCTGAAGCAGCGCTGCATCATTTCAAATCAAGACCTTAAAGATGTGCCTCATTGTCTTGTTAAAAGAAAACAATGTAGCTACGAAGTGCAAAACAAACACTCGTTAAGTGCTGTCTTCAATTATAAATGAATTGCTAACAGCGTAATCTGAAAACCCCACGTGGTAGCAACCGCACGCACACATCATCTATTCATCTTAGACAAAGGAATTGAGGTTGGAACCCACCACTATCAAATTTGGACTCACCAGACCACAGCCCAGATATCCACTAGTCTAATGCTCATCCTTTGTTATGCTTACTTAATACTAAATTGTAAAAAAAAATTAAGAAGTACAAAATTCTTTCAGCAATTTGACCCAAACGCCTGATAATTTCCTCAAAACAGCTAATCTTAAGATTCTAGGAAGCAGTGTGGTGGGCACTAATTTTAGGGCTGTTAACTGGAGATTTCAGAAGCTTTTAAGTCTCTGCAGCAGTAATAACTTCTGGTCCTTCTTCCCTCAGTTGTAAACACCACGCCTGTTCGAAGAAACCTTTAAAGTCTTTGTAATATATGGACTCACATTCATGTCTTAAAGAAATGCTGGACAGTCAATTCTCCTTCCTTAGTCATAATATCCAATACTACAGCAGCCAAACTGGCCTAATTGGCATTTCATAGCTGTGACGTCGTCCGTATTGTTTTAACAATGTAGAAAAACCTTCAGTGAGCAGGCGTGTAAAACGCAGTGGCTGATATACTGCCGTGTGACTTTGAGGTGTGTTAAAAAATAATCACTTTGAAGTGAAATTGTTGTTCCAGCACTGAGCTGGTGTACACACACCTTGACATCAGGGAAATATGTCTTGAGCGTGTTGGAGCTGGGATAGCGAGTGTAGAAGAACATGAGCTTGGCTTTCTTCAGATGGCAGGGTGACAAGCCCTCCTGGGTGTACATATGAGGTGAGTTAAGGAGATACATGCTTAAACACACACACACACACACACACACACACACACACACACACACACACACACACACACACACACACACACAAACCAACACAGCTCTCATCCTCATTCTTTCAAGCACACTGACAAAAGGATATCCCCCCAGCAGTCAGGTAGAGCTCTCCTCCATCCATCCCTCCTCCTCGCATGCCCCCATCTCCCCTCATCACTCGCTCCCTCTCTCTCCCCCCGTGCGTGTGGCGTGCAAGCGACGGGTCCAGGTGGCCGAGCAAGGGGAGCGGGGGGAAGGAGGGGTGAGACGATGGGTGGGAAGAGAACTCCAAGAAAGGGTCAGAGTTCAGGTAGTCTTTGCGGGATGACGGGAGGTGGGGGAGCTGAGGGTGGTGGAGTGAGCGGGAGAAAAGCTGCTGCATTGAGTAGTGGAGCAAGGGGAGAGGGAGAGGAGGGGGCGGAGGCGGGGGAGGAGGGGGAGGCGCAGGGAAAGAAGAGGAGGAAGAAGAGGAGGAGGTTGAAGACGGGTGGAAAGAGGAGGAGGGATCCTTGGGCTGAGAGGCTGGAGGCAAGAGGGGAGGGTGAGAAAGGGGAGGAGGACGAGGCAAAGAAGGGTGGTGCAGGGAGAGGTTTGGGTGAGAGGGATTGAGGTGAGTGGGGAGAGGTGGGCCAAGGAGTGGGTAGGCCTTTCGCGTGTCAGGTGACCTTTGAAGAGTCAGTGGCATCGCTAAATCGGACGGTTCAGTCCGACGGGGTGGTCGCGGGGGCAGGGCGCTCCCGTTGCTCATCTTGTGGAGCTGCTTCTCTCTTTCTCCGTCCTGCCCTCTTGTTTTGTCCTCCTTATCGCTCATTGTTTCTTCTCTTCTTCCTCTCGTTAACAGCCCCATCCACACTGCCTTCTCCTTCCCTCCGTCGCTTCCCGGATCAGATGGGAGAAAAGAGATGGCAGCGGGAGGAGAGGAAGGAGCGAAATCGGTCATCTCGGTGTAAAGGCGGAGAACTCGGTCGATGACCCGGGCCACAGCGCTGCCCAACTCCAGCTTCAGCGCCGCGGCAAACTTCTGCCCTCCCTCCTCACTCTCGTCATCTATCCCGCCATCCCAGTCTCCTCTGACCAAACCTCCGCAGTCCAGCCACAACCCCGATCCCTCCATCACACCCTCCAAGTGCAACCCTCCTCCTCCTCTTCCTCTCTCCATCCTTCTTTCTCGGTCTTTTTGCAGCTCCTCTTTCCGTTTGTGGAAGCTGTCGAAAGGGGACTCGGAAAGCAGGGAAAATGATTCCTTTTCCATCTCTCCGCCATCAGTGTCTTCCTCATCGTACATCCCTTCTGTCATGTCCTCCTCCTCTATTAGCCCTACATCCTCTTCTCTCCCATCAACTCCACCGCTGCTTCCGTTTCTGCGCTTCCTTTTCTTCTCATCCTCGGCCATGTGCTTTTCCCCAAAAGCTCTCCACACTTTCTCCTGCAAAGCCTGCAGTCTCTCCCTTGCCTCCTCCAGCTGTTCTTTCAGCTCTTCCCTTTCCCTTCTCCTCTCTTCCCTCCCTCCTTGTTTGCCTCCCTCATCGGCCTCTCCATCCCTCTGTCGGTTCTCCAGCTTCATCCTCTTCACTTTCAGGATGTCTTGATTCCATTCGACTGCGAGAGCCGCGTCATTGTGCCTCTTCTTAACCCCGAGCAAGTCGTCCTTTCCCTCTATCGCCCCCTCATCTCCCCCTTCCATTCTTTGCTCCACGTGTCCATCCCTCTCTCCTTCATCTTCCTCCACATTTCTGTCCTCCAGGTGTCTGTGTGTGCTCAGGCTTGTGTTCAGCAGCCCTCCGATCCTCCTGGGGCCTCCACCCGGCTGGAGGAGATGGTGGATCAGTGGAAAGCCGGGGGGTCTAAAGGCAGGAGTAAGGCGGCCAGCATTAGACTGAGGATGGATTCCAGCAAGATCTGTGGAGTTGAGAGTTGGAGCAAATGTATGTATCTGGGGAGCAGAATCATCAAAAAGATCTGTGGGTGAATCCATGGCTGTAGAGAGGCAGAAGGGACACAAAGAGACACAATAAGGATTATAATTGCTGCATTTGTGATATTTTGAGTAGTAGCAAGTGTTTTGCAGCCAAATGAAGTTACATACATGAGGTTAAATTTCATACCAATAATTAAGATGACCATAGGTTTGTGTGTAGTGCTCAAAGTGCTACATGCTTTAGTATTTAATTTAATATTTAAAGCTCAAAACAGAAAAGAAACAGTTTTTAATCAGAGTACAGCATTAAATCAGTCAACCTTATTGGATAATGATATTGATTATAGTGGAAATAATAAGATAACCAGCAAAACCAAATCCAGGAGACAGGTAGTTACTCTAGAAGAGCTGGACAGTGCCCTAGAAGGTCTTTAACCCATCTGCAGGACCGGTATCTGCTCCTTTGTGCAAGGAGGAAAAAGATGAGGACTATGAGTACTGCAAGAACTACAAAATGACCTCCAGCAGGCCACTGGTGTGAATCTCTCTGACCACACAATCAGAAACAGACATCACGAGGGTGACCTGAGGGCCTGACATCCTGTAGTGGGCCCTGTGCTCGCTGCCTGGCAGCTTGGAGCTTAATCGTCATTTCCTATAGAATACCAGAATTAGCAGGGCGCCCTGTGGTTTTCACAGATGAGAGCAGATTCACCCTGAGTGTAGGTGATAGATGTGAAAGGGTCTGAAAAGCCGTGGGGAACATTATGCTGCCTGTAACATCATTCAGCATGACGAGTTTGGTGGTGGGTCAGTGATGATCTGGGGAGGCATATCAATGGAGGGATGCAAAGACCTCTGCAGGCTAGGCAACAGCACCCTGACTGCCATTGGGCATGGGGATAAATCCCACAAGCACATGGGGGCCATACAAATGAATTCAGTACTCCGTAGGTTGATCATTTTCACTTACGTCAAACATGGCATCATTCATTTCTAACACATTACCCAGTCGATAACAGTATAGGTATACAGCATGATTGTTTTTGAGCAGTGTACAATTGTGCTGGCGGGGTGTGGTTTCTGGGCTCAGTCACAAGAGGGAGAGTTGAAGCAGTGTGTTTGGGGGAGTAGTGTCTGATGAAGAGAGCAGCAAACCTGTTGGGCATGTCTAATTAACCTCTCCTCTGACAGTAATTGTGGGGCCGGAGACGAGAAAACACAAAACTGTTAGCAGTGAACCCGAGAGGCACACAGAGAGCCAAAGATCGAGTATAAAAAGTGTGTGAATAAAACCGTGTATAAAACACACCTTTCTCGCCCGTCCTTACTGGGGACCCTGTCACCAAAATTTTTACTGTATAAAGAAGAAACAGGTCTTACTAAAAAGGTTTGTAGGGCTTTTTTATGTGGATTATCTGCTCTGGTTGCTTTTCATTTTTTTCCAATGTCATTTTTAGTTCCATTCAATTGTAGCGCACTGCATTAAGGGCAAAAATCTCAGAGGCTGTTTTGGTTGCATAAATATCTGCTAGATAGCAAATGTTTCTGTTTATCTGTGACTACACTTGGTTGACAGTGAATGAGTGCCCATCGCAACAATATGGCTGGAACGTTACCTGGACAGCAAAACAGGTCACTGGTCTATTGCAGGACACAATCACTTTCACTTTAATAGCAAAAAGAAACAACTCCAATGTATTTGTATAGAGCTAAACGTTCATTGTGGCAGTGTTAAAGAGAGTACATTTAGCTAGAAAGCACGGAAAAGATCAGTTTCATCAGTGAGGGAAGCGATATCCTGTGGCACCAACTAAGACCTAATGGAAGGGTTAACATCTGGCTCATGATCTTTGTCACATATCGCCCTCCTCTCTTCAGGCTGTCCTTCCTGTTGTGCTTGAACGTGTGTTGTCTTAGACAGTGCAAGTATCAAAGAAGACTATATGTGAGAAAACTGAGGAAGATAAATGCACATAGATGTGGATCACGCACAATAACAGAAGTTTGGAAAAAAAATACAGAACACTGTATGGTGGAAAATTTAGGTGCTTATTACACTCCCAGGCTAATGCTATATGGCTTGCCTAGAATTCCTGGAAAAGGTTGTAAAGCAGAGACCAGTGAATGCCAGGCTTATAAACGACAGTACATCTCACTGTTTAATCAAGATCAAAAACACACATCCCAGTTCCTATTTTATATCACTGTGTAACCTCATTTCTGCCCCGATACCCCTTTTCCTTCCTCTCCATTCCTCTCTCATCCTCTCTTCCTCCTCTCTCTGTTATCAGTTCAGGCAGCTTGTTAAGCACTGTTTGATCAGAGTGTTTACCGTCAAACACACACATGAACACACAGACACACACACACACTTTTGCACAAAAGCAAAAGAGGCTTGAGAGAGGGCTAACAATGGTCAATGGTCCTTGTGGAGTGAAATAGAGTGAGAGCAGCATGTACGTAGTGTGTGTGCATATGCAAGTGTGTGTGTGTGTGTGTGCATGTGTGTGTCTGTGTGCCTACGTGTGCATGAGCAGTAGTCCTACTTAGCTTTGATAACACCGCTAATCCACTTCAGATGGATACACTACAGCTCACTGAACAGATGTAAGGACAGGACAGATGTAAGGACTGACAGAGGTACAGGAAAATACAGAAAATATGAACACACACACAAGGATGCACAAACACACACATCACAAAAAACAATAGCTAGACAAAACAGATAGATAGATAGATAGATAGATAGATAGATAGATAGATAGATAGATAGATAGATAGATAGATAGATAGATAGATAGATAGATAGATAGATAGATGGTGAAACATGAAGAGAATAATCCTCCTATAAATAGCTAAATATCAATTATTCAAATGCCCTCTCCTCTCTACTATAATACAGCCCAGATGGCAAGCCAACCAATGGGCTTATAACAGGGACAGATTAGCTTTTCAAAGCCAGTGCAAGCTGCACAAAATATGAGCAATGACTATGAAAGCCATTAACCACTAGATTAGGCTTAAGAATGGTGCTCTTGGACTGCCGGAGCTGTCACTGGGTAGACTGACAAGAGCGAAAACACACATGAAACAAAGCACAGATAACGCACTGGTATTATATGATCCATTTAAGTATGTTATATTGGAAAATTACATTCAAAAAGTTCATTTTCTAACATTGGAAAATAATAACATATTGGTTACTAAAATGTTCCTAATACTGGGTTGCAACCATACTTGTCGAATGAAATTTCTTTTAATTAGCGTATTTTTAAGCAGAGCTGGATAAATGTAACTCATAACTATGGATTTATAACATACACAATCAAAAATATTAGCTAAGGACTTTTTTATGTTATAAATTATTTGGGTCAGTCATTTTTCGGGGCCATTTCTTTCCCCCGTTCACATAGGTAATTATATCACTTTGAATAATTAATAGAGTGTTTAAAGCCTCCGCGTGGCAACATCTGCTTTGGCGATTCTGACGCACGAGCGGTCAGTTTGTGCGGGTGCGCGCGCGCGCGTTGTGCGTCCTGTGACTAATTGGCAGCGGCGGACTAATGTCGCAGTATGAAAGAAAATATAAACAGAGCGAGATAGAGGCGAGCAGCTCGAGCAGACGCTGACCTTCGTAGCTCTTTAAACGCCGTAAAATGTCAAATATGTAAGGCAGAGGTTTGAAGTTTAAAATGAACTTACTCTCAGTCACAGAGAAGAGCTCCAGCGGTTCCCCGAAGCCTTCCAACCCCAACGGCCGTTTCTGTGCGCTCTGTCTCGGTTGGTTGTCTCCTGCTGTCACCGGACGGGCCTTGGACATCGGTGCGGGCAGACAGGAACCAGTCAGCAGGAGGATTCCTGCTTTTTCCCGCTTCCCTCTTCTCTGGATTTGTTCCGTAACTCTCTCAGTTTTCCCTCACTCGTCAAACGCCTCCTCTTTACTCTAGTTGTGTCACTGTGCAGGTTTTTCCTCCCTCGCCAATCCATCTATCTCTGGCTGGCATCAACCTCACGCGCTGCACCCGGTGTGGAGTGGCGCGCGGTGGGCGGGCAAGCGGGCTCGAGAGCTGTCCACTTGACAGTCCGGTCCCTCCCATGTTGGCAAGACCCCCAGTATGCACACACATACACACACACATACACGCACTGTGCTGTATTAAATCGTCGCTTCATTTGAAATTAATTGGCTTTTATATAATTCACGTAGCAGTTTGTGACAGAAGGCTACTTATCCACAGACGAGCCCATAAACATGTTAAGGGGAAATTACTCTGACCAAAAACCGAGAAGCATTTTTTCAGTTTGTGTTACAGTAGTGATGCCACAGACCTTCAGCAGCACATTCTCTGCACTGCGAAGGTTTTATTTACCGCCGACTGTCACCCGGTCAGTCATTAACAGTTTTATCTGACCACAGGAATCTGTCTGTGAGATCCAGCACCCCTGAGCATAAAGACAAACACAGCAGAGTATCTAAAGACTCTCTGTCTAAATGCATTCATTTTTAACATGTGGCAGCTTTAATCCGATTTTACACAAATTATGTGAATTTAACAGTGTAAATGTGGATTTATAGGATGCCTTTAAAATGCATAGGTATAATATTTGGAAGCAGCAGTGCAAAGGTACCCATGTTCAGTGGACCATAATGGTCTGTTTTTTTTACAGATGTCCTTGCTCTACTTCAGCTTGCCTGCTTTAATTACACAGACACCCTGATAGCAGGGAAACATTTTGCTTTAACTTCAGCAGCACTTAGTAACCTGTTGCTGGGAATGTCACCCACCCAAACCCACCACTAAACTGTTCGCAGGCTCTCCCAATGAGACCAAGGTCCGCTTTCAAACTGCAATTTTTTTGTGTTAATTTTGTATTTTTTCTTTTCACGGATCACCTAAATCACGCCCCCCCCCCCCCCCCCCCCTTAACCCAACACCTCTGCCTCATCCCATCTCTTCCTTTCTCTACTTCTGATTAAAACTGGTTATGCACTGAGTGAAAGGTCGCAGTTGTTATGGAAACAAGGCTTGTAACAAAAGCTGGACACATGGGTGCAGAGGGAGAGAAAGAGGGGAGAAAGATGGAGAGAAAAAGAGGGAGACATATCTGAATAAACATAAACGCGCGGAGAGGAGGAGAGGGCAGGAAAGAGAGGTAGGGAGAGGTCTGAATAAATAAAAACATATGCAGAGGGAGGAGGAACGAGAGATGGCAAGGTCATGAAATAATGGCTCCATCTGCAATAATAAATAACAAAAGATAATGCTGGGTTTTTGTCATTCTAGGAAGGCGTTTGAGGAACAAAGGTGTGTGTGTGCGTGTGTGTGTGCTGTGAATGTGCGACCGTGTGTGTGTGTGTGTTTGGACAGAGTGGGAGAATGCAATTGATAGATAATACATGGATCTGGTGCACAAGCTGGAGAATACTAAAAAGCACAAATTGTTCACAGAAAAGCGTACCAAAAAGCCTAAAATTGTGTGTCTGTCTGTGTGTGAGTGCCTGAACGTCATCTCTCTGAGGGCTCATATTATGTTAACCACTTAGACTAACATCAAACACTCTCTCTCACTCTCTCTTACACACACACACACACACACACACACACACACACACTCTGGTAGGAGCGTGAAGGTGCCAGCCATATAAATAGGATATCCCAGAGCGAGAGATAAAAAGGAGAAGAGATTGACAGAGAGAGAGGGATAGAGATTATATATTCAAAGGGGAGAAAGAAAGTGGTGAAAAAAAGGATGGTGGGGGGGAAAGAGTGAGAGAAACGGAGAGGGCAAGAGCAGGAGGGGGTGAGGATAGATAGATACGAAAAGATCAATAAATGGCATAAAGTGTATGTTCATTGATTTAGTCGGAGTGAAAGAGTGATGGCGGGGAGAGACGAAATTAGAGGACAGAAAATGCTGGGAGCAGAGAGGAGGGCAGCGAGTGGGTGGTGAAGGGAGAAATAGATATAAAAATCTAATTAAAGTTGCATTAATCGATACTTTCATGTCAACAGTGGGTCAGATGAGTATTTTCAGCGCAAGAGAAAAGCAATCATAGTGACAAAGTAGCAGAAAATGATCACCCAACGCTGCGGCTGCACATCCATTCATTCACTATCTATCTATCTATCTATCTATCTATCTATCTATCTATCTATCTATCTATCTATCTATCTATCTTGGCGACAGTAGGAAAGAAAAACTCCCTTTTAACAGGTGGGTCAGCAGATATTGCAGAACTCAATATCACTCCTTCTTCACCTTTAAAAAGCCTCAAGGTGCAAATTGGATCATTCTCCTGTTAATAACATCAGACAGTGTTCCAGCTAACTGGCTGGTAACTCCACTGAATGCACTGACAGCAAAGGTAACACTGGGACTTTGTTTCCTGCAGGGCTGTCCTCATGAGAGACGTTTCATTGTAGCCTTTGATGGTTTTCGGTGCTGCGGTGTGTGTGCGACATGCTTTAAAGTCTGATCGTGTCACTGGGTTGCTTGGTTTTCATAGATTACACCTATTTCTGAAGTAAGCACACATACTAGACTGAATCCTACATTTCCCATAATGCAACTCAATGACATATTTCAATTAAACCCTTCCTGGACGTCCATGCCTTCTTTGCAGTCTGAAGGCAGGCTTTTGGCTCCCCTTGGCTTCTTGGAAACAGAAACAGTTATCACCGGGTGTTATGAGATTCATCAGGATGAAGAAAACTGAATTTTCTGTCTAAAATTGGTGGAGTTGTGCTCAAATGTTGAAACTCTTCCTGCATGCTTTTAGTGATACGCTTTGTCTGACGTTCAGGCTCTGGGTCAAATTGAAAGAGACACAGAGAGGCTGTTAACATATGTCAAGACAGGCAGAAACAGAGAGACAGGCAGGCTGGAAAGGGTGAGAGTGAAGCAGACAGACAGAAAGAGAACAAATGGTTGTGCGTGCATGTGTGTGTGTGTGAGAGAGAGGGAGACAGAGAGAGGAGAGGGAGAACGAGAGGCAGAAGTGTACTCAAATAGCTTAGGGCAAGGTGACAGAGAGAAACGAATGGACAGAAGAATAACAAGCTCACAGAGGGGGGTTAGTGTGTATGTGTGTGTTAGGGAACAAGAGAGAAAAAGGAAGACACAGAGGGCGGAAGGGAAGCGCAATAGAGGAAGTTGAGAGAGCAAAAATAAAAACAGTCAGAGAAAGTGTGTGTGCGTCGTGTGTGTGTATAGACACCCAAAGGTGTCACAGTGTGCAGTTTGGCTTGATGATGACCCACTGGGCATGTAGGTCATAACGGTTTGTCTCTCAGAGGCATGACTGTATGCCTGCATGCATCCATTAGTGTGAGCCAGTGCGAGAGAGT
Organism: Maylandia zebra; assembly: GCF_041146795.1. Lineage (NCBI taxonomy): Eukaryota > Metazoa > Chordata > Actinopteri > Cichliformes > Cichlidae > Maylandia > Maylandia zebra. The sequence goes on along the minus strand of NC_135169.1, from coordinate 43,263,988 downwards.
GTGTGTAAATAGAAACTCGGCAGACGCGCACACACATGCAAAGTGGGTCTCTTAGAGTGCGCTTAAGAGTGTGTTTGGTCAGAGGTTGGAGAAGCAGTTTTTCTAGTCGCCAGGACTCAAAAAGATACTTAAACATACACACTCATGTCACCCACACATGCTGCAAATCCAGAATGGGTACACACACGCATAGCTGCCTTTATGTCATACATGCACACGTAATGTACCATGCATGGCACTAAATTATGCACAAATACACACAGGCGCACACCGACACACACATCTCTTTCTTTTGATCTCTCGTGATAACGCACACACACGCACAGGGGGAAGCTATTATGCTCTCAGGCTGGAGTGTTTTGATGGTATAATTGCAGTGACCAGTGAGGAGAAAGAGACGGAGTGAGGGATGGGGATGGAGGGAGAGAGAGAGAGAAAAAAAGAGGAGAGTGCTGACACTCTCAGCATGCTAATGTTGTGAGGCTCTACCCCCCCTGTGATTTCAAACCTCCCACCCTCCCTCCATCTCTTTGTCTCTCCATCTTCCTATCTCACATCCTCTACATTTCACAGGTGGAGCACTAGAACGAGGGGGAGATGGAGAGAAAGGTAGAGAGGTGGAGAGATGAGAGGAAAAGAGGGATGTATAACAGGATGGAGCAATGTTATCTCTTGCTTTCTCTCGCCATCCCTCCATCCACTTCAAGCTCACTACAATGGTCAAAACAAAGCATGCAAAAAGAAAAAAGAGGAGGTATGGTGGAGGGGAGGAAAATAGAGGAAGAGGGAGGGTCCTTTTTTCCCATCCCTTTAACAATGGAGGGATGATCTCTGCTTATCCTCTAATCTCATCCCGTCTTTTTTCCCCTCTCCTCCGTCCTTTCTGTCATGTCTCACACTCTGCAACCCCTCAATGTGGTGGGAGAAAGGGTAGCCTTTTCCTCTCGTTGGCCTCCCTTTTTTTTGTCACCTCTCCATCTGTTTGTCCTTCCAGCGCTCACTCAATCCCTCTCTCCTCTCCAGAGAAGGGATTCTGGTGCTGGCTGTGATCTTTTTTTCTCTTTTCCATCTTTTTTTTTTTTGGCATTTCATCTCTTTCCTCTTAGTCAAACATCCAAAATATCCCCTAACAAAAAGGTAGTCGGTGCGTATCGTGGTTTAGCTTCATTTACATACTTGGTCACAAAAATGCATGAAAAATTGATTTGACTGATCAAGTATATGCAGATATAGTCACAATATTTTTTGGACCATCTTGCCGTTTTTTTAACATCCAACTCGGCATGCAAAAAAGCAAAACCTGTAGCATCAATTTTTCATTAAGTAGTATAGCTGAAGGCAGAAGAGTTCGGCTACAAGTAGGTTTCAGTTTCCTCCCCAGTTCACTGCTTTGTGCTCAAAATTGTTCATCTGGGAAAAACAAATATGACATTTACCTTGATTTTAACATGAACAGGGAGCATGAGTTTCTGCACTACAGCGTTTGTTAGTGATTATAATCCAATAAGTCAACAGTGCCTCTCAGAGGTAATGCCTTGCTACTGCAGACCCACATGCAACGCGATTGTGAGGGACACTGGGAATAGTCTCATTCCTCCAAATAGAAACAGGATGAAGTGAATGCCCTCATAGTCCAAATGCTCAGTATGACCCACCCCCTATGCAGTGCGACAGATAAAACCTTCAGTATCTATGCCTGCAACAGGGAGACACCTGTTTTACAGGTATGACCAGTACTTTTTTGTCACACTGGTCTTAATCATCCAAGCTTACTTAGTTTGAATCAGTGTTTTCAAGGTGGCATGGTTAGCATGACTCCTGGTCAGGCTCCTGCTCCAGCTAGCACATGACGTTACACAGCAGTTGTTGGAACAGTTCCTGAGCCAAACAGTGAAATCAAAGCAGACCACGCAAAACTATTATTCAGCATTTGTAGTTCAAAATGGGCACACTTTTATTTATCTGCTGCTTATATTGAACCGAAAAGACAAATATAAGACCATGAAAGGCCTAAAGACAACATAATCCCCTTAATAATTTATTTGTGTGCCCTTATTAGATTAGATAATAAAAGACAGTTGGATCTGTTAAGGGGCAAAATGATTATTTGCATCTTTACTGAGGAAAACAACCATTCTTTAGGGAGATTTAATGTACTTTTTATATGTTGCCATCGTTTTCAAAATCGGATTTATTCATGTGACTACTGCAATTATGTCACGTGTACTCATTTCAAACAGGTAATTAGAAGATAGAGCTCAGTTTAATTTATTAAAAAATGAGTGATTTATTCCAAATAGCACAAAGGTGTTGACACTGTTTGCACTTTTACTACTTACCTGTAGTAAAACCACATTTATTTTGAATTGATTGACTGATTGTGGACAGCTGTAGTTACAGACTTGGTAACACTGTTGGCTGAAGCAGTGAAGCCAGTGTTTCAAAATGTAGCGAAGAAGCGAAGGAATCTTACTCACTTAAATTAAAATCATATTTATTAACAAAAGATTGTGCAAAAATGTAAATCACTGATACACTTATACATTATTGTGCTCAAGAAGAGGACAATGTAAAGGAAAGACAAAAAGAAGAAGAGATGCATTAATCCAATAAGTTAACAGCTACGTTCAGTTTCTGTATATGTAGATTTTGTGAGTCACAAGTTTTTCAAAACAAAGGCAACTAAAGATCCAGTTTGTACTGTAGTGTGTACCTCAGACGTGTGGGTCTGTATGTTTGTGCCATGTTGTTTCATTTCCACGTGGATGCGGTTGTATTTGGGAATGCCACGGTCCAAATGTCCGTATGTGCACGTATCCGTGAAACTGTTTATCTCTACTTTTCGTCAGTATGCCTTTGCGTGACATGCCCGTGTATGCCACGACCCTGAGCTCCATTGTGTTCCAGCTTCTCTCATATATTGTACATTGTGCGTCAATACACGAACGTGCATCTAGTGGTCCTCTGCATGTGCAGGTGTGTGAGTGTGAGAGGGTGAGGAGTGCCTTTCGACCAACATCTCAGCGTGCTTCAGGTACTGCGCCGTCCTTCGCATCACAGACTCCCTGCGTACTGGATCAGTGTCTCCTGCATAGACACAGTGATAAAAATGATTAGTGTATAATATTTTACATGTGGAGGGTTTATCTGAAAAGTGTAACAGAACAGAGGAGACTGACAAAGACAACAAAAGGGACACGTTATGCTCATTCTTAACTTCGCATTCTTGGACTCAACTAGAATATATGAAAATAATCCTTATTTATTTGTTTGAGACAAGCTATTACAGCTTCCCAACCTCTCCTTTTAATACAGCTTTCTTCTGATTGGCTCCCCCCTCGTAAACAAAAGGCAGAACTCTATGTCTGAGGTGTCCATAACAGGCACATCCAACCTGATGGGCATCATACAGAGCTAAGTGTTGGAAACATAGTGTTTGCAGCAGTCTGAGTCCATGAGTCTAAACATGCACTGACCTCATTATCATTTAATATGACCATCTACCATTATATTGCTGTTTGTATGAGAGATAGCATAAAAAAGCATAATACAAATCATTATCAGTGCTTTACAATATACAGATGATTAGGAAAAGGAAAACAACCCTGGCAGCAGTGGGATTCGAACCCACGCCCCCCGAAAAGACTGGAGCCTTAACCCAGCGCCTTAGACCACTCAGCCACGCTACCTTGCAAAAAAAACACCAGCCCACTGTCAGAAGGTTAATGGGTTAGCAGAGTTTACCCTCCTGACCACTTGACCACACAGACATGAAAAAGATACAGTACAGCATCTTTGCATTTAAAGAGGTAAGAGCCACAATGGGCACAAATTAGTTCTCACACACTAACCAAAGCTTTGCAAAAAAGAGCAACTCTAAACACAGTTCTTCTTATGAAGCTACTGAACTGTACTTTCCACACCTGAAAAGGTTAAAGTGGCAGTGGTGGGATTTGAACCCACGCCTCCGAAGAGACTGGAGCCTTAATCCAGCGCCTTAGACCGCTCGGCCACACTACCTGCACATCAGGACACACGGTGCGTGTCGACATGCTGAAAGTTGATTCTGGTCCTCTAGACATTGGGGAGCGTCCCCCAGGAGGGTCATAGACCCCCTAATGATCCTCTACACGAGCCAAGGTGTGAAAATGGGTGTAGGTCACAATCCACGCTCCTTAGACGAAGAGTAGAACTGTTGCAAGTGCAACATTTCCCTTTGGCCATAAAGAAACGCACAATTCACCATAGACAACTGATGTCAGAACTTACTTGTCAGTAACACAACAGCTTATAGCAAAATAACAGCTAACGCAGGAGAGTAAAGTTGTTAACGGCGCATTTATCGGCGCGGTAGCAGCACATCGGACAAAGTGCTTGAATATGGTCGGTGAGGCGTCACAGCTGTAAACCTAACCGCACAATTTATTTTTCATTTGGACACGGTGCACCGTCTGGCATTCTGCAGGTTCTGCAGTTGACAAACTGATTTCATGGTCTATTGCCATAGCAACAAAGCTGTTTTAATAATTGACGCAGAAATAGACATGACAGAGAGCATTCGAGTAAAATGCTCCATGTGAAAAAAACATAAAAGGTTTTTGTTGAACTCAGAATGCTCACAGCAGATTAGTAATTCTAATTTTCCACCACTGCGACAACCACCTAGTAGTAGTAGTAAGTAGTAGTAACCACCTCCTCGGCTCCTTCATCAGTATTTTTACCTCTTACAGGAGTATCTCTCTCTTTCTCCACCCACCCACTGATACTTTTGTACACTGAGGGCTCACCTTGTACTCCAGTGATCAGAATATCCACTGCCATCCTGTATCCACAAATGGCAGAACTAATTTCTCCCTCCTTCTCCCTCTCCATGGCAGCTGTCAGCTCCTTGGCAGCTTGGTTTAAGTAACCCCCGTCCTCTCCGTCCACACTGTTTGATGGTAGTGAGAATAACTCTGAGTGGTCGGTGGAAGAATTGGATCTATCTGTAAATCAAAGAAAAAGAGATATTGTAGTAGTAGTGATATTGTCTTTAGTGAACTATGTCTTATGTTTTATTTGTTAGGTTTTAAAAAGTCACTATCTAAAATAAATCACTGATTGTGATGCTTTTAACCAAAAACAGCAGTTAAGTCCTAATAGAGCTCCAGCATAAATGTATAAAGACATTTACACTAGTATATGTTATCAGGAAGCCTCAAAAAACACTGATCACAGACATCTTCTTATCCACTGACACAGTAAGTAAAAGCGTTAATGGATAAGACACATATTCGGGAAGATTAAAATCAGCTTTATATGATTAAATTCACATTTATTTTGGCATCACCTTGTTTATAGCAGGGATCAAAAACAGCCAAGTCATTATCAGATAGTGGAGGAGGAACTTCTTCCTTTGGGGATGGGAGTCCTTCAGCCACAGAGTCAAACAGTGAGTCGAATTCTTCCTGGGTCTCTTTTGATTCGGGGTCCGTGAATGGAGATGGGACTGGAGGGAAAACACGGATCAAAAAAGTGAGAACAACTGTAAGAATATAAGAATTAAATGAGGACATAACAGACCATCACACATTGTGAGATTTCTACCTCGGTCATCCAGCTCTGTGTCGCTAAGCTCCTCTTGCTCTTCTTCTGTTGGAGATCCTCCGATCTCATTGTAGGCTTCAGCTGCCACTTCTGGTTCTCCCACTTCTAAGCTCAGGTTATTGCCCAGATCCTGGGGCAAGGTGGGAGCCTCCCTGCCCTCCTCTTCCTCAGCAGGCTCACAGTCTGATGCCCTACGGTTGGGGAGGGGGATGAGAGGAGGAGGCAGAGGCCCCGCAGAAGAGAGAGGTGTGGCATCCAGAGGCCTTGTTACCTCACCACCCTGAGTAAGGGAAGGGATAGACTGGCAGCATTAGAGAAAAGGGGTCTGGTAATATAACGAATGTTAACCTGGCACACGTTTCGTTTTTCTGTTCCGTCTTTTAATGTTTGTTGAAATTTGAGTAATGGTTGATTTTGATTGTAAGAGTGCCTCTCTGAGTGTGTCTTACTCTGAAGAACTCCTTCAGCTGTGGGCTGTTATACAGAGCAGGAATGCTGGTAGTAAACTGAAGCATGGCCTCTGCTGCTTTTCTCCTTTCCTCTATCACAGCCCCATCAAACCTTCCTAAAGTTACAAGAGACAAAAGGGAAGTGTTACAATTTCTTTTTCACTTCTGAAGCTGCCGTTAGTGTTAGTGTTAAGTAATCGCCATTTGTCGAGGTTAAAACTGCTGCCATCATATTAAGCAGGGCATGAAAAGTTGAATGAACTCATGAATCATGACTGTTTATAGGTATGGCTCAACTGATTTGCTGCGTTTGCAGTTTGATTTTAGTAACCACTGAAAAATGAAGCCAGTTCAGCTCTTTGTGTACCATAACTTTGCTCTTCTCTTCAGCTGGCTGACGGACCAGCATGAGAATGAGGAACAGCGGACCACAGACTGAGTTACCTGACACTGTCTCCATCGACAACAAAACTCTCTGCAGGGAGTCGCACCATTCCCGGAATGTGCTGCTCCTGCTGAACCATATTTACACTTGAGTTTTTACACACAATGTTTCGCAAGGAGGCCAACCCTAAACATGATGCTTCTAATAAAGACAAATAGAGGTGTGTCTTAAACTTCCTTTTTTCTCTCCACTGCCAAATGAAAATGTTTACATGGCAGTGGTGGGATTCGAACCCACGCCCCCGAAGAGACTGGAGCCTTAATCCAGCGCCTTAGACCGCTCGGCCACACTACCTGCTGAAAGGCTACGACTCACTATCCTACCTCATTTTAGCTTTCTCAGAATACATTTGAAGGGAGGACTGTACTCCACAGTTCTGACATGCTAACTGTGAAATTAACTTTGATTGGTCGATGTTGCTGTACACATCACAACAAGGTCCAAAGAGAGTTCAGGTTTGCATAATTGCCACACTACCACAAAACTGCCCACCTCCCATTCAGACTTTTCTCATCAGCATGATCTGATAAAAAATACAGCACAGCTGCTTTTCATTTTCAACACTCATGCAAATAGAGTGCAGGAGGAAGGCAAAGCATCTCTAGAGAACACATACACATGCTCCCCTCGAATGCTTTCAGGAAGGGTCACATTAAAACAAATGGAGCTACCTGCTATAAATAATGAAATTTTAAAAGAGCATATCCAATGCATCTCATTATAACAAATTTAGCACATATAGCACATTTTTGGAAAGGTCTGATCCAACATTTTGAACAGTTCTCAGATAATTAGTTTCATGAGTCACTTCAAGATATTTAAATAGAGACACAAATCCCTCTGGGGTTCTGTCAGGAAGAGTCAGATTAAAATAAATGGCGCTACCTGCTGTAAATAATGAAATTTTAAAAGAGCACCTCACGCTGGCAGTGGTGGGATTTGAACCCACGCCTCCGAAGAGACTGGAGCCTTAATCCAGCGCCTTAGACCGCTCGGCCACACTACCACAAGACAACCCTCAGTTCATCAGCAAAAACAAACAACACAGCTGCTTTAAAGTAAAGCCCACGATGGGCAAAACTCACAAACCAAAGCAAAAAGACAGACCCTAAACATGTCACTTCTCATAAAGACAAGGAAATCTGACAGGAAATGTCACGAGAATTGTGACGAAAGTCTCAAAACAGGAATGAAAGACATTAAGCACAACAATTGCATGAAAGGCTCCGCAGGAATCTAAAGCATAACACAATCTTTACTCGTGTACCAAAAAGTTGTGCTCGGGGAAAAGGTGGAAACTCCTCCTCTCTTCTGAAAAGGTTCCTGTGTGTGTAGGCCAACTCCCCATGGAGCTTCTTCAGCTCTGAGAACCTCCTCCACACAACCACCTCCTTCACATCTTCTGGGTGACGCTTGGACACAAACTGCAGATGATAGAATATAAAGTAAAACTCGCTTAACTGGCTGCATGTTTAACAATGAGACACAGCAAATTTGCTTTTTGGCAACACTGCAGAGGCCACGATTTAAATGATAAATTTAAGGGAGAGCCATGAGTGCTTGATCCTCTTTGACTTTATACGCATGCCTCTGTAGTCATGCGGGTGCTCATGAACTGGATCACAAGTTCTCTCTGTTTCATTGGGCTGCTCATTGTGCACCACTGCCTCAAATAAAAGGCCCGTTGTATAGTTATTTGTTTATTTATATGAGCTAGCTGCGGGCGCCTGTCACTCTACTTCGTTAGAAATGAACACTACTTATAATAATACCAAGTCACTTACTTTTAACTGATGTAAAAGACCAAAGAGAACAGCGCTAAGCTAACACCTTTGTGCTACGCATTTCAAGTTAAAATACGTTTTGTCAAGTAATAAGCAAAACAGCTAACCACGTAGTCATTAAGCATGATTACACCCGACTCTACGATAGGTTTCAATTAATGACGCTGTAGCTAAGGAGAGATAAACAGTGTAAACTCACCCTCGCCGTCACTTTGTACTCGGTGTGGCCCTTCTCGTGTGTGCGTGGGTCGGCAACGGAGAAGAACCGATAATAGTCTTCTTTGAGTTTCCGTGACATATTTGCTCTCGTCAATAAAAGAAAAACGGCGCTGTGGTTTTAGCGGCACAAAACGCGAACGGTCAAAGGCTCTGTTGTGATTCTTTCGCCCCTCCTCTCCGTGGATGTACTCATTTCCTGGTTGGTGACGTGTACGAATGCGTGATTACGTAGGAGAGACGAGACGTCAAACTATTCAGTTTAATGTTAAACAATTTATTTCCTCCAGTAGGTACATGAAAATAAATTAAACATTTAAAAAAATACTTTTAAAAAATGAGTCCATGGTTTTTACGTACTTTTTTCTTTATTTCTTTGTTATATAAATTAAATCTAAGAAGCTATAATGGATCCAGTCACAGGGATAACACATACAGACAACCACTCACACTCGCATTCACACCTATGGGCAATTTAGAGTTACCAACTAACTTAACCCCACTAACTGCATGTCTTTGGACGGTGGGAGGAAGCCGGAGCACCCAGAGAGACCCCACGCAAACACGGGGCGAACATGCAAACTACACAAAGAAAGGCTCTGGCCATTCAATATGTGGTAGTTTTTTCAAATGTTGTTAAAACTGGAATAGTAAGATGAAATAATATATTAAAAGTATATATAGATATATAAATTTATGTAGCAATAATTTTATGAATATATGAAGATAACAGGACTGGGCCAACCGTATCCATATCCACTGTAACCATAATGTTACTCACTTTACCTTTCTCTGATTTTAATATTGTTGTCGATCAGTCACCGTTGATTAGTCACATTGTCACAGTCATAAAAATGCCCTCCAACTTGTATTAAACATGTAATTATCAGGGAAATACTCCAGGGGGTGCTCTAATGTTTCGTAGTTTTCAACACAGCATAGACACTTAATTTAAACATTTTAAATTAAGATATTCATTTTTATTTGTATGACTTGTTGTGTTTTTCCTCATATAAACCCCCCAAAACTGTGTTTGTGATGCTAAAAGGAAACATATTCTCCATCAAAGATGACGCTAAAAGAAAAAAAAAAGGCACATAAAAGTGTTGGACATACCCTTTTTGAGACAATAGAACAAAGTGAACAACAACAGACGGTACTGAGGAAGCTCCAGCTGTGCATATTGTCTAACATCCCCTACCACTGTATTCCTAAGCTTTTATCTGTTTCCCATAGGATATAAATGTAATGATCAGAGGCCTGTTTAGTTGCTATATCTGATTCACCTATTTACAGCAACACAAAGGCTTTGAAATTGTCAAAATATCCTGAAGATCCTCATATTCAATGGTCCAAAGCCTTCCTCTCAAAGCTTTGAACAAGATTCTGAGTTTAGGCTGACGCTCACAGGTCCGTTGTCATCTTTATTGGTTCTGCTTGTCTCTCTGGCAAATTACCAGCTAAACTATAAGAAAAATGTTTAGCATACCAAATGACAGACTAAGAAACTCAGCTCAGCAGGCTGTAGTCATGCTGCAATGTCATATTCAGGTCCATATAGATCACCTGCATGTCCATTCTGGACGATCTGATATCCTCGTGTTGGCGTTGTTCCCACATCATCATAATTAATGTTTTTCCAGGGTCCACATTACAAGTGACCAATCACCTTCTTGTGACGTCATACTTTTGCGACTTCGAAAAATACCCGCCTTCAAAAACAAATGTTGTTCGAGAAACCGCCTTTTGTCCGCCGATCCAGCAATTTGAATTCCACTCAAGACACTTTTCTTTAATAAACAGTAAGCATTATACATATATTTTCCTTGAAATGGCTGAAATTGATAGCTGTTTGTTTGCTAGTGATAGGCTACTTGCGAACCAGTGTTCTCCAGAGAATTGCGTGTCAATGTATTATAATATATAATAAATGTACAGGTGAATATAGCTGTCATAAAAATGTTGTCAGGCAAAATTGCAGTAGCTTCCCTGATCATTTTACAAACATAAGTGAATAGAATTTGAACTAAAAGGCCTAGACTAATGGTTGTGTGAATCAAAATATCACCTGGAAACATAATTAACTGGTCCATAGCTGTGAAACTGGACATGAGTTCTTGATTCCATGGAGATTAACAGTAATCCAGAAATTTACAAATTTGTCCTGGGCCATCGTGTTAATGTTTTAATTACACAGTCTCCCAGGGACAACAATTACACGGTGTCCCTGCAATTTTGCCTGACCCAACCCCCGGGCCACGAAACACCAAAAAAGTTGGGGAACGCTGGTCTAGAGAACACTGGTTAGCTAATGCTGTCGTCAAGTAGCCTATCACTAGCAAACAAACAGCAAGCCAAGTGAGGAACATATGTATAATGCATATAGTTAGGGCTGGAGCAGGTGACCCTGAATCCTCCCTTAGTTATGCTGCAATAGACGTAGGCTGCCGGGGGATTCCCATGATGCATTGAGTTTTTCCTTTCCAGTCACCTTTCTCACTCACTATGTATTAACAGACCTCTCTGCATTGAATCATATCTGTTATTAACCTCTGTCTCTCTTCCACAGCATGTCTTTTATCCTGTCTTCCTTCTCTCACCCCAACCGGTCGCAGCAGATGGCCCCGCCCCTCCCTGAGCCTGGTTCTGCCGGAGGTTTCTTCCTGTTAAAAGGGAGTTTTTCCTTCCCACTGTCGCCAAAGTGCTTGCTCATAGGGGGTCATATGATTGTTGGGTTTTTCTCTGTACCTATGAAGCGCCTTGAGGCGACTTTTGTTGTGATTTGGCGCTATATAAATAAAATTGAATTGAATTGAATTACCGTTTGAAACGTATCCTAAAAGGACTACAAATTCGGCGGACAGGCGGCGGTTTCTCGCAAGTGAAGCGGAGCGCTGGATTGACAGACAGAGGCGGGCACAAGTGAAGAAAAAAAAACAAAGCCAACACGAGGATATCAGATCGTCCGTGCGGAGTGCAGGATGTCTAATCTCTGTTTGGGTGGAACGAGTAAAAATAGCAGAGGATGGTTTCGATCCATCGACCTCTGGGTTATGGGCCCAGCACGCTTCCGCTGCGCCACTCTGCTCACACAGGAGAAGCTGTCGCAAAGCTCTTCACATGGCTCAGCTGTTTTGCATTCTTATCACAGAAAGGGGGCCTTCTTACATAATTTGCAACCACTGTTTCCTGCTGACAAGAGGAGGTGGTTAGTTATATAGAGAGGGGCTCAACAGAGGGGAGAGGGTTTAGAGAACCGGGCAGAAAAATGCTGTAATGGCAGAGAAGGTGATGGGAATACAAAGGAAGGAATTCTTTTAAATATGTCAAGTATATTTTTCACAGAGCTTAAAAGCAGAAGTCGTGTGTATGTTACAGTATTGTGTGCTCTGTGATTTCAGCAGTGTGTCCCGCATCTGTGTGAGGTGTATTATATTCAATCGTTTATATATATATTTTTTTCTTAATGGTGCATTTTTAAGGAGAACTGACTAATTATCTCCATTCATGCAAAATTAAAGAGAGGGAGGCTTTCCAAACCGAACAGGCTACTCTTTGTCTGTGAGAGGAAACTAGGTCATTCATTCTCATTGTCAGAGGAAGAAGCAGGAGGCGCTGCTTAATGGGCAGAAAAACAATCAGAAGAAGAGAGAGCATACAAGCAGAAAAGTTACGAAATGTACAGTCGGCAAGATCAGATATCCCCGCTGAGGGACAATATATTAGTTGCATAACTGAGAGCGCTAACGTTAAACAATATGGCTCAAAGTCCACGTGCAGTCTGATTAATTGTATGTTTCGCTCTGTAAGTCATTCTCTGTATCACCAGTGCAGCACATTGGTGGATTCTTCCTTTCCCCTCTATCCAGGACACAAAATGTAGCCGCGCGTGTTCTGTTGGCTGTAGATCCAAAAGACAAACATGCTCATGTTTGTTGAAGAGGTGAACAAATCAATCTGTGAATACACCTTTGCACTTTTTAGATGAGATTAAAGCAGCATTTCCCCGAACTTCATTCGTTCGGTGTGAACTTTGAATGCGAGAGCTCACTGCAGGGAACTTGAAACAATGAGATGAAAGCGTAAGCTCTCGGCCAGACTGGTCTGAACTGGTCTGAACTGCTGATTATTTTCCTTTTTTCCCCTCTCCTCCCAAGCACATGCTGTCTTACTAAATAAACTCTCTCACGGGGATCAGACGATTCTTGATGTAGCCATATATGTGTGTGTGCATGAATGACTGCATTCAGTGAGATGGTCACTCGAGCCCTGACTGACTGACACTAATCTAAACTTTAAAAATCTAAGCAAGAAGTTTTCACATAGTGCTTCTAATCAGCTCCTAATTTGCCCTACTTTGATCTTGTTACACAATCAGTTACTATGGTAATGTGAACTGTGACCTTGAACCACAGGTACTGTACAGTAATCCCTGTGTTCTTCCCCCCTCCACTGAAAAAACAAACTATGCAGCAACTTTGGCCCTCTTTCCTCTCTGTTATTATGCTGTGGGGGTCTGTGTGCTGGCTTATAGACTCCAGCAGAACATCCCCTCCTCCTCTGCCAAAGGCATAAACAAAGAAGACAAGTCTAGGAGTGAATCAGTCCCTCCGTGTCCTCTGTGAACTTGTTGTGATGATGGCTAATGTTCTTTCGTTCTTGTTTTATTGCCAAGTTGGGATTGATTCGGTTTTCCGAGGATTCAGATGCTGCTTAGGTTTTGACCAATTTATCCTGTAAACTCTGTTTAAGCAGAACTGAAAACCTCACAGGGCTGAGACAACATGTGTGAAAAGGACACTAACTGACACTAACTGACACTAACTCTGTCGCTCTAGGCTTTGCTTCCATTAATACCCCGAGCTGTGCTCCGCTCCAAATTTTTGTTCCAATATATTCCTCACCCTCAGCTCAAAAACATGTTTACACATCCCTGCCCTCTCTCTGCCTGTCTGCTCTTTCCCCTCATTCCTAGTTCTCCTCCCTCCTCCAGTCTCCTGTTTCCTGATCTACTCACTCCTCCTCCCAGTTTTCCCCACATGTTCTGCTGATTTTACAGAAAAACAGAGCATATTCCGCAACTTTTCCTTGTATCCTCAATACTTCCCAGCTGGAAAGCACAGTGTGTCCACATCAGCCAATGCTCAGCAGCTCTGTTACAACCTGACTCTGCCACTTACGCACACATGATCAACAGGCCGAGATAAAAACAGAAACAGATGGCGTGTGTTTGACTTTGATGAAATAGGAGAAGTGAGCATGAGTGCGTCATGTAGATATGCAGCTGCCAAACACTGGTTATAAAGTTAGATTTTATTCTTGGGCATATTTAAATAGTCAGCAGAAGACATTTAGAAAGGTTTTAAAATTAGCGACATCAGGTAGCAAAAGCCTGGCACAATGACTAAGCTGAATAACAGCAGAGTATAAATAGATTTAATGTCACACATCCTAAATTAGACACCCCTCCCTACCACTGGTTAAGGTTTGACCGAGGCATATCCACATGGAGAAGAACATGTACCAGTGGTGAAGTCTGAAAATTAAATAAACAGGCACCACACTGTTTCTGGAAGACATAAAATAGTCCCTGAACACAAATATGGCATATAAGAAGATCATGGCCTGATCTATAACACAAAAATCTTCTGTATATCTTTCTTTATGTTTTCACTCATATTCGATCTACTTTTTAATGCCGATCATAAAGGCTTTCCGCTTGCCAACAGATAGTCACCACTCTAGTTTATCTTTTGTCTGACTGTATATATTCCAAAGTGGCCTCTTGAACAGGACACAGAGTTCACTGAACTCAAATGATCTCCACAGTCACCAAATCTAAATCCAACAGAGCTCCTTTTGGATGTGGTGGAAAGAGAAACGTATCATGCACGTGCAGCTGACAAATCTGCAGCAACTGAGTGATGCTATCATGTTGATATTGAGCAAAATCTCTGAGGAAAGTTTGTAGCGCCTTGCTGAATCTATATTGCATAGAATTAATGCAGCTCTGAACCCAAAAGGGGGTCCCAACCCAAAACTAGCCAGGTGTACATAAATACTAGTAAGGATTGCAGTAACGTCACAGGACTCTGAAAGCCCGAGCTGTTGGAGTCAGTGGACTATACTGGACGTATCACTACAAAAAAAACTGATTAAGTAGTCAGATAAAAAAAAGTTTGAAATTAAGTGCCGTAACATGTCACATCTGTGAAGGCAACAAGCACGGAACAAGCATACACATGCAGGGGTTCAGTTACATGAACATGTTACTAACTGTTTCTGCAGTTACCTGTCACTGCAAGTTGTTTACTTGAACCTGCTTAGCAGAGACAGAAAGAAACAGCACCAGGGTCGTGTAAAGGGCAAAAACACTGTGCAGACATGGAGGAGTAGAGAGCAACAAGCAGCCTGAGAAGACACAGATAACACATCTATCTCACAGACAGCCAGCAAGGTTCTTTGTTATAGTTACACTGTAAGAGCAGAGGGAGAATTGCAAAGTGTAAAATCAAAGTTTGCACTATTGCACTACATGAAACACACACGAGTATGATTCATTTATGCAAACATTTACGGCAACTATAAATCCAAGCATTCTGCCTTCATTCTGTCTAACTTGTATGTCATAATAAATCACATCAGTGTACAGCAAACTGGACAATTAGGGTGAAAAACATGCCCCCACACACATACTCTCTTCCTAGAAGTCTACTGTTACTTCTAGGAAGTAAATTCTGTAGGGTTTGTTTGTAACTTCTCTTACTGTAACTCGATGAAGGTCAACAACAGCTGGAGAAAGATTTAGAGCTCCATCTGGGACAGGAGGATGTTAGTTTTTAGATTGGCTGCGCCCAAATATTGTCTCCAACAGAGATATACATTGTTAGACCTGGCATGAAATAATCTGTCATCGGCATGAGTGTGACCAGCTTTAACCCAGAATCGACACAGAAAATAAAGTCACGGCAGCACAAACCTGACATTTTCAACCAGGCTCCAACAACATATTTTATACCTTTACAGAGAAAAGATGCTCAGTTTTAATCTGTTGCTCAGCTCCCAGGAGAAGCATTGCAAGTACAATTCAACTCAAATGGGATTTTGCTGATTTTGTTGTTTTGGTACTGTAGAGTCAGCGTGATCACAGGAGACTAAGTGGTCAGCTGTTTACACTTAAACACTGCAAACAAGGTCTATATGGTAAAACAAAAACAAGAAGGCGACAGAAAGGCCCTCAGGAGTGAAATTAGATCAGTGAAACACAGAGTGGCAATCTCCACTGATCAGAAGATAATCACATTACCAATCATCTTGCCTGTGAAGCAAACTGGATTATCTTCAGTTTGTATAATAACTGATAAGTGAACAGCATTTTGTAGAGCGTTTCATTGACACCATTATGAAGGAACAGAACAAAGTTTTCTTAGTTTGGAGCATGGAGTTCAGTTTGTTTATTAGTTTGTTTGTTAGGTTTTTTTCTTGGAAGAAAGAGAGACAGCAAGCGAAGGAGGGGGAGGGAGAGAGAGGGAGGGATTACCGGCTCCCCCAGTAGGCGGAGAAACCGGGCGGGTACAAATACGCGCTCTGATCCTCTCTACGCGCTTAGTAGAGAACAAGGGGTAATCGGCTGTAAACTAAAAGCCAAACCGGGACTATACATTGTATTTTACAGGTAATTTTGATTTACTTCAACTTTTCTGCCACTCTGTAACTTCAGACCTGCCGTGTTATCGGCGGGAGTAGTGTTCAGCTCACAGCCGGAGAGACTGCCTCGTGTAGGAGCACATGACGCTAGGGATGGGTTTGATTTCATCATCTTAAAGGAAGATGGAATTATACGATATCACACAGTTTTTGGAGTTGTTATTGCTACCGGGTCGGTTTTAACTTGTGTTCGGTGAAAGTTTCATAGACATTTACGGTGTACTTGTTTGAAGAGGTTTTATTTAATGACTGTTGAAGCGAACTGGAACAAACCGGTCAACTACTAAATTTCCGCTTTACACCCCTTTAATCTTAAAGCCATGTGTGTATAATGTTATATTAGACTGTCAGAGAGCTACTTGTTGGGTTTTTTTGTTTGTTTTTTAACTAACAAATGTTCACTGTCGTTTACTCGTGACATTTGTTTAAATCGTTTTCTTAATAAGTCTATGCTTGCTATTGTTATGCTCTTATTATGAAGGGTAGCTGCAGTATTTCCGTAACTCGAGGCTGACTGCTTAACGTAAGAAGTAGTAATTGTTTCATCAGACACCGGTGGAACATATGAGCATCTCAAGAATGGGTCTTCCGTTTATTTGAATGTATTTTTTTACAGCTGATATTTTTGTTGCTAGCGTTTTGAGTGGGTTTTGAAGTGTGACTGACATGAACTAGTTTGTTTGTTTGTAGTTTTTAATGAGCGCTTTGTAAGGAAAAACAAACAAGAGCTTGTGTCTATTTAAGTAGGGAACCGCACCGCCACTCCTGTTTAATTCCTACATAAAAACTGGGTTACCTTAATGAATCTAGTCGTTGCCTGTATGTCCTGTGTAGGGGGGGATGTGTTACATAAGGGTGGACAAAAGGCGAGGGGATGAGACTTGGCCGGTGCTGCCTTAAAAAAAACTCTACTCCTTTTGGTGGTCTTGTTTTTATTTAGCTCTTGGGTGTTAGCCAATGAGAGTGCTTTTGCAGATACAGTTATTAATTCATAATTTTCCTTTGTGCTCCACCTCCAGTTAAACCATGAATAAAGACACAGAGATCGACATGAAAGAAGTGGAGCTCAACGAGCTCGACCCAGAGAAGCAGCCCATGACGGGGGACGGTCAGGCTCCAGGCGGGGAGAAAAACGGCAGCGTCAAGCTGAAAGTTCCCGATGATGAGGTTACCTTCACCGGGCTGTCCAAAGAGGAGCTGATGAAGGTTGCTGGCACTCCAGGGTAAGAGCTGCAGCTAAGAGCTGTCTTCCTCTGTGGGCGTTAAAATAAGTGGACATTTTTACATTATTATTTTCTTCCACAGATGGGTGAGGACCCGCTGGGTTCTTCTCGTCCTCTTTTGGTTGGGCTGGATTGGTATGCTTGCTGGAGCCATTGTAATCATAGTCCAGGCTCCTCGCTGCAAGGCTATTCCTGAGATGAACTGGTGGAATGAAGGGCCTGTCTACCAGATCACTGACCTTGAAGCGTTCTCTAGAGGATTGAAAGGTAGACTATTTGTGGAGAGCTTATCAAGCTGATCAAGTGGTTTTATTCTTGCAAGTTAAAAAAAAAAAAAAAAAGATTTTTTTTATTTTTTTTATTGCGCTGCCATGTTTATTCCCAAAATGAGAGTTGGAGGTTGCACTTAAAGTGCCCCAGTCTTGAGTTGGGTAACATGCTCTGACTTGCATGGATAACGTCTTGTGACAGTCTCTTGGCTTTCATTAGTTCTCTGTGGCCTGTGTCAGCTGTCTAGATATCAAATTGCTGACTAGACTGCCAAAGTCTGACTAAAGGTCTTAAGACCATTTAAAAGAAGAAGAAAAAATGAACACGTCATCTGTTTCATATCTCTATTCAGATATGGCCAAGTTGAGCAGCTCTGGAATATATCAAGATGTCGTGATCTGTACATACCAAAAAAAATGTTTACTGCAGGCTTTTAAAATCGGGAAGGAAGAACAGTGCTTACTACTGTTCATAAAGTGAACTGGTGGGGAGCACTTGGTTTTAACAGGCTTTGGGTGGAATTCCAAAAACTCCATGTGACTCAGTTTTGTTCTCTTTATCAAAGCCACCCTTGTGCTCAGGCTTCACATGGGCAGCAGAGGGAGTGGCTGGGATCCTTCACATAGTCTTGCAAGCACTGCGGTGCTACAGTCTGAACTATCAACATGTGTCTAAAGCTGTCTGTCCTTTGTCCCTAACCTGCTCACACCCTCGTTTTTCTGCCTTATGTGAAATTTACACTGACCCAGCATTTTATTTACTACCTTTTTTTTTCTTCTTCTTATTTTTTCTTTCAGGTGTTGAAGAAAAGTTGGATGACATTAACCAGCTAAAGGTGAAAAGCCTGGTAATCGGACCTCTTCATACTGTCCAGGCCAACCAGATGACTGGTCTGAACCTTCAAGAAATTAGTGCAGAGCTTGGAAAAGCTGAAGATCTCGACAGCTTGTTGAAGGCGGCCCACAAAAAGGGTACGTAATTGTCTGATTTCAGATCAGTTACTTGCTAAATCGTTCACACTAAAAGAGTAACTGGTGCTCTGTTCTTTCATTAAGAGTGGTTTCTATTTATTGCTGGATTCTGTACTCTTGAGGGCCAGATGTGAGCAAACATTGCTGTTTCTTTCAGGCATTTCTGTGGTGCTTGACCTGACTCCAAACTACAAAGGAAATCCTGTGTGGTTTGATAAAACAGACCTTACAGAAATAATGGAAAAAGTCAAGGTAAGCACACAGATTTAATTATTTGCAGTAAGAAGGCATATTAAGCAACATCACTATCTTTACATGTGATAAACAAATGGCACATTTTTGACTTTTTGCCCCATGGACAGATGATTAAATTGGACATTATATACTGTGGTGTAGATTCGGGTCTTGCTGCCACTGTAGTTAATTTGAATCTGTTCTCTTCCAGACTGCAGCTGAGTTCTGGCTGAGTAAGGGTGTTGATGGCATCAAGATATCTGACCTTGGCATTGCCTCCATCAGTCCTGAATGGGCCAAACTGCGGATGGCGGTCCAGGGAAATGGCACTGATGACACCAAGAAGAGGTTTGTGTGGCTGCTATGTTCTGACCTTTGATTCAGCACAAGTAAACAATGTTGACCACTAAACGGGGTATTTTATTTTAGATTCTTAACTTTAGCTATTATCCACACAGATAACAAAGTTGTAGGGCTTATCTGTCCTGGAAAAGTCATTTTAAAAGCATCAGTAAAATATCAGGTACAGGATACTTTGTTCTGAGAGAACATGGACATGAAAAATAGTCCCATCAACATTCAAGGAAGTGTTTCAAGATGTATAACAAGTACAAGTTCTAGACTGACCTGATCCTGTTCTCTTTTCTTTAGGGCTCTGATGGGTGTGGTCAACAATATTTCAGCTAATGAGGTGTCTCAGCTAGTCAATGTCTCTGGTGTCGATCTAATCTTGTCTGACCTGCTCAGTAGAAACACGGAAGGTAGGCTGCTACTGTTTGCATAGTAGTGATTATTATTATTATCAGTGACAATAATCCTAAGTAAATGTCAAAAAGGTGCATTGTAGATGATTATGGTACCTGAATATCCGCAGGTAAAGAGCGCATTGAGGTCCTGAAGACCCTCCACTCTGAGCAGAGAAAAATAGGCTGGGGTCTCGGTGCTGCTCAGAAGGACCATCTGTCTAAACGGGCAACGACTTGGGGCCTAATTCGTCTCTACCAGCTTCTGCTCTTCACCTTGCCTGGAACCCCTGTGTTTACCTACGGAGATGAAATTGGCCTTCAGGCAAATCAGATGAGCAACAAAGCAAACCAGACCAGAGAAGCTCCGAAGATGGTTTGGAATGTAGAGAAGGAAGAAACTGACGGTGCTAAGGTAAGTGTGGGTGTGTTCAGTCTGTCACTGATCAAGCGTTTGTTTGCTTTAAGTGCAGTAAAGCATTTTCTTGAATTTCATTTACAGTCTAACCATACTGAATACGCTGAAATAAGGAAGTGGTTCAGATCCCTCAGTGACCTGCGAGGCAAAGAGCGCTCCCTCCTGCACGGCGACTACTATGGTCTCTACAGCTCTGCCAAGTCTCTCTCTTTCCTTCGTGTGTGGGATCAGAGCGAGAGATACATAACAGCTGTAAACTGGGGAGATGGTCTCGAGGAGCTGAAATTAAATCTGGAACCCACAGGCAAGTTACAGTTCAACGGACATGTCTACTGACGATATCTAGCAATATCTATTAACTCTGCTATTTATTTTAAACTTGACGACCTTTGTTTGCGCAGAGGGGGTAGAGCTACCAGAAACAGCCAAGGTGAAGCTGTCAACTGACCAAGACTTTGAGGTGGACTCGACTGTAAACCTGAAAGACCTCAAGCTCAACGCCGGACAAGCACTGCTTCTGCAGTTCCCCTACACGGGCTAAAGATGGCGCCAAAGGATAGGAAAGCTGCATACTGATTAGTGTTGCTCTTAATGCAGTTTCTGAATACATTCCTATGGATTAAAACTGCATTAAGTAGATACATTTCAGTCTGACAGAACATAAATTTAGTGGGTGAAACATGCAGTTTAAAAATGTTTAAAACATTAGCTAGTGCAATAACACTACATTGTTCAAATGTGTGAAAGACATTCCATTCCTGGTTCTTTGAGCATTTTTCTTAAAGGTTGTGCTGTTTATGGTTTTTAGAAATCTTACATTTTCCTTTTTAGTGACTTTATGAATTTTTGGGGGAGAGTTTTTGTAACTCGCACAGGAAAAAGAAGTAAAGTTTGGATGCATGATGTTCGAGTCTGTCAAGTGAAAAGAATAAACGGCGTTCTGCTCAACCGCATATTCGTGTTTTTGTGTTTGTCTGCAAGGCGCCTTTAAGAGTTGTGTTTACGCTGATAATATCACATAAGATGTTGACGGTGTTTATGCAGGAGATGATATCAAATGAGACGTTCATTGTTTTCACTGCATTACAGGTGTGTATGTGTGAAAGTGTGTCACAGATGTGAACGGAGGAAGTGTTTATTTTATCAACGCCTTGAGATGGGTTTTTATAGATGCAGCAGACACACCTAGGAGTCTCACTAAAGGGGTCACACACCTGTCCATGGCTCTCTTAAAGTAACTATGGACAAAATCCTCTACATTACAGTACACACAGCTTCACATGTGGCAGGCAGATGAAATAACTGGCAGAAATTCAGCAACAAAGAGTTCCTAGTACAGCATGTTTCACGATGGGCTTTGAAATTCATCTTCTAAATAAAGTGGCTTTATGAGCCATTATCTTCCTGATAAATGAATCAGCGATTGATAAAATCAGCTAGACAAATGAGTAGTTGGTTACAAATGTCTACTGTCTGTACGTGCCCCACAGTTATAAACTTATGAAGTCTCATGTAAGTTTAGAGGGGGAAAAAAGTTATAAGTGACTTTTTTTTTTAAAGGAACATTTAAGTTATTTCGCTAGAGACTGTAATTCCAAATTCACGAGGCTCATGTTTAGACGGCTTCAATGGGATGAACTTTTTCTTTTCTTTTTTTTGCCCGACCAAATATCAAGTTTAAGCATTGACCTGTCTGATTAGGAAGAATATGTAATATTTATATATTTGTTACCCATTTAATTTATTGATCTTCAACAACAGTCTGTGGTTTCGCCATTTACACTGACATTCATCGTTTGCCTTTTTTTAAAACCACGTTTTCTTGTTACTTGTATATAAAAATATATAACAGCTATAATTAATCCCTTAACTCTGCAGTGTACGATCTGATGTCAGTCCTGAAACCTCCCAAATAGAAAATGTAGGTTTTTTAAAAATTGAAATACAAGAATTAATTATAAAGAGGATTTCATCAGCCAACACAATAGCACATAAAAACAGCTACTATTACTACTAAGCACTGTACTCATGTACACTTATATATATGCACATCTGTGAATATGTTGCTGATAAATGGCAGCGATGTAGCTCAGAGCTTTTATACCAATGATACCAATTTATATCCCGACATGTAGTTAATGTATGAGTACAATGATGTTCTACAATTTCATACATTATATTACTATCTTATTAATACAAACATCTTTTTGTTTGAATATATATTTTACTCTAGTTAACATTTAATTGAATTAATACTATACAATACATATTCATGTCTGTTTCATTTTG
The DNA here is from genome assembly GCF_041146795.1 of Maylandia zebra. Taxonomy (NCBI): domain Eukaryota; kingdom Metazoa; phylum Chordata; class Actinopteri; order Cichliformes; family Cichlidae; genus Maylandia; species Maylandia zebra. Next base: position 43,241,653 of record NC_135169.1, on the reverse strand, counting down.
TTGCATTAACATATTTTGTTGAATAACCAGTAACTGTGACTGTATGATATGTGAGGTGGGTAAAGACTGCAACATTTGTCTCCACAATGGAGTAAATTAAAAACTTTAAATTAGTACAAATGAATCAAAATGACCTTAAAGTGGTGGCGCTTTTAGTCCAGCACTTAAATGAATGCATAGCTCTATATTGCCGATTATACCTCCGTGCTATAGCTTGAGCAGCAAACTTGAGCCGTTGACGTTTTCTTCTACTCGAATATTTCTCCATAAGGGGTTTTGCTCGTAACTAATTTTACACCAAAACAATGTTGATTCTGTAATGATCCATCTGAAAAACAACAATCACTTTCATATTCTTAAAATTGTCCTATAAATATCACTTTTATCTTAGTTAGAATCATCATAATCCATTGTATGTACGTAATTTTGATCCTTCAGATAGTTACTGAAGCTATTTTAAGATTCAGAGGGGGGGAAAAAGTCTAGTTTTTGATTTCAATCATGTTTTGCATTTATCTTTGGGACTGTCAAAATGCTGTGCTTGGTACAAAATCCACATTTGAAAAGCTCAAAATGATGCAGGCTAACTGCACACACTGGCAGTCTGGCTTTCTTTGATATACTGAAAAGCATGAAAAGTGTGCTTTATGAATGGAGAAGCCTTGCTTTGTAATACAATGCCATAAAACGTGTCAATTTCTCATTTAAAAACACTGCTTTAAGCCCACTCTTTTGATAAAAATGTCAAACAATTCCTCTGACACGTGAAACTAAACTCAGTAGAGTTTCGGGGTCTTGATACAATACAGGGCCGCCGTGCTGTGGTATCACAGGGGAGGTTTGAAGATGATGATACCGGGAATCAGAGCCCGTGTCGCACCTATGCTTGCACCCCACGCCGCTGCGAAACCAAACCACCGCCATGCACACTCATGACTGACTCTCAGTCTGAGTCTGACAGATACAGATGCACCTTTTACATCACAGTGTCATGAAGATACATGACCTTTCTTCAGCTTTCATGGAACACTGCAGCTAGTGAAATACAGTACTGTAATTTAGTTAGAGTGGAAAGCCAGAAAGCAAAGTGAGTACAAGATATTCTCGTTTCACACAGCAATTACAAAGCCAGTCGCTAATTTATACTAATGAACAATTGAATACACCTCTTGTTTTGGTAATATTCATTCGTATATACAAGAGGATTTATTGCCTAGATATACACACGTTTTAAACTTGTTCCCAGTAAAGACTTTGTGTAAAACAAAGGTGTAAAACTCCTTTTAGTTCATGGGACACATACAGCCCCATTTCACCTGTAAAATCAATACATCACAAACGCCCCTCCAAAATTTCCAATGACTTCAGGTGTAAAGACGTAGATTCTTTAACTCCGACTTGTCCATCGCCAAGATTTTAAAAAGGTATTAAATAATTTTTCTCATTTAATGACCATTTATGAAATGATCCACTGCCTCTCATTTAATGATCACTGAAGATATCTTCAGGGTTTTAAACTGATTTTCAACACACTGATTCTACCATCAACACATACGCATCACAGGTCACAGTGGAAAGATGCAGAACCGTCACACCTATAGATTTTGTAGATAAAGAATACTGGTATTTCACACCTTTATGATTCATCTTATTCTGACCTAAAAATAGTAGTAATTTTCCAAAGGTTTTAACTGGTATTGATGAGCCTGGACAGCATTTTTTAAAGCCATCCAGTGACCTGAATATGATCTTTTGGCAGGTAGTTCTGGCCCTCTGGCCACAAGTTTCACACTGCTGTTGTAATCACTTTCACTCCATACTTACAGTGAGCCAGGTCACCATATCACCATATATTAGTATAGGAGCAAGAATTTTATTAGAATAGAGTAAACTTGTTACATAGTTTAATGCATTTGTTAACACTTTCTAAATATTTGGTACTATTCACCCTGGAGAAGTGAAGTCTTAATTTATTTATGGTAGCTATAGATACAGTGTGTGAAAAATAACGCTTAGTAAAGTACAAAAACATCCACTCACCAGCCATTTGATTAGTTAGTAGAGTTCGGTAGGAGGGGTTGGACGCCTATTTACCTTCAGACTTGTTTTAATTCTTCATGTCACAGATTAAAAAGGGTGCTGCAAAATTCCCTCTGAGATTTGTCTGTTGTACATCCATGATACTCAACTCCCGTTCCACCAAAAGATGCTCTACTGGATCCAGTTACAGGAGTGTCACGTGGTGTGGTCTTCCGCTGCTGTAGCCCGTTAGCTTTATGTGCTGCTTGACCAGAGATGCCCTTCTGTAAGGATTGTTGCCTTCATGTCACCTCAAAGCAATTTGGCTATTCTCCTCTGACCTCTGACATCAACCAGATAGTCTCACCCAGAGAACTGCCGCTCATTGATATTTTCTCTTCTTTTTTTTTTAGCGCATCCTCTGTAAACCCTAGAGATGGTTGTGTGGGAAAATCCCAGTACATCAGAAGTTTCTGAAATACTCAGATCAACCTGTCTTGCACCAATAACTACATCACGTTTAAAGTCATTAAATCACTTTTCTCAGCTTGAACGTGTCTTGAACGTGTCTGCGGGCATAACTGCACTTGGTGTGAGTGGCTGATAAGATTTATTTTTTAAGGAGGAATTGTACATAACGAAGTGGCCGGTGAGTGTGTTGTGCATTGTCTTTATTTAGATAAACAGATAAAAACACTGATACCAAACCTATTTCTACAGCAAGCCAGAAGCTAAAGCCAGAAGCTAAATAACTTCAAGTTAACTTAAGCTTAAAACAAAAGTTAAAAATCTCTGTTAAGCTAACAAAGCTCACACAGAACATTTTTTTTCCATTAATAAATACTCTGAGTTTCTCTCCTATTTACTGTTTTTTATCCTTTCCCTTTCTTGTCTTTTTTCTTCTCTGAGTCAGATTTTATGCCAGCCCTACCTCTCCTGCTAACACCGTTCCCCACTGTGCGGCCTTGAAGCCCGAACAAGGTACGTTCAAGTCAAAAAATATCTAAATATACATTTCCCTTGGAATTGGTAAAAACTTCTTAAAGAAATGTGTGTTCACCCTTTTTTGTTGTGAGACAGAGAACTTTAATACAAACAACAAATAGGTCCGAAAAAATAAATAAATAAAATGCTAGCTTGACTTATTGCCGAGGTAACAAACTAGCTTGCAGCACCTTAGCTAATTAAAATGCTGCATCATCACGGTCTAATTTATCTTATGGCGATATGAACATATTTAGGCGGGTTTTGAATGTCAATCCAAGCTTTATTAGTTTTTTTTAGCTGATATTTTATCCTATTAATGACAGAAAGATGATTCGCCTTTTTCAAAATGCTTGTAATAAGGCAAAATTACATAATAAGTTCATAATTAAATTGCCATTTATGAGCAACATTACTGATTCCAGGCTTCAATTGTTTCAAATCAGTTTCACAGAAGTAAAGTTTATTAGCCAGGCTATAATTGCACTACTAGGTTCACCTGCAAATCAATTTTGTGTATTTATTAAAGCACTTTTATTTACGTTGTTAGCTTTAGAGGCGCCAATAAGTAGAATTTAGTTCCCTAAGATCTAGCTGCTGCTCCGTGTTCCCGTACTCACTCACTGCTGGCTGCAGACGGCCCATTCATCATAAATGTATGAGAGTTGTTGTGATCTTCTCAGTTAACTGATGGCAAGAGAACAAACAAGCATGTTTCCTCTAATGTATTTAACTTTCCCTTTCGCTTAAACTGAACACCACACCAACATTGATTTTAACTTCCTTGTCTGAGAAAAAAAGAGAAACACCATATATTCTGTTGTAATGGCAAATACTTTGACCATACACAGATCGGACCTGGACTCTCTACCAGACTGCAGTATTTAAAAGCTGATTATTCAGTGCATTTGGGTTTCTCTGGGGTCCTGCTTGTGTTTTAGGGTGTGTGTGTTTGGGTGTGTGGCCCTTTAAAAACAAACAGACCAAAAGAAGACCATAAGAAAAAATGAGGGATGAGAGAGGAGAAAAAACACCCACTCAAACTGAAAGTGTGCATATGTATGCATGTATATGTATGTGTGTGTGTGTGAGGTTAAAGCCACACGCCGGGGTGTTTTTTCTTCTCTTTCCAGCATCACTATGACACAGCTCGTAATACACACACACACACACAGAAATGCATGCACACATACACACACACACATACACGCACGGTGGCGTTATGACAAGGTTGATCAAAGACTGAAAGAGCGACAGGCCGATCATCTTTGGTGAAACTACGTTTCTCTCGCTCACCGTGTCACTCTCCACCCCTTTTCTCACACACATGTCTACCTACCAGCAGACCATACACACATGCATTTCACTGCCACTGGGACAGCTCTCCTCGTGATGACAACTTAACAGGTAAAAAGACGGTTTTTGTTCTAATTTCAGTGTTTTTGTTTCTTTAAACAAAGCACTGTGGGGCAGGACTGTTTTTCAGAATACATTTAGAGAAGATTTAACGGTAAAACCCTGGGTCCCAGCATTAGCACAGTTAGCATACTCACACAGAAATGAAACACACCTGTCCTGTCCAGTCTTAGCTATCATCATTTACCAGTTAATTTAAATTCAGCAAAATTTAAATTCAAGGTGTACTTTTTTTTCTTTCTTTTTTTTAAACGATTAGATATTTGTAGATTATGTCTAATCTAGTTCAGTCTAAATTCAAACATACAACATTTATCCATGAAGAATAGGATATATATTCGCAGGAATATGCATTTTATACATTATAAAAGCTGCAAGTCAGTATTAGAAGTGATTCATAATATGTTTGTACAGCTCTTAAACTTTGAGTAATGACCTAAATATGCAGGCGCGTCTCCTCCTTTCGCATTACTTGGACTGTTTTAATAAAAGCATCACTTTTATGCTTCCACTTAATCTCCTGAAAGTCTGACTGGTAGGTTCTGCGTGCATTAAATGTTTTGAGCAGCTGAAAAAGTAACTAGAAAATTCTTTTCTTCTTTTATTTTTTTTCTTTTTATATTTTTCAAGTGACAAACTGCACACTGCTAAGTCTCAACATTACTTGTAGCATTTCAGTGTTGTTAGCCACAACATGTTGGTGTTTACACCAAACATGCTCTTATAGAGAGAGGCTTAAAACCACAAGCTTGACTTTGTTCATTGTGAACATTGTTAAGATGAAATCTGGGCCTCTGCTTATCGCTGACCAGTTACATATAAAGTTGTTGTAGTGTAGGTATTAGCCAGACAAACAGCTGCGTGTATTATGAAGTATTTATTGAATGTGGCATTGTGGGGTAACGGTGTGAAACGGCTCTTAGTCAGCTTTTAATGTTTCGACGATATTTGTTGAAGCCGTTAACATCGAGGTGTTGGAACTTTTGGATTCTGTACTTTTCTGTTTTAAGAATATTTCGGCGATGTTAATCGTCTCCCAGTTGATTTAAATGAGGTGGACCAAACTTTAGATGAAGAGTTTTCCTTGTTGTTGCTATTTTTGTCTTCCTCCGCTTTTGTGACCTTCTTTGACATCTGCAGACAGAACGGGGGCAACAACTGCCTCTTGTGTTGTTTTTTTTAAAGTTAGGAAGTAAGGCTTCAGCGCCTGTGGCAATGATTAAAAAACATATATACAGAACTTTTTTAAATGCTCGGCTTTAAAACCCGTAGTTGAGAAACCACAATTAAGTAAAGTTATTATCTTTAAATGACTTAATTAACATTACTCTGGCCTTTTACACTCTTTCTAGAAGAGGAGGTGAAATGAGGAAGCCAAAGAAGCTGCAGTACATGCTACTTTCACCCATAGACATAAGGTGTAAAAGGCAAGGACGATTTCCAGAAAAATTCTATCATTTGTTCATATAAGTTCAGGCCACGGTAGGTATTCAAAGCTACCGAGTGAAGTAAAAGACAAAACGAAATTATTGCGCAAGAATACACCGCCGCCGCGTTTAAATGCAGTAAAGTCGCAGACTTTAAAGTCTTATCGTACTCTGTCAACTTTAAGCATTTCGATGCATTCTTACCCCAGTCGGCTTTGCAAAAAGAGCTCATGTCGGGCCTGTGAGTGAACACTGACATTCAATCTTGCAGCACATTTTAGATATGCTCAGTCTTGGCCTCTGCCCTCCACTTACTCTTGACACTGACTTTTTAAATCAGGGAGCGTAGGGTTTTTTTGCTTTGGCGATTTCCCCTTCAAGTATCAAACGCTTTCCAATACTTGCTGCAGAGTCACCTTCCTGAAGCACCACGCTGCTGCTGCACAACTCCGGGTAGGAGCGTGTTGCGTGTTTTTAGTGCGTCTGCCGTAGATTTTAGTCGAACAACCAAAAAGCCCAAATTTGGTTCAGTGACTGAATTTTCTTTCACTTTATTTCCCACACGTGTTCTTACCTGCCATGTGATGTTTTTTTCGACAGCGGTTTTCACTTTGCCATAAAGCTGTGGCAGGTGAAGCATCCGGAAGGCAGTTTTTGTAAGTACAGTGTCTCCCTTCTCAACCATGGAAACCTGTATCTCCCTCTCAGTTGTTGCGGTGGCCTCTCTTACAGTCTGCCTCGCAGGATAACTTGGCCTACGGAAGATTTGCACTTCGCCCTAACAGTTGATTTTACGGAGTCTGATAATCATCACCCATTTTCACATTTCCATATCCTGATTGGTACTTTGTTCAAAGTAACGTATTTGTAAATTGCTGTGACTCAGGGTGGGCTGGGTCATCTGCTGATCAGAAGCTTTGTGGGTCAATCGCTGACTTCTCCAGTTCAAACCCTGAAATTTGCAAGATATAGAACCCTAAACTTCGATTGCGAGTACTCATAGTTAAAAAGCGCTTAAAGGCACAGATTAATGTGATATGTGAATTTATATGGGTGAAAACACGATACGTTTGTATCAGTCCAGCTACCAGATTCATTCTTCTTTAGCTGCAAACCTGCTGCAGGAATTACGATAAAGGTGGCGAATACTACAATTCATTATTTTGTTTTATACTAGAAAATAATGTGAATGTGGCCCATTTGGAGAGACTTGTTTTCACCTTGAGTATTTTCTTACAATTTGTTGCGAAAAATTCTAAATTTTTTGCATTAATTTCGTAAAAAAACAAAAGAATAAGACGTGAAAGATTCTGGGCGCCCAAATATTTCTCTCTCATTTAGAGCTGTGTTTTTTGCTCTGCTGCTGTTTCTTGGGTGTTATTGTATTCATACAGACATCAAAGTCACTGTGTAGCGTAAAACAGGTGTTAGGAATGCTAAAGAGGTGCACAATGAAGATAACAAACAAATAAATTCATCATTTAAGAACAAAGAAACACATCAATACAATTAGCAGCAGAGAGAACATAGGTAGATGCAAGCACAAGGTGCTTTTACTCTCTCATAGTTGATGCTATCTAATATGAATGCACCAGTTACTGCCTAACCACTGCTTGTGACCAGTTTCCAGTGGCCTAGCTGATAATCATCTACAGTTCTTCTCATCGGAGGTACTGTGTGGTTGCACTCATATCCTTTAGTACATAAGGGCACCTTTTTAAGTAGTGGATGACATGATACTCTTAACACCTTTTAAAAATCCTTATGAGCTGTAATTTGTTTCCTCTTAACTGTGTCACAGAAAAGTTTTAAAATTCTTTGTCCACTAGGTTATAGTGTAATATATTACATAGAAAACTGATGATAATGTCAGTGTAATTTGTTTTATTGTGATTGTTTAAAAAAAAATCTTTTAATATTGTTACATAGTACCACTTTCTTTAATGAAAGCTTAGTTATACTAGGTTATCTTAATGATAATAGTAGATTTAGCACGGGTAAATTAAGGACATTTTATTAAGCATTTCTAGAACTGCAAATCAAAGCCCATTATGAGTTTGATATCTTCAGAGCTCTGTGACAGCTTTCCGCCCTATCCTGAAGGGTAGTTTATAGGAACTGGGCTATACTGGATATTAAAATGCAACCTACACCCATTTCTCCGAGGTATATATTTCAGTCGCATCAGATTTGGTAAAGTTGCAATTTTGTTTGTGGGGGTTCAGTAAGATTAATGTTGAGTCACTGGTAATGTACGAGTTCGGTTAGCCGATGTAAAAGTGTCAGTTTTGTCTTTCTTTTTGGTTTAGTGTTTCAGCTCTCGCTATTACCTGCGATTAGGAAACTGAAGCCGTTTTCACACACAAACTTTTCTAGAGAATTGCAAAATGTTCCGCCTGCGTTGAACGATCGGACATTCAGCTGCAAAACCCGTGCGGTATCTAATGGCTCCGATTTGAGAATAGCTCTGGTGAATTTACAGCTGTTGATGGGTGGTCCCGTGTCCTGCAGTCCGCACGGTCAACAGCAATGTTCGGCTGGGGGGTACATTTGAGAAGAAAGAAGAAAAAAATAATAATAATTTGGACAGCGTCCCTACTTGACCTTCACATTTTCAGCGGTTGTTGTGCGACTTCAGCGTTACTGGTTTTCCAGATTTTCCCGAGAATCGACTATCCACAGATTCCAGCTTTTTAAAATTGACAGTACATTTGTAAAGCTGTACATATAAAAATAAAAAAATTAAATAAAAAAAAACATTTTTTTAAATGTGCATATGTGAAGACTATGGCTTCCGGTCTAGATCTGGCCTATTGCAAATTTTGATTTGGTCCACATTTGAATTTATGCTTTTTGGCCTGCCTACCTATAGCTGTAACAAATCGGTCTCCACTGCACCTGAAAGCTTACAAACCGGCTGACAAGTTCACGTTAAAGGGCGACAACATTAAGAGAGGTTAGAAATTGAATACTTACCTACGGAGCATCCATTGGCCGATGACGCGTCGATCTCTCTGGCCCAAATCTTGATGGAGCTGTAGAGGCTTCATCGATCAAAGATCTTTGACTTTTAATGAAATTTCCCACACAGCTTGTCACGGTTAGGCTTGTGAAACCAGCGGTGTGAGACTCGAATATCCAAGAACAAAACTAAAGATTCCTTATTTCACTTTAAGTATTTGATTTTAAATGCCATGTACTTAGCAGGAATAACAAGGCTTGTGAAACAGGTCGCTTCCTTGCACAACTGTTTTCAGACTTTATTATTTTGATTGACTATGTTAGGTAAGCAGGTTATTTGATGATGTAAGATGGCCATGATGAGACATGCAATCCACAGTTAATCCAAGCCTGTCAAGAAACACTGTCTGCGACTGTGAAACTGTTTGCTTTCACTACTTAAGTTAGAAGTTAAGGGGATAAATTCTTGTATGTTCTGCATTACGTCGATTCTTCTGCTACAGCATCAGTTGACCCCTGTGACCTTCATGCAAATGGATGTAATTTAAAACGGAGAGCTTTGCAGCTGTGTGCTAAATAGGTTTGAGTCATGATTGTTACTAGCTATGATAGTGTAGCTGGTCTCATTTTTTTACCCGGTGACTCGTGTGTGTGTGTGTGTGTGTCATGTAGTCCCGGAGACATCGTCTGTAACAGGAACTACCACAAAGCCGCTTGTGAGTACTTTCGCAGGTGTCTGTGCATCTTGATATTGATATTTTGTCAACGATATAGTGTCACAGCAGTGCAAAATGAAGTTACTAAACTTTACAGGTATGCAGCTGAGCTCCTTGCTGAAGCTGGATGTAGTTCAACTCGAGAATACTGAGGACTTGTGTGGCAAAAGTAGTAAATACCAGAGGTGGGACCAAGTCATTGTTTTGCAAGTCTCAAGTAAGTCTCAAGTCTTTATCCTCAAGTCTCAAGTCAAGTCTCAAGTAATGTCAGGCAAGTCAGAGTCGAGTCTCAAGTCACTGGTGTAAAAGTCCGAGTCAAGTCACAAGTCTGAAACTTTGAATTTCAAGTCCTTTCGAGTCTTTAAAAAAAACAAACGAAAAAATAATGTTGCAGTTATATGCTAAATGTAAATATTAGACCATGTAATTTTAAAATCTGTGTTTTTCTCAACACATACAAAATAGTGAACTTAGAAAATATACACAAATTGTGAAATTGCACCTCTTTAAAATGCAGCTCAATTAAACCTAGCTCCAAGAATAATTTTCACCGACAGTTCTGAGATACGCTGCATGTTATTCTTGGATGCGGTTGTAGGACCGGCTTTAAAATCGCATGACAAAAATATCATACACATTAAAAAAAACTGTATCACCAACGTAGCCTGGAAAACATTTGCTAGTTAGATGAAGTCAGCTATCTCATCGTAGCATATTTATATGCATATTTATAATCATACGGTTCTTGGAGTGAGTGCATACACTCATGAAGTTTAGTAACTTCAGGTCACTGCAACAAGCCCAGGTACAGTTTACCGACGGATGGGTGCAGGACCTTGAAATGCACCGTGTAGAACGAAAGACCATCGTACGTATCATAAGTTTACCAGTCTCACAAATCGTCGTCATAAATACACATTCGTTAACCGTTTATTAATAGGACCTTTGAGCTCAACGGTAATTAATTAGTAGTGGAAATAATTTCTGGTAGCATCACAGAAATGTAGCAGTGACAACAATATTGTATGCTGTAATCGTACTGGGCAATTAGTGATACAAAAAACCTGTTTTATCCTGTGAATAAAAGTATGTGTTTTTGTCAGTGTACCATAATAACAGAAGCGAAACGCAATATTCTGTCAGGACAATTTACTATTTATGCACAATAAATAAAGGAGCATAGCGCGACAATTTCTGTTCAGCGCCAGACTTGCTTGTAACCTATATCACCAATTATGTTAAGAAAAATGACGCATTAACTACAACAGCAGACTGACCTTTGTGTAAATGCTTGGAGCAGACTAACCTGTGAGCTGGAGTGTTCTGGGACGTTATATTTGATCTTTGAATGGCTGCAATCCAGGCCACCCGTCGCGTCTTTGTTACTTCGGAAACATGGCTCGAACAATTTCTCTTCAACGACGTAATCCGATAACAACCGATCTCTTTACCCGTCGGCTTCCCGTGGCTGTCATGCGACCGGCTATTGCAGTTAATAATACAACAGCTTCTTGACATTTTTGTGTTTCTTTTTATCGCTGTGTGACTGATTTTAATTGAAAGCCTGCGTGCGCTAGTACCGCTTGCCACGAGTTCCCAGAATCCTTTGCGGTTCTACCCGTGAATGACGTCACATTTTCAATCTCCATATAATATGCGTGTTAAATTTTATATTTGGGGTGAAATATCAAGTCTTTTCAAGTAAACCGGTTCAAGTCCAATTCAAGTCCCAAGTCATTGGTGTAAAAGTCCAAGTCAAGTCACAAGTCTTAGAACATTTTTTCAAGTCAAGTCTAAAGTCATAAAATTAATGACTCGAGTCTGACTCGAGTCCAAGTCATGTGACTCGAGTCCACACCTCTGGTAAATACCACTGATTACTGGCCCAGAAAGCCAAGGTGTTAACAGAAGTTGCAGCTTGTGTTACTAAATGGCTTCTTATTGGAGATTTTATCCAATATCCATGCATGGGGATAAGACTTTAAATGATTATATTATTTGGATCAAATTAAAGCTCCACATTTAAATATCTATTCACCAGCTCGGCCTTCAGCGAGCATGACCGTAACGTTGTCGTCTGCCTGCACCTATGTACATAAAACATCATGCAGCAGAAAACTCGACGGTTTGAAAAATCTTTCATCATATTCAAACAGGTTTCATGACTTCTGCAGCTTCTGAAAGGCCGAAACAATCTAATGGGAGATTTCTCAACAGTTTTAGGCAGTGTTAGTTTATTAGAGCTCTCCATTAATAAAAAATATTTTCATTTAAATGTTTTTAAATGAAAATAACTTGTCACTTTTATACCAGGCTAAAACCTTTTGCGCTTTCTTTTAAGTCGTTAACTTGTGAAGAAGACGAAGAATCACAAATTTTACATGAAAGAGGTCTGTAGCACCTCGAGTACATTTGCACGCAGCGGGGTCTCTGAACATTTTCTCTTCTGCCCTGTGATCTTGTTTTTAAGTAATAAGCTTCTTTTTTTCCCCTAGTTTGGGGAATGACTAACACACGAAGAGGAAAATATGCCATATTTCCAGCCTTAGAGGTTTTTGCATGAAATACATCAGTTTTCAGTGTAGTGGTTTTAGAACTTTCCTTCCACTCGCTTTACATTTCAACCAAAGCTGTAGACGTCTGGTGTTTCTGCATTCGTATTGTGAGAATAAACATAGTTACACATATAAATCACTGGTTAGGACCCCAAAGATAGAGCGTCACTGCGCTGGTTCTTAAGTGTGCAACTAATACTTTAAAAATAACAACTTTCTGTCAACACTTCAGCTTTTTGTTATAAGAGTCTAATGTAGGTTTGACATTGTTGTCGATGCGGTGTGTTTCTAAATTGTTAATGAAAGGGAAGCTCTCGACTTACACTTTCTGTACAGAAAATATCTTCTGGTTATTCCGAGACGCTCTCTGCGCATCTTATTATATACTTTAATAAAGGAACGCGTTCCTGTTTTGAAAAACAATCTGTCTCACCTGCTAGTTGTATGCTGAGCAGTTTGGTAGCAGTTTCATTATATACACTGTATGACTTTTTAGGCGATGTTAGATTTTGTCGTAGTAGCACAGAAGATCGACAAGGTTAGTGAGAGGCGCTGTTCAAACGGCATTTTTTTTTTGTGAAATTGTCTGCTTCGTGTTTGTTTCAAGTTCTCTAATCCATTACGTTCCTCTCTTCCCGCTAGTCATCGCTCTTTTTTTTTTTTTATAAGTGACGGAAGACAGACAGAGATACGACTCGGAGAGAAAACACGAGAAAAAAAAAGTCCAGAAGTGCTCGACTCTTTCCCCCTCCTCTGCTCCCGCAGGTTTTCAGGGTGAATTCAAGAGAAAACTAGAGAAACGTCTCCCCCGTACATCCTCCTCCGCACTCCCCTTTTATCCTTTCACATTCTTTCATTCACACTTTTTTTTTTTAAATCCGGCTGTTTTCTCAAGGTGAATTTATTTATGCAAACACTCGTTTGCATCAGATTCAGACACAACATAAGAAATCTCTGTAATTAAAGGGTCTTTAGAGCAGTTGAGGTTTTTAAGCCCTGAACGTAATACGTTAGTGAGGTGAAGAACAATTTTAAATTGTAATAATAACAGTAATAATAAAGCTTTTAGTTTACTGCCCTTTTTAATATTGAAATACATGATTCCATACAACTATAATTTTATGTTGGCATGATCATCAAAGTAGTAATGTTAGGTTAGAGATAAAGAGCCTGAGAAACCCACTGTGGTGATTCAAGTTCATCTTTACAAGTAAACTCTGGAGGAGAAGACTCTCCGTGCCAGTTACCAGTTCACTGTACTGCATTTGGTCTTTTGGTATTTGAAAGGCGTCAAAGACAAACATTGAAAAAGATAAAAGATAAAAACAAATAGGGACAGCAATCTCTCAGCACTGTTAGAGAACAGACAGCGTGTGTCGTATTTAAAATCGAGTGTTTAAAATCTGATGAAATGTTTCACTCTGGCCACCACGAAGCCTTGAAAGAACACCTTGTAATTTATAGAAATAAAATATGGGCATTTAACATATATGCTAATGTTGAGGTTGATCTGTCAGACAGTTGAGTAGTTACTGCATTATCTATTATGCATGTTAATACTGAGGTTTCCAGTGTGTAATCGCAGTGTACAAGTGACCTCAGCATTAACATGACCACCTACACACTCAGATACTGATTTTGATTGTTGCTGGATTATTGGATCATTCAATACTTATAACAATTCTTCATTTATTACAAAGTCACCCACCTCTCTAAGGACTGGACTTGAAATATTTCCAAATGTGAGCAGTTGGACAGTAAATGTCCCGGCTAGTGTGGCTATTAATCAAACAGGCATCCCAATTTAACTGTCTAGGATACTTTGATAATGCTCAGTTTGTTCAACTTTGTTTTTGTTCATTTAATATGTAGAAAGAAACTCATGCACCTGAAAAATATGCTTGAGTTTAATGTTTACACAGATATTTAAAGTAAGAGAGCACATTGGCACAGGTTATATGTGTACAGCTGGTTCCAGTTTTATGAGCTGTATATAATTGTATATACATGTGACTGCTGACTGTATACACTGTACAGATCTTATATACTTATACTACATGTGTAAATATATATTAGTTCACTACTTTTTTGTCTTGTTGTTTTTAACTGCTCATACTTCCAACCCTTATGTTTTTTATACCAACCACAAAGTATTTTATACCTTAGCACTGCCAGTCAGTTAACCACATAGTATATTTAGATCCTTGGCGGTGATGCAGAAGGCTCATTTTAATTTCACTGTAATATATTTAGGGACTCGAGTCCCTCATGGTCTCGTGTGTGTTAATATGACCGTGTGTGTGTGCGTCTTTGTGGCAAACGTTGCAGCTCACAGAATTGTGGACCTGCCGGTGGTTGTGTCTGAGGTCGTGAGTTGGTGTTTTAAGGTGACTACATGACATAACAAAGGCAGAAAATGACAGATTAGCAGTTAAAGGTGCATACTATGTATGTGTGTGTGTGTGTGTGTGGCTGGTGAGTGGGTGGGTAAGTGGGTGGGGCTGCAGTGTTTAGAGGGTTCCCTGAACCTCATCGTTTGTCGCCGTCTTCCTTCCTGTTTCATTCTTTCTCACTTCCTGTCAGCTGACTCAGCCGGAGAATCTTGATCTGGTAAACATGTATGCTACCGCCTCTGCACACGCACTCCTTCTATATCACACGCACACACACACATAAAGTGTACTGTAGCTAGACAATGCATGTACATCCATATATACTGAACCACACCATGTGTACCGGAAAGAAACACAAGTACTTTTAGCACTTGTTACATGGTCAGAGTTGGTTACTGAGCCGTAGAAATAGAGCCCATGTAACAAACATATAGCTATATGTATATAACATTAAAAACTGTTATTACTCCAGAGTCTGTGATGAACTGCTTTTGAACACACCTCCCCCCTCAAAAAAACCCCAGCATAAACTAAAAAGCTGACAACAAATGAAGGGATAGAAAGAAAAGAAGAGGCAGAGATTAAAAAAAAGGTGGCGAAAGAAGAAAGACGGCATGAGAGACAACAAAGTTGGGCGCTCAGTGAGAAAAGAGAAACAAAAGAGATAAGGCCAGGCGAAGAGGCGGAAAGAGACACAGAGAGATGGAGGAGGGGGGCAGAGAGATAAAGATAGCTGAAAGGAGGGAGATCCGTCAGCGTTTGTTTCCTCAGGATGTGGTTACCACGACGACGAAAAGGCAGCGAGGCAACATCACTACCCCGCTGGTCCTCTTTGACACCTGCAAGTGTGTGTGAGTGTGAAAGGCAGAGTGTGTGCGCGAGTGCGTGTGTGTACATCTGTTTTCAGTGAGTAAGTAAGTCGGTAAATGAGTGTATCGCTGTGAAAAAGACAGACTATAAGAGCTGTCCATTTTGCTTCAAGTGTGACAGACAGTGTGTGCGTGCATGCGTTAATGTATGTGTGTACTGTCAAAGGATGCACAGTAAGGGGAGAGAGAGAGGTAGTAGGAAGGACTGTGTGAGAGGTCGAAAATCTGAAAGGGGAAATAATTAGACGAGCAGTCGAGACGGTGGAGAGGCAGAACGAATGATGACAGCAGTAAGAAGAACAATAAGAATCCGAAAAAATGAACAACAGAAGACAAACTTCTGTGAAAAGGAAATTAAGCGCCAAAGACTGGTAAAAAAAAAAAAAGAAAAGAAAAAAAACCTCAATACGTATACAGTGTATTTGTCGCTTCATCTCATCTTACTTGGTTCTTTCTCTGTCTGACTCACTCAGTGTCCTATTTAGAGCAGAGTGTGGTTTCAAGAAAGAAAGAAGAAAAACCAATGAAGACTTAAAGATTTAATCCAATGTAAATATCTGTACTTGAACAGTATAATGTCAATCACAGTATCAGAAAGAAAAGTGACTGTCATGAAACTGAAGGAGCGTATTAATTTTTCTTTTCTACAGAGCACCGACTGGTAGGAAAATGACTTTCTCTTCAGTCACTTCTCTGGTTTTCGTGCAGCGTTCGTGCATTTTTCTTTAGACTATGTTGCGGACATTTACTATCTCATTGATGATCTGATTAAATAAGGTGCAAAACTGTGTTAGTGTAAATGCTCAACAGGAATGTGAATGATTAGAAAAATGAAAATGGACATTTAAAAGACGTCTCTAATAGTTAAGAACTGCAGCAGTTTGTGTCACGGCGTGAGACTACCGTTGGCTGATTCACGATGCTTTGTTTTAGAAACAGTAGAGTGAGAAATCATCAGGCCATTTAAAAATAAAGTTAAATAACATGTTGCTAGCTTGATGCTGTGGTTACTAAGTTGATGCATGTGTGAGTCTGTAGGCCTGTTTGAATGACCCTGCTATGTTAGTGCTGCTTGCTTGGTTGTTTTGATTGTAACAAGAAGCTAGCTCAGATTTTGATGTCGGCAAAGATAGAAAGCATAACAATACATGGCACAACTGATCTTTCCTATAGGTTAGTTATCACCACACAAGTCATCTACTTTGCACAGACGGCTAATTGGATACTTGTTTATCAAATTTATGTTTTCATACTTAAACTCTGTTTTTGTTACCTTCAGGCACTCTAGCAAAATCCAGAGGCCCATTATGGAGGATCGTTCATCGTCCACCCAGTCTTTCTCCAACCTCAACCACCACCGCCACCGTCCATCGTTTTCTCTCACCTTTGCCAACTGCCAAGGCTCTGAAGCGGGATATCTGTCATCTCAGCCTGGCCAGGATCCTCTGGAGCAGTACGAGTGTAGAGGGGAAGAATCCACTGCTTCGTTCCTGACATCAAACGCCTCCTCTGTGACGAGGAAGACGAGTACTGGGGGGGACAGAGTGTTCCTAAGCACGAGTGCCAGCAGTTTGGATGGAGATGCTAGTTTTGGCCACCTTGATGGAGACGGTGCCTTAGGCAGCCATTTTGACGACTCTTGGTATGGCAAAAAGGAAGCTTGGGAGGATAAGGATAGTTGTGAAAGCACCACAGATGGGAAAGGTGATTGTTACAGTAACACAAATGATGTTTTTTACACGATAAACTGTCCGAGTGAGGAAGGAGCGAGGCGTAGAGTCAGAGCACCCTATAATAATTATGCTCACGTAAAGAGTGAGCCTAAAAGTGACACTGTGGTTTACAACAGGGAGGGTAACGTTAGCCACTTTCCTAAACAAACTCCGTCTTGCAACAGAACTGGTACAGTCAGCTTTAATGACAGCAGCGTAGATTATTGTATGATGGACGCAAGAACAAGTGATAATTATTTAGGGAGAGACGACAATTATGGGCCCAGTTGTGGCTCAGGTGAGGTTCAGTTTCAGCCAGCAGAGGCTGAGGGACATTGGCTTAATGTCTCTCCCTCAAGTCAGGGAGAGGCGAGGTGGAGAGCATCAGCGGTCAACCACGCGCTGGCCTCAGGGGCCCTCCCGCAGAGATCGCTTATCGGCATGAACAGCAGGACATACACTCAGAAACTGGATTCCTTCTCTGAGGCCTTTCTCTCCCAGCGAAAGAGAAGATTTCCTGTGATACCCGGTGGAGATCCCTCTGGACAAATCTGGGAATTTGGAGTAGGGAGAGGTGAAACCCCAGGACTGGTCAAGTCAAGGCAAAGCTGTGCTTTTGACTCAGACTCCTATCTGCCTCCCTCTTCCTCTTCTTCTTCTTCCCCTGCTCACCCCTCCTCTCTTCCATCTTTCCCCTCTCCTCCCACATCCTCTCACTTTATGCCTTCTGTTCTTAGCCCTCCTCCCACACCTTTACCTCCTCCACCCCACTCGCCCTCCAAAATGGACTCGCCCAGTGGATACGGGGGCACCGGACATTCAGTCTCTCAGGGAGAATCACTTAGTATGCTCCAGTTTTTTGCCTCCCGCATCTCATCCGCACCTTCTGTCCACTCTTCTGGGATGATATGGAAGCTTCCACTGCTGTCGCACAGCTTTCCACAGTCATCTGGTGACCCCGGCAACATTGAATGCAACGTAAGAGCCTCCCATGGTGACGACTATGGCAACATGACAGGTATCGTATAGCTTTTTTTTTTTTTTTTTTAATGAAATAATGAAGTAAGAATCCAGAAGAATATATTTCAAGCTTGAAGGATAAAGACCACCCGCAGGGTAAGAGGGGGATTTTTATTATAGTTTATTTGACTGTTTGAGAAAAAAGAATCAGGTTTTTTCCCCTGTAGAGGTCAATTTTTAAGATTTTGTTTTATTTCACTTCTTTAACTTTCAGACTAAAATAAAATATCAAATACACATAATTTTTTAACATTTGTACTTTTGGATATTTATGCAAATTAATGCATATTAAATAAGATAGTGTCTAATTTGCATATATAAACATACAGTTTTAGGAAAAAAACTACTATTAGCTTTGACTTTAAATACTAGTTTTACACTAATATGAAATTTTACAGCACATATATTTAAAAGAAGCTTTTTTAAATTACATTTTTCAGTAGAACTGACTGAATTTTTAGGAGAATTTACTTTAAATTAATTTTCCACTTGTATTCAAGTCTGTAAGGTTTCTATTTAAAATAAGCTGTACACATTCACAGCCTGTTTTATAAAGCATCCTTTTCCCAAGAACTGGCAGGCTGCTGACAGTATTACTGTAGTACTGATTTACTAATTGATAAATGATAAACAAAATCCCCTTAGTCAATACGTTTGAGTCTAATATGACAATGAAATGAACAAACAAAGACCAACTTTTAATCTGGCTTCATATTATGTTCAGACTTGTGTTGTGGAAGGTGGTGTATTTTTAGAAACACAAAGAAAAATTGCCTGAGTCTAAGTAAACAGCGATTTTGTTTTTTTTACCTTCTTCCCATGTTGTGTCCCCTTTAATTACCTTTATTTTCCCCACTTATCAAAAACCACAGGTTAATGCCCACATGTAAATTTACGGGACATGTGGGTTTTTGTAGGTGTGCGTGTTAAGTTTCCCATTTCCCTTATGCAAATCAGGGTTTCACTTTTCACATTTTCACAACCAGAACCATTCGTAATAGATGCATTTCATACATACATTTGAAAACATGCTCGTCAAAAATGAGCAGAGCGAAAATGCGGGTTTTTCTTGAAACTCGATCGTTGTTTTTCTGCGTAACAGAGAGACTTTAGTGTGACTTTCTCACTTTTTTCTCGCTTTTGTTGGTGCACAGATATAATGACTTTTTGATGATTTTGTTTGTGTGTCTGCTTGCCTTGGAATTAGACAGTCAGACAAATCAGTAAATAATAAAGCCCTGGCAGCCTCATTATTTGCGTGCACACCCACTGCACTCCCTTTACTAATTTCTTCCTCCCGATTATGTTTTTCTAGCCGCACGCGACATTCTTCAGTCTCCTGAATCAACCCTGCTTACGCCCTCTTCCCATCGTTTATCCCTTCACCAATCCAGAGCCCTATGCTCCTCCGGTGGTCCATCCCCCAATTCCCCTTTCCATCTTCCCTCTCATCCCCATCATCCGTCTGGGGAACATCACGAGACATCAGAAAAGACGTCTCCTCATGTTCTCACCCAGAAAGTAAGGAATGGACCCGCCAGTCTAAACCAGTCAAATCTGCAGGTATAGCACACTTACCAGTACGTGAAATAATTAGAGACGTTTTAAACTTATGCATTGATACTCAGGGAAATTGTTTCGTTCAGTTTGCTGGGTTTCAGACAACAAAAGCAATATCAGCTTTTGTCTTCACATATCCAGGACTGTGAGGTCCAGCTTTGGTCTGCATTAAGACTAATCAGGTTCTCAGGTTGTAGGATTGCATAAAAGATAAAACCTCAGATGATGGATAACCTACATTAGAATATATAATTTTATATATGTTGCTAAATCATACTTGAGAACATCTTTGCATGCAAAATTTTACAAGATCAATTTTGAGCCTTGATATTGTTCTCTATGTTAGAGTATTGAGGCACAAAACTACCTATCCACTACAGAAGTAGTACAGACGCAAACTTCATGTCTCAATGAAGATGTGAAACTAAAAGAAAACACATGTAATAAAAATATAAGCCGTGGCATGCTGCTGTGTTTTAATTGACACATTTTCTCACCGTTACTCTTCCATGGCCCAAACTCAGGAGATCAGTTAGCGAGGAGGCAGGCGAGACTCGCTACAGCTGGAGAGGCATCGCAGTCAAAGTGGGCGGATGCCTAAATGCTTCTTTGTCAAGAAATTACGTTAGCTCCAACTGCATTACTGCTTCTAAAACCACAGCTTTTTATTTTTAGACATGTTGAGTAGATAAACTCTGTAAACGAGACAGACATGGAAATGGTGATAGGCCTGTTGTTCGCTTTAAGTTAGAGTAGGCTGTTGCTCGGGCACCCTTCATATTTGTCTCGGCGTACATGAGAACACACGTGATCATTCAGCATGCATGTTATAAATTTGATGTTGGCCTTTTCTCTGTATTTGTAGCACAGAAGTATCTCTGATCCCGTCAGCTCTTACACTTAGACCACTGTGCAGATGTTTCTAAAGTCTCGCCCCAAAATGTTAGATTATCGTGCCTTATATCATCAAGGATATCAGTCTCATTTTTTTCCTTTTGTTCTCAAAGCAACAAGACAAGCCAGTCTACACTGGAAAGCCTTTCCCCAGCCTGCTTCGCTCCTGCAGAGGACTGAAGAGGATTTGTTACACTCCTTATCCGCTCCTCAATCCTGCCCGCAGAGGAACTGGGCTCTTCTCCTCCATTTCAGGTCTCCATCACAGAGAGGAAGGAACAGTGTGTGAAGAAGAGGGCGAAGAGGAGTGCAGCGTGTTTCGGTAAGTGCTAAATATCAGAAGACTAGTGGCAGCAACACAACAGTTGTTACTGTACTGCTGGCTAGGATAATAGTTATAGAGAATCAGAGCTACAGATGTTTTGTTAATGAGAAAGCATTAACACATCAACGGATATATATTTAGGTACCTTAAAGTTTATATGGTTGTCTTTTATGTCTGTTTTCATATTTGCGCTCCGTTTGTTTCTCTTTTTGTTCCCCTGCTTCCAGATTTGTCAATGTGGGTCCAGATTTCCAGGCTAATCTTCCTCCATGCTTAGCCGATGGCAAACAGTCAGGGCTGCGGTCACCAGACGAAGAGTCCCTTACGGAACAGTTACTCTGGAAACCATTGGACAAGAAAGAAGAAACTGGTGACTTACCAGGTCAAGGTAAGCAGCACACAAAAATACAGTCCAGCTCAGGACAGTGACTGCACTTTAAAATTTTGTGGAATTCAAGGACTTTCAACATTTTAGGGAAGCTAAAATGTCAGGGCTGAACTCAAAACAAGTTGATATAAGTGAGCAAAATAATAAAGTGTCTCTAAAATGAACTGGTACTGAACTGATTAAAATTTACTGGGTTTATCTGTGCTCAGTGGAGAAGCTGCTGTCCATGTGCAGTTCCAGCTGCCTACCAGGGGGAGGCAGTAACTCCGAGCTGGCTCTGCACTGTCTGCACTCTTGCCAGGGAGACACAATGGTAGGAAGTCTTTCTTCCTTTTCTTTATCCTTTTCTTTTTTCTTTCTTTCTTTCTTGGCAATGTTGCATCCCTCATTTTTTGTTCTCTCCATCTTCCGCCACTCCCTCCTATGCAGGCAACACTGGAGATGCTGTTGTTCTCACAGCCGTCACCAGCAGGAGACTACCATTACTCTGGTAACCTTTGACCTCAGTTTAACTCACCTGCTTACATGACTCTTTGGATTGACAGTGTCTAGTTACCCAGAAAACAGTCGTTTCTCAGAAAAAAATACCATTTACATGGACTAAGCATACCTACTTGTAACATTAAAAACAATAGTTTTTGGTTTTATGAAAATGATATGTTAGTATCATGCTGGCATAAAACTATGGACATTTTAATTGGATCTCCATAAAGTCATGTTGCATGACTTTTTATTCTGTCCACCACTACTCCAACCCAACTTTTTACTTGACGATGATGACGATGATCATTACTATTATTATTAAAAATATTATTGTTTTGCTGTTATGCATATAAAAATGTTCTTGTTGGTGAATGCTTGCCTCTGAGGAAAACAAAAATTGTCTTTGCAACAGCAAAGTCCAATAGTGGTATTACTTGTAGGGGTTTGATTGGAGGGGTTAATGTGTCTATAGCCATCTATATCAGAAGATTAAAAGAAGTCACCTGATCTGGACATGGGTCTGTGTTCAGATGGGATACAGTTTTTCTAACTAACTATCTAAATAACAAGGTAACAGCAAAAAGTGGTGAAGCAAAACTAGCTAAAACATGTTGTGATCGTAGGCATTTACCTCTTGTGTTTCTCTGAAACACTAAGCAATGTGAGACAGCAAAGGCGGAAGAATTCTCACTGTGCGTACAATGAAGGCATTGTAGCAGCTTAGACTTCTCTCTACCTCAATCACATACCACAGCCCCTCCCCCTTGCCTGGTGCTTTTAAATCCACTAAGAACCATGTAAAGTACAGAATGGACATTATTTTGCATGGTAGTACCCATGTGTTCCTGTAAATGCAGGCAGTACTGTTCACAGAGACAGACTGCAGATTTATTGTTCATCTATTTGTCTTTCACTGTCAAGTTACTACATGTGGTAGCATTGCTTAATATGTTACTGTGACCCTGTAGTGTTTCCTTTGATTTCTCATGCACCTTTTGTCCCTTCCCACTCTCTTGTTGTGCGTAGGCTGTGATCTTTGGACAGATACTGAAAAGACTCTCTTCAGTGACGCTCTCGGGACTTATGGAAAAGACTTTTCACTCATACAGAAAATGGTAAAACACAACAAATGGTTGTTGTTTGTGCAACACGATGACACACGGCACCATAATCAGCCAGCAGTTTACTGAGATAAAAATAATTATTTGTGGGTCAAATCAGCGCATAGAATGAAAAACAGAACTTCAGCACCACAAGTATTCTGCTGGTTACTTCAGGGTGAAACAGTATGTTCCTCAGATGCAATTTTCTTCTTCTTCTTGCCTAAACCTGTTCAGTTTTTGGTGTCTCACCACGCATATTACTGGACTGCATCGTCTTCCCCAAAGGGCCTTTTGGCACTTCAAGGATCAAATTACTAACCTTGCTGTTCATACACAAAAGGCAGTGGCTTCACCGCCCGAGCCATCAGCGAGCCAAGTACATGTTGCAACTTGATTCACAAGAGCAGCAGTTTGCACACGAAAAGTCTGGAAGAAATATCTGAATGTGTCAGGTGATTTTTTGCTTCCTGACACATGTCAGTTCATAGGGCCTTTTTAGCCATATTTACAGCAGAAGCATAGACTGATTTTATATTCCTGTGTCACGGTGTAAGACATATGTTATGTGGCAATAAATCGAGATTGGTATGTGTGTGTGTGTGTTTCAGGTGAGGACTAAGACAGTGTGTCAATGTGTCGAGTTTTACTACCTGAGCAAAAAGCTGCAGGACAAGCAGAAGAAACAAAAGGAGGAGGACGAGCGACGAGATGTAGAGCTGGATCAGCAGAAAAGTGTAAGAAACATTAAAAGAAGCCACGAGGAACTTAAAATTGCATTTTTTCCCCCTTTTGTCAACATGTTCTGTTTATTTCTTTTGCATTTGAATGCCCCGTGTCCAGCTTTCTTTCTCCCTGTTGTTAGTTCCTGTGGTGGTTTGTCTGTTCTCATGATATTATAGATTAGAAGCTAATAGGATACAGGGTATTTGGACTATTCGTGTCGTCTAACATTAAATGCGTCACATAAATGGAGCTCACAAATCAGAGAACGCTAACTCTTAAGTGCTCCTGTTACTTTAGGTGACGCCCATGTGTCAGCCAGTGGACAAACAGTTTGCTCTGGAGGGGGCTGTTCCTGTGACCCCATTGGCTAGCTTCTTTCCCTGCAAGTTGTGTGGCAAGTAAGTAGCACCAGTCATAAGAAAGGAAGCTTGCAACAAACTTTTTTCTGTGTTTGGCATCAGGGCAAACAAACAGATGGTTTTCATTGTCAAGCATTCTTTTAAATTCCGTCGTTCCCTCCCCTCCTTGTTTGCTCCAGAATGTTCTACAAAATCAAGTCCCGTAACGCTCACATGAAGATCCATCGCCAGCCTCAGGAGGATTGGACCGACAGGCGGCTGCAGCACCAGCTCCTCACCCAGCGTCTGGCCCTCAGTCGTCCCACCAACCTCATGCCCACCCCAGCTAGTAATCTGCTCCCAGCCCAAGCTCCGGCTCCAGCATTTACCTCCTCTGATTTTGCCGGAACGAGCAGCAACAGTATTGTAGACAGCGTCCACAATTCTGTGACCAATAACAACCCCGGCGTTCCCAGCAACGCTAACGTCCTAGATCCCAGCACGGTTGTATCTTATAGCAGCATTGCTCCTCCAGACTCTCATGGGATCGCCAGTATTGATGGCAGAGACTCAAATCAAAGCGAGCCCACCACTGTCTTACCCTTCCATCAGTCATGGGGCTCCTTCGGACATCCTCCAGACCAAAGTGCCTTCTACTGCAACACAGGGGGTAAGGAGGATGTTGGAGCTGAGACAGTGGGGGGGAAACAGACAACTAACTGGCAGTAGTGGTCAACTATCCCACAAGCATTACCACCACTAAAGTCTGAAACGTATTCAAACTTTGTGTTTAAGTTCAAACTCGTGTTTTATTCAAACTTAAGTGCTTTTATGAAACATTATCAAAAGATACATTTTTGCTGTAAATCCTGTACTTAAAGGTGTTACATATTTAATTGTTTGATAAGCATTTGATGTTTGAATAAATGTTTAAATTGAGGATTGTTTTTTAATCATTCTGTATTTGTTTAAATGGAATAAATGAAACCTTTTTTTTAGGTGTAAATTTTTATTCTTTTATTCTACAACGGTTTGTCTTATATTGGTACAGTCAGTTGTTAAGCTCCTTGGCGCCTCTCTCGAGACCACCTTTCTGCTGATTGACTGCTCCACATAAAAGGCAGCAGGTGTGTGAAGCTGTGTGCATGAGATGACCACATTAGTGTTATTTTTCTTTCTGACATTATCCAAAACCGAGACCAGAAAATAATTTATTTAGAGTATTGTCAGGTAATTCATCACGTGTCCTTGAGCCACAGTGACTCTCCCCTTATTTCAAAAATACCTTAGATTTGAAGGTTTAAAATTCAAGCAGGGACTGCAAAGGTAGACGTTAGCGAACACAACCACAGACACACAAACACACACACAGAGCACGTTGAAAGGGTTTGATATAACACCATAATGGGCTAATATTGACCTTGAGAGACCATCTTCTCTCTTACAGCCGTCTGAGTGCACACAATTGTCCCGCTGATGGTTAACTACGGTGACTCTGTGTGCATAAGTGTGTGTTTGTGAGGGAGAGAGTGCATGTTGTTTTTCATAGAAACTGACAGGAAAAGAGAAACTGTGCGAGGGTTAAGGATGATATTAAAACTCCTCCATCCAAGGCTGTCTTTTTGAAAACTGCACAAAAAGACAACTCGGAAAAAGCAGATTTTCATATTTCTTTTCTCTGGCCTCGTGTTTATTTCTCAAGCGACTGGGTCAGCTTTGGTCCACCAGGTGCTGAGTTTTCTTTGGTCTGCTATCTTAGTGAGAACTATTACCATCAACAGAGCGATTAGTGTGTTTACAAAGGGTCCCTGTTTGTTTGTTCGTGGATATATCATTCTGTCCTTCTAGGTGCACTTGTTTAAAACACTTGGGAGCAGGTATTCAGTGATACTGAATATCTTTGTTTTGTTTTTCATGTATTCGTATTGGAGCATTCCATGCTTGACCCTGTTTTTGCCCCTGATAATAGTTAACAAAGGCCTTTGAAGTGAAACGCTCCCTCCTCCTGACAAAAGTCTAACATCTCTGGCACATTTTTGTCTGCCCTTCTTTTGGCATAATGACGTCTAACTACTTTTAGAGTGTGAGCTGCTTCTGCAAGCAGGGTTCTCCTTTCTGTATCTTTTGCACATATCCTCCTGCAGAGACAAAGCATTATCATCGTATTTCTAACATGAAACAGGTTCATATTAAGCTGGGGAGACAAAATGAGCCTTTCTTCACTCTTATGTCGAGAGGAAGGGGAAGCAGGAGCAACAGTGTTGGCCTTTTTCAATGAGTAAGAGAAAGTGAGAGTGCACAGGCTTGTAGATAATGGGGAGAGGGGGAGCAGACCAATGAGGAGAGAGAAGTGGGACTGAGGAGAGAATAAACAAGTTTCTGAGCAGTATCCATTCACCTATTCATAGCGAGCAGCCCCCACCACGTCGCAGCCGTTCCAGCTTTCTCTCATGTGGCGTGCTTCTATTTTTCCCAGGCCACAATGGAAACGGTGAATAAAAAACAACTTGTTCAGTCACTTTGCTGTTGTGACAGGCATAGAAATGCCTCAGCACTAAAACTGCACGACGTTTCTCATCATACACAGTCTTGTTGACAATCAAGGTGCCAACAATACCAACAGTGTTGGGCAAGTTACTTTGAAAAAGTAATTAATTATAGTTACTAGTTACTTCTTCAAAAAGTAACTGAGTTGGTAACTGAGTTACAAGATTCTAAAAGTAATGAATTACTTGAAAAGTAACTATTGCGTTACTTAAAAAAAAAAAAGTTTAAACCCTCTGGGGTCCAGG
The DNA here is from genome assembly GCF_041146795.1 of Maylandia zebra. Lineage (NCBI taxonomy): Eukaryota > Metazoa > Chordata > Actinopteri > Cichliformes > Cichlidae > Maylandia > Maylandia zebra. The sequence continues at coordinate 43,214,975 of NC_135169.1, read as the reverse complement.
ATATAATTGGCCATTTTTAACTACTTTTGATGTTTCCTCTACATTTCACCTTTAAAACTTTATTTGCCTTGTTTGGTATCATTCTTTTCAGCACAACCTCACGTGTCTGAATTTACAGTTATGTTTTCATTTTGACAGACTGTATTAACACAATTGATCTAAAATCAAACAAAAAAACATAAAATCTGAGTAGAAAAGGTTATATTTTTTACTGTAATAACCGCAAACATGTTTAATGAATCATATTTCATAACTTTAAATGCAAATTAAATTGTCAGTTTTAAAATCCTATGCACAAGTTTTGTAAACAAAGTTATTTGCATCCATTTACCTTTTACCCTTTTTTAACCAACCATTCAAACTATTTACAGAACAATCAGCTGTTCTGCATTCAATAAGATGCCACACAAATTATTTGTGCCACTCCAAAGAAATAATTTCTGTCCACTATAAAGGAGAACATCACAGCCTGATACCTGCAGGTCTGACAGCAGCAGGTGTATCACTCCTGTTTCTGCCTGGAGACAGCAGTCCCCTCATTGTTCTGACACACAACACAAAACTATCCACAACAATACACACTAACTACACAAGACAACGCATTAACTACACACTCCAAGCACGCTAAACGTCACAAATCTCTCACATCTCAAAACTCGCTCTCCCTCTTTCTGCTGTCTTTATCTCTCTCGCCGTCACTTCTAAAACTTCCCCCTCTTCCTAAACAATCAGATATCATGTTGCCATATCATTTTTTGATTGGTCGATGGTGCATTTTTCCACCAAAATGAACGGGCTGTTTTTTTTTGGGTTGTTTTTTTTTTATATTTTGGTCATAAGCAGAGAGTGCTTGCTAGCGCTGTCCTTAGACAGTAAACATGACGAAACTATTGAGGAAAAAACATATTGTTTATCATGACTCTGGTTTTACCTGGCCTATCAACACAATTTAAAAACTGGCATATATCACCACTTTGGACTCGTGAGTGCATTTGAGAAGAAAGATTTAAATAATAAAGTTTTATCACAAGATACAACATGGATGTGCACTCTGTCACTGACACAGTTGGAAAGGGGACTCTATTATGTATTAGCTGGCACAAGCATCACTTTGTAATTAGAAAACCTTCTATTTTACTGTATCAGCTTCTGGCACCACAGGCCTGTCTGTCCTGCAGTGTAACAGTAGGCTGCACCCTCAGCTAACATTTAACATGTTTTACTTTAATCTTTACTTTCTTTATCTGTGGTTGTTTGAATCACTCTGAATAGTTAGCAGCACAAAGTGTAGTAGCTGTCCACCCGGGCTAAAATATCACTTGGATAGTAAGTACTGACACCCTTCATCTGTTCTCTGGCATTTAGGGAAGCTCACAAGTCCACAACATGGCAATAAAATTCATCAAGACCCTTTTATCCCAGAAAAGGACCCCATAAACATTCCTTTGGCTTGGCCCAGTGTGGCCTAGCTACAGCGGCGCTGGTGCTGTTACACTTTGGCTTGCTGTGGTTGCCCAACTTGGAATATCTAAGAGGTGGAGCTCTGCTTGTAAAGGAGATATGATATTAATCACAAACATTAAGAGACTGGCAGAGAGCGGAGATAGAGAGCCCAACAAAACCTGGAATAAATGAAGGATGATCTGTGAGCAGGAATTCTTCAGTATTTACTTCTCTACAGTCCTTTAATGAAATCATTGCTTTGCCCCGCCATAACTCTGGTGGAGTTGTGCGCGTCCTGTCAGGAATGTCATTGACACAGACTCTGTTATCTGAGGCCGATAACAGAGCAAACAAATGTTGAGAAACAAACACGTATGTAATTGCGTCTGTTGTGTGTGTGTGTGTCTCAACTCCCGTCCTCACATCGATACATGCAAATGCAGACAGGCACAGAAAATCCAACAAATTACAAACTTGTCCTTGAAGAACACATGAAATTGCTATTTTATTCTCATTTTTAGCTAAAGCAAGCATTGATATGTCAAGATATCAAAATATCTGTCTTTTAAATTAAGATCAAGGTTTAGATATACTCAGGGTCACAAGTACTGGTACCATTACTTTTGAGACACTGAAAAGGCGATTATGCATAATAACGGCTGTAAATCCTAAACAGCTGATGCTATACTTTTGATGAACACCTTTAATTAAAGCTGAAAGTCTGCATTTTAATCAAATCTTGATTATTTGATTTGCAATCCACTGTGGTGCTGTACAGATGCCCTAAAACCACGTTTCATTGCCTAAATATTGCACAAGTCCTGTCTGTGCGTAGTGCATGATGATTGGGATAAAAGCATAGAGGTCTATTGTCCAGTTTATAAAGCAGGAGTACAAAGAACCATTTGGAGAAGCTGTAATCAAATCCGGTCCTTTTCAGCTCTTTCCTCATTCACAAGTTCCCTCCTTACAGGCCAGGTAAGCTCGATCTTTAGAGATCTTTAAAGTCACATAGTGTTTTACACAACTCAAACATACATGTAGTTACTCAGATAATGATGGAAGTTAAACAAAATGTGTAAGCAAAGAACAAACTGGAAATGTCTCAATATAAATTTAGCACAGAAAGTGGAAAGTAAACTTTGTTTGGTTGATTGTTTCTTTCTTGTAACAATGCTTCTTGGAAATAATCTTATAACATTGGAAAACCTTTTTATTTCCCCTTAAATGCTGCCACATTTGTAAAATAACAAATAAAAACAAACACCTTTGAGGGTAGAGCAGCAGAGTTGAGTATGTGTGTTGCACCCATGACTCTCTGCCTCGCCAAACAGGTTATTCTGGTTCTGAACTCGAACTGGAGTAGATGTTTGAAGTCATTTTTCCAGTGAGGGCGAAGTCGCTGCACACCCTCACACTGCCTCCACCAAAACCTGTTATCTTATCAGTGCAGCAGTCTGCACAGTATTCTATGCATCTCCTGCACACTTTAACCCTCAGATCCATTTGCTGTAGACAGAATCTGGACACATCAGGGTCCATACTGGTGTTGCTAATTGGGCACCTAATTGTCAGCTCCTGGGGAACCAGAAACTCAAATTAGCAGAATAAGCTGTTTGGCATTGGCAGAAAAATGCCTGGGGTTTGATAACTAAAGTTCCCACCCTAAAACGGGTGTATTAGATTGAAATCTCTGATTATTCACTCTGAATTACTCTCTACTGCAATAGGTCATCCAATTAATTAGGTTGCTTTAGAGTATAACATTGTAATGTGTATCTAACTGAATTTAGGTTTGCAAACAGCATATCCCATTAATATTAATTGCTCGGCACTGCTGACATGATCAGGAGCTGAGCCCCCCTAAGAGTCTGAACCTAGAATCGCCCCTGCAGCAAAGAAATAATCGACCAAACAAAAAAAGTCATTACTTTTTGTGCTAAGTTTATATCCTTTGCCCATTATTTATACTCGACCTACTCTCCATTTGCCCAAACTTGAAACTTGTGGCTGCATTCTCCTTTCCTAACACATGAGCTATTCCTGCGTTGATGAGCTGTAAGGGTGCAACGCTGACAGCCCCTTCGTAATTACGTAACCTTACGTAGGGGTCTCCCGGTCTGAGCTCTTTAAACCCTGCCGCTCACTGCGTGCTGTCATATTCCCCTCTGTGATTGGCTGAGAGCAGAGGGGGGCGCGCCTGGTTGCGTCATGTGAAAGAGAGGGATGAACGCTTATGGAAGAGAGAGAGAGAGGAGAGAGAGGGAGATTAACGGCAGAAGGCAGGCGCAGTAGCAGACTCCATATATCCGCTAGTCGGAGACGGACGGTGTCAGCTGCTAGCTAAGTTAGCTTCAGTAAGCAGTTAGCAACTAGCTTCAGAGTCCTAGCTTCTTCACTACACATAAGAGCCAGTGTGTGTGTGTGTGTGAGAGAGTGTGTATCTAAACGCTTTGAGCGCCAGCTCGGCTGCCCCAAAGTGACTCTGTGTTTGCGTGTGCGGTGCCAGTCTGTGTGTACACACAAGCCAGCCTCTCTGCTCACTCTCTTTCGAGTAGCAGCAGCAGTGTGTCTGTAACTGTGTGAGAGAGGTTAGCACGCAAAGAAGCAGACGCACAACCATAAACACTCTCTGATAGTCGACTGTTTACAGTTGGTGTCCGGTTACTCAGCGGATTCACATCATTTCACTGACACCGTCTGAACGCCAGCATGTGAGTACTGATGGGTTAAAGCGTGTGTGTGAGAGAGAGTATGAATGAGTCTTGTTTGTTCGGCTGTCATTGATTGATTGCATTTGACTTGAGATTGATCGAGAGTGACTGAATGGCCTAATTTTTAAAGTAACTTAAGCGTGGCACGTGTTGCAAGCGTGGTTTAAACCACGGTCTTAGCTGCACAGTTGTGACACAGGTACATGCGCAAGGTGTGCGTGTTTACCTGAAACAGAACATGAAGTACCAACTGCGTTTACGTTTTAATCAGGAGCTTTCTGTTAGTTACACACAGTCACACACTCATAGCTGACTTATAACCGACTCAAATGTGCACACAGAAACTTCAGGCTTGAGATTTCGTTTCACTGGACAGTTGCAGTAGGCGTAGAAAAGTCATCACTGCTAGCATTGCATAGACAGTATAATATAAAACTGCAGGAGTCCTTTAGCAGATGGAGTTCTGTGTAAAGAAAAGAGTAGACATCTGTGTACATGCTGAAACTTGCAGCTTGCACAATGTGTTTGTTTTCGTGTAAGCCACACATAAATGGGAGCTCTGACTTTTTTTCCCTCACAGATTCTGCAATGCAGAAATTTGTTCCCCGTCATATTTGACCTTTGATCCCGTGGATGTTGGACTGTTTGTTCATCCTCAAAACAACCTTTACTCTGCGTCACACTGTGGTACATGCCAACAGCTGTCCCATCCCAGAGCTCAGGGAGACCCAGCAGGAAGTCAGCTAGTTTGATTAGTCATAAGCAGGAAATGCTGTACATCCTTCAGAAGGAACAAATTTCACCTTGATGGTAGTTTTTGGAGCAGTAAAGACAGAGCAACGGGAGGAAAGTGATCCAGAATTTTAAAGTAGCGCATATCTAAATCTTTAAGAACTCTGTTTATAGTTCTTATCTTCCTCCAATAACTGACACCTCCAGCTTCTCAAAAAGACAATTTTGCAGTAAATTGTAGCAACACAGAACCTTTAGAGCTGTTGTGAGTGCAATAAACTGAAAAGGCATGCTACAAAGTCATCTTAGCCCCTTTTGATGAAGACATGCACTTTAGACAACTGTGCCAGCTGACACTCCTGCTTTAACTGTGCTGCGGTGACGGATTTAGGTGATATTTGGAGGTCTCGGATGATCACAGGAGATTATATTTCCAGACGTAAGTCTTTACTGATATGTCGTAGGTATAAGGAGCCTTTTTAAGTACTCTTTTCTGAAATGCTTTCTAATAAATTAAATGGTTCACGAGGAAAAGTGCAGCGAAGACTCAAGCACTTTGCAAAGTGGCATCAACATTCTTCTGTCTCACAGTACATGTTTGTCTACTTCCAGGTTACACAACTGCAATTTGTATTAAATATATTTTTATTGTTGCCATTTTTGCACTGTTGCTTCACAGCATGACAGCCCTGGGTTGCTGGTGACTCTGTGTGGAGTATGTTCTCCCTCCTTCAGTCCACACAGGCATGCATGTTTAGTTGAAAGGCAATTCTAAAGACTTACACTTGCACATAGGTGTGAATTTTGGTGTGAATAGTTGTTGCGAGCTGTGGCGAGCTGTCCAAATCGTATTCAACTTTCACCCTATTACAGCTTTGATAGGCTCCAGCCCTAAACTGTAAGTGGAAGAGAATGGATGGGTGGGTAAATATATAAATTGTCAACGTAAATTTTGATGCATTTATAAATTCAAGTGACAATGGATGGGTATTTTTAATGTATGCTGGAAACATGGACACACTTGTGTATTTCAGTATGCATGTGTGCTGACCTGCCTTATCCTCCACACAAGTTTTTCAAGCAGCTAATTGGAGTGCTGACCTGTTGTTGGGGTTTCCATGTAATTGCGAATGGATAACTTGTATTATTCTTATAAAAATACTGGACTTTCTCCTTTAATTGCCGCCAAGGCATCATCCAGTCATTTGCACTTAGCTGAGTCAACAAGCGGTGCCATTAAACTGGCAATCAAAAACTGCCACTCTACAATTTACCCTCTTAGGGAAGTGATATAAAGATGATTTTGTGTGCTTGTTAAAGTTTTCAGTTGTGTTTTGACTGAGCAGATGTGCACAATCACCTGTTGTCTCTCTCTGTGTGAGAAAGAACAACTTCAGACAGTGTCTCAACCTGATCCTCTTGACATTGTCTGGACTTTATGCATGAAAATGGCCATGGAGAGCTTTCATCTAACATTTCTTATTTTGGTTGGTGAGTGTGAAACAGGACTTTGCATAAAAGGGACTTTTTAAAATGGATAGTATGCAGCCTATAGGTTACATCACACTTGACTAGTGTAATATAACCTATAGGCTGTTTTTTACACACTGCCTCTCTACAATTCGAGAGCTTTCTCCTTTGCAGTGTTCATCATTGCTCCCACTGCATCACAGATACCTTTCTTGAGAATAAAATCGACATATAAATGAGAAGTCAGTCCTGAAAAAGCTGAAAATAAATGGCAGGTTCTCAAAAGAGCGTCTAAATTGATCAGTGAAAGTAACGTGAAAATTTAGGATTTATGTGAGCGATCATGTTTCACCAGTACATCGTAGGTCTTCACGGGGCAGCGTGTAGCAGCGGGGGGTCGGACCATCCTGTTGACTCAGCTGGTAAAGTGTCTGAAAGTAAAATGCAGCAGGTTCACATAGCTCACAAGTCTTTTCAGTGCACCACATGTTATACCGTCCATTCTCTTCCGCTTATACTTGTCAGGGTCGCAGTGGGATAACCCAGGGCACACCCTGGACAGGTCGCCACTCTGTCGCAGGGCTAACACATACCCTCGCATTAACACCTATGGCTAATTTAGAGTTACCAATTAACCTAACCCCACTAACCGCATGTATTTGGACTGTGGGAGGAAGCCAGAGTACCCACACAAACACAGGGAAAACATACAAAAACCTTCTTGCTGTGAAGCAACAGTGCTTCATTCAAGTTCGTGTCCTTGATTACACTTTAGCTAAATGTCTGCTTAGTAGTTAATTTAAAGAAGCTTTATGCAGCATTAAAACATGTTCCAGGTCCACTTAAATGATCACAGGTGTTTCTTGTATCCCAAACTACTTGCGAATTCAAACCCATGATTTACTTTTCCACAAGTTCAGTAATCTAACCTTTATGGTATGAGCCCCACAGAGTCAAACCTTAAGCTTGTTCCTGCTGCGTGACGCTCACGTTGCTGACAATAACTTTGAAGCCTGGTTTACGAGGGCTTGCTGCTCTGATACAGCTGATCTTTATTCTGTGTTATTCTGTCTTGTAAACATTCTTGTTTAAAGAGCCCGGATATGGTTTGTCCCAGTTTACACAAACAGAGTAATCACTTCTGCCTATCAGGTCAGAGGCAGGTGGGGCAGAGATGGAGACTGCCGGGGTGGAAGAAGGAAGAGAGGAGGGAAGGGAGTGCGGTTGAATGCACATCCATTTTCCATTCGGTGTGCATTCTGCCTCTCTCCATCGCGGCTAATGAAAAATAACTTTTTCAGGAATCGTTGGATCGAAGTGAATCTGCTTTATGTCTTCGGGGAAAGATTTGTGTATGTGTGTGTGTGTGTGTGTGTGTGTGGGTGTGAGAAAATGTTCTGTTAAAACTTGTTTAGTTCAGTTGTAGCTCACATGATGAAGATGTTGATTGCAGACTGTAAAATAGGTGTTTTTCAGGTGCATTTCAACACAACAGCCTGCAGCTGATTTATTTTACTCAGAAGTACCACTGCAGGTATTCTTTTGTGCATTAGCAACAAAAACTTAATTGGAGCCCGAGAGGGTTAAGCGCTGTGAAAGAAGACGCATGTCCATGCATGCCACTTCAGCAGCTGCACATGTACGCACTTTCATTGAGCTTTTTTGATAGTCCTGTTTTTTTTTTTTTTGATGAGCCCACAACAGCCAGTGAACATCAACAGAAGTCCATCACGTACAGCACATCCTTTTCTTCTAACGATAACCCTGAATGCTGTAAGCGCCGAAAGGTAGACTGTTTGTTATTGCCCAATTTCTGTTGGATAGCTAGCTCTATGTATTTGCCCCTCGATTACCCAAGCAGGGCAAAGTCGAAACTAGTTATGTGTGTCTGTGTGTCACAACATCACAGACAAGACAGAGCTGAACTTTGATCTCCAAGAAGTTAATGTACGAACCAGAAGTCGCTGCGGTGCTTTAAGCTGCCTAGCACCCAAAGGTTTCACTCAGTAGCCATATAACCTTTCTCTGAGGACAGGATGATGCATGCATGTGGCAACACATTTTTCTTGAACTTATTTTTCTGGGTTTTCCAATATAAAAATTTAAGACCATGTTAGCTATTGACGATGTTTGTGCTTGTGCCTTTTTTTGCTGCTGTAACTACTGAGAGGAAGAGACACAGAGAGAGTTGGAGACTTACAATAGAGAGAAAGAGGTCATGGAGTACATTTGGCATGAAGCTATTATTCCACTTTGGCTTTCCAGCTGGGATTTCTTTTTTTCAGTACTTGTATACGGTCGGGGTTGAGTTAGGGAAAACGTTGATGCTAGAGTTGTTTCAGATGATGTCATACTGCTGTAATGCATCGTGTTTCATCGTGAGGTGTGCTGAATGAAATCAGGAAAAGACAGGAAGCACGTGATACACCTGGAAGAAACCAGCACCATTAAACGCGCTCGATCCGCCTAGATGAAGTGTCTCGTAATGAATGTAGTTCCTCTAACTTGACACAATAAATCCTTTGATGGTTTTTCGCTGCTTTATTTGCAACTTTTCACTGACTGTGTTTTTAGTTTTTGTACTACAGACATTCATACCATAGCAGTCTGCAGGAGTGAGAGGCCTGCAGCTCGTTTGGAGCCTCCACAATGAAACAGCATGCAGAGTTTTGCTTTAAAAATTCTTTGAACCTTGCTCATATCTGAAACTAAAACAATCCCGTGCATTTTTTTTGACTTAGTGAAAGGCGAAGGTCACATTCCTTTGTCTGTGCGCCTGTTAGAGGGCCAGTGGAAAGGGATCTGTTTTTCTTTCTCAGGTATGCTATGAATATTATATTGAAATTACATTTAGAATAATTGAAAATGTAATTTTTTTGTATGATTTAATAAAAAAAAAAAAAAAAAAAAGCATTTCTTAATGATATCTAGTACTTGATAAACTGCAAAACAAGATGTATCTGATGTGTCAGTGTTTTGTTAATGTAAGCAGGTTTTTTCCCTGGATAACATGAGTGGTTCTGATCTCTGACTTGGTCGCTATTTACTACAAAAAGGGATCTTGAAAAAAGTTAGCTTTGTATATAAATAAATAGGAAAAAGGGGAAGATACCAGAATGTATGGTTGTTTTTTTTTGGATCTTCTGTTTTTTGCCCTTCCAGTAGAGTGGAAATTGTAGCTTCTTCAAAACACTTATATGCCGTTTAATCCTGTAAAAGCTCCTGTTGATAAAGCGGATTTTGCCTGGATTCCCTCAGTTAAAGTCATGCGTCAAAGTGCTCTTATTTTGTCCACCTGTTGTGTGTGTATGCACGTCTTGAAGTAGGCGCCATGTTTTGGTCGTTATCATACAAAAATCCATAACAGTCTTTCAGAATATTACATTTCTGAGAGTTAGCTCAACTCCTTCACCTCCTTGAGGCTTTGTCCCTTTCAGGCTTTAGAAGATTGAGCCCACGACAGCAGACTTTGGCCAGTCACGTGCCTCTTTAAACCTGATCAGGTGTTTCGCATAAAGAGTGAAAAAGTCCATGGGGGAAATAAGATGGGGTGGTGTTCTGTGTTAAGTAGGAGAGTTTCAACCTGGGTGAGCTTGGTTAAAATAAACACCCATGTTTGTGTTGTAGAACGTGGCAGAATTTTAAGGCTGATACCAATACTGATATTTGGGGATTGAAAAATCGAATAATCTGATATTAGAGCTGAGAGCTCTAATATTTGTGCAGCTACTTATCCGCTCAGATCAGAATAGAGAGAGGAGAGCTGCAGGAAGACGGCTGTTTATTTTCATACTCTGTAGATGGAGAGGAGCAGCAGAAGTATGCAGAACAACTATACTGATGGTCCTGATTATAAACACTCTATTACACAGTACTATCATGACACTTAATTCATGATACAATGTTATTACAGATAATAATTATGTATTCAATAATAACTGCACATAGACTTATGTCACAAGTTAGCATAACCCTTTCTCTGGTACTCAAACGTCCCTCAACTTGTGCCTCAGCAGAGCCTGGGTACGGCCCTGTCTATGGGGAACCATACCTGGGTTTCACTGCCTCCAATCTGTGACAGACCCTCATTACCCACAGGATTTAATGGGGGTCTTTGGAAGCTTTGTCAAGCTAAGTGTGTCTAATCTTCAGTACTTTTTTGGTTGAGCGAGAAACTAACAAGCCCGAGCGAGTCATTGCTTTGCCATCATCGGATGGTGGCGTGTGACACTGGCGCTCATGTTCGTAGTATTCCACGACGGTCCTTACAAATCCCGTGAGTCATATCTGTCCCCCGTTGACCTTGTTAAGAAATCCAAAAAGTCCCTGTTTGTCTGTGTTTGACTAGGAAAGAAAACTCATTAGAAGAACCTCGCAGACCATACTAGAAAAAAGGAGCGCCATCCGGTGGATTGAAAGAGAATTTGATTTTATTCTTCTCGTACTAAAAAGTTCATCATTTTTACAGTTGAAATAATAGGAAACGTATTTGGTGTAGCAGTGTTGTTACAAAATATTGGGTAATATTGCGATACACTGTGTTGAACTGGGTTTCTCAGCACTTCATGATAAAGCAATGCCTGATTGCTGTGTTTCAGACAGTAAGATGGACCGTGATCACACCTCATAATGTTACATCATCTGCTCTTTATATTAGTGCTGACGGATCAAAGAAACGTAGCTAGAGTTGTCTCATAGAGCGCTCGTGCAGCTGTATTTACCCTCATTGTATTCCTTTCTCCAAACACTGCTGCCGAGTGTGTAGCCGGTGAGAACATGCAATGTCTGTGCTGCAAAGACAGCATTTATGAAAAGCTTTGCAAGTTTCAGGAAAAGTACACGTCTGTGCTTTTCCTTTCAGTTTTTTGTTGTGTTTAACTTTGATTCGGGCCTCAGAGTGAACCAAGATTTCCAGCTGTGAGTTCCCACATCCCGGGAACACGAAGCCCCCGGTTTTATTTACCTGCTCATCTTACATTTTTTAGTATGAACCCAAAGCACCCTTCATAGCACGGACAACTGTATCTGAGTCAGCCTCTGAGCCAAAAATAGCAATATAATTCACGCTCTCCAAAAACCGAAATTGCACTCAGATTTAGTGCGACTGCCGGACTGTCCCAGTATCTCCTCGTCATACCACAGCGCACTTTCTGGGACACATTTGCCATTGTTGGCTGCGTGATCTATTAGTGGAGTGAGATGGGAAGACGGAGAAGTGCAAAGCAGTTTAATAACACCACAGTGGAAAGTTCACGTAATATGACGTCTTTATATATGTTCCCCTGACTAGCTTCATTTTCACAGTCACAGCCTGTTTTCATTGGCTGCTTCCGGTTCATGGTGATGGTTGTCATTAAGGCTTATTTATGGAATTTAAAGAATTAAAATCTAAAGTTCAAGACTACCTAGAGGTACTACTACAAGGTTCAAGGAAAGGATCCAGTTTTTTCAGTCTGTTGTTGTTAGGCCCGCTCAGTATTCAGGGCTTGGGAAACTGAATCTGTTTCTTCAGGTGTGCCTGTTGTTTTTGTGTAGATGCAGTATTTGGTTTCAGGCTGAGTTTCCACTGCATGGTGTCTACAGACGGCTTCAAGACATTAACTTATTGAACGATTCTTGTCTCATTTATTCCTTTTCTAATTCGGCTAAATGCTAATTATTTATAGTGTGTGATAAAAGTATTTCCAAAACAGTAGAACGTGAGTAGAAAACGACTTTTTAAATCTTTATCCAGATCTGTATCTTGGTGCTCTAGTGTCTCAGCACTTTGTCTACATAAGTAGTGCAGTGTGAGAAATGGCATCATATATCTCAGCAGAAACAAACAATTGTCCACAGTAAAGCAGGAAATAACTGTGTAGTGGCATGTGGCTCTGATATGCTTATTGTCAATGCAAAGTTGAATTTTAAGAAATTTTTTATTGAAGATATTTGGATTCACATACAAATAATATTATGGCTTAGGACAAATATGAGACTTGAAGGATGCATTTAAGTCATTACATAATCAGTGCATTTAATAATCAAATGCAGTGATTATTCCCTTTAGTTTGGTTTATTGTTTCATTGGCAAATTGATACTTGTTCTTTCAAGGGGACCTAATTGACTGTAGTTCCGACGTTTGACCACAGTGTGGCAGCAAAGGACTTTTAATGAAGTGCAGGCTGAGGTCTGGCCTAAAGAAGAAGCCTGGCTGCCTCACTAGCGTTGAACTTCTTCTGCCTGTCTCCTCACATGAATGAGAAGCTCTTCATCAAGCTCTTCATCAAGCTCAGGGAGCTGTGACACGGTTTGCACCTTCACGCACGTGCGTATGGGCGCCTGTGCCATGTGGTGCTCACGCGGCTGTTGTGCTGCTAAACGTTCGTAACAGTCAGTAGCTTAATGCCCATTTAGTTGTGACGACTAGTGGGTTTGTCAGGTTGTGTGTTTGTTACCGGTTGTTAGCTCAGAGGGAACAAAGCTATAATTATCTTTGTAAGAAATCTTTTGACTTTTTTATATATATATATATATATATATATATATATATATATATTTTTTTTTTTTTAAAATGGGCAGAAAAAGGGAGATCTGTGTGTCTGGTACAAAACATAGTTTATATGGTTGTACTTTTCTAGGTAATTAGTCTTCATTTTTATTGCTGTAATTTGGTAGAGAAACTGCACAAACGCACCAGAAACTCATTGTCGTTAATTGGACACTAGCAGTTGATTGGCTGCTGGCAAGCAGAGCAGCAGCTGATTGGCTTTCCCGCCTCCTCAATTTCCTTTTTTAATGACAGTCTGGCTTCCTGGACGAAGTTATGCTGTAACTAATCAACTAGAGTTTATCCTTTGAGGCTTGTTTTTTTTGTTGTTGTTTTTTAAAAAATTTGTTATTAGTATATATCGATTTTCTTCCGTTTATCCAATTCAGGGTCGCAGGGAGCTAAGGCGAGAAGCACGGTGCAGCCTGGAGTCACGAGGCTAAGGCAAGAGCGCCAGGCATCGTCAATTTTTAAATCGCCAGTTAGCTGAACCCCACTAACTGCATGTTTTTTTGGACTGTGGGAGGCAGCCAGAGTACCCAAAGCGAGCTTGCACAGTTACAGGGAGCAGAAAGGTCCCAGACTGGAGTTGAACCTCACCCATAGAGGCCATAACCTAACCATGGGCACCACTGTGTCATCCATTATTTGTACTAAAATGGTTACTGTGTCATTGTACAATTCCAAAATATGTTTTAAACATTAAAAAAAATGGTCTAGCTTCCATTAAAAATACTGGTCTATCCATTATGTTCTCAGCCACCTTTCCCCAGCAACAGCCATCACATTCACAGGCCTCAACCATTTGCTCATTGTACAGCCTTTCTTTTTTTTTTTTTTTCCCCTTCCTGAATCCTTCAATAATCCAGGACTGTTTGTAAATATTAGTTCAAGGACAATTAAACACTTCTGAATAAAATGCCATGTTGTGGAGGCTCAGCAGTAGCTTAAGAGGGAGCTTCTGATTTAATTTCTCCAAATGTGGTTCACACATCCTTTGGTGAGAACCACAGATCTCCAAAATACTGTTGTTGTTTTTTTGTTTTTTTACATTTAAAAAGAGCCTTGTTTCATTGTTCATGTGTTAGATTTATCTTAATATTTTACTCCTGTCTTCTTACTTTGCATTTGTTTTGTTTGTGTAGTTGAACAGTTGTTTTTTTTCCTCTCAGGATGTTTAGGTACACTTTAGCCCGGAGTGGCTTTGGTGTGTTGGCTTTCCGGAGGGCTTATGTTCTCACCCGATTTGCTCACTCTGCCCCGAAGAATGAGTATCGACCAATCAAGAAAGTGATGGTGGCCAATAGAGGTAAGACTGCTTTTCTTTTCTTTCTTTTTTTTCTTCATACCAGTTATAATTTCCCACTGAAGAAGACAAGCAATTGAAAGCACTGTTAAATTAACTACAGTTTAATGCAGTTTCATTTATAATGTAAGAAAAAAGTTATGACATTTACAGTCTCCCTGAGGCGAGAACAGACTCTTGGATCTGTTAATTTTTAATGCCCAGCATTTAGTTTGCCTTGGCGTATGCTAATATTTAAGCACACATTGTATGTGGGTGGCTGTTGAAGCTAGCTTTGTTTGCTTTAACCTAAAAAAATATTGGATATGAATGTGGAGCTGCTGCCACAGCCGTCATTACTCGGAAGTTGTGCTGTGTACTGGGTCTATGTATTAAAGTGTTTTTGAATTTTCTGCTCTACATACTGTCACAGAGGTACTGTTCAAAGCTCAACTAAAATAGACATGAAAGTAAAAAAAAATAAAAATTATCCCGCTCTGGTATCTGAGGTCTGAATAGAAATGTAATTATAGGGAAAACCCGAGTTTCCTGAACACAAAGCAGTCCACAGTACGGTTGTTACAGGCGGGATAAACATCATTGATGTGCTTTGAGAGGCGGCCAGCGTGCAATTAGTTGCTCTGTCAGGTGATGAAGAGTGTTTGAGTGATTAAATAAATAGATTCATGCTTTTTATTCAAATTGCTTTTATTATATTCATTCCTGCAGTCACATTTAAAATGCTTGATTTGCTTCATTGTTTCATTATTCCAGTTTTATTGGTGCATGGGTTTTCAGTACTGTTGGAGGTCTTGAAAGCACGTGGCGCTCTATAGGCCCCCTGTTGCATGCATACATCTCACAAAGGCTCTGTTTAGCTGCTGGAATACATCCATGTGATTCAAATGAGTTGTGGTCTGTCCTTCATGCTCGAACACAGCGGGGCTTTCCGTCCATCCCCCCCCTGCTTCACATCAGCCTGACGCGATAGCAACACCACATAAGATCACATTCTTCACACTGGAGCGCATCGGGCCGTTCTTGGCTGCAGTGTGCGCGCGCCTATGTGGCGATAAGGGCACACCATCATATCAGCCCAGATTCCACTTCACCAAACATATCTCGTCTCTGCCATAGCCTCTCTGCTCTTCTAGCAACTCCTCTCCTTTCTTTTCATTTCTGTTCCCCACTTCCTGTCACAGCGTTTCGTCCTCAAGACAAGCTCGAGTGCCTTTTTTCTTTTTTGCATTGTTCTTTTAAAGTTAACTACATTTTGATCTGTCAGTTTTCCATACATCTCGTCCTCTTCTCTTATCCCTCACGCTTTCATCCCTTTCATGTTCATGCTGTTGCTCTTCTCCAGAAGTTACTCCTTTCATGCTCGTCTACTCTCCTCATATTTTATTTTCTTTTTTTTAAAAGCCGTGCAAATGTTTGAACGCTGTCCTCGCCTTCAAGCAAGAACAACACAGCTTACTTGTTTTCAGCGACTTAACTTTCTCCCTCTAAATGCGTGTTGCTTGAAAAAGTATTTGGCTTTTGTGACAGCAAGATAAAAGTCAGGCAGCGTTTTGCTTGTCTGAAGCTGAGATTTTACGCTGTTCTCTCAAACTTGAGTTAAAAACTGTTGACTTGTTGCAGTGTCTGACGTTTTTTTTTTGCATAGGTCTTGTTTTCATGCAATACATTACAAAGTTTGGGCTTCTTTTCTCAGCTGAGGCATTAGATGCAAAACGCTACAGGATGTTGATAAAATGCTATAAAGTCTGTGCTTATAAAACCTAGATGATGAAAGAACTACAGCCTCCCTCTACACACAGTCTCCTAAAAAATAAAGAAACATTTGCATAATAAAGGGAATATATTAAAAGAAAACACAGAGAGGAAGGGAACAGATGGAGCTGGGAGAATGAGATGTGGCAAAGCTAAACCAAACCGCCTTCTGCATTGAGTCATCTCATGTGTTCCTCTCGTCTTTCAGGTGAGATCGCCATCCGTGTGTTCAGAGCCTGCACCGAGCTGGGGATTCGAACCGTGGCCGTGTATTCAGAGCAGGACACTGGACAAATGCACAGGTATTAGTGTGTGCTACATTAGAGTGAGCCGTAGTGTTTTAAATAAAGATGGCTTCACGGGCATATGTTGCTAAATGTCTCGCCTGCCACTGCTGGATATTGATTACAGAATGCTAACAGCTGATTAGAGGTAATAGCAATTGAAAAGGAGTCTTGGGAGCATTTTTCTCCGCTCCAGCGCTTTGGGTGGGTTCTTTGTTTTGCAGTTGATGTTAAGTGGGGACATAAGTATAATTGTATTGACATTACAAACATTCAGGTAATCTCGCAGCTTAGTTTACATGCACACAAACTATTTTGGCTCTTTGTGAGCTTCAAATATAACACGGATACTTTTCTACCTGTTCCTGTTTTTCCTTCCTAATGCGTTTGCTTTTATTCGGCTCCACTTTTATTCCATCATTTTCTATTTCACTCTTTATATGCAGCATTGTACCCAATAAACCCTGATCATGGTAATGTTTTAAGTGTTTATAGTTTACCTGATTTACTGAAGTGCTCCTGTCCAGTATTTATTGAAAGCTGGTGCATATTTGTACATGCAGCCTGATTTTTATACATTTATATTTTGAGCTGGCCACCTTCCGTCTCACTAATGCACGTCTTTGCGTGTTCTCGTCTTCACAGGCAGAAGGCGGATGAGGCTTACCTGATTGGGAAAGGCCTGCCACCTGTTGCAGCATACCTGCACATTCCAGACATCATCAAAGTCGCCAAGGTAACGAGTTTTCACCTTCACAAAAGTAACTCTTCCACTTCACCTGTATGGTGGTTCACATGTCTCAAGAGAAACTTGGAAGAGCTAACAAAGACATAATAAAGCCACTGGGAAGTACAGCTATGTGATAATCAGATTTTTTTTTCACTTATTATTTTGGCTCTCGGTGGAGTTAAATAAACAAAATGAGGCAATTCAGATAAAACGGTTTATTTTCAGATTGATGTTCTGACCAAAATGAAAGCAGTTCAATCGTTTGCCCCTGATTTAAGACCAGCATACTCCATTTCCTTACAGCGCTGTCATGTACAGTGCCCATACGCATCTTAACGGTCCCCTAAATGAAGAATTTGATAAAGCGCTGCTGGCGAGTTATTAAATTTTGTATTGACTGTAATTGAATTTTTGCCTTTGACTGAAATGAAAATCCATGCTATGCAAGTCTCATCTCTTGCTGTCAGTAGTGGAGGAAAAAAAGCTTCTAGCTGGAGACCGGACATGGACTGGAATATGATTCTTTTCTGTTCACTGTGTTACTTGCACAAGAAAAGGGAATATTGTATTACTCTACTCGCACACCCCTGCCCTGTTGTTTTCCTTCGTGGTCAGTATCCGTGTCTAGTGTCCACAGTTTCTTGTTTCTTCCTTTCCTTGCTTCCTTTTCACTTTCATTTCCCATCTCCCTTCCTCTCCTCTTCCCTGTGCCACTTATCTCTGTGTAGATCATATCGGCTCTTTGTTGCATCTTTCCCATCCTCTCTCCACTCCTCCAGGATATGCTGTCAGTTTATTATCATTTTTCTGATCAATCTCTCATGTTTTATACTCTTCTGCGTGGGCATGTGGTCAGCCAGCCAAGTTGGGGAGCCTTTGGCATCAAACTCATTTCTCTAAAATCCGTCTGGCTATCTGAGAGCTCAGCCAGCCCATGCCAGCATTGTGTGTTCCTGTTTTCACCCTTTCATATTTAGTTTGTTTACCTCTTGTTCACAATGTATCTTCACTTAGCCGCTAACAAGCTGATGATTTTCTTTCTTAAAATTGTCCAACATGACAATTAAAACAGTTGTGTTGGACGTGAATGCGTGAGCCCACACGTGCACCCTACTGTATCGTATTAACCTCTGTTAATCTTCATCTGCTGTCCACGTCTTGTTAAATTTGTGGGTTTCTTTCTGTCTTCTTTTACCTGCTTGTGTGCATGCATGGCACTTGCTATGTTTCTGTGTGGCTCAGTGCCTCTTTTGGCCTGCCAGTAACAGCTCCCTTAACAACGGGACAGCCCATAATTATAGTCCGCCTTGTATCCGAGAGCAGATGGCACATACTGATCCAGAGATGGCTCTATCTGTCAGCCTCGGCAGCTACTGTATCTGTCTGCTACCCTTTGGGGTGTGTGTGTGTGTGTGTGTGTGTGTGTGTGTGTGTGTGTGTACACTTACTCGATACCTTCCCGCTGACCCTCAAATTATCTACGCCTGTCTGTTCACTCAGTCTCCTACTGGTGTCCATTATGATGATGATTAAGGTAATGGTAACTAAGATGAAATGAGAATAAAATGAACTCAGAACCATTTTTAAGTAACACAAATTCTTTGCACTACCATGAGATTGCATGTGTTAAAGCATTTAGGTTAGTGTGTGACACCTCTTTGTTTCTCTCACTATTAGACATCCAAGTGCTAACTGAGGCCCGCAGTGGCTCTCTGTTTAACACAACTCATGCAGCTTAGCTGAGCTATATTTACTTTCTCTGGGATGGGTGAATTTAAAAAAGTCTATCCATCTGTGCCTACTTAGGACAACGGTGTGGATGCTATCCATCCTGGCTATGGTTTCCTGTCTGAGCGGGCAGAATTTGCTCAGGCCTGTTCGGATGCCGGGGTGATGTTTGTCGGACCATCTCCAGAAACGGTGCGCAAGATGGGTGACAAGGTGGAGGCTCGTTCCTTGGCTATGAATGCAGGTATGATATGACCACCCCAAAATGATGCTCGGTTGCATGTAGGTTTGAGGCTTTTGAGGCTTGCTCATTATAGTGGACCTGTTGTGCTTTTTCTAGATATAGGTGTCTGAAATAATGAAGTCAGTACAGGAAATTTCTATGAGCCAATATCTCAGGCTTCAGACTCCTCCAAATGCCCCTTTCCTGACAGCTTCTTGTAAATATTCCTGGCTTTTAAAAATGGCAAATGTGCTTAATTTGGTCATCTCAGGTGAGCACAGCAGCCTCACAACCCTGCTATTCAAGCCTTCATTCTGCAAGGGCCAGCAAATCAGAAGAAAGTTGGCTCGAAGGGAGAATTGAAACGGCTTGTATCAGAGGATGAACTGAAGCACCAAGGCCCTGCAAAATATGAAGATTGTTTTGAACCTTGAGTCATACAAGGCTGTTGGAGTAAAGAGAAAATATGGAATTGGAAACGTGTATAATAGATTCGTATTATGTGATGGTAGTAGTTGTATACTTACTATGATAAAATGGAAGCGTAGCTGACTGGCAGTGTGCATGTAAAGCTTGTGACGCTATTAGTAATAGTGTGCTTTAAATTTAAATCACTCTGCAAGATGACTCACACCTCCATCTACCTTTCACTCTGCCTTTGCATTTGCTGTCGCTTTAATGCGTGTATTAAATTTGTATTCACTGAGGTGATGAATATTTTAAGAGCATGCTCTTTTTCTTTTATGCAACTGTAGGAAATCTAACAAGCTCTATTTCTATTAATGGGATGCTTTTGTCATTTTGAGCCACTAAATAATTTAGTATTTCAAGACCAAGTGAATCTTAGATTGCGCTGCTGTCTTTAATGGCTGCCAATCTTCTTTGATTATATCAGTAACTGTCATAATTATGGTCCTAGAGTTTTTATTTTCCTTTTTTCCCCTCCTCTGTAACATTTGACATCCTTTTTAAAGTAATGTTTGTCACAAACCCAACCCTGTGTAGGAGTACCTGTGGTCCCAGGAACAGATGCTCCCATCTCAAGTCTGCAGGAGGCGCAGGCGTTTGCCCAGACATACGGCTTCCCCATTATCTTCAAAGCAGCCTATGGTGGAGGTGGTCGCGGCATGAGGGTGGTCAGAGAATATGAGGTGAGCGCTTGTATGGTGTCAGAGGAAGCTGTTTAAACTGCGTCTTGACCGACCAACCTAATGACACTTTTTTTTTTTTTCGTTTTTATTCATTCGGTTTGCTTTGAATCGAGTTGAAATTACTTGAAAATCTCAAACTGGGCACCAATCACTCTGGATGTATTGGAATCTGTGCCCTGAAAGTGGCTCGGTCACTTAGTGAAGGAGTCTGAGTGATTTATGTTTGGCTCTTTCTCTTTTCTTTTAAGTGAGTATAATTGGAGGCTGTCCAGCAGGCACAGTTAAAGTATTCTCACGGTTTAAGATAAAAACAGTGATTTCATGCATCTTACCTTTTTGATTTTTTTTTTAAATGATTTTTTTTTTTTTTTGGTCCATAACAGTAAAATGTCTCAACATGTCCTTGATACTAATAACTGAAATATAAACAGTATATAAATAGCAGAGATTGTCAAAATAGGTAGCATAATCTTATTGTAGGCCCATATTACAAGAGTTGGAATTTTAGATTCATCTGTTGGCTCAAAAGTGTTATCTGGATATAAAATGTGAGATTGGCCGACAGATCGTTTGTTTTTCAGCAAGACTGTATGTAAAACAATGACGCAATCAGGAACAACTGGACTTCCCAATATTTCTGTTTATTATCCCAACTTTAGTGCCTGCAAGTATGTTTCAAAACTCTTGCCACATTCAGAAAAACCCTTTGGCTATGGAGGTGGAAACCTCCGCTCAGTGCAGCCACATGTGCCTGTGCGACCTAGCCAGTTAGCTCAGCAAAATTTGCTCATTTAGTGATGCTGGCGGCTTTTCCCTCCTCAAGCCTGTGGCGATAATGCTGTGTGGTTTCTCATAGGCCTGGTGGAATTTGTATTTGTTTTTTTTTACCCGGGGCATTTTTGCCTTCATGTGACTGGACAGTGTAAACTTTCTAGAGGGGACAGTTTCTAGACAAACCCAGGCTGCTATATCTCTGGCTTGTTTTGCACTCAGTTGTGCAAAAGTGTTGTCATAATCACCCAGATTTAAACTAAATATCAAACGTGTCGTCTTTTGTTTAGCGATGTAAAACTCTCACATAACCAAGACTCTGAATCCGAGTCATTGTCGTCACTGACCGAGGTCTGGGATCAGATTTCTCTTTGAATATCCGAATTATCCCAAGCTCCAGCAGTCTGAGCCCGACATGACACAAAATGACCCACAGTGCAGTGATGGCCTGCATAAATGGTGCTTCTGCAGTTTTATTTCATCTATATTGAGTATGGTGAGCATCTTTTTTTATAACGGTGCTGGTTACAGACCGTTAACCTCGCAAGAGTCCCTTAAAATACATTCATTAAGCTTTTCGGCATCGCTTGGCTGATGTTTGGTGTTTTGGGAAATGCTTGTGGAGGAGAAAAAATCAGGATAGCTGTACTTTAACCTCATAACCTCAGTTGATTGCTATTGGCGACTTGGCCAAGCGGAGACAGCACAGTTTATCTTGACACTGTTCAATATGAGGGGAATTGTGTTAAGTCATTATTTCTGTTTTATTACATAACATTAGAAATTATAGAGGGTTAAAAAGAAGCCAGAGATGTGATTTTTATTTTACCCTTTACAATTATATATATATTTTTTCTCAAAATGTGTCCCTCAAAGGGGCTTTTATGCCTTTAAACACCAGGAAGTGTCAAGTTATCACCCCTATTTTAGTGCATGCCTCGAGGTTGCTTTGTTTCTAGCGTTAGCAATATCAGGACAGCGGAGGGAGCGTCATTGCTGCCCCTAGATTATAATAATATTCCCTGATGACCCTTTGAGCACTGTAATGTTATCCTTTAAACTGCATTTCTCAAGAATGAGTACCATAAATGGTTTAACGTGTTTACTTGGCCCTCAGATTAACCAGATCGCGCTCTCCTACTTGTATCGTATCATGTCGTTGGGCGGATGTGCTGCCCGAAACATTTACTAAAGCCTGGATCGAGAAACACAAGTTACACTGACAAGTGTCAGTTTAAATGTAAGCCCCGCTTTATTCACTGGCACTATGCTATAGTTTCTGATCTACATGAGTGGTGGCAGTGTTGCGTCCTACTGTAGTCATGCAAGTCGGCAACATATTGGAAAGTGTGACCTTTTCTGAGTCGTACCCCAGTCTAATTAATTAGTTGTTGACATTTCTAGTTATTCAGTTGAGTCACAAGGGCCTCAGCAACTCCAGCAGATACGATGTGAGGAAATTGTAAAGAGGTTTCTCTGTACTGTTGGGACCGCCAGGCAATAATGCGTAGGTTGACTTTTTATTCCATTAAGGCCGGCTCGTAGGTTATTTGTATGCTGAATTAACAGACAGAAGCTAATATTCTCAACATGTTGTAGGATGAGATGTGTATGTTTACTGATAAGCAAGGCTAAGATAAGCTAGTCTGCTAGATTTTAGTATTTCCACCCCTCTAGGATTGATGTGATATGCTTTCCAAAAGAAGTGAAAGAGGACGAGGGAATGGCAAGCATCAAAGCTCCAGTGGCCAGAGCTGACGATGCACTGAGAAGATGTGGAAGGAGTACAAATGCGATCTTCATAAGTTTCCCAGTCTTTCAAAAGTCCTCTTGCACCTACAGGCTCGTGAATGACAATGTAATTGAGCAACTTTGAAGCATTTTTTTCCCCCCCCAAAGTGTTGCATTCAGTCAGACTTGGGAGTCCCTGACAGTAACTAGCAGGTTTTTCTGGTTTCTCAGTTGTGTTAAGTTTGCAGGAATGATGACTGGATGAGATGTAGACGTACTAGCAAAGCAGCTGTTCTTCCTGTGCTCGTAGCACTCGCTTCAGTCCATGATCACCTGATTAAGTGGTGACAAAGCCAGTTGGTGAATACTTGGTTCTAAATCATTTGATTGTCCCCTTATTGGTAGCCGGTGAGTCTGATCAGATATTTAAAGGCTTATTTATGTATTAGTTGTATAATTTCCTGTTCTTTGAAAGTTGTGGCTTCCTTTTGTGCCATCTCTGCCCTTTTCTTTGACACACTGCTTTTAGCAGCGCTGATGACATCTGCAGTTCCCTTGAATGTTGTAGTTGTGCCTCCAAATGCATTTTTTTGTCAAGGCTATGAGATGACAGCTGAGGATGGACTCGAGTTTCCTTTCCTGAGGCTCAGGGGAAGGGCGCGTGGTTGTGATTTGTGTCTTTCCTCCATAGAGGAGACTGAATTGGCTGGCAGAGTTTTGCAGACTGACAAACACAGATGGAGTCGTGACCTTGAACATGGTGGACTGTGATCTTCCAGAGATATTGTGTCCCGTCTTACTCTCTAGGGGAATGTAAACATTTCTGTCGGTACAAATAAAATATTATGTGCAAAAGGGGAACAGCAGTTGTCTAAATAACACGAATAATACCACTCCATACATTTGAAAAGCATTAGTTTGCTGGGACTGTCTCTTGAACGGTTGAACTAACTTGGACATGTATGGATTTCTCTTGTTTGTCAGGAACTTGAGGAGAATTACCAGCGGGCCTACTCTGAAGCCCTGACGGCTTTTGGGAACGGAGCCTTGTTTGTCGAGAAATTTATTGAAAAGCCGAGGCACATCGAAGTACAGATCCTTGGTAAGTGCACTCTGACTTCATTTACGTTTGCCTTTTAACTATTTATCTGGTTTATGTTTATCTGAGTTTCATTAAGAAGGCAAACTGCATTGTAGCCCTTGAAATCTAAGAGTGCTAAGGGAGGAGGTGAAGCAGATGAACAAGGAGAGGGAAGATGATTTATTCTCCAGCCATTACATCTTCTCATTTTAGTGCATGTAACTCTGCAAGCACTCTATTACAGTACTGAAATCCGACACCAACACTTGCAGGAAGTGCCTGTACTGCACAGAGGTGTCTGCATGTTTCCATGGCCACACATACACAAGGTGGCATTCAGAATTTGCCATAGCTAATCACGTGTGCATGCGTGTGCATGTTCACTCTGATTAATTGCTCTCTTTAGGGCTTGCAAAGGATTTTGTGAATTTTCTGAATTACCTGCTAACAGCCATGTCTTTGCCAGCCCTCTGAATTCTGGCAGTCCTTCAGTCTCCACTTTCCTCTCTGGGTCTCCCTTTAATATTCTCTCCTTTTTTCTTGTCTCCTCCCTTTGCCATCCAGTTTCATTTCTTCTTGTATTTATTTTGCGTTTTCTGCCCAGCTTCCATC
Source organism: Maylandia zebra (assembly GCF_041146795.1). Taxonomy (NCBI): domain Eukaryota; kingdom Metazoa; phylum Chordata; class Actinopteri; order Cichliformes; family Cichlidae; genus Maylandia; species Maylandia zebra. The sequence continues at coordinate 43,190,717 of NC_135169.1, read as the reverse complement.
AATCCTCGCTTCTGTTAGATTGTAAGAACTATTTCAGAGGTATATAACGTTAACTAGTGCGGTTAAACTGTGATAGTTTGTAGTTATTGGACTGTTTTAACTCAACAAATGGCGGTTCGCATGTTTGCTCGTATTCTATTCTGCAAGTTGATTGTGATGACTAACAGTTTAAATGATTATTTGGAAAAGTTGATCTGAAAGGGTTTTGATGGTCCATTAACTGCAGTAATTTTCAGTAAAATTGTTACAGATGAAGAGCTGTAACAACAAAATGGTTCACAACCGTGAGCCACTGAATAGCTTTGGATTTTGAATCATTTGAATAAAAGGAGAAATTTGAAGAAGTCAAATTAAAAAATGTCACTGTTATTGAAGAGAAAAGGACCAATCTAGAAAGTGTTTGGGGAATAAATAAGTGAAGAAAAAGGGCTCTACTGTCTTGACTGCATTGTCTTTTAATGAACTCTTGCACATCAAACCATTTAAGTAGGGCTGTTCGATATAACGATATATATCGGATGACGATATAAAAACGTCTATCGTTTCATTTTACGCTATCGTTTGTTTCGTGGTGTCGCAAAATAAACTGTTTACGGTAATTTTTCATCGTTTTGATGGTCACTGTAGTGGCTATATTAATTTCTTAAAGTTCTCTTTCTCTTATATTTTATATAACCACACTATGGACAGACAAGCGGCTGTTTTTATGAGTTGTGGTTAGCAACAACGACGGTAACAGCATCGCGTGTCCGCTTGTTTATGTTCCACAAACCTTTCAAGCTCAAGATCCTGTTGAGACTTTTCAAAATAAACTGAATCACGTGAAAGAGCAGATTATTTACGGATGAGAAGTAAAAAAAGAGCCGCCAGGTGCTAAAAAATAAACCTTAGACTCAAACGTCAGAACAGGCTTTTCCCCGCAGCACGCCGTGTAATAAATACTCACAAAGAAAACGGCGGCCGTTACAACTTATGTCTAAAAATGTATAGTTTCATGCATCTGTTAAAACACTCGACTCCAGCTACATGACGCGCATCTGGAAACACTTCCCGCAAGACGAGCCGCCCGAGATTCACAGAATTTACAGAAAATGTTACATTTTTGTGATTTATATCGTTATCAGACGATAGAATTCTTATATCGGGATATGAGATTTTGTTCATATCGCACAGCCCTACATTTAAGTAAAATCTGTGGAATTTCATTTAGTTTGCTTCTCAACTATCAGTCTTATCTTTTAGTCCTGTTAAGTAATAATGCCACTAAAAGAAGCCTTGTGTTGTCACATTGACATAAAATGTCTTACTCATCATTTCATGTCATATTCAGTTGTTTAAAAGCTCTTATCTGCAGTAGCAATCGATCAAATCTGATGCTGTAATTGCAGCAAAAAGCTGTTTGTGGTCACTCTAAAGCAGCGGTCCCCAACATTTTTTTGCAGCACGGACCAGTTTAATGTCCGACAATATTTTCACGGACTCCTTTAAGGTGTTGTGGATAAATACAACAAAATAGCGGTATTGTGTAAATATAATGATAAATGCGAATTCACTGTAATTAGCTTTATTAGCGGTATCCTCTTGAAATGCTCCAACAACATTGAGCGTAACATCCTCCTCTCTGCCCCTTAATGCTCTCTGGTCGCTATGGTAATGTGAAAATATTTTATTTTATTTTTTTTTCCAAAATAAGACGCACAACTTCAACATGGCAGAAAGACCCAGGGAAACAGAGTTAATGATGAAAACCATAAATTTTACTCTGGTGGGCCGGTACCAAACGACTCGGTGGGTTGGGGACCGACTCTCGTGCTCCAAAATTGGGTTTGCCTCACGTAGCATCAAGAAAATGTCCTGTCCTTGAACGCAGCCACACTCTTTACACTGCTCTTTGTCCTCATACTGCTGCTTATCTACTTTTTTTTTATATATATAAATTGCTTCCTCTGTTATTTCCTCACTTGCATCTTTGTCTTTCCTCAGGCGATAAATATGGTAATGTCATCCACCTCTACGAGAGAGACTGCTCCATTCAGCGGAGACACCAGAAGGTGATGCCCTCTTTTTCGTCTTTGTTTTCATTTAAGATTTTATTTGCGGCGTTGCTTCATTAAGTAGATTAATATGAAGTGCCTGATAATGGTGGGTGGGCCTGAAATAAGTCATAAGCATGGATTGGGTGTGCATGCATTGCTGAGAAAATTTACAATAGACTGTAGTGTTTAGTTGTCCTTTTATTTGAGGAAATGGGCTAATTTAGTGGCGTACTCTGTGTGACGTTAATAATCCTTTATAATGGTTAATATAGCACAGGTGGCCCTGAGTGTCATAGAAAGCTCCAAGCTGCAGGGGGTAAGAGGATCTTACTCCAATAAAAATTATCCACTGTTAATCCTGCGTGAATGGGAGTCTTGGCAGTAACTGCATAATCCTCCGACAAATCGACTTGGATCAACAAAAGCAGTTTCTTTGAGAACGTTTAAATTCATTCATATTAATCAGGCGGGCATTCATCGGACAGTTACTGGAGAGAAATGAGGTATTACGCCATCACCTGATTATTAAATTAACAAAAATGACTGAATATCAGATGAAAGGGGGAATAGAAATAGAAATTGCCATCTAATCATTCAATGTAGCAGTGCTTTCATCAGAGGAAGCTGATTAACATGTGTAATATTTCATTACATATTGTCACCTCAGAGCAGTTTTAATCATGTGTTTTCATCACTTTCTTCCTTTCCCCTCTAATCAAATTACAGATGATAATCATATTAGTGGCTCTGTTCATGCTAGAGCTGCTGGTCTTTGATTCTGGCAGCCTTAATCTGCCTTTGCCCTTAATCTAAGATCTCTTTCAATCTCAGAAACAAGAATAGTCGCTTGTTGAAGTAGATTTGGGTTGGCAGAGCGCAGCTGGGATATTTTTAGTTTTCTTTATGTCGCAGAAGTGCTACTCTTACTTGGAGAGAGGCTTCTTTATGGCATTAAGATTTGATAGAGATTTTGAGTTCTAGGGGTTTCATTTATTTTAAAATTTGTGACTGGTCACGTTGCCTTGAACTGAGCTGCCCTGATGGGTTGACTTGTTTGACGCAGTGAAAAGAAATGGATCAGGCTCCAGCGTAGTGATCCCCAGCCACCCAGCAGCCACACTAAACACAAGGCTGTGCATAACCAAGACAATCTGCTCACTCTGTCTCACTAACGCTTAAATGACAAACTATCAAGCGGGGAAAATAAAAAAAACAAATTATAGTGTTGACTAAATGGGTGAAGTAGGTTTATTAGTTTGTCTTATAGTGAAATACAGTGAAATCTGGGGCTTTGGGAGCACTTTTGTAAGCACTATAGAAAAAGCACCATTCCTTATAAACAATAGATTACATTTCTGTGTTACGGGTAAACAGCCACTTCTAGTAATGAACCAATAGACAATTATCTGCCAACTCTGCAGTACCCAGCAGCTCTCTGGAGCATTTAAGCATCTTTAAGCTCATTGTTCTGATTCATCACCCACAGCTTTACTCTCATCAACGCTGTTTACCATGAAAATAAGCCCGCTACACGCTGCCTATCCACCCAAAAAAAGGCTTACAAAGCAGGTCAACATACTGGATGATGATGTGCAGTTATCGTGTTTCATATTTCTAATTTTTAATTATTATTTTTTTTAAATGTGGGTACTAGTTGTAGATCCCCCTCAAATAGTGTAAAGTCATCACCATGGCTAATTACTCAGTCATACAACCTTGGTAGGGTTTTAAATTGCTCGTGTCTTTCAGCGCTTCGTTAATAAAGCCATTTGCTTTCGGGCTTATCGAATGCACCACTAATGTCTAAGAGAATTAAGAGGCAAATTTTTATCCTCTGTGTTGGGCTAAATGAATCAGAACTGAGTGTTGTGATTTAGTTGAATCCAGATTCCTCCAGAAGTGTCAGAATGAATTATTAGCATCCGTGTCTCTCAGTGCCTCAAGGGCTGCTAATCTACTAATAATCGAGGTCTACTACAGGCAGTGGATACATCCAGACCCCGCCTCCAGCCCTGTTGTCTTTGTCTGGTGACTGCTCACCTGAGGGTTTAACCCCTGCTTTACATTGGGTTTCTGTCACGCTCCCTTGGTAACGGCTGCCTTTTGTCAATCGGGTTTTCTGCAGTTTCTCCGGATGATTCACTGTCCTACATTTCTGTGGGGAAAGTTATTAATAGATGCTGGGAAAACAAAAGTGCTATCCTCTGTGTGTTTTGAGCCTTCATTTATCCCAGGAGGTTTCAGATTGTGTCATGAAAGCGAGGCTTACAGGGGTCCAATTTAAAGATGCACACTATAGTCAGTACACACTGCAGTCATCATTTACTTTAGATGTTCATTTTCCTCCTGATGTTGGTAATATTGATGGTCCCATTGATTGATTTGAAGGTTGTGGAGATTGCACCGGCGTTCCAGCTGGACCCTCATCTCAGAGATCGTCTTCACGCGGATGCTGTCAACCTTGCCAGACAGGTAAGGATATTTACCCATACAGCCCCCCCCCGTTGCAGTTGTGTCCTGATGTGAAGACGGCTTCTACATTTGGACGCGCCGTTTGCTCCGCAGACTGTGAAAGCAGGTTTCAGTGTGTCGAATGTGCAGCGTTAAGTTTAGAACACTTGTTATGAAAAGTTGGCAGCCTGGGGAAGAAATGGCTCACTGAAACTGAAAAGGCTTTCCTGGCGAGTACTGTCAACCATCGGGTTGTTTTTAAGAAGCCTGAGCAAATTCCCCATACAATTCACTTTCCTGTCTATAATTGGTCTGCAAGACCACGGGATACTGCCCAAGAATTTTAATGTGCCGACTACCTGTGATTTTTAGAAGGGGATGTTGACGCTTTACCTAACTGTGAAAATGAAATTGTAATTTGAAAATGGGTGGAAATGGATGTCAGCAGTGTAGACTGAGGATGCAATTGTGAATATGAGTGTTTGAACAGTTTGAGAGCATCTCACCTTGTCTTTAGCCTTTTTTTTTTTTTTTTTTTTTATAAATCATTGAAAAGTTGGCTCAACTATGACTAAGTCGAGCCTCATCTCTCAGGAGAGATTTCAAGAAATGGCCTTTTCGGGTAATGGTCTAGTTGAGGAATGGATAGGAGCGATGAGGGAGGAGGTTGGAGACGGGGATGGTGATTTGCTGAAGAATGATCTTTGTTACTGATCGTTATGTAAGACAGACTTAGATGGGTGATGTGACCTTGCTCTAGCAGTGAGTTTTTTTTCTCCTTCTCCAGTAATCGTATCAACATCACCCAGCTCGTCTGCCTAAAGTGACAAACCATGTCTCCTTGTGTGTTTAAGAGCAGCAGCGGCGAGCTCTTGACTGCATATTACAGCTTGAAATGAGAGTGATGTCGCTCTGGTGTGAGGATGACAGGTGCCAACAAGAGTACTGCATGCATGCATGCATGCATGCTCATGCACATACCCGTTTTTTTTTGTTTTGTTTTTTTTGTTCCCAGCTGACTTAAATACGACGAAATGTAGTGTCTTCACTCGTCAGTGCAGAAATAGAAATAACCGTAAAATACAAATGGTAAAAAAAGTGTGACAACGTCAATAAAATATATTATATTGCTTTCTCTTTCAATATGTTAGTGATACGCTGGCGCCAAATATATTTTTAGTCAAACAGCAGGTTCTCCTGCCAGTTTACCTCTCCAGAGTCAATACTTTGTCTCCCCACGGTGGCACTTAGAAAATGATTAGGAGACTGGCGACTGATTGGACGTCAGGGCAGGGAAAAAGTCAGTAATCTAATTATTTGATACGTCGTTACAGTTGAAGAATATAATCTATACCAGTGGTCCCTAACCTTTTTTGCCCCACAGACCGGTGTATGTCCGACAATATTTTCAAGGACTGGCCTTGAAGGGGTCGCGGATAAATACAACAAAATAAAACCAGTACCGGTACCAAAAAAGATTTATTCATAACATATGGGAAAAGACCCAGGGAAACAGAGTTAATGATAAAAACGATTAAAAAACAAACAAACAAAAGAAACCGCTAAAACCCCTCAAAACCATAAATTTCACAGCCGAGCCTCAACTCTTGTGGTCCGGTACCAAACGACTCAGTCCGTGGTTGGGGACCGCTGATCTACAGTTTAAGACCTCAGTTACAGGTAATGGTCTTGGTCATAGATGACTTATCTGCAGTGTATCCAGAATTGCTGTATTATGATAGCTTTGGTTGGTGCCTGTCATTGTTGCTGATCTCCTTAAGCTTGTAATAAAGGGATGAGGCATATTGTATTGCTGATTTTTAAAAATGTAACTGGTTAACTTGACAAGATGAACATGTTGTGCTTTTTGTGGGACAGCGGTTGGCACTAATGTCTCACAGCAGGAAGCCTTGAATCTGCTGGCCAGCTGTGGCCTTTACGGTGGATATTGCACGTTCTTCCTGTGCTGGCATGACTTCTCTGTTCTCTACTCAAACTTGCAACCACAGTCCAAATATGACTGCTAGGTTAATTGGTAACTTGAAATTGGCCTTTAGTGTACTGGTCTGTGTCCCCCTCCCCTTCTTCCTCTCTGGGTTCAGGCCAGGTAAGAGGCAACAGGCTCTTTTTAAAAAGATTATTTTACGTTCTTTACTAGTTAAAGTTGTAACAGTAGTCGTATAAATGTTTGGATTTTACCTCTTCTGTTTATTGCATACAGAGCTTGAGTTCTCATCCAGCTTAGTTTTTTGCAAAGTAGAACAAAGGTGAATAGAAAGTCTCACAGACCTGCAGCCTTTTCAGATTATCACCAGGGGTCTCACTTTCTCTCTGCATCACCTTTCATTTTCTTCCTTCCACACTTGCTCCCCCTCCCCCACCACTGTTCTTGCATTTTTCTGCTATGTGTTGTGACTGCATTTCACTTTAAGTCAGTCTCCACAGTGAAGCTTCCACTTCAGAGCTGAGCCCTGCTCTCACCTCGGGTATTGAAACACCCCCTTAGCAATGCTGAGGATGCACTCTGGTGCTTACTTCAGAATTATTAATGGGTGTGTGCATGTGTCACAGCCTGTGCATACATGTGTGTGAAAGTAAGGTGATGCAAGCTCTTATAACCCACACTGGAATACTCATATTATTTCTACATACCCATGCTTGATTATACTTTCTTTCAGTTCTGGCCTGGAAAGGTAGACATCTTGGTTTCAGTTTTCATTTTGATTGATGTCTTTTCATTTTAATGAGGAACTCACTGAATTTAATAGCATTTTGTATGAGACATTACATTGTTGTTATTATGTCTGTCCTCCTCATTCCTCCTACTCCCAATATCTGGCCAAAAATGCCAAACACACTGTTGTAAACCGTAGTTGGTAGTATAAAGATGTGCTCAGTAAAACCAATTCATCCTCTTGCCGACTCAAACAAGCTCACACATGCAAATCTGATTCTGTGAAAAAGTATAACAGTTTGATTTGTTTACTTTTTGTTTGTGTCAAATCTTCAAACAACTTTTTTTTATTTTTATTTTTTTTATGTGCACATCTGATCAAATGTGAAAATGGAGCCACACATCAAATAACTTCTGGATAGTTTTATTTGTTGTGACATTTCAGAACTTCAAAAAAGGCATAGAGAGCAAGCACAAAGTTTGTAAAATTGAAACACAAGAGTGTAATTTTTGGCTTGGACAAAATTACAAAGGGCATATTCTTAAAATATGTAAGAAAAGGAGGATTATTAAGCTCTTTGTATGTCTCTAGGGACACATGTCTATGATTAAGGACGATAATAAACCTTCCTGGATGTGATTGTCTGAAATTCTCCAATAGTAAGATGTTAAAGTCGGGCGCCTCTTAGTCAAGACCTGAAATCTGAGGTTTGAAATATCTGAGCGACACTTGGCAAAACTTCAGTCGATGTAAGAACTGAGGTGAAGAACACTGTTAACCCAGTAGGCTGCTGTCACGATACATCTTGATGATGCTCAAACCTTTCAGCAGAGTGCTCTTTCAACCGAGTGGAATGTTAAATTGTCTTGAAATTCCACAAACTCAGACATTATACCGAAGTTAAGCGCACATGTGGCAGCGTTGCTGGGATACTTTGGCTGCTTCAGGGGAAGGTGAAGTGCCACACCTGAGGGGGTAACGTGAATTCTGCTCTACTAGAAAATTCAGAATGAGAATGAAGTTGAGTTGAAGCTGAAGTTAACGGTTGTGAGCGAGAGTTAAAATTAGAATTTGTCAGTGGCCTGCTCAAGATGTGGGTTCAAGAAAGGAACTCTGCAGTGAAGAGTGGGCTGAAATTCCACCACGACATAGTCGGGCAGGCTGATCTGCTATAACCGAAGAGCTTGAGTCTAGTTACAGCAACAACTATAGTCAAACTAGCAATGAAGTGTAGGGGGATTATTAGCAGTTAGACTTGCTGTAACTTCAGTGGACTTTACGCTTCCTGAGGGGAAATTTGTGCAAAGTGCCACAATCTGTTTCTGTGTATAAGAATGAGATCATAAAAGCTGCAATCATAAAACCATACATAAAAGAAGAACATTAAAAAGTATTGTCCTCTAACTACACTGTGTGTGTCTATAAAACTACATTCACCAGCCACTTCATTGCTTACACCCTTCTAGCTCTGGCTTGGACCCTGTTTTGCCCTTTAGAGCTGCCTTAATTCTTTGTGCCACAGATTAAACTAGGTGGTTATGGTCCACACTGACATGATGGTATCACATAGATTTGTCACACACATCCATGATGAAAATCTCCCATTTAACCACATACCAAAGGTGTGCTCTAAAGTGGCATTTGTGTACAGTGAACTCATTTTCATGTTCAAGAAATCAGTTAGAGGATATAGAGATGGATGCATGCTTTCATGTTGCGCACACCAATTTCTGACCCTGGGATGGTGCTGTAACTGAATGCTGTAACTCGAGAATGAGGCGACGTGGGATTTTATAAATTGATACAATAGTTTTGAGATGTATTTGAGATTTGTAGTCTGTCCTGTTCTTAGCTGTTTTGAAGTGACGTCCACTGTTGCGTTTATGCTACTGTAGCACATCTGCTTCAGTATTCAAGGTGTGCTCAGAAATGCTCTTCTGCATGACTTGGTTATGACAACTAGGTATGTGTTACTGTTCCCTTATAACTTCAAAGCAGTCTGGCTGTTCTCCTCTGACCTGCGGCTTCAACAAGTAATTTTTGCCCAGAGAGCTGCTGCTCACTGGATGTTTTCTTTTTCCCTGGACATGGTTGTGCAGGAAAATCCTAGCAGATAAGCGGTTTCTCAAATTCTCTGATCAGCCTGTGTCGCACCAACAAACATGGCACGCTCAGAGCCAATTAAATCACCTTTCTTCCCCATTCTTATGCTCTGTTTGAACTTCATCACATAGTCTTGACCATGTCTACATGCTGAAAACAATCAATTTGCGTCAGTCTGATTTGCTGACTGGATAATTGCATTTAGAGTAGCAGAATAGGCGTACTTAATGAAGTATCTGAGTGTATATCCATACATTAATAAAAACACTATTAGGGCTAGAGACACAAAAGCTAAAATCAGTTCAGTCTTTAGTGAGTTCTTGGTTTAATGGAGGCTTGAACAAATGAGGTGATGGTACATATTCAAAGGAGAAGGGATGTTCAGCCATCATTTTGATTGCATGTTTAACTACCTGCTTGAACAGTCCTTGTATGGGCTTGTATTCCTTTAGTCTCTGTATGTACTAGATGCCTGCTTTCTTAGATTTCTGCCAAATTATGCAGCAATACCAGATTTGATGTGGTCTCATTTTTAGTATGACATCAAGAAGAAAGCATCTGACTCGTTGGTCAATCCAGCCTCAACTATTTCTATTGACATGTTTTGATTTTTTTTGTTTTTTGATTTGGGCGTTTTATGCTTTCTTGCTTCAACAAGCAGCATTATTTAATTCTTGTATTTACTCTGGATATTTGATGTAACATTTTAGTGGCTATGTGACAGTTTAATATCAGATTCCACAATATAAACTCTGAGGATTTGAATCCTACTTCATAGCATTGTATAAATATTTATCTTTTTTCCCCATTCTCATTCACACACCTGCTGTTTCTCTCTTATCTGGTTTTAATGGTGGCTCCATAGTGTTGCTTTTATACATTTTATTTTATTTTCCCCCTCCCATCATTTTTCCATCTGTACATATCACACATCTTCCATTATCAGCAGCCTCCATCAGTCTTTCAGAGAAACTGTGCAGTCTTTGAACTCGATACAGGTCACATTTCCTGATAGAATGTGCTGGAGAACAAAGTTGCCTGGCAACACTGAGCTCAAACCCTTGTGCTGAGAGCTGGAGTAACTTCCTGCAGCCATTAGAGTCAGGTCTCACAAGAAAATCAGATGTTGTCAAACCATGCCTCTGTGCTCTTATGTGTTATCTGCTGTTCAAACAGCTGATTTTTGTATACGCCTGGAAAAGGATTGGGGGGGAGGGGTTCTGGCTTCTGATGTTTTGTCTGTGTTTCAGTGAAAGGTCTACAGCTGACATTTCTTTTTACCCGCCCATGTATATCCCAGCCAGTCCTGATTAGATCTGAGTGATGTGTCTCACTATAGCAGTGTGAGATTTTAATAATCAGTGATGGGCCCACTGATTGGGTGCATCATTGCTCGCTCATTCATCCATGTACTGCTTGGCTTATTATTTTTTTTTTTTTTTAATACCTCTTGATATGTGATGTGCAGCAGTAGTGTCCTATATCGCTTACTTCTGCAATGAGTTAATAAAGAAAGCTGCAGTGAAGCCCATCTGTCTTTGCTTGGTGGACACGAGTTTTATGATGGAAATAAAGTTGAATATCTGCATTTGAGTACAAAATTCCCAGTTTGACCATGAAGTTTTTCGGTTCTTGCAAGTGTGGAACATCTGTGCGCTGATGGGCTGTGGTTTATTGCACATATGCTCGACAGTCCTGTGATAAGTAGACAGACATAAAGTAACATGTCTCAGACACTGCACATTACATTTGACAAATTCTGTTACACTCTAGCATTTCCGGAGCTGCAACGACTGCCCGAAGAGATCTGACTTATTGAGTATAGACTAAGTGGTTGTTGCTGACTGGCTGTGCATAAATCATCTGTTAGATTTACTGTGTTTGACAACAGATTAATTCTGATCTGTTTTTGCTGCATTAATGAACAGTACTGAATATCCTCTCCTTCAAATGTTCAGAAGAGCAGCAGTGTCACGTAAAACAAGAGTGTGGCTCTGTGTAGTGTACGGCAGCGCTGCTTGATTGGGGAAAAACATAGTTCTCATTATTTTGGTCCAGTAACTGTAATCTTGATATCAATGTGACTTTATTATTATATCTTTTTTTTTTTTTTTTTTTTTGGGGGGAAGAGGAATTTCCCTTAACTTTAACTTTTTTTTTCTTAAATAAAATGTGAAAAACATGAGGTATTTGAGATGAAACCTGTCTCTGCCAGATGTTTGAAGGTGCAGATGTGGACATGAAGAGGTGAAATGCATCACATCAGTGCAGGGAGTGTCTGTGTCAAACACACATGCACATAGGGTTGTTTCAACAGGTTCTCCTGCAGAAACACTCTTGTTTAGATTTTTTTTCTGACTGGCTTTGTTTTAAAAAAATAAAAAAAGCTTTTCCTGACATCATGGCTCAAGCTGAACAAAACTAAAAGGGAAACTCAGAGGTGCTCTGAATATGAAGGATAGGGTTGTTTGACCACAAAATGAGAGCGCCTAAAATAAATGCAAAATGTTGCAGTTCTTAGACAAATAAGACGAGCTTGAATTTCTGAACTTAAAATCACAACACCAGATATACTGAAAAAAACCAAACCTATTTAAGCTTTGAACTGTCTGACTGATAACCTACTTAGTTACACTTTCCTCATTTTCTACACTGGTACCATCATGGTGGTACTCTTCCCGGTCTGACACCCTGTCATCAAGCTGTTTACAGCCTTTCAGCTTCATGAGATATTGACTGAAAACGAATAACTCCACTCTTGGAGCAGCTATATGATAGTTTTTAGGTGAGACTTGGCTGGGATGTTGCCACCAGACTCTTGGTATTATAAATTACTTTTTGATATCTGGTTTCTATGCATTTTTTTTAACCTGTTTTCTTTGGCAGCTATAATTCACCAAGTACTCTTTATTGTAATGATTCTCTTTTATGCTTGTATGTTAAATGAGCTCATTATATTGATCATCCTATATTAAAATGTGATGGTATGAGTAGTCATATGTTGAGGTTTATTGATGTCTGTGTTGTTCTCTTATGGGGAAGTTTGTTTTTCTCTCTTACTGTCCAGATATCTCGATATAACTACATCTGATACACGCTTAATGTTTTCTCTGTATTGTGCTCAGTTGGTTCACCCACACTTTGGGCCTCTTCCAGTGAACTCTTCGAACTGTCTTTGTTACAGTTTGGCAGCAATATTCAACTTTCTTTTCAAACCTCTATATCATGATTGGAATTTGGCAGAGGTAGCTGTTATGAAGGAGCGTAAGCAATGAGAACACAAGCCTATGATCTGCAATGATATTGCATTTTAAGCTGCTGTAATGAATTTGGTTCACTTGATTCCACAGTTTGCCTCGAGACACTGGTGCATTTAGCAGTCAAACTCAGAGTGTGAAGGACAAAACACATCTTGTGTGTTTCAAAATGAGCTGCAGCTAACTGTATAATATGCACACCTGATGTTACTATGCACAGGAGCTCACCATGGGTATCTGTGAGCAACAGAACTGCCTAATTAGCTTAACTGTTGTGGTGGTGGTGGTGGTGGTGGTGAGGAAAAGCAAACAGGTGTGCCTTTGTAGGTAACTTTAATGCCAGCAAAACCTCAGTGCCTGACATTTTTGTTTCATGGTATATTTATCAGTTTAATCTGAAGGCAGAAGGCAAAGTTGCTGTCATACGCTGCATTTTGTGCAGCTGTTTTAGGGAATTCAATTCTGGTACTCGTGTGGTGTGATGATGATGATTGAGGCTGTTGCATTTTAAACTCTGATTCAATCTGTTTTGTTTGGTTTAGTGGCAGGTGGGGGGGGGTTTACTCCCCCCCCCCCCCCCCCACCCCCCCCTGCAGAAATGAAGCAGTATTGATTTTTATTTGTACACGAGTGGAAGACGGCAGAAAATTAAAATTTGTTGCAGTGTTTTTTAAGTGTGATGGAGAGAGGAGAACAGGAGCTTGAAATCTGTGTGCATGATGACATGAGAAAAATAATTTAAGTGTAGTGGAGAGAAGGAGAAATAATTTATTTCTATTTAGTATTGTGCCTGTTTGCCTACTCGTCTTTCTGCTGTCTCTTGAGAGAACTGCTGCTCACAATCAAGTATGTCCACAGCTCATCAGCGCCAATCGGGGTAGCCAGCAGGGCTGTATCATACCACTGTAAGTTGATGTGATTAAAAATGTAATACTGTGATATAGTGATGCGCTGTTTACATACCCTAGTGTCGCAACAAACTAACTTGTTCAACACTTGAAGCACAAACACTCAGCCGAGTCCTACCAGGCTGTGAAGGCGGAGGAAATACTAGAGCCGGTGATGTGCGACTCAAATGTAAACAAATGACTCGAGCGAGTATCGCTGGAGAGCTCGCTAATTGCGCTCCATGTGACAGGAAGAGCAAACGGTGGGTGGAAATTACAGATGCAGGTACACGGTAAAAAAGTGTGGCTTTAAGCTAATGGATAAAAAGCTCGACCCAAGGTACAACATACCAGCTACAAGACTTATTTCAAATTGAGTTTTAATATGCGGCTGTTGTTTAGTTGCTAAAGAGTTAGAAGGTTAAGGTACTTTAGTTATTGTTAAACTCAGGTGTTGTATTTAAAGTTTCTTGGAAAAACACTGCAGGAGCCACTTTTGTGCTAACATTTGATGTTTGCTCTTCCTGTCATTTGGGGTGCAATTAGCGAGCTCTGCAGCGATGCTCTGTCGAGTCATTTGTTTACTTTTGGGTTGCACATCACCAGCTGCTAGGATCTTTTTATAGGCTGGTTAGATTGAACTTAATTTTCTTTCCCTTCTAGTAGTGAAAAGGTTTTCCACATTTAGTTGGATGTTTTCCAAAGTATTGAGTTGTTGGAGGTCTACCCTAGGGCTGCTCAATTAATCGAATTTTAATCACGATTACGATCTGGGCTTTCAACGATCATTAAAAATGACTGAGCCGATTATTAGCCCCTCCCTCATTTATCCGCGACACCTTAAAGGCCGGTCTGTGAAAATATTGTCGGGCATAAACCGTCCGTGGCGCAAAAAAGGTTGGAGACCGCTGATTAAGAGGACCCGAGGGAAGCTCGGAAAGCTAAGCAGAAGTTATTTGGAGAGTGACTGCCGTTGGTTGAAAAGAGAGTTTAAAAAAAAAAACTTCAGTGGTGTTGCACACTTTTTTATATTATTTTTTTAAAGTCATTGTTAACCCTTTAAAGCCGGTCAGAGCAGCACGCTCCGTTTTGCGTAACTATTTTTAAATCCCTGTAGAACCTGAACCGTGTAAGCTAGCGCAATAATTTGTTTTGCATATGAAACCGGAGGAGTTGTACTTACATCTGATGCCATCAGCTTGTCCTCGGTCACGGTTTCGTTCCACATATAGCTTTGCAAAAATTGCATAAAAAGCGCTTGCAGGAACAAAAACATAATATTCCAGAAACACGCTTTGCCGTTCCTATCAGCTGTTCGTAACACTTCCCACAGTGAAATGATGCACCTGCTGTTTTCTTTGCAAATTTGCATCATAGGATTGTTTTTTGTTTTTCCTGCAGTATATAAAAATTGCTGTATCTCCAAAATAAAACTATGAAGACACTCAAAATAAATTTCCTGTGGTGGGAAACTATTTTTTGCAACTTTATTGTATTTAAAGTTTTGAGGGATAAGCCTCTTAAATTTCTCCAAGTAGAAATATATGTAAACAAAACAAAAGCGATTTTCAATTTTTTTTGTAGTTTATTGCACTTTTTTGCAATTTATGTAATTACTATGGACTTAATGCATACATATTATTAAAATATGGGCTATAACAGTTGTATTGATGTATAGCAACTTGAAATGCTCCCACAAATGGCACTACAGCATGTAAAAAAAAAATAATATAAGCTCTGGTGGACTTGGTTCTATAGTAGGTCTTAAAGGGTTAAATAAATATCGTCAAATAATCGTGATCTCAATTTCAGTGAAAATAATCGTGATTATCATTTTTGCCATAATCGAGCAGCCCTAGTCTACCCTGTGCTGAAACCCCTTTCATGCTGCTGGAGTGGCTTCCTTTGTCATCGGAGGCTGACATGCTACGCTCGCTGTCAGACATTTGGGCTTTATGATTTTGTTTTGTGAGCTAGAGAACATAAATGCACAGCCCATCTATATCACAGATGTCTCAATATAACACTTGGACTTCGCTGGTAGCCTATCAGGAGTGGGAGTAGCTCATTGGGAGAGGAGGAAAAATGCCCCTAATTTTGTTTGCACTAATACATGCTGCTGTCTGTAAGCACCATTTCTTTTCTATATCATCATTATCACAAGTTTCTTTGAGTTATTGATATTTTGAAGCTATATCACCCATGACTAATGGCCTCTATGGTTTGTATTATGAAATGTGGAGATAAAGACATCAAAACACTACTATTTTCCCCTCCTTCTTCTTTCCCCTTTTGTCTCCTTTACTCCCCAAGAGCATTCTTTATATCGGTGGTTAGATAAATATGCAAGTGGCTTACACATTTGTGTAGCACAGTTTCACATAACAGCTGGGCGCACTGGTGTTTGTCAAATATTATTCAAATTGGTTAATTGTGGATTTGTTTGCTTTTCAGGGAAAAATTATTGCGCTTACGAGACTGTTTTTAGGTCATTTCACTTTGTTGTGATATGGTACAATAAACTGTTCTCCTGTTACTGAAGTTGAAAACATGATAGTTACAAAGATATTACTGAAGCTCCAAATCAGAACTGTCATGTCGAGGTGCTCTGTAGTGTAGGATAAAAACCTACAGATGTATGCAGAATACATGTTCACTGTAATAAAGGAACACGGAGAACAGAAATGCTGAACAGCAGGTGTGCTTGAAACATCACTGGATGCAATGATTAAAGAATCTGGAGCTCTGCAGTGTGCAAACCATTATTTCTAATAAAGAACACAGAGCAGGATAAACCAGGGTGACTGTGGCACATAGTCTTAGTTTATATGCACAGAAAATGCTTGTTAGTGGTAGTGCTGTAGCTGAACGTTACCCATTTGACTTCATACATATTTATTTGGATTTTATTGAAAGAAAATTTAAGTTTTATATTTCATCCTAAAAACAAGTACGTAGTAAAAGAATTGTAGATGCATATCTTTCACTGTACAGTTTAGTGTTAGGTGGGCAGCAAAAGTCGGATACAATGTGCACGATTGAGGTTTATTGTGTTGCTTCTAACTTGTTGCGCTATTGTGGCACAGCTGTTAAACGACTATCGAATTTCAGAAGTTAAAGTGTTCAATGGTGTAAAGAAGTGATTTACAATAATTTATCCTTGTGCTGACACAAACAGGATGAAGGGAAAAACTGCACAATGAAGCTTTTTTTCCCCTTTGCATCTGTGTAACTGTATTCATGGATGTAATAAACAACCAGAACCACTAGTTTGTAGTAAGATATCATTCTAGTCCATGATTTTGTTTCCTATCAGTCAGAAGAACTAAAGAAAAGAACTGATGTCCTAAAAATAAGAGCAGGTGTTTGTCTGTTGGATGCCAGTTCATTTAAGGAGAAGAAAGGATTCCCATTTCTCCCTCTTTGGTCTTTGTCTTGGATTTTTGGACTCTCAGTGATACTAGTATGCCGCCATTCTTAAATGGCAGCACCTGCTGTGTTTTTTTTCCAAGGATTTAAGGCGGTCTTTTTAGTGACCGATGTTTCGAGTGTCTCTGCCATCTCCTGTGGTTTTTCAGGCCCTTTCCCCTGCCTGTCCTTCTGTAAAGCTGTTTGTGTGTACACACGTCTGTCAATCCAGGGTGTTAAATGCAGAATTAGTTCTGCTGTCAATCACCATGGCGACGGTGAGCGAAGAGACGATGCGCTCTAGCCGAGACGATTCATGTTCCCCGTCGACACGTACGGGAGGGGGCTCGCAAATTCAGACTGACACTTTGTCTCTGGAGCTGGTCAGTGGATTGTAAACATTTTCTCTACCCGCAGACCCACCAACAGTCTGTCAGCATGCTTCTGTGTGTTTACACCCATTTGTGGCTTCAAAACCTTTTTGTCCTCAAAAGCCTGAAAGCATTCTGAAATATTCAACTAGAAAACCCCACCGTGTTTTTCCTTTGTTTTGGTGCTCTTCCGCTCTCTAACCAAAGTTTTTACACCCGATAACCTGCGAGTTCTGCTAGATTATGATCCGGATGAGCTACAGTGTCAGTTCTTTAGCAGTACACGCATTAATGCTGTTAACTTCTTAAAATGGTATAACTAGGCCAACACAATGTTTTGTGTGTGAACTAGAGATGGCACGATACCACTTTTTTATGTCCGATACCGATATCATAAATTTGGATATCTGCCGATACCGATATGAATCCGATATAGTGTTTTTAATCAACAAAACTGTTTTTTTAAATATCTTGCTGCATTTTGTATAAGTTCATACTCAAGTTTAAAACAACAACTACACTAAAGCTATTCTGTTATACCTGTATGCAAAAAAAAAAAAAAAAAATTTCATAGTTCAGCAATACTGATCAATCTAATAAACTTCAACCTACACCATCCTCCCTATTCTGGTATTTTAAAGAGTACTTAGCGTAAATATTAAGCAACCTAACTAATAGGGTTCCAACTCCCAGCAACAACAAAAATAAATAAATAAAAAATAGGGAACCACCCCTCACGCTCCACCTCATGATGCTTAATCGACGTAATCAACCTTAATTTGATGCAGTGTGAAAAAAAATGCACAGAAATCAATTATTTTTCAAGAAATATTAAATAGATTCAACATCTTTCTTCAACAAAATTGCAGACTGCACAGATGGTACCTTCCCAAAGGAAAAAGTACTATAGCTTACTAGGGTATATTAGACTTAACAGTTACTATATGCAGTAATGGACTTCTATACATTTTACATCAGATTAAAACTTTGGGTGTAAGATTCAGATAAATATTGAATAATTAAAAGCGAGACATTTTAAATGAGAATAAGAAAGAAAAGTATGTCTTTGTGCCCCCTTTTCCCTGTTAATGCCCTATCGGCCCCCCTGGCTAAACTTTGCTAGATCCGCCCCTGCACAGTTACCAGCGTCAGCTACGTAGAAAAAGATCCTGGTGTAGAAATTAATATTAAATAAATTCTAACAACAGCTGATCAAGCTTAAACGTGCTGCTGTTGTTCAGCCGCTGGTTTCCTCTTTCTGGTGCAACGTGGGCCAAAAACAAACAAGAGACACGGACTCGCGACAGAAAAGCTGATCAGCTGATCATTAAGCAGTTTCATGATTGAAGTAGCAGCAGGAGAGGCAGTCGCTCGTTAAGCTTAACGCAGGAATGCTTTACAAACATTCAGAGATGGACTTACACACTTGCTTTACTTCTCTCGGGGATAACTTTGTCGGAGATGAAATGCCGGGTTGCTAGCGAAGCTCCAAATGCTATCCAGACCACCGACAGGTCCCGCATGCCACAGCCGCTCTATCACGTGACGCATACTGCTCCGACGTGCTAACGTTCTGAGGTGAGTTACGGCGTGTTGCAAGTTTTGTGAGGTGCTTTCGTGATATTTAATGGATCGGATTACATTTTTTATTTTTCTCCGATATCCGATCCAGTAATTTAGGTCAGTATCGGACCGATACAGATATGTAATATCGGATCGGTCCATCTCTAGTGTGAACCAAATCAAACTATCAGCAACCAAACAAATGGAATAAAAAAACTTTTATATTTATCCCATATTGTCTCAAGTAATCAAATTAACAATTATAAGTAAATAAACTTGTTCTGCTCATTTCTCTCATTTCCCAGTTATTCAATCTCTGATGAACGATGCTGTAAATGCAGTGTTTAGAAACACTACTCATTGTTTTTTAAAAAAATAAATAAATAATGATAGTAAAACTAAATTTCAGAGACTCCCTCCAATAAAATGTTAAAGTAGCACCTGCTCGTTGATTAAGGAGTCTGAATGAAGCGCTCTGCAGTAACACAACAGCATTGATGAAACAAAAGGAAGATAATTGGATGTCTAAGAAGGTGGCTGTAACGACAAGCTAATCTCACGTTTATTGTAAGCACCAATAAGCGGTAAATAATTACTTTCTCTTCTTTCATCCTTTACCACCTCCGTTCGTTCTTTCTTTTTTTCCTTCTCTCTTTCAGTTTGGTCAATAGTTTGTGTGCACAGTGTGCAGAAAGCACAGATGGATTCTGCTGCGGTCTGTGAAATGTAGGATGCATAAAGTGGTGCAGGAGTCTTCCATGTCAGGGTGACATTGGCACTTGTGATTGGATGGGTGCTATTTTGAGTATCGGTGGCTGGCATGTACGTGCAGCAGACCGTGCATGTCTGTGTGGACTGCATGAATTTGTACATTTAAGCTCTGTGTGAGACGGGCAGGGTTGTTTTTGTTGCTGATTAAGAATGGAAGTGTTTTTGTGTTAAGACGAGCATAAAAAGCTTTTTGGAAGTAGAGTCCCACAGAGTTGGCGATCTGAGACATTCTGGGGAGGATAGAAAAATTTGGGAGGGAAGAAGACTTTGGGGCGGGGAGGTGGGGGGGCTTAAGTGAGGTGTTGGGACTGAGACTAGAGGAAGAGAGGTGCTATTGATTGTTTCTGCCAGCTGGGGGGGGATGTTGGGGGGACTCTTGCCAACTGCTTTCTGAAATTACAGCCAAGGGAAAGTTGGATGAATGTCATGGAGGGCGCACTAGAAAATGGTGGGTGAGGGGAGACAATTAGTCATAATGTTCAGTAACGGTGGTTTAAGCAAGGCAAACAATAAATGGCTGTGTGTGTGTGTGTGTGTTGGGGGGGGGGGCGTACAGAGGCAGAATAACTATTCTGAAACTGCTAAATGAAGCAGCTCTTTAATTTTGCCTTCAGTTGTCAAACCTCTCACCTTGGACCATCTAAACAACAACAAAATGCATCAGATGCTGAACAAAGACATGATTGCAGGTGTTGCAGCAGTGCGTTTGCTCTGTGGTTGGCTCTGACGCCTAAAGCCTGGAAGGGGGAATTCTGAGTTTGGATTTGTGCTTGTATCATAGGCCAGGATCCTCTTTTGTGACGAGAGGCTCTAAATTTGAAGTGTTCCAGTTGTGTTTTTTTTTTTTTTTTTTTTCCTTGTTTAAAACAAAGTAATATTGATCTAAAGCAGTCTTTAGACTATCCCACCTGTTAATGTTTTAATGCAGTACAGTTGTTATTATCACTTTACACATCCTGTTTATGACAGTTAAGTTAAATAACATTCATATAAAAAATACAATTGTCTTGTATAAACTCTGGTGATAAATAGGCCTATACTACTGCACTTTAATGTCGGTCATAAGGGTGGTACTCCTTGTGAAAAGTTTGAGAACCACTGATGTAGAGCTGGGCGATATGAGATTTTTTCATATCACGATATGTTTTTTTCATTTCAGGTGATAACGATATCTATCACGATATAAGCCAAATAACTATATTTGTAAGATTTAAATGTGCCGTTGCTCACAAGTAAAATGTGAAATAATCAGCAGCTTGTTTTTATTTAAATATTTATTTCCCATAATAAGTTCAGAGTAGATGTATTTAAGGAACACGAGACTTTTTCAGATAAATAAAGGCAAATATTGCAAACTACACAAAAGGCAGCCGCTAAAGCGTTTAAGTTTCAAAATAGAACAAACGAAACAGACTAAATTGTCAATTCCACTTAGAAACAAAATATTAATTCTAAAAATAAATCTTAGTTTGTTTTACAGAAGAACAGACAAAACTGACTAACTTTTGTCAATATCAAATAAACTGAGAACTAAAAGGAAATTCTCAATCTCTCCTTGTTGTATAGCTTAGCTTTTCACACAGTTTTAACAGTTACTTTAGTCTGACAAAAGCCGAATGACGAATTAGCGCTTCCAGTCAGAGACTGAGGCTACGTCCACACGTACACGGGTATTTTTGAAAACGGAGATTTTCCGCTTTCGTTTTAAAAAATAATCCCGTCCACACATAAAGGCAGAAATGAAGGAAAACGCTGCTATGAACATGTCAAAGCAGCAGGTGGCGCTAGATTCCTAACCATGCAGAAATGTTGGCCAATCAGAAGTCTAGAAGCCTCGGTGGGAAAAAGTAAACAAAGCTGGGGCATAGAAGCAGAACCGAGTCGTATGTGTGGAGGGACAGTAATTGTGTGTATATGTAAGCATTTAAACACTGCAGAGAGTACAATTAACAGTATTGTAGAAATTCATTTCACCGAAACAATAACGTGGCGCACAGTGTGACGCATGCACCAGTTCATTGTATTTCCAGACTTGCTTTCGGCACAATTTACAGTGCACGCTACTCTGTTTTTTGTCAGACTTGAAATAGCCGAAATACCTTCACACTACGGAACTTCTATGGCTCTTCCGTTCGACAATCTCTCCGGCATTGGAACCATCATCTGTTTTCTCTTCGGTCACGCTCGGTTGATTTTTCTAGTCGGCACACTCATTTCCTCCATTACGCGCTGGCTCCATTACCCGCTGGCTGCTTCCCAAACAAACACGTGCGGCTTGGCACTTGTGCTGTACGTAACAAGTCACGCGACGTGACGCTGCGGCTGTGATTGGTTCGGCTCTGCCCTACTTAGTTTGGATTGGCTGACCTTTTATTTATTTATTTATTTATTTATTTATTTATTTATTTTTATTTTAAGAGGACAAGAGCGGCGAGGTCTATCGCGATAGCTTAATTTCTCTATCGAGTAAAAGTTATATCGCGATACATATCGTTATCGTTCTATCGCCCAGCTCTACACTGATGTAAAGTATAGAGAAAGAGACCCACATTTTTTTTTTTTTTTAAATGTTATTTTATTGCTGCCAAAAACATAATGTGGTTTTATTTTTGGCAGAGTGTGCGTGTCACCATTTTGTCTGGAAACATGATAGTTTGAGAAGTTTTGGATGATTTCTCATAAAACTTTGTAGGGGTGAAGCGGGGTCACGTTCAACAATCCATTAAAATTTGGCTCAACTCCAACTAGGTCTTCAAGGTCAACTTAATGATTTTATTTGTGGAAGATTTGACAGTTTATAATTTAGAAACTGATTCGTACAATAGAAAGTATTGTATAAAGATTTAATATGTCACATTTAACCTTGGACCTCTTCAAGGTCAATAGATTGTGGTGAAGGTCAAAGTGATAATAAGCCTACATAGAGCTATTTAAAACCATTTGTTGCAAATACAAACAATAACGTATAGACATAGATGGATTGCTATATGACAGGGGTAGGCAACTCCAGGTCCTGCAGGTTTTAGATATCATGCTGGGTCAACACACCTGAATCAAATAGTGAGTTCATTACCAGCCTCTGGAGAGCTTCAAGACACGTTGAGGTAATTTAGCCATTTAAACCAGCTGTATTGGATCAAGGACACATCTAAAACCTGCAGGACACCAGCCCTTGAGGCCTGGAGTTGCCTACCCTTGATATGAGGAGTCAAAATATCACATTTATCACTTTGTACATCACAGGAATAACTTTAAACATAAGTGCATTTCCTTGTCATGTAGAAGCGCTGGTCGATACTCATATTAAACATGACATTTGAAGAGAAGTTTCAAATGTCATCATATGTACAAGTAAACCCTTGGAACCAAAAGGGGGTTTCAAATCAAATATGCTCAACGTATCACGAGTTTTTCCACGTAGGGTTGTTAAAATGGCTTTAACGTAACTGGGCTGCCACGATTAGCCGACTAGTCATGACTATCAATATTGTCGACGACTAAATTAATAATTACATCGTTTGAAGCTTTGTAAGATCCTGAGAGATGCAGGAATAAGTAGTAGGATTCAAGAGTGTTAAATTAACCAGCTGTGATACCTGTGACTGTTCTTGGTCAGTTTTTAGTAGCTAAGTAGACTTTTGTTTCTTTAATTTGAGGTCATCACATTTTTATGTTATAAGCAAAAATGGGCCTTTTGTTTTGAAAAACCTCTGTGTGCAACTTATGATTAAAAAAAAAAAAAAAGGTTAAAAATAAACATTTCATTCATGGTTGATTTTAATGAGTATACCAGTGCAGGTTTTAGGCACTATATGGTTAAAAATAACATTTGTTTTTGGAGGTTATTTAAACACGCAGCCAAAACGTATTGCAACATTAGATTTTCCTCATACCGCTCAACCCTACGCCAACACCTGGTATAAAATCTCCTTTAATCCAGCTGCGTGTGACATACTGTTTGACATTAAACTGCGTAGTCGGCAAAGTTTGACTATTTTCTATTTGAACTAATGAGGGAAACCTTCCTCCAGAAACACATTAATCCCTCATTTTTGGGCAGAAGCTCCTAAATTACACTTGAGCTTCTAATGAAATCATCAGTCACATTTTGGTGTTTCCTGTTGGGTCTCATTTGGCAGCCCTGATGAGTTTACATTAAATTATTTCTTTGCATCCTAGTAATGCACAGTGTGTCTAAAATGTCTACTGCAGTGCAAAACCACCAGCTTTAATTCCCGTCAGCTCTTATGAGGACTTGAGGAAGAAATGTGAACAATGCACGCAGTCATAATCTGGTGCCACATGCAGTAAAAGCTAAAATCTCTCTCAGAGGTGGAGGAAAAGTAATTTACCTTTGGGAAAATTTAATTTGAAAGATGAGTAGACGTTTCAGTTATTTGAATGAAGAGACGACTATCATTTCACCCCTGCTCTCTTCTTAAGAAAGGCACAGGGCCTTTGGTGCAAACTGGCTGAAGAATGAATGTGGAAATTGTAACCCCTTATAATGGACTGTGGACTATATAATGAAATATGCATGGTTATTGCTCTGCTTCCCCCTTAGTCCTTTTAACTTCTGTTAGTAAGCAAGAACTCGTAATAAAATGAGATTAGACACATGCTCATTCATACTAGCAGCATCAGCAGTTCAGTGTTTCTTGGTTATGCGTGTTGGATTATGTATTTAAGTCTTGAGTGACCTTGCGTGACCTTCCTGTCTTTAAGTCTTTTTTTTTAAATCCTTTACTTGAGTTATAATTTTTTTCCCATCCCCACTATACCATGTCATTGCTCCCCCTGGGGTCTGACTTTTTCTTATTTACATTCTGGGTTTTCTTGCTTTCTTCACCTTATCATTTTTTTTAACAGCTTTCTCTGCTGTTTAAACTGTTGTTTTCAGCAGCATTGTAAAGACCCATAAAGTATGCATCCATTTACTAACACCCTCGAGTCTATCCCAGCAGATAACGAGCCAGAGGATTTTCTAGTCAATTAAACTGCTTATTTAAATTAAACTAGTGCAGAGACAATATAGGAAATGTCAAAATTGTGCTTTGTGGAAAAATATATATTTTATATATATTATTTATAGGGCAGATTACTGCCAGCAATGGCACTGACTGTTATTGAGACGAAGGATGAGAGGTGAGTTGGTTTAGACCAGTCATTAGTAATCGTGGTGTCTGTGAATGCCAGTTTAGATGGGTGTATAATGAAAGTTTGAATTTAAGTCAATGCCAGGTAGTTCTACTACGTTATTTATACAAAGCCGAATCACACCCCGAAACCACAACAAACACATGACCCTCTATGAGCTAGCACTAGAATAGAATGGCCTTTTATTGTCATTGTGTACATGTACTGTAAGGTTGCTTCACACCAGCTGTGCAAGAATATAATATAAATGGCAGACGATAGGAATAAATAACAAACAGGAGAAATGTGTACAGTCAAGGATGTACACAAAAAAGACAGGCACACATTAGAGAGCAGTTGCAAAGTGGTGCAAAGGAAAAAAAGACTTGGCCTGAGTCAGTGTGTGAGGGCCTGAGTGATGAGGGTTACTCAGACCGTGGCTCAGATTGGTGAGGTGAGTGGGCAGGGGTGGGGGGAATAGTCTGAATGGCCCTGGTAAAGAAGCCTTTTGTGTTTGGTGTGGGACCTGATTAACTAGAGAGCAGCTTGTCAAACAGGTGGGGGGGTGCAAGGGGTCACCTGTGATGGCCCTTGTTCTCCTGAGACAAGAGGATCTAACGATGGTCTCCAGGGGTGGCAGAGGGCAGCCAGTGATTTTTATTTTTTTAATTTTATTTAATTTTTTTTGGGTTGGTCTTAATTACCCTCTGTGCAGCCTTCCTGTTCTCGGTTGTAACCACTGTGCACCAAATACTCAGGAAGTAGGAGAGTACGCTCTGTACTGAGGAGCGGTAGAAGGCCAACAGCAGCTTCAAGTGGGAAGGAAAAATCCCTTTTAAGAGGAAGTAAGTCCCAGTAGAACTGAGGGAGGGCAAATGTGGGTGATTTTAGCGATTCCTCTGCTCTTCATAGAATTGGGTCATCTATCACTCATTCTCATTAGACATTGTTAATCATGAGACTATTCTACAAATTTGTCTCTGTTGGCTGCAGCAGTAATGGTGACCAAGAATCATTGATTAATACTTTAACTCTCTTGCAGTGCTAGGTGAAGATTCAGCATTTAGACTGGCTCGAGTGGGAAGCCGTTATTTGCTTTATATCCTTTATCTATATGCTGTAAAGTTTGTAGATGGGGACATTGATACTGTGACCATACACTGATCACTCATAACTACACAACTGACAATATGGGAAGAAGGCAAGTGGGTGGAGGCAGTGCGACGCTTTGGGCAATGTTCTGCTGGGAAACTTTGTGTCCTGCCATCCATGTGGATGTTACTTTGACACGTAACGCCTACCTAAGCATTGCTGCACACAGTGTACCTGCACTCATGGAAATGGTATTCCCTGATCTCTGTGGCCTCTTTCAGGAGGATAATGTGCCCTGTGTCATGGTCACTGAACCACTTTGTCTATGTGCGTAAAACATTAATTTTGCATCACTCTAGGCTCAATTGGAGAACTGTGCCACACACACGAGGTGCAAGATATGTGTGTGGTATTACCTGGACAGCTCTGGGCTCACTAGGCAAATGACCGTGCCTCCACTCGCTCAGTCTTTACTTAGGGGGATTTGGGCTAGCTCACGCAGTCTGGTCTTGAGTTGCGGTTTCTCACCCCGTGCTGTGGACAGGTCAGTATTTCATTGACATAAAAATGATCATTTCCAAATAAACAAAAGGAAAGCAAAACACTCAGAGATGCTTAAGTGCCTGCTTACTCAAAACACTTGCATCTCACACCTGCCCAAGTCATTATATTGAGGGCAATTTAGTACACTCTGCCTTTTTACCCACATCCCTCACATCCCAGTGGCCAAATCCTTGAGTGGATGGTACTGTGACACCTGCCACAAAGCAAAAATGAGCCAGGAATACTTTGAGCACAACAACAAGTATTGACTTGGGCTCCAAATTCCCCAAATCTAAATCCAATCCTGCATTTAAGGGATGTTCTGGACAAATGGGTCCAATGCATGGAGGCCCCACGTCGCAACTTACAGGACTTAAAGTATCTGTTGCTAACATCTTGGTGCAAGATACCACAGCACACCTTCAGAGGTGTAGTGCATGCCTCAGTGGGTCAGGACTGTTTTGGCATCAAGAGTGAACAACACACTATTTGTCAAGTGCTCATAATTCTGTACCGATCAGTGCACATCCTACATTTTGCTGACACTAATTGTGATGCATAAAACGTATCAGATTGACACGACACACACGTAGAGCTGGCAGCAAACGATAACAAACCCCCTTCGCTCCTATTTTTCTTGCCGCTGCAGTTTCCTTGTTTCCTGTTTCTTTCCGGTTCACCTCCCTTCAGCTGTGTCAGATGCTGTAGTGTGGGTGTTGTCATCCAGACTACAGCCAAATCTTAGGCTCGCACACAAATGCAGCTGCACTCAGGAGTGTGCACAGAACTGCATCTTTAGGGAGTTGAAAACCCATTTCTGTGTGAGACTGAGGGAGTGGAGAGGAGGAAGGAGTGGGGAAGCAAGTGGATATTAGGGGAACAATAGTGTTTTAGCCTGAGTTTTCGGTTGCTAAGTTGCTAAACATGCATTTCTGCTGAGAATGGATTGTTTCTGTCTGATTCAGGCCACACGCCAGTCTACATTAGTAAACATTACTCTGTTTGCAGCAGTGTGTTCACTCCGCTTGTATTAGTGTATAGCCATGTGTGTTTGTGCCCTCCTTTGGTCCGGCCTTGTTCTGTTCCCTACCCTTTGATCATTAGACAGCTGCATTCATTCCCACTTCTCATCATTTTATAGACAACAAGCTCATTATGCTTCCATTAACTGCTGACAGAGCGAAGGGTGATTGAGGGCAGAGTGAGAGACAAAGGGGAGTGACTGAGAAATAAAAGCAAAGTGGAAGAGAGGGAGGAGGCGCTAGCTGACCTAACAAAAATGAGAAATGATGCACAACATTAAGATGTGAGGAGAGGCTGACTCAAGAAAGAGGGGAGGTTTGGTGAGGTGAAATGAATGGGGAGCAGTGAAGAAAAATGCAAAGTCTTCAACTTTAGCAGGGTGCAAAACATGAGAAGTGGGATTTGAGGAAAATGTTGTGCGTTCAGTTGAAGGGGTAACAGGAGACTTTGAGACTGAACATCTTTGTCCTGCAGTGTGTACCACCATTTGAATTCAGCACACACTCTCACATGCTCTTTTTTTGCTATATAACGCTTAATCTTTTCAAGGTCTGAGGGGATTTCTTCATCCCAGCAAAATCAACATTTAGCAAGCACGATTGGAAATCATTACTGTCAAAATGTGTTTTTACCTTCTGATTGTGTGACTTGATGTCGGTACTTTCTACTTCCCCACTTTAAAAATTTAATTCCAGGTTGAAATGGAGGATATTCTTACCCTGAGGTTTGAAGCAATCTGCTTTTCACTGCAAACATTTGATCGTATTGCAGCTGTAATTAATAACGAACCAAAGCTGCGCGCTATTGAGCTTTGACAGGTCCTTGGCTCTTTCTCTGTGCATGCTGCTCGACTTGCTGCTCGACTTGCTGCCCGTATATCAGAGATTCTTGCAATGTGACTGACCGGTGATGTAAAACGGTTACACGTATACTATGAAAATAATAACTTATTGAAGGCTTAAATGTTTGTATTTGGAACATTTTTATTAGATTGCTCTTAGACCATCATCATATATTAAACATTAATAATAAAACGATTAAATGCAAACCAAGTAATGGAAGTCGAGATCAAAAACTGCTGATTGTATAAGTCAGTGTCTGCAGTGTAATGTAGCATTTTTCTCCATAAGTTTGTCCTACTGACTGCAAGGATGACTGATTTTGGCTTGACTGCTTACAGTTACAGTGAAGTGATTTGGATGTATACCTGGAACACACATTGATTCTGGTATCTACATACCAGGGGTATGAGTTGCAATCTGAAAAGCAGTCTTCAATTTGCATTCAGCTTTAAACAGTCCCCTCACAAACGGACACAAATGTTAAGAAAAAGGCACTGAGTGCGGGACTAACGGCTCAGCTTTTCCAGGGTGATATGTTTTCATTAGCGTCTTGTATCGTAATGGCATTAAAATACACTTAAAACATCACATTTGCCATTCAACTTCTCCTATCTTTTCGAGTGTCTATTCTTTCACACGTCTAGCTGACCTATGCTGGTCTCGTCATCATGAGACATCAAGGCTGTGAAAAATAGAAACGTGACCTCTTTTAGGTTTCCTGGTATAAGAGAGTTAAAGCACTGCCTTTTAGAAATGTCATGTTTGGTACAGGGCGCCAAATGGAAGAAAGCTGCATGTCGAATAAAGGTCTATTTTCCTCACGCCCTTGCTGGACCATATTTTGAAACCAGTCCTCTTCTGAAATATGCACTTCCCCACCTGAGAGATGAGAGGAGGGTATACCAGATTTATACCAGATATCAGTGATGTTTCTGAGCGAGTGTTTTTCTGTTTTTCTTTTCAGCTTTTTTTAAAACCTTTTTTTTTTTTTTTAGCTTAGAAGAATATAAATACATTTCATGGGAGGTTTAGTGCTGGTGCTTTCTCATATTCACCTAAGCCAGACTTTCCCAAAGTCTGGGGCCCGCCCCCTAGGGGGGGGGTGCAGAGCCATTGCAGGGGGCACGGAATGAAAAGGGAAAAAACCCCCAAAACAAAACGCTTGGACACTGCTGGCACGGGGCACCTCCATAAACGCAAAGCAGGAGATGAAGCATCGCTGAATATGTTTCCAAACCAACTTTATTCTAAGCCAAAGACTAGAAAATATGGTGAAGCATATCTGCCCTTTGGTTTCACCTGCATATGTGCTGAGGTAGGTCTCCCCTGCAGAATTGGTTTTCCCTTCGTCGGGAGCAGCGCTGGGCTCTTCAAATCACGGACAAACAGTATCCCACATTCTTGATTTGTGGTTTACAAACACTTGTTGTAATTACTAACTACTCCTGACATTTTGGAGATGTTGGCTCTTTATACAGTAAAATTACAGCTGGATACAAATAATATCGGGCTGATCCTGCCACGATTTGTTCCCCCATTCAAATCATGGACAAACAGTATCCCACAGTTTGTTTTTAAACCCATTTTGCACAGAGAGGCTTTTTTTGACAAATGTATTGATAGCAATGTTGAATATTATTACACAGGAAAAAAACAACTACATGTAAAATAATTACACCATGAGGCCTCTGCCTTTGTAAATGGAGGGACAGTAACTGCGTGTGTAAGCCTGTAAAACCTGAAGATAGTCAGATTAACAGTATTTTGTCTCTATCTGCCATTCTGCAATTCATCTCATGTAAACGATAACGTGGCGCACAGCGTGACGTGAAAAAAGGCACATACCTTTGACGTTGCATGACGAACTCTGTATTCTTCCTCCACACGTAAAGGCAAAAAAGGAGTTTTTAAAAAATCTGTTTTGGTGATTGGAAACGCCGTTTACGTTTGGACGACACAGCTGCGTTTTGAAAAATACCTGTGTAGGTGCGGACGTAGCGTAAAAGACTTAGTAGTTTATTTTCTTACTACCTTAATTTATTGCAGATTACTTGTATTTGCTTAATTGTTTACTAAATGTTTGAGGTGTGAAATAAACCGCAGTGGAGCAAAATATGGGTGTGTGTGGTTGGAGGATGTGCGCGCGAACATTTTTCTTGTAAAACAAAGTGGGCCTAGCAAAAAAAGTTTGGGAACCACTGACCTAAGCTGTGGGCGTCTGTCGAAGTAAAGAAGTGCAGAATGCAACTGTGCAGAGCAGTGATGCCATTTCATGTCTGGGGAATTGGAGTCCTCACCTTTCGTAGTGTAGAAATGGCATTCAGTCTAAGTTTTATCTTCATGCATGTATGTTTGGCTTTTCAGAAAGTTAGAATCCATCTTTGAAGGTGAGCTTTTGCTGTCGGATTTTTGGAGTAAGTCTGAAAAGCACTTTTTTTAAATTTTTTAATTTTTATATTTTTTTTTATAACTGTGTTCGTGTACACTCGATTGCTTGGTTTCTTTTCTGTTTAGATTTTGTGCATTAGTTTTTTTTCTAAGATTGTTGCCAAGAAAGTGCCAGCAGATGTCTTTTAGCGTCTTGTTCATCATAAGTGAGCATTGAGTTTTTCGTCAAATTACCTGCATCAGAGCTTAGACTGTGGACCAGGTATGGTGATGTCTTTTTGAGAAACACTGGGCTGTGTACATTGATATGAGCATGAGAGCAGCACTCGTCTAAAAACTGGCAGAATAAGCAGTGGAAAGAGGAGTAGATTGAGAGGAGGCCTTTAGAAATAGGGCAGAGGATCAGAAAGACCTGTATAAAATGTTATGGCCTCATATATATTGCAGGCTTCAGCAAGATGGGGGAGAATGCAAGGAAGAAAAATTGAATGGAGAGGGAGCTGGTAGATGTCTTGAGATTAAGGTTCTTTGTTGTTTAAAATAAATATTTTAATATCTATAAATGGGTCTTTGGGTATTATATGGCACCTTACTGTTAATTCCAAGCTGTAGGTTAATCCGATTTTTAGTTATGTTGTATGTTTTCAATAAGATGTATAAAAGTTGGCTGCCTAACATTTTCTAAGGGCCAAAGTTGACGCCATTAGATTTCTACAGGAAAAGATGATCCCCTAGCACATACACATGGTGTAAGATGTATAAAATAGCCTCTCTCTTTTTCTGTATAGCGGTTTATTTTTTGGTGTCATAAAATGTGACAGTGTGTTGCCTTGCTGTCAGCGAATCAGCCTGTAGAATCTTTCTCTGAACCATGCAGTGTTATTTTAGGATGAGTCTGGATTTCTGTGTCTCTGCAGTACAAGTAAAGTTATGGTTATAGTTTTTCTTTTTTAAATTAATTGATAGTAAACATCAGGTTTTATGAGCCCACAATGCTGTGTGTCCACCACATGTGGACTGTAAATTCCTGTTAGGTATTGTCTGTAGCTATACTGATTTAAAATCTGTGTGCATTTCTCTCCCTCTTTAAATCCCTTCTTTCTGTGTGCACTTTTTATGAGTCCGTTGCTTCCAGTCTCTGTACACCTCCTATTACACTGTTGGCTGATGGTCTTGCAGCTTCTGCTCTGTTCACACGATCTCGCATTAATGTGAGGGAATATCAAAGGATCAATTTTTATATATTTTTCGTCAACATCATTGATGTGTCATGACTGTGAAATCTGAAAGTTTTTCTGCAGCTACAGAATGACTTTTGTTTATGCAATAGCTACTTGAAAGCACAGAAATAATGCAGGTTGAACAATCTTTCCACATCTTTTAATAAGTGCATCTAAATTCAGTTGTCGTCATATTCACCTCAGCTTTGATTTGTCTCATATCATCATAGGATTTCTTATATTGTCACAACATCCAGCTGTGTGTCATACAGCATCTTTTCTTTTTCCATTCTTCTCTTGGGGGAGCTGCAGGCTATTACAAATTGGGCATAAGAATAAAAAATAGGTCAAAAAAATACGGTAAAGGAAGCATGTGACACGTCCTTTATGCTGTTTATTGAGGCTTCATTGGAGCAGTGCTTTAATCTGCTACTGCTGTAGAAAGCTTTTATAGACTGTCTTACCTAGTCTATGTCCATAAGCAGTGTTTGCACAGTAGTAGCATGTATGTACTTGCAACTTCCAGCCTTTTTGCTTTGCTCATCCCCATAGCCTTTCCTTTCATCAGGCTTATACCACACATTTCAATCGTTATTCATCCCCAAGCCTCTCATTAACACCCTGCCAGGGTCTCTTCCAGCAGATCTACAGGTGTTTAGGCAAAGACGTTGTGAGCAAAATCTGTCTTTAGCTGCATCATTTTTCTCTTACTGTCTGTTCATTGTCCAGCCATCTGCTCCATTCAACATCTACCTTCCCTCATCGCTTCAATACTTTGTTTTTGTGTCCTGTTCATGGTTCTTCTGCCATCTGTCTCCTCCCATAATCACTGACACTTGCTCCGTTTTTTCCCTCTTTCTTATAAAGTAAAGTTTTGTTTCATTTTTGGGATCGTG
The DNA here is from genome assembly GCF_041146795.1 of Maylandia zebra. Taxonomy (NCBI): domain Eukaryota; kingdom Metazoa; phylum Chordata; class Actinopteri; order Cichliformes; family Cichlidae; genus Maylandia; species Maylandia zebra. The sequence goes on along the minus strand of NC_135169.1, from coordinate 43,158,055 downwards.
AAGACTTAATTTCTGAAAGCTTGATAAGCATAAAGGGAAAGGAAAGAGATGAAAGTGGACCACATAGGGAGAGATGATGGTGGGGCAAGTACTGTCTTTTGACTTGTTGCCAAGTAAAGGAAAAGAAAGATGAAGGGAGAAAAGCAAGGGCAGTGGACAGTGGGGGGGCTGCCAGTGCAAGAGAGTTTACACTTAAGAGAAAAGGAGTTTTATGTACCTGACTTAACTGCCTCTTTCCTTTTTTTCTCCATCCATCCCTAATATTTCTGCTTTTAATTATACATGGGCTGTTTGCCAGCCATCTTCTGATGGCCTGAAGAGTATAAAAAAATCAGAATAATCCATGTTTTCAACAGATGTTTCCATTATTTGTTTAATGTATTATCTCTGAGTCTGCCATTTGTGCGACATTTAATGGCAGGTAATCAAATCTTTGAGGCATTTCATGTCTAAACACCTTTAAAAATCCAGCAGTTTGGTGATTACTGCTAATTAGTAAATGTTGGGATGCAACTGTGGCTGATTGTGGCAAAACAATTGGATCTACTGAACATGATCACAGAAGAGGAGTTTGTCACATAAGACCACAGTAGCAAACAACTCCAAAATAACTGCTACTTCAGTTACAGAGAAATCCCCAGAAAACCCTCTAAACAGAGCAATTGCTATGAGTTTCAGATTTAGCCATTCTTGTATTTTGCCTGTTTATGTTATTGTATTTTGCACAACTCTGTTGCTTGTGAAGCTCGCACACAAAAATTTCCCTCGCATGTGCTGTACCAATGTACCTGCACATGTGATGTGACAATAAAAGTGATTTGATTTGAGTTTTACTCTTTCATCCCTGCTTTACATATCTGTGACAGTGTTTATACCCACGATACTCTTCCTGAAGTCTGTTTGGTTTTCTGTTGAAGACCAAACAAGTTGTTCGCTTCATGTCTTGCAAATGCCTTGGCATAAAAATGAAGCTGCAAGTGGTTGAAAATGGCTATTGAGAAGATGCGAGAATGATCTGAATCTTAATTACACAAGCGAAGAGTAGAAGTGAGAGTATAGACGGGCATCACTGAGAGAGAAAGAAATAACGAGCAGCTGGAATGAAGGGATGAATTCATGATTTGTAAATGGATGGAGGGCTTCTGGTCAAGCTCCTTTCATTACAGCTGGGATGAATATAAATGTGTGTGCATACAGGGATGTGTTCATTATGTTTTTGGCTTTTTTTTGTGTGTTACTATGTGTTGGTGCCTATGTGTGCTTTTAGGCTGTGCATTGTTTTGGGAGGGTGAGCTGCACCGCTTTGGTAGCTGTCTGCAGCAAAGGGATTAGAGAGGTGGCACCACTGAAATGTAGCTGATCTATTTGAGCGCGTGTGCATGTTGGTGTTTTTCTGTGGTTGTATCAGCTGTGAATTGTGTGTGTTGCAAGTCTGAAAGGGAATTGGATCAGATTACAAAAAGTCTTGGCACCAGATTAACTCCAATCCCCACAAGAGAAGAGGGGAAAAATGAGCTGTAGTTAAAGCGAACAGCATAGCGATGTTTAGATGAGGTGTAGAGTGTGACGTATTGTACGATTTATGTAATATTTGCTCCGTGAATCAACTGTGCATTGAAGGTTTGCGTGTCAGCTTATTTTCACATTTTGATTCCCTCATATTATACAAAATGCTGAAAGTGTAGCCTGTATGAGCTTTCATGACATCGACTGTTTCACTGCTTTCAAAATGAGCCTGATGGCAGGACACCTGGGGTTTACTGAAAATTAAGATCAGTGTCATTTAGGAAACAAACCAGTGTTTTACGCCTTTTGCCGTTTAGCAAGTGCTGGACGCTTAGCATATATTTCTGAGAAGAGAACACTTCAGTGCTGCTCCGTAGCGTTGCAAGTTTGAAATTTCCAGACCTCCCAAATATTTAAACGCAGTAGATTATGCTCATTATGTTGGATGTTTTACATCAGAGTTGACTTCTGAATAACCGAACTACAGTACATTTTCTCAAATCTTTTCTTTTGCATCTTTTAGCAAACCTATGTGTATTTATAGTTTATTTACTTTTATTTTATTAACTGTGCTGTATTTTATGATTTTAATCTGCGGAATGAACAATGGACGTGAGTGTATTTGTATGCTACTGAAACATAAGCTCTGATTCAGTTTCACTTTACAATGTTAAGTACACCGAATATAAAGGAATCAATCTTTTCTATTCAGGAAAGTTCTGTTCAAGACGTCGACTAAACGTAACGCTAGTACGCTAGTTTTATCCTTTATTTGATGGAACAGTGGAAAAAAGGAAAGCTCAGACTGGGGAAACATACTCTGCGTTAGCTTTACGGCATATGGTCATATGGCTCCCATTCGCAACCCTTTGAACTAAACTGCAGCCCCTGAATTAATCCCACTACTTGTCAGTAAATTTACGAGCAATACACAACAATGTCACCAGACTCACCCATTTAAAGAATCAGTACCATCGATTGTGTGATTGATTTGTTTTGCTAGCTTTGCAATGTGCTGCACATCACACATGCAGCTTAGGAGCTTTGTAGCACATTACTATGACTGTCCCTGGGCATTTCATGACCCAGCATGTGTCGATGTCAGTCTGGTGGTTATGGAACATTGGGAGATGGCAGGGGATTGGAAGGATTTGTGTGCAGTGAGTGAATTATCAATATTGTTCCTCTGAGGATTTGCATGTTGAGACAGCAATCTGGCAGTGACAACCTTGAGACAATCATTTCTTGTTTTTTAGTCTGAGTGAGTCTGCAGACCTGGTGACAGTGGAGAGTGTTTGTGTGTATATGTTGTGGTGGAATTTAGGAGGATTTTTTTTACTTTTTTCAGGCTGAGTTTGAGGGCTTAATGTAATTGAAAATCTAAGAAATAAATCTTGAAAGCTCTCTTTCTCTATCCCTTCTCTCCATGACTAATCCTAAGCTAGGTTCCTGATTTTTAGTTCAAAGATGAACAGTATTGTTATGCCTTGCACCAGCCTTCATCTGCCAGCATTTTTGTGTGCATGTGCCTGCGCGTTCGTGCGCGTGCATGTCCTTGCAGAAATCAAACGGCAGTAGGCTTCAAAATAAAGTGGGGGCACCACACATAATAGACATTTCTGAAGAGACGTATTTTCTTTTTTTTCCTTTTTTTGATGAGACCAGCTGAACCCAATATTTCTTGGATATGTCAAAAAAAAACCTTCCTGAAAATTGGCAGTGTGCAGTAGATTTGCAGGATTTGGTGCTAGAAACCGTCTCTTTGCAAGTGCCTATTTTGTTCAACAGCTACAATAGTATTTTGACACAAATCTTTGTTTTAATTAGGAATTTGGATATTAACAGTCCCATACACACTGACGATACCCCCCCCCCCCCCCTTTTTTTTTTTTTTTCTGCTGTTGGGATACTGGCAGCCTAGTGAGCCTTTCTGATAAGTGACAGACCATTTATGCTGTTGTCGTAAGCAAATATAAAAATAAACCTAACAAAGTACTTTAGATGTGTAAACCTAGCGAAATGCACACAGAAGCAGACACAATCTGTGAGAAAAGCAAAGTACCTGGACGGGTCTTGACGTCGTCATAGTGGAATCATTTTTACTGCCTCCCAGTTCATGTTTAACTGTTCGTATCGTCCATTCAGGAGTGAATCGGGTGATAACTGTCTAGCAGCATGCAGAGGTGGTGGCAGTGTTCAAAGAACCGATATAAAGGAAAAACACAACTGATTGCGACCGTTTAGTCGGCTGATGAAGTCCTTCGATCGGGTTTGTTTATTCTACACAAAGTGAGCGCTGAACTCAGCCACCCTGTGTGGACTAGAAAAGTTAATAACAAATTGCTCAAAGATAAATTGGTTTCAAAAACAAGAGATCAGTGACATCACCTCTAAATAAAGCTTAGAGGCAGAAGGTAAAAGATGAGTCGGCGTGCAGGGCCATCAGAAGACACGTGACTGTGAAAAAGTACTGTACCAAGCAAACATAACAGCTGATCTGAAAGCTGTTGACTTTTTGGGGTTACAGAAGATGATCATTAAAAACTGTGTTGTGCAAAAGTCTTAATCCAGCCCTCCTTCTGTTTCTAAGGAGACAGACTTTCTTCTAATATTTCTGGCTTTCTGAAGGTTTTTTTTCTTGAACTTTGGCTGCTGCTTCTCTCATTTTCAGTCCAGTCCTCGCATCTGACCATTTATAAAGGAAGTTTTTTCTTTCCTTTTTTAAAGCCACTTAACACTGACCTGTGAATCATTCAGACATAAAACGGCATTTAACTCTAGCCAAACCAGTGCTGTCTCTACACACAACAAATTTTAAATGATATCTTTAGGTACTTTGTTACGTGCATTTTGTCACAAAAACAGTTCATTAAGTGTTGTCCCCATTAAATTAATCTTAAACTTAAGAACGTACGTGTGTCTGTGTGTATTGTCGTTTAATAAAAAAGACTGTTCAAGTGGAGGACAAATGTGTCACGACTTAAAAACAACTCTTTACAACAGATGAGCAGTTTCTGGAAGTCATGTCCTTAAGAAACAGGAAAAAGTCAAACTGCCAGGTAATATAGTTTATCGTCTACTGTTGACAAGTTTCATCGGAAGTGCTCTTAATAGGATGACTGCCAAGAAGCCTTTATTAAGAGAAACGAGGAGAGGATGAGGTATGCCAAATTGCACAAGCACTGCAATGAAAAGCTAGCTGTCATCATTGGAGGAAGATATGTTGAGTTTTTGTCACAATCATTATTGTAAGACATGGAAAAAGTGAGATTCAACTAGAAAAACATGGATAAAGATAAAGCGATGCTAATGATTGTGACCACTGTTTATTTTCTAGAGTTTGTTGGGCTTATAGATCACCAGCAGACTGTGTCCTATAATATATTCCATGGAAATATTTGCCATATTTTACTGTCAAGTGGTTTTATTAAAATAAGGTGGCTTTAGCAATTAGTCATTGTATTGTATCAAGCAGCCGTTCCCAATCCCGGGCCATGGCTGGTACTGGTCCGTGAGTGGTTTGGTGTCGGGCCGCGAGATTTGAGGCTCGGGTGTAAAATTTATGGTTTTTGGGGTTTTTATCCTTTTATCCTTTTCCTGGCTCTCTTCCCGTGTTGTAGTAGTCTTATTTTGAAAGAAATATTTACGCGTTACCATGGCGACCATAGAGGAATAAGGGGCAGAGAGGAGGCTCTTGGCGCATTTCAGGAGGACGCTGCTAATAAAGTTACACAATTACACTAAATTCATGTTTATTGTATTTACAAAATACCACAGTTTGTCTAGGCCGTCATGGTTTGGTGTGTAACTGGTAAAGGTCGAGCTGCTTCTTTCACGATATTGGTTTCATTTTTTACTTTTTTGCCCCCCTTGGATATGATCAAGGTGTTTGGGGCTTCAGTGGGTACTGTGCGTCCGCCAAAGATGACAAGTTCCTGCTGAGTTTAAATTTTGACTTCTTGTTACCAAGTTGTAAATGATTTCAAGGTAAAGTATGTGTAGAGAGGGTAACCAGGGATACGGGCCTCCATCATTTAAGTTTTCTGCTATTTTACCTCTGAATACTTCCTCTAATCTACTTTCACTCTGTCCTGTTTCCACCGTCTCTGAACACTTCCCCCGTCTGTCTTTGTCCTCATTTGATCATCCATCAGTTTTAACTCCAACTCCCCTCCCTCCTTCATCCATTGACACTCAGCACCACGAATCGTTCTTAATGCATTTTGTTTCACACGCTGACTCCGTCTACCTCGTACAATACCTGCTATCCATCTCTGTCACTTTTTATTCAAAGCTATACACCAGTGTCCATTCATCAGTGCTGGGATCATTTAAGCAGAATCAAACACTTGCAGCAGGGAGCTAAATGTGTAAATGCTCCTTATGCTTTTTACAGATGCTTAAAGAAATGTGTGCGCATGCTTTCATGTGCATGCTGGTGACCTCTCCTTGTGCAGTTCATTGACTTGGCTGCCAGACCTTATAAAACGGTGACCGCTCAATCTGTTACATTGGCTGCTACTTCACTGACTCACTGTGTGAGCGCAGGGGGGAAAAAAACACCAGTGCAATATGGAGTCACACACACTGGTACAGTACATGTGGCAATCTGTGTGCACTTGAAGTCAATGGAGGTGTGTGTTTACATGTCTGTTTGAAGGCTGCAGTGTGCTTTCTCATCTCTTTCCATGAGAATTCATCTATTAAGTCTTGGATCAAATAACTGGCTTCATGCAGGAGGTTGAAGCAAAGGTGAATAAAGCTAAAAAATGGCATTCTGGCAATGTGTGTCCACAAAGTAGCCCAGCAGTTGTGCCATCACCAGAGATCAGGACATATAGCTAGTATGCACACATGTTTGCATGTGTTTAACATTGTAAGTTTTCTCTGTGCTTGTGAATGCTTTGAGTCAGTTTTTTGGTAGAATTTGCAAGGTACTTTCATAAATAGGTCTTTTTTTTTTCTTTGAGAAGAAATCACTACTTTCTGAATTTTGTATTTTTATTTTATTTTTTTCAGTCAGTATTTGATGCATGAATTTGCATGTGAGTCTGCATATTATACACCTGATCTGTTTACTTGTGAGATGAGTTTTCTGGGGGCTGATGCAACTCTACAAGTTTTGGGATTAATAAGACATTTTAAGCAGGTGTTATTTTACTCAAATGGACAGTTTGATTACAGACCCATGTGCTAGCCTGGTTTTATTTTTCACTCTAACTGCGTTTCCACAACAGCGATGCTCTGTTCAAGTCTTATTTAGTTGCCAGAGTCTAATTGCTGCAATTTAGCTTAGGGCCATCTTTGTCTCTGCAATCAATCTCCGTCTTTTCCTCTGCCCGTTTGAATGTCTTAACATTTATGATCGCCAAATGGAAAGCAAAGCAATCCTAAAGGCATTAAGCTGGTTTAACAATTAAGAACTAAACAAGCATGTTTGTTTAAATACAGGAGAGAAGCAATTTAGGTCCTTAATTTCTCTTGGTGAATTCATCCTAGTCTGATTTAAATAAAAAGCTCAACACTACAAAACAAGATTTGCTTTTCTCTGGTTTGTTTGGACATTTGATTACTTGTGGCCTTTAAATTTTATTCTAACATTTGCGTTTTGCTTTTTACGTTTCTCAAATGCGGTAGATTTCAAATAATGACAAAGCTTTGATTATAGGAATAATCACTGAGATGTTATCTGGGGAACTTGGGCTGGTCTGATTGTTGGTGTACCAACCAATCACATTGCTTTGCTCACATCAGGATTGTAATTTGTGTAAATCTGCCCAGTCTTGAAATTATGGGCACGATAATAAAGGTTATTTATGTAGCATTTATATTCCAATTACACTCTGTATGCAGCTCCCACTGGGTGAAATTAAACTGGTGCTGAGACAATCCAAAGTGGGAGTTTGAAAGATGAATGAATGGAAAGCGCTCGTATTGGCCTGCTAACATGCTAATTTCCATCAGAGGTGTGTTACTCTGAGAGCAGCGATGTACAGCTTTGAGCAGGAAAGCATTTGGAGTCGTGCAATTTCAAAGAATACCAATTACACAAGGTGATTATATAGTTAGATTTTGTTTGGGACAGTTACGATCGGGTGCCAGACTAGTTTCTTTTAGACAGTCATTCCAAAAACTCTAAGGAAGAAACATGAACTATAATAAACAACTAGTTCAAAAAACTGCAAATCCTGCTTGACATTAAAATCAAAGTGGAAATTGAAAAGAACCAGTTGGTGATTCTCCTTAGTGCCTTTTGTTTTCTGGAAAATAAGGTTAAAATGCAATTTTCCATAAAACAAAGCAATTTTATATGGTGGATTTCATAGTTCTGATTAATAGAACATCATAACTGTGCCAAAAAGAGAATATTTGTTGGCTGACTATGTGGAAGTCGTGAGATGTAGTTTGCACTTTCTTTTTCTTTTTTTTTTGAAGGCTGTTGTTAGAAAGTGAGTCACATTAAGACGAAATGTCAAAACCTATTCATCATTAATGACCTATGTGCCTCCAAGGTGCAGTATAAAATCAACATGTTTGTGATCTGCTGAACTGGTAGCTCCATTGTTATACTTTTGCTTCCATGCACTGCACAGGGTTGACTCCACCTGATGTGCACTGTTGTGTGTTCGTTGGTGACGCTACTTCGATGTAGCAGGGGTCTAGCCCTTCAGAACATTGAGACCCACAACAACTAATCAGAAATGGCTTTGCAACACAACAAAAAACAACAAAAACCCAGGGTGTTAAATCATCCTTAGGACTTCTCAGTTTCCAATCTGTTCAGCTGTCAGTGGTATATGCCAGAAGAAGCCCAGCTCGGGGCGGCACTATGGTGCCCACAGGACCCAAAGGTGTCCCTCCAGGTGCTAAACACAACAGGACAATTACTAGATTGCTTGACCATAGCCTGTAGGGTCAGACTTGTGTGAGTGTGAGAGATTTTAGATGCGTAGCTGTATTAGATCCTGGTCTTTTACACTTCTTATTTAACCATCATCCCTTATTTTCTTCATATAAACTTCTCAGACATCTTAATTGAAGATCCCCTTTCCAGTAGAAAGTAGTGATGGGAAAGCAAACTTAATACATTGGCAGTGAGCAGTTATCTGACCCAATGCACAACCAATATTTGTGGAGCTTTTGATGCTATATGTCTCTCTCTATGGATCCCATCTATCATTTTGGGTGTGGAGGTGTTAATATGTAATAAGCCCAGGGTGGAGTCTGTAATTAGCTCACAGTTTGTCATTTGCCCGTTCACATGCAAATGTTGGATCGGCTATAAAAGGAGACGCGAGTTTCCCTGCTATGCCCAAGGGCGCTTGGAATAGAGTATGTGGGCAGTACCTGAGCCACAGCTACCCCTTTGTCCACCCCTATTATGCTCTGTTTATGTTTTCCTTGTGGCACTTCTACACTGTGCACATCATTTAAAGGACATTTCAAGATCTCATCCCCAACAGCATCGACACATTGGCGGTATAAAGTACACGACAAGGGTTGTGATTATAATTACAGTGTAGTAGATGAAAGGTGGTAGAGAAAATGGTGTTTGAGATTGAAATAAATCCCTCTTGATTAATGACCTGATTTTGCATTAAGGAAAGATGAAAACTGCCCTAACTTACTTGTTACACTCTAAACAAGTAATGAGGCTGATTCTTTGTGCTTTTATGTAGTCATGTTTGCCTGAAGAGAGTAAGAAGGCCTTTTGTTTTTCTCCTTCATGGCTCAACAGGATGAGTGGGTTTACCTGCTTGATTGTTTACACAACTAATGCTACCAGTACAACTTGGATAATTAAGAGCTATAAAATTGCTCTGATGTGATCTTTTCTTGCTGCAGGTTGGATACGAGAATGCAGGAACTGTGGAGTTCTTGGTGGATAAACACGGCAAACACTACTTCATAGAGGTGAACTCCAGACTGCAGGTTGAACATACGGTCACCGAAGAAATCACAGAGTGAGTAGAAGTTCACCTTTTGTAGATGCTGGGGTCGTTGCATTTTGCATGTGTTTCTTTGGGGTGATTGGTCCATAGACGGGGATTCTCTAGGACCTGCTGATATGCTAAAAAAATCAGGTTGTTGGTTGTGTTTTCTTAATTGTTGAAAAATAAATAAATCAGTGGCTGTCTTGCAAGCTGCACAGAATGCAAAGCTGGGTCACTACTTCAGTCTAGACCTACATCTGTTTAGATAAAGAGAGAAAGTCTTGGTGCTTAATAAATGTACAGTCATGAAAAAATAATTCTCAGTCCTGTAAGAAGCTAAATATACTCTTACTGCTTCTGTAGGTATTAAGAGGGTGAGCAGCAGCGAGGTTCTACTAATTAACTGCTCTTGATTAACTAATCAGCAGCAGGTGTGAGCACACCTATAAAAGCAGGTTTTGGCAGTTTGCTGGGGTGTAAACTCGATGTCAATATCTTCTCACGGGTAAATGTCCCAGCACCCTAAGATCAGACCATTCAATCCTTAAAAATTAAAATAAATTAATCAATTCTTAATGGCATGTTTGGTAAAAAAACAAACACCTCAAACTGTCAAGCACGGTTGTGGAAGGGTGGTACTTTTGGCTTGTTTGCAGCTATAGGACCTGGGCAGCTTGCAGTCAATGAGCCAGCTTCTCTGTGTATCAAAGTATTCAAGAGTCACATATGAGGCAATCTAATAGCTACTGGGTATTTCAATAGAACAGTGAGCATAGCAGCAAATAAGAATGGCTGTACAGTCAAGGCGTTGCTGTGGTCCAGACCGCGAGCTGCTTAAAATGCTGTGGTAAGAAAAAAACATATGTTGTGCATATGTTATATAAGTAGGTAATAATAATAATAATAATAATAATACTACATCATGTGAGCATCCAAATATTTAAAGAATGTTTAATCTTCGTCAGGTTTTTTTGTAGGAATAATCAAGCTTCACTTTTGGCAGCATCAATGTAAAAAGCTTCCTGCTCTGAAAATTGTCTCAGGTAAAGGCAGTGAATGTTAGAGGTACATGGAAGAGGAGTGGAGTTTTAAGTACATGAGGAGGCAAAAATGGTCAAAAAGCAAGAAAGAGGGTGAAATGGACAAGACAGAGAAAGAGGAGATTGACAGAAAGCTGACAAGTACAAAGAGATGGCTGCAAGACAGAGGTGATTAAGAAAGAAGAGGACCTGAGCAGGTGGAAGCAGTGAAGAGAGAAGCTGCAAGATGAGGTCAGAGGAGGGTCGAGAGACAACAAGTTTAAATGGGACAGGAGAGAATGAGAGGATAATGAAAGCTATAAATAGCATTCTGCTCTACTGATGACCTGTGAGATTTGCTCAGCTGAAACAACACAGATGAGACACAACATAAGACACAAATGCCAGATAGGTACAGATCCATTGGCACTGGAGTTGCACAAAGACTGACAAATCTTGGTTTTAGCACTAATGTGTGTACACACAGAAAACTACAATTAGACTAATTAATGTAGGATTTTCTGCCTAATTTGCTGCATTAATAAACGGAGCTGACACACTAACCAGTGCTACTAACACTAAGTTATTGGCAGATGGTGGAAACAAAACATCTGCTGCACATGGCAAACACATGACTGACAACTTGATTTCTTTCTTCTTAATCAGTTTCCACACTCTTGTCTTGCATTAGCTTTTCTTTCTGTTGGTCTTGTTTTTTCTTAAAGGATTGAGGGATTTGCATTGCAGCACAGTTAATAAGCTCTGAGTGGAGGAAAAACATCAATAAATATTTGCTATGGTGATAATTTAGTCAAAGAACTACTAGCATTGGAAAGGTCTTCTGAAACCATTCATTACTCTGCGTTTAAGTGTGTGCCCTTAAATTGTAGGTAATTGCACTAATTATTCGAAAGACGACATTTAAGGTTCGGCATTTCTTATCAGTCCAGATTTTGGTCGTTTAAAGAGAAGTTTGCGTTCAGGGTTGTCTGACTAGGTGAGAGCTTGCTTTATTCAAACCAGAAATGTATCAAGAAGTCTTGTGCCTAAAACTTGGAGCCAGAAAGACTTGAAAGCCACTTTATTAGGTACAAGTTGATAGTTGTACCTAAAAGACGGTCCACTTTCAGTGGTGCTTTATCTTGCTGGAAATCAACAGATGTGTACACTGTATTAAAGGGATCGATGTGATCAGCAACACGTGTGCAGTTTTTGGTGAGCCTGTATTATATCCTTAGTTTCTTGTTTGAGCAAACAGGAGTGGCACCTGGTGTGGGCTTCTGCTGCTGAAGGCCATCAGCTTTAAGGTTTAACGTTTGTTTGGAGATGGCCTACGGGCTTCCAATCAGCTTGAAGCAGTCTGGCCATTCTCCTCTGATTTCTGGCATCAAAAAGGCATTTCTACAGAACTGCTGCTCTCTAGATAGTCCCTCGTTTTCTGACCATTCTCTGTAAATCATAGAGCGATTTGTTTAGAAAAATCCCAGTAAAGTCAGTCAGCAGCTGCTGCTCAGTGAAATTCAGAAGGCCATCACGACTGTGTCAACATGCCTAAATGCATTGAGTTGCTGCCATGTGATTGGCTGATTAGATATTTGCTTTAACGAGGAGTTGAACAGGTGTTCCTGGAAAAAGTGGCTGAGTGTATTGCCTTGCCAGTGCCCCTAAGAGGTACAGTTTATTGATTTAAGCCCCTGGATATCCCGTGCCCACACATGCAACATGTTTCGATATTCTTCCATGGACTTGAAGTGGGCCATGTAGTTTTCAAACCCTGTGTGTGTGCAGATTGTTCATCATTAAGTCCTATCAAAAATGTCAAATAGTTTATTTTCAAAAGCGCTTTGCTTTTTTCTTTCCCCCCCTTCCCTGCCTTGGCTAAGCTTAATAGTTTATAGTGTTGTAAATAACTGTAATTGTGCGAAACAAAGGCAGTAACCTTCAGAGGTAAAAAATGAAGCCGCTGTGGAATAGCCATGTCCTTAAATATTCAGTGAGTCATTTCCCAGGCTCTCACATTAAAAATGCCAAGTGTAACAACAAAATTAAATGTTCCATGTATAGCTTTTAAGAGGTTTTGGTCTCCAGCTAGCTTCTCTCTGCATTCACAGCTTTATGGTGGGTCATTTTATGACTCTGGTGTTTTTAAATGGTTTATTATGTGCTTGTTATTGCCCTTATATTTGCATTATTAGGGGTGCAGATGCTTTGGCTTTGCACAAGTTGGTAATTTGAGTTACTGAACTGGGCACGTTGGCGGTGTTGGTGTCTTTTGGACCTGAAGTGCAGAGATGTGGTTAGTGTGTCAATAATTGAAACGATTCGTTTGCAGCATGTACATACCAGAAAGAAAAGATGGCAAACATGGGTCTGCTCATAAGAACACTGAAACAAAAACTGCTCAACATAAGACTGATGCACTAATATTAGAAACATTCCTACTGTGCAAAAGGCACCAAAAACCTTTGAGTTTACATAAACATATCTTTAATGTGTTATCTTTTTAAACAAACCAATTCTTAGATCCTGATCTGCTTTTTTCTCCTTTAGTCATGTCGCCATATGAATGATAGAAACTAAGCAGAGCTATACTGGGATAGTCTTTAGGAAGCAATAATGTTAGAATAAGATGGCATGTATATAATAAGTCGTGCATTTCATATTTGAGGAGCAGATATTGCCGTGATGTAAACACGTACTGCTGTACTGCTATTGAGTGCCGTGCCAAGTCCAATATATTTGAAACTGGAAAGGGACGCCAAAGAACTGTGGCAATATCATACTAACATTTCATCTGCTTTCAACTCAACAAGGACGTCTGTATTATTGCATCATTCTGCATTATTTGTGAACACCAGATATGAGCAATACTTCTACATTGTATATCCATGTTTTTTTTTTATCCCGTTATTTCACTGCAGCCTCATCCACCTGTCCCCTGCTTGTATCAGCAAGACAGTAAACTGACACAGTCATTCTCATGTATTACGGATCCCCTCTTATCCGTCCTTGCAGCAGTTTGTCATATTTTGTTCATCCTGCAGAGAAAACCCCATATAGCTGAGGTAATTTGACATTTTGGGGAATTGGGGTCATTTGAATTGGCAGGAGTGCAGTAATTACTTGAATCTGGGCAGCTCTCCCTGTGAAACGTGTCTGAAAGTTTCAGCTGTCACACGCACAGCTTTCATTTCAGGTTTAGCTCAAAGCAGCCAGGGTAGGGTTACTCCCGATGACGGCTGGAAAGAGAACAGTGCCTGAAAAGGTGAAGTTCAGTGTATATTCGTCTTAATTGTAGAGGAAATGTACTTTTGAGACTAACATTGCATTTGCGCGCAAACGACAAGTGAAAACTGTATTAGGGCTTTACTGCGTCCATTCATCTTTGAGCTCTCCGTTTCACTTGACTGCACTTCCAACCTGAGGTGTGAGCACATTAGTTCTTGTTTTCATGCGAAATGCACTCTTATTAACAGACTTGTCAGGGAAATATTTTACCAAGTTCTGAAACTCTCTGCTGAACTCGCCGTTCATTCCCCCGCGCTCTTCCAACATTGTTTTTCACCACTTTAATATCTTCAGTTTAATTCATTCTGTATTCTCTGTTCAATTTAGCTTTCTCCAACCTGGCTGCAGCGGAGTCCTAGTTTAATTTTATACCTTAATCCTCCCTCTGCACGCTCATTCAAAACATTTATGTACGTCCGATGGTCACCATGCCAGTAAGCCTACAATCATGTAATTGGATCATCTCCCTTAAATTAGTCATTCTTACTCCACATCTTTATTCCTTATCTCTTCTATGTTTGATGTCTGTCACTTTTTGGGTTTTCTAGTTTTCCTCTTTCTGTCGTGTATGTGTGGATTACTGGATGTCCATTATCACCTGTAATCCTTGGCAGGCTTTGCGGGAGTTGATGCTTCATGTAATGGTGCTCATATCATTTCCACTTAAAAACGGCAACATAAGTCCACAGGTGTGGGTTTCTCTTCGTGTATGTAGCTGGATAATGTGGAGAGTTGACAGGAGAGCAGGGTCCAAGAAGTGGCCTGCGGCTGGCTAAAACACAGGCTGCTGCAGTGTCCTTTTGGACTATGCTTCACCCTCAACCATTTGAACTCTTGTCATCCAGTGTAGTTGAAATTTGGCACCAAAAGTACAAGTAGAGTCAGTGGCTTCGAACAAAACAATAACTCTCCCGTGAATCTCTAGAGGTCTCCAAATGTTGGCTTTATCTCGCTTGAACTATCTAGCAGTAAAAATGTTTGTTGACATGAGGTTTGGAGCAGATTTTTCCTCTGTTGCCAGCAGCTATTTAAGAATTTTGGTTCTCAACATTGGGCTGATGTGGAGCTGGGTATTTGTATTTTGATTTTTAAATGTATGAAAACAGTCCCACAAGGCATACTGTGCCCAAATAACAGAGGGAGGCGGGGCTCACAAAAATCCACCTGAACACGGTGCTCCTCAAAGCCCACTCACTCCTCTTTAAAGGAAAAAAAGTACAACCTGCACATGTACATTTCTTATCTTCACTTTCCATCCACACGGGGATACTGGATAAGTAGAGTGCCACTACTTCACCTGACTGCAAACAGGAGTGATCAAACGTTATGCAGATCCCTTATTTCTATACATGTTAGTGTCTCCAGTGAGAAGCTAAGCTGGTAGTAATAGGATGCTATCTGCAGCGAGGGTTAATATAATACGTATACTTTCATGTATCAAAGTTGCCTCCATCTCTCTCTTTAATCCTCCATCGCCTCTTCCTCCATACCATTCTGCCTCTTCTGTCGCTCCTCCCTCAGGCTGTTCCCTTCATCTGTCTTTCCTCAACCAACTTGGCGCATTTATTTCTTGACCTCTGCCCATTTCTCCAGCCCTCCCTTCTCTTTGTCACACCATTGCCTCCTGTTCGCTCTTCCCGTCTCCCTGCACCATCCTTTCAGCCCTGTCAGTTCCTCCCTCCGTATCTACCGCTCTGTCAGAGCCGTGACTCCTTCTCTACCCCTCTCCTTGCTCTCCTCCCCCATATCCATCTCTTCTCTGTCATCCTCTCCTCTCATTCGTATTCACCTCAACATCCATTTTCATTCATCTCTCACCATCTCTGTCCTTAAGTTCACCTTTGCCTCATCCATTCTTTGTCCCTTTATGAACTTCTCCTTTTTTTTTTTGTCCTCAGTCTCTCAGTCTGCTCTCTTATCCTGCTGTCTCATCACTCTGTACCTGCCTGTCTTTCTGGCTCCATTCATTCATGTACTAGTGCAGGCAGCAGACAACATGAAAGATGGTTAAAGAATAGCTTTGAAGTAATGAAGTGACATTGCAAAGGCAGCTTCACACATGATATACTAAGATGCAGCAGTTAACCTGGTATAAATGGCTGAAATCAGGCCTACACAGATGTCTTAAGCATCTTTTATTAAGTGTCCACAGATCTCAAGTCCAATGGAGGGAAAAAAAACTTCCTGACCTCGAAAGTCAAAATCTCCAGTCTCATTTTGACTTTCACCTGGACAGACGTGCCACCAGGAAGCACTGATGAGCTGACCTCATACATCGTAGTTATGTGTGAATTTAGAAGTTTGCCAATAAAGGAAGGCGCCTGACATGAAGAGCTGTGGAAGTTGTAATCAGAATCTTCAATTTGACACTGAACTTTATGAGGAGGTGCTGTGGAGAGGACATAATTGCTCTCACATGCGACCTTTGGAAGAATGTTTAAAAGTCACTGGTTAAAATTTGGGCACACTCTTGCTCCCATATTCATAAAGCAGGTCATATATTGGGTGATTATCTATACTGTTTCGTGGGTCAGTGGTTTAGTTAATGCTACATAACTCCATGACAAATATTATGTAGTTAGTCAAGAAACTGAAGAAGTAAGGCCAGGGTTATATCTGCGGACACTACAGATGAATTGTTCTTCTACTCGGGCAGGAGTTTGCTAGCAGGGAAGAATCACTTGAGACCCATTAGCACATAGACCTCACATTGCAGGATGCCTTAACCAATCCAGTGAGACCAGCCCGAGTTCTGTCTCAGTACAAATGAGTGTAAAGACGTTTGCATTAAATAAGCAGTTCTGTACTGTGAGTTTCTTTTCCTGCATTGTCCACTTCCGATAAATCTGTGCAGGTGCAAACACAGTAAGTCTGTAAAGACAAATGGCAATGACACATCTGCTGATATCGCCACAAACCTTAGATTTTTCTTCTTAAACATTCTTCCTATGTTTCCATATGTCCTCCCGCTTGCTCTCCCATAACAGATGCTCTTTTCACTTCTCCTCCATCTTCTCTCCACATTGCTCTGATAGTAGTTGTCTTTTTTGGTTTTCCACAGCTCTGGCGTCTTGACAGGGTGGTGTCTTTTTGACTGAGAAGGCATCCTCTAACTTTTCGCTGCTGCTTTTGCTTTGCTCTTTCTCTCAGCAGTGGTAATGAGCACGTACACAAGTGTCAGTGAGGAGGCGGAATACCACAATCTGTAATCGGAATGAACACACTCACTCACTCGCACCTCACTCTCATTCATAGATGCACACACAAATACGCCCCCGTAATGAAAGATTTTCAAGTCCAAAGGCATCAACGAAGACGTGCGCACACTCAGAAATACACAGGGAACATTGTGCAAATACCTATTCATCTGTGTTCCTGCTTTCCCGAATTCTTCAACAATGGAGGCAGTTCTGTCTGGGGTGTCTGCGTATGCGACAGACAAAATGTGAGATAAATGTAAGATACATTTTGCCTGGGAGGTATACCCTGTGTGTGAGAGACGCTCGTCTGTCTGAAAGGCACAAGTGTGTTTGTGAAAGACTGCGAGACCGCCTCTGCATTCAGCTCCAGCTCTGTCTTTGAACTTCTCCTCTCTCAAGGTTCAATTTGTCTGTAATTTAGCTGTAAATGATCTTTCCTTTGTACGTTCAGTGTGTGTTTCTGAGTGACTGTGTGCACCAAGTCAGGGTGTATGTGTGTGAGTGTCCACATGCTGTCAAGGGACCCTGCACATTCGGTTGATTGGTGGACAGGAGTCCTTTAGATCCTAAAGTGATATAATTATACCCCCAGGCTCATGCTGGGCTCTGAGTATTCTAAAGAGACAGTGAGCGATTGTGTGGCTGTTGTGGAAAAAGGGGTTTTTAAATTAAATTTTAAATCTTCATACGTCTTCATATAGGCCTCGCAAAGAGTGCACACGAGTTCCTGAACTAGTACATATGTAGTGATGGAAATCGAGAACCAGTTGTAGAAAAGCGGTTCTCAGTCAAATTTCTTGGACTTGTTAGTCTGCCCATCGATCCCGCTTATCGGTTCTTGGACTCTCGCTACAATCAGCTTTCAGTTTGCATGTCAGGGGAAAACGGCGACGTCGTCTACAGCGCGGATATGGACGTTTGTTTTTATTGCACAAAAGGCTGGATGTTTGCAAATGCAAGTCTGCCACTGCTTCTCTTTGTTGTGGAGTACCGCAGGGTTCTGTGTTGGGCCTCATTACGGTTTGCCTTGTACATGTTACCCCTGGGTTCCATCTTTGACAAGTATAGAATGTCCTGTCACTTTTATGCTGATGACATTCAAATCTATTTCAAATTGTCTGATGACCTGCCAGCTCCTTTGAATCACCTGTCTGACTGCTTGAAAGAGGTCAGAGTGGCTGTCGGACAACTCTCTCATTTTAAATGAGAAGAAAACTGAGATCATGTTATTTGATAGTCATACTCCATATGATCAGCTAGCTGCTGGATTTGGTCCTTTTGCTAGCTTTATTACAGACAGTGTAAGTAATCTAGATGTACTCCCAGATAGTTGATTTAAGCTGGAAAAACGGGTTTCCTCTGTGGTTGGTTCTGGCTTTTTTCAATCGCGCCAAATTTCTAAGGTCAAACGGTTAATACTGCGCAAAGACCTTGAAAAAATTATCCATGCCTTCCTGACCCCCAGACTTTATTATTGTAACTCTCTACACTGGACTCCAACTCATTCACCTCCAACAATTTCAACTTGTCCAGAATGCTGCGGCTCTCCTCCTAACTGGAACTAGTAAATTCGCCTCCATTACCCCTGTGCTTTCTGATTTACATTGGCTGCCTATTAAATTTCGTATCGATTTCAAAGTACTGTTGCTTACGTTCAAATGCCTATACAGCCTCGTACCAGACTATCTTACTGACCTACTCAGTCTTTATACTAACGGGCGTTCATTGTGATCATCTGGACAGTTACTCCTGGCTCAACCCAGGCAAAGTCTAAAGACTAGTGGCGACCGTCAGGTTGCCTCTCTTGCACCTTACCTCTGGAATAGTCTCCCTGTTACCATTCGTGCCTCTGACTCCATTCAATCCTTTAAAGCACGCTGGAAAAATTACCTATTTAACCTTTTTCCCCTTGTTAATTCTGATTCTTAATCGCTGCATCTTTCCCTAGATTATTATGTATTCTCCCTATCTCTAATCACTAAGGATTTTGTTCTTCGTTTTACTGTTTTTAATTTTTTATTGCTCAGTGTAATCATTTGTCATTTGCTTTGTGAAACACTTTGTGTAACCTGGTTTTAAACGTGCTATATAAATACATTTGTATTGTACTGTATGCTAAGCTAGCTGTTAACCCAGAGTGAAAGCAGCCAGATCCTGAACTTCAACAGGTAACAAGCAGATAAGCATTTAGTCTGCAGCCTCCCCTTTTTGTGCTTGTTTTTATCTTTGCTTTGTGTGGTCAGCTTTGTATTCTAAGTGAAAGAGCTTAGATGTGCATCCTCATTAGCAGTTTCTGTTGGTGTTTGGGGTTGTAGCCTCAGGTTTATGTTAAATGGGGATTATGAGACTGTTTCAGCTATTTTTACAGAGTACCGTATTTTCACGACCATAAGGCGCACTGTGCTAAAAGGCGCAGTCTCAGTTATGTGTGCCCTTACTGTATTTAACACACACATAAGGCGCACTGGATCATAGGGCGCATACAAGTACCGTATGAGTATTTAAAAATAAAGCGGGAGCAAACCTGAGTTCGGTACCTTACTCACATTTCTATTACCGGTAATCGTCATCATCAACAACACACAAGCATACAAGTGTGCGTATTTAAAAATAAAGCAGGAGCAAAACAAAGTTTGGTACTCACATTTTTATCATCAATCAAACCCATCGAAGTCCTCATCCTCTGTGTCTGAATTGAACAGCTGCGCTAAATCTCCATCAAACATGCCAGGTTCACTTTCTTCACTGTCAGAGTCACTTTCCGTGCCGTGCGGCTCCTCGGAAATGATGCCGGCTTTTGCGAAAGCTCGAACAACAGTGCCAGCAGACATGTTAGCCCAAGCATCTACAATCCATTGGCAAATTGTGGCGTAACTCGCCCGGCGCTGCCTTCCACTCTTAGTGAAACTGCGTGGAAAAAACCACCTGGTCTCCTTACATACACCTCCCTCAGCCAGTCTTTCATCATTTCCTCATCCATCCAGCCCTTTTCATTTGCCTTAATGATGATTTCTGCTGGAAACTTCTCTTTAGGCAAAGTCTTTCGCTTAAAAATCACCATAGGCGGCAGTTTCTGTCCATTAGCATGGCAGCCAAGCACAACAGTAAAAGAAGACTTTTCATACCCCGTTGTGCGTATCGCTACCGTGCTGGTCCCCTTCTTCTCCACAGTGTGACTCACCGGGATGTCAAAAGTGAGCGGGACCTCGTCCATGTTTGTGATGTGGCTGGGCTGGATGTTTTTGTCGCCGATGTGTTTGCTGCAGTAGGAGCGGAAGATGGCCAGCTTTTCCTTATAATCCGCTGGAAGTTGCTGCGCTACCGTAGTCCTGGTCCGGATGGAAAAATGGCACCGTTTCATAAAAAGTGAAAGTGAAACTGCTTTTAGCCGAATGGTGACCGTCGAAACGCTTCTCCCGCTCGCTCTTTGCTCGATGATCCACCGCTCGAGTCTTTCCTCCAACTCGGGCCACCTCGCCTTATGTCCGCGGAAACTCAGCTGCGTTTTCTTGACCTGCCGGAGCTTGTTTTCCAGCTTCCTCCATTTGCGAACCATCGATTCGTTAATCTTAAATTCTCTCGCCGCTGCTCGATTTCCATGTTCCTCCGCGTAGCTGATGGCCTTCAGTTTAAACTGTGCTTCGTAAGCGTGTCTCTTTGCCATTTTCATGGTTGTTAAAACAACAATGTCCTGCATAATGCACATACTTGTTCTTTTATACAGGTATGTGCGATTGTCCCGGTATATACGATCAACGCCCACACTTCACCCTTTAACGTTCTCATGGTGTTCTCTACTACGTCCTCCTTACAACACATAGGGCGCACTGCGCTATAGGGCGCACCGCACTTTTTGAAGAAAATCTAAGACTTTTAAGTGCGCCTTATGGTCGTGAAAATACGGTAACAGAAAAGTAATGTAACGAGTAGTATAACAAATTACTTTCTCCTGGGAATAATTAAGAAACGTACTACATTACTTTAACGAAAAGTGTTCGGTGTAATATATGTAGTAATGACTTTTGAGTGGAGACTCCAAAACTTACCACAACAAAGACGGGAAATGCTTCAACAGACATTTGAATCGATCGTGAATCACTAAATTATCAATTTCCATTCCTACACATGTGTCAAGTCGATATTCAGTTCAGAATAAGAAAGAAATAAGGAAATCGCAATAAGAAATTCTAACAGTTCATTTACAGTTAGCAGAATATTTCCAGTGTGGAAATTGTCCTAACAAATGAAGCTGCTCCACCTTCCAACCATAAATGTTTCTCAGTCAGTGCCTACATCCTCTGTTTGAGTCACCCCATCAAGCTCCATCAATTCAAATCCCTGAAAACAATCACAGGTACACCTCATGTGAACCATATCTCACCTTCAACACTAAAGACGAACAGTCTGATATATGGTACAGAAAGCTCTGGCTTCAGCGTCATATCTGGAAAAACTGCTTTTAGTTATTGTTGCTAGCTTATAAATGACAAATGCAAAATGACTCAGCATTTATTGCTTTGGTAATACCATTAATTATTTTTAATTAACAAACCTCACAAACATGTGAGAGTGGTGGTGTTTGAATGCTAATTTGTTGTAGCACAGGATAAAAGTTGTGGTCAGTAAGGCAAAGTTGCAACAGTTGACTATATGCAGTAATTGTTTAAAGTACAGTTTGAGACTCTATCCTGTCAAAATTCACATACAAAACAAGTATAAATGTCATATAAAGGAAAGTATCTGCTTCATGACAGCCTCTGCAGCTGCTGCGTTTTTTAGATTCTATAAATAGAATGCAAAAAATCTAATATGTGCTCATGTGTATTAAGTTTCAAATGAGTGACATGGCCAGATCTACAAACATGCAGTCCATGCAATATCTGCAGCAGACTTGGACTAAAGAAGGTTTTTTTTTCTTGAGTAATAACAGAACTTTGGGAGGAAGCCATTATATTTTGTGCAGCATCTTCATTTCATCGTTGTCTTGCCAGTTGTTTTCCATTCTTGGCAGGAAAAAATGAAGCTTTCCAGGCAGCTTTTAACCCACAAGAAAAGACAGTTAAACCTGTTGTATTGCAAGATGGAAATAAACAACCTGTTGCCACCAACAGTCGGTGTTATGTTGAAAATAAATTTTGCATGGTTACTTAACAAAATCCATCAAATTCATCACTGACATAGCCAATCGACGATTTTTAAACAGTAGCTTGCATGTGAGCTGTACTGACTGTGCGATGTGCTTTTGTGTCACAGTGAAACTGATAAACACGTTCTTGCATTGCTGTGTTCGATGTTAAGTCTAACATTTCAGTTGTTTGGAGTTCTTGCACTGATTAATCTGTGCGGTGATAGAATAGGGTAGGGGTGGGGAATCGTCCAAATGGCCCAGGGGAAGAAGCTGTTAAGTCTGGAGGCGTGGGACCTGAATGACCTGAGTGCTCTGACCAGAGGGTAGCGGATCAAACCAGGTGGTGGTCGGGGTACAAGGGGTCACCTGTGATGGCCCTTGTTTTACTGAGAAGGGAGGATGTGGTGATGGCCTTCAGGAGTGGCAGAGGGCAGCCAATTAGTTTATTGTTACTCTCTGCACAGCCTTCCTGTTCTCAGTTCTGGCCCCTGCATACCAAACACCCAGGAAGTGGGAGAGCACGCTCTCCACTGAGGAGCGGTAGAAGGCCAGAAGCAGCATCTGGTCCAGGTTGTTCTTCCTGAGGACACGCAAATGCAGCTGCTGCTGAGCCTTCTTTACCAAGGTAATGGTGCTGTGGGTCCAGGTGAGACCAGCTGAGATATGAGTGGCCAGAAAAGGTGGAGACAGGTTTCACCCATTCTCCCTTTATAGGGGAGTGGTCCTGTCTGTGTCTCCTGAAGTCCATTATTAAATTTAAGTATGTTCAGCTTCAGCAACGGTGGGAGCCCAACCATGTTTGTGTCATGGGTTGGTGTGCATACATGTGTATAGGACATATAGTAGGGGGCTGAGAACGCAGCCCTGTGGGGATCTGGTGCTGAGTGACAGTGGGGGGGGGAGAGGTGAGGCTAGTTGGTGAGGGTAATCTCTTAAAGCTGGTGGTGGTATTTTTTTTATTTTTAAATCCATAATCGTGAGGATTGGCCGTACTAAATGAGTCTTGTATAGTTACATGTGTTGTGATGTGGAGTAACCAGTATCTGCTGTACGATGTTAAGTGTTAATGAGGAAATCAGAACCTGATGTTATCTAATACTTCATGTTTGAGGACTACGGTTTATGACAGTTGAGAAAAAACGAGTACGACTACATAAATGGCCCGCTGTGCTGTTTTGCTCTTTGAAATGGTGAGAGAGACAATAAGAGGCAGTGTTTGAGAGAAATGCCTTCATTACATTTAGCTCTTAATGCAGCAACAGGATGAGCAGATGAAGAGGCTGCCATGGAATATGGCCTTTTTAGAAGTGCTGCAACAAGATTATGATTGTCTATCGAGCAAAAACAAAAGTGTTCTCATGCTTTTATTGCTTCTATTTTGTCAAATTTCCAGACAAAGTTGCAGGAAATTGGATCCTGTGTGTCAGACAAACTGAGTTAACATTATTTTGGGCTTTATTGCTTTTGGTTATGTGTGTGTTCATGTGTACTTGAGAGAAAGTACAGCACCCTTCTTCTAGCCTCTAAATACGTGGATATGCGTGCATGCATTAATATAGCGGCGCTTGAGAGAAAATGTGTGTGCTGCACCTGGTTATTTGTCTGTCTAGGCTTGCTAATTAGTCTGAAATGACCACTCTCAATCATCATCAGGCTGAGAAAGCGTTAGTAGGGAGTAAGAAAGACAGAAAGTAACAAAGCCTCACATCATTTGACAAGAGTCTGACAAACGAGGGGTGGAACTGGAAAAGGGAAAAGGACGCGAGGTGAATTAAAAGACGAATTGAGTGACCCAGAGCCTCTGTAAGAATAAAGCGCAGCAGCCTGCTGGACCAGAGTTCAAAGTCTGCGTCGGTTAGATATGTCTGAGTCTAGAGAATTCCTGCATGAATATGTTTTACTGTAACGCTCTTTGCCATGATGCATAATAACGCCTTTTATCTACCCTTCATTTTCTCGTCAAGCCTCTTTTTCCCTCTTTTTGCTTGTCTTTCATTCTCTCTTTTTTTTTAATCGTCTATCTTCCTTTTGTTCTGTCCTTCTTTTTAATTTCCTCCTCATTGAATATTCAGTTCAGCAGCCAGCATCTCCAGCTCTCTGCTCTTGGCTTTGATTTCCTTTCTCAACGTGGGAGTTGAAGAAGTTGCTGCCACATCAGCAATTATCCCCCTCCCTCTTCAGTTCTCTCAACTCTTTGCCTTTCTCGTGTTTCTTGGCACATTAACTATATTAAGATATTAGAGGAAAGGTCAATTCAAAGTCACTGTGCATTTATTTTTAATTAAGATCTCATAAACTACATACAGCCATGCAGTTGACCGCACTGAATTCATTTCCCTCGCTCCATCTGCTGATCAAATTACCTTGATTAAAAAAATATATAAAATATAAAATATATTTTTTAATTGTTCCAGTCATTGCTTCCTCTTGCACTTCCTAACTGAACCACTTTCTTTTGCTTTCTGCTCCCTTCCTCGTTGTTTACGCTTGCCTGTCTCTGTGGTCCTCGGCACCACAAACACACGCCGCAGTAAACAATCCACCTCTTCTCCTCTGGCCACGCAGGGTTTGTTGCGTGCGTGTCCGTAAAATAACCACTGGCAGGCAAATACTACTAAGCAGTGCAGAGGACATGCTTTCCCTTGTAATATGGCAGATAATGATTGTAGTAATTGTCAGGGTGTGCATGTGTTCTGATAAAACGTGTGTATGTTTATAGTACAGTATGCTTTGATGTTGGTGTAAAGAATGTGTCTAAGCGGCACATTTTCCAACTGAATCTAGCCATTTTGTGCTGTGTGTGTGATGAAGTGTACTCGTGAGTGTGTGTGTGTGCATGCACTCTGAGGAGTTTGGTTTTGTGAGCACGTCATAAAATAATTTTAAGGTGATTATAATTGTGCAGCGAAGCATACAGTGAGTGATTGAGAAGTAAGCATATGAATAAGAATGAGGGATGTAGCTGTGTGTGTGAACGCCAGGGGAGAATCTCATTCATGTGAGTGGGAGAGTGAGTGGACGCTATTTATGATAACAGGAAGTAAGCTTATCATGATAATCATGACAGCTGCCATTTTTATTTCAGTTTTTATGTACACTAAGGACTGAGGTCTCTGAATAATTTTCTATATTTAGTCAAGTCATCCTGTCTAATAAAAATATATGGATGAGAACATGAAAGCGTTTGGTTATTAATTATGAATGGAGCTGTTGGTAGTAGCCATTAGCATCGAGGCTGTAAGGAGGTGCAAGACAAAAAGGCTTGAGCTTAAAATGTGCCTTACAGGCAGAGTCGCTTCATCACTTACTCAGGCATGTTTGTTTTCATCCCTGTTGTGTTCTTCATATTTTTGTTGTTCATCCGATGTTTACGAATCTGGTAGATCCACTACATTACTGTGCCATTAAACGAATTTATGTCAAAATACTTAACAGACGTGCCAAATGTGGTGGGGTTTTTTTTTTCTGCTACGCATCAATTTGCATATGTACTTTGTGCGCTTGATGCTTTTATGCTGTGTCACACGTTGCAGTTGTTTTTGTTGCTACAGGGTTTAGAAGAGAGGTCAGCTCGGGGAACACGTCCTATTACAGATGCATTTTCTAAGACTGCATCAGCAGTGAAAAGTTGAGTCATTTTTGTGTAAGATTAACTGTTATAGCACGACGTGTAGGAGTGAAGGGGCACAGCACCTCCACGCTTTTATGACCCATTGGTCCAGTGGACTGGATGCCACATGTGTGATAAGAATGTGTAGCCGGGTTTAGTGTGAAATCACTTAAAATGTGTTTGTATTTGATATGTTCTTCACAGAAAATGAGCGAGAGGCAAAGGATTTTGCTCATCAACTTACCTTTATGCGTTTGCTTCCATCCTCCCCACAACTCAGACACATAAGCAGATTGTGGGCATATTTCATATTTAGTTGGATCCTAAAAAGAATCTGCTGCTTATATTCTCACTATTAAACTTTACCCGCATATACTAAATGGATATGGATGTAGACTACAATATTAGCAGTTATATGCTATCGGTTTGTATCTTAAAGTAATGCCTGCTTTTGTGTCCTTGTGGTGTTTGTCATGGTTTCTGTCTTTAGATTTTCTTGTTCACATTTAAGAGACAAATTAGAAGTTGCGCTACACTTCCTGCACTATATCACTGTCCTCTACATGTATGAGGACTGCACAGCCATATGAGCGCCACCATTTAAACCCAAGGCTGGAATTATTAGAACTGTATTTGCATGAATTACCATAGCTTAAATGATAAATTAAACTGTAATTTCCATACATTTTGTCCAGTAATCCCCTTTGGATTCATCCAAAGCCTTTCCCCGGGGCTCAGGGCTTCTGAACAAAGTCTTCTAAAACACGTGATGAAGACCAGAGGAGTGCGCATCAGAGGGAGGCATTTAGTGGTTAGGCCTTGGGACAGACATGCGTCTGGGGGATGGGAGCGGGTGGGGACCTGGGGGCCATACGTCAGTCTTCCCCCTAAGCTGGAGATGCAAGTGACTGCTTTTTCTTTCTCCTTGGCTTTAAATGTTGTCTGCCACCAAAGAGGAGCAGCAAAAGCGGCTTGGCTCTCGCTGAAGACTTACTAATGAAGATGTCAGTTTCATTTCTGACTTCACTGCGCAGTCATGAACCACAAGGGATTTGTCAAGCACTGATTCACTTTGTGTGACATACTGTACATTCGACCCGCTGATGCTTGTGTGAAAAGGTGCTGGAGCGTTGTCTGTTTGAACCAGCCAATCGCAGGTCATGTTTGTCAATATTGTTAGGTTGTCACACCCACACACCGACTAGCAAAATAGATGCCAAGCTCTGCTGCTTGCATTCAAATGATTCACCAGCTTGTTAGGCAGAGATCTGTGAGTGGAATATAATGGGCTGAAATGACAGATGAAATCCCTTCCAGCTACACGTAAAGGAAGCTTTGC
Organism: Maylandia zebra; assembly: GCF_041146795.1. Classification (NCBI taxonomy): domain Eukaryota; kingdom Metazoa; phylum Chordata; class Actinopteri; order Cichliformes; family Cichlidae; genus Maylandia; species Maylandia zebra. The sequence continues at coordinate 43,131,031 of NC_135169.1, read as the reverse complement.
TGCCTCGCTGTGCTGTCTGGCATACAGCAGGCCTAGCTACTGAGCAGATCATATATTTAATCAGCTTCCACATAAATTGTCTCAAATGCCTCTGCTTGTGTCAAGAAAGATATTTCTTACACGCGAACACAAGAAACATAAATGTCCATACATTAAAAGGAAATTGAGTGTGCTCTGAGCAGTGGGTTTAATTAGAAATATTTCCCTTTTCGCTTCGGTATAGAGAGGAATCCCCTGAGACTTTGTGCGACTGGATTTCATCCTTGATTTGTCTAAAGAAAATTCCACCAGTAAGGTTACCAAATTTCACAAAAATGTCACAGGTCCCTGAATGCATCGATGTATGCGTCTGAGAACCATGTGTGCTTTCTTATTTTTCTGCAGAACTAAAATAATTAGCTGTGGCACTGACGGTAATAACACGAGCTGTATATTAAAAGGATAAGACCAGTGATGCTCCTTTATTCTAAAGACGGACCAAAGGACGTCATTGACAGATCCATCTGATCAGCTTTACCTGTGACATCACTGTTTGCTATAGACATCAATTTGTCAACAAGTAAAATCACATCAGAGAGGAAAATGTTGCGCTGACGTGCTCCTTTGTGATGAGTGTGGACAGTGTAGCTTTGAGTAGCTGCTGTATGCAGCGGCCTGCTTCAATAAACGCTCAGTAGATAATCAAATGCATTTTAATCTGCAGCTCAATAAGAAGAAAGTCTCACGTCTTCATGAGTAAACTCTGGGTTGAGCTTGACTTTTCTTAGTTTTTAGTTAAACCGACCTTTGTTTCTTGTGCTTTCTAAAATTCTCCTTCTAGTCACCATCCTTTTCTTTCCTCATCCTTTTTTGTGACCCTATTGCCTCCGTTTGCTTCTCTGAATGTGCTGCTCACCATTAACTCATCTGCACATAATTCATTTTGTTCTTTCTCTGCCCCGCTCTCCTCATTCTTCTCTTTCACGCTGTATTTATTGCATATCGTTTTTCTAGCCTTTGTACTCTCTCCTTATTGTTGTTGCCTCCATTTTATTCTGCCAAAGCTCATATTTTATACTTATCACGTTATCTGGCTGGTCTGACTCATGGCCCCGTGTCTCGGTGTATATCTATCTCTTTGTCTGTTTGTACGGTTTCATAACTCTGTTTACATGCGCCGTTTGCTCGCTTCCTCTTGGATATCTTTGAGTGTGACACACATGATGGATTTTTAACTACATGTGTATTTAGTATGTTGACTTGCATAGCTGTGGCTGTGATTGCGTGGGTGTTTGAGGGAGGTGGGTTATTTATCTGCGTCTTTCCTCCCTGTCTCGATTTGTGACTTCAACTGTGCAATTTTCCGAGTGAGGGAACTTGGATTGCCTTTTATCAGCCCTGTATGGACTTCTGCATTTTTGTGGTGTTTTTCGTGTGTCTGCTGGTGTGGTTGTGTTGTTTTCCATGTACATCTTTGGAGACTTTAAGAGAAATTTAATTTAAATTTAAGTTCAACCCCTTGAAATGCACTATTCCAGTTTCTTTCTTTCTTTTTTTTTTTTTTCTTCCTAGGCAGGTAGATATATAATTATATTTTCACCATAATTCTGCAGGGTAGCAGGATACAATTAGGTTGCTGAGCAACTCAAAAGGTGTTAATTGTATAATTTTCATCTATCTAGAAGAAGCTGATTATAGGTGATCCAATATCAAAATATGTTTCTAAATTCCATTAATTAAAACCCCCCAAAAGTGCTTGAAAGTCAGGTTTCATCCATGTCATATTGACTGACTGACTAATTGTACTTGGAAAAATAAGAGTAGAAGACTAGGCTTAACTTTCAAAGGTCTCAAAACACATGTTGCATGATTGCCTTTTGCTTTGAGACGAGGTACCTGGAATACAGATAAGAGTGAAGCACACAGGATAAACATGTTCGAGTGTTGCGTAGGTGTATGAGGGATTTTTCAGGGTTCATGGGGGCTTGTGGGACTTTAGAGGGTTTTTTTTGCTGTTTTACCTTCAGGCTCAGTTTTGGGCCCAGTTCAAAGGGAATTTTGCAACTGGCAGAAGCCTACTTGATGATTTCATTGCAGCTTGTGCACTCATTGTAGACCTTGTTGATGGTGATATTTACTTAATATCACCTTATTTAATGTTTAAGGGTTATTTTAGGATGCAGATTTGCAAATTGAGAGCTTAAAATAAAATTTAGGTCTGCGGGTAGGTTTCATTTCAAACCAGCAGTGTTGAGTTAATATTAAGCTGTGGACACAGACATCAGGTCAATATCCAAGTCTAATCACCTCCACAGTGTCTCAGAGCAGATCAATTTTACACATGAGTCTAGATCTTATGCTCAGAGCTCTTACTCCTGTTAGATCCCGTGAAAGCCTTGAAATGTAGCGCAGTGCAAATATAAAGTTGAGATACAAGTCAAGTGTAAATGAGGACTTGCATGAGTCCATGAGTCTGCTGCTTCCATGCTGTCTCAGAGTTTTAATTATCGGTGATTTCAGATCAGTCTTTGGATAGCTCATGGGTCAAGCAGTAAGATCATGTTGAGTTCATCTTAAGTTAATAAAGCATGTTGTAAGGACAAAGCTGCCATCCCAGCCGTGTTTGTTAGAGATGTTGGATTTCTTGTAGTTAAAAGGGAAACGAAGCAATGTCTGTCTGTTTGCCTTCAAGGCAAAACATCTGCTTGGGCCTGCATAACATTTCATGCATACAATTCAGCAATATAAGCTGTGCAGGCTGACTGTAGTTGGGGGTTGACCTGACTGTTCAGTTTCTCAACTGCAGATACATTAACAACGATTCATTTCATAAATTGTTAGCTCTTTTCAAAACCTCTGCCAGAAGGTGCTGTTTTTAAACTATTTGAATCCACTTTTATTGCTTGCTTTTCCTTTTCATAAAAATGATCCATTTTTCTTTTTCATTGCCGTTTACACAACTCCCTCTTTGACTGAATTACTTCTTGCTTTGTGTAATTAAAAATAAATATATAAATGTCCTGCGGCTTGCCTGGTACAATAATCATATGGACTTTATAAAAAACGACACAAAGCTTGATGACTAAAAGTGAAAATCTCAATCTTGCCTATAACCAGCCACGACATTACGGTGTGTGTCCAACTGTGTGACTGTCGGGGTTGCAGACTAATAAATGAGATGTGGGTGACATTGTTTTCTCAGAGGAATGGGGGAAATAAAAAAACAAAAACAAATTGCTAACAGTATTTGTGATTTATACTTGGGGAGCCTGTTCAAATATAGTCTCTGTGGAAATACTCGTGACAAACTTGACACTCCATTATCGAGACTGACAGTAATCATTACACTCAGTATATCTAACATCGCCAGTTTCCTATTTGCATTATGATGCATGTTTATTTTGTTCTACCTGCACAGGATGGACAGTCTGTTTGCATGACTGAGTTTTGGTGAAAGTAGCCGATGTCTTATTGTTACACCTGTGATGACGCTATTGTGCTGCTCTGGTGATTGAATGGAAGAAGCTAGTGTCATAGGTAGATGGTTGAAGACCATATTGTAGACTGTCTGAAAAATGCTTTTTAAAAATGTTTTGTTGGCACTTTTGTGTATTTGTTTCTCCCTGTGCCTGTCCTGTGTTTGCAGTTTCTCCCTTTGTCCCTTCTGTTTCTCCCTCCCCCCCCCCCTCTCTCCTTTTGGCTTTTCTCCTCTTGCTCCTCGCTGCCTTCTGGACACTAGTTAGTTTGCATTCCCCTCCTCACACTTCCATCTGCTTCATAACAAGGAAAGCAGGAATTAATTAATAGGCTCATAGTGAGACTTGAGAAGGGGGGGAGGGGGTGGTGGTGTATCTAATCAGTCTGGGTGTATTTTATGTGCGGGTGTATGCCATAGCAGCATGTTTGTCCATATTTTGACTCCTTGCCTTATCCTGCTCCACAAACTACATCTTTCTTTTTTTCAGTCTCTCCCCTCCTCATTTTTCCTCTTCCTGCATTATTGTGCAATATTTCCTCCCTCTTCCGTGTCCAGCCATGTTGATTGCATTTGAACTGGTCATTTTCTTTCAAAAAACTGCCAGTCAAATTAATGCCAAAACTGCATCCTCCCACCACAGGATTCAAATTCCTCATTTCTTGATCCCCCTCATCTCCTCATTGCTCCTGTCTGTCCATTTCTCACCTCCTGTACTCGAGCTCCGTGTTCTTTTCTTGTTTGCCGTCTAAAAATGTCTAATGAAAATCATACAAACCAAGATGGGAGGCTTGGTGGCTTCATTTCCCTCCTTTTCTGTCTCTTGCTCTTGTTTGCTTTTCTTTGATATTCTCTCTCGCTCCATTTACGTCATCTTTATTGTCCCTTCCATCAGTCCTTCATACTTTTCTCTCTTTGTCCTCATCTTTCTCTCTGTGGATCTCCTTTTCTTTCACGTCCTATTCGTCTTTTCCCCTCCTGATTTCTCTTGTTTCCTTTGTTTGTGTTTATCCCTTGGTCTATTCCCCTGCCATCCATTGCTAACACTTTATCTGTTACACTGTTTTTCAACATTTTTATTCCTGCAGGCCCCACTTGGAAGAATTTTACAGATTTTTTCCCCAGTCATTTAGACATGAGTTGAGGTGTGTGTGTGTTGACAATGTATGCACATTTAGTAGTCAAGAGTCTGTATTAGTTTTCCTGAAATGAGAAATAGATTTCTTGATTTGCGTGTTTTTTAACCGCTTGCCCTGAAGCCATCTTGAAAAATGAATTTACCGGAGACGTGGTTTGTGTGAACATGAACAGATATGCCTAGGAAACATGTGAGTACACCCTGAAATGGTGTGGACAAAAGCTCAGTTTGGCAATGTTTGCTTCAAAAGGGGCAAATGTTTTGCATGTGGCCACATGTGGGAAGGGAAGGGGCAAAAGACAAGAGGATAAAAGAACAGGACAGAAGATGGAAGCAGAAAATTACATCTAAAATATGTTCTATAAAAATGGCAGGATAGTGACGCAGTGGTTGGCACTGCTAAGACACAGCAAGAAGACAATGTGGTCAAATCAACCATCGTTCTGTGGAGTGTTTGTGGATTGTCTCTGGGTACTCCGGCTTCCTCCAACAGGTCAAAGACAGATTTAGTGGGGTTAAGTCAATTGGTGATTTTTGAATTGACACCAGGCATAAATGAGTATGAATGGTTGTGTGTCTGTATAGCCCTGTGACAGATTGGTGACCTGTCCAAGTTGTGTACCCCACCCCGCCTTCTTGGTATGTAGTATAGGCAGTGCAGTTACCTTTAACAACAATACAAGAACACAAGGGAAATATGGGCCAGATCACAGGTTCTAGATTGTAGGCGCCAACGTTGTCTGACAACAGGGCTCGCACACAATAGGTGTGAACAACAAAAAAGCCTTTATTAACAGTTATCAAAGTTTAGTAGATTGTGCACAGTTAACCAAAAGTGGAGCGCGTTCTTGTAAATAAAATAAACCCACAAATAGTTGAGCCAAGGATTAGGGATGGGTATTGATAAGATTTTCACGATGTCGGTTCTGTTTAACGATTCGATTCTTTAGATTCTTTTTAAAAAGGAGAACACTAAAGTCGATTAGCTTAGAACTTTGTTTTATATCTTCTCTTTGAACAAGATAGAAATTTAGGAGTAACATGGCCTTACAAACCCAACAGTGAGATCTTAAGAGATCCACAGCCTACGGCTCTTCAATGGGGTGTCGCAGGGTCCCCGGGGAAAAAAATTGTAAATGTAAAATAGTAAAATAAATATTCTTCTGTAGCAATAACCAAGTATAACATAAATTATTCTGTAGCAATTACACAAGAATATCCAGTAATGTCCCTGCCTACAATCGAACACATTCACTTACCGAAAATCAGGGGCATCTGCTGTGGCAAATGGGTGCAAGCCTTTGACCACAAACTTAGACGAATGTCACCGAGCAGTGACTATCCTGGCCTGAAAGGAGACGCTACCGGTAGACTGCAGCGAGAACTGCCAGCATCTGAGCCAGACTCTGTCTGTCTCTCTCATCATGGTCGCCTAAATGCACAGTAATGGCAGGTTTTGTAATAAGGCAGATCGCGCTAACATAATATGCACTGTTAGTTGATTATTTACCTGCCGCATTAACGGGAGAGGACGTGCAAACGTTACCGCTGCTGCTGGGTTGAGATTCACGAGTCCGGAGCGGAATTAAAAACTTCATTTAAAACTAAAAATGCAAAAGACAATAAATGTCCTTAAGACCCTCCAAGGGTTAAAGCAAGCAAACAAACAAACAAACTAATTAACAAACAAACAAACAAACAACAGTATATAAAATCAAAACACATAAAATCAGAACAGTAGATAAAATCAGTAGTTAAAATGTTAGTTTTGAAATTTAAGCTTAAAAGTGTGGATTTGGTGCTTTATTCAAATGCAGCTGAGAACAGGTGAGTCTTCAACCTGGATTTAAATAAACTGAGTGTTTCAGCTGATCTGAGGCTTTCTGGGAGTTTGTTCCAGATATAAGGAGCATAAAAGCTGAATGCAGCTTCTCCGTGTCTGGTTCTGACTCTGGGAACTGATAAAAGACCGGATCCAGATGACCTGAGGGATCTGGAAGGTTCATACTGGGTCAGGAGGTCATTGATGTATTTTGGTCCTAAACCATTCAGAGCTTTATAGACCAGCATCAGAACTTTAAAGTCTATCCTCTGACGGACAGGCAGCCAGTGTAAAGACCTCAGACTGGACTGATGTGGTCCACGTTTTTGGCCTTAATGAGGACTCGAGCAGCAGAGTAGTTGTCTGACTGATTGTTTAGGTAGACCTGTAAAGATGCTGTTACAGTAATCAAGCCTACTAAAGATGAATGCATGGACTAGTTTTTCCAGGTCCTGTTGAGACATCAGATCTTTTATCCTTGATATATTCTTGAGGTGATAGTAAGCTGACTTTGTTATTGTCTTAATGTGTTTTTCTAAGTTTAGGTCTGCATCCATCACTACACCCAAATTTCTCGCCTGGTTTGTGGTTTTTAGGTGTATAGATTGAAGTTCTCTGGTGACCTGTAATCGTTTTTCTTTGGCGCCAAAGACTATTACCTCAGTTTTGTTTTTGTTTAGCTGGAGAAAATTGTGGCACAACCAGTCATTGATTTCCTCAATGCATTTACCAAGAGCCTGTACAGGGCCTTGGTCTCCTGGTGACATTGTGATATATATTTGTGTGTCATCTGCATAGCTGTGATAGTTTATTTTGTTGTTCTTTATAATCTGTGCCAGTGGGAGCATGTAAGTTTCATATGACCAGACTAGCCGTTTCTCCTTGTTGCTAGGTATGTACGTTGGATGTAAGGGCTGCTGAGCAAACAGACATTACGATGATATAAATCCTTTCCTCTTACACTCGGCTGGAAAACTAATGTATATTTACCTGAAAGTCAAATAATTTAAGCTCGTTTCTTATTTTTCTGCCATGCTTTGATTTTGCAACAAATTCTTTATTAAAGCTTTCCTGCCTTATGCACTGCCACCTCCTCTTTTCCTCCCTGTCTTATCTCCTTCCCTGTTTTACCATTATCTATCCCTCACCCTGAGTCATTCCATTTTACTCACTCCCTCGCTCCCTTCTCAATTCGACATGGACATCCTCCTTCTTATCCCACTCGTTCCACACTCTAATTTATCCATCTTATCCCTCTATCCTTCCTTCCCTCTCCAGTCCCAACTACCATTATCTATCCCTCACCCTGAGTCATTCCATTTTATTTTACTCACTCCCTCGCTCCCTTCTCAATTCGACATGGACATCCTCCTTCTTATCCCACTCGTTCCACACTCTAATTTATCCATCTTATCCCTCTATCCTTCCTTCCCTCTCCAGTCCCAACTGCCCCCCCACCCCCCCGTACTCCCTCCCCACCCCCCCGTACTCCCTCTGCCACCTTCACGTCCTTCCACCTCCTCTTTGCCTTCATTCCTTTTCTTTTGAGCAAGGCCAAATCCAATCTTTTCCACACTCCCACTTTTCCCACTCGTTCTTTCAGTCTTAGTATCCAGCTTTTTATCCTTTACCATACTCCCACTCTTTCTCCTTCCACTCGCTTCATTTCTCACCCTCCTGCCTTAAACATTAGAAATATAGCTGTCATCTTGTCTGGTTTTTAATTTCTTCCATCCGTATGGTTCTTCAGAGTGAAGTTGTGCATTTTCTTTGCCTTCCTTGTATTGCTCCTTCCCCGTTTTCTGGTCTCCTACGGCCACAACAAACTGCTTCATCCTCTCGCTATACTATATTCTTTCTATCTTCCACTTTTATTTCCGGGCGCACAGCCACCCCCTTCTCCCCTGCTAACGAGCTCTGAGTGAAGCGACTGAAAATGATATGCAATTAGTACTCAGCCTTCATGGCCTCTGTGTGCGCGCGTGCACATGTGACAGATTGAGACGAAGTTCTCCGCGCTTGCAGCTCGATGCCGTGCTCTCAGGTACAAGAATGAGGCTAATGTACTTTCCACGTGCAATGTGATGATGTAGGAATGTGTTTGGTAAAGGTAAGTAATATGAGTGTGTCCATAATAACAAAAGGGAAAGGCAGAAAAATAATCATATGCTGGCAATGTCCATATAGATTATGAACATATTTAAGAATTTAATGGGGAGAAGTGGGTTTGTCTGTCACAGGTCAGTACATTATACATCCTCTATGATCTCGCTGCACCTTGGCACTGTAACAGAGCGTAACTCAGAGCAGACGTGATGATTCATTTTAATAGAATTACATTTTAATGAAACCTTCATTGTACTCTTGACTCTGGAGATGACCTGCAGTAATTTTAGGATGATATTTAGGATGAGTTTCACGGGAACAAATGTAACAAAACAAATGGCAAAGCAGCCAGATGCATGTAGTTGTGGTGTAACACTAGTAGTGGCATGTAGGACCCGTTAGCGCTACTTTGTGCCTTCTTTGGCACAAAGGGGTGCATGCATAAAAACTGGTCCTTCGTTACGGTCTTTCTCTTCCTCTTTCTACCACCTTAAACTTGAAATTGAAGATAGGAAATGAGTCCTATGTCTACTTTCTTACTGTGAAAAGATTGCTGCCATTGATCTATGTATAATTACCTTTAGCTACAGTAGGAGGCCTGAAGGAAAATATGGGATCAGATGGGTTCTAGATTCGTAGGAGCCAACGGTGTCTGACAACAGAGGACTTGTACACAATAGGAATGGAAAATTCCACAGTATATCAGGTATATATTAGCCTACAGCTATGGCTTGTTAAAGGCTCTAGATCCAAAGTACCAGGCAAATTAATTTAGTCATGTGTCATGAAATCAGGTTAAACTAAATAATTGGGATTTGTTAGTACATAATCTAAAAGTTTCCTGAACCCTTTTATAAGATGTACATGGCCATACTGCACTGATTCAGCATTTCCAGTGCAGGATATCTTGAGGAAAGGAACTGGCTCCATTGTCTTTGAGAATATTTTACTCCATCAAACATGACGTTTAGATAAAAAGACGTTAAAGTCGACACGGTTAACGGTGATGTCTTGTTAGGCTGCAGCTAAATCCTCTCAGGTTGAGTGTGTTGGACTGATAAGACGTGAGCTAGCTTGGATAAACAATATGCGCACAGTCTTGACCTCGACTTCAGATGAAAGGGTTTACCTCATCTTTGAAGTTTCTCGGAGGGAGACATGGTAAGTTCAATTGGAGTTTAGACTTTTTGCGAAGACTGCAAGAGCCGATTTGTCTTGGTGTCTTTAATGTAGAGCTTTAACGCCGGAGTGTAGAATGCGGATTTGGCTATCAGGACTTTTCCTTCCAAACATAAGGCCAGTGACTCTTTAAAAGTCAATGCTTAGATTCCACAAGAAAATGTGCGTTTAGCCATCAAAGCTGAAATATAACACGGTATGAAGACAGACCTCCATACTTCAGATATTTCTTGGGTGTCTTTGTCCTGGTGAAACACGGTTTATGCTGCTGGTCACCAAAAAAGCTTTTGTTATACTGAAATCTGACTTGCACTTTGTGATAGTAGCAGTCATTAATGAATCCAGCTAATGCTGGAAATGCCCTATGATTGAACCTTTATGTTGTTCCATAGTTGATAAAGTGTGTGTCTTATTTATATCTCTAGTAGACTGGTGTTTCAGAGTTGGTCTAAGTGTTTACAGGCAACTTAAGTAGCCTTAAGTGAGGTTGTTGCACAATCGTAGAAGTAAAGGCCAAGTAATGTATTTGGCATTTGGGTTCTGACAGCATTTAAAAAAAAACAAAAGGCAATTCTGGCAGGGATGATAAATAAACTTGTCAGCTGAAACGGAGCAGAACAGATCCAATATTGGACTGGGTATGTTGAAGGATTTATACATTCTTGGTGTTTTCAGGACAAAAAATATTGGATGTATTGAAGGTATGGCCTTGAAGTCAGAATAATCCGTACTCCAGAATTATTGAAAGAGTTGAGTACAAATAACCATTTAGTAAAAATCTGTGAAAATATTCATGTTTTTAGATGCAAAAATGTACCACGTACACAGATAGTTTGTTGTCATTAATAAAGGTGGAAAGGACTTGCATTTCTACAGCTACAAAGTTTGCTCAAGGTAGAGTTCGTTCCCTCTCGTTGGCTTAGTGTATAAAAGAAAAGAGCAGGCAGCTTTGTATTGCATTGCATTTGTTGTAATCATTTGCTAAACTGGGGAATATGCTGTACTACACCTAAAAACAATTGACAAGTGCCTTAAGGCAGGTGGTGAATAATGTCTGAATGCAGTCTAAAGTTGTTGTACTGTGGTGGGTTCGAGTCTGAACCTTGTCATCATTTTCAGTTTGTTGTGCTTACTTGAAACGAAATAATTTAATCAAATTTCCACCATCTAATTGACAAAGAACAAACCGCAGGGTAGTGCTGCAACTCAGGAGTACCTAGTTTGGTGGGCTCTAGGCGAAATATAATTAAACTGCTATTTGTAGCCTGCCTGCTGTGCTCGGTGCATGAAGAGTACTTGCATTGGAGAGTGCACACACAATATGCAGAAAAGAGGGCGTAGAGGTCAACCACTTGTGTTTTTTTTCTTTCTTTCTTTCTTTTTTTTCTTTTTTAAATTGGCAGACTTTTATAAAATTACATGTTGGCCATGGGTAAATGGATCTGGTCACTTTTTGGCAAAGTTTGCAGTCTTACTAAGCCGAATGTAGTAAAAATGAGTAGATGTGTGAAAAGGCAGTGGCAGCTATCCTTGGCACAGCTGCATTAGTGCAACACATAATACACACGTCACATTAAAGAGAAACGGTCTGAATTTTGCGCTGTCAAAGTATCAGACTTTTGTTTGACAGATAAATTTGTAGAACTTTAAAATATTTATTTTACATGATACATTCATTGTCAATTAGTTTAAAAAAAGATTAGCACCGTAGTGAAGTCGTGCTCCGAGGACGAACAGCAGCATCTCCTGGGCTTCGCTCAAATACCTCAACTGTACTAGTGTGAGTAACTTTTAAAGTGTGTATGTGAGGGGAGGGGGGAGTAGCTGCAGTGTCAGAAAAGTAAATGCTTTTAGTGGCTGTTACCTTACTTTAGCCATGAAGTGTGTCGGTGTAATCTGAGGCTACGCTAAAGTATCAGGTGTAGAAGCAGAGAGCTGCGACGGGCTGCAGAGTGTGTAACCGGGCTGCTTAAGTAGCAGGTCAATTTTTAAACTTTATAATTTTGTTGATGCTGCAATTTCTGGGCTCCGCATACTTTTAGTTGTGTATATAGGAACAGAACATTACTGTACAGAGAACTTCCAGATTATATTTCTCGCATTGAACCATAAAGCACAAACGATGAGATTGAGGAATATTAATAATCCATTTATTAATTATGCATACCCATAACCCATATTTTTTCCAGTTACAAAGTATATATTCAACCTGATTTTATGTCCTAGGCTTGCAAATGAGTCCTGCATTATATATGTAGCATGTATATTATAGTAAAGATGGTTATGAGATTCTTAAACAAGAGAGAAGAGAGAAAGGACACAAAACATCAAATAGTGACGTTTAGACAAACAGCATTTCCGTTTGGATATTTCTTGATCTTTCACTCCCTGCTTTAGTCTTATTACCGCAGGTCATTCTCAGACCGTGAGATTATTTGAAAGTGTGGAAATGTGGATCTGTAATCTATTTGAGTCGGAGCTTTCAGGACATATTATACAGCTAGCTGCATCATTCCTAACCTGAAGTTCTTAGCTATCAAACTCTCGTCCCTGCTTATAGTATCCAACTTTGTTTCCGTACAGATGTTTCAGGTCAGTCCTAATAAGTGTGGTTAATCCTGTGTTCTCTACTTTGCCAGAAGTTACAACATGTAGCATTTACTGTCCTCACATTTTTATTGTAGCCGAGCAACAGCTCTTAGGCTGTAGCGCGGCATTTACTTCACTGAAGGCAAATCACCTTCATCCCCTTCTTGCATAGTTGGGCCACATTGTGTAACTTGCTAATGATCCAAATGACTTTTATTCTGTAAATGACTGCGCTGAGGGACAGATGTTGCTGCAGGCGCTTTAATTTGTCGGAGTCAAATTAGTATACAATGAATTTCATAAACCTTCAAGGCGCTTCACTCAATCAGAATAGCCTTATGTTTTCCAGATAAATTATGTACAGAAGGAAATCTAGGTCAGACTTGATCTGTGCAATAAAAAAAGCCAAGCGTTTGACTCTCAACTGAGAAAATGTTTTGTCATCTCGTTTGTCATTGAAATATTTATTTGCATAACACTAAAGAAGTTCAGTAGGAACACAATTTCCATTTTCCATCTCATAAGCCGTATATTAGAATTTCAATAGTTGTCCTTTTGGGTTTGTTTGTTCTTTTTTTCCTTTCTTTTTCTTCTGCATTACTTTTAATGAATATCTGAATGCTCTGCAGATGTCAGTGTGTTTATGTTAAGTGAGCAAGTTGAACTGCTGACAGAAGGCGTTACTGTCAAAATAAATTTGTCTTCACCAATTATTATATGTATTATAGTTTTATCTCAATTATTAGCCTTAATAAAATTGTACACAACACAAGAGAGAGAATAAAAATCCCTGTTCCTGTGTACTGTCGGGCAAAGCTCTATAGCCCTCAGAGGCTAACAGTGTGGATACATAGTGACCAGTTTTTGTTGGTAGTATTCTCAGTCTGGTTTCGAATCTGTATCCTAATTAAAAATAAAATAAAATGCAGAGAAACCGAGAGATTTCCATAACTGCTGTTGGGGGCATATCCCAGTGTGTCTCATTTCATCTTGTTCTTTTGTTATTGGAAGATTTGAGTGGAGCTGTCTAACTTCAAAGTTCCAACTTATTCATGAAAGTGGAACAAAGACATGATGTTGGCGCCTGTCCAACTTATCAAGAGAGAGTTGGTGTCTTCCACCAACACATTTCACAGCAGGCTGATGCATAATCGTCCTTCTGTTTAGCCAGGATGTGGATGCAACAGAAATGAGACATAAAGGAGATGAAAGCCAAAACAGTGACCATGATCTAAGCTTGTGTGCCAAGATGTTTCTCATTCATCCTTCAAGCTGGAGAGGTTGTGTAGTTGTTTGTCTTGGGCAGTGGGTGGGCTGTGTAAGGAATTACATCTCCCCTCACCCACACACTGTGTCTGTCCACAGCTGCATTTAAAATGTGCCCCCATTAAAATAAACAGGAAGAAGTATTTTTATACATTTGGTTGTGTGTTTGACTGCACAAGGTCATGAAGCTTAACCTAGAACACCTCATTGGAGCTTTACATTTAAATAAATGCATTCAGATGAGCCAAAATTGATGTTAAGGGTTACAGCTCATGGAAATGGGAGAAACTCTGTCCCTCTTGCATTTAAATTCCTTCTTATATTGAATAATCACTGAATACAGATTTACATAATGTACTGCTGTTTGTGTGCATGCACTTGCCCCTGAGTGATGATGCATTTCTAGAGTTGTGAATAAAGTGTTTTGCATATGTAAAACAATTTGTATACTTTACGTTTCTGATGTTGTTTGACATGTAACATAATACACAGAGCTGAATGAAACACATGCTGTGAGCATCTACATCTGTGATTGACACATTCAAATTTAATAAATCAAAATAGTAGTGATCTATTCATCTTTGTAGCACCTTAGTATGCCTAAATAATCTCTAATGAACACAAGTTATGTTACCTGTTTATCACTTGGTTAGATTATGTTAAATTGGATTTACTGTGCCCAGCTTGTTTACCCCTCTCTCACTGTCCTGGAGTTATTGTTTCAGCAGCATTAAATTAGTAGTAGGCTATCAAATGCATTGTTTGCTTGTCAAACACTCCAGATTCATTTCCTCAAGTGAGAAATTAAACCCATTTTATCTCCAGACCCTCTCTGCCCCAATTTTATGCCAAGAATAGCTAAAAAAATCTTACATTAAGGGAAAAGTGGTCTTTCTGCTCCCATAAGTCTTGTAAGTGTGGGAAAAAATGTTCTCCACAGTGACATCAAGGGAAATTAAGGGCTATTCAAACCATACTCAGGTTGTCCATAATTCACCTCATCGCCTCTCTCTCTCTGCCACAGCGTGGACCTGGTGCATGCTCAGCTCCATGTGTGCGAGGGCCGCAGCCTGCCAGAACTCGGCCTCAAACAAGACAAGATCAGGGTGAATGGCTGCGCAATCCAGTGTAGAGTGACAACCGAGGACCCATCCAGAGGCTTCCAGCCAGACACGGGAAGGATTGAGGTAGGCTTTATCTACAAGTGCCCTCATTGTGTTCATTTGCTGGTGTAGTGAAGCTATTTGTCTACTAAGAAACCTAATGAAGGTGGCAAAGGCCAAAAGAGGCCAGCTGATTTTACAAAATCAAAAAGCTTTTTTGTGGCGGTTCAGATGGTGTGAACAAGACTGCAAGAGTTAAAAGGTTCTTTCTTTTTGGCCAAAAATGCAGGAATAATATTTAAAATTTCACGTGTACATTTTCCACCAGTATCCTGCGATCTCTAAATTCACTAAATCTGCCAGAGGAGTTGAGTGCACTCTATCAAAAGCCAGTGTTTGCGGCATATCAAATTATTTTAACCTTGTTAGTTTATACTCAAACAATAAGAGCCTTGGAGCCGACCATGCGTGCACCTGCATCGTGATCTTGATTTCTGAAAATAGAGCCAGTGATTCCAAACGAGAACTATTCCCATAGTGATATGATATAATTTTCCTGTTTTAATGAGAGAGGAGTATTCACATCCAGCACGGCCTGGGTGAGGCTGCTGCTACTGACAGGAACTAGAAATGTGAAAGCTTTCACTGATGGGTGCATTTAAACTGTTAGACTGAGTGGGTTCATCATTGTCTGGAGGTGGGGGTGTTGAAAACATTTCTTTTGGTTTACAAGTACTCACCACATTTTGATTAAAAAGAAATGGATTACCAATGACTTCCTGGTCTTACCAATTAATTCTGTTAAAAAGGGGTGAACTAGAAGTTGTTTTGCATATAGATTTAAATTTAATTTGTCATTTCATTTGGCTCCAAGGGGTTTTAGTTTATTAGCGGGATACGTGGCTCAATGATCAGAGTTAATTTAACCTGGACATATCAGCGCATTAAAGGAGCCATCTCAGAATTTTCTTAATTTTAAGTTGTATTATAGTAAGCAGCACATATTCCAGGCTCACCTTTAAATTGGCCTTGCAGGACCAAACATCGAATCTGTTTTTAAATACCATCCTCATTAGATGGCATTCTCACGTTCATTACTATTCACCGTGAAAATTATGTGAGAAGAGTGGCCATGAAGGGGCTTGTGACCTTTCCATTTCAAGGACTTTCCACCTTGTTTCTACTCCATATTTTTCCTCTTCAGCTTCCCCCTGCAATTCTCAGAAACCGTCCTCCAACCTACCACTCAGCTTAACAATAATGTACATATTTCACATACCCAGATTCCTTCTTCATAGAGCGCTCACTCTTCTTTTCAGCCATTTTATTAATTTCCTTCTCCATTGGGTTTATTTTGGTCTCTTTACCCGTCATCCTGCACCATTTACCTGTGATTTTGAATGCGGAAACATGATGGACAATAGAGGGAGGCCTCACCACCACCATGCAAGGTGAATGAAATAAACACAATCAATAAAGATGGAGGAATGGGACACCAGGCACTTAATAAATTATTGCTGGATGGCCGTGACTGGTCGGAGGCGGAGCAACAAAGTAAAAGGTGAAGGGCACGAGGATGAAAGTTATAGGTTGTAATTCACTTGAGGTGTCTGAGGAAAGTCGAGTAATTGTCTTTGAGAAATAACGACACTGAAACTTCTGCGCAGGGTCGGATCAGATACAGATAACCCTTCAAACACGATGCTCCGAATATTTGAAACCCACGTGGTTGTAGCACAGAAGGTGATGGATTTTCAGCAGTGCTGTGTTTCAGGAGGAAAGGACTGGAGCCACACACTACTTCCATAAAGCACCAAAATAACTGTCCTTTACTTGGATTAGAAAAAACTTCACGTTAGAACAGCATAAAAATCTGCAAAAATAAAGGTGGGATATTTGATGTTGGAGGTAAAAAGGGAACAGCACCACATCAGAGGCTATTTTTATATCTCATCTGTATGTGAAGAGCAAAGTGATGCAAAATAAAGGTAAATACTTGGCTCACATTTGCAGTGCTGTTCCTTAGTTTTCTGGGGCTGTTCACCGTGCGCGTGTGCGCTAAAGCAAACAAAACAGGGAGGAAAAATTGAACTTTGATAATAGATAGCAAGATTTGAACCTGAACTTCAAAATCAATAGGCAATGTTTTATTTATTATAGGAATGAAGTCATTACTGAGTTTTTCTGGGGCTTCTAGTTACTTTTCTCACCAGTATGGTGCCATACTTGCACCAACACATTCACCCCCAGGCAAGTTTCTGCCCTGAATAGATTTAATAGATGTGTTGCCAGGGAATAATGGATATGTTAAATAATGTTAAAACAAATCGCACCCAGAACTACCACAGCTGCATTTTCATTGCAAAAAGTTAAAAAATTATATTGGTACATTTTTTAATAACAGTTAAGTAAATTATGCCTTTTTAGACTTTTTGGAAAACAACAATGAAGTTAAATTTGCTTAAAAACAACTGAATTTCAGTAAATCTTTACAATATTAACCAGCTTCATGCAACACAGCAAGGTTGGTGTTTAATTGGCACAGCGTGGATATACCACAGAGGTCTGCATACACTGAGTGATATTAAAATCTCACAAGTTTGACTTGTATATTTCATGTCTGCTCTTAAATAGGAATTTCCTTAAGGTGTTGACTACCTGCAATATATACAGTTTCCCTAAACTACTGTTTTCTCTTCTTCTCTCGGTTCATATTTTCCATAAGATGCTTTGCTTATGCACCATTAAAACATTGGAGGAAGCAGAATGAAAAATATGCTAATGCCTTAGCTTTAGGGGAGCGTAGCCTGGAGCAAGTAAAATGGTGTTTAGGCATAGGAGGCACAGAGGAGAGGTTCATAGAGGGAGAAATAAAGTAAGGTGTGAGCGAGGGATGAGGAGTGATGGATGCCGTAGTGCAAGCACGGCAGCAGCCCCGTCGACAGAATGACTGGGAGGAATGGACTGCCTGCTTTGGAAGGCGAAGGGCGGAGAGTATTAAAGCAGCACCATGACATTTTGTATTTTAATCTATTTTTCTTCAGAAGCTCTTCACATTCGGTGTGTTTGCGAGTCTTTTGGCACGTAAACGCTGTGATCAGTTTAGCTTTGTGAGATATGAAGGTGATTCTAAGAAGCACAAGTGGAAAAACCTTTACTCCCATAGTGTGATAAGTGGATGATGAAAGACTATTTACTGAACCCTGAAATCACGTTACGGCAGTAAAATAAAGATGGTGGAAATATGGTTTTGTTGTTCACAGCGGGGGAAACAGTGGGGGTGAGTTTGAGCTTGCTTCATAGTATGCTGAATGATTAACATGTGATCTAAGGGAGCAGCGATCACCCTTTTTTCATCTCGTTTATCTGCTGATCCATCTTCAGAGTTGCTCCAATGTGCTCATTTCTTCCTTTCCTCTTAACTCTGTCCTCCTCTCTCCTTGTCAACGGTGCCCTTTTCTCCCAGTTTCCCATTGTTTCCACATTTGCTCTCAATCCATTACATCCAACTATCAATCTTCCCTCATCCTTTCACCTTTAACATCCCTTAACCTTTAACATTACCAACAATCTCTTATCCAATCCTTTTCTCACATTTGTCTTTCCCAGCTTTGTCTCTGCAAGGCCAAGTCCTGCTGTTCTCCTCTCCTCCCAGTGTTCATTTTATTCAACCTCCTTCTCTGTTACTCAGAAACTCATTTTACATCTTCCCTTTCCTCTCACTCACTCTTCCTCCACTCTGTCCTTCCTTCCTCCCTTCCTGCTGTCATGTCCTGCTCGGCGTACTAAACCAGGGGAACAGAAAACCCTTACTGGAGCAATACCAGACTACTTCATCTTCTCCTCCTTCATTCATTGTCCCATTAGTCATAATGTGACGATCAGATGAGGATTTAACTGTCCTCCCATACATCACTTGTCTTTTCTCTTCAACGTGTCAACCAGCATTACTCACATCTGTGTCTCCACTTCCACCCCCCCAACAGCATCCTTCTCTTGTTTGTTTCTTTTAATGGAACACATTTGCATGCGTCACTCAGCGTATTTGATGTGTTTAAAAATGCTTGTGCACGGGTCTGCAGGCCTGTGTGTGCCGGTATGTGTGCATCGTTCATCCGAGGAGCAGTCTTGAGTTTGAAAACAGGTGGAGTCCTAATTAGAGGAAGTGTATTTGTCTTGCCTATCATCATAAAAACACCTTCAGCTGCACACCATAAACAGACCGGCTCGATCTTATTGGCAGTTTCATCACTGTTATCTTTCATTTTCTTCCCTGCCATTAACAGAGCCACCAGTCAGCGGTGTAATCAACTGGTGACTGAACTTGGTCTGTTATAAGTTTGAACTCCTGCTTAAAAGTTTTGACTGTTGATCGATTTCCTATGTGCTGTTTTTGTTTATTTTTGTGATTTGGGGTTTTTAAAAAGTGGTTAACATAAGAGGAATTTTGACAGTATGTTTTCAAAACTGTGGTCCTGCATTACACTGTGAAAGAGGCACAGAGTTGGGTCTTTAAAAATGCAGGTATCTCATTGGGTCATCTCATGACGCCTGCTACCATTACCTGCAGTACTGTGAAAGTCTTGGGCAAATGGATGCAGTGAGTTTATTTGAGCATGTAGAAACACAAACGAATACAAGGCAAAAACTCAAAAATTCAAAGTCAATATTTGGTACGACCACCTGCATTCTTCAGGAATGGCTCTACATGCTTGTTGGACATTCAGAGCTCCCCTTTCGATGCTGGGTGCCTTTTTGTTCTGTTCTGTCAGATAATCCACACTCATTCAATAAAGCTGACATTTTAAAGTTTCAGCACCTCATCAGACCTGTTGCCACTGATTGTCAGTCCAGTTCTTGTGTAATTTGGCCCCCTCAGCCTTTTCTCCCTGTTTCCCTGCCTCAAGAATGGCTTCCCGACAGCCACACGTCCACTGAGACGGTTTCTGATTAGGCTTTAGTGAACAGTGGCTGGATCAACTGAAGGGCCAAATGCCTCTCCAGGTCCTGTGTCAAGTCTTTATTGGATTTTTTCCCCCTTGTTTCTTCTGAAAATGACTTAAAGATGCTGTAGATGGCTGGGGTTGCCACTCGCAGGGAACACTGTACCGCTTGCCAGGTTTTGAGTTAATAGATGAATACTTTTATTTTAAGCTTTTGTCTCTAAATTCAGCTAAAGAAATGGAAACAAATGTCATTGTGACAGGCTTTTAGTAACAAAGTGCCTTAAGGTGCAACACTAGTTAATCTCTTGAGTTGGATGCCTTTCATGCTTGAATGAGTCATTGGTCAGTAGCTTATCAAACGAGTAAAAACAAACACTGAAAATGGTCAGCTACAAGGACTGGACTGCACATGTGTGAAGAAGTAGTCAATGTCCAAAGGAACCCTTTGTACAGACTTCTGCACAATACTGTATTCAGACCAACCAGTAGATGTGCATTCAGGAAAACCCAGATGAGTTTTTCGAGAAAAAGCTGCCGTTGAAGAGAACAAGCAAAGGAAATGTGGCTGTTTGTCATAGCTATTTATTAATACTGTGCAGTTAATGTTATTATCGCGCAGTCTATATATGCGTACGCCTGATTTTTGCATCCTTGTTTATTGGATCCAGTGTAGCTTGTATTAAACTTCTGAGACTTCATAATCTTTAGATGCCTTAAGGATGCTATAATGTAATTTCAGCTAGTTTGAAAGTTATTAGTCCAAGTCTGGTGTAGGGCTTTGCAGTCTACTTGTGGCGTGAAAGAAAAACGGACCAATCACAAGGCTGTGTGAGTAAATTAGATTAAACTGCTAAACTAATACCCACAGTGACACGTAATGATGTAACCTTGGCGGTCTGTGCGCTCATAACTCAAGGACTAGCAGTATTTTCCATAATGGTAGTAAAAAGTGTCGAGGTCAGCATTTGTCTATAAAAAGCGGTTTGTCACCATTACTGGTAATGATAATGGTAACCTTATTATTTTATACGCAGATTAAAGTCGTTCCCTCGCAGAGAGACTAACACATTCGGTGCAGTAAACAGTGTCATGCACTTATTAGTCAGCAGGATGTGATTTTCCCACACATACAGTATGTAGATGTGGTGATCTTGCATCATCACATCTACAATCTACTGTCCAGTGCCTTCACGAGAGGAAACATCTCTTTTGGTTTCCGATAGCACTATACAAGGATTACACATAAAGCAAGAAAACGGAGTGAGGGGCACGTTCACATTGCCCCTTGTTAACACCCCCGACCCCTGACCAGAACACCAGACCTGCAGGAGGGCAAACCAGCAGTACTGTGGCTACAGACACACATGCAGTCCTACAAGATGTGATTTCCCAAGAAAAAGGGTTTGACCTTGAAGGTCGTGGGTGGGGTGATTCCTCCCGTGTGAGCAAGGCGGAGTTTGTTGAATCGCTGTGTGAGGAATATGTTTTTATCATATTTATGCTTTTTTTTTTTTTACCCTGTTTTTGTATCTCATGCATTGAATGCAGCATTTTCCCATCTTTGCCTCTCATCACCATGGTAATTATAGGCCCATACCAGCCTGTATTTTTACAAAGTGACATTTCTCCCGTTCCTTTATTAGTTTACCCTCGACTGAATTGTCTGCTCATCCATTTGGTGTGCCTCACTCTGCGTTCCTACCTCTTTCTCATCTCTCCTCTTTCCATTTGTATTTTTCACTGCTAATTTTTGTTCATCAAAGCCAAATATTTGCTTATAATGTGCACGGAAATGATCGTGTTTGCAAATCCTTTTAATGATTTGATAAAAACAACTATGGAACATGTTGAGAGACCGGTGTTTGTGTTGAGTCAAGAAAGTCTCAGTGAGCAAAGTTTCTTACTTGGTTGCTGTAGCTCATTCAGGAGAAATCTATTTTCATTCAGAGACCAAAGCTTATTGAAATTGGGGAAATATGCATGAGTGAACATCGTGAAATGCTTTGTCTCCCAATTTTCACTTCAACTGCTCCAGATTCCAGGTGTCAAAGAAAATCCCGACTGTTATGGATAGTCGATGGCATAGATTTTTTTTTTCTTTTTTTTTTCTTTTTTTGGAAATCGTTGCCGTTCTTCGGTAGTCTTCAATTTCCAGCGACACAACTCCTCCCAGCAATAAGAGCATTTGTGATTATCTGGTTCTTTTTTAAAATGTTACAATGAGACAAATTGAGTAATACTTGGGAAATTTGTTTTGTCACAGCAGGAAGTGGACAGTGCAAAAGTTATGACGCAAAAATTAGAATACAATAAGAATAAATACAGTACACAGCTGTACAGAATAGAATAAAATAATATACTATATACAGTAGAATAAAATAGAATAAAAATATACAATAAGATAAAAATAGAATACGAATGCTATATACAACTGAGTAAAAATACAACGATGCCAGAAAAGATTATTGCACTTAGTGTTATTGCACATGTGTGGATGTGTGTGTTTGTTCAGTTAAAGTCTTTGTTGTGGAGTCTGACAGCAGTGGGGAGGAAAGACCTGCGAAATCTCTCCGTCCCACACCGTGGGTGCCGCAGTCTCCCACTGAAGGAGCTGCTCAGTGCTGTCACAGTCTGCTGCATGGGGTGGGAGATGTTGTCCATCAGGGATGACAGCTTAGCCGCCGTTCTCCTGTCACTCACCACCTCCACTGGGTCCAGAGGGCATCCTAGAACAGAGCTGGCCCTTCGGATCACCCTGTTCAGTCTCTTCCTGTCCCCAGCAGAGATGCTGCCGCCCCAGCAGACCACACCATAAAAGATAGCAGAAGCCACCACAGAGTCATAGAAGGTCTTCAGGAGTGGGCCCTCCACCCCAAACGACCTGAGTCTCCGCAGCAGGTACAGCCTGCTCTGCCCTTTCCTGTAGAGGGCGTCTGAGTTATGAGTCCAGTCTATTGTTCAGATGAACGCCAAGGTACCTGTAGCTGTCCACAGCCTCAATGTCCATACCTTGGATGTTCAGTGGTTGCAGTGGAGAATGCTTGTGCCTGCGGAAGTCTACCACCAGCTCCTTGGTTTTACTGGCGTTGATCTGGAGGTAGTTCAGCTGGCACCAGTCCACAAAGTCTTGAGTCAGTCCTCTGTACTCCTTGTCGTCCCCATCAGTGATGAGGCCGACTATTGCAGAGTCATCAGAGAACTTCTGCAGGAAGCACTGGGTGGAATTGTGGGAGAAGTCTGCAGTGTAGATGGTGAAGAGGAACGGAGCCAGAACCGTTCCCTGTAGGGCCCCCGTACTGCAGACAACCCTGTCCGACACACAGCCCTGAGTCCTCACATACTGTGGTCGGTCGGTGAGGTAGTCCAGGATCCAGGTAGTGAGGTGATGGTCCACTCCAGAGTTCTCCAGCTTGTCCTTCAGAACCGAGGGAAGAATAGTGTTGAAGGCACTGGAGAAATCAAAGAACATGATTCTCACAGTGCTTCCAGCGGTCTCCAGGTGAGCGAGGGAACGAACGATGTAGGAGGTGAATGACGGCATCATCCGCGCCAATGCCAGGCTGGTAGGCAAACTGAAGTGGGTCCAGTGATGAGCTTGTTAGGCGCCGAAGCTGAGCCAGGACCAACCGCTCCAGGGTCTTCATCAGGTGGGATGTCAGAGCCACCGGCCTGTAGCTGTTGAGGTCCTTGGGGCGTGAAGTCTTTGGCACTGGTACAACACAGGAGGTTTTCCAGAGCTGTGGGACTCTTCCCAACCTCAGGCTCAGGTTGAAGAGGTGCTCCATCACCCCACACAGTTGGTCCGCGCAGGACCTGACGACCCTCGAGCTGATGCCATCTGGGCCCGCTGCCTTCTTGCCATTAATCCTCCTCAGTTCCCTCCTAACCTGGGTGGTTGAGAGAGACAGGCTGGAGCCTTGTGTTGAGTGTGTATTGGATGCTGTTGTTGGGGGTGGGGGGGAGTGAGCAGGGTGAATAGAGGAGGTGTGAAGTGTCTGAGGTGTCAGAGGTGGAACAGCAGCAGTGGGGGTGGGTGAGTCTGCAGCCGATGTTGTAGACTGTCTCATGGTTGAATCAAATCTGTTGAAGAAATGATTCAGTTCATTTGCCCACCTCACATCCCTCCCAGGCAGAGAGTTCTGCTGTTTGTGGCCTGAGATGGTTCTGAGGCCTCTCCAGACTTCACCAACGTTGTTTTGCTGAAGCTGGTTCTCCATCTTCTGCCTGTAGCTGTCCTTCCCTCGGAGAAATAAAAGAAGCAACACAACAAATGAGTTTTCAGGCATAAATCCCACCACTCAGACATCATTAGGAGTGATGAGAAAACAAAGCACGAATTAAATGCTCAACAAAAGGTGTAGTTTATCAGCAGAGGAATGCACATCTACAAGCTGTTGCCCCTGCTATGCACACAGTGTATTCTAAAAAATATTCGGACTTGAGACATGTTGTAGATTTAATTATTGAAACATAAAATTACAATCTTTGCGTCAGTCTTCACTCTGGAGGAGCCCAGGAAGACGAGCTGCTGCCTTTTTATTGTAGCTGTTGGGGATAATGAAGAATTGATGACTGTGAAAACATGTTTTTTTTTGTTTTTTTAAAAGAAAGTTAGTTTTATACGAAGACTCACCAGACACTTCATTAGGTGCGCCTTGCTTGTGCTGGACTGGACACTGTTTTGCCTCATCCCACAGGTGTTTATAGGAGTGAGATCTGTGGAGACTGTATAGAAGCCGTATTGAGTACCGTGAAGTCATTTTCATGTTCAAGAAACCAGTTTGAGATGATTTAGTGTGACTGTAAAGGGATGAACACAGTCAGCAAGAGTACTGAAAGGCTGTGGCATCTCAGCAATGCTCACCTGGTACTAAGATTTAAGTTTTAGCCCATCTTCACATTATGAAGGTATAACACATCAAATCTGCTCCAAGGTTTGTGTTCAGAGATGCTCTTCTACATACCCTGATTGTAATAAGTGGTTACTTGAGTAGGGGTCAAGCCTTCTATCAGCTTGAAGCAGTCTAGCTGTTTTCCTTTGACCTCTGACATTAACAAGACATTTTCTTCCTGCTGCTTACTGAATATTTTCCTTTTCCCCCTGATCATTCTCTGTAACCACAGAGTTGCTCATGTGGGAAAATCCCAGTAGATCAGCAGTTTCTCGAATATTCAGACCAACGCGTTTGGCACCAACAATCATGCCACGTTCAAAGTTAAATCACCTTTCCTGCTGATTCTGATGCTCTGTTTTAACAGGTTGTATTAGCCATGTCTACGTGTCTACATGCATTGACTTGCTGCTATGTGATTTCCCTAATTAGACATTTGCATTAATGAACAGTTGAGCAGGTGTACCTAACAAAATGTCAGGTGAGTGTGTATCCTAACAGAAACCCCAGCTACATTTCTCTCCATATTTTCGACCAGTGTGGTAGTTGCCATCTTTTTCTCCCTTATACTGCATCTTTCTCTGCTCCCACTGTATCTTTTCCCTTCTATTATCCCTTTCACCCTCTCCTGGATCCATTTCCATCTGCCTTCCTCACTTCCCGCTGTCACTATCAGTTTCCCCCTGTTTTCTGCCTCTGTGTTTATGTATGTGATCTAGACTGTACATGCAGGTGTGTGGGAGTGTTGGTGTGCAGCACGTTCAGACGTAGATGTGCTGCATGCACACAGGTGTGTTGTGTCTATAATTGAAATTCCCTGCTGTTGACAAGCCTTCTTGCCGTCTCATATTCCTGTCGTTTATGTTGTTTTTCCAGCTGATCCTCCCTCTCTCCAACTCTCATTTATCATTCCTCCTGTTTTCTATCTACTCTCGCTATCACCCTCCCATCTCCTCTCTTCAGTTTCATATTTATATTTCTTTCTAGTTATTATTCACCCGTTCTCTGTCATTTCTCATTTTCCCCCCTGTGCACCTGCTTCGTGTCTTTTGCTCTTCTGTTAGTTGATTTTTGCAGTTTCACATTTCTTTCAATGTTTTCTTTCACCTTGTCACATTGGTCCCCATCTATTTTTGCCTCTTCCTCTCTCATACCTGATTTCCACCTCCTATTCTTTCTTTTGCACCTCACTGTCATGTCACTCGTTAGTTTTTGCAGATTTCCCCCAGTTTCATCTAATTTTTAAATGCTCGTTCGGTTTATTTTCTTATCCCCCTCTTTTCATTTATTTCTACATCTTTTAAACACTTCTCCTTTCTCTATGCTTCCACTCATTCTCCCTCCTTTCATCCCCTCTATGAAAATCTTTTCCTTATTTGTCACTTAGTCCCCCACTCCTCCACCTTGCTTCCTCCTCCCTTACTCGTTTGTCTAAATCGGATTCCTCCCTTTTCTCCCTCCTGCTTTTGTGCACACCTGGTCTCCCATTCACTCTATTCACAGTATACTTCATCTCTTTGCTCCTTAACGCTGCACTATTTGTCATTTTGTTTTTCTTCTCATACCTGGCTGTCATTTTCTCTCTCCTCCTTTTGTTTTCAATGTCTTACTTTGTCTCTGCACCCTGTGTATTCACAGCTCTTATCTGTGTTCTTTCTGTCTTACATTTTCTATGGAGGATGCTTGCATGTGTTCACACATCTAGTATTAATATAATACAATACTGCATGGTTACATCGAGTGCCATGTCTGTACTGCATTATTGAATCAATGCTTCAGGGAATACTTACAGGAAATCAGTACATTAGGAAAGGCTTACCTTTATATTTTTGCTACACAGTGTGCATATTGAAAGTGTTTAATTTGGCAACAAAAATTTGTTTCTCTTTAGTACTTTCCCTTTTTGCGTCGGCTGCGAGGGGATTGGAGTAACTGAAGTACTCTGGAAGTAGTTTTTTGAGATTATTGTTCAGGCACTTTCTCCTGTAGAACTTCGTAATGTTCGAGCTTTCTGATGCTTAACTTCATCTTGTTATTTATTCATTAAAAAAAACAGAGTTCCCACAATTTGATGTAATTTGTTCTTTAATCTTCCTGCTGTTACCGTGTAATTGAAAGGCAGATCTGTTTGTTGATTTCAGACAAGCTCATTTGTTTGTGCAGATGAAACATTACTGAAGGATGCTCGAGTTCATTGGGACTAAATTTGAGGAAGTTTCCATTTTTACCGAAAAAGTTGCGACTGACCCTGTAAAAGATGTTTGTTTAAAGACAGATGGAGGCAGTTGAGTTTTTAATGTCTAAAATGGCATCAAATGAGAAATTACACCTACACTCTGTTTTTCAGTGATTATCCATTTCAAATGAGCGTTTCTAGCACCTCAGAAGAAAAGAGGGGCATTAATGTTTCTTTAAGACAGCAATGACCTGAAACTTGAGCTTTTCATTAGAGGATTTTGAAGCTGTATAATGATAAAATACCCAGTCTCCTTCTGAAACATGACTGTTTCTGTCAGTTTTAAATGACAATAAAATCAAGATTTTGTTATGGCCTTCGCAGAAGCCAAGAGAACTTTCAGAAGGTAAACATCATCTGCAACTAAATCGTCTGTAAAATATCCCAGATACAATGAGGTAAATGTACAAGACACGTGGAATCCCAACACCTCTGTAATTATCTTTATAACTTCCGTCCAGAAGGGTCGTATGAGTGGGCAGGACCAGAATATATGACCGTAATCAGCCATGACTTCCCCACAATTCCTCCAGCAAAACGCAGGTGTAGCACTGAATTTAGACTTCTGTTTAGGCGTTATGAAATAGCGTATAATGTTCTTCCAGCAGAAGTCCCGCCACATGTTGGAGTTAGTCGTGGTAAACTGTGTCTCCCAGATCCGTGCCCACCCATCTTCTGTAATCACAATGTCCATTTCTTTTTCCCATTTCTGCTTTATGTAAATCGTTGAGTGCCCTTTGAGCTTAGTCAGACATTTATACAGTTTACTTATCAAGGCTCTGTTACTCCCAGAGTCATAAGCATCAATGAAAATATTAACAATCGAGAAGTCTCCACGGACACAGCTCTTCAGTCTTTTGCCAATATAGTCACGGAGTTGCAAGTATCGAAAAAAGTCTTGTTTCCCGAGACCGTAAGTCTTGCATAGGGTATCAAAAGCCATAATTTTAGATTTTACAATAACCAAACACCCAGCAGTGATTCCATGCCACACCCATTGTTTAAATCTACTATCGTGGGAAGCAGGTAGAAAATCAGGGTCATACGCTGGCCACCTCAGAAGTTTTATCTCTTCCTGGAGTTGCGCCTGCTTGACCACTCCCCTCCATATTTTTAATGTAAAAGTGACCCAGTGGCTGGGCGTCAAGGTATCGTCCAAATCAGAAGCCGCGTGACCAAGTCTAGACTGGATTGGCGTGTCTGAGAGAGACATCTCAATAGTCTTCCACCTCGCACAAAAAGATGGATTACACCAACACACCAAGGACCTCAGCTGAGCAGATAAGTAGTAATTCCTTAATGAAGGTAGAGCCAAGCCCCCTTTGTCTTTCGGCAACTGCAAAGTAGAGAACTTCACCCGTGGTCTTTTGTTAAGCCAAATGAATCTCGAAATCTGCTTATTCCATTCCCTGAATTGCTTCTCTGGAATTTGAATAGGTAAAGCAAGAAAAAGATAGAGTAGTTTGGGGAGAATATTCATTTTAATTATCTGTATCCTGTTGCCAAGGTCGAGAGGGAGCAAGGCCCAAATGTTGAGATCGCTATATATTTCTCTATTAATACGACTGTAATTAATATCGTACAGTTGTGTCAGATCTCTAGGCAGAAACACTCCCAAATATTTGATAGCAGTTGCCTCCCAATTAAACTTGAATTTTGCCAGTAGTGTCTGGTCCGGAGAAAAATTAAATGACAGAACTTGAGTTTTTTTTGACATTAAGGACATACCCTGAATACAGGCCATATGTTTCCAACATCCCCATTAATACTGGTATACCTGAGCTGGGATCCATGATTGTCACCAAGACATCATCTGCATATAAACACACCTTGTACTCGTCCCCTCCTATTACAATCCCTTTCAACGATGTTTCCTGACGTATAGCCTGGGCTAGAGGTTCGATAAACAAGTTGAAGAGGTAGGGGCTTGCTGGACACCCCTGTCTACATCCTCGTTCTAAAAAAATAGTATCAGAGAGGCTACCGTTAATTTTTATTCTGGCAGTAGGGAGAGAATAAAGAGCTTGGAAACATCTTATAAACTCGCTACAGAAACCAAATCTTTTCATCACTAGGAAGAGGAAGTCCCAATTCACTGAATCATATGCTTTTTCAGCATCTAAGCTAAGAATAATTGAGCTTTTTTTCTTATTATTAATGTGTTCGATGATGTGTAAAGCTCGTCTAATATTATCGTGGGTTTGTCTATTTTTCAAGAAACCCGTTTGGTCTTCATCAATCAAAGAAGGCATTACAGCATCCATTCTTCGCACCAAAATAGTTGTGTATAGTTTATAATCTGAGTTCAGGACACTTATAGGCCTATAAGATTTGCAGTTTAGTCTATCCTGTCCCCCCTTTGGCAAAACCGATATGAAGGCCTCCTTCCAAGAGGGAGGTACCAGACCTCCTTTCAAAATGTAGTTAAAACTAGTTTCCAACAGGGGAAGAAGGCTTTCCCTCATGGTTTTGTACCATTCGGCAGGGAGCCCGTCGGTACCTGGTGATTTATTGGATTTAAGGCTGGAGATAGCTTTAATTATTTCTTCCCGAGATATTAAGGACGTTAACTTACTATTTGCTTCTCGACCAATCGTAGGCAGGTCTAAGGAATTCAAAAAGTCAGTCATCTTATTTACATCACCCTGAGTAGATTGACTATATAAGGATTTGTAATACTTTTCAAACGCTTTTTGAATTTTATCCAGGTCAGTTACAACATTGTTACCAACCGGGTCTCTAATCTTATAAATATTATTTTCAGCTTGCTGTTTTCTAATCCGCCACGCCAACTGCTTTGCCGCCTTAGGCCCCGCCTCATAATACCTCTGTTTCATGAACCTTATGTTTTTCTCTACTTCTTCGCTCAATATCTTATCTATCTCCTGCTTAATCTGTCTGATCTGGTGGGTTACTGTAGTATTTTTATCCTTTAGACCTGACTGTTCCAAGGCCATTAATCTATTCTGCAGTTGTAACAATTCTTGTGACTTTTTCTTTTTAATCATGGTCGACCACGCAATTATTTTACCTCTGAGGACAGCTTTGGCTGCATCCCATACAATACTGTGATTTGTCTCTCCATTATCATTGTCCTGCAGGTACAAGTTAAGATCGGCTGTCATTTGTTTCACAAAAGCGGGGTCATTTAACATACCGGTATTTAGTCTCCACAAAGTTGTCTTCCGTGTCCCGTCCAAATGTAACGTTATATAAAGTCCACTGTGGTCAGAGACATCTCTTGGACCTATTCTGCAATCTTTTATCCTGTGTAAATCCCTATTAAACATAAAACAGTAATCTATCCTCGAATACACTGAGTGTCGAGCAGAGTAAAAAGTGAATCCTGACGCTGACCCATGGATAGATCGCCACACGTCAATAAGCCCTAATTCCGTTAACATTCCTTTAACCCGTTTCCCTCCAGACGTGCTTTTCCTGTCCCTATTATTTGAGTCTAATCTGGGATTTAACAGTAAATTAAAATCTCCTGCACAAATAAGAGTTCCCACCGTTTCCTTAGAGATCAAATCAAATATCTTCTTAAAGAAGCTTGCGTTGCTTCCTGGGGGTGCATAGACATTTAATAGTGTGACCGTCTTATTCTCTATTCTACCTTTTACTAAAACAAACCGACCTTCCTTATCACTTATAGTAGATATATGTTCAAATTTTATTTTATTTGAGATAAGGATAGCTACTCCTCGTTTTTTCCCGGCCCTATACGATGAATAAAATGTATGTCTGAAACCCATCTTTTTTAATTTCTCATGTTCTGCATTATCTAGATGAGTTTCTTGCCAATATGCCAAGTCTACTGTCTCCTTTTTCAATTTGGCAATTAATTTGCTTCTTTTAATAGGGCTATTCAGGCCATTTACATTTAGTGACAGCATTTTATAGAAATTATAAGCCATCAAGTGGATATGTGGAATACAACATAATCAACCCAGACCTCAGAACATCACAACCAGAACTCACTGAACAGCAAACACACAAAACATTAACAGGAGCTTCCAATACAAAGGATATAACAGTATCCTTTGACATTGAGGGGACTGGCCACAGGGTGGGGCCCCTCATCCGACAAGAGGGGAGTGACCGACAAAAAAGCCAAAAAAGGGCAAAAAATAAACGAAACAGTCTCTTATCGCTACTAGACATAACGTGGTGGTTCTCTAACCATGTCCGTAGGCACCAACCTAAAGAAATATGAATTCTGAAGGATACGAAAGTCAGTGTTCCTGCGGTTAGATTATCAAAACTCTACCGCCAGCTATCTCACCGTTGTCCCGCCATCAGCTGTTCACTCGTCTGCTGACACTTTTTCTTGCTCCCTCCGGAATGCTTGGAGTTTTTCCCGCACGTGCTGCTGGAAGCCGCCCCCGCAGTGTGCTGTCTGCGTTTCCCAAGGAAGTAGCTGCTTTATCGTGTCCTCTGTCATCCTGTTGGTTTGGTTCCCCAAGGTGATCTTACCCACGGCTATTCCCCGCTTTCTTAAATCCTCGGCAGCTTGGCTCGCGGTATTATATAGGACATTGCCTGACGCATAAAACACTCGCATCTTACTTAGTGGTGTCTGGAAACGGATCCCGTTGTCCTTCAAAGCCTTCTTAACTGGGATATATTCCCGTCTCCTTTTCTGCACTTCCAGAGAGTAGTCATGATCGAAATACACCCGTTTGTTTTGGATATGTACCCCTTTGTTCCACGCCGTGCGGAGAATCTCTTCTTTAACAGAGAACCGGAGGAAGCGCACTATTATTGAGCGTGGTGGGGCGTTCGGGGGTGGTTTCGGTCCCAACGCGCGGTGTGCGCGCTCAATGCCGAGAGCACGGTCCGGGCCGAAATCTTCGCCTAGGTGTTCTTTGATCAGATTTTCAACAAAGGTAGTCACCGACGAGCCCTCCGAGTTTTCCGGTACGCCGTAGATCCGGATGTTCTTGCGTCTAGCGCGGCCCTCCATATCGGACACCTTTTCCTGAAGCGCCCGTTGATTTTCCAACAGCTGCACAAGTGTATCCCTAACACCAACGTCCCAGCGTTCCGAGTCAGCCATGTTGTCCTCGACGTGCTTTAGCCGACCAGTCATCTCCTCCACCTGATCCGCCATCTCGTGTAATCTTTGATTCAATTCCTTAGAGAGTTCGGCCATTTGCTTCTTTACATCCTCCCGAAATTCCGTACCGAATGCTTTGAAGTCACTCTTCAATTCGGTACGCAATGTAGCCATTTCGGCCACCAGTACGCTACTCACAGCATCCCGAAGCCAACCCAGACCTTCACCTCGGTCGCCATCTTGTCCCGATGCGAGGCTTGCCTCACTAGCCGCGGCGTCCTTCTCCATTTCACAGTCAAGAATGTTTCGTAGCCCGTATCCTCCCTTTTTAGATTTATCCCCACTCATTCTTGAGTCGAAAAATGGCAATGTAGCCCTAATACAGCTCTCGAGTCCGGGGAAACACACGGTTGGTGCCGGAGGTCACTCTATGCGGCCATGCGGTGCTACGAGCCACCGGAAGTCCTCAATTCCCATTTTTTGATCAAATCCGATTTTTTTTTTTGTCTGCTCGTTCACACTACAAATAAAATGCGACAGCAAACGCGCTCTAGTGTGAACGCTCAAAGCGGCCCGCATGCGCAAAAGAAGACGTCACACACAACGAGCTCTGTTTAGATCCAGAGCAAACAGTATTGTTTGACTGGTGGCTCTTAATATAATGACTTTGGACTTCACGTTTCCCAATTTTTGCTTAAAGTTATTTTGTTATTTACATAATAATGTAGATAACCTAATAATGATCCTTATTGCTGTTTTAGAGAGGAGCGGTGCTTCAAAGGATAGCTGCAGATTTCTGTCAGAATCTGCAGATTATACAGTACAAATAAAATGTTCACGTTTCTCCAACGTTGTCTTCCCAACAGTTTCACTAACATCTACACTGGATGGCCAGGAAGCGTTCGCAGTGTCTTCTCCGGCGCTGATAATTGGCGTCTGTGTTGTGTCAGTGACGTAAAAAACGGATTTAATGCGACATGACCGTTCAAACAGCAGTCGCTTTCTAAAACATCAGATATGTATCGGATTCAGTACCACATACGAAAGTGACCCAGATCGGATTTGAAAATATCGGATTTGTGCCGTTCACACTGTCAGACCATGATCGGATATGGGTCGCATAGGGTCAAAAAAATTGGATTTGATGCGCTTTCACCTGCAGTGTGAACGTAGCCTAATATGTGGATGAAAAAGTTCTTTATGCAAAAAGAAGTGCATGCAAAAAATGACCATAAGTCGTGAAACGTATGTTGGTGAATACCAATCATTAGAAATCAACAGACTTATATGTGCGCACCATTTCTCTATGTAAGGAAGTAAGCCAGGGCTGCCCAATCCCAGTCCTCGAGAGCTACCGTCCTGCAGCTTTTAGATGCATCCCTACTCCAACACAGCTGAATCAAATGGTTTGATTACCTCTTCAGCATGCCATCATGTTTGGCAAAGGCCTGATAACAAGCCATTCATTTGATTCAGGTGTGTGGGAACAAGGATGCATCTAAAAGCTGCAGGACGGTAGCTCTCAAGGACCGGGATTGGGCACCCCTGAAGTAAGCTAACCGCACAACGCAAATATTGTAAGAGAATCCCAAAAAACAAAAACATGAGAAAGTCCAGCTGAGGAAACGGAAATGGAGGTTTCTGAGGAGGAATGAGCGAGGAGACACGAGACGAGACGGGCTGAAATAACAGACGTTGAACGTTGTTTAACCTTCGATGCTCAAGTGAAAATAGAAAAACTTTGTACATCAAAGCTGATATAATGAAAAGGGATAAGAAGAAACAGGTGGAGGAACAGAACCACCTGATCTGTCAGCCCAAGATAAGAAACTCGAGGCATTATTGGAAAACAACCATATCCTCCAGCATCAGTGGGATTGGAAATGAAAAGCTAGACTTTGTGTGATTATAATAAAGAACAATGGTCATATTTATAAATGAGATAATGCCTGCTAGTGTGTGTTGAAGCCTACATTATGCTTTTGAGGCTGATTTAAAAAAGATTTTTCTGAAACTGATGAGCAACCAAAAAGAAATCAGAGTATGAACAAATTCTGATAAGATGATATTGATGGACCTAAGGTTTGTACATAACTCACTGTTTGTGAATGAGGCCCAATATTAATCTGACCTCATTTTCTTGGGCAAAGTCACAACTTTTAATTGGTATTGTTGACAGCAGCTGCTTCCTCTGAGAGCGTGGCTACTGAGTTGGACTGGCAGACAAGTGATTCTTTGCATGCTAATTGCAAAGCAGAACAACTGAAGAAGGCTCTCAGGATTATTTTCTCTGGTAGCCATCCTGAAAGTCCCCTGTGTCCTCCAGTGGCCCTGCATTAGCATGACAGGAGTCTGAGCACGCCTTTGTTTGTCAAACATTGAAATGAGCTGGCATATTATAATGCAGAGCCAGTGTCTGTCAGTGCACTGGCTTGCACATCATTCAGTTGCCTTTTCTTTTTTGGGGGCTGAAAAGGAGAATTGCACTGAAATAACGGCGTGTATGTGAGTAGTTGAAGCATGAAACTTCCTCCAGTTAGCTGGAACTGAAATATACCACCGATTTCCCAGAACACATGACATGATTATCACATATCGCTCAGCTTGATTATGAAGATGCTATCTATTAATAATGAATAGATGAGTGTACTGAGTATAGATGTGCATATGTTACTAATGAGCGTAGTTGAATTTTCAGTTCCTCGGACACCAAAACGCTTGAGCTGATCCAGCCATGTAAATCTGGTACAGCAGCTTTTCTTCAGTGTATCCCAGATATCAGATTTGGATGTGCCGACCATCCCGTCAACACCCCCCCTTTCTCTTTACATAATCTGCCCTGCAGGCTGTTCATATCTACTTCTTATATTCATCCCACCTCTCCCACTTGCTGCATTTTTGTCCCCCACTCTTGTTCAGCTTTGCTCTCTTCACACATCCCCATCCTTAGAGTTACTCAAATTCTAGTCCGGTCTTTACTCCACAGCTCTCACCCTGTAGATTTTGAACTTAAAGCATTTACTTTCAGGTCTTTGATTTCTCTGGGCTTATTTTATTCCTCTCCCTCTTGACATGCAGAATATGCGCTAGACTTTTCAGCGCACGTGTCCTACATAACTGCTGCCTGGCTGTTGTCGGTTTGTACACGTCGTCTTGTCGGATGTTGTTTGCTTTTTCCCTTTCCTTTGTGTTCAGTGGAGTGCCAGTGTGTGTGCACTCGCAGGTTTAGTGATGCATCAACATCCCTGTATGAGTTTCTCCTTGTTTCTGCATCGGTATGTATGTCTGCGTGTGTGTGCGGGTGGTTTTATCAGCTCTTGCAGATGGCCCCAGTCTCTCATCCATCGTTCCACTGAAATGAAGAGCCCTCTGAAGAGTAAAGGCAGAGAAGAAAGGAATGGACAGACAGACATGGAAAGAGTGAGGGGGCGATGACGCATGGAGTTAGCGGGCGGAATGGTGGAGTGGGGGTGGGGGGGAAACATGTTGAAACAGCAAGAGGTGGAAATGAGAAGAGGATGATCAAAAGATGGACAGATTTGGAGAAGTAATGCAGAGAGTTGGATCACCAGAAGTGGCCATTTACACACCCTACAGTGCTTTGTGTAAAGTGAACATCTAAGAGCGTGTGGTGGTGTGTGTGAGAGCTTATAACATGACTGCATGGATGTGAGTTGTACCCAACTTATTTGATACTGCACCAACAGACTCGTTTGCTTCAAGCTGCATGCGTCTTGGTTTTTTTCCTTCGTGTGGGCCTTTGGAAGTGAATTTTTACTGCCGCTAATGTACAGCTCGCTGTAAAGGCTTGGTCACATAGCTAGAGGTGTGCGTGCACATTTCTGTGTGACAGTTGGCTTGCATTAAAAAGAGGCTCTTGAAATCGCCACGGGGTAAGCAGTGTTTATGATGCGCTACCCGCAGGAGAGAAAATAAACAGAAAAGAGACGGAAAGCCAAGAATAAATAGAATAAACACGCGAGGAGAGATGAGGTGAAGGAAGTGAGTTTGTGCTGCACCGAGAAGCGTGCGGCAAGCATTTGGAAAAGGTAGGCGAGGGACAAAGTCTAAGTCTGGAAACAGACTTTAAAGAGCTTGAAAGAAAAGCAGACTCCAGGGTGGTGAGAGGGGGAAAGAAGCCACAGAAGTGAGGGGAAGGATTGTTGACAGGTCGAGCAAAGAGGTAGTCAAAGGAAGGAATTGTGACCTAGAAGCACAAGGATTATTTTTACTTTTATTTTTATTTTTTGTAAATCGCTTAAGGAACTAACAAGCAAAAGGGGAAAAGAGTAGGAGGTCTGTGTTAGTATGTTGTCCTTTTTGATTGTTTCTCCCTGTTGGGCTGTGAAATGTCATTCCCGGCAGACCTCCATTTTTATTGGAGAAAAAGACGGCAGTAGCATGCAGAGATGGAGGAAAAGAATATAACAGAATAGAAACAGCCATGAAATACAGAAACAAAACTGAGTATTTTGAAACCCAAGGGTTCTTTCTGAAAGGCATACAAATATGTCTTGTTTTTGGTTTTTTGTTCAAGGTCTTTATCAATTAATATGGCTAGTTTGAGGATTACCAGGAGTAAAGAAAATACCTTCACAAATAAAGCTCCCCTTTGGGTTGGGCTGTTCTTACTTAATGAAATATGAAATACAGACATCTAAGAGGAGATTTATTTTTAAAAGTAGCGTTAGGACAACAATAAAAGCTTCGAACGGTATTAAAATTGGAATAAACGATTTACAGTAATTTAAGTTAAAGATGTTTGTTGGTGAATATTGAAACTGACGGGGGGGGGACATTAAAGACAGAAATCAAATTTAAAAAGATGAAAACATACGGGAGCATTAGTGTTGTAACACATGAAGAACGTCTGACACTATTAAAGGGATGTGGTGCTGATTGAAATTCAACATAGTGAGTTTTTAGAAGAGCAGAGATCAGGTCCTGTACTATGAACAAGTTCAGCATACCCAAAGCAGTTTTTGGGCGTAGCAGCCACATGAAGCTGGTTATCAACTCTAAGGTATTCCACAGTTTCCTCCTGTGCATTCATATGAGGGATGGTGCTGGCAGCATCTGACCAACCACAAAGATGGACTGGTGTGCTTGCAGCAGAGTGGGTGAGTTTTATAAAGGCTGATGAAACTGTAATATTAGAAAAATAAACATTGCATTAATGTGCGCACTTTAGGTGCTGTTGTCACTACACTGGACTAGATCTATCTCTTTTTTTATCCACAGGAGTATCTGATGGATTATCTGGTACGGTGGTGTGGGAAAAAATCTTTGACCCCTTCCTGATGTCAAATGTGTCATCAATCATCAAATGCAGTTTCTAAATTAAGGTGTTTGTTCTTAAAGGGAAAAAATCCAAACCTGCGCCGCCTTCTGTGGAAAAAATGATTGCTGCAGATATTTGTCCTTTAGTAAAAACTGCTGTCCATGCACACAGGGATCTTCCAGAAATAGTGATGCCATTTTCTAGAGAACCAATTGGTCAGTAGGAGATGATTTCATACCTGTTGATCTCTTCTCTCAAACATAACCTGCTCTGGAGGAGCATTAGATGCTGTTGCGATTTACCTCAGTAAAAAACCATCCATAAAACAGTTACCCTGATGTTACATGGGCATCACTGCTTCATAGTGCAGGGCTCTGTCCAGCAGTGGCATGTGCCGACTTGTACAGAAAGGCAAGCAGAGCAGTGAGTGTACTGACTGCATACTTGTGCAGAGCATGCTGCAAAGAAATTGAATATAACTTCTTGCTGCTTTTCCAGTGTTACTTTTAAGCCTTATTGAACATAGAAGACTGTGGCCAGTGTGTTTTGACACAAACTTTATACCTTTTCCCTCTATATACAGAAAATGATACCCCTGACTGAAATTGGATTTGCCGTGCCTTAACATAAAAAGCTAAAATATTTCTGCGCTGCTAGCGGATTATATGGTGTAAAATGCTAAATTCACAAGGACTTTGGGAGCTCCTGTAATCCAGGCCAGTTATACCAGTATAAGTATTATATTGCAGAAGGCAAGCAGTCGTTGTGTATGACAGAAAAGGGGGGAATTAATGGGGAAAATGGAAGATGCTGTAAGAAAAGAGGAATAAAAATAATCTATGAAATGACACATAATCTAACTCATTTTCCATCCCTGTTTGGCTGATCCACAGACGCCACCAGTGGCTGGGCTCTATTAGTTGGACGTAATGAGCGAAAATGTACAGCACTGGCGGGAATGTAATAATTTGTTTCACAGCTGTGGATTAGGACTGTTCATGCTGGTTAAATAGATTTTTCTTTGAATATCGCTGGGATAAAGGCAATTAAATTAAAATTTGACCGAACATTAGCAATTGGGCAAGAATTGGATTGTGACTAAAGCTCTTATCTAGTCCATATGCTATACGTGAAACCATCCGTGTTAATGTGACGTGTAATATGAGAGACTGGGCTAAAGCCAGGGATCCTCATTTAATTCACTGCCACGTACAATGTGCATAAATATACACTCGGTGATCTCGCGTCGTTCCTGTTTTGAGAGCTGCCGTCTGTTCTTGTTTATATGCTGCATTTGTGGTTAAATCCCTCTAACTCATTTTGAATTATGGGCTGTTGCTCCAGGCTCCAGCAAAACCATTGATCAGGCACTTTAAATGTCAGCAATAATGAACTTTACCTGTTGACGCCAGATTAACTCTTCTGTCAGTTAGCCGACATAGGAAATGAGGTTCCTTTTTTAAATTGGGAGATACACACACTCCTACACTCACTGTTCATCTTTTAGTCTTTTTTTATTATTTAGTTAAATAACGTTTAATAAGCCTCCTTGGTTTGAGCTATGTATTCTGTCAGGTAGTTTCGAGTTCACCAAACCCTCTGTGAACCAGACAAGAACTCGATAACAAAATAAAATCGTGTCCTTGTTGAATAGATAGCTGCAGGATTTGGCTCCAGCCCTGCAGCTCGACCATTTCTTCTATTTCCATATTATCCCCATTAGCTCCCATTCACATTCTTGTCTCTACCTGTCTCTGCCAGGTTTGCCTGGATAATGTACTTGCTTCAGGCTCACAGGTTGCAAAGTGTCCATTCCTCATCCCACAGATGTTTTCACTACTTTTCTGGTGTGCCTGTGAAGTAGCGAACTCCCGCTCTTGTTTCGGTGTTTTCTCAGCCTGTGTTTGTGTGATACTTCCCTAGGTCATGTATGAAATGAATGAAACACTTCCACACCTTCTGCAAATGCTTTTCTCGGAAGCCGTTGGAGCCGACGTGCTTTACAGGGTGGTATTTGTAAGCGATAAACCAAATGGAGCCTGATGTTAGGTCATGCTGAAAGCAGCCGATACCTGTGCAGCAGAGGTTTATGGGTAATGCACACAGTAATGGCTGAACGCTGACACGTTACTGCCATGTCGCTGCTTTCATCCAGGAATGAAGTCGGTAAACTGAAAATGTTCCAGCGTTAAATGAACGACGGATTATGGCCGAGAAATGCCGCATTTAGCAGGGTGTTGTTTAATTTCCTTGTTTGCACATTAAAAACTACCAGAATGCTGGAGGTGATGATGTCACATGGGCATTTCTTATTGACATATTTAGGTTGCATAATTTAGCCAATATTAACAGATATAGCTATAGGTTGATATCATGTGAACCTAACTTTTGTTTGGTTTATAATTAGAAACGTTTCCTGCCATAGCATAATTTCGGTTTGAGTCCAGCCAGGTTCTTTTGCCAAAATCCTAAAAATCGACGAGGTGTACTTTGTCCACCAACATGTATTTGGTCTCTTCGTTTCAGTGACATCATTCCCTTTCCTCGCTACTCTTTGCTCTATAGTCTTTTTTGTTTTGTTTTGTTTAAGAAACTCAGCAGGGAGAGAGGACCTCAGCAGAGACATTATTCTTCAATAAAAATTTCTTTGACCTTTCATTTTTACAATAAAGTAAAACCTCAAGACACCTGAGTTTGCTCAGTGCCCTGTAAGCCCAAAGCCAAAGTGAAGTCGGCTTGATGTCTCTGGTGTGCTGTGACAGTGTGTGGTGCTGAGCTGAATGATGGTGATACTCAGGATAAAAAAAATATATCTTTTTAACTTTTTGAAAAGCCGAGACTCAATCTGAGGTTTCACAATTGTGTTGTTTTAACCAAAGGAAGCTGCGTTCCTCCTCATAGGAATACTGTTACTTTTTAAAACCTGCTTTGCATTTCCATATTTTGTCTAAAAATAATTGCAGGTGAGGGTGACTCAGCAGTAGGCCAGTGCATTTGCTCTTTGGTACGACCACATCATTACCCTTCTCTGATTTTTTTACTCCTGCTTCATAATTGTAGAGCAGCAGGGTTGTGAGTTTAATGGAGAGAGTGTTTGCAGATTTATAAGTTTGATTTGAGCATGTTGCTGATGTGTGGGCTGACATCCTTTGATCTGATTAGAGAGCAAGATTACCTGTGTGCATGGGTTTGTTTGAGCGTTTCATGAAAGAGAATAAATGGAGCTAATGTCATTAATGCCGGTCATGTCGACCCCTCGTGAAGACGGCATGTCTCTGAAAGCCACTCATAAATCTCGCATGCTGCAGAGAGGGAGAGGAGTTGGGGTCAGCGGAGACCAGTGGGGACAGAGGGCAATAAAAGCGTAGAGAGAGAGAAGAGAGAAAATGCGAGATGGATGCTGAGCAGACAGAGGACAGCTTTCCTCTTCTCCCTTTTTCTCCCCAGTGTGGCCATCTGTACAGAGTGTGATTAATCATCCCGTATCCCCAGACATGGCAAGCCGATGCTGTGACACTCAAAGTCTGTGCGTGTGTGTCAGTATTGCACTTGTGTGTCTGTGTGCTTTGTTGTTGTGCGTTTTAAT
Source organism: Maylandia zebra (assembly GCF_041146795.1). Lineage (NCBI taxonomy): Eukaryota > Metazoa > Chordata > Actinopteri > Cichliformes > Cichlidae > Maylandia > Maylandia zebra. Next base: position 43,090,374 of record NC_135169.1, on the reverse strand, counting down.
TCTCTCGCCAAGAATTTGCCTGTATGCACATGCCTGTTATATGTTAACAACCATGTTTGTGGCCTGCTCGAGTGCGTTTGCTTGCCAGTGTGTTGGTGCGTGCGAGGAGGGGGGGAGCCACAGACAACTGGTGTCTGTGTGTGACATTTATGACACATTCTATTTGTTTATCGTTGTGCTGCCACCAGTTACGACCAGTCCCCGTGGCAACCAAGCATCCTTGGTGTTAATTAGCGACATGTCCCAAATGGTCTGCTTGAGAGGAAAGGGAGAGAGACTAATGGAAGTGGTGAAGGTGTGAGAATTTAGGATAGAAGAAAGCATAAAAACAAATGATTTAAAGGAAATGTAATCGTGTCCCCACTACATTTTGTTTTTAAATAAAGATGATAAACAAAAATATTACAAACATCCCATCTGGGTGCAGCTTGTGTTCTGTACACGATCTGCTCCTGGCACACACAGTAATTGTTTTTGCATTTAGGCAAAGAACACTTGGATACAGTTATCAATTATCAATAGCAACTTGCATGCAATCATTATGTGAACTGCTGATAAATATTCTATAAATATGTAATTGAAGCCACAATGTCTGAAGCTTAATATAAGCCTGGTAGTGGGTTAATCCAAAATGGGACTTATGGTGCTCCCACAAAACACAAAGCAAAGTTTTGGCATTATACATTTATTTAGACATGTCTCTGTGACGAAGTTATTTGACACCACATTGTACTTGATGTGCAACTTAAATTTTGCGCACGTTCAACATGGGAGAAAAAAATTGATTCATGCAGTTTTTGCAAAATCCCATCATCAGGGAGTCCTGCAGGAAATTTGTGTCATGACTTACAACCTTTCCAGAATCCTCTTTTAACCCTACGCCATAACCTTCCACACCAGGTGGCCACTTTGGGTGGCTGTAGCTCAGGAGGTAGAGCAGGCCATCTATTGATCGGACAATTGGTGGTTCAATCCTAGTCTGCATGCCAAGTATCCTTGGGCAAGATATTCACCTATTCACACGAGCACTTTCTATGATTTTAAGTGCTAACTAACATTCACACATTAATTGGAGAGCAATGTAGGGTTAATATGACATGTTGTATTAAGTGCTTAGTAGTATAAGAATCCATTCAGTTACTGTGGGCTGCATCAACCTGATGTGTAGTTTGAACTTTTGAGGGTAGCTGTAACTTTAAGACGGGAAACACAGAGCACTTGGAACAAAGTGAGAGATACTTAAAGTTGGGAGAATGTTTCTGCGTCTTGCTTCCATGTTTCCTGTGGGATTGTATTCAAGTCTAATAACACGAGACAAAGCTTCACTTAAATTCAGCATGGACCACAGTGGCTACATATGCTGTGATATGGGGCGGGAGCTCCACTAATTTTAGCTCCACTCTACATATGCATGCTTCCTGGTCTGGGAGAAAAGATTATTTGATGTGAATATTGGTGAGCAGTGGGTAGACTTGGAGAGGAGGCAGGTTAGTCATAATTAACTATGAGGAATGGTATGATGAAATGGAAAAGAGATACGGCAGAGGAGAAGAGGGTAATGGAATGGGGAAGTAGTGAAGGATGATGGACAACGAGGAGTAGGCGCCATGGTGAAATGGGCAGAGCAAACATGCTTTGGATGGATAGCGAGTCAAACACATTCAAAGACATAATGTACTTAATTTTGTCTGACCAAAAGAATAAAACCAAATATGTAAACATGACAATACTACTAATAAAGGCCGCAAATGAAAAAAAGGGAAAGAGCATATGGAGAAAACCAAAACATCTAAAGATAAAGATTGGACATAGTGTGCACAGGTTTAGGTTTTGAAGCTAGATCGAAAAGAAATGTATATTTTTTTAAAAATAGCTATGCTGTCATGTATAGGCAAAGACTAAAACCTTGGACAGCAGGTTAGGACGATACCACCCTGGTTATGACTGATCTTATCTGAACTTGGAAGCTAAGCAGGGTAGGGCCTGGTCACTACTTGGATAAGATAAGATAAGATAGAACTTTATTAATCCCTCGGGTGGGTTCCTCTGGGAAATTCGACTTCCAAAAAAAAGCACAGCAACGACCGAAGTTACAGTTACAGATGGGAGACCACCTGGGAATACCAGGTGCTGTAAGCCTTTCCTTTCCCTGGCTGTAGCTTTGGAGGTCATCTACTAATCGGAAGGTTGCTGCTCCAGTCGGCAAGATGCTAACCTCAAATTGCTCCCTGCACACTCTGTGTGAATGTTGGATAGAAAGTACTTAAGTGTAGAAAGTGCTGGTATAAATGGGTGTGAATGGGTGAATGACACATGTAGTATAAAGCGCTTCGAGTGCTCAGAGTAGAAAAATGCTATATAAGAACCAGTCCATTCACCATTTACAAATATTATTCAGGCACTACTAACCCTTTGAGGTCAGAATATGGCAGAGCAGTTACTTTTAGCTGTAACCTGTAGGACAAATGATTCTCTTAACCCTTTAAGACCTACCATAGAACCAACTCCGCCAGAGCTTTTACTTATTTCTACATGCTGTGGAGCCATTTTTGGGAGCATTTCAAGTTGATATACATCAATACAACCATTATAGGCCAAATTTTAATAATATGTATGCATTAAGTGTATAGTAATTACATACATTGCAAAAAAGTGCAATAAACTACAAAAAAATTGAAAATCATTTTTGTTTTTTAACATATATTTCTAGTTAGAGAAATTTAAGAGGCTTATCCCTCAAAACTGTAAATACAAAAAAGTTGCACAAAATAGTTTCCCACCACAGGAAATTTATTTTTAGTGTCTTCATAGTTTTATTTTTGGAATACACCAATTTTTATGTACTGCAGCAAAAACAAAAATATTCTAATGCAAATTTGCAAAAAACGGCATGTGCATCAAAATAAACATAATATGCACTGTTGATTATTTACCTGCCGCATTAACGCGAGAGGACGTGCTGCTGGGTTGAGATTCACGAGTCCGGAGCGGAATTAAAAACACGACATTCATTTAAAATTATCGGGTGTTTTTTGCATATTCGTAGTGTTTCCTCCCTTAAATGAAATCTCTACTTTGCAAGTATTGCAAGTTGCCCCGTTGTCATCTGTTCTCATAAAGTATAACCAAACTTTTGAGCGTTTGAGCTGTTTAGGCGCCGTGTTTCCTGCCAGGTAAATGACGCTCCGCAACGTGGTGACGTCATTCGGGGTGACTGGAATCGATAAGGGAATTGTTTGCAAAAATGGCAAACAATTCCAAGGAACTGAAACAGTGGGAACCGGTTCTCAACAAGAACCGGGTTTCGATACCCATCCCTACTCATAAGGCCCTGATGGTAAAAAACTACATTTCCGCAAAATGACGTCACTTCCGGTTTCGGCAGGTCATGGTGGACATGCGATAGTTCGTGCTGATAGACGTAGGAAGTGTTACAAACAGCTGATCGGATCGGCAAAGCCTGTTTCTGGAATATTATGTTTTTGTTGCTGCAAGTGCTTTTTATGCAATTTTTGCAAAGCTATATGTGGAAGGAAACCGTGACCTAGGACAAGCTGATGGCATAAGATGTAAGTACAACTTCTCTGGTAGAGCAGGGCGATATGGCCAAAAATATTTATCACAATATATATTTGAAAATTTGCGATAACGATATAACTGACGATATAATGGATGCGAGACAAAATACAACTCCACAACATTACTAGCGCAAAAAGACAACCTTCCATTTATTTTCACTTAAACAAGAAGCTGATTTTTATGTACATTAAAGCTTTATAAAAATGCAACAGTGCAAATGCAAATTCCTTGCTGAAAGTTTAACCAAAAGGCATTTCCAGTAGAAATGGGCTGACATATCCTGAGCATAACCATGTATAATATCCACTGAAGTTAAAAAGAGGTGCTTTGCAACATTAAACTGCAGTGTGCAGTACGTATGTTTCGGACCATAAGGTGCACGGGATTATAAGGCACATTAAGCGAAACAAAGCAGTCAGATAAATCAAACTTTATTAAACTCATTCTTCTTGCTTCCTCCACTTCTGTACCATTGATTCATTAATGTTGAATTCTCTGGCAGCTGCTCTATTCCCATGTTGTTGCAGTATATTAATGACTAACCTGGTATCGTGGATGGATTATCTCAGTTGTTCTCCTGACTGAAGTTTGGTCCGTTTACAGCATCCTGCCATGCGATTGCATTTGTCTCTAACCATGAGGAACCTTCACGTTAACTTTTATAAGTGGAAAAAAGTTAGCGTTCATCCTCCAGCTTCACTGTGCTAATGTTATGCTAACATAGCTGTGTCGCTAGCGATCACGTAGCACATCATTATATACCAGCTAGCCCAACTTCAGTAACCCTACAAACGTCACTGCTGTTTAGTTTCCTGTCTTCATTTATGTTGGAAGTGATAGCAGAGCTGTACGTTTGAATTTTTTCAGAAATCTCTCAGTCAGAACATGCAATATCATGCTTAGGTAACTAGGAGAAACTAGCGAGCTAACTTCCGCTAGCTTCCTGCTAACTTCTAACTCCGTTAAATGTAATAACTTTTGTTTTCATGGATGCCTGGAAGTTAAACTTTATAGTTACACCTGGTAAAGCAGCAATGCTGATCGTTTTATTAAAGATGAAAGAATTTAGACAGTTTTTAACTCTCAGTGATGCTGCAGTGTTGTTTGACCTGAAGCATACAGAGTTTAGGACCCAGATTACTCCCAGATTTAAGAGCATCTTAGTCCGACAAATACGACAATAACAACGGCTGCTTGCATGTTCTGCAAAAAAATGTGCTTTGTTGTGTATCTGACGGACAAACACCAAACCAGTTCCACATCACGGAAGTTGCACCATTTTTACAAACCAATTCTGGTTCATCTGTTTCACTCAACAATCGGCCATGTGCGTATGAAAACAAAGGCACTGCGCATGCGCGTTTTACTCCCATTCTATCGCGATATTTCATTTTCCTATCGTTGCCTAACATTATACCGGTATTACCGTGAACGGTATAATATGGCCCAGCCCTATTCTCTGGTTTTATATGCAAAAAAATTATTGCGCTAGCTTACACGGTTGCAGTGATACCGGCATTTAAAAATAGTTACGCAAACGGAGCATGCCCGCTCCGACCGGCTTTAAAGGGTTAATCTCCCAGAGAAAGTGTCACCGTGTCACTTTTACATCTACTGAAATGGAAAAATAGAAAAACAAGGATATCTTGGCGAGATGGAGACAGTGAAAATGAGCAATGATTGAAATTCATGGAGGAAATGAGATGGTGAAGAAACCAAGTATTATGATGATTACAATGCAAAAAAGAATCAAGCAGGCATTTAAGAACCAGGGTTGAACAAACGGAGCCACAAAAAACTAAAAAATAAACAAAAACTTTTTATAACAGTATAAAGCAGTTGTGACTGTGCGGGTTAGCTGGTGAGGAAGGGGAAAGGCAGAGGAGCCGCAGGAGGCTAAAGAGATATTTTAGGGGTGAATAGAGAAAAGAATCACAAAGGTTTGTCCAATGTCACAAAGATGGCACGGAAAAAAGGACAAGAGGGTGCAACAACAAGAGAGGGAGAAGTGGCAGCAAGGGCGGGATCCGCAGCAACTCACGAGTATCACAATGTTTTTCAACAGCAAAATAGCTCAGGCTGTTATAGCATTAACAAAAGGAAAGAGCACTTGCAAGGACAGAAGTACTTCCATCAACAGATGGATTTCAAATGGGGGGGAAAAGAATGAGCAGAAACTCTTGGGGATAGATGGAGGTGAAAAGAGGCTGGAGTATTTGAGGAAAGAAGAAAACGAGGCCAACGGAGTGATCCTGGAGAGGATGGTGAAGTGGTACCCAGACTAAAAGTGCATGATAGAGGAGGCCTGTGAACTGGAGCTTTCTGGCAAAACTCAAAAGTTGAAGATGAGCTTTACGTTAGATTATAGTTATCTCAAGTAAACTTGAGGGCAAGAATAACTCTTAATATAATGTCTCGTCTTGCCTCGAACGTATTAACAAGGCAGAGGACGGGGCAGCGATTGAGATGGGATGACAGCAACGGATGATGGAAGAAATTGCTTGGATGGTGGAATGATGCTGTGCAGACTGTGAGGGAGATGGTCTGATGAGAGCTCACACTGTTAAATCAGACGCGTGGCAGTTGTGACACTATCTTCAGCCGCTGGCTGAGAGAGACGAGCACGATGAGGAGAGGATGGTAATGAGGATTTGGAGCGTTTGGGAGGAACTAGGAGCCAGAGTGAATGTTTGTCATAATGTCAAGCATTCAAACAGCCATCCTCCTCATGTTGGCACAGAGGAATACAGGTTGGGCTAAGGAGGTGGAGAAGGGAACTGTGGGCAGACATCTTACAGGGATCCGTGGCCTGTTTATGTTTGTGCCCCACATATTAGTACTAATATATTTTAATCAGTCTGAGCCCTGGGGTGTCAGAATACATTTGCTCAGTTTGAGTCTGGGTACAAGACGAATACTAATATATTTTAACGATCCTAAGCCTCGGGGTATTAAGACTGAATTTACTCAATTTGGGGGCTAACTTAACACCCATATATTCCAAGGGACACCTGACATAACAGTTTATTAAACAGAAGCCATGCACTAATACAATTTGTGGCATTGCTATCTATGCTGCAAACATCGGAGCATCCCCGATTGTCCTCAGTTCAGTTTTTAGGTGTTGATTTGTTTTGAATATCAGGGCACCATAAGCATTTTGTGCAACAAAGGTGCACGTTGTGTGTAGTTGTAGAGTAGTGCAAAGATCCCGCAGCGCACAAGTTGGATGTTATATCAGTATTAAAGCAATAAAAAAAGAAAAATCTGGTGTTTTCTGCCACTGTGGTTCCAGAGTCATGTTCACATTGTTCTCTTTAAGGACTTCAGCCTAAACATAGTCATGCTCTTATAATGTCCTTGTTTTGTGCACAGGTGTAACTTGGAAGTATTATGATTTAACACTGTAACACACCAATGTTTACCAGTTTTACCTTTTTTGTAAATTTTTAATCTTATGAGGAAATGAAATGTTTTCATAAAACTTGAAAGTGACATTTTGATGTAGGTATTAAAAATGCTGACAGAATCCCCTAAAATATGTCTACAGCTTAAACACTAATCAGCTAATTAACCTGAATGGGGTAATTGTACTATATTGAGAGGCCATTTGGACCATCTGGACTCTTAGACTTTGTTGCCATCCTAAGTCGGTCTAGCACAAAAGTTCAGCATGCTCGTGTGACCCGTGCCACAAGCTGTCACAGACTAAAATGAGTCATAGCGTGGCAGCAGTGCTAGAGTATAATTTTGAGTTTAAATCCCAGTGTGTCCAGATCTGTACTTACTTTAGATCCCCCACAGTGAGAGCCTCCGTAAGAGCTGTCAACGGTCAGTGAGGCCAGCATTCATTGGATGAGAGCAGTAGCATGTTTTCAAAAAGCTGGCTCCCAGGCTGTCAGAGTGACTGTGTGGCTTAGGTCTCCATGTAACATAAGTATTGTTTTTAATGAATCTGGCCTCCAGAGAGCAACACAATTAACTGTATTTCCAGTCAGCTCATACAGAAATATGCATTTGAACTGAAAGTACTGTCTGAGACTTGGTAATACCAATGGCAGCAACAACTACAAGCATTACAGAAGATGGAGAGGACAAGATAAGTACTGGATAACACACAGGACAGCAGATGTAATCTATGGGATTGTAATCCACTAATGATTTTACAGATGAGTACTCTTTGTAGTTTCAATTTGATTGGTTAACGAAAACAAATGAAGGGACAAATTTTGTGTGGTACCCTTTATCTCTAGATGTTGAAAATGTGTATAAAGTAGCTAATCCAGTCCCTGCAGCTGACATTTTCAGAGGAATGTTTTTTTGTTTTTTGGTTTGAGTGCTAAACCACTTAACACTGACCTTTAAATCATTCAAGAATAAAAAAGGCACCTCAATCATGGGATCAGCCAGTGTTTTCTAATCATTTGATTACAACTTTCAAAACAATTTTAAGTTGTGCTGTAGGCGCTTTATTGCAAAGATCCTGCCGCAAAAACACGGTTTGCTCAGATTTCTTTAACTGAATGTACAAAAAAGTGTCAGGTCAGAAGCAGAGGTACATCTACAGGCCATCTGTAAAACATGGTGGAGGAGCTGTGATGTTTTGAGGCTGCAGGTCAGATCTTGTTAAAATTGATAGATTTATGAACCAGAAATTTATAGTCAGATTTTGGTCCAACGTAAGGGGCAGAATTACAGTTACAAACCTCACAGCTGCATGTGGATTTGTTTTGTTGCTTCATATATGATTATAAATATTGCTGACAAGTCTCATGCAATATACAATACATTGGACTGACTTGGTCAGAACTAGAGGAATGGATCCGTTTGCAGTTTTGATTAGAGAAAGAAATGCTGCAGAGACTGAGGAAGTCAAAGATAAGGGTGTGTGTGATGCATGATGCATTACTGCAGGGGTAGATCAAGGCTTGGGCATAATAATCAAAGTGCTTTTGTCCTTGTTAGACAAAAAAGACATGTCCACACAGTAAAGACATGCGCACAGACTCGTGCAGAATGACTGCTTTATACTGGTGCTTTTACATTGCAGCACGAATAGCCACTCTTTTCACACACACAAACACACTTTGATTATATTATGCATATCCAGTTTCCTGTTAATCTGTCAGAGTAATTCATCAGTTTCAGTGATAAAAATGTAGCTCATTAATTCATTGGTCTTTGTAAAAAGATGGCATGTGAGGGAGAGAGAGAGATGAGGCAGACAGAGGGGTCATAAACAAAATAAGACAGAATGAAAATTAATTTGGATTGCACGTATGCATGCATATAAAGATGGGACGCTTAATAGTTTTCAATTTCAACTGAATATTCTGCTGCGTTTGTGTCCTTTTAAAGGAGGGCAGATGGAAACAGGTCTGCGATGGAGCGTTAGCAGATATTAAAATCCCAATTTTACAGTTGAGCACAAAGCGTGGGTAAGGATATTTAAATAGTACACACCACATACACCTATCAGCTGTGGCGTGTATTTAAAAACTATATTTGCAGTAAGAAACAAACTTGGTTTCAGGCAGAGTTCAAGCTGAAAAAGATGTTGGAGGAATAGACTGAAAGGGCAAGTTGGGAGTGTATTGAGGCAAAAGTCAAAGAAATGGCAAGACCTCACCAGAAGGTTTTGGATGAGAAAGATATAGTGAGTAAAGGAGTTCAGATGAGGGTGGATTAGGAGGGATAAAGCTGTACCTGAGGAGATGGACACAATGGAAAGGGAAATGCCGGATAAAGATGGAACGTGGATGTGAATTTGAGACGTAGGAAAGATTAAAATGTATTTGAACAGTTAGATTTTCCTCTGTTTTCCTCACTTATCTCCATCCTCTTTTCATAAAAACAAATATTTATGCAAGTATTTGAAATATTTTTGTGATGATTTTTGTATTTTAATACCGTTGCAATATATGTTGAATAAGGAAGCTTTGTAGAAACGGCTGTTTGATATGTAGCTTCACCTATTAGGTAGTTGGACAGTTGACTAAAAAGTTGTTTAGGTATAGGTCGTTTGCCTGTTAAATCTTCTCAGAACGATCCTTAATGATGCCATTCTTTTTTTTAAATTCAATTTTATTTATACAGCACCAAATCACAACATCAGTCGCCTCAGGGTCTACCTGTATGGCAGGGTAGACCCTGCAATAATACATGCAGAGTAAAACCCAACTACAACCCTATGAGCAAGCACTTGCTTGTGACAGTGGGAAGAAAAAACTCCCTTTTAAGCAGAACCAGGCTCAGGGAGGGGCGGGGCCATCTGCCGTGACTGGTTGGGATGAGCAAAGGAAGACAGGATAAAAAGACATGCTTTGGAAGAGAGCCAGAGATTAATAACAAGTATGATTCAATGCAGAGAGGTCTGTTAACACATAGTGAGTGAGAAAGGTGACTGAAGAAGAAACACCCAGTGCATCGTGGGAATCCCCCAGCAGCCTACGCCTATTGCAGCATAACTAGGGGAGGATTCGGGGTCACCTGATCCAGCCCTAACTGTACGCTTTATTAAAAAGTTAAGTTTTAAGCCAAATCTTAGGAGACAGACACTATCTCTACTTTTGAGTCCAAACTGGAAGCCCATAGAAGAGGGGCCTCCCATTCAACTTTTAAGTACTCCAGGAGCAACAACTAAGCCTGCAGTGCGAAAGCAAAGTAGTGGAGGCAATGTGATGCATAGCATCCAGTTGCGACAAAAGACAGGAGCAGTTGGATGAATGGTGAAGCGTGCAGGGACATACTGCCCGCTCTAATTTAGTCAAATGCAGCAAGTTCATTGTGACTTTGAAGAATACTTTCACTTTTACATTCAGTCTCTCACTTCATCTTAACCTCCCTATTCTTGAGTTCACTACTGCATATAACACTAAAGGCTAAAAGATCCACCATCTTTTTGATTGGCAGCTGCAAACATGACAAAGGAGGAAATCTATTCTGTTGTCCGTGCTTTCCAACCTTAGTTGTCATGGTCTGACGGGACTTGATGGAAAATTATGCATTTTATTTAAGATTATTTGAAAGACAGGAACGGGTATGCAGTTTGTTGTAAATCCACAGTTGGGTTATTGCTATATTTTTCTTCAAACCCCTTAAATTAATGCTTGGTGTCTGCACTTCACTTGGATGTTGACTGTTTAATTTCAGATCTGATGTTGTGTCATACAGAGAGAAGGTACAGAAAAGTTGTGACTGTCCAAATATTTGTCAAACTCTTTATGTGCTTAGAGATTCAAATGTCTGTGTATATATCTGAATAGTTTTAGGCAACTAAGATAATTTGTTTCCTCAAATTGATGATTTAATTTAATGTTGGTGTTTGTTTGTTTTTTTTAAGTGCAATTTGACTTTAACTGATTTCTACTTTCTTTTGTTGAGCTCTGTGCTGCTGATGCGTTCCTTTACTGTCATTTGCTTTTGTGCCTGGTGTTAGGGAGCTGCAGTGTTTTGTTTCTCTCAGGTTAACGCTTGTAGGCTGAAAGTAATAATTTTTTATTTTATTTTATTTATTTATTTATTTATTTTTGAGCATCTATCTGCATCTCCCTGCTGAACACCGATGTTCTTCTTCACTTTCTGTGACACAGTATGTACAATGCAGGTTTAAAAGTGGTGTTAAAAATAAATCTAGGAGATGGTCTTTTGGCTCAAAGCCCCTGAAGGTTCTTTGGTGAGTCAGGATTGGAAAAAGTTCTCTGCTTCTGAACTTTGCTCTTGATCTATATTTTTCACCAGCTGCTGCTACACCGATTGAACGAAGGACCTGGCAGCCCACCCAAATGTTTTCCCATAAAACTGGCTAACTAATAATCCCTCTTTCCCTCCCTTTTTTAATATCTAGCATTATAACTTCACTTCCCTTAACCTTGGCTTGTCATACCTTAGTTCTTAAGCGGCATCCACACAGGGAGGGCTGTGATTAGTGACCAGAGACGATGTAAAGTCCATGAAATTTAGCAGTTTGAAGCAACGACTGGTTGAGTAACAGTCGGCTCCATGAAGTGACCTGAATTAAACTCAACTATGAGCAGCAGTTGAAGCCACTAACATTGAAAGTAAAGTGCTGATTAATATGATGTCATGGTAAAGACATGAGGTTACCTCATGTCCACCAGTGATCAACCGTGGGCTGAAGAGTGATGCACAGCGAGCACTTTAAGTCGATGAAGCTTCACTTTCACGTTTGTTTTTTTTCTTTTATCATTTAATTGAAATTTGCGTAGCAGTTTTACCTTAATCTCTGGCATTTTCCTCAGCACTCCTGATACTCCCTCTTGCTCTCACCCCACTTCACTCCCACTTTTGCTTCCTAAGCTCCCACTGTTTCCGTTTGACTCGGCTACATCGCACTCTGGCTTTGCCTTCTTTGTCAATTCCCCTTACAGCTCTCCTCCCTCAACTTTGCTCTTTTTCTCTGTCTATCTGTCATGTATTTTTAATGCCTTTGAGACCTTCAAGTCTTTGCTAGTTCAGCTTGACTTCAAAATAAAACAGTTGAGTTCTGTATGTGTTGGATGGGAGGGGATGATGAGAAGGGAAGGTCTGCAATGCATGAGGTGACAGGACCAGGCCTTTATTTTAGACGTGTGGGGTGTTTTTGAGAGAGTGAGGGGAAAAAAGACACGGAGCAGACGATTCATATGAACATTCAGCAGATCATCAAGTACATGAACCAGTTAATGACACAAATATCAGCCTGTACACAAACCTACAGTTTTCTGGTAAACAGAGACCAGTGTATAACACAGTCGATCACATTGGAAGCATTTCAGGAAATAAAAGGGATGGATAGTCTGTGTATTGCTTTTTCTATCTGATAATTTCTTTGTAACAGATGAATTGATGAGTTTTAATTTGTTGACTCATTCTAAATATTATAAAACCAGCTGCTATTTGTTTACCAGATTCCTTATCTTAGAAAGGGCTAATATTCTTTCCTCTTGTTTGGACTAGCTAGCAGTCTACGGTGATGCTCTTGTCTTGTATTTGCTGTAGCATTTAGTGCAACCAGTGCTAATCTCTTTTTTGTATGCTTTGAACACACAAGTAGGTCCACTTCATGAATATGTTGTTATTGTTGCATATATAAAATATAAAAGTGACAGAATAATAGCTGAATTCATCTTAAGAATTGGCTGAAAGTTGAATGACTGTAGGAACAAAGTTGGAGCTGGTGGAGAAATGGAGTGAAAATCAGGATGGTGCAATGTAGGGAGGGAAGAAGTAGTTTAAAGTGACCTGCTTAGCAAGAATCAGATGCTTTTTGTTATACTGTATAGAGAGCGTGAGGATAAGAGAGAGAAGTGATTGCCAGTGAATTTTGGATTGTGTTGTTGCTTTGTTGCTATGGTGTTGCATTTCCTAATGCAGACATGAGAATGAAAATGGAGACAGAAACCACACAAAGTAGTCTGTGATCAAATTTTTCTCTTCCATTGAATTTTATCTTATATTTGTCCCTCGGCCGTAGAAGGCTGTTGGGGTATTGTCGTCGCCCTGCTGGGCAGGCGCAGTCGGGCAGGCAACGTAGACACGAACGAAGCGACCTAAGAGTTTGAAATTGATACCCTAATCGTATCTACTAAAAATCACAGATGGATTTGAATCTCAGTGATGTTGACTTCTGAAAGTGTTGTGAACATGATAACTTGAAGGAAGTGACCTAGGATTTTGAAATTCATACCATAGGTTGTATCTACTAGGAGGCTGAGGGTTGCCACTGACTGGCGCCAGGATTTTTCTCCCATCAAAGTGCCTTTTCCTCCCTCCTCTCTCTCTCTACATTGTTCCTCAGTTGCCATATTTTCCACCCCCCTCTGTTTTTGTCACATGATTAAAAAGATAAATGTGCAAAAGGTTTCGTAATGTGTTATTGGCACACAGCAGCTTCCTTTTAATCTGTCATCTGTATGTGTTTGCTGATGGTGCTGATTGCATCTGTGACCAGGAACATCATCTTGTGATTTCTGGGTGTTGCTACAGGAATAAAATTTGGATCATAATGTGGGTTTTTTTTGGTTTATTTTCTTCTTTTTTTTTTTTTTTTTTTTTTTTTTCCTGTCTTGGGTTGCTGCAAAAAGTTTTAAAATTTATCTCTACGCTGCATGGCAGGGTGGCACTGTATAATTTTAGAAAAGAACAAATTGAGATTGATTGTATTGAAGCACACAGAACAGATAAAGGCTGACAAACTGCTCGTGTCTGCAGCTGTCGGTGTTTAATATATAAATAAAATCCACTGTGAATAACATTTATAAAGCAATAAGTGCACAGATACTATTTTAAAGGTTAAATGCAATTTAGCAATGGAAACTGCATTTTGCAGTTTTTTCTTTGTTTGGTGAAATGTTTGCGTGTTATTAAAAGTAGCATTTCATGTCAAATTTGACGTTGAACCACGTAGCAATCTGAGTTTAAAAAAAAGCACCTTTAACTGTTGTTCTGGTTGTTAATGAACTCTTTATTTGCTGCATAAAAAATACTGCTTTCTGTAACTTTGACAGTTCTATAACAAAATCTCAATGAAAGCCTTTAATTTATTGGACATACTTGCATATACAGAGGAAGTTTATATGAAACGCAGGGGTGGCCGATTAATGTGCTGAATTACTCATGTGTCCCTCGGTTTCACACAACTACTGAACATGGACGATTCCTTTTCTTCTTCTTTTTCTTTTTTTTTTTTTTTTTACTGTAAAAGAGTACAGAAAAACATATCGGTGTATGTGATAGATTTAAAAAAAAAAAAAAAAAAAAATGTAGCCGACTTTATGAACCTAAACAGCATGATCCTGCAGGCGCAAGAAATACGTAGCATTGAAGCAACAAGTACATCAAAGATCTGTTGAAGTTGGAATTGACGAGGAAGCACTTGGATATTAGGATGGTATAGGCATAGCCTTAAGATGTGTTCGGCGCCGTCACAGTGAGGAAGATGGGCAGCGCAGATGAAAGCTGATAGATGGTTTGAACTTTTGGGTGAGCCAGAAGAAGATGAGAGAAGTCTCGACAAGCCTGAGCAGTGGCTAAGGCTTCTGCCGCAGGCGAAGAAGTGCCACATGCACACGGAGGGAAAAAAATCCTTTAATATTGCACTAGCAATCAAAAGTAAAGCACACTGGTAGAAAATCCAAATACCTTGACTGGGGATGATGGCGTTTCACATAAAGGTCCCCAACTGTGTTGAGCAGAGCAAGATTTTTAAATCCTGATAAGTTGTGTGTCCAACTAAAACAGCCACAATGAGGTAGTCTTTCATTTGACTTTTACTCAATGTTGCAAAAGACACATTCAGTGGGAACAAGTCGTCATGGATCTTATAGGAGTCAATTATCACCTCAAGGTCAGACCATGCAGTGCTCAAAATAATCAAAGACCTACCTCTCACTCTAACTAGCTAAATGAAGCCTACAAAGTTCATGATGGTACAATCAGAAAAAGACTGAACAAGTGTGGCTTCTTTGGAAGGGCCAGTAGAAAGCCTCTACACTTTAAAAGAACATGGCAGCACAGCTTAGATTCAAGATTCAAGAGCTTTATTGTCAATACAACAGTATACATGGTATACAGTGTACCCAAATTCTGTTTCACCCCAAGCCCCCCATGGTGCATTATAAGTATATAAAATATATATTTCCAAGAGATATCAAACTAGAAATTACAAATAAATAATGTGCTAAACTTCAGTAAAATTAAGGGATAAAAGGTACTAATTACTAACTAAACAATACTATAATGATAACTATACATTACTAACTGTATGATAAAGACATGACAGACGATACGAAGTGGATTGTGCAGCGGTATTGAATACCAGGTTCAAGTTATGGTCAGGATATTATAGACGAGACATGACAAAGACATGTGCGAATGTAGCATAGTTTAGCTTTACAAAGTTGGAACTTTTTACTGAAAATCGAATTCAGCATATCAGCACAAACACTACATACAAACTGTGAAACACGGCGGTGGAGGGGTGGGCTTGTTTTACAGTCACTAAGACAACCACAGTCCTCTGTGATAGGTTTGTAGCTTGAACCTATTCGCTGGAACGTTAAGACAATATAATTACACTGCAAGCAAGACGCAAGTAGGCAAACTTCTTCATGGTACTCGTGCACGGGAGAGAACCAGACAAACGCCGTTCCTTCGCTTGACCCCAGTAGCTCTCGTCCGTCCTCCCGTAACACTGTCCTTTTATTGAGGTTACATGAATATGCATAGGTTCATTAACATACGACGTCTACATACAAACAAAGAGTACCTTGCCTGTGTGTGTGTGTGTGTGTGGCTGATCAAAGGGTTAAACATCCTTGGTCAGGAAGAGGGTAGCCTCCCCCTCACCCTAGATAGTTCATCCTAGATAACACGGTGAGGAAGTCCTGCAGTTCATCTAAACAAAGAGCACTTAGACTAGAACAGATGTAGCTACGTTAATCCTACCATAAAACAATAAGACACGGTATGACCTCTCATGCTCCCAAAGTGCTGTCTAATACACACAAAGTTTGCAGACTATCAAGGATCAAAACCTCTACCAATCTACAACTAATTACAAAACTCTAAGCATATATAAGTAAATATTTCTAAGCATAAATGACAATCAACAATACAAATCTAACACTCTGTATATTAAGGTCTCGTAGAGTCAAATGTGAGGTCATGTGACAGTGACCCAGTGGACCCCATTTAAATCTATAAAGTCATGCTGTTATTTTGACTAACAATTCAGTAATAAACCATTAAACCGGTGCAAACAGTGCAGCTTAGCCAAGAATGAGAACATGCCAACATGTAGCTTCTATGAGCATAAACTGCAATAAAATTTAGGTTGAAAGTAAGGGCAACCTTAATGCTCAGGTTGTAATTGAGCTTTAGATTTGCTTAAATGTAAAAAAGCAGAGAGACACTAGAAAACATTAAGGTGGAATCACACAGGACAGATGTGAACTTTGAAGGTGTTTTCTGAGGACACTCAACAAGATTTCCATATTTAAACATTAGGACCTAAAATCCAACAGCTTCCCTGAGGTGATGAAACTTTGATGGGTCTTGTCTAGGCTGTTGAATTACTATGTTTGAATTTATTCTCCTCAGACACTGTTTGTTTTTATTTTTTGAGTATAAACTTAGACATCACTAGCTCTCTTCAGAATCTCATAGGCATTGACAGGTGGAAACTGTATGTGCAAGATCTGAGGATTTATTTCCATGCAGTACATACGCGTGTAAACATGCATCTTCATAGCAGAAGTCTGCATCTCCTCCTGAACCAACTTATATCTACTGTGGCTGCAAGTCTGTGTAAGTGTGAACTGCTAGTAATTCAAATAAGTGTGTTTGTGTCCATTGAACCTCCGTCCAAACCCCCAAACAGCTTGTAGTGCTGTCAGAGACATCTGGTTGCCACTGACTCTAATGGTCACACGGATGTTAAATACTACATGAGGTGTGTGTGTGTGTGTGTGTGTGTGTGTGTGTGTGTGGCATCAAGCATCTCTGCCCCAGTATTTCTTCCTGAGGTTATGCTGGGAGTCACTTTGTTTGGATTTTTGCTTGGTGTTGGACAAAATGTGGACATTTATGGGTACATTTTTAAGGAGCTGTGCGTGATTTTTATTTTTCATATTTTCTCCTCATGATGGTAGTGAGGAATCATGGAACAGTTACTACTGTATGTAATTAGGTGATTAATGGCAATTTTTAATAGAGGAATATATGAAGGAGGGAGGGACGAAATTGTGAAGAGATTAAGAAGGAAGAGGGTTCAAGCAAGGAAGATGGCAGTCGAAGTGAAGTGCTGGGCCACGGGTGTGTGGGGTGGAGCGAAGATGGGAATTACACAGGAGTAGAAAGGAAATAAAAGGAGGAAAGGGGTGAAAATGAGAGGGAGGATGATGAGAATATGAAGAGAGGGGGAAATTAATGTGTTCTGAGGAGTAGAAGCAAGGCAGAATGGGTGATAATTGACAGAAGATTCAGAGCTAAAAAGGGAGAAAATGAAAAGGAAGAAAAACTGTGAAGAAGCAGTCTTCTATTGCTTATTAGGGTCATTATACCTCCGTCTGGAACACACACTCTGAGAGGATTGAAAGGAGAAAGCAGTTCAGTATGAGTATCAAAAAATGGGCTTTTGATAAATGGCAACAAGAATCTGAAAGCAGGGCATGTGTGCTCTGCAGTGTGCACAAACATTTACTGTCAAATTAGTTAGTACTTGGCTATAAATATGTTTTTATTATGAAGGACACAAACACATCTTTGGACTTGGCCTAAAAATGTATCGATGCTGCTGTGAAGTGGTAAATAGAGGGAAACGGAAGGCAGGAGGAAAAATAAACACTGAAAGTCAGAGCAGGGAAGAAAGGAAGAAAAGATTTTAAATGAAGTAAAAGAGGATAAATAAAGCCAGTGATACCCCAGGGAGACATACAGGGAGGAAAGTGAGGTAGGTAATGGTTTTGTGAGATGGTATAAAATAGAACCTGTACTGTACAGGACAGGAAATGAAGGTGAAATTGAAAATATAGGAGTAAAAGTGAAATAAAGTATCGGAGTAGATGTACTTTAAATTCATGCACTTGTACAGCAGCTGTGGATTACAGCCACAGATAATGAAAAATATGCACTAAAAGATTTTCCATTGACAGTGTGACTGGATTATTTGCAGTAGAAGGATCCTCGTGCATGTAAGAGATGACCAGTGCAGGTTTTTTCTTTTCCAAAATTCAAAAATAATTTCAGTGAAAGAAAATGATTTTACAAAAGGCTCCTTTCATGCATCACTGAAAGTCTCCAGTTAACTTTCTGTTAATGAAATGAGAATGTTCATGTCTCCCTGGTTTCAGACTTTGCTAATAACTTGTGAAAGACTGTAGAAAATGCAGAGTAACTTTTAATTGAAGCAAGGAGAAATTGCTTTGCTGTCGTTAGAGTAGCCATGATTCAGCCGAGTCGGATTTATGTAACCAGTGCAGCCATTAATTCTGTGAAAAGGTCTCTGTTTAAAATAAATAAACCTCTAGTGTTTGTCCCTTTGTGTTATAGTGAAGTGTGAGAGGTCCCGCTTATTATCAACATAGGCATTTAAGTTCTCCAGTCAGTGGAGTTCGGTATTAAAGCAGACCAGCGTAAAGCACCTGTAGCTAAAGGCCAGTAGCATCACATGGATGTACTACATACACATAGAACACCATCAATTTAATTTGTAGCAATTTTTTTGCCAAATTTGTTACCCGTCTGATACCTCTGAGATAACATTAACATAATGGCATTATGTTTGGGTTATTAGTTTGTCAGGTAGGTTGTGTGTGCGTGTGTGTGTGTGATACATTGATTTCAGTTGGACCTGAGCATGAACAGTCTGTTTTGGTCTGCAGAAAATACTTTTCTGGCAATGATTCAACACAGTCTGAGGAACAGAAAGAGACTGTGAGCATACTTTGCATGTGGTTGGGCTTAAATTCTGCCAAAGTCTTAACAACATGTATCACATGTCTTGATTGTATGTGATTGGTGCCTGAATCTTTTTGAGTCTCTGTAAATAATATATAGACGGCAGGATTTTTTAGACTACACTTGGGTGCATAGTTGCTTTAGTATTTTCATTTATTTGAGAACAAAAGTCTGGATAGAGCAAATAAGGATCTGGCTGTGTGTGCTGCCTTACGTGTTCCACGTCTTAGATGTATTCCAGTATTGAAGGCAAACGCCAAGGTTTTCTTTTCACATACGTTCATAAATAATCGAGGTAGTAATGCATTGCTTTCAGAGCTTGTGCATGTTCTCAGTGAATGTGTGACCATAAGAAATGCGCAGGAGAGAGATGACGTCCTTCTGAGGCAACAGTCTATTACTCATTTCCATGACTGGCCCTGATTTATCTGCTTTCTGTGCCACATACAAAGATGTCACCTTGTTATGCTCAACTGGAACAGCATATATGCTGTGTGATTTCCTTTTTTCACACTTTGATTCAAGGTTCTTCTGTCATTAGCTCTTCGGAATATTAAATACCATAACCATTATGGTGTCAGTGGAGACTGAGCTTATGGCATCTGCCCACTTTCAAAAGTTAACATTTCCCTTGGAATTTCTTTAATTTAGGCTTAAGTGAAATAAAAGGTCAATATTTTAATTGAAAACTGTGGTAAACATACTGGCTCGGGGGGCTTGTGACAGCATACCAAGTGCACATTTTAATTTGGCACGTTGCAGTTACATGATGCAGAAGCTGTGACAGCGAGACACCCAGTTATGAAGGACATCAGTAATTAAATTCAGGAGATGGCCAGATTTTTCCAGGGCTGCACATAAACTGTCACCAAATTCCTTGGGAGTCAACCCACTTACGCATTTAGCAAAAAGAAGAGAAAAGTAGGAAGATGCTTTAGAGACATCGAGTCTTTAAAACTGGTGACAAAGTTGTGAAGTTTGTTTCTGTGTCAAGTGATTGAAAGCTGGATTTATTTCCCCCCTTTGAAGTTGGTGTTCATTTCTGACCTCCCCACAAACTTTGTATAGAGAATTAATTAAAAAGGGTCTTTTTAGGGGTCGTGAAGGACCCTCCGGCGTCATCTGGTAATGCTTGGACACACGATGCAATTCTTAAAACATGTTTGTCTTTTGTTTTGTTTCTTTGAAGTATTGAAATAGGTGTTGGCGAATGACCTTGTTTTTACTTCACTTCCCCCTGTCTCACTTCTTTCCGTCTTCATTCATCCATGCAGCTTGACTTCAAACATTAACATGGAACATACATTTTCATCTCTCCCCAACTCCATGTGTTATTCTGTCTCGTTCCCTTCATTGCTCTCCTTACCTCTCTGTGTTTCTGCCTCTCCATCTGCTCCTCTCCAACTCTAATTGGTACGATATCAGTTGGAGCTCAGATATTGCCTTCACTTTTGGTCTGTTTCTGGCAGGCAGTGTTGTCTCAATGTTTCCTCTCCATAGATCAGATTCAGGTGCGTTCGTGCTGACTTATAAGTCTATATGTAAGCCTAGGCTGCCAAAATGCAAAAGAGTTTAACCAGGTAGCAGCAGGACTGAGTTTGACGAAGGTGATGAAAGGTTTGAGGTGAAGGGGCTGTGAGTGAGCCTCGGTTGAGGAGTCTGTAAAGTGGGAATTGAGAGTAGAGTGGATAAAAGGGAAAACGGACTTAATGGTAAATGGTTTGGAGAGTGTTTTGAAGAGGTTTCATTGTTATCACAAAAGCAAGCTAACTGTGAAATCTGGAATAGGGTCCACTTACGGAGGCTGAGAAATTGAACCATTTCTGTGTTAAAATCCCTAAATGAGTTGAAGGTAACAAGGATCTTGTTCAGTTGTTTGTTTGAAACTAAGGCCCAAAATCAAAGTCATTTCACGTCTGTTTCTGCACTTTACACTCCCCTGCTGCAATGTACCACGTCTTTAAAAACACAGTATTGTCAACAGCGGGAAGCTGACCAACCGATATTAGTTTATATTACTTTCAATTTTAAAGGAACAGTCGGCCGATTTTGTATTTTTACTTGAAAGTTAGAAGTTGCACTTTTAATTAGTGTGTAAGTATGTCTTCCAACAATCGATGCATTGTTATAAACTCAAAATTAAGCAATTAAAAATGCACAGGTGCGAACGCAGATTTTTTTTGAAGCCGCCATTTGCCCCACCGTCTTTACTTCAGGGGCAGAGGTTCGGCCAGTTGTGTTTATATATGTGGCCACATCCATAGCACTCCTGCTGCAGAGGCAAATGTGAGCTTGGGAGCTACGATTGATCAAACCTGTGACTTTGTTTCCTTTACCAAAGAAGTGAAAACACATTAAATCATGTTTCTGCTTTGGCACTTTTTATAATTAAAATTGTTATTGCTGAAAAAAAAGAGAGCTGTGCAACACAAATGTTTGATGAATATGCTCTTTTTGTATAGTAAAGTGTCTTTTTGTTGTTATTGCTTGAGAGGGATTTCTCCAGTCTCTGAGTTCAGTGGTGTAAAGCTTGTCCACATGATAAATTGCAAAGCTCTCACACTGAAACTCTGTGATCTCCCAACAGTTGGATAAAACCATTTCAGTAAAACCACTGATGTGTTGTTATATGTGTAGACGTCTTAAATCAATGTTCAAATGGGCTCTCTGGACTCATTTTTTTCGTGCTCTTCACTTATTACTGTTTTAAGGTGGCATATCGACTTGGTCAAGTGAAACTTTTCAGCTCATTTGTTTGTGCCAACCGCACTGTAGTTTTATGACTCAGTTCTCTACAATCTTTACATAAGCTATTGTTGCAATTGAAGAGAAATATACCATTGATCTATGCTTCAGAGTGAGTGGAGGATAATCTGAGAGAGGCACTTTGAGCATTTGGAAAAGAAGGTAGAGATCACATTAAAGGATACTTTCTTTCAGAGTTTGCAGTAACGACTGAACAAATTGTGAGGGTAAAAGGAGGGAAGATGGTGAAAAGTGGCATTGTTTGATTGTGGAAATATTATAAGGAAGATAGTATTAAGCAAAAAGCCTTCATTTTAGCTTGTGTGCACATGTGCATTTACTGATTAACAGGAATCCCAAGGAAAACAGGAGGATTAAGCTGGATTATTGCATAAGGAACAAGATGACAGCCCACACAAGTGTACAAGACAACAGAGAACCGTGTGTGTGTGTGTGTGTGTGTGTGTGTGTGTGTGTGTGTGTGAAACCATTTAAGCACTTAAATTATTTGTATGTCTTGTGTGCATGAAAGAAAACGAGTTAAGATGGAGATAAAATGACGTGGTGAAAGAGTGAGAGAATTTTTCCTGTTGTACAGCGCCCTGAGCTGAAAGAAGCTGCCACCTTCGGTTTAATTATTTATGTGGTACTTGGCCTTCCATTCAAATCTGCCTGTATAGTCTCTCATACTTTTTCTTTTTCTGGCTGCAAAATCTTTAGAGATGCTGTTTTTGTTCGAGCCCATGCTGAGCGAGTGGATGGTCTCTGTGGCATTTTGCTTTGGCAAAATTCTGCTGATATTTAAATGCTTAAAGCCACCGTCAATGCAGTGATCACATACTGCGTCTTCATATATTGACAAAGGCACAGCGCGAGAGTTCACAAGCCCTCGTTAACAGATAGCAGACAAAAGTAAATATAGAAATGCCACTACACTGGTTTAATTTGGGAAGGGGGTGGGGGGGCGCAGAGTGGAAATGTTTTGTTTCTGATAGTGTCCTGGAATTTATATTTCCTTTTTTTTTTTTTCCCCCTCTCCCATTTGTATTTTCCCATTTAAACTACTTGCCTGACTGGTTCCAATATCCACTGAGTCGTTTGGCTTCCAGTCCAACTACATATCCCATGTATATATATTTGTTCAGTAAAGTGTAACGGTAAGCATCTGTCTTCCTGCCCATTTGATTAGTCTCCTGACACAGGCAGCGTAGAGTTGTTTACAGTTAAAAAAAAATCTATTTCAAAACAATATTGGTATCAGATTTCTCTGCATGAATGTGTGTTTTTATAGCCGCATTTCTTATTGCTGTCCAGCATATATTAAAGCCTGTAGCAAAGATTTATGTATTCAAACATAAATCTTTTATTAAATACATCAGTGTTTCTTTGTGTGGGTCCAGTTAAGTGAGACTGTGCAGGCAGTCTCCAGTGTTGCAGGAGGCTGCAGCTGTATGGCAAGATTGTTATGACAAATATGTGGTATAATGCTGTGAGGTTACGTGTCTGAACTGGAGAAAATGAACACAGGCAAAGTGTGTAGGTTTGCATGTGAGGCAAAACTGTTTTTAATCTAACTTCCACTTTGATATCCAATCTGGATTTGATGACAATCTGTTGGGGATTTGACCTACTTTGGTACAAATTAAATTGACAGTATCCGAAAAGGGAATTTTGTTGCAGGTGCTGACCAGACCGTTGCCCTCCTTTTCCCTCCTGGTGGCGTTTCGTCCAGGATGGCACATCCGTATGTGGTGTTGCAAGGAGTTTTGATGTGTCTCAAGAGTGTGGAAGAGATGCTGTGAGATGGGCTCTTACATTATGAGAGAGAGCGAGACGACTCAGCAGGATGGCCAGTATCTGCTCCTCTTTGTGAGGAGGAACAGAGGGTCCCAGCATGTTTCTGACCACACTATGAGAACTGGACTCCATGAGGTGGCGTGAGGGCCCGGCATCCTGTTGTGGGATCTTAGTTCTGAATTTGCCAGAAAACGCCAAAACTGGCAGGCTCACTACAGGTGCCTCGTTCTCTTCGGAGATCAGAGCAGATTCACACTGAGCATGTATGATAGATGTGAAGGAGTCTGAAGAAACAGAGTGTGGCTAAAGTTGTGTTATCATCCAGCATGACTGGTTTTGACAGAGGGTTAGAGAGAGCCTGGGGAAGCATATACTTGGAGGATCAAGGACGGTAGCCTGAGTGCTGTTAGGTACCAGGATGAAATTGGAGCTTATGCCGGTTCAAAGGCTTTGGCTTGTGGTGCGCAGAAATATGGTCAGCGTGTATAGGCAGCTCCTGGATGATTACATTGATGTCACTGACTGGCTCTCATGTACCTCTAAGGGGAACCCAAGAATTAGCCTATACAACGTATTGTATCAGTGGACCTGATATTAAAAATCACTGCAGACTGTTAGAGCTCTCTGATGCTCTGATCCAGGTCTGGGAGGAGAGATCCCAGGACACACTCTCACCAGGAGTGTGCTCAGACGTTGAGTGCATACATACTACTGAGCCATATTATGACACAACCTATTTCAGTGTGTGTGTTAATTTTTAAGTTTTTTTGAAGTCTTCTTAGACTCATGTCTTCCCTTTTTCTATTCCAGGAATGTTTAAAAATGGGTTTTAACTTCTGTTTGGACTGGTGCTCTTTGTTGGTACTCGGTAGCTACAGATAAATCTTTTCTTGTGCCAGATTTCTTATGAATCACTTGTATTGTCACTACATGTCATGAGTCTCACTTTGCAGAAAATTACTCCTTCTACTCTTGATCATATTGATATACTGTAGCAGCAAAAACATTGTAACATGCATATGGAGTATTTGCAGTCCTAGTTATCAGAGCTGCATCACCTCTGTGTTTGAGTCATAGCTGTAGTTTGAAAATACATTTTTTTTTTTTTTTTTTTATTCCATGTGCACAAGATTTCGGCTACTTAACAGTTCAGTGGTTTTGGTCCTTAATTCATCAAAATGTTTATGTGGGTGAGCAGTCTGCAGCACTCTTGCATTGCAGCCATGGTATTGTAATATGTGTTGAATGTGTTTTGGGATTGTCTTGCTGAATAAGCAACATTGTCCTTGAAGAAAACTCCACGTGCTCCGTATCTTGCACAGTGCACCAGGCACTGTTACGGGCTGCTCCTACATATAGCTGTCAAATCATCAGATCCTGCTTTTAGATTTAATCCAGTGTGATTTCAGTGGTGGTGCCGTCCTGTGCCTCCTCCTTGGAGATGTCCGTGGTCATCCTGAGATCAGGTTCATCAGCACATGTTGATCCAAATGTGAGACTGTATCGCTGTTCGGTGGCCCTAATAGTTTCAGAAACTTTGAGGTTTTTGCATGCCAACAACAAAGCCAGGATGTCAGGAACAGAATTGGCTTCGAGCTAATTACTGATCCGTCTCCCTCCTTTTCATCTTTTCAACCTCTGTATAAAAGAGTTCGCCAAGTACCGTTCTCATTATGCAGTGGGGTGTTGCTGAAACAGGCCCAGATGCCCAGTGAACCTCTGTGAAGACTATAGCCTGAATAAATCAAAAAGCAGCATCAGTTTGAGCATAAGCAATGCTAAGCGCTTTACTTGCCTCTGGGAGATCTAGCTTTTTGATATTAAATAACAGCGTGCAAGAAAAACCTGGACAGTTATCAGACAGCCAGTCACTTGAACATAGCACTCAGTGCAAACAACTGCATTTGTCTTGTGTGTGTGTGTGTGTGTGTATGCTTGGCCTGCAGCTTTATAGGATGACAGAACAATTTTAAAATATAGCCAGTCCACAATAAGGAAAGATTTAATGAGTAGTGGAAAAGTAAACAGATTGTAGATTTTCCCAGGGGTATTTGCACAGATGAGAGCTGGCAACGGCCTCAAGATGACTGTGGAAACAAACTGCCCTAGAGCCCCATTGGCAATACCGATAAGCCACAGTTGGCAGAGTACAGCCCATCAACAGAACTGTGGGATGGTTTTCTTTTTTCTCTTTGTGAGCAGCAGAAAAAGAAACCTAAGATATATTTGGGTTCGCTTTATTTCTGACTTTCTTTGTCATTTCAATTAGCAGAAAACATCACTGTTCCTGCTTTTTGTGCTTCAGTAAAATATTTCATTTACCACTCAGTTTTTTTATTTTTTATTTGGGGGGGGGGGGGTAAACAATGCAAACAACACTGTAGAGATTGGACAATTTCAAGTAGATATTCCACGTCTTAATTTATCAGGCACTATTGAGAAGATTTGATCAACTTTTTACACAAGCATGGTTGAAACTTGGTCTAATATGTGCAGAGTAGCTTGTAAATTGTAAAATAAAAGTCTAAACATTTGAGATCTACTTGAGCAACACTTGAAGTGCTGATGACCAGCCCCATATCAAAGGGGAGATCCTTGAAATAGGATATTGCTCTCTGCAGGCAGTCGTTCTCCACTTGGTCTCCAGATGAGTTGAAACAAATCAAAACTCCTCCTTGGTGGAGGACATCCAATGAATAAGTCATTCTTTGAAATATTAAATTCAAATTGAAAAATGCATCAGTACTCATGGTATTTATTTAGTATTCAGCTTGATGATCAGATGTATTGATGTCTAAATTGCAGTTTCACATCTTTTACTTCCCTGCTGCGGCACTTAACTTGGCTTAAATGTTGCTTCTACATGTGCTCATTTGGGCTGATTTGGCTTTTTTTCAGTTTTGACACAGATACTGTGGGTTCTTGTCTGTCTTTCTAAGACGCCGTCCAGTTTATAGTGAACCTGCCTACAACCACAATTTCCATCATCGCCAACTTGTCCTTTTTTTGTCTTTTCTTTTTTTTTAAACTGTTAAATCCATCAAGTGCAAAAATACTTGCACCAAAATGTGCAGTCCTAATTATTCTAGCTGCATCACCTCTTGTGCCAACTCTCATAACGCTTTGTTAGCACTCCTCTTAGCAAATTCTGCAGCGATTAAATGGTTAACTTTGTTCTACCACAAGTCACTGGTAAAGAAATGGCGTACAGATGTGTTGAGACACCCCTCGTTACTTTATATTTTGCTTCCAAGAAGCGTTAGATTTTTTTTATTTTTTTATTTTTTTGTAAGTGAACAGTGCTCAAATTTTCCGAAGGCCTTTCAAAGTTTTTCTTTGAATTTTTAGTTTTCTGTTTATCCACGTAACACTGGAACCTTGTTCATGGGATGAACAGGTCTTGTGTTTATGCATACTACAATTTAATAAAGAGCCAATGTGAAATTCTGTCCTTGGATACACATGATTTGTTCCCATTTCTTTAGTCAAATCTGTAAAAATTGCTATAGCCAATAGTTTTTTAATGCATAAAATAGTATTTTTGCACCAACAGGGTGATTCCCAAAGAACCATTTGCCTAAAAAATGGCACATTTGAACAGACAAACCAGACAAATAGAAGACAAAGTAAGACGTGCCAGGCCTAAAACCAAACTATCTACAGCAGATGAAGAGTATCTAAAAGTCACATCCTTGAGAAATGGACACGCCACAGACCTGACACAGGATCTGAGAGCTGCATCAGGCCCGTTAGTTTATCCTTCTGCTGTTCAGTGAAGCCTCAGAAATTGTCTCGGTGGAAGTGTGGCTGTGGAGAAGACTAAAAATTAGTGGCAACAGGTCTTATGGAGCGAGGAATCCAAATTTGAAAGATTTGGTTGAAATCATCATCGGCATATATGGAGTAGGTCAGGAGGGAGGCACATCAGTGAGGGTCTACAGCCATCTTTAAGACATAGTGGGGGTCAGATGTTCCACCATGCAATATAGTCTAGAAAGGTTAAATGCAGAGAGGATTTTCCCCACAGGGATCAATAAAGTATACATATTACATTATTATTTAAATGCCATCAGTCATGGGTCGACCACCGCAGAGCCCGGACCTCAACATTAGTCTCTGGACAGAGAACAGAAGAAAAGGGAGCCACAGCCTACGAAGAGTTCTGAATGTCCTTTAAGAAGCCTGGAGAACTTTGACTAAAAGCTGCCTAAGAGCTCAGGCCATGTTGAATAAAGATGGTCATACTAAATACTGACTTTCAAGCTTTTCATTATGTTCTGTATTTATGTGTTTGCACATTAAATTGCTGCTCTGATTTTCCACTTCCCATGAAAAACAGAGATGAGGCTTGACTTTTTTTTTAATTTTTTTTTTTTTTTAAAAACATTACTATCACAAATTTTTTATTTAGTTTTTTTTTAATGTGGCAGCGAGTTGTTTCACAGGAGAGGGGTCATACTAGATGAAATGTCGAGTTGTGGTGCAAATGATTAATGAAAAAATGTTATTATGAATGTTGACAGCTCTGCACTTCATCTGTTAATATTAGCAGCAGATCACCAGTGTGGCAAAACATTGTTATAATTATAATTTCGACTCCTCTTTCTCCTCCAGCCCTCGAGGGGCTCCATATGCTGTAGTGTTGGACACTCCTCATTCTCCTCTTCACTTCGCCTTCCTCTCTGCTCTCTTGCCAAGTGGTTTGGAACAGTTCAGCCTTTCTCACTCATCTCATGCTCGTTTTCTTCACTCTCATCTCGTTATTTTCCTCTTCTTGTATATCTGGCCTCCATTATTTTCAGTGTATGTTACGTTATGCTGAGGTTTTAGGCACCTGGTAGATGTGATGCTTCAATGTCTGTTGTTTAAATGACAGCCCTGTCAGAAGGAGCAGAATGTTTTAGCTTTTGGTCTTTTAAAGTTAACTTTTATATTTTAAATGAGGGAGTGATGAGAGACATGTGACTAAGCTTGAAAGGCTTCATTTGAATCTAACACACTGTTACATTTCAGTGCACTGAGACACCAGGATACTTTTTCTGCCTGGCTCCTTAATATGCTTTTTTTCAGGGTCTGAATAGATGTGCCTGCACTGGTCATTGATCCCAGCTCAAACAGTGATTGCAGGGACATATACCAGTATTGTCTGTTTCCAAAGTAGTGAAAATACAACCAGTTAATAGCAGTTTCAATAGCAGAAATAACACAAATGTTAGTGCTTCCTGTAAAATATATCGAAGAGGAATAGCTGGGGGGGGAAATGCATTCAGTAGCATTACTAGACCTTGCAGGGTAATACAATAATATCCCTAATGAGAACACTAAATCTTGTATTGGCAAATTATCCAAGTGTATTATCTTGCCAACTGCAGAAAAATCCAATGTAATGAAATCCACAAAAATACTGTGCATATATTGTTTTGCACATTTGTTTATTGTTAATGAACAAATCAGAAATTGCAGAAATTGAGAATTTGTCCTGAGTGTACAGAAAATGTATTATATATTGATAACAGACTATCAATAATGACCTTTTTTCTATATTAAATGTCTCTCTTGTGCAATGACAGACATTTTCCTTCAAAAATATTAACCTGTGCCGTGTTCTTCCTGCCAGGTCTTCCGAAGCGGCGAGGGCATGGGCATCCGTCTGGACAGCGCCTCAGCCTTCCAGGGTGCCGTCATTTCTCCACACTATGACTCATTACTAGTGAAAGTCATCGCCAGCGGAAAGGACCTGAACACAGCAGCTTCCAAGATGAGCCGAGCTCTGGCTGAGTTCAGAGTGAGAGGGGTTAAGGTAGGACATTCGGCCAAGTGCGCTCCAAAGGGTTCCAACTTTGTGCATGTTTTTCCTGGTTTAATTTGCTTTTCTAGCTGTTGTTTGGCTAGTTGAGCTGATGAGGAAACTCGGGAACTAATGAACATTTTGGCATGGGGATTGATTCTTTCACAGCTCGGATATAAATTGAATTCTATTCTGTGTATTGGTGGCTGGCATGGTAAGAGCCCGTCTAAAACTACTCAGGGTAGTTTAGATTAATGGTGTGATGCATTTAAAGCTGAAAGAGAGCGAGTGTGTACTCAGTTGCTGCAGAGTGCCACAGCTAAGAAGTGGTGCGCTTAGTCTTGGACACTTAGCCTGTGTGACCTTTCTGGCTGATTACATGGTTTATGTTGCTCTTTATTTCTTGGCTTTCCGACTGAAAACACACTCTGCCTGTGTCAGAAGGTGCCAGTTGTTGTTGGCTTATAGCAGTTTTGTCACAACAACTTGCATTTGTTAAGGTAGTGCTATCCACCTTTCATAACACTGCAGCCCATACACAGAAACACAAGTGCATTACTGCTGCTGGTGAGGGAGAAACACAAGCCTGGGAGTTTATTTCCCACTTGCAGAACAAAGAGAAAGATGTAAACGATGTGGGGCGATCGTGGCTCAAAAGTTGGCAGTTTGTCTCGTAATCGGAAGGTTGCTGGTTCGAGCCCCGGCTTGGACGGTCTCGGTCGTTGTGTCCTTGGGCAAGACACTTCACCTGTTGCCTACTGGTGGTGGCCAGAGGGCCCGGTGGCGCCAGTCTCCGGCAGCCTCGTCTCTGTCAGTGCGCCCCAGGGTGGCTGTGGCTACAATGTAGCTTGCCATCACGTGTGTGTGTGTGTGTGTGTGTGTGTGTGTGTGTGTGTGTGTGTGTGTGTGGATGACAGGATGTGTAAAGCGCTTTGGGGTCCTTAGGGACTAGTAAAGCGCTATACGGGCTCTTATAGCGCTGTGTGTTTGCATGTGCGCCTCACACGTTTTTATTAAACCGCGGTGAAACAGATGAAATGTATTTTTAATCCAATTATGACAACTTGCATTTTATTCATTAATAAGAAAACAATTTAAACCCCCTCAATCCATGTGACTGTGATCAGTAACTGCTGAGACGACCATCAAAACATTCCTGTTAAACTTTGTACAATGTTACATTGATAAATGGAAACCTCTATATTTTTTTTATTTATGTGCCAGCATAATAACATTTAGCATTTTATAAACACTAAAAATGGCTAACATGTTATAAAACCAATTAATAGTTGAATTAGACAAGCACAAGATTTTTATTTTTTTTTTGTAATTTGGATTTCCTGTTGCTGTCATCATTCACACATTTCACAGCACATTTAAATGTGCAATTTTCTCTCCTCAATTAAAAATTAACACGATGAGTCTAATCCAACATATACATGCAGCTCAAAACATGTGCCTTTTTCTCCACTGAGAGGTAAATGGTGTTTTTAATCTTTAATCTGGCAACAATGTATAACAGTGTATCAGAGAGCCAAGTCTCTGATGTTTTTGTTGTAAGATTAGGTCGGGCAATAGATGCAAATATTCACTGAAGTGAAAAACTTGATTTGAAATCTTTAGGGTTTTGGTAAGTAGACAAAGTCAGCTTCGTGAATAATTCAGTATCAAAATATCTGATCTTAAGCTGTGGGTAAGAGAAAAGATGCTTTCCAGTTTATTTAAGTTAACATAAACAGAAAATGTCATTAATGATTTCAAAGCAAAAAAGGTTGCAAAGTTTCATTACATCCATAAATCCTCTCTGTGGTCTTTTTCCACCGTACAATGAACATGGCTAAATGCAACAAAAGGTTGAAAATAGGTGAGTTATTTTAGGATAACAAAGTCTACAAGTTTACATTTTATGAAATTTAAATTGGTTCAAGCAAAAAACAAAAACAAAAATGAAAAATCAATTGTAGTTTGTAATTAACCTGGTTGGAAGACAAAGTGCAGCCTTGCTTTTGTGTAACAGTTAGAAAAGTTGCATCAGCTGTGGAAGATGTAGATGAAGCTGTTGGAGCAGCTGGGTAATGGAAAGATTGCAGAAGTTGTTTGGATATACAGAGATGGGCTGGAGATAAATTTATTTTTGTCATCTTATCCTTGAGTAGTCTCTCTTTCCAAGGTTGAATTCATGCGATGGCTGAAATGCAGAATGTTTCGGAGAGGGTTTCAGACATGCATGTGGCCAATCGGTGGATTTGCTCATGCTGAGGTCTTCAGTATTTCATATTTTGAATCATACTTGAAAAAAATCACTTTTTTCGTGTGTGTGTAAAAGGGTTTAATGGAGGGAAATGTGCAATGCTTAGGAATAGTGTATCTGAGCATGTATATCACACATACTTTGAGGTTTGTCCATTTTGGGTTGTTATACTGAGTATAAGACTGAAGTGCTGATACCTGTGTGTGTTGCAAAAAAGGTGATCTGAATGTACAGGTTGGACCTAGAGCAGGGCGATATGACCACAACTATTTATCACGATATACATTTGAAAATTTGTGATAAAGATATAACTGACGATATAATTGACACTAGAAAAAACACTTTACAACTCCACAACTTTATTAGTGCAAAATAAACAAAAACAATGTGTTTTCACTTAAACAAGCAGCTGTTTTTATTTTAAGTGTGCCATATTTTCCAAACAACACTTTAATAACGACGGCCCGCTAGCATGTGCTACCAAAAATAGAGCTTTGTTGTGTATCTGACGGACAAAAGCTAAACCAGTTCCACACCACTGAAGTTGCAGCATTTTTACAAACTAATTCTGGTTCATTCGTTTTATTCAACGATCCGCTTTCGCCCTTTTCATTCTCCGTCGCCGCCATACTTTTTCAGCCACGTGCGTATGAACACAAAGGCACCGCGCCTACGTGCTTTACCCATATTCTATTGCGATATTTTGTTTTCTTATCCAACATTATATCGGTATTACCGTGAACGGTATGATATGGCCCAGCCCTAGTTGGACCCCTGGCACAGTGGTGCAGCCAAGTGTGTAAAGTCTTAGGATTGAAACGCTGAATCTGCTGTTAATGCTGGACTGTTTTTGTTATTCCATCTTTCAAGTGGTCCAGTGAAGCCAGAGCTGTGTGGAAATGCCGTTTCTTATGCAGGAATGCCACACATTGATAATAACTCTTATTTATTTATTTAATTTAAGTAATTGTTTGAAAACGGTGCCCAAAGCATGCACATAAAAATTAATTATTATGAACAAAAGCTTGGAGTAAATGAAAGCAACACTGAAGCTTGAAGCTTTAGCTTGTTATACTGAGTGTTTAACCTACTTTCAATGGCGATACTTTTTTATAACTAACTTTGATGTAAAACAGAAACAAGGTTATCAGTGTGCAAAGGCTTTTTCTTATGTTGTTAAGAGCTGATGAGGATGGTGTGCGCCACACGTCAGCTACCCAGTGTGACCTTGCTCAGTGCCTTTTACATCTGAGGAGGAATAGCCTTCTTTCTGTTCTGTATCAGCATACTCCTGTAAAAGCTCTGAGCCTCATGGACACCGGCAGAGAATGGGACATTGAACATCACGTAACAAGGCCTGAAATTAAAATTGTTCGTGTAAAGAATGCTGGTGGCGGGCAGGAAACCATGACAACAGTTTTCGTAGAGGTTTTTTGAGGAGAACTGGCAGCTTGCTTTTGCTACCGTTCAGTTTTAGGTTTGCTTGCATGGGTGTTTATGTCCCAGGGTTGAAGAATTCAAGGACTCGTTCCTTTAATTATTTCACAAACAAAAACATTCTTCACCAAAGTGTGAACAAAGACTTGCTTTTTCTTCCATACATTGCTTTTACCTGCGTTTAAGACACTGGTTGTCATTTCTCTGATCTGTGTTTTAGCTGCTGCAGGCTCAAATTGTTCTGCTGTGCCATGTTATCAAGGACTCTTCAAATCTTGCTCTTTGCTGATTTCTAAATCACCTTCTGCAATGACCTCTGTTCTATTTATCCTTCATCCTCTTTTCTAGTTTCATACTGGTGAGTGAAATCACCTTGAATTTTTTTTCTCTTAACATGAAACACACTCACACATGCACAGCCCACATGCTGCAGCAGCACCCACCTGATACCACAAGTACTAATCTGTCTTCATATAGACTTTTACAGTAAAAAACAGCAGCGCTTCAATTCCTGTGAATCTGGGTACTCCACTGTTGTGGTTACAGTAGGTCTCAGCGTAACCGCAGCTATGGCAGTCATAGTAGAGTCTCAGCATGTTAAGAGCACTTTTACCTTGGTAATAAAAGTTAAAACTAGAGAGTGCACTCAACAACAAAGTTTGAGCTGCTCAGTTGAAGCGGCTGCCTGCTGTGCTGCGTTGTGTAGAATTGTGTTTGACATTTCAGATGTGTTTACCTTCTGTTTCTCTACACAGTATGCGTCCACATGTGCGCATGTCTATCAGCATCTCTGTGTATGTGCAATGATTGCGAGCACACAGCTCCCCAAAGAAGAATACGTGTGTTAGGCAGGGAAATGTCACGCATTCAGCGTCAAAAAGGCAAGAGACGGGAAGAAAGATGGATGAAAGCAACAGGACATGAGGCAGGAGGTTGAGGGTGGATGGATAGGAGGAAACATTAAAAGGCCAATCAAGATGGAAAGAGTGCAACATACATTTGGTAAGCTGGGGTCTGTGGACACCCGTGTACTCTGCTAGTCAGTGTCGAGAAGATTTATGGAAAAGTTAAAACCTGTTGCTTTAACCTAACTGTTTGACAACACATTTATTTAAAATTAATTAGGTTTGCGGATTAGTCTATTTATTTTTTAAAGAAAACTTTGAAGGATGCTAACTACAAAAATCTCATCAGTAAAATTAATTCTACCCGTGCTGAAACAGTGCACAGGATTGCAGGAAAGCAGCACATCTTACTGTAATGCACCAAATCTGTCAGTAAACCTCAGCCTTTGAGCAGCAGGAGAGCTTGGGTCTAAAGATGTAAAATGACCCATTTTTAGCATTTATACACTTAAATCACTTGCACTTAATCAATGCATATGAAGTTGGATAGAAATTGGATGTTAGCATTGTGAAATTATCTCCACTATAGTTGAAAATTATAACGTTTGGATATTAGTCATACCAATTTCTCACTCTGAACCAGTGCTTCCCAGCCTTTTGTAACCACAGCACATATTGCACATTAGAGAAATCACCCAGCACACTACCAAACAAAAATGTCACCATAAACAATGTTGATCATTTTTCCCTGCGCACCAGGTATAGCAGAATTGGCTCTGTTCGTCCCCAGTATACCTTTGTTGCTTTTTTCTGACCACTACTCAAGCTAGGGCCTTCATCTGGATCGTAATTTTCTCCAGGACTCGGGTCAGGATGGCTACTTTATCTATTGCTATTATGTGCTGCATTGTCTAACTCACAGCATGATTATTATGTAATTTCTTCTTCGTCTTCTTCTGTTTTACTGGCAGTTAGCAACCTATTTAATTAGAGCAGGTAGTAGTACTGCCCTCTAGTGGAAGAGAACGTAATTGTTCAGCCAGTACTCACGCCAGTCGCTTAAAGCAGCGGTCCCCAACCTTTTTTGCGCCACGGACCGGTTTATGCCCGACAATATTTTCATGGACCGGCCTTTAAGGTGTCGCGGATAAATACAACAAAATAAAACCAGTACCGGTACCGAAAAAAAGGTTTATTCATAACACACGTGAAAAGACCCAGGAAAACAGAGTAAACGATAAAGACGATGACAAAATAACGCTGAAAACCGATAAAAACCCTGAAAACCATACATTTCACACCTGAGCCTCAACTCTCGCGGCCCGGTACCAAATGACTCACGGACCGGTACCGGTCCGAGGCCCGGGGGTTGGGGACCACTGGCTTAAAGTACTAATCAGGTGGAACCAGATAATCTTGCACGGCACACCTGATCGTTTCTCACGGCACACCTATGTGCCGCAACACAGTGGTTGGGAAACACTGCTCCAAAGTGTAATGGCAAATTTTATTCTATGTATTGATCACATATTTCAACAGTATCACTTTATTAATAGTAAAATCAATTTGTCACTAGTTCTATGCATGTAGGATTTTATCACACCTTCACAGTGGGGCCATTGTATGTGGGTTAGAGACATTCAGGCGCCGTGGGTAAGGGAGGTGATGGTTGGTCGTAATTCTCCTTTGGGGGAGGATGAGCTGATCTGGGAGGTATAGAGCTACGTGATGTGCTTTGCAATTTTCTTTGAGTTTGGTCAGGTTGCATAAAAGAGATCAGGGCGGCGGCCATCGTCAGAGACCACTTTGGCGTTTCTCCATGTTGCAACATATTATTAAACCCACCTTAAAAGATGTTCACTGGCATTTGCAGTTTCCACAGCAGAACTTAATGATGACATCAGTGATTTCAGGAGCAAATACACTTTTTTTTTTTTTAATGGTTTCTGCGCATGTTCTTGCTAATTCCTGTGTTTTCTGTGACAAAAATTATTACCTAAAGGAGGAGAAAAATAATAGTTAGGGTCAAGTCTGATCTCCAACAATCCAATCAGTCAAGTTTTGTAACTGTGGTGATTTCAATATTGTAAAATTTTCCACTTCTGTTCTTTGGAGGTGACTTTTTTTTTTTGCCTTTCACAGGTGGTTTTATATCAGTTGATGTTTAACCATGCTCTGTAAGGGTGAGATGACCTCAGTTTCTTGCATCGTTTGTGAGAGACGGATGGAAACTGTTGGGGCAGAACAGTGGGGTTTCTATTCAGAGAGGCTCTTTGAAGAATTTAGTAATGTTTCGCTTCATTATAGTCTGAGAGATCACAGGCTTCATCTCAAGATTGCCTCTGACTTTTCCCTCTGTTCCTTATTTGAATGAAATCTTTAGTTTTGACTTTGTTTTGCATAGATTAGATGGAGTTACTGCAGAATTTTTCACATAAAAACGTGATATACAATATAAAAAACCTTTAACTGGAGTGTTCAAGTGAATTATGGCTACTGTGAATGTCAATGCTCACACTATGCAGTTATCAGTGGAGCAGTTGGCGTGGAGAAATGATAGAAATGAACCAAAACTGTCGTCGTACCTTTCATGTTGACACTGTTTTTCCCCTTTTTTGTGGAGGTTGCTGATAGTGTTGTAGTGACACAGGTTAATTTTAGATATCAGAACACCAGTAATCCATCCTGAAACTGTTTTGTTTCCACGCTGGTTTCATTTTCGCCAGTCTGATCTGTGTGTCGGGGTTTACACAGCATTTCCCAGGGCTTATTCTTTCATATCTTCCTGTTTTATCATACACTTCTTTCTCTGCTTGTAAACAGTCCTTTCACACTTTATTTTATTCTCTTCTGTGATGCTCTCCCCCCTTCTACAACCGTTTGACCTCAGCCTGCTTTCAAGAGCAAACTTATCTTCTTTAGTTTCAGAGTGCTGAGCCTCATAACGGTTCACCGAGTCGGTCACATGAGTTGTTCTTTTTTCCCCCCACATGAGCTTTTGTTTTCTCATATCTCCATTTATTTCTTATACCTTTAGTCTGTCCTCCAAAACCCAAACATTAACCCTTTTTTGTTAGTTATACCGATGAATTGTGACAGATAAAACCCAAATATAGAACTGCAACCTTTGAGCTCATATAAATCAGTAGTCTGGGCTTTTTATGTATAGCAGGTTTTTTTTTACTTCTGAGTTTCAGTGTGCTGCACCATAAATGTAGACGTAAATCCTCTCATATCAAAAGTGTTAAGACCTTTTTTTAAATGAGCATCATGTACAAATGTAAGCATCTCTGTGTGGCTACGTGTTATAAACTACTGGTGAATATATAGCCTGAAAAGTAAAAAAGTAAATACAAATAAGCATTGGAAAGACTGAGATCCCTGTACCAGATAATTTTTCCTATTTATCAGTTATCTCTTCTTTCTTTGCTTTCATGCTGCTGTTTTAGTAGCCTGAAGATCATGTTGACCAGGTAACAGGATGATCCTTTCTTCCATCTGTTGTGGCCCGAAGTTCCTCCAACAACTACACTTCTTTATTTTTTATTTTTTTGATCCGGGATAATTTAAATAGCATCTACGAAGAGCAGAGAGACAGGAAATCCATCTCATCTGACTTTTCAGTAGGAGGAATAAGTGGTTTAGATTCACTGTGAAACACAAACACACATGCTTGCTTTTTGTCACACACAGTCATGCACTCTAAATCTCATATGAAATAACACAGTGTCTCCAGGGGCTGGGTTATCTGTCTATCTCCTCTTCATTTCACACCTCTAAACAACCACTTGCACGGTACTTAATCACATGAATAGCTTTGTAATTGTGTGTGTGTCTTAAACAGCGTGCCTTTCATGTTTTTGTGAATCTTGAACACACTTTTGTTTTATAATTAAGCGCTAGTCCTGAAAAGCCTAATTTGAGGAAATTCAACAAAAGGTCAAGAACATTGAAATCCAATTACTGCATGGGAATAAAGTCGTGGGGAATGTGGGAATGCTGGATGACTTTAAAGATACTGAGAAAAATATTAAATATATTAAAAAATATAAAAGGCCGTGATGGAAAAGAAAAGTGGACACGTGAAACATTTTTAGTGGTTTGACAAAGTGAAAAAGTCTCCAAACAACTTTAAATCCAACTTTCTCTCATTTTACCTGTTTAATGCTATCTATATATTTAAAATCTTTTAAAGGTCGGACGCACAAATCACTTTGAGCATGCTGGACATGGACATATTCAAGAATCTACCGGCAAAGTTGCTAAAGCTGGCCAGAGTTTGGAGCCAGCTGCAAATCGGCAGTGTTGATTTGAGCAAAGGATCACAGCAGTTAGGATGGAGATGAGCGAACGAGAGGTTCTATGTCCTCTTATCTGAATATATAGACAAGCACCTGACATTTGTTATTATTTATAACTCTTTCCAGTAGCAGAGCGCCTCCTTTTAACTTGTTTCAATGAGAGAAAATCCTGTAACTTACTGCAGTTTTGGGGAAATTGGAGGTTGAATAATTTCTCTTATTATGAAAGAAGCATAGTTGATTTTTGTTTGTATTTGTTTGGTCAGTTATAGCTCTTAAAGGATGAGAATCGTCGAAATTTGTATCAACAGGTCACACTCGGTGCATCTCTACTAGCATGTAAACATTGCAGTCCTTTAATAAATCACACCACTACTGTGTGTAGTTCTTCGGTGGTCATTCAGAAACAAGATAAATGCACCTTCAGTGTAGTAAGTGAAAGCTCTAAGCTGCCTTCTCTCGATTTACAAAGCATAACTACATATTGAGATTATATGCTCGCTAAAACAGCGTTTCAGTTCCAACAGCTAATTAAACAACAGACATGAAACAGATGTGTTTGTAGCCAGAACCCGCATCTTGCTGCCACTCGCCAATATACATCACAGTAAGTTTGAACTGGGTGCTGTCAGCTGGGACTTTGAAGGCGTAACCAGGATTAAACGGCTGGAAATTGGCTGTGACAAAAGGAGAGAAGCATGGTAGGGCTGGAAAGGGAGGAATAACATGGGGCTTTTGCTTCCTTTGATTTTCTCCGCCATTTGTTTTAAAGATGGTAGATGATGGTAGAGTGGTTAACAGAGGTTGTGGGTTTAAACCTACTGTGTGTGGAGACGTTTTCTAGTTTCCTGCCACAATAATTGATGATTCTAAATTAGTCATAGGCGGTCAGATCAATTTGTGCTGGTGCTGCGATGGACTCGCCCGCTTGTCCGGGATTTACTGCACTTCTTGCCTGGCTATTGCATCCTGCGACCCTAGCTGGATGTTGTTAGCAGTAAGAAAACGGATGGATGTTGCTCCATCGCCATTCCCCTGTCGCTTTTTCTTTTTCCCTTTTCCCTGTTTGCCTTCCACCGCCTGCTCTTCCTTAACATCACAGCGCACGTTTATCAGCATTCATTTAAAAGAACAAAAACACTTCCTTGATCTTGCTCCCTGCGGTGGTCTGGTCGACTGAATGTTAATTTGTGATAAGAGCGACCGATGAACACTCAAAGAGAAAAGGCAGGAATGACCTTACTGAAGGTGACACTTGATTACACGGGTTAGTAATGTACTCTGGCAGGACACGGGCCGTCTGTCACGGCGTCCGTGGTTTGAGGCAACTTGTTGCAGCATATGTAATTATGTGTTCAGTTCACTAGCACAGAACAAAGGTAAATACTCACAAACTTCGTCTAGCTGTAAATCACTGTGTGTAGGCAGACGGTGAACTGTTCTGGCAGCTGCTGTTCAGCTGTTTTCCAGCGTAACACCTTGAATGGCAAAGAAAGTAGTTATGAATGAGGAGCAATGAATTATAAAGTGTCAATGTGGGCAGTGAGTACAAATGAAAACCAAAGAGCAATTAAAGGCTTGGATTGAGAGTGGGCAGCCGAGCTTCTAAATAGCCGTGCAGACGATGAATATATTCATATGTGGACGGAACATGTTATTTTCACTATGTTTCAAAAGCCTCTGTTGATTGAGCATTGTTTCTAAACTGTTTTTGGTCCCATTAACCTTAGACGCATTCAAAATGTTCATGTTTTTGAGACGAATAAAAGAAAGTGTGTTAGCGGTGTGTCTTTAAAGGTTAGACTTGTGCTGTCAGTGTTTCGCTGACTGAAACCTTTAGAGACGTATTCAGGAGTTTAAATCACACAAGTGTATTTGTGTGCGTTCCCATGCATAGTCATGAATAGTGAGACTTGGTAGAGGTGACGTGAATATAAATGCGCACACGAGTGGGGTCTAAGTAGTTTTAATTAAGGGTCGGTACACACACTGATGTTTTTACTCTCACACACTTTCAGGAAGCTTTTAGGGTTTAATGATCTATTACTCATACACAAACTCCAGAATCTACTCAACACTCAAGCATAAGTTCCCATTGTATGTAAATCCAACTGATTTATGCATTGCAATAAAGGGTCATATATATATGTGTATATATATAGATATATATAGATATATATATATCCTTTAAGACTTTGGCATCTTCATTCTTGTGGCACAGGTGCCTCTGATAGCATTAATTGGAAGTAAACATACGGAGTTATCAATCCTCACTGATGTAATCATTGTCCAAGCGCTGCGTTCTAGATGTTTTTCCCTTCGGCTTTTAATTACAAGTTTCTGGAACACAGGGAAGACGTCAGGAGCTCCAGGTTCATTTGTCATCGGATTGGACTCGACGTCATTGGTTTCCTCACATGCTTTCACTGGCACGCAGCCTCGATTTCACAAAAATCGTTGTCATACAATTTTAGCCGCAGTGGCCATGCATCTGTCTCCCTGTCCTTTTCCCAGGGGCTTCTCTTCTTTCCTCAGAAATTTCCAGCTCTAATTGAAAAGGCATAATGGAACACAGAACTCGATTACTCTCGACCGGCTGGGCGCCTGATTATTCCAGCCACACTGACGAAGAGAATAAAATGCTTTCGTTTCATCTTGAGGGCAGCATTAAACGCAGCAGTAGTTTATTTGCAGGGAAATGTGACAACTGCACCTGCGAATGCACGTCTTTATTTCTTAAATATGTTTGAGAACCTGAAAAACAAACCCCATCCTTCATAAATGTCAGTTTTGCTAATTCTACGCAGAACTGCTTTAAAAAAAGAAACAAAACCCCATAATCTAGAAATCTGCTTTTACATTAAGTGTTGGCACATCTCTTTTGGTTTTCTGAGTTATTTAACAGCTGGGTTTGCTTGTTTCCGTTGCAACATCTGGCAGCCCAGTGGCTCTGAGTGTTTTTTTTTAAAGAATGAGCCTGCAGTGTACCTGCTCTGTTCTCTCCCTAATATAAAATTCTGTTACAAGGCTGCACTCGCTCAGCGTTGGTTTGAAAGTATCTGTTGTTCCCGTAAAGCTGAATGGTTTGTCTTGCTAACCGTTCAGCACAGTTCATCAATACGTTCTATAAAATTTACCTCTGACCACATCTTCCTTTGTTGTTTTGATCTTTGTGTTTTTGTGCTAAGTGCCGAGTTGAGCTCCACATTACAATTACCCTTTTTCAAAATTGCACTGTGTCCATACAATAGTGTGTATGCACACTCATTGGTCAAATTATAGCGTTGCTCAGGCCTTACCCTTCAATTCCACTTAGACATGGGGAAAAAAAGGACTGCGGACTTCAGGTGCACTTGATTGCAAGATTTGAGACAAAGTAGCGTGTAATGTTCTTGTTGGCTGTAAAACTAGCCTTGCCCTTAACAGTCCTCCAGTTGAGACATTTACAAAAGGCCTTGTCGAGGCCATACAGAGCCAGAAGGCTGGCAGAGGTGACATGTTTACAGCTGTCTTGGATAAAAACCTTTCACAGTGGCATTTCATCACAAAGTCGACACTTCTAGGGGGATCGATACGGAAGGAGAGGGGGAAGAAAGAGCGGGGGGAAAGCCCAAAGCTTTGGTTGCTGTCCTGTGAGACTGCATTATTCATTAAGCTTGGATTTTTAGTGTTGGGAAGAAGAAACAAAATATTGATTAAAAGTTAGCATTTTAAAGCAAGTTGAAGCTGAATATGTGAAGCTTCAGCTTGATGCAAAGGCCACGTGCCACAGAATAGTTTTTAATTTTTTATATATATATATATGGCAAATATTACATTTGCTCCACTTCTACCATTAGATAATACCAGACTCGTTTTTTTAATTACCACATTTAATTACTAGTGAACACAACTAGAGAATTTAGTTATGGTGGTGCTACAGAAAATGTAAAAAGGAGGTCATCAAAAGCATAAGGACTGCTATTCTAGTAGGTGTGAAAAGTCACAGTAATCTATTCTGTAGTATACCATAAATTTGCTGTGCTTTCATTTTTGCCTGCTGTGCAAATGGGCTGTTCTGAGCAGAGGAAATGAGTACCAGTCTGCATTTCACACAGCAGCCCCTTGATCAAAGAACATATTTGCTGAAAGTTGGCGTATTCCTCGGAGGCTTGGGGAAGCTATGTTATGGTAAAGTAAATGTGACAGTCCAGCACAGAGTTTGGCATGGGATTATTTACAATTAGGAATTTCAGGGGGTTTTACACACA
This sequence comes from Maylandia zebra, assembly GCF_041146795.1. NCBI lineage: Eukaryota > Metazoa > Chordata > Actinopteri > Cichliformes > Cichlidae > Maylandia > Maylandia zebra. The sequence goes on along the minus strand of NC_135169.1, from coordinate 43,047,922 downwards.
GGAAGCCCGTGGGCCACAATGAATCAGCGCAAAAAGTGGAATAACTTTGCAACCGGTCAGAAAGGTACGGTCCTTCCCCGTCCTCGGTAATAAGCTGAAAACCCATTTCTTCCCACATCACCTTCTGTGCACTGAATCATATTCCCTCTGCACATCTGCTGCCTCTAATTTGGTCTTAAGTTTAAAAAAAATTCTCTTATACCTCCATTTCGAAAAACCTTTATCCCCATAATGTTGGTGATCTAAGAACTGAGATTTATTCTACCATTGCCTTCACTCCTAAGTGGCTCTGGGTAAGAGCATCAAATAAATGCCTAAAACATGAAATGAAAAATGTTCCCCAAAATGGTCTGAGGTATCCTTTTACTTTTTTTTCCCCGGTCCAAAGAACCTGCCAGATAGCTGTCAAATAACTAAAATCATCCTTATGTACATAATTGGATAAGTTTCTTGCTCTCCTGAAAGAAAATGATTTAATGGCCTGATTTGATCTCATTAAGTCTGGTAGCAACGGTGCATTTCAGTTATCAGACCTTTCTTTGGGCTTTTATCCTAAGTAATAGTAGTTTACGATGTGTCAAATAAATACACAATACTGAAAAAACTGAAAGATTTTCATCAAGAAACAGTTTTGCATGAATAGAGGAGGATTTGTTTGCCACACACACAAAAAAGAAAAATGGCCATCTGTCGGTTGGGTTTGCCAGTGGCCGTCGAGTGTTTGAACCATAAAACAAGGCTCCTCACCCTCAGAAGAACAAATGGAAAAACACTAAAATCTTGCACTTCTAAACTCATCAGATACACAATGTGTTTCTGTACCGCAGAGCGTTGGTTGCTTGTTGAACTATTTCAGAAGTGAAAAGCCCAACATTAGAAAGAAATGGAGTCCAAAAATCCCGAAAGGTTACAAACTGATTTGCTTGTCTGGAAAAGATGTTGGACTTGAACTCTGTGGAAGAAATTTCCAAAAGCCCATCTGTCCAGTAATTGGAAGAACAGAAATAGAATGAAGTAGAAAGTTGAGGGAAATATCGGAAAAGTGTTAAACCTTGAGGAATACGAGGCGGGGAGGAGAAGCGTTATTAAGAAGCTTGGTAAAAGATTTGAAGTGCTACAGGAGAGGGAGGGGTGGGGAAAGAGAAATTACTTTGGGAAAGCGCCTGGTGTTTTGGCTGCTTTAATGACTGATTGAGAACAAAAGTCTTTTCTAATTCTAATGAGTTTAATTATGGCTTGCCCTTAGCCAGGTGTTTGGATCAGCTAATGTCTGGATTCATTAATTGTCAATTAAAACAGAATCAGGCGCTTGCTCCCAATCTCAGCCACCTCTCACAACAAACATTAAAAAGTAGAATAACTGTTTGCTGTGTTCAGCCATCTGATGACTGTCCAAAATCAGATAAGCCTGGTTGGTAAAGTTCTGATAGGAAATGAAGATATTTAGGATATGCCACTCTCCCCCTTGAAGGAAAATGGCATTTTCTTATCGGTGTTTTCTCTGATGATTTTGGATTGGCACTTTGGATTCTGTAATACAGAATGAGGGAGGGGCTGAGGAAGGATAAAAGGAAGGATGCATGAATAGGCTTTCAGATCGATAGAGGAGCCAGGAGGGAGTGTTAAGAATACAGGCTTTTCCTTCTCGAAGGTTTAAGTAATAAGGTGTGTGTGTTTCCGTGTCTTTGTTTTCACATGTGTGCAGGGCTCGGTGTGCTCTTGTGAGAGAATGCGGAGATTTGTTTCATTTTGAGTAGACAATGCGTTTAAGCTTAATGCTCGGGGCTGCTGCTGAGAAAACAAATGCTTTCAATTCAGGATAGCAATAAGGTATGGTTGGTAGGGGGTTGCAATAAGTAGGCTTAGAGATGAGTGTTAAGTGCAGGCTGCACTTTTTGTTTTTCAGTCATGATCATTTTTTTCCTCACCTGCCTTTTCATGTCTTCACTTCCTCTGCCACGTCTTAGATTTCTGTCTGGACTGTGCAAAAGCTGAGCATTAAAACGTTCACCAATGTTGGATTTACTGCAGGCCAGCTGCATTACTTTAACTGTGTTCACTCAATCTGACAGCTGAGGGTAATTTGTAATGTGAACATGCCACCCAAACTAGAATTAACTGAGTCTAGAGCGCACCAAGACGCTTAAATGATCACTGCTCTGCATTGTTAAAGAATTTTCACCTGACAGCATTCAAAATGCATCTTAAGTTATGAAATCACCGATTTACTGACACTTTGTAGCAGTTGTTTGTTTATTGCATCTGCAGTAATATTTTCTTACGTTGGATTAAGAAGAGAGGTTAAAGAGCATGTTAAACTTGCTTTTAGGGTGTTGATGGAGAAGTTTGGTGCAACTTCTGAACTTTTCTGTCTTTGTGGATCTAGATTAGGGGTTTCAAATTCGTGACCACTGGCGGCCCACGCCGTATGTTGATGTGAAGAAATATAATGTAATTTGGCACTTGAAGTTACTTTTTTGTTAGGCAGGATTTGTTTGAGTGTAATTTTAAAATAAGTTGTTTAAAAAGCAAAAATAAATACATTTCAGTTTTATTTGATAGCCACAGAGAAGAAAGGAAAGGGAAGCGAGGACGGATAGAAGGGGGAAGACATGTGGCAAAGGGTCGCGCCTGAGGCTCGAACCCAAACCCGGGCCCTGAGCTAAACTGGCGCCCATGGATGAGGATGCTTTCAGACTACATTGTGATTTGTAGTGAGAGCAGGTGGAAGAGAGCCTGCAGAGATGGAGGTATGATGTGGAGAGGAGAGGAATGAAAGTCAGTAAAAGAGAATGTGTGTGTGAATGAGAGGGAGACGGGTGTGACAGCGGAGATGCAAGGAGGAGACGTAGTGAAGGTGGACGAGTTCCCATCCTGGGGTCAACCTTTCAAAGCAATAGAAAGTGCACAAAAGAGGTGAAGAAGTGAGTACAGGCAGGGTGGAGAATGAGTGTCAGGGGTGATATGACACTGATGGTAGTGACCTGTGTGGTTTGGAGATGGTGGCTCTGACAAAAAGACAGCAGGCAAAGGTGGAGATGTTAAGTTTCACTGGGAGTGAGGAGGATGGAGAAGATTAGAGTCGATCAGAGGGACGGCTCAGGTTTGGCAGTGTGGAGGCAAGGCTGAGATGGTTTGGACATTTGCAGAAGAAGCATAGTGGATATATTGGACGAAAGATGCTGAGGATTGAGCTGCCAGGCAGGAGGTAAAGAGGATGATGAGGAAAGGAGAAGTAGTAGCCATATTTCAAAGTTATGAGCCGCCACACCAAACAAGTGTGAGGCAGCACTGTAATGTGTTAGGGAGCTGGGATGCTGTAGGTACGGGTAAAATTTCCTTCTGTTTTTCTGCTGTGTATATATGAGGCTTTTAAAGTGACTATTTTGTTCCAGCAGGACTTTTAAGTGTCCCAGAATAGTGGTGGACTGTGTAAAGAAATGTCAAGCAGTGATACTTGTTTCAAAGGCCAGTGTTAGTTTAGTTTGAGTCTTTTTCTTTTCTTTAAAAGCTTTGTAACCCTGCTGTTCTTATTCTCATGCTTTAAGATTTTCTTTCCCCTTTTATTTACCTTGGCATATCTGTTTTTCACTTCCTTGTTTATTTTTCCTTTATTAGTAAAGGTACTGTGTTTTTTACCACTAAGATTTGCTTGTAACTATGTTTTGTTTTGTTAATATGCAGGTTTGCAAGTGTGTGTGCAGGGTAGTGGTGTTGAGCTTGGTTGACTTGCATGTGTGGCTGAGGTCATGTTGTTTGCATCTTGCACAATTTTATTTGTTTACAATTTTGTAAATATCATAGCTTAATTTTGTGTATTCATGTACAGTTCCCTGACAGTGTGTACGCTCTTGCAGAGTATGAAAGCAACAGAGTTGTAAGTGTGGCCGTAAGAGTCCATTATGTTAAGTAAGACTTGCTGCCAGAATTCAAAACCAGCAGAAAGGACGGGGTCATCGGCTTTGCAGGCGTATAACAGTGCCTTCAAGGCTTTGAAACTGAAGCACAAGTGTGGAACTTGTTATTGCCTTGTAAAGAAATAAGCTCCCTGAAGATGTTTGGTGCCCAGCAGTCTCAATTTCTGCATTGTGCAGTAATCATGGCATAACTAGGAGAAGTCATCAGGCCATGGGCGTGCTAGGGTTAAATCTTATTCTGTTTCTTTCTGAGAAATGATCAATGGAGGCAAAGCAGAGGGTGGCAACGGATTCATCTGGAAGCTTTGTGTTTGAGCACAAACATGGCTATCGTAACGTTCTTGTTCCCTTATGGTTCTGTGCAGGTTCTCAGTTATCCAGGTCATTACTGGTGACTCTAGTGACCCGAATCTTTTTCATATGTTGACTTGTAGCACCTCTCACTTAATAGCGAGTTAAAAGTGCTCAGGAACATCTGCTGGGGAACACCCCCCCCCCCCCTTTAAAGGTTAAATACTAGGTACTAGAGTTCCCCTATGGGCTACACATTTAAGGAAAAATAGAAACTGAACTGAGTCCTTAATTCTTTAGGATAATTTCGGTAAACATCCACTTTTTTGTATTAAAGTTAGAAATGTGATCAATAAGAAAATGGCGAGCATCTTTCACTGCGTCTGGATAGAGTCGTTACCTGTTCCACGCACTGGAGGAAGCTCTAACATCTGTTTTCAGTCACTGCATAAATATTTAATTATTCACATCTTGTCTGAACAATTGCCCACAATAGAACACTGATTAAAGCTCACCCTTTGCTGAACTTTGCATTGGTTTTACAGAATAATCAGTTGGTGTTCATGTAGGTGACTGACCTGAACCTTTTATGCTTTAAATTGTGCTGCTGTCTTTATGACGTTCAATCCAGCCTGTGCATAATAACTAAGAACGCATGAGACCGCTGCAGAATGACTTCATGATTCATTATTTCTTTGCCCACAGACACGAGCGGAGTCATCATTGACAAATTATAGCTGGAGGCTGGTGCCATTTTCTCTCAAATAAAACCATGATCGGAGAAAGTTTTTTAATATCTCACAGTCCGCTCAAATGGTGATCAATGCCTTAATCTTTTTTAAATAGGTAGCTCTTTTACTGGAGCAAATAAATGTGTTTGATGATCAAATGCTCCAGTGCATATTTTCAAGTGGAGGAAGGGCTGCACATTTGTTTTCTCTCTGTGGTATTAGTGCTTTGTTCCTTCGTTTTGAAATAGATTTTGTGATTCTGTGTTTTTCAAATGCTTCAAAGGTGTTTGTATAACGATGGGAGACTTTTTTTTCTTTCTCATCGTCTTAAAGACACTTCATGTCCCAAGACTTCCTCACATTTTCTTATTCCCCCGTCTCAGAAAGTGCTATGAGCGCAGCAGAGCAACATGTCTACGTCTGACATCTCTGTATGCAGTTAAACTGCATTTTCCATGGCAATAATACACTTTCTGCAGTGTCCTCTGCACTGTTGCTCGCAAGCATTTGGGGATATTGTTAAAGCTTCGCTGTTTTCTGTTTATTTCCTTCCAGATGGAACAAAGATTTTAGTAGACAGCGCACCAAGCTCTGTAAAACACTTTCAGTATCTTAAAATAATCATGTCCTGCAGCATTGGGCCTTTAGGCACGGGTAGATAAGGGGCAAGGTTAAATGACTTACTGGTTGCTAAGATGCAAAGTCAAAGGACACTTTGAGCCCACTTTCAGCAGTTTAGGTGCTAAAGTTGCAAGTCAGTGTTTGAGGGTATAAGACAATGTTCTTCAATCAGGTCGGTCAGTTTATTATAGTTTATTCTGTGAGTGACTGATTTGGTTACAAGCTGAACGTGGCAGCCGAGAACAGTGCAAGTAAAAGTTGTTGCCTCTGAGAGAAACTCGGCCTGTCACATGTGTCTTTTTATCTACCAGCCCCACCTATTCCACTACTTTCTGTAATATTTCAAACTATGCACTGTTAAAAAAATACAAAAACGATTTTTTGTGGATGCGTTTGCATTGGTGCAAACATGCACATATTTCCATTCCGACTCTTGTTGAATGCTTACAAGCAAATGTTTGGTTTTCATTAGCATCAGTGCAGCATTTATTCTAGGAGTGTTGCCACAGATAGAAATGTTGCATTACCATCAGGCCCTGTGACCATTTCCCAGATGACTTGATTTTTCTTTCTTTCCTAGTCCTTTTTATTGGTTTAACAAAGTTTCTTGGTTTCTAGATGAGGGCTAAAGAAACCTAAAACTTTCCACAGAATCTGTCTTATATTGGCTCTCAGACACAAAGAAATCCTACTGTCAACATCACAGAAAAGAAACTACAGAAGGTCCCAAGATGAGTTTTTACTGCATCTTTCTGATCATGAGTATGAAGGAAACCTGATGTGTCAGAAGAGTAGGTGGTGGCATCGCCATATGGAGGACAAAAGAGACTGAACAGTGGGAAAAATGATGAAGAGAGGCCAGGAAGCTCCCCTTTCATCCTTTGTTCTGGGGAAAAGTGGTGAAGAGATGGGCAGTGGGTGGCATGTTGAGAGATAATGATGAGCTGAGTTCCTGTGGTGAAGCAAGGAAACGGAGGAATGTCGCATCAGGGGCAACGTATGAGAAGATTGTTCAGAAATAAAAACATACTGAAAGGAAACGCAGAGAAGTTGAGAAACATCAGTGAAGAGGCGTAGTGGTAAACAGAGAAGACGTTGTGGAGACGTAGAGAATAAAACCTACTCCTATTTTTAAGGTACCAGTGAAATGGCATCCTCCTCTAGTTGCAGCAGCGGTCAATCAAACAGGAAGGTGCGGAGTTGAAAGAAGGATGGAAGTGAGAGGAAATGGCTGCAACAGCAAGCACTGCTCTGATGAAAGTGGGGGGAAAATGGGACAAACTGAGTAAATGGCAAGTTTGAGACTGAGTGAAGGTAGTGACCAAGAAAGGGGGTGAGAGGGGAAAGAGGGGGAGGCTGGCAAGATGCAACCAGTAAAATTTAAGGAAAAGAAAGAATCTTACTTGGTTTAGATAAGAAATCAATTATCAAAAATGAAAACTTAGTAGGTGTCCCAGTTTTCTCATTTTAATCTTTATCAAGTACAGTATAGATTCAAATCACTGTTTCCTATTACACTGATTTACAGCCAAAATAAACTTTAAAATCTGGTGAAATTACTAAGTTGTAATATCTGAAATTCAATGTATTGTGTGAAATTGTTATCTGATATGCTATTTGGGCATTTCTAAGAGTGAGTGTCTTCACTGAAACCAGGAATGACCTGAATACTCTTGAACCGTGAAGTTTAAACTGGGTTGGATGCTTATTTTAAATACGACCGCTCTTCCTAAACTATTCATCCAGTTGTATGCTCGTATGCAACACAATTGTCAAATTTTAAATTTGACGATCCCAGTAGCAGGAAATGCTGCAAAAGTTGTTTAAACTTGTTAAAAACATTTAATCTGGGTTTTTCTTTGTGTAAAACTTTTTTAATGTATTGAGGGGAAAAGTGATCCAACAGCTGTTTAAACTGTTATATTGTTGTTGCATGTTACAACTTCAAAAATATTGTCAACTAGTGTTGTACACAGACAATATGGTGTTGAGCGGCTCTGCAGTCTTTAGAGCTTTGTGCAAATTACAAGTTAAAATTCATGGCGACCGTGGCAAACTGAACGGCGACAAAATTTGCAAGGGCGAAGCAGCTAAATGAGAGCGTGTGTAACATTTGACTAAGCTGCTAAAGTACCACGCTGATTTCTGGGTTAATTTTCTTTTCTGCTTTTTAGAGTTTTTGAAACTCCGATTGTGCCGTAATCCAGGGAAAATTCCACATTCAGGGTTTAGTTCTTAATTTAACCTTGAAACATCCTCAGATCTTTATACCCAGTTACCTTTTGCTGTATGTTGCCATACTAAAGTAACCTATTACTACTTTGTTTTTTCTTTTTTAAAGAATGAATAAAGGGGATATTGAGAAATGCAGGAAAATGTGGGAAATGATGCAGAAAATGAACCATAAAGGGAAAACTGAGAGACAAGGACAGAGGGGCAAACATGAAATGCCACAATGTATTTAGGTGAGATAAAACTGAATGGAGCCGACTATTGTTTTAGCAGTGCAGTACTGCTATAACAATGAAAACTGAGGACCAATAAAAGACTCAAACACTCAGTAGTAGGGCTGAGAATGAGGCAGAGAATATTGTCTTACAGTGAGGAGAACATATTAAAATGAGTGAAAGATTGCCAAAGTGAACTGGCAAAACAATAGAAGAGCCAAGCGATGGCGTAGAAGAGAGCAGGGAGGTCAGAGAGAAGTGGAGATTACGAGTGAATGCAGTGAACAAAGGATTGAATGAGAAGTCAGTGAAGGTGAAGGAGAGCAAATTAGATAGAAGGCTAAATTAAAGATTGTGGAGAGTGTGAGAGAAAGAAGAGAGGAAATGATGCATGAAGGTAACGCCGTGCAGGAGGCTCTGTCTTATATCATTTTAGCACCTCTCTACTTCCAGCATTGGCTCCACTCCTCTTTCCTACCGTTGCCTTCTTTCTCCACGCCTGCTCTTGTATGCTGTGTAGCATAAACTGCTAACTTGATGGAATTAAACACGCCATATGTTTGCCTCATTATCGATGTTTTGCACATTGCCTATCAGCGCTTACATTTGGGTAACACTTTTATTCTATTCGGATGCTCAGCTATCTGTAAGTGTCTAAATAAGGGACTAAGAATGAAATCTGGTTCGCTGTGTCATGCATGGTCAATTAATCTTTCTCCTCCCGATTTGCTACAATACAGGAGGTCTCCTCTACGCTCTCTCCCTTGATCTGTATCTTTCTTTTCTGCAACAACGTCTTCGAGGCTTGCTAATGATATTGTGATTGCAGTAAATGCAAGGGTAAGACTGTTAATACTTTAAATCGGTGCATAAATATTGTCAAGGTTCCTTTAGATATGACTGTAAGGTAATATTTACATGCACGTTCATCAACCTTTGTCATTAGATGTCTCGACAACCTGTATTTATCATTCAGACTGCATTTCCCCTTAGCCTTGTTAACCGTGATTGGAAAATGATTCAATGCTAGACAGAAACGGTGATTAGTGTCTGGCTGGTTTCTATATGTTGAAGGCTCAGGATAGCGTTTTAATTTGAAGAACCAATGAGTAGTGCCGCTTAAAATGGTAAAATTACATCTTTTCACACAGATGAGGATTTTAGGTTTACTGGAAAGGTGTTTTTAAGCCATGTTTTTACAAAAATCAGCTTGACTGAACAGCATGATTAAAGTCTACTCACAATAATATGACATGCAGGTGTGGTGAACGAACCATCGTCAGACTGTAGAGCAAAAATTTAGTTAAATCAACTTTGCTTAAATATTTTCAGTGGGGGAAATCATTTGATCCCCTGCTGGATTTGTACATTTGCTCACTTACAAAGTGATGAACAGTTTCTAATTTATGTAGTAGTTTCATCTTAATGGGGAGAGACAAAATATCAACTGTAGATCCTGGAAACCCAGTGAGTTTTATAAAAGATTTAAAAGATGACTTGAAAGCGATGCATGTCGTTGATTGAAATATCTATCCTCAAGCAAAAAATAACTCTGTACAGAAAGCATGTTTGCAAGCCCAGCCGTGTAGTTGGTCACCAGGTTTCTGTACATCTCAGGTGGGATTTAGGCTCTCTGCTCTTTAGCCCTTCAGCTCTCTTCGCAGCTTTTCTACAGGACTGAGGTTACTCCATGACGTTAATGGGCTTCTTCATCAGCCTCACTGTCATGCTGAAAGGCTCATCCACAACCCTTGCGGCACACAGTCCCGTTCATCGGCTGCTCAAGTCCCCAAGTCATGTTGACGCCAGGGAGTTTGATATTGGTTTCGTCCGATCCACACTTTTCTCCCAAGCCGCCTCTGAATCGTTCAGATGATGATCATCCTCACTCCATGAGGCAAGATCTGGCACGGAGCTCAGACTGAGGGCAATTGATGAATTTTATATTTCTTCAAATTTCCGACTAATCATGCAGTTGTCACCTTCTCGTCAAAGCTTATCGCTGATGGTCTTTTAGCCCAGACGATGCAATGTTGTCCCTGATATCCTTTCACAGTTCTTTGGTCTTGCCCATGGTGGTGCACTGATTCTGTGAACAGGTGTTTTATACACAAATCAGATGGCTTAAAGGTGATCAAATACTAGTTCATTCTGTGACATGCAAATCAGTTTATAACTTTTACGTTTTTCTAGATTTCTTTCTTAGACATTTTCTCTCCATTTAAAGGAAAAGATCATGAAAATTAGAGGCTGTTCATTTCTTTGTGAGCAAACTTACAATGATTATTCTGCCAAGTGAGCTTAAGAGAAACAATGCTTTTCTTGTGGACGTTACTTATCGCTGTAAATTAAACTCTCAATCTCACACTTATAGCCACTGTATCCTGTTGACACTTGACGTAAAAGTGACTAATTAGGTGAGAAGCCCCGTGTGATTTCTGCTGCTGCTCCGTACTGCATTCACTGAACGGTGATTTAAAAATGTATTATACTCGTAGGTAAAGCGCAGTATCTGAGAGTAGGGCTGCTCGATTATGGCAAAAATGATAATCACGATTATTTTCACTGAAATTGAGATCACGAGTATTTGACGATATTTATTTAACCCTTTAAGACCTACTATAGAACCAAGTCCACCAGAGCTTATATTTTATTTTTTTTTACATGCTGTAGTGCCATTTGTGGGAGCATTTCAAGTTGCTATACATCAATACAACTGTTATAGCCCATATTTTAATAATATGTATGCATTAAGTCCATAGTAATTACATTAATTGCAAAAAAGTGCAATAAACTACAAAAAAAATTGAAAATCGCTTTTGTTTTGTTTACATATATTTCTACTTGGAGAAATTTAAGAAGCTTATCCCTCAAAACTTTAAATACAATAAAGTTGCAAAAAATAGTTTCCCACCACAGGAAATTTATTTTGAGTGTCTTCATAGTTTTATTTTGGAGATACAGCAATTTTTATATACTGCAGGAAAAACAAAAAACAATCCTATGATGCAGATTTGCAAAGAAAACAGCATGTGCATCATTTCACTGTGGGAAGTGTTACGAACAGCTGATAGGAACGGCAAAGCGTGTTTCTGGAATATTATGTTTTTGTTCCTGCAAGCGCTTTTTATGCAATTTTTGCAAAGCTATATGTGGAACGAAACCGTGACCGAGGACAAGCTGATGGCATCAGATGTAAGTACAACTCCTCCGGTTTCATATGCAAAACAAATTATTGCGCTAGCTTACACGGTTCAGGTTCTACAGGGATTTAAAAATAGTTACGCAAAACGGAGCGTGCTGCTCTGACCGGCTTTAAAGGGTTAACAATGACTTTAAAAAAATAATATAAAATAGTGTGCAACACCACTGAAGTTTTTTTTTTTTTAAACTCTCTTTTCAACCAACGGCAGTCACTCTCCTCTCCAAATAACTTCTGCTTAGCTTTCCGAGCTTCCCTCGGGTCCTCTTAATCAGCGGTCTCCAACCTTTTTTGCGCCACGGACGGTTTATGCCCGACAATATTTTCACGGACCGGCCTTTAAGGTGTCGCGGATAAATGAGGGAGGGGCTAATAATCGGCTCAGTCATTTTTAATGATCGTTGAAAGCCCAGATCGTAATCGTGATTAAAATTCGATTAATTGAGCAGCCCTATCTGAGAGGGGTTTCCTGTGTGCATTTTCTTCTTCATATTTGTAATCTCCAGCTTTACTTAGAACCTCATTTTCAATAGCTTTGTGTAGTCATTTGTCATAATTTCAGGCTGGTGAGACAGCTGCGTAGCACTCATGGAGTGTTGGGGTTGGTAATAACGTTTTCTCAGATGTTCATGGGATGTTTGTCCATTAGACAGATGTCTTGTCTGCTCCTTTTTTGTCAAGGTGTACACTTCAGTATGTTCTATAACTGGTCCAACTGGTATCTAGCACGTTAGCTGCTGACTCTTAAAGCATCCTGAGTAAGCAGTTAGTCAGCACACTGCAGGGAAATGCATCATACCTTTATCATAACTGCAAATGTCAGAGGAAGTTTGGCTGCTGGCAGACACAACCTTTCGGGATGCACCAATAAGACGTGCACACAGAAACATGCAAACGCTGCCAGAAGGTTATCTCGCAGTGCACAGACACACGTTTGTTTGCTGAAAGGTAATTTTGTCTGTGGCTGTGAATGTTTGAATGTAACTCAGCCTTTTTTTTTAATTGTGTGAAATTGGGACAGGTTTTTGCCATCGGCAAAAAAAAGCCAGGGGGAGAGTTGTGCTGCATTGTTGCTCTTACCTGTCACACTTAAGTGCACCCATGTACATGCAGGCAGACACGCAGTTTTTAAAGGTGACTGTAGCAAAGACTCTGGCCACATTAAAAGGAAGACTCTTATGAGTTTTAAATCAAATTGCCCTCCAGCCTCATGTGCAGAGACACGCAGGTGCGCGCACACTTTCCAGCACACCGTTTTACTCCCCCTGTCACTGTTGATGGTTTCATATTCGAACACAGTCTGCCACTCTAGCATTGCCTGGTGTCTGATGCTCAAAGCACAAGAGGGAAAAAGACCCTTTTTACCCCATCCCTGACAATTTGCATTACAAAAATAACACACACAGACTTATCACACTGTTTGATTTCGATCTCTTCCTCAAACAGATTTAAAAAAGTGTCTTACTTATGGGCATACTGTGGACACTGAGAGGCACGCAGTGAAAGCCAAACTTCTATCTCTATTTCCTTCACTTTTCCTTATCGTAGTCTGTCTCCAGGTGTTTCAGTAGTCTCTCAGCCGCACCCCTCCCTCCATATCTACATTTTGGCAGCATCTGCATAGGACTCAACAGAAAGTGGAGACAGGAATTTAAAAAAAAAAAAAATTCATGAAATATAAGACTTTATTCTCAGGTGGGCTGAAAGACTAATTGGAGTAAATATTAAACCGAAGTAAAATAAACAGTTGTGCAGCCCTGTGCAGGAATCAGTTCATTTCAGCTAGGGATGCAATGAATCACAATCGCACTAATGCTTCATGTTGGTTTTTCCTTTCCCCATTTCTATTTTTTGTCTTTGTTTTTTGCCAGGGACACACAGAAATCTTCAAGTCTTAATGCCCTTCATCACAACAACATTTAGCTACTGCATTATTGCTGCGATACAACATTGCCACTGTTGATCTTATTGTCGATGTTTAGTGATGCACCAAATTCAGCCCACTGTTGAAGTGTTTTCTCAGCAACAAAGTGAAATAAGTACGAGAAACTCGGATTGTGCTGGTGGGATAGTTTTCCCCCATCTAACCTCAGAAAACCTCAGTAAAGGGCAGAGACGACTAGATCCGTTCTACCTCCGCTTCAGCTTTTTCCGCTATGACCTGAAAGATGTAAATAATTAACAGAAATGATGTTTTGGTTTGATAGTTCATGTTTGACACTTTTCTTCTTCTCGTATGTTTAAAAGTTTAATTAGTTCTGCTCAGATGCAGATTGCTGCCAGCTCGCTTCGTTTCCAAGTGAGTGTTGATCTCAGCTGCAGATAGCATTGAAAGGAGCTTGTAATGTCTTATATTGAAATACAGAGCCTGTCTGAAACCAGCTAATATTGTTGATAATAACAGAGCATCGGTTTCAGGATCCATTAGCCTGACGTTCTGTCTGTCTGTTGTCACATCAGCGCTCTTTCCTATTCTGTGTCATATCCAATCTGTCCTTTGAAATCTTGTTTACACCTTTTTTCCTTCTAAACCCATTTCTGTCTGTTCCTGAGCTCATTGATCTCCCTTCTCCTACCAGTTTGCTTCTTTTTATGTTCTCTTTTCCTCATGTTTTTTTCTTTACTGTAAGAAATGTTTTTAATTACCATAAGAAATGTTACTTCACCCTTACCTCCTAATCAGCTCCACTGACTGACAAGTAAACAGCTTCATTTTCGCCCCACAGATGTGCGTGTGCGCTGCAGCTTCTTTGACTCACAAGTTTGCCTGGAGCTCAAAACATTTTCACGAGGACTGACTCATCTTCACTATTCTGTCCAAGTGCAAACTAAACCAAAGCAGCATTGGCACTTTTTTTTAATTAAACTATATCCAATCTAATTTTGCAATAGATTTAAATATAACACTGAAATCTGCTGTTGTAGATGCACCAAAATACACACGATTAATATTCAGATGCAGTGCTTCTTTCTTTTTTCCCCCCACGCATACACAATGTACTTAAGTAGTCAAGCGCACAAACATGACACATGGCCACGCGTTAATGACTCAGTCTCAGTTCCATACATGTAAATTTTATTATTTATATCAAGTCAAGAGAACAATATTGACTTTGGCAAAATGAAATGAGAACAGAAAGGAAACAACACTGATTGTTATTATTGGAATTGGCTTTGTTTAATAGGCATCTGTGTGTGTGTGCTTGCCAGTTTGTGTTTTGTGCTGTGCGCTTATTCTTGTTGTTGTTGTTGTGGTAGTTAATTTAACTGCCTAGTCATAATCATGTTCTTTCCTACTCACGAAGATTTCTTGTCTAAAACAAAAAAATCACACTTTTCATAGTTTGCGTTCGATCCTAGAATCACTCCCCAGAAAACTTTGAAAAACAAACACATGGTGCGACAAGTAACATTATTTTATTTATATACTATATATGTATGTGTTTGTGTGTCTCTCTCTCATAGAGGTTTTTAAGAGTCTTCCAACAGATTTTATAGCGTTTAGTGGCTTCTGCAGCAGTTTGATTCATTTACTGTTTTGTTTTTATTTTTTTTAAACTGCTTCCTTTCTGAGAACATTCGATTTGGATTTACCATGAACCCATGTGGCACAAAGGAGTTTGAAGTCACACAAATGAATTTGAAATTTTAATTCCCATTTAACAGTTTCCGCTTTCTCACCATGCTACACTGCTGAAAATAAGTTGTACTGGTTGTGGCGTATTTAAACATTTCGCTCTGCTTTCACTCTCAGTGGAGCTCAAGGACGCCTCTCACCTTAATTTTTAGGGGTTTTTTTTCCTTTCTTTTTTACAGCATATCCAGAAAGCACTAAACATTTTTGAAACATGGAGTCTACTTCACCGGCTCGCCCCCCACCCCACCCCACGAACATTCATATACACACAGGCACACAAATGCATCCTGTCCCTGATCCATAGACGCATGCACACTTGCGCATCCATTAGCATTATTCATCTGTTTGGTCCATTATCATCTGACATCCAATACGATCTCGTCTTTTACAAATGCACACGCTTACACGTTCCATTGTGCACTCCCGTCTCCATTTTGTAATCCATATCAACTCCATTGTAATTCCAGTGTCTTTCTTTTAATAATGTCTGGGCCCCCCTCGCTGTTTCCAGCCTGTATCGATTGATCATGTCCAATGCACCCAGCTCTGTATTTATACTCCCATAATCCGCAGGCGCAGCGAGCCAAAATCATTGTCCAGACACAGAGGACACATAAAAGTCACATTCAGAAAAGAGCTTCAAAATGGCCGGCTGCGTGAAAGCCAAAACAACAGAGTGGCATCCAGACCTTTTCACTGATGCATTTCTGTCACAAGTATTTCTCCAGTATTAACAGTGGTGGTGTTCTTGATCCGGTGTAAAGCCTCATGGTGGTGTGGGAGCTGAGACTGGAGAATTGAGTGGTTGTGTTAGTGTGATCCACACAGGTCACAACATCTCCTCCTCCTCTGCTGTAACCCTTGTTCTGTTTCCTTACTGCTGTTTTCCCTCATTATTTCCTTAATTTACATCCCCCCATGTCCCTCTCACATATTTGTTTTTTCCTTTCACTGCGATGATTGTACTTTCTCTTTCCCCGTCGCCTTGAATTTTTAAAGATTTTTTTTTTTATTAATTTTTTTTTTGGTCACATTTCTCTGCCATCACTTTCGAGGTTCCTCGAAGAGCCTCTTACAAATCCTGACCTCACTTCTTGGTATCCTCCCTCCTCTCAGCTCACAGGGCAAATCAAGAAGCTGCATTAGTGACACTTGAGTCACCTGCTCTCCTTCCTTCCTCTGAACTGGAAGTTTTTCATCTAAAACAGTTTTGCTTTTGTAATCCCTCCTCACCTCTTTGGCCTTCTTAAATCAGCATCTCATTCAAACTGTCCTCGTACAGAACCCTTTATCCCCCTCCACTTTTTGTAATCCGTGCCCCTATACGACGCTTTCCTCCAGTTCTTCCGCGCTCTTTCCATCCTTTCCTTTTTCCCTACTCCTGTCTTTTCCATTATTTGCTTTCCCGGGAGTAATCCCAGTGTTAGAGTTGGAGTTGGTGGCGTTATAAGCATGAATATATCCCCTTTGGAAATCACAGTGACCCCCGAACCCGCCGCTGCTTTCGCACTCGTCGCTCGTGGTCGACGACGCTGTGCTTGCTGTCGAAGCGCACTGCACCAGCATTCCATGCAGCGACTGGCTCCGCCTTGTCCAGATGACGCTTAGCCGCTTGGCATAACTGACAGCGCCGTAGCGCCTGGCGACACTCGCTGCGGCATCAGTCGCTAGCGCGACCGAGGAGCCCATATCGAGCGAGTGCCTCCGTTTGCTAACTGTTCCACAGGCGGGGCTCAGAGGGGAAACGGGGCTCTGATAAGCCTGTGAGGAGTTCCATTTGTCCCTGCCTCTGGGTGCGACTCTCCAGTCCAACAGCTCCGAGTCTCTCAGGGGTGCCGCGAGAGAAAAACTAGCACGATTGGTCAGCTCTCGCTCCAGTCGGGGCCTTGGGCGCTCCCTCTGACGCGACTGACGGGGAAGGGTTGAGGGGGGAGAAGGGGAGTAGTAGAGGGGCGTTCTGTCACTTTCTGAGGTGTACGGTGGCGCCTTGTCCAACTTTCGCTGTCTCACCACCAGTGCCATCTCACTTCCTGCCCCTGTCGTTGTGGAAACCACGCCTCCAGCTGAAAGAAACTGCTCCAGGTTGACTTTAGGTTTCGGCCTGGGCTTAGGAGGCAGTTTTGGAGGCACAGAAGAGGCTGAATCGGCCTCTTTTTCCTTTTCATTGTCCTTCTCTCCTCCTCTCTTAGAAGGCAGACCATTGGGCAGGACCACCATCATCATGTCTCCAGAACCATTGGATTGGTAGCATCCGCTACCGTTTCCTCCTTTGTCCCCACCTCCTACACTCCCCTGACAGCAGGCCCCGCCTCCTGCCTCGGTATTGCTGCTGTGACACATTATATGGTCCCCGTGATTGCAAACGCGGTGGCGAACCATGAGTGCCACAGTAAACACAAGTAAAGTGACAACAACAACGCCGCCAACCAGTATGGTGAGTGTCCCGCCCAGAAAGTGGGCTTGCAGAGAGCGACATGCAGGGTAAACATCCTTGGTGGAGAAGGTTGTGCAGCCCAGAACCTTTGTCGCAGCTAAAGATGTGATTGTGTCATCAAAAATGGCCAACACGCACAGATTATAGTCCACACCAGAAACCAGGTTCTTCAGCAGGAATCGATCACTGGTTGACGGTAAGATTCTAAAGAGGGAATAAAGGGAAAAGAACATGGGTCAGTTACATAAACATGGACGGTGCACAGAAATGCATAGCGTCTGCTGTAATTTGAAACCTGACCTCGATATTTTGACTAATCCGACCGAATTTAAGAAATAAACGGTTGAAGATTGGGAATACAGGCGGAGGAAATGGGTGTAAAGGGAGGGCTAGAAACGGCACCGGAGTAAATACTGCAGTAGGGGAGTGAGGGGAAAATGAGGCTATTGATGGGGAGCGCGCCTAGGGAACATGAAAAGAGAACTCTGTCTGCTCATTTGGAGAGCAGGAGCGTGTCTACGTATGTGGGGATGTATTCGCATCTTTGCGGGAAGCAAACATCACAGCAAAACTCTACACATTTGGTCGTTTTAGGTTTAATTTCTGAATTAAAGTTAAAGTATAGTTGATGTTTGCTTTTCAGCAGAAGTTATGAAATTAAGACGTATATAATCTGGCTTTGGTCTTTTAGAGTGCAGATGTTTTCCTGTGTGTCTGTAATGAGTGAGAGCTTGCGTGGGATAATAAAGAGAGAAGTGCTTTGAATGTGTCCTCATTTTAAGTGTTCGAGCAGCCGTTATAATATATATATAACAAATGGGCGAGAGGTGAACAATAGAGGGATACTGGGGGGTAAAGACGGTGAATCGAGGGAGCAGACGTTACATAAGTTGCATGTGATTTTTTATTTTTTCTGTGTTTGCACCTGGATCTATGTTTGTATTTATGGGATGAGGGAATAAACGTGTGTTTTGATGCCAGTGGGTTTGTGTATGTGACATGCCAGGGTAAAGTGTGTGTGGGAGACTGAAGCGCACCTCAAGTGTCGCTGATGGGTATGACTCTGCCCTCTGCATTTCCAAACCTCTTGTGTGGGCAAGTATGTATTGTAGTTTTGTTTTGCTAACCAGAGTATTTTGTCAGTAGTTCCTTTGTTTTTCCTCTGCATCACGCTGTCCAAGTCCTTTTTTTTCCTCCATTCGCTTTCACGCTACATCAAAGGGCTTATTTGTATCCTACGTTACTAACCATTTCAGCTCCCCTCAGACCTGAGCTACATCCTATAAATGCCATCTAGGATGACTCAGACATCCAGGGAGCTGCTGCAGAAGTCCCCTAACCTTACTCAGTATGTAATGCCTTCAAAATGGAGACCCAGAGACGGCAGCGGTTTGGTCTTGTTTTTCTTCAGTTTTAAATTGGGGATAATTGGCGCCTGTTATATAATGAAGTTTTTCAAATAAAACCAATCTGATAATTCTCACAGCCGTAGTTATATCGATGTTGGTGTAAAGATGGGATTAGTCGTCTTGAATAATGCAGTGCTAGCTGGGAAATGAGAGGGGCCTTCTTGAGGCAAGCTACAGTCCAGAGCAGTGGATCTGGGTTATGGCAAGTAGGAATATTGATCATTTTCATCACCTCCTCAAGGCTTTAAAAGTTAACAAAACCAAATGTTTTCTACAGATGTCCACAATATCAGCTTTTGCACTCGTATAATTTAAAAGAAAATATTTTTTTTCTTCCTCTCTCTCTTTGCGAATAACAATGTTTCAAACGGTTGCACCGTTTTAGCAAATTGCCTGGGGTGATTTGAATAGCAAGGAAATGCTTCCAAACTTCTAATTTTCAGCAGAAGCTCGGTATGAATTTAACAAGAAATTACAACGTACTGTGTGACACTCCAGGTTCCCAGATAATCTGAGTAGACACATGGGGCATCGTCATTAAAGTCGTCCTCATCCGGCGGTCATTAGGTCGCTATAAAGTCCCTTCTAACACAGTTACAAATCTGCCCGTTAACTCGTGCTGTGGAGCAACTTGGGTTCCAGGTGTATGTTTCCATGGCAAAGGCTCATTATTTGACTCGGCAGTGTAGTAATTATACTAAGAGTACCTCGTCTTCTGATATCCACTCACTAAGCACTCGAGACCAATCAACTTTCCTAGCTTCATTTCCCAGGATACTAGTCATGTCTTATTTTCAGAAAATTGACATAAAATTGCCAAATTTTTCCATAGCAACATCATAAGCACAGCATAAGCTTGAGAGATGCCAATTACAAAAATAAAGCTGTACTTTGATACGCTAAGAAATGTGTATGCTGAAGCTAATTTAATCTTTCTCACAGAACTGTAAAGAAGTGTCAGAGATCTCTGAACTCATGGATATAAACTACAGTGGACAACCTAAACATCAGCAGTAACCAGCACTGACATAAAAAGATGAGAGGTTTTGATTAAGGAGTTTTCATATTCCTACAGCAAAAAGACATCCAGAGAGTGAAAGTGAAACCGAGGATTATGACCAAATATCTCAGGGATGAAAGCTCAAAATAAAACCTCTTGTGCAATCAGTCAAGTCAGAGAATTGTGAATAACTCCTGTGAAGTCCAGTAGTAAAGACAGGGGGTGCTCAATCAGATTTCTAACATGAAATATACAAGAGGCATCGCTCGCTATGCTTCTGTTTCTGAATAAAAAGCCTTGGTCATAGTATAGGCTTATCAAAGCCCCCGAGATTTATCGCAATGGTGTCAGTTCATCCACAGCCTTTATGCATCTATATATAATTGATAGATCCCACAAGACAGAGCGACTTGACCATCATTGGAGTGATTCATGTACTCCAGTGAGTTGCTGCTTCTGTCTATCACAGGCTAATACCCAAATCTCTTTTCTTACTTTGATTCATATTAGTGTATACTGGTTCAGAGTTAGTGTGTTGCTGGATACTGAAAAAGAATGCCTAAATCTTATAAGATGAAATTCTAGACCAGCATATTTGCATCTGTCTGGATGAGTCTTTGATTTGGTCCTCCATTGTGACCATGCCTCACACAGTCATGCACACCTTTAGTCATTTTTCTAATCCTACTATTCAGACTCCTCCCTTTTTATTCACTCTGTCCTCCATTCTTCCCTCTATATACTCCTGTAAAGCTCTTTATCAGTCCTCCACCGTCAATGCGGCCAACTTATTTTATTATTTTCCTCCATCAGTCTTACATGACCAGATTTCCTCCGTTTGGGTGATCAGGCTCTCTTATCTCCTCATATCCTATGAGCTTTTCATTGCGGTGCAATCACCCATCCCTCTTTTTCCTTAGCCTAAATCTGCAGTGATGCAGTCATCTTTGGTTCAACCTCTTTTACAACTTCACTCTCCTCCTCTGGTCTAATCCTGTGTATCTTTTACCTCATCTGCTTGCCTCAAATCCTTTGGTATTTTCCACCAGGCTCTACCTGATCTCCCAGCCTCTCTTCCTTTTCAGTCACTCCACTACATCTCTATTAGCCACACCAATAACCATGTACCATGATTGAGCATCCAAGGTCACTCTTCCTCCCCTCTCATCTACCCCTATCTCCTCTGCCATCTCCTTTTTAGGTACCACTGCTCCTCCCTCATCCTCTTACCGCCGCTTTTCCTTTTCACTACCCACCTCACCATTTGTATCCTATATTTCTTTTCCTCTTCCTCTTGCCCACCACCCCTCTCAGTCGTCTTTCCCACCCCGCCACTGCTTCCTCCCTTATGAGATTGTGAATCACCTCTCTAGTTGTTTTTGCTACACTGGGAGCGACAAAAATAGGCAAGCAAATTCACTAAAATATACATGGAAGACCCAGACACATTCACAAACGCATGCATCTTTGATATGCTGATTCGCTAGCACTCGCTGCATTATTCATTTTTTTACCCGTATTTAGCTATGTGGTGTGGGTACACATGAAATAATATCCGGCTAAAACCTCTGCTCGAGACATTATGTTCATGAATACAAAGTGCATCTCGTGTAACTCGGGCTGATCGTCGTGGACTACGAAAATTGATTGATTAAACGGCCGTGGTGTTGTCTGTATTTGCGCCGACTCGATCTTTGTGGGCCGGCTTCTAACATACCAAGAGAGTTTGCTCCATCCCTGTGCTTCTAATTATGGTTAAAGCCTGCAAAGGCGTGCACATCCACAGATGCAGGAAGAAAGTAATCGAGACAAGGGAGTGCTTTGTTCAAGCCGGTGACACAGAAACGAGTAATTATTAGTACCCGTGAGAGTAAGGCGGAGAGGAAAAGAGAGTGATGGAGGGAATCAAGGAGTGGTGGAGCCCAATTTTTTTTCTTTCTTCTCATCGTACTTCCTGTCTTCTCTTGTTATTCTCGCCGCCTCACGTCTTGCTCCTCTCTGTCAGAGTTACCAAGTCTGGTGGTCTGACACCAGACAAGATTGGGCACAGAGAGCAAGAGCCGGAGGAGTGAGTGAGAGAAAGAAAGATGAAGAGGAACAACAAAGCAATTATCTCCTTCTGGCTGACATCTATCCAGCTCTCCTCACCCCCCCCACCCCATGTCACGCCTTTTGTTCGTTCACTCTTTCCTACATACATTTTTAGCCTTGATTCGTCAGACTGTTTATTGCCTTGTTATCTGTCTCTCTCAATTTTGTCTGCTTTCTTCAGTTTTCCATGATCACCCCACCTCCCCTGTTTTGCTTTCCTTTATCTGGCTTTTCACTTAACTCTTCCTTATTCGGTCTGATTTTATTTTTCCCCCCTCGATGCCTGATTCGGTTGCTTTCTTTCATTATGCGACCTTCTCCTTGTCGTCCTCATCGTTGCTCCCCCTTTCTTCACTTTAACCACCTAGATATTTATAGGAAATTCCCTGTCCATCCTTTGCTACCTGCTTAGCCCGTCCTTTTCCTTCATGTGACTCTACAGAATAATATAACGTGACATATGTATTGAGTGCTGACCCTGTTCTCTTCCCCTTCCTTTTGAAGCCTCTGATATGAGCTGACGCATGTATTGACACAGTAGTTTAACACTTAATTAGCTCTTCCCGTGGGGTAAAACTCTTCACTTCATTTTACCTCATCTCCTTTTCGCTTCCCTCCCTGCCCTCTAACCGCTCAGCTGTCCGGGTCCTTGTTTGTTCATTTTGCTTTCCTCTTTTTCCATCTTTGAAGCCGCATGCCTCGGCATGCCCTGCTCCCTGCCACATCTCTTATTACATCCTTATCAATCCCAGCCTCAGCATTTGCACATATCTTCTTGCTTTTATGATTATTTTTTTTTGTGTTGTAATATGACAAAGTGAAACCATGTGAAGATTTTGATGGATTTCTGATTGGACCAGTGGGGAAAATCATTTGCACAGCTCAGTGTGTTGTTTGTTTTTTCCTGTTTTTGTTGGCTGAACACACTGTAGTTTAGATTCTTGTCACTTTTGCTAAGCACATTTAGTTTACATGTAATGAAATATGCTGTATAAATAAAACTGACACATAGTTTGGTGTAGCTATAGTCAGTGCCCTGGGTGAGCATTTATAAATACATCCATAGCACAATTCAGTGTTTTCAAATATTAGTCAGATATGGTGGGTAATTTGCAACAGGAAAAATCTTTAATGCCAACACCTAATTTTCAGGATTTTTTATTAAAGCCCTCTCCTTTTGTGACTCATTAGCCGTGTTCTCAGCTCGGTTTCTCAGCACGCTCCTTTCCTGCGGCTTTCAACCTCTCGCTCTGTACTTTTTAACAGTGCGGCCTTTTCTTAGACACAACTTTCATTATTCTCATTATTTCTCAAACTCTGCGTGATTTTTCTCTCCAATGTACTCCCATTGCTCTCCCTGTGATCGTTACTGTTCCCATTAAGTCTTAGCCGAACTTGGCACTTTGAGTGCCCGGCAGAAAGGTCGATCATGTGGTGACTGGGGTGCAATTGTGAAAATTGTCAAAGCCACTCTACGCCTTCCTGCGCACTTTAAAGACTGTTGTTAAACCTAATGAGAAACTTTTGGCTCAGACATATACAAGTGTCATACAGATGCTCTCTCTGACATACCGTATATAGCAGTGATTCATAACTAATTCCCAACTGCTTGCCAGAGGCTAAAAATAGATGGATTTACACGTAAAAAAAATCATGAAGCACAGTGAAACGGCAGATATCTTGTATAATTCTTAGTGAATAATGGATTATACAGAGGTTGGGCTCAGTGAGACTTGTGCTGAACATGGAATCTGTTTCCTGTAAAATGTCTATTTACTACATGTCAGGTAGATTCTGACTGGTAGCGAGGTCATTGTTTACAATCCCAGCTAATTAAATGCTTCTTTCAGCTTTGTGTTCCTGCATACAGTACATGGAATATGTCAATGTGTTAATTCAGTATCACAGCTGCCATTAAAGTTGACGTGCTTCTGATTAAGACGCGACCGAAAAAGCTCCACAAAGCTGTAGTGCCGGCCGATGAGGGTTGACAGCCTTAAACTGTCTATGACTGCATGTTCTTTGTGACTTGCAAGTGCTGACGAAAACGCGCTTTTGAACAGATGGTGCTCCATCGGTTGCTTTAAAGTGCTGGCTCATTAACATGGACTCGTGCTTTCCTGTCCTGTTCTTTGTCCTTCAGGTAGGCCAGTCCCATGCGTGGGCAAAGAACTCATGGTAATTGCTCACATTTACCGGAAACAAGGAAATCTTTGGCAGTTCTTTCGCTGTGTTTTTCAGAATCTGGGTTTCATGTCACACTGAAGGATCAGTGACCGTGTGGTGCTGTTAAAGGGTAGCAGAGCTCCGGGAAGGAAGCTGGCTTAATGTTGTGAGGGAGCACAGCTCAAAGGAAGCCACATCCATGACATTGTACTTGGTACTCTCACAGATGCCAGCAGAATTACAAAGCATGCTAAAATGGAGGTCGGTGTTGTCTAACATACGACTGACCTTTTAAAGGATACAGTGCAGTCTGCTGTTCTCTTGTCTGCATACCACCATCTTACAATGCATTTATTTCTTGTCATTTCTCAAAGATTCCTCTTTTCCTGTGTTTCTGTCTTCATTTCTGAATGCCCCTCGTCTCCCCCTCTTCCCATCTTTTGCCCAATTCAGCGAGTGGCTGGTGTTTCCTCCTCCCAAATTCAGCAATAGAATACGAACACAAATCCCAGATAAAAAACCTGAAATCTCACTGACCTGGTCTCACCTTTTGAGTTTCTAAGCCAGACTTGCTTTGGTTGATTCCTTTTTTTCTCGTGTGAAACTTTAGTTGGCACTAGCTCATTGATAGCATGATGGGAAGCCATACTGGAAATGCTCGACAGCGTTGTAGTATGCTGCTTTCCTCCTTCTGTCCTGAGAGACTGAGGGTTGTGCCTCCAGACTTGTCTCCTATTTCAACCTGTTTTCCACACTGACCTGTTAAAATGGCCACTACCCTACTCTGAACAAATCACACCACCAGGAAAACAGAGGGCTGTATGTGTCACAATCTGGCAAAACCTCAGATCGCTTACTCTCCTGTGATCCCAGCTGGTCTGTGACTCATTCTTTCATGCTTATCTCTTCTGTTTTCTTTTGTTTCTCTCACAGCTGAGTGTTTAAGAAAAGCATTTTACTGGTGTCAACCTTTTGCCTTAAAGAGCTACGTTTAGGTGCCCAAAGAAGTCTGTATTTTTATAAAACCACCCTTGAGAAAATACACTTAAATTTTGAGTCAAATTTAATCGAGAAACTAATTAACCTGGTATTGTGTTGTTTGATATCTCATAGTTTGTGGAGAGTATCTTCTCTTAACCTTTGTTACTAGAGATAACCAGCTTGCTCCCCTGATCTCAGATTATTATCCACTGAGAAATTAACACTAGTGATCAACAAGGAACTCGAGATCTCAGTGAGCTCATTTTAGGTATAACAAGCGTGTCGTGGGAGTCTAAAGAATCTGCATGTTATTTGTTTTGATGTTGCATTCCTGTTGGACATCTCTTTATCTCCATCCTTTCAACTGCACAACCTCCTTTTCAGCAGAGGAGCACTTTGCTTTCACAAAATTGCCTCGTCTCTATTTCTAAACGTTCCTGCTCCCTTGTCACATTATTCCTGTTTGCTTGTTTTTTTTTTTCTCGCTGTCTTACGTTTCCGTGGGCTCCATTTTCTCCTTTCTCCCTTATTGCATCAGTTCCCCCAACCTCCCCCTTTCTTTCATACCCAGGTGTATATCTGTGTACACGGTCTTTCTATTTCAGTTATGGATTTAAATACCTTCCCTCCCTCTCTCCACCCTCGGTTCCTTTTTTTGTTTTTGTCTTCCTTTTCCCACGTGAGCCTTCTACTCTCTTGTCCTCCTTACTGTCAGTCTGCTTTCACACATCCTGCTTTTATCTCAATCTCACCTCAAGGTGATTTGGGTAGAACCCATCTTCTCAGTCTCTACAGGTCTCAGTCCACATGTCTAAATTCATCCGCTTTCCCCTTCTAACTGTATCCTTCACTCATAGTATTGCTTTTTACCTCCCCATCCACCCTTTTGCAAACAGCTCAGGTTCCTACTATTTTTACTTTGCTCTCAAACTTTCAGATTATAGCTTTTTTTCTTCACAATCATATTTCCATCTCTGTTCTCTACAGTCTTTGTCATACGAGTTGCTCTACCCCTTACGATACACTTACAGCTTAATGCCTTCTTTATAATACCTGAGGGAAGCCACATTGAACCCCAGCATTACTGCCAGCTAAAATAAAAACCCCACACAAATAATAGCACAGTGGCAGCCCTTGCTCAGCCAGCCCAGTGTCTTATCCCATCTTCCTCACTGTTTCAGCCACTGTAGCAATAACCCCTCGCATAATGTCTCATCAGTCTACGCTCATAAATTCAAAAACAGTAAACTTTGACTGTGTACCGCTATAATTCATGAACAGCACCATAGTATTGTACATGTAAGCACACCAAGTAGCTAAAAAAAAGCCACACTGTTTTATATTGAAAGACATTAGTCTCGTCCTTTAGCTTTGTTTAGACTGTTTTCTCTCATGGATTCTTATGCAAGCCCAATATTTTAGAAATGCAAATAAAAAAGATGCGATTTTTCAGGATATTGTTTTTGGTCTTCCTTATGTAGAACTTATCTTGTATAGCCACAGCTACATTAGATCTTTGAGGGGAAAAAGCGGAATTTTCAAATACTTGCAGATGTTTGTTTTTTAGTTTTACCTCCATGTTTTCCAGATCTGTACCCTGTACTTGTATGCCATGGCGTAAATAAGAGCTTTGAATCCTTTAACTACAAATCAACTTTCTAAGTGGTTATTTATCTCCCTCTTAGACTATGATGAGTCATACACTGACATAACTTATGAAAATTAGTGTATTTAGATTAAATACATGTTGCATCACTGTTATCGTGCATTTTTAGATGGACACCGTGGCCTCTTGATGTTTATGTTACGCAGCTCGGTTCAGAAACATCCCCCTCCTTCAAATCCTTTTCCACGTTATCCACATATCCTCCCATTCTGCACTCACCCATATGCACTGGCTACTGCCTATTGAGATTAAGTGTCATAGTGATGGAGATAAATTATTAACACTCTCTCGTCCACTATCCCTTTATTCCGCTCCCCGTTCACTTTTCCCTTAAGCTATCCGCACATCAATATGCAAGATGAACAGTTCGACTACTGAGGTGTCATATTGTAATGGATAAATATTTAAAATGATTAGCATGAAAGAAAAGGGTGGGCATGACCCTGCAAAAATACCTTCTGGAGGAGAAGCTGAGAAAGCAATCATATGGCAAGTGTCTAAGTTTGCCATTAGATAAGCGACAAAAGCTTCTATTATTTGCATTGTGAGTAAAGTTGAACTGACCTGTAAACGAGCGTCTCATCGGCGGTGCAGTTGTACTGTATCTGATACATCCAGACAACGTAAGCTCCAGACAAACGCCCCAAATCCCATCGGACCTGAGCCGATGTCGATGTTACTCCCTGTACTCCAATCATCCTTCCTTCCTCTTCGTCCCCTTCTTCTTCCTCCATGCTTCCTCCATCAGTCCTCTCTCCTTCAGATGCCCTACCGCCGTCACCCTCTTCGTCATCCCCTCCAACTCTTTTCCCATCCTCTGGCTCTCCTCCGCGTCCACCGCCATTGTTAATCCCTCCATTTTTGGCCGTGCTAATATCCGACGAGCCCGGATCGGTCCGTAAAATTCCATTGGTCACGTTCCTGTTGTTCTTGGTGTTAACACTGTTGCTCCCAGCGTTTCCACCTACTCCACCCCGGTGAGGCAGGGGGATTATTTTGAGATCCACAGTGGCAGTTGCTTCACCTGCTGCGTTTATTGCGATACATGTATATGCCCCGTCATCACGGGCTACTGTTACCAAGATATCCAAGGTCCCGTTGCTAAAGGAGCTGGTCCGGGATGAGTTTGCGATGATGCGATCATCTGGTGAAACCCAGTGGACTACTGGCTCGGGGTCACCAATGGCACGGCACTTTAGCGTGGCTCGCTGGCCCTCCAGCACCCACAGCTTGTGCGTGTGGCGAGTGATGAGAGGTGGTTCACATGTGAACTCCTCCTCAGGAATTGACCAGAAATATCTGCAGGCACAGAAAAGAGACAGTGAGAGAGGTGGAGGGAGATGGGTGGAGCAGATTAATTTTGCTATTCTCCACAAATCCCAAATGATCAATTAACCAGATAGCATCTTGCAATGAGTCACGCAAGAATCATATGTGGGACAGGAGCTTAAAATGCGAAGACCAACAGCTTCCTTCTATCAAAGCCTATCATGTTAACATCTGTCCGCATACATATTCAAACTAAGAGACACCAGGATCCTATGATGACAAACTCAAAAATGCTGAAAATGTGAATAATAGCAGACTGATGAGGACAGCAACTCCTTTTCCTCATAAATGCTTCATTTTCAGTGTGGTTTTGACTAGAGTTAGACTAGAAATTTAGAAAAGAGTGATGTAGGAAGTAGAGGTAGTTCAGAGTATCTAATTAGGGGCAAAATATCACGCCAGTGTTCTTAAAACTGGCTGCATGGCGTACCTGTCCTCATGAGTTTGAGCTTGATCTCATTAAGGTAAGAATTAGGTCATTTTAATTCAAAACATTGTTCAGCCTGTAACTTATTACATTGTTGCCCTATGATAGAGGAAACCTTTACTAGTTACAAGAATCAGAATAATCCGTTGACCAGCTGACGATGATTTACCTTCCAGCAAGGTGAGCAGGAGTGGCACACGTCTCCATGTCATCTCCACGGATGAGGCGTCTTAACCACAGCAGTTCACAATTGCAGTGCAGTGGGTTCCCTCCAAAATTTAGGCTTATGACAGCATTGTATGGGGTAGGACTTATTGCACCTGTCTGAGACCTGAATATAATAAAAGAAAAGCAGTCAGTCCATTCACTTAATGATGCCTTGCTGGACTTCGAGGTTATTTAAATGCAGTATTCATAATTGTCTTTTCTCTCATTTTGAAACGAGTACCTGTAGTGAATACAAAAGAGCCTTAAAACTCATGAAGATAATCAATTTGCATTTGGTTAAATTTTTATAAATGATTTACTTTGAACATCTCTCTCTAAGAACAACTTTAGGACGTCTTTCATGAACTTGTCCTTAGACAGGTTGAAGTCAATTTGGTGCAAACCAAATGTGAACATGGTATCTACACATTTGAACATACCATGTTCAACCTCTCTGCTATTTGCTCCTGACAGAAATCTGAGCTTTGCATGCATCACTGAGTAAAACTTGTCAGTTATACAGTGTGAACGGCTGGTAGATGAGGCTGTCTTTGCTCACCACAAATTTTTAGCTTTGATTCTCATTCTGACAAATGGTTTGGAGACCACTACTTGTTTTCTGAGACCTCTAATGGGCACCGTTGCACAAGTGTTGCAATTTTTGTTTAACAAATTCTTTTGAAGTTAATTGGACAAAGCTTGATAGACGAGGCTCAGCTGTCTGATTGTGTCACTCTATTTTCTGCTTTTAATGTACTTTATACTGATCTGCTCCCGCAAAGCATTTTACAGTTCACAGCCGTTTTTAGAAAAGGGTTAACTGTGACTGTACGTTGATTTATGTGAACATCAAATCCACCTTTGCGTTATCTGAACACATGGATCAGTGGAAGGGAAGCAATTCGTGGAGTTCATTTATTGTGCAAATGTCTGCAATTGTAAAAAATTTTGTTGTGCCATAACTTATTTTCAAATGTTTCTAAAACCTTAAACTTGATAATTGTTCCCAAGTTTCCATTTTAATACCAAGCTGTTATAAGTAATTTTATATGGCATTTAATGACTGGTGTGATCTGTAGAGGGTATGGGAACATGTGAAACTGCAGAATAAACTGGCTGTGTATAGCATGGCTATGTGAGAAGCTCTATTTAGTACAATCAGACTGAACTTTATGTTAAAATATAAAAGATTTAAACACTGGATTGCATAAACTATAGAAGAATACAACTTGTTGTGCAAGCATTCAGGTTTCCCTTTTAAATCTGGATGCAGTTACAGGGGAAGTTATGATTAAAGAGATCATTTTAACTTGTTTTTAAAAGGTGGCCTGAGCTGAAATGTCTCTATTACTAATCAAAGCACTGGTCAGTTGTTATGATCTTGCACACTATGGTCTGTCATAGCGTGCAACGTAGTCCTTAGACAGGCGAGTTAGAAATCGTGTCAGTGCAACACCTCATACGGTTGATTTGACAAAAATGTCAGTCCCACTGAGTTCCAGTTGACCAAAGCTGTGTCACAGCTGGACTTTGATTTCCACATTAGTTGGAGCACAGCTGACAGCTTTACAATGAGTGCGTACTTCTATTTATAACCGTCATATAACTCGCCATCACTATTTCAAAACTTGAAATATGTTTGAGTCAGCGAAGTGGTGAGAATTTGTGGTGGCACATAAATAGCATAAAAGTAAATGTTGACTAAAGAATTTACCGAATGCCAGCACACCAGCATTGTCTTTCTTCTTTTTCTGTGCCAGAAAGCACCCTGCTAAAAACACACACACTGGTAGCTTTGTGGCGTCTGCAACAGGATATTTCTACTAAGCTACTTCTGAGGGAAACATAAAAGTTGAAGCTTAAGAGCTACCTTGCAAAGAGAGGATCAGGAGGCAGGGTTCGGAGCCTGTTGGAGGTCATATCCAGCCTTGCAAGCTTATACAGCTCTCCAAAGACTCCTTCCGCTATGTGATCTATCAGGTTATGGTCCAGGTTTAGTGTGTGCAGACTGGCCATGTTCTGAATGGACTCCCATGGTACCCTGTAGATATAAAAAAGAACAACGGCTAATGTGAGATTTATTGAATTGGTAAACTTTGTAGTGAGATTGATCATGCAGTGTGAAGATGGAGTAACAGCAGCTCTAAAGACAGATCCACCTCTTGAGACCACTTTATTAAAGGATGTGATTGTAGCACCGATAGATCCACAGTTCATTTGTTGTTCTCTGGGTAATTTCTTCTTACTCGTCAGAGAACAAATATGCAACGATGAATTAATAGTGACAACAATGGCAGACAACAACAGATGCTTGTTTTCCTTCTGAATCTTTTGCTCTATCTGGGTTTCCCCAAGTCCCATCTGTGACCCATTGCTGTAGTCATTTAGTATTCCATTAGTGCTGTCATTCCCTGTTTTGGACCAATTAGTGAATCCAAATGAAATGTCTGGAACTAGCAAAATAGGAAAAATACGAAGCATTTATTTTTTGGCGTCAGTCACACCAGCCCTGCTGATTTTAACCTTTTTTTGTGTCCAGGTTCACCGAACTGAACTTTACAATCACCTTGCTGTTGAGTAATAAAGTTCATTGGGTGCAAAGCATGCTTTTCTTTTTGTAGTTGACTAAATAAACGTATTCAGTGATTTTAATCAGTTACAAAAACAATTTGGTAAACATTGATGGTTACAGCAGGTGGCCTCCATTTATCTGTACAATAGTTTGATTAGACAAAAGGCCTGAAAGAGGAAAGAAGTGCCAGGCATAGTTAATTAGACCATGTTTATGGTTTTAGAGGTTGGAGAAAGGCCAAAGAGCTGCTTTAGAGGAGACAAATGAAACATCTTAATCAGAACTGACAGCCCAATGCTGCTGAATTTATCAGCACAGAGGGACACTAGGAAGAGAATAGAGGTCTAAAAGAGAATATCATCATTGTTCTGACTTATCATTTAGACCAGAGGAATGGAAAGTAACCCTGAATCCCTATTGTCCTAAATAGACACGAGAAGAATACTGCACCCTGCACTCAGCTGTATAGAGCAGCTATAACAGTGTACACGGTGGCAGTGGAGTGAGCTCAGACGAAGTGAAAGAAAATTAGAACCTCATCAAAATTGACTTTCATTTTTCTTTCCCTTTCTTCTCCTCGTTGCCTCATATGCCAAGTGTTTTCATTGTGCATTTGTGTGTAAATTTTGTGTGCAGGATACACTGACAGAGACGGGTGTGTCAGTGTATGCTGGCTCATGAATTAAATTGAGTTTGACACAAAGGATGTCAAACTCAATTTAGTTCATGGGCCACGTTCAGTCCACTGTATGCAGCCTAAGAAAAACAACAGTATATGGTTCTTTTCCCCTTTAAGTTGTGTAGCACAAGGTGTTTTCCTAAAACTTAAACTTGTAACCATAAAGCCATGTGAGATATGTCTTCAAAATGTGCAAAATAAAGTATTCTTGTTAAATACTATCTATTTAAGAATGACCTATTTACAAGGAGGATGAACATCCTGAAATATTGCAAGAAAAATAATCTCATAGTTTATTTTTCTTAATTCATTGAGTTTACCGTCATATGAACAATTGAGAGATCAGTGGAAAGGCACAAAACCTTCACACGTACAAGTTTTTGGAGTAATTTAGTGAGAAACTCTATCAACAACGGACTTCACTGCCGTTTTTAAACGTTGCAAGTCTGGCTCCAGGCCCCATTTTTGATGATTTCTGCTTAAAGAACAATGTCTGTGGCTTGGATGTGCTGTGCACGTGGGTGATACCCAACAAAAGCAAAAACTCACCTCCTGAGGTTATTGTAAGATAAGTCGAGGTCTTCCAGTGTGAGCAAGAAGTCATCGAAAGCCTGCACGGAGACCTTGATCAGCTGGTTGTTGTTGACAATCAGGTGCTGCAGATTGACCAAACCTGCAAGGTCTCTAGGTCCGAGTATTGTCAAGCGATTACCTGGATAAAACAATAAACGGGTAAAAACACGTTTAAGTAGTGTATTTGATTCAAGTCTTGAACACTGAGAATAAAATAACTGCTCACCATCCAGATGCAGAGAGCGTAGACTCTCCAGGTCAGCAAAGGCCATTGGTCTAATAAGGTGGATGGTGTTCCTTGACAGTGTCAGATCAACCAATCCGGTCATGTTGACAAAATCATTTCCGCCCACTTCTGTTATAAAGTTATCGGCCAGTCGCAGCTCAACTGTCCGCCGGTCAACATGCGGTGGGACGAACAGGAGGCCTTTGTCGGCACAGAGCGTGCTCAGTGACTCCGAAAGGTTTCGACACACGCAGTGGAAAGGACAGGCCGAGACCACACCCCACGTCTCCCCTGCTCCAATTAGAGAAGGAAGCAGGCAGCATGTGACCAAAGTCAGCCAGTGAAAGACTGGGAAAGGGACAGAGTCCGGGAGGGTTCTCTTTGCAGTCCTGGGACAGGCGCAGTGGATGAGATGGGAGGAAGTTGACAGAGATGAAACAAAAAGAGGGGACAGAAGAGAGACGGACAGACTGGGCAGAGGGAAGAGGGAGGGGAAGTCGGAGCCCTCTGCTCTGTCTTCGGGGTGGTGTGTGTGGGGTAGGTGTTTTTGTCTGCGGGGATTGAAGGGTGGGGGGACAGGCATGGTAGAACGCCTGGCTGTTCACAGACCTGGAGAGAAAAAGAGAACAGATGGGGGGGAAAAGATTAGACATAGTTTTTAAACTCATACAGTTGGTCGTATTTCTATGTGTGTCTGGTTTTTTTGTCTTCCACCTACTCTGACTAGACAGAAGTGAAGCAAGGGCTTGCTTTACACACATCCATACCTGTGTGGGTCAAGGCCTCTTCTAAACAAGTACCACTTCACACTAGTGCCTACATGGTGCTTTGTAGCATTAAAAAAATCTGTATTGAAAAATGGTTGCCTCCCTTGCTGTGTGCTTTTTTTTTTTTTTTTTTTTTTTTTTAATTGGCTTACATGTATATTCTGTCCTGTCTACCTCTTTGCCACTGTAGCTTATTGCCTAGCAACAGCATCCCAAAAGACTGAACACAGCCAGTCCCCATAGTAACAGTTACCTAGAAACATGTTAGAGTGGATTATTGTTATATCATAGGACCCTTTCTTAACACTATGGGTCAGGGAATCAAATTGGGTCAGCAGCCCATCAGCCTGGATTCCACAGCAAAGCTCAAATAAAGCACAATGCAGGTGTTGGTAAGCCTGGCATAGTACTAAACACACCAGGGTCCCATTGTAAGTCTCACACATACAGTATGTATGGCAGTACAGTCGTACTAGAAGCAAGTCGTTCTACTCTGCAGCCTTGTTTTTTTTAAATGTATGGAGAGGATCCATAATTCAGTCACTATTTTAAAGCAAAAAAAACCCCAACAAGCTCTGATTCATCAGGTTACACTTGGGCACACACTGTTACAAATACTTGCAAACATGATAAGCATCTCTGGAAAACCCTATCAGAACATATAAACAAATGTCATGCTAATTCTGGTTATTTGTGAATAAAGGCACTCAAAACGTATACACTGTGTCTCTGACATCTGTCAGTGTAACATTATTGGCTCAAATGACTCCCCGTTTGGCTGTTAATTGGCTTTTTGGTTGTAGGGGCGGGTCAGCTGTTTTGTTCGGTGTTAAAAATCTCACTTCTGTTTGTGTTGTGCCTTTGAAATGGCATCCCTCTGCCTTTATCTTGCCAGTAAATGCACACATTGTGGCTTAGTGATAAGGTATAGGAGTGAGTCACAGCCACTGATTGCCATGCCTAATAGTTGTTATAGCAACTGTAGCCTAGATGCAGAAAGAGTGACAGAGATGGTTGATAACAGTCAGAGATGCGATGAGGGGAGATGAGATGGTGAGTCACGGACGGACACAAAAACATCACTGAAGAACGATGGGGATATTTTCATATGAAGCAATCTGTAAACTGACAGTGCAGAAACTAGAGTGTGATGATTACACGGTGATATACAGTATGTGCAACCCAATACTTTGAGTAATGACCAGGCATAACTATGCATCACGATGGCTTTACAGGTTGACGCAAATTGCGGCTCAATATTTTCCATTAGATTCTGGCTTTACTCTTTCTGCCTGAAACTAGAGGAGCGTTTGCAATCTAGCTCGGATAGCAAGACTGCTACATGGTAGTTTTGGTCTGCTTCCAAAATGTGAGCTCTATATTAGACCAGGCTACACTGTCTCCTTTTTGAATGATAACTTTGTATTGAGTAAATGAGAAGATGAGAACTCTAGTGCCTGAAATGAATATACTTTTTTTTTTTTTTAATCTTGGGATCTCAAATGTTCTCGGTAAAAGCTGAGGGGAAGGAATGAAAAAGGTGGTATAGATCACGCAAGAACTACTTTTTTGCTTTATTGAATGGTTCCATTGCTGCTTTAATATCCTGCGTTTCCTGTTGAAGCATGATGCTTGGGCAGCACATTAAACCAATGAGATATTAGTTATCAAGAGCAATGCAGTTTGGGCATGAGCCCGGTTTTCTGCCCATCCCATCAAGCTGTTCAGTTGTACGTCAATAGACTGCAGAGTTAGAAAACATTGCTTTTTGCTACTTGAGTGCCTCTTGGTTGTTCTGGGAAGCTGCAATGACTACCAGGAACTCTGTACCGTTTTCAACCCAGCCTAAAAATAAAACTCCCAAGATGCTCTCCAGCTTAGCAATGATATCAGGGATTGTTATTTCCTTATGTCTAGTGTCATCATTTTCAAAAAAAAGAAAAGGAAGGATGAAAATGCTTGCAGCAGGAGAGAGTGGGATGGTGGGAGTGTGGGGAGGAGGACAAAGGCACGGAAGCCTGCAGTGACAGCCAGTCCCTGGGGCAGGTTGATGCTGGAAGTCGACTGCTCCTGCACTCCTGTGGAGCCATGCATACTAAAATGTGACAATACTCTGGCAAAGTGTAATACTGCATAAAAATGTGTCTTCTCCGCCATGTTCCCTGAAAAGCCCTAATGTCAGGTGGTGTCTTCATACGATCGGCGCTAAACCAGCTTTACCCCACGCTTTGCTAACACTTGGTTTGCCTGCGGCATGCTGAATGTCAGTAATGCTCGTGCAGTCCTCTGTTGTGCGTCCTGCATCTGTCTCCACACCGTCATTTGACCTTTGTCTGTCTCATTCATTTTTTCCTCCTCTACTCTCGTTGCTTAGCTCTTCTCAGCTCTTCTCAGCTCTTCTAATAACTCTCCTGGCCTTACTCTCACTCTGTTTTTAATTTCCACCTTCTGTCTCCTCTTCTCCTTGTGAAAGCCTTCTCCTCGTGTCCTCCCTGCCCACACTGTCCACTCCCACACCTCTCTCTTACTGTACCGCTCCTCTTCTTTCTCTATTTCCAGGGATCGGGCTTTGTTTCCTCATCTTCTATCCTCTCCCTGCAGTTGTCTTCCTTGTTATCTTTGCCTATCCTGTTTCTGCATCCTTGCTCACCTTCCATCTTTCTGCCTCTGGCTATTCTGTAAATTACCACATTTTCTTTCTTTATGTCTCATTCCCTCTTTTTCTTTCTCTCCGTCTTGTCTGCCCTTGAGGCAACCCAAGTACGACAATGTTATCAGTCACAGCACTACCTCACCACCTTCTCCGGCAGCACTTCCTCTGTCATTTTGTCTCGTCTCCCTATCGCTTGCTGATTCTGCTGCCCTCCATGTCTCCTTGCCAGTGCTGCTCTAACTTTCAGTCACAAACTATCCACACATGCAAACACACACCCTCTGATCCTGCAAACCACACATGATTATTTGCTGCACCCTGCCTGTCTCAGAGGCTCCCTCCCTCCCTCCTCGCTATTTCTCTCCTCCCTCCCTTCATTTATCTAACTTTCCCACTCATCTCTTCTCTCCATCTGCTTTCTCTTGATTTCTTTCTTCCCCTCCCAAACTGTCATTTCTCTTTCTTCTTACTCACTCAGCGTCTCACTCTCTCCTTCATTTGGTGCTCTTCCTCTGTTATGGAGGAGATCTCATTTACAACCAGAGCAGTGCAGTATTGAAGCTTTCTGGCACACAAGTTGGATGTAACTGATCTGCTCAGCTGCTGATCGATCAGAGCCAAAGAGATAGATAGCACCCTGTCCCATTCATTTACTCTCGCTCTTTTTCTTTCACTCTTTT
Organism: Maylandia zebra; assembly: GCF_041146795.1. NCBI lineage: Eukaryota > Metazoa > Chordata > Actinopteri > Cichliformes > Cichlidae > Maylandia > Maylandia zebra. The sequence continues at coordinate 43,011,216 of NC_135169.1, read as the reverse complement.
CTTCTTCCATGCTCTCATTGCATCTTTTCCCCTCTTTAACAGTGATAAAGATGCAAGTAGTAAACATGTTAATCCAATAAGTAAATACTTTAAGTTTTTTAAATTGTGAGGAGTTTTCTTTAAATTTCATATTTATGCAAAAAATAAAGAGTGACACAGCAGTATGCCTGATGCACTATGGCATTTAATAGCTGCTTCCAGCCTAGGATGAGTGTTTCTTCTGATTCATGTGTTCCCTTTAGTGACAGTCGGTGTAGGACATACAGTTGACTGTATTTGAGAAAGTCTCCTTTGGACCTTAGCCAGTACACCTCTGGTGACCCATTCTTATTTGTGATTCCAAAATCTGCACACAAAAAGGTACCCAGATTACATCTTCAGATGTGAAACTCAACAAATCCTCTTGTTTGAAATGATACAACTCAGATGTTTGCCACAGCTTATAAATCCCTCAAATCAACTTCCTACATTTGTAATCTTACCTGGTTCTATCGGGTAACTGTCACTTGCGTATAATGTAACCTACAGCAATGCCTTAACCTTAACTTTTTCAGTTTTTAACCACTAGTTGAAAATAGCTTTTGCCTGATATTTATCTCTGTTCATCTGTTATACAAATATATAGCTTTTTTTGATTCCAGTTCTTCCCCCCTCTTATCTTTCCTTGTCTCTTTGGTCTGTGTGTGTGTGTGACACTCTTGTAACACTGGATTTTCCCCTCTGGGAATCAATAAATTCTTATCTAACGCTTTGTACCGATGCCTCAGAAAGCTATAGTACGGCATGTGTGCGCGTGCAGTAACTGAAATAAGCTAGGTAAGTATCTGCACTTGCTATATACGGTTGTAGACATGAACTCCCACCATGCTTGTCTAGTGCGTGTTCCTGTTTGTGAATTAATGTGACACTTGTCTGCACTTAGGAAGTCTTCTTGTGCTCTTAAGAGTTTGCTGCTGAATTTGCAATAAGCCGGGGACACACTTATGTGTGTCAACACAAACACACCCACACTTTTTTGCACTCTCGCTCAGGCACACGTGCACAGAGAACAAGACATCGCAGTATATAGCAATAAGGACAAAAGCCCACTGGGACAAAGCCTACTTGACACTTTTTGGGACAAAAAAAAAAAGTCAAGGAGGTCAGTCGATAAAAGATTAATGATTAAGAAATAAATCACAGAGAAGAGCACAAAAATGCGCCGGAAACTAGACAAAGAGGAGTATGAACAACAGACTATTAATATGAAGGTACATGTGTATTTGCTAGCTCATCCAAGCTCTTAGGCTTGTGTACCATGTCTGTTGTTTGCAGGTGTGTTTGTTTTTTTTTTTTTTACTCTATTTTGGGAAATCTCTTCTTGCACGACCCTGCGTGAACCCATAGCTGTCCAGAGAGCAGGAAACAGACTGTTGACGAGAGCAAAAAAGGCTGCATAAAGTGAGAGTGAGAACATGAGCTAAAAGCATCTATGGAAGGATCTACTCTGTACCCTCTGCTCTGGAGCACAACTCGGTGCCAAGAGACTGAACCTGACCTCACCCCAACTCCAGCAAGCTTCAGTTTTAACACCCACCACAAGCCCTGGAGGGTGCCGCTTCTCTTAGTGAGGACAAACACTGCTGAATGCGTTGCCACTAATGGCTTTAAAATGATGAATTTTCATTAAGTGTTTTTTCTGTGATACTGTTGAACCCGAACCCATGCAAATTAAAATAAGCTTAAGGCATGACTTGTGGTAAAAGCTCTAATGCGTCTGTTTGAAGTTTGTTTTTCACATGTTGGACCTAATGCACTTGGTCCATTGTTGTCCTTGGTTTCTGTGGATCATTATTAATGTCGGGGCCTTTTAAATGCCAGCCACTATTAATAATGTTAATAAAATCCATGTGTGTCTGTGTGTTTGCACATGTAGGTTTGTGATTATATTTCCAAATCTGCAGATTGGCGTGTGTGCGCGAATCCACTTTGGCACTCGCAAATGCCATTAGCCCATAATCGACTTAGGGAATGTTGCAATGTTTATAAACAAGGGGATTTGTATTTGCTCTCAGAAGCCACTTATCACAAGCACGGTAATCCACAGATCTTATTGGGCTGTGAATAGGTGTCCCAACAGGCTTCAGTCAGAAATCACTGACAGCCAGACATCGCGTTGCCACTAAGCAGTTAATGCTGGACTGCAAGGCGTTTAGTTTGGAGGTAGAAATGAATGGAAAGTTTTAAAGCGGCATCATTTGACTGTCTATTCATATGGCTGGCATGCACTTGAGCTCTGCTGCATTGTTTGACGTTACAGTACGCAAAAGCTCCGCTAGCATAAATGCAGAGATCAAATATGGAGGCAGCCTTTCATTCGCTCGCATTCAAATTCTTTTTCGGTTACACTAAGGCTTTCTAGCATGCACTCTTACTCATAATCCAGGCCCTTCATATTAGGTGAGCACTTGCATACAGAAACAACTGCGAGCATACCAAAACAGTCTTCCCACACAATCATAATTATAGGGAGGCCGACACATAGACACACACTCTCTCTAGGCAAGGAACAAAAGAACACCCACGTAGCCTCTTCTTGCAGCAGTCGTGTGTACTGTAAGCCCACTCATCCTTTTGATACTATCGCTCCTCTGTCGTACTTGGTCCTCTTTAGTATGTATAGAAAGCACAGGGACGGGGTAACGGTATTGGATATGGAAAAAAACAACAAATGCAGAGGTAAGGAGAGACTAAAGCATGAAATACAGTGAAAGTGGGAAGCAAAAAAAAATGGAGTACATAAGATGGAGGAGGGAAGGGTGCAAGATGGGATAAAATGAAGCCAGTTGTGTGACGAGCGGAGGAAAAGTGGGATGGAAGAGGAGAGTTTGAGGAAAATGGAGAGAAAGGGGGATGAAGTCATTGTGTGTGAATGCGTGTCGTTAAGCGGATGGGCAGAGAAATATGTAAAGGCGATAAACGGGTGAAGGCCGCCATCCATCACTGTCAGAGAGAGGGATGAGGGAGGGAAGACGGGATTTGATTAGAGGAAGGGAGAGCTGCTAAAAACGACTCTGTATGTCATCGCCGTCACGATAGTGGTGGGAGAAGTGGGAGTGAAAGGCGATGAGGTAAGGAGGAGTGGCGAGGTTAGTGGTCAAGAAAATTACAGATAAGTTGGGATGGGACATTTAAAGCACCACATCTTGAGGTCAGAAAATTAAAAGTAAAGGCCAAGTATGTGAAAGTAGTCTTTTTGTTTCCTCTCTAAATGCTGTTTTGTTGTTGTAGGAGTAGAATTTAGTAACCCAACTAAGCAAACTACGGGCTGCTGTCCCAAAAGAAAATGAGATGATTACAAACGCTCCAACTTTAGATTTGTTTCAGGTCTTTGGCTGACTGAGAAGTGTGAAGATCATTATCTTTCAAACAGGAGTTACAGTGTAATCCTAATCTTTGTGTCAAGCATGGGCCTCTCAAGAAAGAACAAAAACATGCTCGTTTGTGTGGAGTCCTTTTTCGGTCTTTTCATCTTTTTGCCATACAGATGGGGGTACTGATGGGGAGGAAAGAAAGCTCACAGAACCCCTGAGGTAAATAGTAGGAGTGAAAGAAGTGAAGTGTGTTCTCTTTAAAATAAAAAGACTGCAGTCTCTTCACAGTGGCACTCCAAAATAATACACTACTTATGAAATACTCGACTCAACTAATTCCTCCCAAGCCTCTGTTGTATTTGAAAGAGGAAGAAATGAATGTGTGTGTACGTACTCGTATATTCATCTGTATGCAATACCCACTCTCACTAATTCCTGTTGGAATCCTTCCTGTTTGGAAGATTTCAATAATTGTTTCTATTCCTGGAACGTCTCATAGCCAGATATTTAACGTGTTTTCATTTGGGTTTTTGGTTCAATTATTTGTTTTTTCATTCCTGTGAAATTTCCCATCAGTTTATGTACTAAGTGGCTCATATATTATCCTTGTTTTTGTCTCACTGAGGCACATTTCACAGTTCTTGCATGAAGATCATAAAAACTCTGGTGGTTTTGGCGATTTTTCTTAAGCAGTCTGAAGAGCTTTTACTCTTATTTGTACAAAATTTGAAGACACGAGTGTTTGATCTGAGAGATTCTAGCGTTGTAGGGTGCTTTTGGCTACTGTACCTTATGAAAAGCCAGGAGCTCTTGAAACTATCTAATCTTTAAACATGGCAACACTTAAGAGAAAGCAACCCACTCTGCTTGTTCTCCGCTCACTGTGTTTGGAGTAGGAAAAAAAATGGCAATATTGATGGAGTCTTTGAAGTTTGGCTTTATAAAAGCTGCCACTTCGCATCAGCTTTGCATAGATAAGCAACCCAGTCTTTAATGAACTTGGAGTGGCTTGTTAAAAACTGCTTAAAAAGTCATAAAAGTTGAACCACCTCGGTTACCTGTGATTCTTTTTGAAGTGTGGCTGTCACAGTGGCCAGACCTCCCTTCGTGCAATATGTGGAAGCGCTCGGCTGCAGGATGTGCCAGACATCCCAAAAACCAGGTGTTAACCCTGCTGTTCTGATTTGGCGCTGGCTGTGAATTGGTGAACCACGGAGAGGCTGAGCAGGAAAACCTGACGTGATGAACCACAGCAACGAGTAGGCCTCTACTTGGTGTCACGGCTCACATATGTGCACCTCCATCTGGCTATTTTGTTCCTCTTCCATCAATCAAATGAACATATAGCTTTGGAGGCTTTCTTTCCAGTTCTCTAACAGTGTCATTACCATTAAGGTTGTTATAACTGTGGCAGCCAATAACCCATTATTTGCTGAGGGTTTGTAATTTAGTTTCCTCCCCTTGGAAAGCCCACACAACTGCACAGCTTGGGGATTATATTTTCTGGGAGGTAAATTGAATTGGCAAACAACAGAGGTGACAGTGATTTTCTTTCCATCCGAACTCCAACCTAATGTCAGCCTTTCAGCACCATATTATCAATGGATGCTTTTGTGCGTGTGCACCTGTGCGTGTTTACGTCGATAAGGCTAATCAACCACAAATTCAGTACAAATACAAGTCTACAAATGATGTGCCAACACACCACTGCTGATCTGTCAACATCCCCACCAGTCAGACACCCTGCAGCGCCAATTATATGGACCCTGATTGGCTGACGCCACGGGATGCAGCTTGGTGGAAAAGCGCGCGCGCGTGTGTGTGTGTGTATGCATGTGGCAGTTTGGTGATTCAGCAGGCTTTTCAGCTCAGTGAGGGGAAATCCTGAGTAAGAGAACAGTTACCCAATCAGCGTTCTGCATCCAGCACAGTAGGTCAGTGACATGCCAGCCAGGCCTCTGCATCACAGTGATGGATGTATTGATTAATGCTGCACAGACGGGCGCACACACACTTCCACACAGGCGCACACTTCTATAAAAAATAAACTGTCTTCACTAATGTGTTTGTTCCTTTTTCTACCCTTTTTCTATTTTATCTCATTCGATTTTCTATATTGCTCTAGTGGTCACCCATCTTTCTCATGGCCCTCTCTGAACCAAGGGAACTTAAATGAGGAAAGACAAAAGGCCAGTGATAAGAGATGGGTAGCACAAGTAGAATCAGAAGGAGGCATAAATGTAGCATGTAGCATATAAGCGATTCCTTGCTCGAGTCTCGTTAGCATCAGGCGCGTTTGATCTGAAGCCACTTTTAGCTGTTATGAATCACAACTTGCAATGTAACTCACCACAAAGAGCTTTTTTTCCCCCCAGTGTGTGATACTAATGCAGACAAAACAAGGCTGCACTGCAATGAGCCTGCAGGGGAAACTGGTTTCCCTTGAGTTTGTTGATTACTGCGTCTCATATTCTAATGCTTAGCAGTGCTGATACATGCAGAAATGCTGCGTGCTTTGCTGTGAGACTTAAGTGTTTCCAACTAAGTACAAGCCGGTTCCTTCTGATAGTCATCACCCACGCTGCATTCTGCACCATGATTCACTTGAACATCTACAACCAACTGCATCTGTTGGTGATATTTGTAATGCAGACAAACACATGTGAACTGAAGACGTAGTGCTGGTTTGGCAGGAAGCTGTTCCCAGCGTGTTTGGCAGAATTGTGGGACATACTTCCAAACTGATGGTCATGATGTTTGCCTTTGTCGGGCTTGGATTTAAACTCGATGTGAAGAATGTGCATCTCAGCAGTCTAAAAGACTCTGACGGTGCTTTAAAAGCCCAGACTTTCTTTTTCAGTTCTTGGTTTTAAACTCATGAAAAGCCTAAAATCAATCATCGAAGAGTAAATGCACCCAGAATATCAGTCAGTGGACCTGACAGATTGAAGGGCACCTTTGATTTGTCTTGGTATGGTATAGTGCTGGGACAATCAACAGTCATTTATCCAGCAAGAATGCCAAACCGCTTAGGCTTTGGAAGTATGACCCCATATTTCCTACTCTTTTTCTGCCTTTTTACAGACTGAACATGCGATAAAAGGTTTAAATGGGGTCATAACATCTTGCATTTTAGGCTCGTTGGAGAAAAGTTTTGATGGGATTGAACACATCAAAGTTTTGTGCTGTTCCTGTAAATCCATCTGCTCTCTTCCTCCATCTCTAGAGGGGGTTTTCACAAAGCAGGATTAGCAAGTTAAATTTTGCAAAATTTTGTTAGCAATTCTCAGTCTGCATAGATGAAACACATTACATAAACCTAATTTTCTCATTTAGTTTCATAGATTTGGATCAGTATTAGCTAGAGTGGACTAATCTTTCACAGATACGCGGGTTAATTCCTAATCTTAATTTGCAAAATTCTGCTGGGACTCATTGGATCTAGTTCTAGGTGTTTATAAAACGCTGCAGAAACCATAAATTTTATTATTGTTTTCTAATTCGTGTTTCTCCTTTGTGTGTGTCCTTTATGTGATTTTTGAGCTGACCCTTCTCTTTGTTGCTCACTGTTTTGGTCAGGACTAAATGGGTCAGGCCTGATGGAGCTTGTTGGAGCACACTGACCTGACCATCTTATATTTGCAGTGTGTTTTGCCACTACAAAGGACATCAAGTTCAGCGTAGCTGCTTTTTGATAATGGAGGTGTGCTCATCATGTTCTCTAATCTCTAGAAGGATAAGAGATCGTTCTGTGGCAGAATAAAACACAGAACTGGATGAAGAGAGCACAGATAACAGTGTTCGTCTCTAGCTGTAGTTTCTACTTCTCTTTAAATACGATTGCTGCGTGAAGTCTTAATTTCCACCACATCTCCGACCCCACACTTAACCCCTCCCCCAAGTTTCCTCACGTTCACACTCGACTTTCCCCCATTTCTCCCATCTCCTGGATATCTCCGTCCCCAAAACCCACCCCTCCATCTGTCTCCAGTGGTTGCCGTGGTTACGGTTTGTTCTGCTCATCAGGCACCTGCTGTGCCTAAACAGACTGTCAACAGTTTAATTACTCATACTTTCATCCCCGTGTCTTTCCTTACTTTCTGTACAGCACGTTTGCTCGCTCCTTCCACCTCTTTACGGGTAACCTCTTGGTAACTTTCTTTTGCTCCTTCAATCATTCTCTACTTTTATCTTCACACTTCCTTCCGTCATTTGACATCTTTTGACTTTCATCCTTTTTTTTTGTCATCCTTTCGTTGCTATCATTACATCCTACAAATCTACGTTCGACTACCAACTGTCTAATTACTCAATCTTTTATCATTCAGTCCCATCGGATTGATTCCATTCGTTCACACACCCCCTCCTCCTTGTGTCTCTGTTTTATTAGTGCAGTTTTTCTTCTCAGACATTGTTATTCCTCTATTCCCTTATCCCCACGCTCTCTTATCATCTACCTCTCAAGTGTCATCGCTCGCCTTTTCATTCTTCATTACTCAGTCTCTCTACATCCTCCGAGTGTTCCTCCCTATCTTAAACAGTGTTGTAATTACGCCTCTTCATCACACTATCGTTCTGTACCTCTCTGTCCATCATCTGCCGCTCTGATCCCTGATCCCGACAGCGGCCTGATGCCTCATCCTTTGATCCTCCCACTATTCCTTAACAGCTCAGCTTTTCACGTCTCTCCCTTCACCGTTTGTCTTCCCCTCTTTCGTCCATTCATCCATCAAGTGCCATCCTCCTGACAGTAACCGCGTTTCCCTTGTTTCAGGGTTTCAAACTTTCCACTTCTCTCCTTGATGGAAAGTTGGTTAAATCAAGCAGGTGTGGGACATCCTACATCCATCATAGGTTATGATCTTTGATGTTTAATCGTGCCTTTTTTTTTGTTTCATGTAATTATCATTAATGTTCATGACTTTTCCACTTATTTGGGTCCCTCATCCTCCTTTTGGCTCTTTGTTCATTAATCAGCTGTTCAGTGAGGCCTCGCCCCGCGACCAGCTACTGTCCTGTCACCATAACCAAGTTTGACTTTTTGCTATATTGAAGTGGTGTGCATAAGTATTTAGTAATGGGCTCTAATCTACGTTTAGCTGGCTTTTCTGGGGTATTTTTACCATTTCTAAAGATTAAAAAATGCATGAGAGCAAGTTTAATGTAATTATTAGCATATCAGACTTGTAGTATGCTAGTATAATTATAATCACCCAGCCTAGTCTTAATTCACAGGCCAGATGCAGTTCATACTGCAAAAATGTCTGGATTTGCATGTTGTTTGAGCTAGATCACACTAACTAGCACACAACCAACACTGCCCGGTAACCCATCAGTTAATAAATATATATAATATAATATATACACACATTTGGTTTGTTTATCTTGGCAAGTCTTGTATTTTGAACAGCAAGTGCCCCATCTGTTCACCTGCCTTACTGTTGCCTGAGAATGACGGGCAGGCACCATCGGTAACAAGAAGCCACGTGGAGCATTAACAACATAATTGAGAAATTGTTCTTTTATTCTGCTTTTATTTCACTGTTTGAGTCAAATGACACTCACCTGCTCTGTATTCTTATGAAACTCAGTAGCAGGAGAGCAGAGCCAATTATAGATTGATGATTTGCTTAATAGAAACCAAACAGCCTCTTTGTTGCACTTCAAAAGGAGTTAGTCGTCATTTCTTCTGCATTAGCTGTGCCCCCGTTCAAAGCGGGAGTCAAAACTGTAAACTATCAACGGAGCAAATAATGAGCCCTGTCTTGGTTATTCAGAAAGCTTATTGTTCACATGTGCCGTATTGTTTTAAGCTGAATCTCGTTTGTTTCTGGGATAATTAATGTTCCTCTAAGGTAGATTTTTCACTTCCTATAAGCCGGTACTCGATAATTGGCTCGTCTTTTTACATGGAAAAGCCCTATGGTACGTTGTATTCCCCTCCTAGTTATATCTCCAAATAGTTCATTACTGGTGTTAGTGATCTTTAACAGAGTTTTTGGGGCCATGCAAGGCTAATTGTAGCCAATGGTAACAGTAGAAAGCAACATAATGATGACCATCTGTCACTGTTAATTATTTCTTCTCATCTGTTTTTCTATTTTTAATTCCTACCCAGTCAATCCTCATTCATGTATTCTAGCCTGGATGTGTCTCTTTCTAACTTTATTATCTAGTCACTCATCTCAGGTCTTTTTTCCCCCCACTGCCTTCATTTTAATGTAGTTTCTTGCTTCTGAAATCTCGATTATACAACACTGTGCTCATCTTGATCCTTCCATTTCTTTGCTTTTTCACTGTTACCATAAGACCTTCATCACGTCACTGTGTATCCTTCCCTACTTCTTCCACTCATTGTTTTTTCCTTGTCACATGACAGTCTGTCACTGATTATAACTCACCCTCTGCCATCCTTCCATCTGACCTCTCTTAGCCTTCAATACCCACCACCACTATCATGTGCCACCCCTCCCTTTCCTTTTTCCATCTCCGCACATCACTATTTACCCTCTCTCCCTTCTCCGTTTCTTTCTCATCGCCCTCTTATCCTTGTCTGTCCAGTCTGTCTGATCTCCCGTGTCAGTGTGCCAAATCTGCGCGTTTGTGTGCGCACGCAGGCAAAGCTTACGTAAAAAGCCCCAAACGAAGGGAGGTTAGTACGGATCTGTGCTGCTTAGGCTGCTGCTGCTGACACCACAGACACACAGTCAACCCCACAGACACACACAGCACGCCAGGTGAGATTACATAAAGGCAAGGTGATGAAAGCCAAGCTGAGACACACCTAGTAGGTAATGTGATGCAAGACGGCTGGCTGACACTCAGACACACACAGATTCTCAATGGGAGGGTAGAGTGAAAAAGGATGTGAAAAGAATACAAGGATGATAAGAAAAGTTTAAAATTGGTGCCAAGTGGTAGATTTGACACTACTTCTAACTTCTGAATGCACTTTTGTTCATTTTGTAGTCGTGTGTGTGTGTGTGTGGGAGAGAGAGGGAGAGGGGCACAGAGCTCTGAGTTCCCAGTTCAGTGAGTGCTGGTGTGCACTGCATTGATTTACTCAATGATTCAGCACAAGAGAGCTAGCCATGCAGATATAGATTTTCCGTGTGTGTGTGTGTGTGTGTGTGTGTGTGTGTGTGTGGAATTGCATGGACATTACCTTTTCCGTCTGTGCGGCTCTATAATCCGAATCAGCTCCACATGTTATCCTGGTTTGAGGGTGTGTGTGTTTGTGTGTGTGTATGTTGCACAGATCTTGCCCCAGGTGTTTCTACTTATTCTGAGCCAGCACAGGGGGGTGGGAGGTTATTGTGTGCTTGCACTGAAACCTGTCCTACTCCACTCCACACTCACACATCCCCACACACATCAAAAGGAGACGGATATAGGTCAGTGTCAGACAACCAGAGAGTTGGAGAAATTCCAATCCCACGATATCCTCTTAGGCTTCTATAGATGAAGAAAACCTGGGAAATCCTGAATTACTCGCTCAATCCTGGCGCGGTATTCCGAAAAAGAGACTCGGGTTTGGAAAAAAATCCAGGAATCCACTTTGCTTAAAATCCTATTTATGGCATCTTGATACGATTTCCTCATGGCTGGGTTCAACTTTTCTGTCTCAAGCAGTTCAGTCAAGTAAGAATCCAAGCAGTAGTCTTCACCTCCCCTTCTCACCACCTCTCTCCTCCATCACCCTCCCTTTGCTCCTTTTTTTGCCTCCACTCTCAGCTCCCCTTTTCTTTTATTCATTCATCTGGTCCTTTCTTCGTTCTTGTACACGCTCGGTTTTGATTCTTTTCACGCCTTCCTCTTGTCCCTCACTTCCAGGAGCGGTCTCCGGTGTGTCTCGGGGCTCTTCTACACTCGCTGCTGCATTTGTTCTCCCACGCTGAATTAGCCGTTTGTTGATGACCTTGGAGGCAAGTGCAGAAAAGGTGGTTTGGGAGTAACCTGGGAGATGGCTGGAAAACCTAAAACGAGAGAGACGTAGTGTAAATGCAGTGTGTACTGTGCATGTGCTCCATTTTGAAAACTCCTTTTGTGTGCATCATAAATTATAAATCAGCCTTTCGCTGCTCCACCCTGCTGACCTCCCTTTTCCCTCTGATGCCTCCACACCTCCCTGTTTCCACAACTTCTGTCACTCACACTTCTCTTACGGCCCCCTCCTCAACTTGCCACCCCTCATTTCTTTCTCCCTCGGTTTCCCACACTCCCTCTCTATCTCTCACCTGTCAGTCAGAGGGAATCGATAGCTCCGAGACCCTCTTAGCACTTCTCGGTAGGCTGCAATGGATGATTTTTGCGCTCACAAATGCACTCAGCACGCACACAGTCGTGCAACACATTTACACATGCTGGCGCACGCATCCAAGTAGCCATGCAGCGATACTCTCTGCAAGCACGCACAGCCTCTGCATCTCTCCGTTCACTTGCTCTGTCTTCGAATCTCACGCACAGACACACACTGAGCCTAATAAAACAACTGGTCTATTGATCAGTGGCACGAATGTCAGACGGTTCAAAAGTCCACCCGCCTCCACTCTCTGGCCTGTCAATCAAACCGGCACCTTTTAAGAAAGCAATCTCATTATCGTGCTTTAAATCTTTGCACTCTGTCAGTGTCTCTCGGCGAGTGTGTTCCTTTCAGTGTGCATCTATATGTTAGTGCCGCAGCTACATGTATGTTACAAGCCCACTGGATTTTTTTTTTTTTTTTTACATTTAATTTTTATTATCTGCAATTCATTTCTTTTCGTTCCAGTTTCTCCCTCTTCTCCTCCTGTGCGCACTTTGCTACTTCAAAAGCACAGTAGAGCTATTTTTCTGTTTTTCGAGTCGTCTCATTGTTCTTTCATCTTCATCTAGCATCTTTCACCCCTGTTTTGCCCTCTGTGAGAAAAAAAAGATGTATTTACTAACCTCGTTTTCCGGATCATTCCACCACCATGACTCCTGAAGCCGTCACATTTCTCCGTCTCCGCGGCTTTCGCTCTCTCAGCTCCGTGGAAAAACACCCATCTCTCTCTCTCTCTCTCTCGTCGGTATCTCTCTCTTCGTCTGCCTCTCTCTCTCCCGTTGGTCGTCCCCTCACTCGGTCGACAGCTGCAGCGCTCTGTCTGCCTCCTCTGTCGCTCTTCCGTCAGGGCTGTAGGCTGATTGAATTTTAAGTCATGTTAATCCCACAGAACAGGTACTGAATGAAGGAGGGGACAAAGAAGGGAGAGAGAAAATAACAGAATGCAGAGAGTAAGCTGGCTTGTATTTTTAGAAATCTCTTCTCTCCTCAGGAAGGGATCTTTCTTTTACTTGTCCTGCTTCCACAGAGTCACTTGACTCTTGATTTTGTTTTTTCCCATTTGTCTGCATCTCATCTTCTTTTCTTTTGTCCTTATCTGGGGAAGAAGTGTGGGTTTCTCATCGAGCAGCAAAGGAAAGCGCTGTGATCGGTCTCCGGCAGCGTCAAGCATCAGACTGAGAGAGTGTGTGCACAAGAGAGAGGCATGTAGATGAGGAGCAGGACAAATACAGGGCTGAGGTGTAGAGGGGTGGGGGGAGAGGAAGGAGGAAAAGAGACGGAAGATGTGCTATAGGAGGAGGAAGAGCCAAGATGAGGAGTTGGGGATGGAGAATGTGGGAGACTAACAATGAGGAAGAAGAGTGATGACAACGACCTACACTGGCTCAATGTAGTTAATTTAAAATAAGTAAAAGGATGCACTTTCAGAAAAATGTGTGCTCAGATGTAGATGTGGCACCGTGTTGTTTTTAGTCCATTGGTGGGATTTGTTATTCTATATATAGGAAATGCACAGAATAAGGATTTGGCACGCATTGCCCCCTCCCACCAGTTAGGTGTCTGTACTGGACCCCGTCTTTGTTATAAAGCCAAAGGTCAAAGAGCACTAATGAGGCGGTTTACTACTAATATGATTAAAATTGAGATACTTTAATATTAGTCTTCTGTTTCATTACATTTCACAGAGTTGGAGTTTACTGGCCCCTTTGTTCCTTTATAGCTGCCCAATTCTTCACAGCTTAGATTTTTAAAAAAGTGCTGGAAACGTCCCTCAGAGATTTTACGTCTATATTGACATGATGACATCACACAGTAGCTGCAGATTTGTCAGCTGCACATCCATGTTGGGGAATCTCCAGCTCCAGTTTTAGATGACTTGAGTTTGTGACCGTGTCTCTTCCTACTGGGAGCGGCGTCAGAAGATAGGTGCACTGATCATAAGGGATGGACATGATCAGCAAAGGTACTCAGGTGGGCTGTAGTGTTTAAACAATGCTCAGTTACAGCAGCAGCCTGAACCGCTGGTACAAAGCAGGATGGATCCATGCTTTTCTTTCTGTTTATGTCCAAGTGTGACCCGACCATCCAAATGTCACAGCTGATTGAGGCTCATGAACATTTTTACACTCTTTTGTTGTCCAATTTTGGTGAGTCCATGTAAATAATAGCCTCAATTTCCTGTTCTCACCTTAAGAGTGTCGCCCATCGTCGTTTTTTTGCTGCTGCTTTAGCCGATCTGCTTCAACCTTCCACATGTTGTGTTCAGAGATGCTCTTCTGCATTTGTTATGCTTGTTTACAGCCTTGGTTATAATGAGCTGATACTTAAGTTACTGTTGCCTTCTCATCAGCTAAGATAGTCTGGCCATTCTCCTCTGACCTCTGGAATCAACAAGGCATTTTTGCCCAGAGAACTGCTGCTCACCGGATATTTTCTCCTTTTCCGACCATCCTCCGTAAATCCTAGAGATGGTTGTGTGGGGAAAATCCCAGTAGTTCAGCAGTTTCTGAAATCCTCAGACCAACCTGTCTGGCACCAGCACTATGGCACACTGATAGCCACTTAAATCACATTTCTTCCTCATTCTGACGCTCGGGTTGAACTTGATCAGCTCTTCATGTTCACATTTTCTAAATGCATTCAGCTGCTATCATGGGATTAGATATTTCACATACCTTTAGATATTTGCATTAGCGAGTGAATGTACACAGACAGACGGAGATGTATCGAGATATTTCTCTCTCGATATATCTGTCATAGATATCTATAGATAGAGCTCTATTTATCTATAGATATCTCGATATATATCTATATACAGAGAGATGGATATCGAGATATTGCGATATCTAATGCATGTTATCTACTCTCACATTTACATTTCTACATGCAAGCCTAGAAAACCTTTTTCTCTATATCTCACTTCAGCATGCTGGAAAGAATAAGGAGAAGTTCTCCCAGGTTTCTCTTTTCCACAGTGTGCACAGTTATTCATTTTGGCCTTCCAGGTATGAAGCTCTTACTGAGTTCCGGGATTTTTTTTTTATTTCTTTTTAATATATTTTTTTTTTTACTTTGCAAAATTTAGAAAAAAGTAGCCATGGGGTTAAACTAACTACATGCAGGTGTGTTTGCAAAGTGTTTCTTGCTGAGAAAGGAAATACAAGGAGTGAATTGCACAAATGGGGGCAATAATGCACATTTTCAGATGGTCTCCATGCAAATGCAAGCATAATTAGCACTTAATTGTATACATAAAAGTGACATAAGTAGTTGTGTGACAAAATAAGAGACCTTAGGAGAGAAGCTAAGGTTCCGCATGCTGCGTCTCTTTGGTTTGCTATAGATTGAAGCATACAATGAGGCCCGATCACCTTCTGTTAAAAAACAGGCCTGAAAGATTGTGGTGCAGTCATATATAGAGAAGTACTGATAAAACATATTTCGGATATAATATCTCCAAACTGCAATTGCAGGATTTCGTAGTTGTAGGGGTATTTTTACACAAAATGTGATGGAGGGTTGGGTGGACAGAAGGAAGGAGAGATGGAGGAGGGGGAGGAAAAAAAGACGGCTGGTGTGACAAGGGGAAGCGAAGTTTTTACCGCCTCGAGCAATTCTCAGTCGGACCAGGATGAGAGCGGGAGCAGACGATGATGATTAAGAGAGAGAGGACGGGGACGTAGGGAAGGGGCCAAAGATCTCTGAGGGCATAAAGGAGATAAGTGAGGAAGAGAGGGGTTACTGAGAGATAGAAGAGAGGGCTGGATGGAGTGATAGGAAGGCGATAGGAGAGAGTGCAGCTGATACTACTTCAAACGGTGGTCGAGGGCTTGATTTCCCTGCCGCGCTGATAGCTGCTGGGAACGGCCGTGAAATGGAAACCATCTTCGGGCGCGTGTATGTGTGTCTGTGTGTGTCCCATTACTAAGGCAGGACCTAAAACATCAGAGCTATTGGATGTTGGAATTAAGTCACTCCCAAATTTCACATAAGCGCAGTTCTGTTTTGCAACAAAATCTCACACTGGAGATGAAACTTCAGAGAGAGATGGGAGGAACGAGATGAGGGATGGAGATGTGGTTCTGTTATGGGTGAATTGGTTTTTCGTGTATCTAAATTTCAACCCAAGACTCAAATTTTTGTTCATCTTTCACAATTTATGGCCCCCTTCCTGTTTATCTCCTTTCTTCATTTCCATTTCAAGCATTTGACTCCCCATCATTCATTTTTTTTCTTTCTTATATCTGTCGCTCCTTGATCTCTCCCTCTTGACTTTTTATTTATTTATTTTCCCTGCTGCTTTGGGCCAACATATTTTTAACTTTGTAAGCCAAACCTCCCTCAAAGGAAGGTCCAGCAAGGGGATGTTTGATATATTATTTCATCCAGTCATTTAGAGCGGCCAGTTGATGGCCCGTTGATTCACAATTAATCAAACCTCTAGTGTTGTAGCACCCAGTTCTCTTCCCGGAGCGAGCGACCTTGCTGAACGAAATAAATGACATGACCTAATGCTGGCTAACGGATCAAGTGAGTCAGGAGAAACTCTCATTACTGGCACAGAAGTTGGTTTATATACATCCCACAATCAGTGCACTTATGAATAAAATACAATGCATTTTCACATAAAGTAGGGCGAAGGTGCATCCTAAGCAGATCATCTGCTTCTACAGCTCAATCTGGTTAAAGTAAAGCACACAAGGGGAAAGTCTTTTTTTCCTTCGGACTGAGAACTAAGCAGAAAGATTGGCAGGATGTGAAGTTCACTCTGAGTAGCACTGCACTTAATCAGAAAGAGGCCAGACCTGTTCTGGTTTGGTCAGGCCAAATTAGCCCTCAAAGTGAAAACGGTTGCAGGGGAGTCGGCCTACTGACCCGCCGCTGAACACATCCATCGATGTCTCTCTTTTGGTTCAGTGGTCAACTCACTAGTGGTGTGTGCCATCAGTTGCATATTTGTTTCTGACGGGAAATTAAAGCAGCATGTTGGATTTAGCAAAGGAGTTTGTATTTGAACATCCACACCTCTCCAAAATTGACAGAAAGCAATGAGCTGTGAAGAAGACGAACAAAATCTAATGTAGATGCGAGCACCATAAAGCTAAATAAGACTTTCCTGTTTTTACTTTCTGCTCTTTTCCTGTGTTCAAAGATTTGGTCAGTACTTCTCACAGTGCAATAAAAAAAAAAACAGAGCAGTGTCCCTGCCTAGAGGTTATGCATATTCGTGCTTGCTACCATCTCTTTATAGAGATGAGCAAGTAGCTGCCACTGCTGACTCAGAGCAGCCCACAGTCTTTGCTGTTTTCAGAGATGCGACTGCCATCTGACCACAATGATTTCTCCCTTGTAAAGGTTGCTCAGGTCCCCATCTGCTAATTCATCCTGCATCCAAATACACAGAGTGTTAGAACAGACTTAAAAGGATTTTGCTGAATGGCCCTTCTTAAACAATTGAGTAGATGTGGGCTACCATCAAAGAGAAAAGGTGAAGTTTGGTCAGCACTGTGCAGCTTGAATCAAATATGGAACCTTGACAGCAGCTGCAGAACACGTCCTTGCCGGCAGCAAGTATATAGGTGTGTTTTTGAATGAGATGGGGGGGGAACTGAAAGCCATTTTCACCCTTGATGATTTAGATTTTGTAGTATTTCACACTATGGTGCAAAGGTTTTATGCATTTCACATGTTTAGGTTCTTTTTCTCAATGCAGCCTTAAGTCTTAAATACATTCTTCTGTAGACTGTGAGTCATACTGCCGGCATTCTTAAGCACTTTAAAATAAGCTGGATCTAAGCGATCTGTTCCTCTACAGGACACAGCAGCAGGAAATTGCTCATCATTTTGCCTGGACAGCAAGGAGTGGCAGCACTGTAATGCAAAGAGCCTGTCAGAGGCGCACACAGTGGCTGAGATGAGGCAAAGCGAGAGGAACTAGGAAGTTCATTTTGCTCTTTCAGGTTATTCCACTGAGAGAGTACTGAAACATGCTTGACTTGACTCGTATGCAGCAGTGACAGATCCCTTACTACAATCTGTAATTATTGGACACAAGTGGACAGATCAGGTAAACGGGTAACATGTTAATAAATTGTAATATCTCAAAAAATCAGTGTTTCTTAGGCCAGCTTGAAATACCTGCGGTGACTGCCTTATCAGTGCACCCACCGCCAATCCAGTCAATTCAAGATGCTTGTGTCTTTTCTTCCAGGTCAACAAATATGCCACCACATATATTGTGGATTTCACATACTTGTACTTAATCCTCTTATTAAATAAGTTCAGGAATTTTTCTTTAAATCAGCTCCTGCTTTCTGCTTGTGATACACACTGAAAATTGTGAGACACAGTGACTAAATATACGCAGCACTGAAACCCACAAACGAGTGCGCTCATTGAGCACCACTGTGCACAAACATGTCGCGCATAATCACCAGTGTGGTAAATGCTTCTGTTCACACACACAAGCGTTGCACCTACATCCAGAGAACATCCGTGACTGAATGCACACCTTCACCCACAGATTGAAATGACCGTGCGATATCACAACACACAAACGGACTCTGTGGCAAACACAGCATTGGTGTTAGACACACACACCTCTCACAAGGCTAAATGAAACATGCACACAGAAACCCACATGGCACACTTGCTCAGCTGTGATGTGAGGGTAAATGGTGTAGAGGTTTAGATCGAAGGGCAAGATCCCCTCTATTTGTCTCAATCTGGGGATAATGAGAGAGAAGGACAGATCCACACACACACACACACACACACACACACACAGTCGCACAACATCATCTTCTAATTTTGCTCTGGAGCCGTTTGCATGTCATTTTTCTTTTATTTATTTCACCTGCATTAGTAATAGTGTCTCCAAATGATTTCCAAGTTGCTCCTGGTCGACAGTTTACCAGCAATGAGCCGCAGTAAATGCAGTGTGAGGGAGGAAAAACATGCTGGTCCTCATTTGTCTATAATGCTTCATGCGTACAACCCTGACAAATGCACTCAGACGTACAGGCACAGGACAGAAATGACTTTAGGAACGAATTGGTGAGAGAAAAGAATCGCACATTCGAGCTGAATATTTCCAAGAGTGTGTTGCTTTAATGAAGTGTGCTGCTGCAGTTTACAAGTGGAAATTACAAACTGTGGTTAAGAGGCAACTATTAACTTTGTGTGTGCGGGGGAACTACACAAATGGGTCTGTACAGAAATGCAGCGAGCTGTTAGAAAAGGCTGTTTAATTGTCAAAATACAAAGCTGGGAGGTGCAAATGAGATTTTGTTTGTTGATTGTTTCCCCTGAAATAAGCTGCAGTTTCTTGGCATTAGTTCTGTGTTAGAAACGTAGGCGCGTGTGTGTGTGTGTCTGAGTGTATTGTGGATACATTTGTGAACCCCTTGGACTCATTAAATGCTGCGTGATTGTCTCCTATGTCACAGTTATAGGCAAACGCCATCTAAAATAGGAACACAACAGTAGACTTTTCATGTCTTTACTGAACACACGCCGTAATTACACAGCGCTGGCTGGATAAGGTCATCTCTTCAATTAAATGACTCGCAGCACTTCCTTCATCAGCATCAGCCACAACATAAGATGTCTCCTGTAGATGTTTGCACTGAATCTTGGAAGAGTTTTAGATGATTTCTCCCTACAAAACAAGTTGGAGTTCATCAGTATTTCTGGGACGTCTTGAACAGTCTGCCTCAGGTCATGCCACAGCATCTGAATTCGTTTGGGGTCACAACTCTTACTTAGCCATTCCAAAACATGAACTTTATTTTTTTTTAATATATCAACTATTCTGTTCAGCTGAGCCGCTGCTCGACACTCTCCTGTAGTAGCTGTTGTGATTTGGAATCCATTGTTCTCTCAATGGTGGCAAGACATCCAGGCCCCAAGCTGTGGTACTCCCTGTACCTCTGTTAGTGTGCAGCACAGCCTTTTCCCCCCAAAGAAATTGTGTATTTGTGTCTAAAAGTCATCTCCACAGTGTGGTGGTTTACACATTCGCCTAACGAGCAAAAGATCCCCGGGTTGATCCATGTAGGTGGGTTTGTGTCAGGGAGTGCATCTGGTGTATGTATAAATAAATAGAAATAAAATAAATACTATTAATAAAAAAATCTGCTAAATCATATGTGGAGCTACCCACTGTGGCGGGCCTTTGTGAAAAAGAGAGCAGCCCAAAGTATTTTTGTCAGAAAGTTTGACTTTGGTAAGTATTGTAACTTAAGAGTGCTCGAGTGTGTTCTTGGAGAAATAGGTTCATCATCTACCTTTTTACACGTTTTACAAGGTCTCTCGCTGTTACCATTTAGTTCTTTTAACCTGTTTGAGGATTGCACATTGTTCTCTTTGTGTAGTCTTTGAAGGATGCCCCCTCCTAGGGAGAATACCAATAGCAGCCTAATTTCCTTCATTTGTAGACAATTTGTCTAAATGTGGATTGATGGACATTCAAGTCTTTAGAAATGCTTTGTAGCTTTTTCCCAGAGCTTCTATGTCTTCCATTTTTCTTTTTTCCTGTTTATTCAGATCATAGTTTGGTCCATGCATGGCGTAGATAAATCATAAGTAGTGAGGTAGACGTAATGATAAGTCATTACTTCTATTGGATTTATACAGTGGGGCAAAAAAGTATTTAGTCAGCCACCGATTGTGCAAGTTCCCCCACCTAAAATGATGACAGAGGTCAGTAATTTGCACCAGAGGTACACTTCAACTGTGAGAGACAGAATGTGGAAAAAAAATCCATGAATCCACATGGTAGGATTTGTAAAGGATTTATTCGTAAATCAGGGTGGAAAATAAGTATTTGGTCAATAACAAAAATACAACTCAATACTTTGTAACATAACCTTTGTTGGCAATAACAGAGGTCAAACGTTTACTATAGGTCTTTACCAGGTTTGCACACACAGTAGCTGGTATTTTGGCCCATTCCTCCATGCAGATCTTCTCGAGAGCAGTGATGTTTTGGGGCTGTCGCCGAGCAACACGGACTTTCAACTCCCGCCACAGATTTTCTATGGGGTTGAGGTCTGGAGACTGGCTAGGCCACTCCAGGACTTTCAAATGCTTCTTACGGAGCCACTCCTTTGTTGCCCGGGCGGTGTGTTTTGGATCATTGTCATGTTGGAAGACCCAGCCTCGTTTCATCTTCAAAGTTCTCACTGATGGAAGGAGGTTTTGGCTCAAAATCTCACGATACATGGCCCCATTCATTCTGTCCTTAACACGGATCAGTCGTCCTGTCCCCTTGGCAGAAAAACAGCCCCATAGCATGATGTTTCCACCCCCATGCTTCACAGTAGGTATGGTGTTCTTGGGATGCAACTCAGTATTCGTCTTCCTCCAAACACGACGAGTTGAGTTTATACCAAAAAGTTCTACTTTGGTTTCATCTGACCACATGACATTCTCCCAATCCTCTGCTGTATCATCCATGTGCTCTCTGGCAAACTTCAGACGGGCCTGGACATGCACTGGCTTCAGCAGCGGAACACGTCTGGCACTGCGGGATTTGATTCCCTGCCGTTGTAGTGTGTTACTGATGGTGACCTTTGTTACTTTGGTCCCAGCTCTCTGCAGGTCATTCACCAGGTCCCCCCGTGTGGTTCTGGGATCTTTGCTCACCGTTCTCATGATCATTTTGACCCCAAGGGATGAGATCTTGCGTGGAGCCCCAGATCAAGGGAGATTATCAGTGGTCTTGTATGTCTTCCATTTTCTGATGATTGCTCCCACAGTTGATTTCTTCACACCAAGCTGCTTGCCTATTGTAGATTCACTCTTCCTAGTCTGGTGCAGGTCTACAATACTTTTCCTGGTGTCCTTCGAAAGCTCTTTGGTCTTGGCCATGGCGGAGTTTGGAGTCTGACTGTTTGAGGCTGTGGACAGGTGTCTTTTATACAGATGATGAGTTCAAACAGGTGCCATTCATACAGGTAACGAGTGGGGGACAGAAAAGCTTCTTACAGAAGACGTTACAGGTCTGTGAGAGCCAGAGATTTTCCTTGTTTGAGGTGACCAAATACTTATTTTCCACCCTGATTTACGAATAAATTCTTTACAAATCCTACCATGTGGATTCATGGATTTTTTTTCCACATTCTGTCTCTCACAGTTGAAGTGTACCTCTGGTGCAAATTACTGACCTCTGTCATCATTTTAGGTGGGGGAACTTGCACAATCGGTGGCTGACTAAATACTTTTTTGCCCCACTGTATAACCACATGTTAATCACAGCGTACAGTAACATGTTCCATTTATAGTTATCACATTGTGGCACAAAATCACTAAAGTATTAAGAAAAATCCTGATAAATTGTTTAACCCTTTCACGCATAGTGGTCACTACAGTGGGCAGCTATTCAAAGGCGGTTTTCTTGTGTTTGTGTCAGTGTTGATGGTTTACTTGCAGATAAACAACAACATTGGACACTGATGTGTCACTCGATACCAAATTCATAAGTCAAAAAAACTCTTTGAAAAGTACATGTTTTAAAAAAATTAAGTTCAAAAATCTTTTTTCATGCCTAAAGATGAATAAAAATACGTAAGAAAAAAAATCCTGATTGAGGTTGTCATAATTCATGCATGAAAGGGTTACTGCTCTTATTTGTGTGCTACTTGGGTTAACACTGTGATTACACCTGTGGCTGGTAAATGTACTGCACCAGTCCTAGTGTTTACAGGGCGTGGCTACATTATTATTACAGTCTTAGTTGTGAGATGATGACATTTCGGCCTTTGGTATTACCATGTTTTAGTGGTAAAGCTCTCTTTAGATCTTTTAAAATCGTAAACAATGTAGATGTGTTCACCAAAGAATGAAGCACTGAGGGTTTCTTTGTGACTCGGTGAATGCCTCAAGATAATAAACTGAAGGAAAAATGCAGTTAAGCCTCCAGTACAGAGTCAAAGTTTGATTAAGATATTTACATTTTTTAAACTCATTTTTTAAATATTGAAGCTAAAACTGCACATAACTTCTGATTATGAGAATATATCAGCGTTTAGGAAAAGCAGAGCGTTGTTGTTTACATGGGCTCTACCTCAGCCGCATTACAGGATTAATCACATTATGATTGGTTTATTGGCTGTGCAAGTAAACATTACTAATAGACTTTTCTCACAGTAGGACATTTTGATTTGTTAAATGCTTGTGTAACTAATAACGTTAATAAATGTCTGCACAGAGTTTAGCGCTGCCACTGCCAGAGCCCTGTTGTTGTTCCTGCTGGCTCACTAGCACAGCTAAATAAAACAGATCCATGTTTCACCTGTGCCTCCCCTGCTGTTCAGGCTAATAAAAGTCTGTAACTTTGCGAGTTACTGCTGCCAGAAAGCCATTTCAGAACCACGGTCAGTGCACATGAGCTGTACACACACTCTGATAACAACACACACACCTGTGTGTGTAGTCACAGGAACTAAAGGAAGAGGAAGGAGCTCGGATTTAAAAAAAACTGAAGACCCAAATGTCAAAACCTATAAATACTAACTAGAAAATCCAGCAACCATGATAAGGCTATAAAAATATTCAAATAAATAATGTGTGATGTTCTGTGCTGAGGAAAAACTAGACTGTTATAGTACATTCTGTAAATAAGAGGCGGCTGTTAGTCATTTGGTGTTCTGGGCTCCCCTAGTCCCTCAAAATAGAGACTGTGAATGTTGTAGCATTAAAGGCAGCATGCTGAGCAGTAGATGAAGAGGAAGGACTAAATATGGGCTTGACTGTTGAGTCAAGAATTTCCATTTTGGTTTGTTTTTATTTTAAAATAAAAGTCCTGCTCTGACAGCTTAATATTTATTAGTGCAGAAACTCGATGACTCACTATCACTACTGACAGGAGTCATCAATACAGGTCCACATGAAATGGGAGGCATTACTCCCAGCAGTACAATACTGAGGCTTCTTTGGGATAGGGGAGATGCATATTGCTTTACTTTGATCTCTAGAAAGCGACGTGCGACTCACTGAATCCTGTTTTCCGTGCTCTTGCTGTCTTAGTCTGTCGCTGTAATTATAACACATCGTCTGCTGTTATGGAAGTTGATGAAGTGGTGGGATAGTAACGACATCAAACACATGACTGCTGAATTGGGGTTCCACGAAGTGCACAATAAATTGTGGGCCTAACTAGTTATTTCTCATTCAATTATATGTATGTGCTTTCATGGCATACTTGGAACTGCTTTCTAAGAATGTACTCGGGTTTCTATGATTAATTGTTATCAGTTACCTTGGAGACACTCATGAGTCACTTGATGGATACTTTGTAGTCTGGACAGCTTGAACCTGATGTGGAAATGGGTTTGAAGCGATACAATGTATCACCTGAGTGTTCAGTCATTACTCACTAATTAGACTGTTAAAGGTGGTTCAGTGTTCAGCTACAGTATTTCTTTGGGATTTGAAATTGAAGGTCACAACTTAATAACTTCAATACTGTTGCAAACAAGTATGAGGGAAGTATAATCTGTGTACATATCATTTTTCAGGAAATTCCTAGCACTAATTTAATGTTTTATACATGTAAACCTAAAAGTTGTGTAAAAAAAAAAGTATTTTGTGGATCTAAGTGTTCATTGTAGCATTATTCTGTAAATGAGTGGTCACTGCTGCTTTTAATATTGACTGAGTGGAATTGAAATGGGCAATTATTTCAAATGAAATGATGGTTAAGTGAAGTAAAAACATTTTGTTTCAGGTTTTCCTTAACAAGACACATTTGGGTGTTATGCAGCCCTGGGACTGCACACGCCGAAGTCTCACAGCAAGACTTCAAATTTAATGTTTCAGTCTGACATTTGGGAAGAATTACAAAAACTTTAATCTGTCCAAGCGTGCTGTGAACTTGTTCATTATAAACACGTTAACATTCGGGGCACAGCGTCGAAGCCTTCTGAGCTGGTACTAGAGAAGATGTTAAATTACACATCAACCTTAAAAGAAAGACTACATCTCGCTTCTGACAGGTCAACAAGATTCACTGACATGTGCAGAAGTCTACCAACAGAGCTACCATCAGAAGGTGCTTTCATCAAAACCCCAGTGCCTGAAACTGCTGGCTGTAATCTAAAATAGTGGACAAAAATGATTCAGCATGTATATCCAAATTAAATTCATCACACTGCCAGTAGTTTAGAGGCTGAAAGTGCTTCTCACCCTGTTAAGATAATCTGCTCTTTGGTTCAGCTTTCATGCCTGCAGGGGCCAAGAGCTCAGAGTCTAAACTTCAATACAGCTGCGAACCCAATGATAGAATCCTAAAGTCATTAAAGGCAATTCTTTTAACACAATCACTTTTAGCGTTACTGTGTTAAAAGGTCCTGACGTAGTTATGCTGGCTACTGTAGATGCTCTGCTGGCTCTAATTTAAAACAACTGTCATATAAAATTAGTAGGCACCATTATTGTGTATGGAACTGAGGTTGCCAAATAAACACAAGTATAGCAGTTACTGAGTCTTTGCAGTACAATATCTATTTACACTTTACCTTTAGCCATATAGGCTCCAATTCTGCTACTGCTGGCTCCCTATGTGAGACGGTTTGTAATGAGTTTTATTGAGCTAGGATCCCAGGGTGAAACTATGAATTTCTGATGTTTTCTACAGGCACTAAAAGATCCCTGCTGCTTTATGTTATATCAAAACTCTCGGAAGGGGCCGCGGTTCAGTGGACAGGAGTGTTTGAGGGGAGTTGTTAATTTTTATAAACATTAAATTGACATAAGAGGTGTATGTGTACATTTTTTGTCATTTTAGTTAGGGCCACCTTTTTTTTTCCTTCTCTGTTTGAAGGGATCATGAGATAATCATTCCCACGTTCAAGTATAATTAACACAAAAGGCCAGACACCTGCTGGCAGAGTCTGAGACAACATGCCCTGTGGGTTTGAAGTACATCATGAGTCTTTCGGTGCGTCACAGACTGCTTAAGGATTCCCAAAATACCACTAAGCGGCAATCTGTTTTAATAAACTTGCGTCTCAGAGTGTCTGAAAGAGTTTAAGAAGTCATTCTTTTAGCCAGTTCAGCACTTCATTTTTTTTATACCGGATGAGCCACGCCGCTTAAGGAAAACTCACCAGATATTATTTATAATTCTTGGCGAATATGGTTTTCCCTGGTGGTCGTGAATTGGTCATCCTGCATGATTACTTTAGGAATGTTTCAAAACTCATGTGTAGGAAATTTGTGATGTCCAGACGCATTCACTGGGTTGTTTTGTGTCCGTTATTAGCTTTTGCTGTATCAGCCTTCACCATCTCATCTGTTTTAGCCTGTAATTTCCTGCATTTGCCAGAATCACTATTACTGTCGCTCAAAAAAGAAAAAGGGAAACAAACAGCTGTAAAATTGCTGTGATTGATGTGCAAGTTTGTAAATATCGAGCGAACTGATAAGCTCGTGTTTTGATAGTAATTCATCCTCTGTGTGGGCTTGAACACTGTCACAGAACACAACTTAGGCAGCGTATTGTCGTCTGCAGAAGTTTTCACTTGGATTTTAAACTTGTTGTTTATGCCACTGTAGGGAGATCCTAAGAACAAAAGCGCAATAGCTCTTACCCAATTTTGTCCAGGATGCCTGTGATTTCAGCACCACGGATAGCTGCAATTTCAGCACTATGGACAAGAGCGTCTCAGAGAGGCAGCCAACACACTGTATTAGGAATAAGTTGAAAATAAACCAGCATGTGTCAGATCCATCTGTAAGCTTTAGATTACTTTTCCTCCTCCTTTTACGTAGTTCTATGAAGTGTTCAGCCGCTTCATAAAGCCTCAGGTACACAAATGATCACAGATGCCCACGGAAAACTTTAATCCTAGAAATAACCATTCTCTATCTGTTTATTTATTCATATTTTGGTAGATTATTTTCCCCCCCCATACCCCATGGGCTGATTTACAGTGGAGAGATTTCTGTCGTCATCTCCTCCTGTGACTACAAAGTAAAAATTGCTCTTCCGTGAAGTGGTGATAGGGTTTATTACTGGAAAGATCGCCAATCAGACTTTTTATTTCACTGAGGAAAGAGCCTCATAGCAAATGTCAAATGCAGATTCTAGATTTAATTTGTAGATATGGCCATGAAAATGAACAAATTTGTTAGCTTGACAGGGGTGAGGAGTGTGTGTGTGTGTGTGTGTGACTGCAGACTGCTCCTTTTTTCTTTAATATTTTTAGAGGATATTTCAGGGCTGTAAAGGATGCTGGATTTGGATAAGGATGCTTGGCCTGATGAACATTTACTGATTACTTTTAGCACGAAGACAAGATGTGAGAAATAGGATGGATGTAAAGAGGAAATGGAGGGCAGAGCATTAAGGCATCGCTATTGAGTTAAAGAAGTAGAGGGGGGGAGGGCATGGACACAGAATGTGCCCATCAGTGTGGAGTTAATGACAAGAATAAGAGCTAACACATGCATCTGACCTTTTACACACCAGTCAGAATATGTCATCAGCAGCACGGGGAGTTTCTGGTAGCACTTTTCTCCCCTTTCGTCCACCTGCATGTCACTGTAACTGTAAATATTTGCTTAATGTCGTGGGTCCTTGTTGGATTCTTTAAAAGCCAGAGCTCTGTGTGTGTGTGTTTTGTTTGTCTTGACTGCTTGAGTAAATCTGTAGCGCGTGTGTGGGGTCCTCTTCGTGTCTGTGTAAGCGTGCACGTCGACTCCTCGAGGGTGTGTGTGTTGATCTTGTTTATGTGTCCAGGCCAGTGGTTAAGGCATGACGGATGGGGATAGGGGAGACAGAGGAGGAGAGGAGAGGAAAGACGAATGACCTGACAGCTCCCCTATTCAACTCCTAATCACTGCATGAGCATGGAGGCTGTCTATGACAGGGGGAGCCGGTGTACGCGTTGGGAGAAGAAAGAGATGAGGTGTCTGTGTTGTGCATTTGGTTGAAATGCAGAACGCAGTTTTAAATTTTTAAAAGTCTGCACCAGTAGTGTCTTTGATACTTTGTCGTTGCAGTTTTTGCATAAATTTCCTCAGTTTGTCACAAAACATGAACCGATTTACTCTGAAGGTCTTACTGCTGTCTACTTTATGTAAAAGACAAAATATTTGGCAAGTTTTCCAAAGTAGGAAACATTATGTGGTGTGAAATATTTAAAGCGTAATGGTGTCGGCTCAGTTGCGTTTTTAAAAAGCAGGTTTGTAGTCTGTAATTAGAGATGCCCATAGTCTGATGTTCACAAGAAGGTCTTTTTTTTTTTTTTGCTTGTGTCCCTGCCTCAAAACTGAATTTCACAGAGCTAAATCTTGACTTTATAGCTGAACACTGGAATTTGAAAACAAATGCATGCTGATTAAGGGACTCAGTGGAGCAAGTGACATTTCAAATTTGTGACAATTAGACAAGTGTGCCATATTTATCGCATCTCTGTGGATGCTTCGGCTTGTAGTTGTGGTGATCTGTGACTAATGCAAAGAGGAGTGCCTCAAAACAAGAAGCTAACTAGCGAATGAACTTTGTAGTTTGCATTTAACTGGCATTTTTGTTTGTTTGGATACAGCGCTGCACTGTTTAGTTGTTTAAACTTGTATTGATTAAGTGAGTTAACACAGGACGTTTGCCACCCGGAGGCTCTTTTAAGTTCATCTGTCTGAAGAACTAATGAGCTCATCCACACTTCATAAGAGTCGCCACTCCTTCTAGATGAGTTGGTCATTTAATACAACTTAGACACAATGATCACCAAATGAGTCTTAACCCAAAGTGGTTTCCAGGCAAACTCATTTACATTCCCAGGTCTCCAACAAAACCAATTTTCAAAACACAAACCTCACATGGTCAAACAACACTGTTAAAAATGAAAATAGAGCAAAAACTACAAGAATGGTAGAAATATAAATAAAATAGTATTTAAAAACTATAAAAAGGAGTCAAAAATCAGATAATTTTTAAATGAGATTTTACATCAGAAACACCAGCTAAAATTCACAGTGGACCAAACCTTGTGGCACCTCAGATTTGATGAAAACAAACAGAGAATGGGTTGTTGGGGGGGGTTTTTTGTTTGTTTTTTTCTGTTGGATGGCAGATTATTCCACAACCTGCAAAATAATAGGGGTGGGGGAAAAAATCGATACTGTGTAGTATCGTGATATTTTGTTTGCTAATAATGTATCGATACAGGGACAGCAGAAATTGATATTTTGTTACAAAAAAAGTTTTTGTGGACTGGAACTCTGACTTCAGAACATTTTGATCCTTTTTCTGAGCAAGAATCCTGACATTCCTTCACTGTCCAAATGTGTTTAACTTTCTTTTTGGCAGCAATAAACATGTCAGTTTACTTATTTTAATTTAAGACATGTTTTATTTTAATTAAGTTTAAAACTTTTTTATTTAATGTAAAATTATATTTTGTTTTAATTTACTGTCAAATTCTTCAGTTGCTGAATGGGCTGCATAGTTTTCATAAATTGCATAGTTCAGAATAGCTATAATTGTACCAGATGGTTGGATTCAGTTAAGTTGGACTAGACTGTAATACAAACCGTTCAGTTTGTCAACAATAAAACTGACTGAAATGAGAGAAAGACTGAGTGTGAGACTTTGATATTAGATAAAATGAATATTGATAAAGTTTAACTTTATGTGCAGAATAATATCGTATCGTGCGTTAAGTATCGTGATAATATCGTATCGTGGGATATATGGTGATTCCCACCTCTACAAAATAACGGATTAAAATATCTGATACCAATGATGTGTAGCCAACGTAGGGATTTAAAAAAAACATACGGTACTTAAATTTGACATTTCACAGGTTTGATCTAAAACTGAAGTGGGTCGTTGTGCCAGCTAGAAGTCAAGCAGCTGCATTTTGAATCTTCGGTGTTATAATGGTCAACCAAGATGTGATAAAAGCATGGATGAATGTTTAAGTCCTTTAGAGACCAAATTAGCTTTCATTTAGCAATAGATTGTAGTTGGTAAAGCTGCTGTTTATAACACTGATTTAATTGTTAAAAATCAATGAGCTATCCATTAAAAACACCAAGATTTCAAATGGAATTTGAACATAAGTGAGGATATTTGTGGAGCTTAAGGGGGACCAAATAAAATATTTTTCAGTTCTAGTTGAAGTTTTTTCCCCATCCAGGTTTTTGGATGATTCACTGTCTCTTTGTAGGAGTCCTTAGCAAGTAGATAAAACTAAGTGTCATCCACATAGCAGTGATATGAGTTTCTGAATGATGGTGATGCGGTGGGTCATTGTATAATTACATTTGCTGACATTTTAAAAACATCTGGAGCACAAAGCTGTTTTGCAGAGTCAAGTTTCACACTGGTTTTCCTGCATCTGAAAGACAACCTTTACTGCCCAAGAAAAGGAAACCATTCTTCATCTCTAGGTCTAATAAATGTGGCATCCCTCAAGGACCCAGTTTAGGTCCTGTTCAGTGTCAAATAGCTGCACTGAGATCCAAAAATCAAATCAAATCAAATCAAATCACTTTTATTGTCACATCACATGTGCAGGTACATTGGTACAGCACATGTGAGTGAAATTCTTGTGTGCGAGCTTCACAAGCAACAGAGTTGTGCAAAATACAATAATGTAAACAAGCAAAATACAAGAATGGCTACATCTGAAACTAATAAATATATGTACAATATATAATAGTATATGCATTTCTGGATGTGTATACTAAATATTTTTCTGTGTGTGTGTGTGTGTACACATATTTTACAAATTAAATAGAGTAAACAATAAATAAAATATATAAAAATATACAGAGTTGAATATGTGCAAAACAAGTGGCATTTATATACAGTGTGGAGTGCATAATGTTGAAGTTCCAGTAGTGAAGCTGAGGTGTCTATGACGTGTTCAGCAGTCTGATGGCCTGATGGAAGAAGCTGTCTCTCAGTCTGCTGGTTCGGGACCGGATGCTGCAGAACCTCCTTCCTGATGGAAGTAGTCTGAACAGTTTATGGCTGGGGTGACTGGAGTCCTTGATGATCCTCCCCGCTTTCCTCAGGCAGCGCTTCCTGTAGATGTCCTGGAGGGAGGGAAGCTCACCTCCAATTATCCGTTCAGAGCACCGCACTACTCGCTGGAGAGCTTTGCAGTTGTAGGCAGTGCTGTTGCCATACCAGGTGGTGATGCATCCAGTGAGGATGCTCTCAATGGCACAGTGATAGAAGGTCCTGAGGATGCGGGGGCTCATGCCAAATCTTTTCAGTCTCCTGAGAAAGAAGAGGCGCTGCTGCGCCTTCTTCACTGTTTTGTTTGTGTGTACTGACCACGTAAGATCCTCAGCCAGATGTACACCAAGGAACCGGAAGCTGCTCACTCTCTCCACAGCAGCGCCGTTGATGGTGATGGGGGTGTGTACTTCTCTGCACCTCCGGAAGTCCACTATCAACTCCTTTGTCTTTGCGACGTTGAGGGTGAGATGGTTGTCTTGACACCAGTGGGTCAGGGCGCTGACCTCCTCCCTGTAAGCCGTCTCATCACCATTGGTGATAAGACCTACCACTGTAGTGTCGTCCGCAAACTTCACAATGATGTTGGAGTTGTTAGTGGCTGTGCAAGACTAGAAGGGTGACAGGAACCAGAATCAACAGATAAAATGATATCACTTTACACATTTAACAGAGCAGGTTTTATACTTTGCAGGTGTCTGTTTCAGTTGGTATTTTAGCAAACGTAGGACCGCATAATACAGCAGACGTCTCTTGCAACCTGTTGGATTCTTTTGTTTCACCCAGAAATTGATGTCAGCATAACTAATTCTCAGTTTGCTAATATGATTAAAATATTTTTAAAATCATCTAAAAAAAAAAAAACATCTAGGGAATCGGTGAGGAAATGGGAAAGAGCTGGCTCTCTCGGGTGTTCGTTGCAGGAGTATAAGGCAACAGGACAGCTTTGTCTAAATAGATTACTGTCTGTTTACTTTAGGCTTGAATATAAACAAGGCAATAACACAAGTAGACATGTGACTCCCAAAAATATGATTTTTACCATGATGGTGAAAAAATGTCAGCTGCAAATTGCACTCAGAATATGATCTGATCTGTGAAAACACCTTTGCATTATTGTCACTGATTCTTTCTCCATCTATGTGTAAACACCATCCCTTCTGTGTGACCCCCTGCTATTTTACAGTTATAAATTATTTATAGGATATAAATAAGGAGCAGTCTGGACTGTAACACTGTAACACCTGCATTTTTTTCCCCTCACTCCACCTACTCACCTGCTAGTGAAAAATGACATCCAATCTTGGTGCAGACAGATTGCAGACAACGAGAATGCATAAACTAGCAGGTGATACGATTTATTTTCCTCCCTGAGATATCCAGACTGCATTTTACCGTCACGTCTAAATTATATCTGGATTAACATATGGCTTCTCCTCATTCATTATGAGGCAAATAATTGCAAGAAAGGTACATTGCCATATTTTCTCCAAAAATCTAAGTTAAATTGGTAATAACTGAACGTTATGTTTAGCCTACGGAAAAGTGTTGCAAAGTAGTGATGGAGCTGACTTGTGTGCAGTTGTGCCAACAGGCTGCGACGTCAATACTTAGCTCACAACGCTGCTTTGACAATCACTGGTAAAGCTGATTGCAACAAGAGTAATAACGACGGGCTGTGAGCAGAGTAGCAATAAAACAGACACTCTTGTGATGATAAACAAAGCGCTCCAAGGGTAAAAGTTGGGCGAGGACGCAGCCAGATGTCATCTTTTGCCGGGGGGAAAAGTGCCTGTTATTTAGTATGTAGCCAAAAAAAAGGCAGGGATTTCTTTTTTGGTTTTTCCTCAGGAAGCATGTATGTGAGAGTTTAAGTATTCCATGTTGGAGGGAGCCTGAATTCAACATGAATTCAGCTCTACAGTACATGTGTTCACTAAAAACTAATACTGTACTCAAAGGTAGGTGTGTGTGTGTGTGTGTGCTAAAGAATATGCAAAGCATTTGGGAACTCAAGCCGCTATCATCACTTGCAGGAAAGTGTGTGTGAGCACTCGTGTTTTGCATGCTGTGCGCATAGCTCTGAAAGCTGGAGCTCAGCGGTTGTGTCGGGGCATCCAAATCAGGAAGGGGCCTCTGAGTGTTTGTGTGAGACATTACTGAGATGAAGACGTGTTGAAAAGGAGACAAAGTGGTAGGTAGGGAGAGCCCAAGTGTTTGTGTGTTTTGTCCTTTTTCTTTTTTTTCTTTTTTTTTTTTTTGAGTGTGCATTAAAAATCATTAGGGGAAATGGAGTGAAGGGACTGCTTGTGCATCTGTGTGTGGGAGTGAGTGTGATGGCCACAGGCATACTGAGCAGCCTCATAATGAACACATTGATCTAGTACAGCAGAGGAAAAGGACGACCCTCCATGCATTAATAGTGACGTTAATCTTCTCCTCCATTATTTCCGAGTCTTTCATTAGATACGACCGTTGGTGTTATTTCTCTCGTGTCTCTGCCTCGTCACATTTCTTTTTTTTATTTCAACTTTTTGATTGCACCCTCCACCTATTACGTTTGTTTACACGTATAAATAATAGATGTGGATGTCGAGAAAATATTCTAAACTTGTCCAGGTGAAACAAAAATATCCCAAGGCCCTTTATTTAAAAAAAAATAAAAGACGACTCCTGTGTACTAATAAAATCCTGCTTGTCATAAACTGAGTTTAGATTCTAAACATAAGATGATATTTTTAGTTTTAGAGTAAAAGTAATAATTGGGAAAACGGTTTATTTTTTCTTTTTTGGCCAAAATTGGATGACATGTTTGTAACAGAAAATGAAGATTCAAATAGATGGCCAGTGAGACTGACTGGAAATTGAGGGAAATGTTTTTCTGCCCCTTTAAAGTAAATCAAGATTAGACAAACCCCGCAGGTGTGGAGTTGGTTTTAGGTCAGGGGTGGGCAACTCCAGGCCTCGAGGGCCGGTGTCCTGCAGGTTTTAGATGTGTCCTTGAACCAACACAGCTGATTTAAATGGCTAAATTAGCTCCTCAACATGTCCTGAAGTTCTCCAGAGGCCTGGTAACGAACTAATCATGTGATTCAGGTGTGTTGACCCAGGGTGAGATCTAAAACCTGCTGGAATTGCGTCACAGTTACAAGTGTTACTAAACTGCCTAGATGTGAGTTTCTCCTGTTTTACCTTTCTGCTAAGCTGCTACTGATGGTAGCATCGTAACGTACCATCTGCACTTTCCCAAAGTGAACCCTTTAATGGCGTGAAACACATCGCTTCTTTAGCTAATATGTTTTGTTTTTAATCAAACGCACTGGGTTTGCCAGTCTTCATTTGGCTGGCCTGTAGCTTTGATTTTGATCCAATAAAAATGTATTACATAACCATATCCAGCTTTCACAAAGCTGCTTGGAGACTGGTATGTGAGGCAGCAGCATATGATCTAGTTTAATGCAGTTATTGTTGGCAGATTCTGTAAATGGAAGAGGAAAAAAAGGTCCACAGGTTTTTGAAGTCTTACTGCAGTGATAGCATTGGGCGAAAATCCCTTTTTGTTTTGGTCCACAGCTTGTAGCCCAAGGCTTGGCAGTGCAGCACAGCCATGTGAATCCTACAGCTCCTGTCGCTTTTGCTCTCCAGCTCCTCTCCCAGTAGTAGACGGCTAAGACTGCAGTGTCATCTTGTGTTTGTGCCCGTATCCCTCGGAAAACAAACCCTCTTTTCCCCTCACTAGGGATGTGATCAATGGGCAAACGTGGAGTTTTCCCACATTTTCACTTCGTATTTTGAAAGAACTAATGGTCTCATTCATAGAATTATTAAAAAAAAAACTAGTTTTTGCTTTTTCTCTTGCATTCAACTCCATCTTTGCCTTTTATTAGTATGACTAGCATGAGCTTTAATATGCCCAGGCACATTGATCTCTCCCCTACATCCCTCCTCTCTCTCAGCACTGCATGTGGGGCATGCATCTGTGTGTGTTTATTCCCCAACTGCCTTCTCCCAGTTACATGATTTCTGAGTAATTGTGCTGTTGCAATCATTTGAAGTCAATCTGGTTTTGACCGTCATCCAAATGCCCAAATTATGGTTGGTTGTTAGGTCAATTGGGTCCATATGTGGGTTACGTTTAATGGGGGCATATGCTTAAAGGTAGTTTGCCTACGTGTGTGTGAGACGGAGACATTCATCTATAAACTGCAGAGATAACTGAGTGGATCGGACATTTATGGGTTCAAGTTTCGTCACACAGAATACTGGGGTGGTCCTCTGGGGTTCAGTTTGCGTGTGTTGGTTCTGTATACTTGTGTGGATGAGGTTTTCTTTTTAAATGTCACTTAAGAGTCCACATCGGGCCGCATGCAAAGACACTTTTGACAGACTTGGAGAAATTCTTTCACACAGTTTATACCCCACCGCCCTTCCTTTGGGACATTAAACAGTGATGAACACATTTAAAGCTGCTTCAAGAATATATTAACGCATACTTTCACTCAGTCCCTCCAACTCTCTGCTCTTTTGTGCTTTTCCTTCTACTAATCGCTCTCCTATTCCTCCCCCCCATCACTTTCTGTGGCTCCTACAACAATTCAAAGCAGTCTAGTCACATTAAGTCAGGCTTGCAACAGTGGAGGGAAAAACAGGCAACAAATCAAGTAATGAAATCAACTCCAACAATTAAATATTTCTCCTGTATGTTCTCCCTTGTTCACGCTCCCTCTCTTGGCTAATTTAGAGAGCTTAATTGGCGCTGTAATACGTTGGAGGCAGGCAAACACCAGCAACATAGAAATAAAATGTAATTAGTTTTACAGTTGACTTTTCTCCCTGTTCCTCACACACGTGTGCTTATCTATTGAAGCTGGGACTGTTTGAAGTACTGCGTTATTAAAATTTTGAGTTTTTTGTGACATTACAACTTGTTTACTGATGTGACGGTAGCGCGTATGCTTTGTATCCTTAACTGTTTAACACTGAGCTCTTACTCGAGACGCTTTCTTCAAAAAAGCAGGAGCTTTTGTTTTTTTTTTCTTCAAGTGATTAAATTGCAGAACAGAGCGGCAGCATGATTGTGGTCTTGACTCGCTTGCTTTCATATACTGTGTGTGAGTTTGTGAAAACGAAGCCTTTGTTAATTCAGCGTTTTTACTGACACACGTTCTCCTTTTTTTTTTCTCTCCATCTCTAGACCAACATCCCGTTCCTCCAGAACGTTCTGTCCAACCACCAGTTCCTGCACTCCACAGTGGACACCCAGTTCATTGACGAGAACCAAGAGCTCTTCAACCTCAAACCCACTCAGAACAGAGCCCAGAAACTCCTGCACTACCTTGGTCAGTGCAGAAACGATACATTGTAACACTTAAAGGTGGAAAACAAATCAATTTACATGATCCATACTGACTGAGCACTGTCACCATTGATTGTTGGGCTTAGGTTTATTGCCCATCAAAACTGTAGCACTTTTCCACAAAGCTAAGCTTATCTAAGACGAGGCTATTAAGAAAGATTAATAGCTTGGCAACCAACTATATCGAGCAGAGCTGCTTGTTTCTGTAGCTACTAAGAGTTGGGAAAATGATAACATTTCAGGTGCTAAAGACCTTTAGATTAGGTGCTACTCTACGAAGGAGGTCCAACTTACTGATAAGACCAGTAAAGTTAAATATTCTTATCTCAGGCTTTCACCAAACCTTGGGTTTAAAAAGACAAAGCTCAATTCTGTGCAAAAGGGAGATAACCTGGATGTCTAATGTGCAGAAAACCTCTCGCACACAAATGTAGCAGGACACATGTGACACACGAGTCCTATAATCCATACCCTCTTGTTTTTCAGGTTTGCTGGATGTCTTCTAGGCTCAATCTGATTTGTATTCTCTATTTTTATGCTCGTATCCAGGTCATGTGATGGTGAATGGACCAACAACACCCATCCCAGTCAAAGCTAAGCCCTCTTCCACAGACCCCGTCGTTCCTCCCGTCACCATGGGTACGTCAATCCAAAGGCAGTTTCACCAGTCATTGCACACAGTTTTCCCTCACAAATTATTCAGTAAACTCCGATGGCAGCTCGCCCTCCCAGTCAAAAATCAATAACACATTGTCCCAAACCGTAAAAGCATTTGGCTTAACGAAGCTTGGGCCTGAGCTTCAGTCAACAAAATGTTATAAGGAAAAAAAAAAGTTAAAATAAAAGACAGGTTGTGACCCACAAGACGAGTGTCCAGGACTGTTATCATAAAAATATCAAAATGCATCATCCCACATTGAATTTATTACATTTGGACTCATTTAGCAAGGTACTGCCACAGCAAGTGTCACAGGTTCCTCTTTCTCCTGGGGCAGCGTTGCTAAAAATGTAAACACTTGTGTATCCATAGGGCACTTTGGATAAAAGCACCCACCGAATGACGAATGGTCTGTCGAACGCTCTGATAGCTGTAGGCGGAAAGGCCTTCCTAAATGGCTCCGTTTAGCACTTGGGGAGGTAAAGGGTTTTAGCCCAGAGTGCTCTGCTGAGCTGTGAGTACAGTCGGGGAGAGGTGCAGCTCATTGTTTCTGAAAGCAGAAGTTCTCCGCTTCTCACCCCGCTGTGTGCACGACTCCCTTGTTAGTCTTAAAGGAAAGGCCAAGGGCCAAGCTGGGCTCTTTGATGAGCTGCTTTGGGTCTCTGGAGTGAAGCCACCCCCTTCCCCCCTCAAGGCTAACTACAGTGTTAAAGTACATTTTGTGAAGAACAACAAGGCTGTTTAAATATGTATTTTTAAAGTTACGTGTTCTTAGTTTTACTCCTAAATATGTCTTAAAGTTATTGAAACAAAGGACTTATGCGAATTAATCTGGTCTCCGGGGTCATTTTGCAGTGGTTTGCTTTTTCTCCTTTCTCACTTCTCTGTCAGGTGTAAATGTATTCCATGCACAAACCGCATGAATTTATGCAGCTGTTCCCTTTTGACAGCAACGAAATAGTCAGCCGTAATAATCTGACATGTTTATCAGCACCCCGTTCTGCCTCAGCACATACCACAGCATGCCTAGTAAACATGAATTTATAGCAAAATAATGTGAATATTACGAATCATAATGAGGCATAACTAATCAAATCTGACATCTAAAACCCGTGCACAGTGGAACGGAATGGAGCAGAATAGGAGCGAATGATCTGCGGCGTTTGTGCACGTCTGAGTGTGCATTTCCCCATGCATGCCCTCCACTGTTTTCATTTAGGCAAATTTTCTGTTGAAGGCCATCATTGCCTGTCTCTTGTTGCAGGAGAGCAAACACACATGCACATGTGCATTAAATCACACAAACCTGACATATGCTGCACCAAATGCTGCAGACAGAGTCCCTTTGTGTACACACACTGCACATACCTACTGTAAGCAGCTGATGAGATAGGTGCATGCAGCACAGGGACGCACAGAGGCATACCTAAAGCCTAGTAATGAGATTTGTAATGTGCTTATATCCTTTCTTTCATTCAACAGAGGGATTGAGAGAAGAGAGGGATTAGGCCTGTATTATCACACTCTGTGGAGAGAGGGATGGAGGGAGTGACAGGGCTATGGAAGGAGAAAGGGGTTATGAAAGGAGGACAGAAGGCTCGGGCAGCATATAATCCCTGTATATGGAGAAAATGGTCAAACGGGTGTGGTGACAGGTGAGACGCAGATAAATTGATCAAGATATTGGCGAGAAGGGACAATGGGGAAGATATTTAAAGGATTATTGCTATGTAACACTCTCTGATAAGAGAAAAGCAAAGGTCAGTCACATTGGGATATCTCAATTTCACTTTTAAAGATAAGCAGTAAGCAATTTGGGTCCCACCACACTGAGGAAAGATGGGATGGAAAGTATTCCTGAAAGACATGGCGAGGGTGTTCTGACAGAGCCTGTTAAGTACTCAGAGGCCATTATTTTCTAATTAGGATTTGTAGTCTGAAACGTTCCTTCTGAAGGCTGATTGCTGGTGGTTCATCCATGTTGCAGAAGTACACCTTGTTCCAATTATTATCTGGATTTATTTAATGGAGGACATCTAGAGGTTAATGACCAGATGCCTGTGAGCCCGCTCTAGGAAGGTCAAGGTCAGATTTATTTATATAGCACATTTCCAACAGCCGATGCTGCACAAAGTGCTTAACAATAACAATAAAATTAAAAACTACAGTGTAATACAATAATAACAATAGAAACAATAAAATAGAAGAATTGAAACAATACTAACTAATTCAGATAAATCCAAAATGCTTGGGTCATAATGTGTTAAAAGCCAGAGCGTAAAAGTGTGTCTTTAGTAAAGATTTAAATTGCTCAAGAGTTTGAGCAGATCTAATATTAAAGGGGAGACTATTCCAAAGTCTGGGACCTGCCACAGAAAAGGATCTATCACCACGAGATTTGAGGTTAGTCCGTGGAATGGACAACAATAGTTTTGAACTAGATCTCGTGGGTTTTCCTGGAGCATAGGCAGAGAGGAGCTCTGACAAGTAGGGGGGGGCTCGGGCGTTGAGTGACTTAAAAACAAAAAGTAAGAGTTTAAATTGGATCCTGTAGGGGACAGGGAGCCAGTGTAAAGAGGCTAAAATTGGGGTTATATGCTCTCTCCGTTTGGTACCGGTTAGCAGGCGAGCAGCAGCATTTTGAACCATCTGAAGGCGATGGATGGTGGCATGATCTAGGCCATAATACAATGAATTGCAGTAGTCCAATCTGCAAGTAAGAAAAAGGTGGATGATACGCTCGAAGACGTCAGCCGGAAGGTATGGCTTTATCCTGGCTAGCTGTCTTAGCTGAAAAAAACAGGACTGAACTACTGCACTCACCTGCTTATTCAATTTAAAAGAACCATCAATGTAAACTCCGAGGTTTTTTACATGTGTTTTACAATACGAGGAGAGGGTACCCAACGTGCTGTCGATATGATTGAAATTGCCAAAAATGACAACCTCAGTTTTGTTTTCGTTTAGCTGTAAAAAATTTAATGATAACCACTGTTTAACGTCGTCAAGGCAGCGTAATAAGAGCTGCGGTTGATCTGATCCTGATTTTAAAGGTAGATAAATCTGTAGATCATCCGCAAAGCAATGAAATGAAATGCTGTACCGCGAGAAGATGGAGCCCAATGGCAGCAAATAGAGTGCGAAGAGGGCGGGACCCAAAATAGAGCCTTGAGGAACGCCGTATTTAAGAGGAGCTAATTTGGAGTTGTGGGGGCCCATATTGACATAAAAGAACCTTTCTGTCAAGTAGGAGCGAAACCACTGAAGGGCAGATCCTTTTAGGCCAGCATGCGATTCTAGCCGTGATAACAGGATGTCGTGGTCAACCGTGTCAAAAGCTGCTGACAAGTCCAACAGTAAAAGGGCAGCAGGGCTGCCAGAATCCATAGTTAAGAGAATATCGTTAAAAATCCTTAAAAGTGCTGTCTCAGTGCTATGTAATGATTTAAAACCAGATTGAAATTTTTCTGAGATCATATTAAAATCGAGGTGTGCCTGCAACTGTAGATAGACCACTTTCTCCAAAACTTTAGATAGAAAAGGAAGCTTTGAGATGGGCCTATAATTAGACAGAACAGTTGGGTCCAGGTTTTGTTTTTTAAGAAGAGGCTGAACTACAGCTTGTTTGAAGCATAGTGGGACGCAGCCTGTAGTAAGGGACGTATTAATCAATTTCAGAATAAAAGGGCCAACAGTATTAAAAGTGTTTTTGAGCAGACTCGGGGGAAGAGAATCAGAGGGGCAGTGTGATGATCTTAGGCCACTAACTATCGCGGTCAGGTCCTTAAGGGAGACGGGATCAAACTGCTCTAAGACAGCTGAACACACAGGTGGAGGGCTTTGAACTGAGACAACAGACAACGAAACAAGGGCCCTAATCGATAAGATCTTGTTATTGAAAAATGCTAAAAAATCATCGCACATACTTGGTGAAGAAGTAACTCCAGGATTATCACATAAACTAAAAAAGCGATTAAGAATGTTAAAAAGTACCTGAGGCCTATGACCGTTTGCTGATACTAAGTTTGTGACAAATTGTGTTTTTGCAGTTTTTACAGCTTCTTGATAAGCAGAGAGACAAGTCCTTAAAATCTGTAAGGAAACATACAATCTGTCCTTTTTCCATCTCCTTTCAGCGCGTCTGTAGTCGCGTCTGAGGGAGCGGGTGTAATCGTTCAACCACGGTTCTGATGAATTCTTAGCGCGCACAGTTCTGAATGGTGCAATAGAGTCCAAGATATAAGTGCAAGTAGAATGAAGAATAGCCGAAAGGTCCTCAACATTTTTACAATTGGAGTTCAATATTCCAGAGTCCATAAAGGCAGCAGAAAAGGCAGGTGCTGTTAGTACATTAAGCGCTCGCTTTTTGCGCAGTGGGGCGTTCGACTTGTCCATCGAGCAGCGCAGTGTTAGAGTGAACAACACAGGAAGATGATCGGAAATGCGTAGTTCGGATATCTCCGTGATGCACACTTCCAACCCGTGGGAAAGCACCAAGTCCAGTGTGTGACCTTTTTCGTGCGTGGGACCAGAAACCCACTGGGCCAAGTTAAAGGAATCAATAATATTTAAAAAGTCCTTGACCAAAAATTTCGAATCACAACAGACATGAATATTAAAATCGCCAAGGATCAAAAAGCTGTCGTATTTAAGAGCGATTCCAGCCATAAAATCAGAAAACTCTTTGATAAAATCCTTATTAAACTTGGGAGGACGATAAATAAGGGCACACAGCAGAGGCGCAGCAGGATTAAGGTGTAACTCAAACAGCTGGAGTTCAAAACTAGAAAATGAGTCATGCTGTAATATTTGATGGCAATGAAATCGAGGATTGAACACAGTGGCTAGGCCTCCCCCCCTGCCAGAGGACCGAGGGAGGCTGAAGAATGAGAAATTGGGAGGGACTAATAAAAATGACAGATTATTTTCAAACTCCCCATCGTGCACTGTATTTCCATTTTTGGAATAAAGTGTAGAAGTAGTTTGTTGTACAATATTGTGTTATAGTATACAGGAAAAAACAGAAACATGGACTTAAATCCTTAAAATCCCCTTTTTGTTTTCCTCTGCTTGTTTTTTAACCCGTTTTTATTACCAATCTTCAAACAAAAATGGCTTTCGCTGCTTTTGCTTCTGTTTTAGAGCATTATAATTGGTCTTTGTGAAATTTGAAGATACCTTAGGTGTTGTGTGTATATAGCAAAGTAACTTTATTCACTGGCCATGCAGCTGGTTTTAGGGGGGAAAATGCTTTTCCTGAACTTTACTTCCAGTCAAGTTTTTAACCAGGCTGTGTGTTTATGAATTATTTATAGACAATAATTTGACAGTTACAGCATACCTGACTTTAGTAAAGCACTAATTAGTAGTCCCACTGGATCTGTCAATTAAAATGTTCCGAAACGCAAACAAACACACACAACAGATTTTTTTTTTGTAGAGAGATGTCAACTTGGAACAAAGGTATGGCATACTGGTTTTATTTTAATTAGGTAATAGTGATGCTCGGGGCACTGTAGCTCAGTCTTATCAGGTCATATTAGCTGCTGTTGTGGAGCAGGAGAAGAATATAAAGGGTACGAGGTATGAAATAACATCAGCCTGAGCAACAGAGAAGGCAAGAAAGCCGGGAACCAGGAGTGAGGTGTTTTCAGTGCAGATGACTGGGTATGTTCGTGTGCAGATTGGTCAAAATCAAGCACAGCAACCCGGGAATTGTATCTCTCTAATAGTTTTTGCACTCGTGTGTGTGTGTGTGTGTGTGTGTGTGTGTGTGTGTGTGTGTGTAAAATCTACTCCAGAGCCAAATGTTTTCTAGGAAACTGTGGCATGCTATAAGCTCTGCA
This sequence comes from Maylandia zebra, assembly GCF_041146795.1. Lineage (NCBI taxonomy): Eukaryota > Metazoa > Chordata > Actinopteri > Cichliformes > Cichlidae > Maylandia > Maylandia zebra. Next base: position 42,968,719 of record NC_135169.1, on the reverse strand, counting down.
GTCCCAGAGCACACGCCCTCATTTTCTCACTGTTCTTTAGATGCGAGGACGTCACAGGTGGTTAAAAACAAAGTTTCTAAGATTTCATTTTTTGTGACAAATGCAACTTTGACAATGAATCATCCAGGCTCCCTTATTCATAGATCTTGATCAGTTCAAACGTCTGTTTTCTGCTTCAGCAGCATGACTTCACAGAGCTCGTCTACTCTGCCAGTGTGAGCTCATTTTGTGTTTCTGCGTTAATGTGTTGCTGTGCGTGTGAACAAATGTATTTGTGCTGCTGTGTGTGCATGTGTGTTGCCCATTTTACTTGTGCAGGCCTTAGAGACAATTATAGCACAGATCATTTGTTTTCGGGGATGAGGTACAACAATAAAAGGTCAAGAGCAAGGATAGAGTGAGAGTGAGAGAAGCAAGGTTGGAGGACATCTAAGCTGGCAGAAAGTACCTCATTAACGAGTGTTTTTGATTGATGATTGTACACAGCACAGCAAAAATAGGTCCAAATTGTGCTTCCAGTATTTTAATACCTTGGGTTGTGCCTGTGTTTAATTGCAAAGCAAAGAGAAAAAGATTAGGATAGAAGGTTGGTTATAGCGGCGTAGAGCCAGGGCTATGTGATGTTTGTTTTGAGGACCGATAAGCTGTAATAAACTGGAAATGCCAGCATTTGTCTGGGGGATTCCACATCAATTTTTATCTCTCCTTGTGGATGATTTTAGCAGTTGTGTTATGTTTCAATGCTGTATGTGACATTATAGTCTTGTGAGCTAACCAGAAACACTTAAACACTGCCAGCATGTCCAACAGTCTTCATCTCGGGTCCCTCTGGGATTAGACCGTGCAAGATTTAAAAAGCACTCTTAATGGATGTGATGCTGTTTTCCTGTTAAGAGTTCATCTGTTAGCTGGAATTTCTGTGTCCCGAAAGACTGAAATATCTCAGTTAATAGATGAGTCACCATCAAAGTCATTGGTGGTACCAAGAGAAGTATACAAACCAAAATTAACCTCAAACTCATTTATGAACACATACTAATTACAAACTGTTAGATGCTCACAAACAAGCCTCAGGCACTAAACATGGTACACGATATACTTGTTAAACATTTATAGCTATTTAGCAAGTATATTGTGGCAGGGAGACACGGTACAGCCTGTACAGGCTGCAAGTCAGGGCTAAATATTGACTGCATTGTCAAATTTGCAAAAGCAGAATTTGCTTTTTTGATCCGAGACCTAAAATCAGGGGCACATTCCAGAAAACGAAGGACTGAGAAGGAGGAGACGTGACGGGCAAACTAGGAACCATCCTAGAAGTTAACTCTAAGCTGGCAACATGTTGTACGAAGCTCTGTCACTTCTGTTTTACTTAAGGTAGCATCTTAGTTTCTATATAAAACCATAGCCGTAGGAATCACTGTCAGCAAGAGCAAACCATTTTCACAAATTGGTGGGTGGTGTGTCTAATAAGCCAGCTGCTGAGCTTATATTCGTGAATTCTTTTATAGCTGATCTCCTGAGCTGTGGGTGATAGGCGCAGCATTGAGAGATGCCATTACCTCATTAGTAGACGTTATGACAACTGCCAGACCTGCTAATGGCACAACTTAAGAGAAAACTCCATGTTCATAGAGTACATGTGCAAACTGTTTACTTGTTAAACGGGTGTAAATCTGTTAACTTGCCACATACTGTCTGTTTTTTAAAGTCGATACACAAAGACTAAAAAGGGGTGCTTACACGTTGTGTCTTTACCCTGTTTGAATCAAATGAAACCCTCTTTGCTCTGCACTGCTATAAGTGCAACCCTGTGATGTGTAAATAATTTTTATTTTACATTTTTCATTACATCAATCCATTTTCAGTTCATAGACGTATTTGCACGACCTTGTGTGGTGGAATAAAAAAAAATCTTCAAACATCTGATTAATATTCATCACATAGAGCTATATTATCATTAAAGCTTTTCCTTTTGCCTTCTCTTCAGTGTTGCTCTCCTCATTAACGTGCTCTTTCCCTTTCCCCACTATTAGGTGACCCTCCTGTAGGTTTCCGTGACGTGCTGTTGCGTGATGGTCCTGAAGGATTTGCCAAGGCTGTCCGTGCCCACAAAGGCCTCCTGCTGATGGACACCACATTCAGGGACGCTCACCAGTCTCTCCTGGCTACCAGGGTTCGGACCCATGACCTGAAGAAGATCTCGCCATTTGTCAGCCACAACTTTAGCAACCTTTTTAGCTTGGAGAACTGGGGAGGTAAGCTTCCTGGTCGTCACGTTACGATAAACTCGTCCACTTTTGTTGCCCTTTTCGCCCCTAAAAATGTCCTTTGTATGACGCTGAATGAAGTTAAAAATAACTGAGCTGTAATGTTTGATCTCCCATAGGCAGTAGTGGTTTGCTGGCTATCTAGTTAAACAAAACCTTTCGACCTGCTATTTTATTGCATCTCGTCATCAGTGCCTCTCCTTTCTATTCTCCCCGCACTCCTGCTGTGATCGTCATTCATTGCGTCTCGTACTTTTTCTGGTTTGACCTGTGAAACTTGTGTCACTGAAAACAATCTAATTCTTCCACCTGTTCTTCCAAAACGGAGTCCCCAGCAAGTTCCCTCAATAGACAGTGATTGTACCTTTTGCCTACTCTTCAATGAATAGAGAAAATCACACGTTATTGAAACTTCTTGAAGCGTGCGCAGTCCAATAGTGTCCCTGTATAATATGCAATTACTCTGAAATTGAAGCAAAAATGCGAGCAGCATGCTTGAACAGCTGGCTACATGACCAATTATCAGCACTTCTTGATAACGGTCCTGTGTGAAGTGCAATTGTTACGAACTGGTTTCAAAGAGTACATTCACCCGTTAGAACACTTAGGGCACACACATTCACAGGAAGGATATGCCCAGAGAAGCTCTCGAGGTTGAAACATTCAATTTAATGCTAAATTATATAGAAAACGACCGTGATTGAGGAGATCAGAAGAACAAAGAAGTAAACAACAAATGCCTTTCGCTATTTCAGGTCCTGTTTTAGTGGCCGGTTGGCTAAATGCTGGTTGAACAGAATGAGGTGGGAAAAAAAAGACATGAAAGAGTCTCTGGTGAAAACTCTTTGGAGTTATAAACCCTTTCTGAGATTAAATTCCTCTTGGAAACTGATCATGGTGCACCAGTTAAGGGAAAAGCAATATATTTCATTACTGTGGGAGAGCGCTTTGAGCTGATCTCACATTAAGCAACTGTCTACTTACTTCATGTTTGGACAGATAAAAAGGCTATAGCAAAAGTCAATTACTGAGTAGATATTTCAATAAAAAGGGCTTAAATGCTTCCTGGCTTCCATCACCCGGAATATTGTGGTGTTATTATGAGACTGACCGAAGAAAGAGGATATAAATTCAGTTTGGCTGTGTTTGAGCGGCGCGTTAAACCAAATCTTTAAACAGACTCTGGAAGCTTGTAGCAAACTTGGTTTTTCACTGTGAAGCAAATTGTTGGATAGGTGCCAGAGAAGCCTCCTGTCTGCATGTGTCTCATTACACGGTGAAGCTGCTCTTGTGAAGGCACGTAACAACCTTCTTTTTTTTTCTTTATTTAATGTCATTTTTCTGTATTTGGCAACTCAAAGTACATCCACGTTTCCAGCAGAGGCCGTACAAAAATGCTTTTGAGCATCATTTGCAAACATAGCTTTGCTTCTGATGATCCCAACACTATAATGCAGTCGGTTTCTCACTGTGGTTGTGCACAGCCTCGTGGGGCAGTTGTCAAGCCTTTCAGAAGCTCTGGTAAATCCTTTTTTTTAGAAATGGCTTGGACGCGTCTGCACAGAACGTTTCGTGTTCCAGAAATGAGGACGATGTCAAACAGTTGAAAAGAGAAAAGACACAGCATGCTTTGAGGCCATTTTTATGGTCAAACATCGAAGAGAACATCCTTTTCTGAGCAGACAGTTAATGTGGGCTTTAAAAGTCTAAAACATTGACCCATTGGACTGTTTCAAAGCAAGCTGAAGAGCGGAAAGTCTTTGTATAGGTTGAATAGTGTGATGTACATTTAAAAAAGGCCTGGCTACAGCAGTGGCAATTCAAACAATATAGTAAGATCATATAAAGATGTCATTTCCATTTTACACATTGGTTTATTTAGAATGTAGTGATTCTTAAAGGTAGAGTGTGTAATTATGTCTTCCATAAATTAATGCATTCTCATAAATTTAGAATAAATCAGTTAAAAATGCACACAGCAGCAAATCACATCAACAGTTGGCTCTATTATAAGGTAAAGCCCCTACAAAACGGAGAAAACCCCAACAATCAGACGACCCCCTTTGAGGAAGTGCTTTGGCGACAGGGGGAAGGAAAAACTCCCTTTTAACAGGAAGAAACCTCAAACCTCAGATCTGTAATAGCAGATCGCTGAAGTCGGAGGTTGAATGTGGGCTGGGAAAGTTTACACAACTACTGATATTCTGTCAATAAGCTGATATTATGAGCTGAGGAGCGTAAGATTGATTTCTCTCTGTTAAGAAAACTTTTGGCAATCACGTGAATTGGAAGAGAAAGGTAATCTGCTAGTGGGTCCTCTTGAGGCCTCAGTGCTTCCTGCGTGATATGGTTATGAGTCAGAGAAAACTGCACGGTACTTTCTCATAATTATTTAAACACTTAAAGGCAGATTTCATTCTAAAAAGAGACACTCCCCTGAAAGCTTCCTGTAACTTCACCGAGTGTCATCTTCTCCATATTAATTAATGTTGATTAAGCCAGTTTTGCAGTAACGACACAGCGTTTAGAGCGCAATGAAGAATCCGTCACCAAATATTTTGACACAAGATGTTCAGTTTGGTGCTTTTGCTCGAGAGGGGTCAGTGTTGGTTTCAAACCCAACATCAGGATCTTTATTTTTTATTTATTTATTTATTTTTTTCCCCACAGCTTTTCGTTTGAATGCCTCTAAAAATGTGAAACCTCAAAACAAACCTTAAACTGCAGTGATATTTTACTGAGAATTAAGCGACGACTTTACAACCACCTTCGACCACAGCGCTCCTTTTTCGTAGTCAGTCTCATCTTTTGCCATTGAAACCTTTTTCTGATTTGGGGCGGCGATGCCATCCTTTATATGTGCGAGAGGAAAGCAGCAGGTGAAAGCTTTCAGGATAGTATCCTCTACCCACCCGTTCATGAAAGGGCGGATACTTCCCAGGACACAGCAGTACAACAAAATACAAATGACTACAGATGGCAATAACAATCCTGTTTTAGCTAAAGTGGTCCTGACTGAAAAGATCTCTGAGGTCACATAAGACTTTATAGAAGCAAGTCACTCACAGGCCAAAGTAGTGCGTGCCAAGATGAGTGGATTTCTCCTCAGATAAAATATGTTGCACCTTTTCATCCTCACTGTTTTTAAAATCCAAAGTTCCCAGACTGACTAGTTGCCAGCCTTGTTTCCTCACCTCATATCGATTTAGGGTGGAAAACAAATTGGACTACGTGCAGTTAAAAGGTTGGCTCTAGCACCCACCGTCCCACAGCGGCCGCTTGTAAAAGTACCTCTAAACAGCTCCTCGTAAATCACTTAATAACCACTGGAGAAATGACGACCAGGCCTGCCTTAAGAAGGCGTCCCTGTACAGTGCACTTTTGTTACAGAGAGATCAGAGGTGAAAAATATTACTCATCTATGCTAAAGCGAGACGATCGTGTGAATATTGAATTCTCTTACCCTTACTTAATGTCCCTATGTAGGAATGTTTTTGTTTTTTTTAACACAGTGGTCTTAGATGGGGAATATTGCTTTCACATGTTTCAGCTGCTTAGAGGCAGAATGAATCATTGAAGAGATTAAGCCTGTGAAAGCCCTTTGAGGATTAAGTCCTTTCCTGATATAGCATTCCTCCCCACACCAGCAAAGATGCAGTAAAATGAACTGGGTCACATAATGCGTCTATATGGTTTCCTCAACTATTTTACACTTGGGAAATTTATCAGATGGGGACACAAAAAAGTAGATTCTTAATTGCTCTATGCCATCACGCTGCTATTTGGATCTTGTTCATTACACAAGCAGTTGTGTAATCAGGCGTCTCGCAGGTTTTCAGGCATGCAAGCAGTTTGTCGGTACGAGCGGGAGAGAGTTGACTGCACAAAGGTGGCTCGAGCAAACTACAGTAACAAAGTGGAATCTCAGAGGACGTAAAAACTGAATCAATGTTACATCAAGGCCGTATTGCGCGCGCAGGCAAAAACGATAAATGCTGACATTGGTTTATGTAACTCAGTAATTCACATGGATATTAATCATCCTTATGTATAGTTGGATCTATTGGTATTTAAACAATGGTACTTTATTTCCTCTGTATGCCACCACAGTGGATTTTAAATCAGACAATGAAGAAGTGATTGAAGTGCAGACTTTCAGCTTTAATTCAGGGTACTGTAGTACTACAAGAATTTTGATAGAGGGCTTTTTTCTATCTTTTTTTTTTGTTTGGTTTTGTTTGGTTTTTTTGGGCACACATTCAACTCTGAGTGAAAGCCTTTCTTTCCAAAATACAACCCAAAACAGGCAGGCTGCAACATTTTCCTGCCTAACGTCCTGCGTGTGAGACCAGCTGTCAGTCTTCATTTGCGTTATCAAATTATCAGAGTACATTCTGCCGTCCCAGATGAATTGCTCACCCAGCATCATGTTTTGCTATCTCACGTGCAATGAAACATTCATACTAGTATGTTTAACATCACAGGATTGCTTGAAGTCATTTCCGCTCCAAGCTATTGGTTTAAGAGATGCTGACATTGGTTAAAATCCCCCCCCATCCCAAATCTCTTTAAAAATTATGAAGAGGCGGGTTTTTCCTTGGCAATCCTTACATCTTAGAATAAGGAACAAGCACTTATACTTGGTATTCTCTCCGTGTCTAAACATATGAGTGTTCAGAAAATGAAATTTAATGATGACAGTGTTGGATCAGCAGAATATCACTGGAGGCTTCAATATTTCTGGCTGATATGATAAACGGGTATGAGATTCGCTAATCTACTCCCCCAGAAAGGGAAATGAGCGGATTGCTATCTCTCCTTTTTGCGTCTACCACTGCAACATTTCTTAGATTTTTAAAGTGACTTAAAAAAAAATGAATATGTTTGAATGAACAGTATGTGAAGCTATCATCGGATATTTCATCTGAGCAGCCATTACTGTTTTAAATCTGCATGTGTTTGTGGGTAATGGGAGAAGTTTGAAATATAATTTTTTTGATTTTGAGATCAAAGTCGGGGTGAAAGATGAGAGCTGACGTAAAGTGTAACCTGTGCGTGTCTGTAGGTGCTACCTTTGACGTGGCCATGCGATTCCTATCGGAGTGTCCCTGGAAGAGGCTGCAGGAGCTGAGGGCTTTGATCCCAAATGTCCCGTTTCAGATGCTGCTGAGAGGAGCCAACGCCGTGGGCTACACCAACTACCCTGACAACGCGGTCTTTAAGTGAGTGACGCGCACATTTTCAGATTATTCAGGTTTACTATGAATATGTGTATTCTGAATCCAAATATGTCCATTAATCCAGTGATGAATGCCCCGACATGCACGCATGTCCAGCTTAAGTTGCATTGCCAAAGAGATCTAATGACTATTACAAACCACTGGTGTAGTTTTCAGTATTCAGTCAGTATCCGGTCATCCAGCTTTGGACAGCTCAGCTGACACTTCGTAACACTGGAGCGGCTTTATCGTTTTCCCCATCTGGCTTTTTTTGTTTCTTTCAGCTGTGTTGGAAACTGTTTTTATTGATTTGTTGAAAAACATGAATTTAATCAGATTTTCTTAAAGCCACCTGCTGCTCCTTCTGCTTTGTCTGTCATTGTGACATTATTTCAGAAATTTTCTGTCGTTTCTATGGGAACAACATTGTTAACTGTCAGGTTCATGCATGCACTTTTTGTTAAATTATTGAAAATGAAATGTATTGTTGTTCTTGAATAATATCACGCGGAGGTGTTTATTTCTAAGCAAAAAGTACAGCAGAAAGCATTTCTACTCCAGACTTCAAATTTGGATTAAACCCTCCGTCAGACCTGTTCTCACTGATTGTTCAGTGGCATACGTCAGCCTTTTCTCACAGTTTCCCTTCCTTAAGAATGGCTTCTTGACAGCTGCCCTTCCTTTAAGACCATTTCTGTTGAGGCTTCATCAAAAAGTCATTTGACAAACTGATGCGTGTCTCGGTCTTGTCAGGTCTTTGCTGGATTCTTTCCCCCAGTTCTTCAGGACATGACTCTCACATGTTCAGTTGCTGTAGACGATCTTTTAGGAGACTTATTCTTATGCTGTCTGCTTATCCAGTTTCATTAAAATTTTTAAGGCAAGGTGTGCAGACACAACACCAGTTCCTCCCTAAAGTTCCTGTGAAATGGTACGGTCCGAAGACTGAACTGAAAATAAGTAAAAAATCAAAACGATGTCCAACGACAAACTTTCAAAGACCTTCAAAAAGGCTGGAGAAATATTATTAAAGAACATTTTAGAAAGGTGTCTGCTTCTTTGGAGGAAGACATTTTAATCATATTCACATATTTTTCATTCTTTTCTGCTCATGATGTAGTTTGGAATTGAGAAATGATTTCAAAATAACAAAATGTGTTTTCTGTAAACCTTTTGTGAGTTTTGGTTACATCCTTTTGTTACAGAATCATCTTTGTAGATTTTGTTTTGTACACTTGCACAGCCTTTTCCACTCTTTTCCACCTCTGAAAAGTGAATATACTCCCCAATGCTCATATAAAATTTGCACAGCACTCTTACACCACATTGGCTTTTTAAATTTTTAAGAACAGTTGCCTAAGTGTCATATATAATTTAGATTTCCCATATCGATAAAAATTAATCAACATACGATGACACTGTTTCTGACAGCTTTATGAGACGAGCTTCATATTTCATGCTGTTTTCCAACCTTTTCAGCAGTTAGCTTCTTGAAGCTCAAGTTAATGACATTAGGGATGTTTTATAGCTACTTGTGTTTGTAATAATTATGTTATAGCATCTACCCAGCAGTAGTGCGCCTACAAAATAAAAGCTGGACATGTCCAACCTAGCCTTCCAGCACAGTTGCTTCTCCTCTCGATATATCTAATTAGATGCACCGTACGGTGGCTAGCCACAAACCACACAATTTACTCACATTTAATCAGGTCAGTTGGTTGATGTGTTCCTGTTGTCTCTCGGCATGCTTACCGAGGTACACATCATTGATACAGCTGTATATTAGTAATGCACTTAGGGCCATGAATATTGCACTACCTCCACACATGCACCGACACGCCTGCAGTTCTTTTCCAGATGGATTGACAAGCTTACTTTGTTGATGTGCATGAGTAATATATATACAAGCTTACACACCTGCAGTGCATACACAAATATTAGAGCCTGGATCACACAACTACCCTATCCTTACACGTCTACTCTAACCCTCCTTTCCATACACCAATCATTTATCCCCACTCATAACTCCCATTTTTATGCTTCCATTCGTCTCCCTGCATAATACACTTCTTACCTTCCTTTTAACTCCCCCTTTCTTTCTGTTCCTCCTGGTCCTCGTCTCCCTCTTCAGTCTGCGTCCCATAGGGAGAGTGCCATCGAAAATTTGCACATCATTGTGATTAATGACTTTGATCTGTTTGCCCGGCTCCCTTTCCATCCCGCTTACACGCTCACTCCCTCACCCGCAATGTTTTCAGTGCAGCGGCTAACAGCCAAGTGACCTAAGCGTCTTCATTAGCTAAATCAAATCAAGAGTAATTCCGTTCTATTTAATTGATTTAAATTCTTTTACAGGGTCATAGTACACTTTGGAGGGAGAGGGATGTGAAATGTTTGCGGCCTAAAGAAATGAAGGGGTCATATGATTGCTTACTAGATTAGGACTTTATGAACTTCTTAACAACAAAACTTATCCTCCTGCATTGCATGAATGATGATCACTTCAGCTCTGAGTTGGATATCTAGGGCAATGCAGTGTTTTTTTTCCATTTGGCGCCAGATAGCATAGACTAGACAGCGCTTGTATACATTGTACTGTATTTCTAAATAAAGACTGGACACAGACGTTTGACAGCTAATCCTCTTGTGGCACAAATGAACACACAATGCGTATTTGTTTATTTGCCAAAATAAAAGCTCTGTCTGTGTAAATACTGCATTCACAGTAGCACAGCTACAGTACGTACTCACCCCGTTTATGAAAAACCTGATTAAGATACCGAGGCCAAGGCAATAATAGGAGGGATTTACCACTAGCAGCTCGGATAATGAGGCGGCTATACATTTTTCTCCAGTCATTGTGAGCTCCTGTGGGCTGTGTAAGCGTACTTTTCATGAAAATAGTGGGAATATTGTATTTACTCAGGTACAGCAATATTTATGAGTGCCGATATGGAGACGGATATAAACAGCTTATCCCTACCCGGATGTGCACCATTATCTGGAGTACACTGTGCATGAAGACGAACTCATTATGTATGTGTGAGTGAGACTGTGTGATAATCTCACCGTGTACAGGCAGTCCTGACAGCATCCATGACCTGATTACAATTAACATTTAAAAACACTACAGTTTGTGTGGGTCGACTAACACGATCGCCTCTCCCGCTCCCACCATAAGGTTCTGCGAGGTGGCCAAGGAGAACGGCATGGACATCTTCCGTGTCTTCGATTCTCTGAACTACCTGCCTAACATGGTGCTGGGTATGGAGGCTGCTGGAGCAGCAGGTGGCGTAGTTGAAGCTGCCATCTCCTACACAGGTGACGTGTCTGACCCAATGAGGCAGAAGTACTCTCTGGAATACTATGTCAAACTGGCAGATGAGCTTGTCAAAGCTGGAACTCACATCCTATCTATCAAGGTAAGTAAATAAAAAAAAGACCTGGGAGCGGTTTAGTGCTACTCAACTTTGGCAGCTGCACAGGCCATCTTTTCCTTCCCTCTGGAAAATCTAAAGTTTTTGGCACTTGCTTTGCTCCTGTGTGGAAATCCTTGCCAGTTTTATGAAGGCTTTCATCTTCAGATGCACACATGCTCTCTTCTTACACCAGCAGTTGTATGTGTAAGTTCTGTACATCATGATTGGAGCTTAAACTACAAACTAAACCTTGTCTAGCTGTATAACATGGGTGGTGTACAGTTCAACTAGCACTTGAATGCAAATATCTTTTGTGTTGATGGTAAAGCTCCTTTGGCTTGACTAATTCGAGAACTTGAAAACTGACCAATATTTCATCATGTGAGCAAACTGTAATATTCTGCATCTACAGTACTGATCTTTTTCTGATGCTGTTACATTTGGTGCCATTAGTATGGAAATTAATGTTTAATATCCAGCCATCAATAACCAGTGTCCACGGCATACACACCTCGCACATGGATTTAAAGTGACACATTGAGTTACTCTCACAAGTGAACTGTTGAACGCAGCTGAAGGTTTTCAGCTTGCTTCAATTAAATTAACTTGTATATTTGAGCTTCTTATCTAAATGAATAGACTGATAATGCTCACAATTAATTAATTTCTTCATTCAGGCATGACCGAATATTTTTAAACGTGAAATGATAAACTCGCACTCTGCCACAGTGTGCACCATCACACGCAGCTGTGACAATCTCATAAAAAGCTGGCAGAGCTAATGAGGTTAACTTTTAAAGGAGGAAACCGGCATGTATAATAATTTCTTGAAGTGCAATGATCATCAAAGGGAGCACAACTAAACATCTAAGCTCTGCCTGCGATTTGTATTAATATCAGTTATAATTTACACTTCATAATGAGTGTAGAAAATGTGACTCTTCGTTCTGTTGTGCTAATGAGTGCGTTGCATGTATTCCTCAGACCTATAACCTTTCTCCCCTCCATCTCCCACCAGGATATGGCTGGCCTGCTGAAGCCAGAAGCCAGTAAGCTTCTGATCAGCGCTCTGAGGGACCGCTTCCCAGACGTACCCATCCATGTGCACACGCACGACACAGCTGGAGCTGGTGTTGCTGCCATGCTGGCCTGCGCTGAAGCTGGTGCTGATGTAGTTGATGTGGCGGTACGTATTTAACATGTTTCTTCTATGAGACTTAATAAAGTGGGACTTCTCCATAACTTTGATTTAAAATTGATATCAGGGTCATTATAGGATGCTTGCCATATGGCGAGTGCTAACTGCTATTCGACAAATAATGAGAAAATAATTATTTCAGTCTACACGCCAGTTATCCTCACAACATGAACAAACATTAATTTTCTACCAGTTCCTGCAGTTTGCATTATGAAATGTCACTGAAATTAAGATGGAACTGTTGCTGAAGCCAGGATAATTTTCCTTGCTGCGATCACTGACGCATGCTGCCAGCATGGGCAGATTCATTATAACAATTGGCTACTATTTGCTGTTTGTGCTGTTCAGTTCTTTGTAACACCGTATGCAACAACTGATTGCCCACCATGGATCGGTTAAACGCCCACTCAGCATTTGTATTCATTGGTTTATCTGTCAATTGCAATAAAGTGTGCTAAAATTACTTTTTCTTTGTGCTTTCATCAGGCATAACGTTTTGACCACTGATAGGGGAAGTGAATAAATCTGATTATCTCTTCATTACGGCCACTGTAGGTGGATGGAATATATTACAGAACAAGTGAACATTTTTTCCTCTAAGTTGATGTTAGAAGCATAAAAAATGGACAAGCATAAGGAGTTGATTGAGTTTGACAAGGACTGAAGTGTGATGGCTAGACTGGGTGTTGACTCGGTCAGAGCATCTCCAAAACTGCAGCTCTTGTGGGATGGTCCCGGTCTGCAGTTGTTAGTATCTATCAGAAAGGAAGCAACTGTGGTGACGGGCGGTCAAGGCTTAGTGATGCACGTGGGGATTGGCCCATGTGGTTCGATCCAACAGATGAGCTCAAAGTGCTGAAGAAGTTAATGTTGGTTCTGATAGAAATGTAGAATACAACATGAGCAGAGGAGCATCAGTACTGTACCATGGAGCAATGAAACGGTTTGGTTTAATGACTCGCGTTTTCTTTTACATCACATGGATGGACCCGGTGCTTGTGTCACTTACATGGGGAACACCTGACACCAGGATAGACTATGGGAAGAAGTCAAGCTGGCAGTGTGATGCTTCAGGCAATATTCACATGGAAAACTTTTGGTCCAGCCATTCATTATGGATCTTACTTTGATACATGCAACCTAGCTAAGTGTTGCTGTAGGCATGTACACCCTGATGGCTGAGGCTAATGTGCACTGCTGCAAAGCAAAAAATGGTTCGGCAACAGTTTGAGGAGTACAACAGAGTTTGAGGCGTTGACTTGGCCTCCAAATTCTCAAGATCTCAGTCCAGTCGAGCATCTGTGGGATGTGCTGGACAAACTAGTCCAATCCATAGAGGCTTGACAGCTTACACGACCACAGCACACCTTCAGAGGTCCAGTGGAGTCTGTGCCTCAACAGCTCAGGGCTGTTTTGGCAGCAAAACTGGGGTCAATACAATATTGGTCAGGTGGCCATAACGCTGCCTGGTCAGTGTAATTAGCTGAAGACTTTGGGAAGGACTACATGTACAGGCGATCTACAAAGGTCATGAATTAGGTTTTCGGTCAAACAGTATTCATATTGATTGTTTCTCTCTAGGTTGACTCCATGGCTGGGATGACCTCCCAGCCCAGCATGGGAGCCATGGTTGCCTGCACCAAGGGGACCAAGCTTGACACTGGTATGTCACACACTCATTAGCCTCTCAGGTCAGTTGTTTAAAAAAAAATAAAGTCATATAAAGAATTACAATTATTTTTGGCCAAAGGAGCACTAGTAAGTATTGTGATGAGTAACTAAATGTTTAAAACTACACCTGCAGCTTGGAATTGTTAATGAGATCAAGCTCAGAATACATTTTTGAGTGTCCTGCTTCAGAGGAGGAAAGGCATTGATCAACAAATCGATGCATGAGTCAAAGTCAGGCAGACCTGTGTGTTCTGCTCAGTGATAATGTACAGTACACAGTCGATTGTTAGAGGGCGATGTAAAGAAAAGGAGACAGCAAATAGAAGGAAACCACTGTGGTCAATAAAAAACTCCTCCTCTGATCCATAAGATAAATGGTTCACATGGTTTCATAAACAATATCAATATCAATATTTCATAAGTTTGCTAAAAGTTGAAACCTGATGTGCAGCACAAGCACATCAGGAGCATCCTTGGAGCGTTTCAAGGGTTTAAGGTTCTCTGAAAATGTCTTAATGTCACACTTAGTGACTGATTTGCTTTCCCAAACAGCATCGTACCAGATATCTTGTTGTTGGCCTTTGTATTGTGCATTATGTTATATTCTCCCACACCTCTGATCAGCGACTGGGCTCGGTGACCTCCCACAGCGAGGGCAGCAGAAAAGATGTGTTAGCGCACTCAGTCGTAAAACTTCTGTTTAAAAATTGAAGGGAAACGAATCGGGTTAAAGGAATTAAAAGTGATGTGGAGTTTGCTGCTCAGTTATGTGGAGTAATGCTGTTGGGAATACTGACTCAGCTCTGCTAACCAGATGTGATAGCTCATTTCCATTACTCAGAACCTTAAAATGCCCAGCTAATTTTGTTTACATGATATTCATACTGCACACTGTCAGCTGTCCTTAACATAAGAAGTTTGGCACTGTAGGGTAAATTATTGGCGATTATGTTTTAAATAGACTGGCGTAGTCGCCCTGATATTCTGTGACACACTATTTTCTATCGCCTGTTTTTTGCCGTGTGGTGATTGTCCTTAGTTTTATCATTGATCGCTTGGCATAGACTCTTATGTAGCCCCATTGCAGTTATCCTCAAGCACAGACTCCTCAGTCTGTGGTGATACACACATGTGCATCCCTGCTTTGCATATTTATTGGTGTATTCTCAGACGTGGTCTGAAGAGGGTTCTGCAGTTCCTGTCATGAATAAAATCACTTTTTGTTAAACTGATGCAGAATCTAGCAAGCCTTAGTTTGTTTTACATGGTTACATCAGTGCTTAACATTTAAAGTAATTAACCCGTACATGAGAAAAATCCCACCTTAAACTGTTAGTTTAGAAAATGTATTAGACCATATCATAAAACCATGAAAGCATAAATATAGAAAAATAGTTTAAAACTTAAAAACATATTATTTATTAGGGCAATAACAGGCTTGGTTCACATTTTTACACCCAAACTCGAGTCGGCACGCTGGACCTTAATCAAGCATAACATTTACTAAAGCACATTTTTCTTATTTTTCTATTGAGAAATGCAAGTAAATGACTGTCACTTGGCATCTTAATCAGAAGTAGTAATGTGCTTTTTCCATTTTTTCCATTTTAGAAATTTCATAGAAGAGGAAGTGATTTTTGTTCATAAAGCAACGTAGTAGCAGAGCCATTTGGACGTGCTGTGTTCGCAGCATAATGTGTGGCTTGAGCCATGAAGGAAAATCTGTTTGCATCGTTGCTGCTCACTCAGTACTCATTTAACCCACAGCTGGATGCAACAGGTTCTTGGACTCGAGTAGGAAACATTGTAGAGCACGACATAAATGTTTCAGTGAAAGAAATTTTGTTGCAGTCCGGTTTAATGACACAATATCAATTTGTGAGCATAAAGTACCAAAAAAATGGGAACAGAAAGACAAGGTCATTACTCAAAAGCCAGAATTTTTCAAGTCTCTCAGGTTATTCATGGAATTTCAATTTGCAGACTGTCTCACACACATTTGTGCATACTTGTGCTCTATCCTGTATCCTGGGGTGACCCTGGTAAATGCATTATGCATACAGCTCCCTCTCACATCCAGCTTCTTTTATACCTGTCATCTTGGCCTCGTGTCTTCTTTTCATCACCGCGTGATTTTTGTGCCTCTCTCCCTTTCCCTCTCTGTTTGCCCATCTTACTACATTTGTAATCAAGAAAAGCACTGTCTGACACTTCCATACCTCACTGACCCTAGTCTGTTTACTGCTTCTCTCCCAGCTTTCTTCCATCTCTCTTTCAAAGCAATAATCAGTGCAGTGTAGTGTGCGCTGCCTATTCGATCTCCCACCCTCTCTCTGCTCTTATGCCTTTTCCTATTACTCCCCCTGCTTTTACATTGTCTTCCCTCGTCATCCTCCTCTTCCTTCTTTCTCAATCTGCGACAAACCAATTAACTGCACTTTCCATGCCTCCAACTCCCCCTCTGCTTGTCCTTTCCCTTTGTCTCCCTCAAAATCTCTCTTGGTATCTCCTTCTCCCAGAGAAATGGCAAAGCATTGGCTCTGTGGTTAATTTGTTTGTCTTCATGCTGTCTCTTTGTTTATGCAGTAAGCCGTGACGTGCGTACATACCCATGCGTTTTAAAAGTCATACATATTCACACATAGTTAT
This sequence comes from Maylandia zebra, assembly GCF_041146795.1. Lineage (NCBI taxonomy): Eukaryota > Metazoa > Chordata > Actinopteri > Cichliformes > Cichlidae > Maylandia > Maylandia zebra. The sequence goes on along the minus strand of NC_135169.1, from coordinate 42,952,293 downwards.
GCAGCTGAATGATGACACATATTAAAATAGTCCTCATGTTTATTTGACACTGCATTTACTGCCTTCTCTTGTGCATCATGCTTGGATTTAATTGATAAAATATTTAGTAACAAATGACAGACGCTCTGCTCAGAGGTTATACGTTAACTGTGTAGACGGTCAAACCCTACACACTCACAGCTGAACCCAGACAAACGTTTGAGCAGAGGCATTAAATGTATCCAACCTGTTACATCTACCCTTGTATTTGGGTTTTTTCTCCCACAATGTTATTGTGTCTTCGTCTCATCAGCCTCTGGTGTGTGCGTGCTACAACTGTATATGTGTGTCAGTCTACAAAACGTGTGTATAGATTAATGAAAGCAGAAGTATGCGTCTGTCTGTTTGTATCCTCTGTTAGTGATTTTGTGCTGCTAATGAGCTGAATATTGATGGCAGTTCGTCACTACCAAGCAGCCATCTGTGTGAGTGATCTATGGACATGTGTGTTCCCATGGGTGCCTAAAAGGGGGGAACAAGTGAAGCAAACGAATCCACACTATTCAATTATGGAAAAAGCTTGTCCTATCATCCTTTGTGTTCTAATTATAGATTTATCGTCATACGGTTGCGTGTGTGTCGGATTTATTTACAAGGATCTGTGTACAAAAGGAGCAAGGGGTGAGCAGATGAAGATTTGTGTCTGATTCTCAGTTTACTATTGAATAAAATTAATTGCAAAGTTAATCTTAGATTGAATGTTTATTATTTCAGACTAATTCAAAGTCATTTAGACTTTCAGACCATTTTTTTCCTTAATTGTCTTTAGAGTACCAGGGGCATTAGTTTGATCATACGGCAGCTGAAGCTGGTTGTTTGCTTGCTATTGAAGTCGCAGGCTGGCTTGAGTTAGAGCACCTCTCTCCAGGTTAGGCAGTCATCATTGGGACTTTTACTGGGAATGAAGCACATCTGCAGATTTCAATTTGTAGGGGTCTTTTAGACAGTCTGGCTGGAGTCGACTGAGCAGGTTCTGCAGGACAGAGCCAGATGATGTTGGCACACAGCAGGAAGCAGCTGCTGCTGCTGTTGATTTAGACTCTGAATTGTTTTATTTGAACTACACCAGGCTTCAGAAATGTAACTTATTCCAAAATACACAAAAGATTTAGGTGCCGCATTAAGCAAAAATTAAACTAGATGAAGAAATCTTGATTAACTTAAACCTGGTAAGTCCAAATAAAGTCAATTGTGTGAATAAAATGCTTTAAAGTAGTTGAAGAAAAATGGTATTACTATGGGAAGAAGGCAAGCTGGCTAAAGTATTAACAGTAAAAGCGAGAGAGTGCGAAGTAGGAGCTAAGATAACAAAAGAATAATATGATATAAGAGAGGGAGCAAGTCGGTCGTGATCAATTGTTTTATCACACCGGTCTGGTTGAAGTGTGTTTCAAATCAAATCAAATCAAATCACTTTTATTGTCACATCACATGTGCAGGCACACTGGCACAGCACATGCGAGTGAAATTCTTGTGTGCGAGCCCCACAAGCAACAGAGATGTGCAAACACAACAACACAAACGAGCAAAATACAAGAATGGCCAACCTGAAACTAATAAATATATGTACAATATATAATAGTGTATGCATTTCTGGATGTGTATACTAAATATTTTCCTGTGTGTGTGTGTGTGTGTGTGTGTGTATACACATTTTTACAAATTAAATAGTAAAAAAAAAAAATAAAAAATAATAATAATAATAAAATATATAAAATATACAGAGTTGAATATGTGCAAAACAAGTGGCATTTATATACAGTGTGGAGTGCATAATGTTGAAGTTCCAGTAGTGAAGCTGAGGTGTCTATGACGTGTTCAGCAGTCTGATGGCCTGAATGAAAAAGCTGTCTCTCAGTCTGCTGGTACGGGACCGGATGCTGCAGAACCTCCTTCCTGATGGAAGTAGTCTGAACAGTTTATGGCTGGGGTGACTGGAGTCCTTGATGATCCTCCCCGCTTTCCTCAGGCACCGCTTCCTGTAGATGTCTTGGAGGGAGGGAAGCTCACCTCCAATTATCCGTTCAGAGCACCGCACTACTCGCTGGAGAGCTTTGCAGTTGTAGGCGGTGCTGTTGCCGTACCAGGTGGTGATGCATCCAGTGAGGATGCTCTCAATGGCACAGTGATAGAAGGTCCTGAGGATGCGGGGGCTCATGCTGAATCTTTTCAGTCTCCTGAGAAAGAAGAGGCGCTGCTGCGCCTTCTTCACTGTTTTGTTTGTGTGTACTGACCACGTAAGATCCTCATCCAGGTGTACGCCAAGGAACCGGAAGCTGCTCACTCTCTCCACAGCAGCGCCGTTGATGGTGATGGGGGTGTGTACTTCTCTGCACCTCCGGAAGTCCACTATCAACTCCTTTGTCTTTGCGACGTTGAGGGTGAGATGGTTGTCTTGACACCAGTGGGTCAGGGCGCTGACCTCCTCCCTGTAAGCTGTCTCATCACCGTTGGTGATAAGACCCACCACTGTAGTGTCGTCCGCAAACTTCACAATGATGTTGGAGCTGTTAGTGGCTGTGCAGTCGTAGGTGTAGAGTGAGTACAGGAGAGGGCTCAGTACACACCCCTGTGGAGCACCAGTGTTCAGTGTGATGGGGGATGAGGTGATGCTGCCCAGTCTGACCACCTGGCGTCTGTCAGACAGGAAGCTAAGGTTCCAGCTGCAGAGGGAGCTGCTCAGTCCTAGATCCTGCAGTTTCCTGTCCAGCTTCGAGGGAACGATGGTATTGAATGCTGAGCTGTAATCTACAAACAGCATCCTCACATACGTGTCTCTCTTCTCCAGGTGTGACAGGGCAGTGTGTAGTGTCAGGGCTATGGCATCATCAGTGGACCTGTTGTGGCGGTATGCAAACTGTAGAGGGTCCAGTGAGTTGGGTAGTGCAGAGCAGATGAAGTCCCTGACCAGCTTCTCGAAGCATTTGCTTACGATGGGGGTCAGGGCTACAGGTCGCCAGTCGTTCAATGAGGAGATGGTGGAGGATTTGGGTACAGGGACGACGGTGGCCATTTTGAAGCAGGCTGGGACTACAGACAGAGAGAGGGAAAGGTTGAAGATGTGCGTGAACACTCCAGCCAGCTGAGCCGCGCATGACCTGAGGACGCGGCCGGGAATCCCGTCCGGACCAGGGGTTTTGCACCGTTGTTGGACTTGACACCCTGAATCCTTTCAGAAATATCTTTTTTTTTCTATTATTAGTTTAATTCTGTTTAGAATAAACCACAGTGTTGACCAAAGAAACTGAAAGGCCAGTGACATAGTGTAATTCAGTCATTGTGTTACTTACTGACTGAATAATGTGTCATGCAATGTGTCATGTGTTCAGCTGTGGCTCGCCAGTCGGCCTTGTTAGACCATTTAATAATTTGTGAGCTCCTGTTCCTTACAAATAAATATAGAGGGACAACAGAAGAGCAATCAAATCATCATAGTTTTGTCAATGTGGAAATGAGTTTCCTCAGATATGGCAGACCGTTGTCCTTTTTTTGCACACAGCTTCGGTTTATCTTATTCCAAGATTATAAGACTGAACACCTTCCGCAGTCTTTCACTTAATGGACATGACCTCTTGTGCATGAGTAAATTTTTTAAAGTCGCTGATGATATGTTTTGTTTTGGATATGTTTAATTAAAGACGGGACTCATCACACCATTTATTAAAACCATCAAGGACTGGGCCATGGGTGGTCTCGTTATCCTGAAGCTGTCTAACAATAACAGTCATGTGCATACTTTTAAAAGGGTCCCGTTTTCATACCTTTTAGGCAAGCAAATGGTTACAGATGCCAAATTAACCGCTTTTATAGGAAAATTAGCGTTTTCTTCAGTAAAGTAAATGCAGGTTTATGGCAGCGGGGTGAGAGAGAGGGGTGTGTGAGAGTGAGACAAAGACGTGTAGAAGATCTTCAAAACATCTCCAGAGTTGTTGAAGATGTTTTCAAGAACTGTAGAAATGACACACAAGATTCTCTTATATTGAATGGTTCATTCTCGTTGAATATGACGCCACTAAGATGTTCTTAGTTCTTTAAATGTCTTGCAACAAACGGTGTCATTGTTCAACTCTTACTGCAGATTATCTTCATCCCCCCAAATTCCACTGAGACTCGGATTCGGCGTGTGTAAACCTGTCCACTTGCTGACACTTTAAATGAAATGTTAGCTTGTAAGATGATGTTTTGACCTTTCATTATCTCCTTATTTCAGCTTATAACTCAGTCACATATCATTTGTTTATTTTTAAACAATATCAAGTGTCACACCGTGTTTGGGAATTAATTCAAACCAGTTTAAAAAATCGTTTTCAATCACTATTTGAGTTGATTAAGTCAAAGCCTTAGCAGTCAAACATCATTCTTTGGCGGTCACAGTCTGTTAATCCCCTGCAGTGTGACAGAAGTGAGAAATGTGCCATTTAGCATAATTGCAATTAAGATTTGGAAAAAGAGCAGACGGGCTAACACGTGCATTAACTTGCTTGGTGTAGAGTGGCCTACCAGACTTTAGGTTAGCTGAGATTACAATTCTACTGTTGGTTAAATACTAAACCAGTTAAATCAGTGTTAGCTGAGTTTGCTCACTGAGTCTTATTTAATAAAACATGATGTTAATTATGTGCATTGTGGTTACATTCATGTCAGAAGTTATGATAAAGGAGGTTATGTTTTGGGGTCATAGCCCTTACCCATGACCTCCGGTTCCAAAAAGCTAAGAGCTCAGGGACCCCCTCTCTTCTCACGCCCAGATCTCACACTGACAGGAAGTGATTGAATTACCATGGTTACAGGGCATTCCTCTTTGATGTATCCACCGTTTTAAATCGGTGGACTTAAAATTAGGTGGTTTAAAGTTGCAAATGTCTCTTTGTCCATCAGCTAAAAGCCCCCACACATATAAAGTTGAGTGTGGCGGCTCAGCTGCAGCTGATTTTAGGGAGGAGCTAAAGATTCGCCCACGGTGACCTTTGAATCACACTCAGCTGCCGAACATGCCCCCACACTGTATTAATCCAAACTATAATTTCACAACGGAAGCATAAATGAAAGATTAAAAATAAGTGTTCACAAACAGAGAAGAAAATGGACCCAATTACTGCCTGACTTGGCAGACGGTTGAATTTGAGGAGCAACAACATGCACATTAATATCACATTAATTTCACAGTAGCTCCATTTACCCGCCAAGATCAGTGGAGGCACGCAAACACTTTGGAGTATGTACTCCTTCAATCTAAAAAGTACAAGCTTGTCTCTGTTATTGAAGTAATAAGTTTGGCTCGTTAATATGGCTGATTTTTGTCATCATTAGCCAAAAGCTCAGTGTACTGCCATTTCTGTCATGGTATTAAAGCAGTTGCAAGGTAAGCTGCTTTAACACACCTTAAGTGGCAGCAACAAATGCTGTTTTAGTTTTTTTTTTAAAGATCTCAAAATATCCGAGGGATTTAACAAGCAGCTTTGATGTAGCAAAGACTAGATTAAAATACAGAGTGACTTTTCCAGCATGCTTACAGGCTCAGAGTACAATTTACACAATAGGTAAACTAGATATTATCCTGTAATACACCTTCCAGAAGACATGAGCTGCTGCTTGTGCTGCAGACTAGTTTGTTGAAAGTACATTGTAAAAACTACAGGCTGATACTGTGTTATTGATAGAGGAGGGAAAGAGACTACATAGAAACCTACCAAGCAGGCACATCTCCTCTTCACACGATGTTCTCTATTTGATGGTACTCTGCTGTATGTGATGCAGACAGCTGAGAGTAGGAATCGGCACACTGTGGTGTCATTGGAGATGTATTCAAACATACCTGATTGGTGTGTGTTAACAACAGTTTAGCACACTGCTCAGTTTAACATGCTGCTTATTTTTTTTGCATTAGCATCAGCATCATAAGCCCACAATTGACTAGTTGGCACAGTGCGCATGTTGTCAATATGACTAATTCAGATAAATGGCAGGCTCCCATGGCTTCACTAACGGTTCATCTGTATTTATAGACCGTATCACAATGTAAGCTAAATCTGGTGATTGCTACTTTACATGAAGACAACAGTATTGTCGTTTAATGCTGAATGCATTTAATCCCATCAGCCAATTCATATGCTGTGCTATTACTGGGTTGGACGTGATCACACAGATTTGTCAGCGATATATATTCATGATGGGAATCTCCTGTTCCAGCACATCTTAAAGGTGCTCTGAGATCTATGACTCTGGAGGCTATTTGAGAGTATTGTGACAATCCACCGTATCCTGCTAAAAGGAGTCATCAGGAGATGGTCAGTAGCAATGCTCGGGTAGGCTGTGGCATTTAAAAAGATCATCCATTGCTTTTCATATCTTCTGTTTGGTGACTCTGCTGAGAATTGTAGCCTCTGTTTCCTATACTGAGCTGATACAAGTTTCTGTTGCCGTAGCCCATCTGCTTTGAGGTTCAACATGTTGTGCACTCGGAGATGCCCTTCTACATACCTCGGTTATAACAAGTGGTTATTTGAGTTTGTTTCCTTCCTATCAGCTCAAAGCAGTCTGGCCCTTCTCCTGACCTCTGCCATCAACAAAACATTTTCACCCAGAGAACTGCTGCTTGCCGGATATTTGCTTTTTTTCCAGACAGTTCTGTGTAAACCCTAGAAAAAGGTGATAGTTTGACAAAATTTCAGTAGAAATCCAGTTTGTGAAATGCTCACATCAGTCTGACACCAACAACCATAGCACATTCAAAGTCGCTGAACTCACCTTGTTGCCATTCTGATGCTCCGTTTGAACTTTGACACTTTGGTCTGAGTGCATTTAAGTGCTGCCTTGTGATCTGCTGATTAGATATTTGCATTAACATATAGTTTAACAGGTTTAGACGGGGCAGGCGAGTGTAAGTAACCCCTAAGATTACAAACTCAAATTTCTGCTCAGGGTCTCTATCTCTAGTGACATGCTTTAGTTTTCTATATTAAAAGACCTCAAACATCAAAATATCTTTGCTTTTGTTTTTGCCCCATGTGACATTTAAGTGTAAAGTAATTTTCAGTTCAAGTCACATAACTGTGTGCACTGAGCACAGATTTGATGTCAGTTTATTGTCCTGTTTTGCAGGCATCGCTCTGGAGAAGGTGTTTGACTACAGTGAATACTGGGAAGTAGCCAGAGGCTTGTATGCTCCGTTTGATTGCACTGCCACCATGAAATCTGGCAATGCCGACGTGTATGAGAATGAGATACCCGGGGGACAGTACACCAACCTTCACTTCCAGGTACAGTTAAATGCTGCTGTTTTGTTTTTGCCTGTCAGTGGATTATTTCGAGGCTAAAAACATTAGGTTACTGCATTGTACGAATCCAATTCTAAAATTTGCGACTGGTACGATGAACTGCGTTCACGCTGTGCCTGTTTTCTAATGCGCTGACACCTGAGGTCCCAAAGATCACGCGTATCCAGTACTGATTTTCAGCCCTTGCATTCTGTTGTCATTTACATTTTACACAGCGTCCCAGTGTTTTGTAACTGGGTTTGTATCTGGTTAACTTAAAATGGAGAAACAGGTTCTCTGTGTCTATTAGCTCAATAAAACATCATCTGTTTCAGTCACTGTTGTTAACATGGTTGTGCTTAAAGTTCAAAGCTCAGAAACTTGAGTAAAAGCTGCTTATTCCAGTGTTTGTGAATGCTGTGCCAAAATACAAGCAAGACTCTGCAGCGTTTGTGCTGTTAGAGTCACACTGAAAAATTTAAGAGATCATTTCAAAGTGATTTAAACCGCAGGACCGTCGCTGTAGAATTCTTCCCAAGTGTTCAGCTGCAGGACTGGCTTGTCCAGCATTCCTTGATTTTTCTCTTAAATTGGTTGTAATGAAAAGAAATGCTTACTCCGTTCATTGGTCTATTGCAGGCTCACAGTATGGGACTGGGCAACAAGTTCAAGGAGGTGAAGAAGGCCTACGCAGAGGCCAACAAACTACTTGGAGACCTTATTAAGGTGAGACATGGACACGGAGCGTCCCAGCTTGCTCTTTATTTTCATGAGCAAGCTTTAATTTAGTTTACCAGCACAACAAAGATGCATTTGGAGTCAGTGATGATAGTGGCCTCAACACCCAGCTGCAGTAACTGATGCCAGAAAGTCCTAATTTAACTTGGCAGATAAGAGTATATTAGAAAGTCCTTGATTTAGGAGCATCAGCTGTGTTGGTTTACATTATCTTCTTAAACAGAGCCGTATAAATGGGTTTGGGGAAATGACTAGAATGCACAAGGTCGGGCACATTTGCAGCGTTAATGATGTTTTACTTTGTAATATTATGTTTGACTTGGGTCACGTGAATTTCCTGCTGAAAGCACAATTAGAAATGAGTTTTCCATATTCTTTCATCAGCCTGGCTCTCACTGACTCAGTCTGCCAAGCCGCCCCTCTTTCCTGGCTTGGCTGAGCAAAACAATCCCAGATTAAGTTAGGTGCGTTCACTGTTCTGTGCAGTCTGAATTCACTTTCAGTGCAGCAGTATATTTGGCTTTCCTCAGCTCCCTTTTCCTCTGAGTAATTTTGTTGTGTGCCTAACTTTTTATAGCTTTGTCACTTCCCTTGCTAGACTTGCTTATCTTTTCCCGGCTAGTCTACATTAGGCTCATTTATCCTCTCATTAACCAGGTGGATTTAACGTAACTTCAGCCATCACTAATTGTAGTCACGGACAGGGAGCTCTGCTGGAACGCTGTCATTCTGTGCCTAGGCTGACCTCCTGCCTGCTTCTTGTTTATCTTTCATTAATTACTATGTTTTTCAAATTTCTTTTTCTCTCCCTGTAATTATTTTGTTCTTTCTTTTGCATTTTCTTTCATTATCGAGCCACCCTCTCACGTTCCTTCTGTTCTCCATTCCACATGCTGCTTTCTGCATTTATTCTCAGCCATCTCTTTATTTTGCTTTTTCTTACCTTAGACATGCTCCCATGGATTCCCCATTATTTTATCACCACCTTCTCTCTTTCTTTAGGTCTCTCAATTTTCCCTCTCTGGTCCCTTCTCCCTAATTTTCTCTCCCCCTTTATGTTTTCCTCATCAATCCCCTACCCCTCTGCCCATGCCTCTCTATCAATTCAATTAAGACTCTGTGGGCTTCACTGCACAAGCCAATGTTGGCTTAATGTGCCTATGGGCCCTGCTATGCTCTCCGTTGTATCCTGTTAGCTCGACAATGGCTGTGTCTCTCACACTGCTGGTTTGTCGATAAGGGAGAAGGAGTGCGCTTGTCAGATATAGACATGGAGTACACACACCACATACTGCACTGGCAGTAAGCAGTGCACCTAAAGTATATGCCCACACGCACCACGGCGAAGCCCATATCTTTGAAGTTTAGTGCCGTCAGTGAAGGATAAATGGGGATACTTTCCTCATTTTAATCAAGAACACAGCTCTAATTATTTCAGATTAAAAAACAAAGTTAAATGTCTAATCGTCTTCAAAGCATTTACATAAAAGTGATTTGCATTAAAGGGATTGTTTACTTCACAGAGTCTATTAATTCATGTTTTCTTGCAGTGGGTGTCATGTTCTGAATTAAGAAATCAAGATATTTGTACTGGATGTCTCAACTTACAAAACTGCATCATTACTTAAGCTCATGGGCCTCTCACTCAGTACCAGACAACATCAAACTCGACACGGGAATCTGGGAGATTTTCATAAAATGCTTATAAGCCTGACAGTTTCATAGCTTAATATTAATTCCAGATGTGCAGCTGAATATAATCATTACGTTGCTTGCTGAGTATCCTGTACCAGTTCTGTAAATCTGCCTTAATCCACAGACTTGATTTACAATTATAAACAGGTATAAAACTACCTCATTAGTTTTCCTTCGCATTAGTGACCATGAAGTTCAGAAAGATCAGATTGAATCTGTTAATGATCGTGGACCAGCCGTTCGTTTGCATGCAGAGCATTTGAACTATGACTATTTAATGACCCAAGCTACAATGACTCTACTAAATATGACACCTGCAGTAGGATTAGGATTGTGCTCTGTTTTCATGTATGTATCACATACAGTTTAATTAGGTTTAAAAGCATGCATGTGGTAAAATGTAGTGCTGGGAATGCTAAGCTGAAAAGAACCATTGATGATATGACCTTGAAACTGGTGAGCAGCTATAGAATAGAGACACAAGATTTGTTTCCCTTTTCCACAACACATCATGTACGCTGCGTGTTTTGGTTGATGTCAGTCTCCTTTGCCCTCCTGTCAGCCTACTGGTCACATAGTGCATAGTATATGTACAGTATCACTACTGAGCCGACAAACCTTGTCTGGAAGATAAGAAGGGCTCTTGTCTCGTTCTAAATCTACTCGTTACTGGTTGGAAGACTCGAGTGAGAAACCCCCACACACGAACAGATGGCTCCAGTGTTTGTGTCAGTGATATGAACTGAAAATGCACATAAAGCAACGAGCATTTCTAAAGTTAATTTTTATCTACGCAAATGTCAGCGCAACATGCATTGCAGCAAAAGTTGCTGGGTTAATTGGCAATGACTTGCATATTGCTTGAGCATAAGTTGTCAAACTCACCAGGGCCTCCCTTCCTCGATTTCCCTGCTTTTAACTTGTTTTGCTATCAACTTCCAGTCTCCTCCTCTCTCTCAGCTACATCTGTCTCAGAGCTTGTCGGTATAAAGAGGACAGCTTGTATATGCATTTGTGAGTGTGCTCTGTCTTCTTCCCTTACCCTGTCACTTTCCTCTTGCAATTACAAGCACGTATCCACTCACCTCCCCATCTCAAAACACACTCGGTCTCATACTTCGAGGTGGACCACCTCCTTGTATTGCCCGTGGGGCTGCAGATGTCTACTGCTCTTCTCTGTTTGCTTCTGTCTCTCCTCCCCTCGGTTAATCTGTCCATCCCTTTATTTCTCCCTCTTAGTCTTCCTGCCTCACTCTTCATCACCCCATCTGCAGTCTCTCCCCACTCTCACTCTCCAGTTTCATTTGGTCTCATCTCCTCCATCACCGCCTCCCATCTTCCCTCATTTCGATTACTTCCTTCATGTATCTCTAATCTTTCTATCGTTCCTCCCCTCCCCCTCTTCTCTAAGCCTCTCGTTATCGCTCCTCTCTCGTCTCCTCCCCTCGTGACAGGTACCATTCTTCACTCTGCTCCTAGCTTGGCTGGCTGGGCAGGGCGTGTATGTGTTTTCGTTACATTTGCCTTCTCCCTGAAACAGTCGCGCACACACTGATCTGGATGATATAATCCTACGCTCTTTAGGGCAGTTCAGGTTTGGATAGTTGCATTTCGAGCAAAGTACACAGATGCACACACAAAATCCACCGGCATGCCGCACACTCAAACGTGCCATTGTGCCACATTTCTGCTGCCAGGGGTGCGAAGTCACGCAGGACCACTTAGTGAGGACTGCACATTAGTTGAAGAGAAAGATGGACAGAGGGTGGAAGAGCAGTGTGAGAGAAAAGGAAGACGGAGGTGGTGGGAACAGAAAGAGCCGCTGGAGGTGGGTGAGGGTGGAACAGGGCTCGTGTCTCAGATGTGATAATGAGAGCTTTAATTTGGATTAATCGGCATTAATTCCTGATAAAAAGCATTTATGGGAGAGAGGCAGAAATGACAGGAGCTAATTTAATCTCCCTATTCAGTCTCCAAAGTAGCTTTGGGTAACAGAATGTAAAATATGTCCAGTGTAAATTATTTAGCACTGTATCTATACAACGGTAAACATGTGCGTAGATGTTTATTTTTATGTTCAGCCTTGCCAAAGTGTGACTCGATGAATGGCAATGTCAGTAAGTGGGTCAGTTTCTCTGCCATCTCAGCTACTGAAAGGATCAACATGAACATTTACAGAGAAACTTCTGCTCCCCAGGACAAAGACTGTTAGTTTTTTCCTTTTTCTGTTTTAGTGACGCTCTGAAATTGAACGCAGGACCTTCAATTGATCAGATTTCTCTCTGCGCGTCTCAACATTTCAGAGCAGATTGTTACAAATTTTATATCCAATCTGGTCCCAGTATGTCTTTCCCAGAGGGAATCCAGCGACTCTCCTCAAGGTTTCTGGCTGAATAAGATGTAGATGTAACACGGTGCACTGTCAACCTTTTAGCGGGGCTTAACACCCGGTTTCTTGGTCTTGTCAGGGGGAAAAGATAACAGCAGGCGTTTTCTACTGCAGTGCATTTTGTTCAGAGGCTCAAGAAGCTGATTACTTATGTCAGTCCAGTCAAAAGCTAAACTCCCCTCTAAAGTAGTGGCATAAAGACACCATCTTATCAGTAAGACGGAGAGTGATCAGCAGCCAAGAGTCTGAGCTCGGCTTCGCGCAGGAACAGAGGAAATCAGATTTTTCTAACCCGACCACAATGTGATTTTCCTCACTCCTCGTCTAAAAATATAGGAAAGCTCACACATCATATATAGCTCATACACCGCTGAAAATATGATTTCTCTTTTTCCCCGTGTGTGAGGCATCCGGAGAGAGTTGGAGGTGGGTGATTCATCAACAGAGATTGATAATGAGAGTAACACTCGTGATGTTACTGTGGATCAAGCAAAAAGAAATATTTGGCAGACGGACTAGAAAGAAGAGGGATGGGAACGGGACCAAGTTGATTCATGAAGAGTAAAAATCCAACATGTTGGCTTTTAGTGTAAAGACAAAGGTCAAGATAGTGAGTGAGGGATGAAGTAAGAAGGCTGTTCTGTGAAGATGGGTAATAAAGATGGAAAGATGTAACACCTGTGCAGTGAAAGGAGGAGAAACATGAACTCCAGACGCAGAGAAAACTAAGCAACATTGAGCTTTGCTGTGTTTTGATCGATTTTAAGTAACTCAGCAGTATGCTTTTGTTTGACATCTCCACAGTTTGTATTAACAACCGGCTCAAATCTGTCAAGGTTTTTTGCAGTCGTTCATTGTGTAAAAGCAGGGTGTCATTATAGCCTCTACTCACAAACCCCGTCAACCTGAACTACAGGTGTTGTAGCCGACAATGCTGAAGGGAGATGCATTTCTTCTATCTTGTTTCTTGTCTCGCTGCGTAATCACTTGCACTTGTCCTTTGAACATAGTCCAAATGGTTTTGGACTTTAGAAGGCATCCTGGGGCTGTTCTTGACACTTTGCTTCTGATTGCACAGAAACAAGTTTCAAAAGAACTGATCTGATCGTGTTGATGTTTGTTAAAATGCAGTTGCACAGTGGGAGGAACCGTTTGAGACACTTTCATTATTTTTGTCACTTAAGTATTGTTTTTTTTAACCAAAGATGTTATAATGCTGTATCAGGATTTGCTCTGTTGATCTGACAGTGTAGCTTAAATCGTTTATACTGTTGCTTCCACTGATGGCGTTTTCTATTTTTACAGCAGCTTGACATGAAAAAAGTCAGTATTGCTATGTCTAAACACAAAAAGCGCTTACACACATTCTCGTTTTGCAATCTTAGTGAGGACATCTAGTTCACATAATGCTGCTTACCTTACCCCTAACCATCAAAAATGAATGCCTAACCATAACTTAATTGTAACCCTGGCATTAAAACCACATTTTGAACCTGAAAATGCCTTCAAACTCGTGAGGACTGGTGTGCATGTCCTCTCTTGGTCCCCACAAGTATAGTAGAATGCCAGTTTCTGGTCCTCACAAAGATGCCTAAACAGGAACACACACACACACGGGGCTGTAGTTGTTGAAAGACTGAAGTGATCCCACGAGCTCAGATAGCCTAACAAGCACCCAAATCCCAGGAGGTTGTAGTAATCCCAGAGGGATGTGTGTGCTTTATTTCTTCCTCACAATAATTTGGTGTCGCTTCTTTGAGAAATAGGTGTCAAGGTCTTTGTTTGGGGATTCCTCAGGGAATGTCAGCTTAATCTATATTTGTTCATCCATTTTCTCTCCTTGCTCTCTCTCCTTTTGAGTGCTCTAATTGCCTTGGAAATAGACTTTGTGTAAAACGTGGACCCGCTTCCTGCATGCGCTGCTCCTTCAGCTGTCAGTTCTTACATTTACAGACGATGCATCGGGGTTGAAAACAACCCCAAAAACCAAAATGTGAAAATGGTTTTTAAATTTAGAAGAGGTTAAATCTGGAAGGTGAAACTAACAGCATCTTTTCTGTTTTATTCCCCCTTGGCTCTCTCTTTCTAACAGATAATAAAATGTTAAGGACTGAGTACAAACCGTAGTGTTTGTTTATGAGATTGGAAGTTGGTGGGTCATATTAATTCTCACTTTAATGGTCCAAGCACCAGATGGAAGTCAACAGGAAAGCCTTAAATTTGCGTCTCCAATCATTACAATAAGAGTAATGTGTGCAACTGATATTTGCACCAGTGTCCTGTTCAGTCTGAAGTGACTCTACCTATCACCATTATGCTAATAGGGATCGCTATTACCATAATGATATGCCATTATAAATAATGAAAGAGTGAATACGTGTGATTTTAATGAATGTTTTCTGGACCCTTTTTTCTTCCCTCCTCGTTTTCAGGTTCATTCTGTTTTCACGGAGCAGACCAAATCAGATGATTAAAGAGGCTGTGTCGATGTAAACATCTTTTCATTTCCCTTCCTCCGGGTCTCTCTGTGCTTAATCTTTGTAGACAGCATCTTCATTAAAACAAACACTCTGTGACCACTTCTCTTTTGCTGAAATCACCGCGGATGTGCAGAAATACCTGTGCTCTGCAAACGGGAGGACTTGGCGTGGAAGAATGCTGTAGCCTGACAGACAAACTGCAGCAACTTCTACTCTAACATTACCCAACTAAAAACATGCTCGATTTTCTCTTAATACTTTATTTTTTCCTCTATAAATATGTGGAGATATATATATATATATATATATATATATATATATATATATATATATATATATATATATATATATATATATATATATATATATATATATATTTTTTTTTTTTTTTTTTTTTTTTTTTTTTTTTTTTTTTTTTTTTCTGTCAGCTTAAAGGCCACAGTGAATAACAGCGGCTCTCCTTGTCCTAAGCAAACTGTGATAAGTATCCAACTGAAGGGTACATCAGGCTAATAGTAACTTTCTTTATCCAGAAATGGGTTTAACACTCCCAAAGTGCTCAGACTTTTTTCCTCTTTGCTAGGTGACTCCTTCCTCAAAGATCGTGGGTGACCTGGCCCAGTTCATGGTGCAGAACAACCTGACCAGAGCAGAGGTGGAGGAGAGAGCAGACGAGTTGTCCTTCCCCCTCTCTGTCGTCGAGTTCCTTCAGGGATACGTTGGGATACCACACGGAGGATTCCCTGAGCCGTTCAGATCTAAGGTACTCATATTGGAGTCTTTGTATATAATTCCAATAAGGATTTGTACAAAAGCATTCATTTATTTATTTAAAAACCATTTAACTTCCAATCTGCTGGAATAAATGGACACGGCTATTTAGATCACAAAATACTCGCTCAACATTTGTCCTTCACGTCCTTCATCTGTGCCTTTTTGTAACAAACACGGGCCAGAGAGCTTCATTAAAGGTGTTACACACATGCAAACACTCAAGTTGTGTTTCATGCTTTATCTCATCTGGCACAAGCTGAAAACAGTTTCTTTGCCTCTGCTCTTCTTTTCTCGTCTCCTCACGAGTGCATACAGCGAGGGCGACCGCTATGCGCATCAGGGGGCCACCAGCATGACGTCTCCTTGGGAGTTACAAGAACACACAGAGGATTTAAAAAATGTCACAATTTCCCCAATGTTTCTAACATAGTGGCTAGTTGACATTTCTGAAAAGTTTTTTTTTCAGTATTTCCTTTTCCATCTAATATATTGAGCAGTGTAAGTGTGTAGATGTACAGTTAAAGGGAATTTTTAATACTTTAATGTATTCCCCCACTGGTCAAGTCATTTTTAAAGCCTCAGTTCATAGCTTAGTTTTATCTTAAACGATCTGTTGGTTTGTTTTTGTCGTCATTTGGCTCCCGTCCTTCCCTTTCTTTGTTTGTTTGAAACATCGCTTGTCCTCCTGCCACTTTTCTTCTTCCTCAACCATAATTAGATGTTTTTTATTTAGTTGTGATGGTATATTGGTGTGTCTTATGTTTTTAAATACTTTGTCTGGTGAGTCATTACCATTTTAAAAAGCGCAGATAGCTGCTGTGTTCATTCCGGTCATCAGGTTTGGTTTATGTGGTTTTCTGTTAAGTCAGCATTCACGCTGCAAGATGCTAAAGTGTCACTGTTTTCTTTTTTCATTTAACTTGTTATTTAAGTGGATATTTGCATTCCAAATAATGCAAAAAAGTCACCAGGCTTTTTTAAAAAACAACTATCAGAGCTGCAGGTTGCATCGTAGTGTGTACTCCGAGTAAATACTTCATACGAAATCCTCTCATCTCAGCCAGAACATCTGACTAAATCTCTCGATATTCAGACACCGACAGCCCGTCAGCACCGAGGGGCAGTTGAGCGCACAGCATAACTTCAGTCGTTCATTCAGTTAAATGATGACTACCACAGTTTACTTTTGCTTTGATTTCATTGTGTTTTAATTTGTGTGCTATTGTGTTTGCCTATGTCGACACAGAAGCCGCACAGCTGAGACCTAAATCTGATATTCACTCTCACACACCATGTATCAGCATGACTGATTTACATAACCTCGGCTCAGACGTGAAAAGACACGAGAGGAATTTTGTTTAACGGAAAGAAAGTAAAACATTTATCACATTATCTTTAGAAAGCACAGCTAGCTTGTGACTACTTTGCCTTCAGTCATTGACCTTTAGTTGCTGCTGTGTCGCTCATCTTTATTAATGCATATAAGCACACACATGAAATAACCCCAGCTGTACGCTGTAGCTTAAGGTTATATTCGTACACTATCAGCAAAGAAGCAGCAGTGTTTCCTTAATGGTGCTTCGGTGGTGTTAATTAGCTGGTGAACAGGCGTTCCATAATTATATCACATTCATTCATTTCTCAAAGGCTGTCGCAAAGTTACTTTCATTCCTTTGAATCATAAAGTGGTAACTGAGTTGTTTCCTCGTCTGGTGCGGGTGGAAAAAACACAATGGACAAGGGAAAAAGATGGGGGACAAGGTGGGAATGTGGATTGTGAGACTGAGGAAAGAGAAGTGTATTAGACCATCAGAAATGAAACGAGCTAATGAAATGAGTGTCATTAAAAATGCAGCATATCCCTCAGAGGAGCATACTTGAAAAGAAAGGAAAGGGGAAAACTGAGTGCGTGTGATGTTTAGGATTTCCCACAGAAATGTGGAGAGTCACCAAATAACCTTGGAGGAAGTTTCCTTTATTTGTTAATGGAAACAGACACACACACGGAGTCACTGTCTGTGTCTCACACTTAAACAATCAAGCATTTAGGTGTAAGGCCATCCTCAGAGGAGACTGTGCTAATGAGCAGGGACTCCAGTGAACCTGCTATCTTTGAAGTGCCTTTCTCGCACACGCACAAATGAGTAAGCTATCTTTGAACGGTTAGCTCTGTGACTAATAGAATTGCACTGGGCCCTTTCTCTAGAGATTTCTGCAGGGTGCACACACACGCTTGATGATGTTATGAAGATGCAAAGCAGCACACAAATTAGTAAACATAACAAATGTATACAGTTGTGGTAGAAAGTACGCCCTTTTTCAGTTCCAAGGTTTTACTTTTATCAGGATGCAATAAAAATCATCTGGTCCTCAGCAGGTCTTAAGTTAGGTCATTATAACCTCAGATAAACTGTAAAACATAACTGATTTCACTGTTATTAACAAAATAAGCTGATAAACAAATACAATCAATGAACTGATCATCAGCAAGTGTGTGTGCACCTCTGCATGTATTATCACAATGCCAAGGAGGAAAGACTAAAAGCAACGACTTGGAGAAGCAACCGTTGCTGTCCATCAATTTGAGAAGGGTTGAAAGTTTACAAACAATTTGATGTCCATCATTCTACAGTGAGAAAGATTATTCACGAGTGGAAAATATTCAAGACAGCTGCCAATCTTCCCAGGAGTGAACATCCCAGCAAATTCTCCCCCGAGGTCAGATTGTGCAACGCTCTGACCAGAAACTGCAAAAAAATACAAATATAACATCTCTGACTTTACTGGCGTCAGTTGGCGTGTTAAGAGTGAACAAGTATCACTTGTGTGGGAGGGTGGCTAGCCGGGAAGCCTCTTATCTAAAAAGAACATGGGTCTACAAAGTTGCATCTCAACTAAAGCCACAATACTTCTGGAACAACGTCCTTTGGAGAGACAAGACCAAAGTGGAGGAAACGAAACAGCAGAGCAGCACAAACACCTCATAGCAACTATCAAGCAAGGTGGAGGAGGGGTCACCTCACCATGACCCCCTCTGTATATTGCAATATTGTGTGACGATCTTCTGACAACTAAAGCTTGTCTAAAACTGGACCAGGACAGTGAAATCTGTAACAGAATGGCCCAATCAAAGAACAGATCTCAAACTGATTGAAACCTTAACAGATGCACACAAACAACAATGACCTGAAGCAGCATTTGTAAGAAGAATGGGCCAGAATTCCTCCACAGCATGTGAGAAACTGATGAATTGCTTTGTGTACGACTTTAAGTTGTTGAAGGTGCTTCTATGACCTACTGAGTCATGGGATGTGCTTAGTTTTTCACACTATAACATAGACCACAAAGGTCAGCACCAAAGACACGAGTGAAAACGCAAAGTCTTCCAGTAGCTTCCTCCTTTTGCATGTTTCAGGAGACAAAACAAGGGTTCCTACTCTTTACAGCAGCCTTTAGATGAATTGACACTTCTCAACATGATCTCCTCAGCGCACATTATTATTAGCCCCAGATCAATTGTCTCTTTCAGACACCAGCAACTGTGTGGGCAGATAAAATGTCATATCATTGGTCTTAAAGCAGTGTCTGTATATTGCTTCTGAACAGTTTCTTTGAATTGTCATTTATTTTTGTCACGTGTAACGCTGCAGTCATGTTTGATGGGCTGATAGTAGCTTACTGGCTGAAATGAGGGAGATGGAGAGAACTAAAGTAGAAACCACCGCAGAGCTTGACATGACAGCGCTGCTGTTTTTATGTAAATGTAAAAAAAAATAACTTAAGTTTCCATTCTGTTTCTACTGCTTCTCTCCTCCTTTGTGCCTCAAAGCATTCAGTGCATCTGTCTTCCTCTTCCTCTCACTCTGTGTCAATTTAGTGTTTTTGACAGGTTCAAGTTTTTATGTAAAGCTGTGAAGTACAATGTGAAGGTTTTACCATCACTTTAGATATTTCACATGCTTCCACCTCCCATGGGGACGTTATGAAGAAAATCCAGAAAGACTGTATGGCTTTATAAAGTTTTAGTAAATAGTTTGTTCGGGACCCTCTTTTGCTTATTTTTTCTCCTCTCATTTCATCTTCATTTCCTCCTTTTCCGTTTCAACATCCTATTTCAGGTGCTGAAGTCTCTTCCCCGCATTGACGGTCGACCTGGTGCCTCTCTGCCACCTATGGACTTCAAGTCCCTGGAAGAGGGCCTGCGAGCCACACACGGGGATGACATCACCCCTGAGGATGTGATGTCAGCAGCCATGTACCCCAAGGTGTTCCAGGAGTTTAAGGAGTTTACTGGTGAGTGGACCGACTGGAAATAAACTGTAGGGTTTATGAGACTTCTTTTTTTTCTGTTTCAATTTTTGTAATTTAACTGCTGTGTGAAATGTGTGTTTAATCACACTGCATTCGTGTGATTAAACAAGTCTTAGTTTGTGGTATGTTGTTCTCATTTGTGTTACTACTGGGGCTTGAAATTGGTACCAGCCAAACTTGGGTCAGGAACGCAGAGTATAAAGTTGACCCATTTGGTGCAAATATTTTTGTGTTTGGAGAGAGAAATCATCGTAATTCCAACTTGGTCTAAAGGCACAAGCTTGGAGCAAGAAATGACTAATGTAGCAAATTCAACAATAAAGGTTACATATGAATCAGATTTGACTGGAAGCAGTTTGAAGCTGCTGCCTGGATTGACCTGAGTTTAATTATTCTTTGTGGAGTTAGGACGTTGTTAGTTGTTAGTCTGGCGTTGGCTCTATGTGAAGGTTTTTAATTAATGTGCAGTTGTTCCTTCAATAGCGGGCTAGGCTCTATACAACCCTTAATCTAATGTGAACACTCATTCTTTTATGAGTGTTTCATATTTACAATATTTACCAAAACAAGCCATTTTTTAAAGCTGGATATTCTGCAGTTTCTCCCGTGTGGTGTGATGAAAATGAGCTATTATGCATCAGCATATGGGAAGTTTGGTGGGAGTTTAATAAAAGGCACATATCCGGGGCCTGTTCTCCATATCTAAGTTTATATTTTAGTCTAATCAAGCTGATAGGAGTTTGGCTTGATCCCAGATCATCCAGTGGATGTAAAGTCAATCCTACACGGCAGCGAGTTTAATTACGCAAACAAGATTAAATGATTAAACTGAAGCTGTGGGATTCTTCCTGGACAGCATTTCAGGGAATCAGAAAGGAAAATCCTTTTTCCTTTCTGATTCTTTAACTTGAGAGATTAATTTAAGTTGGAGGGACCTGGTTGTGGCTAATTTGCCAACATCTGGGGGAAAATGTGGGATTTCCTCCCTCTGCCCATCAACAGTTGTGGATGAGTTGCAGTAATTACAGCGAGGGACCTGTGATGTGACGGAACATCTGATGAACTTAAAATCAAGTCACTGCTGCTGCACCATGTCAGGGGCTCAGAGGTGGAGATCCTGCCTTCATCGTGCTCTAAACAAATCAGGATAGAAGATCTTTGTTCTGTTGACCTGTAGTTCTTGAAAGTACAAAGGTGTTTGCATTTTTACTTTGTGACTGACTTTTATGACGCGTAAGCATAAAGGCATGATGTAATGCAGTTATTTCTATTTCTTTTTCACATTTTAGATCAGACGTTTTTTTGATTTTATTTTTTTTTAAACTCCTCTTTTCTTATTTCTGTTGAAGTTTTCACTGTCAGTGTGAATTATCTCAGTAAGTTCCTGATAGAATCATAGATTTGCTGGTCGTGGTTTCCAGTGTCGATATGTTTCCCATTTGAATGACCACAAGAGTACACCATCAGTTCGGATGATTGAATTCGGCCTGGATAATCTAATTCTCTTGTGGCTCTGAAGAACCATACAAGCGTTATCAAGATTACTGATCCTGGATCAGAGAGCTGATCTCTGAACTTTTTTAACTGATGTGCAGAGAACTGGCGCCGACACTGTTTCTAACAAAAACGGCACTTCCTGTTTTCTTTTTTCAGCCAACTTTGGCCCAGTGGATTGTCTCAGCACCAGGCTGTTCTTGGATGGACCCAAGATTGCGGAAGAGTTTGAGGTAAGTAACCACTTACACCATTCTCACTGTTTTTACATCACTAATCTAATTGTTTTTCCTGCCACGGCTTTGTTAGCTTGTTACGCTCACAATATCATCTTTAACATGCATGAATCACCACACGGACACGTAAACGAGGTTAAAAACTTCCCCCTATTAAAGCAGGATTTTAACTGAGTAAATGTTCTTGGATTCAGTTAGCTGATGAGAAATGACTTGAGTTAAGTAGAGTTCATTAAATGAGTTGTTTTCAGCCTAATTCTTGTGCATTCAAAGCCAACCTTCATAGGATATTAAAGGAGATTAAATAAATAAATGCTAACAATGCACAAAAACCCCTGCTGTCTGTGGACACCTCTTTTATCATTTGCTTTTTTTTGGAGGGAAGTGGGGTGAAGAAAAGTGCACGTTATTGTTAAGCAACTGTCACTAATTGTATCATAATACATTTAATCTTAATTCCTCTAATGGCCCAATTTTATCTTTAATTAACTCTGATGTTTTAACAGTTTAATAAAGAAAAGACGTTATCTGCAGGAAATGATCTTTCTGTCAGTGCGGATGACTGAAGTTTGATTCGGTTTGGTGCAGTCACAGTGAAGTGCTGATAACAGTGGGAGGACGGAGATATTAACAATTTACCAGGGGAACAACAAACAGGATTTCTGATCCCTGTGGCCAGCAGATTGGCCTTCCTGCACTGAAATAGCAGATTAATTTAGTTGTATGATGTTTGAGACGAGGCTTGTGAAAACTACTGGGACCAACATGTCGTGCCAAAAATTTTAACTGGTGCTGACTTATAAAGATTATAGTGTTCGCTTAATCTGCAGCAGAGAGGCAGCTGAACAGTGCAGTCAGAAGAAGCAAAACACATGAGTTGAATCATTTTGCATGTAAGTACAGGTAATAACTGGCTGTCACCTAGTTTCTGCCACTTTCATAATGTTACACGAGTAGAAGCAGCAGGATGGAGAAGAGTTTAAACTTTAATAAATATGCAGTCAGCAGAAATAATGTCAGGTATTTGCCGTGCTTATTAAACAGTTCTCTATGAAAAGGAGACGGCACGTTTAAGGACACTCGTTTGTTTTTTATAATTTTTTTCCCATTACTCATTAACACTTTGAGTAAAACTTAGCCTAAAATGATTGTTAAAGTTCAGATTGAAGAGCAGATTGGAGTGTGATGTAGCTGCTGACAGAAACTTTTGCTACAAATGTCACAGTCGCGTCTGATCACAGAGAAACGTTTTCAGATGGATTTGGTCTGTTAACGTAATAAAACTGTATTAATAACCTTTTGTTTTCCTTCAAAATCTATCCTGTAATTTTACATGAGGTTAGACATGATTTTGGTCTGTTTAATGCCAGATCATGTAGGAAGATGAGCGACTCGGTATTGAGGGAATACAAATGGTACTCTATTAGATTTCTCTGTCCCTAAAGAGTAAACTCACTCGGATACAAACAAAACTATTATTAGTTGTAGTTTAGTAATGGACTAGAATAGTAAGAGACTTCAGTTTGGGTGAAGAGGTGTGGTTGTACCTCTGACCAGATGGCATCAGTACAAAACAAGTGAGCAGGAGGTGAGGCAGGGCAGAGATGTCTGTGACATTTTTTTCTTTTTTAACTTCACAAGGTCTGAAGTGACCTTGTGAAGTATTTTTGTTGCTGCTTTTTTATGACTTCTATAAAAGGATGATTAAGATTTGCAGCCCTTCCTGTGTTTTTGTTCTTTAACTTAACTAAACCTACACGCGTGACAATTACATGTTAACCTTGTGAAGTGTAAAATGAAGCTGATTATAACAACATCATGAAACTGAACTGATTCCTGTCACCTTGATAAATTGAGGAAACCTGAAAACCTGCTGCCTTTGGTGTCACTGTACACTGTAACTAAAATGTTACAGTAACACTAACTAAAATGTTACAGGAACACTAACTAAAATGTTACAGTGTAACTAAAATGTTACAGTGTAACTAAAATGTTACAGTAACACTAACTAAAATGTTACAGTAACACTAACTAAAATGTTACAGTGTAACTAAAATGTTACAGTGTAACTAAAATGTTACAGTGTAACTAAAATGTTACAGTAATACTAACATTTTAGTTAGTGTTAAATGTAAAATGTTACACTGTAACACTGTAACTAAAATGTTACAGTCTACAGTAACTCCACCCTAATCTCAGCCATTAGTTCGACTACTATTCTGAAGCCTTGAGTTTGGTATTTTTAGCTGTCACCTTGTTGGTTTTTTGGATTCATGTAGAAACCAGGGACCATTCATGGAATTATGGTGGTGACTTATCTCTCACAAGAAAGCTACATTATGGCTTATTGAGTTCTTTGTCTGCTTTGCTAGGGGCCATAATTCCCCAAAAGAACACTAGAATGTATTAAAGAATTAAAACAAACAAGAATATACTGATTAGGAAATGTTTACTGAGGTCTGAAATAATAAAAATACAAGTGTGCCGTATGCATTTTCTCATAATGGACTGGTACTAAGGATCGCTCACCTAATCACACACCTTCATACAAGCTCTTTTTTTCTGCGCTACCCTCCTGCTATATTATATAACAATCACACATACTCATCAGTTCGACCCGCTCTACCACCTGAGCCACAGCTACATCATAAACTTCTATACAATTAAATTTGCCGTTGCAGCTGGAGGAGTTGCCATCTGCTGTCTGTGCAAGCATTTGGCATACAGGATCTATACTAAAAGATTTTTTTTGATCCCCTAAATGTGCCTCAATTTGAATATTTCAAATTAAATATAACTATGAAATCTTAAACTACATGGACAAAATATAGCCAGCTAACTAAATCAGCAGTCAGTTTGTCGGTACTTGCAGTCGCCCTGCAAAATGAGTCACTGAAAACCTTTAAATCCATAAACACATTATTTTAACTCATTTTACATATTTTTTTCTCTCTAAATATGAAAAAACCTCCAGTTCTCTTGTAGAGATTGTGTGTGTACAGCCTCCTGTTGCTGTTTTGGTTGAATGTAGTTGGAGGCTTTTCAGAAGTATTCATGCTCATAAATATGGGTGTGTTGTAGAGAAACCCCACAGATTTATTTTCCATGGTGTCTTAAAATCTACTTTTTAAGTCTTGTGCATTGAGAGTGTGTGATATTCTGTTGCAAGCTCAGTGAGTAATCGGCCTACTCTCCCCTCAGCCTTCATACATCGTCCTTATTTTGTTTTCATATGTTAAACTAATTGTCTATATAGTACATATTTCTTTCATAAGGGTTCTTTTCTGTACTCTACGTCAAACTCTCTAATCTTTTGACGAGTATTAAAATTCCAGTATATTCCTAACAGCCTTCATACATTATAAATCATCTGATCCTCCTGCATCTTTTTCTTCCTTTCAGAAATTGCTCTTCATTCCCTCAGTATGACTGCCGCACACGGATCCGACTGACAGTGATTCAGAGCAGTGAAAGGCAACCATGTTTAATTACGGCTTCATTTCAGTGCAGCAAAATGTTTCCAGGCTGGTGTTAATTGATTTTTATATTACCGGAGACATAGGAAGCACTACTACCCTCCTGCTGTATTATTAGGAAAAATCCACTGTGCTCATTTAGTATTGACCCTAAAGACTCGCAGCTCCACCTCATCCACCCAAATCATTTGATGCCTCGAGTTAGAATTCTGTAAGGGGACCCATACCCAGACCCCTAACCACAGATCAGAATAAAACCTTCAAACATTTGATTAAGCCTAAGCAGTTTTAGCATGTAATTATTTGCTTTGAATTTGCAGTTTGGGATACATTGTTCAGCTCCTTTCACACTCGGCAACATACTAAATAGTCAGTGTGAATAGCAAGAAAAAAAATCTGCAATTTTAGAGGAAGAAAAGCAAAAAGTATCAATAATCAGTCTTGCCTATTGCTGTATCGACTTTCCTTCCATTTAAAATGATTTCCTAACTGTCCTTCCTTTAAACTGAAGACTTCATATACACAGTCCGTCTTACCTTTCAATGATTCTGTTTGCATTTTCCCTGCCTAAGTGTCTGTCATTCACACTTACCGAGTGCACTGATGTTTCTTTCCAACCTCAGCTGTCACCTCGTCTTGCTGCTGTTTATCTAATCTCCTCTCCGTCAGAGCTATTGTCGTTTTTTTTTTGTTTTTGTTTTTTTACTTTCACTCAGTTTTGTGCTCAACATCAGTCTTTGCCACAGAAACGAGCCTGCCCCTGTTGTCATGACGATGGGCACTTTCATCAGATCGGATCCGATTAGCGGTGCCGAGCAAACCGTGGAATGAAAACATGTCAAAGAGAGTGAGTCACCTCACGGAGGCTAAAAGACTAGAACGACTGATTTCAGTTGTCTCATTGCTGTTTCACTGAATTTAAGCGTGAATTGTTACTATTGTAACTGGAGTTCTCTGGAGTTGGCATGGTTTTATATTGCGCGTATCGACGGTGAGACATTGTGCTATCGGCTATATTCGCTTTTTTCTTCCTATATTCTTCAGGACATACCGTCTGATACATAATGCATTAGTTTCCTTAGGTGCCGCGTGCCTTTATGTTTGAAAGCCAGAGTTATCACCAGTGAAATATTAATAACCTGGCAGTCGAGCACCTATCGAAGCACCACTGACAACGTTAACAGACAGGCAGCCGTCACTGGGGGGAGTTTTGAGTTGCATGAGTTCCGGGCGAATTGACTTTTTGGCCATGTGAGATGAGACTCTGACAGCTTGAGTGTGAAGTTGGAGATGGACTGCGTGGTGGCCAAATGAGTGACGGCAACAAAAAAAAGTCCAGTGCGCAGAAGAGTAGGTAGCATCGTGTCAGTTTGTGACAGTTATCAATTGGTGTTTGTAGCTTTGGCCGTACTGACTAGTTTGTAGAATTACAGTAAGTTTTGTGAAAGCAGAGAAAAGCCCAGAAAAACAGGAAATGGTTAGTTTCTAGCTGGAGCTTTGTAGGTGCTTCTGACAAATCCGAGGTGATAGCTGTCAATACACGTGACTTTTGTAGTGCAGATGCATTATTAACTGTGTTCTTGTAACTGACAGTGTTTATGAGCTTTTGGCAGATAGTCTGTAAAAGACACAAAGTCTTGATCAAAAATGATTTAGCCAGCACATCTTTTAGAGCTCAGCGCTGGACCCAAAGCCTGCAGCAGCTGATGTTGTGGGAATCGGATATAAAGGCTTTCACTGTAATCATATATTGTTCCGCACTTCCCATCAAGGTTGTTGGAAATCTAGCGAATAGGCCAAGAAAGGAAAGCGAGCCTCAAACATTTGTTCTGAATATTGTAGAGAACTATGATCGGATTTGTATTTATTTTTATGAATCCTGCTGAGTCCTGCTGCGCTGGCCATTTACACATGTCCCTCTTATAAGAGAAGTTACCACTTTGGAGAAAAACAAACATCTGATGCCTTTTTTAATGTGCACACATACATAAATATACACCTACTCACGGGTTACTGGTCAGTCCATAGCAGTCATGCACCCACACATGCATACAGCACTAAAAAGAGTCGGAGGGCGACATCGCCTTACGTGTATCTGGCATGTGCTGATGATTCAGTGTGCTATTAATCATGTTTGACAGAAATATAAACACAGATTTTCACAAACACGGAGTCATTTATTTACCGACCATCACCGCTAATGTGCGCAGACACCGACACATAATCTCATTACTGTCACGGGCGACACAAGTCATTAATAAAGTCGCATCAAAGACATCGTGTTAAGCAGAAAGGGAAACTTGTTTAACGCAGGGATATGATAAACAAAAATGGCTAAGCAGGTGAGTCTGACAGGAGGCTGGTGCGTAAAGGCGAGAAGAGCACTAATGTGTCGCTGGGTTAGAAGAGATTCATGATGTGTGTATGTGAGACACAAAAAAACAGTATAGTGGTAAGAAACCAAAGCAGGAAGCAGCTGAGTGTTTGGTCTAAAAGTATTTTATTGGCTTTGAAACCATCAATGTAGTTTATCTGATGTTGTTAAGTGCAGAAGAATTTGTTATACATACTAATTCTAAGAAGGTCCTAAGTCTGAGGTGTGCAGTTGTTTTAGTAGGTATACTGACTTTAAATAACTTCTCTTGCTTATCTGTGGGGCTCAGAACCTGAAGACTGTAGGTGGTTAACTGTGAAACAATAGAAGAGGTGTAATGTAGAGAAGCTTATGCAACAAAGGTGGCGGCTGCAGACAGCACACAGAAGTGTTGGATTTTATAGTTGCTTATACATTCACATCTCTAACAAAATAATCAAAAGATTCCTAAATGGTTAGAAACTCTTCCTATATGCAGTTAGTGTTTTATATAGGAACGCCTGAGAGGAGATGTAGTGTAGAAGACACACAGATGGAAAAAGGTAGGCAGCTGTGTTTTTTGCAAAGTGCTGTCAAGGGCCTAACAAAACAGCATCAGCTGCAGAGAAGTTTAGTGTAAAGGAATGTGAAGAAGAGAGAGAGAAGGCAAAAGCTTGCAAAGAACGAGTCGGAGCACCCAGAGAAAGAGAATAAAATTAAGATCAATACATATCTGCAGCATCGTGTATTTTTGTCTTTGCGCTGAGGTTTAGTTTGGAATATCAATGGATACTCAGCAGCTCAGATGGCAGTGTGGGGTACGAAGGGAAGCATAAACAAAGTAGGAGACGCGGAGAGCTACACAACAGATAAGAGAAGCCGAAAGAGGCAGATGATGGAAATTAATAATGGCATGAGAGTCGCAGTGGCCCCAGAAATAGTTAACAAAATAACAATACAAAATAGAAAGCCGTGACACACGGGAGGACTGACAAAGAGCGAGATTGAAAGCCAGAGAGAAAAAGTTGGACAAATAGAAAGACGGGGAAAAATGAGTTTCCACCCAGTGAGATGAGAGATTTGAGAAGGGCTGTGAGATAAATGAAGAAGTAGAGCGGCTGGTGTCGAGGGGAAGACCGGCAAGCCAGAAAGCACGACTGACCAGAATTGATATGAGAAGGTGGTCGACCTGCTTGTGCTTCAGAGATGAGGCGCGTCTGTCTTAAGACACACTCACAGGTAGCAAACAACAGAGTGAACAGCTGTGCAAAAGACAGGAAGCATTTTTCGCCTCCTCTGGCCCGCTGTCATGTCTCTGTCATTCCCCCTGCCTGCCTCTTTATTTCTCTAATTGTCATTCTCTCTATACCACGTCTCCTCTATTTGATGTCTGAATTGACATGTCTGGTAAAAGTAAAAACCGATTCAGTTTCTAGCCTCAGAGGACATGTGCAGAATGAATATGGCTGTATGTATATACAGCAGTTAACCTTATGAATCTGATTTTCAGTGAAAGAAAAATGACTCCTTAAATGATTCGAAAACACACAGGCGTGTGTGACATGTTTTTAATGTGCAGACAGATTTGACCGAGTTGAAATACGAGCTATTCAAGTCACAAAAGAGCACAGAAGCGTGGCTCTATATGCAAGTTGACTCAGCGGGGGATGGTGTCGCATGAGAAAAGTTTATCTGCAGGAGAAAAAATATTGGACGAGTATGCAGAACATCAGAGTGCATTATATAACTGCCACCTGGCGCCTGGGATTTGAGTTTTCTTTGACATAAATAGGCACAAACTGGTGTATGAATATTCAAAAGACTGGAGAAAATGAACTTGAATCAAACGGCTTACAGACTGTAGGCCAAACACGGACTCTCCTCATAGTTGTCAGCTGTGTTTTATTTGCAGGTCAGTGGGCAAAGAACAGGAGTCATCAAATTGGGGTTCCCTGGGTCAGATTTGGAGCTAGATTATAGAAATGCACCGCTTCCCTTGATTGAATCAACAGTTGCTTTCTATTAAGTACTCTGTGGTTCTGTCACATTTGACAGACAGAGGCAAAATTGCAGCACTGCTTACAGACCACAGACTTTAAGAGGTGTAAAAAAGAAATACTTACAGGACTTAAATTATTTACAGCCGTTCTTTTTCAAGGTCAGATGAGCCCTGCTCCATTTTTATTCTATGATAGAGAAGGCAGGTAGAAGATTCAGAGTTGATCTCAAGTGTTGCACTTGCACATGGTAGGTGTTCACTGGAACTCTCAATGTAAGGTGCAGAAAGATGTTGATGCAAGTAAAGGTGGTCATCATCAAGCAAAAAAACAAAATAAAAGTATCACAGAGGAAAAAAGGAGCCAAATCAGCTATGTAGTGCATTCTTAGAAAATTAGGAATGCACTGGCCAGCTCAGATTGAGCCAAATGCTGCACAACCGATTGGACAACGTTTCACAGTGCCGAGTTTTTGGGGCGAAGAAATGTGATATTCTTCAACAGTCATGCCAGTCACCTGATCACAAACCAGCAGAGGATGCTCTTTAGTGCATGAAGACAAAACTGAGCAGTAACTCGATGCAGGTGCAGTGAAGGCCTGGCCGAGCATCTCAAGGGGAGAAAAACACCATGTGGTGATGTCCACAAGTTCTTGGCTGCAAAGGATTTTTTTTGAAAACCAGGGCAGTGCAGCGGTGTGGCGGTTAGCACTGTCACCTCACAGTGAGAACGTCCTGGGTTTGAATGCAGCCGGTGTGCCTGTTTTGTTATGTCTGCATGGGTTCTCTCTGGGTGTTCTGGTTTCCTCCCACAGTCCAGGGACTGGGTTAATTGTCGAGTGCAAGCGGAAGAAAATGGATGGATAGACGGCATTTAAAATGATCCTTTGTGTATTTTCACAATAGTGTTTATGTCTGAAATGTCTAAAATGACTAAGCTTTCAAAGCTTCCAGTTCTGACCAACACGTACAGCATGAAAGAGCCTGCATTTGTCCCGCAGTTAGGAAACTCACATTATTACAAAAGCAAAGTGAATTAAAAACACTGTAATTATATGTGCATACAGTACATTAGTCCTCCTCACAAACCATTGCATCATTGCTTAGTTGTGTTTTCTTCTTTATAGACGTAATTATTGATGTTTCCTATTGTTATAGCTAACAAGTTTAAAAAAATATTGCAGAGACTTTGAACTAAATGGGAACGTTTTTATGCTTACGGCCTATTTGTGTGGTTTAAAGTGCTTGCACACTTGGTTCAGTTAATTTGAAGGGACACTGCCTGCAGTGTGAACTAAAAACACAGATTGAATCTATCAAAAAATTTACATTTGATGATTCTCTGATAGCAGAAAGCGATTTTAGCAGCAATTTAAACTCCAAACTCCCGTTCAAAGAAGTGTCACACAAAGCGTGTTTTAGGCTGTGATTAAGAAATTTGCATAAGCCTGTTTTTTTTTTTTTTTTTTTTTTTTTAACCCCACTACACTATTATGTTAAGAGCAGTATTAACCCACAGCCCCTAGTCTAAATGGTTGGCACTTAGTGGTTTGAGCTCAGCGCTTCCCAAACACATACACCACATTAGCAACAGAGCTAACATGTAAGGTGCTTCCTGTAAACGGGGGCAATTCTTTGTTCGCCGTCTTACGCAAACACACTTCAGCACACGCAGGTTAAGTAAAAAGCACCGAGGTAAAATAGATGCAGGAAATTAACTGGATGTGGTGACATTAAAAACCGCTTAAAAAAAAAAAAACGCTCTTATTGAGTGTCAAATAAAAATTCTCACAGACATAGGATGTCTTATTGCTTTCAGCCCACCCTAAAAGCAATAAGAACTCAGGAAGAGGAGGAAATATTGTCTGCCTAAGTTAACTTTTTCTCCTCCAACAGGCTCTGCAGTCTTTTATTGCTGCAGCTGGACTTGTGAACTGAGTATCCATGTGTTAATTTCAGTCTTCTAATGCAATATAATTGCCGTCGCTTCCTCCTGCACACCGTCCCCTCTTTAATTTTTCTTGCTTTCTTCTCATCTTCTCTGTTGTGTTTCAGGTGGAGCTGGAGAGAGGGAAGATCCTCCACATCAAGGCCTTGGCACTGGGTGACCTGAACAAGGCCGGGCAGAGAGAGGTCTTTTTTGAGCTCAACGGACAGCTGAGATCTGTGCTTGTTAAAGACACAGTCGCCATGAAGGTACGCAGGAAATGTTTGGGGAGAGATGTGAGATACAGCTGGGAAAGTGGACGGGTTGATGACGTTGCAGAGAAATTAATACTTTTAATCAAAGGACAAACTTGCGAGTTGGTAAATGATGAATAACCGTTAGACTGGATAGTTTGAGTGAAAGATGGATATCCTTGAATTATAATTGTATAAAGCATGCAAGGGAAGATTCTTGAAAATTGTTTGGCACGTTGAAGTCGGATTTGAAAAGAAAAACAGATTTCGTGACAGACAGTCTATCCCTAGTGATTTTTATTCATAGAAACAGATGGTTGTGAAGTGTAGAAGGGGACCCAGCAGGGAGGAACATTTCAATGGGCAGTTATGACTATATGGATAGATCACTGCCTGGATGAGTGGATAAATGGCGACAGGCGTGTGTGGGGGTACTTGGAAGAGTGACTGACCAGACAGATGGATGCGTTATTTTTTGTCTTGTCTCTTCACCCAGGAAATGAAGTTCCATCCCAAAGCTCAGAAGTCCATCCGGGGTCAGGTGGGAGCACCGATGCCTGGAAAGGTCCTAGAGGTCAAAGTAAAAGTTGGATCCAAGGTCAGTCGATTTAGGGTTTTTACAGTTTTTCCCTCATCATGTGATCTCTCATTTCAATTAAAGTACTTCTGCTTTTTGTAATTGCTCTCAATGTTCTAACATTTGGATACTTGATCTGATCCCGTTGAGTCAATACAAGTCCTTTTTTCAAAGATTGTCTCTTTGGCCTCAGCAGCGAAATTCTTTTCTGTAAATAAATAGCAAGACAGTGGGAATAAATAACAAACAGGACAAATGTGTTCAAAGCGAGAGAAGGGCACATTGGAGAACAAAGTGCTTGGAAGTAGTGCACGCTGAACCTGAGACATCGTCAGAAGAGTCTTGTGCGCACTAAAGAGAAAAACCTCAGACATTGCTGTAGTAGAATCTAAATTTCAGAGTTTCATGAGACATAAACATCCAAATTTAAACCAGCTAGTTTTGTTCATCGATCTGTACATTTGACATTTTTTTATTGAGCTGTGCTTGCACTTCTTACAGGTGGAGAAAGGTCAACCGCTGTGTGTCCTCTCTGCCATGAAGATGGAGACTGTGGTCAACTCCCCAATGGCTGGGACCATTAAGGCTATTCATGTCACACCCGATGCTTCCCTGGAGGGAGATGACCTGATACTGGAAATTGAAGAATAGAGCGGAGGGGGGGAGTGGCAGTAGGCAGGCGTTCAGACGATATGATCCCGGAAATGGTGGCAGCTGGAGAAACAGGGAGAGAAATGAGGAGGAAGAGGAAGACGGGCGTTTGTGGCCCTAGATATGTACATATTCCTTTGGGTGCACTGGGGGATGCACAGTGAGGCCGTATTCATATCCAGATACCTGATGGGAGCAAAAATGTACGACAGTCCAAAACGGTGTATTGATTAGAAGAAATTTACTGAGTCCCCTGTTAAAGTAATTCCATAGTTGTGGTATTTAACTCAAATAATGGCATCTTTGCGCACATCCGTCAACTTGTGGAAAATAGCATTAAATATTTTAGAGTAAGATCATATATTTGAAGTGTGATACATTCCACTGCTGAAGTCTTAATCTAGTCTTAATGTGAGCTAAACATATCTAACGCTAACAGGGTTTTAACTACTTGCATTGCTGTTGCCTCACACATTCAACGTGAGTAGATTGAACTTTTTGTCTCTGACTGCTCGGTGATTTCATACTTTGCTGGTTTCAAAAGAGAAGAATAGACTTGTGGATGTATTACACAGTCGCTGTTGTTCGTATGGGAACAATCTTCATTGTTTTTCTTTGTTCACGGTGCATTCTGGGAATGTGTAATCACTGTAGCATTTAGGCACAACCCCCCCTCCCCAACATTTCCTTAGAAATGACAGCACAGTACACTGAGGGGCTGAAGAATGAAATCACATTTGGTCCATCTGGTTTTTAGACCATATTTTTGTATGGGGTTTTATTGCAAGAAGAGAAGCACAATAAAGATGGCTTGTTGACAAGGGCGCACCAGAAACATCTCATGTCGAAGGCCAGTGAAAGTAAGTGGTTTCCTTTTTTAAAAGATCTCTGCAGGTGTTTTCTTACTCATGTCTGATTTTAACCCCCACCCACCCTCAAAATGTGGATATATGCAAATCGGATTAGCGTTGGTTTGAACATGGCTCTTAATTCAAAGCGTATCTGTATGAATATTTAGAGGTATGTCGACACAGACGTGGCATTTGAGGTCTTTTTAGAGTGTCTGGTTTGTGTGATGTTGGAAAAGTTGTCAGAGAAGCAGTTTGACGGTCTCTTCAGAACCAGAGATTATGGCGGATGGTCTGTCTGCATGGGGATTTTCAATGCTAGGTGTAAATGGGATTACATGGTGCTGTAATGGAGCCATGTGATGTTATTTTCTGAGGCTCTGCTGATTAATTTATGGATTAATTCTCTGTCAAATGATGTTAAATTAGCCGGACTAATAAGGGACTCTGGAGACTCCCAGCAGCAGCAGCACTCTGCTTTATACATCTATGTGGGTGTGTTTGTACCAATGAGTCAATGTGCACGCGTATGAGAGCAAATTCAGCCCCTCCCCCATAACACACCAGCTGATATTTAAATGTATTCACATGCACACCATACTCTGATGCAAAATATCCAAACTAGCCCCTAAGTGCTGTCTGGATCACAGCAAATAAATCTAATCTAGTGCAGAGGACTGTGGTTTTAGCTCTATAATGACTGTCCAGCACATTTAAAAACCAGTGAGAATAAACAAAAATTAGACTCTGTTTTGCCCCAGTGTTTCCTGCAGGCCTTTCACCCTAAAAAGCGATGACTGAATGTTGAATTACTCTGACCGGTGACAGAACAATCACACATCATCTGCAGAAAGTGTCAATGTTTCCTCATAAGGCAGTGAAGCATGCAGTGTTTGGGACAGCGAGCCAGGAGAGAGATCACAGCAGATTCCTTTCCCCAGATCATCTGTGC
This sequence comes from Maylandia zebra, assembly GCF_041146795.1. Taxonomy (NCBI): domain Eukaryota; kingdom Metazoa; phylum Chordata; class Actinopteri; order Cichliformes; family Cichlidae; genus Maylandia; species Maylandia zebra. The sequence goes on along the minus strand of NC_135169.1, from coordinate 42,917,847 downwards.
TCCTTCACAGAATACACTGATTGGGGGACAAAATTAAAATATCACTTTGTACTGCACTGGATTATTTCCAGCAGTTTTGCTCCATTACCTATGAGAATGAATCCGCTTTCGAACCGTGCATCAATACTGAGCAGCGACGCCGTAGTTAATTGGGACTCTGTCTCCTCGCTCTCCCAGGCCACTGCAGTGCCTCGCTGTATCTCCTGGTTTATCATGTTTGAGTCTTTTCAAAGAGACAAACTTGTATTGGTGGGATTTTTTTTATGAATAAGTGTTTCTGACAAGCTGTTGCGCAGTAATGTTAAAGTTCCTGCCTCCTCTTCTGGTTAGCGATCCTCGCTTACCTGCTTTCTCTGCCTCATCTACCCAACCACCTTTTCATTTATCCCTCCATCCCCCTGTCGCTTCCCTCTGTGTATATTTGCACATGTTAGATGATAACAGCAGTTCATGCAATAAAGTTTCAATGCTTCTCTTTGTCTTAGCCAGCAATCATTCTAACAGACATGCTTATGACAATGTACTACTGCTCAGTGTCTTGGGGAAAGAAGAATAAATTGGAGAAAAAGTACACACAGCTGGAAAATGTTATTTGTTTCAGACAAGGGGATATAATGTCAGCCTATTCTGGAGCTCATGCTATCTACAGCTGAGCTGTCAGAATATGAAAATAGGGTCTGTGACATTTCCATTTTCCTTGTATCACGTCTTTTTTTTTATGAAACAAAGCTGTTTATTTAGCAGAAATACTGCCTGCTGATTTCTTTCTCCATTACACCAAATGTTCACATTTATCAAGGGTTCGTTTGTCTTCTAAATCTACATTTCTTTCTAGTTTACTGTTGTAGTTTACATTTACCTGTTCTCAGTATGTTTGGGTCCTTTGAGAGACTGAGCTGGATTGCATCTCAAAAATAAAAATAAAGTGATATATGTTCTCTGTACTTACAAATAAAGTTAGCGCTAACTAAATCTGAATCGTGTTGGTGTGCCTTGTATATTCTACACGATACATGTTATTATACCACAACACTGAAACTATTGACAGGTGCGTAACATCAGTGATCTTGTTACGATGTGATGTCCTTCCGGCAAATCCTGGGTCCTTGATTCATTTCTTTGACACGTCAGAAACGCCATGTTGCAGACCAAGCACCCACCCTGACAGCAGCAGCAGCAGGGAGATGGTCTCCACACACAGTTTAAGGAACACAGCAAAGAGCCAAAGTCTCCAAACTCCTGAGTCGAGCATCCACAGGTTGCCCTCTAACAAGATTGAGTCCTGTGGGTCATCAAGGGTCTCCGTGGATCAAAAGCTCTGCTGCTACCTGCTAGACACCTGCAGACGTCTCACGTCCCTGCCTGGGTCAGAGCAGTTTTCTCAGTGCACCTTCCCATCATTAGGCGATTATTTTGTGGCTAATTTTAGTAAAACCATAAGCACCGAAAGAAAAGCACAAAAGGCTCGAGTGGAGGGCAGCTTTGGTCTTTAAGAACTAATAATCTCAGAGTCCTTCGGTCAAAGTTTCCCTACAAACGTCGCGCTGATCTTCTCAGCTGGAGCAAAATGTGTATTTTATCTGAAAGCCGGAGTCGTGCAATTCATATGAAGCTGTCAAATCACAGCCCTTTCAGAACAATGTGTCCCACCAGTAATTAGATTTCACCAAGTGGGGAAAAAAACTTGGCATATACTGAAATCCTGCTGATCAATGCAAGAAAATTATACTCTCCGGTTTTCTCACCTTTGTTGCTGGAATGTGACAGGATCTGTTGGTGTGCTGGAGGCAGGCTGTTTGGGTTATTTTACATAAGTAGGTTCATGTTGTTTTCTCAGCCCACCCCTGCCTCTTATTAGCATTCAATCCGGGTGTGGTTGCGTTGAAGGATTTTTTTTTTCTTGATACTTTTCCAAATAACTTGATTCGTGTGTGGCAGGTTATGCATCTCCTCTGACACCCTGCTGTCTTTAAAGGGGTTCAATAGATCTGATTATCTACTTATTAACCGCACCGAATCACTCAAGTTTGTAGTTCAACTGGCATTATTGATCATGCTTCACTTACTCTGTGCATGCTTGCTGGGTGGATGCTGGCAGCTGACGCTGGTTGACATTCTCAAACTCCTCCATGGATCTAGTGACTCGGAGCGTCGCTAAGCCATGCGCGGTTGGCTTGCATCCACTCGGTAAAGTAGGTTAACTGAAGGTGGTGAGGGAGGAAATGGTGCCAGGATGGAAGAATAGCTTGGTGCTTAATTGTCGTCAGATTAAATCGCAGAGGTAATTTTGTGATAAGATGGATGTTGTGACCCACTTTTCAGCTGATTTGAGTGACGGCCTTGATTAATAATAACTTAATCAAATTTGCATATGTGGAAAAACAGAGATGGATGATAACAGTCGGCTATGACCTTGATTGGTTTCCTGATGTCGCATGAAACAAACATGGTAAACGGTTTGAAACGGTCCTACAGCAGCTGCCTAAAATTAACCAATGTCAGCTGAAGGGAAGTTCAGTGTGGGTAAAGTCTTTACCTGAAGGACTCCAACTCAACACTAACCTTTCTAAATGTTACTGTATTACCCAGATGGGGGGGGGGCTCTCATTTTCAAACTTCCAGCACATTTATGAATCGCTTCCTGTAGCTTTCATGTGCTCAGGATGCCAGCTATTGATGACTGGTAAGTATAAAACATTTAAACGCATTTACAACAACAACAAGTTTATTCTTAATTAGGTCTCTGCTGACTTTCTTGCGGTCAGAGCAATCATTTGTGTGTCAGCTGAATATTTATGGGGTGCTGATGATCACATTTATGAAAGGCCTAGTAATCTGCAATAACATTAATGGGTTCCCGTGGCAACAGAAATGTAATGCACGTTGTGTTACTGTGAATATTTCATTTTTCACGTGCGGAGCAAAACTTCAATTTGCTCTTAAAAATGAGGCTAAACAGACTAAAGCTCTTACTCCCTGTTAGGGCCACACCAAAGGCATGAGCTGTTGCCTTGTATATGATCAACTACTCGCTAGCTAAATAAAGCACTGGAGTTTAGGCAGATGGTATGTATCAAAGTAACATTCACATCGATGGCAGGACTCGAAGCTTCCCAGCAGAACATTGTCCAAAGCATCAAACTGCCTCTGCCAGTTTGTTTTTCCCTGTAGTGCATCCTGCTGTCAGGTGTTCCACAGATAGGCGATGCACATGCACCTGGCCATCCATGTGATTTATCAGATCACGTCACCACCTGGTTCTCCATTGTTGGTGCTTTCAGTGGTGAACAGGGGTCAGCATGGGCGCCCTGTGGCTTTGCACACACATACAGAATAAAACTTTGATGCTGTGTATTCTGACACCTTTCCATTAGAACCAGCATTAACCATTTTGACAATTTGAGCTATAATTGGATCCCCATTATCCTGTCGTTCGTTTGCCACTGTTGCTTCCCATTTTGATAGATACTGACCATTGCAGACTGGGAACATCCCACAGGAGCTGCAGTTTTGGAGATGTTCTGTCTTTCCATCACAGTTTAGTCCTTGTCAAATTCGCTCAAATCCTTACAGTTGTCTATTTTTCCTGCTTCTAACATTGAGGATGTTTTGTCTAATCAGTGTATATGTAGAAAGACTTTTACTAACAAGCTTCCCAGAGATTTTCCCCATAATAATAGAAGGGGATGATTTTTGCTACCACTCCTTTAACTCATTTTTCTAAAAAGTTTTAACACATTTCATTCAGACAAAGTTGGCGAGATTTCTTTTTAAAAGAAAAAAATCCTTTACTTATACCTCGGATTCATCTCCAGCAGTCGCTTTCATAAATTTAACATTATTCATGACCACCTACAGGATGGAAAAAAGCGCACGTCCTAATCCCCCATCTTTAATGTGCATTTCAGCAGGATGTCTCAAAATGGTCAAATCATATCTAACTCACCTAGCACAGTAAAAGTAATTTTTAAAAACGCAGTTGGACATCGTGCGTTTAACTTCAGCACCGTTTGCTGTTGAAATGAACATTGTTTCCAAAAATGTATTTTTAGTAATTGTACATTTTCATCTTCCCATTCTACCAAAATGTTCCCTAGAGAGCTAGAGACCACGATCTCTACCTCACAGGTGTCCTGTAGACCTTTTGTATGGAAAGACTTTCAAATATCAGAAGGGGACTGATGATGCCCGTGTCTCCGTAAACCGTGTTGAACCAGCATGCACAAAAGCAGGACCCCCACCCGAGTGGAATGTGGCCATCATTAAGACGCCTGCGCTTTCCAAACCTCTTTAAAAGGATCCATCTGAGGGCGGTCTGGTGATTAGGGTAAATGGGCTAGCTCTTACAGTACGCAGCACTTCTCTGCTCCAGCTTTCTATACTACAAACCTCACTCCTCCGTTCATACAGTGAACACATCAGGAGCAACTCAGGCTTCAGTATCTTGCCCAAGGATACCGTACAGCAACAAGGGATTGAACCACCAACCTTTCAAAAAGTGGACAGACACCCCAAGGCTGTGACGTATTATTCATGTTACATGCCCGGCCGCTGGAAATGCAGGATTGAAAGGTTTCCCAGGATAAATGTGAGCAATAAACAGTTGTGTGGATACTCGGTCACCCTTGCTTCTGAGGGAACTACTACAGTGCTGTGCAAAAGTCTTGAGCCCCTCATTTCTTTATTTTGCTTCGAGGGAGACACTTTCTTGCTTTTTCTTTGTTTTTTTAAGTGGTCTTGAGCAACAGTTCTCAGAGTTTTTCAAAGATGGTCTTTGGACATTGCCTGCTTTTTCACTTGGGGGTTTTTATGTTAAAACACTTGACCTATTCAAGCACCTAACTAAAGGGATGAACCAACATTGTGTTTACACATAACGGCAAAGACTGATTTGAAATGAGCTCTTTGGTACTTTGTTACTAGCAGGCTGTTGGAAAAACACATCATTTGTTCCCAATTGTTTATCTGAATGCATAAAACATTAGATAACAGTTTGATGGGCTTAAAATAGTATTTCTGACCCAACAAGATGTTTCCAAAGAGCCACCAGACCCAAAATATGCCAGCCGACTGACTAATGCTTTCATCTTTGCTTAATGTAAGCAGACAAAAGCAGCTGCAGCAACATGTCACTGCCAAAGCATGTTGTTCCTGTGCTGCTTAATAACTAAACTTACCACAATGAGTTTCTGCTGGTTTCACAAAAGGCCGATACATTAGCAGGACTGAACCTTCAGAGAGCTTTTCTTGTTAAAGCCTGTGTTGTTTACACCAACTTGAGGGCTTATTCTTCTTTTACTCGACCACTGCTGCCTTCTATGCCTTTAATTATCTCGCTTGGCCACTCATAAATGGCAGGAATGGCGCTACTATATTAAGCATTTCTCTAAAGTGCGAGTGAAATACCCTCAACTCTGAATTTTTAAGTGGAACACTCAATCGAACCCATAAAGCAACAATGGTTCGTCTCGTCACATCACAGCTAAATCTGCTGTAAGACGTTCAGATTTTACTGAAATACAGGAAAAGGTAGGTTTTGCCCACAGTGGGCAGCTTTTCCTTCTGTAGGTCAAAGCCCTGCTTTGATGAGGTCTGAGCATCACAAGGAAGGCAGATGATTTCATTTCGTTTGGTCTTGAGGTCGCACGTGAAATTTCTCATTTGGATCCCCAGCTGAAACTACGACCGAGCGCTAGAGTTCAAGTCCCTTTGATGTATCCCTTTTGTGTCTTTTCACCGTCCAAACAGCCAGCTAATGCTTACAGGGTAGAGCTGTGAAGTCTTGGCAACTCTGCGTGTCAAACACCTTCTGAAGAATATCTCTAGTTTTGGCAGACGGTGTGGCAGCAGCTGTCCGTGGAGCCAGCTTTCTAACCCGTGCGTGAGTCTTTTACATGGGCCACGGGGGTCCGCTGCTCTGTTGAGGTGCAACTTTCCCTTCTAATCCCTTTGCTGCTGTTCGATAATCCCTTCACTGCTTGCTTTGCTGCTTTCTTTGCTGTAATCCCTCTGCTTGAATAAAAAGAGAATAGACAAGGAGGATGGGGTACACAGTGTCTCAGACAGATGGGATTGATGGCTCTGTCACTCACTGAGCCTCCTGTCAATCAGCACAGCTGGGATTTGATCCATCCAGCCACTGATGCTGCCCAGTTGCTGCCGTTTCTGAGCGCTCCAAGAGCCAGCTCAGATAACAAAGTGAATGATTTTAATCAGTGAAAATAAGCCCGAGATATGAAATGCATGCTAAAAAGCTCACGTATATACAGCTGATGAAAGCTCGGTCGGTGAAACAGCAGCAGTGGATACACCATCATACGTGGGCTACTTTCAAATGAGGGATTTCATCAAGCGCTCCCCCGGCAGGTGTGGTCCACTGCCATCTCCATTTCGTTTCCATTACTCCCTCTTCAAAGATTGCTTGTGGGGACAATTTTACACCTGTCTGAGAACCGTCAGCCAGGGTGCACGCGGGGCAGTATAAACATCCCACCCTACATGTTCCCAGAGAAATGTCCCAGTCGGCGTGATGGTGACGTCCAATTTGCCCACAAACGATGGGATCATCGTTTGCAAGGTGCAAGCCACTGAACACTTGGGATGCAGACTGGGTTCCAGTCTGCATCCCAAACTATCTTCCCAGAAGTCTCCTGCTCCAGCTTCAGTTGCTTCATTAGACATTAACAACACAGCAGTGCATCACAAAGCCACGGGCGACCCTCACGAGTGACGACTTAACAATGCACACATCAATTAAGCAGGCGGATCGATGCGGCGTGCTGACCACACTGACAAGTTCAATTTCTGGTGAACGCCATCAAATGATGGCCAGTAGCCGGCCACGACAGGGATCGCTTCCGATCACCTCCTGAGTCACTCTGTCTCAAGCACTTGTGATGCGACAGCTTAGTGACACCCTGCGCTGATGGTGCGGGTAAAGATGTGTGTCAGTGTGTGACAGAGAGTGGGAAATGGAGTGTTTATGCAGCATGTGTGTATGTGATGAGACATCTCATTAAGTGCTAACACCGCTCCACAGAACCCGCTTAGCCTCAGGTGTCACAGAGAGTACACAGACACACACAACTGCTCCTCGCTGCAACACATCACTGTTTTTAAAATGTGTGTTCCAGTGTGAGTTGGTGCATGTGCGAAAGTGTGTGAAAGTGTGACCTCTCTTTGCCACTGTGGCTTTAAAACGCTCCGGCTTGAATCAAAGCACTGCAGCAAACACAAGAGAGGAGCTGAAGAGCAGAAACAGAGGCACGCGCGCACACACACACGCAGCCAGACGGGGAGGATTCAATGCGACAGAGCCAGAGAGCAGGCAGAGAAAGGGAGGAGAGCGGCTCAGACTGCGACACGGAGCCGAGACGGGATTTAAGGAATGAAAAAAAGCAACGAGAGCGAAGCAGATCAAACGAGGAGAGCCAAATCGCTCCTCATTTCTTTTTATTCACGTGCGTCAGAGACACTGTGCCGATCATTAGATGTCTTTTTGCGCCGCTACATCATCCTCCACCTTGGTGTCAGAAATATTACTGTTACCGTGGCAACTGGTGTGTTCAGGGCGTAAGACTGCCACGCTGTAAAAGAACAAACAGTCCAAGCGGGCTCTTTATCACTCCCATCTTCTCTTGAGCACATACACGTCCGTGCACCTTCTGTCCGGCGTGTTACCGAGGAGAACAGGAGCAGATCACGGCAAGCTCGCGCACTCTAACATAGACCAAACACAGACAGCTCGTCTGTTGTTCGAGCGAGTGATGCACGGTAGCTTTGACTTAGAGCTGGTGTGAGGAGGCTCGGCCTGTGAGGAGGCTCAGCTGAGCTGGCAGCCTGAGAGCTCCACCTGTGGCAAATGTCACTTCCTACAAGATCAGACTCCAGGCCAGAGGCTCCACCTGAAAACACTGCTCCACTGTTGTCACCAAGCTGGCAGCTTTTCCTCACAGAGAGGGTGTTGTGTGAAGGCAGGGCTGATTTATAGTCAGCCTTTCGATGCACTAAATCATACATTTGAGTGACTGCTCGGCCTTGTTTTGTGCAAGCTGTGTCATCGCAGTACATCTTACTTTGTAATTTCATGTTAATTAACTGCTGTCTAGCAAGGTCATTCTGTATAAAGTAGGGATTTCCCAGCAGTTAAATATCAGACAAAGACTCATAAAAAATATTAATATTGTCCATACAGATATTGCGAGTGTTATTAAGAGCTATTTGAAACTGTTAATCATGACCGATAATTATGTGATGCTTTGCAGGATGTGTAATATTACACACACACACACACACACACACACACACACACAGTGTCAGAGTTTGCTTGTGCAGGTCTCATCTGTTTACTTTTCACTTTGCATGTTTACAACTTCCAATCACAGAGAGAAGGAGAGGCCGCCATCTGTCTGGGCTTCCTCTGCAGCTACTGGATTCATAACATGTTTGGACCAGCAGTTAACCAGCAATGCATGTTAATAAAATATGAATAGTTAGTTTAACCAACTAGTATTTGTGGTACTGATTAGTGGCAGGGGCAGTGGTGTTTAAATGTCCTGTGGACACATTCCCAGGAAAAATCCTAGTTAGTTTTCTTTTTTCCCCCCAAGAGTATTAACTGAGAAGAACACCATGACCTGACTGAAATCCATAAAAGTCTTTAAATAAATATTGCACACTGTTAAACAGCAAGCAGTACTAATTATTGAGCATCCACTCGTGCTCATGTAGCCAGAGTGGCTCCTGTCAAGCTGTTGAACCATAAAGGCCTGATGGAGTGCTCTCATCTCTGCAGAGGACTTTTTAAACTCAGAGTAAGAGTTGGATCCTTAATCACCTTACTTGCTTTATTTGGCAGGACAGTATGGAGAAACTTCTTTCATTTCATAATGACGTGCAGGAGGTGATATGCACAGCTGTGTCTAAACTACGTTTGCAGATGGATCCTCCCACAGTTTGGAGTGCTAGGGCAACAGTCTCTTTAGTAAATGAGAGGATTCAGTTTTTGATTTTGACCAATCAGGAGCGTTTCTGAGAGCGCCTGAGTGTTGCGGGATACAGGGTGTATGTTTGTGGAGGAAAATGTCCGTTTAAAGTTACAGCTACATCACTACACGGTGTACAAAAAGTAAAGAGGACTGAATGCTTCCCAGCAGACGACGTCATTCTGTACCGTCAATAGTAAGTGTCGAGTTGAACAGCAGCATTTTTCATCAGTAATGTGCCAGCCTTTGTTTTAGGGTGTCCAGAACAGAGCAGTGTACATGCTGTTGATGGTTTTCCCATTTTCATAATTAAATTCAATACCGTTTTTCTGCTTAATTGAATTTTATATTGCGCCAAATCACAACAGCAGTTGCCTCAAGGTGCTTTATATTGTAAGCACACACTTGGTGACAGTGAGAAGGAAAAACTCCCTTTTGACAGGAAGGAACCTTCGGCAGAACCAGACTCAGAAGTGGTCGGTGGTGAGGGGAGGAAGGCAGGACAATAAACACAAACACTGAAGAAATGTGAGTGAAGAAGAAACAGCCCCAGCAGCCCGGGGCGAATGCAGCGCAACCAAAAGGAGGATTCGTGGATTTCCCAATAAGCTAAGTGTCTCTCACACAGGGCTGGATTTCATACACATGTTCATGTGTTCTTATCGTGCTGTCAGTAAGAGCTCAATCTTGGATAAGCAGGAGGTGACAGCAGGTTTAACCTGATGGGAATGAGGGGAGGAATAAGGACAGTGTGTTAGTACAAATGGGCATTAAAGTGTTAAATTGGAGCTATTTCTCTTTTATTTAGAAACTAAATGACAGTTTGAGTCTTTATTATTCTCAAATATTATTAGAATCGGCTGTAATAAGAAAGTGAAAGCCTATACATATACCAGGGGAACTATTAAACACACACACGCCTGAGCACTCAACCTCTTAACTGCTTCCAGTTCACTTTAGGTGGTACAGCTGTCTTGTTCCCCGGCATGGGGCACGTGTAATCCCTTAGTCATCGCTCTTAGAGAGCAATAAAATACCTCCTAGTCAGGTATTCAACTACAAATGTACCTCACAATCAGACTTTTTGTGTACTCCTCTGCGTGTACTTACATTTAACAATCAGCAGCTCCAGTACCATAGAAAGTAAAGCAGACTAAAGGCAGGCTGTGCTGTGAGTGCTGCTCTATTTTGGAGGGGGGTGTCTCAAGCTATCACTGTGCTATTCATCCACAGCTGGGTGGAAGAAGTAACTGCTCCCTGAGAGCTGTCAGAAGTCATCCTGGGAAATCAGCAGCTTAAGTAGAAGCAGGTGAAGCATAAGTGGATACGAATAAATAAATAAAATAGAAATCACTGTAAATTACAACACTTCATCGCAAAATGACTCCAAGAAGGCGTCATCACAGACAGATGATGTGCAGCTCTTCAGTGAAGGAGCCCTCCACGAAGACAGACGTGCCGACGGAAAAAGTGAGATTAGTTTGGTTATTATGGCTAAATTATGGCTGCCACATCTAAACTGAGCACGGACCTCGTTTGAATGACTCGAGTCGATTCTGGTAAGTACGGCAAGCGTGATCTAAAATTCACGTCCTGCTGGCCTTTCACATTTACTCGTTACTTACTCTTAAATTAAACTCGGAGTAATTTTTAGATTCCCGTCTGTAATTTAATTAATTGGGTTCACAGCCGGTCTTACAGTTTCATGGCATTTTCACCTAAATGAACAAGCTGAATCCACACACACACACACACACACAAAAAAATGCACACAACTTTCAGATTATTATGCGCTCAAGCTGCCAGACTGGCCAAGCGTGTGCAACACTTGATAACCCGTGTTACTGCAGCATGATTTAACTACGCCAAAGAGCTTCTTGTGAAGCTTTGAAGGGTCAAGATCTAGATTTGAATGCACTGTACCGACTGTTGATGTAGTGCAGCGATAATAAAGGTGACGAATAACATCACAGATCGCACACAGACATATGCACCGGCCTTATCTGCCTCATCCCTACGCACACTCACACAAACACACACTATGGCACAGAAGTTAATTTTCTCTCTGATCTCCTGGTGTCACTAGTGTTGAATACTTGTATAAATTAGGATAATACTGAGGCGATGCTCAGAAAGAAATGAGTGAGTTTAAGGTTTTTTGTTACGATAATTGAGGGGCTTTGATGTCTGACGGGAAAAAGTTTCTACTAAAAAACTGGAACACGAAATTAGAAAGTAGAAGTGTCTAATTTTCTCCAACGCTGGTTCTTATTAGCAACTACGACATAGTAATGCCGACAGTGGAGACACAGGAACAGACACTGCAGCAGATGTGCGTTTGTGCGCGTTCACATTCATTAATGACATTTCTTCTCAGTCTGTAGCCTTAACATTAATTGGTTATTTTATTGTTTGTTCGTTTTTTAAAATGGAGCATATACGGAGTACAAACTTTGTTCAGACTCTTTAAAAAAAAAAAAAAAAAAAAAAAAAAAAGAAGTGTGCCATAAGAACAGAGCAAATATCTGAGTCTTGGCTCAGATGCTTGTAGAAGTTGTTCCACGAGCAGCACACTGCCTCAGCTGGTTCTCCTTCCGCCTTAAATTCAGACTTTGTGCAGAGCCGTCCTGTGTAATTCAAAGACTTAAGAGAGCACACTGGCCGGGATGGAGTTAGGTTAGTAATGTAGCGAGGGGCTAAACTATGAAATACTTGAAAATAATCTAAAAAAAATCAGATAAAACACCAAAAACCAGAGTTGGGAGTACAAACTAACATCAGCAGCACACTAAACACAGAAAGACTGAAGCATACAAATTGGCCTCTTCAAACACCAAAACTGCAGACAGATATAATAACAAAGAAGAATAAACTAAGGCGTTTGTCAGTCAGTGTGACTGTCCCTCTTTTTCCACTTTCCCCACATCTACCTCCTAAGTTTAAACAAGTCTTCTGTTTATAGATCCTTCAGAACCGTTGTAGCGATCTAAAATGTTATGTTATCATTTACAGACTTATATGTAGGGATGGGTACCAGTATCCAGTGCCATTATGGCACCGGATACTGGTGCCGGATACTGGTTCTGACATAAACGGTAGTAACCAGACCGAAAAGCAGCGCACATTTCGGTGCTTTATTTCGGTGCTTTTTTTTCCTGAGCTGTGACACACTTCTAGCCAATCATTTTACGTTTCTGAGGATAGTAGGCGAGGCCAGGTACGTACGTTCTTTTAGAGCAGAGCTACAGATTAAAAATGCCCAAGGCGAAGCGGTCAAAAGTCTGGCTGTACTTCACAGCAAAATATGCAAACTCAGCAGCAACAAGTGCTTTAAGGTGATACTGTGATACTGTCAAAGGAGGTAACTCCTCAAATCCAATGAAACACCTGGCGACGCATAGCGTTTTTTTTTAAAGCCCAGAAATGCGCCGTATTTGATAGCTTGCTGCGGGACCTCACACCGAGCACATCTACTGCGGGTGTGGTGCCTGTTATCGGGCCCGGAGTTAGCAACATCCCCCAAAAACCCGAAGAGGAGAGTCCTGGCCCCTAGCCAGCGGCTGTCCTCTTGTTTGATGGCAGATACTCCCTTCACCCTGGCCAAAAAGGCTAAAATGACCAAAGAAAAAGTGGAAAACAGCTAAACATGAGAGGTTTTGGACAAAGTTTGTGTTTTCCATTGATTAAGCACTGCTTCCAGCCAAGAGTGATGCCATATATGCCCTATAGCTGCAGAAAAGGCTAACATTGTTATCTTTTTACAAAAAAACCAAAAAACAAACAGCTGAACATGAGAGGTTTTTGGACCAATTTTGTGTTCTCCATTTTTTAAGCACCGGCACCGTTTCAAAAGTACCGGTTTGGCACCGGTATCAGATAAAACCTAAACAATACCCATCCCTACTTATATGTTACATATCTAACATTTGTGCTAAACTTGTACTAAATAATTAATCTTACTTTAGTTATAAGGATTTCCTTCTCAAATTAAAATATTAAACTTGCAGTTTCAGGACCTTTTGACCATTTTGCTCTTCGATGCAGCTTCCTCCAGCAACTGTAACATTTTCCAGTGAACACAAGCTAAGCTGATACAAATGTGAGATGCAGAATGAGTGTGTTTGTTAAATATTGTAGTGTTTTGCTGACGCCCTCGACATATAACAGCCTTCCATATAGCATACGCGAGTCTTTTAGATTCTTCTCTTTTAGGAGTAAGACGGAAGTGAGGTAAGTGACGGAAGTGATGTTGTAGGTGACGTCAGACGCCGGAGATTTTGGCGGAGAAAAAGCAAATGGTAGCATAGAGTTTAACAAAGGTTTTCCAAGCTTCAGTATTACCAAATATACTAATCAATTGTCATATAACTAACAACATCTGTTTTATCATCTCTAACACCCTGGAGGACAACGGGGAGAGTTTAGACGCTCTCCAAGATTACATCGACCGCTGTTTTCAAGATTTAGTAATGCATAAGGCCCAGAGTGCATCTTCCCCGGCCAAAATCGAGACGCCGTCATCGAAGAGAAGTCGCCAGGCAGACTCCCCCGGTACAACATCGCCTGCCGGCAAAGACATCGCAGAAATCCTGGAGTCAATCGACAAGCGATTGTCCAGTTTCGATGCGAGGCTGTCCCTGGTGGAGATCTTACACCGGGAATTTAAATCTCTGAGAGAATCCCTGGAATTCAGCCAGCGGCAGGTGGAAACGCTTGCCGCTGAAAATGCCACGCTACGGGAGTCGGTTAAATCTCTCACCGATAACGTGACCCAGCTAAACATTGAAAATAAAAAAATAAAAAATAAAAGAGTCCGTTATCGATCTACAAGCCCGTAGCATGAGAGATAATCTTGTGTTTTCTGGTATTCCAGAAACTGCCGGAGAGGACGCAGAGGCAACGGTGAAAAACTTCATTAAAATCCACCTGAAGCTGCCGGAGGACACCGTAAAGAACATCGACTTCGATAGAGTACATCGCTTGGGGGGCGCGCGGTCGCGGACCGGGAGACCACGGCCTATTGTGGCCAAATTCAGTCAATTCAAACAGAAGGAACAGGTGAAGAGTCGCGGCAGAGAGCTGAAAGGAACGGACTTCAGCGTGAACGACCAGTTCCCCAAAGAGATCCTGGAACGACGCAAGGTCCTGTTCCCAGTTCGACGTAGCTTCATCCAGAAAGGCTCCCGTGCTGTCATCGCCGTGGACCGGCTCTACGTGGACGGACAGCTGTACCGCGACCCCGGCACCACACCGTGGTTATACTGACTGCACTCCAGATAAGAACCCGCTACACTCTTTTCTTATTCATTCACACTTTCTCCTTTAAAATGTGTTTAACCTAGTAATATCAGTAGGATGTCATAGCAGATATAACACCGTCACCCTCCGTCATTGCTTTAATTGGAATGTTTCCGTTTCGTTTCCTTTTTTTTGTTGTCGCTCACAGTTCATGTGGTTTCTTTCTTTCTCTTGTCTTTCACTGCTGTGGTCACCTACTCCCCCACTCACCTACAAACAACACCCAATATTTCTCCATATTTTCACAACACGATCACGCAAACACATCAGCTCAACGGCAGCACATTCACAACAGCCTCACAGCACGCACAGTCTTGCAGGACACATAAGCAAGCCACGCTTGTTCATATTAGTGAATATTCACACACATAGTCAGACTTATGGAGTCTCTCACCACACTTCTTTTTCTCTTTCTATTTACAAACAAGGGATGTTTCCATATTCTCTCCACCTGTCTAAACGAAACACCCAGCATACATCATTAAACATACACGCACAATTAAGGGCATGCTGAGGTTTGTCACATGGAATGTAAATGGAGCTGGCACCAGAGGAAAGAGGTTAAAAATATTTAACCAGCTTAAAAAACTACAGGCAGATGTTGTTTTATTACAAGAAACTCACAAACCTGTCACAGGTTTAAATGAACTTAAAACACCTGAGTTTCCTAACGTGTTTGCAGCCGGTTATAATTCTAGACAACGGGGAGTAGCAATTTTAATACATAAAAATGTTAATTTTACAGTACTCGATACAGTTATAGATCCAGAGGGTAGATTTCTAATTATTAAACTATCAATATTGAACAAAAAAAACTATGTATTGTTAGTATATATGGTCCAAATGTTGATGAACCCTCATTCTTCCACGGTTTTTTTAGTGCACTCTCTGAACACCTTGATTGCACACTCATTCTTGGCGGTGACCTCAACCTTGGACTAAATGAAGAAATGGATAGGCTCAACACAACAGGAACTCAGCGTAATTGGCAGTCCACAAATATAATCAAACAGTATATGAACGACTTTGGTCTTTGCGATGCATGGCGCTCTCTTCACCCCACCAGTAAGGAATATACTTTTTTCTCGCATGTTCATCACTCTTACTCTCGTCTGGATTATTTTCTGGTCAGCAGCTCACTGCTGTGTGACATTTCAGACACTGAGATTCATCCTATAGCTGTCAGCGATCATGCTCCTGTATCTTTAACACTAATGCACAAGAATAATACTACGCCAAGTAAAAACTGGAGATTTAATATATCACTACTTAAAGATGAAGACTTTATTAAATACTTTAAAAAAGAATGGACTTCATATTTAGACTTTAATGACACTCCCGGAATATCTGCTTCTGTTCTATGGGAAGCAGGGAAAGCTGTGATGAGAGGTAAAATAATTTCTTTCTCATCACACAAAAAGAAAGAAGAAAACAAAAATATTCAGGAATTAGAAAAAAACATCAAATCACTAGAAGAAGCCTACGCGTCCCACCAAGATCAGGAAACATTGAACAAAATATGCAAAACAAAACTAGAATTAAATGAAACTATTAATAAAAAAACACAATTCCTTATACAAAGACTTCGCTTGCAGAATTTTGAACACAGTAACAAATCAGGTCGATTTCTAGCTAACCAGCTAAAAATAAATAAAGAAAAAACAACTATATGTGCTGCTAAAGATTTATCGGGGAACACAATATATGATCCTGGAAGAATAAACAACATTTTTAGGGATTTCTATGAAACTTTATACTCACCACAAATAAACCCATCTAAAAATGAAATTGATCTGTTTCTTGACAACGTAACTCTTCCAAAATTACTAGACAGTCAAGCAATGGAACTGGATTCGCCACTGACGCCAAGTGAACTCCAGGAAGCCCTGATAAGTATGCCCAATAATAAGGCTCCAGGTCCAGACGGCTTCCCTGCAGAATTCTACAAAGAATTCTGGACAATTTTGGCACCAGTATTCCATGGCATGTTGCAGGAAATCGAGGAAAAGGGCAGACTACCACCAAATATGAATTCTGCCAACATTAGTCTCCTGCTAAAACCAGGCAAAGACCCTTTATTTCCCTCAAGCTATCGTCCAATTTCTCTTTTAAATGTAGACCTTAAAATAATCTGCAAAGCTCTCTCAAAGAGATTAGAGAAAATGACCCCCCTCTTAATTCATCCTGACCAAACTGGTTTCATAAAAGGTCGGCACTCCTCAACAAACACTCGTAGATTACTTAATTTAATAGACTACTCATACGATAAAAACATCGAAGCCATAATATTATCTCTAGATGCAGAAAAAGCATTTGACAGAGTTAATTGGAAATTTTTATTCGCAACTTTACACAAATTTGGTTTTGGAAACTCTTTCATAAACTGGATAAGAATATTATACAATTCCCCAACGGCTCGTATCAGAACAAATGACCAGACATCCTCCAGCTTCTGTCTCCTGAGGGGCACCAGACAGGGATGCCCACTCTCCCCCTCACTTTTTGCAATTTTTATCGAACCTCTAGCAGCAGCATTTAGACAGGCTACAACAATTAAGGGCATAAAATGTAAGAACATAGAACATAAAATCAGTCTCTATGCGGATGATGTGTTGCTTTTTCTGCAAAACACACAAACCAACCTCTCTGAGGTAATTACTTTAATAAACTGGTTTTCAAGAGTTTCAGATTATTCAATTAACTGGCCAAAATCTACAGTTCTCCCCATTAACTGCTCCTTCCATAATTCTTCCTCTGCCCCACTGCAATCTGGAAATATTAAATATTTAGGTATTAATATCTCTCCTAAGCTTTCAGACTTAACTAAACTAAACCACATCCCACTTCTAAAGAAAGTAGAAGGCGATCTGACTAGATGGAAATCTTTACCCATATCACTCATGGGAAGGGTCGCCACTATAAAAATGATGATCTTGCCAAAAATAAATTACTTATTTTTGATGATCCCTAACAAACCATCACAAGATTGGTTCAGATCTCTGGATTCATATATTTCCAAATTCCTTTGGAAAGATAAACCCCCGCGTATTAGCTTAAAAACTTCTGGTCTCAGATTTGCTTAAAAACTTTTAAATTAATTAAAAATCCCAGTCTGCAATTAATACAATACAAAATACTTCATAGAGTGCACTATACAGGTCATCGGATGTTCAAGATGGGCTTTACATCTTCCAACAACTGCTCACACTGTCAAGGCAATACACCAGACAATTACATCCACGCTCTTTGGTTCTGTCCACCAGTGCAAAAGTTTTGGCGCGAGATATGTGAAGACTTATCAAAATGTCTGAAATGTAACATTCCAACCTCCCCCTTAGTGTGTTTGTTGGGCAGCTTAGATAATGTCACTTCAGAAAAGAATATAGCCCATATGATCTTCACTGCCCTATGCATAGCCAAGAAAACAGTCCTCATGAACTGGAAAAATAAAAATAATCTTAATTCTAACCAATATAGAAATTATCTATTAGATTACATTAGTCTTGACACAGCCTCTGCCACCACATTAGATCAATTGCTCTGGGCCCCTTTTATCAGCTCCATCACCTAGTGGGGGTGGGGGGTCATAGTTTGGTCCCGCCTTCACTGTTGTGATTGGTGAGGGGGTAGGGACAGGCTTAGGGTGTCGGGGGGTTCCCCGGAGGCATCTTCCTTGGGGGGCTCAACCCGGGGTAGCGGTCACGTCCGGTTGAGGGCTCTGTTGGCTCTCAGGTGACTGTTTCCTCGCGGCTGCGTGCAGCGGGGCTAGGGGAGGGTCTGTGCTGACGGACGTGGGTTACTGACCTGGCAACCTGGCTGCCCCTGGGTGGGTCCGGGATGGGCGTGAGGTTCTGGGGGCGCTCCGTCTCTGGGCTGGGGCCCGGGCCGGGCCTCGGGGGCTCGGGTCCTGGTTGGTGTGTTGCCGGGGTTGTGGGCGGGTGGGTGCATGGGGGCCTGGCCCTGGAGCAGGGTGCCGCCGGTGCATCGAGCCGCCTGGGGGGCTCTTCAACTGGTGGGGGGGGGATGGTCACATCTTGCAGGAGCTTTCTTCTCTCAGGAACTCTCTGCAGGAGGGGGAGATACAGGAGAGGTGGAGGAAGATCTCAGCCTGGGCGTTTACCGTCTTATGTAGTCTGGAAGATGTGTGGTTGGTGGGGTGGGTGCAGTTTTCTCTGTGGTGGGGTTGGGTGGACTGTCCAGGGCTCTGTGGAGCCGGGGGGCGCTACTGCACTGGGCCCCGGTCTGATGGGCCTGGGCCCCCCTTCCCTGGCGGGTCGCGGAGGGTGGGAGTGCCTACTGGGGTCAGCGGGGGAGCTGGCCCCAGGGAGGGGTTACCTGCCCCTCCCTTCCTTCCCTCCCCATCTCCAGCTGCCTCCCTCTTCCCGCTCCTCCACAACCACCCACACATGCAGGGCCTTGGAGTGGGGGTATGTCACCAGGGTGCAGAGGAGGCTACCCCCCCCCCCCCGTCCCCTTCTGGCTGCCTCTGCCTCAATTTTATCCCACAACTTAGACATTCACATTACTCACACTCTCATTACACATACATATAGGATCTTGGGGGTGGGCACAATCACGGAGTCCAAATCACCATCAGGGTGTATACCTCACCCCTGACGTCGTTGCCCACCTCTCAATTTTAAATACACTTAGTCATTGAGGGTTAGCAGGAGGGACTATGCGCTTACCTGCTGCTCCTTGGCAGGTAGCTCCATGCCCTCCTGGGTTTTAATTGCACCTTAGAACACATATGCATCAACATTACAATGAGCGGGTGGAGGGAGGTTTGGAGTCTTCTCCCACCCCCATTCTCTGCGGCCTGCTGGAGCGGGAGGGCTAGTAGGAGGAGTTGGCCGTCCGGCTGCGGTCTGGGGTGTGGGGCCTCCCTGCTGCTGCGGAGTCGGGGTGGTCTGCCTCTCCCCACCGCAGGGAAAAGGGTAACACCACCTGGGTCTGGGTGCAATTCCCCCCTCCAGGGGCAAGGGTACCTAGACCCGGTTTGTAGAGTACGCTTGGGGAGTGTGATTGTGCGTACAGCGTCTCTTTATGTCTGTCTCCACGTTGGCTGAGTGTGGAGTGAGTGCATATGAGAGCATGAGGGTGGGAATGGATGTTTGTGTCTGTGTGTGCCTGTATGTCTGTGTCTATATGTCAGGTTGGGTATCAGACGCCACCTCTCTGGGGACACCTCAGGCCCTCCAAGGTTTGGAGGCCTATCTCCACCCACCACCACTTCCCCTGCCGGTGGCGGACTCCCTCAGGTGTCGGTGTGTTGGTGGTTCTTTGTGTCTGGGGGTGGGCGTCCGGGTACACACCGGCTCACTCCTTGGCGGCCGCTTGTCGGGGCCTGGGGCCTGGGGCTCGCTCGGGCCCCTTTGGAGGTGGGGTGCCCCCGGCCTCTCGGCCTAGGGCTCGGTCACTCAGGCGCAGCTGGGGGCCGGCGGAGCTCACGGGCGCGTCACTGCAACTCCCCCTGACTTCTGCTCCGCGGCTGCTGGGCGAGCCCTCATCTGGGACTCTCCTCAGCTCTTACTGGGACAGTGGCGCGGCTGCCCCTCTGTTGGTCTTCCATTGTCTCTTGTGTTCTGGGGGCCTCTGGATGTCTGGAGTTTTGATCTCCTCCATACCCGGTTCACACCCTGGAGGACGGGGCTGTGGCCCCCCCACACTCCCTAGCAGATCATTACATGGAGAAACCTTTGGAATGCAAGCATGCTGATCCACACAGGTATGCACACATGGGTATTCACAGACGCGGACTAAAGCTTTCTTGGCTGCTGCCTCAAAGCACACTGTGCGCTGTCTATCTTGCGTGCTGCACAATATCGTTTATTATTTAGTAAATATTGATATCTATGACTAGCTAGTTTATTGTGATGGTGCTTTGTTTTCTCTATTATTATGTTGCTCTTTGTTGTTTGCTGTCTCCTCTGTTTGTTTTTGTTTGTTTGTTTTTTTTTTTTTTTTCTCCATACAGGTGACCCAGGAGTTTTGTTTTTTTTTCTCTCTCTCTCTTCCCCCCCCTTCTCACCGTCTCTTCTCCCCTTTGGTTTTCTTTCTTTCTCTCCCCCTCTCTCTCTCTCATTCCCCCTGTCCTATTTATTAAAAAAAAAAAAAAAAAAAAAAAAAAAAAATGACAAAGGATGAACTGAAGCTCTGCCATCACGTAATGTCGCATACTGCTGTTTCTGATGTCATTTAAAAAAAAAAAAAAAAAAAGATTCTCTCTTTTGATCAGATGTGAACTTCACACTGAAAAGTTGAAGTCAAGTTCACTGAAAATCCAACTTTCATTCACACCGGCGGGAGATGACGTCAGCAAATGTCGATGGCATTGGCATTTCCAGCGTGTGAACCGCTAGCACGTGCGATGCGAGCGCACGTGTTCAATGAGAGTGAGCGAGAGCTCAAACGCACATCGGTGGTTAAAGACTAGTATTGACTGTGGTAAATTAAACACCCTCATTAAGATGGCCTCGTGACCCAGTAAACAAAGCTGTGGTGTGTGTGTGTCCGCACACAACACGTTTAAGTGATCGTGCTGCATGACTCAGTGAATCACAAGGTGGGGTGGCCTAAGTATCTACAGTATAGCAGTCTGGATGCAGAGCTCAGATATTTCACACTTTACTCCCACTCTGAGCTGAAAGATTTTATTGTAACAAAGTCGGATGATTAAAGCTCTATTATGTGATATTTTGGATTCTTGAGATTAATAAAATACCTCAGTTTAATGTGAAAGGGGCTGCTTGTGCCAGCCCTCCTAAGAATTAACCTTTTACTCAACTGGAGCTCTGAGTAGCTTTTAACCACATGAAGCACCATTGTCTGGCTGCTGCACAGACCACACTGTGGAGCCTTTAATAACACTCTGCAGCAGTTTCCAGCACGCACAAATCACACGATTGATGATGTTCTGTCGCTCTCTTCTCTCACCACTCACCCCCAACCAATCACAGCACACGGCTGCACCTCAATCAGCCCGCTTCTGCCTTTTCTCTAAAAATAGGTGTTTTCCTTCCCACTGTCGCCAAGTGCTTGCTCATAGGATTGTTTGGGTTTCTTTCTTATTTCTTATCTTATTGCAGGGTCTTTGCTTTACAGTAAAAAAGCCTTGACGTGACTGTTGCTGGGAATTGGCACAACATCAATCATACTGAACTGAATTAAAAATATCAATAAATAATACACTACACGATGACGCAGTGAACAAAACGAGCACACATACCCGTCTTTCTATTGAAAGCCTGGTGAGCAGTGTCTATGCCCTTCAGTTGAGTTTGCTGACACTTGGTTTGATGTAGACAGTCCTCGTTCACAGGAAGAGTCAAGCAAGGCCAAGATATTTACTATAGCTTAAAAAAAATCTACTTAAATATTCCAGGTTCGGACTGGAGTTAACCTTCAAAGTGCCAACATCTCTGCAGCTAAATGTGAAGACTAACCCCCAGTTTAAAAGATGTCAGTTACATAAACAATGGACTGCTGATGGATTCAACACCAAGCGTGCACATGTCCCACAATTTAGCTGCTCACTTGAACGCCTCCCGCATCTCAACGCATACAAAATGATAGCCTTTTACACAATCTGCCCATTTTACATCACTCTTTTCAGCCATACAATTCATGAGACATGAATTCAATGCAGCATACAAAGTATGAAAGCACCTCTTTCGCTGTGTAACCTCCACCCGTGGGAGGAGTGACAGGTATTGTTTATCAGACCATCGATGGGCCAATCAAAGCATATATTCAGCGTGCCTCTCCCAGTTCACGGACGACTCCTGAACCAAAGACTCGTCTCGATAACTCGTCAGATTGTGAACTGGAGGATCCGTTTGGGGAATGCACCTACTGTCAGAACAGCTGCAGGGCAAGAGGCCACAAATCTCACAGCACCGACACGTCTGCAAAAGTGTGGATGAATTCAGAAGCATTTTACACAGCGGCACATGTTTAAGTTGCTGCAGTTTAAGACTTTGGGGGAAAATAAACACTCAACTACAACAACAACAGCCTGAGACAATAAAGCTGGCATTTCAGGGGGTCCGAGCATTTCAGGCTTTCACTGAGAAGACGTCTATTGTCCTTTAAAATCTGTACCCAATTTGCCGAACCATCTCAATTTTCCTCAGCATTTACAAACCTTTTACATTTAGAGGATTACATTTGAATTCAGTGTTAAATCCATTAGAAAGATGCTGATGAATCAAGGTCTGTAACAAACAGCATCAATATTGAAGCAGCCTTGTGTCGCCGTGTTCATATTTGATTGCAAGCGTACCTCAGGGAGTCTGGCACTTACCCAAAACAAAACATGTCACGCTAATGTCTAACGAATTATTGAAGTGGTTTTTCAGTCTTATAAGCGCCAGCGTTTCCTCTTTTTCTCAAGGACCGACTTAAAGTCGTCATCAACGATGCAAATACTTCTCATATCTGCAGGTCTAAAAATGGCTTTTGTGACGTTCTGTACATGTGACATACAACAAATAAATTGTGTTTGAAAAGAAGCGCTCCTTTAGCCATCTTTCTTATCGCAACATTCCCAATTTACTTATCCGAAACAAAGCACAGAGAGACAAAAGCTTCTTTATGTTGGAACACACCACAGCGCGAGGAACTGAACCCATGTTGTGTGCACACGTGTGCAGAGAGACATGAGGTGCTAACTCGGTGATGCCGCTTTATTTTAAACTCGCTCCTCCTTATTAAAAATTACACCTGCGTGCATCAGTTTCATAATGCGCACAGCTCACCGTTTAAAAAGACGCATGCATACAAAAATACATGCATGCACACACACGTAGATATTTTAAATATTTTCTCTTTTCCAGCTGTTCCTTGGTAATTAAACAGTTAAAAAAGTAAAGTCTCTTACTCACTGCTCTCAGTCCTCCACCCACCCACACACACACACACACACACACACAGTGGTAGAAGCACCTTCCTATAGCCAGATGTCTACTGTCAAATCGCTGCTTTGCTGCTACAGAAAATTACGCAATGTTCCTGAATACCATACGGCAGGTAGCTCTGTCCTTTGTGTCAGTGCCAAAAGCTGCAGTTTTATGAAGAGCCACTTGAGGCTGCCTCTAAAAGCTACTCAATATTCTCGGCTCTCCAATCCCTCATGTTAAAATTTATAACCACACAATGGAATTAAATGTGTTTGCAGCACCGTTTACATCTTTGTTTCCCAATTTTATGACAAATGAGCAACTTACAGTTATACATTGCCAGGGGCTGTTTTCTGTCCAGCATTGTGTTATATTAAAAGCCTCTGAAAAAACAAAGGTTTAGTTTACTTAGAAGCCAAGGATTAGCATTATGATCATGTTTGAGAGGGTGTCCACTATTTGTAATCAATTTTTTATTGACTTTGTCGAACCTGGCTTATAGTAATATTAGGCTTAAACTGGTGCAGCTGTAAATCTCATCTTTTCTGCAGAAAACTTTAATTTGACTGCAACAATAAGTACAAATACAGAGAACTGTGGAATTTGCCGTTTTCTCTCATCCCTTTGTGGCCCAGCAAACATAATCTGACAGGTATTTTAAACTTATCTAACAGAACTCCAGTCTTTTGAGCCCACTAATGCACTCAGCCTTTTTGTTGCATTGCATTGGGAATACTTAAACAGCACAAAACACAACTAAAAACATTTCTTTCTGTGCAGATTTACTCAGGAACAGCGACTCCTTCCCTGCCGCACTTACTTTTTTTGGTTTGTATCTACAAATTTGAACACGACTTCGTGAGATCAGCTCCAAGCGACAACCCGCCTGCCAGAAGTTGCCACATGAGAGGCGTTATCCCATTGGTTTCCCGATACCAGGGAAGATCAGTGGAGCACAGATAAGTGCTATCGATGTTGAATTACACCCAGCTGGAAAACAAACGTAGCACGAGTCTCTTGTCAACCACGGAGCGAGGAAGAGAATAGCACGGAGGATGTGAGTTAAACCTCCTCTGAAATCCGGGCTGAAACCCTGCAACAGCCATATTAGATGAATCTCAATGAAGCCAATCCGCTGATGCAGAATACATCCAGTTAGAATGAAAGCAGGCATGAAGGCCCAGTCAGCCCACTGGGGTATAAGTGATACTAAAGCCATTATTAAATTCTCACTCTGCAAATTTTCTTGACATGGATACTTGGATGTTTTAAGCCCGCGGCCCAGATTTTGGCGACCTGGAACGTCTCCCGGCTTAACGTGTCTCTCAGATCTTGGAGCTTCCAAATGGTCAGTCACATTTATTTATTTATTTTTTTAAATCTATCGCTGAAACGTAAGAGTCAGGGTAAATGGATCAATTTTTCAGCAGACAGCTCCCATCAGTCTGTGTCATCATTGATTACAATTTATTTCAGGAAGGATAATGTCTTACCTTGACAGTCTCAAATGCCCCGCTTTGGCATAACGTTGCTCTATGGAGCGAGTAACTGATTACAGCATAGAAACATTTATTTCCGCCTGTCGCTTTTTGAAAAGAAAGGGACATGCTGCTATCCTTTGTATCGGGGCCTGTTTGAACAGCTTGTACCTGATGCACCGGTCTACCGGCAGGCACATTCACCAAAAGGAGAGAACACATAAAACAAAACAGAATAACAACAAGGGGATGGAACAACACGCACTTCTGCTCTGCATGAGGACAGCAACCGAGTCCAGTCTTAGGTGGGAAAGCAGAGGAGAGCCATTTGTTTTCAGACGGGGTTTTTAAAAATGTCTTAAATCTGAATCTGTTTCAAATGTGTTCAAATCTATTTAGAGCAGCTGTTAAGTGACTGAAGGTAAAAATGGTAAAAACTCAGATTATTGTGAAACTGATATAACCTGATCAGCTATGTTATCTTTGTTTAAACTTAAAAGAAAAAGGCAAAAAGTAATGTCTGGCTGTTCTAACAAGATAGATTTGATTTGATGGCTTTTTCATTTGTACCAGAAGGAAATCTGATCTCAAATGGAACCAAGAAGCTCAAGTATAAAATAGCTGTGTTAAATATCCTATATCTGCAACTCAGTCTGAAGGTTGAATCTTCACTCTGAACTCAGTGGCAGCTGGGAGTGCTGCTGTCAAAGATCCTCCTCGCTTCCTTGTTAAAAATTTATTAACAGACAGCAAGGGACACTGAAAGAATCATGAAGCTTATAAACAGTGTTTACACAGGCCTAGTTTTGTTCTAAAGTGAACAAAACTTTAACTTACAAAAACCCACAACTGAATGTGGCAGCAGCGCGGCGACTCGTGATGCTCGCTCTGTCTGAACCATCCATCCAGGAGCTGGACCTTATCCCGGCTGCAAAAGGTGGGCAGGGGTACGCCCAGGACAGGTCGCCAGTCTATCGAGGGGCCAAAACAGAAAGACAAACAGCCACATGGTCTCACATCTGCAGAATATTTAGAATCACAAATTAACATAAGCCTTTTTCTTCTTTTTTTTTTTTTTTGACTCGTCTTGAAGTGCGTTTAAAAATTTGTTATGATCTTTGTGTTTGTTCACTTCTGTAGAAAAGGGCCTTAGACAAAGGCTTATGGTGCTGGACCAATATGTGCACGTGAAACAGGAAGTTGCATTTTTACCCGGGTCAGGTGTGGCTCAGGAGACAGAGCGGGTTATTTCCCACTCAGAAGTTTGGTGGATCGATTCGCCAGCTGATCTGGTCTGCATGTCAAAGTATCTTTGGGCACGACACGCTGCTGGATGAATGCGATTGGTCAGATTAGTAGCAAAAAGCAAAGAGTACCAGTCCAGTCTCCCTCTTCTAATGTGTCTGGTTACTCAAAAAGTGGGGCACACACCATCCTACAGAAAGATGTTCCTTTATTTGTTGATACTGGAACGGCACCAATACGACACTCTAAAATCTGTTCATCCAGGTTGGGATCTGGAAACAGCAAATGCCACAGATATGACTCACGTCACACTGCCTTGTGCAGACGGATTTGCATTTGTCAAGCCTCCATTCATTTCCTCGGGGTTTCACTTTAAATCGTCCCCCAGCTGCATGGCGGACATTTAGTCCAGGCTGCACTTGTGTTTGTCTTTCTGTTCGACCTGCTGAGCCTCGAGGTGCTTCATTGTAACCTTTCGTAAATGAGATGCAGGGGGGCGCTTTAAGGGAGGCTTAGCTCTGCTGACAGCCTGCTTGTTACAGTTGTCAGCCAGCTGAGGTAGTTTGACACCTGTAATCTCGGTTGCTACGGTTCTGGGCCAGTTTCTGTCGGCAGGGCTCATACTGCCCAGCCAAGCAAAAAAGGGAAAAAGTGACAACTGACTTGACCGCTGAATTGTGTAAAAGTGGTATCATCAACTTAATACACACCTTGAAGGAGTTTCGCCTCCTCGAGAAAAAGCTCACCTGTCTGTCAGCGCACGACAATCACTCGCACGAGTTATTAGCCGTTCTGTTTTACTTTGCAAGTTTTGCGTTTGCGCACTCATCTGCAGACATCCAATTTAAAAAAAACTCACATCTACTTTTAATATATTTCATGCAAAGCACAGGAAGTAACACAAAAAAGATTGACAGGCCCAAATTTCAGCAAACTAAAGTGATTTTTCTTCGGGTGTCCTTTTGACAAATAATGTTATTGCATTCAAAATGTCTCATTGCCAAACCCAGAGTTTCATATTTGGAAACAGACATCTCTATCTTTGTGCCGAGCACAGAAACAAGTCTCTGAGCCCTCTCGTGTGTTTTGGCTGGTGCGTGGGTGCTGTTGCGGCGTGTTGTTTAGCAGCAGATTGTGCCTTTAGTTTAGAATCAACAGTGCATGCAGTGGGTATTATTTGTTAAGGCCTTAGCCAAGCACTGAAGTGCACGTAATGCTATTAAGTTGAACCCAGCAGTGCGTGTCCTGCAGTATGTTGTGTGTCTAACATACTGGAGGAGGAGATGAGCATTTGATGTGGTCAGGCAATTAAACAGCAAGTTAATATTTATGCTCCTCCTCTGAGCGCACAACATCATCTTTTCTCCTCAGCTGTGAGAACGTGTCCTTGACTGCAAGCCTAAACATACATATTATTCCCATTATATTAGCACTGCGTGTGTGTGCATGCATGCTGCATTAATAAGCACGGTAATGAAAGGGGACAGTTTTCAGTTGCCGTGGTAATGAAGCAGTGGACCGTTGCCAGGCACAACGACAAAGAGGGGACGTAACTGTATTACTGCAAACACAAACAGCGGACAATGATTGGATTAAGGCAGAAGGGAGATGGATGGACAGATAGATGCAAAAAAACAACAAAATAAGTGGACAGCTGCAGCATGGGACAACTTTGCATGTCAAAATAGAGGTCTGTGTTTATGAGAGAGACTAATGGATGGTCTTGTCTCTACATCCAGAGGTGTACAAGGAGGAGTGAAGAGAGAGATGTGTATGTCGCTAGGGGACACGGACGGGATGATGTGATCGATATGACTGGGCCCGTGTCCCCCGAAGAGAGACAGGCAGAGATTCAGATGGATGGACAGAAACAGAGATGCAGCAGAGGAGAGGTCGGCTTGACAGACAGATAGATCAAATGAAAGGGATGCAGGGAGGCGACAGACAGACAGAGTGAGATGATAAGCAGCGTTACGAAAGACAGCAAGATTAATATAGAGGTAGATGGTGAAATTATGTGAGAGAGGAGAGGTCGGGCCGGGTCGATGGCGAGACATACCCTCTGGAATCTTTGGTGAAGAAAAGAGGCAGAGTGCACAGATGATTTTCTTATGACCTTGAAGCGGTGTGGTTTAAATGAAGTTAAGAGTAAGTACCTTCCAAAGCCAGAAACAATTTCGAGAGTCTCTTCTCCACCATGTGACGCTGTATAGAGCTGTCAGTTCGCTGACAGTCAAAGACACGGGGTCACATTTCACGGTTCAGATGCTTTTGCATTGCAGAGGAGAGACACTCAAAAGAAAAGGACAGAGGTGAATGGTTTCAGTAATGTGTTTCTTTCTTTCAGATCTCTCCTTCAGACATGCACAATAACAGGGTTTTATTGAGTGCAAGTCTTTAAACCCCGTTATAGGCTCAGCCTTCGGTGTATTTTTTGTATTCTGTCTTCTGAAGCTGCGTATTCAATAAAGTGCTACATCACCATTTCTAGGGCAACATTCATCCTTTGATTGTTAAATCTCAACAACTGTTTGACTGATTCTCATAAACTTTGCATCTTAGCTTGCTTAAGATGAGTTCAGATTCATCTAATGATCCACTGAGTTTTCATCCTTTTCTTTTGGCTCTCGGAGGAGACTGACACACTTGTTCTCCTCTCCCCTCCCCTATCTTCCCTGCTTAGTTCTTATGTCCTTGTCTAGTCTTGTGTTTTTTGTATTACTTTCCCTGGAACACTTTCTCACAATCTGTTTCAAAAACCTAAAAGAGGATTATGGATTTGATCAACTGGTCTCTGAATGCTATTGACACCCTTTTCTCAACGAGAAGTCTGGAGGGACTTTCCCTGCCGTATACACGATGGACGGGTGGCAGACATGGAGGGTCGTGTGCCTGGTGGGACTGTCGATCGAGGACGCTGAAGATATCTACCTATTGGGAACCATGACAACAGGGCTCTTGCTGATCGGAGCTGGCTTGGCCCTGGCTTATCGGAGAATTAAGAAAGCGGAACCGGCTGTTCAAACCCCCCCAAGGCTGCCCGCTGGGATTGAAACGATGGGACGAGGCGCGACTTCTCAGGAAGGGCTCACTGAGTGCAGCATGGTTAAGAGCTTGGAGGAGCTTATGGCTGCAGTGAATACTCAGAATAACACCTCTGAGCGTATATTGGGTTACATCAAGGAAAAGTCCACTCAGAACAACACCTCTGAGTGGAAGTTGGATTACATCTTGGAACAGCTGACTGCAGTCATGAGTTCTCAGAATCAGCTCTCTGAGCAAAAGAATGACAAGACCACAGAACTGAAGGTTGATAACATCATGGAGAAGCTCGCGGCTCTCCAACAGGAGATTGAGAGACCAGTGTTGGAGTGTTAAAGAACAGCTTGAAATTCTCATGAGCTGTTGCAAAAGAAAAATCACCAACATAATACGGCTACCCCTTCGGCGCCAGCTGTGGGCTCAAGGCTGGAGCCGAACAAAAACTCCCTGATAACGACTGTGTTGAGTCTGTTCCTTCCCATTCCATGCAAGGCCACCTGGGTTGGCTGGAAGACTGTTTACTTAGCCTGGCAGGGCGAAGGACACTGTCTCAGCTGAACTATGGACACGCACACACATACATATACTGATACTGATAAGCACTCATTGACGCATCACCCTCCCTACCCCAGATCCAACGCCACCTCCAACGCTTACCTCCCCTCTGATGTGGACATTGGGTCAGCTGGAGGCGCAGTTGAAGATTGCAGCGGTCCCAGATCAGATGTACACACTGGAACTCTTTCCCATGTTGCTTGTCTGTGTTTATTGTGCTATGGTGTGCTGATATTCAATTCAATTTTATTTATATAGCGCCAAATCACAACAAAAGTCGCCTCAAGGCGCTTCATAGATAAAGAGAAAAACCCAACAATCATATGACCCCCTATGAGCAAGCACTTTGGCGACAGTGTGAAGGAAAAACTCCCTTTTAACAGGAAGAAACCTCCGGCAGAACCAGGCTCAGGGAGGGGCGGGGCCATCTGCTGCGACCAGTTGGGGGACATCTGTGCATTCCTGTATTATCCTTCTGTGTTACACATTTCGATGTTTTTTCCTCGCTACCTGGCCTGACCTGTCTCCCCAATGTGATGTTTATGTATTGTATGTACGGTCGGCAAGGTCTGTCATCTCGGTTGTGGGCAAAAGACCTGCAACTGACAAATAAAGGCTATCTCATCTCATCTCGTCTCATTTAGTCTCTTTAAGTCTGTTTTTTTGAGTATTTATTATACCTGCTGTTTAGACAGGAGCAGCTAACCCCCTCCTGGCTGTTATGCTACAAAAATCTTTACATGCAGGTATTCATCCATTACATGCATTCATTAGTGTTACAAATTGCCCACGTTTCATAAATTGTTGTGTGTAACTATGTTTGTCCTGTTACACCACATGAGTGGGAATCAGTCAGCACAGATCCCCATTATCATGCTCCACAGCACTTCTGGCAGCAAATAATATGTTACGCAGTACCAGTCAATGAGTGAGTGCCCAGACTCTTGACTGGTGTATTTTGGACCTTTGACACACATACACAGGGGGCCATCTCAGCCAAAGCGGTGACATTTGAAAATTCATTTCATTAATGGAATCCTGACCAGCGTACTGCATGATACTGATGCAGTATTATGCCCTGTAGCTCAGATTAAATTAACAAAATGATTCATTAATGCAACCTGTCGCGAAAAGTCCAAAAACCATGCCCACATGACTGGAAACTCTGCTGGGCCACCGAACTGATGACTGAAGTCGTCGTTGTGCTGCGTTGTCGGTTTTGTAAATATATGCTGTGGTTTGTGCTTCTTTTGCTACATGATGTCTCTCAGAGATGCAAAAAGAAGTTGTTGTTTGTGTTCTCTGTTTATATGCGTCTTCTTATGAGTATGCATGCGTGGATCAGTAACTGCTGCGCGCTGACATTACACGATTTATGTGTAGGTATGTTGTTCAGGTTTTCTGCGTAGTCTCGTCTGAAGTCGTCGTGCACAGTGAGCGTTCCTGAACAGTTTGAAGTGGCTAGTGTTAGGATAGCTGGCATGTTTCCAGGCACACATGCGTGCAATATACAAAGTAAGACTGCTGAAATCTTAAACTGGCGCACACCTTGTGTGCTTTTCAAAATGTCCTCCTACACCTTAACTCCCACACTTTAAACACAGAGATGATTTCTACACAGACTTATCAGCCACCAGACTGCTCCCACTCCACTCTCACCTACATCTCTTCAGTCTGTTCACTTTTTGTGCGTGACACTAAAAGAGTCAACAGAAAAATCCAGTCCAGTTCACACTTTGCTATTCATTGCTGGATGCCTGGATAAAGCAGTCGGCAAGCTAAACAAATCAAGGGTTTAAGCGGTAAAGACATCATAAAGATAAACGCTACACGATCGTGTGTAGCATGTTCTTACTCCACATGTTCCCATTAAATTGCAGTCATTGGTTTGATGTGTTTGCATTTCCCTACTCCCTGTAACACTCATATAAGCTGCTCATTAATTGGAAATCGGGGGAAAAGCCAAACATTATGAATAAGGTCACACATCTACCACCAGCTTGGTCACAGACTGAAATGAAGCTTGGGCTGCTGAGCACGACTCGAAAGCTGTGACAGCAAAATCAAGATAGCTGTCAGACTGACCAAAGCCACCTTACTAAATCTTACCAGTGGCATGATCACAACATAACCCTTTAACTTATAGTCTAAGATAATTCAGAGGGAAGTCTGTTAAGGTAAAAATGTCGTCACGATTTCTCTTCATAACTTTAAAACCATGTAACTATTTTAATTGTTTTCCTCTTCATAATAAAATAAAAAGGGCAATGAATAATGTAAGGTGTCTATCTTTGAAGTTATGCTAATGTGATTAGACCTAATTTCCTGTGATTGAAAGTGCTCCTAAGGTCTAAAAATCACGTGACTAAACTATGATTAATTACATAATCGGGTAAATAAATGCATAAAATGAATAATATATATAAACAACCAATGACTGACTCGCTTCCACCAAGCAAAGGAGGAAGAAGCTTTTTCCACTTCCAATATCAGCACTACCTTGGCGTAGTGTCAGCTGAGGTATGCTATGTTAAATTAATAAGTTGTATTCCTTACTGTGGAAAAACATACTGGGAACATACAGAAAAAATTCTGGTAACATTTGCAGTCTCCTCCAAATGGCCCTGTTAAATCACACAACAGGTTGCTCCATTATACCTGGTAGCAGACCCCACTGCGGATGCAACTTTACACACAAAACAGACACATGGGAGAGCTGTATATCGTCACAAGAGAGAACAGGTGGAAATAATCGCCTGACTCATTAACCCATATCCTACGCTATCTTGGCAAACATTATATAAGCATCTGCAAACTCTGCTTCTGTCACTGGCAATAATTGCAAGAATTTTCAATAAATTCAGAAGATACCATCTCCACCCATGGAAGCACAGATACAATATTCATAGTTCTGACAAACACAAATACACGCCGCCACAGCAGCTGACAAGCCATTATATTACCATCTGGCGATACTTTGCTTATTTCATACCATTTCAACAAATTAGGAGGTCCATGTTGAAAGGCTAGTATAAAAACAAGTAAGACAGTGTGAGTGGGAGCTTGTTTTTTCAGAATAATGGGCTCAATTATCGCTTCTGCCGCCTCTTTACTTCTGCTCAGCACGGACAGCAACTTTCCTGAAATGTGCAATCTACAGTACTTCATTGCCTCTATAAAAAGTTAAACTTACGGGATTTAAGAGCAAGCAAAGCTATAATGATTTGTGCCAATATCCATGTTTAATTTAGTCCAAATCAATGCTGAAAATCCCAAATGATCAGACGGGCTCAACGTTTCCTCCAGCAGTCTGTTCTTATCAGGATGGACTGGAACACAATTTGTGAGTTTACCTAAACCTCCTTTTTAATTACTCGACTTCCGTACTGTAGCGTCGCGGTCTATTAAATCTATACTGTATCTATTGAATGGACCAAAGTAATCATGGCTGCAGCAGTGGTCATGCAAGCTCGCCTTCCCTCTTAATTGTTACACTATGCTGCAATAGGATTATTCAACTTTGCAAAAAGGTCAGTAATACATAATTTTCCTGTTTTGTTTCACCAGTTTCACCAGTTCGGGTCAGTGTCAAATGTATAATTAGATAAAGACAGATTGCTAGAGTTAATGGTGCAACCTGAGGCATTCTGTGCGTTTATTTTTTAAAAAAGAAAGTTGTGGATGAATCACAAAGCACTTAATGAGAACTAGATCAGCAGTATAGCTCATGAAAGGTAAAGAAGCAGCTGAACTACATCAGTGTAGTGTAATCTGAAGCATTTAGAGAGGTGTCTGGTTGGTTTAACACTAAAAAGAAATGCATATTGCATTCCGCCACTGATATCTCCACTTGTCGACTGAAAGATTTCGGAAATATTAGTCTGTTGTGTGTATGTGCATAAGTGCGTATTTATCTGCACATGTATATTCTGCTTTTAAGTTGTTCCTATCATCCAGCCCTCTAAGTTTTAAAAAATTAAGCCTGTCTTATTTTTATTTTATTTTTTAATTCCAATCCACCATCAGCATCTTTGCAACAACTTAGAAATATGCCAAACTCAGCCTGATGCCCATCATCATGTTACATTAGCATAGGAGTTATGTTTGCAGCACCTTGTACAAACACAGCATCAAGCTAACAACTAAAGCTGGAAGTCTGAGTCCTATTAGAGATATGTATCCTTGTCCTCTGAATTCTTCAGTGCTGCTGTAAGAGGCTGATACCTCTCCTCAGACAGTGACTGAACAGCTAACTCATTCTCTGTCTGCATAGATACCAGACAAAGAATCTCCTCATCAGAGAAACTCTGCAGAGAGCGAAGCTTGAGAAACTCAAACAAGCCAATTAGAGTTCTGGAAGCCGAAAGAAAAAGAGGTTTGGAGTCCTTTAAGTGGTCAATAAAAGTTTCTAAAAAAAAAGAAAAAAAAAAGAAAAGAAAAGCACCAGGAAGTCAACTAAGAAATAAATAAATTGATGTTGTGACACAGACATCCTTTTGCTCAGAAAATGATGTAAGGGAACACTGGAATGACAAAGAGAGGCGTTTCGCTGAAAGATAAAAATCCATCAAACCACCCGGGGTGGTGGAATGATAGAATTGTTCGAGGATACACCTGCATTTAGGACCAAAATCTCATATCCCGATATAAGAATTCTATCGTCTGATAACGATATAAATCACAAAAATGTAACATTTTCTGTAAATTCTGTGAATCTCTGGCAGCTCGACCTGCGTGAAGTGTTTCCAGCTGCGCGTCATGTAGCTGGAGTCGAGTGTTTTAACCGATGCATGAAACGATACATTTTTAGACATAAGTTGTAACGGCCGCCGTTTTCTTTGTGAGTATTTATTACACGGCGTGCTGCGGGGAAAAGCCTGTTCTAACGTTTGAGTCTAAGGTTTATTTTTTAGCACCTGGCGGCTCTTTTTTACTTCTCATCCGTAAATAATCTGCTCTTTCACGTGATTCGGTTTATTTTGAAAAGTCTCAACAGGATCTTGAGCTTTATTGTGAAAGGTTTATGTGGAACATAAACAAGCGGACACGCGATGGTGTTACCATCGTTGTTGCTAACCACAACTCATAAAAACAGCAGCTTGTCTGTCTGTAGTGTGGTTATATAAAATATAAGAGAAAGAGAGAACTTTAAGAAATTAATATAGCCACTACAGTGACCATCAAAAAGATGAAAAAATATTGCCGTAAACAGCTTATTTTGCGACACCACGAAACAAATGATAGCGTAAAATGAAACTATAGACGTTTTTATATCGTCATCCGATATATATCGTTATACCGAACAGCCCTACCTGCATTGGTGTTATTGGACAATATAAAAAAAAAAAAAACAACCTGCTGCTGGGTTGTTGTGCAACACCAACTAAGTCCAGTGAAAGCTTTTTGGTGACTCACAATCAGAGATGGGCAGTAACGCGTTACTTGTAATGCGTTACTGTAATCCGATTACTTTTTTCAAGTAACGAGTAAAGTAAGGGATTACTATTGCAAAAACGGTAATTAGATAACCGTTACTTTCCCGTAGGAACGCTGCGTTACTGCATTACTAAAACCGTGATTTTATGCAAGAATGTCTCACGACAGTGAGCCGTTAGTGACAACAGCTGTGTGCAGATCAACAGTGAATCACATATCGAGTGTGGGAGAGAGTATTAGCGTGCAGCGTTTAAAGCTGGAAGCACTGACCTTACTTTGAGTTTGAT
Source organism: Maylandia zebra (assembly GCF_041146795.1). Taxonomy (NCBI): domain Eukaryota; kingdom Metazoa; phylum Chordata; class Actinopteri; order Cichliformes; family Cichlidae; genus Maylandia; species Maylandia zebra. The sequence goes on along the minus strand of NC_135169.1, from coordinate 42,882,622 downwards.
TCCATAAAAAGTGACAAAAATATTAGCGTCCATCGTGCGTGGGAAGAAAACTTTTTTACAGCGAAAAAAACCCCTAAACTTCCAAGCAAGCACGAGTGCGCAACGACTTAATGGGAAATTCACAGAGAAACTCGCGGATTCTTCAACTGACCGCGGCACACCTGCACCAGGATAAACCTCCGCCTACTCTACTCCTGCTTTACAGGTGAAAATAGAGCAACAGGACCGCTGAGTCTTTGACTTTATTTTCTGCTGTGTTTTACTTGCATCTATTTGAAAGAGTGAGTGTAAACACAAAAAATATTTTATTTTATGTGCTGGAATGTGCAGAAAATAGGTTTCAATGTTAAACTAATTTATTCAAGTCAGAATGTTGCATATAATTAAATTTTTGCTTGATGCATAAAGTTAAAAGATTAAAACTAATAAAACAAGTTTTAAAAAGAGACTTTTCCATTTGATTACATTTTGTATGATGGATTATGCAGAAAAAGTAGAATTGGGCTGAAAGATCTATCACTTTATCACCTCTTCAGGTTGTAAATCGTGTTTTTAAAAACTAAGCAACTAAGTAACTAAGTAATTAATTACTTTTGAAAATAAGTAATCAGTAAAGTAACGGGATTACTTTGGGGAAGTAATCAGTAATTAGTCACTGATTACTTTTTTCAAGTAACTTGACCAACACTGCTCACAATCAGCTCCACTCTTCTCACTTTTCTTTTTTGTCTCTGCCAACAGTCTGCTTGTTATAACTCATTATATACTAAGACAAGCACTACAGAAGCTCAAGATTTTGATTTTATACCTAGTCATGGCTAAGCATAAGTTTTATGTCCAGCAGTAACAAGAAGACCGTCACATAGCTTCATTCACAAAAGACAGCTTCATACCTCTGAATATCAACCACATCTTAAGATAACTGCTGACCTCTTGGGCCATTTCAGCAATAATTCATTAGGCTGCATGAAGATATTAAAGGAATCAATATGTCAGTGATTAATAGCCATTTCTTTAATGCACTCAGGCAAATACCTCGCCCCCTTTGGTTTTATGGTTATTTCCTCACAGTCATTTTCATTCATTTCTACATGCCTCCCTCAATCATGTCCAGACGCTTCACTCACGCTTATTCTCATAAAAGCAAAAGATTTTTAAAAAGCAGACTCAGTGCTCATCTACCAATCAGAAGGTTTGTAGTTAGGTCCCCAACTTCTCCAGTCTGCATCCTGGAGTATCCTTGGATATGGTACTGAACCCTGAGGATCCATTGGACTGCGTGTGTGTGTGAGAATGCTAGACAAGGCACTTAGGTTTACATGAAGAAGAAAAGTTCTTGTTTGAATGTGAGTGACTGGGTGAATGAGGCTCTGAGTAGTCAGTTAACATAGAAAACCGCTTATAGAAGCCGGATGGTGCGTGTCAAGAAGGACATTTGATGTCAATTTTTTGTCAAATCAAACATGTGGATCCATCAACTGTAGTGCTGTGACCCCTTGTGAAAAAGAGAGCAGTTGAAAGTAATGGTAAATGGCCTGTATTTGTATAGCGCTTTTCTAGTCCCTAAGGACCCCAAAGCGCTTTACACAACCTGTCATCCACCCATTCACACACACATCCACACACTGGTGATGGCAAGCTACAATGTAGCCACAGCCACCCTGGGGCGCACTGACAGAGGCGAGGCTGCCGGACACTGGCGCCACCGGGCCCTCTGACCACCACCAGTAGGCAACGGGTGAAGTGTCTTGCCCAAGGACACAACGACCGAGACTGTCCAAGCCGGGGCTCGAACCGGCAACCTTCCGATTACAAGGCGAACTCCCAACTCTTGAGCCACGATCGCCACGAAAGTAGCTTTCTAAGTAGTTTCTGATAAAGTGTGTTGATGCATGCTCAATCATCCAGGTAAGGAAATCTCAAAAAGTTGATTCTGGTTATCCGGACATAACTTTTTCCTTGGGAGATAACGTGTTTCCTCACAGTCTGGAGAAAACATCATTATGTGTTGGATAAAATGTGATTTTATGGATTTTTGCAGATTTCGGTCATCAAACCAGCCACTACAGCCTAATGTCTCACTTTATGCTGATGATCTGTTGCTCTTGTCTCAAAAACAGGGACCTCAGTGCCTTCTTCTTTACTGCTGCTCTATTTGTTCAATTTTCCAGATGCAAAGAAATCCTTTTCATAAAGATGAATGCAGGAAAACGTGCAGTTTTTCACTGACTACATCAAACCATCTGTTCAGGATTTTCTTTCAGTGATGGCACAGGAGACGTATGCTTCAACGATCTATATATAGTCAACACTCTGGCATCATTTGAGTAGTAAAGAAAAAAAAAAAGTTATCCTAAATCATTTTTCCCGAGGTGCACTGCTGTCTACATGCTAGTCATCATTTTCTTAATTGTCCACCGACAGATGTTGATACAGTCTGTGCAGCTTGTTGGAAACGAGGCTGCACATCACACATCCCAGCTCTGAAATCTCAAACAGAATATAAGGAGCCATGACACTCGCACGATCTCGAACACTGATCTGAAAAGATGGAGGAAAGTTAAAAATGGACTCCCTGCCGTCTTTATGTAGCTTGACTGGACAATCTGGGACAAGTTCTCAACTGGAACCAGATGAATACACAAGTGAAGACGCTCAGAGCACTACACTTAATGCTGATGATTCTGTTCATCTGGATGTGACTGCTTCAGTCTCCATAGTTAAGCTCATTCTTGTCATTACCCCAGTCAGTTTAAAGCAGCACACATGGCTCATATTTCAAAAGAAAAAGAAAAATGTTTTATTCATTTTGAGTTCCTCATTGTGACAAATACAAATGTATCATAGCCCATCCTCTCTCTATATTCCAGTCCTGTCAGCCCCGTCTATTACTGTCAAGTAATAGACGGAGAGCTTTTACACCCTCTCTCAGACACTAAATGTCAAATTGAAACCAGATACTCCAGCTGCTTTGTTTGCGGTCATTTGAAAGGAGGCCCAATTAACTGTGAAAAAATACATGGGTTATCTGTTGTCTCCCTTCTGCTTCAGCTAACCACACTGTGGGAGCACAGCAGGCCTCAGACACACACAAAGGTTACTGAATATCACATCTCTTTAAACCTGTGGAAGGGTGGCCAATGCAAACTTAAACCTCAAGAAAGTGAGACAGTCACTTCCTTTATAATACGTCGGGCGCCTGGCTACAAAGTGCAGCTTGACTATGTTACACATCATTTACTCGTACAGTGCAAGTATTTGCTGTGACAGACAGATATTAGTATGCATAACTCGCTCTCGGTGACTGAGTCTGTTTTTGTTGTATACACAGGGTATCTTCAGTGCTGTTTGGTGTTTGTGTGTGCGTGCGTTTCTGTTGTTTTATGACACACTTGCATTAGTGTCAGATACTATTGTGATACATTCATTTGTCTCTCACTTAAAAAGCTAAATGGTGCATTTCTATTATGCCTTAGATTTTCTTTTTCTCTTGTTTTTAATGTTTGCACATTATGTGTGTGGGGGAAATATCTTATTATTTAATCAAAATTCCTATATACACCACATATCACATATCGTACTTAAAATCCAAAATACGAGTAGCTATTCTGATACAGTTACCACTGAAATAAATTGATTACACAGCGGTCTTTTCCTGTTTCATATGTTAGGCTATCTCCTCTCTATCCCCTCTCTAATTTTGGTAATACCGCGCATTGCTGGAAACCCAAACAAAACACGCAATAAGAGGCTCTAATGTAAGCGTCCTGTTAATGTTGGTAGTGTCAGTTACACAATGGACCCAGAGCCAGCACAACAGAGCCAGCAGTGCATGGGCGGGAATGCATTTCTTAATTGGAAAATTCTGACAGCACTTCATATTAAACCTCCTAAGACCCGAACTCTTTCATGGCAAGAATTTTTAATTTCTCTTTGCTATTTGAGCTGATTGGGACCTGATGAATGTAAAAGCAAAGAATTACATGATTTTTATTTATTTTTTTACCTGATTTTGGTTTCTGAGAACAATGAGATCCACATATGAGGACATTCGCTTTATATTTCAATAGGACAGCGGCAGCTCCCTGCTTGGCTGCTCCAGTTTTCTCCTCACTCATGTTGCCCACCAGTGATTTCTAGCTGCCCACCCAGGCAGCAGGCTAGAATATGCGCTGAGCCTCAGCACCCAGTACTTGGACATGTTTTCTTTATTAAATAATGAACCAGACCCCAAAAAGTAAACAGCTGTTATTGCTAGGCAACAGAGCAGCATTTGGCGATGCAGCACCTGACATTCCTGACCATGTGGGCGGAGCATGCATGGAATGGAATGTTTAATAGAACTGTGCAACACAAGCACTTAGTTACAGCATGTTTCATTGTATCCAGACACAACTAGAGACACATCTACAGCAGCATCTCTGTGGAGGACAAACGACAGCTGACGAAGAAAACATTGAAAACTTCACTTCACTCCTCTACAATACGTTGGTTCCTTTGTTTAAAAGGCCAAAATGAATCGAGGGAGAACGAGAAGAGGATCACCATACAATACAGTACAGCTGATTAACCTGCAAGAAGAATTTCAAATGATACAGACTGAAAATGTCAAATTAAAAGAAGAGGCAGAAAAATCAAGAGAAGAAGCTAAAAATTCAAAGTTTGAAACTGAAGTAATATTGCAGGAATTACTGCATGTGGGTCTCAAACTTAAAGGAGAGAAGATGAGAAAACAACAGGCAGAAAACGAGAATGAAAACATGAAGAAAGAGCTGTTGGAAGCTCAAAAAGCATTGGAGGAAGAGAAAAGCACAGCACAAGAAGCCAAAAATAAATATCAAACTGCAAAGAAGGAGGCAGGAAATGTGATACAGGAATTACAGGAGGTGCAGGAAGCTTTTGAAGAGGGAAAAAGGAAAATGCAGTTGGCAACACAAGAAGCTGCAAATGTTATGGCTGAAGCTGAAAAACTAGGGAAGGAATTACTGCATGTGAAGCAACAACTTCAAGAGGAGAAAAAACGCAAACACGAGGCAGAAAATGAGATTGAAAATATGAAGAAAGAATTGTTGGAAGCTCAAAAAGTGTTGGAGGAAGAGAAAATTAAAATACAGGAAGCAAAGAAAGAAATGGAAGATACAAAGAGTTACACTCAAAACATGAAGAAGGAACTGATGAAAGTGCAAGAAGAACTTGCAGAAGAGAAAATTGAGGTGAAGGCATTCAAGAAAGAAATGACCGGCTCTGCGGTGACCAAGAAAGACTGCAAAGACGCACTTAAAGAAATACGAAAGCACAAAAAGGAAGCTAAAGAGCTCCTCAAACACAAAGTGAAACTGGCCAAACAGCAGCTGAAAGAAAAATTTAAAGATGCCGAGGAGCAGCTCAACAAAACCTTAAAAGAACTGAAGGCAAAAGAAAAGCAAGCCGAGGACAGGAGGGGATTCTGGAGCAGACTGCTGAGAGAGAACTGACCCAGCAGCATCGAGTTTGAGGAGATCAATAGTTTCTTCCTCCTCTCTCCACCTTTCTTTCACCCCATCCTTCTTCTTGGGACGTTTGTTTTTTTAAAAACTCTAATCTAAATACATGTACTGAAATACACAAATAAAATTGCCATAACTTGACCTAATGTTGCCTGCTTCTTTTCTTGTGTGTCTGTGGATGTAAAACAGTAACACACCTCCTGCTCTGTGTCTTTAATTGTAAATAAATGCCATATGTTTTCATTTTAAAATGCAGTGCAAAAAACTTCTGCTCTAAATCTTTTTTTCTTAGCAAAAAGCTTTTTTTTTGCCTGTTGTGGAAGTTTTCCATTTAAATAAAGCCTGCAGACGAGCGGTGAGCGGTAGCTAACATTCTTTAATCCAAACACAGACAAGCAAGCTTGATGAAGTCCCTGCATGACCGCGGGACAGACGATCAGAGTCTCCCTGAGCCTAGCATGGTTCTCAGTTAAATACCTTCTCCAGGAACAAAAGGCAGTACACAGCTGTTTCACACCTCAAGGTTCACACGCCCTTGCTACCTTCCAGAGTCCTCGAAGAGACAAAAGACTTCCTGTGGAGTTGTCTGCTTCCCCCAACTTCCTTACTAGACCCCCACCATTTGTCTTACTGTATGAGTGTGAGACATGTTAAGTATATGTGGCCCGGTCATGGGGAATGAGACAGGAAATACTCTTGTGGGCTTTTTTATTCTCCGACTGTACTCGGAGGAGCACAGTTTTAATTCTGTAGTTTTGAGTGAAACGGCAAAATTTAACTATTTCACTGGCTCAGCCTAAAACTGCCTTTCAGGGTCTGAGACAACAGTAACTATCATATGTACATGTTAAATTCAAACAGTATAGACAACAGTAGTGACCTGTCAAGAAACAAATACAACGAAAAAAGAGAAAACAAAACAAATAAACACATTGTTTACATCCCACAACTTTGCAGGTCAACTGGCAATAAAGTGCACTGTAAACTCTCTTTTAAACATACATTTCTATGGGAGAACATCATGAACTCACTTCGGTTTCTCCACACAGCTACTGTGCTAGGACAAGTACACACGCAGGAATCACACAGCAAGTGATCTCCCCTCTGAATCAAACAGAAACATACAGAGTTATGCAAAGTGAATAACAGTATAAACTTAACAACTTTGAAATCTGTTAGGACACTGTCACTACTCACGCCAACCCGCTCTTCAGTCCCTTTCACAGCACGTGACCATTAAACATGCACCCGTCGCACGTTAAGAGCTCTACAGAAATGGTCACAAACATGGAGTCATTGCTAAAGAAACGTAGCTAATTACAGCCTACTCCAACACTGGTGACAATATTTTGCAGTATGCTACACTTTTTAGCACATTTACCTCTTGTGTAGCTAGCCACAGAATCTTTTGCAGTGCTCTGGCTCACGGTGTCTCTTAAAGGGACAGTATACCCCCAAAATGCGAGGTCTAGTCATCACCATGACAACTCTACAACAGACCTCTGGTAGACAGGCAATCAGTCAAAAACACAATCCCCTCTTTTTAAACCCTTTCCATGCGTAGTATTAGTTCACTTGGCTACATTCTCCCCTGCTACGAGTCAACGTCCTCGGTGACCCCCTGCTCATTCACCATTCCCCTGAGTTTGGTGGTGTAGAGAACCATACCGGCTAACACCTGGGAGAGTACATCTGGACTGAAGGATACTGCATTGCATGCTGTCCTAGGTAGATTAAATGGGTTTGTGTGGACCCCTGCAGTTTCTCTCCTACTCCTGCGTGTAGCAGGTGTGGGTGGACCTGCCTCCGCTTTCTCTCTTTTTCCTTTCCTAGGAGCTGGAACAGGTTTCGCCACCGGTTCTTCGCTGGAGAATCCAATGCTTCCTGGTCCAGGTGGAAGGTAAGCTGCTGGCTCCACCTCGAGGTCATCAGGGTTGTCACTGCTCTCCTGCCTAGTAGATCCTCACCCACATTTTCAGTTCCATTCTCCAATTGGTCTCCAGGCTCGTCGACCGTCGGAACCAAGTTCCCAGGTCCCTGAGCCACTGGCAGCTCCATGGGGTACTGGACCTTCTCCGTCAAGGCAAACTCTGGATGCTCAACCTCCGTATCAGACACTTGGTGCTCATCTGCAGAACTGACTTCCTGGTCACGTAGCCTTGGCTTGGGTGCAGGTATAGACCCCACGCATGGCCTCAAGTTAGATCTGTGGACTCTTTCCACCGGCCCTCCTTCTAGTGGCACTACTGTGTATGTTGTCCCTTGGATATCAACCACTTTATACACAGGGGCTGCCCAGGCATCTTGAATTTTATTCCTTCCTGGTGGTCGGTAACGGAGATACACAAACTGTCCGATGTCAACAGGTGGACAGAACACCTTTCCTTGTTGCTGAACCACTCTCTCTGCAGCCTTCCGTTCGGCAAATTCTCTGGCTCTGGCGTGTGCATCCTGGAGACGCTCCTGATGCACTAATAACCAGTCTAGTTTGTCATCTTTTACTTCCTCCCGGCCCAACAATGCATCAATGGGTAGATGTGGGTGGACCCCAAACAGCAGGTAATGGGGAGAATACCCTGTGGTCGAGTGCGGCGTGACATTGTAAGCATACACCAGCTCTGACAGATGCTCGGGCCAACGCTGCTTCTTCTCAGGGGGAAGCGTAAGCAAGAGGTTGTGCAAAGTCCTGTTGAACCTCTCACAATGTGGGTTACCCTGAGGGTGGTGGGGTGTTGTATGAGTTTTCTTCACTCCATACAGTTTGCATAGCTCAGCAATCACTGCGCTTTCAAAATTCCTGCCCTGGTCTGAGTGCAGGCGCTCTGGTACCCCATACTTCAGGAACCACTCTTTCAGGATAACCTTAGCTGTGGTATCTGCTTTTTGATCTCATGTGGCAAATGCCTGACTGAACTTGGTGAACACATCAGTCATTACAAGAATGTTTTCACGACCATCTGTAGCCCCGCTCAAGGGTGGTATAATCAACAGCAACAACTTCAAGTGGGCGGGTAGCCAAAAAAGGAGCGTGGGGTGCCTGAACTTTGGGTTTAGGCTTCTTTGTTAACACACACCTCTGACATTTCTTCACCCAGTGCTCAACATCTTCAAACATGCCCCCCCAGAAACATCTTTGTTTCAACAAACCCAGTGTGCGTTCGATTCCCTGGTGTCCCATGTGATCATGCACACTCCTGAGCACTTTTTCTTTAAGGCAGGGAGGTAGTAGCAGCCGATGGCACTGTCCAAGGTGAGCATCCTCAATCACACGGTATAGCAGTCCATCCTTTTCTCTGATCCGAGGCCACTGCTTCAGTAGAGAACGTACCGGTTTAGACAGACCCCCTCTCTCTCTGTAGGTAGGTCTCTTCTGTCTGCTCCAAAACTCTCTCAAGACACCAATTGTTGGGTCTGACACTTGGAAGCGACAGAGTTCTGCATTGGAATAACTAGGCATCGTTGGGGTGTTGCCCAGCACAACCTCACTGACTGCTTCCTCATCTGGTTCGGAGGCCTGCAGCAGTCTGATCCTACAAGCCTCAACTCCCGCCATGACAAGATCTGAGCCTAGACTTGTACCTGCCCTTAGCACATTACATATGGCTACAGAGCCATCATATTCTGCATCCTCACTGTCAGGTTCTGCCGTGTCAACTGTTGGTTGCCGAGAGAGGGCATCAGCGGCAGTGTTGCAGCAGCCAGGGCGATACTTAACATCGAAGTCAAACACAGACAGCTGAGCTACCCACCTCTGTTGAATGGCTCCTAAATTAGCAGTGGGCAGGTGACACAGGGGATTGTTATCCGTTATGATTGTGAACTTGGACCCCAGCAGATAACTCCTAAATTTTTCTGAGACTGCCCACTTTAATGCTAGGAGTTCGAGCTTCGTGCTGCTAAAGTTTTGATCATTCTTCTCAGCCCCTCTGAGCCTCCTACTAGCATAAGCTATGACTTTATTCCTTCCCCCCTGCTTCTGGGACAGAACAGCGCCTAATCCAAGACTGCTAGCATCCGTTTCCAGCGTGAAAGGGAGACTGAAGTCAGCATAGCCTAGAACAGGGGCACTAGTCAACTTTTCCTTAAGCAACTCAAAAGCTTGTAATGTCCTCGTACGTAGTATTTTGGTCTAGACAACCCAAAATGTGATGTCCATATATGTGGACACCAGGTCCTAGGAGGATATAGAAGAAAGGGATGGGTGAAATCTGACCATGCAATGCAAACTGTTTGCCAGCAACCAAGCTGCTCTCAGTGTCAAAAGACTCCACCTCCGACCTAAACAAACATCTTGAAATAAGTTCTTTTTAAAACTAAAGCTGGGCATACACTGCGATTTTTGGTCCATTGTGAGACGATTTTTCACTTGTGCGACCATTTTGGGGATCGGCCTGAGTTTTGCCTTAATCGTGTGTTATGCATCGTGTAGTTTTACATGGGGTAATGAGAAGCGATTAACATCTCACGACCAGCTCCCGATCAGCAATCGTATGGTCACAAGAAAATCAAACCTGTTTTGAAATCCGAACTTCTAACCCCTGTGATTCAGTCTTACAGTTTGAGCAGGAGCTGAATAACGCAACTGAAAAAAATCGTGCATAAAGTGCATGCCCAACTAACTTGTTTTAGTTGTGGTAACTACCTGGGTTATGTGCCACTTCAGTATCTTCGATGTACTATTGCTGTGTGATTTATTACTATTACTGAAGGCTGCATTACAACTTGCTAGCTGCAAATAATCCTGTGAAAGAAAACATATTACTGATACAGACAGTTTTCTATACGAGATCACTGTAAAAAGTGCAGCCTTACCTAATGTCCACCCTACTGTTACCAAATCTTGTTGGTATTGCTTTCAGAACTGCACATCATTATTTGCAGCTAGCAGGTTGTTAATACTATCCATCAAGTCTAACAGTCTGCAGTCTATGAACTAACCTCAGCTAACAATGTTAGCTCGGTGATGAGTAGCCTTCAGTAATAGTAATAAATCACACAGCAATAGTACATTCATATAGTTGTAAAAAGCATGATGATATATCAAGTAATCCAGAGTATTCACATTGAGTAACCTAACCGCATACATTACAAAATACATGTTGGGCCATGTATTCTGTAATCTAAAGTAACCTTCCCAACACTGTACATGGTTATGAACAAGGAATGCTACAAGAGACTCGCTCTTACTGCACTGTAGCTAAACTTTAACCTTATTTCTGGCCACATAAACACTGAATATCACATCACACAACATCTAAAGTCTAAACAGCCTAATAGAAATTACATGATGACAACATTATCAAACAAATTATTTTAACTAAAACATAATCCAATTAGTCTCTATGCTCCACATAAAACCAGTATAAAAGGCAAATAGTGCAGGAAAATTCAAATGAAAAGACTAGTATAAATAAGTTAAATGCACCATTTACTCTAAGTAAGAGCATTGCTTACATTTACAGTGCAGAGCAGCTTCATATTTAGTTTGTATTTCCCTTTATCTCACTAAGCCCCAGGTGCAGATGTAGCTCATTTAGTTAATTACTGTCATTTCCGCTTGGTTAGTGCTCACAAAAATGTTAACCCACACATACACGGACACATTCACTGTAAAGTGCAGACTGTAAAAATACACGTGACGCTCACACATGTGATGCAAATGAAGCTCAGTGTTCACCTCAGAAACACTTTGCTTCGTATTTATACCGACGCATAAAAACGTTAGTCTTAAATCAAGCTGTAATTGGCAGCATTTGATGGAAGGATGCACACATACTGTACACACACACACACACACACACACACACAAACACACTAGTTAGCTACTGCACAGAAACCACTGGCAGGTGAAGACGGTAACAGTGACTCTGAATGTTCACACTTGTTAATACATGGGATTTATGAGGCAGCGAGTGGAAAGTCAGTTCTTGAACTTGATGTCTTGATAGCTGGAAAAATAAGGAAGTGTAAGGATCTCAACAATACCGGGATAAATTCTGACGGCTCACTGAGTCAGTGAACCTCCCAAACACCAAGTCTAGATACGTGCTCCCAGTATGCAGTGGTTATACGGGTTAGTTTGTTTTTTCCAAAGAACAAGGGAGTGTAATGCTGACTGTGGTGAAAAGGTCTATGTACCACATCATGCTGCAAATGGGTTGTGTGACTGCTGACTGGTCACATGCTGACCTCTTACATCATGGGAACTAGAGATCGTGTGTCACTTTCATGAGGAAGAGATAGCAGCAGAATGCACTCAGAAGAGTCCCACAGAAGCTGTGTGTTGCTCTCAGAAATGGTCTGCTGGGAAACCTTGGGTCCTCCCATTGATGTGAATGTTACTTAAAACACTGGTGTACATCCCTTAACAGCAACAGTACTCCTAATAAAGTACCCTGCCTCACAAACACTGTTCAGAAGATGTGGCCCCCAGATATCTCCTTATATCTCAATGAAGCTGAGCATCTAAGGAAGCTTAGCTCACTGTTTGAAGCCAAAAGTCTGCTGTCCGTGGTGCTGAATGGACCCTCTGCACCACTTACTGGACAGGCAGCAGAGCACCTTCTTTAACAGGCAGATTCAGCTCTCATGCCTTTCACTTAAACTGATGCAAAAATATTGCAAATATGGAATCTTATCTCCGGGATGAGCTGGAAAAACAAGCCAAATCCTTGAAGGCGCCACCTCACCCCCAGGTTAATGCTGGTTTCTGACACCACAGAGAACATTCAGAGATGTGGTCTATGCCCTGACATCTCACAGCTGGCGGCATTTTGGGAAACATACACAGTATTGGGGAAGAATGTTGTGTCTGCTCCATCTGTCTGTCCAATATAACTGCAAATATATATTGTGAGCAAAATGATGAAATATTTCCTCTGTTTACAACTTTTCAATCACTTTTTTTTTTTTTTTTTATCTCGGCTGAGAAAAAAAAAAAAAAGCACCTTGACAAGCAAGCACGGCAAAAAACAGAGCATGATTGTGACGTCTTCAGCCGCCACTCCTGCAGTCGGCCTAATTATCCCGCTACATAAACAGCATTTCTAGTTTTTGGCTTTGGAGCAGATTTTTATCTGTTATGTGCAATTAATTACCAGCACAGCTATTACTGCCGTCACTGCAATCAATACAAAACTGTCAAATGATGATGTCTATGGTAAAACACTGCTATAACACACAGGCATGTTACTGAAAACACTACCGAGTTGGCTCTCACACCTTTTCAGGTGTGTTTTAACCGCTTTCCTGGAAGGCTGTGCTTGACAACACAGTGACTCAGCAGGTGTTACTTTACTAAAAGAATAGAGGAAGCATCTTGAGACGTGATGGTAACTAACTGAGGGGAAAATGTCATTAAGGTCAGTCAATGATTTAAAATGATGCTCCATTTAAAGGAATTTTCACATTATAAAATATTGAGGGTGGAGAGACATGAAATGACAAATCGTATTCTGTTCAAGCCTGCTGATTAAGACACCCAAAACAGAGTTGAGCACGTATATTTTCTGATGAAGCTAAAAAAAACAACAACTAATCACTGAAAATCCACCAATCAATGCAAATACGCTTAAGGATGGTATCTGACTTGCCACATTAGCACAGCTTTATATTTCACACATAATGCAACTGCACAAACAGAAATCCATCTAAACCATTACTTCGGCTCCAAAACACTGAATAAATATTGTTTCCATGTGACATCCAGCGAAGCTGAGCCTGACGCAACTCAGAATGATGAAACTGTGCAGGAAGGCAGAATTTGCTCATTTATCTGCCCTGGAAAGTAACTTTTATGTGCACTGGTGCTGCTTTAAACTGAGCTCTGTTGCTGTGCTTGTAGTGCTTTTTTCTCTCAGAGGATCAATCAGACAAGGATTTATATTCACCTTTCGCTTCAGGACACTCCCCAACCTTCCAAAGACATCAGAGCTTTGAGTCAGTCTGGATCAAATGTTCTCTCCAGCTATGACTTAAAATTTGTTAGCAATCATTACCCAGCAGCTAACTAAATATATAATCAGATCAATTAATACAACAGGCATGGCTGTTTTATATTGCTTGGCTTGAGCAGCTGCCAGAGCATATGCTGGAAGCAACACCTTGATGAAAAATCAGCGGCTTGTCTGCCTTTTGTTATTACAAACCAACATCCTATCAGGCAGGTTTTGGACCCATTATGCAAGACTCGAAATACAGTTTTATTGCAGGTGACGTTTCAACATCCCAAAAGCACAAAGTAGATGGAATACTAAACACTGGGAAACAAGGGAAAATTGAGGTGCTAGGGCACATATAACACAGAACAAGGAACACACACCAATAACAGTAGGACGTGATGAAGAGCAGCTGGAGATGAAGACATTAAATACACAGCAGGTGATTAGGCAAAGGGAAGACAGGTGGGAAACATGGCAGGAACAAATCAGGGGAAGACAGAGGAAGCAAAACTGAACATAATACATACAAGACTAGGGACCACCAAAATAAAACAGGAAGTAACTAATACCAGAACTAAGGTGTTGTGGAAATTTTAACAACAACCTGCAACACACCCACTGAGCGTGATTTGGAGTGGGTTTAATAAACACACGACAAAGGCCAGGACTAACATGCACAAGCTTGACACAAACAAAATGCTGAACAAACATGGAGACATGATTGACTAGCACAGGGAGACCAGAAAGACACCTGAACAGGGGTTACTCAACATAGACTAGACGGGGACACAAAGGAACACAGAAGGGAACAAAACAGGAATGACGAGACAACGGGACCTGAACTACACATGGAAGCACGGGAAACACGTGACTACTTAAGTACAAGAGAACGTAACAAAATATGGAATCGCAAACAGACTAAAACTAGACAAAGCTGCGTCCAAACCCTAACATGTAAATTTTAGTAAATTCCCTGGTATATTTACGTTCATTTACATCCATTTTTAGCAGACCAGACACAATATATTTGAATGGTTTAACGGTACATAAATGCATTAACTTTACATGTGTCAACATGAGTATTTGCTCTTTGGCTTTAATTAAACATTTTGCAGTTGTTTATTTTAGGAAGAACGTTTATGGACATGTTCTGAGCTCTGGCAAATTGCAACAGGCCATCACTGTTTGACATTTTAATAAGAGGAAAGCTGATATATTAACCCATAAAGTTAGAATTACATTCAGAAATTTTTTTTACAGCTGAGCCAGAGACGAGTTTTGGCAAGGAACCAAACGCAGTGAATCCACATTAACATTGTCACCACATTTTCTTAACAGAGAAGTAGTATCTGCTATTTAAATGTATTCCACATCTATGGTTGGTCTAACAGCATTCTTTTAATTTTTGTACTCAGTATTTTGCATTGTGTCTTCATTTGCTTTCATCTCATTACCATTTGTTGTTGCTCAGCATTGGGGGTTTAATATGATTTGACAGCTTGCATGAATTAAGCAGAACAGATCTAATTTGTTATAGAAATATTTGGAACATTAATAAAAGAATAACTGGTTTTCCTGGTTTCATATTTCTGCCTAATTTCTAGCTGTGTTTAGATCTGCTGCTTATGCTATTGCTTATTATCACAGTCTAATTATAGGAGAGCAGAGTCAGCTTTGCAAAATAATGTACAGATTGTTTACGTCTTGTGGCTTTTCAAAAGAAAAGAAAAACCACGTTGCTCCTGTCTGTTCCATTACTTTGGAAAAATCTGTGTTAATTTTGTACTGGATCTCTTGTTAACTCCGCATGACCACAGTTGGGTTTAGTGTGAATTGCAAAATGTCAAATCCATCACACAAACATCAGCAACAAGCATAAATGTCACTCCGAACTCCTGTGAATGATTAGTTTTTCAGTCACGGCTAAATGTTTGTACCCACATCAGAGTAAACGGCACAGTGTCTTTAAAACATCGTGTTTTATACCCTACAGAGTGTATTTATTTCAGGTGACTGGCTGTGAGCACTTCTGTTAGAAACAGGTATCATTAAAAAAGGAAAGAAAACTTTTAAATTGTGTCTATTAAAGTTAAGAGACAGACAATTGCAGTTGATTATTAAACATTTCTGGATGTTCCTACCTACAGAGCATCAATATATTTGTTTTTCTTTTACTAAAATTTTTGTATTGCACTTTTATACTATGTCCTACTACTCTGTCCCGTTACTTCATTAGGCATGACCTGCTGAAGTTCAAATTGAGCATCAGAATGGGGAAGAAATGCGATTGAAACGACTGTTTGGTACCACATAAGTTGTTTTGAGTATTATAGAAACGGACGATCTGTTGGGATTTTCCTGCATAGCCATGTGTAGTTTTTACAGTGGTGTGAAAGAGAGAGAATATCCAGTAAGCACCAGTTCTCTGGGGGAAAATGCCTTAGTGATGCTTTAAAGCTGATGGAAATAATAACAGTTATTCAAATAACTACTAGTTATAACCAAGGTATGCAGAAGAGCATCTCTGAATACATAACAGACTGAACCTTGAAGCAGATGGGCTACAGCAGCAGAAGACCACTCCTGTCATTTAAGAACAGGAAACTGAGACTAAAATTCACAAAAGCTCATCACAATTGGTCAATGTAAGACTAGAAATGTTGGGTGGTCTCATGATTCTGTTTCTGCTGCTCATTCATGTGGTAGAGTCAGAATTCGGCATAAAAAATACGAAAACATGCTTTATACTTCCTTGCATCAACAGCCCAGACTACTGGGGGTGGTATAATAGTGTGGGCATACTTTAGGCCCCTTAGAAACAACTGAATATCATTATGTGGCATAGCCATTGTCCATCCTTTTATAACTTCAGCATCCATCTTCTGATGACTGCAGTATAATAAGACATGTCACAACACTCACATCATCTCAAACTGGTTTCTTGAACATGACATGACACAGTACTCGATTGGCCTCTATAGTCACCAGATCTCAATGCAGTAGCGCTTCAACAGAGCTGGATTTACAGCAGACAACTCTGCAGCAACTGTGATGCTATCATATATCATATATGGACCAAAATCTCTGCTTGTTGAATCTATGCAACAAGGCACCTCTGAAGACAAAAGGGGCTCAAACTGGTACTAACAAAGTACAAGTAACAAAGTGGCCCGTGAGAATATACTTACTATATACTGAGTATATACTTGATATCCCCTCCATTTTGTAAATATTTTCCACCCTCCACTAGCACACTAGGGCCTACTCAAAGATTTATGCCAGTAGGAAAGCTGTTGAATTTTGACACATGACTCACACAACACACACACACTAAATGAAGCACTCCTCTTTAAGCTGGGTCAGGGCTTTTGTGTTAATTATATGCATTTATTCCACATACACGCCAATGCAACAGTGCTGGATTTATCAAGATGTTGACAACAATCATTCCAAACCACTGATTTTGTACATATGCTGTATACAGTTGACAGAACAAAGAGGAACAGGAAAGACGTCTGGAAGCAGTAGAAAGACGGTGAGGGCAAAAACAAGTGTCAAAGTGGGCGAAAACAGTTATTTTTCCAGAGCAGCTTCTGTTGTGGTCATTAAGATGAAGTCTTTGGCTCAGATTTCATAAATTGAGCTTCTTCTCTAAAACAGGTGTATCACTTTGATTGGGCAATTGTTCATCCTGAATCATTAGCACGCACAGTTGTGCATGTTGTGTATATCTACCTGAACTGAAGTCTGCTGAAGTGACGTGGTTTGAACATCTTTGCAAGCAGCATATTACATTTTTCATTTCCTTTAAAACCAACTGATTTCATGAACTGATCCCTCACTGAGCACAACATAAAAGTGACTCTTTTTCAAAAACGGCCAGTGTTGCAGTCCAAACACAGCTGACTTATTTAGCAGTGCGGGCAGAACAGATGTCAGGGTGAGCAAAACAACAAAACAGCCTGGAATATTTATAACTAACTTATCACAAAAGAATATATAAGAAGACACAGGCATCTTACCTGCCTCCCGAAACATAAACAAGAAACAAACACAGAAAGAATAAAAGAAAAGCCTTCTCACCCACGCAGCGACTGGCCTAGTATATAAAGCAGTTTTGGTTTCTATCTATTCATGATAACAATGGATAGGTTAATAGATGGATAGATATGAAGCTTGTGCTCAAACTTAATTAATTTCACTGTTTTAGTGAAATTAATTATTACTTAGAAATAATTATCAGGTTGCACTAAATGTACCAATCTATTTTTAAGCATCGCTATACCAGCGAACAAAACAAACCCACGTATCAGCCGTTTAACGTTCTTATTCACATTTCTAATAATATTAGCCATAATGTGTTACTGCAAGCCAACAGGTGTTTTTGCTGATGACAGAATAATTTATGCTACAAACTTTAGAAGAGTGAGTACAAGTGGTGGATGCATCAAAGGTTCTGCACAGTGCTGCTGTGGAAATAATGATGATAATGAGCCATATGTTAACTCTGTTTAACAAACAGCTGCAACAAAAAGTTTCATTACATGTTACAGAAAAGTATAATAGGAAGCCTGTAAAGGATTGACTCCAAATACCATATATTTATTTCTTATTAATGGAGCCTATGAGTCGATTTTAAGTTTTGATTACTTTTTAAGTATTTTATACTCTATATGTTCAATATATTTTAAACTTTGATAAATGAGATGATGCCAGATAATCCAGTGAGACCCTAGAATTGTGTTTGTCTGGTTTAATTAAATGTTAGAAAGACAAGAAAGCTCCACCTTTAAAGAACATAGTGCATCTTAACAATGCTTCATAATCCATTTCAACTGTTCTCCTGTCTGATAACACACATGAGCCTGATCAGTGTTTTAGAATATGGACTTTCTAAACCATGGCATTACCTTTGTATCATTTTACAACGTTAGAAAGATCAGTTATAAAACCAAAGTAAACTCTTACTCCTTTAGAAAATGAAAAGTCTGTCAACCCCAATGGCTGGAAATTTCTATGAGAAAGTGACTTTAATCTCCTCAATTTCCAGCTGAACTTTCATTCTGAATGAAATCAATGCAATGGAACAATGGATACATGTCCTTAACTAAAAGATGATTGTTATTCAAAGATCCAAGAGGCTTGTCTGAGTTCTCTGCATATTATTTTTGTAATATTAGACAGAAATTCTTCACATTGGCTTTAAACAAACATGTAAATGAAATTCAGAAACTCTCCCTAGAAAAACACAGGATTTCTCTAATATAGAAGAGAAGACTGAGTAAAACACCAGATTTAGACTACTACAGATAGAAGCATAGGAGAGCTTCGAGGAGGTGGTTGTTTGGCAATATTAATGATAGGTTTGTAGCATAAACCTATTCGCTGGAACGTTAAGACAATATAATTACACTGCTAAGCAAGACACAAATAGGCAAAGTTCTTCATGGTACTCGTGCACGGGAGAGAACCAGACAAACGCCGTTCCTTCGCTTGACCCCAGTAGCTCTCGTCCGTCCTCCCGTAACACTGTCCTTTTGAGGTTACATGAATATGCATAGGTTCATTAACATACCGACGTCTACATACAAACAAAGAGTACCTTGCCTGTGTGTGTGTGTGTGTGTGTGTGTGTGTGTGTGTGTGTGTGTGTGTGTGTGTGTGTGTGTGTGTTGCTGATCAAAGGGTCAAACATCCTTGGTCAGGAAGAGGGTAGACTAGACCCCCCCCGGTGAGGAAGTCCAGCAGTTCATCTAAACAGAAAAGCACTTAGACTAGAACAGACGTAGCTACGTTAATCCTACCATAAAACAATTAAGACAAGATGCGACCTCTTCCCGTGCTCCCAGGATGTAGGTGTGCATTCTAGTGTGGAATGCACACCAAGCCTCTGTAGCCTGTTAAAGATCACACAACTTATCACTACACAATTGATTATACACCTCTAAGCATCTATGGTTAAATATTTCTAAGCATAAATGACAATCAACAATACAAACTCTAACAATTGTCTAGTTAGGAAAATAGTAATTGGACTCAACTGTGTGTGCAGACTGTGGTATTTGTAGGTTTTCGTTGTGTCCAGCTACACATGCTAATCATAGTTTTAAACAATGACTGTTTTTGGTGCAGGTTTAACAAAATTAAGCAAAAAGTATAAAAGTAATTTAATTGACTGACAAATAGCTTTATGTTCTTTCATAATTCCATGACAAATCAATCAGATAGAAGAGCTGGAGCTTAGTGTTAAATTTGCATTTGGTATCTTTTCACTGAAGTTCCCAATGTGAAGTTCAAAGCTATGCCAATGCCAAAGTAAAGGAGGCCATCAATAAACTGAAAATTCCCAATAAACCTATCAGAGAGGTAGGAAACAAAAGTTTAAAGTTGTTCAAATACACAATAAAACACCCAAAGTGCAGAAAGATCAAAAAGACAACTAAAGTGGATAATTCTGTAGATATATAATTGTCAACAGGGAGTGCAGAATTATTAGGCAAATTAGTATTTTGTCCACATCATCCTCTTCATGCATGTTGTCTTACTCCAAGCTGTATAGGCTCGAAAGCCTACTACCAATTAAGCATATTAGGTGATGTGCATCGCTGTAATGAGAAGGGGTGTGGTCTAATGACATCAACACCTATATCAGGTGTGCATAATTATTAGGCAACGTCCTTTCCTTTGGCAAAATGGGTCAAAAGGAGGACTTGACAGGCTCAGAAAAGTCAAAAATAGTGAGATATCTTGCAGAGGGATGCAGCAGTCTCAAAATTGCAAAGCTTCTGAAGCGTGATCATCGACCAATCAAGCGTTTCATTCAAAATAGTCAACAGGGTCGCAAGAAGCGTGTGGAAAAACCAAGGCACAAAATAACTGCCCATGAACTGAGAAAAGTCAAGCGTGCAGCTGCCAAGATGCCACTTGCCACCAGTTTGGCCATATTTCAGAGCTGCAACATCACTGGAGTGCCCAAAAGCACAAGGTGTGCAATACTCAGAGACATGGCCAAGGTAAGAAAGGCTGAAAGACCACCACCACTGAACAAGACACACAAGCTGAAACGTCAAGACTGGGCCAAGAAATATCTCAAGACTGGTTTTTCTAAGGTTTTATGGACTGATGAAATGAGAGTGAGTCTTGATGGGCCAGATGGATGGGCCCGTGGCTGGATTGGTAAAGGGCAGAGAGCTCCAGTCCCACTCAGACGCCAGCAAGGTGGAGGTGGAGTACTGGTTTGGGCTGCTATCATCAAAGATGAGCTTGTGGGGCCTTTTCGGGTTGAGGATGGAGTCAAGCTCAACTCCCAGTCCTACTGCCAGTTTCTGGAAGACACCTTCTTCAAGCAGTGGTACAGGAAGAAGTCTGCATCCTTCAAGAAAAACATGATTTTCATGCAGGACAATGCTCCATCACACGCGTCCAAGTACTCCACAGCGTGGCTGGCAAGAAAGGGTATAAAAGAAGAAAAACTAATGACATGGCCACCTTGTTCACCTGATCTGAACCCCATTGAGAACCTGTGGTCCATCATCAAATGTGAGATTTACAAGGAGGGAAAACAGTACACCTCTCTGAACAGTGTCTGGGAGGCTGTGGTTGCTGCTGCACGCAATGTTGATGGTGAACAGATCAAAACACTGACAGAATCCATGGATGGCAGGCTTTTGCGTGTCCTTGCAAAGAAAGGTGGCTATATTGGCCGCTGTTTTGTTTTTGTTTTGTTTTTGAATCTCAGAAATGTATATTTGTGAATGTGGAGATGTTATATTGGTTTCACTGGTAAAAATAAATAATTGAAATGGGTATATATTTGTTTTTTGTTAAGTTGCCTAATAATTATGCACAGTAATAGTCACCTGCACACACAGATATCCCCCTAAAATAGCTAAAACTAAAAACAAACTAAAAACTACTTCCAAAAACATTCAGCTTTGATATTAATGAGTTTTTTGGGTTCATTGAGAACATGGTTGTTGTTCAATAATAACATTATTCCTCAAAAATACAACTTGCCTAATAATTCTGCACTCCCTGTATATCTACATTGTAGGTATATCATTGCAACAAAGTGTAAACAACAAGTTAACCCTCTAAATGCAGAGGGTTAACAACAAGGTGCAAACTACTGGTTACACTCAAGGACGAGAAGGACAGATTAAGAGTTTGCTAGAAAACATCTTTTGTTCTTTAAAAAAAAATAATTCTTGATTGGGAGAGAAAAGTACAGAGACAAAAGAAGCATACAGCATCATCTGTCAAACATGACGGAGGTGACATGGGCATGTAGAGCAAGTGGCTCCAAGTCACTAGTATTATGTTACTGCTGATAGAAACAGCAGACTAGACTCTGCTCAGGTTCAAATGCTACAAAATTGATCAGACAGTGTTTAACAGTACAAACAGATAATAAGACAAAGCATGCTGCAAAAGCAACTCAATATTTCAGTGCATTGAGGCAACTGCTGTTGCAATTTGGGACTATATAAGTAAAACTGAATTGAAATTAAATTGAATTGAGTTTCCCACTGTAAAGAAATGGGATATTTTTAATGCCCAAGTCAGTCATCTGAGCTAAACCCAGTAGAGTAAGCTTTTCATTAACTGAAGATGCAACTCAAGGTGCAGCCCCACAAGCAAGCAGCAACCGAAAGCAGCTGCAGTGAAGTCCTGGCTGAAGATCTCAAGGGAGGAAACCCAGTGATGTTCATGGGTTCTGTCTAGTATGGCTCATATGACTTAAGTCTGATTGAGATGCTTTGGTATGACCTTAAAAAGGACATTCATGCTGGAAAATCCTCAAGTGTGGCAGAATTAAAACAATTCTGGAAAGAGGACCGGGCCACAGTTCCTCCACAGCCACGTGAAAGACTCATTGGCAGTTATCACAAATGCTTAATTGCAATTCTAGCAGCCAAGGGTGGCACAACCAGTCGTTAGGTTTAAGGGGCAGTTACTTTTCCACAAAGATCCAGGTAGATTTGAATAACTTTTTTCCCTTAATAAATTAAATCATCATATAAAATCATTTAAAAAAAATACTCTACCCCAGCTGCACCTTAGTTGTTCTTTTCTATATTTCTCCCTCTGTCTCTGACAGTTTCATTGTGTGCAGAGTTTATTGTTACTGTTTTCACTTAAGGTTCCTCTGTGTCCTTAAAATACCTTACATACAGCACTATATTGAAATCTATACTAAATCTGAAACACATTTTGTTTTAATTGTGTTTCAGTTATTATCTATTGTTCTTCTTTTAAGGATGATCCTGCTGTTCTTCAAGGCACTTCATGCCGAGTTTGGATCGAAACATCGTACACAGTGTTATTCTCTACTTCATCTCTGCCTGCTTGTTGCTTTAAAAGCTATTATTTCTTCAAACTCCATTGCCCATTGGAGCTAGCATCCAAAGGAAAAAAAAGAAAAGAAAGAAAAATCTCTTTTCCCCCTTCTTTTACTTCCAATATGATCACTAATGTGTCACAAGCTCCTCTTTTTTTAACAAATACATATTACTGATATGTTTTTGCTCACTGCAAAAAACTTCTTGTAAAGACAAATTATTATTAAATGTTTCTAGTACAATCAGTCTTTAGGTATGCTTTTGTCTTTTTTTTAATGCTATAAGAAGACAGAGCAGTTAAAATGAAATTGTCAAAGAAGCAATAAAACAGCCAATGAAAAATAGTTTTAGACAGTTTTACAGTTCATATTTGAGATTGATGTCAGGACTCAGAGCTGAATTTTATGCATTTTAATTGTGAATATATTTTACAGAGTATTCAATCGCAGGATTCAGATGTTGCTTTCACTGTAAAACTAAAAATTAATGCTGAAAAGAAACTACATTATAAACAAGTTTAATGTAAATTTGAAGAACAACGTTAAATTAAAGTCTCCTGACACTGACCTTGTTTCAGAAAAAGGTTGAATGAGCTGGTTTTAGTTTTCCCACACAGGCAAACCGTGATTTAATCAGTGAAAGTGCCAACACGGCAACATTTAATTCCATCTCTTCTTCTGAATACTGTTCGGACTTTACAGTCTGAGGATGCAGTTTATTTGATGTTTTTCATTAAGATTTTATGGGATTCAGTGGACAGTACTGTGCAAAAGTCCTCAGCCATTCCTTATTTATATTTTACCATTTCTACAGTGGTGTGAAAAAGTGTTTGACCCCTTCCTGATTTTTTGGTATGTTGAACACTTAAATGTTTCCAATCATCTAACAAATTTTAATATTAGACAAAGATAACACAAGTAAACACAAAATGTAAGTTGTAAATAAAAGGGTTTATTATTAAGGGGGGAAAGACTTCAAAGCCACATGGCCCTGTTTGAAAAAGTGATTGCCCCTTAAACCTAATAACTGGTTGGGCCACTTTCAGGAGCTACAACTGTGATCAAGGATTTGTGATAACTTGCAAGGAGTCTTTTACAGTCCTGTAAAGGAATTTTGGCTCACTCATCTTTGCAGAACTGCTGTAATTCAGCCACCTTGGGGGGTTTTGAGCATGAACTGGCTTTTTAAGGTCATGCCACAGCATCTCAATCGGATGATGGTGTGATTTGGATCATTGTCCTGCTGCAGAACTTAAGCGTGCTTCAGCTTGAGGTCCCAAACAGATGACAGACATTCTCCTTCAGGATTTTTTGGTAGACGGCAGAATTCATGCTTCCATTTACCACAGCAAGTCTTCCTGGTCATGGGACAGCAAAACACCCTCAGACCATCACACTACCACCACCATATTTACTGTTGGTATGATGTTCCTTTTCTGAAATGCTGTGTTACGCCAGATGTAATGAGACTCAAACCTTCCAAAGGGTTTGCCTCGTCAGTCTCATCAGAGTATTTTCCCAAAAGTCATCAAGATATTTTTTAGCAAATGTGATTCGAGCCTTTGTGTTCTTTTTGGTCAGCAGTGGTTTTCTCGTTGAACTCTCATGGATCCCATTTTTGCCCAGTCTCTTTCTTATCGTTGAATCATGAACTCTGACATTAACTGAGACATGACCTCCTGGATGAGTCATCGATGTGCTCTTAGAGTAATTTTGGAGGGCCAGTCACTCCTTTAAAGTCTTCTCCAGTTGTGTAAAATGGCTCTCACCGTGGTTCACTGGAGTCTGAAAGACTCAGAAATAGCTTTGTAATCCTTTCCAGATTGGTAGATATCAGTGACTTTGTTTCTCAGGGGTTTCTTTAGATCATGGGGTGATGTTTTGCTTTTTGAGATCTTTTAGCCTGCTTCACTTTGTGAGACAGGTGCTATTGAAGTGATTCCTTCATTCAACAGGTTTGCCAGTAATCAGAGTGTGTTTAGTGAAACTCAGTTTTCCAAAAATGTGATCAATCACAGTTAATTCACGATTTAACGGGAGGAGAAATTACTTTTTCACGGGGGTTTGGTTAGTAGGTAGGTTTGGATGGTTTTCTCCCTTATTGAATCAAATTGTCATTTACAACCTGCATGTTGTATTTACTCTGGTTATTTTTTGTCTTATGTTGAATGACCTAAAACTTTTTACACCACTGTAAGACATTTGAATTCTTAAATACATATGGAATGTAATGACTTGGACAAGAAATTCCAAGTTTGGATTCATCACTTCATAAGACCTGTTGCCACTGATTTTCAGTCTTCTTGACAGCCACTCTTCTACTCAGGCCATTTCTGATGAGGCTTAAGTGAACAGTAGACAGGCTGAAGGGTCAGATTTATCTCTTATGTCTTTACTTATTGTTTTCTATTTCTTAAAAACATGGCATGCTGCACACCATGCTAACATTAACAGTCTTTTAACTTATAGTGTTTTGAGAATTACCCTGCTGGTGTAAGAAACACTATTTTATGGCTGTCAAATCATGTGATCTTTGGCATTTTTCATAAAGAAATGGTGCCAAGTATGTTTTTTTGCGACAGGCTGATAATAAAAAGTGAATAATACAGAATAATTACAGCCAGACAATTTTACCAAACAAATGCTGCCTCCTTGTAACACTAAATTAATGGAATTATGACAACCAATTAACAACAAAATAATCAACAACATTCAAATAAACGCTGTGTAAACTGCAACTGCTGAGTTTTTCGCTTTTGTTATGATAATCAATAGCTGTATTCCTTGTGTTCATTCACACATTAGCAGGCAAAGTTAGGGACAAAGTGATCAACTTGTGTTAACCCAGTCGCCGTTAAACTTCATCACTCACTGCAACCATGCACCCAGCAGAGCACAGCAAAGGTTGGAAACCCCACAAACCAGGAAAACTTAGATTACATCCTGCAGGCAGATGTGATATTCAAAGCTTAAAGCTGGCTGGCTGGGGAATGTTATGAAATTTCATAAGCACGGCAAAGACTTCAGGTGAGGAGGGCACCGTCATAGGTTGCAGGAGAGTTTTGTTATTACAGAACATCATAAATGTGTGCTGTAACGTGCAGAACCGGTCTGCTCGAATGAGGTCACCACGTTTCATACAGTGAAAGCAAAAACTGTTCAGAATTTCAAACTAATTTAACCACTCATATAATCCGTCTGCACCCAGTCCCTCCACTCGAAGGACGCACCTGAAGACTTAACCAATTCCAGCATTGCAAAGATCAGTGACTGACGTATCCAATTTATATATAACAGGCTATGACACATTAGAAGGGCAATGCAGACCACATAAATGCAGCATCTGTGCTTCGACACAAAGCTGGGGGGCCTAGGCAGAATGTCATGTCCTCTTTCTCCCTGTTTCCCGTCAATCATTGCACTAAATGTCAGAGGCAAAATGATTAGTCTTCTAAGAAAAAGACAGACAATTTTGCCAGTATCTGGCAGTTTGGGTGAAAATATGCCAACAGAAAAATCTGGTTTTAAAGCATAAACAACAATTTTAATACTGGAAAAAAGTCATCTTGTGTATTCCTGTATCGTTTTGTACCTTGTTGGCTTACACATATGCCCAATGAATGACCGCTGCACAGCATAATTATTATTATTAATCCTTTATTTATCCAGGTAAAAAAATCTCATTGAGATTAAAAATCTCATTTCCGAGAGACCTGGCATCATAGCAACAAAAGTCACATACCACATAGGTATATAACATTTAAAACAAATGCAATATCCCATACAAACAGTGTGGGAAACAAACACATATAAAGTGTAAATTTTATATTTTACAGTGTGTCATTCCTTATCAAATTTTATGTGGGAGCAAAGAATGGCAAGTGCAGCTAAGCATGAGACAAACAGCAGAAAGTACACAAGGACCGCAACAAGAAGGTTGTGTAACAAAGGGATATATTAGTTTAATATGGAATTCTTTAGGTCTTAGGGCAATATTATAGACTGCTGCTATTATCAGTTTAGATTAGGGCTAAACAACCAGCTCAATTAAAAAAAAGAGATGAACCATATGACACAAAAATGTATCTGTACTTAACCCAAAGAACTGAAGGGAACAAATATCAAGTTTCCACAGTTATGAATATGAAAGCGAAATAAGGTATTGATATTAATATTCAAGTGTTTTTTTAAATATATTGGTACAATGTAACAATAAAAGTTGCCTCATGAATAAACATTCAATTAAAAACATAAATGAACATTGGACTCCAACAAAAAGAAAAAAACTGACTGAAGGAGTATTGTGTGCTTATAGAACTGGCTAAAATACCCTTAATTTTAGTCTTCATCAGTGTGGTGCAATTCGTCAACAGTCTCCCTGATGAGGCTTTCCTGAATGTGTTTACCGAGTTGTGTGATGTTTACATGGCTGTGAGTCAACTGGCTCCGCAAAGTATTGTGTTTGTATTGTAACACCAATTCTGAACTTCTTAATTCTGACAAATATCCTCCATAGTACAATAACTTAAAAAGACAATCAAATTAAGGCTGAAAATAATGAAAACTAAACTGAACTAAGAACAAAAAATTGAAATGAAACAAAAAAGAAATAGCAAACTTTTATAATTCTGGCATTTTAGCACACTAACTAGCTCGTATAGATAGATACATAGATGATAGATGTTTACAGATTGTACAATGTTTGAAATTAGTTGTACTTACCTACAGGAAATAGTGGTTCCACGACTCAGTTTTATCCAGGGAGCGCCACATCTGGTACAGAAAAAAAAAAAAGTCTGCTTCAAAATGTGCATTTCCAAAAACAATATACAGACAGCAACGGACTGTGACGACAACAACAACAAAATTCTTTGCGGAAGCCGGAGTGTGACATTATCAAATCCTGCTCGGAGTGACTACACCTCCTTTACTACATCAACATCAGCTGTGGCCAACAGCCGACAATTACAGCAGCGTTTACAGGTGTGCGCAGCTGGCAAGCACCAGCAAGTGAATGTGGCGACTTCAATAAGCCATCCCATTTCAAATGGTGATTTTCATATATGTTACATATGCGTGCGCAATTGTTTTCAGACCCCTTAGCGACTTTGTTTTCTAAAGAAAGTCGCTAAAAAAAGACGTGAAAGCGCGTATCGTTTTTACTCTCAACAAGCAGCAGGTGCTGTAACGCAGTCAGTTCTTCTTTTACTCTAATGCTGTTTTGTGGATCACAAGGTTTAAAACTACTTATAAACACACACACACAAAGTAACTCCACCAGAGTGCCTATTTCGGGTCACTTGCCGGTGCAAGCCCGGATAAAGGAGCAGGGTTGGAATTGTGACATTAAAAAAAACAATAATTGCTAAAAGAAATTTAATTTGTAGTTCTAAATAAACTCTAAAGCATTTAGGACATTTTTTACTCACTTTGTCTCTTCCACAATGTTATTTCTCTCTCCAACAACATAGGTTACAATTAGATTAGCATGATCAATTGTGCAAATTAGGCGATGACGTCATTTAGCGACTTCTAGCGACTTTTAGGACAACCAATAGCGATTTTCCTTACTGAGGAGTTGGCAACACTGCTGGCACGGTCTCTGCGCACAGAAAATCTGCGTTGCGCACAAAAAAAAACATTAACCTGAATTGAAATTAAAATTAATACGTTAACAATTCTGTTTTGCAGTTAGTCAGTAAGTGACTGGCTGTTTCAGCTGCTGGGATTAGAACGATGCCACCTTATCCCATAGTCCAGCCAATCAAGCAATTTACATTCCTTATGTGCTGACACCGGTGTTTTAGCTGGCAAAGCGGCGTGGCTGATGTGGAGTGAAGCCAAGTTGATGACAACGTGTACAACCATTGGAGATGTGAGCAGGACAGACGGTGTTCAACTGATGGAAAAAGTGTGGACTTTATACCAGTTTTTAAATTGTGTTGATAGGCCACGTAAAACCGGAGTTATGATAAAAAATAAAAATGCAATGAATACTATCGTTGTTTATATTTACTGCGGGAAGAAACGGTAAAAACTGCGTTTTATAAGGAAAACGCTCAAAAGCACTCTCCGCCTGTGAGCAAAATCAAAAAAAACCCACCCTTTCCCATTGGTCGAAAAAAGTACCATGTCGACCAATCAAAAAAAATAATATGGCAACATGGCATTTAGTGGTTTAGGAAGGGGGAAATTTTAGGAGTGACGGCAGTGCTTTGAGATGTGAGAGATTTTCGACGTTTAGCGCAAATCTTGTGTAGTTAGTGTGTAGTGTAGTCAATAGTTTTGTTGTGTGTGTCAGAACAATGAGGCGACTACTGAATGTTACAGGTGTTACAGGAGTGATACATCTCCTGTTGTCAGGCCTGCAGGTATCAGGCTGTTGTTCTCCTTTATCTCATAGTGGACAGAAATTATTCTTTGGAGTGGCTCAAATAATTTGTGTGGCATCAAATTTGATGCAGAACAGCTGATTGTTCTGTAAATAGTTTAAAATGTTTATTTTTAAAAAATGCCTTGGCTGCATTTTTAGGTAAACAGCTGCAAAAAACTTTGTTGTTTGCATAACTCAGTTAGTTTTTTGAAGAAGTAACTATATAATTAATTGCCCAACATTGGTCATTATATCCTGTATTTTGCAGACAGAGTTACAGACTCTCTCCCAGACCACAGACTCATACTCATAATACAAGTCAGAAGAAAAAAAGAAAGTTGTGTTTTCAAAATTGGAGTTCAAGTTATTTTTACTTCCAATAGTGTTAACATACTACACAGGTCATGAACAAGATTTTTATTAATTTTCATTGTAAGTGGGCTAAAGCAGTTAATTAAAAGTAGTCTAACATAAATGTAAATGCTGTAATTTGATTATTTTAATAAACCATGTAGCTTGGATGGATTTGATGCTGGCGTGACCACAGTTGTAGATCTGGTGACTGCGA
Source organism: Maylandia zebra (assembly GCF_041146795.1). Lineage (NCBI taxonomy): Eukaryota > Metazoa > Chordata > Actinopteri > Cichliformes > Cichlidae > Maylandia > Maylandia zebra. The sequence goes on along the minus strand of NC_135169.1, from coordinate 42,852,915 downwards.
AGACCAAGTGAGGATGGTGAACTCAATGTCATGTTCAAGAAAGCCGTTAGAGATCATGTGAGCTTTGTGATGTACTCTTCTGCATACCAGGGTTGTAACAAGTGGTTATTAGATATCATATTGCTTTCTTATGAGCTTAAAACTGTCTAGCCATTCCCTTCTGACCTCTGGTGTTTTTTCCAGAGAACTACCGCTCACTGGACATTTGATTCTTTTTCATACCTCTGTAAAACCTAGAGATCAGTTTGTAAAACACTCACACCAATCCATCTGGCACCGACAACCATGCCACACTCAAAGACACTTAAATCCTATTTTTACTTTTGTTTGAACTTCAGCAGATCTACATGCTTAACTTCACAGCATTCCTGCCATGTGCTGATTGGATATTTGAATTAAAGAGGAGTTGAATAGGTGTATCCAATAAAGAGGTTGGTGAATGTCTGTCACTGTGTGCTCAAAATTATGGCTCAGTTGTGTTAGTTGGTGGTCTGAATAAATTTGAGCGTATATTTTTGAGTAACCTGTTCTTAAACAGGCTAAACGAAATGCAGATTAAAGGTTATGAGTTAAACAGTGCAGAAATATTGTCAAAATCTTAGATTAAAGAAGGGTTGGTGTTAGGTGCTATTTGGTGCCCAACCTGCATTTTCAAAATGTCAGAAAGTAACCTACGTGTAAGGTGCTCTTTATAGAATCCATAGCAATAAAGAGTAGTCTCATTAGTCTCATTACCCAGTGATGGGCAGCAGGCTTAGCCTCAGATCCTGCAGCTTACTATATCCCAAACAAGTACTGAGGCATCATTAACAAAGGAAATCTTCTATTCCCTGTCGCACTTTATTTTGGTGCTTCTATCATGTTTGTCACTGCACGCCTGTGTTGATCTAAGAGCCCATCTGTTTGTCTGCATGCATCTTACCGCTCTTCCTGTTGTTCTGGGTCTGCTGGGTTCTTTCATATTCTACCTGGGTGCAGTAATGAGGTTCACACGGCAACACAGAGAATTTATCCAGAAAATCTCTCAAGCTTTCATCTTTGCGTCTGCCTCTGTGTGTGCATGTGAGAGTGTGTGCAAGCATGTGTGTGTGTGTGTGTCTGTGGGATGCAAGAAAACTGCAATAATGCAAAGCTAACCTTTATGTATGAAGCAGACAAACACGGAGGCAAGTGAGCAAGGAACATGAGCACGTGTAGACGTCTGAAAAGGAACGCACACATCAGCAGATACATGCACGGACACAGACTGAGCACGAGCAGAAACATAACGAGGCAGGCTTGGAGAGTTTGGAGAAAAAAGCCGACACAGTAAGAATGTGAAAATAGCGGGGAAAGGCAGACAGCCTGCACAGGAAAATGAATTAACAAAAGGAGGGCGGGGGGGGGGGGCATACAAGAAGGGGAGGTGTGTGACAGAACGACAGAGAAGGAAAGAGAGTGATAGAAGTTGGGCGTGGAGTTAAGGACCTCGTACTCGTGAAAGCTAAAAGAGGTGGCCTACGCAAACAGGAGACAAACAGAGAGAAGAAGAAGAGTGATGAGGATGAAAGGAGCCAAGACACGGCAACGAGTGGGAGGGGAGTGGAAGAGGATCACATGTTCACACTGTGTCTGCACCACATCCAGAAACAAGAGGAGGGAGGGAAAAGGAGAGGAGAAGAAGGGGTGGAGGAAATGGGGGAGGAAATCAAGGAGAAGGGTGAGATAACACTAAGACAAAGAGCATATGGAACGAGAGGGGAATGAGAAATGTGATAAAGGGAAGTGGGAGATGGAAGGGAGGTGAGAAAGACTGCATACCAGCGATGGGTGGTGTTGGTGCAGCATCGGAGGGACGGAGAAGCAAATGACGAGCTGCTGCGAGCAAGACGCACTCAGAGCACATTATGGATATTATTAGAAAGGGAAGAGAGGTAGCCTGGTGGGGGTCTGCAGTGAGAGATGCAGGGGGAAGTGTTTGAGAGCAGCGAGCTTGAGGATGAAAAGAAACTAAAAAAAAAAATGTCAGCATTCAAAAAAAAAAAAAAAGACAGAAAGCATGAGGTAAAGGAAAACTTAAAGGAACACAGGAATGGTGGTGAAGTGAGCAACGAAGGGGGAAGTTGTATGGGAGGAGGGTGGGGGTGAAAACAAAATCTTTTGTAAACAAACCTGACGGGCGAAGCAGACAGACGGGCTAAAAAAAAAAAGAAAGATCTGTGTATTATTGCGGGGTGACTCAAAGCATGTCCCAATATGTCACTTCAGATTTGCTACATTTCCTCACTCACCCCACCCCGCAATGCCACACCACACCACCACCCCCTCACGCCTCAATCCTTCACTCCTTCCTTCCACCTCATCCTTCGCTCCACTGACTTTAGCCTTACCCTGCAAGCCACTCCACGGCAGGCGGCCACTGCCACACTGTGTGTGTGTGTGTGTGTGTGTGTGTGTGTGTATAAATGCATGGAACTAAAAGTACACCTCTCCATCCAACGTCCCTCTTTTCCTCTCCATTGCCCCATCTCTCTCTTCTCTCGCCTCTTTCCAGAACTGACTGTTACTTTGTGACTCCTGACTAATTTCCCTGCCATCTTCTGACAGACTCCGAATGTGTTTTTTGTGTTTTTTTGTGCTGAGGGAGAATGTTCAAGAAAGAATGCAAAAAATATAGGGATTGAAAACACTTTAACTTTTTCCCCCTTGGAGACAGCTAGGGGGTAACGCTTGGTACTCTTTTCTGAATTGAGTGATTTTTGTCATAGTTCTTATTTCTGTTTTCAGAACAGAATGACTGGGTGTTCTGAAAAATCCAGAACCTGTTCTAATCCTCATCAAACCAAGTCTTTATTGATACGTATCAAATGTTGGTAGGGTGCCAAATGTTGCCTTCGTCTATGGTCTATAACAGGGGTGGGAAACTCCAGGCCCCGAGGGCCGGTGTCCTGCAGGTTTTAGATCTCACCTCACTGTTGGTCCCCACAAGTATAGTGAAATGCCAATTTTCTGTCCTCACAAAGACGTCTAAACATGTACACACACACACTTTCTTCCCTGCACAGAATGAGAGCTGCACCCGGCCTGTGCAATGGGGCTTTATATTTTACCAATTATAAGTGAGCTTTGTTCAAATAAACTTTTCCAAATGTTTGCTAATCCCATTTTGTCTTTTGGGTACTTTGGACAAAATCAAGAGCTGTAGCCCTGATGTGGAGCTCCACTGGTATTCTTGGTTTTTGTCTCAGATTAGATTTGATGGTTAGAAGGAGAGGTTTGCTGTAAAACTGTGGAACTACAGTGTCACCAAGTGGTCACAGCAGCACCCCTGCCCCCCCTTCGGCTGTAATGAAAAACTGTTGCATCCACTTATTGAGAAACTTACCCCAATTTGGATTCTAATTGGAATCTAGTGTACTTTTAGTGTACGCTACTTTGTGTGCTTCTTCAGCCATATACTTCTTTACTAGTATCTGTTTACTCAGTCCCTTCCAGAAGGCTTTACCTCCAGTTGCTGTCAAACAGTAAACAAATTTTGCCTACCCCCCTCCGCACTGTTCCTTTCAGCCCAATAGGAGGAGCTGGGAAAACAGCCGCCGGTGCAGCCAGGAGCTCCGTGCGGTACAGACAACAAAGCCAGGTCTGTGGGGGAAAATCAAGCGTCAGAATGACTGGCAATGCTGGCAGCCGATAGCTGCGAATGGAAGGGAAACATACGGCTGCAAGCAGACACAGATAACAGTGCCACGGAAGAAATGTGGGGGCTGTGGTTGTCGATCCAGTGAATTACTCTAACAGCTGACATCAAGTATTATTTCCTATTTATTGGTCAAATCAATCCTGCAGGCCGGCTAGCTTGCCAGAAACAGCGAGCAATATGTTTCCATGTATTTCCCCAGACATTCAGTCTCTTTGCAGAATTTGAATGCTCAATCTTAAAGAGCCTACACACAAGCTATTATGATCGGTCTGCAAATAATCTGTGCGCAGAAGGCCTCAATAAATAAGCAATACTTACAGAGTAGTTGCAGAGCTACAGAATATGAGACGCTTCTTCAGCCTGAAAAAACACAAAAGCACAATGCATGCGTTACACAAGTGATGCAAGAGGTTTGTGTTAAAGTAAGAAAGCATACACTTCTTTACTAGGACGATAAACAATTTATGGTATATACTTAAAGATCCCCTCCAGACAAGACCATTTAAACCACTTTACTTTGAATTCAAATTTATCTCATTTTCCACTGATGTACATTAAAAAAACTAATCAATAAGCTACAGTTGTTTTAAGTATAATGTTTCCAACTCAAGTAGATTCTTCATTTTCCATGTAAGCGATGTGGCAGTTTCTATATCACTCTGCTGGAGCATAGTTGGCTTCCAGTTTAATTGTAGTGTCATATAATCATGCTGTGAGAACAGCCATAGGTATGAAAACATATCTGTGGCTGTTCCACATGCATTACCATGCACTTCTTTGAAATGGAGGACGATTTGAAATTCTGCTCACATGCCTAACATCCAAACGGAGAAACACGATGCAAAGGCTCTGCTGGCCTCTAGTGTCTGACTCAACAGCTTGCACTGTGCAGTCAGCGTTAACCACGCACTGTTTTACTGCAACTCTGATATACAGTGGTTTAAAAAAAAATATGAAAGAATATGAATTTTGGCTTACTTTTGAAGCAATTCGTGTCTGATGTATCGATCCGGAGCTCAACCGCTGACTTCATAAACATCGAACAGAGTCATTCTTAGATGAAAAACCTGATGAAAACAAACAAGTGGATCTTGGAGACATTCCCCTGGGATGGGAAACCTGTAATGAAATTTCCTATCTCCCGACTCTGTGCATTACTGATCTGACAAAAGCTTTTGTCGAAAGTACTTTGATGTCTAAACCTATGGAAAACAAGTCGGATGACAAATGTATGACTACACCTCAGCTGTGCAGTTTCAGAAAATCAAAACAAAACAGAAGCTTCACGTACAGCAGAATGGTGCTGTGATCTTACAGTGATGTGAGATTACAGAGAGGGAAAAACACAGTTCACAATCGCTTTAACATGATGGGAACAAAGCCCATTCAAAGGAAGCGTAAGTGCGCTTTTGCCAACGTGATCAATATGTTCCAGCTTGTTGTGCTCAGCCTGTGAATGATGCAGAAATGGAAATAACCTTTGTGAATATTTTATGCGAACGTAAGTGTGTCTTTTGCACACTACCGGGCCTCTCCTACATCAATAACGCAGCTTTTCATCTATTATACAGCGAGTCGATTTAAACAGAGGAATGTGAGCAAGCAGCTAGTCATTATTAATCCTGATTTATTTACTGAGCCTGGCTTTTCTGAACTGATATGAAAATGACAGAAACTACAAATGCAGCCATCAACTCTGTTTCAAAATACTGAGATAAAAGAAAGATTAACGCCGTGGACCCTTTTTTTGTGCATGTCAATATAATACAGTAAACAACTGATATTCAGGTTTCCTTGAAGACGCCTCCACAGATTTAGAAGTGGGAGATCAAAACAAAATTACTGTTTTGGTCTCAACTCTGGAGTCGAACTCCAGAAGAACTGGGCCACCTCCCAGTATGCAGTGTTGAGGAGTAGTGTGACCTACATGTAATACTACATTTTGCAGTATTTTTCTGGTAGTTCTACTTTCTTATGTTAAAAGCAGTTCAAGCAAAAATACTCTTGAATTTTTCGTGTTATTTATTTACTATGGAAGGAAGTATAGTGGCACAGTGGTTAGCACTGTTGCCTCACAGCAAGACGGTCCTGAGTTCAATTCCACCATCAAGCTGGGGTCTTTCTTTTTGAGTTTTTTCATGTTCTCCCTGTGTTTGCGTGGGTTCTCCCCAGGTACTCCAGCTTCCTCCCACAGTCCAAAGACATGCACTTAGTAGGGATAGGTTAATTGATAACTCTAAATTGCCCATAGGCGTGAATGCGGGAGTGAATGTCAGTGTGAATGGTTGTCTCTGTCTACGCGTTAGCCCTGCGACAGACTGGCGACCTGTCCAGGGTGTACCCTGCCTCTCGCCCTAAGACAGCTGGGATAGGCTCCAGCCCCCCCGCGACCCTGAAAAAGGATAAGCGGAAGCGAATGGATGGATAGAAGGAAAAAAGTGATAATAATGGTAGTAATGTAAAGGTAATGGCTCGCCTGGTAGCTCGCATTGCTGTTTCACAGAAAGTGGGTTCTGGGTCTGAATCCACCAGCCAGGTGTAGTTTGCATGTTCTGTCCCTGTGCGGACCTCAGTTTAGTTCAAAGGTTGTATTAACATGAGTTTCTGAAAACACTACTGGCAAAGAATCAAAATACAGTTTATAAAATAACAACTATATATATATATATATATATATATATATATATATATATATATATATATATATATATATATATATATATCATGCCAATGTTGTCAATAAACAACATTTATTCATTTGCGTTACCTGGTCTCCTTGTCCTAGAGGAGTATTTTAAATTTTCAGAGACCCTTCAGTTCGGTGAAATTTAGTACTTTTGGTTAAGGTAAGAGTGGACTTGGCCAGAATGTTTGTCTACTTTCTGTCCCTGACATTTAGGTGATATTCTGCCAATACATAATCTGTTTATGGTCTGCTTTGGTGATTGCGTTCTTCTTTCCAGTGTTCTAAAAAGGTCCCTTTGCAATGGGGCATTATATGATTCAATCTGATCAGTGTTTGCGGTGCTGTTGTGAGACTGGACAGGGAGTTAGAGAGAGGGCAGTTAGTGTCAGCAATAATTTATGTAGGGGAGAGCTGGGAGGTTGTGTCTTGGAGGCTGGATTTAAGATGATTAAAATTTAAAATTGAGTTTCAGTGGGTCCCGTACCTACGGGCAGCAGGGTGTTGTGGTGGTTAGCACCGTCGCCTCACAGCAACAATGTCCTGGGTACAAATCCACCTGGCTGGGGCCTTTCTGTGTGGAGCATATTCTCTGCGTGGGTTCTCTGGCTTCCTCGCACAGTCCAAAGACATGAAGATAGTGTGGTTAGGTTAATTGGTGAGTCTTTGGTTGGTTATCTGTCTCTCTGTAATAACTCTATGACAGCCCCTCAATTAATTAGCTAAGCAGAAGAAAATGGATGGATATAGATCTACTGCTGCTCAGCAGGTATTTGTTGATGTTTGCCTGTGTACATGTAAAAATGTATCTGCAGAATTGTGCATGCAGACATGACTGAGTGGACCCCATACTTCACCAACATACAATGCAAAGGGCAGAATGAAACTATCAAATATTTTACTACTTAGAAGCCTTTCAGCTGTTGAGCTAAGATCAATTTTTCTCTTAATTACACAATCTAAAGACATTCATGGTTTTTGGACTTGCTATCACACATATCGGGAAACGTCTCTCTTGACTAGTCCTAAAACAAACTGATGATGTGTGCAGAGTGTACTATGCCTCTTACCCTGAGCCCGGTTCTGCTGGAGGTTTCTTCCTGTTAAAAGGGAGTTTTTTTTCCGTCTCTCCGTGCTTGCACAACTGAATTACCCTATCAAAGCTAAGACAGGCTGCAGATAGTTTCACTGACACTGATGTTTTGATCATTTAAAATGAGAAAGGAGATTAAATCACAAGTCGTTTTCATTATAAACTGTTAGAACTTAGACTCTTTACACTTACACTGGGGAGATTATTCCATTTTCGGAATTGAATCAAATAAGACCTGAATATCTTAAACAAACAAAAAAGAAAGAAACACTTCAGTACAAGAACTGGTCTATTCAAATGACAGAGATGTGATTGGGATAATAATCTCACAAGATAAACTTTGGTATATCAAGCAGACTGACTTTATTTGTAACTTCCAACTTCCATTGTAATTAATCATCATTAATCATCACCGGGATCACATCAGTTAACAGTGTTATTGCCGCCGTCTCTATTACCTTCACAGTCACCATCCGCTCAAATAATGAAATTACATTATCTTAAACAGGCCGGTGACAAACGCTTTAATCTGCTGTGATATTGACAATCTCATTATCAGTTACATAGTAAGTAGCTTAAATACTGAGGACATTTTGCTCGACGGTGCTTGAACAGAAAGCCCGGTCTCGGCTTCACACGTCACTGTGTAAGACAATAATGCGCTGTATGTGACATTATTGTTTCAAACCCATAGAGGCTGCATGTACATTACAACTACACTGTGGTGACAATCCGTTTGTTTGACATTCGATCACACGCAATCCAGCAGCATGAAATATTCAGCAGGAAAGGAAATGTGAACTGAAATGCGAAGTTAGCGCCGAGACAGCGAGAGAGCTTGCGTACAGGGCAGCGGCAAAGCGGACTAAATAACGTCAGGCGACACAGTCGACGTTTGCTGCGTCTTTAACCCGTATCAACACATTTTTAAACTCAGCCTGACTCTAATGTGACCTCAATCATACAATCAGCCTTTAACCAGACACTGTGTATCTGCAGGATAATTATATATTGCTTTAAACTTCAGAGGAGGACACGTAAATACAGCGAGACGACAGTGATGTGATTATATGCGTTTGAGCTTTTACACGCGACCATTTTTTGTGCTATTGATTATCGTCTTTCGTGTCGGAGCGGCAGACTGACTGCCTTAAGGTGGTGACACATCGTTGCATCAGCGACACACAGCTGCTCTTTATTGCAGTGCAAAAACAAAGGGCACGGATACTGTATCACCGCGGACACAGGGCTCGTTAGACGTATGCTTTTTCACGTTCCCAAAAGAGCGTGAACAGAACATTGCTGTTGTAATTGCTGTTATCAGGGAGACTTAATGCAACTCACGCTGTTGTGTTTGAGGTCAAAGGTCAAAATGCTTGTTAGTATGTATGAATGTTACAATTATTGTCTGTATACGCAGCAATTTCAGCTGCATTTCGACAGTCCAACATGTACAGAGTCAAAGAAATCCATTTGTGACACCTGGTCACACTTTTGTATTTGTTTAGCCAGCAAGGTATTTATGAAAATGAAGGCTCATCATGCAGCTGGAATCCACGTGACTTCAAGTCAAACCATTTAACTTTTTTTTTTAAATTGTTTTTTACGGTGTTTGACAAACTTGGTATGACTACTCGACTCACCCCATGACCACGAGAAAAACAGTAACAGTATTGACAACAATACATCGGTCATAATTGCTAGAGCATTTTATAAGATATTCAAGTGGTGACGTTGGTGAAACGGTGGAAAATGAGAGCAGGATTTTGTGTCTGAGCGAAGAAAGAAAAGCGTGTATGAGAAAGGAAACCGTCGTGCATTCGACTGCTCTAAGAGGAGTGTTGAACACAGTCCAACTTCCTCCGTGTCGCTTTGTGTCGTGCAGCGCAAAACGGCCAGACGATAAGTTGTTTGTGTAGGTGAAATGGAAGCTAGGTCACAAAATGTTAAAAATGTCTTTGTTTAATAGTGTAGCACCCACTGCTTGTGGTTATACGTTCAGAAAGCCGCTTAGCAACACATACAAGTCCAGCCAGAAGCAGGGGCATGAGCAATACTGCTCGGCAACACATTCAGTCACAGTTAAAGGAAAAGAATAAAATCAGCAGAGGCTGAGATGATTAAAGCACAATCAGATCAGACACAAGCGACGTCAACCAGTGATGTCACAGCATGTGCTTTAAAAATAAATAAATCAATTTAAAAAAAAAAAAAGGAAAATCTGCAGCTAAACAAATCACCTGGTTTCACATCACCAGCTGGTGTGTACAGATGCTTAAGTCTCAAACCCACAAAGCATGGGACAGCAGCTGTTTTCTACACTGGGTCGCTGTTGGTGGTTTATCCCCATTAACCTTCATATATATAAGGCTCTGCTGCCATCTGGTGGATGAAAGTCACGTGCCAGGTTCTATCAGGCAAACCACCAAGTATTAAAAACATTCTAAGTGGATTTACACGTGAACAGCACCTCAGCTATGAAACAATTAACAAACATTTGTAAGAAACAAAAATGTGCATGTTGATGATGAAGTTTAGTCGCTTCATGTAAATGTTTGCTTCTGCCCCACAGTCCACGAGCACAGATCACACTGTTGCACATTGTGTGGATCTGGTGAAGCCACCTGTGTGAGCTGTTAATGTGCATGTATATAAGCGCAGGCATTCTCTGTAAGTTTTTTACTTTTTTTTTGCTTTGGCATGTTGATGGATTTATGAAGAAAAGCTTTTGTTGTCCCAGGAACGCAGCAATTAACTGAAATCCTGAGCAGAAAACGTTGGCAACACAAAGGCAGCGTAGCAGGAAAGTTCCATGCTTTCAGTGTGTGTGTACGTGCGCGCATGTTTGTGTTTGGAGACTGCATGTGTGCGGTGATTATGGGTTTCGGGATGAATGCCACTCTAGTCTAAAACAAGCTGTAGTAATGGCCGCTTTACTGCTGTGACTAAACATGCAAGCGCGAGTGTGAGTGTGTGTTTGTGTAAGACATCATGGGCACAAAGATCTCTTGGCACACCTGAAGTGGCTGACACACTTTTGACACACTCAGAGATACTAAAACATGATATAAATATCCAGTAACAACAAGTATTAGTGTAATACACTTATTTAAGATGAACAAATGAGCAAATAAGACTTGTAAGCAAGTATAACTGCATCCAAACCACAACTTGAGGCTCATCAACCCAAGCTGACTGGGCCAGGAGCATTGTCAGTTTTACAAAAATAACAAAAATAATAATAAAAACCAGCAAAGATAAGTGTAAGCTTACAAAAGCATCTGGATCACTTAAACAACCTGAAAAACGTCTACAAATGTAGATGATATAAAAGTAGCAAATCACTGACTGAACTGACAGATTCAGGTTTTCAGTTAGAGCTCGTTACTTTTCACCGCGAAGATCAAAAACACATACTGAACAGTAGCCACGTTATTACAGTGAAACAAAAGTCCGAGAATTAGTGAGAACAATGCGATTATACAAATAAATGAACACAGGAGTGTGTTCGGTGCTTTTTCCAGTGCTTCTTTTTGTTTAGGGACATGAATGGAGTCAGTTTTATCCACAGGTCAATAGACTGAGATAATGACTGATTATGTAAAAATAATTGTCATTTTAATCTCACATTTTCAGCATTTTTCCACTTCTTCGCTCCTCGACAGTTTTGCTTCCCCTCATTATTTGCGCCGATTCCCTCCCAAAAGCTACACAAGATCCAGTGTGTGTGAATGTGTGTCAGAGTGTGCGCGCATGTATGTGTCCCCTACGCCAAAACCAGGTCAGCAGTCATGCTCCACTTTCTCTCTCCAGAAAGTTGCGATGAGAGAACTTTTCCCCGTTGTCTCTGCTCGATCCACATCCGTGTCTGCGTGCGGTAAACGTGTCCGTTTACTGCCATCGCTCGCAAAGTTGATCCAGCATTGTTTCTGCCTCGTGGCTCTTTACTCGGCTCTTTCCGTGTGCTTTTCATTCCCTTGTGAACAGGAAGCAGAGAGAGAGAGAACGAGGGAGACGCTTCCGACATCAGATAGTGGCTGGAGTGACCTCTGAAGGGCGCTATGCAGGAAAGGTCAACAAATGTTCATCGAACTACTTTAGCGTGTTTAGTGTGCTTTGGAAAGTATCAGCATCAAAGCACTGAAGGTCTCACTGTCTGTGCCGATTGCCTCTCCTGGGCTGAGACGTGACAACGCAGGAAGTAGGACACAGCTATCCATGCCCTTGTCTACATACGTCTAAAATATCTGAATCGGTGCAGATTGTTCATCGATCGCTACTTTTTGGCACTGCGTTTTGCAACGATAGCCATATTTGCTACACAGCTATTAGTAGCTAACATGCATCTCTATGCCAGCAAACGTTTACACATTTTATGCTGAGGCGATGTTTTTCAGAGAGCACTGTTTCTTATTTGCAGATGATTCTCAGAGAGTAGGAGGTAGCAGAGTTAGGGCCACAGTTCTTTCACAGGGCTGATAATGACAGATCGTTAGTGGGAGTTAACCTCATACTGTATTTCCTCATTCGCAATTTTGTTGTCTGTGCGATAAAAAAGGAAGCAATTAAATCTCTGATTGCTGCTTACTGTAAGTGTTACTTCCCATGCAGTCCAATCTTATGGACATAAATGAGATAAAGAGGTCATTTTCCATGCCTAACCACATGTAGTACTACATAGTATATTGATAAGGAGGAGGGTTTTGGGGTTATTGCGTTTTCTTAGTAGCATGCAGGCCTATCTTTGGGAACAAATGTGTTAATCTATAGCACAACTACACTGGCATCACTGGGGAAATTTAAAGCTCATGTGAGAATCAAACCTTTCAGCTGTTACTTTTTCGGTGAAGTCACTTATATCACGGTGCCCACATAATTTGCTTTTTCCCCTTTCAAATGCACAGGCGTAAAGGTCACAATAACGTTACACAAGTGGGGGGAAAATCCAGTTTATAAAATATGGTCACTGAGAGGAAACCTCAGCCTCGGGGAGATGTGATATGTGAAAATGTGATCTCGTCGCCTACAGGAGCGAGGAGGGTGTCATATATCAACCGCTTGAAAAAAAAATAAAAGGAGGAGCAGAAGGATGGAGTGGGGTGAGAGGATGGGGGAGTTCACTGTGTTAATGCAACATTTGCTTCTTCCAAATATATGATGCTCCTCACTAGTTTTTTAGCAATAGAAAGAAGAAAGACAGGACATGTGATAAAATGGACAGAGGGGAGAAGACGGGCAGGGCAGCGCTGAGAAGTAGAGGAAGCGACTGCTCTACTTTTATGGAGTTTTTTTCCTATCGGCTCTATAACAGTAATGGATAGAGTGGTGGGGAAGCTAATGGTGAAATAAGACGTAATACAGCATGACGAGACGGGGAGGAAATCAATGCTTCTCCTCTTTTATTGTTACTGCCTTCTGTTAGAGGTGCCGTGTGAGGTCATAACGGTGAATCTGACTGAATCTTCTCACCTGTTCGAATGATATTTGGATTTCCTGATTAGATTCAAGGTCAGGATTGTTGTTCAGAGGTTGTTGTGTCTGTGATCAGTCCTACATCTCCCCCCCCCTCCTCCTTTTGTGATTATCTTTTGGATAATTTTATTTTCTAGCTTTTAAGAATCTGTCAAATGGAAAAATGAGATTTAGGGTAATCTGGTCTGTGTCCATTTTGGATTCTTCTTAGCCTGCGTGTCCTGCATGCTGATGTCTTTTGCTCTACTTTACTACGCTGTATTTTACATGATCTATTTATTCCCACATCTGAATTATTTATAACCTCTTATCAATTTTGATTCTTTAAATTGGCCCGATTCTCAGTTCCTCTCTCTATATATTATTCTTTAAATTCCCTTTTTGTAGTCTTTCATTTGTGTTAAAGAAAGATTAGACAACAACAAACTCCACTACCTCTCAGCTGGTTTGGTGTCTCTCCACTGCCTCTCCAAGCTGCTATCTTTAGACTTGTTACCCCTCCCACTCCTGCTCCGATATAGCTGAAGATAGACATTTCTAACTTTGCAGTCTTCCAAATTATCCAATCCGTCACCTAAAATTGCAAAGATTTTCTTGCCCTTGCTCCTTGTCTTAGACTCTATCTCACCTCGCTGCTGCACTCTCTATCAGCTCTCTTCTTCTGATCTAGTGGGTTTACTGACTTTTTACAGTATGCACTGTATTTGTCATATCTCCTTCGTTTGCTTTCCCAGTTCCTCTGACAGTATCTTCTCTTTTCCCTACATCTCTCCTGTTTTGTCTTTCTTACCTCTCTCACTGTGTTCTGTCTGAATCCTTTCTTCTCTCTATGCATCCTTCCTCTCTTCTTTCATCTCCCTCAGCCTGTGCCTGTACATTCTCGCTCTCAGTGTTTTTATTTTTCTCTTCATCACATGTCGTCTCCGGCATGGCAGCTCTCCTCGCCGTGTATAATGAGGACGGGGAAGAAGAACGCATCCTGATAGGATGGAGGCCGATCCCTCTCACCCTCTCTCGCCTCTCCTCCCCCTGCGTTGTCTTGCTCTGCCTCCTCATCCCTCTCTCTCCTTCCTCTTCCTCTATCTTCCCTCCTCCTCTGCTCCTGCTCTTCTTCCTCGTCATCGTCACCTTCCCCTTCAAGCACTCCTCTGGTCTCCTCGTTGTTCTGTCTTGAACCTAACCCAAGGAATCCTCCACCACCTCCACCCCCTCCACCACTTACCCCTCCTCCTCCTCCATCTTCCCTACTTCCTCCCAGCCCACCCCCCATGCTTCTTGAATGAAACAGGCTGTTCTGGCGACCACCTCCAAGTCTCCCGAGAGAGAACCCGCTCCGACTGAGCACCAGTCTCCCTCCCATACCCCCACCTCCTTGCCCTGCTGCTCTGATCCCTGCCACTGTAGCGTTCAGGAGGGCTGTGGTTCCCATTGAAGCCCTTAGCCTGGATGGAAGACTGGCACTCGATGTGGTCCGCCGGCATCGGGGGCAGCTCTGAAGGAGGTAAGCCGAGTTGAACACCACAGGCAAAGCCAGAGGAGGGGGGTTGGTCCCCTGGCTGGGAGTGATGCCTTGAGGCCCAGAGATAGGTGTGGAGGCTGTAGGGTTTGTCCCCCCACTCATTTCTAAGTCCATAAGGAGGGCTTCAGAGTAGCTCGGGACCATCTGTTGGTTACAGCGAATGTGCCACTCCAATTCTGTCATGTCCACCGTGTTGACACGAGAGATGGCTCTGTAGCTTGTCCCATTCACACCAATGCCAATCGAAATTCCTCCTGGGTGGATTCCATTCTCAGTCCCTCCTTCAACGCCGTCCCCTCTTCCACCTCCGCCTGGCCCTCCTCCACCGACTCCCCCAACGGTATCCTCGTCCTCCCCGAACAGCTTCTCCACGTGGTAGTGGACATACGCTGTGCGGTATTCCGACACAACTCGCAGCGGCCACGACAGGAGGAAAGCTGAAGCCAGCCAGAACACCTTGTGCCTGGAGAACCACGGCTGGTGAGCCGGATCGGAGAATGCTAGGATGTGTTCGCGGAAATCCACGTTTTTAAGGTGCATTCCCTCCCTGGCCTCCATGTAGTCATCAAGCCCCTCGTTCTCCCCAAAGAAGCGTGCTCGCTTGCAATTACAGAGAAAAAAATCAAAAAGTAAAACACTGTATAAGATTTAATGCTAAATTATTACCAATATTTAAGAAATTTACTGATTCAAATGCTTCGTATTTTTGATTTAAAATGAAAATGGACATTTGTTTAAGCTTAAAAAAAATAAAGAACAAAATGAATCGCATTCATTGATCCCTCACATCTTACCTGGGTGAGGTAGGCAGCTTCAGCACGTGCACTTGAAAAGCTAAAGAACACAAAAATGAGTCACTATCTATTTCACCTTAAAAAGAAGGTAAACCTTTTAACAATCAAAGTCATACAGGTTTAAATTTGATGTCTCGCTGATACCTGAAACACTTTGTGAAACGCAGGCGAACAGCAGGGTGTTGCTGCAGGTCCAACAGCTCCTTTGACACGTCTTTGACACCATAGCGGGCGTAGTCAAACTCAGAACTTGAGGCATGAGTGTTCACCCGCTCATGGTAGACCTGAAGAAGAAAAAAGCAGGGCACGGACAAAGAGGTCGAATAATGATGAAGAAAAAAGGAGAGGAGGAAGGAAAGCAGGATGTGTGATACTAGAGGGACATTTTTATTTTCAAAATATGTTCCAGCACGAATAAAACTCAGCTGTATGGAATTTTTTGCCTTCTGTGAACAGCTGTTTGTCACAGCTCAACAACATTCACTATATCAAAAGCAGTCAGGATAACAGGAAGGGTG
This sequence comes from Maylandia zebra, assembly GCF_041146795.1. Taxonomy (NCBI): domain Eukaryota; kingdom Metazoa; phylum Chordata; class Actinopteri; order Cichliformes; family Cichlidae; genus Maylandia; species Maylandia zebra. The sequence goes on along the minus strand of NC_135169.1, from coordinate 42,837,157 downwards.
AAACGTGAGTGTGTAGAACCAGAAAAGTGTCCTCACCTGTGTGGTCGTATATGCATCTCCATTGCGGTATCTTGTCACCTGTCTGGTCCTCCTCACGTAGTGATAGCTGATGGCCTTCCACCAAATACAGGGTGTGGCCTGCTGAAGTCTCTGCACACGCTCGTATACTTCCTGTGTAAAACAATGAGGTAAAACAAGGCTGCTTTAAAACATGTCACAATGTTTTACACTTTCTACAACCAACTTGCTGCCTGATGTGTTAAAAACGAGATAAAGACATAACATTGCCTAAAACGTGCAATCACAGCAGAAGCAGAAAGAGTTGTTTTACTATCTGCATACAGTTTAAAGCTGTGCAGGCTGGTGATGGTTTGGTTATTGTGGGATTATTTTTGTCCTTCTATCGTTTCCTTCTTAGTAGAGACAGACAAACAGCTCTACGTTTGGAGACAGACAAAGGACAGGCCAGAACAAACCAAAAAACAGCAAAACCCTCGGTCAGCTAATTTCCACATGTAGGGAAGGAAGCTGTATAATGACGCTCCTCATGAAATATTACAAATTTAATTCAGGCTTCCTTGAAGTGAGGATTTTCTTTTTTTAATCATTATTTTTACTGGTTTAACCATTTTAAGGATTCCAGACACAAAAAACAATCACTAAGTGAACAGATTTGTTTTTTTAATAACAGGTCTTTCTAGATTTCTCTTTCAGCGTCTTTCTGTTTCGTGCTGGAATCACCTCACTCGAGCCCATTACACCCACCTTCAAAATACAGGCTATAACTTTGACACATACCTGGAATTCAGCATGAGCCAACATGGCCGTCTTGGAGAAGCAGTGCCAACACTCCACCAGGTAAACCACATACAGCATGGCCAGGAAGGCCAGTGGGATGTACACGTAACCACTAGAACACGGACTTTCCAAATGCTGGATGTAATAGGCCGCCGAGGTGCCGTCAGCAGATACGGAGGAGGAGCCCAGAACGGGTACGCGACAGAGAGCGCACCAGGCCAGCGTGGCAAAACAGCCGTACATGAGGAGGGTCAGGAGGAGGCACTTCCAGTGGGACTCCCGACAAAGGGAAGAGGCCAGAGACTGTTGGACTGGCCGTTGCTGTGGAGGCACAGAGAGGAAAAAAACAGCTGAGCCACAAGACTACACACATTGGCAGCCACGAGAGTGATAAACAACGCAACATGCCTCTAAATATGCCTCATTAATAAAGCCAGACAGGTGACAATCAATGCTGCTGAACACAAAATGTTTGTAAAGGACGCAACACAGGTTTTCTGTACCTGCTGAGGTTTTAATAACCACATTCTTCCTGTTTGGTAAACAGTGTCACATTACAGAGAAAGTGTGTAAGCTGAGGTCTTCACCAAAGGAATGCATTACGCTGCCCCACTCCCATCACAGGATAAGTGCTGCATATTAGGAACACACACACACTGCTTATGCCACTCTCTAAGTGCACACAGCCTGACTTGCACTGTGGAGACATCATATTACAGCGCACTCAAACACACACATATACGTACGCACACACATTTGAGATATACAGACATAAATGGTCTAATGCGCCTCATTCTTTTCAGTCTTGCTATCTCTATCCATACTCACGCCAGCATGCACGTTTCTCAGCACTGTAATGCAGCCAGCGGAGAGTATGTGAATAATTTAGATGAGAACGATGCTTCTAGACGGTTCTCTAGCCAACTGACTCCGCTCCAACATCAGGAGCATATCAGCATTGCTGCAGTTTGTGTGTGTGTGAATGAAGGACAGAAAGACAGACTGCTTGTGCCAAAAGGAAAAAAAAACAAACATACCTCATTTTTATGCATACCTCATAAAAACGTGATGAGAAAGGAACACATTTAACACACACCTGAACTGTTTCATGTGACAAAGGGTGCTTATTTGTGTCTGCGTTGATGTCTCCCCTGTGGTGAAGGCGACAAGGCGAAAGAGCAACAAAGCAGATGACGAAAAGAAGGAAAAAAAAGATGGGATGACACCATTGTCCTTTCCTCCTCTCAGTCAAGTCTGCTCGTCCTGTCAGCACATCACGCCCTCCATTTATCTCACACACTGGCCCCTCTCCTCCCTCCTTCTACAGTATATCACTCACACACACACTCTCATATCCTTCACTTTCTCCCTGCGCACCACAACAGAGCCTCAATTTGCTATTTGCTATATTTGCTAGCAGATCTTGGTGGATGCACAGCACACAAACACGCACAAATGTGCACCCATGATTTCAGAGGACATTTGCGCGTCTTGCCTGAAACATATACCAATGTTACTGCAAATCTTACCTTATCCTCAGCTGATAATATGTCTGTACCTTAACCTTTAATGATTTACTTTTTGTGTCTATACGTGACTGTGCAAACAGACTCAGGCTCACATTAACTGTACACACACACACAGACATTTTTCACTACTGTACGTCAAGGGCGAGCAGTGAAAGGCAGAGAGAAGGGCATCTACACTCCACCAGTCTGTTATCACTCTGCAAAAGCTGCCAAAAAGCATCCAAGTGCAGGCCTTAAGATTCTAAAAATAGGTTTGCTGCCTTTAAGAAAATGAAAATGATCCGTGGTACCAACTTCATATCATATTTAATGCTTCTCGTATTCACATCTTCTTTCATTTGTTTATTCTTATGCAATCTCTTTTTCCTCCTCCTCCCCCAAATCTACTCCCCGAGCTCCTAAGCATTTTGTACCCACCAATCAGAACTTTTACCTCGCCTCACTCTGTCCTCGCCTGCCAACCCCACCCTCCATGTCTCCTCTGTTACATCCTCTTTCAAAGTCTGTCTCTAAGTGGATTGATTGGGCTAAGAGTGTAGCGTAGGGGGAGGGGATGAGGAGTGTGAGGGGAGACAGAGAAACGGTCATGAACTTTTCATGAATGCAAGTATGAAAGGAAGCTAAATAAGAAGAGGAGGATGAGGAGAGAGGGAGAGAAGCTAAAGAGCCAGCAGCAGTGACAGAGTGCACCTCTCTCCAGAGAACTCCACTGCCAAAATCCATCCTTTTCCACCGTCTCCCTCCCTCTTGTGCCCTTATTTTGTCCTTCTGGCACCAAACCTCTTTTGTCGTTTACCTATTACCCAAAAGAAGAAGAAAATACTCCAGCAGTACCAAAAAAAATGTGTCAAGCATTTTCAACAAGAATCTGCAGCCGTGATGCCAGTGTGGGTACAATCAGCCCAAGACAGGAGTCAGATTATTCCTGTAAGCACTTATCCCAGTCAGCTTTTGTCAGTATGAGCCATTCTCTGTCCCACAGGTGAAGAAACCTGAGTGCCAGAGCTTTAGCACGACTTAGTGAGCATAGTCAAATAAACCAGTGCCGTAAGTCACCACACAAATTCCAGTGAAAGATGAAACATCAGAGCACTCTGTCAACCATCAACTCTGCATGACGCCAGCTATTTACAGTAATGGGAATTATACACCATATATGGGACTGAGAGGCCATTTTAATTATTACACAGCCACTAATGGAGGGTCAAATTCCAAATCCAGCAACAATGCACACAAGTAGTTGTCTTCAGAAAACTGAAAGTCTTTAGTGGAGTAGAAGTAACTTCAAAGGAGGAAAAGCTCCTACTAACACCTCCTTAGTAATTATTATTCTACCAGGATATTTGAGCCTACAACAAATAAAAAAAAAAAAAAAAACCAGAGTGTGCAACTATGTGGACCAGAAAATATTTTTAGGTGAGGCAAAGGATTGCTGAAAGAACTGATTTAGAAAAAACAAACAAAGATTTTGTACTACAAAAATAGCAAAAAAGAAAACTTTACTGAAAACCAAAAAAGCTTTAATACTAAAAACAGTAATACTAGCAGGGGATTTGGAAGGCTATTGTCAATATTCAGCCCAATTCATGAATAATTATCAGCAGCAGAAACCAGGCGTGTTGCATTTGTGGGTCCTTAATTATTGTTGACTTATTATTCTCATCGTAACCATGTGACAGCTTAAAACGACAGCTTGACAACTTAGGTGAGATTTACAGCATGAACGGGAGCCACAGCTCAGTGTCCTCTGAAAGCATGCAGATTCAGTCATAGACTGTAGGTAAAAGATGGTCTGAGATTGCAGGTCTAAAAGCTGAAGCAAAATTGAGTATTTTGGTCTAAATAACCCAAAATGTGATGTCCACACATGTGGACGCCACGTCCTAGGAGGTTAAAGAGGTCAAGTCAGAAAGCTGTTATACACCTTTTCGCAGTCACAGCTACGGAAAGGTACATCCAACATTTATACTGTATTTGTTTGCAAAAAGACCTCAAGTTGTCCAGAAGTCTGTGGAGAACGAACTAGGGCTGCCACGATTGCGTCGACTATTAAAAACGTCGACGACTGATTTAATAGTCGACGCGTCGTTTGAAGCTTTGTAAGATCACAAAAGACGCAGGAATAAGTACCGGTAGTAGGATTTAAGAGTGTAATAACAGACTGAAACAGAAGATGGCAGCACTGCATGTACAAGGATGCCAGCTGCCGTTAAACCCCGAAGAAGAAGAAACGGTGTCCCATATTTCATAGTGCAGCCTAGCGTAGTTTTCAATGATGGCGGCCGCTAGTTAGTTTTAATATTGCTCTTATTATTCTTTCTGGGTCACAAAATAAAGTTTAACATATTTTCAGGTGAGAATGTAGCTGTGTAAACCTCAAATATCTGCTCGGTTTATCAAGATACCACATATTTTTAAAAGCGCTCCGACGTTTTCGGAGATGTCTGTTTCACCGAAACAATCTGCAAATGTCATTAAAATTTAATAAACTATCATCTTGTCGTTATTTTTAGTTAGCACATACCTTAAACACTTCAAGCTGTAAGCTAATGATAGTTATATAAGAGCAGATGCTGCTGGTGCAATAAGCTGTAGTTTTACGTCCAATGGATGCATGATCTGATTAGTCGACTAATCGCAAAAATAATCGGTGACTAGTCAAAATAATCGTTTGTGGCAGCCCTAGAACGAACAATGATCTATGACATCAGTAAACGCTTTCTTTGCTACTGAATGAACACAATCAGATGTTGTATTCACTGCAGAGTAAGGTTAACTATGTTGAATAGACTCCACTAACTTTTAGCAACGCTGATCTTTCATATATCATCTTCAGAGGAATGTTTTTTGTTTGTTTACTTAACACTGATCTGTGAATCGTTCAGGCATAAAAAGGCACCTAACTCAAAAGATGAACCAGTGTTGTGTCTACACTAAAACAAACAACAGTATTGAACAGTATCTGAAATTAACGTTAAGAAACAAGAGAAAAAGTCTAGCAAAGACCTGACACAGGACCTGAGAGAGGCTGAACCTTCAGTTGATCCATCTGCTGTACACTGAAGCCTCATCAGAAACAGTCTCAGTGGACGGGTGGCTGTCAGGAAGTCATTTTTAATGAAGGGAAATGGAGCAGAGGCTGAGGTATACCAAATTACACAAGAAATGGACTGGATATCTGTGACAACAGGACGTATGGAGTGATGAATCCAAATGTGAAGATGCTGGTTCAAATAGTTTTCACGTATGTATGGATGGAGAAGGTCAGAGGAGTTACACTGTGGGCGTCTACAGCCCTTTGTAAAACACAGTTTGGCTCTGTCATGGTTTGGAGCTGCTTTCAGCCACTGGTGTTGGAGATCTTGTCAAAATTGATGGAATTACAAAGGCAGAAAAGTGCCAACAGATTTTCATCTTACCCCACTAAAATATTTACTTTCACGCTTGTTCAAATTGTACAAATCTGTTTTCCCTTACATACTGCAAGAAATGAGGGGTGACTCAAGACTTTTGCCCACCACCTACCTCCTGAAGGACTGACCAACAATCAACACTTTTGTCTATAAAAACAACTCTGGCTGTGATCCTGTGTCTGTTAAAGCTGCCTCTGTAGGCTGCAACAGATCAAAGTGAAATCTCAGTTTCCTTGACACCATTATGCAAAGAAATCTATATAGCCCAGCCTGGAGGGTGTCATCTTTCCTATTTCATACTGAAAGTCTGAACTGCTCTCCTTAGAAGCTCTTTTGAAGAGGGCGAGTGGCTCTGACACGACATATTCTGTTGCATTAATGGCATCGTTTCAGGGTTAAATATGCATAAAACATACTACTTGACAAAGTTTTGCTGGGCTCAAAACGCAGACACTTTGACACAATCTACATTCGAGAAGCATCCCGAGCACCCACAATGACTGCAGATGGCTGTTTTTTTATATCTTGGACCAGCTTGATCTGTGAACAAGATTTTAAAGAAGTAATTTTGAACATCCTGAGCAAACATCCGATACATCCTGCTTCTACTAACTAAAACACTCACAGGCCTTTCCCCGTTAACCGTGTTTGTGCGCTTCGCACGAAAGGATCGTACAACCCTCTCTCCGTATTAAGGTGTCTAATAGAAAACGTGTGCTGCTCTCCCGTCCTTCCGTGCTTCAGCTCATACTGATTCAGCTGGTTAGGTGTGACTGGAGCAGCTATAATTAGCAATCCTAGCGTGTGGGTGGCAAATGAAGTGAGGGAGCGAAGAAAGGAAAATGTGCTGCTGATGCTTACAGTGCTCTGCTAAAAATTATGTCATTTCAACACAACTGGAGGGAGTCATTTGGAGATGTCAGGTTTCTACTAACTGTTCGGTGGCAGCAAACAAATTATTACCACTTGATGTGGCAGCAGTGTGTCATCATACACTCATAACGCTATCATCATTATTGCTCCGTGTTGGAGTGTGCTCAGTGGAGACTACAGACCAAACAATGACATCTCCTATTCATAAATTAAATATCAGTGAAGGCAGAGGTTGGCCTATACGTGAGCCTGAATCCATGTTAGTTACAATACTGTAGATCCGAATGGTGGATGCTAAAAGTTTTCACAGAAACCTCTCAGTATAAGTCTAGTCTCCATCTGTATGTAGAAGGTCATTGCTTGCTAATATATAACTGTTATTGTAGCAAATGACAACAACAGTATCAACAAGATACTATCACAGGCATGAAGAAATAAAGAAAAATCATGTTTAATATCAAACATAATGACTGAATACAAACATTCAAACAAAGAATTGAGAGCATTGCTTGTGTGTTAATTTTAGAAAAAGCTATTCTTGTTTGTCTCTCAGCGAGTTGTAACGTTTCTCTTTGTCGAGTCAGGTTTTGTGGCTGTTGACACATTTCGTTTCTATTCTTGTTAAGTTTACATGCTTTTTTCAGCTCCTCTGGCTCTTTTCACATGACAGTTTTCCCTCGCCCTCCTGATGATGAGCGGCGTCTCATGTGGTGGAATGTAGTTTTCATGATTCGCGAGTGAAACTTAGAAGGAAATTAGAAACGCCTGCTTTGATGTGACGAACCTTCCCGCTAATGGAAATATGGCACGAGTGTTTGTATGTATGGAAGAGAGTATGAGCTACAATTTTAAATCTTAATCATTCAATTCTGCTTCATTTGTAGCAATGCCTGCATAAGAGTGCATACATGTATGCATTCCCATGTGGCGCAAAGTGAATGCAATTGAGGGAAATATGAGTGTGGAAACGCTTGAGTGGGAGAGTCGAGTACGATGGGGGATAGGAGGACGAGGCTGTAAACTCCACTGGGCAAAAAAACAGGAAGGAAACCAGGAGGGGAAGATGAAAAGAGTAATGGAGGCAGAGAAGAGATGCAGGTTGAAATCATTGCATTACACTGCACTGTCTGCACTGCAGGAACGGATACAGACAGAGGACTGTAAGTGAAAGGTATCTTTTAACAGGCGTTCCTAGTCCACACATTACATCCATTGGTTTATGAATTATCACTTCTCAGGTGCCAAACGCTTAATTTATCTCTTATTTTCAGTTTTATTAGTCCTTATTTGTAAGTACTGTGTATTTCAAAGTATTTGGACAATTAATACACTTACTCTGCTTGCCACCCAGCCAAGGTATTTAAAGCCCAATAAAACCAAAGTAGTCTTTTAATGGACTACTCACTTGAGAGATGAATGACGTGCCTCTCATTTTCTCTTCAGTTAATCTGTCACTGCAATTTTTATTTGAATGTTTCCAGATATGTAATTCAAATAAGCAAAAAAGGGCTTTTATTTAATGGACAACTAACATAATAGTAGCAGCCTTATAGCATTCATACATGTGACCAAGAGGCTTGCCATAAGACTGGGAGCCTTGTACTGCCTCACCTGACCACCAAGTGTGACACAAGCATATTGCCACTGGCAGGCTGCTTGCATTACAACACACCCCACCTTTGTCTTCAAATCGTTCAGTGGGAATGCGTTAGTAGCCTCTGTCACGCTAGTAAACTTGTCATAAACTCCACTGGTAAATTACATTAATAATATTATTATATTTTTTTCATGATAAAGTGCGTTTAAGTGGATGATGCTGATTGTTCTAAGTCTGGTAATATAGTAATCACACAGTGATTCAAGGCAAGATGTAAACATAAACATTTGAGCCCTGTGTGAGGACTTTCAGCAGCAGGAGGCAGGCTTCAGTAGTTAGGGATGTGTGTAATAAGGACAAGGATATCTGCTAATGAGCTTTGTATGTGTTCGTAAAATTAGCTGAAAATCAGAAGAAAACACACTGCTGAGTAGGTACACTGTAACATATTGTAACTCCCGGGGTGAAAATCCTGACATACTGCTAGGGTTTTCCGTGATTTCACATTACGTGTCCTTGTGTAATTCTGGCTGTAAGGTGGGTGTGTGGCTAAACTGTGATGTCACCCTCTTGCATCTCTGTGGTGACAGCTGGCAGGTAGACGTGGTCTACTATACAGAAAAGACCATCCATCCCAAGAGTAACATCACGCAGCCCTGTCAGACATATCGCATCAATACTAAGCCCCCTACCACCCCTATCTGTTTACTAAAGCCACAGCCTGATCTCCATTCACACTAAACCAAGCTCCTCCGTGTCCTTGCATGAGGCATCACGGAGGGAACAACGGCAAAGGCATGTTTTGTCAATGAAAGAGCACACTGATAAGCGTATAAAAGCATGTACTATACATGGAGACGGCAGGCTGTTTGGGACACAGAAATTGTGTCATTGATAGTTCTTCTGTGAGCGAAAACACATCCACCTTTAGGTAAACTGGACCCTTGTTTGAAATGTAAACCCCAAGGAGACAGGAAAAAATGTCCTTACCTGCTCTCTTCCCGACCCTTCCTCCAAAATGGGCTCTTCTGCGGCGGCCGTCTCCTCCTCCGTCTGCATTTTCTTTCCTGCCACTCCTTCCCTTCCTCAGAACGGGGCACAGGCAGCTCCCTCCCCGGTAACCTCCGAAGGCAGGGACCTCCCCGGCGGAGCAGGGAGCTCGGTCACCCCATCCGCCGCAAGTCGGTATATAATTTCACGATGGCGGGGCCTGCGGCAAATAGGCATCATCTACTCCTGGTTTATAGGTAGCCTCTGCCTCCCGTCCGCATCCTCTCGCGCTGACCCCGCTTACTGCTTTGGTTCCACCTGCTCCATCCTCCGGCTCCGCGCTCACAGAAAGACGGCACGAAGCAGCCAAAGTCAAAGCCCCGTCACCCTCCGTAACAACCGTCTCCGCTGACGCCACCTCTAGTGATGCTCGAGCTACACAAGCGTGTGTATGTGCACGTGGGAGCGCGTGACCGACAGCGCAGGGGGGGCAACCGGAGTCAAGGATTTCTCCAGCTACACCCCACCGATTTTTAGATTTTTTGCGCAAAGGTGAAGAGGACAAACGGGCAGCATCGAAGTACGGCAACCAAAACACGAATTTCCGTCTCCGTTTAACTTTATTCGGTCGTGTTTGCACCTTGCTCTGGGTCCCCATTGACGTCATATACCAACAACCCCGCCCCATCTATTCACCTGATCACGTGCACCAGCGCGAGTCTCCCCCGTAGAGCTAGACACGCGCCCACACTCAGGAGGCACGGCTCTAACTCGTACAGTACGAGCCAAATTACATTAGGTAGCGCAGGTATTTATCATAATGTGTTACAAGCAGACATGGTTACACATAAGAATTCAATTGCCTCAATTACTTAGGTTAATATTTTTATTTCACATCAAACATCACAATTTATCAGAAATAATCAAACGTGAGATGGTTATAATGTGATGAAGGCTTAAAAGGTGTGAAATCTGACTGAGAGAAGCTGGAGTCCTTAATATGTCCTGAAAACAAAACGGTTTTATCAGTGACTTATCCTCTGTCTGAATCTTAAAGATGTTATTTCATGGTGTAAGACACTAACCTGCGTTTACTGCGGGACTGATCAGGACGCTTCCCTGCCCAGCTGGAAGCCTGGAAGACCTTGGAGATGTTCTTTTTATGGACCCTGCTATGGTCCTTAAGCCAAATTTCATATAATCCCTCAGGAAGGATAGGTGAAGTTAGTTAAGGACCAACATCACTTCTTTCAACACACACGCCATGAATCTTCATTCATCTTCATGAAATTTCATATCAGCAGTAACTTTGAATCTTAGTTACACAAGAAAATCTTTTTTTAACATAAAATTGAGGCTGGAATAATAACCTAGGCAACAACAAATCCTTCATCCTTCTCTTGGCTCTTGACGGAGGCGGTCGCACTTTCTCCCTCTCCCTCTCCCTTATCTTTCCTGCTTGGCTTCTCATGTCAGTTGTATAGTCTGGCTTATTCTTTAACCCTAAGATAGTCTCCCAGACTTGTTCTCTAAAAACCTAAAGAAGAATTATGGATTTTATCAACTGGTCCCTTAATGAAACTGACAACTCCTGGGCTTGGGAGAGCCTGATTGTCCTGCGGAGACGTTTGCTGCCGGATACTCGATGGGCAGGGCTGTGAGTACTCAGACTGTGTTTTTTGAACACAGTATGGATAAGATCTTGGAGAAGCTCATGGCTCTGCAATTTGGGGAAGATCGGGAAGAAGAACAACGGGAATTGAGAGACCTGATGGCCAGTGATGGACTTTAGACCTACTGTAAAATTGGAAGCAGTTTGTTCGCACTAACCAAAACAACTACCACTTATCCAACACTTATCCATGTCACCATGTAACACACTCGCATTACGCTTGCCTAAGTGTGGGGTTTGGCACATCCTGATTCAAAGAATGAGCAGCTGCCTCACAGCCCACCAATTTTATGTATTTCCTAGAATTAAAGCACTCCTGGCATCTGTGGAGCTAAAACCCAGTGGATTACTTTTATTTTTTATAGTAATGTCATCACAACAAAAGAAAAAACAAAAAAACAAAAACGTAGTATTACCACATGTGATTGTCGATTGTGAAACCAGTGAATGTAGGCTGGCTGAGGTCTACTCTATTTTCATTTTGCATTTTGTGCTAAACTCAGATGGATTTGTTGCTAGCATTTACCAATAACAGGTAAAAATGATGCGAATAAAAGCAATTTCAGAGATGAAATTGCCATTGCTTGAAAATACCATTCACTGTGTAGCAAAAGAAAGCTGCAACAGTCCTTTTCTTTTTGTTATTTTGGGTTTGATTCTGTTTCAGACGTGTATGTTTGACATTTTGGTGTTGGTTACTCACTAAGTCTGGGCAGATCTCTTATACACAACTTTTCTCTCACTTGTTTCGGAAGTCAGAAGAGAAGTTTTTGTTTTTTTAAACACTGTTTTCTAGTAAGAAAATTAAAAGCTAAACTGAATGTGTTTCTTTAGGTGCTCAAAGGATATTAGCAGTGACTGGCAGACAGAGGATGTCTTTCTCAGTAGGAATGATAATTTCCTGGGAGATTAACTTCTTTGGCTCTACTTCCCCTGCTTGGACAGCACACATTGCAAACAGCTCAACCTTCAGTTCGACCTGCAGACCTGCGGCCACCTAGTAAAACAAGACACCACATATGCCTATGAGACGTTGAAGGAAGTAGAATTTAACCCTTTAACAAACAAAAAATGTCAGCTGTTTTGAACATTTATACAATTAATTCAATAGCATTAAAGTAGAAACGCAGTGGCTGGAACATTAATATAAATATTATATTACATTAAATTTTTATTTCATATTAAACATCAAAATGAAAACTTACAGGGCCAGGGCTGTAGATGACCCGGAGGCCTGTAGCAGGAGGAGGCTGTTTCACATGGAACCTGGCAGCGACAGAGTGAAATAAACCACAAATAGTTAGGTCAGAGTTTTCCCTTTGGACTTGAAGGTGACCCATAAATTGCCTCCACCTAACAGTCCTCATTTCTTTCTGAGGTACTAAAAGACAATTGAAACAAGACCTAAGACTACAAAAATAACCCCCAAAAACCTAAAATCCCTTGTCTCTATCTGTCTGGTGGTTTACCTGCATATGTCAAAACCAACATTCTTCATCACAACAATAATGGTGGAGGAGGTGCCCTCCTTCAGCGTGCCAAAGTCTACGCTCGATGGGATGAGCTGGAAGCCCTTCACAATGGCACCTGTTTGGCACTTCCTCCTCACTTGCTCCTCCGCCTGCAGGAGCTTCAACAGAGGACATAGACAAAGAAAAGTTAACAATGAAAAACTGGCAGCTTGATACTACCGTGATAAAAATATAGGGTAAAGTATGTGTACAAATGGTATTATAGGAACATCTTTTTTTAACACTCCCAATTTGATAGGATATCAGCGATAAAAAGGCTCACTCCATCATCAGTGGGATTTAATCACCCCACTGATGATGAAGAGAGGAGAAAAATCCTTCAGGTTATGAAATAATAATGGCACAAACGTATAGATCCTCTAAAGGTCCCTTCAAGGGCCATTTTACTTTTCACAAACAAACAAACAAAAAATGAACTATTGGAATGTAAGTTCAAAGTTTCTCTTAATAAACATTGAGCCCATAGGTGGTAATACTATTAACCAATAGCAAGTTTAATACTAGGGAACCACCCAAAACAAAAACTCAACCAGCACATTTTTGGCAAAAAAACAAAAATGATTTTGTACCGGTGCACTGCAGGATTTAGAGCCGAGGACAGAGGATGGTAGGGTGACTGTAGTCTGTCTGGGCTTTCCACTCACATCTAACTGTGGTGACTTGCATTTCCTAGAAGAATCCCTCCAACTGCTTTCACCTGGACGTGTACACGCACACAGACACACACATGATAATTCATAAGTTTGCATAGAAGTGTAAATCATATACAGTATTATTTGTCTTTGTACTGAGCCATCAAGTCCTGGCAGAGATTCAACGATCTAAATAAATGTAAATAAAATTCTGCCTCTGTCCTCACAGAGTGCAGTTTCTGACTGATCATACTGCTCCATGTCTGTATGTTCACAGTGGCTTTACGTCATTTCTGTCCTAAAAAATATTTGATGCATTATTGGTGAGGTTTCCAGGAATTAATAGTAATATAAAACATGAGAAGGTTAGAAACAAACCAGCAGACTGAGGTGTGGGGTTGGTGGGTCTCTTTTCTAGCACCCTGCTACTTCTTGCTGAATGACTAAAAGAAAAAACACAGATTAAGCCCTGATGATGACAGTTTTGTAAGTGGCTAAATCACAGAGTGAAAAATTAAACAGGAGAAACAGTTCAAAACATAATTTGCTCATTATTACCTTGCAGACTGAGACGGTGTTGGGTTTAAAGGCCTTGGAGCTGCAGTGCCAAACACAAATGTAGTTTAATAAACAGCTTCATGTCACTGAAGTCACCATTAAGACTCATTTATTCTGTTGTTTTGTTTTTTTGGGAAGATTCCAATCAAAAAAACATCTTTAAAACAAGTTATACCTCTAGTAAATACTCACAAAGGTATCATAACTTACTGTCCTCCTGTGGCGCATCTTTCAGGAAGCCCTCAGTACTGTCCGACTTGGGAAATGGTGGGAGAGCCATTGACAAACTCCTCATGTCAGGTATTTGTTGCTGTAGCAGACTCTGAGAAAACCAGAAACGGTGCTTCGTGTTTTTATACACTGCACAGAGAAAAATCGACTGGGAATCCTTTAAGATGATGTTAAGCGAATATAGTACCTCGTACAGGGGAATATTTTCTGGGTGGAAAAAGGGAACAACGCTCCTCTTCCTCATAGCCTCTCTGTAGATCTTCTCTTCACGCATCTCCTGCCTAAAATACACACACAAGAATAGAAAAATAGTACAAACTTTAACGGTGGCAGTACTTCTTTTTATCTTTCTGTTAGTAGTACTGAAAGTATTGCAGTAGCTCTAGTTCTGTTCATAAAACCCACTCAGGAAAAGAGAGACGAAAAGTCATTTCTACAATTACTACAAACCAATGTGACTGACAAATGTCCAGATTAAGTCCTATACAAGTCCTAAAAAAGGCTAAGATGCAAAGGCTGCTTTGTTATATTAAGGTTATTACTCACAATCAGTAAGTAATAATGTTTTTACCTGTACTGTGTAAGTTTTTCAGTCCATGTTGTATCCTTGTCTTTGGTACAACTGGAAAGAAAAAGAGCATTTCAAAAGCATATTTACACAGATTAAAACCTGGAACTTTCACCTTAGTGAAGATGAGATTATTTTAGCACACGTACCGGTTTAATTTCTCCAAGCTGTCACTTTGTACCGTGGCAAAGTCTTGAGAAACATCTGACTGTTCAGCTGGGCTACAGATTCCTTGGCTGTACAGACTGGCTACGTCCTCTGTGGACACATACAACAAAAGGTGTACTTTCCCCTCAGTATTCTGACACCAAACCAGGACTAAATCAGGTACAAGTCAACTCTAAAAACCAAATGAACTGGTTTATAGATTTGTCTTACCAACCTGAAATCCTCCTATCAATGGTGTGACTGGCATCATCTTCCTCTGGAAAAGACTACAAAGTGCAATATAAGTCAGCTTTTGTCCTTTATGTTATAGTACAAGGTTTACTTTTAGAAGCCAGTATGTAGTAGAGGGAAAGAGCCACACAATGTTCCCTATAACTATAAACCTTATCATTGTTATACTCAATATGTGTATGTGTGTGTGCTTACCAAAATCAGATTGATGAGATCACTGGCATGGGCAGTCTCCTCCTCAGAGCGAGGGTCTTTAACTTTCATCTTTTCTGACCGTTGCTCTCTTTCCATCAAACTCTCGATGTATTCCTGCAGTAAAAGCCACATTTCTAGATATGTCTGAAGTCACATTAACGAGATGATTTATATCTTTCTCAAATGTTTTAACACAAACTCCAGTTTTGGGGACAAATGATAAAGAATAATTTTACCTTTAATCGTGAGTCTATAGTATTTTTGAGTGGTGTGGTGAATGGTCGGTGCTGGTATAGTTCTCTCAGCTCCAGGACCTTAGGGCAGCTCCTGACAGGCCGATGATGTACTGCAGAACCTGCAGGCCTCATTCTCAGACCCAAATTATACACTACGTCAGTACCAAATGGAGGACCTGGACTCTTCTTCTGGATTTGAGAGGAACGCAAAAATAGTAAAATGGATTTCAAGTGCTGTTTCTGTGTGTGATATGTGTAAGCATGTATAGACATACTTCTACTGCGGGGAAGTCATGCCAGCTGCGGTTTCTGAGGTTGGGAGGGGTAATTTCAGGGTTCTGTTTGTTAAGCAACCACTGAGACCACACACTCTGGTGGCTGGGCTTTAGGATAGTGATGCCAAACTCATCTGGAACAGACACACCCACAAACCTCACATTACTTCCTGGTTAACTGAATAGTTTCTTTTATCCATCTCCTGATGTAACAGAATGACAAAAGTACGCTCAACATTAGAGACAGTTAACTGTCATTATACACTATGTGGAAGTTTTTTGAGGGACATTCTTTAACAAAAACCATAGAACAATTTTATTCAGTCCAGTTGTTTCTTGATTTAGGAGACATTAAACCTTGTGTGTTTGCCAATTGTTCCTTCAACAGTGCTATGGTAGGGTCCAAGTACGCCTGGCAGAGCAGCTCCTTTACAGTTTGAGAGCTCAGCAGTTCAGTGCCTGAGCCATCCCCATGCACCAGAAACAACCTGGAAGACAAAATACGTTTGCAGACTGTGAGTAACAATTCCGGACATCAGTTTAGTTATTTGGCATTCATTTCTGCTACCTTTCTTTTAGAGAGTTAAAAAACATAACAAATACAGTTTATAAGAGTTTTCTTACTAAATGCCCTGTGAATTGTCTTTTCTTTGATCTTGTGGACAATTAAAAACAATTGAAATACGAGTGGATGTTGCTGACATTTTGACATACAAGTTCTCAGTAGTCACTACAACTTTATTACATAATGGCTGTTTCATGTAAACACAGAAATAATAGTCAAAAGGGCATTTTTAGGTTGCTTAAGTTTCTCCAGAATTGCATTTTTCCATGGTGACACACACACACAACATACACACAATCAGCCAAGCTACCTGGGACACTGCTCTCTGGGTTTTTCACGAGGCCCATCCGTTTCACTGTCCTCTTCCTTTTCTAGCTCTTCCTCCGTTTGTTTAAGCGTGCTAGTAGCAGGTCTCAAGTTTAGCACAGATATCTGCCCATCCTCCATAACCTGCAACAAAGTTCAGCATGTTACCGAAACTAAAAATAATACGAGCTTAATGAATTTCTATATTTTTTCCCATCATAGGTCTTTCTTTGAGACTTTAAGAATATAGCAAACTATTTCATTGATTCAAATTCCCACATTCCTCCTATGCTAACCACCTTAAAAAAAGACCTGCACAGCAACATAGGCTCACTATCTTGTGATCAGAGAAACTGACCTGGAAATGGTTCCCATCAGGGTCTGTAATTTCACAGGCCACTTTGCCCATATGACTCATAGTGTAAATTCCTGTCTGTTCAGTGGGAGTAGACCCCTTTGGACTTGGAGTTACGAGTGGGTCTGAGGAGTACACGCATGTTCCATCGCTTCTGATGGACAGGACTCCTACACTGGATGGGAACACCTTGGGTACAAAGCACAAATATGGATCAACGGTTCTGCAAACAAGTGTCAAAGTGCAGCCTTATCCATGTCTTAAAGTCATAGTTCCAAGTTTTTATTTAAGTTTTGGTGCCATCTGCTGGCAAATCACGCACCTCGTATTCTCTTTGATTGTTCCCAGTGACGACCGTTCCATCGGCTAAAAAGATATGAGCCGTTTGACGCTCTGGGTACATCACTACTGTGGCGCAGCCCTCCTTCTCTACCAACACCATCCGCTCTTTAGCAGACATCCTTGATTCATCCTTCCCACACCCTTTAGTCTCAACATTCTGAGTCGCAGTCTCTTTGGCAAACACACCATGTTCACTATTCATATGCACACTACTTTCAGTACTTTCTTTTTCTTCACACATACATCCGCACTGATTCAGATTTGTGCACACATGAACAGCTCCCTCCCGGTCACATGCATTCCCTGCACTGTTCCTGCTGATGTCTCCATTGAGACAAGTGTCCTTGACATCCATGTCCCCAGCAATGCTTTCCACACACTCAGTGCAGTCGCTTGCACTTTGAGAGGCTGATTTAAGGGTTACACTCCCTGGCTGCTGTCCTGGAAAAGTAAATGTCACAGGAACATAAATCAGATATAAAAATCTGCTTAGAGATTATAATGTATTTTAATGGTGATAGCATGTATACTGCATATATTTGTGTAGTCATCTGTAAGTGCAGATCTACTGCTGAGTATGGATTTGATCAATGTACTGTGTGCCTGCTGGTCACCAGTGCGCAGCAAACAGTGTGGATTTGCATTCATTGGCCTTTCTTGCAAGAGGCTGGTAATCCTGGTTCCATCTGCATGCTCTACAACTACAGACCCATCTGGGTTCTGGACAGAAACCACCAGATCCTCGCGGTTCAGCATCACCTAACACAAGAAACCAGAGTCAGCGAGCTAAGTTAGCGATGAAAAGCATAAGACGATTTCAGAATGAGTCTCATTTCTCTCTATATATCATATACTTCAAGGTACTCTGAAATGAAATTTCTGCCCCCAAGCACCGTGAGGATTTTTTAACTCTCACATTTTTATTATGGACTTAATTGCAATGTTGGTAGCCTGTATAATTTAGAAGAAATAGTACTTTCTTGCCTGATGGGTGATGGGGTCAGTAGCCTTGTAAGTGAGAAGGGACGTGGTTGGCATGTTTTTGTGTGTGGTCCCAACAGTACAGATGCGATCTCCACATGGAGTTGTAGTTAACCAACACCCTCTGTGATCCTTAGTCCCCTCCTTTGAGCCCTGTTCTGCAGAGACACAAGACATGCAAAGAGAGTATAACTGTACCACTGAAAATTAATTATCTTCCCAGCAAGCGCCCCGTCACACTCATTACGAGACAGAAGAAGCGCTGTTTTGTATTCAGTGGTACACCAGTCTAACCTTTCTTGCTGTCCTCAGATTCCTGATCAGAGTTTTGCTCCTGAACCTCAGAGTCAGGGACCCACACTGGACCAGAATCCTGACTGAAACTGACTGAGCCATCAGCAAACAGCACCTGCAGTACAAAAAAATAAGAGAAGCCAGAAAAAACGGGCATGATTCTTCACCGTTTTCATGTAACAATTTGTGCAGCTATTCAAGAACTACCTGCCTGGAGTCAGTTGTATATTTATTTCAATATGTGCCTCAGTATGAATGAGTGTACCTCTGTGGATCCATCTCTCATGTAACGGATCACAGCTCCCTGGCTGGTGATAATACGGGACAATTCCTTGGAGAGGGATGTGTCCTGAAGATGTCTTGCCTTTCCTTTGCCATGTAGAGGAAAGCTTTGTCTCACCATAATACCTCCTTCTTTACATGGACACAAAAACACACACAAATCATGTCATATATATTTGAGTATGACTCTTTAGCATATGCAGATGGTTAATGGGATTATAGTAGATGCAGAAAGTTGTGCTAAAACTTCATGAAAGACACATTCATTAAATTCAAGCTATTTGTAGATAGGCCACCAAAATGTGGCACTAGTCTCGGCACATAAGCGGGTAAGCAGGTGGATTTGAGCACAGAAGATATACAGATGAGTCTCTACGAGCACGAACAGGGTCCTACTTGCACCAAGGACGGGAGTCTGCAAAATTGACTGCATAGGTACTATAAATTCTAAACACATCCGTTACTGACCTTGTGTATCTTCTCGCAGATATTGCAGCATGAGGCCATTAGGAATAGAGAGGCTGAGACCGCTGAACGAATTTGATTGCTCTGCTGGTTGACCTTCACAACCCTTAGACATACATTACATATTTAGTCTAATGACAGAACATATTTTATGGCTAAAAACCTATGTGTACACGTACATATAGTCTACATTAATCTACATTATTTTCTGTAAACATGTAAATGTGTGTTAACCTGGGCCTCTGGAGGTCTGAACTGACTGGATGTGGTTTGTGTCTTTGAGGGAACTGACGCTGCATCTTTTTCCTTGGAGCAGTGGATGGAGGCAGATAGATGAATGGGGTCTGCGATAGATGTCTCTGCTACTTTGCCTTTGGTTTCCTGGGAAATTACTATAATAATAATAACTTTATTTTAAAAAGTACTTTAATAACACGTAAGGGATTTTCACATCACAAAGAAGACTATAAATCAAACAGAGACAAACTAACTCAACATGGGACATTAAACAGAAGCTGCTCACAACAAGTGAGATCAGTGCAGTAAAAAGGAAATATATAATATGTAGACCATCAGCAAGGCACTAAGCTGTAGGAAATTCAAGCCAAGCAACAAAGTGCTTTCTTCTGCTCATCCGATTCAGGCTTGTGAGGAAGCTGGAGCCTATCCCGTTTAAAGTTAAATGGGATTAAAAATATTAAAGTCAATCTTAAAACTTTAATTGTAACCAGTATAAGGAGGCCTAAACACAAGATACTGTTTTGAAATTTAAAAAAAGTGTTTTGAACTACTTGCAGGTGTTAAAAATTCTGTTCATTTGTCTGTCTGTGTTCTTTTCTACAATCCATTTTCCAAAGTCCAGACAGGATGAAATAAATGCACATATACCCTCCTCAATGTCAGAGCGAGTGTGGAAGCACTGAAAGTTTTGAAATGTGTCCAGAAGGAAGCATTACTGGACAGTGATTTAACCTGACCCACAGTGAAGATAGACTGACATTTGTGGAAGCTACTGAAAAGCATCTCCATCACCTGATGTATCCTGCCCTCTTTCATTGTCTTTCACTAGGGCGTAGAAATGGATGCCATCTGCATAATCTTAAAAAAGAATACTGAGTTTGCAGATAAAATGCAAATAGAGAAGAAAAAGAAGAAGAGCCAAGGATGGATCGATAACTGGGCAAAGGGGTTACTAAAGTGCAGGTCTGACCAAACAAAAACACTACGCTACCCGTACAGTCAAGGCCTTTTAAACTTGATGCTCCAGGCTTAATAAATGTCAGATGCACTGAGTTTATTAACTATTCAGTACTGTATTTAACCCGTTTGCAACTTTAAGTATAAAAAAAGACTTTCTTTTATAAATATGTACTGTATGTCTGAGTGTAATACCTGTGCGCTCTCCCGTGGGACCGTAGAAACTGTATGAAAGACGAATTCTATTGTCAAGCACAGCTGAGAAGGAGCCCTGCTTCACTGTTTTTATCTCCGCAGGTTCTGCCCCTGAAAGAGACCGCAAACACACACGCACACTAAATGAGTCTATAAATCACATATCATTCACAATAACTGTGGTATTTACACAGGTGTATAAAAAGGTAACCTAAAAATACAACAGGTAGCATCTTTACCTCTACAGTCCTTTTCCGGTTCAATGTTTTTATTGTCTTGGTTATGAGGGAGACATTTTGCAGGATCAACAACAAATTGGTTGATGTGTGTGTAGAAATGATGTCCATCCTTCTTCACAACGACTTTCATTTGGCTGGAACCTGGAGGAAAAACTATGTGTTACTGAGGAATATTTGACCTTTGCTTTATTTATGTTTTTCATTGATTTATGGTGTCATTTGTCTAATAATGGAACTAAGCTCATAAATACTTCAACATTTTTTTCATTCTTAGGGAAATATAGCTGCGGGAGGGGGGGAAAAACTGTTCCCGTACCTTGAACAAAGCTGACTGTCTCCACAGTGACACGTCCTCCATCGGAGGGGAAAAGGTACTGGAGACAACCTGACACATGGATCAATTTTCCATCCATGATGTAGCCAATGAAACCCTAAACATTGGACACACACATCATATGCATGGAGTCATTTATTACTTAACCTGAACGAAGCTGTTTCACTTATCAAGACCTTAACCAAAACACGAGTTTAGTTCTGTAATGGGTTCTAGGTGTGTGCGCTCACATTGAAAGGTTCCTCTGCATGCTGTACTTCTACAACTTCATCCACAGGGGGCGCTGTTGTGATAGCTGACTCTGTGGGAGGGTTGGCTGAGCTGCCTTCCGTCCCTGGCCTGCTCTTCTTGTCATCAGATGACGTTTTCTTTTTCTTGTTGTCGGTTGACTTATCCTCCTTTTTCTGCTGCTTATCTTTCGGCAAATCCTCTTTCTTTGACTTTTTGGGTATCGCCTCTTCCTTCTGACGCTCCTGCTCCAACTTCCAGGCCTGTAACACCATAATACTGTAACCATGTAACACTTTGGTGACTCTAAAGTAGTTTAATGTGGCTGTGTTCTAGCCTGAGATAATGAGAAATCTTATTTTATCTCTAGACGTACTTTACACATAAAATACTGAAAACTGGAACTATTAGAACTGGATCATGAATTTGAACTCATGAATTTATTACTTAACTGCTCTGTGAAAAAGCATCTGAGGGATATAAGAAATGAGACTGCTCTATGAAATTCTCCATGTCAGATTCAGGTGTGTGTACTTGTGTGTTAGCCTGTACTGACTTTAAGGGAGCCTTTTCTGATGAAGACTTCCATTCTCTCATCCTCCTTGGAAGAACAAACAGTATTGTCATCTAGTCCAGGAAGAAATCACATATTATATGTATACAGAGGTTAGCAAGGTTAAATCGGTAGAGCCACATATTGATCACTATAGTACGATACCTTTTGGAGAATCAGATTCTGGAGTGTCGTTTCCGTCTTGCGTTGTGTCTCTCTTTGATTCCTCCTGTCTCGTCCACTGTGAAACAGTATCTGCCACATGCTCAAAGTAACTCCTGTACAGACAGACAGGACAATGTAGAGTGAGCTGCAGATTACGCTCTTTAATGAATCCAGGAGTGAGTACTCGGTTCCAACACATTGCTATGACACAGACATGTACATCCATGAAAGCAATCAGCAAAAGATTTCTTACTATTCCTCTTGTAACAAGCATCATTTCACACCTGAACTTGACATCGGTGTGAAGAGCCACATGCCAGAACTCCCTGGACTGGCGTTGAGGACTCATGGGATTATGGCAAAAAACGTATAGGATGTTGTTATGGCTTCCTCTGAAGGTGTCCAAGCAGCAGTATTCCTCTGATGCTAACTGGAGCAACTACACAAAAGAAGGAAGTCAAAATATCCAAGCAAATGCCTCAAACTGTAAAAACACATAAAGAACGGTGCTGTTTTCTGCTTTTCTGCAGGATGTACATAATACTGCTGCAGAGTATAGCCTCAACTTTGTTTAGTTTGCTCATTAAGCCCATTTCATCTCTTGCATTTTACATTTAAAGCTTCAGAGTAGAGGAGACTTAACGTGTAGTAACCACAGTACGTCTAATGTGACACCCCTAACACATTTAACAAGATAAAACAGATATATCACCTGAGGCAGGACGGTGGCATTGTGGTGCTCAGCATAGCGCCAGTGAAACAGAGATCTCAACCTACAGCTCTGTATGTCAGGTAAGTCCAGGTGGCTACACACTCTACCACTCTGCTCCTGGGGGAAAAATACAGGATCCATTGCTGTTTTCTTTTTTTTAAAATTAAAGCAAGCTAAAAAATAAATAAATAAAGAGATAAATATAAGAATAATACCTCTCTGTTAGAAGGCTCGTCAGTAAGAAATGTTGGATCTATAGTAAAGTAAAGCAGTGATGTAGGGTGTTTCATGAGTGAGTTGTAAAATGTAACATACTGCATGTAAGCAAGTGTCATAACATAACAGTAAGTGAATTAACTAATATAACATCAGACCTTTGTTCCTCATGTTATAAAGCTGCTGTTTAGCAAAGGATAACGGGTCATCCCAGGGGATTACTATTGATGTCTGCTGCTGTGCTGGGTCTGCTATTCCACGTAACACACCCTGCTGATCCACCCCGGACAGCGGCATAGCCTCCAAGACGCTCTGATGAAAAAAACGCTCCACCTCCGGCCATGACACATCATCTGTAGGAAGCCGATGAATCAAGAACTTTATTACAAGATTCACCAACATATACTGTAAGCAGGTACAGTGAGTTGACCCGACGCCTTAAGCACAGGTTCTGACCATCTGTGCAGTAGTGCTGTAGCTGTTGTTTGATGGACATCCAACAAGATTTTCTGTTTTTCTGCTGAGTGACTGACTCGATCATCTCCCACACCGGAGACAGTCTCATCATGGACAACTCCACCTCTGTCGGATCGAAATCCTGAACCACCTAAGAGGGTCACGTGCATGTACACAAATACACAGCAGCTCTTGTTAAACCAGGCAGTCATTTTCTTAATATCATGTAAAAATCACACACAGACAACATAAAAACTTGATTTTAAAATACAATAAAATTACTTACACTGATGTCTCTC
Source organism: Maylandia zebra (assembly GCF_041146795.1). NCBI lineage: Eukaryota > Metazoa > Chordata > Actinopteri > Cichliformes > Cichlidae > Maylandia > Maylandia zebra. The sequence goes on along the minus strand of NC_135169.1, from coordinate 42,813,475 downwards.
AAGCGCTGGGCCCGCTCATCATGGTGTCTGATAACCAGAGGTTGCTCAGTCTTCCTGTCAGTTTCCCTTGCTCCAAATTTCGCCACTAGCCTCTAGCACAGATAAACAAAGATAATAAAATTGAGAAACATTAATAAATTGTACACTGTGCTCTAAGCGTACCTGAGAACCCAGAACTCATTGTTAAACTGGAGCTTATAAACCTTTTCTGATAGAAGTTAACAACATTATTTGCAGTTAGTTTCTGATCAAGTTTTTCACTTAAGCAGGAGATAAAATTTCTCTTTGCTGGTATGAGCAACAGATCCTAGTAAGAATTTGTTAAAATGTCAAATATATTAAATAAGAGTCTTGTTAACCTGACCTAGAGTTGTGATTCTGAGTGAGGGAACACTTATCATAAACATGCAAAGTGTTTGGAGTATTTTTAAGGCCTCAGTGAAAATCTCCCAACTAAAGCAATGTAAACTGTGTTTTTGTGCTTTCTGTGGGGTTTGTGGAACAATGCTGGTGCTGTAATGTGAATTTCCTGTATGCAGGAATAAAAAGCCAGCTTAATGCATATGCATATGTTCATAAAGTAGCAGCTTCAAGCTGTTTTCATGATTAGAGTGAATGTTTAAAAGGAGCTTATGGAAAATCTTAGAAGCAAAGTCATATTTAAAGGAATCCTGTCCTACCCTCCAAAATCTTTCTTCCTTTGAGCTCATGGCTGGTTTCTTAGTATTAGTATTTATTAGACATATATACAGAAAACCTCAATATTTCTGCTAAAGTTACACATTGAATATAGCGCCATCTGCTGGTGGTCCACTGGTATGTATTTGTAGCATGGTTACTCAGTGCTGTACGTGTTATTTCAGCATTACGCAGCTCTGATTAATCTCTACAATAAGGATTAATAAGGACGTGTTAAGCATTATTATATTGGAGTATTTCTTGAAGAATCCATATCTGATTCATTTTGATGAATTAGATTTGGAATTGGATTCTTCTATTAATGCATACATGTGACTGAGTTATGACTTAAATGTGAGTTTGAGTTCATTAAAAATACAATTGTTTTGAATACCAAAACCTTTTGTTCTGTAAAAATGAAAAAATGTTTTCATGCATAAACAGCATGAAATAGATGACATGGTTTTCCTGTCACATGTTCAGGAAACCGAGTGTTTTACCCCACCCATCCCCCATACGTCACAACCAAGCCCATCCTACTTAGGGAATGTTGCCGCAAGTGCTCTATTATCATAACACAAGAGCTTGTGGGGATTTGCTATTCAGCTTTAAGTGTCTGACACTAATCCTGTCCACAGAAATATGACCTTATCTTCCTGTGAGTCGGCGCCTTCTGTTTAAAAGAAGAAGGGGGAAAAAAAAAAAAAAAAAGCTGCTGCATTGGCCGGGAATCGAACCCGGGCCTCCCGCGTGGCAGGCGAGAATTCTACCACTGAACCACCAATGCTTCACATACTAGGCTGGAGGCTTAGCGATTTTTTGTGGTCTTCTCAGCACGTGTTCTTTGGATTTATCTAGGTGTGTATTGTTATGCAGTGGTACCTATACCTTCTTATCCTCTTCATTCTGTACTGTGTTTAGGAGGTTGTTTAATACATAGAGTCTCTCCTCTTCTTTTTGTACTAGTGGCAAGAAGTTTTGGAGCATATAGCTGACCAGCTGGTGGTCTAACCAGGGGCTGCTGAGAGGTTTGGAGTCCTCAGCCACATGGGGGTGGGCAGACAAGGACTGCTCTGCAGAAATCACCACCTAGAGACACAAATTGTACAAATTCTAATATGTCCTCATTTTAGCTATTCATTAATCAGTCACACAACATTTTCCCATCAACCATATTTGGAAATGCTTCTTTCACACACAGTAAGAGACAGAGCAAAACTGCACATTCACAAAACCAAATGCACACATACCTGTTCCAACATACAGTGCAGGATCAAAGGCACAGAGCAGGCCTCAGGAGCAACCAGGTCCAGCAGGTTGTTATAGTAACACATGTCCACATCTAGAGAGAGAGGAAGGAGCCTGTTCTCTGTCCACCAAGAAGAAACCATTAAAAAGAGAAAGGATTAGGAGGTTTTAATTCAAAATGCCAAACAAGACTATACCAAAATAGTCCAGATGAACATTAACAATAACAAAATTTCACCTTGGTCTCCTGGGGCTTCCTCCTGACCTGACTTCTTCTTGGAGAGTGGGGTTGGAGCTGCTGACACAACCTGGCACAAGGAACAGAAAAATCATCTCCATTCTGACAAATATCAACAAATAAAGAGAAAGAAAAACAATGATGTCAGTGTAGAGGTTCAGGACCAGTGCTGTGGGTCATATCTGGAGTGTTGTTTTTAGATAAAAAGCTATGTTGTCTGATTGTGAGAGGATTCATTTCAGACTAGATCTATCCTCCTCAATATACTCTTGAAAAAAACCCACACATTTACCAACCAGAATATCAACACTTTTATTTTGATAGTGTGATTGACAATCTTTTTTGTATTTTGTTTTGATAAAGCCAAAAACGGAGGGTTAAGTGCAGGTTAGGGAACACTGGTTTGTACCTAGTGGGTTAAAACCAGTGCATGAAGCCTAATGGATAGGCTTCTTAAGCCAGGGATTGTGGGTTTGAGTCACATCACAAGCGTAAGCAGAGTGGTGCAGCGGAAGCGTGCTGGGCCCATAACCCAGAGGTCGATGGATCGAAACCATCCTCTGCTACAAGCCTATTTTATAAAATAAATCCATTCAAGAAAACTACCGGTGTCTAACTGTATCTACATATATTTACCTCCACAGGCTCTGAGTGCTTCACAACAGCAGGCACACTGATGAATTTAACATTGTTCCGGTATTGCTGATACTGCCTTCTGACGTCTAGGCAGTCATAGATAAGACTGGCCACACCGTCAAAGATTTGGCTTCCCAACTCCAGCTGGACACACAGCATAGACACACAGACACGGATTTCAAGTAAAAAGCAGGTCACGTCATGTGATGCTTAAACAAAACAAAGCAGATATGTAATATATAATTCAAACTGGATAACAGAAAAACAAAATAATGTGCAATATTCTAATAAACTCAAAAATGAGACCAGATATGTTAAACACTTATCTACTCACCACAGTTTCAGGGTCCTGCGCGTCAAAGGGAAGCAAGAAGTGAGGAACAGTGTAGCTGAGCTGAACCACATCATGGAGCCTGGAGTCTGGTGGCCCGCTGTCCAAAACTGATCTCAGACCTGACCAGAATTCATTCAACTTCCTTTCCTGCACAGCTTTTGTACACGCAGGAAAAAATGATGATGCAGTGTAAACATACATGTCTTATACTTCTCTTATAACAGACAATAAATCTACTATTTACTGAAGATAGCAAACAGAAGATTTACTGTTTACTCCTTACCTGCATCAAAAACCGGCGAAGCTCTGAGACTCTGTTCATTTCCCTCACAGCTGTCTTGGTGATCCTGCTGCTCCTCCATATTTTGGGAGAACTCCAAACACAATTTGATGACATTAGACACATGAACACCTATGGCATCAAGTCCCGCTATCAGTTGCGGCTGGTAGAATCCCAGGATTAGAATATAGTGCTGAGGACCCCACTCTGGCTCATCGTCTATGACCAAGACACAAAATCAGTGCGCACAAGATTTTAAAGCACGAAACAACCTGAACAAGTATATTAATCTTTACCACTTTAGCTTTTCATCAGCTTTTACCTTTGAAAGTAGGTGGCTCAACATCACCCCTGCGCTTCAGCTTGGTCTTCTTCTCCTTGGGTGGTATCACCGGTGTATGAGGACCCTTTCCCTTTTTATCAGAGACTGTTGTCTTTTCCTCCTCAGCCTTAAACATAAAACAGTTTTAAAAATATGACTCTGAGGAACATCTCAAATGTTTTGTGGGTTTTTTTGTACCTACAACTCAGAATTATATCACTGGTGGTACAAAAGCTGTCTTGAATGAAACAATACTTGACCATTAACCAAGTATAGGCCATGTACCCATGACATGTGAAACACAAACGAAGAATGTAATATTACAGGGGTATGATGAATACAAAAATACAAAGAATTTGGAGTTACAATAAATCTTTTTTAAAAACAACTAGATGTTAGTAGTGTTAGTAAGATAACACTGAAAGTGAAATTTCACGCCCTGTCAACACCTTAATTAATTATAAAGGAATAAGAATCACTTAAATAACAAGTCATTTACCTGGTTAGCATCTGACCTCTGCTGATAACAGGCTTTGATAAGTAGCAGCTGGAACTTCAATATTTTTGCCATCAGGTCACAGGGAATCCCCTCTCCTGCATCGAGCAGCAGTTTAGCTGGCTCTGTAACCTACACAAAACACAGACACTTGTAAATACACACACAACAATGACTGTTACACTGAAACACGTCACATAAAAACAACATTATTCTTTGGCATGGTGCACAAAGTCACTCCTGTAAAAATTTCCAAAGCATACCTGATAGAACATGGGGGCATCGTCGGGTTTTTTTGCTTTGGGATTCCCCAGCTCATGGATCTGCAAAGAGGAAGGATTTTACTTTACAATATATATCATGAATGGTACATTACTAAGCTATAAGCTATTAAGCAATATTAAACACAGCTCTGGAAGGTCCATCCCAGTTTTAAGCGCAACTGTCAAGTCAACTCTGTATAGGAGCCAGTCAAATACGACGACTACCACATGCTCACCTAAAAGGGATGCCCTTTGAAATGTGGGAGAAACCTTGAGCATCCAGAAAGAAAGCCAGGTAGGTTCAAACACCCACCCAAAGGGCTCATCCTGCTGATGGATTCGAACCACGACCTTCTTGCTGGTAGGCGTTAGTATCATGACGCAGTCACTAACACCGCCATGCATCATTTGAGACAAAGTAGGCTCATTTTTAAGTGCAAATGATGTAAAGCAAGTCTAGTAGAGTCAACAATAAAATATAAAATGTGTTATATCAACACCACAGGTCCCTTTAATATAAAGGAAGTAACAAAGTTAGAGTACCTTTGCAAGCGTGTCGTCCCAAGTTAGCAAGGTGAAAAGTTTGCGTTGCGGTTCCTGTACAGCCAAGGCCAGCGCCTGGATCAGTTCCTCCTCCTGCGGACCTCTCCCAACCACAAAAGACACACATGCCTGCCACGAATCCTGGGAAGGGCAATACGTTTTACGATATACCACTGCAATACACCCCAGTCACAGGCTACATTATTTCATATCATATTTATACATATTTGCTTTGCAGTATATGACAGCTCGCTTTAGGCTCAGTGATGGCGCAATTTATGCTAAGACAAATGAAAAAAAAATTACGTTAAAGAAAAAAAAAAGAATAAAAAGCTTTTAAGAAGCATAACAACGTTTACTAATAACATTTAGGGATGTCGAAATTATAACTTCCGGTCTGAAAAATCGAAGCTGCCTGATCTGGCTAATCGCGCGCGCGCACCCATTAACCTGCCCTTAGACTCGGCTAACGCCTTATGAGAAAACTGCGAGATTCACTCAGTGTGAAGAGGATATAAATGTTTCCAACAAACTATTTAAGTTCAGCCAAAAAAAAAGTGGTCAGTGAGACGACAAACCTCTTCAAACTCTGCTTTGATGAGACCAGTTTCCCAGTTCTTGTTTGCTGCGCCTCCATCAGTACTGGACTTTTTAGCAGAGCCCTTTTTAGCTCCCTTTGGTGGCATTTCCGCTTAGTGGTAATTCAACAACACAGAGCAGTGAAAACAGTAATGCAATTTTCGAGTTAGAGATCAACTTTAGATTACTAACTGTGAGTTGTCATCTGGTGCTCATGTTGCCCCTGGTAACCGCAAGGGCACGACTGTCAAGTAATGTTTTCAGAGTGGGACTTCCCGTAGACTTTCAGAACAAAAGCTTGACGGAACGCGCCTTCCTGTTTACAAATTCGCTGTTTCGTCGTGTTAGACTTTAGTAGTAAAAAGGTACGAAAACAAGAATTAGAATATAATAAAATCTGCTTCGTTTTTAAAGACACAACCTTTTAGTCCAATGTTGCTGTCGTTTGCTGTCTCCACTAGGTGGCCGTATTATACTTTGTCTGCAGCTGCGCTTTCACAGCAGAGTCACAACCCATCGTGAATCAAAACTTTACAAACCAAATCCAGGTCGTTGCTTACACAGTTTCAGTGATTGTTATATCTATAGTAGTACATGGTAATCAGTTCTTAAGTTCAAAGCATTTGGCTTTGTAAACCTAACCAAAAAAAGAGCTCCCATTTACCAGTTGAATAGATTCAAACCTGAGCAATATTGTCACTGTGCCCAGACAGTGAACACTGAAAACAGCTGATTAATTTATGTGATAGAAACAGTGATCCAGAGCAACTGAGAATAGATAATGACGGCACATACACTTTTTAAAATCCCTATAAAGCAGTGGTTCCCAAACGTTTTTTGATGGGCTCCCCTTTGTTTTACAAGAATGTTGTTCGCCCTGTTTCGTCCACACGTAAACGGCGTTTCCAATCACCGAAAACGGAGATTTTTTTAAAACTCCTTTTTCGTCTTTACGTGTAGAAGAGGAATACAGAGTTCATCACGCAACGTTAAAGGTATGTGCCTTTTTTCACGTCACGCTGTGCACCACGTTATTGTTTACATGAGAGGAATTGCAGAATGGCAGATTAACAGTATTTTGTCTCTATCTTCAGGTTTTACACGCTTACACACGCAGTTACTGTCCTTCCATTTAGAAAGGCAGAGGCCTCATGGTGTAATTATTTTACATGTAGTTGTTTTTTTCCTGTGTAATAATATTCAACATTGCTATCAATACATTTAAAAAAAAAGCCTCTCTGTGCAAAATGGGTTTAAAAACATAAACAGCTGTTGGATGCTGTTTGTCCGTGATTTGAACGGGGAACAAATCGTGGCAGGATCAGTCTGATATTATTTGTATCCAGCTGTAACTTTAGTGTATAAAGAGCCAACATCTCCAAAATGTCAGGAGTAGTTAGTCATTACAAGTGTTTGTAAACCACAAATCAAGAATGTGGGATACTGTTTGTCCGTGATTTGGAGAGCCCAGCGCTGCTCCCGACGAAGGGAAAATTAATTTTGCAGGGGGACACCTACCTCAGCACTTGTGTGAAACCAAAGGGCAGATATGCTTCACCATATTTTCTAGTCTTTGGCTTAGAATGAAGTTGGTTTGGAAACATGTTCAGCTATGCTTCATCTCCTGCTTTGCGTTTGTGTGGGAGCCCCCTGCTAGCAGTGTCCAAGCATTGTTTTTTGTTTTTTTCCCTTTTCATACCCCCCCCCCCCCCCCCCCCCCCGCCCTAGGGGGCGGGGCCCACACTTTGGGAAGGTCTGCTATAAAGGATGGTGAAACAGTCGTTCTACAATATGAGCCAAGCAACAAGATAAAGGTTAAATATAGCAGCCATGGACAAGAGCCTTCAGTTCAACGTTCATATATTCATTATTTTCAATCGTAATGCAGTCAGTGTTGAAAAAAGAAACCAGCCTTGGCAAGGTTTTATTTTACAACAAGACTTTAAATGCTAATCAGGTGAATACACAGATTTAATAAATCTAAAGAGGTTGTGACCACTTTACCACCCCAACACACTCTCAGACAGTAATTAGCAATTCATGATAATATTATTTATATTCTTTTTAATCGGTCTGCTTGATGTTGATGTTCTTTTTAAAAAGAATAGGATACTCTCATCTGTTTTAAGTAAACCAGTGCATTCATATTATTGATTTTGTCCACTGAAACATCATTTAAACTACTTCTCATATACTTTGGCATAAACTTTGCTTTACTAATCTTTAACTTTATTTTTTTAAGGAAGGTGACAAAACATGAAAATCAGTGATGCCAAAAGCATTTCCTGTTTAATTTCAGCGCAACCCATCCATAACCCATAATTTCTAGTGAAAAACACGAGAGACGCTCCCCAACTCCTGTGGGTCAGACTGCCTGTTTAGTTCTGGTTTCCGAGGTATTTTTATTCTTGGCACATATCCTCACAAAATGTTTATATTGCACACATTACTCTGGCTTTGTATGTTAAAAGCAAAAAAAAAATGCTTTGTGTAAAATGAAGGCTTATATATCTACTGGGCATCTGTTAATGGGCACACATTCAGTTATTCAGTTGAATCTTCCTTGCTCTGTTCATATTACAAACAATTTCATGCATCTCTACATCTTTGTTCCCAAGCACATCCATTAGTTATGGAGGAACTGCCATCTCCAAACCTTCCAGAGGCAGTGTCCTACAAAGGTCACACATAGCCGCCACATAAACACTGTAGTGACACTTATATAACAGTCCGCATACTGAAAATAGCATAGCAACATCTCAAAATATCCATTTCTTTTAGTCCTGCACTGCTATTAAACTTGTTCATCATGTGCCTGCAGGGGCTATTTCATTACGTCCAAGACCAGTCATAAGAGTTTATTTAAAATCTCAGTTCACTCACTACTCAAAATAATGCACATTGCACAACTAAATATCAAATATCTCAGTAGGAAGGAAATATGACGTCACATGGGAAGGTACTACCTGTACGTTAGTTACAGTTTATTACACCCTCGAGGTACAAATTGTAAATCACGTATTTATAACCTGTTTAACATCATTCAGAGGCTAAGCTTTCGACACATATTCACTAGTTCAGCTGCAGCTCATAAGCACCTTCATGCAACTGTGGAAGGAGTGTTACAGACTCATGGCAATGGAGGAAAAGTGAGCATAAAATAACCCAAAACAGAAATGCATTCATTTTAATGCAACCCATCAAATCGGTCCTACCATACATACTGTCCTTAAAAGTTAAAATTACTTTTCTCACCAGGCATTTTCTACATTTAGATCTACATTACATGTCCAATAAATTTTTATGGCACAAGGTGCATGGAGAAGACAAAGATCTGATGACGTGAAGACAGTTTAAGTATTAGGGAAACTGTCGCTGGAGTCTTCACGTCATCCTACATTTGATACTGTGTCATGGATTGTAAGTTTCTTAAAATTGAAGCCCCCTCGGATACATCAGAAAAAGATGATTAGGATATTACGCTAGGCGGGACTCGTACTAAATAAACATATCTCATGCCACACAGCGCTGGTAAGAAATGTCTACTTTTAATCCAAAAAGAAAGCGCTGCAAACGTTGGTGTTTTTCCACGGTCACTGTACTATCTTCTTACTTTTAAGGCTAAATTAAGCTTGGCACAGCACATCCTACAGCCACTGAAACTTTGCAGGCCAAAGCAGATTTAACATCTCCCTCTTGAACATCACATGCTGCCTGCTCCAATGGCAGCAAGAGTCAAGTGTTTTAAAGATATGTATTTTGATACCCAAACATCATGTGATGAAACTCGTAAACATGAGCTTGAACACTCAACCACCTAACGCCTTCTTCTTCTTTCTTCGGATGGAGGGCTCATTTTTTCTCTTTTGTGCAAACAAAGCTGAACATAAAGTGACGTTTTTTTCAAATTAAGTTTTATCATCTAACTTTCAAGAATTTTATTGTTTCCTGGTGTGAGATAAAGATCGCGGCATCACAGGGCAGCTGATCCAGAATCACTTATTACCTAATTCCAAATGGGGATACTGACCAATGTAAGAAGGGCCTCCTGTTTTTTTGTTTGGTTGGGTTTTTTTCTATGTTTATGCTATGAACTGACATACCCAAAAGATGATGAGGCAATAGGGAAAAGTTTTTGTTTACTTAGAACATAAACAAACAATCAGATAAACATATCTGCATTACAAGATAACCCCGGGTCCCAGAGTGGCATGCATTCTCCTTTTAGTAAGTTCATCAGATTTCCATCTTCCCAGAAAGACCTTGCTCTACGGGTCAGGAGGAAACATGGAATCAAGCCCAGCTCATCTCTCAGGAGTCAGGAACAAATAGGCCTATCCAGTAACTCGGATAAGCCCGTGGAGATGGAGAGGCATCAAAAGCCGATAAACATCTGTAGGCTGTTTGTGCAGGGTAAGCAGTATGCATCCGTCTGATCGGGGTGATCGACTCCACAGCTGTGGCGGTAAAAGACCAATGTAACTCACGCTGCGCAGGGGTGAGATGAATCATGTTGACACCGAGGATATCGAGCACCACAAGCAGATTTACTAGCTTCAGCAAACGAGTTGCCGAGCCAGTACAGTGCGCTAAGATTTTCCTTTTTTTCTTTTTTGGTTGCAGCAGCATGACAAGGGCCTCAGTACTTTTCCATGAGGCAAGATATTATGGCAAAGCCTCCCTCAGTAGGAGGATTTGCCAACTCTGCCTTTTTAATGGACAAGGACCATAAATCAGGGGAAAATGCTAATGTTGCAAGGGACTTATTGACAAAGATCCTTGTAAGATGTAGTAGGTGGAATGAGAAGGCCTAAAGTAAATCTATATAACAATGGGGACAGGAGGAAATTAGACTGTAACTTGGGCTTCAATTTAACTTGTTTTTTCCGGCCATGAATAATCAAGTGTGGTACACTATCAATCTAAAATTTGGACACCTTTATTTTCATGACTATTTACATTGTAGATTCCCACTGAAGACATCATGAACATATTTAGTTATTTTCTTTGCTACATAAAAAATAAAGTAAAAAAATAAAATAAAGAAGAACAATTAAATGACAAAGTGTGTCCAAACCTGTGACTGATAGTGTATCTATAGAAATATTAGACATAGCGATGAATTGTATAGCACATATTCTTTGTGGACCTTTTGTGTTTATGGGCTTCGCAGTTCAGATCTGCGCCGCTGACCCACATTAGCACAGCAAAGCAACGGGATCAGAGGTCGTTACGTGTGACGCCAACCAGACGATCAGAGCTTCATTGTCCTGCACAAGGACTGTATGCAGCGCATCTTGCACAACATCATGTGACTCTGCCGTTAACCTGCTGTAACCCCTGCGGCCTGTTTCGCCACTTGAGCATGACCGGCGTGTTGCCATAACTAACTTTTACACTAATGTAAAAAGTTGTAAACAATTATGACAGTAATTCATTATTAAAGCAAAACTGGGAGGAATCTTGTCATGCACCACACGAGTCTCATAATCTTTTGCTCATCTCACAAGTTTATTAAAATCCCAACCATTCAAGACAATGAGAGAAATGTCACACAAACACTGCAGGTACACACAGCGGCAGCCAGTGAGCTTTATGAGCAGTCAGGAGAGTGGCGTGTGGAAGCCTGCAGAACAAATTACATTTTTAAGCTTTTAAGGATCAAGTAAGTGCCACATTCTTGTCAAGATCTTGTAATGCCTGTTGCTGTGTCTAAAAGGTGAATTATCCCCGTTTTGCAGGCTTTGCCATGACAGGATATCCATGGCAATATAAGAATGGAGAAAAGAGCACACGTGGAATCAAAAATGAACATTAAAGTGATTTTATTGTCCAAACAGACAACTCAGTTTGTTTCAACATCAAATTTGAAAAACAATGGAAAGTTAAAAAAATAAAAAGGGGGAGGGGGATTTGGGACTTTTTTTTTTTTTAACAAGTTAATTGTTAAAACAAATACACATCACTTGGGCGAACCATCCTTTAATAATTTATAAAGTCTCTGCATTGAAAAGGTGCATCAGGCAGAGGAGGGGGGGTAAAAAAATAAAAATGCAATAAAACATTTGGAAAGAGACGCAGCTGTGACAAAGCTGTGTGAAAAAAAAAATGTGCATGAGATTTAAGGCATCCACATATTCCCCTATAGTCTGGGAAGTCCCACACCATGACAGCAGCATCTACGCAAGACATATAGTCTTAAAAACAATCACAGCCCTAAATACAGCATCACACAACCAGAATATGGCCCCCAAAAGACTAAATGTCAGACTCTTATTCAGCCCTCTGTGTGCTCGCTGTGGCTGAGCGTTCAACGTATCTGGAAACACACAGATGCCTCAAGAAAGTGTCTAGTGTCTTTAAGAAAAGTGTACCCGACAGTATGTCCCTCTCACACTTTGGGATCGGTTTACATTCATCTGCAAAAAGTACAACTTCAAATGGTGTTTGAGCAACTCGTGTTAGAAAACACACAAACACCCAGAACATTACAATTTTGCTGATTTAAAAAAAAAAAAAAAAGAAAAAAAAAAAAGACTTGAATGAGAACAATCAGGCTTTCTGATGCACAAGGCTTTACATCCAAAGCTGACTGGCTAATAGTTAACACTGCGCTGTACAAAAACACTGTAGAAAACGTGACACCACTGGAGTGTCATTTACATTTGGGCAGAAGTGCATTTCCCAACAGGAAACCCAATATCCAAATCCCCAATCCCTACAAAAGTTCAGCACTCCTCAATCACGGTACCTGCCGAGGAGGAGTACAGTTTTTTCTTAACGAGACGGAAACCTGGACTCAGTTTAAGTGCGTGCCTAAAGGTCGGCGCAAAGCAGGTTCCCATAAAAAGAAAGTCCCGCAGGCTGGGCCAGGCGGTGCCATCCTGCTTAAAAACAAGAGTCAGCTCAAATGTAGGCACCACGGTGGCATCGTACACGATGCGTTCGAGCTGCTTGCATCCCTTGTCCAACTCCAGGTGGACGTAGAGAACAGAGCCGCGCAGACCGCAGGGCTCGCAAGATGCCAGCCGCAGGACTTCACGCGCTATTCTCCGCGTTAGCTTCTCTGGTACCAGCACAGAGGAGCAGTGTAGCGTTGTCTTCTTAGCCCGCGAAAGGCAGTTTTCAAACATCTTTGCCAGCTGCTGACAGGTTCTGTCCTCAGTGGCATCTGCAGTCCTCTGGGTCTCATCTAAGCAGTCTAACCAGACGTCCAGTCCTGGGAAAACAAGGCAAGATAAACATTTAAAGGTCAGATAATCCTGACTTAATCATATCAGCTGCAGTAAAATTGAAAGGTATTTTATTAGGTCAACTGGGACAAATCACAAGATTTCAACTCCACCAATGACTAAAGGAATGGGTCTGTGTTTGTATGCTTTTCAGCTGCCTTGTGTGAATGTGTCAACAGTCCCTTAAAAACGAAATACCATCTCAAGAGTCTGAGCTGCACACCCACAAAATATCATGTTTCTGCAGCACAATCTTGTAGCAATGTGCAGAGAAAGACAGCCTCAGACTTGCCTTCAATCGTGGGCTGCTGTTTCGCAAACAAACTGAAGGGATGACTTCATCTGTACCCGCCCCCTCCTCCTCCCCACTGCTGCAGCCATGCACCACACAGGGATAAACAAGCGCACAACTAGAAGTATCCAGCATCTAGCAGGTTAGCTACACAAACAAAAAGAAAACACTAGTAAGCTCACCTGCATCAATGCAACCGTGGTCATATCTTCTATCCGCCAATTCTGAAACACACTCGCTGCTTTTGGGCTTTAACGTGCTCGTAGCAACCATGGTGATAGCCTGTTTCTCCTGGAGTCGGCCGTTTTCCCGTAGTTTTAGAAAAGCTGCCTGAAAATAGTAGCGTCATTGTGTCAGTCCAAGCGGATGGTTTGAGCTATATTTAAACAAATGACTAACTGAGGTAGCTACCTCAGGATGCTAAAACTTTCAAAATGTAGCACCTAAAAGACAAAAAGCCGTAAAAAAACCTAAACAAATAAAAACTTAAACCCCTCAATTCTTAACTGCTAGCTTAAAAGACACTCATTCGCAGCATTAAACGACTCACCTTAAATATTATTTAATACAAAATAACTTAATTTAGACGGTTCCTCATGAATAAATTCGCGCACACACACATTGATATAGAAACACACACACACTGACAGTCAGACGTACTGCAACGGGGTGAAACTTCTGAGGGTTATTTATACCCTCGTCTACTCAGCTGACCAGAGGGCTTGACCAATCAGGCGCTGGACGCGGGACACAGCTCCTTTCCGATTGGCTGCGAAATAGCATTTAAATTAATTCATTGACACAATACTTGTGTTGCTACGTGGGCAAGATAACACGCCGTAACGTTTTTGTATTCATTTTAAAGCGTTAACTTCGCCCGAAACGTGTTTTAATATGCACTCAACGCTTCAGCCACCTGTTTGGTAGATTATGGGTCACCAGCAAATGTTAATAAGCTATCTATGACTGTTTCATTATTATTATAGAGAGACCTCGAGCTATGTTTAAGCCTGTAATCAAGCCACGTGAGTTTTCATATTGCTGTTTGATCAGAAAACGCAAAATATTTTTGTAATCAATAAGGTAAACGAATAAAGAAAACGTAAACACATGAAAAAAATAAAAGTTAAACTACACACTTTAAAGAAGGGGTGGTTAATTAATATTCCCAATGTGTCACTTGATAGACTGGGACTGCACCAATAAGCTGAACTTAGTATCAAGTTTATCTCTTTGTGAACTTATTCTGGTGGCCCTCCACAACAGTCCCAGATTCTCATGTGGGCCCTTTAAAAACAGATTTTTTTTTAAGTAACTTTATTCATAATTTTATTAGCTGTATTGACACAACGGTACTATCTAGAAAATTTGAGGCAAAAGCTGAAAATAAATTCCTTTTTCACCTCAAATCCAATTTTTGTGAACCTCACCCCAAACACAGAGTGCACAATGTCCTCATCAAAAGGACACACTGCCGTATGAAAGACATTCATCCTAACACAGAAGATCAGTAGACGAAGTCTGAGTGGGTTTCACTTCCCAAAAGTACAGTTATGAGTAAAGTGTGCAAACATTTCCCCAGATATTCTTTTAAACCAGATCAAAATGTGAATTTCAGGATTGTGAGGCAGGAGGAAGCCCTTTGACTATAGAGCCACTGAGCCAAAAATGTCTTGTCTTACTGTATTGTGTGTATACATTTGGCAGGCAACGCGGCGAGCACAGTTGTTCAGTTCATCAGCGGTTTATCTCTCACCACTCACAGTCTCAACAGAGTTTTTCTCCCAGTAACTGGATCTGACCCTCTTACCCCCAGCAGCTCTGCTGGCTAAAGGGTAATGGAATCCAGTGGGCGAGGGAGAGACGGAGAGACCAAGCGTTTTCCACCGGTCACATGGGGGGAACTAGATATGCCCTGGAAAAAAAGTCACATTCTTTAATGTTGCTGCTTTTGTAGATGCAGAAATATACTGACAAGTGTTAGGTAAGCAAGGACTTTGGTAAAGTTCACATGTGTCAAAAACACAGCAAGGACAGAAAGAGCTGTCATTATGGAGGCGGTGGTAATGAGGTTTGGACTGACATTTATGAAAAATATGCAAGGTCGTTAGTAGCTGTCTAAGGGGTAGAAGTGGGTCAGGGGCTCTGAATAAGGAGTACTTGTACTTTAGGTAGATTACAAGTAGAAGTAAAATAATTTCCCAGCTCTTATGCAGCGCCTCTTAACATCATCAGTATTAGGGCACAGTCCAGCACATAAAACTCTGTATCTAATCGTTTCAAAGCCAGCAATCAACATTTTACACCCTGCAATTAAAATTTACAAGCAAGAAGAGATTCCTTTGAAAAGATATTTATCCAGGTCATCGAGTAAAGTTTAAAATAATCTAGACACTTCTATATTCTAAAGACTATCATCTCGAGTGTCAGCTGCATGACATATTGAAAATCTGCCATGAAGAGAACACTGTGTGTGATTTATTCCAGACACTGTGCCCGAGACCTGTCCTGCAAAGCTCTGGTTCTTATCTTGCAGGCGTTGTTGTAATTTGCAGCAGTGGGAGTTAGCTGCAGTAGCCTGGGCAGCAAACTGATTCGTGCAGTGTCTACAACACAAGCATTTCTTAAGCACTCGGAAATCGAGCTCAGGAGGTGCAGTGCGTTTGCACTTCTGCACAAGATCACATCCACTTCTGCTCGTTTTGCTTTGTGCGTCAAACATCTGCTCCACTGAAACAGCTGAGAGCAGGCCCCTAATGTGAGGCACTGCTGCGTTCGACCTTAACCTCCTGTCAGTAAGTCAAGTCAAATCCGAATCCGCTTGATAATTTTTCCCCAACTCCTGTTTCCCTGAATGAAGCAAAAGATGAAACGTGTCGGGTCTCGGGTTACTAATCCATTCTGGTTCAGATGAGCCTTCTCTTATCCCCTTGAGGACACGTGGTATGCCGATCTGGGACTCGCCTCCATCCAGTAAAACGTGCCCCTCGTTGCCCCCGCTAGGAAACTGAATAACAAGAAGCTTTTTGCTGAGTTGCATTTCAGGAGAAAGCAGGTTGCATGTGCCGGGGTTCATATTGGTGTGTAGCTGCGTTTTGCTGGTTGTACATTTAAAAAAGGACTTACACACACACAGAAAAAAGTTAAACCTATTCTTTAGAGTCTGTGGGTCACGAAGGCTTTAATTTATCACTTTATAAATTCAAACATAAAAGGCTTTTATGTGTCGCACAGTGAGCTCAAAATCTCTGTTTTCACAGGCAGCTTGAACAGTTTTAATTAACAAATGAAAAATGTTCTGAAAGGCATCGTTTACATCTCAGCAATATTAAAAAAGTCAACTTTTATCCCCAGTCCATGGTTTTGTAACTTGTTGGCTGGTCATCTGTGAAGCGCTGTGTCCGGGGCTGACACCCATTCAACTATTTCACGGCTTCAAACGATCTGAAATCCAGCAGCTTGGTTTTTAACAGCTGCTAAGAAAAGAAAGCACATCGCTCCCTTCCTAGCTTTTTAAAGGCTTTAGTGGTTTACATTTCTGATCTGCTCGCACTATTCTCTGCCCCAGGTCACTTAGGTCATTATCACAACTGCTCCTGTCAGACTTCTTTATTCATTTCTCAGATTTAAAGCTGTCTGCCTCCAGATTTGGATGAATCTCCTACTTCAGCTCAGATCGTGTCCCACAGCTGATGTAAATGTAAACTCGACCTTTTCTTAAACACTTTTACAGCTTTGATGCGTTGATAGTTTATTCATCTGTTTTTGTAATCCTTGCCAGTTACTTCCTCAGATGCACAGTTTTACTGTCCCCTCTAAATGCATCGACTGTAAAGCGCTTTGGGTCGAGTGCTGCTGTTATTAAATGTGCTTTTAAAATAAAATGACTCAACGTTAATGTGAATGTTTCAAATGGCAGTTAAAGAAGGCCCGCTATGCTCATTTCTATTCTGCAAAGCATGCACTTTTAGTTAAGAAGGCTTGTGCCTTAAAATGTAAAAAGACAGAAGGATTCAGGTTTGTAACAACAGGAACAAAAACATGTGGGAGAAAATAACAGGCAAAGATACATATTGATTATTTAGAGTCAAGAGAGGAGAAGGGGTCGAAAAGGGGTGACAAACACACTGAGCAGGAGAGCGCGAAGAAAGCTCCCCACGATGCCCTGAATGTCACAGCCCCGGCCACAGCTGTTAGCGCATTTTATTTGTGTGTGGAGGGTCTTCTGCCAACCTGCTCGCCGTGTCTTTGATGGAAACGTGCCCACAGTCCAAGCTGTCACCCGGTCTCATTTTACGAAGGCCACGGTCAGACCTAACAGGGCAGTGTGTGAATCAGAGCAAAATGAAGGTCATGAGAGATTTTATGTTTGATGTTATATACTCAAAACACCATCTGGGAGGGAGGCTCTTGAACTTATTTGTTACGCACTGCGTGGAAATATGAAGAAGAAGCTGAGAGGTGTGTTTGACTATCGTTGCTTATATCTCACTCCACTGTCAACAACCTCTTTGGAACCTGGCTGCAATAAACAGCAGCCAAAAACATTTCTTTGCTCTTTCATTCTGTAGTTACCTGTTGGCTCCCTCTAGTGGTGAATCACTTAACTCACACCATTGGTGTCCTACAGCTCGCTCACAAAGAACCACAATCAAATACAATAAATTAGAACTTTTAATTTATTTTAATGATTAAATTATCCATTTAGCACATCTCCTATATGCTATTTCAGATCTATCAGAAGATGCATATGTATATGTTAAAAAACAGGGCAGCACAAAAAAGACATTTTCTAGTGATTTATTGAGGAAATTGATGATGACAAATTCCAGCCACAAAGCATAAAGTAGTTCCAGTGTCTATAAATCCAAACAGCCTTTTGCATCTGCTTTAGTTATGTGTGCTTTGGT
Source organism: Maylandia zebra (assembly GCF_041146795.1). Classification (NCBI taxonomy): domain Eukaryota; kingdom Metazoa; phylum Chordata; class Actinopteri; order Cichliformes; family Cichlidae; genus Maylandia; species Maylandia zebra. Next base: position 42,795,424 of record NC_135169.1, on the reverse strand, counting down.
GCAACATTTGTAGAAGAAAACCCCACAAAAACATTTAACAGACCCTCTGTTGCAGCAAATTCCTATGTTGTTACACGCGCAAACAAGTCGTCCTAACAGCAAATATCTAGCGCACATCAAACAAACCCCAAACCTTCATAATTAGCAAAATGGCTCAAGGCAAGTAAAAAGTAAATGGCAGATAAGAAGGTAACGAAAGGATGATTACAGAGTTATAAAGCGTATGATAAGACTAACGTGAAGGATCTGGGGTCACTACACAGGAAACATGTTTGCGGCAGTAGTTTGCACCGAGTGCAAATAAAGGCTGCATAAATAATAAGTCACCACTGTCATTTAATAGGTGGCGTGTCAGCTTCTTTAGATGAGCTTTGCAGTCCTTACTTTTGAGATCAAGTTCATTTGTTTTAAGATTTATCATCGCAGTCACACGCCCTACTTCATAAAACTGCTCTCTGCATACAGAATCACACTTGAAAGCATCTTTTATTAAAAAAAAAAAAATTAAAATATTTCATTACAGCTTAAAAAAAAGGAGACCTAGGATCGAAACAGCTTTCTCAGACCATCAGTGTGTGGGCGGCGATGGTGACTCTTCTTATCTGGCTTCAGCTGAAACACACAAAAGAACAGGAGCAATTCATAAAACTGATTTTCCAACCTGAAAAGTCAAAAAGGCCGTTAAATTGTGATTTTCATCTTATTGCGTTTGCTGTTTTAAAGCTCCGCTCCAGCAGCCTGCAACAAAACAAACCCTTCTTTTTTTTCCTCATCAGAATTCCTGAAGCGTTATTCCATTTCCCTGCCAAAGGCATGCAGGCCTGACTGGGAAGGAAGGCATTGCATTCGTTGGCCAACTTGTGTTTTATAGTAGGTGGGGTGAAGGGGTAACTTAGGGTGTGTGCGCAAACTATGCTTGACATGCGCGCCCGTGGATGTGCTCGTGCCTTTACGCACGCACGCCTCCGTAGCATGTGGGGCCACGCTGACATTTACTCAGTGCACAATAGGTCGCGTCCAAAATAATCTGCGTTTATGTTAGGATGTCCCTATCTTTCAAGCCCTGCTGCTTGTTTGAGGGCGGGGGGCGCGAAATCACAGGAAACACCTTCTGCTGCCTAGCTAAAGCCCCAGAAGCCCATACAGTACAATGAGGATATTAAAAGCCCAGCACTTCCCTGGGATAATTGAAATTCGGTGTCTGGAGAAACAGTTTCACCAAGTGATGGAAGAATGCGCAAACAGAGGGAAGTCGGGAGGAACCCGCTGCAGGAAATAGAGGGAAGGCGGCTCACCGTTCTCTTCTCTTCCTGATGATTTAACTCCGAGGAGCATGACGCCATCCTTGCTGTTCTCAGCTCTCTGGAAAGATGCGCTGTGAAGGGTTTTAAAGAGATAAATGTTTGGCTTTTCTTCACACACCCTGAAAATGGCACAATCTGTCTGATCTTTTAATATCAAACTCACTTCTCAGTTCCAGTGTCGACGGTTTCTGTTCAGCAGAAGACAACAGAAGGCAATGATAAGCACACATGCTTGTTTGAATTAAAATAATTTTTCAAATCATAAATCCCAGTGTAAGCACTCGTGCATGGGCGTCCTGGCAGAGCATGTACCTGTGGGGTTGTGGACTTTCTTGGATTTGAATTTGAGGACGATGGCGATAGCAGCTGCGGCCAGGGTGGCGGGCAACACAAGCCACCACAGCTTTTTATCTGGGGGAGGGGAACACGAAGGACACGGCCATCAGTATCCATCTGGTGTGACGTGCGTCTTCCACATTTGCGTCTAACCAAAGGGCAGAGCAGTGATGTAGCAGCTGCAGAACCACGCAGTTTGGACTTTCGACCTTTAACGGCCCTTCTACATGGACTCTGCATTGCAGTGCAGAGTTTTATCCCCCAAATCATTAAAAAGTAAAAAAAAAAAAATGTTTTAAAGTCTGTCAACATAATATGTGACCTTTTTTAAAACAAGATTTTATTGGATTGGGCTATTTTAAAGGTTTTGGAGCCCCGCAGTGGAATGATTCAGCCCTCTGAGGTGGCAGAGTCAGTGGGCTGGGCAAATGGGAATCTCAGTAATTACTGTGTATTTTTTTGCCCACACATCAGATATATGTAATCAGGAATCCCAAATTGCTTGCGGTGTTGCTGATAGCGTAATCCCCAGTAGGACACTAGTTTTCTGTTTTCCTTTTTTTTCTTTGCTCTGAAGCTTTTTGTGCTTTCAAGTTCAAGGTTTTTATTTAACAAACGATACTCACAGTCTATGCATTCATCTTCATCTCTAGATTACAAGTCAATCATATGGAGGAGCAGAAGAGTTACATATCAAGATCATTCAATATGACTCAGTGAAAATGAAATGAATGAATGAATATCTACATTTACTTGTTGCTAGCGTTTAATCATATACCATTTATTTAGTGTCTATATTTTTATTGGCAGCTTTGGTCCTCCGTACAGATTCAGCTGTGAGAGGCTGCAGCTGCTGCATCGCTGGTGTGCAAAGTCAGACTGATTAGCTTTGTTACCTGCTGATTTCTCCTCTGTTTGACCCGCCTGAGAACCTTTCAACGACACACATTTTGATTTGATTAAACACGGTTGGGATGTCCATTCATGACCTCACGTTTAGCTCACTGTACACAGGATCACTTACCGGGACTGTTCTCCTGAGGGGTTCCTTTAGTGGGAGGTGATGATGTCCTTGAAGATCTGCTTTGAGAGTCAGTGGTGTTTTGTTGTCCTGTCACATTTAAATTCATTATTTATTTATATATTTCATAAATTAACTAAATTTTTTTTTTTTTACTCAAAGACGGTTCTGGTTTCAATTATAATGTGTGGAGCTGTTTGGGGATTTCTTTTAATTTCAACATTTTCAACAAGGAAGTGCTGAAGGATGGTTATCAATAAGAGAAGAGAGCACAGAAGGAAAAAGAAAGAGAGGGAGGCAAACAATCATGTCGATACAAACAGTACTGTACCTGGGGCAGGAGGAGTGGTACCTGTGGACAGTAAAGAGCAGCGTTGTTTCATTTGAAAAACAAACTGTTTTAGTTGTTTGATGTGTTTTTAATGCTTTAAAAAAATCGCATGATCACATTTTATTTTATTGTGTACCTAAGTCCTGGTCAGGATCGGTCTCATCTGTTCAGAAAACAAGTGAAGAAACCTATGCCTATCACTGAGGAGCTCACACGTGCCACACTTACCTTGACCTGCTCTGCTTTGGCCATCAGAATGCTCACTCTGAGAGACATTAGTGGGGGCTGATAAAAAAGAAAAAAACCTCATGAAATATGTTAAAAGTATCTATGTCAAACTGCCTTCCATATACATTGTTACACTTTATTTCTGAATGCAAAATGAAGTTCATTTAAATCGTCTCTGTACTAAAGCACATGTAGAAACCCTTCAACAAACCACATATGTCATATAAAATTATACAGAGCCTTACTTCCAATGCTTGTCTTGTTCACTAGTTCAGTAGTCAAAGAGTCATTCTGGGCGGATGTGGATGTAGCAGCAGCAGCAGCAGCAGCAGTAGTAGTAGGTAACGTAGTACTGGCTTTAGGCGTGTCTCCTAGAAAACAGAATGTAATGAAGGTTTGTAGGAAAATCTGTTGGAGCTTGACGATAAAATAAACAAGCAGTCTTTAGCCCAAACTAGCTTGTTTTTAAAAGCACACCATCTTGTCCCTTTTTCCCCCCCTTTACTACAGTATATTATTTATTACCTTTAAATCCACCGTATTTTAAATGTCTTTACAAGTACTCCAGTATGCAGTTTAAGGTCACAAACCGTGCTTCTACATCTACAGGTGTGTCCTAAAAATGGTTTTAAGGTGAGCTTTGAGAAACCGTTTTCGTGCTCAGGAGATGCATGTAAATTCCATGAAACAGGACAATAAAGCAAAGTGAAATGCAAAGAAATTTGGAAGAGGGCTTTAAGAAACACTCACGATCCAGAGGAGATGTGGTCGTATCTGTAGGAGGAGAGGGAGGTGCTGCTGTTATTGCCTTTGCTGTTGTCGTTTTTGTTGTTATTGTTGGAACTGTTGCCGGTCCTGGTGCTTTTGTTGTGGTTGAGATTTGGTTTGACTCATTTTCTGTGTGGTATGAAGAAATCATGAAGGAAGTTAAGGAAAATGATTTGATTAGATCCACATAAAAGTCTTTTGGTGGTTATTTAAAGATATATGTGATTGTGGAGAGGTTACAAGAGAGATTAACACACTTTGTTATCTATCCAGAGAAAATCTACAACCGACACCAGCTCACTGTTGAACTCATTGCATCTAAAAACTCAAAATCTTTGTCTGCATGTCTGTCTTGTAACGTCCCTGAGTGCCTTCTTTGGTTGGATTGTTCTCTGCGATCCAGATTGAAGGTATTTCTGCATCCGCTGGAAGGTATGTCTATCTTTTATGTACAGTCTTTGGTTTCACCATCAGATCAGGCCCTCACTCGCCACGTCAGGGTATGAAACAGAAAGATGGCTCCAGCAGAAATGCTCAGCTTGAGGTTTCACAGCAGGATTTTACTGACCAACGGGTGGTGCAGCAGTGGCTACAGCTTATATTGTCCACCTGTATGGTCTCCATTGAAGATTTTGGGTTGTGGTTGCTTTGGTAACCCTGCATTTCTCATAATTACTCATGGGAATGGAATTCTTTGGCTCCATCTGAAGTCGCTTCCGTCACTTCCGATCGAGGAAGTGACGGAAGCGATGGTATTCTTTGTCTCTGCTGAACACCGTGCCGCCAACAATGAATTCACTTGTCATCGTTACAAGTCACAAAACTTAAGTGACATGTTGCTGTTCTTTTCCAATGTGCACAAACCTTTTTAAAAATACTCAACTGAGAAAGGAAATGGTTAATATTTCCTTTTTGTTATTACAGTAAGTTATTACTTGTGTATCCTTGGTTGAAACTGTAAAGATATTTATGCCCAGTTTTGCTCACTGAGTCACAGGCTTGCTTTACAAGCTCTGACCGCCATCCTGCGTCGTGGCTGTTTGGCGCTACTTTAAAGGCCAGCTTCTGAGACGACCGAGGGTCAAACATGTCAGACAGGGGGTGAAAAGTCTAGATAGAGAAGGAGATTACGGCATGTCGAGGTGGATATCCTCTGCCCCAAGTGTCGCAGCAGTGTGAAGCTGCATCCTGTCCCAGACATATACAATTGTTGCTCCCCGACCCGTGTTAAGCTTCCTGCTGTCGATCACGATTTCATTCAGTGCATTTCACTGCAGTCCGGCTGCTTGATGGCTAACAGGACGTTTCTGCTCTGACCGCACAAAGATCAGACTGTTTTTCATGAATCTGGTCAGGAAGGAAAATCAAGTCTCCCTGCCAGACATAACTCTAAAGTATTTAAGGCAAGTCTCAAGTCAGGTCATTGAGTTGTTAAAGGAAGAGTACGAGGCGAGTCTTCGGTATGTTGGATCATTCAGAGAGTTGTTTAAGTTCCTGCTAGTAAATCGAGGTAAAGTTAAATGTTAAGTATGTGTAAATTGTTTGCGACGCATCGTGGCCTTTTCAGTCCTTTAATCATGTAAACAAATCCAAGTCAAGCCTCAAGTATTTCAAGCAAGTTTAAAGATCAAAAGCTAAAGATTTGCCAGCATCAGAGAGTTTCGGATCCTACCAGGCCCACACTTCATTACTTTTCCTTATGTGTCGCGGAACAAAATCTCACACAGATAATTCTAATGGCCCAGGCGTGGGCGTTTCCTCCAGCTTGTTTACCGCTTAAACCTTGGAAGAAGATTGGCTGTCACCTGGGATCTGTCAGGCTCAGGACAATAATCTGCTGTCTCTGTGATAGAGGGGGCGGTTTGGTTCTCACTGCCTATCTGCTGTTAGATCACCTATCTGCTCGGCACAGACAAGCTTTCAAGTTCTTTTGTTTCTGCAGAATGAAAAAAAAAAAACAAGTCAGTAGCCATGTGGCACTCTGGTGCTTTTCATGCCAGAGGTTCTGACTTGTATCTAACATCTGTTCACTCGCAAAAATCAGAAACAAATTGTCAGACTTGTTAGTTTGAAGGTCTCCGTTAAGATTTGGAGGCATAGAAACACAATCACATAAAAATGTGCTCCAAGTTTATCTCCCTTGGATAAGCAAAAATAGTCTGAGTGGATGTCCTTAAAGTAACGTAAGTGACTTTTGACCATCGCTGTGATCTTTATCATTGCACACACCAAGGGGGAAACGCATGGGTTAAAGGGAAGAACCATTAACCAGTGCTCAAACCAAAACAGAACACAACTATGGAGGCGGTCATCTTGATAGAAAGCCTACTACGTTTAGTTTTACTATAAATCACAGAAACAAGGTTGTTGCTAACTATTAAAGAGTGCTGAAGACTTCTATCAGCATGTGATCAAGCTGTAGCCATTGTGAATGATCGCCCTACCTTGTGTGAAGACATGGGCAGATGCTAGAAGCAGGACAGCAAAAACCCTGACGGACTTCATGGCGATTCTGCAGCTGTGAACTCCTTAAACGTCTCCCTTCGAGTGGCCCGTGTGAAAGGTGTCCAAGCCTGGGTGCTCCGCTGCTGATGCTTATTTTGGCACTTCCTTTAGATAGAGAAGGGGAGGAAATACACTGGCTTCCCTTCCTGACGTAAACTGGGTGGATGTAGAGACTAACACAAGGCAGGCACTTGGCTCAATTCTGGGTCTATTTAACAATCATGTCAGTTTTGTATAATGTGGTGGAACCCAAAGGCAACTCCCATTGCTTATTTTTTCCTGCTCTGACACCACTTAACGAGGGTGAAGGAGACTGGAGAGACCTCACGGAGAGTGAATGGAGCAGAATCGGACAAAACAGATGAGATTAGATCTTTAAAAAAGTAGTTACACTGAGCCAGAGCTGTGCGTAAGTGAAGTAACTGTGGTAAATTTTGATAGTGGTGACATTGCAAGCCTTAATCCATTGGAAACCATTAACATACTACACAGTTCAACTGAGAGATAGAATCAGATTGGTAAATAATGACTGGAACTGATGACAAAGACCTGACAGCCCAGAGGAGCTGCTGAGAAGCCAGCCATTCTCCACTATTTGTTAAACAATGTCTTCACAAAACCTGTTGTCCAGGCGTGTTGGTGGTAACACACACTCGCACATCGACCGATGCATAAAGTCAAGACAGCTGTTTTTTTGCAAAAGCATCACAAAATGAGTTTGGATTTTTATACAGAGTGAGGTTATAATCAAAGACGAAATGAGTTCTTCACTTTTGAACACTGCCCGTTTTTACTTGAAACGTTTTACTTGAAAAAACTTTTAAAAAAAAACAAAAAAAAACCAACTCATATTGTTTCCTACCCTATCCCCACCCCCCACCCCCAATAAAACCAAACTGCTGTTTTTTGGGCCCTCCCAAAAAACAGGATGCCAGAGTTTACTTCCTTTCATTTAAACATTGTGTTTAATAACTGAAAGGAGGTCCAAAAGAAAGACACTTGAGACACGCACACGAGAAGTAGACTTCTTAGCTAAAATATAGAATGACTTAAATGTTTGTTTTACTAATTAGAAAATTTTTTTTTCCACTGACAATAAAATAGAAATAGCTGCAACATATTTTCCCAACACATTTTCAGAAAGCCTGACATTTCCAAAATTAAATGTAAACTTCAACTGCAACCTAATGTACATGCACACACCGATCACTTCATTCGGTACACCTATTCAGTTCCTCGTCAATACAAATGTGTAATCAGCCAATCACGTGGCAGCAGCTCAGTGCGTTTAGACCTGTTGACATGCTCACAATGACTCACTGGACTTCAAATCAATCATCAGAATGAGGAAGAAAAGTGATTGAAGTGTTTGTTTAATTTAATGTGTTTGTCCTTGGCAGGCTGGTTGGTATGAGTATTTAAGAAACTGCTGTTTGGGACTTTCCCACACAACCATCTCTAGTGTTTAAGGAAAGTGGCCTAAAAAGAGAAAATATGCAGTTAGCAGTTGGGTGGAGATATCTTGTTGACTCCAGAGGTCAGAGGGGAATGACCAGGCTTCTTCTAGCTGACAGGAAGGCAGCACTATTGCCAATATATAACCACTTGTTACAAGAAAGGTATGCAGAACATCACTCCCATCAGCTAAGAACTGCTACTGCAAAGTGTCGTCTCGAGCTCATGCTGCATTTGGATGTAAGGATCAGAATTTGGCATAAGCAGCATAAAAGCATGGCTCCGTCCTGACTTGTATGAGGAGTTCAGGTTGCTGGTGGTGTAATGTGTTTGAGATATTGACTTTGGGCCCCTTTGTATCAATTCCCTCACTGTTTAAAAGTCACAAGCCTACCTGTTGCTTACTAATTAAAGCGCACCCATCCTTTGACGGCTTCCTTCTCAGGTCATCTCAAACTTCTTTTGAACGTGACAGCGAGTTCGTTCTACTCGAATGGCCTCCAGTCACCAGATCTCAATCCAGAAGAGCACCTCTGAGATGTGGCGCAAACCAGAGAGCCGCATCATGGATGTGCAGCCATGCTGTCACATCAATCTGAGGAATGTTTTCAACACCTCAGGGTCCAACTCGGGCGTAGCTAATAAAGTGGCAGTTGCATGTATTTAAAAAAGAAACAAGGCTGCAGATCCCTGTTCTCACAAACAAGTGTGATTATGCACAGTCATTATGTTTGAGCTTAGCCTCCCGAGTTTAATCAAAGAAGTCACTGAGGTTGATAAAGAGGAAACACCTTTGCTGAGGAACTGCCAAGTAGCAATTTCCTATTTACATACTGCAGCGCTTTGAGCCAAGCTGTGTTTGACTGGAGCTGTAGAGGAGAATCACACTGAACTCATATGAAACCATATATGACGATGACTTCTATCGGTTTTCAGGCGCTCACGCACACATTCACCACACACACAGGGGATTCAGGTTCATTTCAAGTTGAAATTCATGCACATTTTTATTGAACAGTTATATAAAATACTTTTCATAGTTGCAAGTGCATGCCTCATCTGCCAACAGTTTTGAAGTTAAATTACAAAAGCAAGGCTTCATGTCGTGTAGTGAATTACTTGGGCACTTAAAGCAGTTCTTAAAAAAGATCTAAGTTTGTTTTTTCCTCGTTTCATCTTAAAGTATTGAGCAGTATCAAACCTGTAACTGATATACAAAGCAGAGGTCCAAATAATAGTCATAATAATAATAATAATAATCAAATTACACTTTCTGTGGCACATTTACAAAAACAAAACAAAACCGATTCACCTGTTATATGACACAAACAGCTAATCATGCATTTTGGAGTTCCACATGTAACCACACACCTCACAAGAATTGTCAAACATGCTTAATTGGACTGTGTGCACTTACAAGCGCAGGTTAAAAATTTCATTTCTCATCCATCATAGATAATTAAATGCTTCAATTACAAAAAAAGAAGGCATAGAGCATCATGGTGTTAATTGAAAGTATGCAGTTATACGTTTCCAGTATATGTTCACTAAAGCGCAATATATTTCAAAACAGGCCTCCACAGCCAAAGTTTTCAGATGTTCTATTTCCTTTTGTTTGATTTTTTTTTTATAAAACATGCATAGGCAGACACTTTATTGTATTCTTTTTTCCTTTTCTTTTTTACACAATATAGTTTCTCTATTTTTACTTTGTTCGCAATACTTAAAAAGAGAAAAAAAAAATAACACTCATTTCCAGCAAGCCACAATAAATCTACCCTCCCCCCCTCCCCCCTTCCAAAAGAGACAAAAAATAAACATATCTGCAAATGATAGATAGGTTAAGTGTAAATTCCAGTTATGAAACTCAAGAAAATAGGTATTCATTACTGAGTTATTTAGCCATTATACAGAAAAATCAGGTCAAAGCACACACCAAAAGAACCTGAGGTAAGCATAATATGTACAAAACCATAAAACGTTCCATTATTTGGCATTTCCACAACATTGCAACATTCTTTTTTTTTTTTTTAAGACTGCCTAATTAATTTCAGAGCTATTTTATAAGAGTAGCAAAACAAAAAGTTATCAATAAATAGTCCTTATTTAGTTTGTACACCCTTATATGTTAAAAACATTATCTCATGTTCTGTCCTTTTTAGTGCTGTATTTTTGTAAACGTACGATAGTTAGTAAGAAGTTAAACGACTTTCCGTTTCGGTGTAAATGAGCAAGGGTCTTTCAAGAAAGAAAAAAAAAAGAAAAACAAGAAACTGAATCACCTTTAAGATCTCGATCTCTCTTTCTCTCCCCCATCGTTCTCTCCCTCTCTGACATACTGTGGTGTGGAGGTGAATCAAGCGCGGTTACGGCCTGACCCTTCAGAAATGTGACCTGGCAATAACTTAGCAGATTTGACTATGAACTAATATTTTGAAGGCATATCCAAAGACTAGCAAGTGAGATGTCCCCCCGTTATGAGCCATAGATGCCTCCCCCCTCCACATTCCATCACTCCTTCTCCTCCTCCATCCCACACCTTCACCCTCTGCCCCTTTTCTGTGGTGGCGGGTCGCGATGAGGCTGGGGGGCGAGGCAGCCCCGTCGGCCAAGGTGGCGCCTTGCTGCTGGGCCTTCACTGGATGTTGCTGCCGCTGCTGGTGCTCCCCTTGGCATCTGTGCCGTTGGTCTCCGAGGACAGGGCCTTGTTGAGAGAGTTGAGGCTGGCGTCAGAAGGCAGGGCGTCTCGCCGCGGAGGCATCCTCTCGTTGATGCGGTCCAGGCCCTTGGCCTCTTCGAAGCTAGTGATCTTGTGCTGAGGCGAGAAGCCTTTGATTGCTGTTGAGATGCAGGAAATAAGGGTAGGGAGGGGGGGTGGGGGGGAAGAGAGTTAGGAGTGATTTTATATGGTGTAGAGTTTAAATGATTAAAAGAATGGGGGTGGAAGGGGTGGGGGTCACGCTCACATTCACCCGTGAATCACCAAATTTGATTATATTTGCTTTGCTCTTGAAATTGTGAGAGAAAAAAAATTGTTTTACTGAGAAAGTGACAACAGAGGCTGCACCTGATCACCTGATGAGCTGCTGGCTAGTTCAGTTACATTTAATCCATGAAAACTGAATATCTAAAGGCGATCTTTGATATGATAAGTGCATGGCGTCGATCTCTCCAGACACACTTGTAGGTTTGGAAAACAGAAATACTTGCTTTCTTGGGTGGGGTCACATGAGAAGATTTAAAAAAAAAAAAAAAAAAAAAAATCCTGCCCATTAAATCTGGTTAGCTTAGCTTCTTTCTTTTGTTTCTTTTGGCTGCTACCTTGTTTGCAAAGTGTCAATATCCTCATATTTCTATCCAAGCTGTCCTTTTTGATACAACTCTTCAAGGGATTTTGATAATCTCCTCCTGACTAGAACCATGCATCTTTTGCATGTTTGGCAAATGTGTTAACCACTACACTATGGAGCCGACTGTAAAGCGTTAAACTTCCGCCCCTTGAGCGTGGAACCAAAAGCGAGGCAATCAAAGGAGCCTACCAAAGGAATGTTTACAGGCTAGTACAAAATATTGTTTTTTTGGCTTCTATTAATAATTTCTATGAGTTATAAGTGGATACCAGGCAGGTCAAAGTTTGTGCACATTAGTGCTTTGCTGGGTGTTAAGCTGAAGTAGCTAGCTGTGACTGAGAATCACGAGTGTTATGAATCTTCTCTTGTGACTCCACCCAGGAAATAAAAAAATTCTAAAAGTTGAACTTTCTTTGGGTTGAAGATGAATGAAGTGAGAAGAATCTTTGCTATTCATGAGGCCAGACAAAGTCTTCAACCACTGTTACTTGTTTGTGTTTTTCATGGAAAACAGTATTTGTCGTGCAGCATTTTAAACGATTAATGGTTTAATAAGGCATGAACGCAATATGAAAGTATTTAAGCAATTTGATAATGTGACAACACACGGATATAACTTATGTGATAATGCCGCTTGACAGATGAAACGATTACATATTCCTTCTAACTCTACAAAGGGCACTTCCTGACATCAGGGTCGACAGGTTTTCACTGTGCCAACAATATCCGTGATAGCAGACCATCTCGTGGCCATCTTGTCATGCTTTTTTGCGCATGTTAAAAGTTAAGAATGTGACCGATATTAACCAAAATCTCAACGCAGCCGTATCGCGGAACACCTGAAGACCCCAAACATCCAGGTCACCCCATCACAACACAGCTTTTGTAACGACAAAAGGGAAGGGGGAGAAATGATCAAAGAGACAAGAAAAGAATAAAGGGAGGAGAAAAAGAAACACTAGAGTGGAGCCCACTGAGACATTCACTTCCACAAAATAGAAACCACGTTGAGACTGAGCTCACGTACAAAGACACTATCAAAGGAACTTGGGGTGCTAACGACTTGTTTAGTCTGCTTGAAGCATGCAGCAATTGAAGGTTGACTGGAGGTTATGATGGGTGGAAGTTGCAATATGATACAAAACTGAGTGAACTAAACTGAATAATGAAGATAAAACCCTTTAAATATGCAAAGAAACACCAATGACATTAATAAAACCAGCAATTCAAGGCTGTTTCATTCAAGTCGATGGATACTTTAAGTATTACAAGAACGAATCGTTCCAATATTCAGCTTGAGTTCTATTTCAGCACTTTTTAAAAAACATTTTGTTACTTCCACCTTTCATACAGACTGAGGGTGATTAATACTATGGTTGTAAATAAGAAAACCCTTCTTACTAGAATGGGGGTGTGACAAGGGGAGGAGGGGATTTGATTTAAGAGGACAAATTGGGGATTGTGGAGAGGACGGTGTGATGGGTAGCGTAGTTGTGTTGCTGCATAGCACAGGTCAGACACAGGTTATTAGCAGCTCAGAGGAAAGAACACGACACAGCAGGGCCACAGAGGATCCACATGGAGAGAGAAGCAGAGAAGAGTCTGGACACTACAATGGACTGTCCTCTATGGGGCTAAAGAGGAAGTACTGGACAATTTCAATGTAAATAGCAGCTGGCATACTACTATTTAGCTCGCAGTTGAGGTTGTTCTTGCGCCAAAGGCGATGCAAGTAAAGCAGATTTTAGGGAGCGTCCAATTTGGATTTCAAAGCCTCCTGTGGAGCGTCTACCAATTCAGATTCAGCTCTAAGGAAGGTGTTACATAAATAAAACAGCAACAACAATGCACAACTGCTTCAGCTGTTTCAAAGGGGAAAACCATCAAGAGCTTTCATAGCAAGACTTCATTGTATTGTGTGAGGGCAGAGCAGAGGGGGAGCGTGCTGTCTGCTATGATAAGAGCATTGCATTAATCATTTAAACTATGATGAGTGATTTCATTGAAGTACCTTCCTCTGGAAAAGTTCATTCAATCCCCAGATAAGAGAACAAGTGCAGTTTACCACATAAAGTATTACCCTCGGTAACATTAGGAATATATTCCATTAGGAAATAAAGTGTTACTTCAAAATGATATTCAATATCCTGTCAAGGTGAACTCTACCGATAACTCGACAGGACCTACTTCCTCTTTAAGGTCGTGAAAACCTTAATCAGGAAGGTGGGGTTATTTTTCACTTACATGGTGCCTTATCTAGATCTGCTGCACACATTTGCTGTGGAAAAATACTGGTACCAGTACCACAACATTAGCACCTGTGCTTTTGGGAAAGGCCAAATTCAGAACCCATGATGGCGATATAACCTTTGTGCTTCTCCTATTGGTCTGAAGTAGTTAAGGCTTGTTTAGGAAAAGTTCATGCCAGATCTAATACTGTGCAAAAGTCTTGATTTACCGCTTGTTTGTCCAGTTTTATCAATTTTTTTAAGGGCAAACCATGTGAGAGATACCAAGTTGTTTGGATAACAGCTCTGAAACTCATCTCGTGTGTTTCTGTGATAAGCTGCTAGTAACAACGTGCCTAAAGATACAATTTAAAATAGGCTTTTAAATAAGTTGTCTGTTATGTGTAGACACAACACTGGTTCATCCCTTTCGTCGGGTGTCTTTTTACACTTGAAAGATTCATAGCTCAGCGGTACTAATTCTAAAAATGGAGTGCCTGGAAAAGTATTGCTCCAGACCACCTTAAAAATTGCCAAACATAGTCTGGCTCTTTGCCGAAACGATACAAAAACAATATAAAATGGGCCACGGCTCAAGACCTTTGCACAATACTGCACTTAAAAATGAAGGATTTTATTGGCTTGTGTGCATCACATAACCCCTCAAAACTTTAGGTTTTCAGGACCTTTAAGGATGCTGGTCCAGTCTATCCCTCTGGATAGGCTGAAGGCTTGGTAAAGCTGCCAGATGACCTGATGATACCCACCTCCTACATTATATACGTGTGAATGTGCATTTTCTCTTTATCTTGATGTTTCATGCAGATTATTTTAACTTCTAACAGAGAAGATCCTTAACGCAGGAGTTTTTGTGGATGAACCGATTGTGGCCTACATTAGCGCTGATTTCCGAGGAAGACCGCGAGGTGTAATTTGCTTTGCACTCACTCAAAATCACAGATGACCTTTGTGATTATAAAATCTGTGCTATGAAAGACATTCCCCTTTCAAACATGTGACCACAGGATTTCCTAATTTACTTACTTCTTTTTCTCCGTTAATACTATGCCACAATTTGTTAGCCCAAACACCCAACACACTCTATTCAAGCACCAGCGAGATGGATGAAAACCCAGCACAGCCCCCTGTCTATTGCCATGAGAAGCAACAGAAGAGGGCAGCCAGACCCATTTACCTTCGTCAGCCTCAATAGCTTCAATAGTAGCTGAAGAGAAGAAGAGGGAGGTTGCAAAATGAATGAGAGAAGTGAGCAGGAGAGTTCATTTTGTCCCAGGAACAAGTCAATGAGCAGCAAAGACAGCCAATGCCGACAACACAGGTTAAAAATCATCTCCACATTTTATGACAGAGGACATGTGGATGTTAGCAAACAGGGGAAACGGTGAAAGAGGGGGGAGGAGGGGAGAGGATGAGCCTTAGTTCCAGATCTGTAAAGGGAAGGCGATACACGTATGTAGCAGCATACCTCATGGAGAGGATTGCATGTTTGAGGTACTTTGAATGTGTTTGACAAAAGGTCTGAATGTGTGACAGATAAAATGGAAACTGCAAGAATGAACATTGACAGCAATTTTAGCAAGTTGCAGATGCATTAGGTGTTCCTGTTACGCAAAGAAAAGAGTACATTTCGAAACGAGACAAATGGAAAACAGAGAGAGGACTTAAGTGCGCGTGCAGGTGTGAGCTTTCTGGCCGTGACTGAACTGTTAATGTAAAAGCTCGAAGTACAACAGAAACATGGAGCGTCGTTAGCGTTGTGTTGTGTGCAACATGAAGTAGCATCTGCAGCTGCGGGATTAGCATCTTTTGATAATAAATATCAAAAGTGCTGGCTTACTTCTGCGACGCGTGAGGGGAGGAAACCTTTCAGCCACTTACCAATCAATTACAGTCATCCTCGAGATAATAAGTGAACACACGATAAAACTTTGCAGAGTCAACTTTAACAAAGATGGGGGGTGGGGCGAGGGTGACAACAAAGTAATGACTAAATTCTACTAAAGACTACATACTTAAAAAAAGGGCACAATAGCATGAGACTTTAAAGAGTATGACTGATGGAGTCAACATTAGAGTAGAAGCACACTGATGTGCTAAGGGCAGCAGTGTGATTCTACCAATGTCGTAACAGGAATCTCTGAACATCGCTCTACCTTCACCGCAGTTCTCTTTAGTGTCAGCTGCTTCAAAAACAAATCCCTCTGAACTTATATAATGTATACACTAATCCTTAAGAGCACTATTGTCATGTAGGCCATCGGCAGAAACACCTGTTTGAAACTTAAAGGGGACCCATGATGCTTTCCCTTGTTTTCCAATGCTGGACGGGCATATCAGACATGGTCAAAGTTCCAAATAATGAGGTCAGAGTCAGATATTCCCCCGGCTAACAACACAGAAGCCCCACCCACCTGCTATTCAAGCAGCTCTTTTCAGACAGGGCATGTGCTAATGGGCAGCAACACGGCCCAGCATAAGATAAATGATGATAAAAATGAATCATGCAGAGCTACTTTAGTTGATTCCCAGAAAAAAAAAACCCCCCTGAAAAAACCCATGATATTGGAAATGAGCATGATAGGTCCACTTTAATGTTGGTTTAAAAGCTCAGTAGAGATGCTGAAAATGACTGTGAAAGAATGCTATGCTTTCAGGATAATTGCATCCTTCCTAACAGAGATATGCAAAACTGACAGCTTTAGTCAGAGGCTCTTTGATTTCTGACAGACTCACGTCTAAGGACACGTGCGCACTAAGTTGATGAACACGGTGTTATGTAATATGTTCAAGTGGTTCTTTAGTAAAGTCTTCCACGATTTCAATAAGATTTTATACATTAGAAACGAAAAGGGGTGTTATTAAGCAATAAAACACAATCTTACTGAGATCCATAGACCTGCACGACTGCTGCTACCTTAGTGTGGTATGACCAGTAGCTAAGTAGGTAATGCTACACGAGGACCAAACAAACAGTTTGATGATTAAGTGTGCTAAAGTACTGTACACCATACTGTACAGCATGATTAAACCTTTGTTATTATCATCATTATTTAAAGGTTACTAACACTATGCTACAGATGTTTTTGTGTATTCAGGAAAGTGCTAGCTGATGTAGGGTGAGAACCTGTGCGAGGAGAGGGAAGTCTACCGGATTTCTGCTTTACTTGGTGAATGACAAGGCAGATGGCAGCTATCCCTTTTTCTACACTTATTAGTGTCGATACAGTTTTATCCCTTGATTCACAGAGACCTGAGTCTATTCTGACAGAGCACTGCTGAGATTCTCTGCTAGCGCTCAGATCTGATCAGCGCTGTAAACGTTTGTATCCAATTAAAGCGTGCGTAAAGGTGATTCCAAAAAAGCCTTCATCTCCTTGCTGCGGCAGCTTGCCAAACTCATTGAGGGAGCATTTGAAATTTCACATGAGAAAGAGTGAACTGAACGCTTATCTTTTCCCACAAAGAAAAAAATAACAACACACAATGGAATACTTGCACAATTGATTATACCTGCAGTTTCTAGGGAGAAAGGAGAAAGAAAAAGATACAGGTAATATTTGAGATAAACCCAGTGGAATACAGTGAAAGAATAGGACGGGAAGAGAGCGTATTAATGCCAGATCTACGGAGCCCCCCAGGAGACATGGGAGAAAAAAAAAATTAAGACGGACTTTTGCGAAATCTCGCAAAAGTTTTGCGAAATCTCGCAAAAGTTTTGCGAGATCTCGCAAAACAAACTCGGGATCTCGCAAAAGTTTTAGCCGCATTCTTCGGACGCCAGTTTGAAGCCGACCGGGAGGTCGAGGCACGATGTGCCGGGAAAGCAGTGTTCCTCCCGGCTGTAGTAGGTCTCGACCTCCCGTTAGCTTCGAGCTAACGAGATCCCGAGTTTGTTTTGCGAGATCCCGAGTTTGTTTTGCGAGATCTCGCAAAAGTCCGTCTTAATTTTTTTTTCTCCCATGTCCCCTGCGGGGCTCCGTACAGATCAGAGGGGACACATGGACACAAAAAAATTTAAAAAATAAATAAAAATCTGCTGAATGTGTTTGTCATTGTTTAGGGAGATAAAAACTACAAGGAGCAACTGTTGCTGTTTAGTAACAATTAAACTAAACATAAAAAAAGACTGACACTCTCAGAAACATTTAACTATGCTAACATTTTGAAATTCCAGTACAGTTAATGAGGAGAAAAGTGAAGGAGTCTGTATTTGCAGTATTCTGTAAACACTAAGCTTGCACTTTGTTGAGAGTTCTGCTGTGTAAGGGGAAAACGTGTTGGTGTGAGAATCCACTGGTGGTGGGGGGTCTCTGTGACACACTTACCATTCTGCAGCTTCTCTTTGCCTCCGGACAGCACTCCGCTTGGTAGCATGCCTGTGGGCGTCAGACCCTTCAGCGTCAGCACGCTCTCACTCTCCTCTCTGAAATATTAACCGAGCAACATTTTATTTATTTAGAAAAACATCAAAAATATGGGTTTTGGGCAGTCACATAACTACATAACCATGTTACTAAGTTGGCAACAAAAAAAACAAAACAAAAAGAGTCAGAAATCAATTGTAACATGAAATATTAAAGTAACATATTTATTACTTTAATAAGTTATTAATAATATATTCAAGCGCAGATCTCTAAGGCTGTGTAAATGGAGCTTAACGCAACAACAACACTGTTTTTAAGTGTTTACCTGAGCACAGAGAATACCCTGGCCATCTTCCCAATGGCACGGATCTTGTTGCGGATGACCTCCTTACGTGCAGAAGCTGTGGCACCTGCATTGAGAAAGTGCAAAAAGTCTTACAACCCGTGACTCATCTGAACTCAACCACGTCCTGTGGAAGTCGAGCGTACAATGCACCGCATAGTCTATGTGCCGTTTGTTTTAATCCCCCAAATCCTCGTTAAAAGACCATCGAATTCAGTGAGTCTACTCAAAACAGAGCACGTCTCTCCACTATTAGTTTATCCAGCAGTGCAGGAGACGAATACAATGCAAACACATTGTTATTGGAGTCTTAAGTTCGGTTTACAGAAAATGGTTTGCATCTATAAACACATCACATCATCTGAGTAATTCTCAGCATTCAGTGCATTCATGCTGCGGCTGTGTTACGTACTGTGAGCTGCAGTCCCTTTGACTCTCACAGATTATTTTGCCCAGAGAGCACTTAAACCTTTTTAAAACAAGCCACTGTTCTCCATCACTGAATGGCTCTGACCTTGTCCAAAGTGTTTTCAGCATGTTTCGATAAGCACGCTCTTTAAATTTTCCTGTGCTGTGTTTTAGCGGTGGAGACTAACGGGATTTTTCCTGGACTGGAAACTTTGTTTTAAAGATCCCCTTTTGCAAAATAACAGTTTCAAGGTCCCAAAGGCCCAGTTTGGAAAATGTACGAGGGACAGAAATGAAGTCGATGCATGGAGTAAAGCTGGGTAAGGGACACAGCTGACAGTGTGAGGATCTGTTTCCTGCCATCCTCAGGTTGCTCATTCTTCAGAATATATTTATTGTGTACAACAAAGACTAATTTAGATAAAAGGCATGACTCTTCTGAACACTTTTTCCCCTTTCTGGGCCGGCCTCAAACAGGAGTGGGTAACTGTTAACACTTTTGACCCATTTTTCGGTTTAATTGAGAACCACAGTTAGCCTCAGCAGAAGTGTTAGCAGGTGCTTTAAACAGAGGTGTTAGTTTAGAGACTTCAGAAATGCAGAGAGCAAGCACTGAACAAAAGTCTGTCCATCTCTGCACACACCAGTACAGCTAGTGTTTGTACCTTTTTTGGGGGGATATATTAGCTGTC
Organism: Maylandia zebra; assembly: GCF_041146795.1. Lineage (NCBI taxonomy): Eukaryota > Metazoa > Chordata > Actinopteri > Cichliformes > Cichlidae > Maylandia > Maylandia zebra. Next base: position 42,776,070 of record NC_135169.1, on the reverse strand, counting down.
CTTCTCATGAAACACCCCCAGAAGAGAAGACAAGAGAAAGGACAGAGAGATCAGTGGATGGCTGCAGAATGAATGAGGTGGAAGAGAGGGAGCGCACGGCAAAATAAGAGGCAAGAAAGCACGAGTGTAAACAAAAGCGATGCCTTGAGCACAAAACTCTGGAAAACATAAAAAAGAGAAATTAGATGAGATAATCATGGGAAAGACAGAGAATGAGAGAGAGAAGAAAAGATGTGAAATATGTAGTGAGGTTGGAAACGTCAACATAATGGCAACTGAAAACCATGGAAACCATAGCAGATAAAGAGCGGGTCATAGGAAGGATTATCTGAAATCATAACAGGGCACAAAAAAGGAGCTTATGAGCGAGAAAGAAAACATAACACAATTCAAATGTCAAAACAGTTAAAATAAATAAATAAAACAAGCATGGAAATGGCTGCGAAACTAAACAAGAAACAAGCAGTGGCAAGAAATGAGATCATCTAAAATCAGCATGAATGAGTTGGTAGAAAATGAAGATGTTAAAGGACAGCTACTAATGTTTAGGAATGGCCGAGTGCATGAGTTGTGCTAATTTCCTCATCGATATAATCAGAATTTAGCTTTTCTCATATGAAATGCTTTTTAAATGAGCCACATGTAAAACCAGTTCATTCTATAATGATATTTACAATCACAACTTCAACAGCACAATGAAGCAAGAAAGGTTCTCTTTGTGAATTTGGAAAAAATAGTAACAAACCCCCCCCAAATATTTCTAAATCATTATAAACCACAACATTTGGTCTTGCACATGATCTGTGCAAATCTCAATCTACGCTCCCTGATCAGTAGATTAAAGGAAACGCTGCGTTTAGATGTGCAGGAGCTCAGACATGGTGGAAATCTGCTGAGATCCTGACACATATCCTGGGTTTACCGATGCACACTGTGACCATTAGTAAACACAAAGAAAGAGGAGGAAGAGAGGTGGGAGGAGGGGGTCTGGTGAGATCATTTCCTGTTTGGCAGTAAGAGGTGGGGCAGGCAGAGGAAAACTGGCCATCTCGTGTACATAAGCTGTAAGCTGGTATCAAACAGATGACTCAGATTCACCACTAGCGTAGATAAACCAAGCAACTTAGCAGAAAACAACACTTCAAAAAACTGTCCTCAAAGGATTTTTTGTTTTAATACTGACAGACATGTTGAGACTTTATAAGGGTCTTCATATTTCCTGGATTATCTAAGGTCATCATTTCCAAGCTGCCGAGTTCAGTCATTCAGACGTCACGTTCCTCTGTGTTTAATAGTTTAAAGCATATATAGTTTTTACATGTAAAATTCTGAACACCATACATGTAAAAACTAAGTAAGAGTCTGTGTGTGTGTGAGGTTTTGAATAATGAACGTCTGATACGCCCTCTAGTGGAGCAGGGGCAAAGTGCAGAGAAAACTGAACCACCGAGCTTACCGTCCAGCTCCTCTTCAGTTGACAGCTCATCATTGGAGCAAATGCTCAATACGTTCACTAGCATCTCCGTCACTGTACAAGAAAAGAGAAGCATACTTTAAAACATCTCACACATATTTAATAAAAAACTTTGCTGAGAAACTCTGGGCTGCTCCGGTTCACTCGATTGACTCTTCCACACACACACATGCAGTTAGCTGTGCTGATCAGTGACCTCGTGAGACTGCCAGGAATGGCATACTTATGTGTGATTAATTGACACAGATGTGTCACAGCTTAACCAGAGTAAATCTTCAAAGCAACCCAGACCTCGACAATGCCAAGCACAGCCAATGTCTGGCAGTTTCTAACTTTCATGGACTACTTATCTGCAATTTACTTTATATAGACATGTATATATATAGAGCTCACAACTGCTCATTATACTCCTGCTTTAACAAGGAGCTGCAGCTCATCAGCAAATAGAACAAAGAAAGACAAGAAAAGCTGGAGTTTATCTTCTGATCAAGAAAGCAGGGAGACAAACACTGGCTCCAAGAAGAATTTAGAAATCAATACATAATTTTGGTTGCTTATTGGGTGCTACATGGTGCAACGTTGGAGCATATTTCTGAATGATTCGTGTTTGCATTAGGACTTAAATCCAACCAGATTGGCTCTCCACTGTCTATCCTTTCACTTAAGATCAAAGAGATTGAGCATCTGCTGCCTTTGTCTCTGGAAAAGTTTCCTATTGCTATTAGATTATCCAGTCCGCTGGAAACTATCAAACAAAACATTCAAAACACACTTATTTTCCAACTTTCCTCCAATTTTCCCTTTTATGTATCCTTAAGTGTATGTGCCTCGTTAAAAAACAAACCCATTCGTCCCAACTTCTACCTCTAACTTATTTATAACGCTGCATACAAGCGCGTTTCTGGCTTGTAAATCTTTGGCTTTAAGTATCCCATGTATGAACCGCAAAGTGATTTTGCGGCACAAAGTGTACACGCTATATTTCTCAAGGCCGGGCTGTTTTCAATAGCAATTCATGAAAATCAGAAGGACAAGCGCCATTCAAGAATGAAAAGAAGAACTGCTTTCACTCATTACTAAAAGAAACTGAATGTAGTGCATGCACACTCACCTTTCTCACCAACAAAGGGCAAGGACCAGGTGAAAACATCCATGAAGTTGGGCAGCCAGTAGGGGTGAGGTGAGCAGTTGAACTGTCGTATGTTCATCACGTTGTTCTCGTACTTCAGCACTGCCGCTGGGGATGGGAAAAAAAAGGAAAGATGTTAAAGCAAATCCAGAGTATTAAATAAAAGGAAATCCTGTTTTCTTTCCAATCCTCGGAAAAACAAGATGAATAGCTGTAACAAAATATTCCTTTAAACAGTCGTAGTTTCCAGAACGTCTCTGCCTACATGTAACAAGACAATGTAGAAATTGGGGATGTAGAAATTTTCAATACGGTCACAAAATAAAGAAAATCAGGGAGTATACATCTCTCTATAAATGAAATGGTATAGAGATGTATTGGGGTCATGGTAGGGCTGTTCGATATAATGATATATGTCGGATGACGATATAAAAACATCTATCGTTTCATTTTACGCTATCGTTTGTTTCGTGGTGTCGCAAAATAAGCTGTTTACGGCAATATTTTTCATCGTTCTGATGATCACTGTAGTGGCTATATTAATTTCTTAAAGTTCTCTCTTTCTCTTATATTTAATATAACCACACTACGTACGGACAAGCGCCTGTTTTTATGAGTTGTTGTTAGCAACAACGACGGTAACACCATCGCGTGTCCGCTTGTTTATATTCCACATAAACCTTTCACAATAAAGCTCAAGATCCTGTTGAGACTTTTCAAAATAAACTGAATCACGTGAGAGAGTATGCAGAGTATTTACGGATGAGACGCAAAGGTGCTAAAAAATAAACCTTAGACTCAAACGTTAGAGCAGGCTTTTCCCCGCAGCACGCTGTGTAATAAATACAAAGAAAACGATGGGCGTTACAACTTGTGACTAAAAATGTATCGTTTCATGCATCGGTTAAAACACTCGACTCCAGGTACACGACGCCCAGCTGGAAACACTTCACGCAAGTCGAGCTGCCCGAGATTCACAGAATTTACAGAAAATTTATATCGTTTATATAGAGATGTTTTATATCGGCATATGAGATTTTGGTCATATCGCACAGCCCTAGGTCATGGATTGCAGTGCACAGAGCTCAGTCTCTACTGGTGGAACAAGGCAGCTGAGCTCAGCAAGCTGTGAAAGACAGAAAAAAAAACCCAATGGAAGCATTTAGATTTAATCCTGTTGATAAAAATCTGTCCGCCAGCAAGGGCAAAGCTGCGTGTACCATCTGCCTCAAGAAAGTTGCGGTTGCTTCACCCAACAAATATAATATACTCCTATGAAATGTCAGCAAAGTATGAAAAAAGAGATACCACCCAAGCCTATAATGGAAGTTTTGATTTATGATTTTATGACACATTTGGGATTTATGTCGATAAAGAGGCCTCAGCTCTCGCTGTGGTCCAGGGTCCATTATTAGATTCTATCCTGTTCCCAACCACCACTTACAGCCTTCACTGTCATGATGGCTCTTACACTTGGTCTGAGGAGAATAGCCCTCAAAGTACTCAGCTGAAGAGCTAATGGTATACACACAGAAGAAACAAACATCCGAGCAATCGCTGGAAGAATACTGATGCATTCTTCACAAGTAACTTTCCCCCCCCCCCCTTTTAGTTGAAGTAAGAAAGCATTTCGGGACTGGCCTTAACATTTCTTCTTCAAACCTAAAACAACAAATTAATTCAGTCGCATTATGAAACACTTGATGTGGGATTCAATGTTAAAAGTCGCTTACTGTTCCTGGTTAATGATTCATTAGCTGCAGGTGCTGTGCGGAGGTGTGATTCAGCAAAACCACTGATAACTACAGAGTACCATTTGCCCGAAAAGAAAAAAGGAAAAGGTGGACAAAACTGTCGTCCACGTCCACACCGAAACCTGGACGTCGCTCAACATCTTGTCAAATGCTGTCAGTCAACCTCTGGAGATGATGGAGAATAAAACGGTTTAGAACAAAATACCTACACAAAGACTAAAAGGCGGATATTTTTTTTGCCACTTTAAGGTGATATCTACACAGTCAGCATGTGCCAATCTCTCACTTTGACAGAAGGACTCATTTAAATGCAAAAGTACAAACTGATTTCTGCAAATCAAAGTTAGCAAACTGCACAAGCATCTAAACGAGGGTAACCTGCTGTTTGGAGAAAATAAAAATCGATGCTCTGGAACATTTGGGCTCATGAGGGCGAGCACGTTTCACTGGTTAACAGAAAAGCAGTTCCTGGTGAGGAGGAAAGGAAGGAATAGATAGAAAAGTAAGGTACTAGACACAATAATGATCATTACTGTAATGAAAGTATGTATTCTTAGTTTCTAGGCAATCGATTTATGAACTCTTAAGTTACACCCACATGTTATTTTTTTCTTATTTTTAGAGCAGTTTCAGTTTGCAAACTTAGAGAATATTTACAAAAATCTACATTTGCCTTAAAAAAAATCCATACACAGCGGTTTTCAATTACTCAGATGAATAATTTAAGAGGAGAGACTTGAGTGGGTGTGGTAGCTGGTGTTCACAGTAAGGGTGGAGGAAGAGCAGCAGAATAAAAGCACAAACATGCTGTGTGTTGGGTCTTTAACTTAAGCCTGCTTGACAGCACCTGCTTTTCCAAAAAGGATTACACAGCTGGCATGGTATGTGTCACTCCTTATGAACTTGCCAGGTAAATCTTAGGTATTAAAAAGAAGACACAGCATTTCACCAGTATACATTTCTGCTTGTGCCATATTTGGTATATTTTACAGTATATTTCTCAGTTTATTTTACTAAATGTCTCATTATAATCGTGATCTCCACGCACACAGAAACCAGCTGTCAAAAACTGGCCACACAGTGTGCCCCGTGCGACCTCACCTATGATTAGACAGTGTTAACGTGGGTGTGGAGGAAAACATGAGAGCTGCCAAACATAAATATATCCATGCTGTATATAGCAGCCTCAGATTCTCTAATACACAAGGCCAGTCTGGTGGCCCAGATCTGAGGAAAGCGGATACTGTGGCAGGGTCACCATGGGGGACTTTCCTGCCTGAGCTCCTCTCAGATTCAAGAATAGCAAGTCATCAAACCTGGCATCCAGGCAGCTTTACCTCAGGAACAACACAATTCAGGTCAGTAAGCATTCTGATACAAATGTGTGTGTGTAGTATGCACTGAAAGTGGTGCTCAAGTAATACTTAAACACTCGTAAGTGCCAGGCAACACAATACAAACAGAAAACTTTCCTGCAGGGGAACATCCATACACTTGTATAATTAATGCAGGATTATTATCAATATCAGCAAAACACTACTACCCGCTCGAATAAGAACAGCGCTGCATTGCTACAACACGGTCCACTCAGACGGAGCTGTGGGTGTTTATCCCTGCGCGTTGGCGTGCATGAAAGCAATCGCACACGTGGGCAGCCATTGCATAAACATCACATACTGCATAAACATCGTTGAGGCACTTGATTGAATGCAGCCATGGAAGCCCAGAGGGAAAAAGGCAGAGCGGGGGAGAAGGTCAGCTCCCCTGTTGTCGCTCCTTCAAATCAGATTCCTTTTAAAGGAACAGAGACACCCAGCAACCTGCCTCGTACCAAACACAAACACTTGTTCAGGCTTTTTTTTTCTTCTTTTTTTAAAATACAAGAGGCATTAGAGACAAATATGTATTCAGTGCCCTCATCTGTATTGTCAGGGCAGATGAGGGTGACATTAAAGCACTTTATTTTCCTCATCACTGCAAAACACAATTATATGCAGCTTTTTCATACAATGGAAGTCACTTAAGCTCGCACGGACCAGCTGAGAGTTCTGTGTCCACTGCCAGAGCATGCTGCATGACAGCCACTAGAGGGCTCTGCTGCTCCGACGGCAGATAATAGGGCAGCTGAGGCCAAGCCTGCTGCAACGGTAACACAGATATTGCAGAGAGACGCCTGCTCATTCATTATTCATAAGGGAGTGCCTCCAGCCGGTTTCCCTGGCAACGAAGACTGTTAAATCTGCTTTGAGACCAGGGGGAGATTCCCGCTGTCCTTCCGACACTCTGTGCTGACTACATATTTGCCTTTAATGCCTCGCGTATAAAGTTGCACTGGGTTAGCTTTTCACACCAGCCATTTAGAAGCTGACGCCACACGCGTGGACTGCAGGGACTGAAAAGATTTTAGAGCAGTCATTTTGGTATGAGATGGTGGGGAAAGAGGCGGTACTAATCACAAACAACTGAGGCTATTGAACTAAACAGAACACAACCTTCATCAATAACCTTTGCAATGTCCGCCTAACATTTCATATCAAAGTGACTGCTGCGTAATTGGTCTGTGCTGTCCGTGTACAGCTGAAGAACTCACGAATCACAGTGTGTCCTCACGATGTGCGACGTCTCGGTGAACTGGAGCCATACTGGATCTGCTCCACTTTGGCTCTAATCCATGCATGAACTGAACTGTCCTACAATACAATGCATCTGCTGATGTTACCACTCATTGTCCTACTTTCCAGTTTGTATTGTATGTAATTAATTGCAAGGAGATGTCAACAGGTACTTTCTGTTTAATTGAAAGGAAAACAGGAAGGAAGGAAAGCGACACGAGCGAGATGGATCAAACAACCTTTAACTGTCGTCGTGGACGAAGTAAATGTTTCATGTAAACAGCTCGTGCAGCACCACTGTCGTTTAGCTTTACTTCAATCTAAGAAACATAACCATTCGGGCTTAGTTGCTGATTTTCTGGACCGGTCAATAATGATGCAGCACAAAGCACTCCATTAATACAAAAGCACAAGTGTACAACTGCCAACTACACCCACTCCATCTACCCTACTCCATCACTCTCTCCCCCCACTGCAGTCACTTCTGGAGCCAAACCGAGAAAGATCAAACAGTGAAAACTGCAAAATCACTGCTGCTGAGTTTTCATTTCACACAGCCTCCCTCTGCCATGTTGCAACTGCCTGTGTCACTTTTTACTGAAGGGTTGAAGGGGTCAGAGCAGTGATGGACAGCTGGTCAGCATCTGACACTCAATGAAAAAAGGAGGACTGAGGGCTGGGGTGGCATCTAAAGCTGGAATTTATAGAATTAAGTCCTAATTCATGTGTTCGTCAGTCTAACTAGCCTTCAAGTGAGTTCAGTCTACTTTTGGGAAAGGAGTCAGTTTGTGTTGCTTCAGATATCGTCCACCTCTCTGATAGGAGGAGCACTTCTCTTCTTTTTTTACCCCCACGTGGAGAGGTATCATTGGTTAATCCATCCACCCCCTAACGCGGGATTGATGGGAGCTGCCGATGCCTCCTCCCTCCTCTTTAAAATTTATGCACCCACTCGTTTGGCCATCAATCACAGGGCCATTGCTCAGTGTGCGTGGAGCTCCAGCATGAAGCTAAGAGCACAGCAATTCATTACAGGGGCTTTACTTCTACCAATGAACCCCACCCACAGCACTCGTTAAGAGCATCAACAGGAATGTGGGATCGTTTCACGGACTTGTGTAACTGTCAAGTGGATGCCAAGTGAATAGGAGCTAAGTAATGTGCTTTAATGTTGATATGAAATCTCAGAGCCTTCAAGTTGGAGTGTTTTATTCTTTGTGGCTGGGAACTACTCCCTTTCCCCACTCATATTTGTGAAGTTTTAAAAACCCGACAGTGATTTATAACAGTCCCTTAATTTATCCAGGTCTCCATCCAACACCATCAGAGGTGGAGGTTAGAAGAGTGTTTATATAGAGACTTCTGAACAACAGCCGACGGCCAGTTTTTAGATACGAAACACTAAGATTCCTGAGATCAAGCAGAAAACTTCACGACACAGACTGTTAAACTGGTTTACACCCACTGAAGACTGAAAGGTCACAATTCATTTTTATTTTATTTTTTAAGGAGGAAACATTTTTACTAAAATTAACACAGATGGCCCAGCATCACGTTAGTTGTTGTACTGAAAATTTAGAAAGTGTTTGTTACAACCAAGCGAAAAACTAAAAAACGAAATAAAAACCAGCAAGTTGCAAAAAAATGGATTTAACCTAATATCTATAAGTAATTCTTGTGTCTGGTAACTTTCTGTAATGAGCAAAAAAGCATTTTTTATATCAGTGCTTACTTACAGCTTTTAACAGGATTAGATCACATTTCCATCGCGACTTTGCTCTACTGAACTGCACGGCTGCCTTCATTACTGCTTGTAGCTACATTAAGAAAATGGATTTAGTCAAAAAGTGTGCATCGTTTTGCAACGGAGAGTAAATGTTGAGAAATTGTATTTTATTTTATTATTTTTTTAAAGCATGTACTCTGGGGGAAGATATATTTTTATGTCTAAATGAAGTCAGTTCTGAAACAACACAAAGCAATCTTTTCTGTCTGATAACCACCAATGCCCTGGGTAGTATTTTAATCAGCTGAACATCCACCAGCTACGTCTAAAAGAAGCGTTGAGACAAAATCGGGAAGAAAAATTGATATTTCGGCTGTTCCATTATGATCTCCAGAAGACTTAAACGATTCTCCGGGCAATTGGTTACCAGAATTAAAAAGCAAAACAAAACAAAAACCCAAACACGTGCTTCACATCACTTTGTTTGTTTGGATTGTGCTGTGTTGACTGTGAGTCCTAGGAAGATTAGTTGGCATGGAACAAATAGGTTTCTAATAATAAACAAAGGCACAGTGCCACACTTCTTCACCATCTTCACTGTGTAGGGAAGGAGGCAGCTCCAAAAAAAGTAAACAAACGTAACCTAATGTCTCACCAAAGATGGCACACACCTGCAAATAGGAAAGCCCTCACATGTGTAATAACCACTGCGGTGATGTGGCATTTCATCAAGAGAGGCATTGCAGAACAGCACGAACTAGCCCCCGTCACTCTTTCCTTCCCATTTCCTGTGGTTTTCCCACCGATGTCACCATTCCAAACGTGCCCCCACAGTTAAAGCAGATACTGTCTGTTCTCTCAGGGAAAAGTGCTGACTCACAGCACAAAGGCGAGCCCATCTCAGTGCAGGCACCGCAGCACAGCATCGGGCGTCACTAGGTGCCAAGTGATGCGGCACCAGGCCACTTCACACCAGCTCCCTCCCCAAAACTACCAGACTAAAATCAATGTTGCACAGGACAAATAGTGCAAACCAACTTTTGTGTACACCACTGACCCAAGGAAGAGTAGTTCTCTATTGGAATATATATCAATATAGATGTCGTATGATGACCACTAGAATAGCTTCTGGGTTTTTCCAAGGGTGGCCACATAGGCAGAGACCACCCTCACAAACTAAAAGTAGACCTGAAATAGGACAGAAACCACTCATTTCAGAAAAACCTCTAAGGTTAGTCAACTAGTCACGATTACGTCGACTATTAAAATCGTCGACGACTAATTTAATAGTCGAAGCATCGTTTCAAGCTTTGTAAGATCCCAAAAGACGCAGGAATAAGTAGTAGGATTTAAGAGTGTAATAACGGACTGAAACAGAAGATGGCAGCACTGCATGTACGAGGATGCCAGCTGCCGTTAAACCTCGAAGAAGAAGAAGCGGTGTCCGGTATCGTAGCTGTGTCCAAATTTAGGAACCGCATCCTCCTGTGCCCGCATTTGTAGGCAGATTACTTTACAGCGACACGTCGAAGACTGTCCAAATTCGAAGACTCCGACAAATGCGGCCGACAAACGCGCCCTTCATTTCCCCAGATTTGAAGGATGGGTCGCTTTGTGGCCCAACCTATCCCAGAATTCATAGCGCGGCCCTGCTCAGTTTCCAACAATGGCGGCAGCTAGTTAGTTTTAACTCTCTTATTATACTTTCTGGGTCACAAAATAAACGTTGAACATATTTTCTGGCGAGAATGTAGCTGTGTAAACCTCAAATATCGGCTCAGTTTATCAAGACACCGCATATTTTCAAAAGCGCTCCGACGTTTTCGGAGACGTCTGTTACCCACTAGCTCGATAGCTAACCGGGGGCTAGGTCACTAGCGCCGTGAGAACACCGGACTCCCGGCAAATCGTTTTCAAACCCCCCTGCTGTCTTTCGCTACTCAGGTTAAACATGATATATAAGTCACTTAGATAACTTAAAATGTTATCATTTGGCTTTTTTTAGTATTTTATTTGTTCCTGAGTAAATCGGTTTGGCTGAGATTAAAGTTATAATTTTTACACAGCTGAATAAATGTCAGGCAGACAGCTGATTATCAGAAGTGTGAGATGCTCGAGTGGTGCTGGTGCAATAAGCTGTACGTTTTACGTCCAATGGACGCATGATCTGATTAGTCGACTAATCGCAAAAATAATCGGTGACTAGTCGACTATCAAAATAATTGTTTGTGGCAGCCCTATCAGATATAGAAGCTGCGTCTGTCTTTTTATACAGTTTATGAATGTAGAGCAATTCTTCACAAATAACCTCCCCAAAAAAATCATAATATTAGTTATATCTACAATCATCCTGCAGTGATTTCGAAGCATTTTGAGACACTGCTGTCATTCATCTTTAACAAATCTGACACTAACAACTCTACAGCCTGGATCGACTTGACAGTGAATATTATGTCGCCTTAGGCAAGTCATAAAACGACATGTCACAATCTGGTATTCAAAAGCTACAAGCCGCAGTAGACTGATTACGACAAATTCCACGCTCTTACCTTTGTTGTTGTAGACATCTAGATAGTTAGGTGCTGAGAAGATGGTGATAAGGGACGGGAAGCCAGTGGTCTGACTCTTTCTGTACATGCGGTATCTGTGAAGTTCCAGGGAGAAGCATCAGTTAACATTTCAACTATTCATTCATGAATTACTCAACTGCATTTGACCCTTGAGATTGATTAGTAGTGATAATTTTTATTGCCTAATATTTCACTGTGCCTCCAGAGAGTAAATCCCTTTGCTAAAGTCCCAAGTTCTGAGTAGTCTGATGCAACTAACAGCTACTGATGATGGGGAATGCTACGTATTTATATCTGGAATGGACTAAAGCTTCATGTTTTAGCCTAGACGATTTATTAGACCACAGACTGCAGCCATAAAAAAAAAATCTGCATATTCACTGGGCATTGCAAATTAAGTCTAAAAGGGAGCCATTAACTTAATGATGTGTGGTCTGAGGTGTCTTGGGGCAGCTATCTCAACTGAGGGCCAAGGTGTCCCATGTGACCACCCAGTGGGAGTGCAATGGTAAACAACTTTGCTGCTGTGCCTCCCACTGTCTTAACCTTGCTTAGAGGAAGATCGGCTTGACACATCCACCCACCTGGCAGTGTTAAAAAAACAAAAACATTTCAAAGAGGCTTTATTTTTGTAGAAATCCTGATGAAATGCTTATCACACCTCCTGCTGTGCCAAAAAAATTTGCTGGGTAGTTAAAATTGTAAAGGTGTCTAAATGTGAAATGCGCAACACTTTTTAAACCGCACCGCGAGCTGCGTGAATCATTCCTGTCGCTTCACATCTGGCCAGCTCGCTCCTCACGGAGGTTTCTTTTTCATTTCTTGGATTAACGTGGCTCCTCTCAAAGATCAGGCTGCCCTGAACTTGCTCCCAGACAGACTGGAGCAAACCCCTAGGTACCAGGGGAAGGCTTTTCATTTAATACCCCAGTCTGAATCGCTCTGTGTGACAGTGGGATGAGAAAAGACAAAATACCACAGCACTCACCCAGCATCCTGTGCTTCATGGGCCCGGATGATAGATAATAAGTTATTGTGTTGTAGAAAGTCACAGACTGCAGGGTAGCTGTTGAATAAAAGAGGTATTTGGTTTACTCACATATCAAGAAAAGACCAAGAAAGGACAATCAATAGAAAAACCAAATAAGTCATGGCTCTTTATTGATTGTGCCCAGGGAAACAGTGGCCAAGCTCTAAAACCAGCCGCACACTGAATAAAAATACATCAAGATTATTATGAAAGCCTTTAAAGGTGATCTTAACATCTAACCTGAAATTTAAAGCAGGCTCTTTCACTTCCTGAGCGAAGGCTTGATAACTCATACCTCATATAATCACCAATAATGCACTTAATTTCTCAAAAAAGGTTCAGAACATAAGAGGAGTGCGACCATTTTCAAATGCTGGATTTTATTTTACAGAGTGACACACGGCGAAATACTTTAAGGAATAAAAGCAGGGCATTGTTTCATGCCTGAGCTGATCTTTCAGTTTGTGAGCAGCATGACTAAAACCCTTACTGCCAGCATACTGCAGTACAATAAGGCTTCAGAGATCTTCTCTGCAGTTTGCCATCCTGCAGCGCCAGCTTCCACCGGTTATCCTTTCCTCGAGATTATTTATTTTTTTAAGAAAAAAAAAAAAAAAGAACAAAAACAATGATCTCATTATAGGTTTTCTTGAAAAACAGCCTTCCCGTCAAACATTTGAGAGATGCTTCAACCCCGCGTGAATAAAAATTAAATAAATAAAATAAAACCCCAGTGGACGCCGAGGTTTTGTTCATTTCAAAGAAACCCACGATTCGCAAAGTGAGTGACAACTCGCAATAAATGAGTGGCACCGACGCGCAACATGTGAAACGCTTCAGTGTGGGAGGATTTATTCGACAGTAACAGGGGCGAAATTCAAGAGGTTTCTCTTTTTTCCTCTCCTCCCCTGGCATCTTGCGGCTATGCAGATGAAATTTCAAGCCACTTTACAGCCCTGTGCGAGCCGCAGAAGTTAATTAAATGAGAGCATTTGAAATATCATTCGTGATGTTAAAAGGACAGGGCCCTTTTGTGTGGAGCTCCAGCTTCCCCTGCCATCAAAAACTAGGCTGGATGTTCTGTCGTCGCGCCCTTGACCGAGGCTTACATCTGGAGCTGGTCCCCAGGCGCTGCGCAACAGCTGCCCGCTTCTTCTTCTACTCTGGGTTACAACATCCTTCTCAATTTTTTTAAAATCACTGCTACAATTCGGTTACTTAGAAATGCTTTTTGTCAGTCTGCTTCAAATCCCCATCTCTCTGGGCCCTGTCTCTACACCCCAATTAGTTTTTCTCGCTTTTTATTCAACCCAGAAGTTAAAAACACAAAAGTGCACCAAGAAATGAACACCCCTGAATGCTCAAATCTCTTTGATTCACTGAAGTAATATTAAGTTCTTGAATAAAATACAGGCTGGATTTTAAACTAGGTTCTGTAATCCTAGCTCGACACCTCTGCCCGACAATGAACACCACCCACACGCTGCAATCAAAACCAAACGAGACATTTTCCTCAGCAACTGCTGCACGACGAAACCTGCTGATTTTAAAATAGCTTTTTAGACTTCTCTATAATCAACGCAAAGCACCGCTGAGGTTTCATAATGGCTCTGATAAGCTGTTGTGGAGTTCTGTTCAAGTGTGATCCGCAGAGAAGCGTTTTGCAGCTTTACATTTGCATTTCCTATTGTACAGTCCTTCTGGGACACGGTCATTATCAAGCAAATTTATACAAGCAAGCGTTAATCTGACTGGCTGTTTTTTTGGATGTCTTGCTCCACGCTCGCTGCAGAGATTAATTATTAAAAGTGAAGGCATTAGGAGAAATCTATCAACAATCGCGGCGCATGTAGACACAAGAACCCGTGCGTTCTGCTGGGAGTTGTGTGAAAGGAGAGAGCAGATGCCATGAAGGAATTAACGAAGCAATGAGTTTGTTTTTCTTTACAAGGGACGAGAAATTAGAAATAAATGTTTGATTTCTCACTTGATTTCCTCCAGCAGATGTAGATACGTGCCATATGCTGCTGTTTGGTAGTCGAGACACATTTTGGCCTAATTTGTCTTTTGGCAGTTTGCGTTCTGAGATTAGATCATCTCCCATCTGTCCAACAACGGGGCACAGATGTTAATGTGCTCCTTGGACAACAAGAAGAGATGTACAAGAAATTACTTCGCCATGTGCGATCCAAGAGGAACTCGGGTTAAAATTAAAGCTTTAAAGTTGTTTATATGAACTGATTACAGATGTTTTTTGCTTTTTTAAACATCCACTACAGGCTTATTCATACGCACTACCGAGTGGAGGCGTTTGTAAAAAGCAGCCGTATCTCAAACATGTGCAATTTCACGCCTGAATACCGTTTGTAAAAGTGTTACGAGCGTGCCTGTGGCGATGGTGTGGGGGGGTAAAGAAGCCGATAGGTTTGGGGAGGAGTATTGAGGAATGGCTCTCTCCCGGTCTGGCTAAAACCGTCTCATAAATCCTGAAACTCAATGTGATGCCAATTAGCAGCAATCCCCTGGGCAGATGGAGTCGAGGGGACAACGATGAAAGAAAGACTCCAGAGGAATTCTGAGCGAAGTGGCAGAAGGTTAACTGGGATGCTGATACAACACAAACATGTGATCGGATCTGTCGATGAGGCAAAAAGGCCACAGAGCTTACATTTTTGGTGACTACACGCGTGGGCAAAATATTCTTTTTAACGCAGAACCACTTGTTGATCTGCAATATCGAGACTCAGTCGTTCTCTGAGCATC
Organism: Maylandia zebra; assembly: GCF_041146795.1. Taxonomy (NCBI): domain Eukaryota; kingdom Metazoa; phylum Chordata; class Actinopteri; order Cichliformes; family Cichlidae; genus Maylandia; species Maylandia zebra. Next base: position 42,761,012 of record NC_135169.1, on the reverse strand, counting down.
ATGGGCATTAAAATACTATTAAGTAAGTAGTTATGAAACACCTGGGAAAAAAAAAAAAGAAAATGAGAAAATGCTTATTAGGAGCCTGGGGACATCTCCAACGACTTCTGCTGCTCGCCAGAGGCACGCCAGGGCGAAGCAAGCATCACTCAGGCCGTAATGAGTGGAGGGAGTGCCGAGCGCATTTAGAAGCGGGACTGTGCCTCGTGGTAATGTGCCAGTTCATTACATTTTGTGACAGCGCGAGCCGCTCGCTCCGAGCATTTCCTCAGTTTGTTCAGTTACTCAGCTCAATTGAAGGTAATGTGGGTTACATAAATACTGGCGACAGTCTAGGGAGGAGTCTTTGTGATTTCTCAATTGCACAGCGCGCTCTAACAACCGTCTCACAGCTGAGATGCTGCAGAGGCGTGAGCATTGTGGGATGGGAGGAGAGAAGTTATTAACTCTTTTCCCCCTCCTTCACCCCTCCAAGTTCAAATATTTTGTTTAGAGAAAAAAAACCACAAAGTAAAACTAATCAGGTTATTTAGTTTTACTAAGCGGAATAAGAGCACCGAAAGTTTCTAAAATACCGGCAACAACATCTTGTTTTTAATTCCGATTCCAACAAAAACAATGTTGGCTTGCAGATGAATGTAACTCTAAACTAAAGCTGCTTTCCTTCTGACAGCTACTTGGAATTCAAAAAGAAAACAAACACACACACACACACACACACACACACACACACACAAATGTCTTAAAAACAAATAAATAAATAAATCACATGACTGTGAATCAACGCAGAACACACTCACCTGTAGAAATAGGAACAGCCTCGCACTGTGTTGTGCGTGAAGTGCTCCTGGCTCTTCTCGTTCCCAAAATCCTCCAGGGGGTCGGACCACAGCAGATCACACATTGGACCGTATGCAGGGGGCTCTTTGAATCTGTCTAGCTGTGGAAGGGAAAAAGTCAAGACTCCCGTCAGTCTGCTCGAATGGAAATATGACACACGGAGTCTTGACACTGCTGCGGAGAAATTGCTTCTTCTGCGATAGCCGAGCTGGCGACTACAGCTATGATCATAATTAAGTAACATGTCTGCTGAAGGGATTTTAAATCGCATTCGAGGTAACACAATATGGGTGACGTGTCAAAAGACACCACTTGTCTTTCAGGACATGGAAGGATCTTTCAAGGAAAGGCCTGAAAAAACTTGCAAAAACTGGCAGCCGTTCTTTACGAGCGCTGAACATAAATGGCTTTGCTTTCAGGCAAGAGTAGCTCTTTCTCCAACAAAAGCTCGTGGATTACTGGATGGGTAGCATGATGGACACTTCAATAGAGAAAATTCTATTATGCATGCCCTCTGATTGCAGCCACAAAATCCATTTAGAATTATTGAATTAGTCTGAAAGCTGGATCTGACTCGTCAACATTTTTTAATCAGAGGTAGGACCAGACTGCTGCTTACAATCCACCGTGTCCACGTCTGCACACAGATCCGGAGGAATAACTTCACTCATTGCAAGCAATGTTGTTATGGCATGCTAAAACACAGGACTGTAGCTTTATTAAAATTAAGGGGGAAAAAAAAAAAAAAAAAAAAAAAAAAAAAAAAAAAATCGGACACATACTTTCCTGATGTCATCGAGATTTGTGATTTCTGGAGATAGTCCTCCGTGTACACACAGGAACTGCTGGTTCATAAGTGCAGCCAGGGGAAGGCAGTCGAAGGCGTCCATACATGCGTCATACACCCTCTCTGAATACTTAATTCTACCTGTCATGGGGAGAAACGGGGCAGGGAGAACAGAGGATGCCAAGTCAAACAACGGCGCTCTCATACATCAGGGAAGTTCACTGGCCTCGGACGGAAAGGCTCTCCGCAGTTCCAAAAACTTCCCTTTTGTTGGGTTTCGTTGGGCTTTCCCCCCCCCATCTCGTCCGAGTCCAACAGAAACAGTTTTGACATGTACAAATATAAAGGCTGAATCCTGTAACGGGCCAGAGTGTGCTTTTAAGTGAACATTTGAGGTCAGTGGCTGAACTGCACACATAATAAACAGCTTTTTAGCAAGGATAACTCAATTTGCTCCCTCCCCGTGCAGAGCTTCAGAGGCTAACTCGCTTTATATCAAAAGGTTAAACATTAAGTGCACAAGCGTTACTTACATTCCTGCTTAAATGTGAAATACTCTGTTAAATGTCGACATTCGTGATTCCCACGCAGCAAAAACAGTGTTTTGGGGTAAAGGATCTTCAAGGCCCACAAGTACAGCACACACTGAAACAAAGCAGAACAAAAGAAAGCAGGAAACTGTTAGCTTGTCATATTTCTAAGAGGCTGGAAGCATAAAACCATCGAGTCACATCGTGTCACTTTTACAGAGTGGTACAATAAAAGTAGTTCTGCATTTTGTGCTCATGGCACACGCCAACACATTATTCTTTTATTAATAAAAGAATAATATTTCAGGCCATATACACATATAGGCAAATTCCCAGATTAAATATCTGTATATTGCTTTATTTTAAAATATCTCTCTCTCTATATATATAACTCCAAGCCTCACTCTGACATTTGCTTTCCAAGGCACATTTGAAATTATTACAAAAGCCTATTACCACTACAATATCTGCAGCCTGATTTGATCTACGCTGAGAGAAAGCTATTAATAAACACAGCTTCAGCCGAACACATGGCGTGTGTCACACTTGATTAGGCCCTGGTGAGGACAAAAACAAATATACAGACTCACTTCAATACTGAAATACCCTCTGTCAACGTAGTCCCCCAGGAAAAGGTAGCGCGTGGATGCTGGTGAGCCTCCTACTTCAAACAGCTTCATCAGGTCAAAGAACTGCCCGTGGATGTCTCCGCAAACTGGAAAAAGGTCAGAAAAAAGAAAATATGAACGATAAAAATGTAAACTATGTAAAAAAGAAGAAGTAAAACTAAAGTTCTTAGTGTGAAAAGTTACACACACACAATACAAACACACACAATACAAGTGGTGTTTTGCGGTGCATCGTGTGAGAATGAGTGTTTTGCTGAACACGCTCCTGTGGCTGATCAGCACAAGATGTAGTGGACGATGGAGAGGGCGTGAACGGTTGTTCAGTATTGACTGCAACTTGGATTGCATCCTTTCTGAAACCGCTGTCAGAGAGTCGAGCTCCACACCCACACCATTACCAGCTTTGCAGAGCACTTTGTTGACTCTGTTGGTTGTCCCTCAGCTCTACTAAATGCCAAAATGCCAAGGTAAAGACTACTGAAACATGGCAACTGTTTACAGGCTGATGGGCCAAGAACATTTCAGAGGTGTTGTGGAAAATGAACAGGGAGAAACTACTGCTGACAACATGTCCACAGTGATGAAAATGGTCACATTTAGATTTTTCTCCCTTTCGTTTTTCAAGCAGCCCACTGTTTGGCCAGCAGAAGCCTCAAAAATGACCAAATGAGGATCTTTGGACACATTTCGGAGGCCGAGCTGCTTCCAAATGGTTCAAGAAACCAACATACCACGTCATCGGTTTTATATACACACGCTGTATAAAATTGAGAATAAGGATGAGAGTTTGGAAAAAAATCTTCTCTGTAATTTATTATGTCCAGATAATATGCATAATTATATTCCTCCTAAAGATAACAAAACTCACTTTCATATTGTTAAACTTTGAGTTTGGATTGAGAGTATTACACAATAAAGTGAATCATGGGAATTATGACTTGCCTAATAACTCTGCACATAGCGTTTATCCCATTGCACAAAGTAAGGTAAATAAGAAATAATCCAAACAAGCTTTTCCTAAAAAGAGATTTTTAATCAAAGCCTGCAAAAATTGTTAACAGTGCATCTGCCATCTTCCTTCTAACATGCTGTAATACTTTGGAATCACAAGAACTGAGTGTCCCTTTCCACGCCTTGCTTTTCCATCCCATCCTCTTTCAATCTCTTTATAACCTTCAGGTGTTTCAGCTGGCTTGCGAGACTTAATTTGAACAAATAAACTAGCATTTGACTGAACTTAAACCACCACAAAGCTTCCAGCTGTGTTCATTTCTAAGTTTCCCCTGTTGATGCGACTAAAAACCTGGCTTTGTCACGACAAATATTAAAAGACAATTACAAAGTACGTGGCTTCGGTGCTATCTGGTCACTCTATCACTTACAAAAAAGTTATGAGCTTTTGGATTAACCAGGATTTCTGGATCAGACCACACAAAGACTGGACTCTTTAATTTAGTAATCCTGCAACAATCCATCAAACCCTTCCTGTATCTGCTTTTGAGACCACTTCAAAACCTGTTTCAGATCATCATAATTTTAGGTGGACATGCCAGAGGTTTACAGTTTGGGTTAAGATCAGCGTTTGGACTTTACAATCTTTTTTTTCCTCCTTTTTGTGTACTCTGGATCATGGGCATTGCTGAATCACCCACCTCTCCTGAGCCATTGTCTTCTTTAAGACAGCCAAGCAGGGAAACATACTCAGCCAATGGTATTGCTGGACTGACGCAAGTGGTTGTGTAGTGGAATAAATAACTGCCCAAAATAACCTCCGGGGGGCGTTACCAAGATACAGAGTAGCAAGACTTCCTAGAAGGAGCGTGATTTTATACGTAAAGGTCAAAGGGGAACTTCATTTGACATCTTAATGTTCTGCTAAAACTATTCAGTCCATTAATCAACAACACAACATGGGAACAGAGGGGGAGATGGGACGCATTTCAACATTTGTCAGACACTGAAATGGTGACGTAAATCTTTGGTGCTCACATACTCATCTTTACTACATATATTAGGGAGTGCACTTATTCTTCAAATCATAGATCTGGTTAATACTTTACCCACACTTAGTCATCCTACCTCTTAAAATAATGAACCTATGAAAGAAATGAGGACAAAAAACAAACAGATGTCACAATAACATTTACTGGATCATCAACAAAAACAAACCTCATTCTGGTGCATTTCCAGTTTATGCTTTAAAGCATGATTTAACCAACACAGCCCCACATGGCTTTTTAGCACAGGCAATGTGACGACATGATTGTCAGCAGCATATAGTTACATTCTTTATACATATGGTGTCCACACAAATGATAAGAGGCACTATCTCAAAAGTTGTTGTGAAATGGAACAGCTCAAGTGTGATATGAAACTCCATATTTTGGTCTCAGTTTCAGGACCATAACACTCATGATAAGTCTGGGCAGGAAAGCTTGTAAAACGCAACCTGACTGGTTGATAGAGGCATAGTTTTCGAGTACTGTGGATTCATTCTCGAGAAACTTCTTTAGAAACCTTGTAAACCACACAACCCAAAGGATCACTCGCCAACAATTCAGCGCCAGATGCCACAGGGCGCCAGCAGAGGTAGCTTGTAGCTTTGATGAACATCATACCACATTTTATTAGTAATCAATGACTTTATCTCGTAACTTTAAACTATAATCATATAGATTTGTTATTTTACAACAAGCACAGCAGGTATGAGATAAACCGACCGTCAGGTTTGGCTTCTTGGATGACATCTGTGTCAGGAATGAGCCAGCACACCAATTCAGTCTGAATTAGTTTCTTATCACTGTGATCCAATACTCTTTTCACTCCCCGAGGATACAGGATGAACAGAAGCAACAGGAGATTAGCTGCTTAGACAACATTGAGGGATGTCAGATAATGTGATTGAAAAGCCTCTGCTCAATTTTGTAGATACCATAAAGATCGATTCAAGAGTTGGTTAACTTTTGGATCATTTCTGCACAGAAACAAAAATGTGATTAAAACACATTTAAAATGTGAAGCTCCATTATGCCAAGTGGCAAAAACTGCAGTTCTCCTAGCGGCCACTTGAGGCAGAGTACTTGTTTCTTTCTATGTGAAACGACTTAGGAAACAGTTTGGTCAGAAAGTGAGGTCGATGCAAAAATATGCTTTCCCACAGACTTCTAGAGGATTAGATGTCTTTTTGCAATCACAGTACTCGGTCTTTACACAGACTGCTGGTTTAAGGCAATTCAACATTGGCTTAATTGTTCCAATCTGGGAGCTACGCCAGTGTTTTATACAGTCTATGGTTGAAAGGCGATTTAATCTTTGCAGACTCCCATGTTAAAATGACCAACAAAAATAAACAAGTTTACAGCCTGATACAAGAAACAGTCAGTCTCCTCAGCTCGTTTCAAGGGGTTGAAATCTTCTTTTTAAACGGTGTTTAGCGTGACGTCACACCTATTAAATAGTTCCATATATATTGGTGGAGATGTTCGTGGACAAATGTGTTATTAGGGCCTCAGATTTCAACAAATACAGTCAGATAAGTTTTTTAATTAAATTCACAGCTAGTGTTCAAAACAATAATTAATAAGTTTTTCCTCTTTTTTTTTTTTTTAATAAACTTAAAGCCTTTCCAGTTCAGTGAACATATTACAAAAGTTTATTCACCTGCAAAATGCAACACACAAATAACACCAAAGATACCAATTACCAGTATCCACTGAACACCATCACAGTAACTGTGATGATAAGCATGGCATTCGTAGCCAGCGCACCTCAATTCATCTATTCTTCAAGTAATCGGCTAATTGAGTAATTAACCACAGGGTGAATAGATTTAAATCTAATTTGAAAAGGACACAGACTTTCTTTTTGCGAGGCCGTTGCTTTATGAACTGTATCTAGGAGCAAGAAACACAATAAGAGCCAGTGAAAAACTCTTTCACAGAGATACCCAATTAGTGGAAGCTGGAGGACAGCGTTGGAGAGCAATTATCTCAGGTTACGAGCCTCGTGAGACAGCTCTGAGAATCAGCTCTGCGTGACTGTATCGTAAACCTCTACTTTACCATTTGTCTTTTATTAAACCCACACAGTAACTGTTTAAATCCACAGCGGGGACCAACTTAAAAGGAGCCTTGTAGTTGTAGTCCCATTTCTAAGGACGTCCTCACTCTCTCTTGCAATCAAGCTAAGTATACTTCAAAGGAGCGCTGGTCTGTTTTCAATTGTTGTAAAGTTCCTGTGAAAGTGATTTATTGAAACAAAAACACTCAAAAGGAGCTTTATTAAATATTAGTTGCACAAAACTTATTTATTGACACCAATTTTTTTAAATTGTATGTACTCAGAGAAAAATACTTCATTGCAGTCTGTTGGTGCTTTAATGCCACCAAGTTCCCACCTGATCCCAACTTTTCAGAAATTCCAAACTTTGGGATACATAAATTATATTTTGTCTATCAGATATGATAGATGATCATGATGCAGCACTTCTAATCACACCATCATCGTTAGAAAGGTTTAATTTTTTTCCTCACCAACAGAGAATGTATTGATTCATCCTGACAACGATGTATCATTGTTAAATCATTGTTAAAAGTTTATTGATTTGACTAAAATTACAATCCAAATTGTTTTCTTTGATGTTTTAAAATGCCCACATGTTGATTCCTTAGTTGTTTTCATTAGAGCTACACATATTTGTCTTATGCCCCAAAATAAGATAATTAAATGAAACTCATAATTCTCATTTCCATCGCCTCACTTTTATTCTTAGGCTCTACTAGAGTAGCTTTGCATGAACAACATTCTTGTTGGTGCAGCCCCTCAGCTCACCAAATTTCTTTTGACTGCCTTCTCAATTGTAAACAGAAGCTTTACAAACTGCAGTTGGGATATCTGATTATGGATGGTCATATCAGGCCGGCCTGCCCTGAGCCTGGTTCTGCTGGAGGTTTCTTCCTGTTAAAAGGGAGTTTTTCCTTCCCACTGTTGCCAAAGTGCTTGCTCATAGGGGGTCATATGATTGTTGGGTTTTTCTCTGTATGTGTTATTGTAGGATCGACCTTACAATAGAAAGCATCTTAAGGTGACTGTTGTTGTGATTTGACACTGTATTAAAAATTAAACTGAATATCAGGTTTGTGTATATGCAAAGCCAAGTCACAAGCATGAACTCATTATGTAAAATTGAAAGAAAAAAAAATGACGGAAAATAAAAAATGTTGACCTTTTAAAACCTACATGACTACTGAATTCTTCGACAGTTTTATGCAGACTTAACTCTTGACTTGAAATATTCAAACTGCAGCATATGCATTAGGTGTTAATGGAATTTTTACACAACAAGAAATTAATATATTTCGAAAAAGGTCAACACAACTCTGAAATCCTAGTGATTCATAGCTTCATAGGCTGGTTATCACTATAGAAACACCCCCAAGACAGTAAATCCTCCAAACAATGGCAGTCAATATCTCTCAAGAAAATAAAAAGGCTAACCTAAGCTGCTCCTGACCTGATAGAGGACCTCTACGAGCATCACCAGAGGCAGCAATCCAATGCAGCTATTGTATAAAACCACACAGGCTGATGGCACAACATAAGTAACCATCTCATCAGTAGACTAAACGTTCTAATATTCACAATAAACTGTGCTCCTGAGAATACGATATTGCCTGAATGGATGACCACCACGAGTGTAATTACTATCAAAATTAAGCGTTCCCAGTTTTCACAGGAAAATTAATATACAATATGTTTTTAGAAGTCCATTTAGGGAGCCAGAGACAGCGATTTCACCTGAAGCTAATGGAAAACACACCGTGTGTGGGAGGACTCCAGCTGACCTTTTGGAAAGCTATCGCTTGCTGCTGAAGAAAACAGCGGGGCGATGCGGTGATGTTAAGAGTTCAATCGGTGGCCAAAAAGACCCGATGTGATGGTCACTGTGAACTGCGGCTGTCTCATGTGTGCAACCCCGGACGCCACTGGTCAGAGCAAATCAAACGGTAACACTACAGCAGCTCACTCCTCCAGCTCAGTGCTCTGCTTTATCGCAGCAAACACACAATCCACCCATCACTCTGTTCCAGTACACCTACAGACGTGCTTTGCCTCCCTCCCTCTTGTCATACAACACACAAAAAAGAGGTGAGAAACACAGCCCACATAAGAAGAGCAGGTGGGAGTACATTATCTGGAGTGAGAAACAATTCGTTCTGGCCATCTACTGCTTGTGTGCTAAAGTGATCTCCCTGAGTAGCAGCATATCAGCGGGCAGCAGTTATTGAGTGGGTGGCGGGCATTACACAACCTGGCTTCAGAACCTACACAAGCCACTCCAAAGGGCGCGCTCATTGAGCGAGTGAAATCCACTGTGATACAGACTGTGTCAGATCGTGTTTTGATTGAGATTGGATGATAACAATACCCCCGGTTTTAGCCCGCATTTATGAAAAACGCAATCTGTTCTAAACATCAATTTGAATGCAATATTGTGAAAGCTGCCATTAAAGTAAAGCAGCAAAACTAAATATTGAACATATTATATATATTTCAGTCAGATTTAGATTCATTTTGTCTGGATATAATACAAATAGTTCCCAACTATTAAAAAACATAACCCTTCACATCCATATCCATGGAGATTTGCTAATAATGGATTTTTTCTTGACAGTATTGACAAATATTATCAATGATGACCTCAGAAATCAAAGAAAGAAAAAAACCAAACCCTGAAAATGTCAATATTAATTTACTTCACATAGGGGGAAAAACAAAACACCTTTCCATGATCGGATTAGCCCCGACCAAAAGATCAGACAAAACTGTGGCTCCAAAACAGTCATCCCCACTGGATGACAGAGCAGGCTTTGGGGTGACCTTTGTAATGGTCTCACCACGATGGAAATAAATGTCCTAATCAAAACACATTCAAAAATAAATTACAGCTGACCCGTGTCAGAAGGACCCTTGTTTATACAATGTTTCTTCAAGCGGCTATCAGGATTGAGCTGAGGAGGACATCGAGGAATTCCAGCCTATGATTGAGTAGATCTTACAATGAAATGCACAGCATGGTTTCCCACACATATATTCTACATGGGCAGGTGATGTATACCACTGGCTTTGTAATTTACGTCTTTAGTGGATGAATTAGTGGAGGTTCAGTCACTGCTAATTAACTAGTTCTTTTCTTTACTGCGTTTCCTACTGGCGGGCTGTTTAAGCTGCTACTGAAGCAGTCCTTAATGTCATTAAGCTGTCTCAGGTCTCCCAGGATCAGACTGATGCCAACTGCACTATCCTAAACTGGAGTCGGCCAGAGTAATCCCTGTTTTATGCCGAGATCCAAAGCTGCACAGCAAAGCAGGGACTATTGTGACCAGCTGCAGTTCAAGCATTCACTGGATGAGGAACTTCTGCTTTCCTCCTCCATTTAGAGGGTGGAATCTTACCAAAGCCCAGTATATGTATATCAGTACATATTGAAACCTCAGCCATACTTCTTTAACTCTGTCTCCAGACCACTGAACCTAAGCTGCCCCTCTGTTGCTCATTTGCAATAAACATATGAGCAGCTTCATCTCTGCTCGGCCTCCCGTCTTTTTGTCAGTGCCACAATCTCCTAACCATACATCATAGCAGGTCTCACTACCCCGACACTCATCTCCACCCGCTCCACCCCTTGTACTCTCTTCACCTCTCTCGTGCACTGTTCGTTACTTTGGATAGCTGACACATATTTAAACTCCTCCAACTTCACCTTCCCACCTGTCTTCCTGTCATTCACACACATGTATTCTGTCTTGCCTACACTGACTACACAATAAATTCTCTTTTCAATTTAAAAGCATTGGAGTGCACCCAATACCTACTACTGCCATAAATACTATGCAGCTCTCTGGGAAACACTGCACTGCATGGCTTGCAGTAAACTTGTAGGATTGCTAATCTACAAAGAAAATATCTTCTAATTGTTTTTCGTGTTTACATTGGCTGTCACATTTTACAAAATAAAGCAGGGCCCATACGTACAAATACCATACATGCTATCCACCTTGCTCTAATGTCCATACAAGTGCATTTCTCATTATAAGACTGTTGCATAAGAACCTATTGGAAATATTCAACAACCTTGTAATGCTGCACAGAGCAAACACTTCACATTATGCGCATAAAACTGCCACTCTCACCAGGGTCTAGGAGGAGGCTTTTTAAGCTCTATACAGGAAATTCCACAACCAAGGTCTTAATATTTCCTGACCAACTATGCTTTGCAGATTTCTCGAATTTATTTCTAATCTTATCAAACACGAACAGCTAAAGGAAGATGCAGGGAAACTTAGAACATTTTATACTCAGCTATGTAGTGTTACATCAACACACAACAAAAAGAATTAAAAGATCATTTGTTCAAGGAAACCATGACAGAGCCCCTGCGCAAAGTGGAGCTCACACACTGCAAATGTGTATGAATAGTTTAAAAGCTGGCTGTTGCCTGGTGATGTGGCTGTAGGAGCTCTATTGATGGGTGACTTGTGTGAAGGCCATGAGAGCAGCTTGTACTCAGTACACTAAGCCAGCACCGTTCATCACACACACACACCCCTCCCTTTCATGAAATACCCCACCTGCCATCTGGCCCAACAAGGAAGTAACTATGAGAGAGAGAGGTAGCTGACATGTCGTGGTGCTTTGCATCCATGATAAATATTTACATACTAATTCACTGACCATGTGTCATGTTGGAATTGGGAGGCCTGCTAACGCGGAGAGAGGCAGAGAGAAACAGCTCCTGACCGTGACACAGACAGTCAAAACATGGCAGGCAGAGAGGGAATGGGAGCAAAAACAAAGAAATGCTTATAGCAAACAGGAGTGCGCACGGAGAGGGAAACACAGCAGGCGCATGAGTACGCGCAACAGAGAAATCCTTGTCCAAGCCTACTGAGTGGGAGAGGGGTTGAGGCAGGGGTGTTGAGTGGGAGGGAAAGAACCGGTTCATCGCTGCACTCGTGTACACAAGTGCACCGAACGCGCACCACTCCTCGGGATCTGTGGCTTGCACACGGAGGAGAAGCTGTCCACTGTTTCCATGTAACACAACAAAGAGAGGAGGCTTTCCTGGCAAATCCCTTATTTGAAGTGCTGTAAAATCTGAAACCAAAACATGTTAACTTGCACCAGATTTTAAAAAGGCGACTTGACCGGGGAAGGTCACCACTGGAGCATGTTTACACACAGGAATCCACCCTGCGATCAGATTAAGCCAGAAAATCGAATAAGGTTTATCCATGCTAGTTATCCAATTTGTCCCAGCACCACATTTTGTGTTTTTTGTTTTTAAACACCTAGAGCGTCAGATTTAAAATGGGTTAGGGTTAACCCCTAACCCTCTAACCCCTATTTAGACGCCCAGAGAATGAACTTGTGTTTAATTTTCACAAACAGCTGAATATGCACTTAGTTAGTTTTAGCTCAAACTGGAGGAATCTAGCTGTGTTCAACAACACATCTGTTAACCTTACAGCTCTCAGGTGCCTGCAAACACAAAGACAGACGTGGAAAACATGCAGTCTGTTTGCATCTTTTTGTTTACCTCAACTCTCTCGAACAGCAAGGGTTATCATAACGGTCTACATCCATTAAGACAAAACAATGAACAGCTTTTAAAAAAAAAGGGGGTATTTGCATTTATGAATTTAAGTAAGTGCCATGCCTGCTAAATATGAACACAGGCCTCTCTGGATGATATTGTGGGAATGATCTCACATTAGGAAATGTTTGGTTGCCATAGATCCTATGAGTGTGTCTCTGCCTCTGATTACGACAACATCAAAGAAGCCTCATCAGAAAGTCTAATGGAGGAACAGGGCATTTGTGCATATGCATCAGCGAACCTCCCGCAGCAGCGTGTGACGGGGGTGAATGAGCTAAGCTTCAGTTACTAGCAGCTTTGAATGTAAAAGCTGTTAGCTAAACCAAGCAAATGAAATGAAAATGACATTTTTTCAAAACTACAATGACTAATAAGCGATTTTAAAACAACAACGATCGATGTGTCATACTACCTCTCTCCAAAGTTAGCAGATGTTTTCAATAACGTCCCTCTGCATTGCTTTGAGACTCAGCCTAGTAACTGAATGCAACACTGCTCGTTAGCTTTGCCAAATTGGATGAACTGAAGCAGTGTTTCTTAAAAATACACTGCTCTAGTTATCGGCATGGCCCGCGTGTGGCTTGGTAAAACAGTGACTCAGTTAATTAGGAAAATTAAGTTTTATACTGCTGTAAACATTCAGCTCTCTCTTCCATTGTGTCGGTTTGATTTTAAAATCTTGTATCTGTATATTGTTTATACCTGCAAATAAATAAAACAAACAGTTATTGTAGGTTACTGTGAGCTGCCGTTTGTTTGGGAAGGTGGAATACTTGGAATACACAGTGCGAAACATGCTGGGAAGTGTCTGTAAGTGAATCATCATCTGTTGTTTGTTAAGGTAAATGATGATGAATGAGTCTGTTTCTTCTTATAGTTGTGGGCCGGTTCTAAGGTTTGCATTTTAGATATATGGAGCCTAAAAAAGACAAGAGAAAAAGTAAAAAGAAAAATGAATGTAGGTCATGATATGCAGGATTTTGTGGAATAAAGAGTATATGAGTGGTGTCCACCCAAGTGTTCCCTCTTGGAAAGGCTGTAGTTTGTGAGTCTAGACAAGCAGTTGCGTTTCGTCATTTCTGATCATCAATTAATCAATGATTCCCTTTTAAATTTCTATAAGTGCACAGTGACATCTTTGCATTAGACTATGAATATAAATCCTGAAAGTTTTGCAGACAAAAATAAATAGCTCAACAAATCTTCCATTATTGTCTAAAAATTATAACCCAAAAGACAAACTGGTGAGCCTTCTTCAGTAAATCTGCTGTTTCAAAAGATGTTGAAATGTGTTGCACACAACATAGCACACACCCATTTCAGTGCTGGCACAACCTACCTTGCCCACAGGTTAACTTTCACATGCACAATGTCGTTTTGCATTATTTACGTGACAGTCATGTCTTACTTTTCACTGTGCTTGGTTACAACTTCCTGTCACTTTTGCAGCAGTAGAGAACAAATGAGTGACATACACCCTGGTGTCCAGTTTGGTAAAGTCGTAGGGCTGCAGCACTGGCTAGTTGCGGGTGACTGCATACAATCTTAGATGCATCAGCTGACTACTGAATAATTACTCTGACTACTATTTCTGGAGTGAAACAAAATTATTCACTTTTTATTGGTCGATTACTGGTTTGCAGTAACACATGCAGTATTTGAACCCTGACCTGTCACAGGAGCCTCAATGTCCAGCAGGTTCTTCTCTGAACGCAAGATTGCGGCGCCCTCTCCTATGAGCCTGAGCGCCACCGCCTCATCCACACGGCCCTCCTTGGTTAGGTGAGCTTTCAGCACGTCCACTTTGGGCTTCCCATCGCTGTCAAACACCTCTTTAGCTGTCAGTCGGTGACTGGGGGGGAAGGGGACAGCTGCAAGGGTTTAAAAAAAAAAGTAGAAGAAGAAAATCATTAGAACTGATGTACTTTCATACCACGTTTACAGTGCTTTAATACACTTTTCATTGACAAAAGGCTTACAGCAATACACAGTTATTTCCACATCACTGAGAAAACTGCATTTAAGCTGTTTGATTAGAAGGTACTTTGTACCAGGGGATCGACTCCCTGCAGGAGAGGGAGTTTGCGCTCACTCCCATGCTTCCAGCCCACCCTCTGAGACAATTTACCTGATTGCTGCTATGATCTGTGAGTCATTCAATTTTCAATATTTATTACAGACACACACATTTTCTAGTTTACTTGGCAATATTCACGAGAAAAGAGACTGTATATTAAAAACGAGGCAGAGAACCAACACATCTTTATTTTATTAACATTAAAAGCTTGTGCTGCGAGGACAGAAACACCAGTGTATGCGGATGTGTGACGTGTAACCAACTCCATACTTCAGTGTGCTCTCTTTTATTGTGTTCGATTGAAACAACAGAGATATCATCTTCAGCCTGACAAGCATTTACTTATTTCTCAGCAACAGTTATTTATTTATTTTTAAAGAGTAAAATTGGGTTTATTCCTCAGAGTCTTGCAGCCACTGTGGAAATCAGACAATATCCAAATCCTCAACAAATCTCTGTAACTGTCAATTTCCATAATTAGTGGCTTATGAGGGATAGCTTTTCAGAGTAATTCAATGTTCCCCAGTAATTTGGAATCCTACTGATGCACTCGCAAGCTGCAATGCTATTTGCATGCATTTTAAATCAAAACAGGGATTTGCAGTCTAGGTCTAGTCTTCTTTTATTAAAAACGCTCTTCAAACTGGACTTCATATTATTGCGATGTTAGTAGCCTAATGCTTTTATTAAATGAAAGCTAAACATATTACTTACAATAAATGTACAAAATTACAGTTTTTTTCCTCCCCGCTTTTTTCCTTTTGCTCAATCGAACTGCTTCTAAGAGTTTAAAACATACATCATGCTCTTAGTCAGACTTCACATACAGCTTACAGGTGACTAATCCACAAAACCAGAAGAAAATACTGCTGAGCTAGTGTCTGTGTTTGTTGTATACATGTGTGGTGTGTACGTGTATTCCAGCATCCATCCTTCCTGAAGGTGACATCAGCGGTAATCAGGCCAGCACTTTATCTGTGTCACAGTGAGCTTTAGCAACAGATGACATTTGGGATCTCAGCTCCAGTTTCTAATGGGTCTATGTGGAAATTACAAATTTACTGGACTTGCACAGTTGCATCCTGGGTATTTTCAGCAATGCTATGTGTGTAAAAATGTAAAATCAGCAGGGTGAAAGAGACAGGATGTACAATTTCTGATAACTCACAACGCCACTTTAAAAATAGTAGTAAATTCAGAGGGGCACAACCCTGTGAGAGGGCGAATGTAAGAGTATTGTTTCTAATTGAAAAGATTCAGAGAAGGTTTAAATGTTTAGATATGGTTTGGTCTTGTCGCATCCACATATACATGTTAAAACTACACATGCATTTAACTCTTTCGTCTCATAACATCTGACGATCTCTCCTGGACCCCTAATTGACAACTTTTGACACCTGGGTATAGATCAATAAAGACATGGTTTGACGACCATTGGAATAGTTTCTGGGGTTTTCTGAGAGTAGCTGCAAGGAACGAGACAATCCTCACCAGCTACTGATGCAAATCCAGTCATTTCGGTCTATAAGCTAGCCTGAAACAGGAGGAGGCTCAGCTCAGAGCTTCAAGGTTTACTACTAGTAAGCTTTAACTCTTAACTAGTAAACAGCCAAACTGTTTTGGGGTATGATTAATCAGAATTTTAAATTGTTTTCAAAAATCATGGACAGTTCATCGTCACAATTCAAGAGCCAGCATTTGTGACGGCATGAGGGCATATTCGTTCACAAAGCATGGATATCTTGCACATCTGTGATGGCATCATCGACGTTTAACAATAAATACAGGTTTTCAGCAACATATGCAGACAAAGGAAGGTCTTCCCTATTTCAGCAAGACAACACCAAAGCACATCCAGCATGTTTAATGCCAGCATGGCTCCATCTAAACTGGCATGTTTGCAGTACAGACCTGCCAGCATTGGAAAGTATGATGGCAGGAAAATACCGCAAAGGAGGTCGGACCTATTGCAGATTAAATCCGACACGAAGGATTGGGAAACGTTTTGTTTATTTTGAGTTAACACTTAAGAGGGCTGCTATAGGATGAGGTCATGCACCGCGGCCGTAAACACGTCCACGTCCTTCCTTATAAAAAAGGATCCTGCAATGATGGGACAACATTCGATGTGCTGTCTTTGTACTCATTTCAATGCGTTCCATTTTTATTCACTTTTTTAAAGGCGTCCCAACTTGCTTTTAGAAACACGAGCTATAAAAGCCCCCCAAAAAAGAGAAGCTGAAAGCTGTTTCTGATATCTGAAAGTTATAATTATGATGCTGGCAAGCTACACGGAAATAAGCTTTGTTCTACCTACCTGGCAATTATTTTCCCCATAAATGCTATTTTGAGAATCTGCGTGACATAACACAAGTTTTCCAACATCAAACATTTTAATGCAACTCATTCAGTTTCCTTTGTAAATTCAAACACGTAAAACCAAAATGTCTGAAGGAGGTGGATACCACAAAGTCACATTAAGCCAAATAAATAGTTACGATGCTTGAAATAAATCTTGAATAATACAATACGATGTCTTTGCTCAGGTGTCAGGGGCATTTAGAGATTCCCCCATCTGAGAGTGATTTACCAGAGCCCCAGGTGTGAGCACCTGCTACGCAACTCTAGCCTTACTGCTTTTTGACTCCATGGTGCAGAAAGCACAGCCCCTTGAGTTGTTGAACAAATTGAGTGTTTACATTCATGTGAAGTGTTCTGAACTTGATAGAGGGCATTTTTCAACTGAGCAGCAAGCTTTTAAAAATGACAGCTAGGCCACGAATCTGCGACATGATTAGCTCTCAGATAATGATTGAGAAGCAGCACGAAAAAGAGTTTTTTTATTTGAAAAGTGCTACAAAATTTAAACATCACACCCCGAAATTCTTTCGGATGTCAAATTTCATACACAGGTACACGTTTTCAACTTAGATTTCAGGTAAATACAGAAAAACCTTTTACTTATAGCTGCCAATGTGACAACTTCTTATGCAAACTCTGTAAATTAAAGCCAGAAAAAGACAAAAGAATGACCAAAGCTGGCTTTCATGTTGGAGGGATACTTTTGGGGAATGAACCGCAGACTATAAGGATTAGGTGCTTTAATTGGCTAAACGTAATCCAACTGTCAAATGGGAGTAGAAAGTAAGGTGCTTAAATTATTTTCCTAATCCCACGCTGTTAGCCAATTAGGCAATGCAGGTAAACTCCACAGGCTGTTTGCCACAACTGCGCTGCTGTTGAATTTGAACTGCATAAGAGGAAACAGAGCCATTTTTCTTTTTTCATTTGTCCAGGAAAAAAGAAAAACACTCTGATTATGAGGAATGACAGTTAGCGGCAGGACAAAGCCATAAATCATTCATGCGCAGAGTGACGTACGAAATCTGTGTAACAACATACCTGACGGTAAACATATTGAGCTTATGAGGAAACTACATGGGAAAACCCTGTACCTACCAGCTGCAATAGTTATTTGGTTCCTGTAGATAATAATTAATAGTAAGCCTGTCAGTGAAAGAAGTAGAACCCCCGACCCCCACCCCAAAATAACCAGTAACTGATGCAGTAACAATGGCAACCGGTGAGTTGATTTACAGACATTTTTGAGACTGATAGTCCTCAAACAGTGTAGCCACTGTGAATGTCGTGAGTGATCCCACTTCCCGCCGAAGTGACAGAACATGACGCACTCTAAAATCCAAACACCAAAGACATTATTCTGGAATAAAAATACGCTGTGTGAAAGCTGCAGGTGCTGGCATGCTAGCAGCCTCTTAACACATCACCCTTCCATTTCCTACAGTCGTGACAATGGAAACACTGTGAACTTTCCCCTTGTGGAATTTCTAACAGCTCCCTTATTAACAAGAGTAACACCCACATCTGCCAAAACACTACATGGCACGTTGCAATGATCAGTTCCACACTCTTAAGAAGAATGTGTTACTCCCATTTCTTTAGGACATGATTTTCAGACACTGTTCATCTGATGCACATTTTTCATCTTAAAAACGGCCCAGCACTTCTTCTTTTGCCCTCCACTTGTCCAGTATCCTCAAGTTTTTTCAAAAACATGAAATGAGACATCCCAGGTTTTTGGGATTCCCAACATTTTACGGCAACCAAATTGTTATCTGTGACATTTTTCGTAGATTCAGCTAAAGAAACTGGAACAAACGATACGATTTGAAATCCCACTTGTGTGTGAAGTAAAACAGTTTTATTTTACTATTTCCAAATCTTTATATATCCAGTAGCGGTGTGCATTTTTTAGTATGAGCACACTTTTTGCCAAATGCAACGGTCTGATTGGTCAGATCTATTTATTTGGAAATATCGAGCTGATTTAAAAATTAATTTGAAAAAAATTGTAAAATAAAAACAATTACATTATGAACAGGTGACAAAAAATATTTGTAACGCATCCGGTGTGTAAAAGCATTAAGTCTGGCTCCTTGGAACCTAAACACAGAAATGAGGAGGGTCTCGAGGCTTTTGCACAGCAACGTATTAAAAAAAAAAAATTAAATTGTCTAAAAAATAAATAAATAAAAAACAACTCCATAAAGAAATACATTAAAAAAAAATCTAACATTTATTGTTCTTTCATGAAAAAGAAACAAGAATAAATAATGGTGTCAGATATTGCATTATATAATCATTATTTGAAGTAATTGGCTATTCCAAGTCTAAAAGAACCACACGGCAAAAATCTCTCTGATCCTTTTCCTCCCAAACCCAGCCTTCATCAGCGGTATCGGGGCTTTCCCCAGACAGCAGCTGTTGATTGTTGCAAATAATCTTGTGCATCTATTCTTCTTTTCTTACAATGCTTTATAGCCGTGAGAGCATAAACTGACCTGCGGCGATGTGCCTGAAACCCAAGTATGAGTCAGAAATGGTCTCCATTAGCCGTTCACTTTTGCCTTCATTAATTTTAACATTTCTCTGTTCTCTTCTGTTATGTAACAGGGAAATTGCACTGCAGCCTCAAATCTGGCATGAGAAAGAAAGGATGAGAGAGCGAGAGAGAGTCAGGTTTTATTTTTAATTTAAAAAATATAAAACACAAAAAGAAATCTGGAGTCCAACTTCACTTTCCATGGTAATTTGTCTCAGATTAGTATTATAGTTTCCAAGCTAGCCGTTCATCAGGCATTTCATTGTAAGCCTAATAGACCTCTAAATG
This sequence comes from Maylandia zebra, assembly GCF_041146795.1. Lineage (NCBI taxonomy): Eukaryota > Metazoa > Chordata > Actinopteri > Cichliformes > Cichlidae > Maylandia > Maylandia zebra. The sequence goes on along the minus strand of NC_135169.1, from coordinate 42,741,300 downwards.
ACTGAAGTGTGTATAAAATAAATTTAAAACTACAGTCAGGTTCACACAAACTGTATGATTTCATGTACCTCGGGTTTTAAAGTCATCCAGCTTTAGATCGTCGACCCCCGCAGCCACCTTCGTGCATGCAGCAATCATGATATAACTACACACCGCATAGCAGACATGCAGGTGTGAATTTTGAGAAAATCGGCACCACGGGGTGCAGTGCAGCATAAACTGCTGAGAAGCAGTGTGGGAAGATAGGCAGCTGGAAATTGTGAGGTTGGTGTAGTTCACCGCTAAGGCAGTCTTTTGGAGGAATGAGACAGCGGGAGGTGCGCAGTCATACGCTGTTGGACAGATCAGCTTAATTGGAGAAAGAGAGACAGACTGTTGCAGAGCTCACCAACCCCTGACTCCGTTTAATGAAGGACATGGAGTGCGACCGTTAGTCTGGACTGATCCGGCAGCTCAGGTCGCTACAATTGGTGCGCATCAATTTCCTTTTGGCCCCGGCAGCTTTGTGAAAGGTGTGTGCTAAACCTGCAAACAGACGTAACGACGATCACGTTCGGTCTTCTTTCAGAGCGATTTCTGCAAATCAGAAAACTGCTGAGGCTGCTCACACAATGCAGTCATTTGATATCCAACTTGTGCCACTTAGAGACACCAACTGAACGATAAAAAAAACATAAACTAAAGTCATTTTCAAACACAAACTGAACAATTTCAAACAATTTTCTTTCTCACATGTATTCACATGCTACTGGGAGTACTTTGTGTGTGTTAGGTGAGGGGAGGACAGAGCAAGCAGGAGGCAGCACACACGATGCTCTGAGGAAAAGGCCACTTTCACTCAGTGCACATGAGAAAATGGCTTAAGTTTAGCTGATGCAGAAAATCATGCAGCATAAGCCATTACCTACTACCTCTGTTGGACAAAAAAAATATAAAGCTGGCACAGTCTGAGCTGGACTGGGATGGAGGCCAACGATCAGCCATTTATAAAAGCAAAAAAATCCATTAAAACCATAAAGACGCAGCAGACTGGTGGTAAAGAATCCCAGCAACCTGTGAGAAATTCTTCCAATTCCACGTCCACAACCACTTTGGCATAGCACAGCATCTTACCAGCCGATGCTAAACTGAACCCCACAGAAACAGCTGACATGGCACGATGCAGCAACGGCCCTCCCCGAGTGTGGGCGAGACTTGGGTTGTCATTTCCCACATCAAACCATCCGGGCCCCTTCCACCAGACAAGCCACAGCACCGGCATTTTCCCCTCCCTTAAGACTCAGTGGAAATCTCAGCATGACAAAAGAGAGCCAAGTCAGAACAAAGATTCAGGAAACTGTTTGTGAGTGCAACAGAAGGTCAGTTCATACAAAGTATAGAATAACAGAGTTCATTTGACTGCACAGCCAGACGTTATTATGCAAAAGGCGGTGCGGTGTCGGATCTAAAGCGCGATACCGATCTATAACTTTGCTTCCTTACCCGCACAAAGCAGCACTGACTACTTGCCAGATCCATTTGCCTTTTTGAATGACGGTACAGTGCTCTTTATCCTGAGGCAAGGTAAATAGCTGCCAGCGCGAGCAAGATCTCTGTGTAATGCATCAAGTGGAAACTCACTATCTGATCAAATGGTACATAAATACCAGCACCAGGTAAGACACAAAACCAAAGTGGAGTGCAGCAGTATGTTTAAAAAAGAAAAACAAAACAGAAATGCATCCAGCTGCACAACGTGAGATCACGCTTTGAATGCTACACTGCAGTTGCAATATCTGCATTTGAGATTAACCTGCTATCGACAGTGCAGATTTTTTGGTTTGTTACTATCCCCCAGTTGGAAGCCTGTTAGTGATGAAGGATCCACTGCGCGTCTTGTATGCATAGAGGACGACTGCCAAGTGTTGAAGGGGCACAGAGTGTGCAACTCACTCTCCACTGATAGTCAGGGTTTGTTAATTAAATTACGTAACAACACTGAATTAGAGTGGGGTAGGAGTCCAGGATGAACAGAATGCATGAGCTTCTGTAGGCGGTAGGAAACAAAGGACATACTGTACAGCAGAAAACACCTCAACTTCACGTCATTTAGAAGCTGTTTTATTACTCCGTTATTACACAGTTCGGCCCATTCGGAAGCTGGTTAACAGACATGCATACTGCACAAAGATTGAGACCCTGATTTACTAACAACAAAGAACTGCAGCACTTTAAGCACACCACAAATTACTTGCGCAAGGTGAGAAATGATCTACAATAACCCATCTTTCGCACACAGGTTGCAGTGTGATGTCTGCAAGTCACAGATGAGACTGCTGTATTTAACAGCTCCGTGTCTCTGTAACCCACCTGTAAAGCCTAAGACACAGTAAATCAATAATTCATAAGTCTGCGCTCCTAAGATTCGATATCTTTTATTAAGCTAACACAACATAGATTTTAGCTGCAGAATGACCCAAATGTCAGTCCACAGTAATAATGGAGTATATATTTTTTTATTACAAAAAGGATTTCAAAAAGAATATTAAATCGGCTACTGGCAAGAAATATAAGGACATAATGACACTTGGCTGATCTAGGTAGCCTTTTAAAAATTCCTTAATGGAATCTGCTGCTATGTGGGTGATGAGAAGTTTCTAGACTGCAATTCTTCTTTTCTTACCAAAACATGGTCGTTTATCAGCTGCTTATGCTGAAAACTGCAAAAACTAAATCCAGAAGCCGGATATTTATACGCCGGTCGACTTTATCTACTACCACTATATTATAAATCTTAATATGATGCTATATAAAGATCATGTAATGTTAGAACTCTGTTCAGTGAGGACTTTAGAAGGCCCGTGGGCTTCAGGGTTAACGGTGGTGGAAAGTGGTGTGAACCTCTTTGCTACGTATGGCTATGAACCCAGGCGAAACACAACATTTAGCACAGCATAGCTTTGAAGTTCAATGATACAAGTCTGCTGATTATATCTGTGTGTCATTATGGAGGTGTAGGCGTTACTTTTGGTTGGCTGAGGCAGGAAGGAGAGCAGGGCCAATAGCGCTCACTTTCCCAGAGAGGGAGAGTACGAGAAAGAGAAGCTGCATCAGATAAAATACTATACAGACCCATGCAACAACAAGAGGTGGGTGGGGCAAGCAGAGCAGTCAACAAAAACTCAGGGGGCTGGCATCTCATCCCATGGAGATCGCCCAGCAGGTATTAAAGATTTCTAATGTTAACAAATGAGCAATGACTCCATTAAATTAATAATTTGGACTCCCGTACTGCTTAATGTGTCCCCTGCAATTAATAACACATTTCCGAACATTAGCAAAATGGTGTCTTTGCTTCCCTCAATTCATTCATTTAAATTAACAGCAGGTCAGCAGAATTAGGAGAAATTACACACAACTGTGTATAGAGTCCAGTCAGGGAGGAAAAGCACTCAAACTGTGCCTCGTTACAAACAGGTCCTGGAGCTGTGATCTTACTGCATTTAAATTAACATTAATTTCATGCGTTAATATGACCACTTTTCGCTGGTCATCCGTGGCGCACAAAAGCCACGGTTTGATCAATTTAAAAATAAACTGGGGCTGATTAGCAGCAATCTAAATCGAGCTCTTTGTTAAGTCGAGTCTGAACGCAGCAAGCAGACATGTCATGTTTTGGCTCTATTTTATCTTTGCATAACAAGCTTTTAAATCAACGAGATTATCCCGTACACATCTACTTCTCTTTCCTTCAGTCAGTAGCTACAGCATGGAGGTCAGTGTCATAACCAACCAAAGCTGCAAAGACCCCAACTTTGTGCTTTATTGCTTCCAGGGTGCCATTACTGCACTTTAAAGTGCTGCTGACCATCATCATCTGCTGCAGAGAAAAGAGCTTTTAAATCGCGTCGACAAACAGGAGAGATATTAGATAAAAGTGAGTAAAGGGGTTGCCAGGGAAACAGTGCTGTAGAGTCTCGGTATTAATCTTTCATCCATCAAAATATTGGCTTAAAAATGAATTGCTGGCAGCATGTTACGTTCTCCACAGAGTCGATAAAGCTCTGGAAATTATATATATATATTCATGCTTAAAAATGACATGCTAGAAAAATGCGGCGAACACAAACAGGAGCGCGACGGTGGATCTGACGGCCGTTCAATGCAGTGGCATGTTTGTCCATCTGCACAGGAGGTCTCATCAGCGACAGTTATCGAGGTATGCTCATTATTAAGACAGGTTGTGTACTAATAAGCCGGCCACACACCCCAAACCTGCATTCGTCCTGCCATTTCTGTCAGGGTTATCAAAGACCATCCAGCTCTGACAGAAAATAGCCCTGAGCAGTGTTTTAGAGACCTGGGCAACAGCGAAGTCCGCATGAGTGACAAGTGAACGTTGGTCCTGCTGTCGCCTCAACAGGTTTTAGATGAGAAATGCAGAAAACATTTGCAGAAGTAGGTGATCAAAATGCACCGGTACTCAGACAGCACTTAGTCAGCCTAAGTCTCTGATTAATTAGTGAGGTTAGGGCTGGAGCGTGGGAGGCTGACGTGGGTGAATGTAGGGGTGGATGTATATATATATATATATATATATATGCATGTAAGGATGGATAGAAAGGAGCAGGCAGTAGATACTGAGATGGGGTGGGGGATGGGGGTCAACAGGCAGTTTGAGGGATCTCCTACTGCAGCTTTTTTTGGTAGTGGTTGGGTGTGTGGTAAGCCGTCAGTGGAGCAGTGGATCAATGACACAGTGAGAGGCCACCAGGGATCTAGATCATGGCTGGAAAATGACTTCAGTTATTTGGAGCTGGACTGGGGGAAGGGCATGAGTCAGGGAGAGTGAAAGATAAGTCAATGAAATAACAATGGATGAAAAAAAAGAAAAAGGAGAAAAGAGCATTTGCCAATCTTTAAAAAAAAATCTATTCACCAAGTCACAGTCCAATAATGGGAGGTCCCTGTGTATTTGCACAATTTATTACCTACAGTAAATTATGAGCCGCACCCTGATAAAACAGTTCAACGTCTAGAAAGCTATACAGTCACAGTGAAAGAGCCAGCATTAAGCCAAGGGCCCAGGTGTAAGTAAAATGCTTTTAACACTTCTTACAGGGAATCTGAACATCATGGTTTTTGCTACAAGTATTATATCGGACAATATATTTAGAAATGTATTTTTTTATTTTGTCCTTGGTCTTCCTCCCTCTACCTTGGGATTTACATAATCGTATCAGATTATTTTGAACATCAAGCTAGAGCAGGATCTGCATAAACGTCTAATTTTTACATTTTCCAACTCATTTTTTTGAGTGATGTACTTAAGTTATTTATTTTTGATTCAAAACTTCTTGTTTCTGTTCAAATGTTCACATTTTGTAATCGTACGGTGTATATAATTACATTCATGTGTGTATTAGCAGGTAAATCCTACTTTTTTTTGCAATCACAACTAATCACAGCAATGACCTGTTTTTTTTAATTTGATAAGAAACCTACTGAGACAAATGTACTCAAATTTGAAAAATTTAAATCAAACTGCAGAGTTGTTCTTTATTTTAATAACACAATGTGCCTTTCTGTGCTGACATGGGGCTCAACATCAAGCCAGCAACCCACTGCACGCATGGACTCACTAATCTAACACGAAGGTAAATAAAACTTAACCTAAGCAACCCATATATCTTTAAACACAGCACATCTCAGTATGCCAGAAGTTGCTTAACATTAAGTTTGCTACTACAATCCTGCATAATGTAACATTATAACAGCCTATAGCACATAAATATGAGATTGTGTTGTGCTTTTATTCCAGGAGAGCACCTTGGTCCTGTGCTCCGTAGATAAAAGTCAAACTCCAAGGCGTTACAGCTCTTCCCATTTGAAATCGATTAAAACAAAGTCATTTAACAAGATCATTGTTTGTTGTGTGGGTGTATGTAAGAAGATTAGCTGGGATTATGTAAACACATCCTGTTAAGGAATAAAATGCGCAACGTCTTGTTTTGACTGAATGCAGATTCATTCAGACCTCAATCCTAACTTTGATATGATTCACACTGATTTCACTTGTACATCCCTGGACTTGTGTTACCTCCCATGATAAGTAGTTTATAGGTTTTATAGAAGCTTTACTTGGGAAGGGAAACGGCATAAAGATAATAATCTCTGTATATAACACTTTAAAGTTTACCCTATATTTTTCCTATAAATATTTTGAACAACTATTGTGAACATAGGGGGGAATTAATAGAGGATTTTAGAAATTGCTGCTGTTGTGTAGAAGTCACTAAGGGACAATGGGCCAGCGCAGAGGAAAAAAAACTCCATTTAAAACTCGGATTTGCAGGTTTGTGGAGACGTTAACACTTTCTGGCATTTCCTCTGAAAGCCACTCTGACAGGCCCTGAAGAAGACATTCCCTGCTAGCTTTGCTGGCTCAGGCCTGCCCCCTCCTCCTCCTACACAATGCCGTGACACAGGATTAGCTTTCATTAGAGAAGGTGCTGTAATCAGCTTTGGAGCATAGCAGAGACGGAACAATGGAGGAGGCTGAAAGGATCTGGAAGACAGGGCGCTAAGGGTGCATGCTTTGCTCTATGCAAGCTCCGAATGCAACCTGTGGCACAGCCAGATAGAGAAGTAATGCTGTGTGGCATCTATTCACCAGCTTAAAAACAAAAAGTTAACAAATTGAATGCAACATTGCTTCTCTTATGTTTTTAGGGCCTTGACACTGCATGCAAGGTACTCTTCTGCTCTTGAGCACTTCAGAGGCAGCCAACGCCTTTAATTTTTCCTGCTACGTTTAATATTTAATGGGCTTAATTATTCATCTACAGGCAATAAGAGAAAGCTACTAGATATGTTCACATGCTTTAATCTACAAAACACCTAAGGCTGCCTCCATAAAAAGAAAAACTAACAAAGGCAACTCAACACAATTTCATCTAATGATATGTGATTACCCTCAAGGTCTTTCGTGTCTATTCTTTGACATAATGACAAACTACAAGTTCAACCTTTTCTTCAGGTGGTAAAGGCAAAGGTCACGCATCTGAGAAGGGATTAGGTGGACATGTTTATATTCCGGTCTGGACAAAAATCTGGCCCCGTACATCGACAGAACCGCCTTTGTGTCAGTCTCGCGCCACTCTCCACCACGCTGTCAACTGGCGCTTGTATTGGGAAGGACTGACGACATAGGTCTATCGAGAACATGTGTCCCCACTAACCTTGGAGAGCTCTGCGAGCGCGCCGGCAGCCAGTCTACAAAGGGTTCTTGTTGGTGGCTTGTTCTATGAGTGCGCAGTGACAAGCAGACAGGTGGCTGGACAGGATACAGATTCAGTGTTGTCATATAAAATAAAATAAAAAACACGTGCTTGCTACCCCTCTATTCAAAGCACTGTCAACAGTGAAAAAACAAAAATAATCCGCCCCAAAGAAATTCTTAAATATATCAGATGCTTTCCGTGACTGACATTTCTGGATAGCAGGTAATTCCAGTTTGTTTACATGTTTGTTTTTTTAAGAGCCAAACTCTTACCACAACGTCATGCTACTTGGAAATTGTGGTTTGGCTGAAACATGCAAGACACTCCCTGAAAACCTGTACACAAGGTTCAAGCAAAATACTGAACACGTTATCTATAGTGATTTTAATTTAATCCCAATTTATTTTCTAATTACTGCATTCGTGCATTGCAGTTCATATACATTTTAAAACTTTTTCAAACTGGAAGATGTGTAAGAATAAAATGCATCATGTTAGCTCGACAAGCGACATGATATATTACTATTTACCCAGTCTTAGTTTCTAAATAGAAAGTAAATAAATCACTATTTCACTGCTTGTCGATGTCAGCTGTAGAGATCATTATTGAAGCTGTTTTGCCAGACCTTTGTAAAAATTTCTAAACACATATGAACCTTTCGAAGAGAAGTCTGAAAAGTACACATTTGCTACACACATTAAGTCTCGTTAATAGAGTACATTCATGAATTCTTGAAAAATTGGGATCATATTTATATACAACACTGTGACATTTCATCTATCACCTGAGAAAGTTCTGGACCAAGACGCACAACAACATCAAACATCCAACTGCAAATCTATACATATGACACAGTGAAGAATCTAACTGGATACGGTGTTATGTAACGTGAAACAATATGGAGCGCAAATCAATAGCGAAATGCTTTTACGTTCCAGAAACTCCAACTGACTTCAGTGTTTTCTGTACTCATTCACAGCTTGCCTCAGAGATAATATGCCTCAACAGGCGTGATCGCACCTCCCAAGGAGGGCTTGTTGGCAGCCGCAATGTTGGCATTTCTAGAATGCAATTACTAGACACATACAGAGGGGTTGAGGCCAGTCTATATTTGCAACCACACTTGGTAAACGGAGCATACCAGACCTGAGGCTGACCCAAATAAAACAGAGCCTGAGCTGTAGATAATATTCCTCATCATTAATTAACCCCCACCCCCCCACTCTTCTCAGCTGGGGACGCTACCTGTTTGATTTAAAAATGAATACCGCACTGCCAACTATTACAATGATGTGTGGACTGGGGAAAACCCTCCCCGCCACACAAGAATAGCTACATCTCATATGTGAAAAGCATTCCTCCATGCCATGTCAAAATAACTAGGATAGGTCAGAAATGGCAAACAAAATGATTCAACTTAAGTACTGAAAGTATTTATAGCAAAGAAATAATACTGAAAGTATAAAGTACTTATATTATAGCAAGGATTTTTGTGGGATCAAGCATTTGCATCCAAGAGGTCCATGGCAGAGTTTTTATTTCTGGCAGACTGACCGTGGTTTTTCAGGGGACAGGTGGTGAGGCAATGGGATGGCGCAGCCAGCCACCTCCTCCCGCCTCTTGCCAAGTCAACAAGGCCCCTAAGAGTTCCCTTCCTTTGCCATTGCTTCCTTCTCCCCCTTACCCACGCCCACCTCTCAAGCCTATCGCTGTTTCTAGGCCAAAATTGTGTGGGTGTGGTGGGTTCTCCTGCCAGCAGGGGTACCTGACTGCCAAGAAAGAAAAGCAAAAGCAGCACGTGGCTGGACTTGGAGAGAGGATGGGCAACAAAGGAATTACATCTCTAAAGACCAAAGGAATTCTGAGTCAGCAAGAGCAATAACTCCACACTAACCACGCACACGCATCTTGTCTCGCCATTGTTAGCACCCCAGAGGAGCTCTATATATCAGGAGAATCTGTGACGAAGCTCCTGAAGTAGCTGCTGTTATGCAACTCTTCTAGGCTAAAAGTGACTGTAAAGTAAATCATCCTTCCCTGCTGCCAGCCTGACCCCCATATAGCAGAGGAAGCACTTTCAAAACTCACTAAAGGAGTATTATGCTGAAGCACCATCTGTGCAGGCTTTGCTAGCAGCCGTGAGATTAAAGGCAGTTAAAGCATCGCATTGAAAAGCCATCCGCCAGCCAGCATCCAATCAAAGAGGAGAGCATAAGCAATGGACAGCGCCTTTATAAGACTCCGAGCACTGCTGGGTTGTGTGGATCAAACAGCAGTGTGCGGCCTGGGTCATGCCCCTGATCCCTCTGGGATAAACAGGGCTGCTCCAAGGTTCATGTGTTCTTGAGGATCAGATCACAGAGTATGTTCAGCTCACTTGACAGCTTGAGTGCCTGAAGGGAGTCTTGACTTTCTTCTATTGCACTTACATTTTCAGATCAGACACAGGAGGGTGGAGGGTCAGTTTTTTCCCCTCTAATTATTAAAAACAGTTTCTGGGTTTCCCCAGAACGGATCACGCTGCACTGTAAATGCTGAATAACGTCCATGTTTACATAAAGAAAGAGGAAAAACGCTGGAGTTAAATTTCAGGTAACCATTTCCTCCTCGAAAGACAAACAAGGACAAAACGCACTGTCACATACCCTGGGCAGGGTGTTTACGTTATCTGCTGCTCTAACACACTATATTTACTTTCATCAAAAGCAAACAGGCTTTATAGAGACATCCCATGCAGGGCTCCAGCCCAGTACTGTGGGACTGCATAAAACTGTACTGTGTTCGCACCATCTGTTGGGCTAAAATGAAGCCTCTGGCCCTCTTAACTGCTGGCTGCAAAACAGAAAGTACTCGACTTATGTTTAATTCAGCTTAAAACTATTGTCTTACATCCCTGCTGTCATGGAGTGTTTGAAATAAAATAATAACCATGAATTATGAGCAGTGGAGGCTAAATGCTAAATTGAGTCCACACTTCTAATTACTGCTCAAGTGTCGCTTAAAATTACTTTGAGATACACAATCTGCTGGATGACCAGCTGATTTGTACCTCGATTTGGCCGTCCCCTAGGCTTACCACATTCCTCCCGAGGGATCGGATTACGTTCTATACAGGGAGACGGGCCTGGAGCGTGGGTCTGCCACAGTTGAGCAGCAGCCTGAGCAAGCAAGTGCGCAAAAGGGAATGAAAGGAAATGCTGAATGAAATACAGACGGTGGCCTAGAAAAAAAACACTGCAGTCATAGCTGAAAGCAGGAATGGATGAAGTGCAGCTAAATAGAGGAAAAAGACAGTAATATAAAATATACTGCTGGAATACAAGGCAGAGACAAAAATAAGTGAGCAGGTAAAACAAGAAAATAATCGGTCTTGTACAGTATGTCTGACATTTCTACAAGAAACGGGGGGAAAAAGGCAAACTGTGAAACTGTCGAGCCTCGGCAGCAAAGCTGTCAAAGACATCGTACTCCTTAGTATTCTTGAGACTGTGTGACATGAATGTGGACATACCCAAACCTGCAGCGCAGCAGTAACTGTGCACCACTTAGCTGCTGTGTCACTCTGCAACCTTACCAGTTTATGTGGGGGCAGGCTAGTATGAAAGGCTTGCATGATATACAAAAGCAATAAATAGGCTGCCAAGAGCATGACAGCAAGGGAGCATATGTGTGTAGGACTGGGGTGCGACAACGGTATTAATTACCAACAAAAGATCACATCTTTGGCTCGGGAGTTCACATGGAGTGAAGATTAGCTGAAACAACACGTCTCCCACAGTTTCATGATTCAGTTTTCACTAAATTTAATACACACACACACACGCGCACATATGCAGGCACGAGACACACACAAAAATGAGTGGAATGAGAGGTTCCTCCTCCATCCTCGCATCTGACGCTTTTCAGAGTCGTCACTACACGATCCTGAGAACACACAGACACACGTATGAACACGCACAACGGTGACAGCTGACTAGTGCATCAGCAGCAGTTTGCTGAAAATCTCCCTGCATGCAAATCAATAAAGCAAAAATGGAACTGCTCCTGAGTGGCAAGCCCAAAAGAATATATATATTTATACCCTGAGTGCAACAGGGAATAGGATGCACAAGTGATTGGTCACTGTAATGTATGGCACTCTGGTGGTGTTTGGACAGGCACATAATCAGTCGGAGCCATGGGACACACTAACCTCGCCGCAATCTGGCTAGCCGAGGCATATTGTGAGTTCAGACTAATGGGATATCAGTTTGCCCTATGATTGGACTCGATTTGACGTGGCAACAGCCGAGGCCAAATTCTGCCTTGAGTTACTGCCAAAGCTAAGGTCTATCATGGAACTTAGAACAAGATACTTGCAATTACGTGGAGAGTAATCCCAGAGGAAATTTACTGGAGCTTTTTGAATTGTCTCTGGGGCCTAATTCAAAAGACGAAACAGCAAAGGCAGGGGAACATTATGTGTGTATATATATGCCACCTCTAGAGCTGGCCTAACCCCAAGCCCCTCCCTCACCAGCAGAGACACATCACAGTCACGACTCTGGCTTCGGTCAGCCTCTGCAATGTTTTGAGTGAGTGGGCCAGCCAGTGGTCCTCCTCCTGCTCCACTCTCCACGTGGGAGGAAGTGAGTGGCCTGAAATCATCAGCTCTTGGGCAAACTTAATGCCTCTTTGTCCTTTTTTGAGCACAAAAAAACAAAACAAAAAAAAAACACACAGCTTGGCAGTAAAACTGGAAAAACAAACAAAAAAAATGTTTCACAGGTTTGAAACATTTGCAGGTGAAAACTTTAAGTAATATCCTGAAGGCTGTATTGATAAAGCATTTCAGCCAAAATCATTATATCCCATTAGACAAATGCCAGTCTCACCAGACAACTTCCTCTCAGGTCAACTATAGAACACGGCAACAAGCAACGACAGATTTTTTTTTTCCAGAGGTAATCCAAGATAAGCACACGCCAAATTCACCAGCACATGGAATAAGAGGGTTAATTTTCAGCCAGGTGGTCTATAATTAACGCGTGTGAATGAGGGTAAATAAACCTTGGGGCCTCGACTCACCTCCAGCTGTATTTGTATAGCTGGAGTTTCTCTCTTGTCCACAAGCTGGGTACTTTAACTAGTAAGCTGATAACACCTGGAAGAACAAGGGGGGAAAAAGGTGCACCAGGATCTAACGCACCAAGATCCACCATGAACCTACACAGTACAGCCACGTAGCATGCAATGTGCTTAAACACCCATCCGTAATTGCTGGTCTTCTCAATGAATATAATTTTTGCAAAGCAAAAATGTGCAGAAAACGTGCAGAACCCAGGAATAGCTTTGACTTTTCTCAGCAAAGAGTGAAAATGAATTGTTTTCTTTGTTTAAATTCCTTAAAACGAAATCGCATTATCCAACACTCAGGCAGAAACATAAATAAATATTTCAGTGTGTGTGTGTTCTTGCTACAGCCTTACTGAAGTATATACATAAAATCTGATGATGATTAATTAAAGACGGAGTTTCTCGTCGTGTAAAAGAAATCTCGAGCGCTCGCTGAAATAAAAGGATTAATAAGAAGGTAAGGGAGGATGGTGAGTCCACTTGGATTCTTTCATTAATTTAGCCAGACAACTGGAAACTGCTACACACGGTATTTAATACGAGAGCCACAGATACTTTACTCTCCTGGTTCATAGCTATGGGTCCTGGCCTGGAAAATGTCAAACTGCATTTTTAAGGCCTGAAACTCGTCACTGGCCACAAACCACCGGGGCAACATGTCTAAATCCTGATGCCATGTTGGCTGATACTGCTCCCGGTGCTTCAGTAACGTGCCAAACCAGACCGCTGCCAAAACAAACACTACAGTGGAATGCTACACCCAGAAGGCAACGAGGAATTCTGCGTAAAATCCTGCTCTGCTACGACAGCATGATCAAAACACAATGAGAAAACAGGGAAATTAACAGGAAGCAACGGTTCTTCTCAGTCTTCCTGTGAAATTCGTCCCTTTTCACGGTGTCGAGCTGAAAAAAAAAAAGGCAAACTAGAGCCATCGTATCAGACTTCCTCATAGCTGAGGTTTACCTTTCCTCGATAAGTCATAATGATGGATAAAATATATGAGTTTTACATCTGCTGAGTTTATTGTGTGCTCCCTGGTGCAAACTCCAATGTGCTGGAAATGAAAAGAAAACAGCATATCCATCTCATCTTCAACAGGTCACATTTGCATCAGCCTCAGTATGTATACGTGTGTGGGTGTCAACCAGTGCAGATGCTACTATGATAACAGTGAGATGCAATTGCAAACATGCATTAGCCATGAAACACTGTGTACCCTTCCCGTGTCATTCCCCTCCTGTGCATGCGCTGAGCTGATGAGCGGGCATAAAAGTTACAACATCCCTTTCCCCTGTGGATGGCTTTCTCCGCTTACTAATCTACCATTTACAGGCAACCAGCAGATGGCTTTACTCATTCTGCTCGTATTTAAATACAAACAACTGCCTGGCCCAGCACAGGAGAGTGTGCGACTGTGTTTGCATCTGTCACACAGCACCATGCAGGGGCTTGACCTAATCCAGGAAGTAGAGTCTCCCATTTAGCATGCAGGTATGTTTTCACCACAAGGAAACTCCTCTGCTTAATAGCATGGCATGAAAACTGAGGCCAAAATACTGTGTGCGTCTACACGCGGGATATTTGTCCTAGATAAACACATTACTGCAGAGAAATTGTATTTAGGCTCACAAAACATTACTCAGGGTAGTGAAAACTGTCTCATGCACAGAGCAGTTAAAGGTGGCCACGTGTGCACGTACATGCAGGTTCAAATATATTAAGAGACTGCGATTCTTTGTGCAGAGAATAAAGCTGGAGGTGTTAACATTTATCTGTAACTGATACATTCATTCACTTATGCAGATTCAATTGCATTCACGCTGCAAAAGAAAATAGACTGTTCTGACTTTAGCAAACTCACATATGAAATAGATCAAACTGTTGGCAATTCTCAAACTGCTTTTGTATTGTCCCATTCCTTAAATTAATAAAAATAATGAACTTGATCAGCTGCTTCTCCCATGAGTCTCTCAATACTGAACTCCAACCTACAACGTCCTGGCCTGCAGTCCTTGTTCTGCAGCCTCTGTGAGTTTGGCATGAAATGGCAGGTCAGGCATTTGTCATCATAAAACTGTGAAGAAATATATGGACGTAGCTACTGTGATGTCACCCACTGGTTTCTGAAGTCCCATTTTGAAGCTGTTACCACCTTGCTTTTTTGAAACCAGATGTGAGACGAGAGCGGGCGAACCTGAGAGCAAAAATGCACTCTTGTGATGGACAATGCTCCTTTTTCAAACGTAGAATGACCAAAATTCACAAAATGAACTTTAGGTTTTATTCAGTTTGACCCGTAATGTGTGACTGAGCCCTTAAAGTTATCAGGAAAGTGTCTACTGAGGTCAAGCATGAGGGCTGTTTTCCCATAAACCTCCACAGGACCTGAAGTTTTGCTGCAGCCGCAGCCATCGCCTCCTGCTGGTTATTAAAAAGAGACAGGCTGTCTTCACTTTTCACACCCACATCTTCAACCAGAATTTATATTATCTATCGTTTTCCTTTAGCAGGATCTGGTTGGAGTGGTCATCCGGTGGGCTGCAGCTTGTTTCCACAGCAGAACAAAAACTAACGTTGCCACGACGATTTGAATTATTATAGGACGTGACCACAAGATAAGCCTCTCACTGAAGAAGCAGCTGAATGATATCTAAGACCACCAAAAGAGTAAAGTGGCTGGCGAGGCAGGCTGCAGGAATAATACAAGGCAGCTGGTTAGCAGATTTTCAAAATAGAGAATGCGGCGATTATCCAAAAGTAATCCAAATTCATCGTTCTCACACACACATCGTGCTCAAATAACTTGCCGAATACAGATGGGTGGCCATTAATTTATCTAAGAGGCACATCCGAGGTGAAGTTTATGAGTGGGAAACAGCTCAACATAGTTACATGGAATTAATTATACTTCAGTCTTTAGTGTTTCACAAACCCCCGAGCAATTACTTCATAGCCGAAATACAGACTCACTTGTTTTCCCAGCATAAGTTTGTCAAATGGAGTCATAATTTTAACTTACCAAACTGTTACTGACAAAATGCAAGAAAAAAAAAAAAAGCACAAAATTACTCCAGGATCAAGTCAAATAACGATTTAGCAGCTTGCTGATTGAACCGAGTGTTGTTCAGCCAATGACGCACGCTCTTTGACAAAACTTTTTCCCCAATTTTTGCTAAACATAAGCTACCAAACAACTGCACACAGATGTTTTTTTTTAATGTAAATTCTACCAAAATCTGCTTTCTCAATTAACTTTATGTGTCCAGTGTTGCAGCTAACGTGCATGCCTGTATACACGAGTGTGCACACGCGGATGCACAACTCCTATAAAAATTTAGTGTCTTCCTAGGCTGTCCATGCTCAGCCCTCCAAGTAGGAGTCAAAGTGAGAAAGCAGATTTACTGCTCTACTAGCCTCTAATATAACCCAGCCACCCGACTGCTCCCAGTTCACTGGGTTAGCTTCTCCTCCCCCACACTCATTGTACTGGGAGCGCAGCCTGTAGTTACATGTGTTGCAGACACTATATTGATTGATTTGTGACTGTTCTGCAACCAGGGATCCAATGACACATAACTCCTGCCTCTGCTGCAAATGGCTTTTGTTAGCCACTGTAGCTCACAGCAGCAGCAACAACATGTGTCGGTGTGTACATGCCATGAAATGGGAAAAAACTGAGGATTTGTTTATGTAGAGGTTGATTTTTTTTAACCCCAAAAAACAATAAAACAGTGTTATAGTCACTGGGTCACAGATGCTACTCTGGGTATTTTACATTTGGTGATTAAAAGGCACCTTATGAAGAAAGCAGCTACATTAAAAAGCCAAAGTAAAAATGCTTCCATCAACGTATAAGCTACAGAACTGCTGCTTATGAATGTGTACTGGTTAGACAAGTGTATCAACAGCACAAGTTCAAAGGATTGAAAATCCCCAAAATCTACTCGCAGGCTTAGCAACAACCTGAAAATGCAAAGGTAGGTAAACACTTTTTCCCCTCGAAAACCAACATCCATTTGTTCACACGAATTAGCAAGAGCAGCAGCTAATGCATGGAGTCAGATTACAACCTCTGAGCAGAGCTGCCTTTATCCCCCTATATGGAGCTTAATCTGTCCAAATCCGCTGCTTTGCTGTGCCCCAAATCCACAACAGAGCCTAATTCCTCTTTAATCTAATGAGCAGTAAAGGTGCACTTACTCTGGTTTGGAATACCGCAGACCGTATATCTTACTGTTGTACCACAACAGAGATAGCTCAGGTCTTCCCTTTCAGGCCATGATGCAATGCATTGTTATCAGAACCATCAAATCTCAAAAAGAAAGAAAAAAAGGAAACCTCACAGGAGATCAGACAAGCACATACATGGCAGGCACCAATAGCTAGTTCGGTTATCTTGCTGCAGCTATGGGAGACATTTCAGGGTTGAGCTGAGTAAGTGGACTGCTGTCAGAAGATTCAAAAGGTGGAGGAGGTGGCCCACCCTCCCTCAGGCTCCTAACCCCAGACTTCTTCGCATGCGAAGGAGGTATGTCAAGGAATTGGAAAGTAGCGGCCCTGATGACTTATGAAACCTAGGAAAGTGACCTACTAACTTTTTTCTCAAGAGTTCAAAAGCAGAAAGCAAAAACTAAATCTTGCAAACTCATTGTCTGGAATAACTCGGGAAAGCTGGCACTGAAACGCAATGCAAGACAGCAGCTGGAGCCTCCCAAACTCCTTTTTGATCGTGCACAGTTAATATATTTTTTTAGATCAAGATGATATTTCCTTCCCAAGATAATTAAACTAGACTTGGTATGAAATTGACAATTTGACATTTAAGTGCCTGCTCTGGAGCATCGGCTCAAGCAACCCACGGGTCAGCTGTCTGACCAATCGCAGCCTTAGATTAACTGCTGCTCTCACACACTCACACGCGCACACAGGAGCAGCTACAATCTGTTTGCTGTCTCATGAGATGAAGAAATACAGACACTCACTGCAACTCTCCTTAAAAAAAAATTACTTGATCACAGAAATGTTGATTAATTACTCACAAACCTACTAACCCAACATTATGTTTAAGCTCCCAGAGAGTGTTTTTTGTATCCCACTAAAGTGAAATAAAAATAATGGCCAAAAGTGCCCCTCTTCTTCTTTTAACGCTTTCAAACGGGTTCTTTCTATTCATTAGTAGCAGCACAACTTAACAGAGTGTAATGTATTTGTCTCATCACAACACATCTCTGCAACTCCAATTTAATTAAGACAATTTGATGCCATCTTTATTGCTTTGTCTCCGTCTCACAAAGCAACAAATCTACGTCCTTACTCCCTCTGAATAAAAATGACTGCTCGCAAGATGAAGAAATTATGTGCCAAACCAAAGTACGAGTGGAAGGTAACACAAACGTCACCGAAAAAAAAATTAAAAATCCCAGTTGAAATTTTAACATTACAAATTACAGACAGAGCAGACTGGCACGGGTTTAAAATTATAAACAACCTCGATGGTTATAAATCACCTGACTTTCTCACAGCAATCCTATTCCCATGCAAACAAACCTGATGACAAGGTTTATGAATTGTAATGAGGAAATATTACTCAGAATGACAACACCTCAAGGAAAATTACTCACGACTGGTAATTTTATAGCTCTGCAATACACAGCGCTTGTACTCGATTAGAAAGAAACACTGTGATGGCACACAGGTCGCTTTATGAGCACGATGCGGCGGGTCTGTGTGCAGGTGATCGCACGTAAGGCGAGGATCAAGTCTGTGGCATTACTTAATGTTCTGTTCTATAAATGACTCGGCTTTCCAGCTGGGATCAGTGGCTGGCATCGCGCCGCTGTCACCACCGCCGTCTCTCCAGCCCACGCATGTCTGAGCATGGGGGCCTCTTCTCAAAAGTCAAATGTCAGATGTTATCCATCCCCAACTCGCAGAGAAGCACCCAGCGCACCGCTGGGGGCTCGGAGGCCCAGTTTCTCGGTCGCTGATGGAAAAACACTATTAGTGCGCTTGCTTTACTTTGGCGTGCTGAGGTTGTCACGACTGCACCATGACAACCATATTACCAACTTTTTATGTGACATTGCTACATCTTTGCTTTATACAGTGCTGGACAAAACTCAGCAATATCAGTATGTAAACAGGGTTTTCAAAATAAAAGACTACATGACTCATTAGTTGATAATGAAAAAGCTTTGCTGTTAATTGTAGCAAAATAAAACAAAAAAATCATGACCACGAATTCTAATAATCAGGATTACCATAAGAGGATAATCCTTATTTAAACTCCACTTAATTAACCGAGCATTAAAAAAATGGTCATCCAGTGATGATCCACCAAGCATTATATACAATATTAAAAAAAACAGCTACAAACACAGTCAAGTCTGTTGAAATATATACTGGAAATTGCTCACGTGTTTATTCCTGCAAGTGATGAAAGCACAAGAAAAATTAAGCAACTTCTCTCGCCTTAGCTGATTAAACTCAATTACTATGCAGTGCTGGCTTTCAGGAGCATTATGATAATGAATTTTGAAAACAGGTGGATGCAAAGCACTTATGATAAGTTGGACTGACACCTTGTAGCACGGCAAGCTAGGCAGCTGAAAACAAATTACTTCACACCTATAGCCTGCAGTTATTTTGGAGGTGCTTTGTACACAGCTAGCGCCTGTGTTGTCATAATACTGATGCATTACCAAAACACTGAGTCCTCGAAACTTGATGAATGAAAAATGAGCAAAATTACTTTGTTGAGCTTGACACAAGGTTTAAAAGTGAGCTGGCCTCCGAGATTAACTGACAGGGCCCTCTAACGTTTAATTGATACATTTCAACCCGATTAATATCCACAGAGCCGAGCATGAAGATCTGGCATCTCCTCTGCATGACAGAGGAAGATGTAGCTTCAGATCCATGCAACAAGACCGGTCACCCAGTGATATTGTTGTCTCTTTAAAACTTATGCTTGTCCCATATATTTTTCATTAGCCTTCAAGTTGGTGGAGACTGTAGGGGTATGATCTCTTGAAATATTCATTACAAAAAGCACCCAAGACATACAGTGACTCTTAACACTCAACCCCTTATTTTTTTGGAGCAAAATGTAGCTACAAAAAAATGGCTGCAGATATATTTGTGAAACGTTTTCTTCTGTTTCAAGTGTCAAGTCCTAAGTCCGAGATTGCAACACGGGAGAGCTGTATTCCTTACTGAGTTGAGCAACCAGGTGCACAACCTCGTCTTTTAACACAGAGTCAACAATCCCAGACCGATTCATTCCAACTTTCTTGCATAAATCTTGACGTTTAATGCTCTGAGATGATCCAATCATTTCAATCGACTGAACTCAACCAGCTAAACTTGAATAAAAATCACTCAACAGTCCCCTTGTGTGTGTGTGTGCGCACACTGTGATCCCTGCACATCCCTGTTGGGCTGGAGCTGCAGAGGATTTTTGGGGGGTTGTAACTAGTGCCAGCAAGCAGGAGTAAACACATTCTGTCATCTCACTTGTGTGGAAAAGCTTTTGTCTTCCAACAAGAGAAAGGAGGAGGGGGGTATTTTTCACTTTGAAGTGCCCACATGCTAACACAAAAATAGGCTTGAATGCTGCAACTTAAGTGTGCTGCCTTTAAGTACACATGAGACGTCAAGTGACACGAAACTGGGCAGGCTGCATTGCTCCTATTTCGAGGGAAGGCTGCCTCGATTATGATCTTTATTGCATTCTTATGGTAGACTGCAAAGGTGGAATGTCAGACGTGTAAACACAGAGTGCAGGAAGAACCACCGTGTGTGACACGAACAAAGCACACGATGAACACCCCCAAATGTGAGATTACAAAATAGACGACATCAAGCAGTATTATGCAATGGAGAGAGGGGAGAGAGAGAGAGAGAGAGAAGAGGAGCCTTGGTATAACTGTTTGACGATGCATGCAAAATGAGGGAAAATCGCCCTTGGGGTTGAATGCAACGGTTTTGCAACATCTGCATGCATACTGTAAACCTGTGCACTATATATGAATCGAAACGCTCATGCATCTGTCACACCGCTGGTAGCATGCTATTCACTAATAATAGGGGGGGAAAAAAACAGCAAAAAAAACCCCGAGTATTTACAGACGAGCGGCTGTACCGCGTCTAACGCCTCGCGCACAGACTGTGACACATTTCATGCTAAATTCTTGCTCTGGTCTACAAACTGGAGTTACCCTGACTTCCTAGTTTACTGCTGCTGTCATAGCTCGGCTAACACCCTTCTTCCTCCCTAGCCAGCAAACAATTTTTTTTCGACTACATTTGCCGCCCGCTGTTGCTGCGACCGTGAATTCTTCAAGTCTGCTTGTGCTGGTCAGACCCAGAGCTGTGGTAGCGTCTCGTTTCAATATGACACGAAAAGCAACACTTACATTTCACCACCCTGTCCGTCGTAGATAACTTCGGTTCATCATTCGGCTTGTTTTCGGACATTTCCAGTGTGATATAAAATTAAGATAGGGCAGAAATGAGACTTAAAACGGTCCCTGCGTTGCTCTGGCCGAACAACTCGTGAGTCTATCCGAGGAAAGAGACCGCAGTGATCTCACTCGGTCCTATCAGCGGCCAAAAATACTTGCAACAGGGTTACAATTTCACTGCTGGTGCTGTAGGAGCAGCTCTGTCTGATTTACTGTTACTCTGTATCAAGTTGTCTCAACGCAGTCTGCACTCAAACGTGCTGACTCGCAAGACCCGCCTCCTGGTGACAGCGGCTTCGCCCATTGGTCGAGAGTGACAGTTTGCCTATGCCCGTACATCCACTTTCATCAAAGGGCTGTTTCTGTGTCAGTCTGGTATTAATAACTGGTATGGATGAATATGAATGTATACACTGGTTAAAGTGCACAAATAAACAGTCCCTAACGATTTAAATTTTAAAAAAAGATAAAAACTGAAACATTCTGTCAACATATTGAAAAGATTGGGGAAACAGCTGGAAATTAGCTCTCAAAAGATTTACACCTGTTTAGCTAGCTTTAAAAATATATTAACAAGTCATTTACACACAAAACAAAACAAAGCAGATTTGAATAATAGTAAAAAAAAAAGTCTCATTGCATATTGTGACGTAAGTAAAAATTCAGAAGTAAAATATGAGATTATATTATGAGATTATAGCAAAATATTCTCACAGTAACTGAGAAGTAAAGGATTCCTTAATGCTTATATATAAGAGGTCCCCCTGACCTTTCTACATCAGATTCTCCATGTGCATCCTCTTTCAGCAACCCTGGGACAATAAATCAATATTTGCAAAGATAGCATGTGACAAAGTGAAGACAAAGAATTCACCTTTGACCCTTAAAGTGAAAGGTTCTCATGACTTTGTTATGCTCCAGGGTAATGTGGTTGCCAGGTTTGGGTATACATGTTCCCCAGAGGGAACGATCAAAGGAAATCAATATAAAACTGCTCCTATTGATCATTTTAATCATATGAAGAATCTGTTTTATTCTGATGTCAGTAACCCCTCATACAGGTTATGAGGGACAGTCTTCACAGCGACTGGATCTCAGCCCAGCTGAACACATACGGGAAAGACCTTTTTATACTGATTTTTCTTTATATTTTTCACCTGTCTGTACTTTGCCCTATCTAACAGACACATTTTCTGAAAATAAATTAATTAATTAATTAAAAGAAAATGATAGGAACATTCATTGTTCCATGAAGGTAAACCTTTTTTTTAAATTTCAACTACTCTATGTCTTTCCCACTGGCACCACCCTCAGGACAGGATCTGCAGCTTCACGTGTTTGTACACAGTGAGTCATTGATCTGAGGTCAGGTTTAAGGCCATTTTTATTTGACTACATGTTTTTAGGTGCTTGTCGCTTCATTGTCAACTATGTTCAGCTGGGCTTCCTCCAAATGCAGAATAGTTCATACAGAATACAATAGTTTTCTGTTTTAGTGGTTTCATCAGCGTAGTTTGGCAACAAAAAAATAACGATAATAAAAACAAATGAATAAATCTGAGTGAACCAGTCTGGATCTGCGTGTACAGGAACAGGAAGATCTGTGGCCGGTGAGTCACCAGATAGACGGAGCCAGTGATTTGCATGAAGGAGACCTCAACTTTCACCTGCTCATTTTCTCGACTTGTACATTTCAGTCGCCCCTCTAACACTGAAAGGACATAAACGGCTGCAAACTGCTATTAATGAGACACCTGTGTGGTATGAGTCAGTTGTTTGGCAGGTGGAGGCAGTTAATGAAGCCCTAACTTTTACATTTCTCTCAATGAGAAGCTTTGCGCCTGGTAGGTCAGACAATCCTTTTCTTTTTTTAAACTTCTGGCTGTACGGGAGGCATTCGCATCAGATCATTAATTTTAACACGCCTCGGGTTCTAACACTTTGTTTTGTACCCAGGCTTAATTAAACTCCGGTCAAGTCTGTGACTCAAGCTCTGCTTGACGATGACCTTTTGTTGGTTTCTGTTTTCCTCTTTCGCTTACCTGAATGCCTACTTTGTCTTTATAAGGGATACCATAAAATTTATTTGGCATGTCTACGATGCAACGTGATAAGGTGATACTCAAAAACGCTCCACACAAATTAGATTTTTCAGCATGAAAGATGTAAACAAACACTGACAACAATCTTTTTCATCTTAATGTGCCGCCCTCTTTAGATAATGTTTACTCCATTACCTCAGCATCTTGTTTTATTTATTATTTTATGACTATAAATTTATAACTCCCTTTTACGCACAACACGCCAGCTTTTATGGTGTCAGCATCATTTTAAGAGCAAAACTAAACCTCTGATGTCCTTATCTCTTATGGTCTGTTGGGAAATTTCAAATCACGTTAAAGGACAAAAAGTAAAAAGTTGTGTAACTTCTCAATTAGACTAACTTCATAGCGTATATCAAGCAACTATTTATGTATATTTTAAGCAAAACATCAAAGCCTAACTTTTTCCTGGTCATCATAGCTGAGTCTTTGTCTGCTTTGGCACGGAAACAGCCTCTTATCTGCACGCCTCCTGACAATAGCCATCCAGTTACTGTGAAGTCAGCCTTGCACACAAGCAGCACCGCAGACATGAGCCACACAGGTAGGCTACTTTTTCATATTATTTATTAATTAGCCCATTATTACTATTTTATCTTGGATAGTGAAAAATGATTGTGTAGTATGTGATTTTTGTAGTTAATGCTTTTTGATTGATTTTGTTGTCATCACCAGATCAATAATTTCTGTATTTCACTTGTTTTTATATATTTAAATAAACAGGGATTACTTTGGCAGTTTACCTCTATGTGGCTCAGCTCCAGAAAAGTCTAGATAATGTTGTTTCATAAAATACTGAAACCATAACGTTTTTTCTTCATATAGCTGGGGATTTGCTGATCGTCTACGACACTGAGGCAAAGCAATGGGCTACCTACCTACAGTCAGTTTTCACTGGTCCCATCTCAGAGGCTGGGATCTGCTGCTATGACATTGCTGCAGCGACCAGTCCGAAGGGTGATTTCCTGAGGCTCGTCCAGTATACCTGCAAGCTCCTAATCCTTTCCAAGGGCTTGCTGGAGGGTCTTTGCCCGACGAAACGCTTCTTCCTGGGACGCCTGTTGAGTCCTGCGGCTCATGTGGTGGTTCTGCTATGTGGGGTGGAGAGCCTGAACCCCCTGCTAGAGCTGGTGCCTCTGAACGGTGATGAGTGCACGCAGATCTCTAGTGAACAAGACGCCTCTGAGTACCTGTCCACTGTGATGGACACTGTGAGAAAAGGTATGGAATCTTTTTAAAATCACTGACCATATATTGTGTTAGCACCATTGTCTTTAGCCTGGTAGAAGATTATAGGACTTGAGGAATGCTAATATTGGCTAAAGTGCAAAAGAATGGGTAAAAGCAAATCAACCACCTCCTGCAGAGTGGATAATGAGTAAAACTGAACTATTGGTATCTTTTATCATTGCCACCCCATGAGGTCTCTGATCTTATTTCATGAACCAGTCAGGTGTGAAATACCCCGCAACTCTGTCACATCTCATATTTTGAGCTCAACATCATTCCAACTGTTATTCCAGTCTTAACGCTACCTAGTGTTTCTCTAAAAATTATGTTTGAAGTTTAAGGTTTGAATTTGAATTCAAATAGCATGCAAAATATCTCAATGCATGACAGTTAAAAACAAACAGTTAAAAACATGTTTTTTGGCTCAGTGCTGATCTCAGCTTTGAAAACCCGGAACAGCTTTTTCAACCTGCCCTTCCTTTAGGACAAATGTCCTTGCTGTTCCCTTGTAATAAATGCGAGGAGAGACGAGTGCTCGTTATTTGCTAGAATGCCTGAGCAGCTTGGAAACCTGTTTACTCAGTTTTTTTTTTCATGAGAATTGTGCATTTTGAAGATCCAATATTTGTTAGGAGCAGCTGCAGAGACATCTTTGGTGAAACTGCGTGTATCACTACCATGTCCTCATCTGCCCCGCCAATTATCCTCTGCCTCCTTTCCCGTTTTTTTTCCTAATTACACTATTTGTATAAAACCATAAAGTGGAGGAGTGGGCTTCTATTTAAACAGGTGTGGGAGCAGGAGGAACATTTGATGCAAATTCAGACACCACTGATTACTCATTGTGAGCCATGCAAATTCAATAGCACTTACAGCATTGCTTCATTGCAGCGGTACAGAGAAGTGGTTCAGAGCGGGAGCCTATAAACAGTTACACTTTAACCCAGAAGCACCTTCACTATTAATGCAGGATGAAGCTGTTTGTTTGTTGACACATGCAACAGACATGTGGGTGTTTGATAAGTGCGTACCCCACGTAAAGTAAGCGTACTTCTTTACTGGTTTCTGTACCTACATGCATCAGCGTCAGGCTGTTTCCAATGAAAAAGGAGAGTTTAGATTTTCTATTTCAAACACATGTGAAATCATCAAATTAAAAACTCTATTTACCATGCTAGGTTAGGTAAGTAAACGACAAGAGAACATCATGTAACCATGGCAGCAGGTCTATCAGTTTCTTCTGAGCACACCGATGTTTTGAACAAAAGGCTAGCATTAGCATGCTAACATGCTCATACAGTATTTTTATCCCAGTATTATACCTGACAAAGTATACATGCAGCTGACCTGATAATTGAAGAACTGTCAACTTCTTTGCCATGAGAAAACCTTTGCAGTATGCTTTAGGTCATAAGCCATTCGGCTGAATCTGAGCAGAGAGCATAACCCTGTACACTTCACAAATCCTGCTACTTTTGTCAGCAGTCACATCATCAGTAAACATCATTGCCTTCATTCCCCTGGCAGCCATACAACCAATGTACAGCCTCTGCCAGTTTTTCCAGGTTTTACATGTTAGGACATGACAGCAAATCAACATCAAGTTCTCACCAGGTCTTAAAATTACACCCCACGATTCAACAGCTTTTAGCACCACCTTTAGCAGCTATATTAACTGTTTGCTGTATGTATTTTTCAGTCTCTCAAGTCATTATAGAGGAATTTCGGCACCCTCTTCTTTATAACGTTGCTTCAATTCATTGTGGTTTGTGGGCATTTGTTATGCACAGCTCTCTTAAGGACTCAGCATTTCAATCAGATTTAAGTCTGGAGTGTGACTTGGCCCAGCAGATAGATCCTTTTCTTTATCAACTATTCTGCTGCTCTGCTGGGGATCATTATCCTGTTGTGTAGCTCAGTTTCAGCCAGTTTAGCTGCATGACAGATAGCCTCCTATTTAAGTAATATTTTGGTATACAGAGAAGTTCATGGTCAACTCAATGACTTCATGTTGCCCAGATCCCATGGCTACAAAATAAGCCCAAACCATTACCCCTCCACTACTGTGCTTGACAGTTAGCATGAGGTGTTGATACACTTGGTTTTCTCCAAACATGACGCATTATGGATGACGTATTACATGCACATTATGACCAAACACCTCCACGTCAGTCTCATCTGTTCAAAGGACCTTATTCAAGAACTCTTTTGTTTTGTTCAGATGCAACTTTGTAGACCTAAGCATTGCTGCCATGTTCCTTTAGAGACACGAGCCTTTCTCCTAACCACCCCACCAAACAACCACCAAACAAATCACACTTGCTCAGTTTTTTTTTTTATAATTGCACTGTCATGACCTTTAACATTTAGCATGCTAACTGAGGCACATAGAATCTGAGATATAGCTCTTGGGTTTATTTACAGTTTCTCTCAGCATTGTCAGCAATTTGCCGCGATGTCCACTAGTCTTCTAGGAAGACTAGAAACTGCCTAAGATGCCAGAGAGGAGATTATCAGAATGAAGTTATGAGGATGGTCTGTGGGAAGCTGGTGGCAAAGCCAATGTAAGCAAGAGCAATAGGCAGATTGTGGGTTGGCTGGTGAGCAGGTTAGTTAGTGGGTTAGTGAGAACCAATGAGTAGGCAAGCTTGGCAGGAGGTTTCTAAAGGCAGCAGATGAGTGTGTTTCCAAGGTGGCAAGGTTTTTAAGAGTCGGGAGCATAATGGTGACAATGTGAACTGCTGCAACCTTCTGCCTTGCTATCTCCAGCACCTGATTATCAAATGTGAAGCAGATCTAGGAATGATGGTTGAAGAAACAAAGAAAAACAGTATGACCAGCAGACCTCATATTGAGAGTTCACATATTGAGAGATCCACTGTGGTGCTGTACAGAGTCAGTATAGGTACATGCTTAGACATTTCCACAAAATCGACTGCAAGAAACTTATCCTAATGCTACAGGAATTCATTCTCTGCTAACCACCAGTGGCTCTATAATGCTGTCGACAACCTTGACAATGTCTTTGACTGTCGGCAAGATATTACAGCTCGGGCCAAAGTGGCAGAACAACCATCTGGGATCTTCCAGTAACTAAAACACATGTTTCAGATAGCTACTGCTATTTGAAAAATGTGTTTTGTAGAAATTCTCAGTGCATAGTTCAGCATGTTATTGAGTGTCTATCTTTTTCAGCCTCAGCAGCAAATATGAACCCCATGACACACAAACCATCAGCATCAGAGCTGAAGGGGGTGCAGATGCAGTTGTCTGGAGCTGACAGCGCCAGATCCAGCATTATGGTGGTTCCTTCCAGAGTTCCCTGTGGGGTGAGAAACTCATCTAGTCATTAGTAAACCTTTTTTTTCACAAAGCACATGTAACGTGTGTACTGTCTGTTTGGTAGAGCTCTATGGAAGTGTTCATTCTTCTAAAAAATGAGGTGGCTGGCTCCGACACTGAAGTTGAGTTTACGGGTAAGAGTCGGACGCTAAGAGTGAAGCCTCTCCGCTGGAATGAAAGGATCCTATGTGTCAGCGCCCCAGGTGAACAAAACAATAAAATACTGTGATGACTGTATGATTAATGAAGCTTTATTCTGTCTTGTGTGAAGCCTCTAAAGTCCTACGAAGTGATCTTCTTTGAATGAGTCATTTATCTTTGTATACAGGGGACTAAATAGTTGAACCAAGATAATAGGCTGTTTGCTAAAGTAACTTCTTGGCACGTGATAACAACTTGGTCACACACAAAAATCTTAGTATCTTCTCTGACCATGCCTGTGTGTTATCTGTGTGTTTTTACTGAAGATTTTCCAGCAGGAAATGTAGGAGTGACTGTCTACAGCGGTGGAGCACCGCTGAATGATGCACAGCTGCAGTACTACAACAACATCGAAGAAATCGCGTGTCTGCTCTCGAGGGTAACAGACCCTGTAGATTTCATGTGTCAGGTAAAGCCATAAATGATATGTGGGTAAAGAATAAAGAATAAATGCCTTATCTGAGTTTTAAAATGGGAAATTCCACTACTTCCCCCAGAAAGGATTAGTGCTGAACTGGGAAATTTTCCTCATTATACATACATCAATGATCTCTGTTGTTTCTATTTCCGCATCCTTTCTTTAGAGTCTGTTTCTAACTATTTTTACAGAGGTGGACAATTAAATTGAGGAACCATTAAAACAAGAAAACATTTGGTTTTTGTACTAAATAATTGTACTAAAGACTGGCTCTTAGCTCACATTATATGTGTGCACAGAAACAGCAGTGGGACTTCAAACATATAACACTTGCAAATATATTTAAATACCTGCAGTCAATCATTAACTTACTCATGTTTAGAGCACTTTTAACTGCTGTTCCAGACTCCCCCTTAACAATAGAAGTAACTCTTCTGAGGTACTGCGCAATGCTACTTAGTGACTCACGATTATGCAACTCACTCATCAAAATTTGTCAATCACTACCTCAGAACACAGCCTAAAAGTACAAAGATGTGGGAAAACATCCATTAGATTGAATCAGCATATTTCTTCTGGTGTTTTATGAACAACCATTCACCATCTCCTTTCTGAAATTAAAGGACAGCAGGTTTCAGCTGTCTTGGAGCCATGAACACTTGATTTGATTAGATCCCTTTTGCTGAAGAGGCACACTCGAGGCACGCCAGCAGAAGAATTTGCCAAGACAATCTCAAACTAAAGGCCCGGACATGCCTCTGATGTGTGTGTGGTTAAAAATCAACCTGGCACTTTTATGGTCTCTCTACTGTAAATTCAGTATAACATCAACAACAGTTCCATTGTACTTTTTTTTAATCCATATGTTTAATTCGTTCATCAAATAAAAACAAAAAAGGCCTCCAGCCTGGTCATTAAGAGAAAAGGCTGCAAGCTTTTCTTTACAGCCATTACTCACTAGACTGTGTTTGCATTTCAGGCTTTTCAGGTGTCCTCTGTGAACACGCTGGATCAGAAACTGGCCTCCATGCTGTTGGAGAACATGCCCACGGGAGGCTTTCAAGGACTGCAGTGTGAAAACGCACCTGAAAGAGGTACAGCTCTCCATGGTGGATTGCTTAGTCTGAACTTTACATTAAAAAGCATCTGCTGAGTAATCGCAAAGACAGAAAAACCCAACCTGGTATATAAAATGTATAAAAACAAAACTCTTGTTTGATTGTCAGAAGATCCACAGTCCAAACCACAGTAGTTACACGATCCCTAATTGTGTGGAAAACATTTTTCCTTCAGACAGAAGCTACAAATCAATACGTCTAACGTGTAGCTGATACAAGCTGCGGCAGGTTATGACAACAGAAAGTGTCAGATCAGGCCATTTATATTAGGTGCCGCATTGCTGCACTATAATGTCTACCTAATTCTCTCTTTCCTGGCCATGTCTTGAAGCAATGACGTGAATTCAACATAATGCACACAGCTGAAATAGGTCCCACTTGCATCAAGCGCAGTATCCACTTTGAAAGGGGAAAAAAAGCCTTCCATTATTACTTGGCTCATTATGTGGCAGATTGATGGCTTCATCAGCCACTGAGATTGATTCTTAACTCTGTTGAAAAGGGCACAGGGAAATGTTGCCATGACAAACAGGTCAATAAGTACCTCCAAGCTGTCTTTCTTTGACGCTCCTGGATGTGTTAGATTACCCACATTGCACTAGATCGCCGTCAAGTTATCACAAGGCAGAGGTATCTGCTGCTATTACGTGATACAGCAGCTCATTTTCAATTTCAGCCTTAATGTAATGGATGGAAATTCCTTTCCAAGACCTAAACTCTCAAACATCCCCCGCAGAGCTCCACCGTGCAGAGGTGCCCTCGCTCCTCCACTTTGCCGCTCGGTACGGCTTCAGAAATGTCTCCAGCCTCCTCCTGCAGTGTCCAGGTGCTGTAAGAACACTCCGCACGGCCAATCGTCACGGACAGACTCCCGTTCAGATTGCCAAGAGTCACGGCCACACAGAGGTTCACGTCATACTGAAAGAGATGCTGGTAACTACGTCCTTATAAGACTTCTTTCACTCTCGCTGTGTGCGTTTCATCTTCTGGGCTCATATTGACTCTTATTCCATGTGGAATTGATCCTTGCAACAAGTTAGATCATGCTTCTGGCTTATTAACCTTCCATAGATACAAGACATTCATAAGACATTATTAGAAAAATCACAATATCTGATTGCAGCTTTCCGGCTCAGTGATTTCTAATTTTAATAAAAAGCTGTGAATCCATTAATCATTGTTACAGAGCTGCTTGGATGTCATTTTAGGTAAGCTGAATTCCAGTTACTTGCTGACAGTTGAGGAAAATAGCAAGATAGACGTTTGTTCTTGAGATCTAAAAGCCGGGGTAAGCAGTGCAGCACTTAGGAATGCTCTTACTGAAATGAGTACGGCAGCAGGACAATAAGTGACTGGTCCCTTATCAATAATGAAAGGAATGGAGAGAATAGGAAGGATTGAAAGCGAGGAGGGGCGAACACACTCCCTCCTAACTTGCGTCTTTATATCCAGATCATGACTCAGTTAGCACATGGATGGTGGGCTCCCTCCTCCCATCTTCAATATATCTGGCCTGTGAGGTTCCTAATGGAACACCCCCACAGAGATTAGAAAGACGGTGTTTGTTCATGCGTGCACAATGGCTCCCAGCACAGGTCGTCTGCATACATTCAGACAATTAATGCGGCCGCTGATGTTAAAAATGTCCTTGCGTAACAGCTGCCATTTTGTCATGTTAATGCGGAGATCATCTTCCCGCTCAACCTTCCACTTCGCTGTGCAGACGCGCTCGCGCCTGAGCCGCAGGTTAGCCTCTCACGCGCTAATAAGAGGTAATCCATATTTAATAGATTCCTTGCGTGCACCTACCTCACTTTACTTGATAAACCTGTAGGATCACAATGTTCTTTCCGATACTAATTTCATTAGTCCGTGAGGACATTATTTATATATATATTTAAAAACAAAACAAAACCAAAAAACAAAGCAAAAACACACATCATGCACCCAGTGTTACAGAAAGGTCAGCGGGTCCTTTTTTTCCAGTGTGTAATGCAAATATTACACAACATTGCACATCTGCTGTCAGTGAACCTCAAAAGCTTTTCAGTGTATTCATTTTAGCCGGAGCGGTATATCTTTGGTACACTGTTGTGAGGTAGTCGAACATCAATTTTGAGCAAGGTTTGATTGCTCATGATACCCACAAGCTTCTTAAGTGAGGTTACCAAATCTTCCTACCTAAAGCTCTAAATAAAAGTGTTATTTTGTATCAGTAAGGATAAGTATGTTTTCCACAAATGTCCACAGAGGTGCACTCATTCTTATGAAAACAAATAGTGTTTCAGAGAGAGACACCTCAAAACCTGAATAGAAACATCAACATTTATGTATATATAGCGCCAAATCACAACAAGCCCTTTGTATAGTAAAGGTAAAGACCCCACAATAATACAGAGAAAATCCCAGCAATCAAAAAACAACAACCTTTGAGCAAGCACTTGGTAACAGCGGAAAGGAAAAACTCAATTTTAACAGGAAGTTGAACAGAACCAGGATTAGTTAAGGGCAGCACTGCGGGCGAGGGGAAGGAGACAGGACGTTCAACAGCATGTATTTTATCCTCTCTTCCTTCTCTCATCCCAAGCAGTCACAGCAGATGGCCCCGCCCCTCCCTGAGCCTGGCTCTGCCGGAGGTTTCTTCCTGTTAAAAGGGAGTTTTTCCTTTCCGCTGTCGCCAAAGTGCTTGCTCATAGGGGGTCATATGATTGTTGGGTTTTTCTCCATATGTATTATTATATATAGGTCTACCTTACAATATAAAGTGCCTTGAGGCAACTGTTTTTGTGACTTGGCGCTGTATAAATAAAACTGAATTGAAAAACACAAAAATCCCCACAAAAGGAATAAAAATAAAATCAGCTTAAGAGAAGATGATGAGCTTTGGGCTTATTCAGGTAACTTCAGGGCTAACTGTGTGTTTTCATATTGTTAACCTCTTAAGAGATTGCAGACATCACCTGCTCCAGAACAGGTTATGTTCCAGAGATCCTTATCCGTTTGTGACTGGTCAGATGTCACCCCCTTTTTATGTGAACACACTCATAGCTAGATCGATAAATTCTGGGTTATCTTATCAAGCAGATAACCAGCTTCATGTGACAGCACAAACTAAATACACTCTGTGGGGAAGAGGAATGAAGCACAGATATACCAAACAAAAGAACAACAACATAGAAAATATACTTCAAAATAAAAGAGGAGGTAAGAGACACAGACAGGGAGGCACAGAAGACAAAGAAAAAAGAAACAGAGGAAAAAATAAAAGCTACGGCAGCCAATCAGACAAATTACAATCAGGTTGTTTCAGACATACTTAATGCTCAGTCAGAAAATGTCAATTTCCCCTCATCTTTCCTTATGATGTCGAAAACATTTTTGCTTTATTAATGCCTCGGCCTAACCTATAGAAAGCCCTGGCACTCCAACAGCTGTTGCAAATGTATTTATCCCCCTGGCAACGCTGCTAATTGAGAGTGAGTGCATAGTGAGCGAGGTTCGATCAGAGCGGTCTAGCGGGTGCTCGCTGTGAGTGTACAATAAGTCGTTGGAGCGGAACTGACAGAGGAGCGGTCGAGTCATACGGAGGTCTATCAAAAAGGAGTCTATAGCTAAAACCTAACAGACATCAGATACAGCACACAGACGAAAGTGTTATTTCTTGGCAGTTTTTATTGGAGGGTATTCATCTCGACAGCTAAAAACAACACATACTGTGCTTGCATGTGGCCTGGAGGAGAAATTATGAGAGCCATGATTGTGTTGTGGGTTTTGTTCCTTTTTTTTTGTCCTCGGTTCATTAAATCATCTGCAGTGTTTCCCCCCACCACCTCCAATTAATCAACCCATGATGCATCAGTGATTTGGGCGTCAGCGTAGCAGCACTCTGTCAATAAATCCTAGATGGATTGGCCCCCTGCTTCATAGACGGGCCGAATCACTCACAGGGCCTGCGTTAGATCCACTAGTCTGCCCCGGCACCACACTTCTTTGTTAATTAGCTGTGAACTGCTCCAGAGGGGAAAGCTGAATTATTCAGGGAGAGCATAACTAGAATACAAATATAGAAAATGCTCCGCTGGTATCAACAATGTTTATGTCCTCAGACTGCAATGTGCTCACTCAATTACTTACACAAGCCAGCATATTCCTTATTTAATATTTCAGAACTGGGTCACAAATCTGGCTGAGTGTCACTTGGCATTTCGATGGACTCTGTGCTCATGCTGCAAGATTTCACTGTGTGCGCTTTGAGTGCAGAGCACAACTCGATAAATACAAATCAGCTAGCAACTTCACCACCCGAAGGCTACAAAGAACGTTTTATGTGTTGTTCGTGTATCCACCTATTCAAATTCACAAAATCCAAATTAGGTGACGTCCTAGACTCTGGTCGTGAGATTTGTTATATCAGCTGACCATATTTTGCATAAGGTGTTTGGTTTATTAGTAACTGCACGGTAATATGCGTCAGCTCCAGAGATTTGCTTAACATTTGCATATTCCTCAAGTAAAACGCTGTTTTACCACTCATTACCAGACTATATGTTGCATATCCATTGCACTTCACCAAGCACTTATTCCTCCGGACTAGCATAGCTGGTTTAGAAACACTTGAAATATATCAGCTACTGGATGGAGCTCCATCAAAAGCTTTTGCAGATATTAACAGGTTGAAGAAGCCTGAATTTAGCAATCCCCTGAATTCGTACATCGTTCAGTCAGCTTGACAAAGTTTCTAGTGAAACAGATTAGGTTGATGTTGTTTTATCTCACAGTCCTACATGATGAATCTCTCGACTTTGTTTCTAATTAGCAAATGTTGGCATGACGATGTTATTCAGCATAGTATGGTAAATATTGATAGAGACATATATGCGTAGATATGGCAGTGGCTATCCATTGAAGCACCTCTGCACTCTAATTTCTAATGCACGTCTGTGGAAACACAGATCTCTACACAGTGAAATCACATCTAGATTCAAACTTACTCAAACTGTATTTATGATATGGGGTATACTTGGTTAAAGTAATGTGGTTTGGTGGTTATCACTCTTGCCTCACAGCAAGAACGTCCTGAGTTTGAATCCACCATGTGGCCTAGGTCTTTCTGTGTGGAGTTTGCACGTTGTCTGTGTGGGTTTTCTCCGGGTACTCTGGCTTCCTCCCGAAGTCCAAAAACATGAAGTTAGTGGGGTTAGGTTAATTGGGCTTCCACCTGTTGGGCTGGTGATTCTAAATTGCCCATAGCTGTGAGCGTGAATCGCCACAACCCTGAATTGGGTAAGTAGAAGAAAATAGATGAATGGATGAGTTTTTGTACAATAACGCTTATGTTACAGTCGACTTATGTTGGTAGTAACATAAAAGTTCTAAAGTGTTAATGTTGTATAATGTTTTCAGTGAATATTACAACTCTAGTCAAGCTTTTACTTTGCATAGTCTCTTCTTCTCACTGTTCCTTAGTCCACATGCCTTCTAACTAACAGAAAACGAGTTCATCTGAACACCCACGTGCAGCTTTACACATTTCTTTAGCGGCGTTTCAGGTATACACTGAGATGCTAACTGTATGCCATGCGAGTGCCATGGAAATCAATGAACAAATAATTA
This sequence comes from Maylandia zebra, assembly GCF_041146795.1. NCBI lineage: Eukaryota > Metazoa > Chordata > Actinopteri > Cichliformes > Cichlidae > Maylandia > Maylandia zebra. The sequence continues at coordinate 42,706,431 of NC_135169.1, read as the reverse complement.
ATAGTCTCATTCAGGTAACACATATGATGAGCCATTAGAAAATGTCACTATCAGTATCTGTCTGATACGCACTTTCGCTAACATAAGCTAGTGCTAGCTTAATTTAGTTTTGGGGCAGTCACTTAGCATCAAGTCACCTTTAAAGAAGGATAAATTATTGATATATCAAAGTAGGCATTTTCTTTACAGTAAAATGCTGGTTTAAAAAAAAACCTTCTCCCTCTGGAACATTATTCCCAGTTGTTTGTTATTTAATATAAGAATAGGTCAACTATGGTAAACATGTAACCGACATCTTAGCATTGCCACTGACAGCAGATTGATGTAAGCACAACTGATTTATGCTTGCTGTGTTAGCCTTCAATAATACATGTTTGGCTTTGTGTGAAAAGAAAAGTGCGAAGGTAACACATTCCTGAGCAAAATTAGCTTTACAGAAGTGTGAAGTATTTATTCGCCAGCTCAACTAGCTGTTCTATGCCAAAAAAAACAACAAGTTGGACAGATTTTTAACTGCACAGCACTTGTGTGATGTTCAGCTTTACACTTTGCAATCTGCCACACATCAAACACTCCCATGCCGACACCAGTATGCAAAAAGATAGCGAGCACGCTAAAGCTGAGAGCCGAGCGAAGAGCAAGCTTGTGAATTGGCCATTTCAGCCGTTAAAGGCAGATTTACGGCCCTTATCCCATGTTAGATGTATACTGTCTGGACTGCGGCAGTTCATATTGAATTTGTCTGGAATGAATGGGGCTTCTGCAGTTTCAGGCATCTTTAAAATGATTTAGCATTTGTGGTTAGTAAACAAATACCCCTCCTCGGTCCAGAACTACCCCTGAAAATACCACACTGTGCTTCGGCACAGCATCTGACTATTAAAATTCAATGATCGAGTGGTGGTAATTAACCCGTCCCTTCCACCTGTTGGGCTTGTTATGAACCTCTACTGTTAAGTAATGCATTCATGGCAGCCAATGTGTAATTTGCAGTACTCGGAACAGTGCAATATTCTAATTGAGTCATGATTTGCTGTGTTGCTTGGGAACGGCACACGCAGCAGGGCGGGTTATATGGTGGATGTTTTGATCCAAATGAGCTGTATCTCATGCATTCTGCAGATTTACATTGCTGCATTCACAATGTATCCTCGTAAAGCGGCAGCGGGGTCAGCTGTAATCAGTAGATATTATTGCATATTCACTCTTTCGATGGAAAAGCTACAATGCAGTAAAAGCTGTTTTTATTTAAAAATGTAGTGGTACTGTCTGTTTTTTTTCTGTTAGCCATATCAGAATGTGCATCTCTATCAGAAGTTGAAATATGGCAGCAAATCATTATCTGTTTCTCATCCTAATTATAGATGCGGTCTGATATGGAGCAAAGGGGTCTTGAATTGCTCACTAAATGATATGTTTAGACTGAAAAGGGAAGATAGTCTGATTTCATAATTACCCTGATCATACCCCTGTCTGTCCCTCAGCGTGCTATTAGCGAAGAGGCCTAGTCTGCTGCAGCTTTTGTTGTCAGAGAGAAAACGGGTTTCTGTTAGCCAGCAGGCGGGGTAACAAGCACACCTCTGTAATTCACATTATGGCCCCCTGAAATTGCTTTTCCACAAGTCCTAACAGATGCAGTGAGAAAGCTCGATTAATAATCTGGACGTTTGTCACAGCTGACATGAAATGCTGAACATCAAATCAGTGCACGGAAGAAGATATCAGCCTGTGGTGGTGTGTGGAGAGTCATCTGTGCTCTGAGCTTTCAATTTCTAAGCCTAAGAACGCAGGTGAGAAAAAGAGCCGGCGGGCAAAGTAGGGAGAGCGAGCTATGGAGTAATCCACATTTTGCTGCACTGTATCACAATGCAAGACAAATATCCTTTAAAGTGGCCTCCTGGACGGGCGCAAGAAATGCATCTCGGTGTTCTGTTGTTGTTGCAGAATATGTCTGGCTCAGGCGGGGACAATGACGATACCAGCGTGTACGAAATGATGTGCAGTGCAGGTGAGTGAGCAACTGATGGGAAGTGGAGGGAGGGCAGAAGGCAAGCCAGTAATGGAATTGTTTTATGCCCCCCGGCATATGATTACACTGTGTTTCCTTTCATTTCGTTTCCCCTCAATGATGGGGACATCGTGTAGCATTGCTTCTGATCAGCTGTGAAATGACAAGTGGCCAAAAAAACAAAACAAAAACGGCATGTGCAGCATCCATTATGATTCTGAGGCTTTAGTGCAGTAAACACTCTGTGTGTCAGGGAATCTTTCCATCACAGACACACAGAAACTGCAACAGGTGGAGGAAAAAGAGGGGGAGGATGAAGATCTCTACGCACCGCTGGGGGTGAATGGTGAATACGACACCATCCTGAATTCAGCTAAAGCAAAAGCAGTGGTCATTGCCAACCGCCCACCAGCACCCACACCCCGGCCTGAAGGCACCCAGTTGATGGACAGCAAAACCCCTTACATCACTCAAGGTAACTTGAGACTCTTTTCTTGCATCACTCATTCAGACAGATACAATAGTGATGATTATGATTCTGAGTTATGCAGGATGGGGGGAGGAAGGGCCTGGAATGTGCATCGCCACCATCAGCAGAGCGCTGCAGAGCGCTGAATAGAGAAAAGAGAGCTTGCTTTGTGATGCAGTTTGTTTTGATTTCAGAAACCGCAAGAACATAGTCGCTCCCCGTCACAAAACAAACACGAGCGAGTCTGGAGAAAGACCCATTTGCCTGCCTTGAGAGCCCGCAGTCCCTAACTGTTCAATTACAGCTGTGTGAATATTTCATGAAGATGAAACATCCAAAAGTGACTGGTATTATCAAGGCTTATAAATCATTAAAACAGCTGTGGCTTCTCTTTTTTCCGTCTCGCAAATGCAAAAATGAACACGCGGGGCCGCAATTAATTATTACCGCAGACAATATTACGCCCGCCTCTCGCATTCACGTGCATTCAAATAGACGAAACTAATTAGAGCGGCTCAGTAAATAGCTCCCCTTTTTTTTTCTTTAGTGAGCTTGCTTGTATCTACTGAGCCGACCCCGTTCCCGGTGGGATTTTGGAAGCAAAACAAGGAATTGAGTGCACCACTGAGTTCTCTGCACCCCAACCATCCTCTCAGTAATAGAGAGGGAACTACCGGGCTGCCATCTGCAACCAATCTTGGCCAGATCAAGGCCAAGTCAGCCAGAATAAGTCATTACACATGTTTTCCATCGTCCTTGTCCCCAGAGCGCACAAGAGAAAGGAGAGGGATTTTGAGGTTTCCATCTATTGAGACAGAGGAGCTTCAAACCACACAAGGATCACATTTTGCCCCTAACTCCCACCACCGCAGTCAAAGATGTGAGGGCAGAGATGAGGCTCGGTGGAGGATTAGGCGACGAGCCAGTTATTGGAGAACACGGCACAAGTGGAAACACTGAGGAGTCTTCTTTTTGTTAGCAGCGACATCTCGGGCTCAGTGAGACTGAAAACGTGAATGAAATTCAATCCCATGGGCAGGCAGTTCTGCACATGCAACATACATGGACACGCCGAGGCCGAATGAAGCCACAAAGCCGGGCTTGTATTATGAGCGAGGCAGGAAAGAGAGGTCGTGTTTGAGCGTGAAGTGGAAAAGAGGAGATGCTGTCACAGAGGACGGAGTCAGAGGCTGGGATTATCTTCCAGGGTGTGGATGCTGAATTTGAAATCCAGCGTTGGTCACACGGCCGCAGCTCCCCCGCCTCTGACAGCTAAAACAGTGCAGTCTTTCATTCAGAGCGCTGACAGGAAACCAAAAGCATCATTCAGAGTGTCTAACTCAATTCAGAGCTCAACTGTGTCTCTTTGCAAAGAGCCAAGATCCTGCATTTTTTATTTTGAGATTTTTAAACATATATTCAGATGTCACTACGTTTGTCATTTCTGAAACAGTGCTGGATGGGTTTTTTTAAACTAAGCTACGAACAAGCCACAAGCAGGGTGCTTTGAAATAAGATCATGGCTCCATCGTGTGGCAGGACAGTTAAAATGCAGGCACAAATTAGAAAAAATTTAAGATTCAGATCTGGTTTTCATCATTCTAGTAGTATTATCTAATAAGATAATTAGTGGAAAATTACAGAGATATTTACCACATTATTAGCACAATGTTACATAAAACTGTTGTGCATCAACAGTGTTCCAGAGGAAGAAAACACCAGGCGATGGAGATCTGTACTCACTTCCCTCTAAACAAGGTAGGTGTTGAGTAATATATAGTAATAAGAGCAATAAGTAACATGTGATCAATGTGTACAATAGTCATTTAGTACAATATTTAAGGTACGTGGACTTTACTTGAATATTTGTAACTTATATAACATCACTAGGAAACCAGTGCTAACCAGTCGTATGTGATCATTTACAAAAAGCAGCGCTAATCCTGTTTCATCATATACAATTTGCCCTTCAGTTGGTATCATTTAAATGCATACACACTTTATTAGGTACGCCCTGTCAGTACTGGGCTGGACTCTTAAATTGGTTGCACTAATGAACAGTTGAACAAGCGGACCAACAAAGTGGCTTCTGGGATATGTGTGTATAAACTGGACCAGAGGTCGGCAACCTTCAACATCAAAAGAGCCTCTTTAGCCGCAACACAGTCAGATGGATAACAGATGTAATCTTTTTTCCTATTGTTTCGTATAGTTTGCAATATTTTTTCGTTCAAAGCTCACATGAGCCACAGCTGAAGGGCGCGCGAGCCAGGTTGCGGACCCCTGAACTAGAGCTAGAACTCCATGAACTACTGCTGCATGAAGACATTCTTCCGATAGCGTTCCCTTATTTCTGCCTGTGTGCTGCTTTAAATAAGCTTTGACCACTGAGATATCCAAACATCTGCATCTTTCAAACTCCATGCCCTCAGTGATGCAGACTTCCTGCTAAAAATCTGCAGTCTCCAGACCCATGCTGAGATAATCCTGAAGATATATCAGGGTTTTATTCTCAGGCTTGACTAAGCAGTCGCCTGCATACTAATGCAAGTAGCTTTGATATGTTTTGCCGCTTTACTCTTTGCTTTGTTTGGGACAGACAGTCGCAGTTCATTAACTTTGAAACAAACAAGCCCTGCAGCTAGAATAAGCAGTTAATGCTTTTTTTCATGCTTGTGATGTCTTTAAACAGTTGCTTGTATTTCCCTCTTTGGCTACGACTGATATCATCACTTAAGATTAGATGTGCCAATCATTTTTTTAATAAATACTTTCCTCTAATTTTTTGTTGTAATTTTTTGTCTATTAAAATTACCTGCTGGATGATATAAGTTAATGGAGACGCTATGAAATAATTTGTAGTGTTCTGTTAAGCAGATTAATATTCCAGTAATCAGCATGGGGAAGGCAGTAATTAAAGCAGCAGTGTAATGGGTACACATGCAGTAAAAAAGGCAATAAAATGATTTAAGCAAAGCCACATGCTAAGAAGTTTAAAAAAAAGGATGAACTGCAATGGTGAGCACCTACAGAGAGATGAAGCCATTTGTCTGCCTCGCTGTTCCATTAGTGACACTGAATGACACGTCCACAGATCATCACACTCGCCACGAAAATTACTTACAATCTCGGTGACTCACAGACATCACAGATGTGCCGAGCAAACTCACATTACCCGACTATGGATACCAGCTGCTTTGGTATTATACTCGGGCTTTTCTTCCTTCTATCTTCTCCCAACTAGAAATCAGCTATTTAATTTATGGGTGGATATTTTAGGACTTACATTATGATTATTTTATAATCTACAGCAGTAAACATGTTGAAACGTTCCTGCTTATTGTTTTTATGGGCTTGTCGTTTACAGCAGCACGCGGGCGAGAAGGCAGTGTCTCTACCACCTACGACACCTTTGTGCCAAACCAGATAGACGGGCTTCAGCAGCTCATTGAGTTCCAGCAGCAGGTGAAGGCAGGCTCGCTTACTGTGGACGAGGCTCTCGAGCTCTTCAGCGACTGGCAGCACGTTCAGAAAGACTTGGATGCCAAGCAGCAGGTAGGATCGCTGCACGCTCTGACCGAACTCACATGAAGGGATCTGAAAGAAGCAAGCAGGTCCACACACGATACAATACAAATACTGAATAATCAGGCAAGTGTGGTATGCATCTGGGGAACCATGTGTCACAATAAAGAAATCAGTCCCTCGGGTTTTAAAGATCTCTGTAGGCCAGAAAAAAGAAAGAAGTGAAGAATCGCTGATTCAAAATAGGGTTTCTGTTATGAATTGTACAGGAAGCCAGAGGGGCCAAAAATATGACAAACTCACATTTGAAGGGAAGGGTTTCTTATTTTCAGCAGCATGTAAATTTTTGACATGGTACTGTTTTCTAGTATTGTTACGCACCACAAAGTAGCAGAAATGATGTTTACAATATCTGGCTGTCGTTTTTTTCCTGTAGCTACTCTATTTCGTCAACACCTGCAACTCGAGGAGCCTCTACGCACACATTCTTCAAACACCAAACTGCACATATCACATGACCTGGGTGGTTTCAGCTGTTGTGCCTTAAAAAATAAGTCTGTCAAATCTAGAGCTTTCGGCAAGCTACCCTGCATCGGCGTCTTATGTTGTTAACCAAGAAGGCAATGATAGAGAGAGGGAGAGCAGTTTTTAATAGCTCCGCAGTCCAGTTTTGAGGGGTATTTTTATCTAGTATTTTTTTGGCATTCTTTATAAATTCATAAATAATAATGTGAAACTTGTGCAATCAAAATACTGTAACAGCTATAGTGAAGGATTTGAAGCACAACACAAGTTACTTGCTGTTAAGTTCCAGATAGGGGAATGATGGGAAGGTGTATCTGTTCGTTATCAGGTAGCTGTGCAACACTAGGACACCAGGGTAGGAAAGGAATGTAGTTTTCCACCAACAAGGTGATTCCCAAAGAGGTTTTAGCCGTAAACTTGGCATGCCTTGGCTTGATGTGCCATCCATCCATAAAAAACTTCAAAAAACTGGAGAAGTGGGGGGAAAAGAAGAAGTGACAGGCCTACAAAAAAAAACTATCTACAGAAAGTGAGCAGTACAGAAAGTTAAGTCCTTAAGAAATAGAAAAAAATAATCCACCAAAGACCTAACACAGGACATGAGATGCATCTGGACCTTCCATCTAATGGTTTCAGTGGAAGGATAGCTGTCAAGAAGTTTTATTTAGGGAAGGGAAACAGGAAGAGACTGTATGCCAATTTGGACGTAAAATCAGTGGCAAGACGTCTTATAGAGTAATGAATCCAAACTGTGAGAGTCTACAGCCATCTGTAAAACAGGGTGGAGGCTCTGTCATGGTTTTGGTCTGCATTTCAGCCAGTGGTGTTGTAGATCTTGTCAAAATTGGTGGAATTATGAACAAAGAAAAGTACCATCAGATTTTGATCCACCATACAATTCAACCTGAAAAGTGTTTGATTGAAAAGGGCTTAATTTTTTAGCATGACAGTGATCCCAAACACCCTGATAATAAAGTAAAAGCATAACTGGGTAAAGGAAAACACAAATAATGGAACATAATCAGTCATGTATTGGCCTCCCCAGAATCCAGACCTCAACATTACTGAAGCAGTGTGGGATCATCTTGACAGAGAACAGAACAAAAGGCAGAAAACATCCAAAGAAGAGCTTTGAATGTCCTTCAAGAAGCCTGGAGAACTATTCCTGATGACTACTTCACCCTTATGCGTTTGTGTTTTGACTTTTTGCTGCCACGATGCCAGGTCTCTCTTGGAAATTAGATTTGAATCTCAATGAGATTTTTACCTGGATAAAAAAAGGATTATTGACAAGACAGCTTGCCTCAGAGCGTTGTGTGTGTGCAGGAAAATAAAGGTGGTCATGCCAAATACTCACTTTCGAGCTCGTTAGAATTGCACAAACTCCTTATACACTTTCCAGTTATGTTTTCAGGTGTTTGAATAAATTGCTGCAAAATATAAAGACATGAAGGGTGGTTTGAGACTTTCGCACAGTACTGTAAATTTCATCAGGACTGCAGTTAATTTACAATGAAGTGCTCGGGCTCAATCTGCCTTAACAAACCTTTTTCACCTAATACTTTCTGGCACGTCAGAGTAGGAAATAATAAAACAGATGATGCGCTAATTCCATGTACCTGCTTTTATTTCAGGGTCCTAGTTTTGTTGGCGCGCCGTCTCATTTTTGAGACACATTTTTAATGTTATTAGTAACACCTGTGCTTTTCCTGTTGAGGCAAGTTATAAGGTCTGGTCTACGGTGCGCTGCTGTGCGTTACACAGACAGGTTATGAGGTTGTAAAACAGCGGTAGACGCCTTTGTAGAAGCTAAAGGAATTTGTTTCCCGCCTAACACTGAAGTCAAGTCACAATACCTGCAAAATGTAAGACTCGAGGAGAAGAATGAGTAGAGCAACAGAGATCACACTGTATCAAAGTCCGACTAAAGAGTCACCAGTTCTGCTACACAAATTTTCAATATTTGATATAAGGAGCTTTCACCTGGGCATTTCAGCACTGACTCTTACTACTTTTCACATCTTATAACAGACTTAGTGATAAATGATCAAGGTAGCACCTTAACATCAACATCATCAACAGTTAAAAGTATATTGCTCTCTGAAATGCAGCGCAGTACAGAGAGCAGATTTATTGGTCTGCGGACTAATATCGTCAGTAAAACTACCTCCACCCTTTTGTTCTGCTCTGTTGTTGCATACTTGGACTATATTTGCAGTATGTTTTCCACTGGACCTCCACGAAAGCACCGAAAGATTTATGATGAGTCTGTGAAACGCGCTCTTTTCTTTGTCTTAGCCAGTGTAAACATAACACGGATCCATCATGGAAATCTCAGAATGTATAAAGACCTGGATGCCTTCTGTACAGTCAGTCTAATACTGAAGCACTGATCTTTGTCTCTACAGCAGAAGCTGAGCCATCTGAGAGCCACTATCATAAACAACAGAGAGGCAGACGACAGCGTCTATGGTAAATATTCACATTCTATGTGGGCTAAACTGTGCTGTCATCGCAGAGACTTTTTGGTTTTCTTTAAAATATTAAGTATATGGAATAAATAACCCCGGTACAAATGAGTGTATTAAACTGTATACTGTAAATGGCTTAAAAAGTCTTCTCTCCCTACAGATAAAATCAACATCGTTCATCACACGGCAAGTAAGTCTTTAAAAACTTATCTCAGCGCGCGCAGAGGAAATCTGTGTTGGCATGCCTTTGTAGTTTCTCGAGCTCCAGTCGCAGTGCTGGGAAATTAATCCTCCGGGAAGTGTTATTAAATCAAATCCCCAGTGCCTTGTGTTTTGATCTAGTGAGTTTCACCAGCGCTAAATGAGAGTCCTTTATTTTCTTTTACCGAATGATTCTCTGTTCAGCAGTGCATATTGGATAATTTCTCCCCCAGGTGTTGCGGTGAATGGAAGTCAAAGAGGAAACCAACCAGCAGAGTCTGATTTTTACAGCAAGCCGCTTAAAGCACAGCAGGTACGTTTACCTCACTTGCAGTAGGACAGTTTGGCTCAGCTGCATTAATATATCATTTAATCACATCTGTTGATTATTCTGCTTGAAACAAAAAAAATACTGTACACTGACGTCCCAGTAAGCAAATATAATAATGCAGCAATTCACCAAATTCTTTTGCAGACGGCTTTTTTCCGAAAATCCGAAAAACGGTGAATGCAAGTCCTATATCGATTGTGAGTATGAAATCCACTTCTTTGATTATTTAAGCCAGAATCATATTTTCTGTTTGGCTCCAAAGACACTATTAATATTCTGTTCAATTATGACTTTTAGCTGCTGTGATCTGTTGTAATACATAAACACGTTTGTTTCTTTGTTTTCTCTTTCAGAGAAATAAGAAGTAAAAAGGATGTTACACAGTCCACATCCAGCTTAACCCTCCTCTTATAGGATAACTTGTATCAGTGCATTAGTTTGAATAATTATATGTAATATACAATACAATGAAAGGTTTTTAGCATCATATAGTTTTGCTTTGTGAAAACTTAGATGTTAGTATTCCTGTAATTTTGTAGATTAAACTGCTTCTAACAGTTTTTTTGTTACTGAATTTGCAGCAATTCGCTCACAATTGTAAATGTTTAAACTAAACCACAATTTTAATAATTAGTGAGGAAATTATGTGTTTCTCATTTTTATGAGCTTCTTCTCTAGAGAAAGGCAGCGCTCACGCCAGCAAGTCTCGGCCTGTAAAACCTCCAAATGTTTCCCTCTAGAGGGCGTCATATCTCTAGATATGGCTATCGCACCCACAGTCTGAAGACATCTGTAAGTACAGATGCACCTGTGACCTCCTATTGACTGGGTGGCAAGCTTTGGAAAAATGTATCCATACATGTTGATGTATGTAATCAGAAGATGAGCACATCAATTAATTACGTCTTGCTGTGGCTGCAAACACGAAGCATGTGTTCGATCTTCGCGTCAGCCAAGAAATGTCAATATGAATCTGAAGGAAAGAAAATGAAAGCTGTAAGCCGGCTTACTGCGAAGAGCAGAAATATTAGTCATGTTAGGGTAAAAGAAGGCTTGATGTTGCCGGGAAAATCATTTTGTTTAGCTGCCACAATGCAGCCATCTCTGTGTTTTACAAATTTAATAAATACCCTCTTAGAACGGCGCTTTTAAATCACGTCAATCACATTTGTGAACAGCAAATATTTACGGTACATAGTTGTCAAAAATCTAAATTTGCTGTGATTTACACACCCATTCAGGAACTGGCACATATGAGCACACTCTTTCTCACACTCACAGACACCAGTTTGTTGGTATAGCCCTGCCTGTGCTTGAATGAATGAATAAGAGCTGCATGGGGAATTCAGTGAATGCATGGCTAAATCCAAGCTCAGTCTTGAAACCCAGGCAGAGGCTGAGCTGTGTGCCAACAAAGCAGCTGGGTACACGCCGGGCACATTTTTCTGTTCAATCATGCTCTTTGTGAATAATATGTATTAATGCCGTCTCTACTTAGACCTGCCAGTTAGCCTTTGGAGATGATCCGGCTTCGGGACCCCATGGCATTCGAGGCATATGTTTGCCTGTCACCTGCTGCGTTTATTTCAGTCCGTGCATCGGGCACGGCCATCGAGATAGGCCTCAAATCATTGTGTATGCAAATTTCTGAGCGCCACCACATGGAATAATTCCCTAGTCAGAGAGACAAGGAGATAGGGAACTTCAGTGTCATGCGTTGCCCACACAAAGCATGCTTCTGTATGTGGGCAGCAATACATCAAACACACGATCAAAGACTGACAAACCCTGTACTCTGCATCCACTTTGAAAAAAGAAATTCTTGTGATGTTTCTGAAACATAAATCTACACACACACTTCCTACATTGATCGTATATGTTATTTAACTGACCGAAATAACACTTTCTGTATTTCTCTATTCTGTAACTTTGTTTCTTTTTGGTCACAAAAGTGGTCACACTTCATACAATTGTGAGTTGGAGGTTTGTTTGTTTTTTACCAAATGTGTATTTTACTATAAACATTTGAAATCTCTAAAACATTTAATTGCATAAATGTATATATATGAACATGACTTCCAAAGAGCTATACTACTGTGCTGTGCAAATTTTAGTAAAAGTATAGACATTTAAACAATAAATCCACAATACATGTAAAATGGCCTCCAAAGTTTTTGCTAGTACATTGTCTACTTTTTGCAGAAGTTTTTGGGAATTTCCATAAATAGTAAAATTCAATGCATTGTTAAAAAAAATCCATAAATATACAATAAAAATCTAATTACATTTCAAATAGTACTAAATAGTAATGCACTTTATTTTGTTTTTTTTAGGATATATTTTCAAGCACTCTATGTATAAATCATAGACTAGGCTAAATAAAAGATACTATAGCATCGCACATTGCTTTGTAAAGTCTGATTTAAAAACTCAAATTTAACACAATGGCAAACTTGCCAGAAGTGACCATGTTTAGAAAAGATGGTGTAAAGTTTTCCACTAATGCTAGCAAGTTTGGCTAGCAAGGCTAAGTAGCTCAGTAAAATACTAGAGCTCCACTTACCAAAAATAGAGTATGGACTTTTTGAATGGGCCGTGCCACATGGCAAACCATGCTATTTGTTAGCTAACTCCATTAAAAAAGGTCCAGAAGGCACCAGCACCACAAAAACTGTAAAGAGGTCCAGTTCAGTAACTAGCAGAGTAATTAGCAAACAGTTAGCAGCTTCCACTTGCTACATAATGCCTAACAGTAAGCCTAAATTTAATTATTAACTATAAAAAGAAATCACCTAGCTGTCATTAAGAGGAAAATTAAAAACAGAGATTAAAACTCTTTTTTTCACCTGTGAATATCTTTACTGCCATAAAGTCAGGAGGCTATGGGTGAGAGGAACATTTTGGCTCGTTCTAAGGAAAATATCCCGCTTTGTAGTTGCTCCATGCTCCATGACTGAGTTGCTAATTGTCTGCCTCCCAGTTGCTGCTGGGCCTTTTGCATATCTGAGCATTTTTTCAAAAGAGCTAAAACAGTAAACTGAGCACAACACCACAGAGTTTAGTGACATTCAAATGCCCCATGCAAATTGTCTGCTCAAATAGGTAGGCAGGAAGTTGTAGAACCTGGTTCTTCCGGACGTTTCTTCATGTTGAAAGGAAATTTTTCTTTCCCAATGTCACCACATGCCTGCTCAGAGGGGGTTGTCTGTGTTTTCTCTGTATTACCGTAGGATCTTTACCTTACAATATAGAGTGTCTTGAGGTGACTGTTGTTGTGACTCAGTGCTAAGTCAAACTGAATTTAATTTAATATGAAACTTTGTAGACAGAATACAGTTTTATGGATTCACTATTATGCAACATGAACTTTAATTAGATTTCCTCTCTATCCTTATTCCAGGACTAGACTTGGTTAGATAGTGGAGAGACAGGATTATACAGTCAATGCATCAATAATATTATTATGACATATCTTTTTACTGGCCTTTACCAACTGAAACAGAAAAAGCCAAGCTGTCGCCACAGTCATCTACTGAATCCTGCATCCCTGTAGCACCACCGATTTTGGGACAACACTGGGATAACTTATCAGGGATAACTAGTCTTCTGAAGGATCATGCATAAACACAACCATTCAGAACCTTTCCAACATTGGCATGCACGCAACACTCTCTCTCACACACACACACACACATGCAGGGAGACAAAAACACACACAAACACCTCCCCTCCTTGCCCAGTCCCCTCTCCAGCCCCGAGATTAGGGCAGAGGATTGTGCACAGCTGCTCACCAACATCCCCGATAAAAATCAGGCAATTTCACAGTCAGTGGCATTCTTTCATCCCCTAATCCACAAACCGCATATAGTTATAGATGAACCTCACTGTGATGAGAACAAGCTGCTCAGAGCTGACCTCAACAGTAAATGTAGACAGCATTGATTATAAAGAAAAAGCTGAGCAGCTAGAGTGTATGGCACAGGAGCAAAAACAAAGCGTCCAATCCAGGAGTTCATGCTGACTTTCTTTTTTTAGCTTCCAGTTAGATGAGTTTGTGTCGCGGGCCAGCTGCCATCACTCTTGTGAGCACGTGTTACTGCTAATAAAGAAGAACATTAATAATAAAACAATGTTTTTAAAGCGTAACAGTTTCTGAGCTCCTTCTTCTTCACAGGTCGGATTGGTTGAACTTTGGATATTCATCACCATTACTTCTTTCAACTGAATTCCCATTAACGCTTATACAAACAGCCCACTTCCACTAATCGCATTAACAGAGGAAGCCATCACTTGCAGACCTTATTTAATCTTATTCATTGTCAATGCATGCCACCATTCCTCATATTTTTCCCTTTCCGTCGCTCCTTAAGTCATTCAGTTCGCCCATTTTGTCTGACCTCCAACCTCCACTTGCAGATGAATTCTTCACCCAAGTTCAAACAGGGGACAAAAAGGTACTTCACAGGGGGAAAGGAGGAGGAAAAAAGAAGTATGAATCAAAAGGCACGGAAATGGAATTCACTGTACAAACGTCGGGGGAATTTCAATGTCCGCCGAGGCACAGTAGAGCTCTGTTCAGTCCTCGCAGGCTGTGGGGGGAAAAGAGCAGCAGCCACAGCAGGGTACATCTATTCTGACAAGTCCTTACAAACACTGAAAAGCCTGAGCAAGGTCTATTTGTTTAAGAGGCATTAGGCCCAGCTGAAGGATAGTGAAGCATTAAGGCAATAACAGGATAATTTTAGGGTTTTGCTTTTCGTAGATTTACTTGACAGAAATCAAATTAAATGTTTCCTCTTTATTGTTTGTGCATTTAGAGCTCAGGAAACTTGATTACAGACTGTTTATTTAAGGAAAAATCATCATTTGGTTTCTACCTCAGCCCCTCCACAAATATGCTGAATTCAAAACTACACCCCTAGGGATCAAACAGTCAAACAGCAGGAAATAATCGGAATTTATTAGTTTTATCTTACTGATTATGAATCTCTGCGCTCTAAAATGTGATGAAAGTTAAATTTTTATCATTTAAATGTACCAGAATAAATCACTGGACTGTAATAAAATGATGATTTGGAGGTAGATTCTGCATGAATTGTGTCCATGGTAGACAGACTTGCTGTGCAGAGAACTGGTGTTTTGTTTGCTTTTTTTTCCTCCATGATGCCATCTGTGCAAATTCCACATGTATAATTCTTTTAAAAGAATGCAGATGCTGGAAAAGTGAAGCCTAAAGAGGAGTGCCTTGAACCTGCATTCTTTCTGATTGCCAACCGGTGGCAAAAAGAAGTCGCTATTGTCTAGGCCATAAAAAACAGCCCCTGTTTCCCTTGATCTTTGACCTCAGTAGGTTCCTCATAAATTTATGCTGTAAAATATCAATTCCAAGTCTCATTTAATCCAACTAGATGCTTATTTTGCAAACTACAGTCTTCAATAGCTCCTCGGTCAGACGTGCCTCTGGCTTGACGACGGCGATAGTGAAAACAGCTCGAGGCTTCACAACTGTAACCTTATTTAATGGCTTTGGATTTATTTTTGGTCTCATTCATTTATGTTGTATATTGAGATGAGCAATATTAATTTATGGTTTTGCATAATTGAGTTTATTGAGTAATGAATTCATTTTTAATTACACCACTTTATATTTGTATGTTTCCCTTATAAAAGATTATTTCAGTGCCTAACTTTTAACGTTTGCGACAGACTGTTACACCCTCTGAGTAACACTGGGTTTGGTGCACGCTGTTGACAATACACACACACTTAAATGCATGTATGTATATTTAAGACATGACAGTGAATGACTAGAAGCTCTACTTTTTTAACACCGGGTGTGCCTGTAAAGGATTTACAGGAAGTAACTGAAGGTTGCTGGCACTGGGTTATTTAGGGCTTACCTTAAGTCAGGTTAGCTTAAGTAGATTTCTCAGCACCAGCAGCCGGCCTAAATAGTACCTAATACAGAGATTCTTGTTAAGATTTGCTGCTTGCGACCAGTCCCAAAAAGGTAAACTAAGCTAAAGGCAGGTGTTGGCTCAGTTAAAGGAAAAAAAAAAGGAAAAAGATCCCCTCCCTTCATGCCTTCTTGCACCTGGGCCTCTGATTTAATTTAAAAGCCCCACCCACTAGAAGCCAGCAAATTTTACAACCTTTCCTCTTTCCTTTCACATCTTTCTGAAGGAATATATCATCCATTGCAACAGTATGTGTAATGTGTTTCAGCAGATGTTTGTAGGGAACTACTAAATACTTATATTTTTAAAGATTTAACGATCATTTCTTGCTATTTTTACATGCCGCAAAAGGCTCAAAATACAGAACGGGCCTATTTTGCTTCAATATTTACTCAGAGTGCAGGCAAATAATTACTCACACTCGCAATCTGCATGTTGTACTGTCAGCTGTTATCGCTTCATGTATCAGAAGATTAAACTCCTAATAAAATATTTCTCTCCGTAATGCAGTGGCGGCATCACAGGTGTCACTCGCTCTCTTCAGTCGCACTCCGGGCCCTTAAATATCAGACGGAGAAGCTGCAGCGCTTTCAGATTACCCTCTTTCTATCTCCTCTTTAATGATGGAGGAAGAACAGCTACATCCTGATTGATGTTTGTGAAGGCCAGCAGCACCAGGAATGATCCTTTCCCCTCTCCCCGGAGCCAGCCTCAGCCTGGCATCTGTTAAAGGGCACAGGTACACCATCCTGTGCCCTTGTCCCACCCCCACCTATTTGATCCAGGGCCAAGACTGACCCCACAGAGCCTGCCAAGGACCCCCGTTCTGCGGGCCCCGGGCACCAGACTTAGGGGCCCACACTGACTCTTGCTTTTTTGAGGCTTTGGGAAGATTAATAGGCCTCCTCCATAGAGCGCCTTTGTGAGGCAGCACCCAGGCGTGTTCAAGCTGTTGGGTTTGCAGGAGACGAAAGGAGCAGCGGCTAATTCCTCTGCAGGTCAGTTTGTCTGTAGCTACTCTGCATTTTCAATGACTCGGAAAGGTCACTTCCGCACCGGCTAAGCTGGCGCAGGAGTCTCATAAACAACACCAACTTGAGAAGTATAGAAAACGCTGCTGAGGATTTCTGTGCAGAGAAAACGGCAGGTTTTTTTTTTTTATCTGTTTCTATCTGTGCTGTGATCTTGACCCAAAGCCCCATTTTGCATGTATCACTGGATGATCCTGGAGCCACAGCTGAACAACCAAACACCTCCCCCCGCAATGCTGTTTACCGCCAGTTTAGTTTGGATTATGGATTAATGGTGAAATGAATGACAACAAACATGCAAATGTACATATCGTATTTGCACAGCCGTTTTCAGACGGGGGTTGCCAATCATAAACAAATACGTGGGTCACCACTGAGTGTTGCGGGCAGCGCTGCAGCTTTGTCTTTTTAATACAAACTCGAACGCAGACAGTTTTAGTCAGGAAGGTTTTTCTCCTCACGTATTCCCTCACACCTGCTGCAAATACCAAAACCTAAGCCAAGAATTTCCTTGAATGCACTTTGAACTTTGAATTTAAAACCAAGAGAAAATGTTTTTTTCTCCTCTCCCAAACTAAAAGTTTTCGGATTTTATGCAAAGGCTTTTGGCCTGAAACCATTTTAATGATTTTTCTTCTCACTCGGTTGCAGGTGACGGCCTTTGATTCTCGTCATGTCACGCCTCCAATAGTGCAGCCACCAATGACAGCCTCTTTCACCCTCTCCCTCTCCCACTCACACATACAGACACACACATACATATACTTCAGGCTTGCTCCAGGTGCCAGAGTGTGAAGGGATCAGCCAATCCCAGGACTCGTCTGAAGCTGGATGGTGGCCATCGTGTTATTAAAAGCTACGGGTGAGCTTTGCTGCTCGGCTTTCCTCTGCACTCCAAACAAATTTATAAAAAAACGAAATAATTTTTTTTTTTTAAAAAGCTAACTTTTGAAACAAAACAGTGCTGGTAGTGGGGAGGGAGAAAAAATTGAGTTTTCTATTTAATAAACCAAAGCACTGAATCACTCTTTCCATCCATTTACACGAGCTGATAAGGAATCAATTTATGGGTCATCATTGCATGATTGATGTCTCCATCTCGCTGCTCTTTGTGTCCAGTGATAACTTTCAGTCATATTATTTCCATAAACATCATTATCACATAGAGCCGTACTATCTGCTCACTCAGGACTACTGGGAAAGCTGAAGTGCCTTTGATGAGATGAGATCACATTTTAGAGGGAGCTGTCTTCTCTTTGCCTGTAGCCAAAAGCAGCCTAATTGTGTTTTGTCCCATATGTGAATTATTATTAACGCCGATTCATTTACTACACTTCCTTTGCCAATTTCCTAAATTAAAAAAATACCATGTTGAGATTTACAGCACACCCCCCCTATTTTCAGCTCCGGCTTCCAGCATCACCATGGCAACTTCCAATCAGCGAGGATGGTGGAGCCTGCCGGCCGTGTGTTTGGCGCGAGGCTCTGAGAGGCGCAGGTGGAGCACATATGGAACAATGGCCTAGCTAAAAAAAAAGAAAGAAACACCCTGCCCGCCTGTATGTGCCAGCAGTGCCCATTTTAATCCCACCGTTACCTTCTAGTGCTCTCTGATGGAGACGTTCGGCTGCAATCACAGCCTCAGACTGCTGCTGGGCCCATGCCAGACTTCACTTGACAAAGCCAGACCTGGTGTGCTTTTATAAAACAATGTCTCTAAAAGTCGTGAATTCAACATCTCTCCATCATTTCCTGTCCTCGCTGTTATTTACTGGAACATCAGTGACCTTGGCTGATCTTCAAGCCAAAATTTCCCATCCATTTGCTGCATTTTTATTAGCTTACCTCCACCTGAAAGCAGGTTTTACTGTATGTTGTATACATTGACGGCCATATTGAGCATTAATGACTTTTGTGCCTCATATGGCTTGTAATGTTATGGAAATCACTAGCATGTGCAGTAAATAAATCAATCATCCAAGGGGCCTTATCTATCATTGCACATTTAAGCAGTCAGCTCCTATGTAGGTTAATTAAAGCACAATGGCCGAGGAGAGGACCTGGCACCCGTCCTGCTTATGTTTAAGCCTTCTCTAGGCCCGCTGGGCTGGAGCTTTCTACAGCCAGATGAAATTTGCCCATTTTATCCTCCCCCATCCCCAGCTGAATACATAAATCATCTGTAAGGGCCTCGGCTTCGACCCTAAATTCCATGAACAATGGTGTTTGTCCGCAAATACCACATATAATTGTTGGATACTCTTCAAAGCAGAAATCTTGTTTTTTTTGCACTTATCTGAGGGCATATAGTACAGATTTTTGTGAGTCACTTCATCTGGTTTTGGAACAAATCAATTAAGATGTTGTGCTATATCCAGCAAGGATATTGGGTGAAGGGTTCTACTACTGATTCGCTTTTATGTTTGGTCTGAGCACTGAGATAAGAATGAATGGCATCTGTGATTAGAGTGAGGCTGGGTGAGTAAAAGATATGTCAAAGTTCAAACTAAGGTATATTTTAGATCAAAATGTCTTAATTCTAAATCAGACCTCTGTCAGCCGAATAGTATGCCAGTTTACAAAGTAATGCTTGAATACTTTCCATTATATTAATATGCACAGGCCTACTCAGTGGGAAACATTAGTTTAGCCCAGGGCTCTAGTATTTATTGTGCCTATATAAAAATGTCCCTGTGAAATCATTTAGCAGACAGCTAGTAGCTAGCACTGCATGTACCGAAAACCTACGTGCCAGCTGCCATGCTCCTAATATGCATAACTTAAAGTCTTAATTCAGTTTAAAGGAGTCTTTCAACATTTTTGTCCTTGCACCATGTAAAACAGTCTGGCAATGCTTTCCCAGAGATGAGCAGTTTATTTAAAGTGTTCTACAGGATGTGCAAAAGTCAAACCAAAAACTCCCCAAATCTATTGTGGCCCTGAAGGGTCAAAAGCACCACTGCTTAAGGAAATACCCAGAAAAAGAAAAACACAAAATACAACAGAAGTTGAATAAAACACAACAGAGATAGAAAATAACAAAATGTCATAAAACACAAAGGTAGAAAAAGATGCAGGTAATATGTGATTTAATCTCATGAGTCATATGATTTTATATATATATGTTAGCCAGTAGCCGTTAGCTGTTAGCTTGTCACTGTTAGCTTGTCACAGCTGTTTCATTGTGTTAATGTCTCCACAAAAATACTTCTGTGTAGGGTTTTTTTGTGTGTTTCTTATGTGTTTTACTGAACTTCAATTGTAACTCAATAACTTGCTAATTTACACAGCTAAATAGCTCCCAATAAGACAAATACTCTTGACTAGTGATTCCGTGATCCAGACAAGAAAAAACTCACACAAAAGAAAACATTCCTACTGAAAGAAAAACCCTCGTCTTGATGTAACCCAGTCATATCGACCATGAAATCACCAGCACTATAAAAGTCAGGAGATGTGGAGGAGCCTCCTTCCCAAACACTTTACCTCCACTACGGCTCAGAACAAAGAAACAATAGTAAAGTATGAACAAAGGAATAAATGACAGGAAACATCTACAACACAATAAAAGATAGACTGTATTTGCCTTCATCTGTGCAATTGCTTTGATGTTAACTGCAACATAATGCTAACACAAATAAACCCAGAATAGTAAGTGAAGCAGTGTTACCTTGGCAATGGCAAAACATAGCAAATAAGCACATGTAGAAAATAATATACTGTGGTGTATAAAATTCATATTTATGAGACAAGTGGTGAGGATGAAAGTGTTCCACTGCTCATTCACTTTATCACATACCACAGTACCCCTTTTTACACCAGGCTTTCATACCCTTTTTCTTTTTCTGCTGCTAAGTTGGGAAATTTAACATGAGTCACTAAGATGAGAGGGATTTCAATGCAGACTTCCACAGAGGTTATATGTTGACCAACAGAACTACACCTCTAAGCAACTTTTTACTAGCCTTGTGTATCTTTAGCTAAATTTAGACTTATCAAAAGTTATTCAAGAGTCTAACACTAGCTGTGGTCAATTAAAATGCAAATTATGCAACTTACTAATGAGCAAAATAGTGCAAAAATGACCAGTCGGACCAGCTTATTAACTATATGCTAAATTTCATGTCACATCTCTCCAGTTAAAGATGTGCAGTTCCCACTAAGAAGTAATTAGAAAGGCTTTCAAGTGAACATTAGCATCATTCCAATCTTGCCTCCCACTCTGGGAGGATCAGAGTCGAGGCACCGGGCCGATACAACTCCTCGTGGCCCTCGGCTGTCACTGATAACAACTGTATCTCATTATCCTCCTTGCGGGGGCCATGGAGGTAGTGGCGACCGTAAACACCATCCTCCTATCCACCCACAATAGACCGTTCACCGACAAAAGGCACTCTCGGAGCCTTGAACCCAAGCCAAAAGCTCTATTCATGTTGCCATGTACAGCAGATGTCTCGGTGAGCCTATGGAAGGTTACAGATCTGTTTCTCATGCAGACAACAGCAACACAACTTAGCGTCATAAAGAGAAAGTTTGCTAACCATTTGGGATTACCGGGATTTCCAAACTGGCTCTTTACAACCAAACTGAAGACAAACACAATCTGACTTGGGTATTAACACACGAGCAGATATAGGGTCATTGTCTTGTTGCATCACCAACCCTCTCCATTTATATTCTCACCTAAAATTTACTAAATATAATTTTGATTCCCTTAGCAGCAAAGCCTCCAGCCCCAGAAGCCATCCGCCAATCGCCACAGGTTTGATGATGTTGTGTAGTTTGTTTGTTTTTTAGCTACATATAGTGTTCAGCATTTTGTCTCTCATTTGTTCCAGATGTGTTGTGGAAAATCTGTTTAGTCTTTAAAAACTTCAATTCTTTTATTTTGAAGTTGGTTTGGTGCTGCTTGGTGATCACACCGAGAATCATGTCAAGAGTTCCCCTGCTTGTAAACAAAGTGTCCGAATGTGGATCGGTGAACACTCGCGTCCTCTTGAATTGTTTTCCAGCTTCCACTCTTGTGATCAGGACACAAACTGAATCACTTTTATGAAGTCCAGACTTTTGTGTCAGTAACAAGACTTTTAATGCATTTATTTATAGGAATAACACGAGAACAACCCCCACTTCTAGTCTCTTCTCTTTAATTGGACCACCTGACTCCCTGTATTTTTAGAGACGTCGTTAGCGCAGAGGTCGAGCTTCGGTTGAATTTTCCAGCCTGTACTGCGAAAGATTACCGACTGTGTTCAATAAAAGTGAGTCTGATTGTGTTAGTTGAATTGTACTTGTGAATTAGACCATACTTTAATCACTGCAACTTGAAGAGTATAATTTATTTGTTTTGCTCTTCAGTAAAAAAAAAAGTGCTGGATGTTTAACACATTATTAAATATACTATTGTTTAGCATCCCATTGATTTCTTTTGGTAAATCAATGACAAATAAATGTTGATGTTTGAGCTCAGCTTAAGACTCTCTTCAGCTTTTCTGTGTTTAATGCTGTTTTAAATTTAACCAAAGAAGTTATTCAGACAGATACCGCTTTGGGATCTGGGAAATTTCCATGTGTAGCTTTAGTTTGTTGTAGATGGTAAAACTGAAGTTAAGCAGTCTCCCAGGGGATTATGATAATGCAGTTCTGGTTTTCTGCGGTGTAATCTTACTGCAGTTCTTTTCCTCGCTGCTCTGCACATATGGCACCTATATATGCAGCCTGTTCTTTTTTCCTCTACCTGTTTTGTTCCCTGTTCTCCTGTTACAGTTGTTCTTTATGTGAATTTCGAATACAGATTGCAAAACAGATCAAATGCGACTTTGACCTCATACTTGCTTTGTTTCTTTATTATGTGACCGACTCATCTTAATTACTTACTAAAACCTAGTCGTTTTTATTCTGCACTTGTACGACCTGCAGAGAAATACTAGACAGACTCTCCAAATCTGTTTTAATATCGATCAAACGCACAGTGTGTGTGAACTTTCGGTTCACTGAAAACCTTAAGCCTTTTGATGGCCCTCGGAAAATTGACATGTCACAAGCTGAACTACAAAAAAACACAAAACAGCACTTCATGCATGAGTGACAGCGTTTTCATTCCCCCTGCGACGTGCACAATGACAACTTCAGAAAAAACACAATAAGGAAATTCAGATTAAGAAGCAGCACTTTATGAAATTAAGAAAACAATGGCACCATAATCAGCACACAGTGAAACATCTTCTCCAACAACTCGAGCCATTATTAAAAAAGCGAAACAAATCAATCATTACCGAGTGCGGTACCCCTGCTTTCATTAGAAAATCATATAGATTAAATGTTAATCATAGCTAACTCTATACCAGTGGGCTTCTGCCAAGATGACAGATGGACCATTAATGAGAATAATGAGGGGATCTTAGTCTATACACAGATATGGAGATGCGACAACAAGCATAACACCACACTTGGCTTCCAAAAAACTGTTATTTCGACAGAAATAGAGGTAGATAATCAGTATGCACATACAGGGCTGCTTCTTTCCCAAAGTCAAAGAGTATGTGTCAAAAAATGTGAGATCACTGCAACGTGAATGCAGACATGTTTTAAGATGTTTGCGTAGTGGTGGCTGCCACGAGAGACTGAGGGAAATCGTTGGTAACACCTGTCACACACATTCAGCATCAGATATTAGCATCCGTCTCTTTTACTGGTCTGCGAACGATGAATAATTACTCGTTTAAAAATCTGCCTATTAGCGCTAACCAGGTTATATTGGACATCTGTCTCCGAAAGCTGACTGATATATAATTGGCCGCCATCATATTGTGCTTCGGTCTACGGCGAAGCACGCTGGCACGACAGGCACCGCGAAGCGCCGCCGCACCTCGCTCCGGCCTTGTGACGTAGCTCCCACATGTCGGCTCCGCCAGCGAGTCGAATGAAATTGTACGAGATGAAAGTTGCAGCTGAAACAGAACACATATGTCCATACGTGGCGCTCGGTGGCACATTATTGGCACGGTGTTTTCATCGGGTCTGATAACATATGTTTCGAACTCGGGAGGTTTTGGGCAGGAGGGAATAGCGCTGCGTTTGAAGTCAACTGCCGCATTAAGCAGAGAAGCGGCACAGTTGTGTGGAGATGCTCTCTTGTTCAAAGGGATGGAAGGAACCGCTCCGGGGAGCGTCCAACATCAAGAGCTGACCCCGGCACTGTTTCCCGCTACCTTCTGCCATGCATCCCGCCGCCGTATGCTGTGATTCCCAAAGACCGGCAGGCCTGTGCCATCTGGCCTCACTTCGGATTCCCTGGACACATATTGGGAATCCAAACTATGCCACCTCCCCGTCTCTCCCTTCCCTCTGCGCTCTTTCCCTCTGGGTTGCCTCTACGCCTCCACTTCATCCCTGCTTGAGTGTTGGCTCAAGTGGAAGGGGTCTGCTCTCCAAGTGATCCCAGTTGCCCTTTTCCTTTTTAATCCCCTTGTGATGGGATCCAGTAGGAGCCCTTTAAATTCAGAGGGAAACCGTCAATAGTTTTTAAGATGAAGCAAAATCCCCTGAGGGTTATCCACCTAGTTTACTCCATCTCTGTTATAGGAGGTTTGTTTCATTACGTGACCTTCAGAGGACGTGCTGCTCTTCAAACTGAGTGACTTCCTCTCCGCCTGTGTGAAAAGTGAAGAGCCCTAGATCATGCCTGACAATGAATTGCTGCTGCAAATCTTTACATTTTGGAGCAGTGGCTCTGGTGCAAATGTGTTTACAGACTAACACAAAGAGAGAAGAGGCTCCAGGAAGAGAGCAGTGGTGGGCTGTGCAGCATATTCTGTAGCACTGCCACAGATTTCACACTCCTTTTGTGTGTCTCTTTCTCTTCCTCTCCTCTGGGCGTCGCCTCAGTGGGGAATTCAATTCCCTAATAACTGGGGAATCAAAGTTGGACAGCACCACTGCTGAGAATCATAAAGGAAGCAGTGGAGTGGCTGGCCATTCATTCATCCAGGCCCATTACATCGTATACCAGATGGACACTGCACGTCACCGGGTGACATCTCAAGACAGCCGCGGCCGCCTGCCTGCCCGGCATGGAAAAGATGAAAGTTACGAGGGAGACGGGAGGCAGGTTGTGTCAAACAGAGACAGATCTGATCAACAACTGCACAGAGATGAAATCAAAGTGGCTGAAGCATGTGGCGTGAGGCATCTGGTATTCTAGAAAACAGAAGCTAGCGTAGCTGCCAATGCTTTCAGGGGAGAGAAGCCTCCCCCCGCTCAGCGGCCTCAAGCCAGTGGAAGTGCTGCTGGCGAAGGCTGTGTTTTAAATCCACAAGAGGTGTGTTTGTTGGCCGCGTCGTCCAAAGGCTGCTTTGAGGGGAGTGGGCATGGTATTTTTTGCAGGTGGAACAGACACAACACAGACAAGTGACAAAGGTCCTGGCCTGGATTCAGACCAGGAAGTCATGTTTACAAGGCACACACTTTATACCGCAGAGCTGCCAGGACACCCCTGTGCAATGTTCTTAACACAACAAGTATAAACACTAGCTTATTTACTCCGAGTAAATCAATAGGTAAGGTGACGGCAGGAATTTGCGTCTATTGGAAACGTGCCAGAATATTTTCTCAAATGTCTTATCTGCAGGACGAGCCAAGATCGGATAGCAGATTTCTGAAATGCTCATTTTCGGATTTACATCACCAGATAATAAATTTCTCTTTCCAAAAAGCAAATTACAGTGTACAGCAAACTAAAACATGCGGGCTCATGCGCTGTGTAACAACATTATGTATGGCGTATCTGTGTACATCTGCACGTCAAGTGTAAAGGACCTGTCAAGCCCTCCTGGCATTGATTTTTACATTTCATCCTACTTCCTGCATAGAGCGCTGTGAGCATCTGATCCCCTAATCTCAGAATGCCAGCTTTCACTCAATGTCATCTGCCAATGAGCTGCAACCAGGCGCCCATCCTGCCTCTGGCACCAGAACTGCACCCATCCAGCCTGTGTGCGTTAATACCCACCGTTGCTAGGCTACAACGAGAGGAATCAAATTTAGGTGGCTTCCACAGCTGCGTTGTACTGTTGTGCACCGAGGGATATACATGGCAGCGTTCCCAGTATGCACCTGGATGGAATGAAACAGGAAGAACTGGAGAAGTCTAATCTACTAGGCACAGTGGCTGTCTGCCCCGAGTTTGCCCCGAAACAAGAAGTATGTCCGGAAACAAGAAGAAATCACATTTCACATTATGGATTTTCAGCTTTCCTTTAAGGAGCCTCGCACTGTTGACGAGGTAAATGTGTATTCTTCTGACAGGAGGAAGGTCAGCAGGGGAACTGCAAGTGCTGAGAAAAGTGGAATCTTATCTGGAAACTGTTAGCTTCTGGCCTTTTTTCCAAATCCCTTTTAAAATAGTTCCATGAGGCGTTTAACACTGGCATGTAATAAAAATATGTGTTTCGGCAAAACTTCTCAGAATAACACAAATCTAAAACACTCGGGGTTTCTCTATAAAGTCCTAATATTCTCATTTTCACTTCACAAATGCACATTCAAGTGCTGTGATGTCCTCTTTTAATCAGTTTGCTGTATCACTGCATGCTCTTTTGCTCAGATCTGTAAAACAACAGAGACTCGAACAATTGGCTGCAAATAGTGGCTCCAACATGCCAAAAACCATAGAGGGCTTCTCCACAGCTGGCTTCCTGCATCCTAGTTTCAATGTAATCAGTGAGCCGCGCTGCTCAGATATTGTTAATTCCGCAGCATTTGCACATCTGTAACAACATCTTAACAATCAGTTTCAAAAGAGCTGTGAGCCAAAGGCTGAATTATTAGATCTTGGAAAACATGTTGGCAACATAACACTTGTCAGGCAGTCATTAAAAAGAGAGAAGTTTTAAATCTCTTTAGAGATGAGT
Source organism: Maylandia zebra (assembly GCF_041146795.1). NCBI lineage: Eukaryota > Metazoa > Chordata > Actinopteri > Cichliformes > Cichlidae > Maylandia > Maylandia zebra. The sequence goes on along the minus strand of NC_135169.1, from coordinate 42,680,002 downwards.
TTGGGGGCTACATTACAGTGATGGCCATGTTGCGTACCATAAAACATTTCTACAGATTTTTGCATTTGGCAAAGGGTTTGGGTGGGTGGAGGGTGGGGGCTGTTGATGGATCACCAAGGGGGGGGGAAAGTAGTTATTGAATTATTGATTATATATAATGATGTTAATTTCAATTAAATTCCACCTTGATAGTTGAGAAAAGATTTGACAACCAAAAACATGTGAAATAAGTTTATTAGTTTATTAGTCTTAAGAAACCAAGATAGCTTTTTTTTTTTAGACTAAGCTAAGCCTGTCAGGATTTTAATGTTTAAGCTTTTTTAATGGACCCACGTGTAGGATGTGAAGGAAGGCTGGCAATCAGGAACTAAAATAAGTGTCTTTACATTATGAAGAAATAAGACAAAAGTTGCTGCAAGAGGAAAAGAAGCAGGTTAGGTGGGAGCTGCAATGATCCAACAAAAACTGAGAAAAGACTAAATTTGCAGCAGGGAGACGAGTAAAGAAACATAGTTAAGGCCAAGTCTATAGTGACTTGGGGGATAAATAATCTACAAGCAGACCAATCCTGTGTGAGTTGATCAAGCCCATCCAAAGTTACTTCCTGTCATTGTCAAAATGTTGTCCAGCCAACCCGTTGCTGGTCTTCCTCTGCACCCTGTTGCTTCTGTTCTTCCAATCATGATGTCCCTTTGTAATTTTGTTTTTTAATGATGTGTCTAAAATTCAGCAGGTTGTAGTTACCTTATTTGTCCTTCCAGTGACATTATTGGCTTGATTTCTTCCACCGCTGAATGGCTGTCCTGCTGGTTGTCCACAGTACTAATAAAACCTGTCTCCAACACAGGAGACACTCAAAAGCACTGACTTCTCATTGAGTCCTGGTTTCTTATTGTCCAACTGTCACAAGTATTTATAACCATGAAAAAAATCTGACCATGTGTAAGTCTTCTTTTAATAATCAACAGAGAAATGTCCTTGGATTTGAAGACCTTATGCAGCGATTTCCTCGTTGCTCCTTTTGATTTCCAACGTAGACGTGGCCTCATTATTAAAGTTCTTGAATATTTCTATTTTCTTGTTGTCTGTGTTGAAGGTGTAGTTTTTAGCTGCTAGGATTTGGGGGTTTAGACATATTGAGCAGCAGTCCCCAATCCCCGGGCCAGAGTCATTTGGTGCCAGGCCCTGAGAGTTGAGAATCGGGTGTGAAATTTATGGTTTTCAGGGTTTTTATCGTTAACTCGCTTTCCCTAGGTCTTTTTCTGTGTTGTAGTTGCATGTCTTATTTTGAAAGAAATATTTACACGTTACCATAGCGACCAGAGAGCATTTAAGGGCAGAGAGGAGGATGTTACTCTCAATGTTGCTGGCGCATTTCAGGAGGACGCTGCTAATAGAGTTACACAATTACACAATGAATTTGCGTTTATTACTATATTTACAAAATACCACAGTTTTTGTCTCGGTCGTATCATTTTATTTTGTTGTATTTATCCGCGACACCTTAAAGGCCGGTCCGTGGGGGAAAAAAGGTTGGAGACTGATACTGAGTAGTAGTGCCATGTTATAGCTTTCTCAGTAGGTTATTCATGCATCGGGTGCTGGTTGCTATTAAAAGCGTGTCATCTGCATATCTGAGGTTGTTCGTATTTTGGCCCCCAACAACACAAAATCCTTATTCACAATCAGCAAGCCCAGCATTCCAAAAGATCTCTTTGGCATATAGGTTGAACAGGAGCAGGGATAGGATGCTGACTCCATACTCAGTCCCAGCTCCATTGTGTTCATTCAGAGGCACAGGCGGCCTCAGTGGGACACTAATGAGGATGGAATGAGAACAAAGGCAAGACGGGAAAAATTCTTCAAAATTAAATTGGAAGCAAGAGAAAGCAACAGAAACAGACAAACACAAGGGTGACGCCAGTATAACCTTTGACAACACAAGACAAATCCAAATAGCTGCTGAGTTTGTCTGAATTTAGCTCGATGTCCCAACTCTGTGTTTCAATCCTAACGCTCATTTTCATCGACTGTGCTGTCAAAGCCAACATAACTCAAGTCACTCCTTCGACTCTGAGAAATAATTAAAAAGAATCCAGAGTATATTCCTTTTTTTTTAACCCCTGCCTTGGCATGTATAGATTGGTAATCCTTCCACATGTGACTTCAAAGCTGGACTTAACCAGTGGGTGGAAAGAAGTCTTTTAACACAGGATGTCAGTGCTGACTGATAAATGCACAAATACACTTTGATTTGAAAAAGAGCCAAGTTTCTGGACTTTGGGATCCACCCCTCTTGGATAGATTTAAGCACCCTCAGCTTCATTCAGCACATCTGCACACTTCTCTTACTAAGCAACAAACCTCCACTGCAGCACCAAACAAAGGCACACTTTGCCGTCATCCCCGCGAGACATTAAGAGCCATTAGACACTTCATATTTGACCAGGATTTTTTAAGTTTTCTCCCAAAAGTAAAAAATAAATCCATTCCCTACTCCAGCTTCTCAATGCCACTGTGAGTCAGAAACAGATGCTGGTACCACTATACTGCCAAGATGACAGGAGCTGCCAAATTCAGTCTCCTTCACCAGCGGAGGCTCAAGTGATGTTCAAGTGCGCACTCTAAAGGAAACTGTGTTTGTCTCATATGTTAAATGACTCCAGTATCAATGTGGACGTGATGCATATGAAATAATACTTAAACATTTTTTGAAGTCAAATGAAGTCCTTGATATGAAAAGAAAGCACAGATGCGATTCATTTCCTGCTCTGTGTTTCTTCCATCCTCGCCTCCCTCCTTTCCTTGCCGCTCCGTTCCAACTCACTTCCAGGTAGAAGATGAGTGCTGTGACCAAGAGGAAGAAAGTAGGAGATTATTTCAGACCTATGTGTGACCTTGCACTCATCAGTGGGAGTGGGTTCTCTCTTTTTTTTTTTTTTTTTGAGTGTTTTTGATATGATGGGTGAAAAGGGCAAAGAAGAAGGTGAAGAAGAGCTGGCAGATGGAAGCAGTGGGATGGTGTTTTTTGTAGTGAAATGTGGCAAAAATGGGATAGGCCTTAGGTACTGTAGGTGTAATAGATAACAGATAGCATGTTTGAAATTACGCGCATTATTTAAATACCAATAAGTATGGGAGAAAACAATCATGTACACTATATTTTATAAATAATGAAAATACTCTATTATGTTTCCATCAGTTTTTGTTTTGTTTATGGTCATTTTCTTAAATGGTGAATCACAATATGCATTGAAAAACATCCATGGAAAATTCCTTTCCTTTACGATTCCCCAATTGAAACAGCAATTGTACTGTATATTTACATAATATTTTTCAGTGACAGTCAGACAAAAAAAAAAAGAGAATATTTAATGAAATTGTAGTTTTGTGTAACTTCATCAATACTACTTTACACTTTTATTTAACTACAAAAATAAAAAAATCCTACAAATACTCCACAGCAGCTTTCTCGGACATAAATTTTTATACACAACACAGATAGATAAGAATATATAACATTTTGACTGTTTTTAATGCAGCATTTCTGCATGTTTTTCTACACTTTATTAAAGTCTGACTTGTTCCAAATTCACGGGGATCACACACGGGACGAGGAGACTTAAAGGACATCAAGAAAACAGGTGACGTTCTTCAACCTACTTTAAAAATGTACTATTGGGGTTTTAAATGAAGTTAAAATAAGATTTGTACACCTGTCTTTTGTTTCTGAATGAAGATTGTCTGAACATCAAATTTAACTCCAGTGAGAACAGTTTGACATCAGAGCTTGTTCCCTGTTAGTCAATCAATATTTGCTCAAATGCTAGAAAGAATGAAAATACAACATGGCAACAATTCAGCTTCTATTTAAGCTTCTCTAAATTTAACATATAGTATAATAGTATCTGTTTTTTATAACTTTAAAAAGGCCCTCATATTGGCATTTTATAAATGTGACAAATAGTTTCTAAAATATAGTATATTCTAGAAAAAAACATTTAAAACTGATAAGTGCCAGATGGTGCTGGAGTACATACTTAAATATATATAATTATTATATATAATTATATGACAAAGAGAGAGAGATTAATGTAGGCTCAATATGATTGTCATAGGCTGGAGGAGTCTTTAACACTAAAGACACTAATGGCCTATCAAAAGCCACATATTGCCTGTGGGAACTGGCATATCCTTGGACCTACAAGCGTCACTTTCTCCCTGAGTCACACATACCCGCTCTGTCTCACGCCCCGTGTGAACACTCATCTTTAACGAGGGGAGAGCTGAAACCATGCGTGATTGTTTTAGAGAGGCTGCCCTAAAGGCACGATATCGCTCAGTGTGGGACTGCTTCTCCAGTCATACGTCCTCTCTTGTTGATTGTGCGCTGCAGATCAGCGGCAACAAAGGCGTCATTAGTGGGGCTTTAGTCTCCACCAGGCCCGGGCTAATTATGAATGGGGGGCCCGGTAATAATTCAAGGGCCCATCGGTGCAGCTTGAAACTGAAGAGAGAACTTCACAGATTCAGTGGTGGCGTGCTCAGCCCATCTGCCTCTGTTTCCCAGCCACCTGCCTGAAGATCTGACCCACGTCAGCCACAAGATTGGAGCACCGTCACACACAAGAGCGAGGCAGAGGAAACATATGGGATTTATACCTCGCTGTAATGAATGATTTGCAGTGGTCATTAAAAGCTTTGGACAGTTACCTGGTTGGAGCCCGATGGCCTGCCCTCCAAAGTCTTATGTGAATTGTAAAAACAATCTCTGTGTAATCAGATAAAACTATGGAGAAACAACACTAACAGTTACATTTCACTATCAGTCAGTACTACAAATGCTCAAATAAGTAGTTTAACATCCCCATTTGTTCGCTGGTGATTCGTTCTGCACTGCACTGATCATTGCTGTAATTATAAGATGCAACTTTAATGCCAGCTTACACTGATATTCAATAAAATTACTGTTCTCTCTAGAAGTGATCACTGCTGCTGCCAGAAGAGGGCAGTATCCATTTTCTTAATCACATCTCAAGTGATTTCCCCCTTGGCCAGTGCAAGCACAAACATTGCTCTAATTCCAAACCCACAAAAGAGGGAATTTAAAAGTAAACAAATGAGCCCGATGGGATGATCAGCATTCTCAGATTCGCAGCATAAACTCTTTTCCCATGGAGCTGGCTCATAATTTAAGCACAGGACTTGGATTTATCTCAGCTCTCGTCTCGTTTGGTGACGAAGCTCTGATTTATAACAGCTCTCAACTCTGACGTCTTTTTTTAGAGGTTTCAAAGAGGGGATGAGTTTAAAATGCGATTTATGGAGTGGCTGCAGGGCTCAAGTACCATTATCGAGTCCATACTGTTTTGTTTTGCTGTCAGGCAACTTAAAATACGGCCTTAAAGTTCTGATGAAAACGGCTCTAATGCCAGTCAAGGATGCCGATCTCCTTCACAGTCTCGAGCACGCTCATGTGAGAGAAGGTGAAAGTTAAAATATTAGCTCTAAGAACATCCTTGAGTCGATTCCCAGGATGTTTGGTGATTGTGAGTGTTATCTCTAATCTCCAAATGAAAAGTGAATATGTTAAGCATTACCAGTCTTTCCAGGTCAGTCATTAATATGTGAGTTCTAATTTGGGCCTCCACGTATAAGTCCTTTCTGAATGGAGGAGCTAATTTGAAAATAATCTAAAGTGGCACGCAGCTTTTTGTCGGCAATGACATCATCCCGTCGATTATTCACGCCGCTTCTAAAGACTGTTTCCCAGTGATGGCTTTGCTACCAGTTATAAGTGCCGCCTCGGGGCAACAAGCTCTTTCTCTTTGGTTTTCTCTGTGTCCTTTCCCCGTCCAAAATACTTACATCGAACCGCAGGGTGCAGAATTCCCCCTCGCTTTCCCACCGCGTCTGAAATTTACTGCCAAAAACAACATATTTAGAAAAACTTTCACAATTACATGTTTTGCATGACAAGTCGACCCAAGAGAGGTGGTCATATTTGTGGCCTCGCTATACCGAGCCGGGGAAGAAGCAGCGAAGAAGTGATAGAAAAGAAAAGAGGAGCTGAAAACAGAGTCCCCCCCACCCCAAAAAAAGGAAAAATTCAGGGCTGGTTTTGATCTGGATTCAATGGCCTGGAATAACTGGCCCCTGAAGAGCTCTTGTATCAAATGGTATCTGTGACAGGGAACAGGGAAGGGGGATAAACATGCTGCATTTAACATGTGGACATAACACCTCCCCCTAACACCATCTGGGAAGGAAAACAATCTCATCCGCAGCTACCAAAGAAAGATCCTGTTTTTGGTTGCATTTCATCAACCTCAATTTGCTTTTAATTCTGAAGCAACAACTCAACTGGCGCTCGAGTTGTGTCTGAATAAATCGATTTTGTGAAGGGGGAAAAAAATAGCAACAGTGTGAGAGTCAAAATGTTTTATTTTAACAAAAGACGGGCTAGCGTGATAGCAGGGAAGGCGCATCGACAAGTTGGCTGACTCCCCTCTCCCTTTGAATCGTCCTCTGCTTTGTAATGTGAGGGTGTTTGGAGGCAGGTCAAAAGGCCCTTTCAACCCAAGGCCTCACCTACTTCCTAATGAATTCCCAGGGTCCATCAACCTGCAGGCGCTCCCATACAAGCTAACCAATGATTACACCTAGAGGGGGAGAGGGGGCGGGTGGAAGAGGAGTGGAGGCTGGTGAGATAGAGCATCCCCAGTATACACACACACACACTCATACAAAACCTCACACTCAACCACCACCACTACCATCGCCCCCCAGATTGGAGGCAGGTGCAGCAGCAAATCAAGCCTCATTAGCTGCACCTTCTGCTAGCGTATACCGTGGACAGATGGAAGCTCGCCCTCACATGTTACCTCACATCAGATGGCAGTTGGAGGAGGGTGGCTAGGGGGTAACGGGGAGGAACACTCGCCCCCTTCTGCCGACACTACTCCTTCCGAGCTACAAGACGCCCCTAAGCGGAGATCTAGCACCAGAATGCTCCTTAACCTTAATCCTGCTGGCAACAGCTAGTTTCCAGAGAATATATAACATCACATCAGCTGTAACTTTTTCTCTCCCCCCTCCCACCTCCTGTTAGGCCTGGTTAGAGAAGTACATTCCTGACCTAAGGAGGAGTCGAGGACCTGCAGAGGCCTCCCCCACCACCCACCGCCTCACCCGCCGTGGTCACATTTCTGCCGGATCCATGTAAAAAGAGATGAGAGCATGTATGTGTTAGCATGTTGCGGGCACATGATATGTTAAGGCACACTATGAAGCAACCAGGTAAGTGACAGAGCTTCAGCTGCAGGGTATCACATCACCGCTCTTGTCCTCATGGCTCTGACACAAGATCCTGAGCGGCTAATTGAGGCAGCAGCGCAATTCACTGGTGCTGGGCCCAGTGTCAACACCTTCAAGGTAACAGCAGATTTATGCCCATCCCTCTCAGGACGTAGGCAAAAAGGGTCAAGGCGGGGTGAGGGGGAGGGGGCATGTGCAAACCGACACCGTCTATGGGAGAAAAAAATCATGCCTTTTTGCACAGAAAATGCTGTCATAACCGAATGAGTTTAGGAAACTGGAATTTCCTGTCGGGCCTCTGAAGCTGTCATAGGTCTAAGTGAGTGAAACATCTGTGAATAAAGATGCCCACATGATGACGGCAGCAAGCAACCCACCTAATTTCCTCAAATGTCAAGTGAGAGCTTCTGCTTTCCAAAAAAAAGGGCCCAAAATAAAAAGTTTACAGCAGCTTCAGCAACTGAAAGTCAAAATAGAAAAACTCAGAGGACAAAATGCAATAACAGCACAGGTAACTTTTAAGTGCTGTGTGCAGATAATAAGGTCAAATGCAATTTTACGACTTAGATAAGTGGTGTTTGGCAGGTAAAATAAATCCATATATACGCTGATTTTCAGTTACGGCTGGATGTGACTAATTTAACATTGCGGTTAGAAGGGGTTGGGATAGGAAAATCCTTATGAGGGTGTTGGTTTTGCAGGGAGAATGAGGGCATTGGTACAATGGGTACTTTGTTTCAGGCTAACAGAGGGAGGGGTCACTGCGGTGGGAATAGAGCTGTGGGATTAATGGATTGAACCTAAGTAGCTGAATCCTAAAGTTTTGGGGACTTCTACCTTATAAACCACAGCAGGAAATGTATTCCTCAAAATCTTCGGAATAATTGTACTTTAAAAAGCTACAAGTACACAGCAAAATCTCCAGTGTTAAATTAACACTGTTGACAGTGTTATATGTTTAAAAGTAACCTAGTCAGTTTTGAAGATTAACAAAGACTAACACTGAGCAGTGCTGATTTTCTAACACTGGAATATTTCTAACATTTTGAGTTATTTTCCAGTGTTAGAAAATCAGCACTGCTCAATGTTAGCCATTGTTAATCTTCAAAACTGACTAGGTTACTTTTAAGCATATAACACTGTCAAAAGTGTTAATTTAACACTCAACAGTGTTGTATTTAACCCTCAGAGGTGTGGACCCATATAGAGACTCTCCAGTGTTAATTTAACACTGGAGATTTTGCTGTGTATTAACATGTAATGTCTCTCAAAGCTGCTTAGTTTCATATTCTTAGGTAAACAATGGCTCAAATGACATTGAGCCATTGTGTAATGTGTAACGTAAAAACATGTAACGGAGGTGAAGAAGAGAAGATCATCCCTAAGGTATACCTAGCATTTTTTTCATTTTTCCCTCTTTCTGCTTATTGTTGTGGTTTTAAAAGATGCCGCCACAGATGTCATCAATTAGCTTGGTAAAATAGAGCTTGACGGTGAAGTTCGGGTAGTAAAATTCCTCTCATAAAAAGCTGTAACCATCCAAAGAAGACTTACTTCGAGCTATAGCATTTTATTCATTTTATTTGTGGAGTTGTAGAAAAGAATTACTCTATCTTACTGTCCTGAGTTGAAACAGCGATTTCTCTGATTGGTGGAGGTCATAAATGTTTAAACTTGCAAATGTCAGGTTTGCTCAAAACTTCAGAAACCACCTAAGTGGCGATTTCAGTCAGCAACAAAACATCCAACCATATCAACAACTAGGCTGTAGTTTACAATACACACACAGCACAAACTACAAAATATATTCATATATATATATATTTAAAAAATATATATACACATTCTTTTCTCGTTTTCTTTTCTTCTTCTTGTTTGACCGAAATGACCGAAAATGAGTGACTGAACCCATAAGCTAGAAAACTGTTCACAGAGGTCAAGACTGAAAGCTGCATTTACACCAAACTTCAATAGGACCTGAAGTCTTTCTGTAACCCTTGCTATCACCATCCTATTTTAGCTAGGCATGACTATATGAAGAGGTAAGAGTTGCCTGGGGAACTGTCACCTAACACTAGCAATAGCTAGCTAGTTAGCCGCTAATAAGCGGAATGCTAATTTTGGCTAACGAAAGATGCTTGCTACAAAAACTGAACAGCAGACTCATTTAGAGTGTCTTTAAGTGCAGCTGAGTGATTAACATTACAAAATATTGTCTACCTGTCACTCAAAGCTCCCTCATCCTTAATAAAATATATCTTTGTAATACATATTAGAATATAAATGTAGAGTATAAAATTACCTCTCCTTACAGAGTGTAGGGGGGAATATTAGCATCACCAGAAGCAGCTGCTTGGTTTAGACTTAGCATTTTATTTCCATTATCGAGCTACAGCAGGAAGCTGTTTCCACAGAGATAAAACAACCATACACTGTACCTGCTTCAAATAAGAGATACTCAAATAATACAGTGTAGTTGTCGAGGAGCGAGGAATGTCCCCCAGGTATCGATGTACCAGAAATTATTCTTACTGCTTTTACTGTGTGAAATTCACTTGAAGCAGGTTTAAGGTGGCATGCTTCATATAAATATGTAAATAAACATGGTTCAATTCATAGTACATTCTCAGAATTTAATATAGGGTGTAAAGAGCATCTTCACTTCTTAGTTTCATGTCAGGTTAGTTCGACATGGAGATTTCTTCCACCCCGTAGGGCTCGTTCTTAAGCGCAGAGGGGTGACAGGTCCTGCCTTCACTTTTACCAAAAGCAGTGAGAGGAAGAAAGAATGGCAACTTAAACATGCCATTTATTCCACATATTCAAATCTGTTCGCAGCGCAATGTCAAACTCTCTGTGATGTCAGGTCCTCGAGTGAATGAGCTGCGTCCGTATTGACATTTTTAACAACATTAATTTCAATCAAGCTGCTGAGGAAGTACTTCTGTTTAGCTGGGAGCTAATGAAGAGAAAAAGACACACATATGGGACTCTTTTTCTTTTTTTGTGTGTGTCTCATCCTTCGATCTGCGCCCAGATCCATATGCCATATGGGAAAGCACGGATGACAAGATCCAAGAGTTCAATGCATTTCCAGTCTTTCTCCAAATGCAGCTGAAGAATCAAAAAAGGACTCCCTCTCTTGTCTCATATAGTCCCCTGGGCACATGAAAGTGAAGGTTGCTCTTGCAGCCCTTTTAATGACGGGCCTTTTTTTGAGAGAGAGAGAGGTTTTTGTTTCATTTAGAGCAAATCTTCATTGTTAATCCATTGCCTGTTGCCAGGTTTGGACGCGCGGCGCCATATGTTGCACGCTGCCTCACTACCTTTCTTCTAAACCAAGGATTTCAAATTTGTCATTTTGATATGTTTCATAACGAGACAGCACGTTTCACGTGGGCTGACGGTCCTTATTAATGTAAAGCTGCAAACAGCTTCAGAGCTAATACAATTTATGACAAGAATACACAGCTGAAGGCTGTCAGGGCCATTTTACACGCGACACTCTGGGAAAGTTTTAAAGCCTTAAAAAGTTCAGGCCCGTTTTGTGGATCTACCTGACCCTGGTGGTGTTCAGATCGTATGAAAACCAAGAACATCTATATTCACTCTCGACTAAAGTATACAAACATTTCTAAGTCAGTCACAGTTTTGAGAGATCTGGCTGAGTCACAACAATGTGCTTCAGCCAAGACCAAGTCTGGAAACCATTAACATAGAATATAACCTGGCTTGAGCAGAAAGCACAGTAAATGTTAAGCAGGTGAGAGACTCTGAAGCTATAGTAACACAAAACTATTTTGTTACGCCTGAAACATTTTTACATTTGAATCCACAGATTTCGTGTTCGTGAGGCAGAAGTTTGTGGACACCATTTTTAAGGTATTAGCAGTGGGTTTTTTTTAAAAAGTAGCCAGCCCACAACATAAACAGTTTTTCCAGCTAGCGCGTTCACAGGTGGGAGTACAATATTACCGTGCCACAGTCTATACATTGCACCATTCATCACATAATTAGATTTTCATGAAGTAGATTGCCTCCTTATTGGCTGTCACGTCGACTCTGTGCCATCAATGCGAGAAGCCCCTTCTGCAGTCCGCTCCATCAGGCCCGTTTTTGCTTTGCATACCTGCCAACAAAGCCATAAAGAAATTACCCTAATCATCACGGTAATTAACATCAATAATTATTGACAGTGGCATGAACGAGGAGGGATGGATGGACGAAACGGACGCTTCTCTTTCCTGAGCACTTTGAAGCCAGTTTCCTGGAAGAAGTTTAAAAAAAAAAAGTCCAGTAAGCGTGCGATGTACACGAGGTATAGGAGCCAAGTTGACGTCATATATTTGCTAATGTTGTGCGCCAACCAACAACAGCAGGTGACCCAGCTTCCCCCCCACCCCCTCCAGCACACACTCACACAAACACTCCAGCAGTGCCACCCACCCCCCTACCACCATCCACAACCCCATCATCTCCTCCCTGGTTGCCAGGAGTGCACCTGCAGCTTATTATCCAAGCCTTTAGGTTTATAATGTAGCGCAGGTGCCAAAGTGCCAAAGCACCATTGTAGCACACACACACAAGTCAACAAACTAACAGGCACAGAAATGGGCATACACGCTTACAGATGTGCAATGATTAATTAATACTATGGTAGGTAAAGCCTTAACATTGTTCCCTGTGAGTGTTGGGTAACACATATGGGAAGAAGAAAATAATTTGCCTTGAGTTGTTCATTTGGTTTTTGCATAAATAGTTATTAGTGACTTTGTTCTCAGGAATGAAAACACCTGACAACATACGATGTGTTCATTCCTCGGAAAAAGCATTGTGCTGTATTATTGGTGGGATGTGACATAAGATAGCAGTTGTTTAGAGTGCTTTGGTCTGATTGGCCTGGTTCCTGAGATAGACATGTAGACATGTTTGCCTTCTATCAAAGATAAAAAATAAAAATAAATGGGCCTTACTCTAAAAGAATAATTCTGAAAAAACTCATCAGCAATGACTTTTTACAGAAATCAGTACCTGGTTACTCAAAAAAAATATTTTCCACCAAAATACACCCACCATAACTGTCTCACCAAAACAGACATGATATAAAAGGTGAAGCAGTATCCAGATCCGAAAAGTATGGAAGCCCGTTTCTGCCACTATAAAACAAAAAGAAATAACTTGACATTTTGAGTTATCTTTCTCAAAATTATTATTATTTTTATTAAGTCATATTTTGACAAAAATAACTAAAAATGTTGAGAAAAGTAACTCGAAATTTCGAGTTAGCACTGCCAATAAGTAATCTACGTGAATGACGTCATTTCCTTGTTACCCGTAAGCTGAGGCCCTCAGCCACAAATGCTACAGCTAAGCTACCGGTATTACAGCCAGTCATGAATGCGTAAATTGCTGAGTATTTTCAACGTGGCTTCACAAATGATGAAATCCTTGTGTTATTAGCTGAATCACATGGCGTTACTATCAAATCAAATCAAATCAAATCACTTTTATTGTCACATCACATGTGCAGGTACATTGGTACAGCACATGTGAGTGAAATTCTTGTGTGCGAGCTTCACAAGCAACAGAGTTGTGCAAATACAATAATGTAAACAAGCAAAATACAAGAATGGCTACATCTGAAACTAATAAATATATGTACAATATATAATAGTATATGCATTTCTGGATGTGTATACCGTATTTTCACGACCATAAGGCGCACTTAAAAGTCTTAGATTTTCTTCAAAAAGTGCGGCGCGCCCTATAGCGCGGTGCGCCCTATGTGTTGTAAGGAGGACGTAGTAGAGAACACCATGAGAACGTTAAAGGGTGAAGTGTGGGCGTTGATCGTATATACCGGGACAATCGCACATACCTGTATAAAAGAACAGGTATGTGCATTATGCAGGACATCGTTGTTTTAACAACCCTGAAAATGGCAAAGAGACACGCTTACGAAGCACAGTTTAAACTGAAGGCCATCAGCTACGCGGAGGAACATGGAAATCGAGCAGCGGCGAGAGAATTTAAGATTAACGAATCGATGGTTCGCAAATGGAGGAAGCTGGAAAACAAGCTCCGGCAGGTCAAGAAAACGCAGCTGAGTGTCCGCGGACATAAGGCGAGGTGGCCCAAGTTGGAGGAAAGACTCGAGCGGTGGATCATCGAGCAAAGAGTGAGCGGGAGAAGCGTTTCGACGGTCACCATTCGGCTAAAAGCAGTTTCACTAGCTGAAGAGATGAACATTGAACATTTTCAAGGAGGTCCGTCTTGGTGCTTTCGTTTTATGTAACGGTGCCATTTTTCCATCCGGACCAGGACTACGATAGCGCAGCAACTTCCAGCGGATTATAAGGAAAAGCTGGCAATCTTCCGCTCCTACTGCAGCAAACACATCGGCGACAAAAACATCCAGCCCAGCCACATCACAAACATGGACGAGGTCCCGCTCACTTTTGACATCCCGGTGAGTCACACTGTGGAGAAGAAGGGGACCAGCACGGTAGCGATACGCACAACGGGGTATGAAAAGTCTTCTTTTACTGTTGTGCTTGGCTGCCATGCTAATGGACAGAAACTGCCGCCTATGGTGATTTTTAAGCGAAAGACTTTGCCTAAAGAGAAGTTTCCAGCAGGAATCATCATTAAGGCAAATGAAAAGGGCTGGATGGATGAGGAAATGATGAAAGACTGGCTGAGGGAGGTGTATGTAAGGAGACCAGGTGGTTTTTTCCACGCAGTTTCACTAAGAGTGGAAGGCAGCGCCGGGCGAGTTACGCCACAATTTGCCAATGGATTGTAGATGCTTGGGCTAACATGTCTGCTGGCACTGTTGTTCGAGCTTTCGCAAAAGCCGGCATCGTTTCCGAGGAGCCGCACGGCACGGAAAGTGACTCTGACAGTGAAGACAGTGAACCTGGCATGTTTGATGGAGATTTAGCGCAGCTGTTCAATTCAGACACAGAGGATGAGGACTTCGATGGGTTTGATTGATGATAAAAATGTGAGTACCAAACTTTGTTTTGCTCCTGCTTTATTTTTAAATATGCACACTTGTATGCTTGTGTGTTGTTGATGATGACGATTACCGGCAATAGAAATGTGAGTAAGGTACCGAATTCAGGTTTGCTCCCGCTTTATTTTTAAATACGCATACGGTACTTGTATGCGCCCTATGGTCCAGTGCGCCTTATGTGTGTGTTAAATACAGTAAGGGCACACATAACTGAGACTGCGCCTTTTAGCACAGTGCGCCTTATGGTCGTGAAAATACGGTACTAAATATTTTTCTACGTGTGTGTGTGTGTGTGTGTGTGTGTGCGTGTGTGTGTGTGTGTGTGTGTACACATATTTTACAAATTAAATAGAGTAAACAATAAATAAAATATATAAAATAAATAAAATAAAATATACAGAGTGAGACATGTGCAAAACAGTGGCGTTACTGTACAGTGTGGAGTGCATAATGTTGAAGTTCCAGTAGTGAAGCTGAGGTGTCTATGACGTGTTCAGCAGTCTGATGGCCTGGTGGAAGAAGCTGTCTCTCAGTCTGCTGGTACGGGACCGGATGCTGCAGAACCTCCTTCCTGATGGAAGCAGTCTGAACAGTTTATGGCTGGGGTGACTGGAGTCCTTGATGATCCTCCCCGCTTTCCTCAGGCACCGCTTCCTGTAGATGTCTTGGAGGGAGGGAAGCTCACCTCCAATTATCCGTTCAGAGCACCGCACTACTCGCTGGAGAGCTTTGCAGTTGTAGGCGGTGCTGTTGCCATACCAGGTGGTGATGCATCCAGTGAGGATGCTCTCAATGGCACAGTGATAGAAGGTCCTGAGGATGCGGGGGCTCATGCCGAATCTTTTCAGTCTCCTGAGAAAGAAGAGGCGCTGCTGTGCCTTCTTCACTGTTTTGTTTGTGTGTACTGACCACGTAAGATCCTCAGCCAGGTGTACGCCAAGGAACCGGAAGCTGCTCACTCTCTCCACAGCAGCGCCGCTGATGGTGATGGGGGTGTATACTTCTCTGCACCTCCGGAAGTCCACTATCAACTCCTTTGTCTTTGCGACGTTGAGGGTGAGATGGTTGTCTTGACACCAGTGGGTCAGGGCGCTGACCTCCTCCCTGTAAGCCGTCTCATCACCGTTGGTGATAAGACCCACCACTGTAGTGTCGTCCGCAAACTTCACAATGATGTTGGAGCTGTTAGTGGCTGTGCAGTCGTGGGTGTAGAGTGAGTACAGGAGAGGGCTCAGTACACACCCCTGTGGAGCACCAGTGTTCAGTGTGACGGGGGATGAGGTGATGCTGCCCAGTCTGACCACTTGGCGTCTGTCAGACAGGAAGCTAAGGATCCAGCTGCAGAGGGAGCTGCTCAGTCCTAGATCCTGCAGTTTCCTGTCCAGCTTCGAGGGAACGATGGTATCAGTAAACGTACTTGCGAAAGAGCCAATTTGTTGCTATACATTGGTAGCTCATGATCCGGTTTTGAGATCCATATCCTTCCGGGTAACAAGAAAATAACGTCATTCACGTAGTTTACTGACTAGCAATGGTAACTCAAAATTTTGAGTTATTATTGTCAAATTAATAAGTTAAAATTTTGAGAAAGATAACTCAAAATTTGATGGATAGTTTTTTTTGTTTTGTTTTTTTTTAGTGGCAGAAATGGGCTTCCATAGAAAGTGAAACCTGTATAAAAATGACTGCATTTTTTTTTTTTGTCCAGCAGGAGGCCACTCCTCTGGTTGTATAGATCAGTGGTTCTCCTTTTGGAGCCATGGCACATATTTCACATTAGACAAATCACACGGCACACCACCAAACCAAAATGTCACAAAAAGCATGTTGATCATTTTTCCCAGCGCACCAGGCACAGGGAATTGGTTCGGTTTGTCCCCAGTATACTTTTGTTTTCTTTCTTCTGACCACTATTCATGCTAGGGCCTTCATCTGGGTCGAAACTGGCTACTTTTTCTTTTCAAATATTTATGTATTGCTATTACGCGCTCTGTCGTCTGACAGCGTGACTATTATGTAATTTCTTCTTCATCTTCTTCTGTTCTACTGGCAGTTGGCAAACCATTTAATTAGAGCAGGTAGTTGTACGGCCCTCTAGTGGAAGAGAATTTAATTGTTCTGCCCGTTAATCACGCTTGTAGCTTAGAGTACTAATCGGGTGGAACCAGATAATCCTCCACGGCACACTTGATCATTTCTCACGGCACACCTATGTGCCGCAACACAGTGGTTGGAAAACACTGGTATAGATGCTTACAGGGAACAGATTTGTCTCCTTTGACGCACGCCCTCAGTACACACGTTCATAAGGAGTTAATAGCGTCAGTCGCCAGTTTCAAATCATACCGAATACAGCATGATGTTGATTTTGCTCATTACGATTTCCATTAAAGTAAAAAAGAAGAAAAAAAGCACGGTATGCTCTGCCGTTTGATTAACAGCTCTGCTTGTTAGGTCCACTTTCAAAACACGGAGATGACATCGGAAGAAGAAAACAAAAAACAAAAGAAAAAGGAACAATATTTTAATAACCATACAGCGGCTGCATCTATCTTTTATTTACAGTCTGTTTTGACAGGTTGTAAACACCAGCTGAGCTGTAATGTTAACTAGCTGCGCAACTCTTTTGGTTGACAGATGCAGACAGCAGAAAGATAATAGCTCCCACTTTAAATTCTCCACAGCACGGCTGCCGGACGTTTTTAAGTAACCTACTTGTGGTTTGTAGAAAGAGACTGCCGAGTTTTTCAAATG
This sequence comes from Maylandia zebra, assembly GCF_041146795.1. Classification (NCBI taxonomy): domain Eukaryota; kingdom Metazoa; phylum Chordata; class Actinopteri; order Cichliformes; family Cichlidae; genus Maylandia; species Maylandia zebra. The sequence continues at coordinate 42,662,913 of NC_135169.1, read as the reverse complement.
CATTTTTTAGCACAAAGTAAGACCCCTTCACTCCAAAACACTCCAAAACTGGACAACTCCCACAATCGAGACAATCGAGATGGATGACAACCTATGTGTTTTAAAACAACTACATCATTTTAGTGCGATCTGTCCCTTTGAAATGGCAAATTTAGGCCTATTGCTAGGCCTAACGTAGTAAAATGTACTGTAATATTATGCTTAATAGTGCAGTGTTAGAGAAAGACACTTAAGGAAAAAAGGAAAAAACAATTCTGGGGGAGAAATATCAAAATTTCTGCCAAAAGTCTTCTTGTAGCTGGAATAAATGGCTAGACATCATTAATAAAATCAATCAACTGATCAACTGAAGGGGGCAGGAAAAGTCAGACACTTCAACATTAGCAAGAAAAGAAACAGGAGGTACAGTGCTCAGCATAAATGAGTACACCCCACTACATTTGTCAAAAACCCTTTAGTCAACATTTTCTATGATCAAATCTTGTTTGCAATCTTGCAAACAAGATTTGTGAATTTGCACACACAAAAAAGTGATTTCCCTAACAAATTCATTCGAGCACATTCAAGCCCATGTCGCAAAAATGAGTACACCCCAATTATAGTCTTAGGAGAAAAGCCACACTTAAGACTACAAAATTCAAATTAACAGGCATTCAACCACAGGTGAGTCTAATGATTCATTTAAGAGGTGTCCAGCTGACAGGTGACTATAAAAGGGCATTACTTAACAAAGAAAAGCCCTTCCCATTTCATGCTGTCAGCAATGGCTCCACATGGAAAAGAAATATGGGCAGAAGTCTGTGCCATCAGAAACTGAATTTGAATAAGTTAAATTCAAATTTGAATTGCTCGGATTGAATCTGAATTGTAACTTGAATAAATGCTTTTAAAAACTGAATATGAATTATCCTAATTTGAAATTCAATTTATTGGTTTGAAAATGATCATCACTAAATTGACATTGAATTTTATATTTTGAAAATGAATTAATTTGCTTTGAAACCGTATTTTATCCTTTAAAAGTTTAGCTCTCGAATAATTTCAGATTCACTTGTCACCATCCAGTTTCAGTTCTACAATTCAATTTCAGTTCCAAATTTCAGTTTTTTTGGGACTTACATCCGGTTCCGGTTCAAGAGTAATCGAGTGCAGATTAATAGAACTACGTTTTACTAGCGGACCGAAAGTGTAGCTAACTGCAGTGAAAGTTCACTGCAGTTAGCTAAAGCAGTATAAAGCCAAACTGGAGTGACCGTTTCCTGTGACACCATACAGCGCAAACTGCAGAGGAATGGCATGCATGGGTATTGTACACGAAGGAAGCCTCTCCTAAAGCCCATGCACAAAAAAGCATGCCTAGAATTTCCTAGGGCCCATGCTGAAAAAGATGAAGACTACTGGGACTCCAAAAAAAAGATCCACACATCTAAAGCTACTGTTGCATTTCTGAAGAAGAACAGGGTGATTGAATGGTTCATTTAAGTATGTCTCCTGATCTGAACCGAATCGAACACCTGTGAGGAATTCTGAAGCGATAAGTTGAGCATCACTCTCCATCCACCATCCGGGCTCTAAAAGAGGTTATTCTTGAAGGATGGAAAAAAATAGATGTTGCAATATGTCGCCAACTTGTTCATTCCATGCCTAGAAGACTTGGTGCTGTCCTAGAAAATCATGGTGGTCATACAAAATACTAGATGTAGTAGTTTTTGTTGTGGGGTGTATTCATTTTTGCTTCAACCAATTTGAGTAAAACTGAAGATTTTGTGATCTAAGTTATATTATTAACCTTAATTTCATGTTATGGAGTTAAACAAGTCTTCAATAAAACTCAGCCTTGTGAAGATTTTGGAAATTGTTCTTTCGTTCATTGAGCTGCTGATTAAATCTGTACTTTTTAAAGGGGGTGTACTCATTTATGCTGAGCACTGTAAGTCACAGGACGAGACTTCTAGGCAAAGCAAAGCGAGCTAATCTAATTATCTGAGCTTTCATAAAGTAAGAAGAGGGCTATTGTTATTCTCTCTTGGTTTATTTATCTGTTTACTAACTGAGTGTGTGAAGCGATATGCTCTCCTTCAAAAAGAGGTCAAAGGTCAGCCCTGTGTACCGAATAGCAGCTTGTGGCAGAAGCTGATATGGATGCAGCGTGCTGTTCAAGGACGCTTCAGCGAGCGTGAGCGTGCGTGACAACGCAAGGGCAACGTGGACGGTTACCGTACTCTCTCCCTGCCGACGGCAAACAGCAAAACTCGTGTTTTTCTTGCTGAACTGGGTCTGCAGCGGCACCGCCGGCACGTGCGCATCACGCTTCTAAAGCAACACGAATCGGTTCCTGGTTCAGCAGAAATTCGCTTAACTTGCAAGCTTTTCATAACAGGCCAGATTATTGTGCAGCGGGCGAACATCTGTCTTTCCCCTCATATCGTTTGTTTGAACAGTTGTTTAATTCCTAACATCCTGTATATTGATATTGTATTATGCTCGGAGAAATAGAAACATACAGTGAGGTTTTTTGTTGTTGTTTTTTTTCTAAAAAGCCCTTTGTTGTTCTGTCTTTTTTCACCAACTTTGTTTGGCGATGATTTTGCGAGCTGAATTGATGGCAAACCGCAGGGAGCTCCGGGCGGGCTGAGACACTGACCACAGGCACCCCGATCCAGACTCAGTGACAGAACTCGCGGTGACATCTGCTTTTACTCAGGGAGAGCACTTCAGCACTTAATAAAGCATGTAATCGCAGTGTTGTAACTTGGGAGCAGACGAAGCAAAGCAGGCGCGGAAGTGAACTCATCATATACGGACTCGTCCCCGTTCACAAATGTCTGCTTTTGCTTATCTCGTTCGAGTTTATCGGCAATTTTACATTAAGACCCAAATGAAGACAAAGTGCCCCTTAAAGCCTTTTTGATTGATTACAGCTCTTTGCTGCGAAAGCAAAAAAAAAGCCATTTAACAAAAAGAAGAAAAAGAATACGACTTAAAAGGTGTTGCTCTCTGTTCTTATATACATCTGCATGCAATTTTCTGCATGTAAGTAGACAGGGGAAGGTTGTAGTTTTTAATGCCAGTGTAATTTGGGAGGCTGAAAGCTGCACGCTGCAACCAACAACAAAAGGGGGTTTTGTAAGCTTTATGACATCTGGGATACAGGTCACTTTTATTGTTTCCCAACGCAACATGCTGAAGAGGCAGACGGGCCACATTGCCGAAATATTTAGAAAAGAAACGGGGGAAAAAATCCCTCAGGTTGCTAAAATGTGAAGGCTTGCAGCAGCGTTGCAGTATGGAGGCAGGCTGGAATGAAATTCACTTTGAGTGTGTTCTTTGCATCTCGTCTCATATTTCAGCTAAACTGCCTGCTCGCCAGGGCCAAGGAATGCATCAAGCGCCATAAATCAGGGGCTTGATAGGAACTTGGCGGCCAGACAGCGGTGCAGAGTGCAGTGTTATGTAGCTACAGTACAGTAAAGATGTTTTAAGGTGAACATTACCATCTTGGAGGAAGAGGGAAAAACGAGGGGGAGGATACTTTGATTCAGGGGGAATTTTGTCCAAATGACAGAGCAACGAAAGCTCTTCTCACCTCCTTGAGCCACTCACATTCCTGCACTTGTGAATCACTATGATCACCCGGAGGAATACAGGCCTCAAACTGCAGTCTGGCACTGCTTTTAATTTTATTTATGCAGCAGAGTTTGGACTCAGGAAACACATCTTTATCCCGAGGAGCACACATGCAGGTGGGCTCGCTTGAGCTATCTTGTGTGTTTTGTTCTTGTCAAGGCGAGAAAGAGGCAAAAGAGTTCACGTACGAGAGGCAGCCGGCACTGTGTGTGCCAGGTTTGTTTGTCACATCTCCGCCTGTCTGCGCCTTATGCAAATGGGCAGGGGGGCTGGGAGGGACGGCTCCATGGGAAACTGCTGGTGCTAATCCAGCATGTTGAACAGGGGAGGAGAGGAGTACTTTTCAATAAAGCACCCCCCACCCCTCTGTCAAGTCAAACACACACAAACACAAATGCACGCACACACGCACACATGAATGATGGGTTCTCATCCCATGTGCGTGCGCGCTTTCGAACAAACATCAGAAGGAAAACACAAAGACACACAGGCGCTCTCCCGCTTTCTCCCTCTCACACACACATAAACACTGAACACCTGTTTCTTTTCCGCGCATCCAAACAGACATGCTTTAATATGTGAACAAATCCCACGATCTTAAGAACCCACTCTCAATCCGCAGGGTGTAATACCGGGGTGCTTTCAGTGAGATAACAACAAGGCTCAGTGTGATCGGTCTGTACTACCACCTATAGATAGACTAATAACACGCTCCAGCCACAGTCCATGACTTAGACTATGAAATTTATGCAAATTTGTGTGGGAATACACAGAGCCGAGAGCACTATTTAGGACTAGTGCATTTTTAGACAGCCCTCTTTTATTCCCAGAGCTCTCTTCAACTACATTTTTGCAAACAAACGCGGGCTGTTGCCTGAGATCTTGAGGGTCCCTTCACGAAGGCTGAAGTTGTTCACTGAAAGAGGTTGTCTTTTGTGAAATTCCTAAAACGCTAGAAGTCTCTAATATTTTTAGCGAACCAAGCCCTGCTGTCGTTAATTAGTTAAAATAACTGTTTTGGGGGGAAATATTTAAATAGATATTCACGTCTCTGAGTGAATTCTCACAGACAACAGATAGTTAAAATACCCAGCTTTATAGAACAAATGCAGCTGTCTACAGCCTGGTGCAAAAAAAAAAGAATTGTTTATAGCGTATTTTCCCTTTTATAGCAGCTGCAAACTCAGTGGTCTTTGTATAACTTATAAATTTACACTGTATTCGTTTTTTAAGATAAAGCAAGTCATTTTTTTAGCTTATTTAATAAAAAAATATGTTAAATTCACAAATATGCATTGATTAGCATGTATAATTTACAAATTGATGCGCTATCAAAATGTTGTCATTAATCTATCAAAAATAGATAGGGATGGGCTCTATCCGGTTGTTCAGTGATGACGCGACGAATCCTACTTCCGGGTCTAAAGTAGTCTGCGTTTAATATGGATTTTGTGTTGTTAACATGTTTAATGTTTTGTATTTTCTTATATTTGATCTCAAAAAGCTCCTAAAACAGTCAGTGATCCCTGTTGACCTCCCTCGGCTTTTATTACCACTAATCATTTATTTAAGCTCAGTTTTTAAAATCTTAGGATGTAACTACAGCCCAGCCCATGCAGCAGTATATGAATGACTAACCTCGTATTGTGGATGGATTATCTCAGTTGTTCTCCTGGCTGAAGTTTGGTCCTTTTACAGCACCCTGCCATGCGATTACATTTGTTCCTGACCACCGAAAACACTCACGTTAACTTTTATCGAGTGGAAAAAAAGTTAGCTTGTTCATATTATGCTAGCATAGCTGTGTCGCTAGCGGTCACGTAGCACATCATTATATACCAGCTAGCCAAACTTCAGTAACCCTACAAACGTCACTGCTGTTTCGTTTTCTGTCTTCATTTATGTTGGAAGTGATATCAGAGATGTACGTTTTAATTTGTTTCCAAAACCCCGCAGTCAGGACATGCTATATTGTATTTAGATAGAAGCTAGCGAGCTAACTTCCTGCTAACTTCTAACTCCGTTAAATGTCATAAATTCCATTTTCATGGATGCCTGGATGTTACACTCAATTGTTACACCTGGTAGAGCAGAACGCTGATCATTTTATTAAAGATGAAAGACTTTAGACAGTTTTTCAACTCTCAGTAATGCCATAGTGATCGTTTGATATGTGGACCTGCAGCGGAGTTTAGGCCCAGACACGGCTAGTGACGTCAGACTGAACAACCGGATTATTGTTAGCAGATTAAAAATGCAACCCTCCCATCTCCAGAAAGCTGACAATGAGCTGACTAAACAACTGATGTTTCTAAGATAGCATTATGCTAGCTAATGTTAGGCTCGAGTGTCCTAAAAAAATCCCACTTTCCCTCTGATTAAGTTTCAGTTTCATTACCTTCTCACTTCATATGAGAGTTTACTTGTGTCTAAGTCTAACCATTTTAGATCCACTTAAAAGACAGTTTCAGTAACACCAACACATAGGCTAATACCGGCTAACAGCGGCAAAAACACAGAACAGTTCATTGGTCAGAAGTGACTCATTAGCTGATATCTAAGTCCTTCAACAAATTTTTACAGCCTTCTCCAGAGTAAATAAACGTGGACACATATTGACAGTTGAGGTAAACAACACAGACAAACGGCGGCAAGACTTTTTTGTCCTACAGCGACCACCTGATGCGTTTGAATTAGGAGGGGCAAGAATGCAGGACTCAGTTGATGGCAGTTTGCAACCTACTGACATTTACTGGTGAGATTTTACACACTGCAAGTTTAAGTTAGATACCAATACATGCTAGGTGTCACCTCAGCTAATTTTAATCACAGAACTGGACTTCTCAACCATGCTTGTGGCATTGGTGCCTGTTCAAGCACTGTGTGATGAAATTCAAGTATAATTTTATCAGTGCTAATAGCAAATATGTGTATTTTTGTAACACGCTCATTCAGTCTGTGCCTGAGCCTTGCTAATGAAGCTAGATAGCATTAGCTGCTAACTTAGCACTCCAAAAACTCAACCTGTTACATGTAGTGAGCTACTCTGATAAGGCTTTGAGAACCTGTAGAGCTACAGCCACCTCTTGAATCCCTTCAGCAGTAGTCCAGTGTTTATTCATGGTCTTCAGAGGTATAGCCAGAAGGCAATCTCTTCTGGCTGCAGCTTTACATTCAGCAGACAAATATGAAAGAGTATCAGTCCAATATTTCCACAAAACAATTCATTTAAGCAAAACATTGACTCCTGAAATCTCTCCCTTGTGGGTTTTATTTGCAGAGAGAGCAGCGCTGACAGTTTGCAATCTATTTTATAGTTTCCCTTTTGTATTGAAATCATAAGCAGTGTCAACAGTGTCTGCGCCAAACTCTAGTAATATCAATCACTGCAAAGTTTGCCTTAATTACTTCCTGCTAGATAAAGTACATTACACTCGTACTTTGATGCCAAACGACGACAGGATCAGATTCATTCATTACCTGATTCCAACAGCACACAAGATTATATTCCTCCCATAAAACTTGGGGATGTGACAGAGTTCTTTGTGCCGGCCTTGGCTTGAATCCAGCGGTTCAGTCCAGCCCCTGCACTCACAGGTTTGTGTGAGAGTACTCTCTGTGCTTTTCCCCTCTCCATCCTCTTTTCGGTACACAGTCAGACACACGTTGGAGAGCCACAAGACGCCGTTACCTCTCCTGGATCTATATGGGTAGAAAGAGAAAAGGGCGGGAAAAAAAAGGACAAACACAAAAGCAATCAACAAATCCTGTTTGCTTGAGTCCTGCGAAACATAATAGGGCCAAATCATCATCTATTTAGCTTCGTCAAATCACTGACAGCAGGCCTTGATAAAAGAGAGTGGAAAATATGTAGGGTACAAGACTGTGCCAAGACCCTCACCGACAAGAGCCCCCTATTGAAGCCAGATGTTGACTCAACTGGCCAATTTTGATAAATGGCATAATGATTACCATTATAGATCGGGTAATTTTATATCAGTGTGCCACATTGTTGGTCCTCTTTAATGATAGCCAAATGAACTCTGGTTTGTGCCTGAGGCCAGGTGGGCTTTTCTGCTGTTGGTATGCAACATGCAGCGCTTTAACCACCATTCGGAGGGCGCCTGTGCTGAAGTCAGCGCACCTGGTCTTGTGGGCACCAACTGACAGTTCCTGTTGTTGCCATCAAGTGTCCAGCTGAGCCCTGAGCACATCACACAGGTCCGTAATGAGACTTAATTGGCGCTTTAGCCTGACTTTTGCCTCTTTCAATGTCCTCAATCCCATTGGAAAAGCTTATTCAATCAGAGCTTCATGTGCTTGACACAGTGACCCAGATGGATCTTACCTTGTGTGACCCGTGAGGTCCCAGCAGACCAATTGTGCTCTGGTCCGAGCACTGAAGTCTGTCTCCCATCCCTTGGGGATTGGCGCATTACAGCAGATTAGCTGGAGTAATACCTTTATGGAGCATGGGTATGCGGGGTCATGGGATCTTTCCAGGACATGAAAACTAATGTTTGCTTTCGGAGCAAACTGTCACAGACACACTTCTAAGAATCAAGGAAATCCAATTAGTTTAATACTTAAAGTCAAATAGTCGTCTTTCCTCTGATCTGACACTGTCCTTATTCCACCCCTGCAACAGCTTCTATCCCTGTTTTCCTCTTCTTGCTTTCAGGAATGTGATGCAATGAATTTTTATTGAATGCATACTGTGGACCCTTCGACACATTCACATTACCTACGTGAGGTTAAGGTCTATAAGATCCAAGTGACCCCCCCATCATACCTACTGATAGTGTATTGTCTTCTTTTATGGTAATTGTAGATTCGATTAGACTGCCACTCTGGATTGTAGGAGAGAGAAGCTTTAGGTGATGACGTGTGTGTTTACCAAAGGGGTACAGACACAGCAAAAACTCACACTAGCATTAGTATGGGTTCAGTGAAGCTCTTTTATTATTTCCAAGATTTTTTTCTCAGTGAGTTCACTTTAAAGGAGCAATCATTTTTTTAAATGTCTGTTCCAGGTAAACACGATTCCTTCTCCCATATCTATATTATATTTGAATAGCAGTTTTATGGATGCTTGTGATCGAACACTAAATGACAAACATTATCCATAATGATATGGTCAGTGCCCTCACTGAGCTGATGGCATTTTGCAAATACTTCTATTGATGCATTGTTCCAAAAACACCTCACCGATGCACATGTGTGTGGGTATTCTGAAATCTTTTTACACACTCACATTGTGTAGCCCTGTCTTAATTAGGTAAAGAACTCATAATGTTAATTGTCTTCTTTTACCTTGCTTCACTCATACACTCACTTCATTAGGTGTGCCTACATGAAGTGTAGGTGTACAGAATCCCACCGTTGCTGCAGATTTATTGGCTCGATATCCATGATGAGAATCTCCCATTTGACCACATCTTAAAGGTGCCTAACCTAATAGTTGCAACCTAAGTTGTAACAATCGACTTACTGCTGTCTTCCTATGAGCTTGCAGTAGTCTGACCAGTCTCCTCAAGCATCAATAAGGCATTTTTTTACCCTACCACTGGGTATTTTCTGTTTTTGGACCATTATTTCCAAACCCTAGAGTGGGAAAAATGTGGGAAAATCCCAGCAGATCAGCAGTTTCTGAAATACTAAAAGCAGCTCATCTAAATGATCTTTTCTTCCCCATTCTGATGCTTGGTTTGACCTTCAAAAGCTCTTCTTGACCATGTTCTTAAATGCATTGAGTTGCTGCCATTTGATTGGCTGATGAGATATTTGTCTTAATGAGGAGTTGAACAGGTATTCCTAATAAAAAGGGCAGTGAGAGTAGATGCTCTTATTAAACATGGCCAAAGTTTCAGATAACAAGGTGAGCATATATACAAAGAATAGCTGTAAGGCAAAAACTCAGTTTCCTCTCGAGCACGCAGGTCTAAATGTGAATAAAGAAATCATTGGCTTGAACTGTGCGACATGCAAAGCCACCTTTAAATTTAAGGTGGCTTTGCGGCCAGCTGTCTTCAATACAGACATCAGCTGTGTCACTTTACTTGTTCATCAGTTAATGTCACCAGATATCGAACTGGGACTTTTATGTGCCAAATTGCAATCATTCACAATCAGCAAGGACCAAATGCAATAAATAAACACAAGAAAGAGCCACAGTAATGAAGTCATTTTTGTAGCATAGCTCATTTTATTGTTTAAACAGTTTTGCATAGGAAATATATCCACTTCCAGTAATTGACTGCAGTAAAAACAGCTGCTAGCAGTATAGGCTGGATATAACAGTAACAATCACAAAAAGTTGAGCCTTATTTACACTGATTTTAATCTTGTGGCAATTTTAGCCCCTGCACCAAATGTAACTAGCTTGAAGGCATCGCCTATTGGGTGGCGTTGATAAAAATCAATAAAAGAAGGGATATCAAGGCCTTTGCTATACAGTTCACAATGGACACCTGTGGCTCCTAAACTGTAAATGAAAAGATGAAAAGAACAAAAAAAAAAAAAAAAAAAAAAAAAAGGTTTTCCAAAAGTCCTCTAAAACATACATTCAGATACATACATAGACCTTTGCACACACTTGCAGTGTAACTACGATCACTACTGGAGACTGTTTACATATTGTTTTGTTGGTGTTGTTGTTGTTGTTCCTTTTATATATTTATTTAAATATAGATTCCACCGTGATTCCTAAAATAGAAATGTGTGCGCAGCAGGAAGTAAAAGTGCCACAAGACCCAAAAAGAAATCAGCCCTGCAGAGAAAAATGGTGACTAAAGAAATTCCGTCATTGCGCTTAATGTAGCACTGACCCTCCCGCCCAACTCCCCCTCCCTCCCTGAAAAAAAAAAGAAAAAAGAAGAATTTCCTATTATTATTATTTTTTAACAAATCCGACGTGGGCATCGTGTGCTGACGTAATTCGAAAATGAATAAATCACAAAAAAAAAAAAAAAAACACCAAAAGAAGTGATAAAGAGCATATTTTCAGAAGCGTTTGCCACATTCTGCTTGGTGTGACGCCGTTTTCTTCTCGCCACGTAGGAAAGTTAAGCTTATCACATTCTACATATTGTATACAACAGACACTTGGACAGCTTGAACAGGCACTGCATTGCTATCTTTTAGTCTCCTTTTGGTGAATGTTACATCCTGTAAAAATGCTGGTTTTTCATGTTTCATAACAACCTGATGCCAAGTGACTAGCAGCTAGCCAAAGTATGGAAGATGTATATTGCTCATGTAGGATGAAAATGAAGTTTTCTCTTAAGTCTGCATGTGTACAAGCCTCTCAGTCCCTACAGAATGTGTGACATTCAGTTAAAAAGGAACAATCTCACATATTGCATGAGTGCCACAGGTCCTCCTTGCATAAAGTCGTCCTGTTTCTCTGCGATCGCAGCGATCAGTGTAATAATACTTTCCAGTCTCAGTATTTGCTCTGAATGGGGGCTCTTGAAGCTGCTGATGGGTTGAACACTGATTTTTTAAACCCGAAAACACTAGCTCAGCTGGAAGGTACAGTACCCTAATCTGAAGCACCTGAAAAGCATGTAGTATTTGTTTGTAGTGTGAATGGAGGGTTTCCTATAGTACATCAGGTTTTGACAACGTGTGAAATGACAAAAGTGCAAAATGAGTGGATGCTTTCTTTTAGGAAATTCTTAAAACAACATCGCCTGCATGCGAACGACGCGCACGGCTCCAAACTTGCCAGATATACGGTGAGATGCAGCACCAATCACGTTGCGACAATTGTGATTCTTTTTTTTTAAGAACAAGAAGAAAAAGGAAAAAAATAAAATCCGACAGATTCATCAAGGACGTTTGTCACTGCAGATTTTACCCTGCTTCTCACTTAAGGTCAGGTGCAAACTGGGGCCTTTGCCTTACAGGTTTACTTCCCAGCTGCTACAAGAAACACACTCACACCACAATCTTGTTGGACAAGAATTCACACCCATTTCCAAAGAAAAGAAAAAAAAACCAACCCCCGAGATAAATCACATCACACGCTCTATGGCCACACTACTGAAAGAACAACAATTCAAATATTCATGAAGTCTTTCCCAAGTGGAAATATCTAAGCACTAACCAAGTTCAGAAATAATATTAATAAGAATAAAAAAAGCCTTCAATGTTGTTGTTTCTTAATATTTATGGATCAGTACAGAATACACACTCCCTCCCCGACCCCCCCTCTTTTTTCTTTACATACAGGAACACCTGATGAAAACACTAATCAGAGAAACCTGGAGAGTTCTAACTCAAATCCAGTCTCTGAAACAAACAAATCCAAATTTAAAAAAAACATTTTTTTGTTTGTTTTTTCTTTTTCTTTTTTTCCTAAAATGGAATTGACTCATTTTCCCCAGAAATGAACATTTACAAATGTGGGCTTCAAAGAAGAACTCCCCCGAAAGTTTACAGTGTACAAACTCCTGTCCTACGGCAGGCTTTTTCTTTTCCTCGACAGAAAGACCCTCATCTTCTATCGCTGTGTTGTGTCGGAGGCACTCGATCATACATCCAGCTCGGAAATTTAACCGCGTACGCACTTGCACGCACGCTCAAGCTGCCAAAGCAGAGTTCAGCCTCGCAGACCGCAGCTATCGACGCAGTCAGGATATTTACCATTATGTACAGTCTCCTCTTCAAACAGACACCAGCACAACAGCACAGTGACCCTGACACACTTTTAAGTTGCGCGCGCGCGCACACACACACACACACACACACACACACACACACACACACACACACACACACACACACACATGGGGACAATGCACTTCAGTGGGGTCTCCAATGGCCAAAGGCTGCAAAGCACTTATAGTTTTTTTCCTTTTAGAAGAAAAAAAAGCAACCAAGAAAAAAAAAAAAAGAGCAGTGCACTTACAACGGGGTGACTTTTTTCGTTTTGTTTTTTTCAAACATTTTCTTTCTGCGTGAGAAATCTGGGTGAAGACGGAGAGATTGAGCTTGACTTGAGGATTACTTTTTAACAACGATTTCTGCTCCTTAGCCCTCTGCTGGCGCCGGAGAGCTCTCGGGGGAACTCTCCGAAGGAAAACGTTTCTTTCACGATTGCAGGGAAAGAGTGCAAAAGGTGTCATAGCAGCACTGGCTGCGCTGCAGCTTTCTGCGAGAAATTTTTTTTTACAATAAAAATGGCAAGGTATCGATTGATATAAATAATGCCCTGTAATACGCCTGAGAGGTTTAGTTTGACTTCTGAACACTGTAGGACGAGGATGGGGGTTGGGGGAGATGATTGCCTATGTGCTATTTAAGTGCTAGATTTTTTCTCCTAGTGGATTCTATTTAAGCTTCTACTGGGGGCATTTGGACAGGAAGTTAGAAGACACCACACTCCTGCAGTCCAATATTTCCTTTAACATACTCTACGGGGCTTCTGCTAGGGAAGCGTCTCAGGAATTGACATATGTGCATATCGTATATACATTTATACAAATCTACTACTTATAAAATACTTTCTAAAGGCTTGCTTGAACCTGTCTGGAACTGATTTCAACAGGTCTCACTAGCATTAGTCGGTGTGTGATTGTTGCGCAGTCACAGGCCACTTCACTGATGTGTTTAAGGCATCTACTTGGGAATTGCATTAGGCGACATCTAGAATAGCACGGCGTAAAGATTTGGAAAAACGCGCGCGACGCTATCGGCTGCGGCTCTCGGGGAGCCGAGACAGAACGGGATTCTACGCAAAAATGATTTCTTCAAATGATTGTCGCGCTCAAGTCAAGCTGTCTCTCCAGTGGAAGAAGAAGAAAAAAGAGCTCCTTCAAGGTCACACGCTAGCACCCCAGGTGGAAAGTTGAAAGTAAGAGTCACAGTAGACCAATCAGTGACTTTGCAGCCGCAGCAAGCCCAAGGGTGCATCATTTTAAGATAAGTATTTCTAGAAAAATACCACCCCTCCTCCCAAATCTCCCAAATTCATAATACACGGGAACTTGTCTCACCGTCATTCGGTAGGCCTACAAGCTAAAGAAAGAAAAAAAGGAGAAAAAAAAGACCTTGTCTCACACTGCATAGAAAGCAGTCCCCACTTTGGTCGATAAAAAAGGAAAAGAAAAAAACACCCACAACAACAACAACAACAACAACAACATCATCAACAACAACAACGACAAACAACGATATCAACAAAATAAATGCATTACAATATTATCTATCTCCAAACTAGCTTCTAATAATTGACGCATCTATAAGCACTACCTACATAGGCAAAACTTGGTATTGCATAATTTTCATAATTCTGAATTCCACCCTCCGCAATAGTAACTGGAAGATGAACAAAATGAGCATTGAGAAAAGAGAAAAAAAAAAAAAGGAAAACAAAAGATGACAGGTTATTAGAAAAACCACCAAAATACTGAAAACAAACAAACAAACAAACAAAAAAATGCTGGTTGATTACAAACTTTAAAACGGCAACTATACACAGCCTTGATATGCAATGTAACTGTGACATAGAGTAGTACATGAAGTTAAAAATCAACAATTTCATTCAGAGTACAAAACAATTCTTATCATAAAAATGTTAATTTTTTTTTCTATAATGATAAATGCAGCAAAAAACAAGTGTAGTGATGTCTCTATATTCAAAGGCAAGGCACGTAATGTGGACTATATGTCATCGTGCAAATTAAGAGTACTGGAGAGATTTTTTTTTTCCTCGTATATAAATATGTCTGGACTGGAGAGGCAATGGCCGTGAACACGCCACGCGCAATTCTTGATTTCGGGGATTTGCCACCACCTGGATTCGGAATTTCAGCTTTCAACCTCTTCCACTTTAGAGTTAACCTTGCACAAACTGTAGCTTTACCCATAAGCCCACGCTACATTTGCATGAATAATACAAATTTTCCCATGAATTAACACTTCTTATTTTCTTTTTTTCCGTAAACATAAGCTTTAGAAGCTGTTGGCCAAATGCGTATGCTCTTGATCTCATCGTGAACATTTATGCGCACTATGTGCATCTCGTTTTCGTTACTTACGATTTTTCTGAAATAAATAAAAAAAAAAAATCTCCCCATAATGATGGGAAGGGCTCAAAATAAGTGCTGGTTTTGCTCAGCGCTGCACAGGTAGCTTTAATGCTCGCCTTCAACTGCCTTTCCTACTTAATGTTTTTACTTTTTAAATTTTTTTTTACTTTTTTCCACGCGAGGAGACGGATATCGTGACTGAAATCAAATTCAGATGTTTCTCAAACATTTTACCCATAAAACATTTCATATTTATCCCCCTTCCTTTAGAGTCTTAGGGCTGACAGACTGATAGCTTCCCTTCAAAAATTCAATTGCACTTGCCTCTGTCGCATTTTTTTTTTTTTTTTTTATATTCCTTTTTTTAAAGGAGATGCTAATTCTTTCGTGAGGGGTCCAATCTCAAGCCTAGCATTTAGTGTTGTTTTGAAAACTGCATTTAGAGTTCTCAACCTTTACCCATAAAGCCCCTTTCAGACATGCACTCCTCTCCATTAATCTGACAGCATCTTAACATTTACGGGCAGCTTTCGACACGGCGCAGGTCTCAGTCGTACTGACGGACAGGCATGCACAAGTTTACCGTACAGAAGAGGGCGTTTTCACTGTTTTCACAGCAGATATTTTAACATATCAAATCAGGAAAGGGTGCAACATGCAGATGTTCTGTGACGACCCACTGGTGTCACCACTTAACGCTCTAGGTAACCTCTTAACCATCACTTTTCAATTGGAAAGCTGTGAACTGGTGCGGTTTTTAGCCAAAACATGTCCCACAGGACAGGAACTGCTATCTGTCTGGATGCTGGATGACGCTCCAGATGATGGCAGTTTACCCCACCAGCACCCATCCTAACTTGTGCAGACTTTGTTGCCCTTTCAGCCAGGAGGATTTGCTTTTGGCGTCCAGCGTTGCCACTGAAGAACATCCTGTGCCCATCTCAGAGATGCTGCTGGCTCAGACCAAGTAAAAAGGTCGGGGAAGTCCTGCTGTTGCGTTTGCTTGCTCACTGACCAGCTTGCCATGACTTACTGGGACACTTAATGAAAACTGAGCCATCATCCTGTCATGTGGAAATGTCTCCTGTGAACAGGGTCTGTGGCGGCGAAGAGAATTAAATATCGCCGGGCACATCTTGCGGCCACAAATGCAGCAAGCCTTTTGCACATACCGAGGCTGTCTGCGGCGCTGCCATGAGGAGCGTTCACGTAAGAGTTACCGGGGTCTTAATCGCTTTGACAAACCCGTGAAGCCATGTCTGAAAGGGGCCTAAGTGTTTACATTAATTCATGAAGTAAGTAGCAGTAAAGAATAAACAAAGTCAACACATTTTTCTGAACAAAGAGTCGTATCACAGTAAACTGAAATCAAATGGAAGAAGAAACACTCTGAATTCACAAGTTTTTGTTCCTATGGTGCACACAGTGAATCGTTTGATGCGGGAAAGCCTCTTCTCAAGAGGTCTCAGTTGGAGAGCTTAGAGTCTCTGAGCCATCCACCAGGCAGAGGTTGTCAAATATGCAGACCCCCTCACTTATGCGTGTGTGTGTGTGGGTGTGTTTGTAAATCTAGATTTTACATCTTCCTCCAACATGGAAAAATAATAGGAATCGCCGCTAAGAGACTAGAGTGTCATGCAATAAAACATTAAGGCATCTATACATCACAGTATCTGAATGGATTGCAAAGTTCTGCAACACACAACAACTGACTGGTGGGTGGTAGGTGTGTGTGTTTGTGTGTGTGTGGGCCGGGGTGAGGAGACAGCAGACCTGAAGCTTCTTGGTTTTTTTTTTTTTCTTCTTTCCTCTGAACGAACCCTCATCTTCACTTCAGGGCCAGTGTCCATCATCGGGAGGGACGGGAGTGGGGAGGGAACAAGGAGGGGCTGGGATGAGGGTTGGGGGGGGATAGTAGAGAGGGTTATGCAGCGCTTGCTGCTTTGCTGGTTTCATCCATGGCTGTGGACACCTGTAGTGCTAGCTCCGCACTACCAACGCCCCCACCCATCTATCCACCCTGGGGGTCATCCGGCCTCTGTGTGATCAGTTCCCTGTCTCGGCGGGGACCAGGGGCTCACCAATGATGTTTATGCTGTAGTTCTGGTGGACATTTGTTGGCAGAATCGGAGTCCCGTTCGACACTTGGAATGGAACTAAGCTCGCCCAGGTACCAGGACTGTGGAGACAGAGAGACAGAGAGAGAGACAAAGAGATTACTCCTGTGCCGTTTGCAGTCAAAATCAGATTCTTTCACCCAGTTATCCTGAACGCTGCTTCGCTAATGACCAGCTCTGCTGTCATTGAGGTTCGTGGTCTCGCTGTTGGTTTGTTCAAACGCAGATAAACAAAAAAAAAGCTCGTTAAACTAAGCTGAGGGGATCCCACTTGATTCCCAGTGAAGGACATCGTGTGAGAGGGCCGTGACGCAGCCGCTCTTCTGTGCATTAACGGCGGTGGAGAAAAGCGCGATGGGGGGGAGGAGGAGCGCGATTGGTAGCGGCGGTGAAGGAGGAGTGGTTGTGGGTAAAAAGTGTGGGGGTCCCTACACAAAGCTGTTCCATCCCTATTCATCTCACGCTAATGGCAAAACAACACAGTGATTGTTCCTGGGGAGCAACGGTGCTAACTGAAAACGCGAGCGGGAACAAACAGCATGTTGTTCCCGAGGGGTGCTGCGCAACGTAGATGTCAGATAATTAGCCCCCCCTTGCTCTTTTCTTCCCCGCAGGGCCCCAGTGTGCACTCATCTAACCCCCTCCCACCTCTCGTATCACTCCCGCTAAGTATGAAAATACCTGTGTTACACTTTTCACCAATAACCGATGCACGCATACGAAGCATCAGCACGCTGTTGCAGCAGCTGAAACGTGATGGATGGAAAAAAGAGCAGGAAACAGATAAAAGTGAGGAACGCAGGAGTGAAGGGAAAATGCAGAAAAAAGGAAAGAAAAGGAAAGCAGGCTTAGATGGGAAAAGGGGACAAGGAGGTTTTGTTTTTTGGGGGTTTTCTTCACATGAAACAAAACACAAGACAAGCCTCGAGTCTGATGATGCTCCTGTGCAGAGACTCGACTCTTTGTGAAACTTCAGTATTAGAACAACACTGTCTGGGCTCATAAAAGCAACTCATCAACCAGTCTGCATTTTTTACAAATCACTAGTCACCGCTCTTTTACTTAAAACAATGGAAGTGCAAATTCAATTCACCTCACGGCCCGAGAGGCCCGACTCGCTAATAAAGAGTGAAAGACAGAAAACACAAGAGCCGAGGAGACGCATTCAAAACAAAAGCAAACATCACTCAAGTTTTAGGTTGCGTTTCAGTGCGCAAAGTGTTAAAAAAAGACTTCAAGGCTAATCCTCTCTAGCAGTTTTTTTTTACCGTCCAGCCCGTCCTCGTTCTATCCTCTTCCCTCCCTCCTTCTCTCTTTCACTCTGCCAAAAATCATCGG
Organism: Maylandia zebra; assembly: GCF_041146795.1. Lineage (NCBI taxonomy): Eukaryota > Metazoa > Chordata > Actinopteri > Cichliformes > Cichlidae > Maylandia > Maylandia zebra. Next base: position 42,644,795 of record NC_135169.1, on the reverse strand, counting down.
ACAGGAAACGGGGGATTAAGTTTTTCCTACCTTTCTGAACAAAGAGCGCACAGAGCGGCCAAGGACTGCAGCGCTCTCCTTTTCTTTCTTCCTTCCTTCCCTTCTTTTATCTCGCAATGTTTCGCTTTTCTTATGAAACGCCTCTCAGGTAATGACTTACATTGTTTAGTAGGTGTGTGCGGGGGGTCAAACAGCTACAAAAATGCACTTTTTTTTTGCACAGATCAGTTTTAAACTGGCTGCCTGTCCGCACCTGCATCCTATAAGTAGGTTTTTTGTTTTACAGTACAGAATAACTCTCTGCATCAGTGTCTGTGCATGCATTAGGGTGTGTGTGTGTGTGGGGATCAGTTGCCTCATTAGTATGACTGAACTTGTGCAGGAACTAAGGGCCCCATTCACAGGAAGTTAGATGTTCAGGCATTTTGTCCCCTGTAGCTTTTAAATAATTAAAAAGACATAACATAAAGACAAACATTTTATTTGAAGCTATTTGTTGTTGTTGCAATCTTAACCTGCATCAGTGCAGCTCCTCTAGATTTTGTCTCCACACGAGCAGCTCTGAGCACGGCTAAAAGACCTGACCTCCATCGCCGCGTTTCCTTAGGTAACCTTCAAGATGGCCTCCCCCTGCCCTGTCCGGCTCCCAAACCTCACTAATTCTACTCCCCGCGAGCACAGCCTGGCCATACAGCGTGCTTCGTTTAAGGATTAGCTCCCTAAATTAGATTATCTAATGGCATCTTAATGGATTGCTGACCCATTTCCTGCACAATAGCAACATGCGAGTCTGGCAGCTTTTTAATTTGAGGGCTAGTACTGAAGAGGCCTAGCGAAGCGCCCCATTTAAAGGGGCGAGCAAGATAAAGGAGAAATCAAACTGATCTCATCTGTATGTTGAACGATTGGGCGTAAATAATCCATCAAAGAGGGGAAAAAAAGTGTAATAGAATTACCGTCCCCATCCTCGCAATAACTAAACTGAATCCAGTCGGGATCTATTCTATCTTTTCTTATTACTGTACGAGTCACATGGCGAAAGGAGGAGGAGTGAGCTGGAGTGCGAGTGGAAAAAGAGACCTCAGGCTTGCAGCGGGGGACATTTTTCTCTGCTATCTCTACTGGCCCATTAGGAGGCCTTTCGAAGGGGGTTCTGCTGTGTGCGTTTGTGTTTGTAAAAACATTTGTAACTTCAGCGAGCGCAAAATGACCTGTACACCCACACACACACACACACTCACACACACACCCACACACACTGTACATATCCAGGGAAAAGGGGAAAGGGGAGACGTAACAGGAAAAGGCTTAGCTCAGCTTGCTCGCTCTAGCATGGTGAAATGGTTCAGGTTTTCCCCCAGAGAGGGAGAGATACAGTATGGAAGCGAGGGAGGAGGGGTGTGTGTGTGTGTGTGTGTGTGTGGAAGGTGGGGGGTCTGTAACTTTAAGTTACAGAGAGTAAAGCATTACTTGAGCACAAAGTTAAACAAAGCTAAGCTTGTTTAAATACAGCGAGCAACTTAACCGCACATGGCTAACAATCTGACCTGAAATGACTTCCTTTTTTAAATTTTCCACATGCTTTGTCAAATTAGTTACATCAAAGCATTATTTTGTTGTTTTTATTAAGAATGAATCCAAGAGGAAGAAAGGCTTTATTTCAAAAGCTGAATCACACTGCAAGAGTTGTCGTTATGCAGCGAAATATAATATTGGTATTTGTATTTATCGCTTTCCAACAGATATGAAAAGAAAATATGACCTTCTCCTCTCGTGGTTTGTGTTCGTGTGCATTTACAAAAGTTGGTTCTGGGGAAAACAGAATGAAGGGACTCCGCTGCTAATCGAATTCTCAAGTGCAAAACAAGAAGAAGTTACTGGGAAATGTATAAAACTATTAAGGCATGGAAAAGGAGATGAAGCAACAGAAAGGGGGCGGGGGAAAGAAAACACGAGGGAGACACAAGGAAACGTGTGTTTTATCAAAGGCATGACCTCATCTCGAAAAAGGTCAACATCTGCAGCAATAACAGCCACGGCTACTGGCCCCGTAATTGCGTTTATATGTGAACGTAAAGAGGAGACAATCAAGGAAATCATACATTATACTGAGTTACTCATTTCAATGCTTATATGTTGTGTGTTTGTGCATGTGCTGAAAGAGAGACAGAGAGAGACGGCATGAAAGAATGAAAAGGTTACCTTTGCCAAGTAATCCCCAAAGTGTCGTCAGTGGCACTGGGGCCATAATGCCTGCCGTTTTGAGTCACGCTCCAGTCACACTTCCTCAGCTGTCAATTGAAACCTAGCAGTCAGATCACTGGGCCAAGACAACTTCCACTTCAGATTACACTACAACTCAACACTGTATACACACATGCATGCAAAAGAGCCTAGGACAGGAGCACGGGAAATAAAAAATAGATTTTTTTTAAAAAAAGGCTCCAAAATGAATCCTAAGAATGAAAACTGAGTCAGTGTTTTTAATACTTATTGAGATAAAATAACAGCTACAGGTGAAACAGACAGAAAATAAAAAGCATGCATTACAGTTAGTGGAAACAGCTAACCTGGAAGCAAAACAAAAAACAAAACGAAGTTAGTTAGTTAGAAAATGTGAGTGGCATCATACAGGAAGTTCATCTGTGAGCAGTCTCTACTGTTTTATCTTGTTTATTTATTTATTTCATTTTACCTGGTAAACCAATGAAGCCATGCAATCCACTGGATGCATGCACCCTGTCCATAATGATTGCTTCACTCTAAGTGCACTTTCAGATTCAGGACGCATGCCCTCAAGCATGCAGACTTTTTTCATTAGCTAACTGTTTTTATTGATTAAGGGTCGCAATTACAATGAAGTTACAGCACTCGCCCACACACACACACACACACAAATACACGCACGCGCCAACGCGCACACTAACCCCTTCTCCCCTGTTTTAAGACATGCCAACCTGACATACAGATTACAAATTACTGCAACAAAAAAAAGCCACGCACAAACTGTGTCTCCTTTGCATGCATTATGCGAGCGCACGTGTTGGCAATCCAGCTGAGAGCTATCTCTGCCAATACCAACCTAACCTTGCCCTGTGGTCAACACATTCATTTAGTAATGCATCGGGATAAAACTGCACTGTTAGCACTCCTCGTGCAGTGGCAGACGTTTTGCAGAGGCTCTTAAGAGGGATTTAATCAGATATACGCATACGCTGAATATTCAGAGCCATTTGCAACGGTCAAGAAATGTGTTCTTTTTTCTCCGAGCACCTGGATGAACACATCGGGAGGGAGGGGTGGTGTGGGGGCTGATGGTTTCCTACTTAAGCCATACTTAAATTGAGGGATGTTTGCGTTGTGTTCCTTCATCTTTCCTGGAACAAATGTGAAGTAATGGCAAGAAACAACCAGCAAAGGGAATTCATTTTAAGCAACGGTGACGCAATAACAGTCATTTGGTTTCAATTTAATGTATCGGTTTCACTTGATGAATTGCTTTGAGCGGCTGATTAATAAAACTGAATAGGAAACAACGCAAACTTGTTTCATTCAGTGTGTTTTCTCAGTATTTATCAAATGCTGGGAGACCAAACCCCCACGCTGTTCCCGCACTCTCCAGCCTGACAAAAGCTTGGAGAGAATGCGCGGGTTGGGCCAGACGCTCGGTGCCACCGCTCCTCGAGGGGCTCGCCATCTGTCCGCTGGCACCGACACATCAGAGTCGCACGGGCAGCGGGGAAAAAAGGGGAAGGAGCCGGGGAACGTTAGCAAACAGATGCGGGCAGATTGTGGATTAGAATCCTTCCTTAGATAATACCAAATGACATCTGATCACGGATCTTTCCCTGCGGAATGCTAGATGGTGGCATTCCCTCGAGGGGTTAACCAAGGCGAGAGATGAATGGAGGGTTTTCACACATTCATTGCCTGGGAATCGTAGAGCAGGTGTGAGAGCGTGTGGTGGTGGAGGTTTGTTTTGTGTTTTCATTTTGAAGCCTAGTATTAGTGTGTCTGTGTCCGAGGATCTCTATTTCGGTGGTGCGACATTTTAAAATAGGCATGAGGTGAGAAGTAGATTTTTTTTTTAAAATTTATTAGCAAGTTATCACAGGAGACATGCTTTTTTATAGCAATGAGATATAAATTTAACAATAATTCGTAATTCGGTGATGATCAGGAAACTTGGGTATTCCAAAAACTGTCGTTCCATCAGAGCCCTCTGCTTTTGGTTTATTTTATTTAATATCTCTGGCAGCGGCAAGGAAATGCGAAACAGATTCAATGGAAGTCACGGCCTCTATCAATCACACATACAGACAGAGACTGAACCTCCACGGTCCAGACACAAGGCTGACCGCATTTAAAAACCTTGACTGTCTCTTTCCCGTTCCTTCTCGTCCTCGTTCCTACCGAGCCTAGCCAGAAACGGCTTCAACCAAACAACTGACATCGTCAGTAAAGTCTTATGGACCCCCCACACAATACGCATCATTGCCAGATGAGGACAATGACTGAGCATTCGGTGAAAGTGTTTAGTCCTGAGGGACTTGGCTCGGTGTCTCTCTCCGCTCCACGGGGCCAGATCCTAGGCCGCTAAATCATACCACAGAAAACAAAAACAACTGCGACAAGCAGAAGCATGATGAATCAATGCGAGGACTATTTAGACTTCCTTAAGCCGACACAAACATTTATTCTTGGCGATATAGCATGTAACCTTTCAGAAAGGTATCATTGTTATGCTTACAAGGCTCTCATTCTTCTACATTTCTAAGCTACTGTCTTTTTGATAAAATGCTTCCCAAACCAAATCTAAGGGAATATGTAAGGCCCAAAATAATTCATCTTTTGACTTGTCAGTGCAATAAAATCACAGAATTATGCCAACAAAACATAACTGTCATTAACTAATAAAACTAGTAATTAAATCTTTGACTATATTTCTTTATTTTAAGTGCCAACAGTCCTTACTGAGGGGATCTTTATATATCTGGCTGATTTCAAAATCTGAAACAGAAAGGCTTTGTAGCCTCGGGGAGCCACGGTTTGGACAAAATTCAGCAGTTCATGCAGCTACTCTCAGACTGCCGCTGTCTTGTGTAGTCACTTTGTGCCCCACTGAAAGAAGTAGCAGGGCTACTAGAAATGTGGAAGACAAACTGTGCGACATCAGCCAAGTGAATCCTCCCTCTCCTCCTCCCTCTCCTCCCGAGTGGGATAAAAGCATCCCACGACTGCTGACAAATATTCCCCCCTGTGTTTTTTTTGGGGTTTTTTTGCCCTGATTTTAGGAAATTCAAGTGAAAAAGGCAGAGAGAAAAGGAAAGACAGAAAGAGAAGTGAGGAAATAGAGGCCAGCTTTGTCTTTTTTTTTTTTCAAACTAAACATAAAAAAAGTGAGCTGAGGAGAAACCCAGCGATCATTATGTAGCTGTGTGCAGATGCATTCAATTAGTTGTGGTTGGAAAAGCCTTGGCTCAGAACAGCGCTTTCAATAAGACTGGGTAGGGGAGAGCACTCTCCCTCTCTCGTCCGACAACACCGCAACAGTTCTAACCTCGCACATACGCACACCCCCACACACAGAGAGACACACACATCTATCCCAGGACATCCTGTAGCCAGTCCTGAGGCAACCACCCGACGCCAACGCTACATATTTAGCACGTGTACGGTAAATGAGGTAAATGAGTGTGCTGACTACGTGTGGTATGCGTGTGAGAGCTTCTAAAGTACGTGTAGAGGAAACAAAAACACATTTCACTCTCAAAAGCATCCATGTGTACCATCCAGCTTCTAATGGCAATGACCCTTCACCTTTCTTAAGGTCTCTTTTTCCTCAAGTGTGGAATTTAAATTCAAGCACACTCACTCAAAATGATAGTTTAAAATGGGCATAATTTAAGCTGTTAATTTAAGCTTCTCAATTCCAAAGTGAAAATATTATGCTTGCATATCAAAGGTTCAATTGTGGTTTGAACAAACAAACAAACAAACAAATAAAAGAAAGCATTGCTAATTTTTTATGCCAGCATCCACGGCTATGGTTGACCTCAACTTATCTGTTGTTTAATCTGAACTTCTGAAGTGCTCTAATCTAAAGGGATCGTTTACTGCTCCCTAGAAGTCAGTAACAGTGTGTTTCTGGATTTTGTAGAGAGCAGGGATTTGATAAAATGGGTGGAGACGTGGGAAGGGGTGAAAGGATAAGATGAACAGGTGAGCTGAGTGCTGAAGGGGGTGAAACCTCACCTGTTGCTGGTGCAGGAAGGTGGGATCTCTAGGGTTTAGGCTCACAAAACGATTAGCTGTTGGCGTGCCAGGCGATGAGTAGCCTGGGTAGCATAGCATCACAAAAAAACAAAACAAAAACAGGAATAAGTGTCTGGATTCAAATTTGGATGTCGGGAATTTACATGGAATTGACTGCTGTAACCATAGTAACATTGTTAAATTCCACTGATACTCTAAACTATAAACATATAGTGAAAACTGCCTGCAGGGGTTCCGCAAGATTCAATGCTGGGACCACTCTGATTCTTTTTATCGTTTGCTTCTAATGTCAGACACAGCCTAAAATCTGTTTGTCCCCCACTAGTGGTTTATGGTCTCACCTGGCTGCACTGACAAGCATACTCCCGGCCATACAGTTGGCATGGTTACCAGAATACTGATACTGAGTGATTGAAACAGACAAACTGCTAACTAGCTTTGTGTCACTCTCATGTTCACTTACTCTTCAAGGGTTATTTTATTCTAAGAGAAATAATTAGATCAGTGCTGCCCTTAGAAATGACTTTCCACCTTAAGTGCGATGCAAATTGAAAAGATGCAAATTTAGAGCACAGACTATACACTACATTAAAAAGCACAATCCAGTGTGTTTCTAGCGTGAGCTACTACACTGTGAGGAAGTGCTGTATTTGCTGTACTGTAGGTACTGTGTGTCAGTAGTGGGCAGCAGGTACTGGAGCTCACCTTCTGTTGATGTGGTGATGGGCTTGGTGTCTGGCATGGAAAGCGAGACAGGTCGCACAGCGCCGTGGTGTGGGGAGGGAGCCAAAACTGGGGTGAAGTGGCCTGGGACCTTTCCAACAACCTGACCACTGCTGTTAGGCTGCAGGTGGGGTACAGATGATATAAAAAAAAAAACACAACAACACCACAATTATGCACTTTATTTTTTTTAAGACCTGAAATAAGTGTCACAGCAAACACGAGCTGCATGTTCTTGTAAAAACACCACCTAAAATCTTTCACTTCTCTTTTATTTGAAACATAATTCAGTAGGAGTAATAGAAACCAGGATCATACTCAAATAATGCATCTGAATTAACACAAAAAGCAAAGAAAATCTGTTTTCCCCCCTAAACATCCACATGTAAGAACCGCATTTGCTTTGCCCGCCACCAAAAACGTGTCACCTTATAAAACGACAGACTGTGTCCAGTGACTTGAGTTTACAAGCGCTTGCTCCCTTGTTAATCTGCAGAGGGGTAGATCTCAATAAACCAAGACAAGCATGCAACAAACTGAACACTAAAGAGGCTGAACATCCTATCACGGCGTCATTTCCCTCCTTTTCGGGGGAGGGGGGGACGGGACATAACCGCCTCTGTTTGCCCTGAGAAACTTACACTTAACAACAAAAGATTGCTGGACCACTGACTCTCACACTTAATGCTCCGCCTGAAGAAAGGATTTTAGTACTTTCAGCCGCTGTCCTGTCACAGTTATTACCAAAACTCTGGGGGGCATGAGCAACAATAGATCTTCAGTCAATGACAATGTAATTCCTACATGATTCTAAACAATGATTTTAATGGCGCTCATAAATGGAATTTAGGGGGACCCGGGCATGAAAAGACGGAGAGAGAGCTGTGGAGTGACCTGTTACAATGGCGTGAATGTGCCAGTATAGAAAGAAAAGCAGTGGGACTATATATATGGAGAAGGAAATAAAGGAAGCTAGTGGGAGCTACTCTTTCAGACGGCTGGAGACTGTCTGGGGCGTTCATTTCGGGGCCGCCCCAAGTTCAAAACTCAAACAGGCCTTTTTGGAAAAGAATTGTGTCCGCAGGGTTCCCTTCCATGTGAATAGAATGTTTAATTAGAGTGTAATATAATCTGCGTTAAAGCAAGCATAAAAACATTCTGGCACTCGTCCATGGGATTATAAGCGCTGTGTTATTTGCTGTGCCCCCCCAACCTTCGCTACCCCCCTCACCTCAGTCTTCTTGCGCTCTCTCTTCCCTACCGGAGCCCACCTCGCTAGCCAAGTCACCCCCCCCAACTTTCCAGCACCCCAGCAGAGGGCCAGTTAATTCTGCACAAGAGCCGGGCCCCGGCAACGGCAAATATTTACAACCTTTATCATTCCCCGCGGTTTTTCTCTGGAGTAACCCTCTCTCCTCCCCACCTCCCCACACTTCCAGCCCGCTCCCTGCTCTGGAGATGGAGCCGTCTACGAGGCCTTTGTTTACAGTTAGAACAGCGGGGATATAAAACTCACATAAATATCACACGGCTCTCTCATCTATAGAGACGCCTGCTAGCTCTCTCCAACACACTGGCCGCAGTGTGTACCCTGAATGTAGAAAAGCCCAGAGCTATTTGATTTACTGCCACGTCTCCGTGCAGTATTGTTTGTCATGTGTGACTGCAATTGCAATAGTTTGTCCAGTATTTTTTATTTTTTTAATAGAGTCACGCGGTTGATTTAAAAACAAAAAACAAATATAAGGCTGGGAATGTGCTATAACCTTTGGCGTGAGCTCTATATCAAGCAGAATATATATATGCTTTTTCTGTCACATGAAGTGGCAACAAAAAAAAATCAGTACTTTCTCCTCTGATATCATGTGATTTACACTAAATTCATTAATTTAAAGTGTAGTTTTGCCTTTTTTCCAATATTCTATCCCCTCAAAAAGTGGGAGGGAGGCAGGAGTCCATCAAATTTAGTCATCCTAAGTGTATAAAAAGTGCAGTTTGAGGTTTGTAATATAAAGATATTTAGAGCAGGAAAAAATAATCTTCCCTGATGCAAAAAGCACTAATGAGGCAGTAATGCTGAAATACAGACAAACAAATGCTGTAATTCATACATTCGTTCTCATCTTTAATCTGTCGGATGGAAACGGAGCCCAATAATATAACAAAGAACGACTAGAGACCGTGAAAGTTGTGCCAAACAACCCTACGACTTCTGGCTGAAGATCTGGCTTACAGCCTTTTGAAAACACGGGGGAAAAACGAAAAGACAAAAAAAGTCTGACCTGGCTGCTCTGCGGGCTGGACGGGTCATATGACGGCACGTAGCTCTTGAGGGAATCAGCAGGGTTGAGATGAGGCGGGTAGCGGATGGTGGGGTGCGAGAAGTAGGACGACGCCGTCGGGGGCAAGATAGCCGAGGCCGAGAACTGCAGCGGCGAGTGTGGAGGGGGGCTCCTCGCCGATATAACTGCAAGACACGCAGACAAAGGAGCGGAGAGAGTATGAGCCTTTGACTGTGTTTAGGCAGGGAATGAAGTCAAACGTTAAAGAAGAGAGTCAGCATTTGGAACTCACCACTGTGTCCTACACTTGTTAGGCCTGGGTGATGAGGCTGAGGGAAAGTGCTGAGTCGTGGTGAGGAGTCCTGCGGAGAGGTCGGGCTGAACAGCGGCTTCTCTGGCTTCTTCATCGTAGGAGAGGACATGTCTGCTGGTAGGGAAGGGCACACGAACACGTGAATGAATCTGCACTCAGAAAACGTTAGCGAGCCTTTTTGATTATTGCTCAAAAGTTCGAAAGTTGAGCTTCTTTCAGGTTACAGTCATGGGACTCAAGTAAAAAAAAGTTTCTCCCAACTTCCCTGACATGAAATGACTTCCCTAATGGAAAAAAAATGAACTTTTAAATATTTTCTTTTGCAGATTTTTAAATTTTTTGTTGTTGAAAATTAATCAAAGATTTCCCCGTAGCTTGTACTAATTCTTCCATTTCTCATGAATGAAAGGAGCTGAGTGCCAAAAATGAATTACAGTTGAAATTAAGCAGAATTTGATCTGCTTGGGATTAGTGCGATCAGGGGACCGTTTCTTTTCCCCCTCCCCTCCCTTTCGCCAGCAAATGTAACTCACAGATGAAAAATGGACTCTGCAAATTGCAGACATCCCCAAGGGTCAAAATCACATATAATCTCTGGAATCATTATAAACCACCGGACATCCGCTAGAAATAAAAAAATGTGTCTTCTGTCATGTCTGAGAAGACAATTAAATCCAGTGAAGTGACACGCAGTCGGAAAGCAGCTGGTCGCTCAAATAGGATTTAAGGAATCTCAAGACCCTCACGTAATCTTAAATAGAATATTACAGTGTTACATCTGCTTTGTTTGGCCTCACACACTGTTTGACAAGCCACCGTAATTCCCCATGAATAATCCTGGAGGCTCAGCACAAGACACGGAATTTGTTTAGGCAATTCGTGTAGTTCTATGAAGTCAAAGTAGGTGCACAAACTCAACTTACGAGTCGCTCATTATTGCTGCTCTACACTTTCGTGAGCAATGTTCTGCTGTCACGGCTGCGCAGTTTTCAATTTTCCATGGTAAGACGCAGTGTCTGAAGGGAACGTGATAACAAATAGATCCGAAAGGCAGTGGCTTATGTCTGCTTGTGCTTCTTCTATGAACATTCATCAAGTGCTTTTCTGGTCTGTCACAGATTCTTGCGGTGTATAACTTTCACATCATTCATCTCTTCCCCCCCATCCTCCAAAAAAAAAAAGAAAGAAAGAAGCTGTGTAAACCCCATTTGTTCAGACGTTTCTGTAGCGTTAACCGTCCTTCCCTCCCTTTTCCTAACAACAGGGAAGGATCCACCCAAGTGACGGGAAAAATCGCTCATCACCAGAGGAGAGAGCGACAAAGGTGGCTGGAATTCAGGGGGATTTCCCAGTCTGAGGTTGCAAGAGGATACAGGCTTAAGTGCTTTCATTTTGTGTCAGAGGAAGAAATACCTTGGAGAAGATTTATATCGCTACCTAATGTTTCCAGTAAAAAAAAGAAAAAAAAAGGGAAATATTTTCTCTAGAAGAAGTATTCAGCGTCTCCTCTCTTCTGCTAATTAACTGCTTCAGAGACTGTCCCAAGAAATTAAACTGGACAATTAATTAACAGACGTTAAACACTTTAAATAGTTTAAATAAAAAGGTCCAAAGTGTCCTTGCAGTTAGAGCGGATTGGCCGTCCTTTGGAAACAATATATTTTGTATTAAAGGGGGTAAATATGACACCGTAATGCAAAAAAAGGAGACAAATGTGAAAATGTACAGTACTTTAACCAGAGCACAACACAAGAAAGAAACTATTTCTTCCACTACATGGTGAGGTTTTGTCAAACGGCAACCATGTGGACAAAATAATTGCTTGGCACTTAGTATGACTCATATGGGTTTAATATCACCCCACTTCTCATTTATTCTCTCTTGACAGAGTAATGGCTGTCTTTGGAGAGTTTCCTACCCACTGCTTTCCCTTTCTCCTCACCCCAAGTGTCTAAGTTTACACAGAGCCATACTCTCAGGCCTTGTGCACAGGGACACGCTGAAATTTCATGCAGCCACATTGGGCTGTGGCTGAATCCCACCAGTGCTGCGCCTCCTGTGTATCATGTGGTGTTTTCCCCACTCAGCCTTCCTACTTATTATATTAAAATAGTTGAGCAAACCAAAAGAGAAGTGTTCAAAGTTCAGACCGAAGCTAGAAGCCGCAACAGGGGGGAAGAGATGTGCTTTACTTTCAATGATATCGTTCATCACGTTCAAACAAAATGTTTACTACTGCCTCACTTGGTTAAATCCAGATGAAGTGTGGGCATCGGAGTGTTGAAGGAAGTCAGCAGAGAGTGAGAATGATCTGGAAACGTGGGAAAGCGAGGCCTTAATTAAAAGGGCGACGGGCTCTGCTCTGCACCGGGAGACGGCGAAATAAGACGTGCAAGCGGCCCTGTGAAGATCTCACTCTCTCTCGGACGGAAACACACATCTTTATCTACTTCCTTATAATGTGAGCCCCATGCATTCGCTTATTACGAGTTCTTTCCCTTCTGTGCATTGAACTCGATCATCAAAAGTCCACCGATTGGCTTTTTGTCCATAACTCACTGCAGATCTAAATCGGATGAGGTTTATGAAAAAGAAAGCGCCGCGTAAACACAAACTTAGAAGGAAATTCCAGGGAGCTGTTGCATACAGATAATAATTCACTTCAAAGCAGTTGAGCCAACACTCTACGCTACTTCCTTTATACAAGCGACAGGTGCGAGAGAACAAAGATTTGTATTCAACCAGCAACTCCAAACAAATGTACGTATTTATAATGACTGTTGATGCCCAAGGCTATATCTGCCATGGTATGTATTTTCAGAGCGGTGAGCAGCATTGATGCACAGTAGGTTATGACAAGGCTGAGAGTTTAAGAGAGTTCAGCTGCTGTTGCAAAACAATGCTAGGTGTTCACTTTGATCAGATCTATTTGCATACAAGGACACAAGATCTTCTCATCCCTCTGCAAATTATCTCCACATGCTCTTGTGCAACCGTGAGCCGAGCACTCTGTATGTTTGTGCAACCATGTAAATTAGAAGGAGAACGATACTGGGAAAGACTCACCTCCGTCTCTGTCGCGCCAGTTTGCCTGACTGTTTGGCGGGCTGGGTGACGAGTAGAAGTCGGGTCCCGTCGGGCTGGTGTCCATGTTCTCCTCCATGTTGACGGTTTTGGGCCTTTTGCTGCACACATGGAGAAGTTTACGGTTTGATGCAGACAGTAGTTTGGGGGACCGCAACTTTCGAGAACGCAAGATGGTGTCAATACTGATTTAGGGGCAGTTGGAGAAGATGTTTGACAAAGATTAACTGGCATTATGTACAAGCTTAGTTAAAAGGAAGAGTCCAATATTTTGGGAAACACCCTTGTTTGCTCTGTTGCCAATAGTTAGATGGGAAGACTGATGTCACTCTCCTGTTAGTGTGCTAACTCTAAAGCTAAGGGCTGGAGATGTTTAGCTTAGCTTAGCATAAAGATGGAAAGCAGAGGGATGCAGCTTTATACTGACTAAACAAATGTAGTATAATGCGGTAGGCACATTTGTCATCATCTTTGTTTCATTTGTGGTTCATTTTGGCAAAAATATATACAAAACAGTATCTCGGAAGAAGTCAGTGCACTTCCCTTAAATTTAATAAGATATTTTTGTGTTTAAAATGATCAGATAAGAAAGCAAAGTCACTCTGACGCTGCAGCAGCACTTTTATCTCCAAATAGCTCTTATCCTGAAACTATCTGTTGCCGTAACTTCCACTGACCTGCCAGGAGGGGAGGACAGGGGGCGATGCAGCCCCACGCTGGAGTTCAGGTCATGATAGTAAGGTTGGCTGGGCATGTCCGCCATGGAGAAGTTTACTGTTGCACCGTGGGTAATGGGCACTGCAAAGGACACAGAGAAAAGGAAATCAATGTCATCACCATCTTTCGCACAATTAGATGCACAACGGCTTCATCGGCTTGTGTGTTTAGAACAGGCGAGTTATTTTTATTTGGCTAGATTTCTATTTGGCTTTACAACAAATTAAAGAGTGAAATGTTTTTCTTTTTGCATTAAATGCCTCTTGTGAAAGTTAAAACGATGCCTTCGGCTTGCTTCTAAAGAAACTCGTGGCAAACGTTCACAATCGCCAGCATTTCCTTCACTTCTTTATCATCGGGCGCAAAACTTGGCAGTTTCCTCACATAATGATTTACAGTGGAAAAGGTGTTGTTTTTCTCACTGCGGTCAAGGTGAGGGATATTGTTTCAGTGGGGGCCAGGCCTGTGTTTACAGAACAAAAGAGGTTCACCACCCAGCTTCGCTCTCTCCCGCTCTCTTTTTCCTCTGCCTCTCACTTTATCTCTCTTCAGTGTGTGGCCCGCAAGGCAGCCTGCAGCTCGAGCGGTTGGTTGGTTTGGAGTGGATGAGAGGATGGAGTGTGTGGCACCGTCTGTTGTGGTCTGAGGTTCACCACTGGCCTATCCCTCCGCCAGCCTCCACCCTGGCAGCCCGCTGTAGCCCTGGCAAAGGCCCCTACCCGCTGCTACCCATACCGAGATGTCTGTGGAGGAATGCACCCGGCCCGCGGACGCTTAAGATGAGACCATTGTTTTTATTTTGTCTGTTTTTTTTTTAATTTTCTCATTCATAGCTTTGAACATTCCCGACGATTTCTCTGTGTGCTGGTTTCTCTTTATGGCTCTTGGCTCAGCACAATATTTGTTGACGATGCCACTTGGCCACCCTGCCAGTCATCTCATTTGATCATCTGGGCTTGGACATTTAGGCGTGAAAACCACCCCAAAACAAAAACATTAAATAGACAATGATTCTGAATCAGCTGCAGGAGAGGATTTACTTTGAGTAAATTCGCTCAACAGTTGCCCGTGCATGCCCACGTTTTCTGTTGACAAAATATTGTTACACTTGCAGTCGAGGCTCCTGTTGCAAATAATGAGCGTCCTCGGCGAAATGCAGGACTGCAAATCAGCCTTGAACTCCGCAGCCCCCCTTTCATGGACTTCAAAGAATGTCTCAACGGCCTGGAGAGTTGGGAGAGAAGCGCGATGACGGACGAGCGGCTGCTTAGATATCTTCCCAGGGAGCGACTGGCTGAGTGAGTGACAATTCCTGTGCGTCCGTCGACCTTTTTAAAATTCCAGCGCGACTTCAGTCGGCTTTAGTGAAACCAGGCTCGGTCACATGAGAGCAAACATGGCAGCTCAGAGGCCATCTGGTCAGGGGGCACATTAAACACTAAACAAAAACACAGAGTCTTTCAAAAGGATATTCAGTGTGCGAGCATGGAAACAAGTAGGTCCTGTCTTTCACAGCACAATGAACGAGACAGCTGAGACAAAGTGGCTCACGCTTCCATCAGAGACGTGCTATGCACTACATAAACTACCAAAAAATTCAGATTTAATCAGCATTTGTTGTTAGCATTGCAGTGAGATTTTTTCCAAATATAAAGACATACTTAAACTATATACAATTATTTTCTCCTACTCTCCTCCTAAGTCCATGCTGACATATTAAAATTGTTTGTTTTGTCTACTCCAAAAACCCAAATAATTTCCTTGAGAAGCTGGAAGTGACATATTTAATTCATAAGTGATCTCCATGAGTCAACAATAAATATTTCCTAATTTATGTAAGTATCCCTGCTTATTCTACACCACACTAACCATCGGATTAAAACTAGCTGGAAGGCGGTGCAAGATACAGACAACACATGGAGGTATGTTTCTTTAAAACGCTCGTTGTTGAGGGTGACTGGGGTCTTTGTGCACCACAGGCGCATTCGCTACAGTTACAGCTCAGAGGCAACACAGGTAAAAGGTGCCTTGACGTGCCCTCAGTTATCATTGGAGTCCTGGAGGGACGACGGTTAACGGCTCTGCGCGGGGCGGACATGTCTATACAGATGATTGCAGGCTCATACAGACAGCTGTGCACTCAAGTGCTCTTTTTCTCGCAAAAGCAGACCAGCCAAACTGGATTATCCACACTACAGCTGTGTGGTGGGTTTCAGTAAATACAGAGATTATGAGGAAAACAGAATTTTAAGTGGCTGTTGAGGGTTAAGGCACTTTTATTTGTTTTGTTTTGTCTTTCTTAAATCTGTTTTTTCTCTTCATATGAAAACGCATTAACACACAGAGCCTGCGCACACCCACACGAGTCTTTTCAATCGTCGTACCTTCAGTTCTATTCACTAATTAGACCCTAGTTGCCTGTGAATAGACCGACAGAGTGTCAGCTTTTTGACCTTGATATTAACTTTGTTAAACCTGTTACACTGTCAACATATCTCTAAAGCTCCAGCTTGGCTCCACCCGTGTTTAACATAACCACACGTCTGATCAGTGATAAGAGAAAGACACACACATTAAAAGCAATATAAGAGCTCTATACTCACTTCTGGACACTCGCACTAGTTCTGCAACACTGAAGACTCCTGATTTGATGAAACTGTCTTCCAAATACACTGAAACATAATAAGCAATGATTAATGAAGCTGTGGCTTTCTCATGTAATTATTTCCTTGTAAAATGAACAATAACACGAGATTTATTACGGCTATTAAATTATTTCATTAGACATGGATGGAGCTAAAGAACCTATTTTATTTCTTCTTTTTTATTATGATTTTTTTTCCCCCTTTCAAGTTGTGTTTGCATGCAAATTGATTAGTATCTTCTTTCAGTCAGGAAACTGTTCAAACAAAACAAAGTGTCATTTAAAAACATTTTAAATTTGGAAGATATCATAAGATTATAAAGAATGTATTATACATTAAATTATGGATATAATTTATGGATTATGGATTTAGGAACGGGCAGTTTTTAAAAAATCGAAAAATGGAAAAGGAAAGTGCATGGGTCACGGTCTATTTCCTGAAAGCGTCAATTATTATTATTCGTATTATTGTTGTTATTTTTTCCATCTAGTATTTTAAGCACAAGTGCTGAGTGACTCGCTTTGTTTCTGGCCTGACATGTTTAAACAAATGCCGAGGACAAAACCATTCCTGTGCAGCGCAGCAAAGAGTGACAGGACAGGTGTGTGTGTGTGTGTGTGTGTGTGTGTGTGTGAGAGAGGCGGAGGACACGCAGGCTGCCGCTGCTGTGAGAACTGAAGACGAGTCCGTGCTGAACAGCAGGTCCTGCCCGTTTGATCAATACAATGGTAGAACTTCACCACTGTAAATATTGACACTGTTACGATATAACAGCATGAAATAGCTGCAGAAAAGCATAATCATAAAAACGATCATTTGCAGAACCTTAGACTGCTCGAGTTTTCTTTTTTAAACGAAGCTGCTCTGAATGAGGTAGAACACGGTTATTTAAGCACAGCCAGATTTTTTTCTTCTTCTGTTTTTTAGAAAACAATTTTCAGACTAAATAAAGTACCCCTAATGTGTGTGTGTGTGTGTGTGTGTTTTCTTCCCCGGTTTACACTATAGTGTGTATGCCCTGCCCAGAACTCATCAGCGCTAATCAGATGCTGTCAGTCATGTAAAATACTCAGACAAGTTACTGACACCCAAATGAAGCTGGCTCTGCTTTGATTTAAAGCCAAAGGCACTCGGGCTGTGCCAGAAAGATAGATGGGCATCTCGATTGGCACCTACTAAGCTTAATGCCTCAAGTGAGCCAATGGCTTTTGCGAGGAACTGTGCCACTGCCGAAGGCCTCCCAGGCCTGAGTCATTGGCTCGCTAGCATGTTTTTCTTGGCACCGGTATCAGCAGAACCTGCTCTTGAGGTAGAAAACTAATTATACTTCTCAAACTATTTTCATTCCAGCACTGTGACGACACAGTGCAGGTCAGTCCAGGGGAACAACGGCACTGTCAAAGAATATTCTCTACAGCTCAGCTCTGCTGGCTCACCTTGACGCACTCAACTACCAGCCAAAGGCGCAATATGCTGTAACATTTTCACTCCAGATCTTTTTGGATTTTTTTGAAAACACAGAAGCTCCGACTGGGGTGATGAACTCAAATGTTATTCTTTCCTTAGCCTACATAAAGTTTACAACTTAGGCTTTAGCCAGGGAATTTTCAAAAGTGATACTAACTTGAATTTTACTTTTTTTTAACATTTACCAACTGTCTGTTTAGCTAAATCTGGTTTGTGCTGACGATTTCTTTGGAGTATTCACACAGAGGACCATCTGGTATATACCTTGGGTCTGCTTAAACATAGCTTGTATACTTAGGTATTTTCCCTTCCAGTCACAGAGGTTAGCACACTGTTTAAACTCAGTAGGTTACAGTGTAGATAAGCTGCTGTACAGCTGGAAAGCTGCACAGAAAACAATGGACTGATGACAGGAGGGAGGATGACTGGCAGTGTACATACCTGGAAGAGGGTTCTTGCCTGGCTCATTGTTACTTGGACTTCCTGACTGCTGAGAGTCTGCAAACACACAGAAAGAAGGGCCGGGGATTAGCTCAAAAAGAAGGCAGCAACGTCTCGCTCAAAGTGAAATATTTTCTTGTCAGCGCTGATTATTTCCAGCAAAGGTCAAATCGTACAACTTGAAAAATTACGCAACTATGCAAACCGACTTTTGTTGTTTCTTATTGTAACATGTAACACCTTTGTGGGAGCAAGAAGTCATTTGCTGCGCGAGCGCGTGAAGGTTTTTTCCCCTCTTTTTTTCCTTATCTGTTTCTCCAGGAAAGTGCACCCACTACACAATGAACAAGTCATTTTTGTTTGAACAGGATTATCATTAATGGGAGAGTAAACTGAAGCAAAAGCTCTGCGTCTGACACGGACTAACCTATAAACCTAAATGTTTTTACCCGCAGACCTCTGGGTAATTTTTCAAAGAGGCTGGGGGTGTGTTGGGAGGAAGGGGTGAGGGGCATACAAAATGTGTTTGGTCCTGCTGCGCAAGATACAAGCACAGAACAAAAAACGTAGAGAGAGGACAGGAGGGGTGGGGAAACACAAGGAAACATGAGTGGAATTCTTTCCACCGGTTATGGTGCGCAGGGCTGTGGTATGAGGCCACGCGGACTGATGTGTTTTACCTGCCAGCCTAACTGGGAGGGTAACGTATCATTCCTCACGAGTTCGTCATCGCCCAGTGATTGATCAAAGGCACCTTTTTTTGTTTCCTTATAAGTCGTGCAGCATAACAGTCAACATCGGTATAAACAGGATATTATAACCGCACGCTAAAGTATATTAAGACCAAGCCATGCCTGGCAGGGGGCTCCTAATGGGACCCCAATAATAGTTCAAACCAGTCCAAGCCCATACATGCCCCGGGACAGACGGGGTGCACTAAGAAGCAGCAGAGAGATTACCATCTACACATTTAACATGAGACCCAAGAAGCCAGAGACGGTGAACTCAGATACCCTCGCCTTGGAACAACACCCCTTTTCCTGCCGCAGCTCTCATGAGCTGCGTTACAGAGGCAACGGAGAGAAGGAAAAGAGAGGCTGGTGGAAGAGAAGGGGAAAAAAAAAATACGTTGAAAGATTTATTCTTTTCTTGTTCTCTCCCTATGTGGTTCTCCCGCTCTCTCTCTCTTTCTCTCGTTCCCCCACTCCTAAATTTGACTATTAAACAGGACTGCAAAAACAGAATGTTCTTGGCCGAAGCTCAACAATGACAAAGCAGGGAGGGAACAGGACCATACATTAAGCAAAGGGGGAAAAAAATCCCCCTTTTAATGTTTAACTTTTAAAAAATGTATGCGTAACATACAAGTTAAAGGCCAACGGTACAGATCTGCTACACTTCCAAAACATGTGAAAACTTGAGCGCGACTTGTGCTTTCATCATCGAACTGTTCAGCTGTTTGAGCTTTCTCCTAAAAAGCTAATTTCGGTTGCTCCCTTATTCACAAAGGGTCGCCACAGCGGGCAGCTCCACATTATTTTATTTTTTCTTTCTTCAAAAAAGGGATATTGTCTCCTCTCAGGATCGAACTATGGATCTTTTTGTTTGTTGGGCTGATCAGCAGTAAAAAAAAGACTTCATTTAAAGTTGAAATAAAACAGAAAAAAACTAAACTTGACAAGCTGGGAAGCCGGAAAACAAATGATACCGCTCCTTACTAAATTATTTAAATGAGTAGTCAGCTATTTAAATTATTAGAGTAGATTTGGTCAATACTAAAATCTGCATGACATCGCAACTTGCACATTGAACGTGTTCAAATCAATTTCAGACATCAGCCAAATAGCTTTCTTTGCCTTCCACCAACACACAGAGAGTTCCTCCTACAAACACACACTCGCACAAACTTTTACATGAAGTTAGCACATGTCCATAAAGTTATCGCACGACACTCAGTGGCCTTGTCTCCCCGATCCAACCACCCCTCCCCACTCCATCCCAATTGCCACTTTCCGAGTCATCCATCAGTCTAGTTACGACTGCCAACTCTACGCTGGCTCCCCAAGAAGTGCTGAGAGGGAGAGAAACAGGCAGGGGGCGAGAAAAGAGCACAAGAGAGTAGGGAGGAGGTAAATGCTGAAAAGGCAGCGCGGGGAGGGGAAAAGGGAGCGGGGAGGTGGGAGAGCTGCTACAGTTCGGTTAGATCGGATCAGAGTTGTGCGGTTTTTTGTTTGTTTTCCTTTTTCCTTTATGTTTTTTCTACTTCTTCGAAGGCTGAACAGGCAACCATGACAAAAAGAGCAGATGGTCGTGGCAATTAGAGATCCCAGGCAGCATCTTCCAGCATGAGGCCCCACTGTAGCACCAGGAGAGACCACCTGGATGACTCAAGGTGGGATACAAGCATATGGCACATCTGCCAGGTCTGCACCAGAGCTGGAAACACCTCCCCTATTGCATTACATTTTATCTTTGACCCAAGAAGGGCAGCTTCACGCTCCCTCTATTTTTTCAGTTTGATTAAAATATTTAATAAGACGCTTGCACATTTGGGAGTCTGCGGATGTGCTCGTTTTATCTCTCGTTCTCGTTCTGGGCTTTTCATGCCCCGTGGTGTTTTCTGCATGCATTTTTTATTTGTTTAGTGCGACCTCACTAAATCAACTTTCTATCAAATCTATTTAGATGACTAAATAGGTAGGATTGAACAGTCTTAGCTTGTGATTCAACAGGCTTCCGAACAAAGCGCTCGTTTGAAATTGTGCAAACAAGATAACCGTGCTGAACTCCAAAATATCAAATGAAATTTCATATAAAAGAGGCTATTCTGAAAAAAGGAAAAAAAAAGATTGCACAAAGTAAACATGTGGTGAAGCACGAGCCTGAGGCCTGGTATCTGTATCTACAAGGTGTCCTTTGCAGAAGCCCAGCCAATCCGATAGTCTTCAAATAAACAGTAGTGTAACCTGTAAATAAACAGTTGCGGTCGAGGAGGCTCGGCTTTGCCCTGGGAGTTTGGCAGGGCTCGATCGCGAGGCCAGACACCGCACACACGCGGCCTCTCTCTCGCACACATAAACACACGCGCGCGCGCACATATACACACGCGGCCCTTTTCCAAAAACAACATTTCTTGGCACCCTCCGTCCCTGCCACTTGTTTAAATAAACAAACCGGTTCATGAAGGAAGCGGAAAAAAACACAGTACCACGTATGAATCAGATTATCTGTTGTTACTCAGCAAAAAAAAAAAAAAGAAAGAGGGGGAAGAAAAAAGCAGGAGAAAAGGCTTGTGGGTATTTTGGATGTGTCCACGAGTTCTTACACCTTCTCGTCCGGTGGGATACTTATCATACCACTGTAACGATTAGGGCAATTAGGGGTAATGGCAACAGAAATCTGGCTCGGCAAGAAAGTTTCGCAGTGCTTGTGAGGTTTCTCCACGCCCAAGTGTGTTGCTCGCCTGGATTTCAGAATCACTAAAACACACACATACACTCTCCCTAACCCACCCTCTTCATTTTTGGCATGATACCCATTCTGTTCCCACTAAATTGCAGAACACACATGCACATACGCACACAGTGTGGGTTAAATTAGCCACATAGTTTGGGAAAGTTGCTTTTTCCCCCCCTTTTCTTTCTTTCTTTCTCTCTTTCTTTCTTTTTTTTTTGGATTACTGCGGTGCACGTTTCTAGTCCGCAAACACTTGCAGACGCGTACAGATATCCTCCACAAAAAAACAGTGCGCACGCGCAACACGCACGCCCTGCAGATGCATACCGCTGTCGACATTTCAGGAGGAGAAGCCTGTCTGGCAGCCATTTTATGCCGAGCGGGGTTCTGTGCACATGTATAGCACTCTGGCTGCCAGAGGCATGGGTCCCGAGCCAAGACGCATTTCAGCAGCCTGGGGAGGCGAGGGGAGGGGAGTGTGCGGAGGAGAGGTGCAGAGGGGTGGACTCCCAGAGAAGTAGGGAAACAGAAAGAGGGAGAGGGGCAGAAAATATCGACCTAATTACGGAGCGCCTCCGATGCGTAATGTTTCGACAATACAGCTGCTCCTGAGTAAATATTTGATGTGGCCGAGCAGACTTTCTGCTCAGTGTCCTCCTGCTTTTCTTTCCTCTTCCGGTGCGGGAGCCTCCACTTTGTCCTTCCTTGGAAATGCACAGTCCAAATGCGTATCAAGTGCTTGTGTGTCCGTGTATGTGCAGCACAGGGGTCACACAAGTCGTGACGGCGTGCATAAATGACTGTACATGTGCTGGTATGTAATATGTGTGTGTGTGTCCCGTGTCCTCCTCTGCTCCTGGTTTCTATCATTCACAGCTTTTGTCGATGACCTCACACTACTCGGGCTGGCTTCCAGCAGAACCTGCTCCCTTCTCCAAATCTTTTTCTTCTCCTCGCTATCTGTCTATCGCTGTCCCTGTGCCTGCAACAGTATCCCTCCTCTATTGTATCTTTTCATACCCGCCTCTGTGTGCATATCTACTGTTCAGCGTGTATCTGCAACGATAATGTCTTATCCAGTACGAGGTGCGCGCTCTCTTTTTTTTTTTCCTTCTCGCGTCGCCTTCTTTTAACACTTTTCTCTCTTTTTCTTTTAATGTTTCCATCTGTGCCGGTGCCCCCCACACTCCCGTTGCCGCCTTTTCTAATGCCCCCCATCACCCCCCACTCCAACCCACCCAACCCTTCTCTCTCATTCTCTCTCTTTGTCTCTCTATCTTTCCCTTCTCTCCCTCCCTCACGCTTTGTTGTCTAAACAAAGTGGCCTTTATCAGGATGAGCCGCAACCCAAACAAGCCAAACAAAAGATATGGGCGAGAAAATCTGCCCGCAGAAGAGGGAGGATCTTATCGTGCCAGCCTTTGTGTGCCAGCCTGCCAACTGGCGATGCCTCCCACCGACGATCCCTCCCTTTACACACACACACACACCAAATTCTGGCATCTCACCCCCCCCCTTCCTCATTAGGACTCACGCATGGCATTCTGCATAGGGCTGGCACCTGACCTGGCCGAAAGGAGAGTGATATTGATGCCGAGGGTGAAGGGAAGACAAACGCTGTGCCAAATTGAACGCCATCTTGGGGCGGCGTTGTCTCATAAGGAGGGTGAGCTTTGACGAAGAGGGGGGAAAGCTTCCTTTACATATATTTGGTAGGACTGAACTTCAACACTTTGCACGTAGCAGGATGTGGTAAAGTCTAAAGAAAATGGCTCTTACGGCCTCTTCTATACCACATGGTTGGTTTTATTATCAGTGATACCTCTGCACAGACTGATATAGATACCATTGTATTCCTCTGACTGACTGTGTTGCAGCAGTGGCGGCCATACACTGTGTGACACTGTAATGATTATCTCATAATTGGAACAAGCCAAGTATTTCTTATTGGCTTAAAGGAGCACCTGGTAATCCGGATAGCTACCCTATCAAATGACTGCCACTGACGGGGAATGCAGGTACAGTAGGATGAGTTACACGCAGACACGCACACACACAGACACACACACACAGATATACTCAGTCAAACGAGTGAAAAAAAAAGCTCAGAGAAAGTGAGAGGGGCAAAGTTGAAACGTCTGTGAGAACAATGACATGTTGCCTTCTTTTCTCTA
This sequence comes from Maylandia zebra, assembly GCF_041146795.1. Classification (NCBI taxonomy): domain Eukaryota; kingdom Metazoa; phylum Chordata; class Actinopteri; order Cichliformes; family Cichlidae; genus Maylandia; species Maylandia zebra. The sequence continues at coordinate 42,621,217 of NC_135169.1, read as the reverse complement.
AGACAGACACCCCAGACTTGTTCAATAGACCAGGAGACACACACACACACACGCACACAGTAGGTCTGTCAGGGTTTTGAGACTTATGGAATCAAGTGGGATCCCAGCCCAGACAAGAACAATGAGAAGCCATACAGTGTGTGTGTGCGCACGGCTGATTTTGTGTGTGACCCAGCTCATTTGTATCTCTCTGTGCCCGTCTCTCAATGGAGTGCACGCTCACGGCCGCTGCCGCCTCAGTGTGTATGCCCATGCGTGCGCGGATCATCAGTTTGTGTGTTTGTTTCTAATCGTTGCATACTAATGCCGGTGAAGAGCAGGCCCTCTTTCTCTTGGCCGAGTCTCTGTGCCTTCTCCTCGGTAAACTCTCACGGCAGTGAAAAGAGGAGAGCATTTTAACTGAGCCGGGAGGACAACAGGCTCCTCATTGAGGTCACCAAACAGTGTGGACGGGGAGGGAGTGTATTCAGTGGCGAGTGGGCCTTGAACAAGGGACTGAATGGCCTGACGGATCATTAGCCACACCGGCCCAGGAGAGGAGAAGGAAGAACCTGGCAAGCTCAAAAGGATACGCAGCTATACAACTAAGGATGCAGATGAGGGTTAATCCATCTAAAATTCAACTTCCCCACCTTTTGAGCTGCGAAATAAAGTTTACCCACCTCTGTGCGGACGCACAAATTGCATGCATTTACAGTCATCCGCACGCTATGACATACACGTGTGTACAAATAGGGGTACGCATGCCACATCCTGCGGGAAGCCGATGTGTGCTGTGCGAACGATGCAATCGGCAAACCGGGCTGCAGACGAACTACGCTACACAGCGACGCGGCACAGTGGCTCATCTGTCCAATGAAAAATGAGCAGGCTGGTCTCCAGTCAGCACACTGTGCCCCACTTAATGTTTCCAGCTCCTTTCGCTCTCTTCCAGTTCACCCTTTCCTCACAAATTGGACTTTCCTTTCACTTTTTACACGACATTCCTTTTTCTTTTCTTTTCCTTTCACGAAAATCTGCTTTTTCTCTGTTCCTGACGCTTTAAAAAAGATCGTTTGCAGCCAAAACTTTTCACCTCCGACAACCCTGACACTGTCTTAGAAGTATGCGCAAATGTATTTATGTGCTGAAACCACTTAAATCAATCAACCTTTTTTTTTTTTTATCATTTCTCAAGCAACAATTTTTTCTTTTTTTTGGTATCAGCTTCTAAAATGTGAAGATATGCAACTCGCCCCTCAAATCTTTGTAAATTGAACATTTTGAACGGGTGACTGTTGATAAGTCAAAACAAACAATGTGAAGGCTTAAGTTTGAGCTCCCGCAGATTCTAATCAGTGTTTCGGACTAATATCTGATTATGTAAACTAAATAATCTGCTAGTCGGAAAATAATTAACAGATTCACTGATAATGAAAGCAATCATCAGATCTTGGACCAAAAATTGTTTAAACGTGGATTAACTGATTTTCCAAAAGTGTGGTCTCGTCATCATCCACAACTTAAACGACCATCAGGTCCAGACTGTGAGAAAAAGAGAGCGCTGCATCTGTGCGTGAGACAAAGGGCCAATCAATGGCCAACGCTGCATCTTTTTTGCTATGCACCAAACAAACAATTAGCTTTGTTGCGGTGTAATTGACTGGCAGGACCGGGTGGCATTTACATTCGCCCGCTGTTGCCACCCTGCCATTCGGCGAGCTGGGGGTAAAAAAAAAAGAAAGAAGAAGAATGGGCCCATACAAGGGTGCAAGGTTGGCCACATCTCTCTGGTTCGAAGACACTGCTATTTTTCCACGGTGGCAAACTTCCAAGCAGGAGCTTTTTTTTTCTCCCCTTAAATGCACGTCTGTGGAGGAAGGAGGGGAAGGAGGGTGGAGTGAGGACGAGACTATAGATTTAATTATGCATGCGTGTTTTCTCATTCATTGTAGTGGTGGGAAGGGGAGAGGAAGAGGGTAAGAGGGGTGTGTGGTGGGACGTTTGGGGGGGGGGGGGGGGGGGGCAGACCAATGACATTCCGTCGTTGTAGTCCTCCTCCTATACACATACACACACAAGGAGCAGTCTGGGAGCGAGCCGCTATAGGCTAATGAGGTGACACTCACCGTCTGGAGACTAGCCAAAACAGTCCATTAACTCCTAGCCAGTAGTTAAGAGGAGAAGAAGGAGAAAGTGGTTGCAGGGAGGGTGCAGAGGAGAAAAAGGGGAGGCGGATGAGGGAGAGGAGGAGGAGTAAGGGGGGGCAAATGGGTGAGGTAGGCGGCTAGCTGATGGTTGGTGGGTGGAGCTTGTGAGGGGGTGAGGAAAAAAAAAAGAGAGGAGAAAGTCTGAAGTCTTTCAGGATGTGAGGGTGGGGGGTATTTCTGCAGTTTTGTAGTTGTGAATGAATCAGCGGGGTGGCTAGTAGAAGGGGGGGCTGTGCACGAGCGTTCACTGTTGGTGAATATGCTCTGTGGAGGCAGCTCTTGAGGAAAAGCAAGACTCTGTGTGTGTGATGGAGTAGAGGTGGCGGTGGGGCGGGCGTTGGATGCCACGAAAGAGAGAGAGGACAAGGGAGATAGATCCAAAACCCCCCAGCCAGGCAGACAGACCTTTGACAGAGGAGCTCTGTGATTCGTCTCTTTCATCTTTAGAACCCCCCTATCCAGTCGGATAATTATGAGACAAATGCACCGGACCCCTGCTGCTTGAGTGGCAATGGGCATTGGAGGCCAGAAACACATAGAGGGTTCAAACCTGCACGTCTCGACTGGTCCGGAGGGAGGAGGGACAGAGGGAATGAGAGATGGCGGGGGTGTTTAGGGGTCTGGGAATTTCCCCACTCTCCCAAGAGAGACAAGTTGGCCAACAGATCATAGTTCAGGGACAGCTTGGTTGTGCTACTAACGAGGTTTAACTCCGCTTTACTTCCATTCAACTTCGAGACACACACACACACACACACACACACACACACACACACACAGAGTTAAGAAGTATCACACTTTTACGGTTTATTTTCAAAAACGTATAACGGAAAACTTTGGGAAAACGCTGCCAGATTTCTAACTTGTAGCTGGCTCAGTTAGACTGATCCATGCACAACATGTTGTTTTATTAATGTAATTGATGTTGCTCTGGTCTGCACTGATAAGGCAGTACAGTTAGGAAAAGCAATGCTACCTACATCTTTATCTTGCACCAACCACCAAACCCTGAAGGCCTTATCCCTGAAGCAAACACACATGCAAAATACTGCTTTATTTGACTGGTAATTCAAATGAAAATCAATGTGCCAATCTGTACGAGCACTTTGAATTCAAAAGTGATTCATGTGAAAGAATTTTTCCTTTGGGTAACAAATTTTCACTCAGGCCTGGGCAACTCTCTGTGCCCGTTTCTGCCTCTGCCAGTGACGTGTCGGTGATTGTCAGCGCTTACGACGACATCAGGCCTCAGCCAAGAGGACTTCCCACTGGCGAGGGCCGCGTCAGGGTGACTGGGTGCTCCCTAACAGGGCAAAATGGCTCTCCTCCAGCTGGCCACCCATTGCCACTGTTTGCACTCCCTGAGGTCTGCCAAGCAAGCGGCAGTAAAACACACACAAACACACATGCCCACACACACCTTAAAGTGGGGACGTGGAAGGAATTATCCGATCATAGAATGCCACCACATCTAAGACCAGATCTTGGCCCAAAACAGACAAGGAAAACAAAGCGTGCACTCATTCAGACGATTTTGCTGGCACTGCTCCCTTGGAACGGGACACAGGGTGGAGAAGGAGGTGGGGGGGACAACCACAGAGTTTAATGTGTCATTACAAGCATAAAAACAGACTACTGACATTGCCAACAGATGTCGAGCCAGTTTATATTTGCCATTACAACTCCAGTAGGGAATGAAGCGGCAGGTGCAAATGGGGCTTTCTTCTTTACAATCCCAGCTACTTTGCTGCTGCATCATCATGTCTCCTGATCTATTACTCAGACATGGATCATGGGTAGAGGGCTCGGTGCCTTTGGCACCAATCAAACTCTGAATCATGGTTTGCATTTGTCCTCTTCATCCAACTTTTAGATACTTAGATTTCACTTAAACACCACATGGGCTAAGCTCTCTATGAGAACCCGAGGCTTAATAATGCTTACACCTTTCTTGAATGTCTCACTCTAAATAGTGCAACAATGACAGAAAGATGTCTCTCATTCTCTCAACACTCCAAAGAATGCTCAGTTGCAGCAGGGGAACTGAGGAGTTTGTTGGTGGTTTAAAAACCGGCTGCATGCTGCATGGTCAGTAAAACCCCTCCTTTCCTTTTAATGAGGCTGGAGGACGGTGCTTTCAGAGCCCCCACCCCTCAGCCCCATCAGAGCTGGTCCGAATCAAAGCAGCCGTGGGGATCAAGGCTCGGGGGCAAGAGGGTGAGTTGGGGGAATGGGGTTTCGGTGTCTCCACTGGCACAAGACCATTGAATGAAGCTATTAGGGGGAGTGAGGGAAATTATAGGAGTGATTTCACAAAACCACTACTCTTGCAAAGAAAAGCGATTCTTGTGGAAACGCTGCACCGCTTAAATTCTTACTCGGTGAGCCACGGTCAGATGCAGAGCAGTGGTTTAAATTAAACAGCGTCATAAAACAGATTCTCACGTAACTCAAAAGGGAGTGACAGCTCCTTGCCCGCCACAAGGTCAACGCTTTGGCAGTGATCCAGAGTTAGTGGAGCTCCTCACCTCCTCGTGGACCCTCCGACTGTCTGGAGATATCCGACTAACAGCAGTCAAGGTGCAAAACATCTTTTGTGGTTGCAGGTCCCCGATGCAGGGTTTAAACACAAACATTCAGCGGCTCGGTGCTTTCAACAGCCTATCCGCTACCACAACAAAGCGCCACATAATCGTGATTAAACATCTGGGTCTTACAGGAGATCAAAATGCAAATCTGATCTTTCGGGTTTAACCGTTTACTCCCTTTGCTGCACCACAAGTTATAAATCGCTCTTAAGTGCACGCTAAGCAAGATATTCACAGCCAGACAGACTCAAATGAGTAAGCAAGATAGAACTCTCTTACACATTTAGTCGAGTAAAAAAAACAAAACAGCAAATCTGTTCTCTGTGACTGAGGCCTGCTGAGGCAGCCCCCTCTGCCACTGCAGCAATAACAACATGTGGTTTGGCTGTGCAGCGCCAGCTTACAGTGGGAAGAGGAGAGGCGCTAAATTAATCTCAGATTCTGTTTTTGAAAGTCATAAACAATGCTACAGCGAGGCATGACATCCACAGAGGTGGCCACAGTGTTTGGTCACATGATTAGAGAATGTTACATCAGCAGCGTTGTAGGGTTTCGGGAATAGATTATCATCACAGTGAGCACTCAAACATTACAAATCATATTTACATAGTAAACTGTGGTTATGCTGAGCGTACTGTCTGAAACAATTGTGTGTAGCCGGCACGCAAGCCTGCCGTGTCCCCAGGCATTGTGAGGCTTCTCCCAGTCTTGCTATGTAGAAGAGAAATGTAAAGGGCCTTTGTTTTTAAAATGGGCTGCTGCCAAATTGTTAGGATCATACACAGAACAATGTCATCGGGCCTCACCTGGCAGGTTTGTTTGCAGGTATCGTATATATTGTGGTTTTGTGATTATATTCTTGCTGTGATAGAGTTAAGAAGGAAAGGCTTTCAGTTAAGTCTGGCCTTCCTCTTTGCTTCAGCCTTTCCCACGAGGCTCCCGAACCATAATCTCTTGAAATATTTGCACAGATGACGGCAGCACTCGGCTGTTTTGACATGGAGCGGCATGAGCAAGATCTAGCAGTCACATTTTCCATCACTTTTCAGTTCAGGAACAGGAATTCCCCTTTTGCCGCTTTTCTTTGTAACCCACCCGCCTCCCACCACCCTGTACAAGCCTCCCAGCACTCCTTCCTCCACTTCCTCAGCCTGCTAGCATTTGTCCCCTCAGGGCCACTCCACAGGGGCCTTTACACTCGCCTTGCAGCCAGCTCCTGCAACCCTTGCTTTCCACTTGTGCAAGCATGTTTTGTTTTTTTCCCACTTTATCTGAGATGCCAAAAGTTCACTAACTGAGATCAGGGGTGGGTGAGAGGGCAATCTGGGTTGGGGTAAATTCTGCAAGCTGGTGCGGAGAAGAGGTATCGTCTTTAGTGCCCTATAGCTCAGCTTAGGAAGGCAAGCGTGGCTGTTTTCTTTATGTTTTTTTAAGAGCAGCAAGTTTTGGAAACGTGATCGTATTTGCATTTGACTTAACTCTATCATTCCATCACAACTGCACACAACTGCACTCACACACAAAACAGGCTAAAGTGTGCACACACTCACAAGCATTTCCCATTTTACCTCATAATTGCTGATGAAGTGGTTTTTATATTCACAGAAAGTTTTCCTCAAGGTGTTTTCACTATCTGGGGTCCTACAAACTCCTCGGTGTCCTCATTTTGCCTTTCATCCGTCCTTTTTTTTTAACAATTAGTCAGACCGAATGCATATGGTGAATCATCAACTTGCAAATTCATCATTTTATTCTAATTAAAAAGGTAAAAATTACAAACAGAAACTAATGCCATATTATGCCTACAGTTATTTAAGAATTTTAGTTATTCCAAACTGTAATTGCACCTATTTTGCTGTGGAATCTCTTTAAAGGTCATAAAAAAAATTTCTCCTGACACTAGCCACAGTTGCATCATGGGAACTGGAAGGAATATCAAAGGGCCACCATTGGAGCAGACTCTGTAATCCTCCTCCTGGCAAGCATCTACATATATACACTCGACCTTGCCAACGTTTTTTTTTCCTCCTGAGGGCCTGCTTGAATGTGCATGTGCATGTAGAAAACACTATCTCTTTGCTGACACTGACGGCACAACAGACTTGTTGCAGTCGCAGCTCGAGCAAGGTTGGCAGCCCTGCAGAAACACTTCCCATTTGTGGTGTGGGGCTTGGTCCAAGCCACTTGAACTTGGCAAGGCTTACCTGGAACAGCCTACCCGTAGGACTGCCACAGACTCTCCCCCTTCAGCCAACACAGCCAGCCTCACTGTAAACTATAACAGCTGATTCCAACCACACCTCCAGAAAACTGGCTGCAACTGATTTGCAGGTGTTTATCAAGGAAGAAGGAAGCATAGCTTTTTTTTTTTTTCTGTTTTGCTTTTGTTATCAAATCAAACTGAGCAGGTCCCAAGTAACTCCCTGCTGAGCAGGTTAAGCTGCTGCTTTCCAGCAGGTACTTTGTTATTGAATAATACATCACTGTTAGCAGTTCCTCTTGTTTGTCACCATTAATTGTTGTATAATATATATTAAATGTTAAAAAACTTGTTTTGACTGGTTGAAAAAAGTTGACTGAATGTTTCAGGGCAGTATAGAAGCTACAGAACTTTTCACAAGGGACACAATTGTGAGTGCAAGGTGACTTTTTTTTATCATTTCAGGGAGAATTACACAGATCATATGACACCATATGGAATTCTTTTTACACATAATATATTTCCTTTGCAGCCGCCGTGAAAGGCAAGGCCTACAGGGAGTCCTCTTTAGGAGGAGGAGAGGAAAAAAAAGCTGTATGTATGGTGAGGAGGGAGGGGCGGGTGGGGGTGGGGGCGGTCGAGGGGTTTAGTGGGGCGGTCCAAGCACGCTCAGCGAAAATATGCCTCATGCACTCGTTGAACTTGGGGCCTGCGCAGGCTTCTCTCAAGGTTACAGGAGAGGCCTGTACTGAGCGGAGCAGGAGAAAGAAATCATGCAGTAGCAGTCCACATGCAACAAGCTTTTCACTGGACTCTGCCCTCTTGTTGCTATTGCTGCTTTCATTTTGGAGAAATGCCGTATTTTAAGTTTCCAATTAACGCAAAAAACTTGTTATATCTAAAAACGCGTTGCCAAACGTATCATACATCCATTCAACAGTATCTCAGCCGGGCATTCAATCTGCGGCAGAGTCAAACCGCTAGTGTCTGTTGCTCGGATAACAGAAGCGGCATGCGATCGCCTTTGACACCAGGTTTCCTTCCCTCCTCGGAGCCTGCCGGGATTCGGGCCATGTATCCGCTGCCGCACCCCTGAGCCCTCGACCACACAAAGGTAGGAAGCGGCCGTTGGAGCGGGGCGCATTGTGACGAGGTCACTAAATCACCGCTCGTTTTATCCACCGCTATTTACGAACATTTCACCAGAGGAAATCATAAAGACAACAAGCCTGAGTAAATACATCTGAGGATGATTGCTGGAAAGAAGGGAGACTACAAAAGCTGCCTTACATGGACAGTTCGGCCACGAAACATTTTCAAGGAATACATTCACAAGGCTTGCACACTTTAATCCAAGTTTGATAGAAGTGGAACAAATACAACTTTCTTGGTAAATATTAACTTTTACTGTGTGAAAGGCACTGACTCATTAACACTCATCCTCAACTAAGGTTATAGTCTGACGTGATATCACATAATAATGTTACATAACATATTGGAAGAGAAAAAGATCACAAAGGTCCTACAAGTCAAACATTAATATAGACGTAACAACTCTTTCCTTTGCAGAGATTTAGAGGAGTAATGGCATGCTTAGGAGAAAATGTAGTCACTTTCTTTGTGTTGTCATCTGAGCCTCTCCATTCAGTGTTTTGGTAGCAGGTTTGGCCACGCACTCATGTCAGTGCCTCATTTTTTTTTCTTTTCCAAAGTTGCCAATCCCAATGTTTATAAAAAGACAAGAGTGAAAGTGAAAGAAAAATGACCCAAAAACCTGATCCCCCAGAAAGCAAAAGAAAAACAAACATATTACGTTATATTTATCAAACAATTCATTTATTAGCATTTAATATTTCATTTACCTAGCCCATGTCTCTGCTGTTCTCCTCTGCTCTCTGCTGTTCTGCTCAGCTCCAAAACAAACATAGTGCAACAGAGAGCACAGGAGACCAGCAGACTGTTTTGATTCTGAGATCAGCATTAGTTAGCTTATGTAGCATATCGTTGCCATTGCTTGTGTATTTTACAGCCTTATTCTGGGCTTATGATTTAGCTTTTTGGATCTTGTGCCCACAACCTTTCCGGTTATAAAGGGAAGAGATCTGTTTATTTTCTTTAAGAAGCTGGTGATGTCACTCAAAATCCAATCTATTATCCGCATGGCATGGCTCCAATTTAACATGCTTGTCCAGCCTAAAAAAAGAAACTTTTCTGACACTTTCACAGAAAAGTTTAAGGTCAGTCATTCAGATTATTTGAGATGTTATAATAACGTGCCACTTTTCCTTTTGATACAGATATGTGATGACAAACATTTGGAGATTTGACTCAACATGTCAATAAAGACAAACACGGTGCTTAAGCTGGAACAACAACAACTTGTATTTGAGTTCACCATGACTGACAGAGGTCAAAGGGCAACAGGTAGTAAACACTGGTATTAATGAATCGGTCACTTTGCTTTTCCTCAAGAACTAGCAGTCCATTAGCACCTTGTAAAAGGGCCACTTCTATGCTTTACACCAGCTTACGCCTGCTTTCACACAAATAGCGAAGCAAAAATACTCAATGCAGTGACAGAGTTAGAGAAACAGGGTTCCTGGTATATAACGGCAGAAAGACACAGAGGAATTAAGTCTACATAGCCTGCTTCAATGCACATTTATTACTTTGATATAAGCTTATTAAACAGACCAAAAACATTTCTTCAGAGTCAATCTGAGCTAATTTTCCCCACAAAAACCACAAAAAAAAACCAAATTAGCATAAGATGAAGTGGGTCATTCTAATGTCTTGATTAAAGTAGGCCTCAGCTTTGCCCAAGTGGCCAAGCAGCAGACTGCAAGTTCAGCTTTGTGCACTGAAGGCCTTATCAGGGCCTCTTTCGTAAACAAGAGGAGGAGGGGAAAAAATAGCCCCATCCAACATAATAAAAGGGAGCATCAAAGCAGCTATAGAAGAGAATCAGTCAGAGTATTAGACGCCACTAGGGGTTGTCAACGTGATGGCTTAGATGTCACTGGAGAACATCTCCATGGATGTAAAGCGGGCAAACAAATTAAGAGGGATGAGCTCGCACTTGGTGGATTAGTATTAGATTTATGAGGACAACTTAGAGTCAGTGCAAAGCAAAGAGTACACAAGTCTGTCAAAGCTGTGAAGAGAAAATTCACCTTTACACATTTAAGTTCAAGCGACGACCGTTTAAGACTCACTGTAGAGTTATTTGACTATGGAGGTGTTCACGTAAAGAAGATCTGAGGTACATAACAAACCGGCCATAGAGCACTATCATTAAAGAAGATTGCAATATCATTTCTCTTAGTTAGCACAGGCAACTGTGGCATAGCATCTTCTCTAAAGTCTACCCTTGGTGTCTGACTGTGAGAGGGTGGTGAGGCGAGCCCTACATGCAGGAGTCCAACTGTAAAGGATATGAGGCACGTTTATGTCAACTATGAATGAATGTTTAAATGGAATCTTTGAATGCAAAGCTTCTTGAATTCAAGAAGATGGAAAGATCCTTTAATGAGCTGATGATTCCAGCAGCGGTTTCATCGCTGACTATACGGACTAATACGGCGCCGGGTCCTGAGAGCCCTGAGACACTCAGAATTCCATATGCAAGACGATGCGAGGGTATTTTTAGGCCAGCACAATTTCCCTGTGACACATTTACTGCGAAGGACCTCAAGAGTGATAACGTGTACAAACTGCAGTCTGCTGAGGAGAGCGACAGCAATACTTGGAGCCACAGGAGAGACAGGCCAATTAATGGCAAGACGTCCTCTGAGTGCAGCCCTCTGTATAATCCCACAACCTACTTTATGGCGAACACTCCCCTCTTGCGCTGATGTGTGCATCATTAATCACATTTCATATCAAATGCATATCCCTAGCCACAAATATTCACTCCCAAATCTCTAAACGATGCATGTCAAACACTGTTCTTTACCAGAACGAGCGGCTCAAACTTTTCACATCTGATTATAAAGCAAAAGGAGCTGGCTAAACGTTTAAAATGTCTAATGCAATACCTTTTAAGTTGAAACACCTCCATACTGGTATTTCTGAGCGATGCCACGTGAAAAGACTGAAAATGCACTTATGAAAGCAGCTTTCCAGGGAGAAGAAGAAAAAGAAGGAGGACAAAAAAAAGTATGATGGTTTTAACTTCAATTTAACCAATGCCACTTAAAGCCAAGCTCTCAAAAGTCTAGCTCAGCACGCAGAACTGGCACTTGAGACATGAAAGGGCAGCTGCGACTTTTGGTTTACATTATATCTTAGTGGTTTCCACATTGTGGCCAGGGGATAAGCATCAGGAGAGGTTTATCTCTGTCACAGTGCTCTATGGAATATGTAAACACTACGTGTAATCAGTGCTGCAGTGAAATGGAGTGCAGGGGCTGTGTGGGAAAGTGAAGCACTTTAGGAATAAGTCGACATCTTTACTCGCTGAGCTCAAGCAAAGATAAGGCGCTGGAAGCAAAGCTGCAGAACCTCTAATGCTACTGTTGCAAAACACTCATTGCTGAAAACTGCTGCAAATGCTGAACACGTGCATTTTTCGATGAACAAAATCAGCAAGCCTTATGCAAGTAGCACTGTTAACTTAGTGTTAACTTTCACTTTGCTTAAGACCTTCGCTCTCATCTATCTTCATCTCATCCATCTCTTGGCTTTACTCTGTCAGCGTGTCTTTGTCCTCGTCATCCACCCAGCGAGGTGGCGGCGCTCCTCCTTTTTTTTTTTTTTTTCCCTTGTGGAGCATGGGTACTTGTCCTAGACGAAGAGCCTCTCTCCCTTCTAGAGCCCAAGTTTTAATATGGTGTCCAATCAAAAGTGATTAAGCATCGCAGAGCACAAACAATGCTGGCCCTTAAATCTCTGTGAACCCTCATTCACTCGAGCGAATGAAAGAACACTCTGTCTGCGGCGGCAGATGACAGACGCGCGCTTGAAGATAAGTCTTCTGCGTGAGCCCTTATCCTGCGAACACCCGCCGTTTGAGCAAATAAAGAAATAAATAAATGCATTACAAAACGCCACACACAACAGAACTGGGTGCCACCTCTAAAAAGGCATCAGTGGGGGAGGAGAAGGTTGTTATTTTGTCCGTCAGTGTTACGTCCCCAACATGGTGCCTCGAGATGATACCTAAAACCAAGTGGCACCGGACGAGGCCCAGTTGAGTAAGTGAACCATAACTCAGCTGATGGGAATTAAGTCAAGAATGGAGGACAAACATGCATGCAGATGCAAAGACAGCGCAGTGAATAAAAAGCCTGTTAATGTTCAAGCACAAACCCAACTGCGAGCAATAAATCACTAATAAAATCAACCAGCTGCCTCAAGCGCAGCGTCTTTCACATGAGAAATTTCAAAAAAGCAAATTTCCCACAAATCATCCTGTCTTGTACATAAATTACCAACAATTACAATGCATAATGTATGCGGTAGTAAAACAATACCCTGAACTAATGCATTAGATACGTGCAGTACACAGCAGCATGAACATTTAAGAAAAAGGGGGGACCGCTAACTAATGCTGAAAAGATATTGTTCTTTCTTCTTTTTTTTTTAAATGCCAAGCGCAAGAGCAGAATTACTTGGCAGCTGTTGTGCGATTTTTCATCATTAATATAAGAGCTGCTTGCAGAGTTGCTTAAATACTCTTTTTCAGCGCGTGTAATGCAATCTTGTACTCGGTAAGCTTCCATTTCTAGCTGGAATGACTGCGGGAAAATACTGGAACCAGTCCTGCTAAACATGGCAACCCCACTTGCGCGTATATTCTGTTATATTTATTTTTTTCCCCTATAAAAGTCTGCTATTGAACTGTTACAGCATCCAAAAGGCACTGTTAGCAGATCTCTATTAGCCCGTTTCAGGGATTCAATAACCATACACACATGTAGACGCATTAGCAAATTTGAAACAGAGAGAAGCAGACAAGCGTCATCACTGAGAAGTCATGAGAGGGAGGAGCTGGCACTATGACAACAAGACATTAGCCGTCTGCAGCCTGCTGCCGTCAACAAGTCAGCATGAGCACTACCATCTGACTGGGCTTTCCCAACACTGCCCCCATACACTCAGCCAAAACTAGCTCTTGCTGCTGCTGTTGCTGCTGCTGTTACTGGCTCCTGCTTTCAATTTCAAGAGTGGGCCAAGTAATGGCTTCAGCGTTTTGTGGTCTGCCGACACATATGGTCCGTGTAGCAGAACCAGTTCTGCCCCCCCACCTCCTCCCCTGTAGATCGTTTTGGGACGTGCACGGAGATGTGGGCAGAAGGAGACTGACACAGCCCCAGGGGCTGGCCGCAGTTATGGGGGGAGACGTGTATGGGTCTTGTTATGACTGCCAAGAGAATTGGTCTCAGCGGGGCCACCGCTGCAATCAGTCCAATGCCACAACGTGCAGAACTAACCAAACAGTATTTGTTTAAGGTTTGGCCCTTTCTGAAAATAATGTGTAGGAGGTTCTTAAAAATGCCACCAGCTGCATCGTTCCCAAAGACACTTTATGCACGACCATATGAGGAATCGACCCCAACTTTGACCAAATGGAGAACTCATTAATAATTAGGTCAGCTTCCCATTTAGCCTAATGGCACATGAGAAATTGTATTTACATTAAAAACAAAACTTTTATGAGCCATCATAGGAAGGGCCACATTAACCTTTTCTTTATTGCTCCCATCAGCGCTAACATCACCACTGGCAGTTAGGCTATCGCTGCCGTGGACGCTATCTGGCTGCATGACCTAGATTAAAGGTTATTTGCCCAAGTCACAGAGGCTGCTCCTTTGGCTCGCCCTTGTTGGGTTTCCTTATCGGAGTTTGTCTGGACAAATCTTGGACACAAAGCACCCATTTTGTGCTCCTCTCTGGAGATCCTGTTACAGCGTTCCAGACACGACGCGGTCCGCCACCAGTGCCTCTGGGAGCACGGCGTTTGGTTGGGGCGGTGCGATTAGCTGCTTCCTCAACTTCAAGCATATGATACATGTGAACTCCTCTTACGTCCCTGAGCATGCTTTTGTGCAGCGACAGGGTAAAATGATCGGGGGGGGGTCAGATGATGTCATGCTGTGAGAATTTGGATAAAGTGACCCTCCCATCCTCATTACAAGACGATCCAAGGGTCCTCCAAGTAAATTCTGCCTTTAGCTACTTAAATACTTTTCTTTTGTAACTACTAAAATTCCCATTTGTTGCACAATAATGTCCTGTCATTAGATGTACTATGGAAATAATTGAGCATCTCCACCCAGCAGTATGCATTTACAGTCTGTGTGTGGATAGAGCTGCCTTGAGGATGATCCAGTGGCCTTATTCCTCCTGTGCTCTACAAGGACAAAGAACAACTAAGAGAGCAGGGTCGAGCGAGGCAGGGAGAACGAGGAAAACGAGAGAGAAAAAGAGTAGTGTTCGCTGACCTCATTCTGACAAGCCCGGGAAGAGTCTTTCCTTGGAACCGTTTCGCAATAGCACTGTTGTTTATACAGGTGGTGGGTGAGTCGAGCGAGATATGCAGAGAGCATGCATTTTGCAACACCTCATTATGAATACTAAACACAAGCAGCATGTCAATTCACACAGCGCACACACAAACAAGCACTTCACCCACACTCCAAAGAGTGGTTCACGTTTCATTTAAGTTGTGACATTTGCAGGGAATGCGTCACTTTGTGGGCAGTGGCCAAATCATTCCACTCTGTTTAAATTTCAAAGTCAAGTTCCTTCACACAACCCAAGAGCTGTCAAATGCTACTGTCCCCTCGTATTGGCTGCCGACTGCAAGCCTCTTGGAACGGATGCCTCCGGTTGCCTTGTGTGTTTGGCTTTTGGGCCGTCTTCGGCAACAACATCCACTTGGCCAGAGTTCAGCACTGTGGAAGGCTACAACAGCCCAAAGGTGGCTGCCAGGACCATTGTTTATGCAACAGTATACTACTGCTAGGTTAAAGGGAAAAAGAGCAAAACAGTGGAGGGAAATGAAGGGCTCCTACCTGCAGCAATAAGCTTCTGTCTTTGTACACATGGTGAGACATTTTAAGAATATTATTATAACTCTTTCTTTTCTTTTCTGGAGCCAATATCTTAAGCAAGTTAATTCACAAATTGTACATATGTGAGAATAACCCTGTAAATTTATAAATACTATGCTTTAGATAACCAACTGTCTTTTCTAAAAGAGGAACACTCTCGAAATGACACAAAATGGAAAACCAGGACCTTAACTAAAAGCCATTTAAATTTAATGAAATCTTACCCAAACTAAATAGATTTTTGTGCTTTTATTTCTGTAACAGTTGAAGCCTGAAAACAAACCCATGCGTAAGTTAATGTAGCGCCTATCTTATTTTCCCCACTAATCAATGAGGTGAACCAAATCCATTATATCTTAGAAAGATGTGGAAAGAAAAAAAAAGGAGAAAGGATCCACACAACAGCTGTTTGGTAAACATACCAAAGTAATTGTTCCAAATGCCTTATTTTAACACAGATTAAATACAATTAGAGGCTGTTTATCTAATCACAACAAGTCACTCTGCCAAAAGAAAAACCGCTGTCATTGTTCCTAGCAGTTCTGCTCCGAGGAATTAAGCTGGAAATAGGATAACTTTTTTTTTTTTAAACATAGCTTCTCTATGTACAGGAAGGAACGTTTACACACTTGCTGCGGGGAAAGAATATGGCTGGATCGTTGGCTGGCTAAGGCATGGGTCTTCTGAGGTGAATACGAGGAATTCAGGTCAGTGCAGCCGAGACGTTTAACCAGATCAAGCCGCTGCAGCCTGGGTGGAAATAGCACGGGAGGCCACGGAGGGGGAAACCAGTGCATCACAGCTCCCGGCCTGAATCCAGGCTCACCCCCCACCCCACCTCCCCAATGCAAACAAGAGCCATAACTTCCCTAATGATCTGAGATCA
Source organism: Maylandia zebra (assembly GCF_041146795.1). Classification (NCBI taxonomy): domain Eukaryota; kingdom Metazoa; phylum Chordata; class Actinopteri; order Cichliformes; family Cichlidae; genus Maylandia; species Maylandia zebra. The sequence continues at coordinate 42,605,297 of NC_135169.1, read as the reverse complement.
TGTACGCCTCACACACACTTCGCCAATAGGAAGCGCTTCCTCTCCACCTTTGACCTCAGAGTGGGTGTGTCTACCTTCGACTTGACATGTGGATCAGGAATGGTGCTAGAGTGATTTGATGAATAGTTAGTGGCAAGTTCATCTATGAGGTTTGAAAAAAGAAAAGCTTTAATCCGAGAAAATCTTTCTGCAACACCAGGAAAATCTTGAAAAATCGGATTTTAAGCCCTAACAAATCTCTTAATATCTTAAATGTTTGCCACATTTTGATAATCTGACACCGACTTGTTTTCATTTACAGTCTCTCCCCCCCCCCCACCCGTCACACACAATTGCTCTGTGATTCAGAAGTCCAACACCGCACTCACTCACACACACACACATTGTAAACAGTCTTTATTGAGACGTGAGTGCTTGTATAAACACAGACAAGCTCTATTGAGGGTCCGGGGCTGGGTTGAACAATAAGAGGGGGAAAGTTGCTGGACGTTCCTCACAGACGGTGTGTACAAAATCCAATTATCAGAGCCGTGGCATTAACATTCCAGCAGTCTGGCAGGTGACGGCTCCGTCTTTTCAGCTCCCCCCACCACCATCACTCACACACACACACACACACACACACACACACACACACACACACACACACACACACACACCGCCAGCATGGGATAGTCTCCCTAGGCAGCACCTCAACAATACACTTACACACATGCAGCCTTCTTCAGCTCCCCCTTTCTAAGAACCCACAAGTATTGAGACATATATAGCAGGAAGAAGGCAAAGAGAGGGGAGGCAGTTGGGAGGAGTGTGGGGTCCACCAGCGACACTGATCTTTTCTTCAGGAGATCAGCGCAACCAGCCTAGCAGGCAGTATCAGTCAATGGGGCATTCTTCTCCTCTCTGTGTTTGGGTGAGAATATGTTGATCGTCGATAACGGCGCTTTGATCGCCATAATGGGGAAACCGCGTTTTGTTTTGAGCATTTGCCTAAAAACAGTGAATGCTTTGTCAGCCTTCGGGCGATGTTTGCGGCATACAAGACGCCGAACTCGTCAAAGGTTGAAGGTAAAACAAAACTATTGCTGTTCTTGGCTACAGGGCGGCGTCTGAAGGATTAAAATAAAAGCCGGCACTTTAGGGCTTCTCAGCGAGGGAAGCAAAACACACACAAAAAATACAACTAAAGAACTAAAACTGAGACTTTAAAGTGCTTCTTCTTTGATTACACACACTAACTCCTGTAATTAGCCTCTGCACCTTCTTCCAGCATTAATCCGTCCGGTTTGACAAAGCTCTATCCACCGTGCATCGTTACCAGGTTTTCTTTTTTTTTTTGCTAAACATACTGTACATACAGACCTTATCACTATAGGATATGGTGTACGTGATAATGTGCATGTGATATGTAAAGCCTCTGCCTGGTGTCGTGCTCTGTATCCTTGTCAGGTCCTATATATAAACATACATCTGGCCCCCATTCTGCTCTTTCCATCATGTCATCCTGCCTACATGGGAGCAGGCTGTGGGAGATGCATACAGTTCAGTACAGGACAGGACAGTAGGGCTGGAAGAAATTATTGTTTTCATTTTTTTTGACTGATTCTTTTTTATTATATGTCAAAACGCCTGGTCTTAAGCTTCTCAGATCCAAAAGCAAATCTTTCTTTTATGGTTTTTGCCTGACTAGTAGATTAAGATTCAAGCAAAAAAATACTCAGGCTGAAAGCTGGGAATAAGAAACGTTTGACATTTTTGGCTTCGTAAATGATGATTAATGAATCTAAATTAAGCTGAACTAACTTTTTCTTGATTAACTGATACAGTACACGTACTGAAGCCAAACACCCTGCTGCTAAAAAGTTAAAAGTCTGTTCACTGAAATCATTTTATGCATTTATTCTGCATCAATAGCTAACTAGGATTTTATGGGCATTTTGACTTGATGTTGTATTCCTTCCTTTAAAACAGTTACCGTTTTTTTTTTTTTTTAAAAACGCCACCTTTAGCTTCTCTTTTCACAGCTTAAAGTAACTGAGAAGTCTACTTTGTCCCCCTATAAACCTCCTTTTGTTGCTCCTATTCTCCCCCCCTCTTTGTGTGTCGCTGTCCTCCTTTGCGGTGAGATGTTAGTCAAGTGTCTTGTGGCTTTCTCCACCCTCACCAGAAGGCCTGCCCGCGGTTAATTATTCTTGGATGGCGGATGAAAAAAAAAAAGTGAGTTCTCTCTTTTTTTTGTTCTTTTTTTCATTAGCTCAGCAGCAGTTTCCCATTCATAATAGTTGGCACTGGTTTCGCTCTGCCTGCCAGAGATCACACCCCAACCATTTTCATTTTCCTTCATCCATTTGTTTCATTCATGTCATAGATTTGGCAGGGGCCTGCATCGTTTTCCTGATGGCCGCCGACCCTTCAACACCCTCCTTTTGAGTCTCAAACTCCCGTTTGTGGCTTTGTTTTGGATAAGAGCGGAGAAAATGTGGAAAAAAAATTTCATGCTGGTTCGTATCCAAGGGTTGTTGTCTTACTGTATTTCAGGACTGGAATTATTAATTGTAATGTAAAACTGAAAAAGGGATACTTTAGCAAAGCCATATGAAGCTTTGCTGACATGCCCTTGGATGAAAAGAAAGTCATAATAAAACTTTTCCTGGGAAACTGAATGAATATGGTTTATGTATGTGATTGTTGGTATAATTCCAAAGTTAAAAAGAACCATTAAGGACTGTGGGCTACCATTCCCTTGCCTTCACACAGTTTATCCCATAAATTTGCACAAGCAGTGAGCACACCGAGTAATACGCTCTCCACCAGAACTTTAAGTCTATTACACAGTGCGTTCAACAATCTGAGGCCCGGAGAAACAGTATTTCATCATGCAACTACTGGAAATATGCCCACTGACAGGGAATCTGGATTGCACATACACACACATATTTAAAAAAAACAGCAACAAAAAAACTCTTCCCACCCACCTGTTCTTGAGACATTTTGCTAAATCTATCAACTTCATCTGCTTGCATGTATTTTATTCCATACCACACAGGCCCACAAGCAGAAAGCACACGCGTTTGCATGTGCACGAGTCCAAACATTCAAATGTAACGTACACGTCTTCTCTCTGGGGCTGCAACCCGATCCCAAAGCACTCCAATGTGACATTAAAAACCCAGACTCTTTACCGTTAGGAACCTGGATTCCCAACATGGAAACAAACAAGATGGCTGCCGTGTCTCCAACTGAAGGCGTTGTTCCTCGGCTCCCATCTGAATGGAGTTAAGAGGCTGGCTAGCAGGAGCGGAGAGGAGAAGAGTCTCCTGGGGCAGTTGGCTCAGCAAGCGGGACCAGAGGATGGCTGCACCGTGGATTAGGGCCCCACAGTGGTCCATTGTTAATTGGGCGCCATGTGTGAAAGCTACAGAGAGATTAGTTTGTACAGCTGCTGCCATTTGTCATAACTGCCCTTAACAAGACACACATGGCAACGCAAGTTACAGCCAGAAGTTTTGCAGAAAAAAAGGGAGTAAAAAATGTCAGGCGAGCGTCTAACAGTTTGCAGAACAGGGCCCGCATAAGCAGATGAAGATGTTCCTGGGAAACACCGAGCAGACTCGGCGGGGATCCCATAAGAGATGATGAGCTTGAGCATTACTCATTTATCCATCTGTAGGTCAACTAGAGTCATTATCATAACTGCTCAAAAGGACTATGCTAAACCAGCACAGATCCCAGACCACGGGTTGCAAACAATTCGGTGAAAATTATGAGGGAAGATCTGCGATTACATCACGGCCCTGTTGGGCAGAGCTCAAATTAGTCAGCGTCTGGGTTTTGTTCAACGAGCAAGAGTGGGATACAACACAGATAACAAGAGCCTGATGACCTCCTGTTAGCCAAATTTCCCTACTAATGTAGAATACAGCATTAGGTTTAGGAGACGGATGCTGGAGGAGAGGCTTTTTTTTTAGGGGGCGAGCAGGAATGTGCAGTGTAATTGTGGGTTGGAGGTATGTGCACATGTTGGAGGCCTAATTACAATCTTGACTTGGTAAATCTGGAACAAGCTTTTAAAAAGGAATCCCACTTTCAGCTTTTTCTTTTTTATGCCTGACAGCTCCCGGAGTGGCGAGGAGTTGCTGCTCACCAAAACTAAACGCAGTCTTTTGAGGAGAAGTGCAGGTGAGTAACCACAAGACGGATTTGTTGCAGTTTCTACGTGCATAAGTGAGAACACAGGTCTCCATGTGTACATTTTTGGATTTGCATGTCAAATTTAGGGACGCTTCTCTGAAAGTCCCTGTGAGCTAAACAACCAGCTGGAGCTTTGTGCCAGCATAGAGAGCGGGACAATTCGAGAAGAACTCAAGCTGTTGGGATCCGGATCGTCACACAGACTTTTAGTGGACACCATGGTAACGAAGCCTCTTCTTCTTCAAGAAAAATAATGGACTTCATTAACTATCCTGTTAGTGCTCCTGCTGGCTTTAATCACGGGAGCACACACGGCACTGGACCAGCCCACTCCTAACACAAGTATTAGCACTTTGGGCTAACAATTTCATCACTACTACAACATCAAAATTCCCCTCGTTTCATTTTGAAAAAGTTATAATTAATAGCTACATTTTGTGATTACAATTTGTAGTATGGTTTAAAATAGGAAGAGCTTATTTTCACTTCTGATTTAAGTTGCTGGGTTGTTGTGAATGCTGCATTTATGGCGGTGCAATTCTCCCATATTTATGCACATGCATCTACAGATAATATGAAGGAAATGTGCACTTTTCTGTTCTCCTTTTTAATCACTGAGTTTTTTTTATTAATGCCTTGATGTAAAGAGAGAAGCAGAACTGCCTGTGACAGAGGAGAAAGTACCTCTGTGGAAAATGTGTAACATCTGCAGTTTGGTGATCCTGAGATATGGGATTTTCATGTCGTTACAAACAACGAGAAGTCCACATTTCCTCTCCTGTCTACCCCGTGTATGGCTCACTTTAATCAAACACAGCCCTGCTGCTTCTTCGTGAAAACAAGTTGCTGTACATGCTAAAAATGTAAATGACTTCTTTTTCCCCTTTTTTGCTATATAACTTTTCTTACTGTAAGAGCCAGTAAAAATAATATATATGCACTCAGTGTTTATTGTTTATTGCGCTGCTGCTTAACAGTTGGTTTCTAAATTTGGGAGGTTTTTTTTTTTTTTTGGGAAAAGTCAACCCAACATATGCGAGGGAGGAGTGCAGTTCCTTTTGCTTGCTTTGACAACTCAATGGGGTGCTGATGAATCCGTCCCAAGCAGGCCATTCCCAAGCCCCAGACACCATATCCCCTCTCTGACCCACTGCACTGACTTTAGAAAGAAATTCTCTGGGGATTCGCCCCCCACCCCAAACAACAACATGCCCACCCAAAAGTACATTTCGCACGGCGCTGTGATGGCGGGCCTCTCTTTTTCTGTTCCACTCAGGTCTTGTCGAGCCGTCACAGTGATGGGCCGTACTGTAACGCCAGACAAAGGAAGAGACAACCATCACTCTAGGCCACTGATCGGCCTTGTCTGGCCTGAAAAGACTTTGATGGGGCAAAGCAGAGTGGGGGGTGCTGCTCAGAGAAGTCAGTGTCTCCTGGGCAACCACTCCGATTGTCTGTCCCTGCCCAAAGTTCCCAATAACACCCCACCTACTACCCCTTCCTTTTTTTTTCTTCCCTTCATTGGTTGTTCACAAGCCTCCATCCTGGGTGAAGGGGACTGGCTTTTGCATAAAAGTCTCATTCTGATACTCGAGGGTGCTTTTCTCCTGACTGACTGGAAAAAATGCAAGGTCAAAGAACATCTTCACACAAATTCTCTAACTAAGACTTTTTGTCTTCCCTCTAAACCTTCTTATCCTTCTTTTCACTCCAGACTCTGCTGTCTTACATGACCAGTCTAGCAGGCAGATGGGACAACAGTAGGTTTTTCTAGCAGTTACGCTAGTACAACGGTGAAGAAGAGGGTGCAGCCACTGGATGGAGAAGCTCAGGCAGCAGGGAGGGCCCGCTTTGTAAGGCAGGACAGTGATAAGGTCTGGGATAAGGGTGAATGTACCCATTTGTCTTCATTTGGTAGGACTGGCAGACAGGATGGGGGGTGGGGAATCTATCCGGGTGAAGTGGGAGGTGCCGGTTCTCCAGTCAAGTGGCCTCGGGGGGATTTGAAATGCATTTGGGGTCCTCCCCAAAAAAGCCTGGGAAAGTGTGGGGAAGCTGAGATCTTAACCATAGACTAATGACACAAACTGCAGACCTTAACCAAGTGTAGCCACGAACGCAAAACTGAGTCTCCTGCTGAAATACACAAGAAAAGCCTTTTCAACACAATGCCTGAGCCTCACAATGCAGAAGAAAGGCCTCGTCCCGTTTTTTTGACAGATGCAACAGCGCAAACTGTGACACAAGCAAATTAAACACACTGTAGCGGAGCAAAGGAGGGAGTTGTAAATTTTGTTGAGAAAGAAAGCATCCACATTTCTCTGTGGCCTCTGCTCCGAGTTGCCTTGTTTCCATGGCGATTTATGTACACATGGCACACAAAAGAGGGCTAAGGAGGTAACACGGCCTGTTTAAGCCTTGAGGTATTTGCTCGAGCAAAGCCCCGCTGCTAATAACACAAGCTTCATACTGTGCCAGGCAACCTGGCTGCAATGCACCCAGGTTACTGTTTGAGAAAGAGCAGGAGAGGAAAGAAGGCAGAAGGAAGTCAGATGGAGATCACAAAACAACCAAAGATCCTGGAAAGGGGGTGAAGACATTAATACAGAAAGAAAATAAGCGAGAGAGCAAGAAAGCAAGTGAAAAAAAAAAGAAAAGGAAAGAAAGAAAGGCTGCACTGCAAAACATAAATAGCTGCCGGGTTAAGAGAAAAAGGATCGGGAAGACATTTAGTGGGAAGCGGAAATCAATAAGGCAAGCGGTGAAGCTGGGAGGGAGTTCTAAGTGGATTAGATTGAGAGAATGTGTTCGATAGGTTATGGCTCTGAGAGAGAGGTAGCCAGACACCGCAGGCTCTATTGCATACTAATAAGGAAGCCAGCATGGAAGCTAAGCACAGGGTTGTGCAGTTCACTGTGAAGATTTTTTTCTATACATCTCTGGCATCAGTGGTTACGGTTTTTCCCAGGGTTTGGGGTTTAGCTTGTTCCTTAAAATTCATGTTCAAGATAAAACTCCATCTCGACTGCAATGAGAGCTATTCTCCAGACTTGTTCTAACATTATGGCACAAAATTTACAAGGAGTTGAGTAACTGTAGTTAAACTTGACAGCGGTGTCTTTAATGCGCTCCTCCTTACAACAAGTTTTGTTTCACGTTTCTGGCATAAACCCAGCCGCCATTTCTCTGGCCAAGCGCCTGGGCCTGGGACAGCTGTCATGGTCAGAGTCTCAGGCTTGAGGGAAAGCCAGGGACTGAGAAAAGAAAAGAGAACGGGAGAGAAAAGGAGTGAGAGTCACTTGGCCGGGCAGTGTGCCGCAGGGGTGATTCCTGATGGCAGAGGAGGATAAGGGGATACGAGGGGGGAGAGAGGCAGGGAGGGTTAGATGTTTTGCTTAGTCACAGACCTCCACTGTGACCCAGAAGGTCAGACCTCCGCACTGGCCGCCTGACCAAAGCCTCTGAGGCAGCCAGGCGGAAAACAAGATGCAAACAGCGATCCCGAGCAGTGTGGCGAGCAGGCAGTGGAGAGTCTTGAAGATACCGACCAGCCAGACTACCCAGCTTGAGGGATTGGTTCATTGGGTGAAGGGGTGTGTGCGGGAGACAATCACAAGGGCTTACTCCCCCTCACTTAGGCCAGTGAACCAAGGGACCACCGGCTATACCACAAGAAGTGGCAGAAGAGCGGAGACAAACAGTTGCCAAGAGACCACCGGTGATCCCATGACTGCTGTGGTTTGACCCCGATTGAAGAGTTCAACGACAGGGGCTTAAGAGAATCCGCCCTTCCCCAACAGCTCTGCTGACCACCACCACCCCCACGGCAAAAAGTCTTCCTCCTCCACGTGCCCCAGGCCAGCACAGGCATGTTTTCACTGATCTGTTTTGCTCAATTAAACTTCAGAGGACACCCTGTCACATCTCTTTGTAAAGGTCGTGACCTTAGGGGCAGAAGTTAAGCCTGGCAATTGTAAAACAAGGTTTTGATTAACATGGCGGCTTGTATCCGGAGGTAATCCATCCATTTCTACAAACTATCATGGAAAAAAAACATCACAGGGGGTGTGGGGGTGGGAGTAAAGGTAATGATGTTTTATGGCCACGTTAACTTTCAGCACACGACTAATGGGAAGGCTGCTTGACCTTGACTTCTTTCATCCCGATTTGGACTACCTCAGCAATCCTCGACTCTCACGGTTTCTGAGGAAATCCACTGCCAACTTTCTAAATGCTCGGAAATCTTTTTAGGAATTAGTCACTGAAGATCATGTAAGATCTTAATAATCTTAATAAAAAAAGCCTTTTTACAATGTTATTCTCTAATTTCTCCTTTTTTCCATACATGGCCAGAAAGAACAAGTGAACACAATAAGTATATCTCTGCAGTTGCGTGAACAAACAGGGATGAGCAGCCTAACAAAAACCACATACAAACGAGGCCTAGAGACTCCCAGCATGTCCCGACACGATGATTATCTACATGCCCCGTTGCAACTATTCCATCACGCTGTCAAACTGGATATGCAAAATATGAATCTAGGAGGTGAGAGTTGATGATTTAAAAAAAAAACAAAAACAAATAAGAATTCCCCTTCTTGTTTTATTGGAAAATGATAAAATGGTGCAGTGGATTACCACGGCAGTATGTGTGTGTGAGTGTGAGAAGCCCGGGCCCTGCATTGAACGCGGCCTGCCAGTTGGCACAATGGATGCCACAACCCCCACTCCCAGCCCCCAGCCTACTTCCCAGCGGGCATTCATCTGGGCATGCACATGGGTGCTACAGCTCTGCCTGGCTAAACGCGTCTGTGCCCCAGAACAAGGGAGCTGAGTGCCCTCTCAAAATTCACCCGGTACACTCGCTGCCAACCCGCCGACCTTTCTCAGGCAGCAGCCCACCAGAATCAAAAACAAACACTCTATGAACCCCATTTTTTTTCTCACGAAAAGTAACAAAAAAAAAAAAGATTTTCCAGAATAAATAACAGCAGCGAAATAACGGATTAGAAAACACGGCAGAAGCAGAACTACATTAAAAATCACAGTCCGAACTCGCTCTTTTTTCCCCCCCACAAAGTTCGCACAATAACCAGATTCTGTTGCAGCCCGAGCCGTTTGCTACTTTCTTTGTGTTTGATTGTATGTTTGTTTGTTTCGTGCAGTTGCAGCAGAACAAAGGCAGCGGCTTCCATTCTGCCACTGTCAAAAAACTTTCCCAACGTGCCCACTGCATTGCGGATGCCAACCAACGAATCAAAGGCACGCTGCAAGCAGACAAAGAGAGTTTGATGCCAACCTCCAAACCTCTAACAACCATTACTGGTGATTTTGCCTGCCTCCCTGGCACCGTGTAAAACAAAATGGCGCCGTGCCGCACGCTACCACAACATGGCTGCATTGTCTGGGTTTGTGGACCGCTCGGTAACTTAAAGAAAAGAAGGCGCCGCTTTAGTTTGCAAAAACTGGAGAAGGAAAAGAAAAAGATGGCCATCTGAGTGATCCCCGCTATTCGGCGTTTGCCAAGCATTTCACTCAATGGGAATTTTGAGGATGGCGGCAAATGATCGTTCCCATATAGAAAAACATGACATTATTTTAACCTTTTATTATAAACACTGAAACGAATCTTCAACATGATCGTCCTCTCTACTCAGATACAGTTTACTAAAACAGCGGCTGTTTTATAAAGTCAGTTTTGTGAAAAAACAGCACTAAATGCCGTTTCTCGAGTTGGTACTGAGCAGTTCAAAATGCAGCAGATGTAAACCAGGGAAGCGGTGGCATCCTACAAAAGACACAAAAGAGGGTCTGATGCCAACCCCGGTGCCAATGGCAACCATTATTGTCTCTGTGCTGTGCCTTCTGCTTTCCCTGGCACTTATCAAACACAAAATGGCGCTCAGGGTTTGATGATAATGAGCTAGCTATACCACTACCCTCCAATGGGAGCACAGTGTAGTGGCGGCTATTCGGTGTGGTTGCAGTAGATTTAAGGGCAGCACATGAGAGGTTTAAAAGTGTGGGATGTATATGACTGAAATGTGTTTACTCGCAGTCAGAGGAGACCTGAATTTCATTTTCAAAGGCCTTTTAAAGGTGTTATCTGATTCGAGATCCGAGTAGGAAAAAAAACAACATCATTCACAGTATCCTGTGAAAAGTGTTTTCTGTAGAACTCATTGAACCTGGAAGAGATCACATCTGAATGCGGCGTTGCTCTGATCATGCTCTGAGTGAAAATCTCCCAGTTTACAGTCTGCATGACTGACTATGTAAACCAGTTTCTGGTGATGTACACTAGAAACACCGTTTCTATTCTGGACTTTCAGAAATGCCTTTATTTTATTTTTGCGGCCGTGTTTACTATTTTTTATTAAAGGGAAAAAAAAGAAAGAAATCCTAGCAAATTAATTCTGGAAAGAAAAAGAAATAAATTAAAACATCAATTTAAAATATATGCATGACAAAAACTATAACTACTACCCTCTTATAAAGTACACTTCCTAAACTGTGCAAAATGTGTCCTCTAAACCTTTCATGTAAAAGAATCCAGTTTTTTTAGGGATCAGGAAAATAACATGAAATAACATGACACACAAAGAAGAAAACAGAAAAAACAGAAACTTTAAATTTTATAACAGCTGAAAGTGTTTTTATGTCTGTAATGTGACTTACTATTAGAAATCGCTTCATTGATCACACGTATTACCATTTTAATTGGTGGAAAATCAACAGTGTTTGCAGACAAACCAGTTTGAAATTTTTATCGTGGAATGAAAACTAAAAAGGGACAAATGCCATGATTATTTTTAAAATATTGAGATTAAAAAGTGAAAGATTTTTTTTTTAAATCTTAGGTTACATTAAATGTTATTTATTTATTTATTTATTTATTTATTTATTTATTTATAAATGAATTAATAAAATATAACACTGCTCCATATATTCAGCATTTGGACATTTAAGACTGAAACTTTCCACAAATGCCACCACTTGATTTCCAAACAAATGGATCAGTTATGCAGTGTGTGTGCAGTTGTGCAATCCTGTGTGTGTGTGTGGTTGTGTGTGTACAAGGTAACTGAATAATTACAGGAGAATTACAGGGATATAAGCTGCTGCTGGATTTCAGCAAAGCAAACACAGTTAACACATGGTCTTATCTAATTTTGATGACATTGTTTTTGTAATGAGGCTTGCTTAGAAAAATAAAAATGTTTGTGGTATAAATGTATGCACAGTACTGACCGTCACAGTCGTACATTTGCTCCTCTGGCAGATTTAGAATTGCCAGAAAATAACTCATGCGACTCTTGACCTTGCTAAATCATCACTCACTCTCTCTCACACACACACGCACAACATTAACTGTCTCTCTCTCACACACACAGAGAATCAGTATGAACTTGAAACCTACCTTGGTCCTGGACATAGTATGCTAGAAACAAGTCCAGCTCCTTGACTGATACTGTTATGTGGTGTGGCTGGACACAAAGTGCTGGGTTGGTGCAATGTGGAGACTTGACGAGGCGCTCGCCATCTGTACTTTCCAGAGGGATGCCTTTGAAGAGGATGACCATCACCAGGTCCAGACGCCATACTTTGTCGGCCTGCCGCAAACAGTCGATTCGTCGTATCTTGCCCTTTTGGTCCGGGTTGGATAGCACGCAGCAAGGGGGCTTCTTGCCCGTCACGCTGAGGACAAAGTCCTCCCGGTACTCCTGCCGAATGTCCTTACGCAGCTTGGCTAGCAGCCTGGATGCCCATTTCTGCTTAACCTCGGGCTTCTCGCTCAGAAGCTCATCCTTCACCGCGCGCTCCTCGTCCTTGGACATCCGCTTCTCGTGCTTCTTGAAGTACTTGCGTTTTCTGGCCTGGAGGTTGAACCACGTGTAGGCGATGGCGCGGACGTGAGGAAGAAGTGCCTCGATGAAGGGATGAAACTCATCCTGGAGCATCCGAGGGGCACAGTGTGGAGAAAGAGACAGAAAGAGAAGGAGAGAAACGGAATCAGAAACTCATGTCATCAAACATGAAGAAATATGTGTTTACCCAGCTACTAATTTAAAGCAGAAGGGAAGTCAGACCACAATTTTAAAATCCCTCATAATCAGTCACATAATGTCACTGGCAGTTTCTTCAAGCTAAGAATGATCTCTTTATATTAGGAACTCTAGCTTTACCATCCTAGATATGCTGCAGGTGTGACAAGTAAATTCCACCGTTTATATCAACTCGAAGCCCGGTGACTGAATGCACTTGCAGCTCTGCTCGCATTTCACGAGCATGCTCTGAGTGGGACTCCTGTAACACTGCTGCTGCTGGTGCTGCAGGGAGCATGCGCCCCACACAGTTGCATTTCTCTTATCAAACTATCCACATACCATAATCTGGAAGTGGGATGCAACCATTAAAAAAAATAAAAAATAAAAAAAGGAAGGCAGAGAGATACTCATTCTTCAGACACGATGCACACGGCCTCATGTATACATGCCAGCTTAATGTACAAAACGGAATAAAACACAGGCAGGCGAGAGAGGCGGCACATCAAATGAAGCAATAGTGTGAAAGGTATTTGCAAAGGTTGATCGAGTACTCAAAGGATTTCATGCCAAATCGTTTCAAGCATTGAGGTTAACACATGGAATGGCCCCTGCCCAGCTTCATTCCTAAAAGTTGAGGTTAGGTAGCCCGGCCTACTGTTAAAATGTTTCATCTCACTTTTATTTAGCTATTCATTTTTGTTTAACTCATTTCGTATTACAGTCATATTACACTACTTTGTGTTGCATTACAAAATTGTTACCTTTGAATAAAACACATCATTATGGATTTTTTGCCACTCAATTTTTCCCCCCTTCAAAAATACAAAACAAAACAGACACTAATTCCTACAACAACTCAGCAACTAAATGGCTAATATTAATACTGATTCACTGATTCAACAATAAATTATATTTGTTTCATTTCTTAATTCTTGTTCTCTGGGAATCTCTAGAACTCATCAGAAAGGACTGCAGCTGAGGGATGGAAACATTAAATTATTTTTGTTTGAGGTCATTAAAATGCCAGATTTAATAACTATACACAGGCGTTTTTAGGGTGGGAAGACTTTTGACGAGTTATTGTTCTTTTTGTAGGCAGTCAGGCAACAAGCCGGCTATAGCAAACCACAGAAATCCCCTCTCTATCTGTGGCTGCTGCTGGTGCTCCTCTAAAAAGCCACATTTCTGGTCTCAGGCTCCATCGCTGATAAAACTCTGCTCCAGTACACTAATGTCAAATTATGATCATTTATTACACTGAAAGAGGTAACTCTGTGTATGTTGCAGATTCCATTAACAGCTTGTAAATGTATTATATTCACTGTGAATAGTATAGCTCCTCATTGTCTTTCAGAGAGGTTAAAAATCCATTCAAAACTTCTTTTAATGTCATCTCCTCACTATAAAGCTGCCAATTAAAATGACAAAAGCAAGTGTAAATGCTAGTAAATGTGTTCGCTCGCAACTGTTTCTCAAATCCTTTTTTCACTCCTGCTCAAAATCACTTTAAATATTCTGTTAATTTTTTTTTCTAGCCAGGTTAAAGCCAAATGCTGTAAAGATAAATGACTTGGCCAGGGCCTGTGCAGTGCACTTCAGCTGGGGCCATAAAAGCACAATCCTCTTAAGTACAAGCTAAACCACATCTCAGTCAATCACTTACTTATGCCAAGTAAAATATAAACAGTAAAACTGAGTCAGCCAAAACAGTCAGCTACTCTGTCCAACCGCTGAATCAACTTTATCACGCGTTTGATCTTTCTACAGTGCAAGTGGCTTTATCTTCTTCCAACTTCACTTCCCTAAAGTATGGGGGCTTTATTCTAAATAAAAAATATACGCCTGGAAAATATATATACATAAATATATAAATATATATGTATAGCCACAGCTCAAGCAGGGCCGGGAGGTGCGCGCCTGTGTGTGTGTGAGAGAGACAGAGAGAGAGAGACAGAGAGAGGTTATTGGAGGACGCAAATAAGCTAATTAAACCAGAGAAAAATACCTGCACCACTTACACAGGATTAGCAAGAATAGAGTCTTTTGGTTCTATCTTAAAACTCATCTTTACGCAAAAGTTTGTAAAGAGCGAAGAACGTGTGAAGATTTGCACTTCAAGCGCCAACAGGACACAGCCGATCTTTCGTTAGGACTTTCGTAGAAAAGACATTTTAAAATATATGTGTCACGACTTTATCACAAAAACATATAATCTCAGTCGAGAAGTTTTTGCCTCGCTTTAATGCCATATCTTTTATTTATTTATTTTACTTACAAGGGAAAGTCTGTATTATTTATAAGAATTATGAAAGTAATTCACAGCGCAGACACTCAACTTTCTATTCCCGGGCTAAAAAAAAAAACAAAAATAAAAAAAACAAACCGTGTGACAATTTTTATACAAATTAAAAATCACAGCGATAAGATGCATAACTTTAAAAAAAAAAAAAGACACAATTACCTGAGTTAGACAAATCGGGGAATACATGACGAGACGGCTACACAGAAAGTGACTGTACTTGGAGCGATTCCTCAGATCACTTTATCGCGCCATTCCTGGATCCGCTGTGCGCTATGCGAGACTCTGTGGATCCGCGTAAAAACCAAAAGTAATTATCCAATAACATCCATGAATTTCTGCAAATCCAGAGATTGTCTTCACCGCAGACAAAGACAGATTTTCTGCAGCCGACTTTTTATTCTCTGTTTTTAAGTTGACATGCACGGACTGTACTCGTAGAGCCGGTGTGCGAAACGAGGCTGCCGCTGCTGTACTCCTGAACTGCACGGGGCTCTGCGCGCGTCTCTGTGCGGCGTTATCTCATGAAAGCATTACGGGGAGCTTCAGAGGGCGCCGAGTGTGGGATGTTCACCCCTGCTTTAACCAAACTTGATATGAAATCGACCGGTGCGCCCTCGGTCCTGCGCGATTCCAGCAAATCAGACCCAACTTTTTTCACCCACGTAATTGCACAGTCACACTCCTCCCCCTCCTCCCCCTTCCAAACACACACCATATCCAACCCCTCCAAGCACCTTCTTCTCCTTCTCGGCTTTATATGAACACACCGCATAAAATTCATTAACCCCCCCCCCCCACACACACACACACACACATAAACGCACACCTCCCTCCTTCCTTCCTTCTGCAGAATTATTTTATGACCTTCTGGGACTTTGGACCGCAGCCTCGGTCACATACACGAACGTAAACAAACGGGGGGAAAAACGTCCCGCTGCCACCCTTTTTTAACCACCGAGCTCCGTGTCAACAAGACACACGCACTCTACGTTTCCAGTTCAGATAATTCAACCCAGTGTTGGTGGCTCACAGTGATAACAAACCTTTTAGCTTGTCAGTTACACACCAAGCAGCAGTACTTTATTAGCCTGTTAACGTCTGCTGGAGAACTTCTTAAAATATGATTTCTTTAGGGGGGACAGAAATAAAGGGAAGTACATTTTATTAAACTTTTTTTTTTAAAACCTATTTCCAACACAATTAGCCTGCATTGTTCTAGAAACAATAGGTAAAAGGGACACCTAGCTTAAACTTTAGCACCCGTTAAAATGAGTTTATAGGTATTAAATGTTTTAATTTATTAAATTATGTTGTGCTCTCAGAAACCCCTCCTCAAAATAAAACTCCCTGACTTAAAAGCGTTGATAACGCCGTTAGGAAGTGCTCATTTAGGGCGAAGCTTGGTGGGTAGGTGTACAGTAACATTATAGTAGTAGAGCTAAAAGGAGTCAAAGTTAAACATTGTTACGGTGCCGCTACAGTGCGCGCGCACGTGTGTGCCCTACAGAGCTGTTAACAGTCTACACGGAGCTCATTTGCCAGATTAAGGGGGACTGGGATGTTAAAATAGGCTGCGGGACAGTCTGTGCCAAGTTTACAACAATTTTGGCCCGACCGTGCCTGTGTTGTGGTCCCTGCAAAGTCAACCCACCTCTCCACATTTCTCCTCTCCCCCCCCACCAGCCGCGAGGACGGGACAGTATATTTTTTTAAAGAAAGGTACACAAGGATTGCTACACAACATTTGAAAGTAGTAATGATCCACGTTCACGTACCATTGCACTGTACTGCATGGATTAATGGGGAATCCTGGAGCCTGGTTGAAACACACAAGCCGGTAGCTTCACATTTCTCACGCTCAACTTTGTGCTTTGAAGGGTTTTCTCTCTTGTAGTGCTCGCAAGAAAAAAGTCAACACCGGAAGACAATTCTTGGCAGATATCGGTGAGAAGAAGTTAGGAGCACCTCGCGTTTTTTTCTCTTTTTTTTTTTTCTTGTCTTCCTTCCTCTTAAAGTCTTACTTTTTTGGATCGTTTTTTAGGGTTGTCCAGTGAACTTGAACGTGATCCAGAAGAGGCTGAGTTTTCGGCACTGGGTTGGTCTCCGCCTTCACTTTCACTGCCTGGCTGGCTGCCGCCCCTCCGGCTCTCAGCACTAACCGTCAAACCGCACGTAGGCTAAACAGCGCCATTTCCGATACGACCTTTCAAAATAAAACAATTTAAGCTTAAAACTATAAATTGAACAGAAATTGACATAAAATATTTACACAAAGTAGCATTGTAATAATATGTAAAATACCTTGAGACCTATTCGTAATTTCTTCTATGTTTGCGCATTTTAGGGGGCCGCTATTGCTCTTCACGAAATCAAGAATTTATCAAAAATATGTCTTCCTGAAAAAAAAGTACTTCAAATAGGTGGCAGCATATTTTTTTAAAGTATTGTCCTACTGTGAATTATATCACAGGTTTTCTTAATATTTTTGTATGAAATATCAAATTCAGATCAACTCCGGCTCGTATGCTGGCGTGATACATCTTATTTTGAAATTGAAACATTACAATTTCCGGTACGAGCAACCCGTTTGTCTGCAGCTTGTCAGAGCGCAGTTTTGTAATAGCCTTTACATTCTTGCTTCTCATTGGCCAGTAGCCGTGGCCCCGGGACTCTGTACCCTGGGCCCCTCACTTCCGCTCCTCTGACGTGCATGTTTGGGGTTGACAGAGCGGCTGCTGCTGGACGGCAGGGCTGAATAGCGATAGTTACTGAGTGATGATGAAAGCACTGCATCGCAGCAGTTATTGCCCTAAATGCAGTCTCCTGTGGTAATGAAAATTAGATTCATATTTTCAATATTTGCAGTTAGAGGAGGTGGCAGTAGTGCTATTATCAGTGTAAAATGACAGTAAACTATAGTTGGAAAACGTTTTCACATATTAAGATGTGCCCACGAGGGCTGGCCGAATAGTGGAGGAGGCACACATGGAGGAAGCAATAGTCATTACAAGGTGTGTGGGTTATTAGTGCTCATCGGACAAAGGGAGACAGATCAGGCTTGTTTCGAGTGACCTTGAAAAACGAACAACCTCTAGAAAATAAAGCTCTTCCTACAAGATCAAATCGTGTTCATGAGACATGTAGTTAATATTCATTAAGAAAATATATGAACACATTTTAATTATTAATATTATCCAATTGTTCCCACAGAGAAACACTAACAGCACATGTTGTTCGGTGTGTTTAAAAGACTGCACATCTTCCCTATATCGAAAGACTAAACTCGTGAATAATCATTCAGTGGATGCCCATTACTGTACACAGAGCATCCAATCCACAACAATAGCAGAAAATGTGATCGTAAATTGAATGGAAAGTCTCACAATAGATTTTTAGTGCCTCTGTCATCACTGCTGTGGTGACATTAACACACTGCTTATAACATCCAAAAATGTCACCGCAGTCACGTGTATCCAGCGCTTGTTTGTATTGTTAAGACTAAGAGGACTCAGCTGTAGTAAAAGTGACTGATCGATAACCATTTGAAAGATAAATCAGGTCTGATAATGTTAGTGTGTCAGTTCGCATTGTGCTATTTTCTCCTTGGAGGTTGAATAGATTTAGTCCCTCTGACTATTAGCCTTTGGATTTAAAAGCCCTCCTTCAGATCATTATTGAACGGAAATTTTAAATAAAAGTAAATAAATAATTTGTGACACGTTCAGTTCACATTTCTTAGAATGTTTTAGTCTTTGTTCATTTTACTTCTTATTTGCTGTTAATGTTACCATAAAAGGCCGAATCATTATCTCATAATGACTCCATTCTCTCTCTGCCTCCATTAATCCAGCCCTGTATCGTGCGATCCACCGGCGCACATGGCAGGAGCCCTCACAGATTCAGCACTCTCAACATGGAGCTACCGCCCCCATGTGGCCGCAAGCAAAACTGCAAGGTGGGGGAATAAATTCTGTGGTCGTTATAGTGTGGTACAACCAACACCAAGCGGGTTGTCACAAGCATGCACAGGACCCACAAGTATTTTCTTTGACTTACTAAAAGTCTGAATTTCTCATCGAAAATACAAATTTACTGTAGCTCTGCTCTGACTTGTCACAGTAGAAAAAGTGCAGATGTAACCATTAATTATTAACAGCGGTTCTATGAACATGTCAGTCGTTTGCAATCCAGCCATCTTTCATTTTATTATTCATTTATTATTCATAGAGCATAGACCTTTGAAAAACAAACTCTAAACATACTTTTTTAGTACAACAGTGTTATCATGGACCTACCATTGGGTCTACCATTACGCTCCAGCAGTGACCTTTTGGTTTTAAACTCTAGCAGGTTCCACAGTTAAGGAAACAAGAACACAAAACACAATTTTTGAAATGTACATAATCTGATTTGAGTTATTTTAATTAAGCTGCAGTGTGAATAAAGGGCTATAATCAGGGGAATGTATGGTTGTACTTAATTACTTTACTTTATATGGAATTTTATCCCTTTTCCCTCTTATTCCACATACTGAGACAATGCACCACATTTTTACTGGCTTTAGCTTACAAAGCTCAACATGTAAGTCTCTCAAGACTTGTGGCTAAAAAAAGAAATTTAACAAAAAAGGAGAAAGATGGCACATTTTAAAGCTAAGATAAGATGACCTTTATTAGACCCAGAGTTGTGAAATTCACGTCATATTACTCAACACTAAATCATTGACATAAAGCAGCAGAGACACGACGTTTCAAACCAGGAACAGATCCTATGTGGTATACTGTACATGACAGACAGAAAGTTTTTGCATTGTAACTCTTTATATGACCTTTTTTTTACCCCTTCTAAAAACATTTGGTGTCAGTAAGAGGTTGTTTGGGTGAAAAGATCGTTCAAAGTAGGAACATAATTGATAAAAGTTTGAAAAATATATCCCTAAATATAATATAGGGCGCTGCTACTGCTATTGCTGCTTCTGTGTATTTAATTGTGCATTTCTCCTGCAAAAACAAACAAACAAACAAAAAAACCCCCAAAAAGCAAGAAAAACAATACAGATTTTGTGCTTAAATGGGTTGGATCTGCAACTTCCTACCAATTGCACAATTTCCTACTTTCATAACATCGTTTTTTATTGCAAGAGAGCAGCTCAGTGTATCTCAGCTAAAGCCTTCGCTATTCTAGCCTTCAGCATTCACATTTAATGAACTGCTGTTCCTGGCAGTGATGCACTTGACATCGTCTTCTGTCCCCTGTTTGCTTGGAACTGTGCTCATAATGAATCCCGAATTCTTAAAAGCACGTATTCTTTATTTTTTTATATCCTTCATAACGGCGTGAGGTAAATGTAATTCTGTGCAGTGTCCAATTAAAATTACTCACAAACCACGAGTGAAAACAGGAGAAAATAAAGTAAAAACCGAGGAAAGAATGGGGGGGGTTGTATACACTGATACACACAAGTTAAACCCTGGAGATGGGGCACAATAAAAGCTCGCCTGTGCCCGGACAAGTAAATAAATATTCAGAAAGAAATGTCAGCCTGTGTTGCCTCTTCAGCATGGGAAAGGCGCGGGCTGGACAAGGGCTCTTTGTGCAACACTAAATTAACACTGCTGAGGGTGCACGGAGAGGTGCACTTGAGGAGCGCTCTTATGCTAAAAGGCAGGTTGAATACTTCCTTTAGTTAGCTATCCCAGTGAAAATACAAAAAACATTGTTCCAGTCCATCCTCACCTTAAAATCCTCTATTGTGTGCAGCTAAACTGAAGCATAACTCAATTTACAATAATCTGAGTTAAAGCTACAGGCCTGAAGGAAACGAACGTCAGTGCCAAGGATGCTCTTAAAAAATGGATCAAAATGAAGGCTGTGAAAGGAACTTGACAAGACAGTTTGCTCTGCAGCCAAAATCTTTTATCGGGAAAGCTTTCCTCACTATATCGCTCTCTTCCACAAATCCTGACTTGGAAGCAGACACGGAAAAGACGCAGACTGGAACATGGACGGGAGAGCACAGGGCAAAGAGCAAAGAGAGCACTTACCATCCACCACGTCCTGGCTGATATATCATAGCAAAGCTGCCACTTAATGGATCTCTCAGTCAGTTTCTCAGCCATCACAGGGCTCTCAGCTCCAATCAAACTCAGCTCGGCGGTGGGTGAGACACCTAATCAAAGGGGCATCAGTAGAGGCATGCTGAGCCACGTGTAGGACAGTCCTTGATGATGTTGCATTATGGGAAGACAGAAAAAAAAAATCAGCAACAGCTTGACCAGTGACTTGAACCTGACTGTGGTAATTACAAGAGCCATGACCCAGTAACCCTCACCATCCCCCCCTCCCACACTAACCCCCCCCTTACTCCCTCCCCTCTGCCTCTCTTACATTTGTTCCACCAAGTGCTCGAGATGAATTGCAGCAACATGGAAAAGAAATTTGCCGCTCAATTTACTGCCATGTAAAATGATCATCTGCCAAAATAAAAATCTGGACAGAGTCAAACCTTTTCATTTTGGAAGAATATAAAAGGTAAGAAGCAACTTGATTGTGACCCAGCGCTGACATTTTGGCCTCCCCCATCACTCAACCTCATTTTCATCCAAGGACAAACCTGCCAGTGCTGGGAATCACTCATCAATACAACCGAGGCGGTCTGATGTCAC
This sequence comes from Maylandia zebra, assembly GCF_041146795.1. Classification (NCBI taxonomy): domain Eukaryota; kingdom Metazoa; phylum Chordata; class Actinopteri; order Cichliformes; family Cichlidae; genus Maylandia; species Maylandia zebra. The sequence goes on along the minus strand of NC_135169.1, from coordinate 42,584,091 downwards.
TGTGTGGGTATCTGAAAATACTGAGGTCCTCTATATTCTGCTGTGAGGATTTTAAGGTAAAGGATTATCAGATGTCACTGTTCCTATTGAAAGTTGCCTCATTTTATAACAAAAGCAGCAAAAAAAGCCATAAATATCAAGTAGTCATCATGAGACCTGTTGCTTTAGAGCTTCTTTCAGAGTCTTTGGGCTTTAATGGAACCCACTGTATTTTGATCCATATATTAAGATGTTAGGCGTGTCCATGTAAATGTTATCTGAATGCCAGCTGAAAAGACCTTTTCTCCTCCTGCCACATTCCAATCCTCCTCACTGAGGCCACTCCGTGGCAGCTGGATTTCCCAGCAACAGGGCAGTGGGTGGACTTAGCAACAGTAACTTAGCATTAGCTACAACAAATAAATGAGGTGACCTAAACAACAAGGAGACAGTGAGTAGAGGAAGGCAAATGTCCACTCAGAGCAGAGTTTAAGACAAAGGAACGTAAGGTGTCAGTGAAATCTGTGGTTTACATGTGAAAGGAACAGAAAGAAATCTGACCCATTCAGAAAAAAACAACTGTCCAAATGTGGTGCCGGGACCGTTTTCGTCCTGCTAAGGTTCTGAACTTCTGATATTTGCAAATAGCGATGAACATATAATGATGGTAGACTGACTGGATGTGAAAAAAGCTGAGACATCTCAGGCCGATCAAGTTGTAGCTCTTTAAATGAGAAAACAGAAGTTGGAAGATGATTTCTGTTATAGGTTATTGTGCAATGATTTTACTGATGTGCCCCAGCTGAGATGAGGCCTGTGAACTGAAACGTGGTTCGCATCTTTAGCTCGGCAACACACTTAACATTGTATATCGACACTGCGTGACTTTTTCCTCATTTGCAGAAAAGTACGCAACACCTATGTTTGGAGGCCCCAGCTGTTAAATACTGTGGAGTTTCTGTGTTCAGTTTGCATGTTTTCAATCTGAGATTGTCTTTTTAGGAGACTGAACTCAGTATATGTTCCTTCATTTGCTCTGTGCAAGTAAAAAAAGACAAAAATAAAAAATAAAAAATCAAACAAGACACCGGACACTTTATTTTCCCACACAACCATTTCTATGGTTGAGAGAAAAGAGAAAATATCCAGTGAGCACCAGTTCTAGGGTGAATATAAATGCCTCTTTCATGACAGAGATCAGAGAAGAATAGCCAGACCGCTTCAAGCTGGTAGAAGGGCAATCAAAGTAAATGAGTTAAAGCAGCAGAAGGCCACAATGAGAAGGACGGCTAAAACGGGAAAAAACAAAACTGGGCAAGTAGTGTCCAATTTTGGCCAAAAAAGTTCCCTGGTCTGCTGGTCAGAATTTGGCATAAACATGAAAGCATGTATCCATCCTGCCTTATATCAATAGCTCAGCCGGTGGTGGTGCTGTAACGATGTGGCAGATATTTTCTTTGTAGCTCATAGTACCAATTAAGGATTGCTGAAACACCACCACAGCCTACCTATTGCTGCTGACCATGTCCATCTCTTTATGACCGCCATGTACTCATCTTCTGATGGCTGTTTCCAGCACGTCACAAAACCCATATCATCTTAAACTGATTTCTTTAAGGTGGCCTTAAACTCACCAGATCTCAATCTCACAGAGTACCTTTTGGGAGACTTGCATCGTGATGTCCAGCCAACAACTCTACAGCAACTTTGTGATGCTATCATGCCAATATCGACCAAAAATCTCTCAGGAATGTTTCCTGTTGAATCTATGCCACGAAGAATTAAGGCATCTCTTAAATGAGACTAGCAAAGCGTAACTAATAAAGTGGCAGTGGGTGTATATTCTATAGAGACATGAGGTATTGTTATGGGCGTAATTATGGGTTTTTCTACAGTTGGGTCATAGGAAAAGTAGGATTTACATATATTTGAACAGAGCACAAGCATTGACACAGTTGGATGGATTTAAAGAATTTTCTTTCAGTAACTTGATATCCTGGCAGATAGAAAAAAACCCAATAACATTCCAGAGCTATTACTCAGTTGATGCAAAGCGTGCGCTTCGCTCTTTCGGAGAAAGCACTGAGCTCTCACGAGAGCGGCGTGCACCTTATTGATTTTGAGGTCAAAATCGATACATTTCATCGTCTTGAGTGGATTAACTTCAACTTTTAATTGGATTTCTACTTTCTACAATGAAAGCTTATTTGAAAATCAATACGCCAATCAATACCTCCATGTTCAGAAAGTTCAGCTGTGGTGCTGGAAATGGAGGAACGTAGTAGACACCTGCTACTGGAGAGGCGCGCACATGAGTCAGTGAGGTCTAACAAATCTAATTAGCATGCATTTGCTACTGATCTGCACAAATAACTTCTTTCTTCATCAGACAGCAATTAGACAGGAAGTAAGAATTGTCATTTTAGGTCTCAAAAAGATGTTAAGTTTGCTTTGTGTCCACTTTTGTAGATAAAAAGACCCAAGAGACCCCAACAGGTAAGGAAGCATGTTGGAACCAGCAATCGAAGCAAAGTATATCTAATGATGGGGGTGATTCTGCTCATTATGCCATTTCAGATACGAGGCCCTTATGGATAGAATTATGAAAATGATCGTGTGCCTCATAATTAGCGTTCCAGTAATAAATTTCGGTGTTCCTTAGCGTTGACTTAATCCGAGTTTAGCCTGGGCAACATAGCAGCAGAACACGCCAAGCCACTAACTCTAATCCTAGACAGGTAAACAGCCTTATATGATAACTGTTCCAAGCACAGTTTATTTTTATGAAGCATGTGGCTAATTATTTCTTTTGTTCAGCCAGATGTCATAGACCATGAGACTAGCAGGTGGTCCCATATCTAATTAGTCCAGCTGACCAACTAGTAGCAGAGATTAGGAGCACATTTGACCCTGGCTGCTGCAGACTGGTCCGCTTAAATTAACATCCCAAAGCCCAAACTCACCAATTAAATTTAAGGCTTACTGAAACCAATGCGGCATTCTTGCGATAGTGCCGTTTATATGAAATGTAAAATACCTCTTGGCTTGACTTTTTAGTTTCTGTTGCAGTTTTCACATCATTAAAACACACAGGATGCTTCTTTTATTTTGAAATCTATTCCAAAATACCATAAAAAGTTTATATGAAGATCCAAGCACACTCAGGAAGCTGGACATATCTGAAAATCCTGGTGGGTGCTTTCTTAGAATTGGGATGATTATAATAGGTGAGCAAAATAAAGCGTATTGAGAAAATATTGCAAACAAGTATGCACGCTCAATTTCTTTAAAACCCAAATGTCATTAAGAATAAAAAAAAAAGACACATGCACACACAGAGTCTCGATCTCATCTTTTAAATCCATCCACGATGACTAGTTGTTGGAGCTGTAGACAGCTGAAGGTCAAAACCATGATGGCTATGTGTGTGTGTGTGTGTGTGTGTGTGTGTGTGTGTGTGTGTGTGTGTGTGTGTGTGTGTGTGTGTGTGTGTGTGTGTGTGTGTGTGTGGTTCAGAGTATGCTAAAAGCATGTAACCATTTTGGACGGCACACACAGATTATGTTCACGGATCGTGCACACATTAGGCACGCTTCACTGAGACTTAAGAACTTTTCAGAACAATGACCGTTTGGCTGGAAACAATCGCTCGTATGGTAATTGTACACAGAGACGCAAACAGCAATTAAAGCAGCCAGGCAGCCTGACTTTAGTGTCGCAGTTGTAGGACACTCACTGAAAAACTGTGAAATAATGTCAAAAAAACATTTATGCTCCTGTTTAAAGTGGATGTCAGTGTGCGCACGGCAGGGACCGTGCTGCTCTACTGTTCATTCAGACACCGAGATCCATTAAATTCAAGTAAAACTACATGCTCAGCAACTTAGTGGGATTAGTTTTGTGATGTTTTGTTGCTGGTCTACAAGTTTTAATATTATACAGACTGAGGTCTAAAGCAGATTTTTTTTATTTTATCCAAAACTCACATACATACAATATAATAACGGTTGCATATTCACTGGATTCACCATCTCATCATATTTCAGATGTCTATGAGTTATTCTTAACTCATATTCTTAACACATTTTGTTTTGTTTTTGGGTCAAAGAGAAAAAAAAAAGGGAAAAAACAGAAGGAATATCCACTAATCACCTCATGATTCTACAAATATAAACCTCAAAGCTGGCTTCAGGGTTCAAAAATCAGCTTAACAAAAACGATCAGAGTTTAACTTTATTCGCATCAGCTCCATCTCGATCAGTGGCAACGTCAGAGTGCTGCTAACCCATTAATGCTGTTGACATTAGCCGCTTAGCAGTTATATATAATAATACTCAAAGGACATTTTCATAGTAAAAGTTACAAATAGAATCCTGAGAAAATGTATTTTATTTGTAATGGAGCATTTGTACAGTATGGTGTAGTGTAATCAATCTGACTGTTTATTCTAACACTTTCTATGTGTAGTTATTGCTCTTTCACTTGCACTGGGAAGTTATTGCAATGAATGCTGAATCACATCCATGATGTGAATCTTCTATTTGACCACATCTCACAGGTGCTCCATTGGATTGAGATATGGTGGCAGGGGATGCCATCTCACTATGGTACTGGTAGTACTAACCAATATCCAGGTTGACTGTGGTGCTAAATCTTCAATTCCCATTTGGTATAAATGGGCCTAAAGTAAAGCAAGCAAATATCCCCTTCACCATTACACCAACAACAAGAGCCTGAATGGTTGATGGATCCATGCTGTCAGGCTGTTTATGTCAAATTTGCATTATAAATTGAGACTCGTCAGACCGAGCAACATTTTCCAATCTTCTGTTGTCCAATTGTGTTGTGGATTGTGGGCTCAGTTCCTGCACTAGCCCATCTGCTAAAAGGTTCAGAGATGGTCTTCTGCATACCATGGTTGGAACAAGCGGTTATTTCAGTTACTCCTGCCTTCCTATCAGCTTGAAGTAATCTGGCCTCTTTGATCTCTGGTAAACAAAAAAATAAAAACCTCCTTTCCATCTCTTACAAGCAACGTTTTCCTTTGATAAATGCCATTTAGCCATCATGTGCTACACTAACTTCTCAACTAACTTTAATTCTAAAAAAAAAAGAGGCTTCAGATGAAGCAAAGATGTAGGTGAAAAAGCACAAAAAAACAAATTACACAAATTTGTTCAGAATCAAATTTATTTGAATATGAATACCTATATACCTTTTATAATCACAATAGTACTTTTGTAACATAATAAATTGGCAACTTGTCATAGGCTTCCTAAACATAAAGAAACATATTTATGGAGTAACAAATTAACTTACAAAACATAACAGTTCCACTGTTTGAGGTCAGAATTAAACAAAATAAGGCCTGTAAACTCATTTAAAAAAACTGAAAATGAACAAGATGCATGGATTTAGAGATCTGGGGGTGCCAGATGGCAGCTGAGAGGGGAAAAAAAAAACATATTAGAAATATTTAAACCTACAGCTTGCTGCAGGTTACGACTCAAAAGAATTCATTTCAGCTATTCCAGTATAATCAACATGAGCTGTAGAGGCCAACATATTGTTAATCGATTACTTAACTAACTATTAGCTGACAATAAACACACACCAGTGTGTGCTGCAGAGGTTTACTGAAATAAGGACAGATGTTCAAGTCGTGTAATTACTGGTTCAGGAGTGATGACTGAAACCCATCCACTAGTTCATAAATTTCACACTACATGTCGGAATTTCACTAAAAGATGGCTTTACTGATACACAATGCTTATTGCTTCAAAAATGATAACAAAAAACAAAAAAGTGCCAATCATGCAAATGTATCTCCTCATTAAACCGACCCCAAAATAATAATAAAAACACACACAGACACCCAGGAACCTGAATATGCATTATAAAAAAATCACAGAGTCATCAATAATACACATTCATGCAAATGCAAACAACCTGAACACATCATAAATATGAAAAAAGACTTCCTTTCATAAGTACCACGATCGCAATAAAACGAGACTGTGTGCGAATGTGAAATTCAGTGCATAATATTGAACCGCTACCTTCAGAAATTTGGTGAAACATGCACTTACTGTATGCTTGATGACTATTGCAACATTTCCCCAGGTCTTTGGCTTGTAGACAGCCATACAACGATGATTATAGACTGTGACAGTAAATAACAATGAAATAAAGTAGACAGGCACTTACAACTACTTGGATATTGTACTATTTCCCAACACGTGACAAGCTTTGTTTACATACAGGTTTAGCTAAGAGATTGCCAAGTATTGAAGACAACCACGCAATGCTAGTACTATCATTACCTTAAGTATCTCATTAATGAAGTCAATAAAATCTCTAAACAGTTCCACGCACTTACAGTAAAACCACCATAAATAAGTTGCCAATGTCTTGTCAAGGGTTAACTAGCTGTAAGTCACCACAAGTAGGCTAATCTGCCAGTTTTGCTGACAGCATTAACAAAGTTTGCGTGTTCAGATCCATTTAAGACCTACAGCAGCAGCAGCAAAAATATGGTAAATATCAATTAGAAATTATATTGTCAACAGTCTAAATTTTAAAAAAAAATTGGTCAAGTTGTTTTTGCTAACAGATTGTACTGTACATACATTTTAGCTAAACAGACTGACTTAAAGGAAAAGGCAAACATTTGGGGGAAAATCATGGTGTAAACAAAACTGATATCACTTCTACATCCTTCAGGTACTATGAGGCTATAAGCAAGCCATGTAACTTAGCTAAACTAGCCAGTAGCTACCTGGTTTAGCTTAGCGTTAAGCAAAACTAGCCAGTAGCTGTGATCTTAAAGCTACCTAGCTTTAAGACCATAAACTAAAATTAGCTTGTTAGCTTGGTGTTATCCAAGAAAATCTCACCAACTGCTAGGATTTATCTTACTGACTTAAAATATTTTTTTTAAGTATTTAAAAAAATGTTAGTTGTTTATGTTTACACAGTTTACATCATGCTAAGCTAAGCTAACTAGCTGCCAGCTATAGTTTCACATTTGCAAACATAAGTGGGGCATGAGGTTAAACTAGGCATTTAAGAAAGGCAGCTTGATTTAAGTTATCTTTGAAGGCAGAACATGACACCTAAATGCCTTCTAAAACAAAGTAATACAATGTTGTAATCAAGTCATTACATTAATTGGCCAAGGAATGTTATATTCTTGATTATGCAGCAATCTGACCACAACATACAACATTGATTGTATAAGCTCGTTTCTAATGTGGATTTTTGCCATAGGAAAGTGGGAATTAACTGCTCTCCATAACACAGGTTCATACCAGGCTGCCTATTTGTTATAAAAAGGACTACAAATTGTCATTCAAATTATCAACTTTGTTCTGCTTCATTCTTCGTAAATTAATGGTTCACAGAGTACTTCTTCATAGAACAATCCCAAATTTAAAAAAAACAACAACAAACCCCAAATGATTTACAAATCCTCAAATTATAAACAGCAAAAGAACATCGCTGATAATAGACAGATCCCTTTACAAAAAATTATAAATAAACAAACACAATACAAAAAAATAAAAAAAGCTTCCAAACTAGAAGTAGCTGGAAAACATCAAACAAACACACAAATTAAGAGGATCGCTAAAAGAAACAAGGCACAAACTTCTTACAAAAAAACGCCAGTCTAATAGACACACTAAAATAACCGTTGTTCCGTCTGTAGATGATTAAAGGTCAGTAGTCAAGGCTCTTTATTAAAGTAACCTGAGAGGGGGGGTTCCTTTGCCAGCTGCTTTCAGATGAAAACCTCCATCCTTCTTTTGCAATTAGCCAGAAAAAGTGGTTTCCAAATGCTTAAAGTAGCAGTCACAGTGAGTTAAAAACACAACATTTCCCATTACTCCCAAAGGTGTTTCTTGACCCTGTTTTCTGCCAGTCTGGGCCTTGTAGAGAAAGGCAAAGGGAAAAAAACAAAAAAAACTTGGCATATCCACTGAAAAACCAAGACTGCTGCCCAGCTCTCGTAGCACAAAAGAGGATGGTGAAGGCGAGCAGATGGATTCTTAGGTGTGTATACAGTGTTTCATCAGGGCAGCTCCTACCATCTGTGCAGGTGGGAGCGCTACCGGCCTACACGTGTGAGCGGAACTGGTGGCTGGCGTTAAGTGGCTGTCTGCTTCGGAGTGGGATGAGCCAAAGGAGTTTCCAGCGAGTGCCACAAACTTCAGCTAGCGCCCACTGCCAGGATCTCTTTGCGCCATATCTGATAAGAAAAAACAGGTAATTGTTCAAGTAAAAATCCTTTTTGTACCAAACTGTCTGCCAAAAAGTGAACGAGGATCATAGATTGCATATAAAAGAAGGAGAGTGACACTGCAAAAAATAAAAAATGAAAAATCCCCCACTGATCTGTCACTCCCGTTTTGAAACCACAAGTTCCCTTCTGCTTCGCCTTTGGTATGCTATGTAAATGGCTGGTCTCTACACATACGATAGATTTATCTCCCAAAAGATCGGCCTATTCCTCTGACGCAGCTATTCCTGCTATAAGAAGAAACGGAACTTACGTTTCATTTGAAAAGTGAGCCATTTTCTCGATGGTGGTCATATCCTGTAAGACAAGAAAAATGCAACATGAGTGACTCATTTTAAAACATTTCAGATAACATCTTTTCACAGACCTGCCAAACTATTTAATAAATGAAATGTTTATTCATGTCAGCAGAGGTATGGCAGATGAACATGTTGCTGTTGTGGTTTATAGTAATATGAACGCACTCATGTGCACACTTTCTCCCCTGATTCTTTCCTATCGATCGCTGCATTACTGGCATTGATCGTTTTATTTCTGTACACCATGTCATGTTGTTTTGTCTGAAGCTGCTACATCATTTTTCTTCTTTTTTGTCTTCAACTTGCTTTCAAGAGGACATGCAAGCTGAATAACGCTGTGAATGACGCATTTACTGATCCTACAAACTGATATTCAACACTTAGCTTGGAAATATTAGCCGCATTTAATTAGTTAAAGACATAATCGCATCAAGACGATGGCAGCAGGAAATGGGTGGAGAACTTAAACTGTCAGCTGAAACGAGAAAATAAGTCTTTACTCAGTACTCACTGAGAGGATGCCAGTCATCTGTGTGTAAAACAAAGAAGACATGCCTCCAAACATGACCACGCCCATTAGCGCAGAGATTCGCAGCAGAGCCAGTTCGTGACGTGTAGTGAACTTTTCCTGAGTGAAAGAGAACAGTGCCATTTGTTGTGAAAACCTCTTATCATCTTAAAGTTCCATTTGCTGATTTTCCCACTGTCAAATATGAATGTTTATAGTTTTCCATTAGTGTAGCTAAATCTCATAATAAACATGGCCAAAGTTTCAAATAATGAGGTCAGAGTATGAACATCAATCGCTGTAGAAGAAAAGTCATTTTTTATACTCTTGGCTCTCTGTGATGTAGGTGTGGGCAGATATCCCTATGTTTAAAGTTACTCAGCAGAGAATAAAATTATGAAGCTGGAAATGAGTAGAGGCCAACTTTTAAAAACAATCCCATGGACCTACCTGGTCTAGTCCTGTCAGAGGCTGGAAGTAATAGTACTGACAGAAGTCCAGCACCAGCGTGAATAAGCTGAGGACCTGAGCATAGAAACACAGCTGCAGGAAGAGCCAGTGGTTGTCCTCTCCCACACAGTTATTAATCCTGCAAAGGAAATAAAGTGCATTTAGCAAGTGATCACATATTTCTTTATCACAGCAGTGGACACACATGGCATGCTATGATATGTTCAGTCATTAAATAAGCTTTCAAATCTCAGTAATTGAATAAACAAGAATGGATGGGAGCATGAGAGTAGGTGTTCGTGTATGATTACCAGGGACAGTGATGGTCCATCCTGCGCACACAGTGGCCACAGCGACTGCAGTGGTGCGACCGTTTAGGTCTCATTAAGTTGCACTTATTGCACAACTCCCAGTGCTCTCTCTCTGAAACACAAAGACAACAAACACTATGTAACAATCATCGATCCGAAGAGAGTTGATACTGCTAGTCGGTACCGGAGTAACAGACAAACTGGACATATACAAACAAGCGGTAAGCAGTGAGAAAAGCATTTACCAGCATGAGGTATGTGTGGGTCCGCAGGAAGACGGCCTGGATCTGCTGTGGAAGCTCTGAACAGTGCTGCTAGGCAGAGTCCTGATGCTATGTAGTAACCTAAAGAAATACAGTGTGTTTTAATTCCACTGATGAGGTGTGATCGGGCACATTCATTTCCAATTTCCAAAGAAACTCATTTTCAGTTTTTCACGTGTCAACACAAAAGGTAAGGAAACTCACAAACAACAATGGCCCAAGGAATGTGTCCCTCATTGTAGTGTGGAAACAGAACCAGTTTGGGAACAAAAAAGGTGTTGTAGAGCCAGATCCCAAATACCACACTGATGCACAGCCAGCCCATAGGGTCCACCACGAAGTGCAATCGAAGCTTCATGGCTGCTGGGAATTCTGGGAAACCTACAGTGTACCAAACGCGAACACACACACAAACTTAAGACACTGACAAACATGTTTTGCAGTTCTTTAGTTTGCAGATACTTGAAATGATATGTTTCAGGCAAAATACCCATCAGTGAGACCTGCATTTTGCCCTGCACATTATAATAGATCTATAACTTAACTACAGAAGGATTAAGATTTGTACGTACAAGGACATATCAGATACTGTGTGGAAATGGTCGTGGAATGTGTCTTAAACAAAGGCCTAACCTCTGTGTAATACAAAGCAGATGCTTATCAACCAGGCACTTGATACCCTGAGCAATCTACCCCCCAAACCTTACACTGAATCTTATTATCAGCATTATCTAGTACAGTAACACTGCTAGAACACAGTACGAACAGCCCTCGTAACCACGTAACCACTACCAGAGCCTCGTTATTTGTAAAGCCTCGCCTGCTCCATCATTCATACTGCTGACAACATTCACAATCGTGATGGGCTGGGCTCTAAAACCCTGACTGTGTTAGCTAACATCTACGGGCCAACGCTGCTCTTTACTTCAGTCGCGTAAAAATGAACCAACGCGTTTATTGTCAAATATACATCTCGTGAGCTAAAATGAAAAGACACTTACTTTTTTGTCAGCGAACGAATCAGTGAGACTACTTCCTCATCGCCTCTGTGGGACCTGTTTTGCTACCTGCAATGAAAAAAAAAATCACATTTCCGATCTAAAAAAATAAAACCGGAACAAGCATTATTTGCATTTTTGTCCTGGGAAGCATCGAAATTGTTAATAAAGTTATTCTATTTCATATTACATAAAACGAAATAATGGAAAACTAAAAACAAACCAAGATACCGAAAATGTTAAATTACTCATTAAGGCAATGATTTGATTAAAGAAAATCACAAGTCATTTGCTAGCGAGACTTACGCGTTTATTAAGCTGTTCTAAGTCTACATAAAAGCTTGGTATTAGCATTAAACTCTCGTTTGACGCGATAGATAAAGCGAATATGATTTTTTTTTTAAACAGCGGCACTTTTTACGTTTGAGCTGTTATTTTTACGTCAACATTCCTAGTTTCCTGCTCGGTCCGCGTAGTCGGCAGCTTGATATTGCTGATGTAGCAGGATGGTGGCGGCCTCGCTCTGCTGCCGCCCTCTGGTCAACTGTGGTCAATACATTTTGATAAAATATAATCGAAAATACAAACCTAAAATACAGTTGGAAAAACACTACTCTAATGTTAATGTTATAAACGTAAGACAATTTATATTCAACACAAATAATTAAACATTAGTTTGAAAGGTGCGCCACTCCTAATAATGACGTAATTCAACTTCCGCTGCTAGCAATAGCGGCTGGTGTTTGTTGACAGCGACGCCGCATAGCTTAACAGTGCCACAGTAGTTTCATTGTGCTGTTGGAGCAAAAATGGCATCATTCAATTCGTACAAACTCAGGTGTTCAATCCCGGGCCACGAGATGGACGTCAGGGGACTCGCCGCTACTGTTTTTCCAGAGGGAGCGTTCGTGTCTGTGTCCAGAGACCGGACCGGAAGAGTCTGGGTACCAAACTCAAGGTAGCTAGCGCTAGCTTGCTGCTCAGAAACTGCTGCTTGGCTACGATTAATTTCAGGGTACAAGTCACTCTGCGCAAAGAGATTGACTTGTCCGGACAAGAAAAGTGTCAAGCCAAATCACGCCTTACTGAATATTTTACTATTTCTGATTTCATATGTATAAAAATGGTTAGTAGCTAAGTTAGCCAAAAAGCACAGTGCTAACGTTTGCTCAAATTAGCTTTGTCATTCATTCAGCTGCAACTGTTCTTTTACGAAACACGAAAGTGAAACAGATTCGGAGTGCTTATTTTTGTTAATTTGCCTATCCTTCTTACAGATTAGAGCCAAAGGGACCTAACTTCTTCCCTCAGTAATCATTGTTAACTTTCGTCTTGTTCTCCCTCTGACAGCTCAGACAAAGGCTTCACAGAGATGCACTCTATGTCTGGACACTCAAATTTTGTATCCTGTGTATGCATCATCGCACCCAGTGAAACATACCCTCGGGGACTTGTTGCTACAGGCGGGAACGATAATAATATTTGTGTTTTCTCACTGGATCGACCGCAGCCCCTCTTCACTCTCAAGGGTCACAAAAATACAGGTGAGTTGTGCTGTCCTCGCTGTTTGGATTTTTGTAGTAGTGAGGATTAACTGGTTGCTGTGTTACTCGTCACAGTGTTTCTGGTTCCTGGCTTTCTAACTTTAAACCTCCACAGTTTGCACTCTGTCGTCTGGGAAGTTTGGGACACTTTTGAGTGGTTCCTGGGACACTACAGCCAAAGTCTGGCTCAATGAGAAGTGCATGATGACCTTGCAGGTACGTGGTCCTCTACGCTTTTCAGCTTGCTTGGATGGTGATTAGTGTCTCCATTGTTTTGAAAAAATTGACAGAACATGTTTTGTGCTTGTTAATTTTGTTTCAGGGCCACACTGCAGCGGTGTGGGCAGTGGCTATTTTACCTGAACAAGGCCTTATGCTGTCGGGATCAGCAGATAAGACCATAAAGCTTTGGAAAGCAGGACGATGTGAGAAGACGTTTACAGGTGAGGATATGCAGGTGTATATTGGACATGGGTTTGTTTTTTTTTTGTTATGTTTTTTAATCTTTTTTGGGGGGGGGGGGGGGGGGTGCGTGTGTATACAAAAAGTAGACTGGCTGATGAGTAGCATGATTGGTTGTCTGTCTTTGATTACGTGGTTAATAATATAAACCAACAGTATTGTAGGATATGGGACAAAGCCATAACTTTGTCAAAGTAAAAATTTAAATTGGTAGCTGCATATTTTTTAGGGTTAAGTTATGGTTAAAAAAATATTCCCTTCCATTATAGGTCATGAGGACTGTGTGAGAGACCTGGCGGTGATCAGCAACACTGAGTTCTTCTCGTGTAGCAATGACACAAGTATCAGAAGGTGGCTGGTGACAGGCGAATGCGTACAGGTCTACTACAGCCACACCAACTTCATCTACAGCTTAGCTGTCTTCCCCAATAGCCAAGGTTTGTTGATTGTATCAATATTTAAAAACAAGGGATAGAACTGAGAGACTTGAAACCAGCAGTCAGTGATGCTCTTCTGTGGTTTATTCAGCCGGCTTCCATTTTCATACTCTGAGATGGTACCTACTTCCTACACCCTGCCCTCACCCTTTTTTTTTTTTTTTTTTTCTCTTAGATTTTATAAGCACAGGGGAAGACCGGAGTCTGAGGATATGGAGGCAAGGAGAGTGCTCTCAGACCATCCGCCTGCCTGCTCAGTCTGTGTGGTGCTGCTGTATTTTACCTAATGGTGACATAGTAGTCGGAGCCAGGTAATAGAGCTGCTTTTGGCATGTTAATATGCAGTCAGGTCATAGTGATTTCCTTGATCATGTTACACCATAAATATTTAAAAGCCCATTAAAGACAGTGTTCGCTGTCCTCATTCGTCGCATCTCTCCTGCATTCAAACAAATGTTGAATGAAGCAGTAAGTAGTTCTGTGGCTAAACCAGAAGCTTCTCCTCTGCCCACAGCGATGGCATTATCCGCGTGTTTACGGAAGCTGAGGACCGCATGGCTAGTGCAGAAGACCTGCAGGCCTTTGAGGATGAACTTTCCAAAGCCACTATTGACCCCAAGACCGGGGATCTTGGTGACATCAAACTGGAGGATCTTCCTGGAAGAGAACACCTGAACGAGCCTGGTAATGCAGCAGTCTGCTATTTATTTTGTCATATAAAACGGTGAAGCTGTTCTCTGTGCATCAGGGTGGTTTTGTTTACAACAGGGAATCGCGATGGACAGACACGGTTGATCAAAGATGGACAGAAGGTGGAGGCATATCAGTGGAGCGTCAGTGATGGCCGCTGGATGAAAATTGGAGACGTGGTCGGAGGCTCAAACCAACAGACCTCCAAGAGTGTCATGTATGAAGGAAAGGTGAGGCTACAAGCTCAGAGTTAGTAAGCGGGACGTCGCATATGAGCTGTCATTAATGTCCCCCCCCCCCCCCCCCCCCCCCTCCCCCCATCTGCGTGCAGGAGTATGATTACGTGTTCAGCATTGATGTGAATGAGGGAGGGCCATCCATGAAGCTGCCTTACAATGTGACAGACGACCCCTGGCTGACAGCGCACAACTTTCTGCAGAAGAATGACCTCAGCCCCATGTTCCTCGACCAGGTTGCCAATTTTATCATTGAGAACACCAAAGGGCACGTGGTGGGACCAGCCCAGCCCGCTGGTGGTGACCCCTTCACTGGTGAGGTCCAAAAGATGGATACTGCTGCTGGCTTCTTTGCTTTCTTTGCTGTACATTTAGATTAATTTCACTGGAACGATTAAGGGATCTTAGATTGAATGTATAATGTGTTTCGCCTCTTTATTTGACAGGAGGAGCTCGCTATATCCCTGGTTCTTCCAGTGATACTGCAGGATTTGGAGCTGATCCTTTTACAGGTATAGTTTGTTTACTCAGAGGTGTTCATAGTCTGAACTTGACCTGTAAGTGCAGTTTCACAGCTGTGTTTTTTCTTCACAGGCACTGGTCGCTACATCCCAGGATCAGGCCCAAACCCAGGTGCTCCTGTTGGTGTAGCGGATCCCTTCACAGGTAACTTGGTATCGAAAGGAGCAATTGGGACTTGTGAGATACAAATCCCAGTGGTACCTTTCTATGGAGTTATGAGGCCTTTCTCTCTCTCTCTCTCTTTTTTTTTTTTTTTTGCCTTTAACCAAATGGCTCCAGGACTGCACTAAATTATCGTTTTTTAAGTGTCCAAAACAGCAGTGTTTGTTGTTATAGTCACAGTAAAAATCTTTACTGGGAAAAAGATGGTGGAAGTCCTGAATGAAACTAGCTTTTCAACAAGCTCTAGCGTAAAGAAAAGGGAACTTTGCAGCTGCTCCCATCCACCACTGTTTATCTTACACAGTGAAAAGCTACAGAAGTTAAAATAAAAGTGTGTTTAAGCAGATTAGCTGTTAACTTAATCTGATGTGATGTTTAAATCAAGCAGCTTACTGAAGGCTGTCATCAGCCGTCCTGCTTTCTGTCACAGCAGCTAGCACGCGGCAATCTAAAGTGTACCATTATTTCAAGGCTTTAGTAACATTATTTTGTACATTTAGATTCATATAAAAAGGTTGGCCATTGAATGAATATTGGCATTAATTATTAACATTTACACTAGGGCTGCTCAATTAACGAATTTTAATCACGATTACGATCTGGGCTTTCAACGATCATTAAAAATGACTGACTGATTATTAGCCCCTCCCTCGTGCTTTACTCTCGCGCTGCTCCGTGTGGCAAATCCAGCGCACCGCTCTGCATTTCGAACACGCATCACAAAAATTAAGAGGACCCAAGGGAAGCTCGGAAAGCTAAGCAGAAGTTATTTGGAGAGGAGAGTGACTGCCATTGGTTGAAAAGAGAGGTAAAAAAAACTTCAGTGGTGTGGAAACATTGTGGGTTTGCGGAGTCAGACGTGGATCAAGTAGAGATAGTGTGTAAACTTTGCTACAGTGTCATAGCTGCACCACAGAGCTACACTGCCAAGTTCACTAAACATAAATGTTTATATTTTTCATTTATTTTTTATATTGCAAACATTTGCACTGTTATCAGTATTTGCACACTATTTTATATTATTTTTTAAAGTCATTATTCAATACATTGTTATTGTTAACCCTTTAAATCCCTGTAGAACCATAACCGCGTAAGCTAGCGCAATAATTTATTTTGCATATGAAACCAGAGAAGTTGTACTTACATCTTATGCCATCAGCTTGTCCTAGGTCACAGTTTCCTTCCACATATAACTTTGCAAAAATTGCATAAAAAGCGCTTGCAGGAACAAAAACATAATATTCCAGCTGTTCGTAACACTTCCCACAATGATAAAGATGTCAATGCGAACTATCGCATGTCCGCCATTTCCTGTCCGAAACCGGAAGTGACGTCATTTTTGCGGAAAATGTTTTTTACTTTTACCTTAAAAGCCTATACTGGTGTTTTTATAAGTCATGTTTGACTCTATACTTTTCTGAATAGTTTCTGGGATGCTTAGAACTCGAATTGCACTGCTGGAAATAGTTTATTTTGATGCACGTGCTGTTTTCTTTGCAAATTTGCATCATAGGATTGTTTTTTTGTTTTTCCTGCAGTATATAAAAATTGCTATATCTCCAAAATAAATCTATGAAGACACTCAAAATAAATTTTCTGTGGTGGGAAACTATTTTTTTGCAACTTTTTTGTATTTAAAGTTTTGAGGGATAAACCTCTTAAATTTCCCCAAATATAAATAAATAAATAAATAAATAAATATATATATATATATATATATATATATATAAAAAACAAAAACGATTGTCAATTTTTTTTGTAGTTTATTGCACTTTTTTGCAATTGATGTAATTACTATGGATTTAATGCATACATATTATTAAAATATGGGCTACAACAGTTGTATTGATGTATAGCAACTTGAAATGCTCCCAAAAATGGCACTACAGCATGTAAAAAAATAAATAAATAAATAAAAATATAAGCTCTGGCGGACTTGGTTCTATAGTAGGTCTTAAAGGGTTAAATAAATATCGTCAAATAATCGAGATCTCAATTTCAGTGAAAATAATCGTGATTATCATTTTTGCCATAATCGAGCAGCCCTAATTTACACCATCATAGCATTTATTTTCTGCAGTAGGAAACGTTGCATCAACGCACAGAGCAGACCTCTGAGAATGCTGACATGCTCGCTTTTCTTCTTTGCAGCTGGCACATTCTTCTTTAAAGACTCACACACACTCATTCATTCACAAGCAATTTAAACACATACACGGGAACACACAGCATGCTTGCCTCATTCATGAGATGAGGCAATAGTGTCAAACTTTTTTTGTTTGCCTCCTGCTGATGTTAGAAAGTCTTCTAAGAAGTTAATGCTCTCTCTCTTTTTGCCTGAGTTTAGGTTGCATGTATAACTTATTAATAGTATACTTGTCATTGTTTTAGTTTTTTTTTTTTTTGCATTTAATATTATTTTTCCTTTCTGTCTCCCTGCTTTGCAGGAGGTGGTGCATACTCCTCAGCAGCCTTGAGACAAACAACCAACATCTACTTTCCTAAGACTGATGGTGTGACCTTTGAGCAAGCCAACAGCTCTCAGATCACTGGTAAGCATTTCAGTGTGATTTGTTAACTCTCGCTGAATAACTTGTGCTTTAAAGTGGGTGATATTTGGAACCTTCATATATTTTAAGAATGTTTATTTTATTCTTGTCCATAACGTAGTGTAAGAAAATGTGTTTTCCACCTGTCCTTAACAGCTAAGTTGAAGGAGCTAAATGGAGGTGCCCCTCAGGAGCACAAGCTCTCTGAAGAAGTTCTGGAAAGCCTTGAGAGGCTTTTGTTGTCTGTGTGTGGACTCAACTCCTCTGAGCCTGCTCCGACCATCCAACAGATCAACCTGCTTTGGAAGGCTTCTCACTGGCCTGAAGGTAATAAAAAAGTATCCCATCCCAATTCATGTGTGTTTTAATGCTTTTTAGCTAATTTCTCTTCACTAATAAGACCCTCCCCAATCTTTCTTCATGTTTTGTAGATATTGTGTTTCCTGTCCTGGACATTATGAGGCTGGCAGTGCGCCACCCGCAGGTTAATGAGAGCCTTTGTGGAGAGGCAGAGGGTGTACAACTGTGCAACCACCTCCTGAACCTAATGAGGCCCGAGGGGCGTCCTGCCAACCAGATGCTGGCACTGCGGACTCTGTGTAATTGCTTCAGTGGCAGGCATGGCCGAGCCCTCCTCATGGCCCAGCGTGAAACGGTGTTATCACGTGCTGCTGACCTGGCCACCGTCTGCAATAAGAACATCCATATTGCCCTGGCCACTCTGGTGCTTAACTACGCTGGCTGTCTCCATCTCCAGCCTGACCTTGAGGCCAAGGCCCAGTGCCTATCTGTGGCCAGTAGAGCCCTGGAGACAGTACAAGACAAGGAGGCTGTATTTAGGCTGCTGGTAGCCTTGGGAACCACAGTGGCCTCAGATCAAACAGCCCAGGATCTGGCTCGCTCGTTGGGAGTCAGCTCTCAGATTTCCAAGTACTCATCAGTGTCTGATCCATCGAAGGTGGGAGAGTGTTGCCAGCTGCTTTTAAAAGAACTACAATGATATGAATGATTTAGACAAAAAAAGAGCACTTGTTTCTATTACTCTGTTCTACTTAACCAGTTGTGGTGGAGATCTAAATAATTGTATGTTCCACAATAAAAGAAGGACAAGTGAAAATTTGCCATACGCTGACTCTGTTTTTATTACTGCAACACCTCTCCAAAGCCTTTTGACTGATTTATTTTTTAAAGTATGTGGTTAACAGTGTATGACTGATTTACACTGTAGAAAACAGTTTGCTGTGTAAAGTTACATCTCGATTGATCCATTTTCTGCTTCTTATCTGAGTCTAAGCAGACATATCCAGGCCTCCCTGTCCGCGGTGTCTCAACTGACTCAAAAGCTGTGACAGATAATGTGACGTGATGTCATTGTGTCCAATAAAAGAGCAAAAGCATTTATTTGAAGCTAACAGGACTGAATAAAGTTACGCAACAAAAAGCCATGAAATGTCAATAGTGTTGTCACGTTTGCACTCAGGAGCACTTAAATATCTTATTTAAAAAACAACAAAAGTTTTTTTATATCAGGAAACACTGATGACCCAACCACATCCAGTGGGTGCCTTGCAACACACACAAAAGACCTGCCAGTCCTGCAACCAAATACTTCAGCTTTTTCCAGGATAACATCAAGCTCTTCAAGCTGGAGAAATATGCTGGGTTTGCTGCAAGACCTCATCCTGTTTGAACAAGACAAACAGAACTAAGGGCAGAGTTAGGTGAAGCACTTGTGGATGTTATGATTGCTGGACTTTGACCTGTGTACAATCCTAATAACCCAAGCAACTATGGGTAAAATACGGGATTTCTAGTATACTTAAGCTATAAGCTGCTTTTTAGGTGGAAGACTTAGCTGGTAATATCACACGTGGTTTTCTAGAAACACTGTCTTCCCAGTGAAATCTAAACCAGTAATAGCTTGGGAAATTTTTAGAGCATAGTACAGCTGCTCTGGCCAAAGTCCAATAAAACTTTGTATCTGTCAGGGCTACGCCTTTATATGTCAAATTTACCTTCGACAAAAACTGCAAAAAATATAGTTACTTATAGTGAAAAATACAATAAGAAGAAGCACGTTAAAATAGTGAGTTTTTTTTGTTTTTTAAATTTCCAATGGGAATCCCGTGCGTCTCTACCTTCGCTAACCGGAAGTAATTTAAAACATCCGGGTAATCTTTAGAAAAATTGGCGGTTTGTGTCCTTGCGTTACCTTTTTTTGTTTTCCAGTTCTCAGTGGACTATGAAATGTGTGAAATGTATATTAACAAACGTCAACGTGGATTTAACGTCAGCGGCAGCCTCTCTTATAATGTAACTGTTTCCTGGCAGTGTTTGTTATTGTGAATGGGCCTTGTTGGCGTAAGTTAGCGAAGAGTAAACGTCGTTGCTAGCAGGGAGGCTAGCGGACTAGCGGTTTTCTGTTTGCCAGTCTGGAGCTTTGAATTCGCCTCCGGACACAATCACGGTGCTTCTTACTCCTCTGAATAATGGCCAATCCGGCACTATTGCAGAAGAAGAATGGACAGTATTTGTGGTTCTCTCTTCTTGGGCTGGGATTTCAACCGGACGTTGCAGTGTCGTCAATCGCTGGCAAAACCAATATTAATGCTAAACACATCATCATGGGGCCGTGAGTTTGCTTTTCATGTCTTTATGAATAATACTAGCTATTTCTTACTGTGCGAAATGTCGCTACTTTAACTTTGCCTTGAATGTACGTTGCCATTCACTCTCCCTGGAGCGTAAGCGTTTCCTGCTAAGTTTAGTTTTATGTCCCACAGGAACATGTTTGACAAACCCAACAAAGATGCTTTTTACATAGTGACCCATTTCCTGCTGGAGAAACTCAACCGGACACGGTTTCATGAGGCATATAGGTAAAGACAATTATAACCAGTCTTGTATGCTCAGATAGATGATTCATTGTCTTCACCAGTATTTGTTTTTAATCTCTTCTCATTTATCCTTGGGTTTTCAGGCACTGCTGGCCTGTTTTAAACCCAAAAGCAGACGCCGAGTTCCGCAAAGTTACCTGCGCTTGGCTGCGAGAAATCATGGTGAGAATCAAAAGAATAAAAGAAATTGTACGAAAGTTTAAGACTGAATTAAACAGACAGGGCACTTCTTTAAGATTTGCATTGTGCTACATTTATGTTAATCGTTGCAGACGAATAAGGCGTTTATTCAAGTGCATCTCCTTGAAGCAAAGTACAGTGTTTTATTTCATTCATTGTTCCTGCATGATGGATGGGAATAAAACTCAAAGTAAAGAGCTATGAGATCCCTCTCTTATTCCCCCCTGATTTTAGAGTAAGCACAGGTATTTTCACTTGAGAAAAATGACTGTGTGTGTGTGAATAATATATCATTTGATTAGTATGTTGACCCATTTTCTTGAAGCTTTCATTACTCACTATGTTTGCTAGACACCTATTTTTGGCCAAATGGAGTTGCCTTGGTGTTTACAGACTCTGTGTGTGCTGTATGGATACGCAGATGTGCGGGATAGGGTCGCTTTTATTGATGTTGAAGATTCACATTAGCATTGTGAAGTCCACAAACTTCACACTGTGCTGTGCGAGAACAGTTGCAATTGGCACTTGCAGACACATCATTGGATGCTAATTCTGGGAGCGCTTGATTTGCTTTGCGTTCTATTGACAGAACATGCATTTTGAAAATTTCTAATGGGGAATTTCTTGAAAAGCCAAAGTTTTGTTCAAGATTACAATTTGATTAATTTTGTGGGTCGTATAGTAATCTATAATGAAACCTTTTTATTAGCAAAAACAGTTTGTATTTAGGTCGCTGACAGCCATCTGTTTTTTTTTTTTTTTTTTTGACGATGTGCAGGAAGAAACTGCAAATACTGGATCCAGAGTGGTGGCATCATTGTTTCTCTCGCCTGGAGGCCCCAAGTTTGTCAGCTTGATGCTTCATTTGGCCAAGCATGTCATGCTGCAGGAAATGAAGACCTTTGCTACAGGTAGGTCTTGTGTAGCCTCTCGAATCTACAATTCCTAAAGTTTAAAGTGACAGAATTAAACATGACTTCTGTTCTCCTATTAATCTCATCTGCCATGGACCTGGCTTGCAAAGATGCCAACCAAATGATGACGTGATCTTGAACATTATTGTTGTCAGATGGCAGCTGGGTACCTGAGGCGGCGGCAATGCCGGCTTCGACGTCGAACTTGGCAATTAAGAGGTTCAATCTGGTCCGTGCCAGATTTTTGAAAACTGCAGTGGAACAGGATCGTTTTCTCCATGAATACCAGAGACGGGCCCAGTAAGTGCACTTTTGGTTTAAGCAGCTTTACAGAGTTGTAAAGTATTTTTTTTTTTTTTTTTGAAATGTCACCAAACTAAGAAGTTTTAGCTTTTTACCAAAATAAAATAATCAGGACTTGTATATAATTAAGAAAGGAAAAAAATAATGTGTGACTTAATTTACTCAAGTCTATGTGTTTGTTTTTCAAATGCCAAAAAATATACATGCTGCCATTTTTATGCCCCGGTGGGTATTGAAGTGAAAGGGGTCGTGGAAGACCTAAAATATAACCTTTAACATAATGGTAGAGCAGTAAAATAAACACAATATGACAGAACAAAATGACTACATCAGGGAATAATTGCTCAGAACGGAGTACAGTTAAAATAGTAACAAGTTAAAGAGTTCAATTACTAAAACTTGCTGTGAAATACAATAAAGTGCTTACTAAGTAACTGCCTAACAAATAAATTCAGGTATTGTGGTGTGAGGATTCCTGTATCAGGCTTCGTCGAAGCAGAACAGAAGATGTTAGAGAAGTACAAGGTATTAAGAAAAATGTAATAAATGTTTACTTAGTATAATGATATAAATGTACAGAAAATAAACTTCCTGTCACTTTAAATTATTTAAATTAGTATTAAATTGCAAATTGTACTAAACTAGTAAAGTCAAATAAATCTTAGTACTCCGTTTCACTGCTCTATCCAAGGATGTTTTGTCAAGGTTCAAGGTTCAAGGTTCTTTATTATTTGTCACATGCATAGTTATACAAGTATAACACACAGTGAAATGTAGCCTGACACGCTCCTCGACATGTGCAATGTCCTTATTCTATTCACTGCAGTACTAAAATACAGCTGACATTTTTCCCACACTAATTTCCAAACCTAACGAGCTTGGAAAGAAAAGCAACTGGATTTCTTAAAGTTTCTTGAAGACGTTGCACCTTTCACCCAAGAAGCTTCTTCAGCTCTAAGAACAAATGTTGGAGAGTAACAAAGCAAAAAATAAACACAGTGAGTGGATTGAAAGAGGAGTGAAAGAAGCGATCTATCCCCATTGTAAACGACCATCTTTGAACAGAGGTGGTGGCTTACGACACCAATTGTCTGCCATCTATAATCCAGTTTTGGGATCTCTTCTCGGATGCCTTAATGCCCACTCACATCCTGGGTAATTTGATCTCAGTAAATCACATGATAGGGTGGGGCAAGGTCTCACAATGGGAAACCCGAAACTTTGGCTGATTGTGACCCACACCCGTTTTCACACCTTTGCTCATATGATTAGGCAGATGATCAATACTGGCATCAACAACCCTCTTAGGGACACTGTGACTCTCAGGTGCTCTTAGAACAGAAGAAGCTTCTGGGATGAGAAGTCTTCAAGAACCTTAAAGAAGTCCAGACGCTTTTCTTTCCAAGCTCCTTAGATTACCATGACCTGTAAGACTGAGAACCTTCACAGACAAACCTGTAAGACACAGCATTTTACTTTTAGTCTTTGTTCATTGTGTTATTTCTATTATTTTACTTGCTTCCTCTATTCTTATGTGGGTATAAATTTATGGCTGATGCTATGTATTTGTTTGTGCTTCACTTCCCTTCTGTGTGAAAGATATTTTGTAAACGACAGGCTCACTTCCGCCGAGTGTCTCAGTAACCTGTGAATGGAGGCACAGTACATCACTTCAAATGATGTGTTTCAACTCTGCTTCCTGAGCTCTGATATAGCAATGTATCCGCTGTGACTACAGCTTTGTTATGCTGAAGGTTTGAATGTAGAAATGGAAGTTAGCTTCTGCTACTTTAAAGTTGTTTTAAGTCTCTTTTTGTTTCTCTCTTGTGAAGACTTTTGGTGAAGTCTATGAGGGACATCAAAGCAGAAGGTGTCAAGTATGATGAGCTGCTTAAGTATGTATAATTTCTCTCTCAATATGCCAGATTTAATTTAAGACCCATTGAAGTAATGGAGCTGTGTCCTTTCAGGCGCTACAGCAATGATTGCACTCAGGAGAAAGGAACTTCTACAGCTGAGAAGCTCAAAAAAGTACGTAATGTTAACTTTTCAAAACGCTGGAGAGTCTTTGTACTGTTTATTTAAGGAGCAACTGTGATGTGACAGTCTGTTTTCTAAATGCATTCATGTTATTTTCAGATGAGTAGAGACTCGTGTGCCGAGGTGTCTGTTTTTCTAAGTGCTCACAGATGTTCTCTGTTATCCTAAGGTGCGCTCCCTGTGGTCGGCCATTGATGGAATGTTGTCGGCCATCAAAGAGGAGCAAAGTGCTGTGGAGAGTGTCCTGAAAGGAGACGTAGATCAATACACCCTTGATGGGACTGATCAAGTTCTTAAAATTCCCCGCTGTCTGCTGGAGAGAATTGAACAGCTCCCACATCAGGTGAGTGAGAAGAGATGGATGGACTCTGGTTATTGCTTAAATACAACAGGGAAACTTCTTTGAAATCTTGTCTGTGCTTTTTCTTTTTCCCTTAACTAAAACTATACACTGTATTTGTCCCTTATGATTGATGATGATTAGGCATTTCGTGAGCGCACACAAAGCTACTGTCTCGAAACACTCGAGACAGCAGCTACAGAAGATGTGGAACATCTTTCAGGGCTAATATTGGTAGATTTGTGTTTCATGTATACTTTTATTTATATAATTTTTTTACATTTATTTTTTATTTTAAATCCAGTTAAGTTCTGGGAATGTGTATGAAGCCAACCAGCTGAACCTCCTCTGTGTGATGGAGCTGATGACCCACGCGGCGCAGCTCTTAAAGGAGGAACGTTGTCGGGTCTCTCACGCCCCTGTGCCCCAGCTCAACCTGCAGGAGATGTCTCGCCAGATGGCCCGTACGCTGCAGGACCTCCACCTCATCAGGTACCCATTAAGCTGTACTCGCTTGATAGTGCACACTTCTACCTGAGCTGATTAATTCCCCTTTGTTCTTCTTCCTCCTGCTGTTCCCTTTAGGGGTCGTCATAGGGGGTCATCTACCTCCATGTCACCCTATCCCTAGCATCTTCTTCTGTCACACCAACCCTCTGCATGTCCTCCTTCACGACACCAATCTTCCCATTTTTCTCCTTCCTGGCAGCTCCATATTCAACCTGATATTTCCACTATTCCTCCTGTTGCACCCGCATTATCTGTAAATCCAAGTTTCTGGATGCTTGTCGTTTGGAAAATGCTGCGTTAATAGATTTGTGGTAATAACTGTTAACATTTCTTCTTTTAATAACTACAAATGTGTCCTTTAATCTCAACTCCCAGGCAGAAGATTTCTAAGGAAAAAATCCCTGAAGTCAGGAGTGCCATTCAGGATTTGGAGGCAGAGTGGGACAAGAAGTGGATGGACACTCTGAAAGAAACACCCCTAGTCTCTTTTCTGAATGAAGATCCTGTGAGTGGTTGCTTGATTTTTTTTGTTTTTTTATTTTTATATATACATGCATCACACCACACAGGCACTTATTTTAAATTAAGTTATTGTACTGTGAAAAATGACACGAAGACATTCTATTGTTAATGTTGCTTGGAGCTTATGTGCCCGCCCACTTCCTCCTCAGGCTCTTGGCTTCCTCTCACCAATGGCTCCACTGTCTTTTGAGCCGGCGGCTGAAGCGAGTTATAAAAGCAGTGTGTTCTCCCAGTACCCTGCTAAACTTCTTGGTGAGCGGAATCGGATTATAATAAAGTTTTTATGAAGGTGTAACGTTTAAATTTTGTTTTTAATTAGCATTTATTTGTTTTCCCCCCTCAGAGGAGAAGCACTTGGAGAGAGGATCACAGGATGACGTCAAGATAAATTTTTCCAACCTTAAAAGGTAATATTATCAGGGATATTTGAACTTCATGACAGCATTATTCCTTTTGCTTTCTGCTGGGAGGCAGATACCTGGGCAGTCCTGAGCAGTGCTCTGCCTGTCACCAATCCTCCCTAGAACATCCCTGCTCTCTGATGACCGTGGCGAATTGAGAGAAATCGCCACGGACAGATACGGAGCAGACACTTTATTTCTGTATAAATATGATGATAGAACAGCATGACGTTAATGAGCTTAACCTTGTTAACCTGGAGCATGTAGTGAAGTACCTACCTATACCACAAATTGATTACTTTTATATCAAAAGATGTGATGCGCAAATGTGTTTGGAATAATTAAGCACTTTCTTATCTAAACAGCACTTTACCGGTGACAGTCGAGAGGCCCGAAAGTCCTGTTGTCAAGACTGAAATGACACGAGCGAATACCTCTCTGGACTGGCTTTTTGACACGCCCCCATCTCCTCCTCCTCCTCAAAGAGCTGCACCACGATCATCACCTCAGGCAAGTGTCATATTTCACATTTTCTCTGTTTTCAAAGTTAGTTTCATATTTACTGAATTCTGTTCTTGAAACAATGGTACACTTGTTCCACTAATGTTTAAATAAATGAATACATAAAATCAATGTTTGTGCATCAGGTGAGTGTGAGGAAGATGACCCATACTGATTGGAAGGTGACTCCCTTGAGGACAAAGACTCAGATATTAAACATGGAATATGACAACCTTGCTGATCAGGTATTTTAAAGATTCTCAACTAAACTACTGAAATCTGTAGTAAATGCTGTATAACTGAGAATTTCATGAGGGTTCATACGTCTAAAAAGGGGCATAGCGATTGTTGAAAACAAGATTTTCTGATTCATTGTTGACATTTGTGTGCACGTGGTGTTAGTTTGCAGATGCTGTAACTACAGCCGCTCCTTCAGAGGGCAGGGTTAAAGGTTTGGAGCTGGAGGCTCTTCTCAGCAGTCTTCAAAGAGATCCCTTCTCTGCTCGTAAGCAGCTGCCACGTACCCCTGAAAGCTTGAGTAAGTGCTAAAATATAGGACCTGACATTCAAAAGCTTCCCTTAATGTGTTCCTTTACCTAATAAAATGGCTTTTGTCCTGGCTATTTCTTCCCAAAGTTATGGATGTCAAAAGCTCCTGGCGTAAGGCAGTCGAGGAAGACAAAGTGAAAAAAAATCAGCCTCCTGCTGAGTTTAATGACAGCATAATAGAGCAACTCACCCCGGTCAGTGAGCACCACGATGGGTCGCCAAGCTCAGAGTCCCCAGGTTCCGACACGACCACCCAGACTGTCCCATCGGCTGTCAGGAGCCACAGCAGCCCTCCAGTCTGCCAGCAGGGGGCCTTGCCCAAGTCCATTCTTGCATGGGACACCTTCATCACAGAGGCCCACGACAGCCCAGGTGGCACAGGCAGCAGTGTGGTCCACTTCAGCCTCGACCAAGAAACTCTGCCAGAAATTCCAGGGTGCGACAGTCTGCTCAGCCTCGATGACGAAGAGATGAAAAGCGAAGACGATGACGAGCAACTGATTCCCTTACTGAAGCTCGAAGTGAAGCAGCCACCGTTAAACTGCCATCAGCATGAAGCAAGAAATGACGGCTTTTTGATGGAGGGCACGAGGACGCCCGAGTGCCTTCTGTCAGATTACACGGTTTCTGGTTTGGACAGAGACTGGTCGGAGGAGCCAGCATCATCAAAGGAAGCCACAGATACGATTTTTTCACTCGATCTAGATGCACTGAAGACCCCTTCACCTCTAAAGAAGCAGGAGTACAGGCTTCCCGAGCTGATCACATTCTCCCCAATGGATGACATGAAGTGTTAGGAAGTGTCCAAGTGTCCAGTCTTCAGCCTCCTGTTTTGGGTTTTTTTTGTTTTTTTGTTTTTTTTAAGTAACAAATATGAGCATGTATATATTTTTTTGTTTGTTTGTTGTGTCTGTCTGTAAATCGAGATTTTTGACTAGAGTGTATTATGCCTCCCAGCAATTTACACTGCACCACTGGCTCAGTTTCTAACATGATGGAAATAAAGAATTCTCTCAAAGTGTTACTTCTCCAATAATCACTCGAAGAATTCCTTGTTTTAGTGATGTTTAAGTTTTTCCTGTTAATTGTGATGCATGGAAGGTATAAAATGAATTGATATGAAGCTACTAGTGTTTTGTTTTTCTTCGTTTTTGTTTTGTCTTTTTTTTTTTTTTTTAATAGGTGTGACTTGCAGCAATTTAAGATGGGGGCGTCAAATTAAACGTGAAGCAAAGCACTGGTAAAACCGAGAAAAGGGAAGTCGGCGTGTTACTCCTTCACAATAAAAAGTTCAGCGTATGGGCACAAACATTTGACTTGAGTGGTGCTGTGTAAAATACATGAAATCCTGAATGAAACGAATTTGCCTTCATTTCCCACTAAGTTTTTTTCTCCCCTTCTATAAAGTGGGGAAGTCTATATAGAAATATGGGCATTTAGTCCCCTCCCATCCAGATGTGCTGTTTGCAGTGGGAAGCTTAAGACTGGTAACTGGATCGAAATTACTAGAGGAATGAAACTTTTTCCCCCAGATGGATTTGTTTAATTTAATGAAATGAAAACAATTTAGAGACAAACTATAATCTGGGATTTAAAAAATTCTTTAAAAAGATATGGGTGGGTCATTACTCAGACTTGTTTTGCACCGAAGGGACAAGTGAGGTGAAACCATACAAACACCTAGATCCTCCCATTTGTATATATTGATTTACATATTAGTGTTGCATGACAATATATTTCGGCTGCATCTGGAATTTTATAGAAGTGAAGCTGGTTGGACTATATAGCTGGAATTTCAGACTCACTTTATATTGTGGGCCTACTTTGATCTTAAGTGGATCTTAAACTGCCCTTTCAGTCAGTGTAAAGACATTTACCTAAACATTTGATCCCTGAGATGTCATAATGTTATAAAAGAAGTCCAGTAACAGTACATCTCAGTTTCTTTACATGATAAATGAGTAAAATTTAACTGCCCAGACAGTCATGTATTTATAAAAACAATGTTTTTGTTAATTTACAGGTTTAACAAACGGGTTGTTTTTAATGTGGACCTATCATAATAAAAAACAGAAATTTCTGTTGTAGCTAGTAGAAAAACTGGAGCTTTTCTGTTATTCAATTGTTGATCTATTACATAACTACGTTAATGCGATATCAGTGGCAAATAAGGTGGAGTCTTTATCGATAAGAAAAGCTGCAAAACCCACGACAATGCAGCTAGCAGTTCAAAATCTATCACATTTTCCAAAGTCTTCCAGGGGACCGGTTGGATTCTTTGCCCTCCACCTTATGTCCCCCCCCCCCCCCCCCCAATTGACAGAATATTAACTTATATAAAATACACACATGCAGCGTGAATTGCATCAAAAAGTTGAAAATCATTTCAAAGTCTTTTACTTTGAAAGGATTCACCAGAAGCGGCTCCTTGTTCGCGAGCGCGCTTGCTCGCGCTGTCAGTTGCAGCGGTGGTTTGTTAGCAGCGTTTCCTTTTCTCTGGGCGGTTCCAGTCTGAGAGAGAGAGAGCGAGAGAGAGCGAGAGGTTCAGAGGAAAGCTCTAACTCTATCAGCCCAGACACAAACATGGCGCCTGCCTCCGCCGACAACTTCAGATGAAAGTGTGGCGAAGAAGTAACTAGCAAAGTACAAAGGAGTATTTCCGAGTGGCGTTTTCACCCTTCTTTTTAACTTGCCGTTCTGGTTTGACCAGTTTTTTTGTTTTTGCTTTGCACAAATAAGTCTGCGGGGTACTTCGAGGAGGTAAAACAAGCAAGTTGCCTACATGTCAACATTGTCTCTGTTTCTCACTGCGGTGTAAACAGCTGGTAAGTACTCGTGTTTTGTTCCGTGGAGATAACCGTTAGGGATCGCGGCATGTTGTGGAAATGAGAGGGAGTGGATGAAGTGCATTAGGTTAACTTTCGCTGTGTGTGAGTGCGCTCAGCCGCTGTAAATGCATTTTCCTGGTGTTGCGCTGCTGCACTTTCAGCGTGTTATCCAACCACGGAAAGAGAGAGAGAGAGCCACGTATGAGCGCTCGGGGTGATCATGGGAGGAAATTTCTTTTGTTATACCCACGACGAGGTGTATTTCCTGCATCAAAGTTGACCTACTTAAGGTTGGGATGCAACAGTTGGGAACATAACACCCCTCTCCTCCGCCGCCTCCTCTTGCTGCTCCTGCTCGCCTCTCCTCCCCGGGCCCTCCCTGTCGCCAGATAATCAGACTCAGCTCTCCTGGAGTCTGTCTACCCTTGCAGGTGTCTGCTCCCAGAAACAAACCCAACTTCCTGCGTGGGATCAAAATGTGTGTTGGGGTTTAAAGCTCAATTTTAGCAGGACCTTCTTGTCATGCAGTCAGCGCCGTGTTCGTGTAGAGGATCAACTGGTCTGACTTCTTTGTGAGTTTGCTTTTCATCCTTTTCCTAGCCGTGTATGATGTGGCACTATGCAGCGCCAAGGTGCTCACATATCTATGCCTCAGCACTTGACTGCTTGCCAGTCAGCAGCAGTCTAACCCCTGAGGTTAGCAGAGTGCTCCCTCTGCTCCGTGCTCCCATCACAGCTGTGGTGAATCATGACTGGCATGTGATATTTCTGCTCCGATGGTACAAGTTCCAGCAGAGCTAAGCTTGGCACTTCCTCTTCTGTTGTGCTCAAAGTATTCATAATTTCAATTAGGTGTTTTACCAACTGAGCTGGCTGCAGGAATGCTGTGTAATGACAGGATAATCGAGGCACGCAGAGTGTGAAAAACATGGAAATTGCTCTGGCAGAATCCACTGAGCCGTTGCCACGTGGAAACAAAATAAAATAAACCCTCTTCCTTGACCTTGGCTTGCCCTGACAGGCGCTGGGAAAGAGGAGTGGAGCAAACGTTTCCTCCCACTATAACCTCTACAATACTGCAGGTATAAAGTGGGTCATGGCTGCGCGGTGGCTTTGTGTACATTGAACTTGCACTTTGTGGCCTTCCAAAGGCTCTGTCAGGTGACTGGGGGGAAGGAGGTGGATTGGCTCAAAGGAGCAGCAGCAACAGGCAGTATTTATTCAGTGGGGGAGTGATATGTTGAGATACGTTAGAGCGTACCCGTGTGATCTGCTTCATTCTTTCATTCACAGTTGTGTTCACTCTACCTCACCCGGCAAATAGCACGGTGGAGCTACCTTTATCCCCCCTTCAGCCTCCACTTGAGTTGACACTTTCAGGTTGATTTATCACCCACACTTTCACTGTCAGTTTTCTCAGAGTTTGAAGAGCTTATTGGAGTCCCAACATCAACTGACACTTTCATGTCAATGAATGATTCGTTCTATAAATGAAAGTTCAACTTGTTTGAGTCACATTGTTTTGACAGTGTTAACCACCCCTGCTTGCTTTAACTCCTTCCATCAAATTATACCACCCAGCATGGCATGCTCACTTTTTGAAGACAGACTAACGACTTAGAACCCTAGTTGTTGTTTTTTTAAATAAACTCAGTTAGCTAACATTTTCTTTTTAGTTTTCCTGTTATAGCAATACATAAATATGAAAAACAAAAAGTAGGCAGAATACACTAACATTTCCTGTTAAGTAGTGGGAATCACCAGACCCCCACAATACATTATCACAATATTTCACTCATGATCTGATGATAGCTTGATTTTTAACATTTTGTGATAAGCTAAAAACACGTAATACAATTTATCATCTTTTATTTCAACTGTAAGTTATGTCCTCAAAGTTGTTGTTGTTGTTGTTTTTCCAATCTGTTTTATCTAAGCAGATAAAGTTATCTCACTTCAGTGATTCTTTTTTGTTGCAAAATGAGATTGTCAAGCACACCAACACTGTCACTAAAACCTACTATAAATGCTGTCATAAGACATAATCAGCCTGCAGTCAAATGGGATCAAGCTGGCAGTTATGTACTATGTTAAGTGTCCAGTTGACCATCTAGCTTCTTTCGCTGTTTGCCGTTGGTGTGTACTGTTTTGTGGGGTTTGGCTGGCTGGAACTGAAATTTTCCGAGACATGGATTACTCTGTCCCACCTGTGTCTGCTGTCTTTTTCAGCCCTGCTTCTTTGCCTCTTTCACCAGGTGTCTCTACATCCTGATCAATACAGAATTTTTAAGACCGATGCCAATACTTGATGATTTAAAAATCTGATACATCGGCCGATATTTCATTTTCTGCCAGACGCACAGAACATAAACAGATTTCATTAACAGTTGTTGCGTGTCTTTATTTATGAGTCCTTACTAAGATAATGTGACAGTGCTGATTATGAACTGTCGTGTTTTACTGTCGAAACAACTCATGGATTATCAGTTAACTATCTGTCCAACTCAGATTGGATTAGCTAGTTGTTGTTGGTGAGTCCCTGGTGGAAAAACTACGTAACATCAACACTCATAACTTGATTAAAGGGTGTTTCTCTCATATCTTCTGTACTCTTTAAATTTTCATGTATTGGCCGTTACAAATGCTGATACTGATATATCGCCAAATAGCCTAATATCATTCGAGCTTTAGTTGTCTGTATCTTCAGCTCATTCGGAGGTTGCAGAGAAACTCTTGTGTGTGTCTTTAATGGCATTTTCGTTTCTGTTTCCTTTCAGTATTCAGTGTTAAGCACATGTGGTCAGCCTTTCAACTATTTAAAATCTTTCAAAGTCAGATTTCGCAGTGTTTGTATAAACCATTCACTGTGTAATATTTGTGCTTGTGTAAAGAAAGTTTTCCTCCATGAAGAGCTCAGAGGTTAGTGCCAGCAATGCTGTAATATCTGAATCAAGGACGCTTTTGCAGGCTTACCATTTCATTTACAGTCACACTTTTTTTTTTCTTTTCTCAAGGTGTTTCTACACAATTAGCGGACAGATCGTGGTTTCTTGTCTCTTTGGAGCCAATGTGTACCTGAAGAAGCACTGTGCGTTCTGTTAAGCCGCCTGTTTGCACCTCTTAAGTTAAACCAAACTCAACATAGTTGTTTGTAGCCAAAGAGCAGCAGGAAGGCACTTGTAATCCGCTCCTCTTCCCTCTCAGGTAACCTGCTTCCCTCCTCTGACCCTTGTACTCTGCTGTGGTGTGCCAGCATGTCTGTTGTTTTCTTTCAGTAGCTCTCCCTCTGAGTCGGTGTAGACCCAGCTAGTTAGTACGAGCAATGAGTTTGCCTTCTCTCTCCCGTCTCCTTACAGTGGAAAGAATGCTCTGTGTCCACCGGCTTGTCACGCTTCAGGAGGGAGGCAGTCTTGTGACGTTTCTGCTAAGCCTGCCTTCGCTCCTTGCATCTACCCAAGCGGATTTTAACTGTAAATAGTCATATTTTTGAGGGAATGTGTGGTCTAAATGCTGCTTTTGACAGGTTTCAGTAAAGTGCCTCGTTTTCTTAAAAAAGAAAAAAACAACCCCACCTGCTTCACACAGTGGAATTAGAGACCCACTGTGATCCAGGAAGAAAAGTGGAAAATTTTCTGCTCCGCTCATTAGAATTCATTCCACGTCACTCCTGACTGCCTTTAGCGTTAGCGCTGATGCTATCTCTGAAAGTGTTGGACTGCTTAGAGTTCAAGATTTAGAGTTAACATACTAGGAGGGAGCAGACAATATGGGTGTTTGTCATAGTGCTGAAACAGCAGGGATTCAGTTCATTTTTTAATATGTAAATATGTAATAATCTGTTACAAGTGGGAGACACACCTTGCTTAAAACCTGTAAAATTGTGAAATATAGAGGTGGGGTTTTTTTTTTTTTTTTTTAATAACTTAAGTTAGAGCTGATGCCCAAAAGCTCAAATTCAAATAGCCTGAAGCAGCAGCAACAACAAGCAGCGTCATCCGTTCTGTCTGTCATCAGTGTGATTTGCCAACCAGATGCCTATTCTGAGAAGCTTGTTGACAACTGCCGTCTGTGCTTACATGAAATTGAACTTTATGTAGACATTTATGTGTAAAAAAAGCAGCGTTCACGGCAGGTCTTCGGCTTTATTCAAGCACTACAGAGAGAGGGAGGTGTTGTTAGCATATGGATTTGATAATGCCGAGCTATCACACAGACTCCACCTCTCTCACACACACACGCTGAACAGCAAATATTGAATGGTAAGAGGCATTTCTTGCAAGTGCACATGACCTTGTTGGAACATTTCTGAAAGACTTTCCTTACTGTCGTAATTACTTGAAGGCTGATGTGGATCACTTCTGTTAAGTCTGGCTTTTAGGTTCATCACAGCGTGCTGTTGAGATTAATGAGCAGAGTGAGGTATTTCTAGACCGCACTTTAACAGCCAACTATGTATGTGCGTGCATACTCCAGCTCACGCCGTATGAATGCAATCATACATCAGCTCTACCGGCTTTCCTTTATCTGCCCTAAAAGCAGCATTCCATGTTTTTTTTCTCTCCCCCTCCTGTGGTTGTCTCCTTGTAAAGTGGCGGTTTCATCACCTCACTGGCACCTTGTACTCAGTCTGGCCTAAGCCACTGACAGCACACTGTGATGACAGGTGGCAGAGAGGGCCACTTTGCTCTTCAGATCATCCAAAGCCCAGAACTACAGAGTGCCACTTGAAGCAGGCTCTGGTGCTGTAGAGTGTGATACAGCGTGGCTCAGCAGCTGTTTCAGGCAAGCTGTGAGTGGATGTGCAAGGCAGGGCTCCTGCTGAAGTAACCGAGACGGACACAGCACTCGCTGTTGTCCAGCATCGCGCACAAACACACACAATCTTGTGCATGCGCGTAATCGCAGACAGGCTCTTTGGTTCCCCCCCCTGGGGAACGAGCCTCCAAGCTCTTTTGTGTAAAAGGGATGAGATCATCGTGGGGCATACCATGAGGGGATAGAGTAAGGGGTTCCACCTAAATAGAGAAATCTCTGTTTTTTTTCTGTCCCTTTCTCTGCATTTCTCTAGCCAACTTGAGTTTCCCTCTGCCCTCAGGGGTTGTTGAGGTCCCTTTGGCATGTTTGCAAGTGAGTTAAGACCAGTGTCCCCCACAAACTCCTTTGTAGTGCAGGAAAATCCAGTATTTTAATGAATGGCTTAGAGTACTGTTAGTGAGCTGATTTGAAATGTTGTATTACAAGATACGGATTCCTTTTTTTATTTTACATTTTGGGGTATTCACTGCACCTTGTCTGGTCCCATAATATCTGTATAGGTGCCCTCCCTGTCCCCTCCCTATTGATCACAGTTGCTTGAAAGTTCTGATTATATTACAAACAAGCCCTACTGAGGGATGACAATGCAGTTGTTGTCACTGCAAATCCAACTAAGACAGGAAGCTGTGCTCCAGGAGTTGTTGATTTGGCTTTTTCAGGGGTTATTGATTTAAAAAAAAAATGGTGGTTATGAATGCTGAAAAGGCACAAATTGTCTTTCCATCAAAATAGTTTGCATCCTCCTTTTTTTTTTTTTTTTTTTTTAATATTTGGTGGATATGATGGGATAATCAGTTTATCTAGATCTTTAACTCTCAGTGAGAGTATTGCTATAAATTGATCATTTTTGGTCGGAGGTTTTTTTGTCTTTGTCACGGTTCTCTGAGTGAAAACCAGACAAAGAGCGTGTCACACGATCATCAGGCCTCACGAGTAACAGAGGAACAGGTTTTCAAATGGAAAGGGAGGGGCAGGGCACTACCTTTTTAGAGGCATGGTCTCAAATTACAACACAAGACTTCAGTGTAGTGAAAATGTAATGGAACAGTTTGTCTGCCAGTTTGACCCTTGAACCATAAGCACTGTAAGATTTTCTTCAGATTAACAGGTATTTTTTTCGCCCCATCCCTCTCATGTTGCTTGCCATTAAAAGGGCAGACAACCCCGGATGCAGCTTTCACCTCTGTTTATGAATACTTTAAAGCTTTTAGCTCTAATTTCTTGTCAACACCGGCGTTTAAGACGAGTACATAGTTTTATTTGCTCGCCAGACGATAAAGGTAGCAATAAAATTTGCTTTGCTGCTATTGTCTTTCATGTATGTCTAAAACTAAAACTAGGCTTTTTTCAGAAGTCTCCGAGTCTGCCTTTACAGAGAGCATGGCAGCTAAGCTGAATGTACCCTTGAAAGATCAATTTCCTCAGCCAGAGTAACACTAGTCGCAGCTCAGGGTCGTGCAGCCTGGTATTGTTGGGCCTCGGTTGCTATGGCAGCGGCATGTATTATAAGCTGTCGAGAAGAGATATTTGTATGGTTGTGGGGCGTGTGGTGAATGCACGTGGGACTCTCTAGGGCTTCATGCTTTAAAGTATTGTACCCGCCACTGTGGGCGCACCTGATGACATCAGGGGATGTTTGGCCCTGCGAGAAAAGAAGATAAGCAATGTCAGTGCCGTTGGTGGATGTGACCTGATTGTGCTCCACAGTGACAGATATCAGTAGCTGTATGAGCTATTCAGTGGCTAACCTACCCTCTTTAGTGCACACAATCAATGTAGTATAAACATTCACAGATTAATCCCAGTTCTAATAGCAACCTGGTAACAGCAAATAACGTGTTCCTTCAATGACCCATTTTCTGAAAACAGGAAATGATATGCGGTGGTTTCTCTGTGGTGGATGTCATTGATCATGGCTCAAAATGACAACAAGTATTTACGTCAACCTGCATTAACTTCTGTTAACTTATTAGAAATAATATTAATGCAGCATAACAGTGAAACCTAGGTAATATGATAACCGCAGTTCAGTTTTATTTACATAGTGCCAAATCACGGCAGCAGGTGCCTCAAGGTGCTTTATATTGTAAGGA
Organism: Maylandia zebra; assembly: GCF_041146795.1. Lineage (NCBI taxonomy): Eukaryota > Metazoa > Chordata > Actinopteri > Cichliformes > Cichlidae > Maylandia > Maylandia zebra. Next base: position 42,547,489 of record NC_135169.1, on the reverse strand, counting down.
AAGAGCCTACAAAAATACAAATATGACCTGAACATCCACTTGTTGACAGTAGGAAGGGAAAAACCCCGGTTTAACAGTAAGGACTCTCTAGAAGGGTTTAAAGAAGGGCGGACAAAAAACACCGAGTGGAAGAGAGCCAGAGATGAATAATAACTAATGATTAAATGCAGAGGGTTGTGTAAATACATAGAGAGTGCATCATGGGAAGCCTCATGCAGCCTAGGCTTATTGTAGTGTAACTAAGGGAGAGTTCAGGGTCACCTGATGCAGTCACAACTTTATGCTTTATCAAAAAGGAACGTTTTAAGCCCAGTCTTGAAAGTAGAGAGGGTGTCTGGCTCCTGGATCCAAACTGGGTGCTGGTTCCAGAGTAGAGGGGTGCTCATTTGGGATGATATGTTACTATGAGTTCTTTAAGATAAGATTACGCTTGATTATTCCTGATTAAGGATGTTGGATTTAACAGGGAGCCAATGAAGAGAAGCCAGTTTGGTCGAAACATGCTCTCCCTTTCTAGTCCCTGTCAGTGCTCTCGCTGCAGCATTTGTTTAATTCAGTACTGAATTTATTTTTTTTTTTGAAAAAAGGGGGGCTAATTGCATGAAAGCAAAATGTCATACCAAGTGTCATGAATGGCACGCCAGCCTCGATGTTGTATTTTAGCATTTTTTGTGAAGTGCTTCACTGGTTTAGTGAAAATTCACAGGGAAGCAAAACCCCTAAGTGGTAATCTATGCCAATTATCTTAGGAAGCTGTATGACTCACAGCCTTGATATTTTTCATGCCAGCATGACTGTTTTACAGGAGATGGCATGCAGAGGTTAAACTGTGCATGATATCCAGCAAAGCCGACTCTTACAAGTCAAGAAAAGGAACCTAAAGTCCTTTCCTGCTGATCACTTTCTTCTAAATACAAGAAAACGAGGCACTGTTGAGTAGTTGCTGTTACATGACTGGTCCACAGCCTGAACTACTGTAACAATGAAGGCAGTCGATGAAAATTACATTTCATTTGCCTCACTGTATCTCATTAGGGATATATTCAGGTAGTCAAACCTACCCAACTCCCTCCTTGTATTGTATCCAGCTATAATCAATATTTTTATCTTATGGCTCAAATGATCATAACATAAAAGGTTTTGCTCAAAGTAACTGCAGTTCCCTTTAGCATAAGTACACGAGGGCTTACACTGTGTCTACACTGGGAGCTTTGAACTTTGCTTTTATTTCATTTTCACCGCTCACTCTTTTGGCCACTGCCACTCTTTGTTGCTTTCTTGCTGGCATAGCCCCTTTAATGGGAAATAAATGTGTATGCGTGTGTCCCTCTTGCTCCTACGCCACCACAGCTCAACTAAGTGTTTAGCCTAGCTTGACTCCTCTGGGAGCATTGACGTGTACTCTTATTTGAGCCAAGTTCTAACATAAAAAGAGCTGAAGTGAAACTGAGTATTGAAAATAACGAAAAGTGTCCGTGGAGCTGCTGTCTGTATTTTTGGTGCCGTGAACTCAGTTTTTCCGGTCAACTTGTCAACCAATCAGCATACGGCCGACACACTCGAACAATGTGCAGTTGAGATTTGGAGGCAGCACGTTTCCATTGGTTGAAAACCTCTCTTCGTAGGCAAATACGCACTTGCAGCACCATAAATTAAGTATAATGGCTTTTTCATGGTTTTATGGTTTTTTGAGGTTTCATATTTGTCTGCTGTCACCAGGGAGCCGTTGCTGGTCTATCAATCAGCCAGAGAAAAGAGCCAAGTTACAAGATACAAAGAGCTGAAATGACTCTGACTGTTCTTCATGTCTGTGCTTTTCATGCTGTCTTTGATGGTTTTTCACGCTTCTGCAGTTTGTTAACTCCACAGTCACTTCCTTTATTGTTTCAGCCAATCAGCGTTTGACCTGCACACGAGTATCTTCCACATTAAGCTGTGGTCTGTTGTGGTTTGTGTAGCATATACCCATGGAAACAGATACAAATGTGGTACTATAAAGCCAACATAACGTGTGGTGACAAAGAGAAATTTTGGGAGAAAGTAGTGTGAACTTAAATTAGGTGAATAATTTTTATACTTTTATTTTTTCCTTTTTATGTATTTTTACACCTTTTTGCTTAATGATATTAGGAAACATTGGCACTGTACTGTCTGCACCTCACAATTACTGCCTTTGTCCTCTCCACCACTGCCACCACCACCATTATCACTACCACCACTACTATCTTGACTTTGTTTTTAGTATATTTTTCAATTAATTACTTACACAAATGTTTCTTTCAGTGTGGTTAAAATATTCTAGCAGACCACCTAAGAATGTATGTTTTTGCGAGTGTTTGTCCTGTCTTCCTCCCCTCACCCCCAACTGCTCGTGACAGATGGCTCTTCCTCCTGAGCGTAATTCTGCTGGCGGTTTCTTCCTGTTAAAAGGGAGTTTTTCTTTCCCACTGTCGCCAAAGCACTTGCTCTTGTTGGGGGTTTCTCTGTTTTCTTTGTATTAATGTAGGGTCTTTGTTTTGGAGGTAAGTTGGCATTAGCTGATAAATTGAAACTCATTTGTTTTCTGGCTCCACAATATCAGACTCCAAACTCCTAAGATGTATTTTATAAACTAATATGTGCACCGCTGACTATATCCATCTTTTACATACAGTCTATGGGTTTAGCATATTGTAATTGTAAATTAAAATAAACGTTAAATTTCAGTTACTGGCTTAGAAGCTGATGGTCAGTTCATGTTTGTGGACTAAACTTTTGAAACAACTGCTCATTTGTAACAGACTCCCTGGACCATTTTCCATGTCAAGTGTTTTGGCTGTAAAGAGGCACTTATTTACCCACAAACACAGAAAGCCCATCCAGTCAATGTTTAAACCACCAGAGAACATTTATTGGCCACTTTGGTGAGAGCACATTTAACAGTGTGGTTTGTTGCTGTGCAAATATGGAGAAAACGGCATTTTGCTTTTAAACAGGTTTTTGACAAGTGAGATGTAGCCATGGATACTGTGCAGTAAATCTTTTCAGAGCAATAAGTCTTAACTCTGCCTCTGCAATGATGTTGTCACATAATAGTAGTGATATGTAGACACAAAAATAAACAAGTATCGGGGACATGACTAAACGTAGAGCAAATAAACACACGGCCATGAGTACAGAGATAAATAGACGTTATTGACTGAAGTGAGTAAACCCGGTCAGATAGATCTCGATAGATCGCGGATCCCTCCTGCCTCTTACCTCCTGTCCTCATTAATGCACTTTTTTATTGCGTTTTCTGTTGGTGGTAAAAGTAGAAATCATTCCGCCACACGACATTAACCTTTACTGGTTTCGCTGCTTAAATGGCTGTGTTGACGCATTGCACTCGGCTCTTTTTACTGGAGCGTTTTCCCAGCATTGTAATGAAAAGGAGGCCATATCCTGGGAAGATGTCCAGTTTTAACTGTTGAAAGTTACCTGGACCGTAGAGCTGGCAGTCTTCTCGAAACAAATCAATTTTGGCACATTCTCATAGGCAGCAAGCCAAGTTTGAGCCCAGAAAGTGGCACTGCATGAATTCTTCGTTTCAATGAGTCATGTCCTGTGTGACAATAATGAAACATAACTTGAAATGTCTGTGACACAGATTATACCGTGGTTGTCCCAGAATGTATGCTGTCAGTGGTTGAGAATCTAGAAAGGATTTGAAACTGTGTGGAAAGTGTGTTTGGTGCGTTTGCCTCACTGTAGCTGAATATTTCCTCCCAGGTAGGCCGATCTACCACACCTTGAACTGCAGCCTCCTGCACACAAACGTAGCCTCACGTGTATTCTTTTTGATTTTTACCTCTCCCAACTTTCAGATTGCCTGCATTGTTGCTTCATGATAATACCGTGGCATTATTGCAGTGCGTTATCATGTCGACCGGTAAAAATAGAAACAAGAAGACTACAAAGAACTGCATTAAGCTGTGTCATAAAGTTCAGGGCTGTCTGTGGCTGTACAAAGTGGCTTCTTTTTCTGTCCTGCTGCAGATGCTGACTCACCAGTGGAAAAACCGAACTTCCTGAGTTGGTCCTAAAAGCTCTTTGAAGAGGGCATAGACGCGCTTGCCTTAAGACTCTAATGTGGAACCTTTTCCCTTTTTAAACACCCCAAAATGACTGGTTTTATATATTTCTTCACTTGCCTACTTACATTATGCTTCCAAAAATGTAAAGACCAGGAGAAATACATAATTATATTTAATGTACCGCTCTGTTTTATTTGTAGTTTCCTGCCGAGTATAACATTATGACAATAATCAACATGCTAGTAAAGAGAACAGTGGCAGGCTGCCCCACTATTGATTTTAACTCATAATGTTGTCTGTGGTGGCTTTATGGGTGGTCGTTGGCTTATATGATCTTCAGGAATTACTCAAACTAACGTCATTTGTGGCTCGCTCATTAGAATGAAATGGCAATAAATGACTGAGTTACTTCAGATAGATCATCACTGGCAGTGATGAAGACATCCCATGATCCCATGCTACTTAATTATGGCTTCAAGCTGCATCTTCAATAAGTGATTTGATTGTGAAAACCCTTGTGGGAGAAATTATAAAAAGTAACTAAGTCACCTTCTCCTTGTTCGCTCTGTTTCTTAACTGTTTAAGTGGCAGATTTGAGATGCATATTTACCTCACTATCTACTGAGGGACCACCTGTTATAAACTGAACAGGAAACAAACTCTTTAGTTTTAGCCGCAGAACCATCCTGCGGATGAACCATCGCTCTCTGCATTTTTACCATACAGCAGTGTGTGACTGTGTTGCGTCTTGGTCTGTAACTGATTACTAAGTCCCTGACAGTGAACTTTATACTTGGCATTGTGACTCAAAGGTTTACTGGGAAAGCATAAACTTCTATTAGAAGTTCTCCTCGAAAACATGCAATACACGATGCCTAAAGGCGCATTATACCAGTGCCAGCCCAGTTTGAGACCATATTTCAGCAGTTTTGTAGACTTGGATGTCTGCTTGATTTACACTCTCAGTGGCATTTCTGAGCATTCCTCCAGCCTCGGCCGCTCTGCCTTGGCTCGTCGCAGCCACCAGAGCTTTAACTCTCTCGACTTGTTTGGAGCATTGCGGTGATATACAGTGACAAGGGTGTTTGGGAATGCCAGCAGATCCAGTCCCCTCGTTAAATCTTGCGTTTCCCTAGTGTGTGTGCGCTCCGGTGGGGTGCGACAGTCTTAAAGGATCCTTTCATTGCATTGACCACAGTATTTATTTTCTGGGGAATGCATGTGAAACCCATCCTACTGTGTCAAAGTCAAATGTTCTTCTGGCTAAGACGTACTTTCTGCTGCAGTTATAGTTGCAGACCTGCAGATCTTTGATGTACGTGACCCACATTAAGGATGTCATTTTACCTTGTGTGCCACATGCGGCCCACTTTGATCTTCAATCTGGCCTTTCTGTCAGTTTAAAGAAGTTTAACTACAGATTTAATCTCTGACATGTCTTTAATGTAAGATAACGAAGTGCAGTTTCAACAACACATCTCGCTTTTTCTAGGAAAATAAATAAATATGTTAATGTAACATGGTAGACTAATGTGCCTGTGTTAATTCAGCTCCATATTATTGTGTGAAGTTGCACTGGGTTGGGAGTGGTTTTGTGTGTGTGTGTCACATTTTTGGTGAGCCAATGGCTGGAATGGGATTGGACTAATTAGAGGCAGGTGTACTTGATTGCACTGATACACTGGTCTACTTATAGCCCACACTACAAACACTGCTGTGTCGTTTTGTCTCTCTGTGCAGGTATGTAATGTGATGAAATCAGATATGTTTGGGATGGATGGATTTTGTGCTATGAATTCTATAGTGAAAGTGTCGTTTTGTCTCTCTGTGCAGGCCAGGGCCTATTATATGCCACAGCCTAAAGGTAGCAGAGTTGCAGAGGCTGGAGTGACCACTGGCTATATGCTTGCAGGGTGGTGGGTCTCCAAGGACAACTTCTAACCCTGTTACAGGCAACACGTGGAGTGCAACTGGCCGTGTGGCATAGCTGGCTCTGGCCTTGGGACTGTGTTTTTTATATAATTCATAAATGGGACACTGGACTGTTTTATCTTTTATCTCTTGATATATTTTTTTGTCAATAAATTATCTTTTAGAATTTTATTGACTGTCATCTTTTTGCCCACGACAGAGACGGTTGGTCAGACCTAGAATCTTTCTTTGGGTGTGTTACAACTGGCCTTGCCGACAGGCTCTGGCTACCATAATCTGTAGTGGGCAAAAGCAAGATGACTGATCAGAGTGAATCACAGTCTGGCCCAAATAGAGAAGCACCAGTTTCTAGTGCAGGGTTTAGGCCCTTTGGTATGATCCCTATGTTTAATATGGTCACAACTAAATTTAGAGGGAAGGATTCAGATATTAGTCTAGGTGAATGGAAAAGTAATTTGCAGACAACATTTTCTTTGCAAGGAGTTCCTGTAGATTTTAGAGCAGAATTAACACTCTGTTGCTTGGAAGGCAAGGCTAAAAGAGAGATTTTAATTCTAGCACCAGAGAAGCGTAATTCACCTGAGCTAAATTTTAATGAGTTAAATAAGTTGTATGGGGATAAAACAACTGCTTCGGTCCTGCGCTCTCAGTTCTTCAACGCTCGCCAAGAAACACTTGAAGACATCAGTTCATTTGCACTGAGATTACTAGAACATTTTCTCAGGTTAAAGAGGAAGGACCCTAGAGGTATGAATGACGAAGATATTCTTCTCAGAGATCATCTGGTTGAAGGCTTGAGAGACACTGCCCTTAGAGGTGAATTCAGAACAAATTCTAATGAATGATCAGTTGACTTTTGCAGAAATTAAAGCAGAACTAATCCTGAGGGAACACGTTTATGGTGAAGTGGTTGATCCAGTCCAGTGTTTTGCTGCCAAAGGTGAAAGATACAAGACCTGTAATGCTAAGGATATGGAACAGATCAAATCAGAGTTGTGGGAGGACATGAACAAGCAAATGACCACACAATTCAATAATTTATCACAGACTTTGATCAAAGAAATCCGATCAGAACTTCATCAAGCTACACAAAAGACTTTGGACATTCATATTGTTTAATTTAAAAGATATGTATTCATGTAAAATATTTATGCACATATAGTTAAATAGCCCATACATAAGATATAAAATGTTAAATGGAATAAAAACAACACTATGGACAGTGTGTTCGCCACCATCTGAATGGCCCTGAACGAAGAAGCTCCCGTTGATCGACGCGCTCATCTTCTGCTTCATGATTGCTCTTTCTGTGTCCATCTTGTGTTTACGAGCAGTGAGGCAGTAAATACTGTGGATCCTATCCAAGACCTTGGGTAGCTTTTTGACCTCCTCAGTGCGTTGCTTGTCCTGCAAGCATATAGCCAGTGGTCACTCCAGCCTCTGCAACTCTGCTACCTTTAGGCTGTGGCGTATAATAGGCCCTGGCCTGCACAGAGAGACAAAACGACACTTTCACTATAGAATTCATAGCACAAAATCCATCCATCCCAAACATATCTGATTTCATCACATTACATACCTGCACAGAGAGACAAAACGACACAGCAGTGTTTGTAGTGTGGGCTATAAGTAGACCAGTGTATCAGTGCAATCAAGTACACCTGCCTCTAATTAGTCCAACCCCATTCCAGCCATTGGCTCACCAAAAATGTGACACACACACACAAAACCACTCCCAACCCAGTGCAACTTCACACAATAATATGGAGCTGAATTAACACAGGCACATTAGTCTACCATGTTACATTAGCATGCCTCTTTGGGATAAATTGTAATAATTGTATGTGTAAAATTGTGAAAATGCTCTGTTAGCTCATTGCACAGACTCTCCTGTAATTGTAAAACTTTTTTTTTTTTTTTTTTTGAAAGCTGACAGAATATGTCCCGTTTTACTTTGAACCTAAAATCATAAATCATACATTTCTACAGTAGATGGTGAAAAAACAGGAAATTTTCTGTCATTTATTTGTTTATCTGTTGCTTCACTACATAAATGGAGGTCTGTACCACTGGTTAAAAATCCAAAATGTATCCCCTCCTTCACATTTTCCAGAGCCACCCAGTTGGACTGGATTAGAGTCTTTTGCAGGCTAATTCTGTTTGACACCCATGTGCTTTGTAAGAACATTTAAATACAGTATAGCATAGAAGGCTACAAGAAGCTTTGCTGTATATGAGGTTGAAATCAAAAATGTAAATTTTTTGTTCTTTCTTCTCAGGTACATCCAGCCATGATTGAGGACAAGGGTCACCGCGTGACCGACTACTTTGTGGTGGCCGGGCTGACCGACAAGTCCACGCCCCTGGAGCAGGACCTGTCGGAGACTAAATCCACCGGGCCCAAAGCGCCCATCACTGAGTTGGCCGTCATTAACAAGTCAGCAGGGGAAACAGTGCCTGAAGGCTTCACTTGTATCGAGAGCACCCACAGCGGCCAGCCAGCCAACCTTAATCATGGCAGTCTCAAGAGCCCCGAGCTCTTCCTCTGCTACAAGAGAGGACGGGGTAAACCTCCGCTGATTGACATCGGGTGAGTCAGCCATTTATTTACAGTATGCTGGTGTTTGTAATCACAAATGCCCATTTGCCTGCAGGAGGAGGAGACCATTATAAGTGGGGTTATTTAGCAATTTTAGAACTAGGTTTAACTGATGAATAGCACGAGAGAAAAAAAATCCTACATCATTTTAAACTCATGTGTTTAAAATGATGTAATCGGTACACAAGTTCTCCTGTAAGCTGTAAATTCAGACAGATGAAATATGTATGGTTCATCCAGCCAAGTATATAAAAATGAAGAATGAGATTTATTTTTTTATCCACTTTGTTGTGAATCTTTAGGTTCATCCTACTGCTCTGATTTCTTGCTGTGTTATTGTGATTAAGGCAGGTTAGAGAAGTGAGCTTGTGTGGAAGAGAAACAAGCTGATCAATTACACCTGCTACAAATTGCTGTCATTGCTGTGCAGATTGCTAGCTGACATGCTGGCAGTTGATCATACGCAGAAAGCAGCCCTGTGGTGAAAAATCTGATCAATCAGCTAAGTGGATCGTTAGTGTGCCGGTGCTGTCACGTCATCATTCAGAATTTCACATGAAAAAACCTTTTCAGCAGCGTCATTTGATGACTGTCACTGTCAAAAACCCCTTTTTTGTTTTTTGGGGGGGGGGTTCCCCCCTGCCAATCAAAACCTGCCACTGTTAGGTTTGTCAGTTTGTGTTTTATACCTGACAAAACATTACTGCAGACATTCAGGAAGTAGGCGAGTTAGCTGTTTATTCACTCTCCCCTATTTTGTGACAAAGTTCCCCCTCTCCGCCACGCCTCTTGGCTCGTATCTGACAATAGAAATTTCCCTGCTTCCTACTATTATGTTTTAAAAGGGAACTCCAATATATTTCACTTCACGCAGCGAGGTATGCCCTAAGCCTTACTAGCGTCACAGGAAGCCGAACTTTTAATCTACATCTCATCAGCAGCAGCATTTTATCCTGTTACCTGAGTGAAGGAGCAGTATCTCATGCAGTAATGCATCTTTCAGAACAGTGATGCAACCTCTTAAGGCATTCACGTTCTTCACACACCTGAGCTTTGTCTAAAGCCTGTTTTTTTTTGGGTTTTTTTTTTTTTGTTTTGTTTTTTTCCTCCTGCTAACAAACTGGAGATTCCAGTTACAACTGCCAGCATTCTCCTGCTCCCTCTCTGGAAGATTCCCCTCCTCTCTGCAAAATCAAGACTGGATTAAATAAAAAACCGTCGATCTGGTGCCTCAGACTTTATTTCCATTCTGTAAGGAATCTACTAATGTGATTTCCTCCTCCTAGGTATCGCTTTATAGCCGTGACTCCCTGCACACACAGAAGATTGTATGCAAAGTCATATTTCCTCCATGAGATTGTGCAATCCCCCTCAGCATGCAAATAGGAAAAAAAATAGAAGTAAACTTGTAAAGCTGCTTTGTACTTTCATCATCAGTTGAGACACTTATGCCTCTGATGAGGCTGAATAACAGCGTGGTCTTCTTGCGGGTTACTGTTAACAAATATTTAGACTCCTAATGTAAAATTTGTGGATTTAATACAAAAGCTGTTTGAGAAGATGCTTGCTTTTACTCCACCTTCCGCTTGTCCAGTGAATAAATGTAAATCTAGTGAAGCGTAAATCATTTATCGCTCCTTCTGTTGTCCAACATTCCCAGCCCGGGGCTCCAGAGCATGACTGCTTACCGTGCCCATTAAGACCCTGTTTTTGTTGCCTAAATGAGAATTTTGCTGGCAACTGTCCTCCCGGCCTCTTTTGATTTGTCCTGCACTCTTTTCAGAATAAATGGAGTGTTTCAGGACTATTATATCTGCAACGGCTGGCTCTACCCGTGGATCAAAAAGTGTGTTTTTAGTCCTAGTTTGTAGAGGGTAGGAGTCAAAGCTTTTGGCCTCCCACATGGCATTGTCCAGATGGAAAGGGAGGACATGGAGCATGCTGCTACAGAAGCCCTGCAGTCATGCAAAAAATAAAAAAATCCAACACAGTGGGGCAGTGATTGCTTTCCAGACTGCAGCTCTTGGCTGTGTGAAATTCAACATGGGAGCGAGCAGGTTGCAGAGACAGGTAGCGCACAGAACGTTTTAGCTGTAACATCTAAAGGGTTTAATCTGTTGTGAGCTGGATACGAAAACCACTTTACTGTCTGGGATGTGAATGAGTCAGCTACTAAGTCTGAATCACATCACTCACTGAAGACAGACTTACCGAGGCTTTAAAGAGAAACCAGAGCTTTCAGAATAAAGTAAGCAGTGCTGACCACACACTGATCCTCTCTGTAAAACAGGAGAACCAGAGATTATTCTTACCACAGAGCCACAGTTTAACCCCTTTATTTAGTGTCTCGCTGGCATACACTTTGTTTCCCATGGGAAGGATGCTTTCATATAGTAGCAGTGCGGTGCTTATGCTTTGTCAGATTTGTGCGCCTGAAGAAATTGTAGTTTCTTGCATTTTAACTACGTAATTGCACTGAAGCAAAGCTGCGTGGAGTTTACAGAAATCAGTCCTTCTGTGTTTTTCTGTAAGCATGTTTCTGACAGCTTACGAGACTCAAAGCTACAGTTACTAGTATAAAACCCTTAGATCAGATAACTCCGCCTGCAGTTCCTGCTCATTTTAGCACCTTTCTGATTATTATTTGGGGTTTACAGCTTGCACGGTTACTGTTTAGGTTGATCAGATTTTAAAAAGCAAACACCTGACTCAGTAGCTGCTCCACACAGCAGAGCATTTAGCAATTAAAGAGGCAGATATCGGTGTAGCCCTAAAGAGGAGGAAGGAAAATGACTCTTTGATTGCTAATGTTTGTTTTTCCATTGTGGAAATATGTTTCCCAAGACTGTGAGCATGTGATGTGTTAATATTTAGTGTGCAGTTTGTGGTGGTAACAGAGTGTCCAGATTAACCGTCTACGCAGTTTAGAGAATAATGTGATGTTGTAAGGTGACTTTATATCATGCAGATGGAGATTGAAATCAGGCATGTTGTTCTAGGTCTTCTTATGAGCAGCACAGGATTCAAGTAATAGTAAATGTGTTTGGTTTTTTTTTAAGACGTGGGTAACTTTTCTGTTAGATTGTAGGTTTCTGTCAACTTCAGTCTTCTCTTTTTTGGGTTTAGCTGCTGTTTATTTCTTATCTATGAAATAATTTAGTTGTTTATCTCTTTTATATCAAATATGTCCTCTTATCAGTTTCGGCGCTGCTCTGTTTGTCACTGTTTTCTATTGTCTGCGTCCAATCAGGAAATAAAAGTTGGTACACGGAAGATGGAAATAGCTAGTAGGCATAGACGTAAGACACCTGGGAATTTATCCTGTCAATAATTACTTTGGAGGATTCTGTGGAAACCTTCACTTCAGACTGTTAAGATCATTACTTGGAAAATTTACTGCTAGGAAAATATAACCAACCAGAGAGAGATGCTATTTTTTTTCCTTTGGTTTTGCAGGGGGGCAAAGCTGTATTAGCACCCATAGTGTCCCTGCATTCTCTTATTTATGATCTTCTTATCCTCCTATGGTTGTGTAAGTTGTATTTATTTATCACATTGATTGGGAACAGTTCCCCGATTCTTTTCATTGAGTTCCATGTCTGTACCTCACATACCAGTGTGGTGGTGCTCTGCTACTTATGAGATGAAGTTGGTGGTGAGTTTAGCCTCTAACTGTGAATGTAAAACTATGTACTGGTCCTCAGTGAGGACAAAAAGTGAATATGCACGAAGACCAAACGTGGCTACAATATGTGTAAAGTGAACTTTAACAGATTAAAGTTGCAGTTTGATTTTGGCAATATTGGATTTGATGGAGAAAAAAAAAAAGTAAATAAATAAATATTCAGATGTATTAAACAAAGTAACATTTTTACTTACTCTTTGTCTTTCAGGGTGCTCTATGAAGGTAAGGAGCGTCTCATCCAGGGGTGTGAGGTCATCCAGGCAACACCATACGGACGCTGCGCGAATGTCAACAACAGCTCTGCAACCTCGCAGCGCATCTTCATCACCTTCCGCCGAGCACCACCCGTCCAGCCGCAGAATTCGCTGGCCGTGACGGACATTTGCGTCATCGTCACCAGCAAAGGCGAGACGCCGCCGCACACCTTCTGCAAAGTGGACAAGAACCTCAACTGCGGCATGGTGCGTCTGAATTTAGTTTCTTAGCTCTCTTTCAGTAGCATCATTCATGAAAGTTCAAATGCATAATAAGAGTGTGATCGGTCTTTCAGTGGGGCTCCAGCGTGTTCCTGTGTTACAAGAAGTCTGTGTCCGCGTCAAATTCCATCAGTTACAAAGCCGGTGAGTAAAAGTGATCAGTTTCAAAATGCCATCTTCAGCTGCTATCTGTTTCCTGCAGCTGCTGAACAGTGGTTACTGCTGTCACGTTGTTGTGTCCGTCTTCGTGTAATTCAGTTTTTAGTCTTTGATTCATCTGATTTCACCTCACTATCTCTCTCTTTTTTTTTTTCTTTTTTTTTTTAAATGATTTGCTCATGTGGTGTTAAAGCTGTTTACAAGAGCAGGTAGTTAATATATATAACTGAAACAATGTTTTGCCTTAGTTAAAACTGTACTGTAATATTATGCAAAACGTAAAAGGTTGACAGTAATAGTAAATATAATATATCAGTAAATCACTTTGATCATTGTGTTATTGACACAATGATGTGTTATTATTGTGTTATAGTTAGATAATAGTGTTTTAAACAGTAGAAGCAAGCAGAGTGTGTGTGAATGAGAGAGGCACATGTAACCGTTGGTTACATGTGGACTAGTTTAAATACCTGGGTCAGCCATCCAAAGCAACAGACTGTGCACAGGTGAGGTGTGTGAGAGTGCAGGCAGGGTGGAGATGGGTGGTGATGCGTGTCAGAGGTGAACTGTGATGGAAGGATTGCAACAAGAGTGAAAGGGAATGTTTACAGGACAGTAGTGAGACCTGCTCTCGTGTATAGTTTAAGGACAGCGGCACTGACAAAAGGATAGGAGGCCGAGCTGGAGGTGGCAAAGCTGAAGATGCTAATACTTTCATTGACCAGGATGGACAAGATTAGAAACGAGTGTATCGGAGGGACAGTTCAGGTTGAGCAGTCTGGAGACAAACTTGGAGAGCGAGGCTGAGATGGTTTGGACCTGTGCAGAGGAGGGACAGCAGGGACACTAGATATACTGGACAAACAGTGTCCAGGCAGGAGGAAAAGGGGAGGATGTTTTGCAGTCATGAGTCTTTCCAAAATGTGCATTTATGTTAAACACTGATAACAAAACTGCAGCAGCGAGACGTGTTGGGGCATTGTGTGTCGTCACAATGGCCACTGCTTACGTGTTTAGGTCACCTTCAGCGTGTATCGCTGATCTTTGGGTGACATTTTCACTGACTGAAAGCTTCCGCAGCAGTTTGGCCTTCTGAGCGCTGCGTTGCGTAACGTCATCAGGGTTAACATGTGCACACACACACAAACATACACGCCCTGTGGAAACATGCAGGCTGGCTTTATCTTCTGGCCGGCCTTTTTCCTGTGAAGTGGCTGTTTATTCATCTCGGACAACTGCACTTCCTGCCGCGCCCTTTGGTGCGTCTGCTGTGCACGCACGCACATGTGTGCATCCATGCATGCTCAGAAGAATGTGTGTGTTTTTTCATAGTGACAGACATCAAGTTGAGCTTCTTATTTCCTCAAAATGAATTATACAGGCTGCTGACTGTAAGAGCATCAGAGTTGCAAAATATTGATCTCCCTTTTCTTAAAGGTAAGAGTTTAATCCCTGCAGGGAGACTGGGATTAAAGGCCTGCCTGGAAGTTTGAAGACCTATTCAAACTATTCAATAAACTTAAACGTTACCATGTATCTTGCTTTGAACAACCACATTGTTTCATCATGTGATTTTTATTTATTTGTTTGTGTGTTATTCTGTGCTCCAGGTCTAATCTTTCGTTACCCAGAAGAGGACTATGAGTCTTTCCCTCTGTCAGAGTCTGTACCTCTGTTCTGTTTGCCCATGGGTGCCAACATCGAGTGCTGGGCACCGAACACTCGTGACCCTCTGCCTGTCTTTTCTACATTTGTCTTAACCATCTCCTCTGGTGAAAAGGTAAGACATAGCTACCAAAGGAAGATTTAAATTTAAGTGTTTAAAACTCTCCGCCGAGCCAAAATGTTTCAAACACTTTAACGTCCACCTCTTGTTGCCAGGTGTATGGCTCAGCCATCCAGTTTTACGAGCCATATCCAGCAGATCTGTTGAGCGAGAAGCAGAAGATCCAGCTGGGCCTTCTCACCACGGTGGAGAAGAAGATGATCCCCAACCGGCCTGTGAACACCAATAAATGCATCTGTCTGCTTTCCCGCTGGCCCTTCTTTGAGTGCTTCCGCAAGTTCCTGATGTTCATCTACAAGTTCTCCGTCTCAGGCCCGCACCCACTGCCTATTGAAAAGTAGGAAACTACTTGGCAGCTGTGGAAACTTTCAAAATCATTCATTGGCCACTTTAATGCCAACCTTTTAAAAGGAAACATCTAACATGAGTTTTATTATTTCCTTCAACAGGCACATCTCGCACTTCATGCACAATGTCTCATTTCCTTCCCCACAAAGACCCAGAATCTTGGTCCAGGTCAGAGTTTTTCTCTCTTGCTGTCGGTCAAAATAGATCAGAGTTTCCACATGTGCAGTACTCAGGGAACATTTGTTGTGATATTTTTGTATTTTTCTGTCACTGATGTTATTTAATGTCCTCTGCAGCTCTCTGTAAACGACACTTTGATCCTCTCCCAGCCTGTGTGTACACCCTTACCGCTCAGGTACCTTTGCCTACTCAATAAATGCATAACAAAGTCATTTCTCTACAAAAAAAACATGTTCAGCTAATTCCTGCATCGTTGTCTTTTTTTAAAGCCTTTTTCTGCTGCTACTTCTGCCATTTTCCAACTGATATGAGTAATTCAGCTACTTTATTTTCCTTTTTGTAGTTCTGGACGCTGCCTTATGCAACCTTGAAACCTCATAAAAATGGTGATTGACGGGCTTTTGTTAAAGCTAGCACCGGCTGCTATTGATATTCAAAGTAATGTGTGCGGCAGTCTCTACAATAGAGATTTAAAGGAGACAGAATTACTGCACAAAAGGCAGTCACTTTTAAGTTGTGGTTATGAAGGCTTTTAAAATGATTGGTTTGTTAGATTATGAAAAAAAGCATCTGAAAACAGAGCGCTTTAGCAAGCTGAAGCAGTAAAGCAGACAGCGAGATTGTTAAACAATACATTTTATGTTGATGGTGTTATTTTGACTCTGTGCCTGTATTTCTGCCTTTTCCTTGTTTCCCATTTGATTAATTCCGGTTACATTTGGTTACAGACCCAGCAATGAACTCTTCTGTTTCCAAATTCTTTTCCCTTTATTTTTCCCTCTCCTTTTCTTTCTGCTGTGCTTTCCGTTCCCTGTCCGAACTCATCACTTCATTCCTCTCCTCTCTTCTCTCCCTCCGTGCCAGCGGGGCAGACTATGGCACTCTGCTGATGAATCTGGGCTCGGAGAACTGCGCCACACTGCTGCACTTTGTCCTGCTGGAGAGCAAGATCCTGCTGCACTCGCTCCGACCCGCCGTGCTCACCGGAGTGGCCGAGGCTGTGGTGGCTGTGAGTAGGCTCCAACATGCACTCTCATATTGTCATACTCAAATGTATTCAAATATACTCAAATAGATATAATTTATTTGCTGGATTGGATTTTAGCAAAGCTTTTCCTGCTTAGTCTGATTACAGTTTTAGATTAGTTTTAATGTCTTTTATTTATGGCCAAAATTCGGATTTTGTTCATTTCTCAGTGTCGACAATTATAATGGCTGAAAACGGGGTGAGAGAAAACAAAAACAAACAAGAGACGAGAGAAACACCCTTCAGCTGTATTATCAGTATTGACGTCGCCTAGTTTGTCCACCAGAGGGCACTCTGAAACGTCCCTGTTTGCAGCACTTTTTTTAAATGTCACAAAACAAAAGAACCAGCTGATCCGAGCATAGTCAGGCAGAGTGTAAATGAGTAAATAAACATCCACAAAAAATGTCAATGAAATCTATTTATTTTCATTGTGTCTGAAAGAAAATAACATCATTGTTTTTGAGTCCATTTAGCTCATATTTGCCTGCAGTGTTTCATTGCCTTTGCTGTCAGTATGGAAAGAAATGAATCATCAGCTTGACCTAGTGCTGACATGCAAAGCGACCACACAGCCACTGTTTCTGCTCATAAATACAGAATATGTCCTGTAAGTGCCTGGGCTGTTTTGAAAATCAATCTAATATTAACCATGTGATTAAAATGAAAAACATACACATTAAAAGTCAAGAAAACAACATTATGACTGCAGGCTGTGGTGTCTCAGTTGTGCAGTTGTTTAACTTTTCAATCTGCACATGCGAAACATTGACACTTGCATTTCCTTGACTTATCTGAACTTTTTAGATAAGAAACATATAGTTAGCACTATAAAGTGTTGCACAATAACATCTCATTAAGGAACACGGCAACAAAAATATATTTGCAAAAGGATTAAATGAATAACACGCTGCAGATGCACTGTTTAACTCCACTGTGTTTGGATAACCCAACACTTTCCTTTAAAGTGACATAAGTAGTAGTCACTATTGTCGAGTCAACATTCATCAGAACTGCAGAGAAGAAAACTGTCTGCTTACTTAAATAAAAACACTAATTAAGAGCTTACAGAATGCACAGCTTGTTATTTAGGCACTCGATGCTCAGACAAGCCTTACATGTACAAGCATATGGAGAGAGAGATACAGCACAGTGACATAAGCTACATTTAGTAAATGATATATGCTGTATATGTAACAGTATCAGTAATTAGTCAAAGACAGCTCAAATGGTCCACATGGAGGAACTGTAACTATTAGTTTCATTTCCTTTCACTTATGTTTTATGGCTGTAATGAAAGAGCATTAAGATGAGTCAGGTAGAGCAGTTTAATCCAGAAAAGCAGCAGCAAGAAGAGGAACAAGTTTCTGAGCAGTGATGTGAGCAGCACTGCACGTCTTTTTTATTTATGTAGACACAAAATCAGTAATGGAGCCCGAGTGACGCCTACACTGTAATCAATACTGTAAACATATTCAACTCTCAATAATGTAGCCCTATTGAGTATTGGTATTGGTAATGGTGGTTTCCACTTATCCATTTATTGCCTAATAATGTTGCAACACAGTACCATGAAGTCCAGACAATGTTAAAGTAAAGCATCTTTCTTTTAGCTGAAAATGCCTGTCATGAATGACTAGAACCGCAAGCTAATGACTTCCTTTTTAAACTTGTGACAATTTTAAATTGCTTTTATAGCTGATCATTACTTTGTGTCTCACATGTCCCTGCCTGCAGGCAGCGTAGTATCCAAATAGCTCTGGCACTACTCAGGCTTTTTGAACTTGAGTTTTTTTTTCACTAATGTAGTTGCTTATTCTCCAGCTCCAGAAAAGTAAGGATTTCACAATTCTCAAAATCAACCCAAATAGGTTTCAGCTGTTACAATAGATCAGTTATGCAAGTGTGACCCCCCCCCCCCCCCCCCCCCCCCCCCCCCTAAATTTGTCTTATTTACCTTCGGTGTTCAACTTATAGATGTTCTTGAGGGGTGGAGCAATATGAAAAAATGGGCTCGTGAGTAAGGAAAGAAATATGCTGCTGTTGTTTTTGGTTTCTTTTAACACATGGGAAACCCTTTAAAAACATCTGTTTGGGAGTAATAATCCTGATTCTGGCTTTTGTCTCCTTCCAGATGATTTTCCCCTTCCAGTGGCAGTGTCCCTACATCCCCCTGTGCCCGCTGTCTCTCGCAGGCGTCCTCAACGCGCCGTGTCCATTTATAGTGGGCGTGGACTCCCGCTACTTTGACCTTTATGACCCCCCACCAGATGTTGTTTGTGTGGATCTGGACACGAACACTATCTACCTGTATGTTGTGCTTTGTTGGAGAAAAACACACTTTGTCTTCTACATTAACAGCTCTCATTATGTTGAACAACTCTTTCAGCAGCAGATTTGTGAGCCCAGATTTTTGTTTTCAGCTGTCTTTTGGTTTTTTCCAGTCTACAAACTTTGTGGTTTTGTATGTTACAGGTCAGATGAGAAGAAACACAGCAACTGGAAGAACCTCCCAAAGAAGCCTTGCAAGAGTCTCATTAACTCACTAAGCAACTTGCACCACCAGCTGGCCACTGGTACAAACAGCATCTCATTTGTATAGCAAAACCTGGATCACTTACCTGTTATACCAAGTTACCACAATTAACGTGGACAGGATTCTTAATCTTTACCTGAACACTGTAAGCTTAAATTACAAAATGCATCATGGTATTCTTTTAGTAAATATGGTAGTCCAAAGCTGAAAATAAAACTATACCTTTAAAAAAAGCTAACAATGCATTACAAAACTTTACATAATGGGGAAAAAAGCATCTGAACTATATGCTATTTCCTTTTAAAAAACAAATACGCTTTCATATTTTCTTTTCTGGTTGCTCGGTTGATAAAATATCAGAATTATTTTACTATGTCAAATTTTTGATGCAATAAAAAGTACTTACAAGCTAGCTAGCTTAACTGTAAACACTTTTGTCAAAATCCACACTGAGCATGCTCAGTCTCAATTATAAAACAGCAACAGTTAATGCATTTGATTCTAATCATTCATACGCTGTGCTTATCTAGACCTGTCTGAACTTTTTGACAGCACCTGAGGCGTTTTGGTCAGAAAGCTAATGCTAACAGCGTTAGTAACCTCATTGTTCTGTGACTCTCATAATTTTCTCTCTGCATCATTACATTATCTCCATCATCAAGCATTATTACAGAAAAGTAAATGTGGGGAGACCTAATTAATAAACGTATTATTAATTAAGAGTACATTTAATGACACTTTATAAAAGGAGAGAGCTGAGAAATTGATATAAATTATTTAAACTGACCACACTGGCTTGTTTTAGTTTCGCTACGCCCAGTGATGCCGGATGGCTTGGCTGTCGACATGACTCCCATGGACGCGGACTTCACCTGGCACAAGAAAAGGACGGCCCTGGAGATGGAAATCCAAGAGGCCTTCCTTCGTTTCATGGCCTCCATCCTGAAGGGCTACCGCTGCTACCTCAAACCCATCACCCAGGCGCCCTCTGAAAAAACCACGGCTGCAGACTCCCTCTATGACCAACAAGGTAAACACGTGATTCACCAAACACTATGGATTTGTTGATGGCTTCCTGGATCTGTAACCTTTGCATAATTTACAACTTTAATTCAGATGGGCTCAACTCATGCATACTTTTATTGGCATCTCTGTTTCAAGGAGTCAGGTTGACCGAATGGTTGAGAGGCTGAGCACATTCATATGCCCTTTAGTCCAATTCCCTGCCCTCCCTTCCATGTACTGTAATGGTTTAAAATAGACCATTAAAGGTGTTTTTAGAAATTAATCACCTTTCTCATCAGCCATAAGAGTGTTTGTTGCTGGGAAATAGGCTCCTGGCTCCATTTAATTCCCCTCTCAAAGATCAATTTTAGATGATGTGAAAGAGACTCTTCTTCACGCCACATAGTTTAACACTTTTATAAATAGCTGCACATTGATTTGATGAGGGTCACTCAGGAATAATTAATATAATGAGGCCAAAAAGGACAAAACGTCTTATGTTTGTCCTTTTAAGATGCAGTAAAGACTCTAATTTTGTTCTTTGCTAAGTTACGAAATTAACGAGTGACACTGAATTCATAAATTCCGTAAACTGAGATGACCGTGAAGCTGACGCCGCACTCTCTCCTTCCCTTCCTGCAGGGTTCCTCAAAAGCAGAGACCGTGCCCACCAGAAGTTCTACTCCCAGCTCACCAAGACCCAGATATTCATCCGCTTCATCGAGGAGTGCACCTTCGTCAGCGACAAGGACACAGGCCTGGCCTTTTTTGACGATTGCGTCGAAAAGGTGATTACCATCCCGGCATCATGCTGCCTCCAGGCGTGTAAAAAACGCATGCTGGTCTTTGTTGTTTTGTTTTTCTCTTCCGTTGGAGCGTTGCTTCCAGGAACAGGCCTTTGTGTTACAGTGGTTCATTGGCAAAGTAACATTTGTACGCTGGGAGGCTAAGGAAGCCATAATTTCCTTTGATTCATTCTGTTCCCTTCGCTCTCTTCCCTCTACTTGCAGCTTTTTCCCTCTGATAAAATCACCGACAAGGGCACCAAGGTAATTGCTGATAATGTAATCAGATTTCCTTGCACCTTTTTTTTCCCCTCTTCATATATTTTAATTTCCCCCTATCTGATGAATGCATTCAGTCAAGAGGCATGGATTTTTCCTGCTTTTCCTCTAACTTAATCACAATCAAATAAGCATGCTTTACTGCTTAATTACAAAAGCTTTATAGAGTATCCTCGTAACCTAGTTTATTTACTGGAATCAGACAGGAAATGGTCTACAGCCTGTGTCGTTTTCTAAATCTCTGGATGTGATCCCCTCTGCAGGTTGAAGGAGAGTCATCTGAGGACACAAGACTGCTGGAGCTGGATGAGTCTCAAAAGAGTGAGCACACAGTCTTTGTAATGCCTCCTGAGCCTCCAGTAGATGATGGACCAGATCCTGCTCCTCAGTACACGTAAGACTTGTAGTGCTTTAAGCGTACACTCCACAAAATTATAGTAACACTTTAAAAACACATCAGAGCTCAATAGGGGAAAAATCATGCTGAATGTCAACACCGATATGGGCATGTGATCAGTCTACAGAGGGCTGAATTCCAAGACACCCCCAAAAATCACAGTGATAAAATGATGCAGCAGGAGAGTCCATTTTGTCACCGCGTGCTTACATGTGTGCCTGAGAATGTCAGGGGAGTGCTCATAATAAGAAAACGGATGGTGCATCGATGAGCTCCTGGACAGTCTGAGGTGCAACCTGGTGGTGTTGGATGGACTGAAACATAATGTCTCAGAGGTGAATTTAGGTCAGGCGAGTATGGGGGCCAGTCATACAGTTTCTTCATCCGCCAGGAGCTGCCTGCATACTCTCCCCACATGAGACTGTGCACCAGGAGGAACCCAGGACCACCTGCACCAGTGTAGGTTCAGACAATGGATCCAAGGATTTCATCTCAATACCTAATGGCACTCAGGGAGTTGTTGCCTAGCCTGCAGAGGTCTGTGTGTCCCTCCACTGATATGCCTCCCCAGATCATCGCTGACCCACCACCAAACTGGTCATGCTGGCAGCAAAATGTTCCCCATGGCTTCGTCAGACCCTTTCACATCTATCACGTGTGCTCAGGGTGAATCTGCTCTCATCTGTGAAAAGCACAGGGTGCCACTGGTGGACCTGCTATTCTGGTATTTTATGGCAAACGTAATCGGGCTCCAAGGTGCAGATACCGCTCCTGCTGATGGGTTAAGGACCTTCTGTGGCCCTGTCCAGCTCTCCTAGAGTTAACTGCCTGTCTCTTTCTGCCAGTGGTATTAATGTGTCAACCTGGAGGAGTTGAACTACCTGTGCAACCTCTATAGTGTCTATGCATTGCCCCATGCTAACAGCAGTGACACTGACCCTAGCTAAATGCAAAACTAGTGAAAAAACAATCAGAAAAGAAGAGAAGTGGCCTCCATCTGTAAAACCATTCCTGTTTTTAGGGTTTTCTCGTTGTTGTCCCTCTAGTTCACCTGTTGTTAATGTCATTAACACCAAAGCAGCTGAAACTGATTAACAACCCCCTCTGTTACTAAAACGATCAGATCAATATCCAACAAGTTAAACTGACTTGATGCTCTACTCTGGTTTAAAAGTGTTCCTTGCTTTACATTCTGCAGGTATAAAGGGTTCCCCAAACTGCAGTTAAATCTATTTGACCGTCCAAGAGAGTTACGTCCTGCACTCAGCACCAGAGCAGCAGGGGCCAGTCTGTCCAGCAGCCCTGCACTACTAGCAAAGAGGACAAAGCAAGTACGTACTCACACTATCATCCTTAGCAGAAGTAGGAACGATACCTGCTTTGACCATGCTCTTCACCCTTTGTCTTTATCAACGTGTTCATCTGACGTGTGCCCGTACTGCTCCTATAGGAGGTCAAGCTCTCATACAAGATGGCAAAGCGTTTCTACTCCAACCCGCCTCTGTGGGCCCGCTGTCTGTTCAGTCACTGCTACAGTCTGTGGTTCATCTGCCTGCCAGCAGCTGTACGGATGGCCAAGTCAAAGACCCGGGCAATGCAGCAGGCGTACAACATCCTGTTGAAGATGAGAACCACTGAGGTGGAGATACTGGATGAGGTACGTTCACATTTTGTAGGAATATGTTTAGATTATCACTTCTCTTTAGATTTTTGGAATTTCATAGACAATGCAAAACATATAAAGTAATGATCATGTGTTTGTCTGCTGTCAGGTGTGTTACAGAGTGGTGATGCAGCTCTGCGGCGTGTGGGGTCTGCCTGTGATGGCTGTGCGAGTCCTGGTTGAGATGAAGAAAGCTGGAGTCCATCCCAACGCCATCACATATGGATACTACAATAAGGTTTACATATATGGCTTATCACTTTAACATATGAAATGTGTGTGTGTGTGTGGTCTTGCTGATATGCTGGTTTATGGGATTTATTAAGCAATCCCATCTCATCCTTCATCTGTTCTGCGCAGGCTGTCTTAGAGAGCCCGTGGCCCAGCCGGAACCAGAGCGGCCTGATCATGTGGACCAAGTTGCGCAACGTCCTTCGTGGAGTCACGCAGTTTAAATACGGTTTAAACCGCACATCTTCTGAGAAGGGATCAACACTGACTACCACAGGTGTGACTCAAATGTACAAGGCTGTGTTCCTCTTGTTCCCTTTTCTTGCTTTTTTTTACCTCTTCTAAGCAGGTTATATGATTGGTTTGTTTGTTTACCTGTTAGCAGGGTTACTTAAACTAGTGCTGTCAGCGTTAATCTTGTTAAAATGACGTTAACGCCATAACCGCATTAACGCGGCAAATCTTGGTTAGCGAGTTATTGCGGATCGTCCCATGTGTGGGGCTGCACGGCGTTAGCTCGTTAGCGCCGTCCAGCCACACGCACAGGGCGATCGGCGTTAATGCGGTTATGGCGTTAACGTCATTTTAACAGCACTAGTTAAAACCTGAAACTTTATCAGACAAGAGGTTGACTCTACTTAGAAGTTATAGGACACTTCTTATCATAGCTTCATGATTACATATAAATTGGAATTTAAAAAAAAAACGATGACATTAACTTGATGTTAACTAGAAAATATCAGAAGTCTGCTGCTATACCACATACAGTCTACTCATGTTTCTTCCTGCGTCCTTCTTTAGGTGCTCCAGTAGCTGCCTCAGCAGTCACTGATGCCGACTGTTTGAGTCATGGAAGTGCAGACAGCTCGAGCGAGGTCAACGGTGAGGAGAACAGTGTATTTGCCCCCAGCCATGACATGGAAGACGTAGCAGATAACCACTGCAGCGCAGGTACTGATTCCCAAAGCATCGGTTCTCTGTAACACAAGGTTCAGCTGAGTCTCTGAGGAACAAAAACAAAAGCTTTCTTAAAAGCGTACATTTGTGATTACAGCTGTGTTTGTGTTTTTTTTTTTTTATATTCTGTGCTCTCCAGAGAGACAGTGTGATCAAGGATATGGATCCAAGGATGAGCTGCACCAGGAGTTGGCTGAACCGTTGCACGCTGCACTTCCGCCGGCTGATGAGAGAAACGATACCAAAGCACAGCATAATGGTAAGAAAGGCCCAGCCTCAGGCCTTCACCTCCAGTATTGTAATGTATGCACCACAAACCACTACTTTTATTTTTGTTTCTTTTTAACCAGGAGGGGACATAGCTGGCTCAGTGGACAGTGCAGTAGCAGTGGGAGAGCCCCACAGTCCTGTCGATGGGTTGCCGCATGTCCACAGTATTGTTAGGCTGTCCACGGGAAGCTTTGACGGAGAAACGGGTAAGAAAGTACATTTAGCTCAAATACTTTAAAGGTTTTGTTGGAAATTCTGTGAAATTGGCATCACCTTTGAATTTGTAAAGATTATTTGTTCCTGTTTCAATTAAGCTACATAAATGTAATTGTTGCACTACAATAACTGTATCTGTGTGCAGGTAAAGGGAAGCTGTTCAGGAGACACAGCAAGAACGATAACGTGTCACTTACCGATGACGATCCCTCGCTGCCGTCCCCGGCCGTAGCTCACCAGTCTCAGCATCAGCGGCAGAAATCCTTCTCTGAACGCAGCTGCAGCTTCAGCGCTGAAACTCGTGCTGGAATGCTCTCTGAGGCAGGCATGGACCACATGGCCAGCCGAATGGGAGCTGATGCTCGTATCCTTGCTGGAGTCCTCTCAGGAGGTCAAAGCCCACCCCCTAATATTGTGCCCAAACCACTTTTTAAAGACTTGGAGGAAGAGCCTGAGGAAAATCAGGGGTTGAGGCTTAAAAAGCTTCCAGAAGAAGAGGACCCAGAAACCGCAGAAGAAAGAAAGACAGACGACAAAGAGCTGAAGGGTACCGAAGTAAATAGGGAGAAACAAGTAAGAAAAAACACTGAAACTAATGAAGATGATTCTGGAGTGCGAGGACCCATTTTGGAGAGGGCCGACGTGGAAGTGGGAGCTGACCCACTGTCACGTCTGGTGTCAGAGAGCGAAGAGTCGGCCTCTGTCAACAGTCAGGAACCGCCACGCTCCGTGCCTGCTGTGGTGTCCCGTAACCTGGCTGAGGAGATCGAGCTGTACATGAGCTTGAAAACCCCGCTGGGTACCAAATCCTCCAGCATGGAGCTCCAGCAGCCGCAGGTAGACTCCACGGATGCACCTCAGCCCAAACAGACTCTGGAGCGGAGGTCCAGCCTCCCAGTGCCTCCTGTGAAAACCCCAACTGGCTCACCGAGCAACACCCCCAAACGCAGCCCCAGCACTGTAACCCGCTCCAAGACTTTTGCAGTAAAGACAAAGACGCCTGCGAGCTCTACAGCGAGCCCGGGCCAGCGATCGTCCTCACTGACCGCACTGGTCAAGTCCTCTCAGGGGGGGTCGCTGGGCTCGGTCTTTAACACCATTTCAGGTATCAAGATGGACACGTTCTTAACAGGGCCTAAAATCGATGTGCTCAAGTCAAGCATGAAGCAGGCAGCAAACGTGGCCAGCAAAGTGTGGGGGGCAGTGGCATCCGCTTACGCCGATTCAGATGATGAGGTGAGGGTCATTAAAAGGTCATTCCAGACATTGTCAGCCTGTTCTGCATAAAAGGGAAGATTTAAGGTAACTTTTCTCTACAGGATGAAGCTCAGGCTGGTGGCGGTGGCTTCCCAGCTCGTCTGGATGAAAATATGCTGGCTGCACATGACTTGGATGACAGTCCTGAGAGAAAAGGCATCCCAGGTTTGGTGGCTAATGGTCTGAACCAGAGCTGCACCAGCCTGGGCGGCAGCAGCAGCGGCAGCAGTGACACGGGCCGAGGGACCACACAGACACGTAAGCACTGACTCTCTGATGTAAATGAAGAAGCAAGGGAGGGGCAGTGAAGTACTTCTTAGGCCAGTGATGCCAGCTTTCAATATTGTTTTCATGTCGGCCTGCAGATCTGATTCCAGGGCGCCCGGGCAGAGGTCCTGACTCTGAGCAAAGCTCCTCGCATCACGCCTCCTCCTCGAGTATTTTCCAGAACTGTGCACTGGAGGTAGGACATGCATGAACAGAGTCTGTTTGCGCTGCACTCTCACTGCTGATGTTTAAAATACAGCAGGGTTTGACGCGTTATCCCACTTACAGGTGCTGATGTCCAGTTGCTCCCAGTGTCGCTCCTGTGAAGCGCTGGTGTACGACGAGGAGATCATGGCAGGCTGGACAGCTGATGATTCCAACCTCAATACCAACTGTCCTTTCTGTCAGACGGTCTTTCTTCCCTTATTGCACATCGAGTTTCACGACCTGCGCACGATGACAGGGTAGGAAACTGTCAGATGAGATTTTTTATTTTTCCTGTGTTGTAAAACACAAACATATTCTTTGTGGCAACTCAAATTTAAATATCCCTGTTCTTTTATTTTCTCTTTAAGGTTTTATGTGAATCCCAGTGCCTCAGGGGACAGCATCCACAGCACAAGCACCCACCCCACAGCTAGCAGCGCGGCTGACATTAAGACACCAGACCTTATCACTTTCGCTGAAGATGAACCGAGGGAGACCGCTGAAAATACTCCAGGAGCACAGAAGAGGTACAACTTCATCTGAGTACCCTGAATGCACCTCAGGTTGCATGCACGAGGAGATGCATTTGCATGTTTGTTTAAATCTTCAGCACCGCCTTACTAGTGTTTTCATAGTAAATGCCATCTAGTGGTAGAAACTACCACTAGATGGCAGCATAGATCTTCTAATATGATCTTGGTGCCTTTTACTTGGTGACTGAGAACAAAAAGTTATTGGAATAAACTTTAATAACAAAAATAATAATTGTTGTTGTGGATCATTGCATTATTGTAAGGTCTTTACCTTATAATATAAAGTGCTATATAATGCTAATGTTTTGGTGCTATATAAATAAGTGAATGGTTGTTTCCAGTTTGATTCCAGGGCCGGTACAGTCAGATCCCCTGGGTCTCCTGGAGCACCAGGCAGCATGTAAGCAGCAGAAAGGCACCGGGACATCTTTGACACGTAGCAACAGTGTTGGAGGACCTCTGCAAAGCCTGGACTATTCTCAGAGACCTGGACATGGTGTTTCCACCACCAGCCTTCCCTGCAGTTTGCAGGAAGTGCAAGTCAGTGCCTCCTTTCTGTTCCAAGCCTTCACTGACAGTAGTGCTTTTACCCTCATGGAGTCAATGAGTGGAATTCTGTGTGTTTACAGGACGGCATGGGGACAAAGCGGCCAAATCCCAAACCAGTGTCTGTGCCGTACCTCAGCCCCTTGGTACTGCGCAAGGAGCTGGAAACCTTGCTGGAGAATGAGGGAGATCAGGTATAAATATAAAGACATTCTCTTATGGTTTGATGTGTATAGCAAGTGTCAGCCAGCAGATTCAAGATCCTTTGAGTTACACTTTGTGGTTTATCTGTCCAGGTGATCTACACCCACAAGTTCCTCAGCCAGCACCCAATCATTTTCTGGAACCTGGTGTGGTATTTCCGCCGCTTGGACCTGCCCTCTCACCTGCCCGGTCTCATCCTCACTTCTGAACACTGCAACAACGGAGTGCAGGTTAGACATAACATCTGGTTAAATGCAGTTTTCTCTTCTTCTTCTATGCTTTCCAATCTCAAGGTATGCACTATTGTCCACAGGAACTTGTACCAGGAACTAGGAACTTTTAGACCAGAGTGTAGATTAGTTTCAGAACATTGGGTCGTGGAATATTTTAGCTATTTCACAATAGCTGGTAAAAAGTATTCTTGCTCTGTGGTGTGCTGCTTTTTTACTGTTTTTAAAGATTTAAAAAAAATCTCCTCGATCGCTCTCATCTTTATATTCTTTGTTGTTGTAAGAAAACTGTGACATCATCCATCAGGTGGGCATACAGTAGAGGACTACGTCCAAATGAAGCTGTGAGGAATGTTTATATGAAACTGACCCACACATAAAAGATGAAATGCTGTGACTGTAATAGACTGAAGCCAGCAGTGATGTGCACACCACGTATAGTCATCTAGACCCAACACAGCAAACTCATTCCTTTACAGAGGATGTCCTGTAATTAGCGAGCACCATGTAAGCTGTGCTATAATGTCATGGTTTATTCTTGCAGCTGCCTCTGACGTCACTGCCACAGGACAGTAAGCAGGTGTACGTACAGCTCCTGTGGGACAATATCAACCTGCACCAAGAACCCGGAGAACCACTTTACCTGCTCTGGAGGACCTTTTGTAAGTGTGAAGACAGACATTATCAGTCATTGTCCATCAGTACAGTGTCAAGTGTAGAACCTGTATTTGCAGATTGAATTGTGAGCTTTCAGATTATTGTGGTGAGCTATACTGCATTATCACCACTAGGGGGCGCACGTGTTCAGCCTTTAAACCTCAAGCAAACACATTTTAGTTCACATTGAGAATGAAGTATTGATTTAAAAGGTACCCCCCCCCCCCCCCAAATTAAGTCAAAGATGTTTTTTTAAATGTAAAGTAAATAACGAAAGGACTTAAGACCATACATGTATCTACTAAAAAACACTGAACCTCAGTGACCTTGACCTTGAGGTTAAAGGTCAAATTTTCTGAGAATCTTGTCAATCTAATAACTTTGGAATGAGACAAAAAGGGATTTTATAATTGATACCTTCGGTGCATGTATTAGGAGATTGAGGGGTATTTTTGTTAAAGTGTCACTGCTGAGCAGAACAGATCAGAGTGGAGGCTCTTTGCTAAAAGAATATTTCAGCAGACTCTCTGATGCTTTGGTGTTTGTGCTCCCAGTGGAGAAGAGGGGAACTCTGGGGCCAACAGACCACCAGGAGAGCCGCACTCTCCTCAACACCATTGTTCGCAACATCCAGACCAACGACGTCTACGGGCCGATCAACCTGCTGATCCGAGAGATCAAACGGCGTCCAGAAGGGCTCAAACGGCAGAGGTCAGTTCTCCTCCTTCATCTATACTCACTGTTTCATATTTAGTCTTCCTTTAAGCTCTTAGTTATGATTTTTGCTGCAGTGCATTAGAAAAGTGTCTGATGCCTCGTGTGTGTGAATGTCTCACAGGAGCGTCTATAGAGAAATACTGTTTCTGTCACTGGTGGCTTTGGGACGGGAGAACATCGACGTAGGTGAGTGAGATTAACTAGTGATGTCAGCTGTGACCTCTAGTGTGCTGTAAGAGTTTGAAGGTGATGAAAAGCGATGACGTGAAACGTTCCTAACTCATATCTGTGTCGTCATCATGCAGAGGCCTTCGACAGAGAGTACCACAGCGCATACAACCAGCTGAGCGCGGAGCAGCGCAAGTCTCTGCACTGCATCGATCGCCCGCCTACTCCCAGCGTCCAGTGGTGCCTTAAATGTTTTGGAGCGCCTTTCGTCTGAACTGATCCTCTCAGCAGCAGAGACACAAACTCTTACTGTTCCTGCTTCAACTTTGGGGAACAGGGAGACTTTCGGACATCTCCAGCTGGACGAACATGGTACTGCTTCTTCCGTTTGCCTTGGAAGATGACGTTGGCCGTTTCATGTTTCTTTGCTTTGCTTTAAAGAGGTTTTCCAAGCAGCTGCCTAAAAGTGGAACTGTTGTTGTAAACTTCCTGGAAAGCTGTAATGAATCTCTTCAGACTAGTTGAGTTGCTTTTCCTTACAGAAGCTGTATAAAGCGATTGATCACTGTACAGAATATCTGTGTGTGTGCATGTCAGCAGCTTTGCTCGTAGCCTTTTGCCTCCTTAAATCTGTCGTAGCTATACTCGTATCAGCTCTGTGTGAGACCGTGTACAGACTCTGACTCTAACTTTGTGCACTTTCTGAAGAAGAGTAAGTAAATCAAGTTCACCTGACTTTTTGTACAGTTTAAGGAAATCTCAGTCGAGGTTGCATTTTTGTCAACAACCCTGATTGTTGTGATCAGAGTCTTAATGAATGTTCACATGTACAGGCTCACACTGGGGCTCTGTGCAGCTTTGTGTTGGAGCATCACATTTAAATGGGAGAGGACTGAGGCTTTGGACAATCACTAATTATCAATCACTAAAATAGATTCATAACATTCCAGATGCCCTGTGCTCAAAGCAGGAGTATTGATCTCTGTGATAACACATGTGACAGCAGCTGTTTGGAAAGTAGAGATCATGAAAAACAAAGACATCAATCTGAAGCATGAAGGTGCCACACCACTGATTAAAAACATCAGAGGAACACAGACAGCAGAGGTGTGCTGGCTTCAGTCGGCCTTTTTAAAGCTGCATTTTTAACAGTAACATACTGTGTTTGTTCAGCTAACATGTCTTATTCTGATCATAACTCAGAGCTGTGTCTCTCATTCTCTACTCTAGCACAGAGTGAACCACGACGGTTCAGACAGGATCTCTTTTATGGTTTACATAAAAGTGCAGCGGGCTCTTGATGAGTGCTGAAACTGTGTCAGGACAGAAGGCCTTTGATATTTGACATTCCACTAAAAACAGTGAAACAGGCGGGAAAACAAAGTGCTGCGATGAATTGTCGGGTAAAGATGGACCTGTGTGTTGACTTGAGTGTGAGTGTGGCGCTGTACTTGTACAGATGAGAAAATGTGTTGTAAAATATTCCATTTGCACTGCATAGATTAGAACCTGCTCTTAACCCACATCAGAATATTAACAATTTACACCATTTTTCATCCAGAAAAAAATCTCAATTATTTATTTTTGTATTGTTGACATTTGGATTGCAGCTGCTGTGCTAACTTCGAGTTTTTATAACTAGCTGCCCCCGTTTTCCCCTTGAATCCGTGTTAGGGGACTCCAGCCGGTGTTGACTTAGTAAATCTCCTCTTGGAGGATGTACAGAAAAGTTTTTTAAAGGTTCTCTTACCGTCCTGTGGAAAGGAAATGAATGTCTACACATAAGTGCGCTGCAATAAATGAGTTTGTGAACTGATTGAAAGTGAAATTTGTCCTTTTTTTGTCTTTGTGTTAAGAAGAGTTTGTATTTATTGCCAGATTTAAACATCTGCCTTTGTAACACTGCTGTAGCTCATTTCTCTTCATTTCTATTTATTTCTGTTTTCATGGAAAAAGATGTAAACTTCCTGTCATCCACTGCCAGGAAATCCCATTTCTCCCAAAAGATCCATCCACCCATCCAGTTTTAGAGTTGTGTGGGGCTCGAGCTTATCCTATCAGAGGTATCCCCTGGATGATGATCGGCAGTCTTTCGAGCCTTTTGAGCTCACACAGAGACAGACAACCATTCATACTCACATTCACACCTATGGGAAATTCAGAATAACCTGAATTTTTTTAGAAAAAAAAATGACTTTTTTAAATACAAACACTTGATGGTATGTGTGTGTTAGATCTTTTTTTCTAAAAGCCAATAAATAACAAAACACACATACACAAGTTTTCTTGCACTCATTTTCACTCTAGACCAGGGGTGTCACTCGAGGGGATGCACAGTACAGTAGTGCAATTCATCCTGATCGGTGATTGGTCAAAAGTCTTCTGTGTTTACGTTAAGTTACAGAGTCTGGATTTAGCGGAAATTACACGACGCTGAATAACGCGTTTTTCTTTGTGGTAAATGTTAGCCGCGCGCTATGACATCTAATGTATTACGCTCATTTCTAGTCTTTTCAGTGGCTACAGCTGCTTTCCGTGGCTCGTTACAAACGATCTGAGATATAGATCCACTTCTGTCTGGCGTAGGCTGCTCACTAGGGCTGGGTATCATCACTGATTTCTATAATCCATTTGATTCCGGTTCTCAAAGTCCTGATTCGATTCAACTTAGCCTCAGACAGTCAGAAATATTATAATTCTGATAATTTATCAGTACTGACTTCATCAGAATTGTGAACATCACAGCAGATCCCTTTGTTTTAAAGTAACTGAGAATAAAACACAGAAAAACATGAAGGAGATTTTCCTGGTCTGGCTTTTTAGAGCAGATAACCTTAAAAATATTCTGCAATATTCTGCAATTTTTCATAATTTAAAGAAGTTTAAATTTCTTCAGTATTGAACAGCAGAAATGAGGCTTTCTTGTCCGAGGTCATTTAAGTGAAAAAAAGAAAAAGACAGCGCTGTAAACAACGGTAGACTGGTGGGTAATAAGCGAATGAATAATGCAGAAAACAGATTTGAGACGGGAAACTGTTCTTGAAGTACACAGAGAGAGAGAGCTGTGCAGGAAGTGTGATTTTTATCGTGGTGGAAGCAAAACAGCAAAAGTCAGAGGGAATTCATGACGACATTGATCAAATGTGAAGCGTAGTTTGCTGCTTCTTGGCTCGGCGAATTTTGTGTGATGACACAGCCCTCACTTCTAAAACTTGCGCACAGACACACCCCTCACAAGCTTGCCACAGACACACCGCTCACTTCTAAAAGGTGGGGGGATGCACAGTACAGTAGTGCAATTCATCCTGATCGGTGATTGGTCAAAAGTCTAGAGTGAAAGGAGAGGCTTGTGATTGGTGGAAAATGTGCAATGAAGAAGCCTTTTTTTATTCATTCAGTCTGTTGTCTGTTTTTTCTTTATCAAAAATATAAAATTATTGGATTGGATAACGAAGCACTGACAGTGTAAAGCGAAAGGGACCAACCGAGTTATGATCATATTTATGTGAATAGCGACAGGTTTATATTATTATTTCTTTAAACTCATATTCCTGCATCTTTATATTGAATTTGTCTGAAAGTTCTGTTAAAAAAAATCGAATAAGTTAAAAAAAAAACAACTAAAAAAAAACAAAACACCAAATTATTTAGGGGGGCTTAAGAATATTTTAGGGAGGCTTCAGCACCCCTAAAATAGGCCTAACGACGCCACTGAGTCATTTACCTTACTTACAGTTTGAAGGTGAGTTTCATGGTCCTGTAGACCTCGACTCCTCACAATAGAAACATTGTGCATGCGTATCAAAATCACTGCAGGTTATAATATTAAAATGCTTTTTCACACTGGCAAATCAATAATGTGCCGTCTCCATCCCCAGACCACCAGTAACTCAGTAAATTTCAAAAGTGGAGTCCAGGTCTAGAGGATTATTTAAAACTTAAAATGTCATGAAAATTTCATGTGAAAGAAGGAGCAGTGTGAGCCAACTTTCCCGAGATGAGTGATCAAGATACCCACAAGAAAAGCCTGCACAAAAACCGCACATCATGTCTGACTTCCTGTTCAGTCTATCTTGTCAGTGAAGAAAGTGAAGAAAGAAAGAAAGAAAGAAAGGAAGCAACGGAAAGAAGCTCTCATCCAATTAAATGCATATAGAATAAAAAAATATGGGCAACAACTTGTTTATAAAATGATAACAAATTAACATGTATGATTAATTATTTTCCATTTTCTTTCCCCGTGTTTTCTAATTATTATTTTTCGTAAATCCCATTTTTTGTCACTACTTTTTTGTCTCCTACTATATATAGTAGGAGACAAAGGCAAAGGCTTTAATCTCACCGAGTCAGTTTGCCTGAGTGAATAAAAGCAGTAAAACATGACAGGATACTGTCAGGAGATACCTTTGTGATATGGACAATGTCCAGAAATATGTCAACGGATAAAATTTTGAGATATCCCCTAAACAGACAAGATTGGACCCCGAAAAATGTCAATTCCTGATACCAATCCATAAAATATAGGTGTCATGTCCGAAAATTTTATATGCAAAATTTCAATTACAAATCTGAAATTTGTGTTTAAGGTCATATTGTTGTGCAGTCCGTTCATGTATATTACGGTTTCCGTCACAAACATACTTGAAAACATACTTGACAGAAACGCAAATAAGGACCGCCCTCATCGGACACGTCAAAACTTCGTGCAGATGTGTCCCTCTTTTCTGTTCTGTATGTTGACAGACCGGAGGGACATCCGAGTGACTACACCGGCAGCAGAAAAGCGGCGCACTTACCTCTTACACCAGCTGTGACAAACCCCATTATAACGGCTGAAACAGAAGAAATAAGAAAAGGATCATTATCTTCAGCATTGTTAATAAAGGTAAGATGTACAGACTTGCATTTAAAATACAAACACTTGAAGGCAGCTGACTGAAGAGACGGGTGATAATTTTTATTTATTAGTATTTTATTGACTGATTTTTTTTAAACATTCGGTGACTGATGACTGCGAGTCAGTGACATTCAGTAACTCCAAAGCAATTTCCCTCTTTCAAAATAACGTTTTAGGCGCTTTCAGGTGACGTTCACACGTTAAACATTCGCACATGCAAGTCTTAGGTAACCAGCCAATTTCACTGCGTGAAAAATATGTAAGAACCAGTGAGAGGCAAGTGAACAAGACAAAAATATGAAGATGCGTACTCAGAGTGAGGGTAGTCTGTGGTTCTATATTCATTCTTCTTTCACATTCTGGTTTAGATTTATAATCCAACCTGTTTCACTGCAGTTGATACTTGAAATGAAGGATCAGGATATAATTATCTTCTTCAGTTTACAAAGCTAAGTAACTTAAAGATAAAATGTACCAGTTCTTAATTTTGGTTTATCCATTAGCTGCTCCAAGTTGATTCAGTTTTACTCGTTTAAAAGTACTACAGTGTTTCTTTGGATGCGTCTGCAGTTGTCGTGTTTGTGACTTATGATTTGCTCTTCTTTCTGACAGACTTGAAGCTACAATGGATGGAGACGGTGAACAAGCCGCTCGGGCAGAGCTGTGTGCCCTGCACCTGAGATCCTTTCAGTTGCATCTCATTTACGACCAGGCTGACGGACTGGCTGCGATCCTTTACTATGACAGAGAGAAGCTTTGTGAAATATTCCTCCAGACAATCACGATGGTGTTCTTCAGGAGCTGGATTCACAGGCCTGAGTGACCAAGACCATCAGTGACTTGCCCTTATACAGAGAGGAGCTGGGAACCTCTGAAGGGCCTCCAGCATCCAACAGTGCCTGCAGAGACTGAACATTGTTGATGTTGTGTAAACTTCAATAATGAATTAATTAAAATAAATAATTAAAATGTACTTTCCTTGTTATTATTCCATACATTCATTTAACCAACACATTTGTTATATTGATGACTGCTATTCAAGGGCTGATCACCGCTACTAACGTCCCTTGGATGGACTGACAACATCCGAACAGTGACAGCAGTTCTCATGACTGAGGGCTTGGATGAACTGCAATATATAGTTTTAGAATTGATATTTTGTGTTAACTGCAGTTTGGCTCAAAGTGTTACTGCTATCTTATTTTAATAAACAACACTGCCATATGCAAAACTAGGGGTGGCAAGAGATTATGTTAGAGACAGTGGCATCGTTAGGCCTATTTTAGGGGTGCTGAAGCCTCCCTAAAATATTCTTAAGCCCCCCTAAATAATTTGGTGTTTTGTTTTTTAGTTGTTTTTTTTTTTTAACTTATTCGATTTTTTTTAACAGAACTTGCAGTCAAATTCAATATAAAGATGCAGGAATATGAGTTTAAAGAAATAATAATATAAACCTGTCGCTACTCACATAAATATGATCATAACTCGGTTAGTCCCTTTCACTTTACACTGTTAAGGTAGCGTCAGTGCTTCGTTATCCAATCCGTTCCAGTTGTTCACAGGGGACATCCACATGCCTGACTCACATATTTTTGAGGGTTCTATTTTAATTTTACTTCAATTCAAGTGATTTAGTAATATTTTTCAGGGCTTTAAATTGCAACCATTTTAGTCACATGCGTGCTCAAAATATAATGTTTGTAACTTCAAAATATTTGGGAGCAACAAATTACTGTGGAGCGTGAGCAGAAGTCATGATATTAGCAATTTACATTACAATTCAGTATGTTTTAATGTATCTTGAAGGGTGAGGCAGAAGGGGAGGCTGAGGGAGAAAAAGGTCAACAGGCAAGTTCAAGTCAGAGAGAGCAAGGAGAGACAGAGGAGCTGCAGCAAATGGATGGAGAGGCAGAGGAAGATCAAGTTATTACAGAGAGAGGAGAGCAAACAGGCCAAGAGAGGGAAAATGATGAAGCAGCTGCAGCAACTCATTCTACTCCAGGGTTTGATTTAGGTGACAAAGACACAGGGCCCAGACAGGTGAAGCTGAAGAGCTATCCACATGATACTTTTGGTACACAGAAGCGAGCATTTAACCACAGCTGGTTTGAAAAGCACAACTGGTTAGAATATTCAGTCAACCAGAGTGCAGCTTTCTGCTTCCCATGTAGAGTGTTTGGCAAAAACATCAAACATGATAGTTTGGTCAGTAGCGGTTGCAAGAACTGGAAGAAAGCTTTAGTCATCTTTGGCAAGCATGAGATGGCTCAAACACATAAGGACAGTGTTGTTACATGGAAAAGCTACCAGGGAACTAGCAAACAGGGAAACGTTGCACAGGTGATAGCAACTGCAAATGTGAGTGAGATAGTCGAAAGAAGAGAGTATCTCAGACGAATTGTTGCAGTCACCTCTATGTTAGGGAGACAGGGACTCCCTTTTCGTGGCCATGATGAAGGTGAAGACAGCCCAAACAGAGGGGATTTTCTTGCGTGCATGGAGCTTTTGAAGGAGTTTGATGCTTTTCTTCAAAAACATAATCCCCCATCAAATGCACAGTATATCTCGCCAACATCCCAGAATGACCTGATTGACTGTTGTGCCCAGGAAGTTACTAGTGTCATTGTATCTGAAATGACAAAGTCTAAAGTCTATTCCATCATGGCAGATGAGGCAAGGGATAAAAAGGCAGAGCAGTTAGCTGTTTGTGTCAGGTACGTGTCAGAGGGGGCAGTGAAGGAGCGTTTCCTTGCACTTGCAGAGATAAAATCATTTGATGCCCAGTCCATTGCAAATTAGATTCAGCAGCAGATCCAAAACTATGGTCTTGCAGAGCTTAAGTGTGTAGCACAAACATATGATGGTGCAGCCGTTATGAGTGGCTCCACTGGAGGTGTACAAGCACATTTTAGAAGGCTCCATCCTGAGGCTATATATGTGCATTGTTATGCTCATCAACTCAACCTGGTTTTGTGCAATACTTGCAAGGCTGTCCCAGAGGCTGTGGAGCTTTTCAGCTTGTTGGAGTGTGTGTATTCTTTCTTCAGCACCTCCCTAGTCAATCATCATAAGTTCATGGAGACTCAGGCAAAGCTTGGATTGACAAAAACTGAGCTTGTGCAACTTTCAAACATTCGCTGGGCATGTCAGTTGCGATCAATCAGTGCAGTTCTTGAGACATTGCCTGCCATTTTGGAGTGCCTATCTGCAATTGGATCCCCCATAGCTGTTGGTCTCAGAGCAAAGCTCTACAAGTTCTCAGCAGTCTATGCACTACTGATGTTTTAGTCTATTCTGTCGGTAACCAAAGGACTCCACAAATTCCTGCAGAAAGAGACTTTAGACCTGGCAGAAGCTTTTATCTGCAAACAAGCTGTGTGTGACACACTTGAGGGCAAACACTCAGATGCATTTGCTACAGAGCTGTATGAGAAAACCAAGGCCCTGTGTAACACCATCAGTATCCCTGAACCAGGTGCCAAGACAAGGCACAAACAGAGGGAAATGGAGGATTTTGTCCTGGAGGCAACTGTGGGTTCACGCACTGAATTGAACAACTCAGACACATTGAAAAGAGAGTTACTTTTCCCTTGTGTGGCTCGGATGGTTGGCGAGCTTGATCAAAGATTTTGCAGTGTAGATGCAGGGCTGCTAAAAGGCGTCCAGGCATGCAGTCCTAAATCTGAGAACTTCTTGAGTGAACCACACTTGAATGAACTTGCAAAGCACTACAGACTTGACCTGAAAAAAGAGGTTCTGGTGGCCAGAAACTTTCTTACCCGGAAAACAGAGGCTGGATGTCCACCCAAAAATATGTTGTCTGTGTACAACCTCCTTGATTCAGACATGTTTCCCTCTCTGAGGGCAACCATCCAAGTTGCCCTAACAGTGCCTGTCAGCAGCTGCTCGTGCGAAAGGTCCTTTAGTGCACTGCGTCGGCTGCACTCCTGGCTGCGTCAAACAATGGGTCAGAAAAGACTTCACAGTCTTGCAGTCATGTCTATTGAAAAAGACACGCTTCAGCATCTGAGTCACAACAGAGTGATTGACCGATTTGCCACTCTTAAAAACAGACGTCATTCTTTGATGCTTCCACCCACCAAGTAACTGGTGATTGCAGCCAGAAAAATGTACTTTTTTATTTTCAGTTTTTTTCTTGTTATTGACGCAGCAAACACATTTCCTCTGTTTTCTTGTTGTACTGTATTATAAAACAGACTGAAATAAAACAATAGATCTATTGGTGGCTTAGGATGTTTAATCTGTCCAAAAAAGTAGGAAAACAATTTCTCAGTCTTTGTTTTCTGTTTGTGAAATTTTGTGCTCATTCACTACGTTCGTTCATATCGTGTGTGTATCTCTTGGGGGTTAAGCCCCCCCCCCCCCTGTCCTTAAAACCTAGTGACGCCCCTGCTATCAACTTCAAAATGTGTGTTTTGAAAGGTTTTTTAAGAAAAAAAATTAGGACAACATAGCAAAAAACCCATCACTTTTTATTGTCTTCATTCATGCTCAGTCATCCAGGTAAGGAAATCCCTAAAACTGATTCTGTTCATCTGGACGTGGCGTTTTCAGTCGAAGAAATTCTACTACCGGTAAGTGACTTCTTCAGTCTCAGCTGACTGCAGGTTTCCTGAGCCTTTTAACAGTACATTTGCATAATGACTTAAACTAGCTTCACTGACAAACAGCGGGCTATGAGGTCAGTTTTATGATCGTTAATTTTTATATTAATGCTTTGAGTAAATGTGGATATTTGTCAAAGCTGGGAAGGCACCTAAAGAAACCTCCAGGTGATCCAGGAGAGAAGGACAACTGCTGCCTTATCCTGTACGTGTCAGGAGTATCGGAACAGCTGAGACATATTTTTTCTAAACAACGCGTCTCTGTGGCTTTTAAACCCCAAACACTATGTCAAAGATTGGCAGGTCCCCAACCCAAGCAGAGTAATATAGTGTACACTGTTAAGCGCCAGGAGGATTGCCATGATTTATACA
The DNA here is from genome assembly GCF_041146795.1 of Maylandia zebra. Taxonomy (NCBI): domain Eukaryota; kingdom Metazoa; phylum Chordata; class Actinopteri; order Cichliformes; family Cichlidae; genus Maylandia; species Maylandia zebra. The sequence continues at coordinate 42,508,223 of NC_135169.1, read as the reverse complement.
TCAGAGAAACCAAACAACCTCTGGCGAAGCGGATGGCACAACACAGGAGAGCTACCTGGTCAGGCCAGGACTCTGCAGTCTATTCACACCTACAGGCCAGTGGACACTCTTTCAGTGATGAGGATGTAACATCCTGGACAGGGAGGAACGCTGGTTTGAGCGCAGAGTCAAGGAGGCCATTTACGTGAAAAGGGAAAGACCATCTCTGAATCGAGGAGGAGGCCTAAGGGCATATCTGTCACCATCTTACAATGCTGTGATTGCAGCCATTCCCCAACTCTGTGTGAATGGTACTCATGACCATTGATAGCACACCGATAAAGAGGACCAGCTCTCTCCTGGACAGTCCCATAGACTGCAAAGAGATGGTGGGTGAGAGGAGGATGTTAGCCAAGCTGACATCTATTATGAACAACAGCTTGGCTACCAGGTTGTCTATTATGAGCCTGCAGAGGCCCTGAGCAGCTCTGTTACAGGACAGAGGACTAAACTGCAGCAGCTAGACTGTACAATATACACGTAATCAGGGCTGTACAGAGATGTCCGATGAGGAAGGTGCTTAAAGGAGCACATAGGACCAGGCTGAACAAAAACAACCCACATTAATCAAGAATCTAATATAAAATCGTATCATACTATATCACTGTCATCAGGTGGGAACAATGCAAAGCAAATGTAGCCTATGTTTTACCTGATGGTTACAATGTTGCTGCTGCTCCTGCTGCTGATTGTGCTGCAGGGCAGGGCTGTGCTGATCTGAGAAAGTAGACATTCAAAAGTCCATAGGAGACACTGTATCTGATTAAACAAGTGTTATGAGATAATAATTATAAAATGACAGCACTTGGAATCATGAGGCAAGAGATTAATAAAACTGTGGGAAATAAACTACGGTCTGTCTGTGACTCACTCTTCTTCCTCCATCTCCTCATCTCATCTACACACTGGGTTTGTCTCAGTAGAGGAGCTTTTTCTAGATCCTGGCAGCTCCCAGAGATGGTACAAAGTTTTTGTCACGGTTCTGGGTCCGTTGGACCCAGTATTTTGAGTTTATTATATTTCGGTTTAATTCTGCTTCATGGATTGTTTTCTTATTCTCGTAGTGATGATGATTATTATTAGTTTCTTGTTTCTGTTTATCCGTGCTTAAGGATTTGTTCTCGGTTATATCTCACGTTTAGTTTAGTTCAGGTTCCATGTGTCGTTCTCTGTCTGTCTGTCTCTCAGTGTCAAGTATGCGTGCTTGTTTAGTAATTCATGTTTCCTGTTTTATTGTGAAAGTCTTTGTCTTATGTTAGTGTGTGCAGCTTGGTTCCCCCCGTCTCGTTAACCCCGATCTCTCCCAGCTGTGTCTCCCTCCTGTTCCCCATTCCCTGATTCCCACCCTGTGTATATTAGCCCTGTGTTTTCCTGTGCTCAGTGTCGTACCGTCAGATTATGCCTGTGTGTTTTTTGGTTTCTGTATTCACGGCACTTCACGTTTGGTTTTCATGTCAGCAATAAAGCTGAGGTTTTGATTTACAATTCTGTGTTCCAGTTCTGCGCTTGGATCCTCCTCTCTGCCTGCCCACACACAGAGCCCTGACAGAACGACGCGACCAGTAATGGATCCAGCGGACTCACGCTTCGCCTTTGAGGGAGAGAATCTCGCGCTCCTTTGGGATTACTGTTGGAGGGTAGTCCACGCCGCGAGCCCCTACAAGAGGCAGCTGGAGGTAGTATTTTTTTGATAATTTTTTGTCGTCCACTGCCTCCACTGTCAGTTTTCTAAAAATAAATGGTGGACTCAAACAAATAATAACAGCTCTAAGAGCGAGGTTAAGTTTTGAACTGTTTGGCATGGGTGGCCCAGGGAAAGAGGATTCAATTGTTCTCCTGGAGGCCCTCGCCACTTGGTACTCTCAACGACAGCAGCATTTTTTTACCAAGGCTTATCGCTAAATCGTTTGATCCATCCTTGAAAAAGAAATGCAACCCTCGCCATCATCACCCAACCACACTTCCATTCTCTCCTGTAGTACGGACTGGTGCAGTTTTCATTTCCATACCCTCGGCTCAGTTAGCTGATCAGCAGCCACCCTCGGCTCAGTTAGTTGATATAGCTGTTTCTTTAAAACCGTGTGTGTGGCTGGCTGTGTCTTTGAAACCTTACATAAAAGGAGCAGGTGCTAATTTTTATTTGATTCATTTGTAATTTTTACAGCTTGGGAAAACTAAAAACTGCATATTTAGTTATTGTTATAAATCTCCCTGTAACACCATTTTTGCATTTTAATTTCTCTGAAAATATAGAAAACATTACATAACACAAGTACTTTTCATAATATGAATATTATGAAATAACTTTAAAAGGTGTGTGTGTGTGTGTGTGTGTTGGTTGAAAAAAAGAGTAAGCTGTGTTGGTTGAAAAAAAGAGTAAGCTGTGTTGGTTGAAAAAAAGAGTAAGCTGTGTTGGTTGAAAAAAAGAGTAAGCTGTGTTGGTTGAAAAAAAGAGTAAGCTGTGTTGGTTGAAAAAAAGAGTAAGCTGTGTTGGTTGAAAAAAAGAGTAAGCTGTGTTGGTTGAAAAAAAGAGTAAGCTGTGTGTGTGGCAGGAGATATAAATTTTTACTGCAAGAATTTTCACAATAGACATAATGTCTGAATATGCTAATATTCTCCTAATTATTACTGTTGATTTCTTGGTAGGCCAAAACTCATAAAACATTTCAAAATAATTTAATAATAAATTATAATCATAAGTAATACAAAAAATAAATAAACACCAACCTATGCAAATGTATTCTGTCAAGGAAAGACGATCGTCTATATAAATATGTGTCTGAGAACAGGAAAACTGTCTCACAGCTTCATGTCATCATCCAGGAATGGGGAAAAAGCTTAGCAGACTGATAAAGAGGACCAGCTCTGTTAGCAGCACTGTTACAGCCATGGTGTAGGACGGAGGTCTATTCCATGTCTTTGATCATCAGCCAGACTGTACAATACGGACACATACGAAATTATATGCGTGTGGTTATAGCTGTTTTATCCCTACACCATTTATTTTCTGTTTCCATTTTTTCTAATATATTTCTAATTCACTTTTCCTCAATGACCCTTGTGCAGCTGCGACATTTCAGCTTCCACAGTGGGGGGATATTAAGTCTACGACTGTGATATAAACACGTTTGTGCTCCTTTGTACTTGAATCAGGTATTTAAGTAGGCCACCTGACTACGGAGGATATCTCCTTCCCATCTCCTATCTTTCCCGGTCGAAAAAAAATGGGGAAATGTGGAAGCCACTTCCTGCGAAAAAAGGGGAGGAGATACCGTAAGTGCACCATTTAAGAGCTTGCAGCTCCTCCCCTCCTTCAGTTTCAGGCATTCTCCTCCAGCCACTGTGCCCTTTTTGCATATCACCTGCTGAGACAAACCTCGGTGGCGCTTATAAAGGCTGAAACAGACGAAATAAAAAAAGGATCAATATCTTAAGCTTTGTTAATAAAGGTAAGCGACTTTAGTTCATTGTTCCTACAAAAATGGCGAACTTCTGCCATTTTTATTTTTTCCCTTTAATGTTTATTTGTTGCACTGAATCTGTGGTCGCTGTTGAAGATGTTTTCTTGGAAGTTATTTCAGTGTTGATAGTTCAGCAGAGAGACTTGATCATTAGACTGGGACTAGGACACGGACAAACGTTCTGCTCTGGCTCTCAGTCTCTTCATACTTGTGAACTTGAAATTGTATAATGTGCCAAGATTAATTAACTTATTTTTCTGGCACTTTTCAACTTGGGGCCTTTATTACTGCAGTTTTCACTTTTCAAGCCATGACTCTTTTAAAAAAAAATTAAAACTTTGAATGTCCATTTTTCTCAATGGAAATGGTGCCTTGCACCAATTTCACCAGTTTGCAATTTTTTCCCCAAGGTGCACCACTACAAACAGATTGCATTGTCTAGTATTAGTGATTGTGATGTTTAGTGATAGAAGCAAGCCAATACTAATCAGTTTAGGTCTCTTGGTTGTGTGCCTGTGGGTTATGATGTCATTTTAAGTCTCTTCTTTGTGTCATTTTAATATTTACACCCCTGTTGCCATATTACCTTATGGCTCTTACATTTAAAAAACTATTTTTTACATAAGCGCGATGTCATAAGGCCCCACAATGTTGAATTCAGGTTACAGCAGATAACTTTGAGGAATGTTTTTCAAGAGATGCATTGTACAAATATGACTCATGTATATTTTGGAAGCCTGAATTGAAAGTCCATTGTTACAACTGTGTAGTATTTTCAAAAATACAGGTCATTGTTCAAAAATGTTTTGCTTCTTTGATTGAAGAGAAAGTGTACAGTACATACAGTAAGATCAGCCTTAATTTAGTTTTATTTATTGAACACTCAATTATATACTATATTATATTATATATTAGAAATTTGTTATAAAATAAGCTTACCATAAAATAATCTTGTCAATATAACACATAGTAGTCCAATACAATTAACACAAAAAGTTCATGTCTGATAAACAAGTGGTTTCTATAAATATTTGACCGGAATGAAAAACATAACAACAACATAAAGTCATGTTTGTGTTACCAGAAAAATGTGTGCAGGTATAACATAAAAAACTAAGGTTAACCAAACATAACTTAATTTCGTGCAACCGATTACAATAATTTTTTTACGTTTATACCACTGATTATTTTTTTCAGTGCAGATGTACTTACACTTAATTTGAACAACAAATTTTATCATACATTTTGTATTTCACTAACCCAGTTATGTGGAACCGGTTGACATAACTCGGTTGACATAACTGGGTGGAGTAAATGCAACATTTTATTTCTTAGAGTGCAGTCGGAAAAGTGACAAAGAAGAGGAGACAAAGCTCCTCCCCTCCAGTTTCAGGTGTTCTCCTCCAGCCACTGTCCCCTTTTTGCATATCACCTGCTGAGACAAACCTCGGTGGCGCTTATAAAGGCTGAAACAGACGAAATAAGAAAAGGATCAATATCTTATTAAGCTTTGTTAATAAAGGTAAGCGACTTTAGTTCATTGTTCCTACAAAAATGGCGAACTTCTGCTATTTTTACTTTTTCCCTTTAATGTTTATTTGTTGCACTGAATCTGTGGTCGCTGTTGAAGATGTTTTCTTGGAAGTTATTTCAATGTTGATAGTTCAGCAGAGAGAGTTAATCATTAGACTGGGACTATAGGACACGGACAAACGTTCTCCTCTGGCTCTCAGTCTCTTCATATTTGAAATTGTATAATGTGCCAAGATTAATTAACTTCTAAAAAGCTGAAAAGCCTTGCTTACTCCATACCTGTTGACGTTTGAGATTCAGAAGTCGAAAAGTTATTCAGTCACAGACGACTAAAGTCGGAAAAAGCCTGGTGAGGAAAAAGGGGAGTATTGGTATATTCAGACAGTCTATCATGAAAATTCCAACCCGTTCTGACAAAACGTCGACATGTTACGCCTCGGGAGTGAGAACGCTCTAGAAAATTCCCTTCCCTCCTCTGTGTTAAATACCTTGATGTGTATATGCTTTTTCGTTGATCGCTCAAAGATGAGCGATAGAAATAGGTGCACAGCAAAATCTCCAGTGTTAAATTAACACTGGAGAGGGTATATATGGGTCCACACCTCTGAGTGTTAAATACAACACTGAGTGTTAAATTAACACTTTTGACAGTGTTATATGTTTAAAAGTAACCTAGTCAGTTTTGAAGATTAACAATGGCTAACACTGAGCAGTGCTGATTTTCTAACACTGGAAAATAACTCAAAATGTTAGAAATATTCCAGTGTTAGAAAATCAGCACTGCTCAGTGTTAGCCATTGTTAATCTTCAAACCTGACTAAGTTACTTTTAAACATATAACACTGTCAAAAGTGTTAATTTAACACTCAACAGTGTTGTATTTAATACTCAGAGGTGTAGACTCATAGGCTACGTTCACACTGCTGGCAAAAGCGCATCAAATCGGATTTTTTTTGACCCTATGCGACCCATATCCGATCATGGTATGACAGTGTGAACGGCACAAATCCGATATTTTCAAATCCGATCTGGGTCACTTTCGTATGTGGTCCTGAATCCGATACATATCCGATGTTTCAGAAAGCGACTGCTGTGTGAACGGTCAAGTCGCATTAAATCCGTCTTTTACGTCACTGACACAAGACAGACGCCAATTATCAGCACCGGAGAAGCGCCCGATAAGACATCGCGAACGCTTCCTGGCCACCCGGTGAAACTGCTGGGAAGACAACGTTGGAGAAACGTGAACATTTTATTTGTACTGTATAATCTGCAGATTCTGACAGAAATCTGCAGCTATCCTTTAAAGCACCGCTCCTCTCTAAAACAGCAATAAGGATCATTATTAGGTTATTTACATTATTATGTAAATAACAAAATAACTTAAAGCAAAAATTGGGAAACGTGAAGTCCGAAGTCTTTATATTAAGAGCCATCAGTCAAACAATATTGTTTGCTCTGTGTCTAAACAGAGCGCGTTGTGTGACATCTTTTGCACATGCGGGCCGCTTTGAGCGTTCACACTAGAGCTCGTTTGCTGTCGCATTTTATTTGTAGTGTGAACGAGCAGACAAAAAATTCGGATTTGATCAAAAAATCGGAATTGAGCATTAAGACCTGCAGTGTGAACGTAGCCATATAGACACTCTCCAGTGTTAATTTAACACTGGAGATTTTGCTGTGTGGACAGAGAGAAGCGTTTTCGTACATCAGCTGCAGATAGTTCTACTTCTTTCACATTCTGGCGCAGATTTATAAAGACTGTTATGAATCACCGTTTAACGAGGAATTGCTGCAGCAGTTGATGGTTGTTACTTATGATTTGTTGTTCCTTGCTTGAAGCTGAAATGGATCGACATGCAGGTTCCACTCCGCTGGCTGTCCTGCGTCTGAGTTCCTGGTTTCGTTTCCATCTCATCTATGAACAAACTGACGGACTAGCTATGGTCCTTTATGGCGGGAGAGATAAGCTTGTTCAAATATTCCTCAAGAGAATAATGACGACGTTCTTCATGAAGCCAAGGTGAAAAAACAAAACAACAAAAAACAAAACTTGGATGCATTTGCAGAAATGTAAATATGTTTTTCGCGTCTTGCCCGAATCCGCTAAGGATCTTTATGAATATTACATTTCTCTTTGATGTAGCTAGGTTTTGAAATATTTGCATCGTTATTGAACGTTTGATATAAACAATGAACAATAAAACAAACATTTAACGAATATACAATATTTTATTACAAATCTGAGCTTCGTGTTTAAAGTCATATTATGCAGTATATAGGGTTAAACCACTTTAACAGAATTTAAACTTAGTTTAAGTTTTTAAATTAAATGAATCGAACACAAGTTTGTTCAGTTGGCCTGACTTTAATAAAACTTTCAGTTAAATGTACTGGAGCAAAATAATGATTTGTGAATAAGGTGTCGGCAAAGCTTCACAGAAACAGACTTCTTTCTATTTCTGTGCCGATGTCTGACAGAACCAGCAGTCAGCGCACAGCGGACTATCTGTCGCAGTGTGCCCAAGGTTCCCTACAACGTGATTCTGTTCATCCTGACGCAGCGTAGCGGGCAGATTCAAACACTGGGTGAAACGGGAGAAAAGCGAAAAGAAATTTCCAGCGATATTAATTTGGGTTTCACCCAGGACTGTATAGGCGTTGGTTGAATAGCAGTGGTGTTCACCTTGGGGTGTCGGTCAGAACACACAGGACACAAATAAGGTTATTGCTTCATTACTGTCACTCGTTGACACAACAACCCAGTAATGCAACCGGGGTGGTGTACAAGAACCCGTAGGTGAGGGTGTGGGTGTGTGGTCTGCGAACAAAACATGTACAAAAATGCTGAATATAATAAACATACACTCCTCACCAGACCTAACAATGACTAATATTAATTGCCGATACAACCAATAATTTTACCTCACAGAACAGCGAATCATTTAGCTTACAGCTAACTGATTATTTTATTTGTTTACAGGCGCAATCAAAGTCTTTTAGATCATTATGTTAAAGGTCTTTTTTTATTCTGCGTGCGGGGCGGGTCACAAAAGGAGTTTCAGTCTGAGTGGAATATTTAGCGGTAAAAATAAATGGGCAACGCGAAAAACCGCGTGAGGGTCAGTGAAGAGTGAAAAGAAAAGACTTGAGGGAAAAGGTGGAGGGTCAAAGATGAGCGATAGAAATAGGTGGACAGAGAGAAGCGTGTTCGTACATCAGCTGCAGATAGTTCTACTTCTTTCACATTCTGGTGCAAATTTATAAAGACTGTTGTTGGTTATTGTTATGAATCGCCGTTTAACGAGGAATTGCTGTTCCTGTTGATTTGTTGTTTCTTGTGACAGGCTCGACGCTGAAATGAATGGACACACAGGTTCCACTCCGCTGTATGTCCTGCCTCTGGGTTCCTGGTTTCGTTTCCATGTCATCTACGACCAGACTGACGGACTGGCTGTGATCCTTTATGGTGGCAGAGAGACGCTTGTTCAAGTATTCCCAGAGAGAATAATGACGACGTTCTTCATGAACCCAAGGTGAAAAAACAAGACAAAAAAACCCAAAAAACTTGGATGCTACATTTGCAGAAATCCGCTAAGGATTCGCTAAGGATCTTTATGAATATTACATTTCTCTTTGATGTAGCTATGTTTTGAAATATTTGCATCGTTATTGAACGTTTGATACCTTAAAAATAAACAATGAACAATAAAACAAACATTTAACGAATATACAATATTTTATTACAAATCTGAGCTTCGTGTTTAAAGTCATATTATGCTGTATAACTAAGGTTAAATCACTTTAACAGAATTTAAACTTATTCAGTTTAAGTTTGTAAATTAAATAAATCGAACACAAGTTTGTTCAGTTAACCTGACTTGAATAAAACTTTCAGGTAAAAGTATTGAAGCACAACAGTGATTTGTGAATAAGGTGTCGGCAAAGCTTCACAGAAATGCAAAGCAAACAGTCCATGTTTTACCTGATGGATACAATGTTGCTCTTAAGTGGTTGCTGCTGCTCCTGATACTGCTGGAGGGCAGGGCTGTGTTGATTTGAGACTGCAGACACAGTCCATATAGGAGAGATGGTATATCATTAAACCAGTGTTATGAGATAATAATAAAATGCAAAGATTAGTGACAGCACTTGGAACCATATATGGTATATTGCCTTATAAGGCAACAGATTTAAAAAACTGTAGGAAATAAACTGGGCTCTGCCTGTGAATCACTCTTTGCCTCTCTTCCTCCTTCCATCTCCTCATCTCATCTATCACTCTCCACTCGCTGTCCATCTGAGAACAAGGCACAGTTTGCTGTTGCATTAATCTATTATTTAATTATCCACACTTAACAAGCGCCTATAATCCATAATAAAGTAATGATAGAAAATGATATAGAACCATCCTTAAGAGGCATGTCTGCACAGTGCCATATCATGAGTAGTAATTAAAAAAAAAAAAAATCATACATACACACATATACAAAAATGCTCAGTATAATATTTGCTGCAGCAGTTGATGGTTGTTACTTATGATTTGTTCTTCCTTGTGACAGGCTTGAAGCTGAAATAAATGGACAGGGTGAAGTTGTCACTCCGCTGTATGTCCTGCCTGTGGGTTCCTGGTTTCGTCTCCATCTCATCTACGACCACACATACGCACCGGCTGTGATCCTTTACGGTGGCAGACAGATGCGTGCTGAAGTATTCCTCCAGAGGATAATGAGGATGTTCTTCATGAATTGGATTCACACGCCTGAATAATGAAGACATCAGTGGGGGCGGTCCAAGCCTGATTGGTGCCCTGGGCGAACACTACCCCTTGTAGTTTAGTCTGTTACTATTACTTTTTTTTTTTTTTTTTTTTTTTTTAACCATTTCTTCTTTGAGCAACTGTAACCCACATAATTTCCTTAGAAATAGAATACTTTATTAATCCCTGATTGTTTCAGGATGACCTGCCATTATCCAATGACACATCTGCTTACCTGTATCTTTTGCTCATTTCTCCTCCTCTTTTCTCTTTTTTTCTAAACTGAGCACCTGATGGCTTTGAACTTTTCTTGTCCATCTTCCATTGGTTTAAATTTTGCACTCCAGTATGAACACAAATCCCCCACCTCAGGGATCACCACAACATGACCTAACACACCTACACCTTAGTTCATTCACTTTGTCTAGGGTTTATTTCTGGCATTTCGCACAACCCAGGATTCAAATCATGAATACATAATGGGCTTGGATTGACAACATGATGAATGAAATGTGCTCTATTTGGAAGCAGCAGGTTTCCCTCCCCTTTCGACGGGTTGTGTGAGAGACTTTAAATCATCAAACTGTAAATTATAAAATTTTAATTGTTATTGATCCCTTTACCCCGAGTCCTAAAGTGTATATTTATTTTCTTACTCTTCTTATATTTATTGTATGTTTACTTGCACTGCTGTAAATTATGGACAATGCCAGGCATCCTCTGCACACGGCCATTAACAACCAGAAGAGTCTGTTCAGTGACAGGTTGCTTCTCCCAAAGACAAGAACTAACAGACTTAAACTCCTTTGTCCCACACGCCATCAGACTGTTTAACTCCTCTCTGGAGGGGAGAGGGAGGGGAAACAGGAGGACAAAGGAGGGGGGAACAACTAAGCTGTAGTGCCTCTTCACCTCACTGTGCAATACCTTTTGTGCAATACTTTTGTTAATAGTCAACGGTGCAATAGACTCAATACTTGAAATGTGCAATTCACTTGTATTTTTATTTTTATTCCTATTTATTCTATTTATCCCCTTCGTATATTTTATTTATATTGTCTCTGTATTTATATATATATGTGTGTGTGTGTGTGTGTATAACTCTGTAACTTCTGTCGGTGCTGTGCTTTTTTGGAAATCGAATTTCCCAGAGGAACCCACCCGAGGGATTAATAAAGTTCTATCTTATCTTAACTGAAGCTTCGCCGTCTCGTCTCTCTATACTGGACTGTATGTAGCGGGGATGACAATAAAGTTTACTTTGACTTCAGCAGCAAGCTCTTTTCACTTTTAGGGTATAGAATTTCGAAAAAAACATAGGTACAAATAATAAGTCTGTATTATAATGTCTCGTGTTTGTCGGTTTGCTTTTATATTCTTTTTAGTTATTAGATGCCGCTCCACACTGTAAAACCTAATAAGTTCACAGAACTCAAAAATTGTTGTGTAACAGATTACACAACAATTTTTTAGTGATGTTTTTAAAAGTTTTAAGTTTAACTACAATAAAAATTATAGTTGCAGTTGCCTTAAATTACCTCAATGTTAACTCATAAATGTTATTCCTCAACTTATTAGGGAGTAATAAACTCAAAATGTTCAATTTTTTCAACTTAATTAAGGTGGGAAATGCACTCAAAATATTTTACATATTGCAACTCATACGATGTGGGAAATAAACTCAAACTTTTTCATATTTTCTAACTTATAATATGGGAAATAACACTTAAAATCTTCAATATTTTTTAAAATACTGTGGGAAATACACTTACAAATAATTCTAAACTGTTTACCCAGTAAATTATAATCAGCTAAAAGTGTTAGAAAACATGAAAGTAACAACACTAACAATTTAACAACTTTTTATTAAACACAATGTGCTTTTAAAAAGGCACAAACAGAGCTCACTCATAAAAAAGTGCTTCATAAATAAAACAAGAGAAAGACTCCAAGGGTCTCCATCTCAATTCTAAAATTCAATAACATTTTCAGTATTAACAGCAATTGCAGCTATTAGAACATTGATGCATTTAACACTTACTGTACCTTGACAGCTGCAGCTCACTTTCTTTTTTAAAAATACATAAAAAAAACAGTACTGGTTTCCACTGCTGTACTTATAGGGAACAAACATCAAGGCAGTGCATTTACGTATTAGGCAACAGAACATTAAACATGAATAGTGAACTGAACAGTCATTCATCTTAAATGTGAGGTAGAAGAGGCAAATGATTAGGAAAAAAACAAACAAAAAAGCTTCCTCAATACTCAGCTTAACAAGTAGTCCATTCTGAATGATTCACTCATTGAACAAATCATTCTTCAGCATCAGTAGACGCCCTTTCAGTGGTTTGTTGTCCTCAAGGCACATCACAACCTTCTGGATAAATGTGAATGTAAGCTCAAGTTTCTTTGGGTATTGTAGGTCTAATGCATAGATGTACCCAAAGAGCAGGAGAAATGACTCAGCCAGATTTGTGGGACCATTCACAAGTATTTCATCCTCAACGACAATGCAGATGCTTTCGGGACTGAAGAGGGCCGAATCAGTAGTGTCATCCGTGACAACTGTCAGCAGAGCCACAGGAGTGTCAGTGAGGTCTGGACTATCTGCTGACTGCAAAACAAAAATAATACAAGAATGAGTTCAGCCCCACAAGGACACAAATCATGCTATTGATTAGAGGTGTGAATCTTCATAAGTCGCACGTTTCTTTTAGGATTATAATGTCAACGATTTAATTTGATATTGCGATACATCATGATGCATTACAATAATCTTAATTTGGGTTTGGTTTCAAAACATATGTGTAAATAAATGTTTTCAATAATAAATATATGCCAAGATATTTGTTTTTGTTATTTACCAAACATTTCTCTGACCACAACATGGCACCTCCAAAAAAATAGAACACTTGAATTTTAAAAAGGGAGATAGTTTTTATCTGCAGATTTTTTTTGTATAATAATCTTTCAACTATTTTCATGTTTTCTGGTTTATGCGTAACAATCTTCTTGCAATCTTATTCAACAATAGTTGATATATGGGAGAAAACAAGTCAGATGAGGACTGTGTTGAACATCCTTCCTGATATACACCCTGGTTCTCCTTGAGTTCTGAGCGATGTCATATGGTTGATGCTGAGGCCAGTACACTTACATCACAAGTCCTGAATAACGTGGAGGCATCTTCACGCAGGTACACAGGAAGTGCACGAAGGACGAGGGCCCGTCTTGTATTTACATCATGCTGTTCCTAGATGAACACACAATATCTATTAGAATAGTATTTACACAAATGCAGAGTAAAAACAAAGTGTTGGATAGCCATGTTCTGATTGTCATTGTTATAGATCAGGGGTATCCAAACTTTTTGTGTAACGGGCTAAACCTGTCAATCTAGAAGGGTAACCCAAAAAAAATCTAAAAATTTTGAATAATTCAAGGCAAAATTCTCTAGTTTCTTTGTATTTATTTTTTATTTAAATTGGGACACAAATTATAAAACTCACCCACTGACAACTGGTGAAATGTTGACTCTCTGTAGCGCTCTTTGCAGTCTGATATCTGTAAACAATATGTGCACAAAGACGACTTATTAATGTTCAAAAACATTTTTTGCACAGCACACACACACAAGTAGTCAGCTGATCTCATCTGATGCAGATCTGCTCCTTGATCAAGTGACATTTGTCCGGATTTTTGGCACGAGTGACGTCGAATCAGCACCGCAGCTGGATGGCCCGATTTACATACCCAGCGCAGCTGATACTCACCACAATAATTTACTAAGATTATATGCACTCCTGTTATTAAGTCCAGTTCAGTCTGTTAATGTTAACCGTTTCAAACTAATGTTGATAGGTGTGTTGCTAAGCTTAATAACTTAAATAACAAACTTGAAATTTACCCGTCCTATTTTCCCTTTTATTGTTTTTTCTCTGTGCTGTAAATCTTCTGTCTAAGAAGAAATCTGAGGCTGCTGTTCTGAAAATAAGCTACCAAAGCTTTTTCTGAATGAATCAATAAAGATCCATTTATGGAAAGCTGTGATGAAAGCAGTTTTGTCTTTAATTATATTCAACAATATAACATATTCGACCACTTTTAAGTGATTTTGTGATCTTTAATACACTTTAATACACTAAAGTTAAGGTTATTTACCTAATTTCTAGTAAGTAGCCCTCAGTGAAAAAAGTTTGGACACCCCAGCCTTACAGGTTAGGGAGTATTTGTGATCCGCACAGTCTGCATCAATGATTCTTTCTTAGCCTGGGAGCAGAACGCGGCTCTTTATTTTCATTTCATTTCAATTTATCTAGCAAAGATCGATAGGGTCTGGCTTAAAGGTGTCAAGGAGGCGCCTCAGTCTGGCTGGTTGAGCCTTGTCGAATTAGCGCGAACAATTTAGCTGAACTTCGTTCGTAGCACCGAGTTCGACCAGTGTATAATGTTAGGCTGAATCAGGCGATGCATTTTTCCGCAAGCCTTGACTTGTAGAGCTCGCTTAGTGGAATACCCCTCTAAACTGTTAAAAGGATTTCGAGATTATCTCACAACCACACATTTGAGACTACGAAAAAATACAAACGTGTCTAATTACCATCATGATAACACACTCATGTTGTTTATTATTGTTCGCTTCATGCTAGCACACACACACAGCTCAACAGCGTAAACTACTGACTGTGTAACACGGACACTTATTGAAATAAGTATACTCACAATACGCACGTACATTACCGGCGAATACGACAACCAGTGGAAAGTTTTAGTAGAAAGTTCAAATGCATGGAGCTAGAACTGCCACCGTCAACTTCCCGGGCAAGAATACAATGCATTATGGGAAATGTTGTCCCCCACGGAAAACCGCCAAAACGTTACATCATTCTAATTTGAAATAACATTACGTATTTGTCACATTAGAAAACTTCTAAAATTACAATTACTTGGATTCGAATTCATTTATAACAAACATTCACTGTGCACAAAGTACGAATATATTTCCAGTAAAAAATAAAAAAAGAATGTTTATCGAAATTAAATTTAAACAAAACAAAAACACGTTAGACTTACCAAATTTAGGGCAGTTGATGAAAAAAAATAAGGTGGTGGTCGTGGTGGGTTGAAGTTGGGGACTCTTAATCCACACGGGCTGGCCAAAACTTCCCCGTATCAAGGTAAATTCAAGATGGCTGACTAAGCTTTCCTGAGGGAGCGACAAGACTCCACCCACCAGAACGTCACTAATATATGCTTCTTAAACTTTTTGAGCGTTCCAAAAAATTTAGCTAAAAAATATTGAGCCCTATTCAATTAAAGCTGCATAAAAGCCAACAGAGCTCAATACTTTATAGTTTGCTCAACTACAAAACGACATTTGAGTGTTATGAGCTTATTAGTTATGAGCTAGAACAACTGTTAGGGATTACAGTGCAGCCAGCGAGAGAATCCCCCGCACTCTCCTCCCTGTGCAGCAAGCAGCAGGCTCACCTCGCAAACGGAGGGCGCCCTTACTCCCAGGAAATGGGCGGCAGAAAACCGATCGGTGCCTCTGCCATTACCAAAATGCGCTGGCATGACGTCGGGACAGCATACGATAAACGTTTTCAAAACGTGTTCATAACGCTTGTGTTAACAGATTTGTCCAAATTCAAAACTAACATTTTAACTAATTAAATAAATAATTCAGCTCCGGTCGCCTCTCTTCGGAGTCAAACTTTGTACTGTCTCTGGGAGCCGCCAGGATCCACCCTCCCGAGGTACAGCTAGAGCCCCGAGGGTATGAATGTACGCGACTGTGAGACAGAAAGCACCTACATAGAAAAAGTGCATTTGAATGAGGCAAGTTGTATAAAGCACTTTGAGCCAAAGACGTAGATTTGGCATGGACAGAAGGGACATGCCCCCACCAATATCCACCGATTATTGAATTGTCCCCACCAATACTCTCTTCGAGTAAAGAAATATAAACCCGATCGAAAGAAAGAAAAAGATCTGTCAACGTCTCATGCAGCGAGCGGTGCAGAAAGAGTTAAATTACATTCTATACTGGAGTCCTACCTCATGTGACAAATATGGCCAATGTGATTGGCTGAGCCTTTCAGGGAGCTCTGTTTAGTTTCAGCAGCGGCAAACCTGCGCTGCCAGGAGGAGAGGAGGATGGCAGCAACAAGGAAGAACCTGGATATAAGAAATTGTTTCAAAGAAACCTGTAAGTTACTTAAAGTCAAATTCACTCATATAATGTGTCTGTCATAATAACGTTACAGGCTATGCTAGGCCATACATGCCAACCCTCCCGATTTTTCCGGGGGAATCCCGAATTTCAGTGCCCCTCCCGAAAATCTCCCCGAGCCACCATTCTCCCCAATTTCTCCCGATTTTCCACCCGGACAACAAAATTGAAAAACAATATCCCAGATTGGCCCTGCCAATTCCAGTTTCCAACAATGGCTACTGCAGCTACTTAGTTTTAATATTACTCTTATTACTCTTTCTGGGTCGCAAAATAAGATGTTTGGCATTTTCTGTGTTTTATTTGTTCGTGAGTAAATCTGTTTGGCTGCGATTAAAGTGATTAGATTAGATTAAATAAAACTTTATTAATCCCTCGGTGGGGTTCCTCCGGGGTTTTCACACAGCTGAATAAACGTCAAACAGAAAACTGATTAAACAGAAGTGTGAGATGGTCGAGAATCTACGCCAGGTCCGGTTATATTTTAGACAGCAAGGAGCAGACGGTAGAGGTGATGTAATTCTGAAGGCTAGACCGTCCAATTTCACCGTCGCTCGTTTCCGGTCTACCCGGCTTTCGGAGGTGGAAGCAGCCTCTGAATTTGGACACCCCCGGCCTTTTCCCGGCCGGCAATAATAACGGTGACATTCAACTTATTTCATCCGATAAGTAAACACTGTAAAATTCAAGTTTTTTGTATACATATGTATACCCCCCACAGCCCTTTTGAATGTCTCCCTAATAAGATAAGATAAGATAAGATAAGATAGAACTTTATTAATCCCTCGGGTGGGTTCCTCTGGGAAATTCGAAAGAGTAAAAATTGGGCTGGGCTCGCATGAGCCAAGTGAGGAAACACTATAACAGGGAGCCGTCTGCACCGGGAGCCGGTCACAGACCGCAGCCTCCAGGCTGGGCACACAGCAGGAGGGAGGCAAAGGAGCCCCCCAGCCAGGCTGAGAGGACCCCCAGAGACCCAGCAGCCACGGTCAATCACAGCCCCGGTGCAGAGAGCGCCCTCCGAGGAAACACTGGAGATATGACACAATACGATATATACAGGGTAAAATGATAAAATAAATAAGAACAGGATACAATATAAATATAAATAGAGTAAGAAGATTAAAAAACGAATAAGAATAAAATCAAACAAATATTAGGTAAATCCTAAATTAATAATAGAATAACAGGATAGAATAAATAAGCATAAAATAAATAAACGCTAAGTAAAAGCTAAATTAAAAAGGTGGGTCTTGAGCCTGTTCTTAAAAACATGTACGTTCTCTGCGGCCCTGAGCTCCTCCGGCAGGCTGTTCCACAGACGAGGACCATACCACTGAAACGCTGCCTCTCCGTGAGTATGTGTCCTGACTTTAGGGACAATCAAAAGGCCAGTACCAGAGGACCTCAGGGTCCGCGAGGGTTCGTATGGTAAAAGCAGATCTGAGAGATAAGAAGGCCCAAGACCATTAAGACATTTAAAAACCAATAAAAGAACTTTAAAATCGATCCTGAAACACACGGGGAGCCAGTGCAGCGATTCTAAAACCGGTGTAATGTGGGCCCGCCCTCTGGTCTTCGTCAGCACACGAGCTGCCGAGTTTTGCAAAAGTTGTAAAGTTGAAATATTCTTCTTAGGAAGACCAGAGAGCAGGGCATTACAGTAATCAATGCGACTGGTAATAAAAGCATGCATCAACATCTCCGTGTTGGCCCGAGAGAGAATAGGGCGGACTCTGGCTATATTCTTTAGATGATAAAATCCAATTTTGGTTACATGTTTAACATGTGGGATAAAACCAAGCTCAGAGTCGTAAATAACACCCAGGTTTTTCACTTGTAGCGAAGGACATGGCGAAAATGCCTCTAATTTAGACAAGAGTTTCTCTCTCTGAGCCTCAGGACCGACGATTAAAACTTCAGTTTTGTCCTGGTTAAGCTGTAAAAAGTTTTCTGCCATCCAAGATCGTATATCTAAGATACAGTTAAAAAGGGCATCCATTGGTCTGGTGTCATCAGGAGACACGGAGATGTACAGCTGCGTGTCATCAGCGTAACTGTGGAAGTTCACTCCATGCCTCCTGATGACACCGCCGAGAGGCAGCATATACAAATTAAAAAGTACAGGGCCTAGAACCGACCCTTACGGAAGCGTAGAGCTGCCACCCAGGCAAAAGAAAAATACAAGTGTATCACGTTATAAGGTGAAAGGTTTATTGTTCTAACAAGATACTTTTCCTGTTTGTACAATATACTATCATGTTTGTACAATATACTTTTCACGTTTGAACAACATAATATCACGTTATTACAATATACATAATTATCACGTTCGTACAATATAATATTTATATTGTACGAACGTGATCCTATTGTACGAACGTGATAATTATGTATATTGTAATAACGTGATATTATGTTGTTCAAACGTGAAAAGTATATTGTACAAACATGATAGTATATTGTACAAACAGGAAAAGTATCTTGTTAGAACAATAAACCTTTCACCTTATAACGTGATACACTTGTATTTTTCTTTTGCCTGGGTGGCAGCTCTATGCTTCCGTAGAGAAAGAGAGAGAGAAAAAAAAAAACACACACGGACAGAGAGAAAGAGAGAGAGAGAAAAAAAAACACACACGGACAGAGAGAAAGAGAGAGAAAAAAAAAGTGTCCTCCTCGAACACACACACCGACTTGGTGAAGTCTGCCTCTCTTGTGGATAAAGGTAAGATTTACAGACTTTTGATTTCAAATACAAAAACTTGAAGGTAGTGTTTGTACGTTAAACAAAACTTGTCCGTAATGGTTAACAGATTTGTCCAAATTTAAACTAAAAAAAGAACAAATCAGCTCAGTTGCAGTAAAGACTGCATTTTAGTTTGAAACTTTATATAAAGTCTTCATTCAATGTTTATGCTGGATTGAGCAAATATGACAAGTTATACAACAACTACAAAACTGTGTGAGTGCGCTCTCTCTGTGCTGCTGCTGCTCTCTCTGTGCGCTGAATATTTTTACACATTTTGTTGTTAATTTTGACACTAAATTGAGTACAATTAAAACTGTCCATAGAGTAAATTAAACTCTAATTCTGAGTGGTCCGGGACATCATAATGTCTAACTCGCGTTATGATTGTGATAGAGAAGCAGCCTATTTTGTTTTTTTTAATCAATATCTGAACGTATGAACAATAGACTGTCAAATCAATGAAAATACAAGTTAAAAACATTTCAACAAAATTTGTTGTTAACACTGAAACACACAGTAGGCCTACATTAGATATAGGGCTGCATTTTAAAATGAATTAGAGAAAATAAATAACATGGCTAAATTTTGCAGTTTCTTTCTTTCCCCCTTGTATTCCACTTCCCCACTTTCTGTTGTTCAGTGAGAGAACTGAGCTTTAGTTTGCCCTTCCAGGATTTTAAATCTGGGCTGGAATGGTGTCAGGGCCATTCTCACACACATGTGTAGGTGCTCGTTGGTGAGCCTGGAACGATATTTAGTTTTTATTATGTTCATTGTGGAGAAAGCTGCCTCACAGCTGTATGTGGAGCCAAACATGGTCAAGATGTACAGGGCTACTTTTCTCAAATTTGGGAAAGCTGTCTCAGACCATTTGGAGCCAGAAAGTGGCAGGTTCAGTTCTTCCAAACTGCTTTCAGGGCCACATCTGCTTAGAGCCCAACCAGTTGCATTTGAAGAGGCCCAGCATTTGCCCTCTTGAAGTGCTGTGTGACTTCCTTTGAGAATCCTCTGACATCAGTGATGAGAAATGGGTTCTTTATGAACTGCTGTCCAAAGCTGAAGCTATCAAAACGTTTGCTGAAGTTTTCAATCAGCTTGTCAACAAAGTCAACAAAAGAGGACACATCTCTTTGTCCCTGAACCTGTTCCTGAACCTGCGCTTTGTGCGCCGAGCTTCATTTACATTAGTCCTTCATCAGTCCTTCGTGCTCATGTTTAGATTAAATGTCAATCTTAGGAATTTCAGAATTAGGAAAAAAACGTTTTGATCAGGGGCGGATAGTAAAACTTTGTAACATCTCTGGGAGCTGCCAAGATCTAGAAAAAGCTCCTGAGACAAACCCGGTGTGTCTGATTACAGCAGTGGAAAATAGAGCAAAAGGGGCAGGTGCTAATTTTTATTTATTAGTATTTTATTTATTTATATTTTAAACATTCAGGGACAGGTGTCTGCGAGGCAATGACATCCGATGGGTCCAAAGCAACTTGTTTCATTCAAAAACCTTTTTTCTGTGTAGGTGCGTTTAGTTGATGCTCACATGTCAGTCGCTGGCTAACCAGCCAATTTGTCTGAGTGAAAAATATGTAAGAACCAGTGAGAGGCAAGCCAACAAGACAAAAATATAAAGATGCGTACTCAGAGAGAGGGTAGTCTGTGGTTCTGTATTCATTCTTCTTTTACATTCTGGTTTAGATTTATAATCCAACCTGTTTCACTGCAGTTGATACTTGAAATGAAGGATCAGGACATAATTATCTTCTTCAGTTTACAAAGCTAAGTAACTTAAAGATAAAATGTACCAGTTCTTAATTTTGGTTTATCCATTAGCTGCTCCAAGTTTCAGTTTTACTCGTTTAAAAGTACTACAGTGTTTTGTTTTGGGTTTTTTTTTTGGACGCGTCTGCAGTTGTCGTGTTTGTGACTTATGATTTGCTCTTGTTTCTGACAGACTTGAAGCTACAATGGATGGAGACGGTGAAAAAGCCGCTCGGGCAGAGCTGTGTGCCCTGCACCTGAGATCCTTTCAGTTGCATCTCATTTACGACCAGGCTGACGGACTGGCTGCGATCCTTTACTATGACAGAGAGAAACTTTGCGAAATATTCCTCCAGACAATCACGATGGTGTTCTTCAGGAACTGGATTCACAGGCCCGAGTGACCAAGACCATCAGTGACTTGCCCTTATACAGAGAGGAGCTGGGAACCTCTGAAGGGCCTCCAGCATCCAACAGTGCCTGCACAGATTGAACATTGTTGATGTTGTGTAAACTTCAATAATGAATTAATCAGAATCAGAATACTTTATTGATCCCTGGGGGAAATTAATTAAAATAAATAATTAAAATGTACTTTCCTTGTTATTATTCCATACATTCATTTAACCAACACATTTGTTATATTGATGACTGCTTTTCAAGGGCTGATCACCGCTACTAACGTCCCTGGATGGACTGACAACATCCGAACAATGACAGCAGGTCTCATGACTGAGGGCTTGGATGAACTGCAATATATATTCATTTTTAGAATTTATATTTTGTGTTAACTGTAGTTTGGCTCAAAGTGTTAATGCTATCTTGTTTTAATAAACAACACTGCCATATGCAAAACTAGGGGTGGCAAGAGATTATGTTAGAGACAGTGGCATCGTTAGGCCTATTTTGGGGGTGCTGAAGCCTCCCTAAAATATTCTTAAGCCCCCCTAAATAATTTGCTGTTTGGGTTTTTTTTTTTTTTTTTCTTTTTTCTTTTTTTTACAGAACTTGCAGACAAATTCAATATAAAGATGCAGGAATATGAGTTTAAAGAAATAATAATATAAACCTGTCGCTATTCACATAAATATGATCATAACTCGGTTGGTCCCTTTCACTTTACACTGTTAAGGTAGCGTCAGTGCTTCGTTATCCAATCCGTTCCAGTTGTTCACAGGGGACATCCACATGACTGAAAATCCAGTCCTCGTTTCACTGCTACTTTACACTCCGCTCGTATACACCTGCGGACACACTAGCGTGCATGCGGCAAACAGCAAGAAATCGTGGATATACGCAAGTTTTTCAAGAAAGTAAGTCTTCATCACTGGCTGGTAGTAACAATTAGTTAGCTCCAGCTAACAGCAGAGAGTCCCATGTAAATAATGAACCAGGTGCTCCCCAATTTGATAAATAAAAACCTGGCTAGCGCACTAAGTTAAATTGTTAGCACAATGTTAATTTCTGTCACTCGTTTTAGCTCTGAAAAATCGAGCTGAGCTCATTCAGGTATGGTTATCATCAGTGGAAATAATAATAATCACTCCATCCCCATTAACCTGTAGGAGTCAGGGCAGAGGAGCACAGAGAGGCAGAGGGGAGAGACGTCTGCTGGAGAGGTGAGTCAAAGGACGGAGTCATTTGTGATGCAGACAGTCTGATTAGAATTTTATGGGACTCAATATGGATATGAAATATGAAACATTTCAGTCACAGTACAACATATAAGACCTGTTTAACTTGAGCTTTTATTTAGGAGAGTCAAGGTTAGAAAGTGGAGAGAGCAAAGAGAGAGATATATATATATATAAGTCAAATTAGCCTGACTCACATATTTTTGAGGGTTCTATTTTAATTTTACTTCAATTCAAGTAATTTAGTAATTTTTTCAGGGGTTTAAATTGCAACCATTTTAGTCACATGCGTGCTCAAAATATAATGTTTGTAACTTCAAAATATTTGGGAGCAACAAATTACTGTGGAGCGTGAGCAGAAGTCATGATATTAGCAATTTACATTACAATTCAGTATGTTTTAATGTATCTTGAAGGGTGAGGCAGAAGGGGAGGCTGAGGGAGAAAAAGGTCAACAGGCAAGTTCAAGTCAGAGAGAGCAAGGAGAGACAGAGGAGCTGCAGCAAATGGATGGAGAGGCAGAGGAAGATCAAGTTATTACAGAGAGAGGAGAGCAAACAGGCCAAGAGAGGGAAAATGATGAAGCAGCTGCAGCAACTCATTCTACTCCAGGGTTTGATTTAGGTGACAAAGACACAGGGCCCAGACAGGTGAAGCTGAAGAGCTATCCACATGATACTTTTGGTACACAGAAGCGAGCATTTAACCACAGCTGGTTTGAAAAGCACAACTGGTTAGAATATTCAGTCAACCAGAGTGCAGCTTTCTGCTTCCCATGTAGAGTGTTTGGCAAAAACATCAAACATGATAGTTTGGTCAGTAGCGGTTGCAAGAACTGGAAGAAAGCTTTAGTCATCTTTGGCAAGCATGAGATGGCTCAAACACATAAGGACAGTGTTGTTACATGGAAAAGCTACCAGGGAACTAGCAAACAGGGAAACGTTGCACAGGTGATAGCAACTGCAAATGTGAGTGAGATAGTCGAAAGAAGAGAGTATCTCAGACGAATTGTTGCAGTCACCTCTATGTTAGGGAGACAGGGACTCCCTTTTCGTGGCCATGATGAAGGTGAAGACAGCCCAAACAGAGGGGATTTTCTTGTGTGCATGGAGCTTTTGAAGGAGTTTGATGCTTTTCTTCAAAAACATAATCCCCCATCAAATGCACAGTATATCTCGCCAACATCCCAGAATGACCTGATTGACTGTTGTGCCCAGGAAGTTACTAGTGTCATTGTATCTGAAATGACAAAGTCTAAAGTCTATGCCATCATGGCAGATGAGGCAAGGGATGAAAAGGCAGAGCAGTTAGCTGTTTGTGTCAGGTACGTGTCAGAGGGGGCAGTGAAGGAGCGTTTCCTTGCACTAGCAGAGATAAAATCATTTGATGCCCAGTCCATTGCAAATGAGATTCAGCAGCAGATCCAAAACTATGGTCTTGCAGAGCTTAAGTGTGTAGCACAAACATATGATGGTGCAGCCGTTATGAGTGGCTCCACCGGAGGTGTACAAGCACATTTTAGAAGGCTCCATCCTGAGGCTATATATGTGCATTGTTATGCTCATCAACTCAACCTGGTTTTGTGCAATACTTGCAAGGCTGTCCCAGAGGCTGTGGAGCTTTTCAGCTTGTTGGAGTGTGTGTATTCTTTCTTCAGCACCTCCCTAGTCAATCATCATAAGTTCATGGAGACTCAGGCAAAGCTTGGATTGACAAAAACTGAGCTTGTGCAACTTTCAAACACTCGCTGGGCATGTCAGTTGCGATCAATCAGTGCAGTTCTTGAGACATTGCCTGCCATTTTGGAGTGCCTATCTGCAATTGGATCCCCCATAGCTGTTGGTCTCAGAGCAAAACTCTACAAGTTCTCAGCAGTCTATGCACTACTGATGTTTTAGTCTATTCTGTCGGTAACCAAAGGACTCCACAAATTCCTGCAGAAAGAGACTTTAGACCTGGCAGAAACTTTTATCTGCAAACAAGCTGTGTGTGACACACTTGAGGGCAAACACTCAGATGCATTTGCTACAGAGCTGTATGAGAAAACCAAGGCCCTGTGTAACACCCACAGTATCCCTGAACCAGGTGCCAAGACAAGGCACAAACAGAGGGAAATGGAGGATTTTGTCCTGGAGGCAACTGTGGGTTCACGCACTGAATTGAACAACTCAGACACATTGAAAAGAGAGTTACTTTTCCCTTGTGTGGCTCGGATGGTTGGCGAGCTTGATCAAAGATTTTGCAGTGTAGATGCAGGGCTGCTAAAAGGCGTCCAGGCATGCAGTCCTAAATCTGAGAACTTCTTGAGTGAACCACACTTGAATGAACTTGCAAAGCACTACAGACTTGACCTGAAAAAAGAGGAGCTTCTGGTGGCCAGAAACTTTCTTACCAAAACACAGAGGCTGGATGTCCACCCAAAAATATGTTGTCTGTGTACAACCTCCTTGATTCAGACATGTTTCCCTCTCTGAGGGCAACCATCCAAGTTGCCCTAACAGTGCCTGTCAGCAGCTGCTCGTGCGAAAGGTCCTTTAGTGCACTGCGTCGGCTGCACTGCGTCGGCTGCACTCCTGGCTGCGTCAAACAATGGGTCAGAAAAGACTTCACAGTCTTGCAGTCATGTCTATTGAAAAAGACACGCTTCAGCATCTGAGTCACAACAGAGTGATTGACCGATTTGCCACTCTTAAAAACAGACGTCATTCTTTGATGCTTCCATCCACCAAGTAACTGGTGATTGCAGCCAGAAAAATGTACTTTTTTATTTTCAGTTTTTTTCTTGTTATTGACGCGGCAAACACATTTCCTCTGTTTTCTTGTTGTACTGTATTATAAAGCAGACTGAAATAAAACAATAGATCTATTGGTGGCCTAGGATGTTTAATCTGTCCAAAAAAGTAGGAAAACAATTTCTCAGTCTTTGTTTTCTGTTTGTGAAATTTTGTGCTCATTCACTACGTTCGTTCATATCGTGTGTATCTCTTGGGGGTTAAGCCCCCCCTGTCCTTAAAACCTAGTGACACCCCTGCTATCAACTTCAAAATGTGTGTTTTGAAAGGTTTTTTAAGAAAAAAAATTAGGACAACATAGCAAAAAAACCCATCACTTTTTATTGTCTTCATTCATGCTCAGTCATCCAGGTAAGGAAATCCCTAAAACTGATTCTGTTCATCTGGACGTGGCGTTTTCAGTCGAAGAAATTCTACTACCGGTAAGTGACTTCTTCAGTCTCAGCTGACTGCAGGTTTCCTGAGCCTTTTAACAGTACATTTGCATAATGACTTAAACTAGCTTCACTGACAAACAGCGGGCTATGAGGTCAGTTTTATGATCGTTAATTTTTATATTAATGCTTTGAGTAAATGTGGATATTTGTCAAAGCTGGGAAGGCACCTAAAGAAAGCTCCAGGTGATCCAGGAGAGAAGGACAACTGCTGGCTTATCCTGTACGTGTCAGGAGTATCGGAACAGCTGAGACATATTTTTTCTAAACAACGCGTCTCTGTGGCTTTTAAACCCCAAACACTATGTCAAAGATTTTCAGGTCCCCAACTCAAGCAGAGTAATATAGTGTACACTGTTAAGCCCCAGGAGGATTGCCATGATTTATACATCGGGGAAACCAAACAACCTCTGGCGAAGCGGATGGCACAACACAGGAGAGCTACCTGGTCAGGCCAGGACTCTGCAGTCTATTCACACCTACAGGCCAGTGGACACTCTTTCAGTGATGAGGATGTAACATCCTGGACAGGGAGGAACGCTGGTTTGAGCGCAGAGTCAAGGAGGCCATTTACGTGAAAAGGGAAAGACCATCTCTGAATCGAGGAGGAGGCCTAAGGGTATATCTGTCACCATCTTACAATGCTGTGATTGCAGCCATTCCCCAACTCTGTGTGAATGGTACTCATGACCATTGATAGCACACCGATAAAGAGGACCAGCTCTGTCCTGGACAGTCCCATAGACTGCAAAGAGATGGTGGGTGAGAGGAGGATGTTAGCCAAGCTGACATCTATTATGAACAACAGCTTGGCTACCAGGTTGTCTATTATGAGCCTGCAGAGGCCCTGAGCAGCTCTGTTACAGGACAGAGGACTAAACTGCAGCAGCTAGACTGTACAATATACACGTAATCAGGGCTGTGCAGAGATGTCCGATGAGGAAGGTGCTTAAAGGAGCACATAGGACCAGGCTGAACAAAAACAACCCACATTAATCAAGAATCTAATATAAAATCGTATCATACTATATCACTGTCATCAGGTGGGAACAATGCAAAGCAAATGTAGCCTATGTTTTACCTGATGGTTACAATGTTGCTGCTGCTCCTGCTGCTGATTGTGCTGCAGGGCAGGGCTGTGCTGATCTGAGAAAGTAGACATTCAAAAGTCCATAGGAGACACTGTATCTGATTAAACAAGTGTTATGAGATAATAATTATAAAATGACAGCACTTGGAATCATGAGGCAAGAGATTAATAAAACTGTGGGAAATAAACTACGGTCTGTCTGTGACTCACTCTTCTTCCTCCATCTCCTCATCTCATCTACACACTGGGTTTGTCTCAGTAGAGGAGCTTTTTCTAGATCCTGGCAGCTCCCAGAGATGGTACAAAGTTTTTGTCACGGTTCTGGGTCCGTTGGACCCAGTATTTTGAGTTTATTATATTTCGGTTTAATTCTGCTTCATGGATTGTTTTCTTATTCTCGTAGTGATGATGATGATTATTAGTTTCTTGTTTCTGTTTATCCGTGCTTAAGGATTTGTTCTCGGTTATATCTCACGTTTAGTTTAGTTCAGGTTCCATGTGTCGTTCTCTGTCTGTCTGTCTCTCAGTGTTAAGTCTGCGTGCTTGTTTAGTAATTCATGTTTCCTGTTTTATTGTGAAAGTCTTTGTCTTATGTTAGTGTGTGCAGCTTGGTTCCCCCCGTCTCGTTAACCCCGATCTCTCCCAGCTGTGTCTCCCTCCTGTTCCCCATTCCCTGATTCCCACCCTGTGTATATTAGCCCTGTGTTTTCCTGTGCTCAGTGTCGTACCGTCAGATTATGCCTGTGTGTTTTTTGGTTTCTGTATTCACGGCACTTCACGTTTGGTTTTCATGTCAGCAATAAAGCTGAGGTTTTGATTTACAATTCTGTGTTCCAGTCCTGCGCTTGGATCCTCCTCTCTGCCTGCCCACACACAGAGCCCTGACAGAACGACGCGACCAGTAATGGATCCAGCGGACTCACGCTTCGCCTTTGAGGGAGAGAATCTCGCGCTCCTTTGGGATTACTGTTGGAGGGTAGTCCACGCCGTGAGCCCCTACAAGAGGCAGCTGGAGGTAGTATTTTTTTGATAATTTTTTGTCGTCCACTGCCTCCACTGTCAGTTTTCTAAAAATAAATGGACTCAAACAAATAATAACAGCTCTAAGAGCGAGGTTAAGTTTTGAACTGTTTGGCATGGGTGGCCCAGGGAAAGAGGATTCAATTGTTCTCCTGGAGGCCCTCGCCACTTGGTACTCTCAACGACAGCAGCATTTTTTTTTACCAAGGTTTATCGCTAAATCGTTTGATCCATCCTTGAAAAAGAAATGCAACCCTCGCCATCATCACCCAACCACACTTCCATTCTCTCCTGTAGTACGGACTGGTGCAGTTTTCATTTCCATACCCTCAGCTCAGTTAGCTGATCAGCAGCCACCCTCGGCTCAGTTAGTTGATATAGCTGTTTCTTTAAAACCGTGTGTGTGGCTGGCTGTGTCTTTGAAACCTTACATAAAAGGAGCAGGTGCTAATTTTTATTTATTGATTCATTTGTAATTTTTACAGCTTGGGAAACTAAAAACTGCATATTTAGTTATTGTTATAAATCTCCCTGTAACACCATTTTTGCATTTTAATTTCTCTGAAAATATAGAAAACATTACATAACACAAGTACTTTTCATAATATGAATATTATGAAATAACTTTAAAAGATTTCCGTGTGTGTGTGTGTGTGTGTGTGTGTGTGTGTGTGTGTGTGTGTACGCTTCCTCCATGATCAAGGACAGGACTGTTAACGCTTCCTCCATGATCAAGGACAGGACTGTTAACGCTTCCTCCATGATCAAGGACAGGACTGTTAACGCTTCCTCCATGATCAAGGACAGGACTGTTAACGCTTCCTCCATGATCAAGGACAGGACTGTTAACGCTTCCTCCATGATCAAGGACAGGACTGTTAACGCTTCCTCCATGATCAAGGACAGGACTGTTAACGCTTCCTCCATGATCAAGGACAGGACTGTTAACGCTTCCTCCATGATCAAGGACAGGACTGTTAACGCTTCCTCCATGATCAAGGACAGGACTGTTAACGCTTCCTCCATGATCAAGGACAGGACTGTTAACGCTTCCTCCATGATCAAGGACAGGACTGTTAACGCTTCCTCCATGATCAAGGACAGGACTGTTAACGCTTCCTCCATGATCAAGGACAGGACTGTTAACGCTTCCTCCATGATCAAGGACAGGACTGTTAACGCTTCCTCCATGATCAAGGACAGGACTGTTAACGCTTCCTCCATGATCAAGGACAGGACTGTTAACGCTTCCTCCATGATCAAGGACAGGACTGTTAACGCTTCCTCCATGATCAAGGACAGGACTGTTAACGCTTCCTCCATGATCAAGGACAGGACTGTTAACGCTTCCTCCATGATCAAGGACAGGACTGTTAACGCTTCCTCCATGATCAAGGACAGGACTGTTAACGCTTCCTCCATGATCAAGGACAGGACTGTTAACGCTTCCTCCATGATCAAGGACAGGACTGTTAACGCTTCCTCCATGATCAAGGACAGGACTGTTAACGCTTCCTCCATGATCAAGGACAGGACTGTTAACGCTTCCTCCATGATCAAGGACAGGACTGTTAACGCTTCCTCCATGATCAAGGACAGGACTGTTAACGCTTCCTCCATGATCAAGGACAGGACTGTTAACGCTTCCTCCATGATCAAGGACAGGACTGTTAACGCTTCCTCCATGATCAAGGACAGGACTGTTAACGCTTCCTCCATGATCAAGGACAGGACTGTTAACGCTTCCTCCATGATCAAGGACAGGACTGTTAACGCTTCCTCCATGATCAAGGACAGGACTGTTAACGCTTCCTCCATGATCAAGGACAGGACTGTTAACGCTTCCTCCATGATCAAGGACAGGACTGTTAACGCTTCCTCCATGATCAAGGACAGGACTGTTAACGCTTCCTCCATGATCAAGGACAGGACTGTTAACGCTTCCTCCATGATCAAGGACAGGACTGTTAACGCTTCCTCCATGATCAAGGACAGGACTGTTAACGCTTCCTCCATGATCAAGGACAGGACTGTTAACGCTTCCTCCATGATCAAGGACAGGACTGTTAACGCTTCCTCCATGATCAAGGACAGGACTGTTAACGCTTCCTCCATGATCAAGGACAGGACTGTTAACGCTTCCTCCATGATCAAGGACAGGACTGTTAACGCTTCCTCCATGATCAAGGACAGGACTGTTAACGCTTCCTCCATGATCAAGGACAGGACTGTTAACGCTTCCTCCATGATCAAGGACAGGACTGTTAACGCTTCCTCCATGATCAAGGACAGGACTGTTAACGCTTCCTCCATGATCAAGGACAGGACTGTTAACGCTTCCTCCATGATCAAGGACAGGACTGTTAACGCTTCCTCCATGATCAAGGACAGGACTGTTAACGCTTCCTCCATGATCAAGGACAGGACTGTTAACGCTTCCTCCATGATCAAGGACAGGACTGTTAACGCTTCCTCCATGATCAAGGACAGGACTGTTAACGCTTCCTCCATGATCAAGGACAGGACTGTTAACGCTTCCTCCATGATCAAGGACAGGACTGTTAACGCTTCCTCCATGATCAAGGACAGGACTGTTAACGCTTCCTCCATGATCAAGGACAGGACTGTTAACGCTTCCTCCATGATCAAGGACAGGACTGTTAACGCTTCCTCCATGATCAAGGACAGGACTGTTAACGCTTCCTCCATGATCAAGGACAGGACTGTTAACGCTTCCTCCATGATCAAGGACAGGACTGTTAACGCTTCCTCCATGATCAAGGACAGGACTGTTAACGCTTCCTCCATGATCAAGGACAGGACTGTTAACGCTTCCTCCATGATCAAGGACAGGACTGTTAACGCTTCCTCCATGATCAAGGACAGGACTGTTAACGCTTCCTCCATGATCAAGGACAGGACTGTTAACGCTTCCTCCATGATCAAGGACAGGACTGTTAACGCTTCCTCCATGATCAAGGACAGGACTGTTAACGCTTCCTCCATGATCAAGGACAGGACTGTTAACGCTTCCTCCATGATCAAGGACAGGACTGTTAACGCTTCCTCCATGATCAAGGACAGGACTGTTAACGCTTCCTCCATGATCAAGGACAGGACTGTTAACGCTTCCTCCATGATCAAGGACAGGACTGTTAACGCTTCCTCCATGATCAAGGACAGGACTGTTAACGCTTCCTCCATGATCAAGGACAGGACTGTTAACGCTTCCTCCATGATCAAGGACAGGACTGTTAACGCTTCCTCCATGATCAAGGACAGGACTGTTAACGCTTCCTCCATGATCAAGGACAGGACTGTTAACGCTTCCTCCATGATCAAGGACAGGACTGTTAACGCTTCCTCCATGATCAAGGACAGGACTGTTAACGCTTCCTCCATGATCAAGGACAGGACTGTTAACGCTTCCTCCATGATCAAGGACAGGACTGTTAACGCTTCCTCCATGATCAAGGACAGGACTGTTAACGCTTCCTCCATGATCAAGGACAGGACTGTTAACGCTTCCTCCATGATCAAGGACAGGACTGTTAACGCTTCCTCCATGATCAAGGACAGGACTGTTAACGCTTCCTCCATGATCAAGGACAGGACTGTTAACGCTTCCTCCATGATCAAGGACAGGACTGTTAACGCTTCCTCCATGATCAAGGACAGGACTGTTAACGCTTCCTCCATGATCAAGGACAGGACTGTTAACGCTTCCTCCATGATCAAGGACAGGACTGTTAACGCTTCCTCCATGATCAAGGACAGGACTGTTAACGCTTCCTCCATGATCAAGGACAGGACTGTTAACGCTTCCTCCATGATCAAGGACAGGACTGTTAACGCTTCCTCCATGATCAAGGACAGGACTGTTAACGCTTCCTCCATGATCAAGGACAGGACTGTTAACGCTTCCTCCATGATCAAGGACAGGACTGTTAACGCTTCCTCCATGATCAAGGACAGGACTGTTAACGCTTCCTCCATGATCAAGGACAGGACTGTTAACGCTTCCTCCATGATCAAGGACAGGACTGTTAACGCTTCCTCCATGATCAAGGACAGGACTGTTAACGCTTCCTCCATGATCAAGGACAGGACTGTTAACGCTTCCTCCATGATCAAGGACAGGACTGTTAACGCTTCCTCCATGATCAAGGACAGGACTGTTAACGCTTCCTCCATGATCAAGGACAGGACTGTTAACGCTTCCTCCATGATCAAGGACAGGACTGTTAACGCTTCCTCCATGATCAAGGACAGGACTGTTAACGCTTCCTCCATGATCAAGGACAGGACTGTTAACGCTTCCTCCATGATCAAGGACAGGACTGTTAACGCTTCCTCCATGATCAAGGACAGGACTGTTAACGCTTCCTCCATGATCAAGGACAGGACTGTTAACGCTTCCTCCATGATCAAGGACAGGACTGTTAACGCTTCCTCCATGATCAAGGACAGGACTGTTAACGCTTCCTCCATGATCAAGGACAGGACTGTTAACGCTTCCTCCATGATCAAGGACAGGACTGTTAACGCTTCCTCCATGATCAAGGACAGGACTGTTAACGCTTCCTCCATGATCAAGGACAGGACTGTTAACGCTTCCTCCATGATCAAGGACAGGACTGTTAACGCTTCCTCCATGATCAAGGACAGGACTGTTAACGCTTCCTCCATGATCAAGGACAGGACTGTTAACGCTTCCTCCATGATCAAGGACAGGACTGTTAACGCTTCCTCCATGATCAAGGACAGGACTGTTAACGCTTCCTCCATGATCAAGGACAGGACTGTTAACGCTTCCTCCATGATCAAGGACAGGACTGTTAACGCTTCCTCCATGATCAAGGACAGGACTGTTAACGCTTCCTCCATGATCAAGGACAGGACTGTTAACGCTTCCTCCATGATCAAGGACAGGACTGTTAACGCTTCCTCCATGATCAAGGACAGGACTGTTAACGCTTCCTCCATTTATGTAATATTTGGTAGCTTAAAAACATATTTTTAAGTTGTTTACTCATAAAAATTATCTTCCTCCAATTACTTTTTCCACATTATTTAAAATGATTTTTAAGTGTTATGTAATTAATTACAGCAATTACAAAAACAATTTTTTAAAGTTCATTATTTAAAATATTAAGTTGCTGATTTTCATCATTATTAACATCATTTTAGCTTTCTCTTATTTTTTTATTGTAATAGCTTTTAAGAAAGGAATTCATTCAACATTTTTTTTTATCAAAAAACTTTATTTTTTTAACTTTAGGCATTTCAACACTTTGTATTTAAAAAGTGAAAATAAACCAGAAATTTAGATTTATACCATCTCAGCCAAGTTATAGTATATGCCTTTATGTATTTAACACCACAGAAACAAATGTGTTCAATTGGTTAAAAAAACTTAGAAAACATTTTGTTACAGTAATACTTCCATGCAAGTGTTCAGTAAATGTTAACTTTCAATGCCTACCAAACTTTACAAGATCTTGCATCTTTCTATGACACAATGCAGCAAACACCTTTAAGATCAATGTTACACATACAGGATTCAAAACAGTTAACAATTTTTGAAACAGAGTCAACATCTTTAACATAATGATGGTTCCATCTTTCTATGACACAATGCAGCAAACACCTTTAAGATCAATGTTACACATACAGGATTCAAAACAGTTAACAATTTTTGAAACAGAGTCAACATCTTTAACACAATGATGGTTCCATCAAGGTCAAGGAACAGCTTCTGAACAACTTCAAAAGTATATTTCAGATCCTTGCATTAGCTCAGATTGAGAGCATATATTATGCCCATGAGCAAAACACAGCGCCTTGGGAAATTCTGGCCCTCCATGATTTTTGTTTCCTCCACCACAATGGTTGCAGTCTTATGGTTAGATCCAGGGGTGTACCGGTCACTGATGATGGCAGTTTTCATCACCTGCCTTTCAAGGTTGGCCTTAAGTTCTTCGGTGTTAACTTAAGGCCAACCTTAAGTTAAGGAATTAATAGGTTAGTGAATTATAGATTAGACTTTTATACTTACTGAAACTTAATGAATTCAGATGATCAATGGAACACACACACACACACACACACACACACACACACACACACACACACACACACACACACACACACACACAAACAATGCTGAATTACTTAAACCGAACTCCATGAAAAGGTCCTCTTCCTTCTCTCCAAGGAAAGTGATAAGGCAGCAGATGGCTACTTCTCTGCGTGTTTCAATTGTATTGTGCTATTTAAGAAAAAATAAAGTGAGTATAAAATACATGGGTGACTGCCAACAAAGTGCATTTCAAAGCTACCCAAAGTCTAAATAGTTGTCCTACCTCAAGAAGCATGTCCTTGATCTGCCTGATTCTCACTCCCTTAGCTCCTCCCCTTGATAAAATGACATCCATCAGTTTTGGGGTGCAATGGTCAAGTGTAGCTATTCAAGGCTTACAGTGGTTATTCTCTTGAACTCCTCCTTTATCTGTAGACCACAGAAAGAGAAGAATTAAACCTTGCAGACTATTAGCTATACTGCATTAATGAATGCTCTAATACATTATTTAAAGAGGATAGATGTGATCTAAGGCTACCCCAAGTTTTGAGGGAACAAAAACAATCTTGGTGAAGACAAGGGAGACTTCGCCACCATAACCGTGGTGTAATCTCTAATGCTTTAGCAACCCTGTTTTTGCAGAGGTTTTGAATTTGCACATTGTTCACTCCCAGCCCATTTTGTAAAAAATGTGTCCCAACTTAACAAAGCACTAATGACCCTAGATTATCACACTATACTAACTGCTTACATAAAGTCTTAATGTTAAGTAGATTCACATAGCCCATGCCAGAATAATGCTATTGGAATGACATTAACAATATTTCACACAGTCTGATTTAAAAAAACAAAACAAAACAAAGATAGCTACAGCTCTTAAGATCAAGAACAATACTTACTTTAAGCTGTATCACAATACTAACCAAAATCAATGTAATATTACGTATGGGTCATGCAAGTTTTATAAAGATATAAAATAGGTGAGCCAGATGGAAAAAAGAAGCCTCTAGGTTATCCCTCTGAAAGAACTATTCACAGTTTAAAGGCTTCTAATTTTGGTAAAAAGAAAAACAAAATCAGCCTATGATCAAAATTAGATTGCACTGTGTAGCAAAACTTTAATCATGCTTTTCCTAGCCACAGTTGCACTCTCTAGCTGAAGACTTTTGTCAAATGAAACTTTATAAGTCTTATCCTCTGCTGTGCTAAAGTTTAGAATGGCTAGCATTAGCTACATGTGGTAGTGCAAAGTATTTCTTTATCTGTATGAGCATCACATCATACACAAATCCACTACAGGTGACTAGCACAAATGCTTTGCTTTGGTAGAACTGTTATTTGTAAATGAAATGTTACTTACCTTGAAATGTTTTTTTACAAAAGCTTGCACCATGCAACGCAACATGTGTGAATTTGCCCGGGCTAGTTAAGTCAGTAGGGGAGGGAATTTGAAATCAGAAGTTACAGTGGAAAAAAATAAGTTATGTATTAAATTTCTTTAAGTAATTACAACTTGAATTTTATTTTGAACCCACTAACATTGGGATTTAATTTCAAATTACATATAAAATTAATTTAATGTAATTACCAACATTATTAATTCAACACAACCCAAAAAAATAAAGTTTGCAACTTAGAAGGTCTATCTTAATCAATAAATTAGAATTTTTATGTTGCAGCCATGGATTTAATCAAGTGGTGGTAAAAGGCCTGATGAATTACTTTTTAGAGTGTAAGCAAGCTGTGTGTGTGTTGCGAGCTGCTGTGTGTGTGTTGCGAGCTGCTGTGTGTGTGTTGCGAGCTGCTGTGTGTGCGTTGCGAGCTGCTGTGTGTGCGTTGCGAGCTGCTGTGCGCGCGTTGCGAGCTGCTGTGTGTGAGTGGTTATAAATTTTTACTGCAAGAATTTTCACAATAGACATAATGTCTGAATGCTAATATTCTCCTAATTATTACTGTTGATTTCTTGGTAGGCCAAAACCCATAAAACATTTCAAAATAATTTTGGAGCCACTTCCTGCGAAAAAAGGGGAGGAGATACCGTAAGTGCACCATTTAAGAGCTTGCAGCTCCTCCCCTCCTTCACTTTCAGGGGTTCTCCTCCAGCCACTGTGCCCTTTTTGCATATCACCTGCTGAGACAAACCTCGGTGGCGCTTATAAAGGCTGAAACAGACGAAATAAAAGGATCAATATCTTAAGCTTTGTTAATAAAGGTAAGCGACTTTAGTTCATTGTTCCTACAAAAATGGCGAACTTCTGCCATTTTTATTTTTTCCCTTTAATGTTTATTTGTTGCACTGGATCAGCACCGTGATGCCCATAGTATATACAGTATTCTGAAGAAGGTCTAAAATGTCCCTGTGTGTGTGTGCATGTGTGTGTTTTATGTATATGGATTTTTTAAAAACAATATTACTCATGATATAACATTGTCCAGACATGGCTGGTTAGGACATGAGGAGGAAACAGCAGGAGCTGTGTGAGGCTACTAAAGGCAGTGCTATAACATTTTTCTGTCATCATTTTATTATAGATTAAGTGCAAGAGTTGTTAGGTGTGGATAATTAGATTATAGTTTATTGCAATAGCAAGTTGTGCCTTGTTGTCAGATAGACAGCAAGTGGAGAGTGATATATGAAATGATGGGATGGAAGGAAGAAGAGAAGCAAAGAGTGATGCACAGGCAGAGCCTAAATTATTTCTCACAGTTTTTTGTTGCCAATCTTTGCATTTTGTTATTATCTCATGACACTTGTTTAATCAGCTACCATCTCTCCTATGGACTTTTTAAATGTCTACAGTCTCAGATCAACACAGCCCTGCCCTCCAGCACTATCAGCAGCAGGAGCAGCAGAAACCCCTCAACAGCAACATTGTACCCATCAGGTAAAACATCAGCTACGTATGCTTTGCCTTGTCGCCACCTCACAACAGTGATATAGTATGATGCGATGATATTAGATTCTTGATGAATGTGTGTTGTTGTTATTCAGCCTGGTTCAATGTGCCCCTTTTTAACTTTGAGCACCCGCCCCTTTAAACCTCTCTGCACGGCCCTGTTCCTAATTTTGTTTGACTTTTGCCTGTTAGCTGCTCCAAGTTTCCTTCAGGTTTACTTGTTTAAAAGGTACTACAGTGTTTTCTTTAACGTGTCTGCAGCTATCGCTGACTGTGACTTATGGTTTGTTCTTCCCTCTAACAGACTTGAAGCTGCAATGGACGGACACTGTGAAGATGCCATTTTGCTCTATGTCCTGTGTGTGTGTTCCTGGTTTCGTTTCCATCTCATCTACCACCAGACCGACGGACTGGCTGTGATACTTTATGGTGACAGAGAGAAGCTTGCTGCGATATTCCTGCAGAGGATGGTGACGGAGTTCTTCAGGAACTGGATTCACAGGCCTGAGTGACCAAGACCATCAGTGACCTGTGTTCGCACAGCCTCCACGCAGAGCTGGGAACCGGGGGCCTTCAGCATCCAGCAGTGCCTTCACAGATTAAACATTGTTGATGTTGTTTAAAGTTTGATAATGAGTTCATTAAAATAAATAATTAAAGGTTACCTTTCTTTGTTATTATTCCACACATTGATTTTTAACCTGCACAGAGTCCTCCAACAGAGCTCTTAGATTTTCAAAAGCTGTATCTATCAGTGAGTGAGTGATGGGGAAGCCAGATTTGAATGACCAAAATAACCAAATTTGATAATAAAATAATATTGATATGTGATAAAACAAAACTAATATCTGCCAATAAGTTGGTTTAGTGTAGTTTTGCGGCCCTGTTGTAGCGCGGCCGTTTCTGTTTAATTCCAGCGTTGCAGAGAGAGGTGCTCGTTATCTCCACCAAAGCGCCTCCGGTCCTGGGGTAAGCCGTTAGAACTGCTTTTATTAGCATTCACAGCTACAAGAGGCTAAGGTTACATTTATCCTTTGTTTTAGGGTTTGATTGCTGCCTTCACCTCTCCGTGGCAAATCGCCTAACCTTAATTGGAGAATCAAGACGCCTGCCTAGTCGGTTTGAGGGCTCCTGCTCGGTGGAGCTGCTCTCTTGTCTTGTCTCGTCTTTTTGGTCTCATCTTTTATTTTTGTGGAATTGTTTTTATTAAGTGGGCTAACCTTTTTCTGGTGCGCCTGGTTTTATTATATTCTGGATTGTTGCTTGTACCCACGCCTCGGTGATCGGGCTGGAGCGATCCTCTGCCCGCGTGTCGTGCTGGGAACTTGAAACCGCCTCAGTTGCCGATCTCAGCCTGTGGGGAGCCAGACTGGCTTGTGATCAAGGCCTGAACTATTGCCACCAGCACGAGTTGTAGTTTGATTTGTGGGGTGTAAGCCTTCCAGTTTGGTGTGCATGTGTGATTTCTTTTATTAAAGCTATTAAAGATTGAAATTTTAGTTTTTATGATATGTAGCGAGCCTGACGCTCAGAGTCCTTTTACTCTTTTAACGTATTGCTCTGGTTTATTTCAGTGAACAGAGGCAAGTCTGGCAAGTCTGTCAGTCTGGCCTGGGACGCTACATTTTGTTTTCTAATATTTCATCTATTTTCACTATAAACAAAATTATTGATATTGGAGCCAACCTGCGTCGGTGTGCATCCTTGAATCTGTGCGGCCTCTCTTATTCCTTTAATCGGTTTTTCTTAAATAGGAATTTCCTGGGGGTGAAATTCCCCTTGGTGGCGTTGTCATTTTATTACCATTTCTTTTATAACCCCGCCGACCACTTGGTCACACTAATGTAGTGGCAGCAGGGCTCTGAGTATGTTGTTCACTCAATAGCAGGAAAATTGAGAGAGACACACACCAAAAATGGGATTTACGAAAAATGATAATTAAAAACACGGAAATGTAAAATAATTAATGTAAAATAATGTAAAATAATTAATAATGTTTATAAAATGATAACAAATTAACAAGTTGTTTTTTCCATATATTTTTATTGAAATTTTTTATAGTATAATACAAACACATGTTGAACACCCTCACATTCACACATCCATCCATACATCAGACCTGCCTACATCACATTCAAATGTAGAAATGAGCATAGTTCTCACAGTAATAGAAAAATACAAGTTGTTGTCGATATTCATTTTTTATTCTACATGCATTTAATTGGATGAGAGCTTCTTTCCGTTGCTTCCTTATTTTCTTAAGTGTTTCATCTATCAGTTGGATTATAGGACTTGGACTTGCTATTTCCTGAGCCAAATTGGGCTAAGTTCACACTGCAGGTCTTGATGCTCAATTCCGATTTTTTGATCAAATCTGCTTGTTCACACTACAGAGGCACAGGGAGAGAGGCGTGGCAGAGGCACAGGGAGAGAGGCGTGGCAGAGGCACAGGGAGAGAGGCGTGGCAGAGGCACAGGGAGAGAGGCGTGGCAGAGGCACAGGGAGAGAGGCGTGGCAGAGGCACAGGGAGAGAGGCGTGGCAGAGGCACAGGGAGAGACCTCTCTGTATGGAGGCAGGGCCCGGGAAGAGGCCTCTTCTCGGCAGTTCCTGCCGGGCCCTGCCTCCATACACGCGGAGTTTGCATACACGCGCAGAAGACTCCGCCCTGGCAGGTATAAAAACAGGCACACTTCACTCCTTACACCGGCTCAGACAAACCTCGGCGACGCTTATAGAGGTCGAAAAAGAAGAAATAAGAAACGGATTATTATTGTAAGCATTGTGGATAAAGGTAAGATTGACTTTTGATTTCAAATACAAAACCTTGAAGGTAGTGTTTGTACGTTAAACAAAACTTGTCCGTAATGATAGTGTTAACAGATTTGTCCAAATTTAAACTTAAAAAAACAAATCAGCAAGTTGCAGTAAAGACTGCATTTTAAAAAAGGTTCTTTGAAAAACCATTAAAGGTGCCCCAAAGAACCATCAAGAAATGGTTCTTTAGTAGAGAGGGGGGGACACCGTGCGCCTACACACCCATACTTGTGTATAAAAACTGCTGAAAGCAGATATTTGAGACCTCCTCAATTTCCCGTACATCTGCGCACTTTCTCCTTTTCCTGTATCCTCACAGAGTTTAATGTGACGGAAGCCACAATTTTTTTTCAACCGCATCGCTTAATCCCACTCTTTTACATGTTCACTTAAAAAAAAAATGCTGTCAATACCGACGATATTGATTTATAAATGATAAACTAATAATCTTGTCAACAAAGTTCTTTATTTGGAGCACATTTCTACGAGAAAGATAAGTTACTGAAAAGGTGCTTGCTCTGTGGCAATATCGTAGGCAACAATTCTGGTTTAGATTTATAATGCAGCCAGTTTCACTGCAGTGAACACTTGAAACAGAAGGATCTCTAATAAAGGGACTTAACTTAAGGATTAAATGTACTGGTTTAACGTTGTTCCTAAATTTGGTTGACTTTTGCCTGTTAGCTGCTCCAAGTTTCCTTCAGGTTTACTTGTTTAAAAGGTACTACAGTGTTTTCTTTGACGTGTCTGCAGCTATCGCTGACTGTGACTTATGGTTTGTTCTTCCCTCTAACAGACTTGAAGCTGCAATGGACGGACACGGTGAAGATGCCACTCCGCTCTTTGTCCTGCCTGTGGGTTCCTGGTTTCGTTTCCATCTCATCTACCACCAGACCGACGGACTGGCTGTGATACTTTATGGTGACAGAGAGAAGCTTGCTGCGATATTCGTGCAGAGGATGGTGACGGAGTTCTTCAGGAACTGGATTCACAGGCCTGCGTGACCAAGTCCATCAGTGACCTGTGTTTACAGAGCCTCTGCGGGACTTTCAACACAGTCCTCTGGTGACGCCTGATGGCCAAAAGTATGAAGAGCAGCTTGAATCTACAAAATGAACTGCTTCATTGTGACGAGTTCACAATTCTCTCTGATATTGAGCTGCCGTTGCTTTGCTTTTTGGGAGGTGAAAAAAATGTTACGTCTATTTGTTTAGTAGATAAATTTGGTCAATAAACGTTGCTTATGCGCCATGGTGTGGTCTTTCTTTGCTTGTGACTTCTTGATGTTAGTAAATACAATACATGAAAAATACATATAATATACATATAATAATGTACAACAGATTATGGAGTACGCTTCTGCTGTGAGGTCCTGCCTCCATGAACTCATGCAATTAATCACTGGACAGAAAGACCGCTGTGTGTATAAATAATATGATACTGGGCCAATTTTCTTATACATATGTTTGACCAGGAGGTAGAACTGAAAAGGGAGAATGCTTATGAACTTGTAAAGTAAAAACGTGATGCATTTAAGGTTATCCGTTTGGTTTTTGTTTGAGAAGAGAATTTGTTCCACTGTGTGATGGTCGAGTTTCTTTTCTTGGAGATAATTTCTCCTGCATTAGAGGAAATGTGGAACAAAGAGGCTGGAGAGCCCAGAAACTGCAATGCAAGTTGGTAGAGATGCAGGTGTACGGTCTTCCTGGTGTCACAGACGATCAGCTAAAACTATTAAACAAATTAAATTGCTGCCATTTTTGTACAATAATATTTTAAGATTATTTTACATATAAAATATATATATTTTATTATATTAAATTTAAAGCATCAAATGGAAATCTTTTAAAGTTATTTAATGATATTATTATTATGAAAAGTACATTTTTGTTATGTAATGTTCTCTATATTTTCAGAGAAAATAAAAACGCAAAAATGGTGTTACAGGGAGATTTATAACAATAACTAAATATGCAGTTTTTACAGTTTTCCCAAGCTGTAAAAATTACAAATGAATCAATAAATAAAAACTAACACCTGCTCCTTTTATGCTACTTTACACTGCCGTAGTACTCACACACACACACACACACACACACACACACACACACACACACACACTGGGTTTTAAAGAAAACACATTAAGAACAGCTATATTAGAATTATATTTCAAATATGACAAAATGCTGATTTTACAGCAGCAAAAATATTGTATCTGTAAAATTTAAACATTTAACAAACTTTCTCCTTTGCACTGAATTGAAAGACAAACTGAATCATCATAAATACATTATTTTATATATAATGGAAATCTTTTAAAGTTGTTTAATGATATCTATCTATCTATCTATCTATCTATCTATCTATCTATCTATCTATCTATCTATCTATCTATCTATCTATCTATCTATCTATCTATCTATCTATCTATCTATCTATCTGTCTGTCTGTCTGTCTGTCTGTCTGTCTGTCTGTCTGTCTGTCTGTCTGTCTGGCAAGATAGATAGACAGACAGACAGACAGACAGACAGGGAAGGACAAGGACTGGATCAGCACAATGATGTCATCTTGTGGCTATGGTATATACAGTATTCTGGAAAAGGTATAAAATGTCACTATATGTGCTTTATGTGTACAGATTTTCTTTTTAAATTATCACTCAAGTATAAAAACAATAATAAATAAAGTTGCAATGTTTTAGTTCAATAAAAATATTT
Source organism: Maylandia zebra (assembly GCF_041146795.1). Taxonomy (NCBI): domain Eukaryota; kingdom Metazoa; phylum Chordata; class Actinopteri; order Cichliformes; family Cichlidae; genus Maylandia; species Maylandia zebra. The sequence continues at coordinate 42,466,204 of NC_135169.1, read as the reverse complement.
ATATCATTACTTTTTTATGGATTAGGTTCAAGAGTTATTAAGTGTGGATAATTAAATCATAGTTTAATGCAACAGCAAGTTGTGCCTTGTTCTCAGATGGACAGAAAGTGGAGAGTGATAGATGAGATGAGGAGATGGAGGAAGAAGAGTGAGTCACAGACAGAGCCGAGTTTATTTCCCACAGTTTTATTAATCTCTTGCCTCATGATTCCAAGTGCTGTCATTTTATAATTATTATCTCATAACACTTGTTTAATCAGATACAGTGTCTCCTATGGACTTTTGAATGTCTACTTTCTCCGATCAGCACAGCCCTGCCCTGCAGCACAATCAGCAGCAGGAGCAGCAGCAGCATCATTGTAACCATCAGGTAAAACATAGGCTACATTTGCTTTGCATTGTTCCCACCTGATGACAGTGATATAGTATGATATGATTTTATATTAGATTCTTGATTAATGTGGGTTGTTGTTATTCAGCCTGGTCCTGTGTGCCCCTTTTGAACTCTAAGCACCCTCCCCTTCGGACATCTCTGCACAGCCCTGATTACATGTCTGTATTGTATGTTTAGCTGCTGCACTTTAGCCCTCCGCCGTGTAACAGTGCTGCTAACAGAGCTGCTCAGGGCCTCTGCAGGCTCATAATAGACAACCTGTTAGCCAAGCTGTTGTCCATAATAGATATCAGTTTGGCTAACATCCTCCTCTCACCCACCATCTCTATGCAGTCGATGAGACTGTCCAGGAAAGAGCTGGTCCTCTTTATCGGTGTGTTACCCCCCATTCCTGGATGATGACATGATGTAGAAGCTAAGAAATTCTTGTAGTAAAAATTGAAGTAAAAAATTATAAAACTCAAACCCCAGACACTCAGTGGATGTTTCACTGATGCACCTCCAGTGGAACCAGATCCCACAACAATGTGTGCTCTTAATCTGGCAGGAAAGGAAAGGTTACTCACGTGGCGCTTTATGATTAACAAAATATAATTAAAACATTTTAACAGCCGTAGGTTAGTCAGTTTGTGGACATTTAATTTTGCATATGAGACATAGATGTGCCCTTAGGCCTCCTCCTCGATTCAGAGATGGTCTTTCCCTTTTCACGTAAATGGCCTCCTTGACTCTGCGCTCAAACCAGCGTTCCTCCCTGTCCAGGATGTTACATCCTCATCATTGAAAGAGTGTCCACTGGCCTGTAGGTGTGAATAGACTGCAGAGTCCTGGCCTGACCAGGTAGCTCTCCTGTGTTGTGCCATCCGCTTCGCCAGAGGTTGTTTGGTTTCCCCGATGTATAAATCATGGCAATCCTCCTGGCACTTAACAGTGCACACTATATTACTCTGCTTGGGTTGGGGACCTGCAAATCTTTGACATAGTGTTTGGGGTTTAAAAGCCACAGAGACGCGTTGTTTAGAAAAAATATGTCTCAGCTGTTCCGATACTCCTGACACGTACAGGATAAGGCAGCAGTTGTCCTTCTCTCCTGGATCACCTGGAGGTTTCTTTAGGTGCCTTCCCAGCTTTGACAAATATCCAGCTGGGATAACCACATTTACTCAAAGCATTAATATGACAATTTGTAAATTAATGATCATAAAACTGACCTCATAGCCCGCTGTTTGTCAGTGGTGCTAGTTTAAGTCATTATGCAAATGTACTGTTAAAAGGCTCAGGAAACCTGCAGTCAGCTGAGACTGAAGAAGTCACTTAGTAGAATTTCTTCGACTGAAAACGCCACGTCCAGATGAACAGAATAATTTTTAGGGATTTCCTTACCTGGATGACTGAGCATGAATCAAGACAATAAAAAGTGATGTTTTTTTTGTTATGTTGTCCTAATTTTTTTTCTTAAAAACCTTTCAAGATACACATTTTGAAGTTGATAGAATAGAACAGAGCCTTTATTATCCAATTGAAGAGAAATTTCGGTGTTACCGAGCTCTTACAGCAAGGGAAAATAAAATATAAAAGGAAGACACAAGGTGGTCCTATAAACATAAGCAACTGAAGATGCTCCATTTGGATTTACACACCAGGAAAAACATTATATTCTATTTTTTTTATGTATTTATTAATTTTGTGTTGGCATCTCAAGGTCACCAGTCGTAATCATCCACTGGCTGAATCTGATGCTAACCCTGGATGAAGAGACGTTGATGAACACACACTCACAAAAACACAACTCAATGTCATGTTCAGAAACCAGTTTGAGATGATTTGAGTTTGTAGCATGTTGTGTTATCCTGCTGGAAGCTGTCATCAGGAGATGAATACACCGTAGGATGGAGATGGTCAGCAAGAATACTCGGGTGAGCTGTGGTGTTTAAATTGTGCTTATTTGGTACTAAGGTGTCCAAAGTGTGGCAAGAACTTATCCCCCAACGCGTTACACCAGCAGCCTGAACAAGGCAGGATGGATTCATGCTTTCAAGCTGTTTACTGCAGACTCTACCATCTGAACGTTGCAGCAGAAACTGAGACTCATTCAAACAGGCAGTATTTGTGCATTTTTCTCCCATTTTGGTCAGCCTGGGTGAACTGTAGCCTCAGTTTTTTTGGGCTGACAGGAGTGGCGCCTGGTGTGTTCTTATGCTGCTGCAACCAGGTTTGATGTACTGTGATTTAAGAGATGCTCTTGTGCAAACCTAGGCTGTAATGGCTGATTAGTTTAGTTGCTGTTGCCTTCTTATTAGCTTGAATCAGCATTTGTGTAGCAACAAAGCATTTTCACGCAGAGAACCACGGCTTGTTGAATATGTTCTCTTTTTCTTTTTGCTATTTCCCCTCTCTTTCAGTCTATCCTGTATGAACAGCTGCTGAAAAACAAAACCTGCCACCTGGAACCAACGACGACGCCCTAAACTCACTTAAATCACCTTTTTTTAACCACTAACCACTTTTTACATTCAAGGTATGCAGAAGAGCATCTCTGAATGCACAGCACGTTAAACCTTCACGCTGATGTGCCATGTTAATGAGCTCAGATCGTCTCAAAGTGGTTTCTTCAACATGACAGTGAGTTTGTACCCCAATGGCCTCCACAGTCACCAGAGTCAGTCTCAATCCAGTAGAGCACCTTTGGGATGTGGTGATACAGGAGATTCATATTGTGGGTGCACAGCTAACAAATCTGCAGCAACTGTGTGATGGTGTCATGTCAATGTGGAGCAAAGTGTCTCATTAATGTTTTCAACAGCTTGTTGAATCTGTGCCATGGAGAATTAAAACAGTTCTAAAGCCAAAAAAAGATCCAACTCAGCACTGATGTAGCCGGGTGGGCTACTCGCGCCTCCCCCCCTCTCTCTCTCTCTCTCTCTTTCTCTCTCTCTCTCGCTTGCTTTACCGCCCTCGCTCTCTCCTGCGCTCGCTCTCTTGGCTGCGCAACTCGGTTAATTGGGAACCCACATGCATATTGATTGCAGGGTGGCGTCAGTCCGTATAAAGTTAAGCCGGTGTTCTCCTGGATTATTCCTCCCATGCGTTTGGCGCAAAGCTGCAGTAAATGCTGGCGGACCGCGACGGATTGATCAGCAAGCGAGTAGACCCTATGACAGCTATAGGTAGGCTCTCGCTTAACCTCCGAGTACCGAAATTTGTATTAATGTAGTTTTGCGGCCCTGTTGTAGCGCGGCCGTTTCTGTTTGAGGGTGTAAGCCTTCCAGTTTGGTGTGCGTGTGTGATTTCTTTTATTAAAGATTGAAGGTTTAGTTTTTATGATATGTAGTGAGCCTGACGCTCAGAGTCCTTTTACTCTTTTAACGTATTGCTCTGGTTTATTTCAGTGAACAGAGGACGTGCCAGTGTCCCTGGAACCTCAGGTGGTGGGTCGTTTTCACACTTTCGTTTGTACAGCACTGGGTGGGCTGTAGTGATTTTCTTGTGTGATTTTTCTTTTGGGTCCACGGCTGCTGGTAAGTCCAAGTTCCATGATTGTTTTTAACTTCCGGACACTGTCAACAACGACGCTACATTTTGTTTTCTAATATTTCATCTATTTTCACTATAAACAAAATTATTGATATTGGAGCCAACCTGCGTCGGTGTGCATCCTTGAATCTGTGCGGCCTCTCTTATTCATTTAATCGATTTTTCTTAAAAAGGAATTTCCTGGGGGTGAAATTCCCATTGGTGGCGTTGTCATTTTATTACCATTTCTTTTATAACCCCGGCGACCACTTGGTCACACTAATGTAGTGGCAGCAGGGCTCTGAGTATGTTGTTCACTCAATAGCAGGAAAATTGAGAGAGAGAGAGAGAGAGAGAGAGAGAGAGAGAGAGAGAGAGAGAGAGACACGCACACACACACAAACCAAAAATGGGATTTACGAAAAATGATAATTAAAAACACGGAAATGTAAAATAATTAATCATACATGTTTATAAAATGATAACAAAGTAACAAGTTGTTGCCGATAATTATTTTTTTTATTCTATATGCATTTAATTGAGAGCTTCTTTCCGTTGCTTCCTTATTTTCTTAAGTGATTTAGGATAAGTTGAACAACGATGAAGTGTTTCATCTATCAGTTGGATTATAGGACTTGGACTTGGTATTTCCTGAGCCAAATTGGAGTCGAGAAGAGGAAGGGCCCTGCCTCCATGCGATAGCGGAGAACGTGAACTTGCGCGCCTGAAGGCCCTGCCTCCATGGGCAGGGCCTCCACTCCGCCCTGGCAGGTATAAAACGCACAGGCACACACAGAAACACTTCACTTCTTACACCGGCTCAGGCAGACTTTTGATTTCAAATACAAACACTTGAAGGTAGTGTGAGTGCGCCGCGCCGCGCTCTGAAAAGTGCGGAACAGTGCCCCGCGGAACAGTGCGCCGCGGCGCCGCGGAACAGTGCCCCTCGGAGGCGCGGTGCCCCCTCGGAGGCACGGTGCCCCGCGGAGGCGCGGTGCCCCCTCGGAGGCGCGGTGCCCCGCGGAGGCGCGGAGGCGCGGAGGCACGGTGCCCCGCGGAGGTGCGGAGCCCCCTCGTAGGCGCGGTGCCCCCTCGGAGGCACGGTGCCCCGCGGAGCCCCCTCGGAGGCGCGGTGCCCCCTCGGAGGCGCGGTACCCCCTCGGAGGCGCGGTACCCCCTCGGAGGCAAAGTGCCCCTCTGAGGCGCGGACGCGAAGTGCCCCTCGGAGGCGCGGACGCGCCGTGCCCCTCGGAGGCGAGGACGCGCAGTGCCCCTCTGAGGCACAGTGCCCCGCGGAGGCACAGTGCGCCTCGGAGGCGCGGTGCCCCCTCGGAGGCGCGGTACCCCCTCGGAGGCAAAGTGCCCCGCGGAGGCGCGGACGCGCCGTGCCCCTCGGAGGCGCGGACGCGCAGTGTCCCTCGGAGGCGCGGAGGCGCAGTGCCCCTTGGAGGCACAGTGCCCCTTGGAGGCGCGGAGGCGCAGTGCCCCTCGGAGGCACAGTGCGCCGCGGAGCCTCGGAGGCGCGGTGCCCCCTCGGAGGCGCGGAGGCACGGTGCCCCGCGGAGGCACCGTGCCCCCTAGGAGGCGCGGTGCCCCCTCGGAGGCGCGGTGCCCTCGCGCAGGCGCGGTGAGGCGCGGTGCCCCGCGGAGGCGCGGAGGCACAGTGCGCCGCGGAGGCACAGTGCGACACTAAATTGAGTACAATTAACACTGAAAAGTTAACACTGGCCATAGAGTAAATTTAACTCTAATTCTGAGTGGTCCGGGACATCATAATGTCTAACTCGCGTGATGATTGTGATAGAGAAGCAGCCTATTTTTTTTTTTAATCAATATCTGAACGTATGAACAATAGACTGTCAAATCAATGAAAATACAAGTTCATTTCAACAAAATTTATTGTTAACACTGAAACACACAGTAGGCCTACATTAGATATAGGGCTGCATTTTAAAATGAATTAGAGAAAATAAAATGGCTAAATTGTGCATCTTAAAACAAAGTGCTTAATTTCAGGAAAAAAATAGCAGCAGCTTGAGTTTCCCTTTTTCTTTACCTTTTACATCTCGTCTCAATACATTTTGAACAGATAACATCAAAACATCTTAACAATTTTGCAGTTTCTTTCTTTCCCCCTTGTATTCCACTTCCCCACTTTCTGTTGTTCAGTGAGAGAACTGAGCTTTAGTTTGCCCTTCCAGGATTTTAAATCTGGGCTGGAATGGTGTCAGGGCCATTCTCACACACATGTGTAGGTGCTCGTTGGTGAGCCTGGAACGATATTTAGTTTTTATTATGTTCATTGTGGAGAAAGCTGCCTCACAGCTGTATGTGGAGCCAAACATGGTCAAGATGTACAGGGCTACTTTTCTCAAATTTGGGAAAGCTGTCTCAGACCATTTGGAGCCAGAAAGTGGCAGGTTCAGTTCTTCCAAACTGCTTTCAGGGCCACATCTGCTTAGAGCCCAACCAGTTGCATTTGAAGAGGCCCAGCATTTGCCCACTTGAAGTGCTGTGTGACTTCCTTTGAGAATCCTCTGACATCAGTGATGAGAAATGGGTTCTTTATGAACTGCTGTCCAAAGCTGAAGCTATCAAAACGTTTGCTGAAGTTTTCAATCAGCTTATCAACAAAGTCAACAAAAGAGGACACATCTCTCTGTCCCTGAACCTGTTCCTGAACCTGCGCTTTGTGCGCCGAGCTTCATTTACATTAGTCCTTCATCAGTCCTTCGTGCTCATGTTTAGATTAAATGTCAATCTTAGGAATTTCAGAATTAGGAAAAAAACGTTTTGATAGTAAAACTTTGTAACATCTCTGGGAGCTGCCAAGATCTAGAAAAAGCTCCTGAGACAAACCCGGTGTGTCTGATTACAGCAGTGGAAAATAGAGCAAAAGGGGCAGGTGCTAATTTTTATTTATTAGTATTTTATTTATTTATATTTTAAACATTCAGGGACAGGTGTCTGCGAGGCAATGACATCCGATGGGTCCAAAGCAACTTGTTTCATTCAAAAACCTTTTTTCTGTGTAGGTGCGTTTAGTTGATGCTCACATGTCAGTCCCTGGCTAACCAGCCAATTTGTCTGAGTGAAAAATATGTAAGAACCAGTGAGAGGCAAGCCAACAAGACAAGAATATGAAAATGAGTACTCAGAGAGAGGGTAGTCTGTGGTTCTGTGTTCATTCTTCTTTTACATTCTGGTTTAGATTTATAATCCAACCTGTTTCACTGCAGTTGATACTTGAAATGAAGGATCAGGACATAATTATCTTCTTCAGTTTACAAAGCTAAGTAACTTAAAGATAAAATGTACCAGTTCTTAATTTTGGTTTATCCATTAGCTGCTCCAAGTTTCAGTTTTACTCGTTTAAAAGTACTACAGTGTTTTGTTTTGGGTTTTTTTTTGGATGCGTCTGCAGTTGTCGTGTTTGTGACTTATGATTTGCTCTTGTTTCTGACAGACTTGAAGCTACAATGGATGGAGACGGTGAACAAGCCGCTCGGGCAGAGCTGTGTGCCCTGCACCTGAGATCCTTTCAGTTGCATCTCATTTACGACCAGGCTGACGGACTGGCTGCGATCCTTTACTATGACAGAGAGAAACTTTGCGAAATATTCCTCCAGACAATCACGATGGTGTTCTTCAGGAACTGGATTCACAGGCCCGAGTGACCAAGACCATCAGTGACTTGCCCTTATACAGAGAGGAGCTGGGAACCTCTGAAGGGCCTCCAGCATCCAACAGTGCCTGCACAGATTGAACATTGTTGATGTTGTGTAAACTTCAATAATGAATTAATCAGAATCAGAATACTTTATTGATCCCTGGGGGAAATTAATTAAAATAAATAATTAAAATGTACTTTCCTTGTTATTATTCCATACATTCATTTAACCAACACATTTGTTATATTGATGACTGCTTTTCAAGGGCTGATCACCGCTACTAACGTCCCTGGATGGACTGACAACATCCGAACAATGACAGCAGTTCTCATGACTGAGGGCTTGGACCAACTGCAATATATATTCATTTTTAGAATTTATATTTTGTGTTAACTGTAGTTTGGCTCAAAGTGTTAATGCTATCTTCTTTTAATAAACAACACTGCCATATGCAAAACTAGGGGTGGCAAGAGATTATGTTAGAGACAGTGGCATCGTTAGGCCTATTTTGGGGGTGCTGAAGCCTCCCTAAAATATTCTTAAGCCCCCCTAAATAATTAGTGTGAATGCTTGAAAAGCATTCACAGTATTGTTGTTGTAATCTTTATTATTAGTGTGAATGCTTGAAAAGCATTCACAGTATTGTTATTCTAATCTTTATTAGTGTGAATGCTTGAAAAGCATTCACAGTATTGTTCTTCTAATCTTTATTATTAGTGTGAATGCTTGAAAAGCATTCACAGTATTGTTCTTCTAATCTTTATTATTATATTTTCTTATTCCGTACGTTTTTTGAAAGCCTACTCCTTCAAAACCGTTCAACTTAGAAAAACCATTCAAACATCGTTAGATTCCTATTATTTTGGACATGACTGCTTCTATTTTTCTCATTTTTAACATTTATATTTTTAATTTTATTCAACTTTATTCAACAAAAATTTCCCATGTATTTCAATGGGGAGACCCTTCAAATCCTCATTCAACTTACTCATTTTTAAACTCTTACTACTTCCACATACATTGACATAGAGCCACCATTCAAACTTTAAAACGAAGACAAGACATTCAACTATTCAACTTGTATTTATCTTTTCAATATCTATTATACTTTTTCTTCAGTTCCAGTTTAAGTTTCATGATGTTTTTTCAGCCGTTTCAGAGTTTATAATGGGTGTGTATGGGACGGAATGTTGGGGCTAGAGTGAGGCAGCTCAACTGCTAGAGTGAGAGGAGCAAAAAAATTAATCTTAAAATCTTTTTTAAAACTGCTGCTGTGTCCACAGCGTTTGCTCTACAGGTATGATTTTACCCTCAAAACGTAGCCATGGCTGTCCTCTTTCATCCAATGTGTTTACTATTGTCCTAGGTGTTACGGTTCTTTCATAAATGTCACCAATGCACAGCCTCCTCCTTCCAACTCTTCCATAGACTCTAATGTTAAAATGGCTCAGAAGGTTCGTTTGAAAATCAGAAGAGCATGGTGTCTTTCCACTGTCACCACGTCCATATAATAAACTCCACAGACATGAAAACTGAGAATTCGGTAGACTAGAAGCTGCTGTCGCTCACGGTGAAAGAATTTTGTCAATACGACTTTTACTTTTCATTTGGGAACGATTTGTTTCGGCCTGACTTTTCTGTTCATTTTAAGCAGCAAAAGTGAGGCGCATGTCTGTGTACGTGTGTATGGAGCCATTGGGTGCGGTCACTATAGCAACCAGGCTCACACCTGCCTGCTTAACGAGCTCTGCCTGCCACTGTACCAAGATTCATCTTAAGCACTTCTCTTTCAACTGCTGCTGTGTCCACAGTGTTACAGCCATCATTTTACCCTCAAAATGTCGCCATTATTGTTCTCTTTCCAACACAGTTTCTTTCAAAGCTCAGACATTTAAACTTTTTAAACTGTGTGGATCAAAGTGGAGGGATCACATTTGAGTCATTCAGTGATTCAAAGAATATGACCTTTTAATATTCATTCAGATGTTTTCTGACTCTAAATGTTCTTTTCTCATTTCTTAGGGTTTTCTAATTTACATTTAAAACATTTTCAGCTTTTTTCCAACTTCTGCTTCTGTGTAACCTTCAGCTTTTAGCAGTTCAGCACCTTTGTTTTCAGGTTAAATTTGGTTGTTTTTTTTGTTTTTGTTTTAATTTCATTCAATATTTTTAACTCAAAATTCAGCAATTAATTCGTTTCAGTGCATACATTCAGATTCAAGCATTCACACTGCAGTTTCTTCAGAAAATGCACTTTCTAGTTATATTTTCTTATTCCGTACGTTTTTTGAAAGCCTACTCCTTCAAAACCGTTCAACTTAGAAAAACCATTCAAACATCGTTAGATTCCTATTATTTTGGACATGACTGCTTCTATTTTTCTCATTTTTAACATTTATATTTCTAATTTTATTCAACTTTATTCAACAAAAATTTCCCATGTATTTCAATGGGGAGACCCTTCAAATTCTCATTCAACTTACTCATTTTTAAACTCTTACTACTTCCACATACATTGACATAGAGCCACCATTCAAACTTTAAAACGAAGACAAGACATTCAACTATTCAACTTGTATTTATCTTTTCAATATCTATTATACTTTTTCTTCAGTTCCAGTTTAAGTTTCATGATGTTTTTTCACCCGTTTCAGAGTTTATAATGGGTGTGTATGGGACGGAATGTTGGGGCTAGAGTGAGGCAGCTCAACTGCTAGAGTGAGAGGAGCAAAAAAATTAATCTTAAAATCTTTTTTAAAACTGCTGCTGTGTCCGCAGCGTTTGCTCTACAGGTATGATTTTACCCTCAAAACGTAGCCATCGCTGTCCTCTTTCATCCAATGTGTTTACTATTGTACTAGGTGTTATGGTTCTTTCATAAATGTCACCAATGCACAGCCTCCTCCCTCCAACTCTTCCATAGACTCTAATGTTAAAATGGCTCAGAAGGTTCGTTTGAAAATCAGAAGAGCATGGTGTCTTTCCACTGTCACCACGTCCATATAATAAACTCCACAGACATGAAAACTGAGAATTTGGTAGACTAGACATTGCTGTCGCTCACAGTGAAAGAATTTTGTCAATATGACTTTTACTTTTCATTTGGGAAGAATTTGTTTCGGCCTGACTTTTCTGTTCATTTTAAGCAGCAAAAGTGAGGTGCATGTCTGTGTCCGTGTGTATGGAGCCATTGGGTGCAGTCACTATAGCAACCAGGCTCACACCTGCCTGCTTAACGAGCTCTGCCTGCCACTGTACCAAGATTCATCTTAAACACTTCTCTTTCAACTGCTGCTGTGTCCACAGTGTTAAAGCCATCATTTTACCCTCAAAACGTCGCCATCGTTGTTCTTTTTCCAACATCTTGTCTTTCAAAGCTCAGAGATGTAAACTTTTTAAACTGTGTGGGTCCAAGTGGAGGGATCACATTTTAGTCATTCAGTGATTCAAAGAATATGACCTTTTAATATTCTTTCAGATGTTTTCTGACTCTAAATGTTTTTTTCTAATTTACAATTAAAACATTTTCAGCTTTTTTCCAACTTCTTCTTCTGTGTAACCTTCAGCTTTTAGCAGTTCAGCACTTTTGTTTTCAGGTTAAATTCGGGGGTTTTTTTTAATCTCATTCAAAATTTTTTAACTTAAATTCAGTAATTATTTCATTTCAATGCATACATTCAGATTCAAGCATTCACACTGCAGTTTCTTCAGAAAATGCACTTTCTAGTTAGTGTGAATGCTTGAAAAGCATTCACAGTATTGTTCTTCTAATCTTTATTATTATATTTTCTTATTCCGTACGTTTTTTGAAAGCCTACTCCTTCAAAACCGTTCAACTTAGAAAAACCATTCAAACATCGTTAGATTCCTATTATTTTGGACATGACTGCTTCTATTTTTCTCATTTTCAACATTTATATTTTTAATTTTATTCAACTTTATTCAACAAAAATTTCCCATGTATTTCAATGGGGAGACCCTTCAAATTCTCATTCAACTTACTCATTTTTAAACTCTTACTACTTCCACATACATTGACATAGAGCCACCATTCAAACTTTAAAACGAAGACAAGACATTCAACTATTCAACTTGTATTTATCTTTTCAATATCTATTATACTTTTTCTTCAGTTCCAGTTTAAGTTTCATGATGTTTTTTCACCCGTTTCAGAGTTTATAATGGGTGTGTATGGGACGGAATGTTGGGGCTAGAGTGAGACAGCTCAACTGCTAGAGTGAGAGGAGCAAAAAAATTAATCTTAAAATCTTTTTTAAAACTGCTGCTGTGTCCACAGCGTTTGCTCTACAGGTATGATTTTACCCTCAAAACGTAGCCATGGCTGTCCTCTTTCATCCAATGTGTTTACTATTGTACTAGGTGTTATGGTTCTTTCATAAATGTCACCAATGCACAGCCTCCTCCCTCCAACTCTTCCATAGACTCTAATGTTAAAATGGCTCAGAAGGTTCGTTTGAAAATCAGAAGAGCATGGTGTCTTTCCACTGTCACCACGTCCATATAATAAGCTCCACAGGCATGAAAACTGAGAATTCAGTAGACTAGACATTGCTGTCGCTCACAGTGAAAGAATTTTGTCAATACGACTTTTACTTTTCATTTGGGAACGATTTGTTTCGGCCTGACTTTTCTGTTCATTTTAAGCAGCAAAAGTGAGGTGCATGTCTGTGTACGTGTGTATGGAGCCATTGGGTGCAGTCACTATAGCAACCAGGCTCACACCTGCCTGCTTAACGAGCTCTGCCTGCCACTGTACCAAGATTCATCTTAAACACTTCTCTTTCAACTGCTGCTGTGTCCACAGTGTCACAGCCATCATTTTACCCTCAAAACGTCGCCATCGTTGTTCTTTTTCCAACATCTTGTCTTTCAAAGCTCAGACATTTAAACTTTTTAAACTGTGTGGATCAAAGTGGAGAGATCACATTTTCTTCATTCAGTGATTCAAAGAATATGACCTTTTAATATTCATTCAGATGTTTTCTGACTCTAAATGTTCTTTTCTCATTTCTTAGGGTTTTCTAATTTACATTTAAAACATTTTCAGCTTTTTTCCAACTTCTGCTTCTGTGTAACCTTCAGCTTTTAGCAGTTCAGCACCTTTGTTTTCAGGTTAAATTTGGTTGTTTTTTTTGTTTGTTTTTTTTTATTTCATTCAATATTTTTAACTCAAAATTCAGCAATTAATTCATTTCAGTGCATACATTCAGATTCAAGCATTCACACTGCAGTTTCTTCAGAAAATGCACTTTCTAGTTAGTGTGAATGCTTGAAAAGCATTCACAGTATTGTTCTTCTAATCTTTATTATTATTATTATATTTAGTGTGAATGCTTGAAAAGCATTCACAGTATTGTTATTCTAATCTTTATTATTATTAGTGTGAATGCTTGAAAAGCATTCACAGTATTGTTCTTCTAATCTTTATTATTATATTTTCTTTTTCCGTACGTTTTTTGAAAGCCTACTCCTTCAAAACCGTTCAACTTAGAAAAACCATTCAAACATCGTTAGATTCCTATTATTTTGGACATGACTGCTTCTATTTTTCTCATTTTTAACATTTATATTTTTAATTTTATTCAACTTTATTCAACAAAAATTTCCCATGTATTTCAATGGGGAGACCCTTCAAATTCTCATTCAATTTACTCATTTTTAAACTCTTACTACTTCCACATACATTGACATAGAGCCACCATTCAAACTTTAAAACGAAGACAAGACATTCAACTATTCAACTTGTATTTATCTTTTCAATATCTATTATACTTTTTCTTCAGTTCCAGTTTAAGTTTCATGATGTTTTTTCAGCCGTTTCAGAGTTTATAATGGGTGTGTATGGGACGGAATGTTGGGGCTAGAGTGAGGCAGCTCAACTGCTAGAGTGAGAGGAGCAAAAAAATTAATCTTAAAATATTTTTTAAAACTGCTGCTGTGTCCGCAGCGTTTGCTCTACAGGTATGATTTTACCCTCAAAACGTAGCCATGGCTGTCCTCTTTCATCCAATGTGTTTACTATTGTCCTAGGTGTTACGGTTCTTTCATAAATGTCACCAATGCACAGCCTCCTCCTTCCAACTCTTCCATAGACTCTAATGTTAAAATGGCTCAGAAGGTTCGTTTGAAAATCAGAAGAGCATGGTGTCTTTCCACTGTCACCACGTCCATATAATAAGCTCCACAGGCATGAAAACTGAGAATTTGGTAGACTAGACATGGCTGTCGCTCACGGTGAAAGAATTTTGTCAGTACGACATGTACTTTTCATTTGGGAACGATTTGTTTCGGCCTGACTTTTCTGTTCATTTTAAGCAGCAAAAGTGAGGCGCATGTCTGTGTACGTGTGTATGGAGCCATTGGGTGCGGTCACTATAGCAACCAGGCTCACACCTGCCTGCTTAACGAGCTCTGCCTGCCACTGTACCAAGATTCATCTTAAGCACTTCTCTTTCAACTGCTGCTGTGTCCACAGTGTTAAAGCCATCATTTTACCCTCAAAACGTCGCCATCGTTGTTCTTTTTCCAACATCTTGTCTTTCAAAGCTCAGAGATGTAAACTTTTTAAACTGTGTGGATCCAAGTGGAGGGATCACATTTTAGTCATTCAGTGATTCAAAGAATATGACCTTTTAATATTCTTTCAGATGTTTTCTGACTCTAAAGGTTCTTTTCTCATTTCTTAGGGTTTTCTAATTTACAATTAAAACATTTTCAGCTTTTTTCCAACTTCTTCTTCTGTGTAACCTTCAGCTTTTAGCAGTTCAGCACTTTTGTTTTCAGGTTAAATTTGGGTTTTTTTTTTTATCTCATTAAAAAAGTTTTAACTCAAAATTCAGCAATTAATTCATTTCAGTGCATACATTCAGATTCAAGCATTCACACTGCAGTTTCTTCAGAAAATGCACTTTCTAGTTATTATTATTATATTTTATTCTGTATTCCGTACGTTTTTTGTAATCCTACTCCTTCAAAACCGTTCAACTTAGAAAAACCATTCCAACACCGTTAGATTCCTATTCTTTTGGACAACACTGCTTCCATTTTTCATATTTTTAACATTTATATTTTTAATTTTATTCAACTTTATTCAACAAAAATTTATAATGTATTTCAATGGGGAGACCCTTCAAATCCTCATTCAACTTACTCATTTTTAAACTCTTACTACTTCCACATACATTGACATAGAGCCACCATTCAAACTTTAAAACGAAGACAAGACATTCAACTATTCAACTTGCATTTATCTTTTCAATATCTATTATACTTTTTCTTCAGTTCCAGTTTAAGTTTCATGATGTTTTTTCACCCGTTTCAGAGTTTATAATGGGTGTGTATGGGACGGAATGTTGGGGCTAGAGTGAGAGAGCTCAACTGCTAGAGTGAGAGGAGCAAAAAAATTTATCTTAAAATATTTTTTAAAACTGCTGCTGTGTCCACAGCGTTTGCTCTACAGCCGCCATTTTACCCTCAAAACGTAGCCATCGCTGTCCTCTTTCATCCAATGTGTTTACTATTGTCCTAGGTGTTATGGTTCTTTCATAAATGTCACCAATGCACAGCCTCCTCCCTCCAACTCTTCCATAGACTCTAATGTTAAAATGGCTCAGAAGGTTCGTTTGAAAATCAGAAGAGCATGGTGTCTTTCCACTGTCACCACGTCCATATAATAAGCTCCACAGGCATGAAAACTGAGAATTAGGTAGACTAGACATTGCTGTCGCTCACGGTGAAAGAATTTTGTCAATACGACTTTTACTTTTCATTTGGGAGCGATTTGTTTCGGCCTGACTTTTCTGTTCATTTTAAGCAGCAAAAGTGAGGCGCATGTCTGTGTACGTGTGTATGGAGCCCTTGGGTGCAGTCACTATAGCAACCAGGCTCACACCTGCCTGCTTAACGAGCTCTCTCTCACTCTGCCAAGATTCAACTTAAACACTTCTCTTTCAACTGCTGCTGTCTCCACAGTGTTACAGCCATCATTTTACCCTCAAAACATCGCCATCGTTGTTCTCTTTCCAACATCTTGTCTTTCAAAGCTCAGAGATGTAAACTTTTTAAACTGTGTGGATCCAAGTGGAGGGATCACATTTTAGTCATTCAGTGATTCAAAGAATATGACCTTTTAATATTCATTCAGATGTTTTCTGACTCTAAATGTTCTTTTCTCATTTCTTAGGGTTTTCTAATTTACAATTAAAACATTTTCAGCTTTTTTCCAACTTCTTCTTCTGTGTAACCTTCAGCTTTTAGCAGTTCAGCACTTTTGTTTTCAGGTTAAATTCGGGTTTTTTTTTTTTTTATCTCATTCAAAATTTTTAACTTAAATTCAGTAATTATGTCATTTCAATGCATACATTCAGATTCAAGCATTCACACTGCAGTTTCTTCAGAAAATGCACTTTCTAGTTATTATATTTTATTCTGTATTCCGTACGTTTTTTGTAATCCTACTCCTTCAAAACCGTTCAACTTAGAAAAACCATTCAAACACCGTTAGATTCCTATTCTTTTGGACAACACTGCTTCTATTTTTCATATTTTTAACATTTATATTTTTAATTTTATTCAACTTTATTCAACAAAAATTTATAATGTATTTCAATGGGGAGACCCTTCAAATCCTCATTCAACTTACTCATTTTTAAACTCTTACTACTTCCACATACATTGACATAGAGCCACCATTCAAACTTTAAAACGAAGACAAGACATTCAACTATTCAACTTGTATTTATCTTTTCAATATCTATTATACTTTTTCTTCAGTTCCAGTTTAAGTTTCATGATGTTTTTTCACCTGTTTCAGAGTTTATAATGGGTGTGTATGGGACGGAATGTTGGGGCTAGAGTGAGGCAGCTCAACTGCTAGAGTGAGAGGAGCAAAAAAATTAATCTTAAAATCTTTTTTAAAACTGCTGCTGTGTCCGCAGCGTTTGCTCTACAGGTATGATTTTACCCTCAAAACGTAGCCATCGCTGTCCTCTTTCATCCAATGTGTTTACTATTGTACTAGGTGTTATGGTTCTTTCATAAATGTCACCAATGCACAGCCTCCTCCCTCCAACTCTTCCATAGACTCTAATGTTAAAATGGCTCAGAAGGTTCGTTTGAAAATCAGAAGAGCATGGTGTCTTTACACTGTCACCACGTCCATATAATAAACTCCACAGGCATGAAAACTGAGAATTTGGTAGACTAGACATGGCTGTCGCTCACGGTGAAAGAATTTTGTCAGTACGACATGTACTTTTCATTTGGGAACGATTTGTTTCGGCCTGACTTTTCTGTTCATTTTAAGCAGCAAAAGTGAGGTGCATGTCTGTGTCGTGTGTATGGAGCCATTGGGTGCGGTCACTATAGCAACCAGGCTCACACCTGCCTGCTTAACGAGCTCTGCCTGCCACTCTGCCAAGATTCATCTTAAACACTTCTCTTTCAACTGCTGCTGTGTCCACAGTGTTACAGCCATCATTTTACCCTCAAAACGTCGCCATCGTTGTTCTCTTTCCAACACCGTGTCTGTCAAAGCTCACACTTTTAAAATTTTTAAACTGTGTGGATCCAAGCGGAGGGATCACATTTTAGTCATTCAGTGATTCAAAGAATATGACCTTTTAATATTCTTTCAGATGTTTTCTGACTCTAAATGTTCTTTTCTCATTTCTTAGGTTTTTCTAATTTACAATTAAAACATTTTCAGCTTTTTTCCAACTTCTTCTTCTGTGTAACCTTCAGCTTTTAGCAGTTCAGCACTTTTGTTTTCAGGTTAAATTCGGGTTTGTTTTTTTTTATCTCATTCAAGATTTTTAACTTAAATTCAGCAATTAATTCATTTCAGTGCATACATTCAGATTCAAGCATTCACACTGCAGTTTCTTCAGAAAATGCACTTTCTAGTTTATTCTGTATTCCGTACGTTTTTTGTAATCCTACTCCTTCAAAACCGTTCAACTTAGAAAAACCATTCAAACACCGTTAGATTCCTATTCTTTTGGACAACACTGCTTCTATTTTTCATATTTTTAACATTTATATTTTTAATTTTATTCAACTTTATTCAACAAAAATTTATAATGTATTTCAATGGGGAGACCCTTCAAATCCTCATTCAACTTACTCATTTTAAAACTCTTACTACTTCCACATACATTGACATAGAGCCACCATTCAAACTTTAAAACGAAGACAAGACATTCAACTATTCAACTTGTATTTATCTTTTCAATATCTATTATACTTTTTCTTCAGTTCCAGTTTAAGTTTCATGATGTTTTTTCACCCGTTTCAGAGTTTATAATGGGTGTGTATGGGACGGAATGTTGGGGCTAGAGTGAGGCAGCTCAACTGCTAGAGTGAGAGGAGCAAAAAAATTAATCTTAAAATCTTTTTTAAAACTGCTGCTGTGTCCGCAGCGTTTGCTCTACAGGTATGATTTTACCCTCAAAACGTAGCCATGGCTGTCCTCTTTCATCCAATGTGTTTACTATTGTCCTAGGTGTTATGGTTCTTTCATAAATGTCACCAATGCACAGCCTCCTCCTTCCAACTCTTCCATAGACTCTAATGTTAAAATGGCTCAGAAGGTTCGTTTGAAAATCAGAAGAGCATGGTGTCTTTACACTGTCACCACGTCCATATAATAAACTCCACAGACATGAAAACTGAGAATTAGGTAGACTAGACATTGCTGTCGCTCACGGTGAAAGAATTTCGTCAATACGACTTTTACTTTTCATTTGGGAGCGATTTGTTTCGGCCTGACTTTTCTGTTCATTTTAAGCAGCAAAAGTGAGGTGCATGTCTGTGTACGTGTGTATGGAGCCCTTGGGTGCAGTCACTATAGCAACCAGGCTCACACCTGCCTGCTTAACGAGCTCTCTCTCTCACTCTGCCAAGATTCATCTTAAACACTTCTCTTTCAACTGCTGCTGTGTCCACAGTGTTAAAGCCATCATTTTACCCTCAAAACGTCGCCATCGTTGTTCTTTTTCCAACATCTTGTCTTTCAAAGCTCAGAGATGTAAACTTTTTAAACTGTGTGGGTCCAAGTGGAGGGATCACATTTTAGTCATTCAGTGATTCAAAGAATATGACCTTTTAATATTCTTTCAGATGTTTTCTGACTCTAAATGTTCTTTTCTCATTTCTTAGGTTTTTCTAATTTACAATTAAAACATTTTCAGCTTTTTTCCAACTTCTTCTTCTGTGTAACCTTCAGCTTTTAGCAGTTCAGCACTTTTGTTTTCAGGTTAAATTCGGGTTTTTGTTTTTTTTATCTCATTCAATATTTTTAACTCAAAATTCAGCAATTAATTCATTTCAGTCCATACATTCAGATTCAAGCATTCACACTGCAGTTTCTTCAGAAAATGCACTTTCTAGTTATTATTATTATTATATTTTATTTTTCCGTACGTTTTTTGAAAGCCTACTCCTTCAAAACCGTTCAACTTAGAAAAACCATTCAAACATCGTTAGATTCCTATTATTTTGGACATGACTGCTTCTAATTTTCTCATTTTTAACATTTATATTTTTAATTTTATTCAACTTTATTCAACAAAAATTTCCCATGTATTTCAATGGGGAGACCCTTCAAATTCTCATTCAATTTACTCATTTTTAAACTCTTACTACTTCCACATACATTGACATAGAGCCACCATTCAAACTTTAAAACGAAGACAAGACATTCAACTATTCAACTTGTATTTATCTTTTCAATATCTATTATACTTTTTCTTCAGTTCCAGTTTAAGTTTCATGATGTTTTTTCACCCGTTTCAGAGTTTATAATGGGTGTGTATGGGACGGAATGTTGGGGCTAGAGTGAGGCAGCTCATCTGCTAGAGTGAGAGGAGCAAAAAAATTAATCTTAAAATCTTTTTTAAAACTGCTGCTGTGTCCACAGCGTTTGCTCTACAGGTATGATTTTACCCTCAAAACGTAGCCATGGCTGTCCTCTTTCATCCAATGTGTTTACTATTGTACTAGGTGTTATGGTTCTTTCATAAATGTCACCAATGCACAGCCTCCTCCCTCCAACTCTTCCATAGACTCTAATGTTAAAATGGCTCAGAAGGTTCGTTTGAAAATCAGAAGAGCATGGTGTCTTTACACTGTCACCACGTCCATATAATAAACTCCACAGGCATGAAAACTGAGAATTAGGTAGACTAGACATGGCTGTCGCTCACGGTGAAAGAATTTTGTCAATACGACATGTACTTTTCATTTGGGAAGAATTTGTTTGGGCCTGACTTTTCTGTTCATTTTAAGCAGCAAAAGTGAGGTGCATGTCTGTGTACGTGTGTATGGAGCCATTGGGTGCAGTCACTATAGCAACCAGGCTCACACCTGCCTGCTTAACGAGCTCTGCCTGCCACTGTGCCAAGATTCATCTTAAGCACTTCTCTTTCAACTGCTGCTGTGTCCACAGTGTTACAGCCATCATTTTACCCTCAAAACGTCGCCATCGTTGTTCTTTTTCCAACATCTTGTCTTTCAAAGCTCAGAGATGTAAACTTTTTAAACTGTGTGGGTCCAAGTGGAGGGATCACATTTTAGTCATTCAGTGATTCAAAGAATATGACCTTTTAATATTCTTTCAGATGTTTTCTGACTCTAAATGTTCTTTTCTCATTTCTTAGGGTTTTCTAATTTACATTTAAAACATTTTCAGTTTTTTTCCAACTCCTTCTTCTGTGTAACCTTCAGCTTTTAGCAGTTCAGCACCTTTGTTTTCAGGTTAAATTCGGTTTTTTTTTTTGTTTTTTTTTTAATCTCATTCAATATTTTTAACTCAAAATTCAGCAATTAATTCATTTCAGTGCATACATTCAGATTCAAGCATTCACACTGCAGTTTCTTCAGAAAATGCACTTTCTAGTTATTATTATTATTATATTTTATTCTGTATTCCGTACGTTTTTTGTAATCCTATAACTTCAAAACCGTTCAACTTAGAAAAACCATTCAAACACCGTTAGATTCCTATTCTTTTGAACAACACTGCTTCTATTTTTCATATTTTTAACATTTATATTTTTAATTTTATTCAACTTTATTCAACAAAAATTTATAATGTATTTCAATGGGGAGACCCTTCAAATCCTCATTCAACTTACTCATTTTTAAACTCTTACTACTTCCACATACATTGACATAGAGCCACCATTCAAACTTTAAAACGAAGACAAGACATTCAACTATTCAACTTGTATTTATCTTTTCAATATCTATTATACTTTTTCTTCAGTTCCAGTTTAAGTTTCATGATGTTTTTTCACCCGTTTCAGAGTTTATAATGGGTGTGTATGGGACGGAATGTTGGGGCTAGAGTGAGACAGCTCAACTGCTAGAGAGAGAGGAGCAAAAAAATTAATCTTAAAATCTTTTTTAAAACTGCTGCTGTGTCCACAGCGTTTGCTCTACAGGTATGATTTTACCCTCAAAACGTAGCCATGGCTGTCCTCTTTCATCCAATGTGTTTACTATTGTACTAGGTGTTATGGTTCTTTCATAAATGTCACCAATGCACAGCCTCCTCCCTCCAACTCTTCCATAGACTCTAATGTTAAAATGGCTCAGAAGGTTCGTTTGAAAATCAGAAGAGCATGGTGTCTTTCCACTGTCACCACGTCCATATAATAAACTCCACAGGCATGAAAACTGAGAATTAGGTAGACTAGACATGGCTGTCGCTCACGGTGAAAGAATTTTGTCAATACGACATGTACTTTTCATTTGGGAAGAATTTGTTTCGGCCTGACTTTTCTGTTCATTTTAAGCAGCAAAAGTGAGGTGCATGTCTGTGTGCGTGTGTATGGAGCCATTGGGTGCGGTCACTATAGCAACCAGGCTCACACCTGCCTGCTTAACGAGCTCTGCCTGCCACTATACCAAGATTCATATTAAGCACTTCTCTTTCAACTGCTGCTGTGTCCACAGTGTTACAGCCATCATTTTACCCTCAAATTGTCGCCATCGTTGTTCTTTTTCCAACATCTTGTCTTTCAAAGCTCAGAGATGTAAACTTTTTAAACTGTGTGGGTCCAAGTGGAGGGATCACATTTTAGTCATTCAGTGATTCAAAGAATATGACCTTTTAATATTCTTTCAGATGTTTTCTGACTCTAAATGTTCTTTTCTCATTTCTTAGGTTTTTCTAATTTACAATTAAAACATTTTCAGCTTTTTTCCAACTTCTTCTTCTGTGTAACCTTCAGCTTTTAGCAGTTCAGCACTTTTGTTTTCAGGTTAAATTCGGACTTTTTTTTTTTAATCTCATTCAAAATTTTTAACTTAAATTCAGTAATTATTTCATTTCAATGCATACATTCAGATTCAAGCATTCACACTGCAGTTTCTTCAGAAAATGCACTTTCTAGTTATTAGTGTGAATGCTTGAAAAGCATTCACAGTATTGTTATTCTAATCTTTATTATTATTATTATTATATTTTATTCTGTATTCCGTACGTTTTTTGTAATCCTATAACTTCAAAACCGTTCAACTTAGAAAAACCATTCAAACACCGTTAGATTCCTATTCTTTTGGACAACACTGCTTCTATTTTTCATATTTTTAACATTTATATTTTTAATTTTATTCAACTTTATTCAACAAAAATTTCCCATGTATTTCAATGGGGAGACCCTTCAAATTCTCATTCAACTTCCTCCTCTTTAAACTGTATCTACTTCAACATACATTGACATAGAGCCACCATTCAAACTTTAAAACGAAGACAAGACATTCAACTATTCAACTTGTATTTATCTTTTCAATATCTATTATACTTTTTCTTCAGTTCCAGTTTAAGTTTCATGATGTTTTTTCACCCGTTTCAGAGTTTATAATGGGTGTGTATGGGACGGAATGTTGGGGCTAGAGTGAGGCAGCTCAACTGCTAGAGTGAGAGGAGCAAAAAAATTAATCTTAAAATCTTTTTTAAAACTGCTGCTGTATCCGCAGCGTTTGCTCTACAGGTATGATTTTACCCTCAAAACGTAGCCATCGCTGTCCTCTTTCATCCAATGTGTTTACTATTGTCCTAGGTGTTATGGTTCTTTCGTAAATGTCACCAATGCACAGCCTCCTCCCTCCAACTCTTCCATAGACTCTAATGTTAAAATGGCTCAGAAGGTTGGTTTGAAAATCAGAAGAGCATGGTGTCTTTCCACTGTCACCACGTCCATATAATAAACTCCACAGACATGAAAACTGAGAATTCAGTAGACTAGAAGCTGCTGTCGCTCACGGTGAAAGAATTTTGTCAATACGACTTTTACTTTTCATTTGGGAACGATTTGTTTCGGCCTGACTTTTCTGTTCATTTTAAGCAGCAAAAGTGAGGCGCATGTCTGTGTACGTGTGTATGGAGCCATTGGGTGCGGTCACTATAGCAACCAGGCTCACACCTGCCTGCTTAACGAGCTCTGCCTGCCACTGTGCCAAGATTCATCTTAAGCACTTCTCTTTCAACTGCTGCTGTGTCCACAGTGTTACAGCCATCATTTTACCCTCAAAACGTCGCCATCGTTGTTCTTTTTCCAACATCTTGTCTTTCAAAGCTCAGAGATGTAAACTTTTTAAACTGTGTGGGTCCAAGTGGAGGGATCACATTTTAGTCATTCAGTGATTCAAAGAATATGACCTTTTAATATTCTTTCAGATGTTTTCTGACTCTAAATGTTCTTTTCTCATTTCTTAGGTTTTTCTAATTTACAATTAAAACATTTTCAGCTTTTTTCCAACTTCTTCTTCTGTGTAACCTTCAGCTTTTAGCAGTTCAGCACCTTTGTTTTCAGGTTAAATTCGGGGTTTTTTTTTTTATCTCATTCAAAATTTTTAACTTAAATTCAGTAATTATTTCATTTCAATGCATACATTCAGATTCAAGCATTCACACTGCAGTTTCTTCAGAAAATGCACTTTCTAGTTATTATTATTATTAGTGTGAATGCTTGAAAAGCATTCACAGTATTGTTCTTCTAATCTTTATTCTATTTTATTATATTTTATTATTATGGATTCCGTACGTTTTTTGTAATCTATCTCCTTCAAAACCGTTCAACTTAGAAAAACCATTCAAACACCATTAGATTCCTATTCTTTTGGACATGACTGCTTCTATTTTTCTCATTTTTAACATTTATATTTTTAATTTTATTCAACTTTTTTCAACAAAAATTTCCCATGTATTTCAATGGGGAGACCCTTCAAATTCTCATTCAACTTCCTCCTCTTTAAACTGTATCTACTTCCACATACATTGACATAGAGCCACCATTCAAACTTTAAAACGAAGACAAGACATTCAACTATTCAACTTGTATTTATCTTTTCAATATCTATTATACTTTTTCTTCAGTTCCAGTTTAAGTTTCATGATGTTTTTTCACCCGTTTCAGAGTTTATAATGGGTGTGTATGGGACGGAATGTTGGGGCTAGAGTGAGGCAGCTCAACTGCTAGAGTGAGAGGAGCAAAAAAATTAATCTTAAAATCTATTTTAAAACTGCTGCTGTGTCCGCAGCGTTTGCTCTACAGGTATGATTTTACCCTCAAAACGTAGCCATCGCTGTCCTCTTTCATCCAATGTGTTTACTATTGTCCTAGGTGTTATGGTTCTTTCGTAAATGTCACCAATGCACAGCCTCCTCCCTCCAACTCTTCCATAGACTCTAATGTTAAAATGGCTCAGAAGGTTCGTTTGAAAATCAGAAGAGCATGGTGTCTTTCCACTGTCACCACGTCCATATAATAAGCTCCACAGGCATGAAAACTGAGAATTAGGTAGACTAGACATTGCTGTCGCTCACGGTGAAAGAATTTTGTCAATACGACTTTTACTTTTCATTTGGGAGCGATTTGTTTCGGCCTGACTTTTCTGTTCATTTTAAGCAGCAAAAGTGAGGTGCATGTCTGTGTGCGTGTGTATGGAGCCATTGGGTGCGGTCACTATAGCAACCAGGCTCACACCTGCCTGCTTAACGAGCTCTCTCTGCCACTCTGCCAAAATTCATCTTAAACACTTCTCTTTCAACTGCTGCTGTGTCCACAGTGTTAAAGCCATCATTTTACCCTCAAAACGTCGCCATCGTTGTTCTCTTTCCAACATCTTGTCTTTCAAAGCTCAGAGATGTAAACTTTTTAAACTGTGTGGGTCCAAGTGGAGGGATCACATTTTAGTCATTCAGTGATTCAAAGAATATGACCTTTTAATATTCTTTCAGATGTTTTCTGACTCTAAATGTTCTTTTCTCATTTCTTAGGTTTTTCTAATTTACAATTAAAACATTTTCAGCTTTTTTCCAACTTCTTCTTCTGTGTAACCTTCAGCTTTTAGCAGTTCAGCACTTTTGTTTTCAGGTTAAATTCAGTTTTTTTTTTTTTATCTCATTCAAGATTTTTAACTTAAATTCAGTAATTAATTCATTTCAGTGTGTACATTCAGATTCAAGCATTCACACTGCAGTTTCTTCAGAAAATGCACTTTCTAGTTATATTTTATTCTGTATTCCGTACGTTTTTTGTAATCCTACTCCTTCAAAACCGTTCAACTTAGAAAAACCATTCCAACACCGTTAGATTCCTATTCTTTTGGACAACACTGCTTCCATTTTTCATATTTTTAACATTTATATTTTTAATTTTATTCAACTTTATTCAACAAAAATTTATAATGTATTTCAATGGGGAGACCCTTCAAATCCTCATTCAACTTACTCATTTTTAAACTCTTACTACTTCCACATACATTGACATAGAGCCACCATTCAAACTTTAAAACGAAGACAAGACATTCAACTATTCAACTTGCATTTATCTTTTCAATATCTATTATACTTTTTCTTCAGTTCCAGTTTAAGTTTCATGATGTTTTTTCACCCGTTTCAGAGTTTATAATGGGTGTGTATGGGACGGAATGTTGGGGCTAGAGTGAGGCAGCTCAACTGCTAGAGTGAGAGGAGCAAAAAAAACAATCTTAAAATCTTTTTTAAAACTGCTGCTGTGTCCGCAGCGTTTGCTCTACAGGTATGATTTTACCCTCAAAACGTAGCCATGGCTGTCCTCTTTCATCCAATGTGTTTACTATTGTACTAGGTGTTATGGTTCTTTCATAAATGTCACCAATGCACAGCCTCCTCCCTCCAACTCTTCCATAGACTCTAATGTTAAAATGGCTCAGAAGGTTCGTTTGAAAATCAGAAGAGCATGGTGTCTTTCCACTGTCACCACGTCCATATAATAAACCCCACAGACATGAAAACTGAGAATTTGGTAGACTAGACATTGCTGTCGCTCACAGTGAAAGAATTTTGTCAATACGACTTTTACTTTTCATTTGGGAACGATTTGTTTCGGCCTGACTTTTCTGTTCATTTTAAGCAGCAAAAGTGAGGCGCATGTCTGTGTACGTGTGTATGGAGCCCTTGGGTGCAGTCACTATAGCAACCAGGCTCACACCTGCCTGCTTAACGAGCTCTGCCTGCCACTGTGCCAAAATTCATCTTAAACACTTCTCTTTCAACTGCTGCTGTGTCCACAGTGTTACAGCCATCATTTTACCCTCAAAACGTCGCCATCGTTGTTCTTTTTCCAACATCTTGTCTTTCAAAGCTCAGAGATGTAAACTTTTTAAACTGTGTGGGTCCAAGTGGAGGGATCACATTTTAGTCATTCAGTGATTCAAAGAATATGACCTTTTAATATTCATTCAGATGTTTTCTGACTCTAAATGTTCTTTTCTCATTTCTTAGGGTTTTCTAATTTACATTTAAAACATTTTCAGCTTTTTTCCAACTTCTGCTTCTGTGTAACCTTCAGCTTTTAGCAGTTCAGCACCTTTGTTTTCAGGTTAAATTTGGTTGTTTTTTTTGTTTTGTTTTTATTTCATTCAATATTTTTAACTCAAAATTCAGCAATTAATTCATTTCAGTGCATACATTCAGATTCAAGCATTCACACTGCAGTTTCTTCAGAAAATGCACTTTCTAGTTTGCTGTTTGGGTTTGTTTTTTTTGTTTTCTTTTTTCTTTTTTTTACAGAACTTGCAGACAAATTCAATATAAAGATGCAGGAATATGAGTTTAAAGAAATAATAATATAAACCTGTCGCTATTCACATAAATATGATCATAACTCGGTTGGTCCCTTTCACTTTACACTGTTAAGGTAGCGTCAGTGCTTCGTTATCCAATCCGTTCCAGTTGTTCACAGGGGACACCCACATGACTGAAAATCCAGTCCTCGTTTCACTGCTACTTTACACTCCGCTCGTATACACCTGCGGACACACTAGCGTACATGCGGCAAACAGCAAGAAATCGTGGAAATACGCAAGTTTTTCAAGAAAGTAAGTCTTCATCACTGGCTGGTAGTAACAATTAGTTAGCTCCAGCTAACAGCAGAGAGTCCCATGTAAATAATGAACCAGGTGCTCCCCAATTTGATAAATAAAAACCTGGCTAGCGCACTAAGTTAAATTGTTAGCACAATGTTAATTTCTGTCACTCGTTTTAGCTCTGA
Source organism: Maylandia zebra (assembly GCF_041146795.1). Taxonomy (NCBI): domain Eukaryota; kingdom Metazoa; phylum Chordata; class Actinopteri; order Cichliformes; family Cichlidae; genus Maylandia; species Maylandia zebra. The sequence goes on along the minus strand of NC_135169.1, from coordinate 42,439,064 downwards.
AAAATCGAGCTGAGCTCATTCAGGTATGGTTATCATCAGTGGAAATAATAATAATCACTCCATCCCCATTAACCTGTAGGAGTCAGGGCAGAGGAGCACAGAGAGGCAGAAGGGAGAGACGTCTGCTGGAGAGGTGAGTCAAAGGATGGAGTCATTTGTGATGCAGACAGTCTGATTAGAATTTTATGGGACTCAATATGGATATGAAATATGAAACATTTCAGTCACGGTACAACATATAAGACCTGTTTAACTTGAGCTTTTATTTAGGAGAGTCAAGGTTAGAAAGTGTAGAGAGCAAAGAGAGATATATATATATATATAAGTCAAATTAGCCTGACTCACATATTTTTGAGGGTTCTATTTTAATTTTACTTCAATTCAAGTAATTTAGTAATTTTTTCAGGGCTTTAAATTGCAACCATTTTAGTCACATGCGTGCTCAAAATATAATGTTTGTAACTTCAAAATATTTGGGAGCAACAAATTACTGTGGAGCGTGAGCAGAAGTCATGATATTAGCAATTTACATTACAATTCAGTATGTTTTAATGTATCTTGAAGGGTGAGGCAGAAGGGGAGGCTGAGGGAGAAAAAGGTCAACAGGCAAGTTCAAGTCCGAGAGAGCAAGGAGAGACAGAGGAGCTGCAGCAAATGGATGGAGAGGCAGAGGAAGATCAAGTTATTACAGAGAGAGGAGAGCAAACAGGCCAAGAGAGGGAAAATGATGAAGCAGCTGCAGCAACTCATTCTACTCCAGGGTTTGATTTAGGTGACAAAGACACAGGGCCCAGACAGGTGAAGCTGAAGAGCTATCCACATGATACTTTTGGTACACAGAAGTGAGCATTTAACCACAGCTGGTTTGAAAAGCACAACTGGTTAGAATATTCAGTCAACCAGAGTGCAGCTTTCTGCTTCCCATGTAGAGTGTTTGGCAAAAACATCAAACATGATAGTTTGGTCAGTAGCGGTTGCAAGAACTGGAAGAAAGCTTTAGTCATCTTTGGCAAGCATGAGATGGCTCAAACACATAAGGACAGTGTTGTTACATGGAAAAGCTACCAGGGAACTAGCAAACAGGGAAACGTTGCACAGGTGATAGCAACTGCAAATGTGAGTGAGATAGTCGAAAGAAGAGAGTATCTCAGACGAATTGTTGCAGTCACCTCTATGTTAGGGAGACAGGGACTCCCTTTTCGTGGCCATGATGAAGGTGAAGACAGCCCAAACAGAGGGGATTTTCTTGCGTGCATGGAGCTTTTGAAGGAGTTTGATGCTTTTCTTCAAAAACATAATCCCCCATCAAATGCACAGTATATCTCGCCAACATCCCAGAATGACCTGATTGACTGTTGTGCCCAGGAAGTTACTAGTGCCATTGTATCTGAAATGACAAAGTCTAAAGTCTATGCCATCATGGCAGATGAGGCAAGGGATGAAAAGGCAGAGCAGTTAGCTGTTTGTGTCAGGTACGTGTCAGAGGGGGCAGTGAAGGAGCGTTTCCTTGCACTAGCAGAGATAAAATCATTTGATGCCCAGTCCATTGCAAATGAGATTCAGCAGCAGATCCAAAACTATGGTCTTGCAGAGCTTAAGTGTGTAGCACAAACATATGATGGTGCAGCCGTTATGAGTGGCTCCACCGGAGGTGTACAAGCACATTTTAGAAGGCTCCATCCTGAGGCTATATATGTGCATTGTTATGCTCATCAACTCAACCTGGTTTTGTGCAATACTTGCAAGGCTGTCCCAGAGGCTGTGGAGCTTTTCAGCTTGTTGGAGTGTGTGTATTCTTTCTTCAGCACCTCCCTAGTCAATCATCATAAGTTCATGGAGACTCAGGCAAAGCTTGGATTGACAAAAACTGAGCTTGTGCAACTTTCAAACACTCGCTGGGCATGTCAGTTGCGATCAATCAGTGCAGTTCTTGAGACATTGCCTGCCATTTTGGAGTGCCTATCTGCAATTGGATCCCCCATAGCTGTTGGTCTCAGAGCAAAGCTCTACAAGTTCTCAGCAGTCTATGCACTACTGATGTTTTAGTCTATTCTGTCGGTAACCAAAGGACTCCACAAATTCCTGCAGAAAGAGACTTTAGACCTGGCAGAAGCTTTTATCTGCAAACAAGCTGTGTGTGACACACTTGAGGGCAAACACTCAGATGCATTTGCTACAGAGCTGTATGAGAAAACCAAGGCCCTGTGTAACACCCACAGTATCCCTGAACCAGGTGCCAAGACAAGGCACAAACAGAGGGAAATGGAGGATTTTGTCCTGGAGGCAACTGTGGGTTCACGCACTGAATTGAACAACTCAGACACATTGAAAAGAGAGTTACTTTTCCCTTGTGTGGCTCGGATGGTTGGCGAGCTTGATCAAAGATTTTGCAGTGTAGATGCAGGGCTGCTAAAAGGCGTCCAGGCATGCAGTCCTAAATCTGAGAACTTCTTGAGTGAACCACACTTGAATGAACTTGCAAAGCACTACAGACTTGACCTGAAAAAAGAGGAGGTTCTGGTGGCCAGAAACTTTCTTACCAAAACACATAGGCTGGATGTCCACCCAAAAATATGTTGTCTGTGTACAACCTCCTTGATTCAGACATGTTTCCCTCTCTGAGGGCAACCATCCAAGTTGCCCTAACAGTGCCTGTCAGCAGCTGCTCGTGCGAAAGGTCCTTTAGTGCACTGCGTCGGCTGCACTGCGTCGGCTGCACTCCTGGCTGCGTCAAACAATGGGTCAGAAAAGACTTCACAGTCTTGCAGTCATGTCTATTGAAAAAGACACGCTTCAGCATCTGAGTCACAACAGAGTGATTGACCGATTTGCCACTCTTAAAAACAGACGTCATTCTTTGATGCTTCCACCCACCAAGTAACTGGTGATTGCAGCCAGAAAAATGTACTTTTTTATTTTCAGTTTTTTTCTTGTTATTGATGCGGCAAACACATTTCCTCTGTTTTCTTGTTGTACTGTATTATAAAGCAGACTGAAATAAAACAATAGATCTATTGGTGGCCTAGGATGTTTAATCTGTCCAAAAAAGTAGGAAAACAATTTCTCAGTCTTTGTTTTCTGTTTGTGAAATTTTGTGCTCATTCACTACGTTCGTTCATATCGTGTGTGTATCTCTTGGGGGTTAAGCCCCCCCCCTGTCCTTAAAACCTAGTGACGCCCCTGCTATCAACTTCAAAATGTGTGTTTTGAAAGGTTTTTTAAGAAAAAAAATTAGGACAACATAGCAAAAAAACCCATCACTTTTTATTGTCTTCATTCATGCTCAGTCATCCAGGTAAGGAAATCCCTAAAACTGATTCTGTTCATCTGGACGTGGCGTTTTCAGTCGAAGAAATTCTACTACCGGTAAGTGACTTCTTCAGTCTCAGCTGACTGCAGGTTTCCTGAGCCTTTTAACAGTACATTTGCATAATGACTTAAACTAGCTTCACTGACAAACAGCGGGCTATGAGGTCAGTTTTATGATCGTTAATTTTTATATTAATGCCCTGAGTAAATGTGGTTATCCCAGCTGGATATTTGTCAAAGCTGGGAAGGCACCTAAAGAAAGCTCCAGGTGATCCAGGAGAGAAGGACAACTGCTGGCTTATCCTGTACGTGTCAGGAGTATCGGAACAGCTGAGACATATTTTTTCTAAACAACGCGTCTCTGTGGCTTTTAAACCCCAAACACTATGTCAAAGATTGGCAGGTCCCCAACTCAAGCAGAGTAATATAGTGTGCACTGTTAAGTGCCAGGAGGATTGCCATGATTTATACATCAGAGAAACCAAACAACCTCTGGCGAAGCGGATGGCACAACACAGGAGAGCTACCTGGTCAGGCCAGGACTCTGCAGTCTATTCACACCTACAGGCCAGTGGACACTCTTTCAGTGATGAGGATGTAACATCCTGGACAGGGAGGAACGCTGGTTTGAGCGCAGAGTCAAGGAGGCCATTTACGTGAAAAGGGAAAGACCATCTCTGAATCGAGGAGGAGGCCTAAGGGTATATCTGTCACCATCTTACAATGCTGTGATTGCAGCCATTCCCCAACTCTGTGTGAATGGTACTCATGACCATTGATAGCACACCGATAAAGAGGACCAGCTCTGTCCTGGACAGTCCCATAGACTGCAAAGAGATGGTGGGTGAGAGGAGGATGTTAGCCAAGCTGACATCTATTATGAACAACAGCTTGGCTACCAGGTTGTCTATTATGAGCCTGCAGAGGCCCTGAGCAGCTCTGTTACAGGACAGAGGACTAAACTGCAGCAGCTAGACTGTACAATATACACGTAATCAGGGCTGTGCAGAGATGTCCGATGAGGAAGGTGCTTAAAGGAGCACATAGGACCAGGCTGAACAAAAACAACCCACATTAATCAAGAATCTAATATAAAATCGTATCATACTATATCACTGTCATCAGGTGGGAACAATGCAAAGCAAATGTAGCCTATGTTTTACCTGATGGTTACAATGTTGCTGCTGCTCCTGCTGCTGATTGTGCTGCAGGGCAGGGCTGTGCTGATCTGAGAAAGTAGACATTCAAAAGTCCATAGGAGACACTGTATCTGATTAAACAAGTGTTATGAGATAATAATTATAAAATGACAGCACTTGGAATCATGAGGCAAGAGATTAATAAAACTGTGGGAAATAAACTACGGTCTGTCTGTGACTCACTCTTCTTCCTCCATCTCCTCATCTCATCTACACACTGGGTTTGTCTCAGTAGAGGAGCTTTTTCTAGATCCTGGCAGCTCCCAGAGATGGTACAAAGTTTTTGTCACGGTTCTGGGTCCGTTGGACCCAGTATTTTGAGTTTATTATATTTCGGTTTAATTCTGCTTCATGGATTGTTTTCTTATTCTCGTAGTGATGATGATTATTATTAGTTTCTTGTTTCTGTTTATCCGTGCTTAAGGATTTGTTCTCGGTTATATCTCACGTTTAGTTTAGTTCAGGTTCCATGTGTCGTTCTCTGTCTGTCTGTCTCTCAGTGTCAAGTCTGCGTGCTTGTTTAGTAATTCATGTTTCCTGTTTTATTGTGAAAGTCTTTGTCTTATGTTAGTGTGTGCAGCTTGGTTCCCCCCGTCTCGTTAACCCCGATCTCTCCCAGCTGTGTCTCCCTCCTGTTCCCCATTCCCTGATTCCCACCCTGTGTATATTAGCCCTGTGTTTTCCTGTGCTCAGTGTCGTGTCGTACCGTCAGATTATGCCTGTGTGTTTTTTGGTTTCTGTATTCACGGCACTTCACGTTTGGTTTTCATGTCAGCAATAAAGCTGAGGTTTTGATTTACAATTCTGTGTTCCAGTCCTGCGCTTGGATCCTCCTCTCTGCCTGCCCACACACAGAGCCCTGACAGAACGACGCGACCAGTAATGGATCCAGCGGACTCACGCTTCGCCTTTGAGGGAGAGAATCTCGCGCTCCTTTGGGATTACTGTTGGAGGGTAGTCCACGCCGCGAGCCCCTACAAGAGGCAGCTGGAGGTAGTATTTTTTTTTGATAATTTTTTGTCGTCCACTGCCTCCACTGTCAGTTTTCTAAAAATAAATGGACTCAAACAAATAATAACAGCTCTAAGAGCGAGGTTAAGTTTTGAACTGTTTGGCATGGGTGGCCCAGGGAAAGAGGATTCAATTGTTCTCCTGGAGGCCCTCGCCACTTGGTACTCTCAACGACAGCAGCATTTTTTTACCAAGGCTTATCGCTAAATCGTTTGATCCATCCTTGAAAAAGAAATGCAACCCTCGCCATCATCACCCAACCACACTTCCATTCTCTCCTGTAGTACGGACTGGTGCAGTTTTCATTTCCATACCCTCAGCTCAGTTAGCTGATCAGCAGCCACCCTCGGCTCAGTTAGTTGATATAGCTGTTTCTTTAAAACCGTGTGTGTGGCTGGCTGTGTCTTTGAAACCTTACATAAAAGGAGCAGGTGCTAATTTTTATTTGATTCATTTGTAATTTTTACAGCTTGGGAAAACTAAAAACTGCATATTTAGTTATTGTTATAAATCTCCCTGTAACACCATTTTTGCATTTTAATTTCTCTGAAAATATAGAAAACATTACATAACACAAGTACTTTTCATAATATGAATATTATGAAATAACTTTAAAAGATTTCCGTGTGTGTGTGTGGCGGAGGGAGCTGTGTGGCGGAGGGAGCTGTGTGGCGGAGGGAGCTGTGTGGCGGAGGGAGCTGTGTGTGTGCAAGTTCAACAAAAAAATTAACGCAACAGTTTCCATTACTCTTTTTGAGTTACGATAACTTATGTTGAAATTAGATTGAACCAACAAACTATATTGAGTTAGGGGAATTAACTTTTCCTCCATAATCAAAGGTGATTTTAATTACCATTTATGTAATATTTGGTAGCTTAAAAACATATTTTTAAGTTGTTTACTCATAAAAATTATCTTCCTCCAATTACTTTTTCCACATTATTTAAAATGATTTTTAAGTGTTATGTAATTAATTACAGCAATTACAAAAACAATTTTTTAAAGTTCATTATTTAAAATATTAAGTTGCTGATTTTCATCATTATTAACATCATTTTAGCTTTCTCTTATTTTTTATTGTAATAGCTTTTAAGAAAGGAATTCATTCAACATTTTTTTTTATCAAAAAACTTTATTTTTTAACTGTAGGCATTTCAACACTTTGTATTTAAAATGTGAAAATAAACCAGAAATTTAGATTTATACCATCTCAGCCAAGTTATAGTATATGCCTTTATGTATTTAACACCACAGAAACAAATGTGTTCAATTGGTTAAAAAAACTTAGAAAACATTTTGTTGCAGTAATACTTCCATGCAAGTGTTCAGTAAATGTTAACTTTCAATGCCTACCAAACTTTACAAGATCTTGCATCTTTCTATGACACAATGCAGCAAACACCTTTAAGATCAATGTTACACATACAGGATTCAAAACGGTTAACAATTTTTGAAACAGAGTCAACATCTTTAACATAATGATGGTTCCATCAAGGTCAAGGAACAGCTTCTGAACAACTTCAAAAGTATATTTCAGATCCTTGCATTAGCTCAGATTGAGAGCATATATTATGCCCATGAGCAAAACACAGCGCCTTGGGAAATTCTGGCCCTCCATGATTTTTGTTTCCTCAACCACAATGGTTGCAGTCTTATGGTTAGATCCAGGGGTGTACCAGTCACTGATGATGGCAGTTTTCATCACCTGCCTTTCAAGGTTGGCCTTAAGTTCTTCGGTGTTAACTTAAGGCCAACCTTAAGTTAAGGAATTAATAGGTTAGTGAATTATAGATTAGACTTTTATACTTACTGAAACTTAATGAATTCAGATGATCAATGGAACACACACACACACACACACACACACACACAATGCTGAATTACTTAAACCGAACTCCATGAAAAGGTCCTCTTCCTTCTCTCCAAGGAAAGTGATAAGGCAGCAGATGGCTACTTCTCTGCGTGTTTCAATTGTATTGTGCTATTTAAGAAAAAATAAAGTGAGTATAAAATACATGGGTGACTGCCAACAAAGTGCATTTCAAAGCTACCCAAAGTCTAAATAGTTGTCCTACCTCAAGAAGCATGTCCTTGATCTGCCTGATTCTCACTCCCTTAGCTCCTCCCCTTGATAAAATGACATCCATCAGTTTTGGGGTGCAATGGTCAAGTGTAGCTATTCAAGGCTTACAGTGGTTATTCTCTTGAACTCCTCCTTTATCTGTAGACCACAGAAAGAGAAGAATTAAACCTTGCAGACTATTAGCTATACTGCATTAATGAATGCTCTAATACATTATTTAAAGAGGATAGATGTGATCTAAGGCTACCCCAAGTTTTGAGGGAACAAAAACAATCTTGGTGAAGACAAGGGAGACTTCGCCACCATAACCGTGGTGTAATCTCTAATGCTTTAGCAACCCTGTTTTTGCAGAGGTTTTGAATTTGCACATTGTTCACTCCCAGCCCATTTTGTAAAAAATGTGTCCCAACTTAACAAAGCACTAATGACCCTAGATTATCACACTATACTAACTGCTTACATAAAGTCTTAATGTTAAGTAGATTCACATAGCCCATGCCAGAATAATGCTATTGGAATGACATTAACAATATTTCACACAGTCTGATTTAAAAAAACAAAACAAAACAAAGATAGCTACAGCTCTTAAGATCAAGAACAATACTTACTTTAAGCTGTATCACAATACTAACCAAAATCAATGTAATATTACGTATGGGTCATGCAAGTTTTATAAAGATATAAAATAGGTGAGCCAGATGGAAAAAAGAAGCCTCTAGGTTATCCCTCTGAAAGAACTATTCACAGTTTAAAGGCTTCTAATTTTGGTAAAAAGAAAAACAAAATCAGCCTATGATCAAAATTAGATTGCACTGTGTAGCAAAACTTTAATCATGCTTTTCCTAGCCACAGTTGCACTCTCTAGCTGAAGACTTTTGTCAAATGAAACTTTATAAGTCTTATCCTCTGCTGTGCTAAAGTTTAGAATGGCTAGCATTAGCTACATGTGGTAGTGCAAAGTATTTCTTTATCTGTATGAGCATCACATCATACACAAATCCACTACAGGTGACTAGCACAAATGCTTTGCTTTGGTAGAACTGTTATTTGTAAATGAAATGTTACTTACCTTGAAATGTTTTTTTACAAAAGCTTGCACCATGCAACGCAACATGTGTGAATTTGCCCGGGCTAGTTAAGTCAGTAGGGGAGGGAATTTGAAATCAGAAGTTACAGTGGAAAAAAATAAGTTATGTATTAAATTTCTTTAAGTAATTACAACTTGAATTTTATTTTGAACCCACTAACATTGGGATTTAATTTCAAATTACATATAAAATTAAATGTAATTACCAACATTATTAATTCAACACAACCCAAAAAAATACAGTTTGCAACTTAGAAGGTCTATCTTAATCAATAAATTAGAATTTTTATGTTGCAGCCATGGATTTAATCAAGTGGTGGTAAAAGGCCTGATGAATTACTTTTGTGTGTGTGTGTGTGTGTGTGTGTGTGTGTGTGTGTGTGTGTGTGTGTAGGAGGAGCGTGTGTAGGAGGAGCGTGTGTAGGAGGAGCGTGTGTAGGAGGAGCGTGTGTAGGAGGAGCGTGTGTAGGAGGAGCGCGTGTAGGAGGAGCTGCGCGAAGGAGGAGCGTGTGTGTGGTTATAAATTTTTACTGCAAGAATTTTCACAATAGACATAATGTCTGAATATGCTAATATTCTCCTAATTATTACTGTTGATTTCTTGGTAGGCCAAAACCCATAAAACATTTCAAAATAATTTAATAATAAATTATAATCATAAGTAATACAAAAAATAAATAAACACCAACCTATGCAAATGTATTCTGTCAAGGAAAGACGATCGTCTATATAAATATGTGTCTGAGAACAGGAAAACTGTCTCACAGCTTCATGTCATCATCCAGGAATGGGGAAAAAGAACAGACTGATAAAGAGGACCAGCTCTGTTAGCAGCACTGTTACAGCCATGGTGTAGGACGGAGGTCTATTCCATGTCTTTGATCATCAGCCAGACTGTACAATACGGACACATGTAACAGACACATACGAAATTATATGCGCGTGTGGTTATAGCTGTTTTATCCCTACACCATTTATTTTCTGTTTCCATTTTTTCTAATATATTTCTAATTCACTTTTCCTCAATGACCCTTGTGCAGCTGCGACATTTCAGCTTCCACAGTGGGGGGATATTAAGTCTACGACTGTGATATAAACACGTTTGTGCTCCTTTGTACTTGAATCAGGTATTTAAGTAGGCCACCTGACTACGGAGGATATCTCCTTCCTATCTGTCCCAGTCGAAAAAAATGGGGGGGGGAGAAATGTGGAAGCCACTTCCTGCGAAAAAAGGGGAGGAGATACCGTAAGTGCACCATTTAAGAGCTTGCAGCTCCTCCCCTCCTTCACTTTCAGGCGTTCTCCTCCAGCCACTGTGCCCTTTTTGCATATATCACCTGCTGAGACAAACCTCGGTGGCGCTTATAAAGGCTGAAACAGACGAAATAAGAAAAGGATCAATATCTTATTAAGCTTTGTTAATAAAGGTAAGCGACTTTAGTTCATTGTTCCTACAAAAATGGCGAACTTCTGCCATTTTTATTTTTTCCCTTTAATGTTTATTTGTTGCACTGAATCTGTGTTCGCTGTTGAAGATGTTTTCTTGGAAGTTATTTCAGTGTTGATAGTTCAGCAGAGAGACTTGATCATTAGACTGGGACTAGGACACGGACAAACGTTCTCCTCTGGCTCTGTCTCTTCATACTTGTGAACTTGAAATTGTATAATGTGCCAAGATTAATTAACTTCTAAAAAGCTGAAAAGCCTTGCTTACTCCATACCTGTTGACGTTTGAGATTCAGAAGTCGAAAAGTTATTCAGTCACAGTCACAGACGACTAAAGTCGCTTGCCTTTATTAATAATGTTTAAGATAATGATCCTTTTCTTATTTCTTCTGTTTCCGTCTTTATAAGCGCCACCAAGGTTTGTCTCAGCTGGTGTAATGAACAAGAGGTGTAGTGACTGGCAAGAGTTAGTGGGAACTGAGAGTTGAGTTAAAGAACACACATTAAGAAGCAGATTATATTAGATTTATATTTTAAATAAGACAAAATTTGGATTTTACAGCAGTAAAATTATTGTATCTCTACAGTTTAAAAATGTAATAAGCTTCGCCCCTGCACAGAGTGGATAGTGAAACAAATGGAATCATCATAAATACATTATTTCATATTTATTACTCCCCCCTCCTCATTGCTTTATTATTGTAGCTCTAGTAATGAATAATAATGTAAGGATTCTGGATCAGCACCGTGATGCCCATAGTGTATATACAGTATTCTGAAGGTCTAAAATGTCCCTGTGTGTGTGTGTGCATGTGTGTTTTATGTATATGGATTTTTTAAAAACAATATTACTCATGATATAACATTGTCCAGACATGGCTGGTAAGGACATGAGGAGGAAACAGCAGGAGCTGTGTGAGGCTACTAAAGGCAGGGCTATAACATTTTTCTGTCATCATTTTATTTTAGATTAAGTGCAAGAGTTGTTAGGTGTGGATAATTAGATTATAGTTTATTGCAATAGCAAGTTGTGCCTTGTTGTCAGATAGACAGCAAGTGGAGAGTGATATATGAAATGATGGGATGGAAGGAAGAAGAGAAGCAAAGAGTGATTCACAGGCAGAGCCTAAATTATTTCTCACAGTTTTTTGTTGCCAATCTTTGCATTTTATTATTATCTCATGACACTTGTTTAATCAGCTACCATCTCTCCTATGGACTTTTTAAATGTCTACAGTCTCAGATCAACACAGCCCTGCCCTCCAGCACTATCAGCAGCAGGAGCAGCAGAAACCCCTCAACAGCAACATTGTACCCATCAGGTAAAACATCAGCTACGTATGCTTTGCCTTGTCGCCACCTCACAACAGTGATATAGTATGATGCGATGATATTAGATTCTTGATGAATGTGTGTTGTTGTTATTCAGCCTGGTTCAATGTGCCCCTTTTTAACTTTGAGCACCCGCCCCTTTAAACCTCTCTGCACAGCCCTGTTCCTAATTTTGTTTGACTTTTGCCTGTTAGCTGCTCCAAGTTTCCTTCAGGTTTACTTGTTTAAAAGGTACTACAGTGTTTTCTTTGACGTGTCTGCAGCTATCGCTGACTGTGACTTATGGTTTGTTCTTCCCTCTAACAGACTTGAAGCTGCAATGGACGGACACGGTGAAGATGCCACTCCGCTCTTTGTCCTGCCTGTGTGTTCCTGGTTTCGTTTCCATCTCATCTACCACCAGACCGACGGACTGGCTGTGATACTTTACGGTGACAGAGAGAAGCTTGCTGCGATATTCGTGCAGAGGATGGTGACGGAGTTCTTCAGGAACTGGATTCACAGGCCTGCGTGACCAAGACCATCAGTGACCTGTGTTTGCAGAGCCTCTGTGGGACTTTCAACACAGTCCTCTGGTGACGCCTGATGGCCAAAAGTATGAAGAGCAGCTTGAATCTACAAAATGAACTGCTTCATTGTGACGAGTTCACAATTCTCTCTGATATTGAGCTGCCGTTGCTTTGCTTTTTGGGAGGTGAAAAAAATGTTACGTCTATTTGTTTAGTAGATAAATTTGGTCAATAAACGTTGCTTATGCGCCATGGTGTGGTCTTTCTTTACTTGTGACTTCTTGATGTTGGTAAATACAATACATGAAAAATACATATAATATACATATAATAATGTACAACACATTATGGAGTACGCTTCTGCTGTGAGGTCCTGCCTCCATGAACTCATGCAATTAATCACTGGACAGAAAGACCGCTGTGTGTATAAATAATATGATACTGGGCCAATTTTCTTATACATATGTTTGACCAGGAGGTAGAACTGAAAAGGGAGAATGCTTATGAACTTGTAAAGTAAAAACGTGATGCATTTAAGGTTATCCGTTTGGTTTTTGTTTGAGAAGAGAATTTGTTCCACTGTGTGATGGTCGAGTTTCTTTTCTTGGAGATAATTTCTCCTGCATTAGAGGAAATGTGGAACAAAGAGGCTGGAGAGCCCAGAAACTGCAATGCAAGTTGGTAGAGATGCAGGTGTACGGTCTTCCTGGTGTCACAGACGATCAGCTAAAACTATTAAACAAATTAAATTGCTGCCATTTTTGTACAATAATATTTTAAGATTATTTTACATATAAAATATATATTTTTTATTATATTAAATTTAAAGCATCAAATGGAAATCTTTTAAAGTTAATGATATTATTATTATGAAAAGTACATTTTTGTTATGTAATGTTCTCTATATTTTCAGAGAAAATAAAAACGCAAAAATGGTGTTACAGGGAGATTTATAACAATAACTAAATATGCAGTTTTTACAGTTTTCCCAAGCTGTAAAAATTACAAATGAATCAATAAATAAAAACTAACACCTGCTCCTTTTATGCTACTTTACACTGCTGTAGTACACACACACACACACACACACACACTGGGTTTTAAAGAAAATACATAAAGAACAGCTATATTAGAATTATATTTCAAATATGACAAAATGCTGATTTTACAGCAGCAAAAATATTGTATCTGTAAAATTTAAACATTTAACAAACTTTCTCCTTTGCACTGAATTGAAAGACAAACTGAATCATCATAAATACATTATTTTATATATAATGGAAATCTTTTAAAGTTGTTTAATGATATCTATCTATCTATCTATCTGTCTGTCTGTCTGTCTATCTTGCTAGACAGACAGACAGGGAAGGACAAGGACTGGATCAGCACAATGATGTCATCTTGTGGCTATGGTATATACAGTATTCTGGAAAAGGTATAAAATGTCACTATATGTGCTTTATGTGTACAGATTTTCTTTTTAAATTATCACTCAAGTATAAAAACAATAATAAATAAAGTTGCAATGTTTTAGTTCAATAAAAATATTTCTATCATTACTTTTTTATGGATTAGGTTCAAGAGTTATTAAGTGTGGATAATTAAATCATAGTTTAATGCAACAGCAGATTGTGCCTTGTTCTCAGATGGACAGAAAGTGGAGAGTGATAGATGAGATGAGGAGATGAAGGAAGAAGAGTGAGTCACAGACAGAGCCGAGTTTATTCCCCACAGTTTTATTAATCTCTTGCCTCATGATTCCAAGTGCTGTCATTTTATAATTATTATCTCATAACACTTGTTTAATCAGATACAGTGTCTCCTATGGACTTTTGAATGTCTACTTTCTCCGATCAGCACAGCCCTGCCCTGCAGCACAATCAGCAGCAGGAGCAGCAGCAGCATCATTGTAACCATCAGGTAAAACATTTGCTACATTTGCTTCGCATTGTTCCGTTGACAGTGATATAGTATGATATGATTTTATATTAGATTCTTGATTAATGTGGGTTGTCGTTATTCAGCCTATGTGCCCCTTTTGAACTCTAAGCACCCTCCCCTTCGGACATCTCTGCACAGCCCTGATTACATGTCTGTATTGTATGTTTAGCTGCTGCACTTTAGCCCTCCGCCGTGTAACAGTGCTGCTAACAGAGCTGCTCAGGGCCTCTGCAGGCTCATAATAGACAACCTGTTAGCCAAGCTGTTGTCCATAATAGATATCAGTTTGGCTAACATCCTCCTCTCACCCACCATTTCTATGCAGTCGATGAGACTGTCCAGGAAAGAGCTGGTCCTCTTTATTGGTGTGTTACCCCCCATTCCTGGATGATGACATGATGTAGAAGCTAAGAAATTCTTGTAGTAAAAATTGAAGTAAAAAATTATAAAACTCAAACCCCAGACACTCAGTGGATGTTTCACTGATGCACCTCCAGTGGAACCAGATCCCACAACAATGTGTGCTCTTAATCTGGCAGGAAAGGAAAGGTTACTCACGTGGCGCTTTATGATTAACAAAATATAATTAAAACATTTTAACAGCCGTAGGTTAGTCAGTTTGTGGACATTTAATTTTGCATATGAGACATAGATGTGCCCTTAGGCCTCCTCCTCGATTCAGAGATGGTCTTTCCCTTTTCACGTAAATGGCCTCCTTGACTCTGCGCTCAAACCAGCGTTCCTCCCTGTCCAGGATGTTACATCCTCATCATTGAAAGAGTGTCCACTGGCCTGTAGGTGTGAATAGACTGCAGAGTCCTGGCCTGACCAGGTAGCTCTCCTGTGTTGTGCCATCCGCTTCGCCAGAGGTGTTTTGGTTTCCCCGATGTATAAATCATGGCAATCCTCCTGGCGCTTAACAGTGTACACTATATTACTCTGCTTGGGTTGGGGACCTGCCAATCTTTGACATAGTGTTTGGGGTTTAAAAGCCACAGAGACGCGTTGTTTAGAAAAAATATGTCTCAGCTGTTCCGATACTCCTGACACGTACAGGATAAGGCAGCAGTTGTCCTTCTCTCCTGGATCACCTGGAGCTTTCTTTAGGTGCCTTCCCAGCTTTGACAAATATCCAGCTGGGATAACCACATTTACTCAAAGCATTAATATAAAAATTAACGATCATAAAACTGACCTCATAGCCCGCTGTTTGTCAGTGGTGCTAGTTTAAGTCATTATGCAAATGTACTGTTTACAGGGTCAAGGAAACCTGCAGTCAGCTGAGACTGAAGAAGTCACTTAGTAGAATTTCTTCGACTGAAAACGCCACGTCCAGATGAACAGAATAATTTTTAGGGATTTCCTTACCTGGATGACTGAGCATGAATCAAGACAATAAAAAGTGATGTTTTTTTTGTTATGTTGTCCTAATTTTTTTTCTTAAAAACCTTTCAAGATACACATTTTGAAGTTGATAGAATAGAATAGAGCCTTTATTATCCAATTGAAGAGAAATTACGGTGTTACCGAGCTCTTACAGCAAGGGAAAATAAAATATAAAAGGAAGACACAAGGTGGTCCTATAAACATAAGCAACTGAAGATGCTCCATTTGGATTTACACACCAGGAAAAACATTATATTCTATTTTTTTTATGTATTTATTAATTTTGTGTTGGCATCTCAAGGTCACCAGTCGTAATCATCCACTGGCTGAATCTGATGCTAACCCTGGATGAAGAGACGTTGATGAACACACACTCACAAAAACACAACTCAATGTCATGTTCAGAAACCAGTTTGAGATGATTTGAGTTTGTAGCATGTTGTGTTATCCTGCTGGAAGCTGTCATCAGGAGATGAATACACCGTAGGATGGAGATGGTCAGCAAGAATACTCGGGTGAGCTGTGGTGTTTAAATTGTGCTTATTTGGTACTAAGGTGTCCAAAGTGTGGCAAGAACTTATCCCCCAACGCGTTACACCAGCAGCCTGAACAAGGCAGGACGGATTCATGCTTTCAAGCTGTTTACTGCAGACTCTACCATCTGAACGTTGCAGCAGAAACTGAGACTCATTCAAACAGGCAGTATTTGTGCATTTTTCTCCCATTTTGGTCAGCCTGGGTGAACTGTAGCCTCAGTTTTTTTGGGCTGACAGGAGTGGCGCCTGGTGTGTTCTTATGCTGCTGCCTCCAGGTTTGATGTACTGTGATTTAAGAGATGCTCTTGTGCAAACCTAGGCTGTAATGGCTGATTAGTTTAGTTGCTGTTGCCTTCTTATTAGCTTGAATCAGCATTTGTGTAGCAACAAAGCATTTTCACGCAGAGAACCACGGCTTGTTGAATATGTTCTCTTTTTGCTATTTCCCCTCTCTTTCAGTCTATCCTGTATGAACAGCTGCTGAAAAACAAAACCTGCCACCTGGAACCAACGACGACGCCCTAAACTCACTTAAATCACCTTTTTTTAACCACTAACCACTTTTTACATTCAAGGTATGCAGAAGAGCATCTCTGAATGCACAGCACGTTAAACCTTCACGCTGATGTGCCATGTTAATGAGCTCAGATCGTCTCAAAGTGGTTTCTTCAACATGACAGTGAGTTTGTACCCCAATGGCCTCCACAGTCACCAGAGTCAGTCTCAATCCAGTAGAGCACCTTTGGGATGTGGTGATACAGGAGATTCATATTGTGGGTGCACAGCTAACAAATCTGCAGCAACTGTGTGATGCTGTCATGTCAATGTGGAGCAAAGTGTCTCATTAATGTTTTCAACAGCTTGTTGAATCTGTGCCATGGAGAATTAAAACAGTTCTAAAGCCAAAAAAAGATCCAACTCAGCACTGATGTAGCCGGGTGGGCTACTCGCGCCTCCCCCCCCCCTCTCTCTCTCTCTTTCTCTCTCTCTCTCTCGCTTGCTTTACCGCCCTCGCTCTCTCCTGCGCTCGCTCTCTTGGCTGCGCAACTCGGTTAATTGGGAACCCACATGCATATTGATTGCAGGGTGGCGTCAGTCCGTATAAAGTTAAGCCGGTGTTCTCCTGGATTATTCCTCCCATGCGTTTGGCGCAAAGCTGCAGTAAATGCTGGCGGACCGCGACGGATTGATCAGCAAGCGAGTAGACCCTATGACAGCTATAGGTAGGCTCTCGCTTAACCTCCGAGTACCGAAATTTGTATTAATGTAGTTTTGCGGCCCTGTTGTAGCGCGGCCGTTTCTGTTTGAGGGTGTAAGCCTTCCAGTTTGGTGTGCGTGTGTGATTTCTTTTATTAAAGATTGAAGGTTTAGTTTTTATGATATGTAGCGAGCCTGACGCTCAGAGTCCTTTTACTCTTTTAACGTATTGCTCTGGTTTATTTCAGTGAACAGAGGACGTGCCAGTGTCCCTGGGACCTCAGGTGGTGGATCGTTTTCACACTTTCCTTTGTACAGCACTGGGTGGGCTGTAGTGATTTTCTTGTGTGATTTTTCTTTTGGGTCCACGGCTGCTGGTAAGTCCAAGTTCCATGATTGTTTTTAACTTCCGGACACTGTCAACAACGACGCTACATTTTGTTTTCTAATATTTCATCTATTTTCACTATAAACAAAATTATTGATATTGGAGCCAACCTGCGTCGGTGTGCATCCTTGAATCTGTGCGGCCTCTCTTATTCATTTAATCGATTTTTCTTAAAAAGGAATTTCCTGGGGGTGAAATTCCCCTTGGTGGCGTTGTCATTTTATTACCATTTCTTTTATAACCCCGGCGACCACTTGGTCACACTAATGAAGTGGCAGCAGGGCTCTGAGTATGTTGTTCACTCAATAGCAGGAAAATTGAGAGAGAGAGAGAGAGAGAGAGAGAGAGAGCGAGAGAGAGAGAGAGAGAGAGAGAGAGAGAGAGAGAGAGAGACCAAAAATGGGATTTACGAAAAATGATAATTAAAAACACGGAAATGTAAAATGATTAATCATACATGTTTATAAAATGATAACAAAGTAACAAGTTGTTGCCGATAATTATTTTTTTTATTCTATATGCATTTAATTGAGAGCTTCTTTCCGTTGCTTCCTTATTTTCTTAAGTGATTTAGGATAAGTTGAACAACGATGAAGTGTTTCATCTATCAGTTGGATTATAGGACTTGGACTTGGTATTTCCTGAGCCAAATTGGAGTCGAGAAGAGGAAGGGCCCTGCCTCCATGCGATAGCGGAGAACGTGAACTTGCGCGCCTGAAGGCCCTGCCTTCACTCCGCCCTGGCAGGTATAAAACGCACAGGCACACACAGAAACACTTCACTTCTTACACCGGCTCAGGCAAACGCTTATAAGGTAAGATTTACAGACTTTTGATTTCAAATACAAACACTTGAAGGTAGTGTGAGTGCGCCGCGCCGCGCTCTGAACAGTGCGGAACAGTGCCCCGCGGAACAGTGCGCCGCGGCGCCGCGCCGCGGAACAGTGCCCCTCGGAGGCGCGGTGCCCCCTCGGAGGCGCGGTTCCCCGCGGAGGCGCGGTGCCCCCGCGGAGGCGCGGTGCCCCCTCGGAGGCACGGTGCCCCGCGGTGCCCCCTCGGAGGCACGGTGCCCCGCGGAGCCCCCTCGGAGGCGCGGTGCCCCCTCGGAGGCACAGTGCCCCTCGGAGGCGCGGTGCCCCCTCGGAGGCACGGTGCCCCGCGGAGGCGCTAAAGCGCCGTGCCCCTCGGAGGCGCGGACGCGCAGTGCCCCTCGGAGGCGAGGACGCGCAGTGCCCCTCGGAGGCACAGACGCGCAGTGCCCCTCTGAGGCACAGTGTCCCGCGGAGGCACAGTGCTCCGCGGCGCCGCGGAGGCACAGTGTGCCTCGGAGGCGCGGTACCCCCTCGGAGGCAAAGTGCCCCTCGGAGGCGCGGACGCGCAGTGCCCCTCTGAGGCACAGTGCCCCGCGGAGGCACAGTGCGCCTCGGAGGCGCGGTGCCCCCTCGGAGGCGCAGTACCCCCTCGGAGGCAAAGTGCCCCGCGGAGGCGCGGACGCGCCGTGCCCCTCGGAGGCGCGGACGCGCCGTGCCCCTCGGAGGCGCGGACGCGCAGTGTCCCTCGGAGGCGCAGTGCCCCTTGGAGGCACAGTGCCCCTCGGAGGCACAGTGCGCCGCGGCGCCGCGGAGGCACAGTGCGCCGCGGAGCCTCGGAGGCGCGGTGCCCCCTCGGACGCGCGGAGGCACCGTGCCCCCTAGGAGGCGCGGTGCCCCCTCGGAGGCGCGGTGCCCTCGCGGAGGCGCGGTGAGGCGCGGTGCCTCGCGGAGGCGCGGTGAGGCGCGGTGCCCCGCGGAGGCGCGGAGGCACAGTGCGCCGCGGAGGCACAGTGCGACACTAAATTGAGTACAATTAACACTGAAAAGTTAACACTGGCCATAGAGTAAATTTAACTCTAATTCTGAGTGGTCCGGGACATCATAATGTCTAACTCGCGTGATGATTGTGATAGAGAAGCAGCCTATTTTGTTTTTAATCAATATCTGAACGTATGAACAATAGACTGTCAAATCAATGAAAATACAAGTTCATTTCAACAAAATTTATTGTTAACACTGAAACACACAGTAGGCCTACATTAGATATAAGGCTGCATTTTAAAATGAATTAGAGAAAATAAAATGGCTAAACTGTGCATCTTAAAACAAAGTGCTTAATTTCAGGAAAAAAATAGCAGCAGCTTGAGTTTCCCTTTTTCTTTACCTTTTACATCTCGTCTCAATACATTTTGAACAGATAACATCAAAACATCTTAACAATTTTGCAGTTTCTTTCTTTCCCCCTTGTATTCCACTTCCCCACTTTCTGTTGTTCAGTGAGAGAACTGAGCTTCAGTTTGCCCTTCCAGGATTTTAAATCTGGGCTGGAATGGTGTCAGGGCCATTCTCACACACATGTGTAGGTGCTCGTTGGTGAGCCTGGAACGATATTTAGTTTTTATTATGTTCATTGTGGAGAAAGCTGCCTCACAGCTGTATGTGGAGCCAAACATGGTCAAGATGTACAGGGCTACTTTTCTCAAATTTGGGAAAGCTGTCTCAGACCATTTGGAGCCAGAAAGTGGCAGGTTCAGTTCTTCCAAACTGCTTTCAGGGCCACATCTGCTTAGAGCCCAACCAGTTGCATTTGAAGAGGCCCAGCATTTGCCCTCTTGAAGTGCTGTGTGACTTCCTTTGAGAATCCTCTGACATCAGTGATGAGAAATGGGTTCTTTATGAACTGCTGTCCAAAGCTGAAGCTATCAAAACGTTTGCTGAAGTTTTCAATCAGCTTGTCAACAAAGTCAACAAAAGAGGACACATCTCTCTGTCCCTGAACCTGTTCCTGAACCTGCGCTTTGTGCGCCGAGCTTCATTTACATTAGTCCTTCATCAGTCCTTCGTGCTCATGTCTAGATTAAATGTCAATCTTAGGAATTTCAGAATTAGGAAAAAAACGTTTTGATCAGGGGCGGATAGTAAAACCTTGTACCATCTCTGGGAGCTGCCAAGATCTAGAAAAAGCTCCTGAGACAAACCCGGGGTGTCTGATTACAGCAGTGGAAAATAGAGCAAAAGGGGCAGGTGCTAATTTTTATTTATTAGTATTTTATTTATTTATATTTTAAACATTCAGGGACAGGTGTCTGCGAGGCAATGACATCCGATGGGTCCAAAGCAACTTGTTTCATTCAAAAACCTTTTTTCTGTGTAGGTGCGTTTAGTTGATGCTCACATGTCAGTCGCTGGCTAACCAGCCAATTTGTCTGAGTGAAAAATATGTAAGAACCAGTGAGAGGCAAGCCAACAAGACAAAAATATAAAGATGCGTACTCAGAGAGAGGGTAGTCTGTGGTTCTATATTCATTCTTCTTTCACATTCTGGTTTAGATTTATAATCCAACCTGTTTCACTGCAGTTGATACTTGAAATGAAGGATCAGGACATAATTATCTTCTTCAGTTTACAAAGCTAAGTAACTTAAAGATAAAATGTACCAGTTCTTAATTTTGGTTTATCCATTAGCTGCTCCAAGTTTCAGTTTTACTCGTTTAAAAGTACTACAGTGTTTTGTTTTGGGGTTTTTTTTTTGGACGCGTCTGCAGTTGTCGTGTTTGTGACTTATGATTTGCTCTTGTTTCTGACAGACTTGAAGCTACAATGGATGGAGACGGTGAACAAGCCGCTCGGGCAGAGCTGTGTGCCCTGCACCTGAGATCCTTTCAGTTGCATCTCATTTACGACCAGGCTGACGGACTGGCTGCGATCCTTTACTATGACAGAGAGAAACTTTGCAAAATATTCCTCCAGACAATCACGATGGTGTTCTTCAGGAGCTGGATTCACAGGCCTGAGTGACCAAGACCATCAGTGACTTGCCCTTATACAGAGAGGAGCTGGGAACCTCTGAAGGGCCTCCAGCATCCAACAGTGCCTGCACAGATTGAACATTGTTGATGTTGTGTAAACTTCAATAATGAATTAATCAGAATCAGAATACTTTATTGATCCCTGGGGGAAATTAATTAAAATAAATAATTAAAATGTACTTTCCTTCTTATTATTCCATACATTCATTTAACCAACACATTTGTTATATTGATGACTGCTTTTCAAGGGCTGATCACCGCTACTAACGTCCCTGGATGGACTGACAACATCCGAACAATGACAGCAGGTCTCATGACTGAGGGCTTGGATGAACTGCAATATATATTCATTTTTAGAATTTATATTTTGTGTTAACTGTAGTTTGGCTCAAAGTGTTACTGCTATCTTATTTTAATAAACAACACTGCCATATGCAAAACTAGGGGTGGCAAGAGATTATGTTAGAGACAGTGGCATCGTTAGGCCTATTTTAGGGGTGCTGAAGCCTCCCTAAAATATTCTTAAGCCCCCCTAAATAATTTGCTGTTTGGGTTTTTTTTTTTATTTTTTTTTACAGAACTTGCAGACAAATTCAATATAAAGATGCAGGAATATGAGTTTAAAGAAATAATAATATAAACCTGTCGCTATTCACATAAATATGATCATAACTCGGTTGGTCCCTTTCACTTTACACTGTTAAGGTAGCGTCAGTGCTTCGTTATCCAATCCGTTCCAGTTGTTCACAGGGGACATCCACATGACTGAAAATCCAGTCCTCGTTTCACTGCTACTTTACACTCCGCTCGTATACACCTGCGGACACACTAGCGTACATGCGGCAAACAGCAAGAAATCGTGGATATACGCAAGTTTTTCAAGAAAGTAAGTCTTCATCACTGGCTGGTAGTAACAATTAGTTAGCTCCAGCTAACAGCAGAGAGTCCCATGTAAATAATGAACCAGGTGCTCCACAATTTGATAAATAAAAACCTGGCTAGCGCACTAAGTTAAATTGTTAGCATAATGTTAATTTCTGTCACTCGTTTTAGCTCTGAAAAATCGAGCTGAGCTCATTCAGGTATGGTCATCATCAGTGGAAATAATAATAATCACTCCATCCCCATTAACCTGTAGGAGTCAGGGCAGAGGAGCACAGAGAGGCAGAGGGGAGAGACGTCTGCTGGAGAGGTGAGTCAAAGGATGGAGTCATTTGTGATGCAAACAGTCTGATTAGAATTTTATGGGACTCAATATGGATATGAAATATGAAACATTTCAGTCACGGTACAACATATAAGACCTGTTTAACTTGAGCTTTTATTTAGGAGAGTCAAGGTTAGAAAGTGGAGAGAGCAAAGAGAGAGATATATATATATATAAGTCAAATTAGCCTGACTCACATATTTTTGAGGGTTCTATTTTAATTTTACTTCAATTCAAGTAATTTAGTAATTTTTTCAGGGGTTTAAATTGCAACCATTTTAGTCACATGCGTGCTCAAAATATAATGTTTGTAACTTCAAAATATTTGGGAGCAACAAATTACTGTGGAGCGTGAGCAGAAGTCATGATATTAGCAATTTACATTACAATTCAGTATGTTTTAATGTATCTTGAAGGGTGAGGCAGAAGGGGAGGCTGAGGGAGAAAAAGGTCAACAGGCAAGTTCAAGTCAGAGAGAGCAAGGAGAGACAGAGGAGCTGCAGCAAATGGATGGAGAGGCAGAGGAAGATCAAGTTATTACAGAGAGAGGAGAGCAAACAGGCCAAGAGAGGGAAAATGATGAAGCAGCTGCAGCAACTCATTCTACTCCAGGGTTTGATTTAGGTGACAAAGACACAGGGCCCAGACAGGTGAAGCTGAAGAGCTATCCACATGATACTTTTGGTACACAGAAGCGAGCATTTAACCACAGCTGGTTTGAAAAGCACAACTGGTTAGAATATTCAGTCAACCAGAATGCAGCTTTCTGCTTCCCATGTAGAGTGTTTGGCAAAAACATCAAACATGATAGTTTGGTCAGTAGCGGTTGCAAGAACTGGAAGAAAGCTTTAGTCATCTTTGGCAAGCATGAGATGGCTCAAACACATAAGGACAGTGTTGTTACATGGAAAAGCTACCAGGGAACTAGCAAACAGGGAAACGTTGCACAGGTGATAGCAACTGCAAATGTGAGTGAGATAGTCGAAAGAAGAGAGTATCTCAGACGAATTGTTGCAGTCACCTCTGTGTTAGGGAGACAGGGACTCCCTTTTCGTGGCCATGATGAAGGTGAAGACAGCCCAAACAGAGGGGATTTTCTTGCGTGCATGGAGCTTTTGAAGGAGTTTGATGCTTTTCTTCAAAAACATAATCCCCCATCAAATGCACAGTATATCTCGCCAACATCCCAGAATGACCTGATTGACTGTTGTGCCCAGGAAGTTACTAGTGTCATTGTATCTGAAATGACAAAGTCTAAAGTCTATTCCATCCATAAAAGATGAAATGCTGTGACTGTAATAGACTGAAGCCGGCAGTGACGTGCACACCACGTATAAGAAGGCTTCAGTCATCTAGACCCAACACAGCAAACTCATTCCTTTACAGAGGATGTCCTGTAATTAGCGAGCACCATGTAAGCTGTGCTATAATGTCATGGTTTATTCTTGCAGCTGCCTCTGACGTCACTGCCACAGGACAGTAAGCAGGTGTACGTACAGCTCCTGTGGGACAACATCAACCTGCACCAAGAACCCGGAGAACCACTTTACCTGCTCTGGAGGACCTTTTGTAAGTGTGACGACAGACATTATCAGTCATTGTCCATCAGTATAGTGTCAAGTGTAGAACCTGTATTTGCAGATTGAATTGTGAGCTTTAGGATGCACTATACTGCATAATGACCACTAGGGGGCGCAAGTGTTCAGCCTTTAATCCTCAAGCAAACATATTTTAGTTCACACTAAGAAAGAAGGTATGTACTGATTTCAAAACCCCCCAAAACAAGTCAGATATGGTTTTGTGAACGGAACGTAAAAGAGCGAAAGGACGTAGAAATATACGTGTATCTACTGAACATCTCAAGTTTGAACCTCAGTGACCTTGAAGTGAAATTTTCCGAAAATCTTGTGAATGCAATAACTTGGCAATGAGACAATATGGGATTTTGAAATTGATACCTTCGGTGCATGTATTAGGAGATTGAGGGGTATTTTTGTTAAAGTGTCACTGCTGAGCAGAACAGATCAGAGTGGAGGCTCTTTGCTAAAAGAATATTTCAGCAGACTCTCTGATGCTTTGGTGTTTGTGCTCCCAGTGGAGAAGAGGGGAACTCTGGGGCCAACAGACCACCAGGAGAGCCGCACTCTCCTCAACACCATTGTTCGCAACATCCAGACCAACGACGTCTACGGGCCGATCAACCTGCTGATCCGAGAGATCAAACGGCGTCCAGAAGGGCTCAAACGGCAGAGGTCAGTTCTGCTCGTTCACCTCTACTCACTGTTTCATATTTAGTCTTCCTTTAAGCTCTTAGTTATGATTTTTGCTGCAGTGCATTAGAAAAGTGTCTGATGCCTCGTGTGTGTGAATGTCTCACAGGAGCGTCTATAGAGAAATACTGTTTCTGTCACTGGTGGCTTTGGGACGGGAGAACATCGACGTAGGTGAGTGAGATTAACTAGTGATGTCAGCTGTGACCTCTAGTGTGCTGTAAGAGTTTGAAGGTGATGAAAAGCGATGATGTGAAACGTTCCTAACTCATATCTGTGTCGTCATCATGCAGAGGCCTTCGACAGAGAGTACCACAGCGCATACAACCAGCTGAGCGCGGAGCAGCGCAAGTCTCTGCACTGCATCGATCGCCCGCCCACTCCCAGCGTCCAGTGGTGCCTTAAATGTTTTGGAGCGCCTTTCGTCTGAACTGATCCTCTCAGCAGCAGAGACGCAAACTCTTACTGTTCCTGCTTCAACTTTGGGGAACAGGGAGACTTTCGGACATCTCCAGCTGGACGAACATGGTACTGCTTCCTCCGTTTGCCTTGGAAGATGACGTTGGCCGTTTCATGTTTCTTTGCTTTGCTTTAAAGAGGTTTTCCAAGCAGCTGCCTAAAAGTGGAACTGTTGTTGTAAACTTCCTGGAAAGCTGTATTGAATCTCTTCAGACTAGTTGAGTTGCTTTTCCTTACAGAAGCTGTATAAAGCGATTGATCACTGTACAGAATATCTGTGTGTGTGCATGTCAGCAGCTTTGCTCGTAGCCTTTTGCCTTCTTGGCTTAAATCTGTCGTAGCTATACTCGTATCAGCTCTGTGTGAGACCGTGTACAGACTCTGACTCTAACTTTGTGCACTTTCTGAAGAAGAGTAAGTAAATCAAGTTCACCTGACTTTTTGTACAGTTTAAGGAAATCTCAGTCGAGGTTGCATTTTTGTCAACAACCCTGATTGTTGTGATCAGTCTTAATGAATGTTCACATGTACAGGCTCACACTGGGGCTCTGTGCAGCTCTGTGTTGGAGCATCACATTTAAATGGGAGAGGACTGAGGCTTTGGACAATCACTAATTATCAATCACTAAAATAGATTCATAACATTCCAGATGCCCTGTGCTCAAAGCAGGAGTATTGATCTCTGTGATAACACATGTGACAGCAGCTGTTTGGAAAGTAGAGATCATGAAAAACAAAGACATCAATCTGAAGCATGAAGGTGCCACACCACTGATTAAAAACATCAGAGGAACACAGACAGCAGAGGTGTGCTGGCTTCAGTCTATTTTTAAAGCTGCATTTTTAACAGTAACATACTGTGTTTGTTCAGCTAACATGTCTTATTCTGATCATAACTCAGAGCTGTGACTCTCATTCTCTACTCTAGCACAGAGTGAACCACGACGGTTCAGACAGGATCTCTTTTATGGTTTACATAAAAGTGCAGAGGGCTCTTGATGAGTGCTGAAACTGTGTCAGGACAGAAGGCCTTTGATATTTGACATTCCACTAAAAACAGTGAAACAGGCGGGAAAACAAAGTGCTGCGATGAATTGTCGGGTAAAGATGGACCTGTGTGTTGACTTGAGTGTGAGTGTGGCGCTGTACTTGTACAGATGAGAAAATGTGTTGTAAAATATTCCATTTGCACTGCATAGATTAGAACCTGCTCTTAACCCACATCAGAATATTAACAATTTACACCATTTTTCATCCAGAAAAAAATCTCAATTATTTATTTTTGTATTGTTGACATTTGGATTGCAGCTGCTGTGCTAACTTCGAGTTTTTATAACTAGCTGCCCCCGTTTTCCCCTTGAATCCGTGTTAGGGGACTCCAGCCGGTGTTGACTTAGTAAATCTCCTCTTGGAGGATGTACAGAAAAGTTTTTTAAAGGTTCTCTTACCGTCCTGTGGAAAGGAAATGAATGTCTACACATAAGTGCGCTGCAATAAATGAGTTTGTGAACTGATTGAAAATGAAATTTGTCCATTTTTTTGTCTTTGTGTTAAGAAGAGTTTATATTTATTGCCAGATTTAAACATCTGCCTTTGTAACACTGCTGTAGCTCATTTCTCTTCATTTCTATTTATTTCTGTTTTCATGGAAAAAGATGTAAACTTCCTGTCATCCACTGCCAGGAAATCCCATTTCTCCCAAAAGATCCATCCACCCAGCCAGTTTTAGAGTTGTGTGGGGCTCGAGCTTATCCTATCAGAGGTATCCCCTGGATGATGATCGGCAGTCTTTCGAGCCTTTTGAGCTCACACAGAGACAGACAACCATTCATACTCACATTCACACCTATGGGAAATTCAGAATAACCTGAATTTTTTAGAAAAAACTGACTTTTTTAAATACAAACACTTGAAGGTATGTGTGTATTAGATCTTTTTTTCTAAAAGCCAATAAATAAAACACACATACACAAGTTTTCTTGCACTCATTTTCACTCTAGACCAGGGGTGTCACTCGAGGGGATGCACAGTACAGTAGTGCAATTCATCCTGATCGGTGATTGGTCAAAAGTCTTCTGTGTTTACGTTAAGTTACAGAGTCTGGATTTAGCGGAAATTACACGACGCTGAATAACGCGTTTTTCTTTGTGGTAAATGTTAGCCGCGCGCTATGACATCTAATGTATTACGCTCATTTCTAGTCTTTTCAGTGGCTACAGCTGCTTTCCGTGGCTCGTTACAAACGATCTGAGATATAGATCCACTTCTGTCTGGCGTAGGCTGCTCACTAGGGCTGGGTATCATCACTGATTTCTATAATCCATTCGATTCCGGTTCTCAAAGTCCTGATTCGATTCAACTTAGCCTCAGACAGTCAGAAATATTATAATTCTGATAATTTATCAGTACTGACTTCATCAGAATTGTGAACATCACAGCAGATCCCTTTGTTTTAAAGTAACTGAGAATAAAACACAGAAAAACATGAAGGAGATTTTCCTGGTCTGGCTTTTTAGAGCAGATAACCTTAAAAATATTCTGCAATATTCTGCAATTTTTCATAATTTAAAGAAGTTTAAATTTCTTCAGTATTGAACAGCAGAAATGAGGCTTTCTTGTCCGAGGTCATTTAAGTGAAAAAAAGAAAAAGACAGCGCTGTAAACAACGGTAGACTGGTGGGTAATAAGCGAATGAATAATGCAGAAAACAGATTTGAGACGGGAAACTGTTCTTGAAGTACACAGAGAGAGAGAGAGCTGTGCAGGAAGTGTGATTTTTATCGTGGTGGAAGCAAAACAGCAAAAGTCAGAGGGAATTCATGACGACATTGATCAAATGTGAAGCGTAGTTTGCTGCTTCTTGGCTCGGCGAATTTTGTGTGATGACACAGCCCTCACTTCTAAAACTTGCGCACAGACACACCCCTCACAAGCTTGCCACAGACACACCGCTCACTTCTAAAAGGTGGGGGGATGCACAGCAGAGGCGGAGCCAGACATTTGAAACACCCGGGGCTTAGCCCAAAGAGTAGTATGCATGTGGGATGTTTTTTTTTTTTTTTTTTTGGGGGGGGGGGGGGGTGTAGAAATGACTGAAAGATTAATAGGCTCTGTTCAAAAAAGAATGACTTCATATAGGGAAAAATATATATCACATGTGCAGGACACCTTAAACTAGTTTTTTAATTAAGCAGCAAGGCAGAACAAAGTCGGGGCTGTATCAAGACACGAGGACTAAACCCCAATTCAACCAGACCCAGAACTGATCCAGAATTAAAACAGGACTACAACAGTTCAAAATCAGGACTACTGAGGACTTAACCAAGACAGAACCAGAATCAGAACTAGATGATAGTAGCACTAAAAATCATCATAGACCTGCACTACACTTATTTTTTTAATTCTACCAAAGTCCACTATTTAGATTGAGAAAAGTTTATATAATTATTTAGCCTTGTTGTGCAAACAAGCCTGCATAACTTAATAAATACAGAATTTGAAAAATAACAAACCTAAAAAGAAACACTAGGTACGAGATACATGAGGACCTGTGATACGGTGATACTTTTGGTAAACAACCATTTGACTAACATGTGTGTCTCACCTGCTCTTGTTCATCTGTTCTGTCCTCGTTCTCCTCTCTCTCCCTCTTTGTGCTGACAATCATCAAATATACAGTTGAAACCAGATATTTACTCTTCAGATAAAAACACTTTTTTAATTGTAACATCAAATCAGACTAAATGTTTATTTTTTAGATTGATAAATATAAAAACATATTTGTTAACTTTAAGAGTAAAGAGAGAAACTATCTGTATTTCTTAATTGCAAATGGCACCAAATTGTATTCAAACTTGAGCCACACTTATGGAGCTCCACAGTTCTTTTCCTGGTGTTTTGGTTGATATCTCTTGATTTTCCCATGTCAAAGAAACAGGCTCTGTGTTTTGCCTTATATGCATCCACACGTGTGCCACCAGTTTACTCACATGGACTCTACTAACCTATCAGAAGCTTCTTCAGCTCAGAATGGAATCGTCTGGAGTTTTCTTATTAATTAACAATAAATTTGGTGTACATGTACTCCTAAATTTGATGAAAGTGATAAAAAATAAACAGCTCTGTCTCTCTTTATTCTGAAATTTAACTAATTCAAAATATATTTCAATATTTATCTAAAACAAAAATTTACTCTAAATTGATGTTGTACAGTAAAAATGTTTTATGTTTTCTCCCTAAAGTGTATGTAAATATCTGGTTACAAATGTGAATATCCTGCTGTGTACTGAAATCCCTCTTGTTTTGCATAGAAATATACTGAACAACATACAAAGCATAATATATAAAATAACATTTACCTGAGTTTTTTCTTTGAAAGAACCCTCTAATGTCCATTCTTATGTTTCAGTACATAACTGAAACCGATTTAGTCGGGAGGGTAAGAACTGAGAATATGAAATAAACACACGTAAGCTAAGACTCTAAAAAAAATAGCATTTGTTCGGCTTTTCATTTTGCCATTTGTTGATTCACTTGAAGAGCAAGTAACGTAATATTGGTCAAGTGATCAGTTTCATATCAATCTTTCGTGATGCACCGTCATATTTACATTATTTGTACGGTACGAATGATTTGCTTTGGTACCTGGTCAAACTTAAGCTCTCCTTAGTATGGCTGGCTCCGTCTCTCCAACAGCGCACTCACGGGCAGCAGCTGCCCCGCCCCCTCGCTCAGTCGCTTAGTGCCTGAGCTTGGATCATACCAATATCAGGGGGGGATTCACGCACAGTCGTAAATTCCCACAGTGTGCACTATGTGCTTCGAATATTGTGTGTACTTTTTGTTTTATACAGTTGTCAGCCAGGCATCTAACTATGAAAAAATTACACTCCAAAATACCCCGGGCTTCTGACAAAACAACCCGGGCTTAAGCCCCGTAAGCCACCCCCCCCCGCTCCGCCCCTGATGCACAGTACAGTAGTGCAATTCATCCTGATCGGTGATTGGTCAAAAGTCTAGAGTGAAAGGAGAGGCTTGTGATTGGTGGAAAATGTGCAATGAAGAAGCCTTTTTTTATTCATTCAGTCTGTTGTCTGTTTTTTCTTTATCAAAAATATAAAATTATCGGATTGGATAACGAAGCACTGACAGTGTAAAGGGACCAACCGAGTTATGATCATATTTATGTGAATAGCGACAGGTTTATATTATTATTTCTTTAAACTCATATTCCTGCATCTTTATATTGAATTTGTCTGAAAGTTCTGTTAAAAAAAATCGAATAAGTTAAAAAAAAAAACAACTAAAAAAAAACAAAACACCAAATTATTTAGGGGGGCTTAAGAATATTTTAGGGAGGCTTCAGGACCCCTAAAATAGGCCTAACGACGCCACTGCCGATCACCGAGGCGTGGGTACAAGCAACAATCCAGAATATAATAAAACCAGGCGCACCAGAAAAAGGTTAGCCCACTTAATAAAAACAATTCCACAAAAATAAAAGATGACACCAAAAAGACGAGACAAGACAATCTTTAATAGCTTTAATAAAAGAAATCACACATGCACACCAAACTGGAAGGCTTACATCCCACAAATCAAACTACAACTCGTGCTGGTGGCAATAGTTCAGGCCTTGATCACAAGCCAGTCTGGCTCCGCACAGGCTGAGATCGGCAACTGAGGCGGTTTCAAGTTCCCAGCACGACACGCGGGCAGAGGATCGCTCCAGCCCGATCACCGAGGCGTGGGTACAAGCAACAATCCAGAATATAATAAAACCAGGCGCACCAGAAAAAGGTTAGCCCACTTAATAAAAACAATTCCACAAAAATAAAAGATGACACCAAAAAGACGAGACAAGACAAGAGAGCAGCTCCACCGAGCAGGAGCCCTCAAACCGACTATAGGCAGGCGTCTTGATTCTCCAATTAAAGTTAGGCGATTTGCCACGGAGAGGTGAAGGCAGCAATCAAACCCTAAAACAAAGGATAAATGTAACCTTAGCCTCTTGTAGCTGTGAATGCTAATAAAAGCAGTTCTAACGGCTTACCCCAGGACCGGAGGCGCTTTGGTGGAGATAACGAGCACCTCTCTCTGCAACGCTGGAATTAAACAGAAACGGCCGCGCTACAACAGGGCCGCAAAACTACACTAAACCAACTTATTGGCAGATAATATTAGTTTTGTTTTATCACATATCAATATTATTTTATTATCAAATTTGGTTATTTTGGTCATTCAAATCTGGCTTCCCCATCACTCACTCACTGATAGATACAGCTTTTGAAAATCTAAGAGCTCTGTTGAAGGACTCTGTGCAGGTTAAAAATCAATGTGTGGAATAATAACAAAGAAAGGTAACCTTTAATTATTTATTTTAATGAACTCATTATCGAACTTTAAACAACATCAACAATGTTTAATCTGTGAAGGCACTGCTGGATGCTGAAGGCCCCTGCTTCCCAGCTCTGCGTGGAGGCTGTGCGAACACAGGTCACTGATGGTCTTGGTCACTCAGGCCTGTGAATCCAGTTCCTGAAGAACTCCGTCACCATCCTCTGCAGGAATATCGCAGCAAGCTTCTCTCTGTCACCATAAAGTATCACAGCCAGTCCATCAGTCTCGTCGTAGACGAGGTGGTAACGAAACGACTAACCAACACGCAGGACATACAGCGGAGTGGCAACTTCACCGTGTCCATCCATTTCAGCTTCAAGTCTGTCAGAAGGAAGAACAAATGAGTCAGCTGCAGCAACTACTCGTTAAACGCTGTAACTTAGAGCTCTGTTTGATAGCTGCTGATTCACAACAATAACAGTCTTTATAAATCTGCACCGGTTATCGGGTTATCCAAGGCTTTTATGTGCGAATGTTTGCGTGTGAGAGCAGCTAGCCGGAGTTCAAAGGAGCTGGCCTCGCAGCCCGTCAAGGAATGCGCTGGAAGGAACCAGGTTTCGTAAGATTTGAGTTTCAAACTTTATATACATTTTGAAACTAAAATCCAGTCTTTACTGGTATTGAGCTGATTCTTTTAAAGATGATTTTTTTTTTTAAATTTGGAAAAATCTGTTAACACAATCATTATGAACAAGCTTTGAAAACCAATGTTGAAACTGTGAGTCTACATGCTGTGAGTCAACTGCCTTAAAGATTCAAGATTCAAGATTCAAAGTGTTTATTGTCATGTAGAAGAAATGGCATTTCTCTGTGCAATGAAATTCTTCCTTTGCTGTCCATACACAAATGCCAAGTTAGGGGAAGGAACAAGATCAATAAGGATAAAAATAAGACAAGACATTAAGATAAGTAAAGAGTAAGTAAATAAGTAAAAGTAAAGCGCACAGAGATTCACTACAACGACTAAACATTGAAAGGAACTTAGAGGGGAAAACAGCAAAAGTAGAAACAATGAGTCGAAACAAAGTCGCTTACCTTTATTAATAATGCAGATGAAGATAATGATCCTTTTCTTATTTTCTTCTGTTTCAGCTTTTAGAAGCGGGACCAAAGATTGTCTTCTTGGCCTTCTTCCCTGTCAACGTATATTACGTTAACGGCATAATATTCTAATATGACTACTGGAACGACTTGACCGCAGTCTCAGGCACTAGGCGACTGAGCACAGCACTTCCGCATATGAGCGAGGGGAAACTCCTTGCACGCATTGTTCGATCTTTGCTCTCTCTTCTCCCCTTTTCTCAGGTAGATGTTATTTTAACAACTGAAAATATGAAATAAACACACATGTAAGCCAAGACTCTAAAGAAACAGCGTTGTTGTTGTTCGGCTTTTCATTTCGCCATTTGTTGATTCACTCGAAGAGCAATTAACGTAATATGGGTCAAGTGATCAGTTTGATATCTTCTGTGATACACCGTCATATTTACATTATTTGTACAGTACGAATGATTTGCTTTGGTACCTGGTCAAAATCAAGCTCTCCTCTGTCTGCCCGGCTGCACTTCTTCGCCTTCGCTCACACGCCTAATGCTCAGTCGCCAAGTGCCTGAGCTCGGATCATACCAAAATTAGGGGGAATTAAGGACTGTGCGCTATGTGCTTTGAATATTGTGTGTAGTTTTTGTCTTATACAGTTGTCAGTCGGGCATCTTACACTCCCAAAGACCCCGGGCTTCTGAAAAAACAACCCGGGTTTAAGCCCAGTAATACATCCCCACATAGCTCTCAGACCCCTCTTACTGTGCAAAGAGGTAAGTAAGAGAGTGTGCAAGACTCGTCTCTCTCTAAGGGGAGAGACACTGACAGATCTCACATACTCATCCCCTTTCTTACGATGCACAATTGTGCACTAAGTGCGATAACTTACCGACGACTCATATCAGAATATTATGCCGTTTATACGTTGACAAGGAAGAAGGGCAAGAAGACAAACTTTGGCCCCGCTTCTAAAGGCTGAAACAGAAGAAAATAAGAAAAGGATCATTATCTTCAGCATTGTTAATAAAGGTAAGCGACTTAAGTTCATTGTTCCCACTTTTGGCAAACTTGAGCCCTTTTAGCTTTCCCAAGTTCCCTTTAACGTTTATTTGTTTCACTGAGTCAGCTGCCGTGTGCGCTTTTGAAGGTGGGAAGTTTTCTTTGAAGTTTTTTCAGTGTTGTTAGTTCAACAGAGAGAACTGATCATTAGACTGGGACTAGGACAAACGTTACTCCTCGGGCTCTCAGTCTTTAATCACACTTGTGAACTTGTCAAAGGGGTTTGGGTTATTATAAAATCAGGAGCGTTCATTGTTTGGGATGAAGAAAGTTTTTATGTGATCCTTGACTCATCTGTGATTTGTTTTCTTTCTGCAGGGTTTGAAGCCGTAATGGATGGAGACGGTGAAGGAGCCGCTCGGGCACAGCTGTGTGTCCTGCAGCTGCGCTCCTTTCACCTGCATCTCTACTACGACCAGACTGACGGGCTGGTTGCCATGCTGTACAGAAGGACACAGAGGCTTGCTGTCGTATTCTTCAGAAGAGTCCTGACGGCGGTCATCCAGAATGGGGATCGCAAGCATAGCAGTGTGTGACCGAGATCGTCAGAGCCTGAGCTTACATGGAGAAACCAGCCGCCTTACCTCAATATGACATGGGCAGTTGGAGTTTGTATCTTTGTAGGCCTATTTGTATTTTTAATCCCATAAATAAATGAATATTATAAAAACACACATCAGTTATCTTTCATTTTATTAATCCATGCACCAATTTTTGTTCTAGAACCTGAAGAAGTCGCCAATAGGCTAATAAAATGTAATAAAATGTAATAAAATGTTCTTTGTCATCTTTTCCAGCTTTAATGCGCATCTGCGCCAAAAGTAGGCGATTAAAAAACGTCAAAAATATGAAAGTTTACTTCTAATATAAATTTGGGAAAAACTAATGGATGTTAATGTGTAGTTCTCAGAATAATTAACCCTCTAGTGCAGAGCACTATTAAACCCATGTTCACGGTATAGTTTTTTAAAATTAAATACAAAGCACCAAAGATCAACAATTATTTGTGAATTCGTTAGCTTCATAGCATAAGTGCCTAAGTCATTGACTTAGTCAAACGACTTAGGCAATTATGCTATGAAGCTAACGAATTGTGGACAAAGCTTCAGAGAAAGTGGCTTCTTTCTGAAGGGGGCTGGGCAGCCAGTCTCTCTCTCTCTGTCTGTGTGTGTGTGTCTGAAGAAGCAAAAGTCTAAGGTTTTTTGGGGAATGGCAAGAAGCAAACAAGTGTGCAGGCAGAGTTTTTTCGCATTTGTTTTCCCCTCTATCGTCAAAACCTGTGGGTTTGTAGGCACAACCTGTGGGTTTGTAACCACAGGTTTTCAGTGTTCAGGGTTGCCTACAAACCCACAGCTTCAGAAAGAAGCCACTTTCTCTGAAGCCACTTTCTCTGAATCCATGCACAAAATGAAAGATAACTGATGTGTGTTTTTATAATATTCATTTATTTATGGGGATTAAAAATACAAATAGGCCTACAAAGATACAAACTCCAACTGCCCATGTCATATTGAGGTAAGGCGGCTGGTTTCTCCATGTAAGCTCAGGCTCTGACGATCTCGGTCACACACTGCTATGCTTGCGATCCCCATTCTGGATGACCGCCGTCAGGACTCTTCTGAAGAATACGACAGCAAGCCTCTGTGTCCCTCTGTACAGCATGGCAACAAGCCCGTCAGTCTGGTCGTAGTAGAGATGCAGGTGAAAGGAGCGCAGCTGCAGGACACACAGCTGTGCCCGAGCGGCTCCTTCACCGTCTCCATCCATTACGGCTTCAAACCCTGCAGAAAGAAAACAAATCACAGATGAGTCAAGGATCACATAAAAACTTTCTTCATCCCAAACAATGAACGCTCCTGATTTTATAATAACCCAAACCCCTTTGACAAGTTCGCAAGTGTGATTAAAGACTGAGAGCCCGAGGAGTAACGTTTGTCCTAGTCCCAGTCTAATGATCAGTTCTCTCTGTTGAACTAACAACACTGAAAAAACTTCAAAGAAAACTTCCCACCTTCAAAAGCGCACACGGCAGCTGACTCAGTGAAACAAATAAACGTTAAAGGGAACTTGGGAAAGCTAAAAGGGCTCAAGTTTGCCAAAAGTGGGAACAATGAACTTAAGTCGCTTACCTTTATTAACAATGCTGAAGATAATGATCCTTTTCTTATTTTCTTCTGTTTCAGCCTTTAGAAGCGGGGCCAAAGTTTGTCTTCTTGCCCTTCTTCCTTGTCAACGTATAAACGGCATAATATTCTGATATGAGTCGTCGGTAAGTTATCGCACTTAGTGCACAATTGTGCATCGTAAGAAAGGGGATGAGTATGTGAGACCTGTCAGTGTCTCTCCCCTTAGAGAGAGACGAGTCTTGCACACTCTCTTACTTACCTCTTAGCTCTCAGACCCCTCTTACTGTGCAATGTGGGGATGTATTACTGGGCTTAAACCCGGGTTGTTTTTTCAGAAGCCCGGGGTCTTTGGGAGTGTAAGATGCCCGACTGACAACTGTATAAGACAAAAACTACACACAATATTCAAAGCACATAGCGCACAGTCCTTAATTCCCCCTAATTTTGGTATGATCCGAGCTCAGGCACTTGGCGACTGAGCATTAGGCGTGTGAGCGAGGGCGAAGAAGTGCAGCCGGGCAGACAGAGGAGAGCTTGATTTTGACCAGGTACCAAAGCAAATCATTCGTACTGTACAAATAATGTAAATATGACGGTGTATCACAGAAGATATCAAACTGATCACTTGACCCATATTACGTTAATTGCTCTTCGAGTGAATCAACAAATGGCGAAATGAAAAACCGAACAACAACAACAACGCTGTTTCTTTAGAGTCTTGGCTTACATGTGTGTTTATTTCATATTTTCAGTTGTTAAAATAACATCTACCTGAGAAAAGGGGAGAAGAGAGAGCAAAGATCGAACAATGCGTGCAAGGAGTTTCCCCTCGCTCATATGCGGAAGTGCTGTGCTCAGTCGCCTAGTGCCTGAGACTGCGGTCAAGTCGTTCCAGTAGTCATATTAGAATATTATGCCGTTGGCGTAATATATACGTTGACAGGGAAGAAGGCCAAGAAGACAATCTTTGGTCCCGCTTCTAAAAGCTGAAACAGAAGAAAATAAGAAAAGGATCATTATCTTCATCTGCATTATTAATAAAGGTAAGCGACTTTGTTTCGACTCATTGTTTCTACTTTTGCTGTTTTTTCCCCTCTAAGTTCCTTTCAATGTTTAGTCGTTGCAGTGAATCTCTGTGCGCTTTACTTTTACTTATTTACTTACTCTATACTTGTCTTAATGTCTTGTCTTATTTTTATCCTTATTTATCTTATTCCTTCACCTAACTTGGCATTTGTGTATGGACAGCAAAGGAAGAATTTCATTGCACAGAGAAATGCCATTTCTTCTACATGACAATAAACACTTTGAATCTTGAATCTTGAATCTTTAAGGCAGTTGACTCACAGCATGTAGACTCACAGTTTCAACATTGGTTTTCAAAGCTTGTTCATAATGATTGTGTTAACAGATTTTTCCAAATTTAAAAAAAAAATCATCTTTAAAAGAATCAGCTCAATACCAGTAAAGACTGGATTTTAGTTTCAAAATGTATATAAAGTTTGAAACTCAAATCTTACGAAACCTGGTTCCTTCCAGCGCATTCCTTGACGGGCTGCGAGGCCAGCTCCTTTGAACTCCGGCTAGCTGCTCTCACAAGCAAACATTCGCACATAAAAGCCTTGGATAACCCGATAACCGGTGCAGATTTATAAATGTAACAAGTGTCACCTGGCGTGTAAGTCTCATGTGCAGCTGGGATATCAGCAGGATGTGTTGTAAGTCCTGTCTGGAAACGACTGGGAATTTGTATGTTTAACTCATGTAATAAATAAATGATCAATTATTTCTTTGCCCCGTTTACTCATCCCTTGTCCTCGGTTACATAAAGACTGTTATTGTTGTGAATCAGCAGCTATCAAACAGAGCTCTGATAAGTTACAGCGTTTAACGAGTAGTTGCTGCAGCTGACTCATTTGTTCTTCCTTCTGACAGACTTGAAGCTGAAATGGATGGACACGGTGAAGTTGCCACTCCGCTGTATGTCCTGCGTGTTGGTTAGTCGTTTCGTTACCACCTCGTCTACGACGAGACTGATGGACTGGCTGTGATACTTTACGGTGACAGAGAGAAGCTTGCTGCGATATTCCTGCAGAGGATGGTGACGGAGTTCTTCAGGAACTGGATTCACAGGCCTGAGTGACCAAGACCATCAGTGACCTGTGTTCGCACAGCCTCCACGCAGAGCTGGGAAGCAGGGGCCTTCAGCATCCAGCAGTGCCTTCACAGATTAAACATTGTTGATGTTGTTTAAAGTTTGATAATGAGTTCATTAAAATAAATAATTAAAGGTTACCTTTCTTTGTTATTATTCCACACATTGATTTTTAACCTGCACAGAGTCCTTCAACAGAGCTCTTAGATTTTCAAAAGCTGTATCCATCAGTGAGTGAGTGATGGGGAAGCCAGATTTGAATGACCAAAATAACCAAATTTGATAATAAAATAATATTGATATGTGATATAACAAAACTAATATTATCTGCCAATAAGTTGGTTTAGTGTAGTTTTGCGGCCCTGTTGTAGCGCGGCCGTTTCTGTTTAATTCCAGCGTTGCAGAGAGAGGTGCTCGTTATCTCCACCAAAGCGCCTCCGGTCCTGGGGTAAGCCGTTAGAACTGCTTTTATTAGCATTCACAGCTACAAGAGGCTAAGGTTACATTTATCCTTTGTTTTAGGGTTTGATTGCTGCCTTCACCTCTCCGTGGCAAATCGCCTAACCTTAATTGGAGAATCAAGACGCCTGCCTATAGTCGGTTTGAGGGCTCCTGCTCGGTGGAGCTGCTCTCTTGTCTTGTCTCGTCTTTTTGGTCTCATCTTTTATTTTTGTGGAATTGTTTTTATTAAGTGGGCTAACCTTTTTCTGGTGCGCCTGGTTTTATTATATTCTGGATTGTTGCTTGTACCCACGCCTCGGTGATCGGGCTGGAGCGATCCTCTGCCCGCGTGTCGTGCTGGGAACTTGAAACCGCCTCAGTTGCCGATCTCAGCCTGTGCGGAGCCAGACTGGCTTGTGATCAAGGCCTGAACTATTGCCACCAGCACGAGTTGTAGTTTGATTTGTGGGATGTAAGCCTTCCAGTTTGGTGTGCATGTGTGATTTCTTTTATTAAAGCTATTAAAGATTGAAGTTTTAGTTTTTATGATATGTAGCGAGCCTGACGCTCAGAGTCCTTTTACTCTTTTAACGTATTGCTCTGGTTTATTTCAGTGAACAGAGGCAAGTCTGGCAAGTCTGTCAGTCTGGCCTGGGACGCTACATTTTGTTTTCTAATATTTCATCTATTTTCACTATAAACAAAATTATTGATATTGGAGCCAACCTGCGTCGGTGTGCATCCTTGAATCTGTGCGGCCTCTCTTATTCCTTTAATCGATTTTCCTTAAATAGGAATTTCCTGCGGGTGAAATTCCCCTTGGTGGCGTTGTCATTTTATTACCATTTCTTTTATAACCCCGCCGACCACTTGGTCACACTAATGTAGTGGCAGCAGGGCTCTGAGTATGTTGTTCACTCAATAGCAGGAAAATTGAGAGAGACACACACCAAAAATGGGATTTACGAAAAATGATAATTAAAAACACGGAAATGTAAAATAATTAATGTAAAATAATGTAAAATAATTAATAATGTTTATAAAATGATAACAAATTAACAAGTTGTTTTTTCCATATATTTTTATTGAAATTTTTTATAGTATAATACAAACACATGTTGAACACCCTCACATTCACACATCCATACATCAGACCTGCCTACATCACATTCAAATGTAGAAATGAGCATAGTTCTCACAGTAATAGAAAAATACAAGTTGTTGTCGATATTCATTTTTTATTCTACATGCATTTAATTGGATGAGAGCTT
The DNA here is from genome assembly GCF_041146795.1 of Maylandia zebra. Lineage (NCBI taxonomy): Eukaryota > Metazoa > Chordata > Actinopteri > Cichliformes > Cichlidae > Maylandia > Maylandia zebra. Next base: position 42,399,371 of record NC_135169.1, on the reverse strand, counting down.
CTTTCCGTTGCTTCCTTATTTTCTTAAGTGTTTCATCTATCAGTTGGATTATTGGACTTGGACTTGCTATTTCCTGAGCCAAATTGGGCTAAGTTCACACTGCAGGTCTTGATGCTCAATTCCGATTTTTTGATAAAATCTGATTTTTGTCTGCTTGTTCACACTACAAATAAAATGCGACAGCAAACGCGCTCTAGTGTGAACCATCAATGCGGCCCGCATGCGCTCTGGAGAGAGAGAGAGAGAGAGAGAGAGAGAGAGAGACGCGAGAGAAAACCGGCGAGAGAGAGCCAGAGAGACGCGAGAGAAAACCGGTGAGAGAGAGCCAGAGAGACGTGAGAGAATACCGGCGAGAGAGAGCCAGAGAGACGCGAGAGAAAACCGGCGAGAGAGAGCCAGAGAGACGCAAGAGAAAACCGGCGAGCGAGAGCCAGAGAGACGGGAGAGAAAACCGGCAAGCGAGAGCCAGAGAGACGCGAGAGAAAACCGGCGAGCGAGAGCCAGAGAGACGCGAGAGAAACCCAGCGAGCGAGAGCCAGAGAGACGCGAGAGAAAACCGGCGAGCCAGAGAGAGAGCCAGAGAGACGCGAGAGAAAACCGGCGAGCCAGAGAGAGAGCCAGAGAGACGCGAGAGAAAACCGGCGAGCGAGAGAGAGAGCCAGAGAGAGAGCCAGAGAGAGGCGAGAGAAAACCGGCGAGCGAGAGAGAGCCAGAGAGAGGCGAGAGAAAACCAGCGAGCCAGAGAGAGAGCCAGAGAGACGCGAGAGAAAACCGGCGAGCCAGAGAGAGAGCCAGAGAGACGCGAGAGAAAACCGGCGAGCCAGAGAGAGAGCCAGAGAGACGCGAGAGAAAACCGGCGAGCCAGAGAGAGAGCCAGAGAGACGCGAGAGAAAACCGGCGAGCCAGAGAGAGAGCCAGAGAGACGCGAGAGAAAACCGGCGAGCCAGAGAGAGAGCCAGAGAGACGCGAGAGAAAACCGGCGAGCCAGAGAGAGAGCCAGAGAGACCAGAGAGAAAACCGGCGAGAAAACCGGGGAGAAAACCGGCGAGCGAGAGAGAGCCAGAGAGAGAGCCAGAGAGACGCGAGAGAAAACCGGCGAGAAAACCGGGGAGAAAACCGGCGAGCGAGAGAGAGAGCCAGAGAGAGAGCCAGAGAGACGCGAGAGAAAACCGGCGAGAAAACCGGGGAGAAAACCGGCGAGCGAGAGAGAGAGCCAGAGAGAGAGCCAGAGAGACCAGAGAGAAAACCGGCGAGAAAACCGGGGAGAAAACCGGCGAGCGAGAGAGAGCCAGAGAGAGAGCCAGAGAGACGCGAGAGAAAACCGGCGAGAAAACCGGGGAGAAAACCGGCGAGCGAGAGAGAGCCAGAGAGAGAGCCAGAGAGACGCGAGAGAAAACCGGCGAGAAAACCGGGGAGAAAACCGGCGAGCGAGAGAGAGAGCCAGAGAGAGAGCCAGAGAGAGAGCCAGAGAGACGCGAGAGAAAACCGGCGAGAAAACCGGGGAGAAAACCGGCGAGCGAGAGAGAGCCAGAGAGAGAGCCAGAGAGACGCGAGAGAAAACCGGCGAGAAAACCGGGGAGAAAACCGGCGAGCGAGAGAGAGAGCCAGAGAGAGAGCCAGAGAGACGCGAGAGAAAACCGGCGAGCGAGAGAGAGCCAGAGAGACGCGAGAGAAAACCGGCGAGCCAGAGAGAGAGCCAGAGAGACGCGAGAGAAAACCGGCGAGCCAGAGAGAGAGCCAGAGAGACGCGAGAGAAAACCGGCGAGAAAACCGGGGAGAAAACCGGCGAGCAAGAGAGAGAGCCAGAGAGAGAGCCAGAGAGACGCGAGAGAAAACCGGCGAGCCAGAGAGAGAGCCAGAGAGACGCGAGAGAAAACCGGCGAGCCAGAGAGAGAGCCAGAGAGACGCGAGAGAAAACCGGCGAGCCAGAGAGAGAGCCAGAGAGACGCGAGAGAAAACCGGCGAGCCAGAGAGAGAGCCAGAGAGACACGAGAGAAAACCGGCGAGCCAGAGAGAGAGCCAGAGAGACGCGAGAGAAAACCGGCGAGAAAACCGGGGAGAAAACCGGCGAGCGAGAGAGAGAGCCAGAGAGAGAGCCAGAGAGACAAAACCGGCGAGAAAACCGGGGAGAAAACCGGCGAGCGAGAGAGAGAGCCAGAGAGAGAGCCAGAGAGACGCGAGAGAAAACCGGCGAGCCAGAGAGAGAGCCAGAGAGACGCGAGAGAAAACCGGCGAGCCAGAGAGAGAGCCAGAGAGACGCGAGAGAAAACCGGCGAGAAAACCGGGGAGAAAACCGGCGAGCGAGAGAGAGAGCCAGAGAGAGAGCCAGAGAGACCAGAGAGAAAACCGGCGAGAAAACCGGGGAGAAAACCGGCGAGCGAGAGAGAGAGAGAGAAAACCAGAGAGAAAACCAGCGAGCGAGAGAGAGAGCCAGGGAGACCAGAGAGAAAACCGGCGAGAAAACCGGCGAGCGAGAGAGAGAGAAAACCAGAGAGAGAGCCAGGCGAGCCAGAGAGAGAGGGCCCGGGAAGAGGCCTCTTCTCGGCAGTTCCTGCCGGGCCCTGCCTCCATACACGCGGAGTTTGCATACACGCGCAGAAGACTCCGCCCTGGCAGGTATAAAAACAGGCACACTTCACTCCTTACACCGGCTCAGACAAACCTCGGCGACGCTTATAGAGGTCGAAAAAGAAGAAATAAGAAACGGATTATTATTGTAAGCATTGTGGATAAAGGTAAGATTGACTTTTGATTTCAAATACAAAACCTTGAAGGTAGTGTTTGTACGTTAAACAAAACTTGTCCGTAATGATTGTGTTAACAGATTTGTCCAAATTTAAACTTAAAAAAACAAATCAGCAAGTTGCAGTAAAGACTGCATTTTAAAAAAGGTTCTTTGAAAAACCATTAAAGGTGCCCCAAAGAACCATCAAGAAATGGTTCTTTAGTAGAGAGGGAGGGACACCGTGCGCCTACACACCCATACTTTTTTTCAACCGCATCGCTTAATCCCACTCTTTTACATGTTCACTTAAAAAAATTGCTGTCAATACCGACGATATTGATTTATAAATGATAAACTAATAATCTTGTCAACACAAAGTTCTTTATTTGGAGCACATTTCTACGAGAAAGATAAGTTACTGAAAAGGTGCTTGCTCTGTGGCAATATCGTAGGCAACAATTCTGGTTTAGATTTATAATGCAGCCAGTTTCACTGCAGTGAACCCTTGAAACAGAAGGATCTCTAATAAAGGGACTTAACTTAAGGATTAAATGTACTGGTTTAACGTTGTTCCTAAGTTTGGTTGACTTTTGCCTGTTAGCTGCTCCAAGTTTCCTTCAGGTTTACTTGTTTAAAAGGTACTACAGTGTTTTCTTTAACGTGTCTGCAGCTATCGCTGACTGTGACTTATGGTTTGTTCTTCCCTCTAACAGACTTGAAGCTGCAATGGACGGACACGGTGAAGATGCCACTCCGCTCTTTGTCCTGCCTGTGGGTTCCTGGTTTCGTTTCCATCTCATCTACCATCAGACCGACGGACTGGCTGTGATACTTTATGGTGACAGAGAGAAGCTTGCTGCGATATTCGTGCAGAGGATGGTGACGGAGTTCTTCAGGAACTGGATTCACAGGCCTGAGTGACCAAGTCCATCAGTGACCTGTGTTTGCAGAGCCTCTGCAGGACTTTCAACACAGTCCTCTGGTGACGCCTGATGGCCAAAAGTATGAAGAGCAGCTTGAATCTACAAAATGAACTGCTTCATTGTGACGAGTTCACAATTCTCTCTGATATTGGGCTGCCGTTGCTTTGCTTTTTGGGAGGTGAAAAAAATGTTACGTCTATTTGTTTAGTAGATACATTTGGTCAATAAACGTTGCTTATGCGCCATGGTGTGGTCTTTCTTTGCTTGTGACTTCTTGATGTTGGTAAATACAATACATGAAAAATACATATAATATACATATAATAATGTACAACAGATTATGGAGTACGCTTCTGCTGTGAGGTCCTGCCTCCATGAACTCATGCAATTAATCACTGGACAGAAAGACCGCTGTGTGTATAAATAATATGATACTGGGCCAATTTTCTTATACATATGTTTGACCAGGAGGTAGAACTGAAAAGGGAGAATGCTTATGAACTTGTAAAGTAAAAACGTGATGCATTTAAGGTTATCCGTTTGGTTTTTGTTTGAGAAGAGAATTTGTTCCACTGTGTGATGGTCGAGTTTCTTTTCTTGGAGATAATTTCTCCTGCATTAGAGGAAATGTGGAACAAAGAGGCTGGAGAGCCCAGAAACTGCAATGCAAGTTGGTAGAGATGCAGGTGTACGGTCTTCCTGGTGTCACAGACGATCAGCTAAAACTATTAAACAAATTAAATTGCTGCCATTTTTGTACAATAATATTTTAAGATTATTTTACATATAAAATAGATATTTTTTATTATATTAAATTTAAAGCATCAAATGGAAATCTTTTAAAGTTATTTAATGATATTATTATTATGAAAAGTACATTTTTGTTATGTAATGTTCTCTATATTTTCAGAGAAAATAAAAACGCAAAAATGGTGTTACAGGGAGATTTATAACAATAACTAAATATGCAGTTTTTACAGTTTTCCCAAGCTGTAAAAATTACAAATGAATCAATAAATAAAAACTAACACCTGCTCCTTTTATGCTACTTTACACTGCCGTAGTACTCACACACACACACACACACACACACACACACACACACACACACACACACACACACACACACACACACACTGGGTTTTAAAGAAAACACATAAAGAACAGCTATATTAGAATTATATTTCAAATATGACAAAATGCTGATTTTACAGCAGCAAAAATATTGTATCTGTAAAATTTAAACATTTAACAAACTTTCTCCTTTGCACTGAATTGAAAGACAAACTGAATCATCATAAATACATTATTTTATATATAATGGAAATCTTTTAAAGTTGTTTAATGATATCTATCTATCTATCTATCTATCTATCTATCTATCTATCTATCTATCTATCTATCTATCTATCTATCTATCTATCTATCTATCTATCTATCTATCTATCTATCTATCTATCTGTCTGTCTAGCAAGATAGGTAGACAGACAGACAGACAGACAGACAGACAGACAGACAGGGAAGGACAAGGACTGGATCAGCACAATGATGTCATCTTGTGGCCATGGTATATACAGTATTCTGGAAAAGGTATAAAATGTCACTATATGTGCTTTATGTGTACAGATTTTCTTTTTAAATTATCACTCAAGTATAAAAACAATAATAAATAAAGTTGCAATGTTTTAGTTCAATAAAATATTTCTATCATTACTTTTTTATGGATTAGGTTCAAGAGTTATTAAGTGTGGATAATTAAATAATAGTTTAATGCAACAGCAAGTTGTGCCTTGTTCTCAGATGGACAGAAAGTGGAGAGTGATAGATGAGATGAGGAGATGAAGGAAGAAGAGTGAGTCACAGGCAGAGCCGAGTTTATTTCCCACAGTTTTATTAATCTCTTGCCTCATGATTCCAAGTGCTGTCATTTTATAATTATTATCTCATAACACTTGTTTAATCAGATACAGTGTCTCCTATGGACTTTTGAATGTCTACTTTCTCCGATCAGCACAGCCCTGCCCTGCAGCACAATCAGCAGCAGGAGCAGCAGCAGCATCATTGTAACCATCAGGTGAAACATAGGCTACATTTGCTTCGCATTGTTCCGTTGACAGTGATATAGTATGATATGATTTTATATTAGATTCTTGATTAATGTGGGTTGTCATTATTCAGCCTATGTGCCCCTTTTGAACTCTAAGCACCCTCCCCTTCGGACATCTCTGCACAGCCCTGATTACATGTCTGTATTGTACGTTTAGCTGCTGCACTTTAGCCCTCCGCCGTGTAACAGTGCTGCTAACAGAGCTGCTCAGGGCCTCTGCAGGCTCATAATAGACAACCTGTTAGCCAAGCTGTTGTCCATAATAGATGTCAGTTTGGCTAACATCCTCCTCTCACCCACCATCTCTATGCAGTCGTTGAGACTGTCCAAGAAAGAGCTGGTCCTCTTTATCGGTGTGTTACCCCCCATTCCTGGATGATGACATGATGTAGAAGCTAAGAAATTCTTGTAGTAAAAATTGAAGTAAAAAATTATAAAACTTAAACCCCAGACACTCAGTGGATGTTTCACTGATGCACCTCCAGTGGAACCAGATCCCACAACAATGTGTGCTCTTAATCTGGCAGGAAAGGAAAGGTTACTCACGTGGCGCTTTATGATTAACAAAATATAATTAAAAGACTTTAACAGCCGTAGGTTAGTCAGTTTGTGGACATTTAATTTTGCATATGAGACATAGATGTGCCCTTAGGCCTCCTCCTCGATTCAGAGATGGTCTTTCCCTTTTCACGTAAATGGCCTCCTTGACTCTGCGCTCAAACCAGCGTTCCTCCCTGTCCAGGATGTTACATCCTCATCATTGAAAGAGTGTCCACTGGCCTGTAGGTGTGAATAGACTGCAGAGTCCTGGCCTGACCAGGTAGCTCTCCTGTGTTGTGCCATCCGCTTCGCCAGAGGTTGTTTGGTTTCCCCGATGTATAAATCATGGCAATCCTCCTGGCACTTAACAGTGCACACTATATTACTCTGCTTGGGTTGGGGACCTGCCAATCTTTGACATAGTGTTTGGGGTTTAAAAGCCACAGAGACGCGTTGTTTAGAAAAAATATGTCTCAGCTGTTCCGATACTCCTGACACGTACAGGATAAGGCAGCAGTTGTCCTTCTCTCCTGGATCACCTGGAGCTTTCTTTAGGTGCCTTCCCAGCTTTGACAAATATCCAGCTGGGATAACCACATTTACTCAAAGCATTAATATGACAATTTGTAAATTAATGATCATAAAACTGACCTCATAGCCCGCTGTTTGTCAGTGGTGCTAGTTTAAGTCATTATGCAAATGTACTGTTTACAGGGTCAAGGAAACCTGCAGTCAGCTGAGACTGAAGAAGTCACTTAGTAGAATTTCTTCGACTGAAAACGCCACGTCCAGATGAACAGAATAATTTTTAGGGATTTCCTTACCTGGATGACTGAGCATGAATCAAGACAATAAAAAGTGATGTTTTTTTTGTTATGTTGTCCTAATTTTTTTTCTTAAAAACCTTTCAAGATACACATTTTGAAGTTGATAGAATAGAATAGAGCCTTTATTATCCAATTGAAGAGAAATTTCGGTGTTACCGAGCTCTTACAGCAAGGGAAAATAAAATATAAAAGGAAGACACAAGGTGGTCCTATAAACATAAGCAACTGAAGATGCTCCATTTGGATTTACACACCAGGAAAAACATTATATTCTATTTTTTTATGTATTTATTAATTTTGTGTTGGCATCTCAAGGTCACCAGTCGTAATCATCCACTGGCTGAATCTGATGCTAACCCTGGATGAAGAGACGTTGATGAACACACACTCACAAAAACACAACTCAATGTCATGTTCAGAAACCAGTTTGAGATGATTTGAGTTTGTAGCATGTTGTGTTATCCTGCTGGAAGCTGTCATCAGGAGATGAATACACCGTAGGATGGAGATGGTCAGCAAGAATACTCGGGTGAGCTGTGGTGTTTAAATTGTGCTTATTTGGTACTAAGGTGTCCAAAGTGTGGCAAGAACTTATCCCCCAACGCGTTACACCAGCAGCCTGAACAAGGCAGGATGGATTCATGCTTTCAAGCTGTTTACTGCAGACTCTACCATCTGAATGTTGCAGCAGAAACTGAGACTCATTCAAACAGGCAGTATTTGTGCATTTTTCTCCCATTTTGGTCAACCTGGGTGAACTGTAGCCTCAGTTTTTTTGGGCTGACAGGAGTGGCGCCTGGTGTGTTCTTATGCTGCTGCAACCAGGTTTGATGTACTGTGATTTAAGAGATGCTCTTGTGCAAACCTAGGCTGTAATGGCTGATTAGTTTAGTTGCTGTTGCCTTCTTATTAGCTTGAATCAGCATTTGTGTAGCAACAAAGCATTTTCACGCAGAGAACCACGGCTTGTTGAATATGTTCTCTTTTTCTTTTTGCTATTTCCCCTCTCTTTCAGTCTATCCTGTATGAACAGCTGCTGAAAAACAAAACCTGCCACCTGGAACCAACGACGACGCCCTAAACTCACTTAAATCACCTTTTTTTAACCACTAACCACTTTTTACATTCAAGGTATGCAGAAGAGCATCTCTGAATGCACAGCACGTTAAACCTTCACGCTGATGTGCCATGTTAATGAGCTCAGATCGTCTCAAAGTGGTTTCTTCAACATGACAGTGAGTTTGTACCCCAATGGCCTCCACAGTCACCAGAGTCAGTCTCAATCCAGTAGAGCACCCTTGGGATGTGGTGATACAGGAGATTCATATTGTGGGTGCACAGCTAACAAATCTGCAGCAACTGTGTGATGCTGTCATGTCAATGTGGAGCAAAGTGTCTCATTAATGTTTTCAACAGCTTGTTGAATCTGTGCCATGGAGAATTAAAACAGTTCTAAAGCCAAAAAAAGATCCAACTCAGCACTGATGTAGCCGGGTGGGCTACTCGCGCCTCCCCCCCCCCCCCCCCCCTCTCTCTCTCTCTCTCTCTCTCTTTCTCTCTCTCTCTCTCGCTTGCTTTACCGCCCTCGCTCTCTCCTGCGCTCGCTCTCTTGGCTGCGCAACTCGGTTAATTGGGAACCCACATGCATATTGATTGCAGGGTGGCGTCAGTCCGTATAAAGTTAAGCCGGTGTTCTCCTGGATTATTCCTCCCATGCGTTTGGCGCAAAGCTGCAGTAAATGCTGGCGGACCGCGACGGATTGATCAGCAAGCGAGTAGACCCTATGACAGCTATATAGGCTCTCGCTTAACCTCAGAGTACCGAAATTTGTATTAATGTAGTTTTGCGGCCCTGTTGTAGCGCGGCCGTTTCTGTTTGAGGGTGTAAAGCCTTCCAGTTTGGTGTGCGTGTGTGATTTCTTTTATTAAAGATTGAAGGTTTAGTTTTTATGATATGTAGTGAGCCTGACGCTCAGAGTCCTTTTACTCTTTTAACGTATTGCTCTGGTTTATTTCAGTGAACAGAGGACGTGCCAGTGTCCCTGGGACCTCAGGTGGTGGGTCGTTTTCACACTTTCCTTTGTACAGCACTGGGTGGGCTGTAGTGATTTTCTTGTGTGATTTTTCTTTTGGGTCCACGGCTGCTGGTAAGTCCAAGTTCCATGATTGTTTTTAACTTCCGGACACTGTCAACAACGACGCTCCTTTTTGTTTTCTAATATTTCATCTATTTTCACTATAAACAAAATTATTGATATTGGAGCCAACCTGCGTCGGTGTGCATCCTTGAATCTGTGCGGCCTCTCTTATTCATTTAATCGATTTTTCTTAAAAAGGAATTTCCTGGGGGTGAAATTCCCCTTGGTGGCGTTGTCATTTTATTACCATTTCTTTTATAACCCCGGCGACCACTTGGTCACACTAATGAAGTGGCAGCAGGGCTCTGAGTATGTTGTTCACTCAATAGCAGGAAAATTGAGAGAGAGAGAGAGAGAGAGAGAGAGAGAGAGAGAGAGAGAGAGAGAGAGAGAGAGAGAGACCAAAAATGGGATTTACGAAAAATGATCATTAAAAACACGGAAATGTAAAATGATTAATCATACATGTTTATAAAATGATAACAAAGTAACAAGTTGTTGCCGATAATTATTTTTTTTATTCTATATGCATTTAATTGAGAGCTTCTTTCCGTTGCTTCCTTATTTTCTTAAGTGATTTAGGATAAGTTGAACAACGACGAAGTGTTTCATCTATCAGTTGGATTATAGGACTTGGACTTGGTATTTCCTGAGCCAAATTGGAGTCGAGAAGAGGAAGGGCCCTGCCTCCATGCGATAGCGGAGAACGTGAACTTGCGCGCCTGAAGGCCCTGCCTCCACTCCGCCCTGGCAGGTATAAAACGCACAGGCACACACAGAAACACTTCACTTCTTACACCGGCTCAGGCAAACGCTTATAAGGTAAGATTTACAGACTTTTGATTTCAAATACAAACACTTGAAGGTAGTGTGAGTGCGCCGCGCCGCGCTCTGAACAGTGCGGAACAGTGCCCCGCGGAACAGTGCGCCGCGGCGCCGCGGCGCGGAACAGTGCCCCTCGGAGGCGCGGTGTCCCCTCGGAGGCGCGGTTCCCCGCGGAGGCGCGGTGCCCCCTCGGAGGCGCAGTACCCCTTCGGAGGCAAAGTGCCCCGCGGAGGCGCGGACGCGCCGTGCCCCTCGGAGGCGCGGACGCGCAGTGTCCCTCGGAGGCGCGGAGGCGCAGTGCCCCTCTGAGGCACAGTGCCCCGCGGAGGCGCGTTGCCCCCTCGGAGGCGCGTTGCCCCCTCGGAGGCAAAGTGCCCCGCGGAGGCGCGGACGCGCCGTGCCCCTCGGAGGCGCGGACGCGCAGTGTCCCTCGGAGGCGCAGTGCCCCTTGGAGGCACAGTGCGCCGCGGCGCCGCGGAGGCACAGTGCGCCGCGGAGCCTCGGAGGCGCGGTGCCCCCTCGGAGGCGCGGAGGCACCGTGCCCCCTAGGAGGCGCGGTGCCCCCTCGGAGGCGCGGTGCCCTCGCGGACGCGCGGTGAGGCGCGGTGCCTCGCGGAGGCGCGGTGAGGCGCGGTGCCCCGCGGAGGCGCGGAGGCACAGTGCGCCGCGGAGGCACAGTGCGACACTAAATTGAGTACAATTAACACTGAAAAGTTAACACTGGCCATAGAGTAAATTTAACTCTAATTCTGAGTGGTCCGGGACATAATGTCTAACTCGCGTGATGATTGTGATAGAGAAGCAGCCTATTTTTTTTTTTTTTTAAATCAATATCTGAACGTATGAACAATAGACTGTCAAATCAATGAAAATACAAGTTCATTTCAACAAAATTTATTGTTAACACTGAAACACACAGTAGGCCTACATTAGATATAGGGCTGCATTTTAAAATGAATTAGAGAAAATAAAATGGCTAAATTGTGCATCTTAAAACAAAGTGCTTAATTTCAGGAAAAAAATAGCAGCAGCTTGAGTTTCCCTTTTTCTTTACCTTTTACATCTCGTCTCAATACATTTTGAACAGATAACATCAAAACATCTTAACAATTTTGCAGTTTCTTTCTTTCCCCCTTGTATTCCACTTCCCCACTTTCTGTTGTTCAGTGAGAGAACTGAGCTTTAGTTTGCCCTTCCAGGATTTTAAATCTGGGCTGGAATGGTGTCAGGGCCATTCTCACACACATGTGTAGGTGCTCGTTGGTGAGCCTGGAACGATATTTAGTTTTTATTATGTTCATTGTGGAGAAAGCTGCCTCACAGCTGTATGTGGAGCCAAACATGGTCAAGATGTACAGGGCTACTTTTCTCAAATTTGGGAAAGCTGTCTCAGACCATTTGGAGCCAGAAAGTGGCAGGTTCAGTTCTTCCAAACTGCTTTCAGGGCCACATCTGCTTAGAGCCCAACCAGTTGCATTTGAAGAGGCCCAGCATTTGCCCTCTTGAAGTGCTGTGTGACTTCCTTTGAGAATCGTCTGACATCAGTGATGAGAAATGGGTTGTTTATGAACTGCTGTCCAAAGCTGAAGCTATCAAAACGTTTGCTGAAGTTTTCAATCAGCTTGTCAACAAAGTCAACAAAAGAGGACACATCTCTCTGTCCCTGAACCTGTTCCTGAACCTGCGCTTTGTGCGCCGAGCTTCATTTACATTAGTCCTTCATCAGTCCTTCGTGCTCATGTCTAGATTAAATGTCAATCTTAGGAATTTCAGAATTAGGAAAAAAACGTTTTGATCAGGGGCGGATAGTAAAACTTTGTACCATCTCTGGGAGCTGCCAAGATCTAGAAAAAGCTCCTGAGACAAACCCGGGGTGTCTGATTACAGCAGTGGAAAATAGAGCAAAAGGGGCAGGTGCTAATTTTTATTTATTAGTATTTTATTTATTTATATTTTAAACATTCAGGGACAGGTGTCTGCGAGGCAATGACATCCGATGGGTCCAAAGCAACTTGTTTCATTCAAAAACCTTTTTTCTGTGTAGGTGCGTTTAGTTGATGCTCACATGTCAGTCGCTGGCTAACCAGCCAATTTGTCTGAGTGAAAAATATGTAAGAACCAGTGAGAGGCAAGCCAACAAGACAAGAATATGAAGATGAGTACTCAGAGAGAGGGTAGTCTGTGGTTCTATATTCATTCTTCTTTTACATTCTGGTTTAGATTTATAATCCAACCTGTTTCACTGCAGTTGATACTTGAAATGAAGGATCAGGACATAATTAACTTCTTCAGTTTACAAAGTTAAGTAACTTAAAGATAAAATGTACCAGTTCTTAATTTTGGTTGATCCATTAGCTGCTCCAAGTTTCAGTTTTACTCGTTTAAAAGTACTACAGTGTTTTGTTTTGGGGTTTTTTGGACGCGTCTGCAGTTGTCGTGTTTGTGACTTATGATTTGCTCTTGTTTCTGACAGACTTGAAGCTACAATGGATGGAGACGGTGAAAAAGCCGCTCGGGCAGAGCTGTGTGCCCTGCACCTGAGATCCTTTCAGTTGCATCTCATTTACGACCAGGCTGACGGACTGGCTGCGATCCTTTACTATGACAGAGAGAAACTTTGCGAAATATTCTTCCAGACAATCACGATGGTGTTCTTCAGGAACTGGATTCACAGGCCCGAGTGACCAAGACCATCAGTGACTTGCCCTTATACAGAGAGGAGCTGGGAACCTCTGAAGGGCCTCCAGCATCCAACAGTGCCTGCACAGATTGAACATTGTTGATGTTGTGTAAACTTCAATAATGAATTAATCAGAATCAGAATACTTTATTGATCCCTGGGGGAAATTAATTAAAATAAATAATTAAAATGTACTTTCCTTCTTATTATTCCATACATTCATTTAACCAACACATTTGTTATATTGATGACTGCTTTTCAAGGGCTGATCACCGCTACTAACGTCCCTGGATGGACTGACAACATCCGAACAATGACAGCAGTTCTCATGACTGAGGGCTTGGATGAACTGCAATATATATTCATTTTTAGAATTTATATTTTGTGTTAACTGCAGTTTGGCTCAAAGTGTTACTGCTATCTTATTTTAATAAACAACACTGCCACATGCAAAACTAGGGGTGGCAAGAGATTATGTTAGAGACAGTGGCATCGTTAGGCCTATTTTAGGGGTGCTGAAGCCTCCCTAAAATATTCTTAAGCCCCCCTAAATAATTTGCTGTTTGGGGTTTTTTTTTTGTTTTTTTTACAGAACTTGCAGACAAATTCAATATAAAGATGCAGGAATATGAGTTTAAAGAAATAATAATATAAACCTGTCGCTATTCACATAAATATGATCATAACTCGGTTGGTCCCTTTCACTTTACACTGTTAAGGTAGCGTCAGTGCTTCGTTATCCAATCCGTTCCAGTTGTTCACAGGGGACATCCACATGACTGAAAATCCAGTCCTCGTTTCACTGCTACTTTACACTCCGCTCGTATACACCTGCGGACACACTAGCGTACATGCGGCAAACAGCAAGAAATCGTGGATATACGCAAGTTTTTCAAGAAAGTAAGTCTTCATCACTGGCTGGTAGTAACAATTAGTTAGCTCCAGCTAACAGCAGAGAGTCCCATGTAAATAATGAACCAGGCGCTCCCCATTTTGATAAATAAAAACCTGGCTAGCGCACTAAGTTAAATTGTTAGCACAATGTTAATTTCTGTCACTCGTTTTAGCTCTGAAAAATCGAGCTGAGCTCATTCAGGTATGGTCATCATCAGTGGAAATAATAATAATCACTCCATCCCCATTAACCTGTAGGAGTCAGGGCAGAGGAGCACAGAGAGGCAGAGGGGAGAGACGTCTGCTGGAGAGGTGAGTCAAAGGATGGAGTCATTTGTGATGCAGACAGTCTGATTAGAATTTTATGGGACTCAATATGGATATGAAATATGAAACATTTCAGTCACGGTACAACATGTAAGACCTGTTTAACTTGAGCTTTTATTTAGGAGAGTCAAGGTTAGAAAGTGGAGAGAGCAAAGAGATATATATATAAGTCAAATTAGCCTGACTCACATATTTTTGAGGGTTCTATTTTAATTTTACTTCAATTCAAGTAATTTAGTAATTTTTTCAGGGCTTTAAATTGCAACCATTTTAGTCACATGCGTGCTCAAAATATAATGTTTGTAACTTCAAAATATTTGGGAGCAACAAATTACTGTGGAGCGTGAGCAGAAGTCATGATATTAGCAATTTACATTACAATTCAGTATGTTTTAATGTATCTTGAAGGGTGAGGCAGAAGGGGAGGCTGAGGGAGAAAAAGGTCAACAGGCAAGTTCAAGTCAGAGAGAGCAAGGAGAGACAGAGGAGCTGCAGCAAATGGATGGAGAGGCAGAGGAAGATCAAGTTATTACAGAGAGAGGAGAGCAAACAGGCCAAGAGAGGGAAAATGATGAAGCAGCTGCAGCAACTCATTCTACTACAGGGTTTGATTTAGGTGACAAAGACACAGGGCCCAGACAGGTGAAGCTGAAGAGCTATCCACATGATACTTTTGGTACACAGAAGCGAGCATTTAACCACAGCTGGTTTGAAAAGCACAACTGGTTAGAATATTCAGTCAACCAGAGTGCAGCTTTCTGCTTCCCATGTAGAGTGTTTGGCAAAAACATCAAACATGATAGTTTGGTCAGTAGCGGTTGCAAGAACTGGAAGAAAGCTTTAGTCATCTTTGGCAAGCATGAGATGGCTCAAACACATAAGGACAGTGTTGTTACATGGAAAAGCTACCAGGGAACTAGCAAACAGGGAAACGTTGCACAGGTGATAGCAACTGCAAATGTGAGTGAGATAGTCGAAAGAAGAGAGTATCTCAGACGAATTGTTGCAGTCACCTCTGTGTTAGGGAGACAGGGACTCCCTTTTCGTGGCCATGATGAAGGTGAAGACAGCCCAAACAGAGGGGATTTTCTTGCGTGCATGGAGCTTTTGAAGGAGTTTGATGCTTTTCTTCAAAAACATAATCCCCCATCAAATGCACAGTATATCTCGCCAACATCCCAGAATGACCTGATTGACTGTTGTGCCCAGGAAGTTACTAGTGTCATTGTATCTGAAATGACAAAGTCTAAAGTCTATTCCATCATGGCAGATGAGGCAAGGGATAAAAAGGCAGAGCAGTTAGCTGTTTGTGTCAGGTACGTGTCAGAGGGGGCAGTGAAGGAGCGTTTCCTTGCACTAGCAGAGATAAAATCATTTGATGCCCAGTCCATTGCAAATGAGATTCAGCAGCAGATCCAAAACTATGGTCTTGCAGAGCTTAAGTGTGTAGCACAAACATATGATGGTGCAGCCGTTATGAGTGGCTCCACTGGCTGAAGACCAGAGGAGACCGTGCCTTTGCCGTTGCTGCACCCAGGCTATGGAATACTCTCCCTCTTCATATTCGCGCGTCAGATTCCATTCAGTCTTTTAAATCACGTTTAAAAACGTATTTGTTTGATCTAGCATTTAAGGCAAATTAGGGCAATTTACATCTGGCTCTGTATTTAGATTTTGTAATTATCTTATATTTTATATATTTGTAATTTATATTTTATTGTGATTTTACTTGTACTGCGATTTTAATGGAAAGCACTTTGGTGTACTTCGGTCTTAAAAATGTGCTATATAAATAAATTTTGATTTGATTTGATTTGAGGTGTACAAGCACATTTTAGAAGGCTCCATCCTGAGGCTATATATGTGCATTGTTATGCTCATCAACTCAACCTGGTTTTGTGCAATACTTGCAAGGCTGTCCCAGAGGCTGTGGAGCTTTTCAGCTTGTTGGAGTGTGTGTATTCTTTCTTCAGCACCTCCCTAGTCAATCATCATAAGTTCATGGAGACTCAGGCAAAGCTTGGATTGACAAAAACTGAGCTTGTGCAACTTTCAAACACTCGCTGGGCATGTCAGTTGCGATCAATCAGTGCAGTTCTTGAGACATTGCCTGCCATTTTGGAGTGCCTATCTGCAATTGGATCCCCCATAGCTGTTGGTCTCAGAGCAAAACTCTACAAGTTCTCAGCAGTCTATGCACTACTGATGTTTTAGTCTATTCTGTCGGTAACCAAAGGACTCCACAAATTCCTGCAGAAAGAGACTTTAGACCTGGCAGAAGCTTTTATCTGCAAACAAGCTGTGTGTGACAGACTTGAGGGCAAACACTCAGATGCATTTGCTACAGAGCTGTATGAGAAAACCAAGGCCCTGTGTAACACCATCAGTATCCCTGAACCAGGTGCCAAGACAAGGCACAAACAGAGGGAAATGGAGGATTTTGTCCTGGAGGCAACTGTGGGTTCACGCACTGAATTGAACAACTCAGACACATTGAAAAGAGAGTTACTTTTCCCTTGTGTGGCTCGGATGGTTGGCGAGCTTGATCAAAGATTTTGCAGTGTAGATGCAGGGCTGCTAAAAGGCGTCCAGGCATGCAGTCCTAAATCTGAGAACTTCTTGAGTGAACCACACTTGAATGAACTTGCAAAGCACTACAGACTTGACCTGAAAAAAGAGGAGGTTCTGGTGGCCAGAAACTTTCTTACCAAAACACAGAGGCTGGATGTCCACCCAAAAATATGTTGTCTGTGTACAACCTCCTTGATTCAGACATGTTTCCCTCTCTGAGGGCAACCATCCAAGTTGCCCTAACAGTGCCTGTCAGCAGCTGCTCGTGCGAAAGGTCCTTTAGTGCACTGCGTCGGCTGCACTGCGTCGGCTGCACTCCTGGCTGCGTCAAACAATGGGTCAGAAAAGACTTCACAGTCTTGCAGTCATGTCTATTGAAAAAGACACGCTTCAGCATCTGAGTCACAACAGAGTGATTGACCGATTTGCCACTCTTAAAATCAGACCTCATTCTTTGATGCTTCCACCCACCAAGTAACTGGTGATTGCAGCCAGAAAAATGTACTTTTTTATTTTCAGTTTTTTTCTTGTTATTGACGCAGCAAACACATTTCCTCTGTTTTCTTGTTGTACTGTATTATAAAGCAGACTGAAATAAAACAATAGATCTATTGGTGGCCTAGGATGTTTAATCTGTCCAAAAAAGTAGGAAAACAATTTCTCAGTCTTTGTTTTCTGTTTGTGAAATTTTGTGCTCATTCACTACGTTCGTTCATATCGTGTGCATCTCTTGGGGGCTAAGCCCCCCCTGTCCTTAAAACCTAGTGACGCCCCTGACCACGAGGTGAACAAATTTCTCAGGAGCAAAGACAATGACTTCCGTTTTAGTTGAACTTGAAAGCCCTTGTGGTAAAACTTGTGCATTTTGAGGTGAGGTGAAAGCTTCAACAGGAAGTGAACTTGAAATTGATATATGAAATATTCCTTTATTGTGTGAGAAAATCAGACCATGTCATAACTGCTTTAAGTCATACAGAATAGATATCAGAGCTTTAAACAGGCTGACTTCTGCTAAATGTGTCAAACTGGGCAGAAAGTATACAAACACATAACATCCTTATAAAATATGATGTAACACTATAGATCAACTTACCTCCGAATATATAAAGCATATAAACAATTACAGCAATATGATGCAACAAACAGCAGTGCTACTAATCCAAAATACTCAAAGCTTCATAGAACTGAAACAAACATTTATTTTTAGCTCCATTCTGCAGCTGATACATACTTTAGGTTTCTGAATTAGCTTTTCTTGTTCAAAAATAAATTTCTACTCAAAATGCACCTGTAATTTTTTTTGTGCCACTATTCTGAGCCACAGAATGGGTTAGGAGGAAGGAGGAGTTTACCACCCCCTCTAGCACAATTTCTCTATTTCTCTCAATTCTCAGATTTATAATCTAGACAGTTTCACTGCAGTGCATCATTGACAGAAGGATCAGGATATAGTTATCTTCTTCAGTTAACAAATGTAAGTAACTTGAGAATGAAACGTACCGGTTGCTAATTTTGGTTGACTTTTGCTCTTTACCAGCTCCGAGTTGCTTCAGTTTTACTCGTTTAAAAGTACTAAAGTGTTTTCTTGGACGCTTCTTCATTATTTTTACTTCAGCATAATGAACTGTGTGAGCATTATTATGATCATATAATGATCATTATTCTATGCACATATAAAAGTCAGTCTGGGATATTAAGCTTCTTGTCAACTTTCATGGAATCTTACTGTTTCTGAGTGGACTGTTTAGTGGTATAAATAATGAATGAATGAATGAATGAATGAATGCTTTATTGGCCATATGCAGGTTGCCCCACAGAGGAATAGGACCCCCCCCCGACTTACACACACAACAACAAGACATCACATGGGAATACAGTCGGAGACCGGCAGCGTTGAGAGAATAACACTGAAAAAATTACACAACATTGGGAAAAGTACAAGAGGAAAAAAAGAGACCTCTTCACACGCTGGGCAACCTATGGGAGGACAGCATGAGAACAGGAAACAAAAAAACTCCTCTGCACAGAGAGCACATTAATGTCCACATCACAACATTAGAGCACATGACAAGCCACAGGGGATGGATAGGGGGGTGGGGGGTGATTCGAAGGAACACAGCAGTAGGCAATGGGAAAAAAACACGTGAGGGTGAGCGATGAGTGAAAAGAAAAGACTCAGGGACAAACAGGGGAAAGATAAAGAATATGTGGACATAAAGAAGAATAAGAATAGTGTTTTCTTGAACGCGTCTTTAGCTGTCGGTGACTGTGACTTACGATTTGTTTTTCCTTCTGACAGACTTGAAGCTGCAATGGATGGACACGGTGAAGGTGCCATTTTGCTGTTTGTCCTGCCTGTGGGTTTGCGGTTTCGTCTCCATCTCATCTACGACCAGGCTGACGGACTGGCTGTCATCCTTTACGGTGGCAGACGGAGGCTTGCTGCGATATTCCTCCAGGGAATGATGATGGAGTTCTTCAGGAACTTGATTCACAGGCCTGAGTGACCAAGTCCATCAGTGACCCAAGGCTGCGGGGTCTTCAGCATCCAACAGTGCCTTCACAGATTAAACACTGTTTATGTTGTTTACAACCCAAAAATAAATTCATTTTAAAAAGTTATGTTTCCTTGTTATTATTTCATACATTTGTC
This sequence comes from Maylandia zebra, assembly GCF_041146795.1. Lineage (NCBI taxonomy): Eukaryota > Metazoa > Chordata > Actinopteri > Cichliformes > Cichlidae > Maylandia > Maylandia zebra. Next base: position 42,380,161 of record NC_135169.1, on the reverse strand, counting down.
AAAGGTCGCCAATCTGTTTGTGTTCTCTGGGTTAGATTTTCATGCATATGCTGATGTAAGCTGCATCTATCAGTTTTTAAACACAGTGAGTGGGGAAGCCGGGTGTGACTGCATGGCATCTGATGATCCGGTGCTACAATTTATGGTCTACAGTGACCCCTTGTGGACAATATTGCTGTGTTGAGTGGATAATGTGTTGTGATTGTTTTCTTAGTTATATGTGACTCCATTAATTATAGAATTTCCTGTTTCTGTTTCCAGAAAACCAGTATGGCTGCACCGCATTTGGACTAAATCTCGCAAGCTCTGATGTAAACAATTCTTTTGTGGAACTTAATTGAAGACAGTCAACTCAACTCCTGCTGCTGCAGTCTTTGTGACAGAAAATTTCGGCCAGACTTGTATACCCAGCACTTCCAGTATATGTATATTCTACAGTCATGATGGTGGTCATTGAGAATGGGGATCGCAGGCATAGCAGTGTGTGACTGAGACCGTCAGTGCCCGTGTTTTCACGGAGGGAGCTGCTGGCTCACCTCAATACGACCTGTACAGGCTGAATGTCAGAGTTTATATTTTTGCTATTTATTTGTTATTATTTATTTGTTAAGGGTTTTTTTTAGACCGGAAAGTGGTAGGTTTTCTTTTTTTCTTCTTCAGGAATCTAGGTTGGATCTCACAGGAGCCCCTAATCTGAAAGGAACATACCCCCCCGAACCACAGGGACGCTGTGCGTAAGAAATACGTATTTTCAGTTTCTTTTCAGTTTCTTGTTATCTTGTCTGAAGTTCTGAGAGTTAGTGTGGGATGCTATGACAGTGATAAGCCAAAAATAGAACAAAACTTAACAGTGAAAAGCTGAGGAATATAACGCTGGTGTCAATGAATGTCAATGGGATGAATAACCCAATTAAGACAAGTAAAGTGATACTTAAAATGAGAACGCTTAATATCAATATAGTATATGTACAGGAAACACATCTGTCACAGGAAGAACATGATAAATTAAAGAAATTTGGGTTAAGAAATTCTTACTATAGTACTTGAAAGAAAAGTCGTAAAAGGGGGTAGCAATATTTTTTTAAAAATTCAGTTAATTTGGAATTTTCTAAAGAAATTCGGGACAGCGAGGGGTGATGCATCATTGTAAGAGGTAAACTAGAAGGGCAGGTGTTGACACTAATGAATCTCTATATTCCCCCTTAGAAAACAAAATGTGAAGACTCTACTTACAACAGTCATGTCAGAATCTGAAGGGACAGTGGTGTGTGCAGGAGACTTTAATATGGTATTCGATCATAGGATTAGGCACAAATAGAAGCAAAAACAGCCTGGGGAGAATGGTTAATACCTTTATGAAAGAGCAGGGAACACTGAAAAAAGGCCATGTTGGATTTACTTGATTCAATAGTGGACATTGGTTGCACACAAATGTTTTGCTTTGGCAGAAACTTAGATAAATGAGTTAAATCAACACAACTTATTCATATTCAATAAACCTGTGCATTTTGTGTTCAGACAACGCAATTGAAACATGTTTAGATGAAGTAAGCTGAGCTCTTGGAATATTTTAATCCTTCACAATTTTGTCATTTTACTTCAACACCATTTAATAACTTTGACCCCAATACTACTTGGTCACTTAAATACTACATGTTGTCTTCATATTACATAATGTTCAACAACGTCTAGAGCAGGGGTCTCAAACTCAATTTAGCTGGGGGCCGCTGGAGGCAGAGTGAGGCTGGGCCGCATTAGGTTTTCCACAAGAAAGGCATGGTTAAAAAATTCCAATCTTCACAAATCTCTTTATTTTTATTTTTTTTAACACAAAATATGAAAAATAAATAAACAAATTAAGAATTAATAAGAAAATTAATCAATCTGTAATACATAAATAAAACAATAACAAGATATTTTTAGTCAGTGAACTTATGTGTTTTTTTCAGGCTTCTATATCTGCTGTATTTAGATTGAAATGTCTGTATTAGCAGTTCTATAACCTTCTTCTGAACATGAATGGAACACTGTAGAAAATTAACTGTTCTTCTGAACATGGCTTCTCTTGCCTACTGCAAGAGAAGCCATGCTGCTAGAGACCTGGCAGTGTTTCCTCTCGCATAGCCAAGCCAGATTTGGCCTGAGGGAGGAAGCAGTTGCGACCCTCAGTATGTCTTGATGATGATCATCCGTAAGTCTGGACCTGTACTTGGACTTATTGAAGTTCAAAGTGGAGAAGAGCTTTTTGCACAAGTATGTGCTACCAAAAAGGCACATGGGCCGCTTGAACATTCGGGAAAGCCGAGGGAAACTAGGGCTCAATTCTCTCAAAAATTGTCCAAGCTTGTCTGCTTTTCCACTCACCTCCCTGAACTTCGCTTTGAGTTCAGAGTTGCACTGCAGCTCAATGAGCTCCATTTGAAGCACAGAAGGGGCATCTTGCACATCAAAGGAGAAGGGGTCCGCAAAAATTTGAAAGGTGGCTCTGTGTGTCTTGAAGTCAGCAAATCTGTGATCAAATTCCTCCTGTAGTCTCAAAATGACATCAACATACTTGTCAGCACTGAATGGTGTGCCTGCATCCACGAGTGCCTTGCATGCTGGGAAATGGCAAAGGTTTGTCTGAGAGAGCTGAGCTTTCCAGAGCACAAGTTTTGTGGAGAATGCTCTCACGTTGTCATAGGCAGCACTGACAAGTTGCCCCTGGCCTTGTAACTTCTTGTTCAGTACATTAAGCTCATGTGTTATATCAACAAGAAAAGCTAAGTCCATGAGGCATTTGGGATCAGTTAGCACAGTTAGCGACTGCTCACGGACTGTTAACCGCCGGGCTGTTGTTATAGGAAAAGAAGCGGAAATGACACCGTAACATATAACAAATAACATCACCTGTTTCTGATGTTAGTTGTTTTGACTGCTTTTACATATTGAAATATATGTAATGTTCATGTATGCTGCAATGCAAACGGAGTGATGCAAATAAAAAACATCGACCCACAAATTACGGTGGGACCCTATAATTAGTCTGTTATTGCCGATGAACAGGTGTCGCTATAATGTGACTGCAGACTAAATTGGGCTGCATTGAGTTCATTACTTTTCTTTTATCCCGCCACCTACGCATCACTTTGAGAGTTAATATGAGATCTCTCTCTGTGAAAAAAATAACTAAAAATCCCACTGACGTGTGTATAAATCTATATACGTATAATGTCCCGCGGCAGCAACTTAAAAAAAAACAACTTTTTTTGGAAGTGTTGTGAACGCAGCACGGCAGCACGCTTGGCCGAATGTCCGCGTTTGGAGGCAGCCCAGGCACAGAAAAGAAAGATAACTGATGTGTGTGTTTTTTTTATAATATTTATTTGTTTATGGAATTTAAAAAAAACAAAACAAAACAAAAATGCAAAGATATAAACTCCGACATTCAGCCTGTCCATGTCATATTAAGGTGAGGCGGCTGCTCTCTCAGTGTAAGCACAAACGCTGACGGTCACACACTGCTATGCCTGTGATCCTCATTCTGGATGACCGCCGTCAGGACTCTTCTGAAGAATACGACAGCAAGCCTCTGTGTCCCTCTGTACAGCATGGCAACCAGCCCGTCAGTCTGGTCGTAGTAGAGATGCAGGTGAAAGGAGCGCAGCTGCAGGACACACAGCTGTGCCCGAGCGGCTCCTTCACCGTCTCCATCCATTACGGCTTCAAACCCTGCAGAAAGAAAACAAATCGCAGATGAGTCAAAGATCATATAAAAACTTTCTTCTTCCGTTTGTCCGTGTCCTAGTCCCAGTCTAATGATCAAGTCTCTCTGTTGAACTAACAACACTGAAATAACTTCCAAGAAATCATCCCACCTTCAAAAGCGCTCGATTCACAGATTCAATGCAATGAATAAACATTAAAGGGAACTTGAAAAAACAGAAACGGCACAAGTTCGCCAAAAGTAGGAACAAGTCGCTTACCTTTCTTAACAACGCTGAAGATAATGATCCTTTTCTTGTTTCTTCTGTTGTCGTGATTTATAAGCGGGACCCGGGTTTGTCTCAGCTGGTACAATATTCAAGAAGTGAGCTGCAGTAGCTGGAGCATTTAATGAGACCTGATTGTCGAGTTGGGGGGGAGGGGGTGACTGCGCGTATGCTTATCACAGCCGAGATGGCAGTGTGAGGAATGTAATGTGAGGGATGTTAGTGATTCTTACACCCCACATGCGAACCTATAAGAAAAAAACCAATCAACTCATGATGTGGTTTTTGACCACTTCTTTGTCGGATTTGTCTGTGTCTGCATATTTTTTGTTCGGATGTTCCTTCCGTCGTGTTCGTGTTTTAGTTCCCTTGCGGTTATGTGGCAGGTATATGTGTTGGTTACCGCAGTACGAAAGTTAGAAACATGTGAATCACATCATAACAAAAAAATAACGTGACCAACCGTCCTCCTTTTTTTTTTTACTTGTTGACTTGTAAAAGCCTATATGACATTTTTTTCACCATTAATTAACCGCACAGAGAAGGCATCGTTTAAATATGTTTAAATTGGTTTCTTTGAACAAACGGTATTATTAAAGTTCTTCATGACTGAACCTCTGTTTAGGGGACATCTCAAAATTGTTTCAGTCAGCATATTTCAGGACATTGTCCGTATCTGTGACGAACGCAAAGATATCTCCACCTCGGACAGTAACCTGTCATATTTTACTGCTTTTATTCACTCAGCCAAACTTCGGGAGGTCTAGAGCAGGTCCACTGCCGGTTCAGATAGAGGGGGAGGAGGTGGAGGTGGTCAACAAGTACAAGTACCTCGGGCTGTGGGTGGACAATAAACTGGACTGGTCATGCAACACAGAGCACCTGTATAAAAAAGCCCAAAGCCGACTGTACTTCCTCAGGAGGCTGAGGTCTTTTAACATCTGCAGGAAGCTCCTGAGGATGTTTTACCAGTCGGTGGTTGCTGGAGTACTTTTCTATGCTGTGGTGTGCTGGGGGAGCAGCACAGCAAAGAAGGACTCATCCAGGCTGGAGAAACTGATCAGGAGGGCTGGCTCTGTGGTCGGCATGAAGCTGGACACTCTGGTGACAGTGGCAGAGAAAAGGACATTAAAGAAACTGATGGACATTATGGACAATGCCAGGCATCCTCTGCACACGGCCATAAACAATCAGAAGAGTCTGTTCAGTGACAGGTTGCTTCTCCCCAAGACAAGAACTAACAGACTTAAAAACTCCTTTGTCCCACACGCCATCAGACTGTTTAACTCCTCCCTGGAGGGGAGAGGGAGGGGAAACAGGAGGACAAAGGAGGGGGGAACAACTAAGCTGTAGTGCCTCTTCACCTCACTGTGCAATACCTTTTGTGCAATACTTTTGTAAATAGTCAACGGTGCAATAGACTCAATACTTGAAATGTGCAATTCACTTGTATTTTTATTTTTATTCCTATTTATTCTATTTATCCCCTTCGTATATTTTATTTATATTGTCTCTGTATTTATATATATGTGTGTGTGTATAACTCTGTAACTTCTGTCGGTGCTGTGCTTTTTTGGAAATCGAATTTCCCAGAGGAACCCACCCGAGGGATTAATAAAGTTCTATCTTATCTTATCTTATCTTATCTTAAACTGACTTAGTAAGATTAAACTCTGTGCTGAATTCTGCTGCCCTTCTTACTCAAAAAACAAAAGCGAAAGAAAAAGTCTAGCATATCATAACAGAATTGTTATTATCATATAACTAAAGATGAACCAAACTGTTCACAATTTTATCTACCTCTTAGTTTAAAAAAAGGCTGGTGACCCCTGTTATAGAGTCTGACAGCTGCAGGGATTATATACAAATATTCGACTGGTTCCATCAGAATTAAACCAGGTCTAAATAAAAAAAAAAAGGACTTTATAAGATAGACCTTCTGAGTATCACTAGAAATATTATAAACAGTCGTCTCCATACCACAGTTTGCTATCAGTAAACACCGATGGCATTCACTGATAGAATACACATCCATGTTATCAGTGTATAAACTGATAGTTTAGCATATAGCACAGGTATCAATAAAGGACTACCATATTAAACACTTTTACTAACCTCAGGCAGACAGACAGGCGCTTTGCAGGTGGGATTGAGTGCCTGTAGTTGGTGTCTAGGCGGGCGATGCTTGGACCGACGCGGGACAGCAGGTCCTCAAACTGGGCGAGGGAAAGACTGTGGTATTGCTGAAAGCGGCCGTCATCCAGTTGCAGCTCCTGGAGCAAGTGGTGAAACTCACCCAACTGCTCACGCCTCTGGAGGACCTGATGGACCCAGATACTGTGAGGACGTCCTTTACGCCGCTGCTCTGCTCTCTGCAAAACTAGTGAAAAAACTATCAGAAGAGAAGAGTCTGTGGCCTCCATCTGTAAAACCATTCCTGTTTTTAGGGTTTTCTCGTTGTTGTCCCTCTAGTTCACCTGTTGTTAATGTCATTAACACCAAAGCAGCTGAAACTGATTAACAACCCCCTCTGTTACTAAACCGATCAGATCAATATCCAACAAGTTAAACTGACTTGATGCTATACTCTGGTTTAAAAGTGTTCCTTGCTTTACATTCTGCAGATATAAAGGGTTCCCCAAACTGCAGTTAAATCTATTTGACCGTCCAAGAGAGTTACGTCCTGCACTCAGCACCAGCTGTACGGATGGCCAAGTCAAAGACCCGGGCAATGCAGCAGGCGTACAACATCCTGTTGAAGATGAGAACCACTGAGGTGGAGATACTGGATGAGGTACGTTCACATTTTGTAGGAATATGTTTAGATTATCACTTCTCTTTAGATTTTTGGAATTTCATAGACAATGCAAAACATATAAAGTAATGATCATGTGTTTGTCTGCTGTCAGGTGTGTTACAGAGTGGTGATGCAGCTCTGCGGCGTGTGGGGTCTGCCTGTGATGGCTGTGCGAGTCCTGGTTGAGATGAAGAAAGCTGGAGTCCATCCCAACGCCATCACATATGGATACTACAATAAGGTTTACATATATGGCTTATCACTTTAACATCTGAAATGTGTGTGTGTGTGTGTGTGTGTGTGTGTGTGTGTGTGTGTGTGTGTGTGTGTGTGTGTGTGTGTGTGTGTGTGTGTGTGTGGTCTTGCTGTTATGCTGGTTTATGGGATTTATTAAGCAATCCCATCTCATCCTTCATCTGTTCTGCGCAGGCTGTCTTAAAGAGCCCGTGGCCCAGCCGGAACCAGAGCGGCCTGATCATGTGGACCAAGTTGCATAAGGTTCAAGGTTGTTTATTTGTCACATGCATAGTTATACAAGTATAACACACAGTGAAATGTAGCCTGACACGCTCCTCGACATGTGCAAAAATGGGGGGGGGGGGGGGGGGGTGTAGAGGAAGAACATATATATATATATATATATATACATACACACACACACACACACACATAGTATATACATTGGGTGAATGTGCAGTAGTAGCAGCAAGCAGGTGAATTCTGTACATTAATAAGAATAGACCTCTGACTATTTTACAGGATAGACAATATAAACATATTTAAAATTAAAGGAATTTGAAATGTACATTGTGCCTGGGTTTAGAGTGTCTGGAAGAGAGTCCTGTCTCAGTCAGTTATTGATGATGTGAGAGGGCGGGTGTGTGTGTTTAGGGCCCGGATGGCTTGGGGATAGAAGCTCCTCTTGAGTCTCTCTGTCCTTGCCCGGAAGATGCGGAACCTTCTACCAGATTGCAGAAGTTGGAACAGTTTGTTGCCAGGATGGGACGGGTCCTTTAGTATCTGCAGTGCTCTAGTCCAGCATCTCCTGGTGTAGGTGTCCTGAAGCGGGGGGAGAGCAATCCTGCAGCAGCGTTCTGCTGTACGGATCACTCTCTGGAGAGCTTTTTGGTCCTTCACACAGCTGTTCCCAAACCACGATGTCATGTTCTGTGTGAGGATGCTCTCCACAGCGCCTGTATAGAAAATCCTGAGGATCTTTGGAGAGACCCTGAACTTCCTCAGTTGTCGTAGGTGATACAGGCGCTGCCTAGCCTTTTTGGTCTGGACCTGAATGTGGGCAGCCCATGTCAGGTCTGAGGAGATGTGGACACCAAGATACTTGAAGGACTGCACCCTCTCCACTGGAGCTCCATTGATGATAATGGGCTTGTAGTCTCTGTGCTGACCCCTTCTGAAGTGCACCACCAGCTCCTTGGTCTTGCCGACGTTCAGCTGGAGGTGGTTGTCCTGGCACCATGATGCCAGATTCTTCACTTCATCCATGTAGGCCGCCTCATCGTTGTTGGAGATGACACCCAACACCACTGTGTCGTCAGCAAACTTCACAATGGTGTTGGAGCCATGGGTGGCCACACAGTCTGAAGTGTAGAGGGAGTAGAGCAGTGGCGAGAGGACACATCCCTGAGGTGCTCCTGTGTTGATGGTGATGCTGTTAGAGACGCATCTACCCACCCTCACCACCTGAGTTCTGCCAGTGAGGAAGTCCAACACCCATGCACACAGACGGCTGTTAAGTCCCAGATCCCTCAGCTTTGTGAACAGTCTGCAGGGCACTATTGTGTTAAACGCTGAACTGTAATCAACAAACAGCATTCGCACATAGTTACCCTGTTTCTTGTCCACGTGGCTGAGAGTGGTGTGTAGGACGTGGGCGATGGCATCCTCTGTGGATCTGTTGGATCTGTAGGCGAACTGCAGCGGATCTGTGGTGTCTGGGGTGGAGGAGGAGATGATGTTCTTCAGCAGCCTCTCAAACACCTTCATTACTACCGAGGTCAGTGCAACTGGCCGGTAATCGTTCAGGGATGAGGGTTTGCTGTTCTTGGGCACAGGGATGATGGTGGATCTTTTGAAGCATGTGGGGACCACAGACTTCGCCAGGGACTCGTTGAAGATGGAAGTGAACACACCTGCTAGCTGGTCAGCACAGCAGCGCAGCAGACGGCCGGTGATGCCGTCTGGCCCCGCCGCTTTCCTTGTGTTCACTCTCCTCAATGCCGCTCGGACGTCATGCTCCGCGATGCTGGTCACCGGTCTCTCGCTGATGATATCACTGTCCTTGGTAGTCAGGCGGTAGATAGCATTAGCCGCCTGGCTAACCTCGAAACGGGCGTAGAACTGATTCAGCTCGTTGGTGAATGCAGAGTCGGCGTTGATCGGCGCAGTCTCCCTGGCTTTGTAGTCCGTAATGGTGCATAGTCCGTGCCACATACTCCGTGTGTCGCCCTGGTGGAAGCGGGACTCCACACGTTCCCGGTACCGGCGTTTGGCATCTCTCACCGCGCGCTGCACGCCGTATGAGGCCGCTTTGTAGGCGCTCATATCGCCAGTGGCGAGACCCGCGTTGTAGGAGGCGGTCCTGGCGTTTACTGCAGTGCGGATCGATCTGTCCATCCACGGTTTCTGGTTTGGGAATGTAACGTCCTTCGTGGAGTAACGCAGTTTAAATACGGTTTAAACCGCACATCTTCTGAGAAGGGATCAACGCTGTCTGCCACAGGTGTGACTCAAATGTACAAGGCTGTGTTCCTCTTGTTCCCTTTTCTTGCTTTTTTTTACCTCTGCTAAGCAGGTTATATGATTGGTTTGTTTGTTTACCTGTTAGCAGGGTTACTTAAACTAGTGCTGTCAGCGTTAATCTTGTTAAAATAACGTTAACGCCATAACCGCATTAACGCGGCAAATCTTGGTTAGCGAGTTAATGCGGATCGTCCCATGTGTGGGGCTGCACGGCGTTAGCTCGTTAGCGCCGTCCAGCCACACGCACAGGGCGATCGGCGTTAATGCGGTTATGGCGTTAACGTCATTTTAACGAGATTAACGCTGACAGCACTAGTTAAAACCTGAAACTTTATCAGACAAGAGGTTGACTCTACTTAGAAGTTATAGGACACTTCTTATCATAGCTTCATGATTACATATAAATTGGAATTTAAAAAAACGATGACATTAACTTGATGTTAACTAGAAAATATCAGAAGTCTGCTGCTATACCAGATACAATCTACTCATGTTTCTTCCTGCATCCTTCTTTAGGTGCTCCAGTAGCTGCCTCAGCAGTCACTGATGCCGACTGTTTGAGTCATGGAAGTGCAGACAGCTCGAGCGAGGTCAACGGTGAGGAGAACAGTGTATTTGCCCCCAGCCATGACATGGAAGACGTAGCAGATAACCACTGCAGCGCAGGTACTGATTCCCAAAGCATCAGTTCTCTGTAACACAAGGTTCAGCTGAGTCTCTGAGGAACAAAAACAAAAGCTTTCTTAAAAGCGTACATTTGTGATTACAGCTGTGTTTGTGGTTTTTTTAAATTCTGTGCTCTCCAGAGAGACAGTGTGATCAAGGATATGGATCCAAGGATGAGCTGCACCAGGAGTTGGCTGAACCGTTGCACGCTGCACTTCCGCCGGCTGATGAGAGAAACGATACCAAAGCACAGCATAATGGTAAGAAAGGCCCAGCCTCAGGCCTTCTGTCATGGCTCGGCTGTGTGACAGGCAGGAGGAGGAGGACCCAAAATGCAAAACTCACACACACGGGGATGAACTCAAAAGGCAGCTTTATTGCTGACAAAAGATAATAGGAGATACAAAACTAAACTGGGAAAAACTAACATAAAGCTCACCAGGAAACACGGGGGAATCACACACAGCATGAGGGACGACGTCACGCTGAACAGAGGGAGACGCAGACAGAAATACACAGAGGGTTAACGAGGAAAGTGGGAACACACGGGGAACACAGGTGACACTGATAATCATAACGAGACAGGGCGGGGTGAACTGAACATGACATGTACGGGCGTGAGAGTCACAAAGTAAACAGGAAGTGCACAGAGGTTCAGACAGGAGGAGAGAGAGCACGGGGAAAACACAGACATAACGGGCTGGGAAAACATGGAATAAGACATAAGGAGAGACGAGGGCTCATAAATACATAGAGGGCACACAGGGGGAAGAGAGAGCACGGGGAGAACTTAGACATAATGGGCAGGGGAAACATGGAATAAGACATAAGGAGAGACGAGGGCTCACAGATACACAGAGGGGCACACAGGGGGTAAAAGCCATGAAGGGAAAACACTTAGGGAACAACACAACAGGGCAACTCAGAAAACATGGCCTAAGCAAGGAACAAAATACAAACATACAAGAAAACTAAGAACACTGGGCCAACATGGCCCAGGACCATGACACCTTCACCTCCAGTATTGTGTTGTATGCACCACAAACCACTACTTTTCCTCCCCACTGCTGTCAGACTCCACAACAAAGACTTTAACTGAACAAACACACACATCCACACATGTGCAATAACGCTAAGTGCAATAATCTTTTCTGGCATCGTTGTATTTTTACTCAGTTGTATATAGCATTCGTATTCTATTTTTATCTTATTGTATATTTTTATTCTATTTTATTCTACTGTATATAGTATATTATTTTATTCTATTCTGTACAGCTGTGTACTGTATTTATTCTTATTGTATTCTAATTTTTGCGTCATAACTTTTGCACTGTCCACTTCCTGCTGTGACAAAACAAATTTCCCACGTGTGGGACTAATAAAGGTTATCTTATCTTATCTTATCTTATCTTATCTTATCTTATCTTATCTTTTATTTGAATCGAGCGCTTTTGAAGGTGGGATGATTTCTTGGAAGTTATTTCAGTGTTGTTAGTTCAACAGAGAGACTTGATCATTAGACTGGGACTAGGACACGGACAAACGGAAGAAGAAAGTTTTTATATGATCTTTGACTCATCTGCGATTTGTTTTCTTTCTGCAGGGTTTGAAGCCGTAATGGATGGAGACGGTGAAGGAGCCGCTCGGGCACAGCTGTGTGTCCTGCAGCTGCGCTCCTTTCACCTGCATCTCTACTACGACCAGACTGACGGGCTGGTTGCCATGCTGTACAGAGGGACACAGAGGCTTGCTGTCGTATTCTTCAGAAGAGTCCTGACGGCGGTCATCCAGAATGAGGATCACAGGCATAGCAGTGTGTGACCGTCAGCGTTTGTGCTTACACTGAGAGAGCAGCCGCCTCACCTTAATATGACATGGACAGGCTGAATGTCGGAGTTTATATCTTTGCATTTTTGTTTTGTTTTGTTTTTTTTAAATTCCATAAACAAATAGAGGTTGACTCTACTTAGAAGTTATAGGACACTTCTTATCATAGCTTCATGATTACATATAAATTGGAATTTAAAAAAACGATGACATTAACTTGATGTTAACTAGAAAATATCAGAAGTCTGCTGCTATACCAGATACAATCTACTCATGTTTCTTCCTGCATCCTTCTTTAGGTGCTCCAGTAGCTGCCTCAGCAGTCACTGATGCCGACTGTTTGAGTCATGGAAGTGCAGACAGCTCGAGCGAGGTCAACGGTGAGGAGAACAGTGTATTTGCCCCCAGCCATGACATGGAAGACGTAGCAGATAACCACTGCAGCGCAGGTACTGATTCCCAAAGCATCAGTTCTCTGTAACACAAGGTTCAGCTGAGTCTCTGAGGAACAAAAACAAAAGCTTTCTTAAAAGCGTACATTTGTGATTACAGCTGTGTTTGTGGTTTTTTTAAATTCTGTGCTCTCCAGAGAGACAGTGTGATCAAGGATATGGATCCAAGGATGAGCTGCACCAGGAGTTGGCTGAACCGTTGCACGCTGCACTTCCGCCGGCTGATGAGAGAAACGATACCAAAGCACAGAATAATGGTAAGAAAGGCCCAGCCTCAGGCCTTCACCTCCAGTATTGTGTTGTATGCACCACAAACCACTACTTTTCCTCCCCACTGCTGTCAGACTCCACAACAAAGACTTTAACTGAACAAACACACACATCCACACATGTGCAATAACACTAAGTGCAATAATCTTTTCTGGCATCGTTGTATTTTTACTCAGTTGTATATAGCATTCGTATTCTATTTTTATCTTATTGTATATTTTTATTCTATTTTATTCTACTGTATATAGTATATTATTTTATTCTACTCTGTACAGCTGTGTACTGTATTTATTCTTATTGTATTCTAATTTTTGCGTCATAACTTTTGCACTGTCCACTTCCTGCTGTGACAAAACAAATTTCCCACGTGTGGGACTAATAAAGGTTATCTTATCTTATCTTATCTTATCTTTTATTTTTGTTTCTTTTTAACCAGGAGGGGACATAGCTGGCTCAGTGGACAGTGCAGTAGCAGTGGGAGAGCCCCACAGTCCTGTCGATGGGTCGCCGCATGTCCACAGTATTGTTAGGCTGTCCACGGGAAGCTTTGACGGAGAAACGGGTAAGAAAGTACATTTAGCTCAAATATTTTAAAAGGTTTTGTTGGAAATTCTGTGAAATTGGCATCACCTTTGAATTTGTAAAGATTATTTGTTCCTGTTTCAATTAAGCTACATAAATGTAATTGTTGCACTACAATAACTGTATCTGTGTGCAGGTAAAGGGAAGCTGTTCAGGAGACACAGCAAGAACGATAACGTGTCACTTACCGATGACGATCCCTCGCTGCCGTCCCCGGCCGTAGCTCACCAGTCTCAGCATCAGCGGCAGAAATCCTTCTCTGAACGCAGCTGCAGCTTCAGCGCTGAAACTCGTGCTGGAATGCTCTCTGAGGCAGGCATGGACCACATGGCCAGCCGAATGGGCGCTGATGCTCGTATCCTAGCTGGAGTCCTCTCAGGAGGTCAAAGCCCACCCCCTAACAGTATAAAAGGGAAGATTTAAGGTAACTTTTCTCTACAGGATGAAGCTCAGGCTGGTGGCGGCGGCTTCCCAGCTCGTCTGGATGAAAATATGCTGGCTGCACATGACTTGGATGACAGTCCTGAGAGAAAAGGCATCCCAGGTTTGGTGGCTAATGGTCTGAACCAGAGCTGCACCAGCCTGGGCGGCAGCAGCAGCGGCAGCAGTGACACGGGCCGAGGGACCACACAGACACGTAAGCACTGACTCTCTGATGTAAATGAAGAAGCAAGGGAGGGGCAGTGAAGTACTTCTTAGGCCAGTGATGCCAGCTTTCAATATTGTTTTCATGTCGGCCTGCAGATCTGATTCCAGGGCGCCGGGGCAGAGGTCCTGACTCTGAGCAAAGCTCCTCGCATCACGCCTCCTCCTCGAGTATTTTCCAGAACTGTGCACTGGAGGTAGGACCTGCATGAACAGAGTCTGTTTGCGCTGCACTCTCACTGCTGATGTTTAAAATACAGCAGGGTTTGACGCGTTATCCCACTTACAGGTGCTGATGTCCAGTTGCTCCCAGTGTCGCTCCTGTGAAGCGCTGGTGTACGACGAGGAGATCATGGCAGGCTGGACAGCTGATGATTCCAACCTCAATACCAACTGTCCTTTCTGTCAGACGGTCTTTCTTCCCTTATTGCACATCGAGTTTCACGACCTGCGCACGATGACAGGGTAGGAAACTGTCAGATGAGATTTTTTATTTTTCCTGTGTTGTAAAACACAAACATATTCTTTGTGGCAACTCAAATTTAAATATCCCTGTTCTTTTATTTTCTCTTTAAGGTTTTATGTGAATCCCAGTGCCTCAGGGGACAGCATCCACAGCACAAGCACCCACCCCACAGCTAGCAGCGCGGCTGACATTAAGACACCAGACCTTATCACTTTCACTGAAGATGAACCGAGGGAGACCGCTGAAAATACTCCAGGAGCACAGAAGAGGTACAACTTCATCTGAGTACCCTGAATGCACCTCAGGTTGCATGCACGAGGAGATGCATTTGCATGTTTGTTTAAATCTTCAGCGCCGCCTTACTAGTGTTTTCATAGTAAATGCCATCTAGTGGTAGAAACTACCACTAGATGGCAGCATAGATCTTCTAATATGATCTTGGTGCCTTTTACTTGGTGACTGAGAACAAAAAGTTATTGGAATAAACTTTAATAACAAAAATAATAATTGTTGTTGTGGATCATTGCATTATTGTAAGGTCTTTACCTTATAATATAAAGTTCTATATAATGCTAATGTTTTGGTGCTATATAAATAAGTGAATGGTTGTTTCCAGTTTGATTCCAGGGCCGGTACAGTCAGATCCCCTGGGTCTCCTGGAGCACCAGGCAGCATGTAAGCAGCAGAAAGGCACCGGGACATCTTTGACACGTAGCAACAGTGTTGGAGGACCTCTGCAAAGCCTGGACTATTCTCAGAGACCTGGACATGGTGTTTCCACCACCAGCCTTCCCTGCAGTTTGCAGGAAGTGCAAGTCAGTGCCTCCTTTCTGTTCCAAGCCTTCACTGACAGTAGTGCTTTTACCCTCATGGAGTCAATGAGTGGAATTCTGTGTGTTTACAGGACGGCATGGGGACAAAGCGGCCAAATCCCAAACCAGTGTCTGTGCCGTACCTCAGCCCCTTGGTACTGCGCAAGGAGCTGGAAACCTTGCTGGAGAATGAGGGAGATCAGGTATAAATATAAAGACATTCTCTCATGGTTTGATGTGTATAGCAAGTGTCAGCCAGCAGATTCAAGATCCTTTGAGTTACACTTTGTGGTTTATCTGTCCAGGTGATCTACACCCACAAGTTCCTCAGCCAGCACCCAATCATTTTCTGGAACCTGGTGTGGTATTTCCGCCGCCTGGACCTGCCCTCTCACCTGCCCGGTCTCATCCTCACTTCTGAACACTGCAACAACGGAGTGCAGGTTAGACATAACATCTGGTTAAATGCAGTTTTCTCTTCTTCTTCTATGCTTTCCAATCTCAAGGTATGCACTATTGTCCACAGGAACTTGTACCAGGAACTAGGAACTTTTAGACCAGAGTGTAGATTAGTTTCAGAACATTGGGTCGTGGAATATTTTAGCTATTTCACAATAGCTGGTAAAAAGTATTCTTGCTCTGTGGTGTGCTGCTTTTTTACTGTTTTTAAAGATTAAAAAAAAATCTCCTCGATCGCTCTCATCTTTATATTCTTTGTTGTTGTAAGAAAACTGTGACATCATCCATCAGGTGGGCATACAGTAGAGGACTATGTCCAAATGAAGCTGTGAGGAATGTTTATATGAAACTGACCCACACATAAAAGATGAAATGCTGTGACTGTAATAGACTGAAGCCAGCAGTGATGTGCACACCACGTATAGTCATCTAGACCCAACACAGCAAACTCATTCCTTTACAGAGGATGTCCTGTAATTAGCGAGCACCATGTAAGCTGTGCTATAATGTCATGGTTTATTCTTGCAGCTGCCTCTGACGTCACTGCCACAGGACAGTAAGCAGGTGTACGTACAGCTCCTGTGGGACAATATCAACTTGCACCAAGAACCCGGAGAACCACTTTACCTGCTCTGGAGGACCTTTTGTAAGTGTGAAGACAGACATTATCAGTCATTGTCCATCAGTATAGTGTCAAGTGTAGAACCTGTATTTGCAGATTGAATTGTGAGCTTTCAAATTATTAGGATGCACTATACTGCATAATCACCACTGGGGGGCACCGGAGTTGGGCCTTTAAACCTCAAGCAAACACATTTTAGTTCACATTGAGAATGAAGTATTGATTTAAAAGGTACCCCCCCCCCCCCCCCCCCCCAAATTAAGTCAAAGATGTTTTTTTAAATGTAAAGTAAATAACGAAAGGACTTAAGACCATACATGTATCTACTAAAAAACACTGAACCTCAGTGACCTTGACCTTGAGGTTAAAGGTCAAATTTTCTGAGAATCTTGTCAATCTAATAACTTTGGAATGAGACAAAAAGGGATTTTATAATTGATACCTTCGGTGCATGTATTAGGAGATTGAGGGGTATTTTTGTTAAAGTGTCACTGCTGAGCAGAACAGATCAGAGTGGAGGCTCTTTGCTAAAAGAATATTTCAGCAGACTCTCTGATGCTTTGGTGTTTGTGCTCCCAGTGGAGAAGAGGGGAACTCTGGGGCCAACAGACCACCAGGAGAGCCGCACTCTCCTCAACACCATTGTTCGCAACATCCAGACCAACGACGTCTACGGGCCGATCAACCTGCTGATCCGAGAGATCAAACGGCGTCCAGAAGGGCTCAAACGGCAGAGGTCAGTTCTGCTCCTTCACCTCTACTCACTGTTTCATATTTAGTCTTCCTTTAAGCTCTTAGTTATGATTTTTGCTGCAGTGCATTAGAAAAGTGTCTGATGCCTCGTGTGTGTGAATGTCTCCCAGGAGCGTCTATAGAGAAATACTGTTTCTGTCACTGGTGGCTTTGGGACGGGAGAACATCGACGTAGGTGAGTGAGATTAACTAGTGATGTCAGCTGTGACCTATAGTGTGCTGTAAGAGTTTGAAGGTGATGAAAAGCGATGATGTGAAACGTTCCTAACTCATATCTGTGTCGTCATCATGCAGAGGCCTTCGACAGAGAGTACCACAGCGCATACAACCAGCTGAGCACGGAGCAGCGCAAGTCTCTGCACTGCATCGATCGCCCGCCTACTCCCAGCGTCCAGTGGTGCCTTAAATGTTTTGGAGCGCCTTTCGTCTGAACTGATCCTCTCAGCAGCAGAGACACAAACTCTTACTGTTCCTGCTTCAACTTTGGGGAACAGGGAGACTTTCGGACATCTCCAGCTGGACGAACATGGTACTGCTTCTTCCGTTTGCCTTGGAAGATGACGTTGGCCGTTTCATGTTTCTTTGCTTTGCTTTAAAGAGGTTTTCCAAGCAGCTGCCTAAAAGTGGAACTGTTGTTGTAAACTTCCTGGAAAGCTGTATTGAATCTCTTCAGACTAGTTGAGTTGCTTTTCCTTACAGAAGCTGTATAAAGCGATTGATCACTGTACAGAATATCTGTGTGTGTGCATGTCAGCAGCTTTGCTCGTAGCCTTTTGCCTCCTTAAATCTGTCGTAGCTATACTCGTATCAGCTCTGTGTGAGACCGTGTACAGACTCTGACTCTAACTTTGTGCACTTTCTGAAGAAGAGTAAGTAAATCAAGTTCACCTGACTTTTTGTACAGTCGAGGTTGCATTTTTGTCAACAACCCTGATTGTTGTGATCAGTCTTAATGAATGTTCACATGTACAGGCTCACACTGGGGCTCTGTGCAGCTCTGTGTTGGAGCATCACATTTAAATGGGAGAGGACTGAGGCTTTGGACAATCACTAATTATCAATCACTAAAATAGATTCATAACATTCCAGATGCCCTGTGCTCAAAGCAGGAGTATTGATCTCTGTGATAACACATGTGACAGCAGCTGTTTGGAAAGTAGAGATCATGAAAAACAAAGACATCAATCTGAAGCATGAAGGTGCCACACCACTGATTAAAAACATCAGAGGAACACAGACAGCAGAGGTGTGCTGGCTTCAGTCGGCCTTTTTAAAGCTGCATTTTTAACAGTAACATACTGTGTTTGTTCAGCTAACATGTCTTATTCTGATCATAACTCAGAGCTGTGTCTCTCATTCTCGACTCTAGCACAGAGTGAACCACGACGGTTCAGACAGGATCTCTTTTATGGTTTACATAAAAGTGCAGAGGGCTCTTGATGAGTGCTGAAACTGTGTCAGGACAGAAGGCCTTTGATATTTGACATTCCACTAAAAACAGTGAAACAGGCGGGAAAACAAAGTGCTGCGATGAATTGTCGGGTAAAGATGGACCTGTGTGTTGACTTGAGTGTGAGTGTGGCGCTGTACTTGTACAGATGAGAAAATGTGTTGTAAAATATTCCATTTGCACTGCATAGATTAGAACCTGCTCTTAACCCACATCAGAATATTAACAATTTACACCATTTTTCATCCAGAAAAAAAAATCTCAATTATTTATTTTTGTATTGTTGACATTTGGATTGCAGCTGCTGTGCTAACTTCAACTTTTTATAACTAGCTGCCCCCGTTTTCCCCTTGAATCCGTGTTAGGGGACTCCAGCCGGTGTTGACTTAGTAAATCTCCTCTTGGAGGATGTACAGAAAAGTTTTTTAAAGGTTCTCTTACCGTCCTGTGGAAAGGAAATGAATGTCTACACATAAGTGCGCTGCAATAAATGAGTTTGTGAACTGATTGAAAGTGAAATTTGTCCTTTTTTTGTCTTTGTGTTAAGAAGAGTTTGTATTTATTGCCAGATTTAAACATCTGCCTTTGTAACACTGCTGTTGCTCATTTCTCTTCATTTCTGTTTTCATGGAAAAAGATGTAAACTTCCTGTCATCCACTGCCAGGAAATCCCATTTCTCCCAAAAGATCCATCCACCCAGCCAGTTTTAGAGTTGTGTGGGGCTCGAGCTTATCCTATCAGAGGTATCCCCTGGATGATGATCGGCAGTCTTTCGAGCCTTTTGAGCTCACACAGAGACAGACAACCATTCATACTCACATTCACACCTATGGGAAATTCAGAATAACCTGAATTTTTTAAGAAAAAACTGACTTTTTTAAATACAAACACTTGAAGGTATGTGTCTGTTAGATCTTTTTTTCTAAAAGCCAATAAATAACAAAACACACATACACAAGTTTTCTTGCACTCATTTTCACTCTAGACCAGGGGTGTCACTCGAGGGGATGCACAGTACAGTAGTGCAATTCATCCTGATTGGTGATTGGTCAAAAGTCTTCTGTGTTTACGTTAAGTTACAGAGTCTGGATTTAGCGGAAATTACACGACGCTGAATAACGCGTTTTTCTTTGTGGTAAATGTTAGCCGCGCGCTATGACATCTAATGTATTACGCTCATTTCTAGTCTTTTCAGTGGCTACAGCTGCTTTTCGTGGCTCGTTACAAACGATCTGAGATATAGATCCACTTCTGTCTGGCGTAGGCTGCTCACTAGGGCTGGGTATCATCACTGATTTCTATAATCCATTCGATTCCGGTTCTCAAAGTCCTGATTCGATTCAACTTAGCCTCAGACAGTCAGAAATATTATAATTCTGATAATTTATCAGTACTGACTTCATCAGAATTGTGAACATCACAGCAGATCCCTTTGTTTTAAAGTAACTGAGAATAAAACACAGAAAAACATGAAGGAGATTTTCCTGGTCTGGCTTTTTAGAGCAGATAACCTTAAAAATATTCTGCAATATTCTGCAATTTTTCATAATTTAAAGAAGTTTAAATTTCTTCAGTATTGAACAGCAGAAATGAGGCTTTCTTGTCCGAGGTCATTTAAGTGAAAAAAAGAAAAAGACAGCGCTGTAAACAATGGTAGACTGGTGGGTAATAAGCGAATGAATAATGCAGAAAACAGATTTGAGACGGGAAACTGTTCTTGAAGTACACAGAGAGAGAGAGCTGTGCAGGAAGTGTGATTTTTATCGTGGTGGAAGCAAAACAGCAAAAGTCAGAGGGAATTCATGACGACATTGATCAAATGTGAAGCGTAGTTTGCTGCTTCTTGGCTCGGCGAATTTTGTGTGATGACACAGCCCTCACTTCTAAAACTTGCGCACAGACACACCCCTCACAAGCTTGCCACAGACACACCGCTCACTTCTAAAAGGTGGGGGGATGCACAGTACAGTAGTGCAATTCATCCTGATCGGTGATTGGTCAAAAGTCTTGAGTGAAAGGAGAGGCTTGTGATTGGTGGAAAATGTGCAATGAAGAAGCCTTTTTTTATTCATTCAGTCTGTTGTCTGTTTTTTCTTTATCAAAAATATAAAATTATTGGATTGGATAACGAAGCACTGACAGTGTAAAGCGAAAGGGACCAACCGAGTTATGATCATATTTATGTGAATAGCGACAGGTTTATATTATTATTTCTTTAAACTCATATTCCTGCATCTTTATATTGAATTTGTCTGAAAGTTCTGTTAAAAAAATCGAATAAGTTAAAAAAAAAAAAACAACTAAAAAAAAACAAAACACCAAATTATTTAGGGGGGCTTAAGAATATTTTAGGGAGGCTTCAGCACCCCTAAAATAGGCCTAACGACGCCACTGCCGATCACCGAGGCGTGGGTACAAGCAACAATCCAGAATATAATAAAACCAGGCGCACCAGAAAAAGGTTAGCCCACTTAATAAAAACAATTCCGCAAAAATAAAAGATGACACCAAAAAGACGAGACAAGACAATCTTTAATAGCTTTAATAAAGGAAATCACACATGCACACCAAACTGGAAGGCTTACACCCCACAAATCAAACTACAACTCGTGCTGGTGGCAATAGTTCAGGCCTTGATCACAAGCCAGTCTGGCTCCCCACAGGCTGAGATCGGCAACTGAGGCGGTTTCAAGTTCCCAGCACGACACGCGGGCAGAGGATCGCTCCAGCCCGATCACCGAGGCGTGGGTACAAGCAACAATCCAGAATATAATAAAACCAGGCGCACCAGAAAAAGGTTAGCCCACTTAATAAAAACAATTCCACAAAAATAAAAGATGAGACCAAAAAGACGAGACAAGACAAGAGAGCAGCTCCACCGAGCAGGAGCCCTCAAACCGACTATAGGCAGGCGTCTTGATTCTCCAATTAAAGTTAGGCGATTTGCCACGGAGAGGTGAAGGCAGCAATCAAACCCTAAAACAAAGGATAAATGTAACCTTAGCCTCTTGTAGCTGTGAATGCTAATAAAAGCAGTTCTAACGGCTTACCCCAGGACCGGAGGCGCTTTGGTGGAGATAACGAGCACCTCTCTCTGCAACGCTGGAATTAAACAGAAACGGCCGCGCTACAACAGGGCCGCAAAACTACACTAAACCAACTTATGGGCAGATAATATTAGTTTTGTTTTATCACATATCAATATTATTTTATTATCAAATTTGGTTATTTTGGTCATTCAAATCTGGCTTCCCCATCACTCACTCACTGATGGATACAGCTTTTGAAAATCTAAGAGCTCTGTTGAAGGACTCTGTGCAGGTTAAAAATCAATGTGTGGAATAATAACAAAGAAAGGTAACCTTTAATTATTTATTTTAATGAACTCATTATCAAACTTTAAACAACATCAACAATGTTTAATCTGTGAAGGCACTGCTGGATGCTGAAGGCCGCCGGTTCCCAGCTCTGCGTGGAGGCTGTGCGAACACAGGTCACTGATGGTCTTGGTCACTCAGGCCTGTGAATCCAGTTCCTGAAGAACTCCGTCACCATCCTCTGCAGGAATATCGCAGCAAGCTTCTCTCTGTCACCATAAAGTATCACAGCCAGTCCGTCAGTCTCGTCGTAGACGAGGTGGTAACGAAACGACTAACCAACACGCAGGACATACAGCGGAGTGGCAACTTCACCGTGTCCATCCATTTCAGCTTCAAGTCTGTCAGAAGGAAGAACAAATGAGTCAGCTGCAGCAACTACTCGTTAAACGCTGTAACTTAGAGCTCTGTTTGATAGCTGCTGATTCACAACAATAACAGTCTTTATAAATCTGCACCGGTTATCGGGTTATCCAAGGCTTTTATGTGCGAATGTTTGCTTGTGAGAGCAGCTAGCCGGAGTTCAAAGGAGCTGGCCTCGCAGCCCGTCAAGGAATGCGCTGGAAGGAACCAGGTTTCGTAAGATTTGAGTTTCAAACTTTATATACATTTTGAAACTAAAATCCAGTCTTTACTGGTATTGAGCTGATTCTTTTAAAGATGATTTTTTTTTTTAAATTTGGAAAAATCTGTTAACACAATCATTATGAACAAGCTTTGAAAACCAATGTTGAAACTGTGAGTCTACATGCTGTGAGTCAACTGCCTTAAAGATTCAAAGTGTTTATTGTCATGTAGAAGAAATGGCATTTCTCTGTGCAATGAAATTCTTCCTTTGCTGTCCATACACAAATGCCAAGTTAGGGGAAGGAATAAGATAAATAAGGATAAAAATAAGACAAGACATTAAGACAAGTATAGAGTAAGTAAATAAGTAAAAGTAAAGCGCACAGAGATTCACTGCAACGACTAAACATTGAAAGGAACTTAGAGGGGAAAACAGCAAAAGTAGAAACAATGAGTCGAAACAAAGTCGCTTACCTTTATTAATAATGCAGATGAAGATAATGATCCTTTTCTTATTTTCTTCTGTTTCAGCTTTTAGAAGCGGGACCAAAGATTGTCTTCTTGGCCTTCTTCCCTGTCAACGTATATTACGTCAACGGCATAATATTCTAATATGACTACTGGAACGACTTGACCGCAGTCTCAGGCACTAGACGACTGAGCACAGCACTTCCGCATATGAGCGAGGGGAAACTCCTTGCACGCATTGTTCGATCTTTGCTCTCTCTTCTCCCCTTTTCTCAGGTAGATGTTATTTTAACAACTGAAAATATGAAATAAACACACATGTAAGCCAAGACTCTAAAGAAACAGCGTTGTTGTTGTTGTTCGGTTTTTCATTTCGCCATTTGTTGATTCACTCGAAGAGCAATTAACGTAATATGGGTCAAGTGATCAGTTTGATATCTTCTGTGATACACCGTCATATTTACATTATTTGTACAGTACGAATGATTTGCTTTGGTACCTGGTCAAAATCAAGCTCTCCTCTGTCTGCCCGGCTGCACTTCTTCGCCCTCGCTCACACGCCTAATGCTCAGTCGCCAAGTGCCTGAGCTCGGATCATACCAAAATTAGGGGGAATTAAGGACTGTGCGCTATGTGCTTTGAATATTGTGTGTAGTTTTTGTCTTATACAGTTGTCAGTCGGGCATCTTACACTCCCAAAGACCCCGGGCTTCTGAAAAAACAACCCGGGTTTAAGCCCAGTAATACATCCCCACATTGCACAGTAAGAGGGGTCTGAGAGCTAAGAGGTAAGTAAGAGAGTGTGCAAGACTCGTCTCTCTCTAAGGGGAGAGACACTGACAGGTCTCACATACTCATCCCCTTTCTTACGATGCACAATTGTGCACTAAGTGCGATAACTTACCGACGACTCATATCAGAATATTATGCCGTTTATACGTTGACAAGGAAGAAGGGCAAGAAGACAAACTTTGGCCCCGCTTCTAAAGGCTGAAACAGAAGAAAATAAGAAAAGGATCATTATCTTCAGCATTGTTAATAAAGGTAAGCGACTTAAGTTCATTGTTCCCACTTTTGGCAAACTTGAGCCCTTTTAGCTTTCCCAAGTTCCCTTTAACGTTTATTTGTTTCACTGAGTCAGCTGCCGTGTGCGCTTTTGAAGGTGGGAAGTTTTCTTTGAAGTTTTTTCAGTGTTGTTAGTTCAACAGAGAGAACTGATCATTAGACTGGGACTAGGACAAACGTTACTCCTCGGGCTCTCAGTCTTTAATCACACTTGTGAACTTGTCAAAGGGGTTTGGGTTATTATAAAATCAGGAGCGTTCATTGTTTGGGATGAAGAAAGTTTTTATGTGATCTTTGACTCATCTGTGATTTGTTTTCTTTCTGCAGGGTTTGAAGCCGTAATGGATGGAGACGGTGAAGGAGCCGCTCGGGCACAGCTGTGTGTCCTGCAGCTGCGCTCCTTTCACCTGCATCTCTACTACGACCAGACTGACGGGCTTGTTGCCATGCTGTACAGAGGGACACAGAGGCTTGCTGTCGTATTCTTCAGAAGAGTCCTGACGGCGGTCATCCAGAATGGGGATCGCAAGCATAGCAGTGTGTGACCGAGATCGTCAGAGCCTGAGCTTACATGGAGAAACCAGCCGCCTTACCTCAATATGACATGGGCAGTTGGAGTTTGTATCTTTGTAGGCCTATTTGTATTTTTAATCCCATAAATAAATGAATATTATAAAAACACACATCAGTTATCTTTCATTTTATTAATCCATGCACCAATTTTTGTTCTAGAACCTGAAGAAGTCGCCAATAGGCTAATAAAATGTAATAAAATGTAATAAAATGTTCTTTGTCATCTTTTCCAGCTTTAATGCGCATCTGCGCCAAAAGTAGGCGATTTGGCAAATGTAATAAAATGTAATAAAATGTTCTTTGTCATCTTTTCCAGCTTTAATGCGCATCTGCGCCAAAAGTAGTCGATTTGGCAAGAAGCAAACAAGAAGCAAAGAAGAAGCAAACAAAACCAAACCACAACCTGTGGTTTTGGTTTTGTTTGCTTCTTCTTTGCTTCTTGTTTGCCAAATCGACTACTTTTGGCGAAGAAGAAGCAAACAAAACCAAACCACAACCTGTGGTTTTGGTTTTGTTTGCTTCTTCTTTGCTTCTTGTTTGCTTCTTGCCAAATCGACTACTTTTGGCGCAGATGCGCATTAAAGCTGGAAAAGATGACAAAGAACATTTTATTACATTTTATTACATTTTATTAGCCTATTGGCGACTTCTTCAGGTTCTAGAACAAAAATTGGTGCATGGATTAATAAAATGAAAGATAACTGATGTGTGTTTTTATAATATTCATTTATTTATGGGATTAAAAATACAAATAGGCCTACAAAGATACAAACTCCAACTGCCCATGTCATATTGAGGTAAGGCGGCTGGTTTCTCCATGTAAGCTCAGGCTCTGACGGTCTCGGTCACACACTGCTATGCTTGCGATCCCCATTCTGGATGACCGCCGTCAGGACTCTTCTGAAGAATACGACAGCAAGCCTCTGTGTCCCTCTGTACAGCATGGCAACAAGCCCGTCAGTCTGGTCGTAGTAGAGATGCAGGTGAAAGGAGCGCAGCTGCAGGACACACAGCTGTGCCCGAGCGGCTCCTTCACCGTCTCCATCCATTACGGCTTCAAACCCTGCAGAAAGAAAACAAATCACAGATGAGTCAAAGATCACATAAAAACTTTCTTCATCCCAAACAATGAACGCTCCTGATTTTATAATAACCCAAACCCCTTTGACAAGTTCACAAGTGTGATTAAAGACTGAGAGCCCGAGGAGTAACGTTTGTCCTAGTCCCAGTCTAATGATCAGTTCTCTCTGTTGAACTAACAACACTGAAAAAACTTCAAAGAAAACTTCCCACCTTCAAAAGCGCACACGGCAGCTGACTCAGTGAAACAAATAAACGTTAAAGGGAACTTGGGAAAGCTAAAAGGGCTCAAGTTTGCCAAAAGTGGGAACAATGAACTTAAGTCGCTTACCTTTATTAACAATGCTGAAGATAATGATCCTTTTCTTATTTTCTTCTGTTTCAGCCTTTAGAAGCGGGGCCAAAGTTTGTCTTCTTGCCCTTCTTCCTTGTCAACGTATAAACGGCATAATATTCTGATATGAGTCGTCGGTAAGTTATCGCACTTAGTGCACAATTGTGCATCGTAAGAAAGGGGATGAGTATGTGAGACCTGTCAGTGTCTCTCCCCTTAGAGAGAGACGAGTCTTGCACACTCTCTTACTTACCTCTTTGCACAGTAAGAGGGGTCTGAGAGCTATGTGGGGATGTATTACTGGGCTTAAACCCGGGTTGTTTTTTCAGAAGCCCGGGGTCTTTGGGAGTGTAGGATGCCCGACTGACAACTGTATAAGACAAAAACTACACACAATATTCAAAGCACATAGCGCACAGTCCTTAATTCCCCCTAATTTTGGTATGATCCGAGCTCAGGCACTTGGAGACTGAGCATTAGGCGTGTGAGCGAGGGCGAAGAAGTGCAGCCGGGCAGACAGAGGAGAGCTTGATTTTGACCAGGTACCAAAGCAAATCATTCGTACTGTACAAATAATGTAAATATGACGGTGTATCACAGAAGATATCAAACTGATCACTTGACCCATATTACGTTAATTGCTCTTCGAGTGAATCAACAAATGGCGAAATGAAAAACCGAACAACAACAAAGCTGTTTCTTTAGAGAGTCTTGGCTTACATGTGTGTTTATTTCATATTTTCAGTTGTTAAAATAACATCTACCTGAGAAAAGGGGAGAAGAGAGAGCAAAGATCGAACAATGCGTGCAAGGAGTTTCCCCTCGCTCATATGCGGAAGTGCTGTGCTCAGTCGCCTAGTGCCTGAGACTGCGGTCAAGTCGTTCCAGTAGTCATATTAGAATATTATGCCGTTGACGTAATATACGTTGACAGGGAAGAAGGCCAAGAAGACAATCTTTGGTCCCGCTTCTAAAAGCTGAAACAGAATAAAATAAGAAAAGGATCATTATCTTCATCTGCATTATTAATAAAGGTAAGCGACTTTGTTTCGACTCATTGTTTCTACTTTTGCTGTTTTTTTCCCCTCTAAGTTCCTTTCAATGTTTAGTCGTTGTAGTGAATCTCCGTGCGCTTTACTTTTACTTATTTACTTACTCTTTACTTATCTTAATGTCTTGTCTTATTTTTATCCTTATTTATCTTATTCCTTCACCTAACTTGGCATTTGTGTATGGACAGCAAAGGAAGAATTTCATTGCACAGAGAAATGCCATTTCTTCTACATGACAATAAACACTTTGAATCTTGAATCTTGAATCTTTAAGGCAGTTGACTCACAGCATGTAGACTCACAGTTTCAACATTGGTTTTCAAAGCTTGTTCATAATGATCGTGTTAACAGATTTTTCCAAATTTAAAAAAAAAAATCATCTTTAAAAGAATCAGCTCAATACCAGTAAAGACTGGATTTTAGTTTCAAAATGTATATAAAGTTTGAAACTCAAATCTTACGAAACCTGGTTCCTTCCAGCGCATTCCTTGACGGGCTGCGAGGCCAGCTCCTTTGAACTCCGGCTAGCTGCTCTCACAAGCAAACATTCGCACATAAAAGCCTTGGATAACCCGATAACCGGTGCAGATTTATAAATGTAACAAGTGTCACCTGGCGTGTAAGTCTCATGTGCAGCTGGGATATCAGCAGGATGTGTTGTAAGTCCTGTCTGGAAACGACTGGGAATTTGTATGTTTAACTCATGTAATAAATAAATGATCAATTATTTCTTTGCCCCGTTTACTCATCCCTTGTCCTCGGTTACATAAAGACTGTTATTGTTGTGAATCAGCAGCTATCAAACAGAGCTCTGATAAGTTACAGCGTTTAACGAGTAGTTGCTGCAGCTGACTCATTTGTTCTTCCTTCTGACAGACTTGAAGCTGAAATGGATGGACACGGTGAAGTTGCCACTCCGCTGTATGTCCTGCGTGTTGGTTAGTCGTTTCGTTACCACCTCGTCTACGACGAGACTGATGGACTGGCTGTGATACTTTATGGTGACAGAGAGAAGCTTGCTGCGATATTCCTGCAGAGGATGGTGACGGAGTTCTTCAGGAACTGGATTCACAGGCCTGAGTGACCAAGACCATCAGTGACCTGCACTCTCAGAAATAGGGGTACCAAAGTGTACCAAAAAGGGTACAAATGCTTGTCGCTGGGGGTGTTCCTTTTTGAAGGACATTTCTGTACCCTTTAGGCTTGGTACATTTTTGTACCTTATGAAGTTGTACCATCTGAAGTACAATCATGTACTTTCCTAAGACATAAATGTACCTTCAAACTATAGTACAGAAATGTTCCCTTGAAAAGGGTACAATAGGGTACCTATGAGGGTACCCCCCCAGCGACAACCTATTTTGTACCTAAAGAGACAAAAATGTACTGCCAATAGTCCAAAATATTTGGTTATTTAACCATTTATTTTCGATAATAGAATCACATCAAAGCATTTAAACCACAGGAATACGTCCTTGATTACATTCGTATATTGCCATAGGACATGTCAAGAAAAATACATTCATTTTAAAAAAAGTAAACAATCACATAAAGACATTAAACACCTGAACACAATGTTTTGACGGATCACAGAGATGGCATGTATTTAAAAAACTGTCCACACAAATGTTTTGCTCTACTTCATCAAGCCAGAATATATATGTTCATTACATATATATATATGTCATATATATAGACAAAGTGGAAAATGTTCTTGCAATCACGTCACACAGAATACCTCAAGGACACAAATAGCTTATCATCAACTAAATAGGTGTCTAGAGCTTGAAAGTCTAATTCATTTCCTGGATTGAACAGGATCCAGTCATTGTCAACTGCCACTTGGTAAGCATGGAAATGACATTCATAAGTGCGAGGAAGTAACAGTTTCCCACACAATACCCAACAAGTATCAACATTCAAAATATACTTGATTTTAAAGAATATAGGTATGGCTTCAGTGTGTACATGGCCAACTACAAAAACATCCTCAAGTTCATATTTGACACTGCTGACAGATATAGCCGACACACGCTGAAGCACTTTATCCTGAAAATGCACATCTGTAAAACTTTTGTGCATTTCCAGAGCATTCTGTAAGTCACCTGGCAGAGATGAAAATGGCACACTGACACTTGTGCTGCGTGAATGTTCAAAGTCAACAAGCAACCTACCTGAAGAAAACTCCCAGCACTGTTTCATTTGATGACGATTGCTAAGAGTTGCAGTGATGTTTACAAAGTTTTTGCATTTACTCGCTATATTTTTGAAATATTGATGCTTGCTTTCATATCTCATACACCACAAAGGGCGAAGAGGACCATACATCAAAATCAGCCTTGGGTAGTGAATAAGGTAGTGACACTTGGGTGTTAAAACATTTCCAAACACTTCTGTAGTCATTTCAAGAAATTCTTGAATAAGCAGGTTTAAATGAGCAAGCTCATCTTTTCTCACATTTGTAGCCATTACAAGATCTACGATTTCTGAACATAATAAGAACACATGCCAGTATGGAGTGCCAGGTGGAACATGGGGAGCCATTAAAAAAGGCAAGAGCCTGAAAAGGCACCATTTTTGACTGGCTGATCCAACTATGTTAGAATTTCGAAGCATCTTTTCCGTCAGTGGCACTGGTCTGTTCGGCTTGTCATTCCTCCCAAACTTCACATTTTTCAGCTCATCATTGATTTCATATATGGTAATGTGCTTTTCCCTGTGAGCTTTACAAATAACCAAGTTCATTACCAAAGGAATAACCCCCTCCATCAAGTCGTGCATTACATCTGGGGGAAGAGACTGGGTCACATCAAAGTAAGGCAGTGCATCAAATGTACAGTTACCATACACACCGTACAAAGCAGCACTCTCTGGGTTGTTTTCCACACAGTTTATGTGGTACTCATGTACTTTGGTTGTTCTAATAACAAAATGGTCCTCACAAAAGCGCTGTTGTATCTCCGAGTGCGAGGCCATACAAAATCAGCATATTCTGCCTGTATTGAAAGACATTGAGAAACGCCCAATCATATGAGCGGAAAGGTTGTCGCATGAAATGGTAGCAAGAGCAGCATGAACTGTGTGCTCTACTTCATGGACACAGATAGTGAAACCCTCTGTGGACAGCATCTTCAAGTCAGTTATCAAGGGCTGAAGTATAGTTTCAAGCCCACACTCTTTTAAATGTGAATGGTGAACCAGTAAGGCTAAATGAATGTGACTCAACTTTGAGCGATGTTTTCCTCTTATGTTTCCTATAGTATAATAAAATGCACAGATTTTGTATTTATTTCGTTTTGCACCAAGTGCGTTCACAATTTCAAATTCATCTTCATAAAAATGAAGTCTTAGAGCTTGAGGATGGTCTTTGAAAAATGAGTGGTCTTTAAAATACATGCCATCTTTGTAATCAGTCAAAACATCATCATCTTGATTTCTGTGGTTATCCAGAACAATTTGTTCCCACACATCCTCCACCTGACAGTATTTGTTTAATACCTGTGGGATTGGAACATACGAATAACTACCAATTTTCACACCAGAATGGTCTCTTACTGTGTAACTGATAGGTTCTGTCATGTTCATTTTTGATTTGCAGTGTTCTTTTATCATAAATGGTGAACGAATTGAATCACATGCTTTCTGGAAAAAATCTGAAGTAGACAAAACCTGCTCAAGTTCTGGACAATCACTGAGGCGGAAACCATGTTTATCCAAATGATAACGAATAAACGAGTCGTAGTTTTCTTTAAAAAAACACAAAAGAAAACTAAGATCATCAACGATGTCTTGCTGAACAGAGTGTGGAAGGTTATTTTTTTCAGTACATTTGAGAATAAAGCTAAATAAATGATCTCCTAAATTATCAAGCAAACTGTCCATACTAGGTGGTGTGGGCTGCTGAACTGTGTGCGTCTCGTCTGAACTGTGTGTGTGTGGGTCTTCAACCTCTTTGTGTGCATGGTTTTCAAATCCATCTTCAACTACCTCAAGGCTATTCAAAACAGAGGGTTTGTGTTTGCGATACACATGGCGTCGAAAAGAGTGATACTTGGAAAAAGCTGCCTGGCAGTCATTTATTCCACAAGTGATGCCGAAATGAGGCTCATGTGCGTGTACTAACCCAACATGTGTAATCAACTTCCTCAGAGTAAATGCCCTTTTTGAACATTTTGAACATTTGTGGAGTGGGGGCATATTTAATAGAGTTGGTTAAGTACCCTGGTGACACTTACTGGCAGGGGTTTGTCTCCCTGGTTTCCTATGTTGACAATGCAGTTCTGAAGAAAGACAAGTGTTTTCTTGAAGTATGCAGGGTAGGTCATGTTGAACACGAAGAAGGTGGAGAATGCTGAGATGTAGGCCTCATCCAGCGAGCGGCACGAGCAAACATCCACTCCTTCAACTGTCACAACACAGCGACACTGTCTTGAGAGGGCAGTTGTCCAACTCTTATCCTTCATTCGAATGGTTGGGTATGGACTCGTGGGAGTATTCTGCAGAAGAGGAAGAAAAACATTAGTATACAGTATGTTTAAGCAATATGTGCCAAGTGGATTTTCAACAGATTCCTCAAATTACCTTCTTTTTTTTGCTGCAAAACAAAACTGTCTATTCTGATAACCTGTAAACATGGCCCCTACTCCAAACAAAAAGCTTCTTGACCAATGACTGTTGTGGTAGTGTTTGATAAGCTGCTAAAGTTTGACATAATATTCAAGGGCAAAAGCAATCACCCCTGACAGTGACAGTACCTGTGAAGAAGAATTTCCCTAAGGGGACAATAAAGGTCTATCTATCTATATAAACACCAGACAAAACCCAAGATCACAGCAGCACTGTGGATTAACAGCAGTGTTTTCCCTACATTAGCTTAGCTGTGATGCTGAACCGCAGCTGAATTCAGCTCCATGCCAACAAAACACCGAGAATGAAACTTGTGGCCAAAGGCTATGCATTGCATCATGCATTTACCTCTCCAAGGATGATGAAATCTTCTATCTTCTCCTTGAAGATGGATGGCAAGAGGAGAAGTGCCCCCTTGAAGTCAATTCCTAGGTCATACAGATGCAAATTCACTTCATTAGATTTTGATAGCATGCAAATTCCCATTAACATGCTCTTGACATAGCACTATCGTACATCAATTATCTTTGGAAGAGAGAGCAAATGAATTGTCACAAAATTTACTATTTGTATGAGGTCAAATTAGCACCTGTAATGTCTTCAGCAAGTGCATTCTCTCTTGCCTCCATGTAGACCTTCTTCAGTGGCAAATCCTTGGTCATTTGAAGAATATTTTGAAGAACAGCGGTGAAGTTTTCGCTAAAGCGGCGACAGATGTTGTCTTGGCAGGGATGCATTAAATCAACCTCATCACACAACTGGAAATGAAAAGAGCAGAATAGACAAAAGAATGACATTTTACATTGAGGATTTAAACTTTTGACATGTTTAAAGACACAGACTGGAGATAAATGTAAAGTGCTTTAACCCTTGAACAAAAATTCTAAAGATAATGAACAGATTGAATAATCAGTTAGTACAGAAAATAATAATCAGATTTAGAGACAAAAAAATCATTAGCTGTTTCCCCAATCATCTTAACAATTCTTACCCCTGCAGATGTCCCCAGGAATGGATATCTCTTTAATAGGTCCACAGTACACATTCCTTCAGCTACCTCTCGACGTCTCCATGCAAAGGTTTTTGTCATGCGGTCTTTCACCAGTGCTGTGTCAGGATGTAGCTTCTTGTGCTGATCATTTAGCACCTTGATATGAGCATCAACGGAGGCTGCATCTTCCCCCACAAAGCACGAATCCTTTGTCAAAGCAGATATCAGTATTATCATAAGTAAAATCTGATAAGTTAATGTTACTCGAAATGCGGTAATTTGTACACCAAATGCTTTGAAAAAAATGCAAAAATGTTGAATAGGAATTGCAAGTTGAGCTGACTTTTGTTAAATCAACTGTGAAGTTCCTTTTTCTATGTTAATGTTATCTGTTAACATGTTTCTTTCAATTAATGTTAACTTTTAGCTTTACAGTGATAATAAGACTACATATGTTACCTTAGCTCTTAGAGGCTGAGGGTGTGAGGACTTACGAGAGAGGGCTTCAGTCTCTTCAGACAGGAGCTGCTGGATTCCTCTGTGGTCCGATGTTTCTGCGTGCGTCCAAACTTTTCTTTAACCCGGTTCACTTCTTCATTGCTGATTAGGGGAGCCCGTTCTGCTTTGAACTTTCTCTTGAGTTGGCTGTGCCAGGTGTCCTAGTTGTTTCAAATGTATATAAGTAGTTAATTATGCTTACTTTATATTAATATAATCTATAAAAGAAACAAAAAAGGAGAGGTACTCACATAACCATTTCCGTGTACATCTCTTAGGAAAGGATACTTCACAATCAGGGCTTTGATGACCTGGATGTAGTCTGAGTGGGTTGGGTACCTGTTTCAAACATAAGAAAAACAACCCACAGTACACTGATTACTCTTATCCTTTCCTGGGGGCTTTTCTGTTCTTCAATTCTTCTAATCATATTGTTATTACCGTAAATAGTATGTTATAGACCAATGTCAAATCAATGTAGCTAAAGTTGATTTTAATTTTTTAAAAATGGGCATGGACAAACAGCCACACCTCTCCCAAACTTCATTAATTAATTGACTGCAGTCCTGAATTATTAATTTACTCTTGAGCAAATTCGAAAATGAACACTTTGGATATCATAGTCCAGACAAGGTCTGGAGACACAGGATGTATGGTTTTACCACTATTGCCAGTTCATTGGAACCGTGTGTCACGCCAGACTCGAACGCTGGTCTCCAGATTGGGAGGCAGATGGGCTAAGCATTTGTTCTCTGCCTCTCTTACAACAGCAATATTAATATTAAGAAATTAATGTAATTATTCAGAAAGGAACCCTTACATTGTGTACTGTGACAGCATTTCATAAAGAGTCCCAATTATTTTGTTTCGGTACTTCTGTTCTTTCTGGACTGGTTCTTTGAGATCCAAGCGACTCTGGACATCTTGTGGGAATTTTGGAATGGAAATAACTGCAGGCAGTCTATGGCAAGAAGGTATAGAACTGCAATACAGTAGGGAAACAGCATTAACTAGCCATTTTGCAAGCACTTAAATGCATATGCAAATTTAGACATTTATCACAACCTACCTCTGGTTTGCTTGGGACACTGGACCTTCAACTGTACCTTCAAATGGGTCGACCGGTTGTAAAGTGATGATGACTTCCTTGTAGCGGTTTGTGAAGTCTCTGAACTTCAGCTGCTTTTTGAAAGACTTGTCAAAAAGATATGCAACCATGGTCTCCGTGAGTCCACAGTCTACCGTCTCTCCATCTACATCGTTATCTGAAATATAAAGTACAGTATGAAATAAAAATAAAACCATTTTCAAATTTAGTTTTAAAGTGACATTATGGTCAATACATAATAATAATAGTAATAATAATAATAATGGATTGGATTTATATAGCGCTTTTCTAGGCACCCAAAGCGCTTTACAATGCCACTATTCATTCACTCTCACATTCACACACTGGTGGAGGCAAGCTACAGTTGTAGCCCAGCTGCCCTGGGGCAGACTGACAAAAGCCAGGCTGCCATATCGCGCCATCGGCCCCTCTGGCCAACACCAGTAGGCAAGTAGGGTAAAGTGTCTTGCCCAAGGACACAACGACCAGGACAGAGAGCCCGGGGATCGAACCGGCGACCTTCCGGTTACAGATGCGATTCCCAACCCCCTGAGCCACTATATTATAATAATAATAATAAGCTATCATTGTGAATCTGTCTATATTCCCCAAAAGGAAGTTACAATTAATTCTCTTGATTAATTGTTAATATAAATTAACTGGTAATATAAAAATGTAAGTAAGTGTCCCTGCGCAGAGCTTACAGCTCTCATATTCAAAAATCCCACTAAGTAGGTGGAATGGTACAAATGTGTACCTTCCATTGTTTAAAATCCCTTTGAGCGGGAAACAAGTTAGATGCCATAAATTTTGCTTAGAAAACGATTTTGTTAATAGCTATATTTACATACTAGCATGTTTTGAGAAATTATTGATTTTTTTACATTGTTGTACAGGGTTCGTCACTATTTATTGATAAAACACTCGAATACGGCGGGAAGACAGACGTTGAACATTCCACCAACAGTCTAAATAGTCCACATCTGTACCTTTCTTTGTTTAAAACTTAGCTAACTGCTAGCTTTCGCCCATGCTAAATCTAGCTCTTCGGACTTTTGCTAACTCTACTGTAAAATTACACGTTGTAATTTTTATAAAAACACAAAATCACACCCGACTTACCTCTAAATCTTTGCGCCTCGTCGTCTGACACATCAATGCCTTCTTCCATCAACTTTTTAAGGAGCTCCTCCGTGGATAACCCCCTGAGAGTCATTTTCAGCGTGGAGGCGGAGCACTCATCGCTGCTGCCTTTTCGGCCTTTGGGATTAATGCGCGTTGCGAACTTGACACATGAAAATACAACATTGTGGTATTAATGCGCAGCTGTTTAGAAACCGTTATGCTGTCTTGGCGAACTATATTTGTAACTTACAAAATGTAGTCACCGTAACATAAAAATCTGCTTGACATTTTAACTTCCAAAGAGCCTCGGTTTAACTTGATGTTGCAAATTCCATAACCTGACAATTAATGAACAATTCTAGGATGTAGTAAAAGCAAAAAAGTAAATGGCCAAACATAACAGTAAAATGATTTCACGTTTTTGAAAGATTTAAAACATTAAAAATTATAACTGGAACTTAATAAAATGGAAATGGACCAGTTTTTTTTTTTAACATCATTTGGTTGTGCCTGCATGTCATTATGTGTGTGTTTTTTTTTTTAATATAATTTAACATAACTTACACAAAGGTAGGTTACAGATATTCTTTGCATCATAGGATAATTTAAGTACAGAGGAGAGGACCAACAGATTTGATTATAACATGTAGCTTTTATGAGCACACTCACATCTCATATGAATTTTACAATTAACCAGGCCCATCCAGATTTTCCCATGCTGACCCATTACCACATTCTGCCACTGTCACTGCAGTACAGGTCAAAATGGTACAGATTTGTACTTTATTTCAAATTGAACCTTTAAAGGGGCATTTCTGGACTTTTAAAGACCAGTATTGTACTTTTAAGGGAACATTTAAAAAAAATGTACCTATAGGTACAAAAATGTTCTTCTCTCGTACCTCTATTTCTGAGAGTGTGACGCTCAGAGTCCTTTTACTCTTTTAACGTATTGCTCTGTTTTATTTCAGTGAACAGAGGCAAGTCTGGCAAGTCTGTCAGTCTGGCCTGGGACGCTACATTTTGTTTTCTAATATTTCATCTATTTTCACTATAAACAAAATTATTGATATTGGAGCCAACCTGCGTCCTTGAATCTGTGCGGCCTCTCTTATTCCTTTAATCGATTTTTCTTAAATAGAAATTTCCTGCGGGTGAAATTCCCCTTGGTGGCGTTGTCATTTTATTACCTTTTCTTTTATAACCCCGCCGACCACTTGGTCACACTAATGTAGTGGCAGCAGGGCTCTGAGTATGTTGTTCACTCAATAGCAGGAAAATTGAGAGAGACACACACCAAAAATGGGATTTACGAAAAATGATAATTAAAAACACGGAAATGTAAAATAATTAATGTAAAATAATGTAATAAAAAATAAATGTAAAAAATAATGTAAAATAATTAACAAGTTGTTTTTTCCATATATTTTTATTGAATTTTTTTATAGTATAATACAAACACAAACAGAAGAGGGAGGGCAGAGAGAGCGCGAGTAGTGCATAAGTTCATGAGGTAGATCTCATTCGTGAATTTGGGAAAACACAGAAACACCGGCTAAGGAAAACCTCGGCGACGCTTATAGAGGTCGAAAAAGAAGAAATAAGAAAAGGACTATTATTGTAAGCATTGTGGATAAAGGTAAGATTTACAGACTTTTGATTTCAAATACAAACACTTGAAGGTAGTGTTTGTACGTTGAACAAAACTTGTTCATAATGATTGTGTTAACAGATTTTTCCAAATTTAAACTTAAAAAAAACAAATCAGCAAGTTGCCGTAAAGACTGCATTTTAAAAAAGGTTCTTTGAACACCCTCACATTCACACATCCATACATCAGACCTGCCTACATCACATTCAAATGTAGAAATGAGCATAGTTCTCACAGTAATAGAAAAATACAAGTTGTTGTCGATATTCATTTTTTATTCTACATGCATTTAATTGGATGAGAGCTTCTTTCCGTTGCTTCCTTATTTTCTTAAGTGTTTCATCTATCAGTTGGATTATAGGACTTGGACTTGCTATTTCCTGAGCCAAATTGGGCTAAGTTCACACTGCAGGTCTTGATGCTCAATTCCGATTTTTTGATCAAATCTGATTTTTGTCTGCTTGTTCACACTACAAATAAAATGCGACAGCAAACGCGCTCTAGTGTGAACCATCAATGCGGCCCGCATGCGCTCTGTAGAGAGGGAGGGCAGAGAGAGCGCGAGCGAGCAGAGAGCGCGAGTAGTGCATAAGTTCTCTCTGCCCTCCCTCTGCTGGCAGAAGAGGGAGGGCAGAGAGAACTTATGCACCCTCTGCTGGCAGAAGAGGGAGGGCAGAGAGAACTTATGCACCCTCTGCTGGCAGAAAAGGGAGGGCAGAGAGAACTTATGCACCCTCTGCTGGCAGAAGAGGGAGGGCAGAGAGAACTTATGCACCCTCTGCTGGCAGAAGAGGGAGGGCAGAGAGAACTTATGCACCCTCTGCTGGCAGAAAAGGGAGGGCAGAGAGAGCGCGAGTAGTGCATAAGTTCATGAGGTAGATCTCATTCGTGAATTTGGGAAAACACAGAAACACCGGCTAAGGAAAACCTCGGCGACGCTTATAGAGGTCGAAAAAGAAGAAATAAGAAAAGGACTATTATTGTAAGCATTGTGGATAAAGGTAAGATTTACAGACTTTTGATTTCAAATACAAAACCTTGAAGGTAGTGTTTGTACGTTGAACAAAACTTGTTCATAATGATTGTGTTAACAGATTTTTCCTAATTTAAACTTAAAAAAATAAATCAGCAAGTTGCCGTAAAGACTGCATTTTAAAAAAGGTTCTTTGAAAAACCATTAAAGGTGCCCCAAAGAACCATCAAGAAATGGTTCTTTAGTAGAGAGGGGGGGACACCGTGCGCCTACACACCCATACTTGTGTATAAAAACTGCTGAAAGCACGCTTATAAAGGCCGAAACAAGAAATAAGAAACGGATTATTATCGCCAGCATTGTTGATAAAGGAAAGATTTACAGACTTTTAATTTCAAATACAAACACGGAGGCAGGAGGGAGTAAGTGTTCAGTGCCTCTGCAACTTATGATTTGTTCTTCCCTCTAACAGACTTGAAGCTGCAATGGACGGACACGGTGAAGATGCCATTTTGCTCTATGTCCTGTGTGTGTGTTCCTGGTTTCGTTTCCATCTCATCTACCACCAGACTGACGGACTGGCTGTGATACTTTATGGTGACAGAGAGAAGCTTGCTGCGATATTCCTGCAGAGGATGGTGACGGAGTTCTTCAGGAACTGGATTCACAGGCCTGAGTGACCAAGTCCATCAGTGACCTGTGTTTGCAAAGCCTCTGGTGACGCCTGATGGCCAAAAGTATGAAGAGCAGCTTGAATCTACAAAATGAACTGCTTCATTATGACGAGTTCACAATTCTCTCTGATATTGGGCTGCCGTTGCTTTGCTTTTTGGGAGGTGAAAAAAATGTTACGTCTATTTGTTTAGTAGATAAATTTGGTCAATAAACGTTGCTTATGCGCCATGGTGTGGTCTTTCTTTGCTTGTGACTTCTTGATGTTGGTAAATACAATACATGAAAAATACATATAATATACATATAATAATGTACAACACATTATGGAGTACGCTTCTGCTGTGAGGTCCTGCCTCCATGAACTCATGCAATTAATCACTGGACAGAAAGACCGCTGTGTGTATAAATAATATGATACTGGGCCAATTTTCTTATACATATGTTTGACCAGGAGGTAGAACTGAAAAGGGAGAATGCTTATGAACTTGTAAAGTAAAAACGTGATGCATTTAAGGTTATCCGTTTGGTTTTTGTTTGAGAAGAGAATTTGTTCCACTGTGTGATGGTCGAGTTTCTTTTCTTGGAGATAATTTCTCCTGCATTAGAGGAAATGTGGAACAAAGAGGCTGGAGAGCCCAGAAACTGCAATGCAAGTTGGTAGAGATGCAGGTGTACGGTCTTCCTGGTGTCACAGACGATCAGCTAAAACTATTAAACAAATTAAATTGCTGCCATTTTTGTACAATAATATTTTAAGATTATTTTACATATAAAATATATATTTTTTATTATATTAAATTTAAAGCATCAAATTGAAGTCTTTCTAAAGTTATTTAATGATATTAATATTATGAAAAGTACATTTTTGTTATGTAATGTTCTCTATATTTTCAGAGAAAATAAAAACGCAAAAATGGTGTTACAGGGAGATTTATAACAATAACTAAATATGCAGTTTTTACAGTTTTCCCAAGCTGTAAAAATTACAAATGAATCAATAAATAAAAACTAACACCTGCTCCTTTTATGCTACTTTACACTGCCGTAGTACTCACACACACACACACACACACACACACACACACACACACACACACACACACACACACACACACACACACACACACACACACACACTGGGTTTTAAAGAAAACACATTAAGAACAGCTATATTAGAATTATATTTCAAATATGACAAAATGCTGATTTTACAGCAGCAAAAATATTGTATCTGTAAAATTTAAACATTTAACAAACTTTCTCCTTTGCACTGAATTGAAAGACAAACTGAATCATCATAAATACATTATTTTATATATAATGGAAATCTTTTAAAGTTGTTTAATGATATCTATCTATCTATCTATCTATCTATCTATCTATCTATCTATCTATCTATCTATCTATCTATCTATCTATCTATCTATCTATCTATCTATCTGTCTGTCTAGCAAGATAGATAGACAGACAGACAGACAGACAGACAGACAGGGAAGGACAAGGACTGGATCAGCACAATGATGTCATCTTGTGGCCATGGTATATACAGTATTCTGGAAAAGGTATAAAATGTAACTATATGTGCTTTATGTGTACAGATTTTCTCTTTAAATTATCACTCAAGTATAAAAACAATAATAAATAAAGTTGCAATGTTTTAGTTCAATAAAAATATTTATATCATTACTTTTTTATGGATTAGGTTCAAGAGTTATTAAGTGTGGATAATTAAATAACAGTTTAATGCAACAGCAGATTGTGCCTTGTTCTCAGATGGACAGAAAGTGGAGAATGATAGATGAGATGAGGAGATGGAGGAAGAAGAGTGAGTCACAGACAGAGCCGAGTTTATTTCCCACAGTTTTATTAATCTCTTGCCTCATGATTCCAAGTGCTGTCATTTTATAATTATTATCTCATAACACTTGTTTAATCAGATACAGTGTCTCCTATGGACTTTTGAATGTCTACTTTCTCAGATCAGCACAGCCCTGCCCTGCAGCACTATCAGCAGCAGGAGCAGCAGCAACATTGTAACCATCAGGTAAAACATAGGCTACATTTGCTTTGCATTGTTCCCACCTGATGACAGTGATATAGTATGATACGATTTTATATTAGATTCTTGATTAATGTGGGTTGTTTTTGTTCAGCCTGGTCCTATGTGCTCCTTTAAGCACCTTCCTCATCGGACATCTCTGCACAGCCCTGATTACGTGTATATTGTACAGTCTAGCTGCTGCAGTTTAGTCCTCTGTCCTGTAACAGAGCTGCTCAGGGCCTCTGCAGGCTCATAATAGACAACCTGGTAGCCAAGCTGTTGTTCATAATAGATGTCAGCTTGGCTAACATCCTCCTCTCACCCACCATCTCTTTGCAGTCTATGGGACTGTCCAGGACAGAGCTGGTCCTCTTTATCGGTGTGCTATCAATGGTCATGAGTACCATTCACACAGAGTTGGGGAATGGCTGCAATCACAGCATTGTAAGATGGTGACAGATATACCCTTAGGCCTCCTCCTCGATTCAGAGATGGTCTTTCCCTTTTCACGTAAATGGCCTCCTTGACTCTGCGCTCAAACCAGCGTTCCTCCCTGTCCAGGATGTTACATCCTCATCACTGAAAGAGTGTCCACTGGCCTGTAGGTGTGAATAGACTGCAGAGTCCTGGCCTGACCAGGTAGCTCTCCTGTGTTGTGCCATCCGCTTCGCCAGAGGTTGTTTGGTTTCCCCGATGTATAAATCATGGCAATCCTCCTGGCACTTAACAGTGCACACTATATTACTCTGCTTGGGTTGGGGACCTGCAAATCTTTGACATAGTGTTTGGGGTTTAAAAGCCACAGAGACGCGTTGTTTAGAAAAAATATGTCTCAGCTGTTCCGATACTCCTGACACGTACAGGATAAGGCAGCAGTTGTCCTTCTCTCCTGGATCACCTGGAGCTTTCTTTAGGTGCCTTCCCAGCTTTGACAAATATCCAGCTGGGATAACCACATTTACTCAAAGCATTAATATGACAATTTGTAAATTAATGATCATAAAACTGACCTCATAGCCCGCTGTTTGTCAGTGGTGCTAGTTTAAGTCATTATGCAAATGTACTGTTTACAGGGTCAAGGAAACCTGCAGTCAGCTGAGACTGAAGAAGTCACTTAGTAGAATTTCTTCGACTGAAAACGCCACGTCCAGATGAACAGAATAATTTTTAGGGATTTCCTTACCTGGATGACTGAGCATGAATCAAGACAATAAAAAGTGATGTTTTTTTTGTTATGTTGTCCTAATTTTTTTTCTTAAAAACCTTTCAAGATACACATTTTGAAGTTGATAGAATAGAATAGAGCCTTTATTATCCAATTGAAGAGAAATTTCGGTGTTACCGAGCTCTTACAGCAAGGGAAAATAAAATATAAAAGGAAGACACAAGGTGGTCCTATAAACATAAGCAACTGAAGATGCTCCATTTGGATTTACACACCGGGAAAAACATTATATTCTATTTTTTTTATGTATTTATTAATTTTGTGTTGGCATCTCAAGGTCACCAGTCGTAATCATCCACTGGCTGAATCTGATGCTAACCCTGGATGAAGAGAAGTTGATGAACACACACTCACAAAAACACAACTCAATGTCATGTTCAGAAACCAGTTTGAGATGATTTGAGTTTGTAGCATGTTGTGTTATCCTGCTGGAAGCTGTCATCAGGAGATGAATACACCGTAGGATGGAGATGGTCAGCAAGAATACTCGGGTGAGCTGTGGTGTTTAAATTGTGCTTATTTGGTACTAAGGTGTCCAAAGTGTGGCAAGAACTTATCCCCCAACGCGTTACACCAGCAGCCTGAACAAGGCAGGATGGATTCATGCTTTCAAGCTGTTTACTGCAGACTCTACCATCTGAATGTTGCAGCAGAAACTGAGACTCATTCAAACAGGCAGTATTTGTGCATTTTTCTCCCATTTTGGTCAGCCTGGGTGAACCGTAGCCTCAGTTTTTTTGGGCTGACAGGAGTGGCGCCTGGTGTGTTCTTATGCTGCTGCAACCAGGTTTGATGTACTGTGATTTAAGAGATGCTCTTGTGCAAACCTAGGCTGTAATGGCTGATTAGTTTAGTTGCTGTTGCCTTCTTATTAGCTTGAATCAGCATTTGTGTAGCAACAAAGCATTTTCACGCAGAGAACCACGGCTTGTTGAATATGTTCTCTTTTTGCTATTTCCCCTCTCTTTCAGTCTATCCTGTATGAACAGCTGCTGAAAAACAAAACCTGCCACCTGGAACCAACGACGACGCCCTAAACTCACTTAAATCACCTTTTTTTAACCACTAACCACTTTTTACATTCAAGGTATGCAGAAGAGC
Organism: Maylandia zebra; assembly: GCF_041146795.1. Lineage (NCBI taxonomy): Eukaryota > Metazoa > Chordata > Actinopteri > Cichliformes > Cichlidae > Maylandia > Maylandia zebra. The sequence continues at coordinate 42,337,098 of NC_135169.1, read as the reverse complement.
ATCTCTGAATGCACAGCACGTTAAACCTTCACGCTGATGTGCCATGTTAATGAGCTCAGATGGTCTCAAAGTGGTTTCTTCAACATGACAGTGAGTTTGTACCCCAATGGCCTCCACAGTCACCAGAGTCAGTCTCAATCCAGTAGAGCACCTTTGGGATGTGGTGATACAGGAGATTCATATTGTGGGTGCACAGCTAACAAATCTGCAGCAACTGTGTGATGCTGTCATGTCAATGTGGAGCAAAGTGTCTCATTAATGTTTTCAACAGCTTGTTGAATCTGTGCCATGGAGAATTAAAACAGTTCTAAAGCCAAAAAAAGATCCAACTCAGCACTGATGTAGCCGGGTGGGCTACTCGCGCCTCCCTCTCTCTCTCTCTCTCTCTCTCTCTCTCTCTCTCTCTTTCTCTCTCTCTCTCTCGCTTGCTTTACCGCCCTCGCTCTCTCCTGCGCTCGCTCTCTTGGCTGCGCAACTCGGTTAATTGGGAACCCACATGCATATTGATTGCAGGGTGGCGTCAGTCCGTATAAAGTTAAGCCGGTGTTCTCCTGGATTATTCCTCCCATGCGTTTGGCGCAAAGCTGCAGTAAATGCTGGTGGACCGCGACGGATTGATCAGCAAGCGAGTAGACCCTATGACAGCTATAGGTAGGCTCTCGCTTAACCTCCGAGTACCGAAATTTGTATTAATGTAGTTTTGCGGCCCTGTTGTAGCGCGGCCGTTTCTGTTTGAGGGTGTAAGCCTTCCAGTTTGGTGTGCGTGTGTGATTTCTTTTATTAAAGATTGAAGGTTTAGTTTTTATGATATGTAGCGAGCCTGACGCTCAGAGTCCTTTTACTCTTTTAACGTATTGCTCTGGTTTATTTCAGTGAACAGAGGACGTGCCAGTGTCCCTGGGACCTCAGGTGGTGGGTCGTTTTCACACTTTCCTTTGTACAGCACTGGGTGGGCTGTAGTGATTTTCTTGTGTGATTTTTCTTTTGGGTCCACGGCTGCTGGTAAGTCCAAGTTCCATGATTGTTTTTAACTTCCGGACACTGTCAACAACGACGCTACATTTTGTTTTCTAATATTTCATCTATTTTCACTATAAACAAAATTATTGATATTGGAGCCAACCTGCGTCGGTGTGCATCCTTGAATCTGTGCGGCCTCTCTTATTCATTTAATCGATTTTTCTTAAAAAGGAATTTCCTGGGGGTGAAATTCCCCTTGGTGGCGTTGTCATTTTATTACCATTTCTTTTATAACCCCGGCGACCACTTGGTCACACTAATGAAGTGGCAGCAGGGCTCTGAGTATGTTGTTCACTCAATAGCAGGAAAATTGAGAGAGAGAGAGAGAGAGAGAGAGAGAGAGAGAGAGAGAGAGAGAGAGAGAGAGAGACACACACACAAACCAAAAATGGGATTTACGAAAAATGATAATTAAAAACACGGAAATGTAAAATAATTAATCATACATGTTTATAAAATGATAACAAAGTAACAAGTTGTTGCCGATAATTATTTTTTTTATTCTATATGCATTTAATTGAGAGCTTCTTTCCGTTGCTTCCTTATTTTCTTAAGTGATTTAGGATAAGTTGAACAACGATGAAGTGTTTCATCTATCAGTTGGATTATAGGACTTGGACTTGGTATTTCCTGAGCCAAATTGGAGTCGAGAAGAGGAAGGGCCCTGCCTCCATGCGACAGCGGAGAACGTGAACTTGCGCGCCTGAAGCCTGCCTCCATGGGCAGGGCCTCCACTCCGCCCTGGCAGGTATAAAACGCACAGGCACACACAGAAACACTTCACTTCTTACACCGGCTCAGGCAAACGCTTATAAGGTAAGATTTACAGACTTTTGATTTCAAATACAAACACTTGAAGGTAGTGTGAGTGCGCCGCGCCGCGCTCTGAACAGTGCGGAACAGTGCCCCGCGGAACAGTGCGCCGCGGCGCCGCGGAACAGTGCCCCTCGGAGGCGCGGTGCCCCCTCGGAGGCGCGGTGCCCCCTCGGAGGCACGGTGCCCCCTCGGAGGCACGGTGCCCCGCGGAGGCGCGGTGCCCCCTCGGAGGCGCGGTGCCCCGCGGAGGCGCGGAGGCACGGTGCCCCGCGGAGGTGCGGAGCCCCCTCGTAGGCGCGGTGCCCCCTCGGAGGCACGGTGCCGGAGCCCCCTCGGAGGCGCGGTGCCCCCTCGGAGGCACGGTGCCCCTCGGAGGCACGGTGCCCCCTCGGAGGCACAGTGCCCCGCGGAGCTGCTGACGCGCCGTGCCCCTCGGAGGCGAGGACGCGAAGTGCCCCTCTGAGGCACAGTGCCCCGCGGAGGCACAGTGCGCCTCGGAGGCGCGGTGCCCCTCGGAGGCGCGGTACCCCCTCGGAGGCGCGGTACCCCCTCGGAGGCAAAGTGCCCTCTGAGGCGCGGACGCGAAGTGCCCCTCTGAGGCGCGGACGCGCCGTGCCCCTCGGAGGCGCGGACGCGCAGTGCCCCTCGGAGGCGAGGACGCGCAGTGCCCCTCTGAGGCACAGTGCCCCGCGGAGGCACAGTGCGCCTCGGAGGCGCGGTGCCCCCTCGGAGGCGCGGTACCCCCTCGGAGGCAAAGTGCCCCGCGGAGGCGCGGACGCGCCGTGCCCCTCGGAGGCGCGGACGCGCAGTGTCCCTCGGAGGCGCGAACGCGCAGTGTCCCTCGGAGGCGCGGAGGCGCAGTGCCCCTTGGAGGCGCAGTGCCCCTTGGAGGCACAGTGCGCCGCGGAGTCGCGGAGGCACGGTGCCCCGCGGAGGCGCGGTGCCCCTCGGAGGCGCGGAGGCGCAGTGCCCCTCGGAGGCACAGTGCGCCGCGGAGCCTCGGAGGCGCGGTGCCCCCTCGGAGGCGCGGAGGCACGGTGCCCCGCGGAGGCACCGTGCCCCCTCGGAGGCGCGGTGCCCTCGCGCAGGCGCGGTGAGGCGCGGTGCCCCGCGGAGGCGCGGAGGCACAGTGCGCCGCGGAGGCACAGTGCGACACTAAATTGAGTACAATTAACACTGAAAAGTTAACACTGGCCATAGAGTAAATTTAACTCTAATTCTGAGTGGTCCGGGACATCATAATGTCTAACTCGCGTGATGATTGTGATAGAGAAGCAGCCTATTTTTTTTTTTTAATCAATATCTGAACGTATGAACAATAGACTGTCAAATCAATGAAAATACAAGTTCATTTCAACAAAATTTATTGTTAACACTGAAACACACAGTAGGCCTACATTAGATATAGGGCTGCATTTTAAAATGAATTAGAGAAAATAAAATGGCTAAATTGTGCATCTTAAAACAAAGTGCTTAATTTCAGGAAAAAAATAGCAGCAGCTTGAGTTTCCCTTTTTCTTTACCTTTTACATCTCGTCTCAATACATTTTGAACAGATAACATCAAAACATCTTAACAATTTTGCAGTTTCTTTCTTTCCCCCTTGTATTCCACTTCCCCACTTTCTGTTGTTCAGTGAGAGAACTGAGCTTTAGTTTGCCCTTCCAGGATTTTAAATCTGGGCTGGAATGGTGTCAGGGCCATTCTCACACACATGTGTAGGTGCTCGTTGGTGAGCCTGGAACGATATTTAGTTTTTATTATGTTCATTGTGGAGAAAGCTGCCTCACAGCTGTATGTGGAGCCAAACATGGTCAAGATGTACAGGGCTACTTTTCTCAAATTTGGGAAAGCTGTCTCAGACCATTTGGAGCCAGAAAGTGGCAGGTTCAGTTCTTCCAAACTGCTTTCAGGGCCACATCTGCTTAGAGCCCAACCAGTTGCATTTGAAGAGGCCCAGCATTTGCCCTCTTGAAGTGCTGTGTGACTTCCTTTGAGAATCGTCTGACATCAGTGATGAGAAATGGGTTCTTTAGAATCAGAATCAGAATCAGAAAGGGTTTTATTGCCAAATGTTGAGCAGGTTTACAACATTAGGAAATTGCTGCGGTGCTTCAGTGCAAACATACTGTCATAAAAATATAAAAATAAGAATAAGAATTAAAAGTGCTAAGTGGATAGATATATACATGATATATACATGAGTGCAGGTGGTGATCAGTGCCAAACATGGAATGATGCAGTGAACACAGCGTAGGGTCATGTGTTAGTGGTGGGAACAGTCATACGGTTATTGTTCATGTGTCCGACAGCAGAGGGGAAGAAACTGTTCTTATGGCGAGAGGTTCTGGTGCGAATGGACCGGAGCCTCCTGCCTGAGGGGAGCAGGTCAAACAGACTGTGTCCAGGGTGAGAAGGGTCAGCTGAGATCCGAGCTGCACGCCGCAGTGTCCTGGAGGTGTACAGGTCCTGCAGAGATGGGAGTCTGCAGCCAATCACCTTCTCAGCAGAGCGCACAACACGCTGCAGTCTCTGTTTGTCCCTGATAGTGGCTCCAGCGTACCACACGGTGATGGAGGAGGTGAGGATGAACTGCTGTCCAAAGCTGAAGCTATCAAAACGTTTGCTGAAGTTTTCAATCAGCTTGTCAACAAAGTCAACAAAAGAGGACACATCTCTCTGTCCCTGAACCTGTTCCTGAACCTGCGCTTTGTGCGCCGAGCTTCATTTACATTAGTCCTTCATCAGTCCTTCGTGCTCATGTTTAGATTAAATGTCAATCTTAGGAATTTCAGAATTAGGAAAAAAACGTTTTGATCAGGGGCGGATAGTAAAACTTTGTACCATCTCTGGGAGCTGCCAAGATCTAGAAAAAGCTCCTGAGACAAACCCGGTGTGTCTGATTACAGCAGTGGAAAATAGAGCAAAAGGGGCAGGTGCTAATTTTTATTTATTAGTATTTTATTTATTTATATTTTAAACATTCAGGGACAGGTGTCTGCGAGGCAATGACATCCGATGGGTCCAAAGCAACTTGTTTCATTCAAAAACCTTTTTTCTGTGTAGGTGCGTTTAGTTGATGCTCACATGTCAGTCGCTGGCTAACCAGCCAATTTGTCTGAGTGAAAAATATGTAAGAACCAGTGAGAGGCAAGCCAACAAGACAAGAATATGAAGATGAGTACTCAGAGAGAGGGTAGTCTGTGGTTCTATATTCATTCTTCTTTTACATTCTGGTTTAGATTTATAATCCAACCTGTTTCACTGCAGTTGATACTTGAAATGAAGGATCAGGACATAATTATCTTCTTCAGTTTACAAAGCTAAGTAACTTAAAGATAAAATGTACCAGTTCTTAATTTTGGTTTATCCATTAGCTGCTCCAAGTTTCAGTTTTACTCGTTTAAAAGTACTACAGTGTTTTGTTTTGGGGTTTTTTTGGACGCGTCTGCAGTTGTCGTGTTTGTGACTTATGATTTGCTCTTGTTTCTGACAGACTTGAAGCTACAATGGATGGAGACGGTGAACAAGCCGCTCGGGCAGAGCTGTGTGCCCTGCACCTGAGATCCTTTCAGTTGCATCTCATTTACGACCAGGCTGACGGACTGGCTGCGATCCTTTACTATGACAGAGAGAAACTTTGCGAAATATTCCTCCAGACAATCACGATGGTGTTCTTCAGGAGCTGGATTCACAGGCCCGAGTGACCAAGACCATCAGTGACTTGCCCTTATACAGAGAGGAGCTGGGAACCTCTGAAGGGCCTCCAGCATCCAACAGTGCCTGCACAGATTGAACATTGTTGATGTTGTGTAAACTTCAATAATGAATTAATCAGAATCAGAATACTTTATTGATCCCTGGGGGAAATTAATTAAAATAAATAATTAAAATGTACTTTCCTTGTTATTATTCCATACATTCATTTAACCAACACATTTGTTATATTGATGACTGCTTTTCAAGGGCTGATCACCGCTACTAACGTCCCTGGATGGACTGACAACATCCGAACAATGACAGCAGGTCTCATGACTGAGGGCTTGGATGAACTGCAATATATATTCATTTTTAGAATTTATATTTTGTGTTAACTGCAGTTTGGCTCAAAGTGTTACTGCTATCTTATTTTAATAAACAACACTGCCATATGCAAAACTAGGGGTGGCAAGAGATTATGTTAGAGACAGTGGCATCGTTAGGCCTATTTTGGGGGTGCTGAAGCCTCCCTAAAATATTCTTAAGCCCCCCTAAATAATTTGGTGTTTGGGTTTGTTTTTTTTGTTTTGTTTTTTCTTTTTTTTACAGAACTTGCAGACAAATTCAATATAAAGATGCAGGAATATGAGTTTAAAGAAATAATAATATAAACCTGTCGCTATTCACATAAATATGATCATAACTCGGTTGGTCCCTTTCACTTTACACTGTTAAGGTAGCGTCAGTGCTTCGTTATCCAATCCGTTCCAGTTGTTCACAGGGGACATCCACATGACTGAAAATCCAGTCCTCGTTTCACTGCTACTTTACACTCCGCTCGTATACACCTGCGGACACACTAGCGTACATGCGGCAAACAGCAAGAAATCGTGGATATACGCAAGTTTTTCAAGAAAGTAAGTCTTCATCACTGGCTGGTAGTAACAATTAGTTAGCTCCAGCTAACAGCAGAGAGTCCCATGTAAATAATGAACCAGGTGCTCCCCATTTTGATAAATAAAAACCTGGCTAGCGCACTAAGTTAAATTGTTAGCATAATGTTAATTTCTGTCACTCGTTTTAGCTCTGAAAAATCGAGCTGAGCTCATTCAGGTATGGTCATCATCAGTGGAAATAATAATAATCACTCCATCCCCATTAACCTGTAGGAGTCAGGGCAGAGGAGCACAGAGAGGCAGAGGGGAGAGACGTCTGCTGGAGAGGTGAGTCAAAGGATGGAGTCATTTGTGATGCAGACAGTCTGATTAGAATTTTATGGGACTCAATATGGATATGAAATATGAAACATTTCAGTCACGGTACAACATATAAGACCTGTTTAACTTGAGCTTTTATTTAGGAGAGTCAAGGTTAGAAAGTGGAGAGAGCAAAGAGAGAGAGATATATATATAAGTCAAATTAGCCTGACTCACATATTTTTGAGGGTTCTATTTTAATTTTACTTCAATTCAAGTAATTTAGTAATTTTTTCAGGGCTTTAAATTGCAACCATTTTAGTCACATGCGTGCTCAAAATATAATGTTTGTAACTTCAAAATATTTGGGAGCAACAAATTACTGTGGAGCGTGAGCAGAAGTCATGATATTAGCAATTTACATTACAATTCAGTATGTTTTAATGTATCTTGAAGGGTGAGGCAGAAGGGGAGGCTGAGGGAGAAAAAGGTCAACAGGCAAGTTCAAGTCAGAGAGAGCAAGGAGAGACAGAGGAGCTGCAGCAAATGGATGGAGAGGCAGAGGAAGATCAAGTTATTACAGAGAGAGGAGAGCAAACAGGCCAAGAGAGGGAAAATGATGAAGCAGCTGCAGCAACTCATTCTACTACAGGGTTTGATTTAGGTGACAAAGACACAGGGCCCAGACAGGTGAAGCTGAAGAGCTATCCACATGATACTTTTGGTACACAGAAGCGAGCATTTAACCACAGCTGGTTTGAAAAGCACAACTGGTTAGAATATTCAGTCAACCAGAGTGCAGCTTTCTGCTTCCCATGTAGAGTGTTTGGCAAAAACATCAAACATGATAGTTTGGTCAGTAGCGGTTGCAAGAACTGGAAGAAAGCTTTAGTCATCTTTGGCAAGCATGAGATGGCTGAAACACATAAGGACAGTGTTGTTACATGGAAAAGCTACCAGGGAACTAGCAAACAGGGAAACGTTGCACAGGTGATAGCAACTGCAAATGTGAGTGAGATAGTCGAAAGAAGAGAGTATCTCAGACGAATTGTTGCAGTCACCTCTATGTTAGGGAGACAGGGACTCCCTTTTCGTGGCCATGATGAAGGTGAAGACAGCCCAAACAGAGGGGATTTTCTTGCGTGCATGGAGCTTTTGAAGGAGTTTGATGCTTTTCTTCAAAAACATAATCCCCCATCAAATGCACAGTATATCTCGCCAACATCCCAGAATGACCTGATTGACTGTTGTGCCCAGGAAGTTACTAGTGTCATTGTATCTGAAATGACAAAGTCTAAAGTCTATGCCATCATGGCAGATGAGGCAAGGGATGAAAAGGCAGAGCAGTTAGCTGTTTGTGTCAGGTACGTGTCAGAGGGGGCAGTGAAGGAGCGTTTCCTTGCACTAGCAGAGATAAAATCATTTGATGCCCAGTCCATTGCAAATGAGATTCAGCAGCAGATCCAAAACTATGGTCTTGCAGAGCTTAAGTGTGTAGCACAAACATATGATGGTGCAGCCGTTATGAGTGGCTCCACCGGAGGTGTACAAGCACATTTTAGAAGGCTCCATCCTGAGGCTATATATGTGCATTGTTATGCTCATCAACTCAACCTGGTTTTGTGCAATACTTGCAAGGCTGTCCCAGAGGCTGTGGAGCTTTTCAGCTTGTTGGAGTGTGTGTATTCTTTCTTCAGCACCTCCCTAGTCAATCATCATAAGTTCATGGAGACTCAGGCAAAGCTTGGATTGACAAAAACTGAGCTTGTGCAACTTTCAAACACTCGCTGGGCATGTCAGTTGCGATCAATCAGTGCAGTTCTTGAGACATTGCCTGCCATTTTGGAGTGCCTATCTGCAATTGGATCCCCCATAGCTGTTGGTCTCAGAGCAAAGCTCTACAAGTTCTCAGCAGTCTATGCACTACTGATGTTTTAGTCTATTCTTTATCTGCAAACAAGCTGTGTGTGACACACTTGAGGGCAAACACTCAGATGCATTTGCTACAGAGCTGTATGAGAAAACCAAGGCCCTGTGTAACACCCACAGTATCCCTGAACCAGGTGCCAAGACAAGGCACAAACAGAGGGAAATGGAGGATTTTGTCCTGGAGGCAACTGTGGGTTCACGCACTGAATTGAACAACTCAGACACATTGAAAAGAGAGTTACTTTTCCCTTGTGTGGCTCGGATGGTTGGCGAGCTTGATCAAAGATTTTGCAGTGTAGATGCAGGGCTGCTAAAAGGCGTCCAGGCATGCAGTCCTAAATCTGAGAACTTCTTGAGTGAACCACACTTGAATGAACTTGCAAAGCACTACAGACTTGACCTGAAAAAAGAGGAGGTTCTGGTGGCCAGAAACTTTCTTACCAAAACACAGAGGCTGGATGTCCACCCAAAAATATGTTGTCTGTGTACAACCTCCTTGATTCAGACATGTTTCCCTCTCTGAGGGCAACCATCCAAGTTGCCCTAACAGTGCCTGTCAGCAGCTGCTCGTGCGAAAGGTCCTTTAGTGCACTGCGTCGGCTGCACTCCTGGCTGCGTCAAACAATGGGTCAGAAAAGACTTCGCAGTCTTGCAGTCATGTCTATTGAAAAAGACACGCTTCAGCATCTGAGTCACAACAGAGTGATTGACCGATTTGCCACTCTTAAAAACAGACGTCATTCTTTGATGCTTCCACCCACCAAGTAACTGGTGATTGCAGCCAGAAAAATGTACTTTTTTATTTTCAGTTTTTTTCTTGTTATTGACGCAGCAAACACATTTCCTCTGTTTTCTTGTTGTACTGTATTATAAAGCAGACTGAAATAAAACAATAGATCTATTGGTGGCCTAGGATGTTTAATCTGTCCAAAAAAGTAGGAAAACAATTTCTCAGTCTTTGTTTTCTGTTTGTGAAATTTTGTGCTCATTCACTACGTTCGTTCATATCGTGTGTGTATCTCTTGGGGGTTAAGGCCCCCCCCCCCCCCCCCCCCCCCTGTCCTTAAAACCTAGTGACGCCCCTGCTATCAACTTCAAAATGTGTGTTTTGAAAGGTTTTTTAAGAAAAAAAATTAGGACAACATAGCAAAAAAACCCATCACTTTTTATTGTCTTCATTCATGCTCAGTCATCCAGGTAAGGAAATCCCTAAAACTGATTCTGTTCATCTGGACGTGGCGTTTTCAGTCGAAGAAATTCTACTACCGGTAAGTGACTTCTTCAGTCTCAGCTGACTGCAGGTTTCCTGAGCCTTTTAACAGTACATTTGCATAATGACTTAAACTAGCTTCACTGACAAACAGCGGGCTATGAGGTCAGTTTTATGATCATTAATTTACAAATTGTCATATTAATGCTTTGAGTAAATGTGGTTATCCCAGCTGGATATTTGTCAAAGCTGGGAAGGCACCTAAAGAAAGCTCCAGGTGATCCAGGAGAGAAGGACAACTGCTGCCTTATCCTGTACGTGTCAGGAGTATCGGAACAGCTGAGACATATTTTTTCTAAACAACGCGTCTCTGTGGCTTTTAAACCCCAAACACTATGTCAAAGATTGGCAGGTCCCCAACTCAAGCAGAGTAATATAGTGTACACTGTTAAGTGCCAGGAGGATTGCCATGATTTATACATCAGAGAAACCAAACAACCTCTGGCGAAGCGGATGGCACAACACAGGAGAGCTACCTGGTCAGGCCAGGACTCTGCAGTCTATTCACACCTACAGGCCAGTGGACACTCTTTCAGTGATGAGGATGTAACATCCTGGACAGGGAGGAACGCTGGTTTGAGCGCAGAGTCAAGGAGGCCATTTACGTGAAAAGGGAAAGACCATCTCTGAATCGAGGAGGAGGCCTAAGGGTATATCTGTCACCATCTTACAATGCTGTGATTGCAGCCATTCCCCAACTCTGTGTGAATGGTACTCATGACCATTGATAGCACACCGATAAAGAGGACCAGCTCTGTCCTGGACAGTCCCATAGACTGCAAAGAGATGGTGGGTGAGAGGAGGATGTTAGCCAAGCTGACATCTATTATGAACAACAGCTTGGCTACCAGGTTGTCTATTATGAGCCTGCAGAGGCCCTGAGCAGCTCTGTTACAGGACAGAGGACTAAACTGCAGCAGCTAGACTGTACAATATACACGTAATCAGGGCTGTGCAGAGATGTCCGATGAGGAAGGTGCTTAAAGGAGCACATAGGACCAGGCTGAACAAAAACAACCCACATTAATCAAGAATCTAATATAAAATCGTATCATACTATATCACTGTCATCAGGTGGGAACAATGCAAAGCAAATGTAGCCTATGTTTTACCTGATGGTTACAATGTTGCTGCTGCTCCTGCTGCTGATTGTGCTGCAGGGCAGGGCTGTGCTGATCTGAGAAAGTAGACATTCAAAAGTCCATAGGAGACACTGTATCTGATTAAACAAGTGTTATGAGATAATAATTATAAAATGACAGCACTTGGAATCATGAGGCAAGAGATTAATAAAACTGTGGGAAATAAACTACGGTCTGTCTGTGACTCACTCTTCTTCCTCCATCTCCTCATCTCATCTACACACTGGGTTTGTCTCAGTAGAGGAGCTTTTTCTAGATCCTGGCAGCTCCCAGAGATGGTACAAAGTTTTTGTCACGGTTCTGGGTCCGTTGGACCCAGTATTTTGAGTTTATTATATTTCGGTTTAATTCTGCTTCATGGATTGTTTTCTTATTCTCGTAGTGATGATGATTATTATTAGTTTCTTGTTTCTGTTTATCCGTGCTTAAGGATTTGTTCTCGGTTATATCTCACGTTTAGTTTAGTTCAGGTTCCATGTGTCGTTCTCTGTCTGTCTGTCTCTCAGTGTTAAGTCTGCGTGCTTGTTTAGTAATTCATGTTTCCTGTTTTATTGTGAAAGTCTTTGTCTTATGTTAGTGTGTGCAGCTTGGTTCCCCCAGTCTCGTTAACCCCGATCTCTCCCAGCTGTGTCTCCCTCCTGTTCCCCATTCCCTGATTCCCACCCTGTGTATATTAGCCCTGTGTTTTCCTGTGCTCAGTGTCGTACCGTCAGATTATGCCTGTGTGTTTTTTGGTTTCTGTATTCACGGCACTTCACGTTTGGTTTTCATGTCAGCAATAAAGCTGAGGTTTTGATTTACAATTCTGTGTTCCAGTCCTGCGCTTGGATCCTCCTCTCTGCCTGCCCACACACAGAGCCCTGACAGAACGACGCGACCAGTAATGGATCCAGCGGACTCACGCTTCGCCTTTGAGGGAGAGAATCTCGCGCTCCTTTGGGATTACTGTTGGAGGGTAGTCCACGCCGTGAGCCCCTACAAGAGGCAGCTGGAGGTAGTATTTTTTTGATAATTTTTTGTCGTCCACTGCCTCCACTGTCAGTTTTCTAAAAATAAATGGACTCAAACAAATAATAACAGCTCTAAGAGCGAGGTTAAGTTTTGAACTGTTTGGCATGGGTGGCCCAGGGAAAGAGGATTCAATTGTTCTCCTGGAGGCCCTCGCCACTTGGTACTCTCAACGACAGCAGCATTTTTTACCAAGGTTTATCGCTAAATCGTTTGATCCATCCTTGAAAAAGAAATGCAACCCTCGCCATCATCACCCAACCACACTTCCATTCTCTCCTGTAGTACGGACTGGTGCAGTTTTCATTTCCACACCCTCAGCTCAGTTAGCTGATCAGCAGCCACCCTCGGCTCAGTTAGTTGATATAGCTGTTTCTTTAAAACCGTGTGTGTGGCTGGCTGTGTCTTTGAAACCTTACATAAAAGGAGCAGGTGCTAATTTTTATTTATTGATTCATTTGTAATTTTTACAGCTTGGGAAAACTAAAAACTGCATATTTAGTTATTGTTATAAATCTCCCTGTAACACCATTTTTGCATTTTAATTTCTCTGAAAATATAGAAAACATTACATAACACAAGTACTTTTCATAATTGTGTGTGTGTGTGTGTGTGTGTGTGTGTGTGTGTGTGTGTGTGTGTGTGTGTGTGTGTGTGTGTGTGTGTGTGTGTGTGTGTGTGTGTGTGTGTGTGTGTGTGACACGTTTGTGCTCCTTTGTACTTGAATCAGGTATTTAAGTAGGCCACCTGACTACGGAGGATATCTCCTTCCCATCTATCTTTCCCGGTCGAAAAAAAGGGGAAATGTGGAAGCCACTTCCTGCGAAAAAAGGGGAGGAGATACCGTAAGTGCACCATTTAAGAGCTTGCAGCTCCTCCCCTCCTTCACTTTCAGGCGTTCTCCTCCAGCCACTGTGCCCTTTTTGCATATCACCTGCTGAGACAAACCTCGGTGGCGCTTATAAAGGCTGAAACAGACGAAATAAGAAAAGGATCAATATCTTATTAAGCTTTGTTAATAAAGGTAAGCGACTTTAGTTCATTGTTCCTACAAAAATGGCGAACTTCTGCCATTTTTATTTTTTCCCTTTAATGTTTATTTGTTGCACTGAATCTGTGGTCGCTGTTGAAGATGTTTTCTTGGAAGTTATTTCAGTGTTGATAGTTCAGCAGAGAGACTTGATCATTAGACTGGGACTAGGACACGGACAAATGTTCTCCTCTGGCTCTCAGTCTCTTCATACTTGTGAACTTGAAATTGTATAATGTGCCAAGATTAATTAACTTCTAAAAAGCTGAAAAGCCTTGCTTACTCCATACCTGTTGACGTTTGAGATTCAGAAGTCGAAAAGTTATTCAGTCACAGTCACAGACGACTAAAGTCGCTTACCTTTATTAATAATGTTTAAGATAATGATCCTTTTCTTATTTCTTCTGTTTCCGTCTTTATAAGCGCCACCAAGGTTTGTCTCAGCTGGTGTAATGAACAAGAGGTGCAGTGACTGGCAAGAGTTAGTGGGAACTGAGAGTTGAGTTAAAGAACACACATTAAGAAGCAGATTATATTAGATTTATATTTTAAATAAGACAAAAGTTGGATTTTACAGCAGTAAAATGATTGTATCTCTACAGTTTAAAAATGTAATAAGCTTTCTCCCTGCACAGAGTGGCTAGTGAAACAAATGGAATCATCATAAATACATTATTTCATATTTATTACTTCCCCCTCCTCATTGCTTTATTATTGTAGCTCTAGTAATGAATAATAATGTAAGGATTCTGGATCAGCACCGTGATGCCCATAGTATATACAGTATTCTGAAGAAGGTCTAAAATGTCCCTGTGTGTGCATGTGTGTGTTTTATGTATATGGATTTTTTAAAAACAATATTACTCATGATATAACATTGTCCAGACATGGCTGGTAAGGACATGAGGAGGAAACAGCAGGAGCTGTGTGAGGCTACTAAAGGCAGGGCTATAACATTTTTCTGTCATCATTTTATTATAGATTAAGTGCAAGAGTTGTTAGGTGTGGATAATTAGATTATAGTTTATTGCAATAGCAAGTCGTGCCTTGTCAGATAGACAGCAAGTGGAGAGTGATATATGAAATGATGGGATGGAAGGAAGAAGAGAAGCAAAGAGTGATGCACAGGCAGAGCCTAAATTATTTCTCACAGTTTTTTGTTGCCAATCTTTGCATTTTGTTATTATCTCATGACACTTGTTTAATCAGCTACCATCTCTCCTATGGACTTTTTAAATGTCTACAGTCTCAGATCAACACAGCCCTGCCCTCCAGCACTATCAGCAGCAGGAGCAGCAGAAACCCCTCAACAGCAACATTGTACCCATCAGGTGAAACATCAGCTACGTATGCTTTGCCTTGTCGCCACCTCACAACAGTGATATAGTATGATGCGATGATATTAGATTCTTGATGAATGTGTGTTGTTGTTATTCAGCCTGGTTCAATGTACCCCTTTTTAACTTTGAGCACCCGCCCCTTTAAACCTCTCTGCACGGCCCTGTTCCTAATTTTGTTTGACTTTTGCCTGTTAGCTGCTCCAAGTTTCCTTCAGGTTTACTTGTTTAAAAGGTACTACAGTGTTTTCTTTGACGTGTCTCCAGCTATCGCTGACTGTGACTTATGGTTTGTTCTTCCCTCTAACAGACTTGAAGCTGAAATGGATGGACACGGTGAAGTTGCCACTCCGCTGTATGTCCTGCGTGTTGGTTAGTCGTTTCGTTACCACCTCGTCTACGACGAGACTGATGATACGATACGACGAGGCTGTGATACTTTATGGTGACAGAGAGAAGCTTGCTGCGATATTCCTGCAGAGGATGGTGACGGAGTTCTTCAGGAACTGGATTCACAGGCCTGAGTGACCAAGACCATCAGTGACCTGTGTTCGCACAGCCTCCACGCAGAGCTGGGAACCGGGGGCCTTCAGCATCCAGCAGTGCCTTCACAGATTAAACATTGTTGATGTTGTTTAAAGTTCGATAATGAATTCATTAAAATAATAAATTAAAGGTTACCTTTCTTTGTTATTATTCCACACATTGATTTTTAACCTGCACAGAGTCCTTCAACAGAGCTCTTAGATTTTCAAAAGCTGTATCTATCAGTGAGTGAGTGATGGGGAAGCCAGATTTGAATGACCAAAATAACCAAATTTGATAATAAAATAATATTGATATGTGATAAAACAAAACTAATATTATCTGCCCATAAGTTGGTTTAGTGTAGTTTTGCGGCCCTGTTGTAGCGCGGCCGTTTCTGTTTAATTCCAGCGTTGCAGAGAGAGGTGCTCGTTATCTCCACCAAAGCGCCTCCGGTCCTGGGGTAAGCCGTTAGAACTGCTTTTATTAGCATTCACAGCTACAAGAGGCTAAGGTTACATTTATCCTTTGTTTTAGGGTTTGATTGCTGCCTTCACCTCTCCGTGGCAAATCGCCTAACCTTAATTGGAGAATCAAGACGCCTGCCTATAGTCGGTTTGAGGGCTCCTGCTCGGTGGAGCTGCTCTCTTGTCTTGTCTCGTCTTTTTGGTGTCATCTTTTATTTTTGTGGAATTGTTTTTATTAAGTGGGCTAACCTTTTTCTGGTGCGCCTGGTTTTATTATATTCTGGATTGTTGCTTGTACCCACGCCTCGGTGATCGGGCTGGAGCGATCCTCTGCCCGCGTGTCGTGCTGGGAACTTGAAACCGCCTCAGTTGCCGATCTCAGCCTGTGCGGAGCCAGACTGGCTTGTGATCAAGGCCTGAACTATTGCCACCAGCACGAGTTGTAGTTTGATTTGTGGGGTGTAAGCCTTCCAGTTTGGTGTGCATGTGTGATTTCTTTTATTAAAGCTATTAAAGATTGAAGTTTTAGTTTTTATGATATGTAGCGAGCCTGACGCTCAGAGTCCTTTTACTCTTTTAACGTATTGCTCTGGTTTATTTCAGTGAACAGAGGCAAGTCTGTCAGTCTGGCCTGGGACGCTACATTTTGTTTTCTAATATTTCATCTATTTTCACTATAAACAAAATTATTGATATTGGAGCCAACCTGCGTCGGTGTGCATCCTTGAATCTGTGCGGCCTCTCTTATTCCTTTAATCTATTTTCCTTAAATAGGAATTTCCTGGGGGTGAAATTCCCCTTGGTGGCGTTGTCATTTTATTACCATTTCTTTTATAACCCCGCCGACCACTTGGTCACACTAATGTAGTGGCAGCAGGGCTCTGAGTATGTTGTTCACTCAATAGCAGGAAAATTGAGAGAGACACACACCAAAAATGGGATTTACGAAAAATGATAATTAAAAACACGGAAATGTAAAATAATTAATGTAAAATAATGTAAAATAATTAATGTTTATAAAATGATAACAAATTAACAAGTTGTTTTTTCCATATATTTTTATTGAAATTTTTTATAGTATAATACAAACACATGTTGAACACCCTCACATTCACACATCCATCCATACATCAGACCTGCCTACATCACATTCAAATGTAGAAATGAGCATAGTTCTCACAGTAATACAAAAATACAAGTTGTTGTCGATATTCATTTTTTATTCTACATGCATTTAATTGGATGAGAGCTTCTTTCCGTTGCTTCCTTATTTTCTTAAGTGTTTCATCTATCAGTTGGATTATAGGACTTGGACTTGCTATTTCCTGAGCCAAATTGGGCTAAGTTCACACTGCAGGTCTTGATGCTCAATTCCGATTTTTTGATCAAATCTGATTTTTGTCTGCTTGTTCACACTACAAATAAAATGCGACAGCAAACGCGCTCTAGTGTGAACCATCAATGCGGCCCGCATGCGCTCTGTGTAGACCCACAGAGAGAGAGAGAGCGAGAGAGCCCGGCGTGCCAGGCGTGCCAGAGAGAGAGCATGAGGTAGATCTCATCACCCTTCTCCGCGTATGAGGAGGTGTATGCAAACTCCGCGTGTATGGAGGCAGGGCCCGGGAAGAGGCCTCTTCTCGGCGTCGCCGAGGTTTGTCTGAGCCGTTTAAGTGAAGGCAAGTGTGTGCCGAGTCTTCTCGGCAGGCGGCTCAGACAAACCTCGGCGACGCTTATAGAGGTCGAAAAAGAAGAAATAAGAAACGGATTATTATTGTAAGCATTGTGGATAAAGGTAAGATTGACTTTTGATTTCAAATACAAAACCTTGAAGGTAGTGTTTGTACGTTAAACAAAACTTGTCCGTAATGATAGTGTTAACAGATTTGTCCAAATTTAAACTTAAAAAAACAAATCAGCAAGTTGCAGTAAAGACTGCATTTTAAAAAAGGTTCTTTGAAAAACCATTAAAGGTGCCCCAAAGAACCATCAAGAAATGGTTCTTTAGTAGAGAGGGGGGGACACCGTGCGCCTACACACCCATACTTTTTTTCAACCGCATCGCTTAATCCCACTCTTTTACATGTTCACTTAAAAAAATGCTGTCAATACCGACGATATTGATTTATAAATGATAAACTAATAATCTTGTCAACAAAGTTCTTTATTTGGAGCACATTTCTACGAGAAAGATAAGTTACTGAAAAGGTGCTTGCTCTGTGGCAATATCGTGTTTAGATTTATAATGCAGCCAGTTTCACTGCAGTGAACCCTTGAAACAGAAGGATCTCTAATAAAGGGACTTAACTTAAGGATTAAATGTACTGGTTTAACGTTGTTCCTAATTTTGTTTGACTTTTGCCTGTTAGCTGCTCCAAGTTTCCTTCAGGTTTACTTGTTTAAAAGGTACTACAGTGTTTTCTTTGACGTGTCTGCAGCTATCGCTGACTGTGACTTATGGTTGGTTCTTCCCTCTAACAGACTTGAAGCTGCAATGGACGGACACGGTGAAGATGCCATTTTGCTCTTTGTCCTGTGTGTGTGTTCCTGGTTTCGTTTCCATCTCATCTACCACCAGACTGACGGACTGGCTGTGATACTTTACGGTGACAGAGAGAAGCTTGCTGCGATATTCGTGCAGAGGATGGTGACGGAGTTCTTCAGGAACTGGATTCACAGGCCTGCGTGACCAACTCTGCGGGACTTTCAACACAGTCCTCTGGTGACGCCTGATGGCCAAAAGTATGAAGAGCAGCTTGAATCTACAAAATGAACTGCTTCATTATGACGAGTTCACAATTCTCTCTGATATTGGGCTGCCGTTGCTTTGCTT
The DNA here is from genome assembly GCF_041146795.1 of Maylandia zebra. Taxonomy (NCBI): domain Eukaryota; kingdom Metazoa; phylum Chordata; class Actinopteri; order Cichliformes; family Cichlidae; genus Maylandia; species Maylandia zebra. Next base: position 42,318,829 of record NC_135169.1, on the reverse strand, counting down.
TTTGGGAGGTGAAAAAAATGTTACGTCTATTTGTTTAATAGATAAATTTGGTCAATAAACGTTGCTTATGCGCCATGGTGTGGTCTTTCTTTGCTTGTGACTTCTTGATGTTGGTAAATACAATACATGAAAAATACATATAATATACATATAATAATGTACAACACATTATGGAGTACGCTTCTGCTGTGAGGTCCTGCCTCCATGAACTCATGCAATTAATCACTGGACAGAAAGACCGCTGTGTGTATAAATAATATGATACTGGGCCAATTTTCTTATACATATGTTTGACCAGGAGGTAGAACTGAAAAGGGAGAATGCTTATGAACTTGTAAAGTAAAAACGTGATGCATTTAAGGTTATCCGTTTGGTTTTTGTTTGAGAAGAGAATTTGTTCCACTGTGTGATGGTCGAGTTTCTTTTCTTGGAGATAATTTCTCCTGCATTAGAGGAAATGTGGAACAAAGAGGCTGGAGAGCCCAGAAACTGCAATGCAAGTTGGTAGAGATGCAGGTGTACGGTCTTCCTGGTGTCACAGACGATCAGCTAAAACTATTAAACAAATTAAATTGCTGCCATTTTTGTACAATAATATTTTAAGATTATTTTACATATAAAATAGATATTTTTTATTATATTAAATTTAAAGCATCAAATTGAAGTCTTTCTAAAGTTATTTAATGATATTAATATTATGAAAAGTACATTTTTGTTATGTTATGTTTTCTATATTTTCAGAGAAAATAAACACAGAAAAATGGTGTTACAGGGAGATTTATAACAATAACTAAATATGCAGTTTTTACAGTTTTCCCAAGCTGTAAAAATTACAAATGAAACAATAAATAAAAATTAGCACCTGCTCCTTTTGTGCTACTTTACACACTCACACACATACACAGACACTGGGTTTTAAAGAAAATACATTAAGAACAGCTATATTAGAATTATATTTCAAATGTGACAAACTTATATATATATATATATATATATATATATATATATATATACATATATATATATATATACATATATATATATATACACACATACAGTGGCTTGCAAAAGTATTCGGCCCCCTTGAACCTTTCCACATTTTGTCACAAACATGAATTTTATTGGAATTCCATGTGAAAGACCAACACAAACATTTTTTACAAATAAATAACTGAAAAGTGGGGTGATATATTTATTATTTATATACATTTATTTCACTAAAAACATGTAAAATATTGACCTTTATCTTACCTCATAATGGAGATGTCTCTCATGTAGTGCAGCTTGCAGAAAGGGGTCCCATCCCCCCTCCCCAAATGAAATTTCACACAGATTTTTTTTAAAGGGCCAGTGTGAAGTGGCAAACCTTCCTGGCTTTATGAGAATATGAGAAATATGAGAATGAATATGAGCTACAAGCATACTCTGATGGGCAAAGTTAAGTGGCAAACCATCATACCTACTAAAATTTGTCCTGGAATTACTCTGTGACAGCAGAAAAGTGCATAAATTACTTACGGAAGGACGTTTTACCAAAGTAGGATGGTTTGTCAGAACACCGGTATTTGCCAGAAACTGGGTCCATGGCCCGGGGGTTGGGGACTGCTGCATTAGACAACTATAGAGCACCTTAGAAGCTAACCTGTTTCTTTAATGGGTGTTTGGGCTGTTTGCATTTGGATCAGTGGATCAGTGATCGTGTGCTCAGGAGACACCCAACATCCCCTGCTTCAAAATAATCTCTGCCAACTTTAACAAGACATTAGTTTAAGTGTCACAGAATCGATAAATATATAGTAGTCAGAATAATCAGTCATGTTTTTTTCTGAACTGATGAAAGACAAAAAGCACATTCACTTTACACACAGCTACAAGGTTAAGTTGTGTGGATGTTGGTTATTTAAGGTGTCACGTGACCAGTGGAAGGTAGTTGACTTCTCAGTGGCTCAGAAAAAGGCCTGTTAAGCTTGTGATTTATTAAATATATCCCACCCCCATCTAAGAACAAATCTGAAGAGCAGTTTCAGCAACAGGTTCCCACAACCTCGCTGTCTGAGGGAACGTTACAGGAGGGCATTCCTTCCCGCTGCTATCAGACTCTTTAATTCATCCACTTGGGTCAGGTCCACACATGTGGAACAGAATTAATCACGCCTCACTGCACCCTGTCACTTTTTTACACCATGACATATATTTGTCCACATACTTGTCCTTTTATACTTATATGTTTATTTGTAGCTTTAACAAGATAGGTACAAAATAGGTACATTTTTATCTATTTATCTTAATATTTATCATCAATATCTTTGTTGCTACAGTCATTTTGTATGAGTGCTTGATGTTGGTTGTATATTTGCGCACGTCTGGTTGTCAGTAGCAATTTTTCATTTTTGATGTACGTAACCAAGATTGTTAACATTTGTAATTGTATTTATAGGTTCAACATTCCCAAAGGCTTAATGACCCGCAGTTAAAGCCATGGGCAGTAGTGAGAAAAAGACAGGTTGTCTTGGGAGCACACTGTAACTGCACAGCTGGCCTTGGTGAGAGCTGCTCACATGTGTCAGCTGTGTTGCTCAGCACATGGCAGCATACCGGTGGAAAAAAAGAAGAGATAGCTGTTACATCTAAGAAGTGCAAGTGGGCCATACTAAGTGAGGAGTTTTCAAAGAAAGTTGAGTATCAGCAAAGCAAGGACATCATTTTTAACAACTCTAAACAAAATAACAAAGAGAAATCTGCAAAAGATCATCCTGGCCTCCCAGCTTTCCCACCTCTGACTGCTGCAAGACCAACTGTATCATAACCTCTGCCAATGCCGCACACAAGTGGGGAAGATCATCGAACCTAAATTAAAATTGCTATGCTAATGCTATTTTGTTATTAATATAATTCAGTGTTTTATATTGCACCTTACTACTGAAGCAAGTGGCTAGTTTGTAGAGTTCAGTGACAAAGGCAATAAAACTGTTTTTCTGATTTTGATTCTGATCTGTATCTGTCAATCAGGAATATGAAATGTGGTTAGTGGAAATCATTTGAGATGGATGTGAAGATCAAAAAATAGCGAGCATCTGCCATTCTCTTATTTTGATATTTGTAGGACAAGTAAAGCTTTCCCTTCGAAAGTCAAGTCACAATAAGCAAACAAAAAGTGAGAGTTAATAATGTGTATTTGTTGTTTGAGATCATCAGTCACATCATTTTCATTTACATCACTGGAAGGGCACCACAGATTCAGATACATTTGTAAGCGCACAACATGCACCCACAATCTTGTCTAGATAGGTCACATCATTTTCTCTGTCTATGTCTGTGAAAGTTATGGGGACAGTGCTTTGCAAGATCATGTACTGTTGACAGAGAACTCCTATTACTCTTTTATATGTATCCTGAGAGAAGCTAGACACCTGGTGTTCTGTGAGAACCATGTTCTTTGATTTCTCCAGTGCCTTCAACACTTTTCTTCCCACGGTTCTGAAGGACAAGCTGGAGATCTCTGGAGTGGACCATCACCTCACTATCTGGATTTTGGACTACCTCACCGACTGACCACAGTATGTGAGGACTCAGGGCTGAGTGTTGGACAGGGTCGTCTGCAGTACGGAGGCCCCAGAGGGAACAGTTCTGGCTCCGTTCCTCTTCACCATCTACACTGCAGATTTCTCCCACAACTCCACCCAGTGCTTCCTGCAGAAGTTCTCTGATGACTCAGCAAAAGTCGGCCTCATCACTGATGGGGACGACAAGGAGTACAGAGGACTGACCCAAGACTTTGTGGACTGGTGCCAGCTGAACTACCTCCAGATCAAAGCCAGTAAAACCAAGGAGCTGGTGGTAGACTTCCGCAGGCACAAACATCCTCCACTGCAACCACTGAACAGCCAGGGTATGGACATCGAGACTGTGGACAGCTACAGGTACCTTGGCGTTCATCTGTACAACAAACTGGACTGGACTCATAAGTCGGACGCCCTCTACAGGAAAGGGCAGAGCAGGCTGTACCTGCTGCGGAGACTCAGGTCGTTTGGAGTGGAGGGCCCACTCCTGAAGACCTTCTATGACTCTGTGGTGGCCTCAGCCATCTTTTACGGTGTGGTCTGCTGGGGTGGACAGGAAGAGACTGAACGGGCTGATCCGAAGGGCCAGCTCTGTTCTAGGATGCCCTCTGGACCCAGTGGAGGTGGTGAGTGACAGGAGAACGGCGGCTAAGCTGTCATCCCTGTTGGACAACATCTCCCACCCCATGCAGGAAGCTCCAACAGCACTGAGCAGCTCCTTCAGTGGCAGGCTGCGGCACCCACGGTGTGGGGCGGAGAGATTTCGCAGGTCTTTGGGACTAATAAAGGTTATCTTATCTCATCTTTTCCATCCAGAGGAGACGAAACAAATGGAACCTTGAGGTCAAATTGCAATTAAATATTTTACTGTGTGATGTAACTTGTACAAGGAGTAACACTGAGCACTGGATAACAATCTACTCGGTTTCTCTAGAACTATTTCTAAACAATCTATGATGCAAACAGTCTTCTCAAAGCTGCTCTTCCGAAATGCACATGGCAGAGATTGTCTTAGGGATTCTCTGTCAGGCCACAACACTAGACTTGGCACCAGTCTACAATGCATCACACTGATACAGTGTTTGAAAAGCTTTGAAACAGTGGTTGAGTCAATTTTGAAATAAAAATCCAAAAAGTCAAAGGACAAGTTCATTCAAAGCTTCATTAACGTTGACATGTACTGCTGAAAACATGTTTAACAAGATTTAAGTTGGAGAAAAGGAGCCACAAAACGAAAAACTGTAATGGGAATTGTATATGTTGGTAAACCAGTAAGAACATCAACCCTACACTGAAAATATTCAGTGTAGTGTTACTCGTTTTTTCTTTCAGCAACACATTTTCAGTCCTAAGAGCTTGGCAATCTTGCTCAAGAGACTGGAGGCGTTTACCACATGTTTCAGTGCTACATAATAGAACATTCTCATGGAGAACAGGCTGGACATCATTTCCAGGTTCTTCATTGGTGAAGTCCTTCAAAAGCTGTGAGATGGGAGTTTGGTCTGCAGTAGGATTCTTGCTATTATCTTGGGGATATTCACTTGGTTGACTGGTGAAAACACAAAAGAAGTGTAGTAAGGGAGGTGTTAAGATGTAAACCGCATTTGTGTCAATTATTCTATTCCTACAGTATACTACTACAGTACATGATACCACTACTAGCTTGTACTAAACTTAGAACCCAATTGTGCAGAAACGTTGTGGTTTATAATTTTACCGAGTAGGATAAAGTGGGGATGAACAGATTAAGATCTTTTACATACATTAATTTAAGTATGACAGTTAGAATAAGAGACCAAATCAACATGCAACAGAAAGACTTTGATATATTCACCTTGGAGGGATGCCTTCTGCAGATAGCTTTATTTGCTCTATCCGTTGTAGCTTTGCTTTCTGTCTTCTGTTGAACACATCCAGTCTCATTTTTGTTCTCCTTTTCTCTGGAGATGAAACGTAGTTAAAAATAGATGGAATAAAGTCCGGACTCAATGGATTATCGTTCTTTCTGCCCACAAAATAAACATAAACATTTCAGTATTTCTACTTTAGAGCTTGCTAACTTAGAAAGCACGACAGGAAGCCCACAATGCATGCAACTATGTGGTTTTGCACTCATCAGAAACCACAATGATAGTCTAGTAAATAATGAAAATACTTATGTTAGAAAGCTTGTATTTGGTAATTTACCCGATATGAAATGATCGCGGGTTATCCCCAGAAACACTTCCGTTGTGTTTTTTCCTATTTGTGTTTTCGTTTTTCCTATTTCCGTTGTGTTGGACTAAGACTGTTTTTTTGAAGACAGATTTCCTGTACAATTTTGGAGAGTAAGACATACGGAAAGTTATGTATAATCCGGATTATACATAAACATGTCAGATTTGTGAATCTGGAACATGTCAGATTCACAAAGGTCACAATCACAGAGGTTTGTTTGCTGTTTTTCAACAAACTTCTAAAGTGAAACCTGAAAATCTGAAAAGTGACAATTACAAACTCTTGAGTAAATCAAGTGAATACTTTTCTGGATGTCCATTTCTTAAACAATGTCTTGTAAAACACTGCCACCCAGTGGTGAAGTAAAAAAAAATGTTGCAAATTCTGATTACAGTTAGTTTCTTTAACATTAGTTCAAGTTTTGTGGCTGATCACTGTGAAGTGTATCCTTTCGCCAAGCAACACGGTCAGAATAACCTCATTACTTCCACCCCGCTGCGCGCATGGATATCTTCATTAAAAGTGCTGCGGTGTCAGGTGTTCGGCTGTCTAGTTATTTGATCGCAAACTCGAGTCCACCGAAGCAGCGTGGGGAGATGGCGTCGCGGCGGACGAAAAACACAAGAAGCGTGCAGAGTAAAGAAGAGCTGAGCCGGGAAATGCGGCGCAGCAAGCTGGCTCTATTCATCCAACAGTTTGAGAAAGAAGGTGAGGTGCAGCCTCGCTGCAGCCGCACCCACGTAAAGCTTCATACTTCATTTCTGACGTCCATCCATCTTTCCTTACAGCCCAAGAGCGCGTAAACGAGATGGAGGCCAAAATGGAGAACACGCTGGCCACAGTGGAAAAAGTATTCAAAGTGGAGCTGATGAAGATGCCTCCTTCTCTTCAAAACACCCTCATAGGGGATTTAATAAGCGGTGAGTCCTCTGTGATTTTTGTTATTTTTGAGCGTCTTACATGAACAACAACTACCGACTGTTTTCTCTTGTAGAGGAGGAATTCGCCAGTGAGGAATCAATAGCCAGTAAGGTGAGTTGGGTTTCTGGTTATAATCTGCTGTCTATAATTTTATTATTTTTTATTAATCATATGTTGTACTTGGACCTTTTGCAGAATGAGTGTGGTGAGGTACCCCAGCCCCGCAAACAGATAACCAGTAAAAGAGGTGAAATCAAACTACATTTTTCCATTTTGTCCAGTGAGGTTAACAATTGATCTTGTCATAGGTAAAGACACAAACCTCAATTTCTCCAAGTTATTTTGGGTTTGTTTAGCTGCCATTATTTATACTCGTATTTTTGCAGCTAAACCCACTGATTCACCAGACCAGTCTGCCCCAACCCACAGGGTCTCATCCAAAACCTCAAAGGTAGGTGATGCAGCAGGTGTATTTGCACAGGCATGGCTGTCACTGTGATTTTAAACTTTCCAGTCCTCATAAAAAAAAAAAACCCACGATCTCTGGGGAATAAAAGCAATCGTTTACATTTCTTTATTTTCTGTCTTCTTGTTTTGTGTCTTTGTGTTTAGGGAGTGAAGGAGACTAAAAGGACGAGGACATTAGTTTGTAGTAACAGCACTGGAAATCTCATGTAAGGATTAGGCTCAAAGTCACATAGTGCATGGTTATTTACTGCTCTGAACCCGATCAAGGCCTGATCCAGTGTTAGTTGAACTGGTTTTCTTCTTAACTGGTATGTTTGTCATTACTTCCACCTGCCAAGAGTTCTCAAAGATTTCTAGATACCCAGGAGGTAATGACATCAATGGAGCTCATTAGTTTGTGAACAGTTTAGATCATCAGAGGAAAATGACATATAGTAGGATATATTGACTCTTTGATGGTACCACCTTGGTAACATACCAAGACCCCCAAGAGAACCCCTGACTGAATTTTTGTTGGTCACCAGCGTCAGTCTGAGCAGGTCATAAAACCCTCGCTGAGCACTTTTAAATGTGGGGTTGGCCATTGCTGCTTTTTAGTTGGCATGGAAAAAACCACTTGTTCTACACGGGGAGTGGAGTATGCAAACAACCAGGTAAAATGAAAGGCCGTTCAGCTGTAACACCAGCACTCTAATTGCAGCAGACCCTCCTCAGTCATAACCAAGAGAACTCGCCGCTTGGCAAGTTGCAAGACCAACGACCTGTCCCCGCTGAGCCAGTCCAGACTTAAACTCAGGTCTGTTTGACGCCTTTGTTCGATCAGAAACATGTACTGCATATGTTTTGTTTCTGGCTAAAACTATTTATTATTTTTTTAATGCTCTAAACTGTGAAGTTTAGCTCCTACGTTGTTTTTAAATAGTTGGCGAGTACAAATACTGTCAGCTCTCATTAAAATGCACTGATGTGAGTTCTGTGTTGACCCGCAGGTCTGTGGTCTCTGCTGGTGATCTGCACTGTTCTACAGCAGGCTCTACTGCACATATCGCTGTAACCACAGCACAGGGGCTGGTACTTTTTTTTTTTTTTTCTTTCTCTACATTTCAGAGTCAAACTTGGCCTAAAACTAAGGAGTTTGTCCTTGTTCTTGAGTTCAGTGTATGGAGTCAGATTTTTGAATAAAGTGTTCCTTATGTGAGCTGAGGTCCTGTGGTTTAACAGATTCTAGACATTGATGTTTTTCACAAGTCAAGTGTTTCTCTTCATAGATGGTGAGCTTTTCTGAAGAGACTAAAGATGACATTAACTGGGACATGCTGGATGACGTGGCGCGGTGCCAGATTAAGAAGCTCTCGGTAGGAGAAGGCCCACTTCATTACAAACTGTACATAGAAACTCCATTTGAAACTGTTATTTCACTTTTCAGAGTCTGATAGATTATCTGTCACAGCGGAGTGGCTGCGACAGATGACCGAAGAAACCCAAATATCCCCGTGTCCAGGATGTCTGTCCAGATGGAGCTCAGAAACACATTTAACTTCAAGAAGTTTCTATTATACGTGTTCAGCTGAACAGTGTATTTACAATGCATTTGTGTGGGTTTTAAAACTAATAATAAAAGATTAAGTGTTAATTCATGACTAAGTGCCAAATTATTTGTATGATGGTATTTCAAATGTGCAGCTGAGGTGTTAGTTTGTTTTTCCTTAAATGTACCACGTGGAGCAAATGTTGTGTAATAGAAACCAAATGGGGACCAGTGTTATTGGGTAATTAACCTATTTAGGAATGTCTTTAAATGCCATCAGTGTACAGGTTAAACTGAAGGTAGTATGGGCTAGCCCCTGCCTAGGTAATGGCTTACACACATTTCATGATAGTAAAACTAAAAGCAAGTATTAGTCCCCAATAACTTGATGCAAACTGAACAGATTTCACACGTTTATACTGAAGCAAGCACAGGTTTATTGTTCTAGATAAATGATTTGTATGATAATTGTGGAGAATGAAATTGCGCAATTAAAGTTCAATATTCTCAAGTTAATAAAATGTACTTTCTTGGTACTGTGGAATTACATTTCAGGTTCTGTGCTAATACAGTTGAGATTTTAAAAAATATAAAGTAAAAGTTTACATACAAAGCTGTCAAATATTGCCACAAAATTCAGAATATTAAGCTTTAAATTGTAATGGATCACTACAGGGATTCCATCTCCACCTCCATGGGCTCCTCCCTCTGTCCCTGTGTAGAAGAGCTGGAGGATGTGGTATAGGTGCTGCTGTCTTCAGATGCTGGTATGGGAGTGGGCTCGGGAGCCATCCGTGGATAGAAAGGTCCCACCAGCCAGTTGAGTGGCGTGTTGTTGATCAGATAATCCATGACGTTGTCCAGGGACTCTTTCATTTTGCTCAGCTGAACTCTGCTGCTGGTCAACCCTGTGTCTGGCAGGTCTCCCAGCGCCTTAGCTTTGCTGAAGTTGGCGTACACCTGTGAGGCAGAGTAGCCGAGGGACAGCGCCTCCTGCTGGATGTGGTTGGGGAGACCCTGCAGGCTGGAGACGAGGACAAGGCAGGTGGTCTGAAGCTGCTGGGTGAGGGAACGCGCTAGGGTCAAAGTGCGGGACTCAATTACCTGCATAGATGGAGAGGAACAGATCTGAATAAATTTGCATTATTTTCCCACTTTAATTCAATAAGATAAGTGCTGTGTACTCTATCATAAGTGAATCTTATGGATAATATTTTATCTCAATGTAAATCTTTACCTCTGCCTCATGACAGTTCTCCTGGTTTGGACTACTGGACTTCCATGCAACCAGGGAATTCAACTTCTTGTTCACCATCTGGTTAGCACTGTCAATGTTCTTTCTGCCAACCTCAATCTGAAGAAAAACACAGGAAACGTTTATTTTTTTTTTTAAGTCCAAAAGCAGTGAAAGGACAGAATGGCTCTATCATCTGGATAATAAAATGAACCAATATTGGCATGATGACTGATGCTGGCAAACAGTGTGGCATTTACTGATGTCAGTGAATGTGTTGTGTCATCGCTTTTTAAGGGTTAAATATTCAAAAATGGTCTAAATACTGTATATGTGACTTTAAAACATACTGGGTGTTTGTATAACGAACATTCCTTTGATATCCAGGAATAAAAGAGTAAATGTCATAACCTCCCCTCCAAAAAACAAAAAGTCCCTTCCTGTGAATCTTGTTCCTTGCTCATTATGTTAGAGAGAGCGTGCGTGTGTGTGTGTGTGTGTGTGGAGGAGGCCCACCAGGTCAACAGTGGAGTTCAGCTCAGAAATGAACTCCATGCAGCGCTGCTTGCGATCTCGTATCTGGACCATGGCTCTGCTGTACGCTCTCTTGCGGAGCTTGGTGGAGAGAGAGCCCAGGCGGACGTAGTAGTTCGGCTCCTTGTTGTCAAAGCTTTTCACAGTTTTTGCCTCCAGCTCTGTTATAAGGCAGGGAAACATGGAAAATCCCAGTCAAACAACAAACTATATAAAGTTGTCTTGTTTTTTTTGTTTTTCTTAAAACCTAAAGTGTGGACAAGTGTAAAAACATTAGTTGTACTTGTTCAGACCGTGAGAAGAGATCAGTTGAAAGAATCCTAGTATCAAGACTGTTTCATAAGCCTCAAAACACCACAGCTCAGCCTGATCAGCTCTTTTTATATGAAGGCACTAATGCAAATTTACACACATAATGTGATCTGGTCAGCTTTTCTGGAAACTGGACCACTAACTGAACTTTGTCACATCTTGTCACACACACAAGCTTAATCTCGCTAGCTTTTATTTGTATTCTGTTTATCTGAAAAACAAACTGGAGACAAATCCACCTTTTAAATTATATGTAAAAAGTAAATCATTAAAAGTATTTCCTTAAATATTTAAAGAAAAATCTATAGAGGCATTTTTTTCTTTGTCTTTTGATTCCACTCACCCAGCTCAGCCTCAGTCATAGGTAAGTACTGCTCCACCAGACTCTCGGATGTACTCAGGGCTGTGTCGACTCCGCTGCTGATGAGCCGTGCCACTCTGCTCTCCAGTACAGTGCTCACGCTGCCGTTGACGACAGATTTGGTCTTGTCCACCCCACCGTGCACCGCGCCCCTGGTTTTCTCCACAACGCTGGTCAGAGTGTCTGAGACTGTGCCCGTCACGACATCTTTAGCAGTGGTTACTACATCCTTGGCATTGGACACAATCTGGGGAGATCCACATGCATTTTTATTTTAGTGATTGCAGCAAAGGATGAGTTTAAAGTTTGTGAGGAAACAGCAATTGTGAAAAATGGGACAAAGGTCACGGCTGATAACCGAGGAGATTAGCACATTTCACATTGTGAAATTGAGCTTGCTGATGAATCAATGCATACCTGCTCAGAGGGCTGGTGAAGAATCGGCAGGGTTTTCTCAATCTTGTCCAAACCTTTACAGGCAAGATCATTGGCCATGGCAACTATAGAAGAAAAAACAAAAGAATGCTTAAGATTAAATAAAGTAAGTAAATGTTGCTTAAAAGTAAAACAAGTATAAAATCTAAACCATATCAGAAGCTATGATGCTTATTTCTGCCTGATTATAATAAGTGGGTGAAAGGTCGCAATGCCTCAACGGCCTGACTTGAAAAGACAAAGCGTGAGTCAGTTTAATCATCCCTGCAGTTTCACTCTGACCTCCTCCCACCTCTAATACCACGCCTACAGACGGATGAATGGTTCTTACTCTGAGGCTCCAGCTTGTCGATGATGGGTGAAGCAGTGGTGAGAGCCACTGAGGTGATGGTGCGGACTCCTTGCTCCGCGGCCTCACACACAGTCTTGATGTACGGGTGGTTGTCCTTTGTGCTGGAGTACACACTGGACACCAAGCCATAGGTGGAGCTGATCAGAGGAAGGCTGGCGACCCTCTCCACCACACTCTGTAAAGCCAACAGAAAGAAAACAGTTAACGTATAAGTCTCCGAACTCCTTTAAACATTACGGAGTGCTATTTTGTGACGGGCTATCGGCGTAAACCCATGGTTTTAAAATTGTAAACCACATAAGACATTTGAAAGCATAGTTTCACGAAATGTACTTAAAACTACAGTACCTGAGGGCAAAAACTAACTCACCTGAGTTGGAATAACTTCAGCGGTTGCCATTTCTGTCCAGATAAACCTGCAGACAAAGAAAATGCGATTTAGTTCAAGAAAACAACAAACACGTAGAATCACGACATTTTAGAGCAGATAAACTGGAGGTTGTTACTTCCGTATTAGGTTCTTTAAAGTTTCTCATAGTTAGCTACATAATAATAAACGCTCAAGTGAACCTTCTACCGATAGAAAGGCAATGCAACTGTATTAAACAGCAGTTAAAACACATAATGAAACAGATACCAGTGGACACTTACCGAGTAACTTAACTATTTCCAAACGGTCAATGAGCTGACTGATACTGCGCGAGCAGGCTGTGGCGGTTTTTATGCGCAGCAGCTATCGCGAGATCTAGCCAAGCGCTGTGACGTAGCGTCGCTACTGCTTGTAGGGCAAAGGTAAACGGGGTAAAAGTTTGGTCGGGGAATTCCTCTGAAATCAGCTGTCACATGAGCAGGCGGTGACACAGTTCAGCCCATGGTTTCATCTCCTTTCAGCAGCCATTCAAGTTCAGTGACGACACTTTTTAAAATGTACATATTTTTAATACAACAGCAGAAACAGTGGCTCCAAAGCTGTGAGTAGTCTACACTGAATATGGCTGCACTTCTTTACCATGGGTCCTAGGAAAAGGAAATACATGAAAGCCTCTTCACCTTTTCCCCTACAGTCCCCAAGTACAATACACAAATGACAACGTACTGCCTTTTAAATTATATTTTGTATAAATCATCATAACAGTCAGTGGTCCAGAAGGCTGTTGTTCCTGGTAGTTTGTGGTAATTTAAAAAAATCCAAACTGTTTGGTTTGGTCATGTGAATCCTTTAAATATAATACCAACTGCAACATTACAGGTAAAACTGTCATTTTAAAAATATTATTTGGCCCCTCTACAATTCCCTATTATATTACATGATATTTTGCTTTAGCGGTTACGCTTCCCAGCAAACGTCTATTTAATTAATCATTTCCAATTATCACAAAGCCAACCTGATGAAAAATATTGTAGCTGTTGGCTTTTGGAGACCCTTTGGGGTCTGAGTGCAGTAAATCAGTCTTGCGCAGGCTCAGACTTGGCACGTTTTTCGGGATCTATGTGAGCCGGCTTGATTAGCTCAAACCCACATCATCTACATGGGACCTGCAACAGTTCACCAATGCACTGAGATTAAAGGAAAATAATTGGCAATACAGCATGAAATATGGCCAAATGAGTCCACACACACACACCTAAGTATCATTATGTTTCATGCAGTAAATAAATGTTTGTATTTTGTTGTTGAAAGCAAAACATTATCTTATCATTCAGTGTGGGGACAGTAACTACTGGCAGAAGCCTGAAGGGACAAACAGGATTTCAGTTTGTGGAGTTAGAGTGTATATACAAACCACACAATGCACGTTTGAGTTAAATATTAAAAAACTGAGGCCATTTTCACAGCAGACTGGTTTTTATCACCACATGGGAAAAACTAGTGTTCCTAATGTTCATCAGCTGTTTGTTAGTGTGATGCTACATAAACCCCCCAAATTGTAAGTCATTTCACAGTTTCACAGTCTTAATTACCCAGTGATTGTTAAAATGAAGATTGAGTTGAAGTTTAAAAAAAAAGTCACTCCAGGGCCTTTTTAATTCACCGTCAAAGTATTTTCTCACAATGCAGGGAGGCCAGCTGTATATTTGCTCTCATGCAACGTCTAAGAAAGATTAGGGGATTTCTTAAAAATGACTGCAAGACATTTGACCCACACGTAACCTCTCTTAATTGATTTCTGACTGTTGTAAAGGCTTGAACAGTGCCGTACATCAGTGGTCTACCAGCAGATAAACAGGCCTGCGTTTGCCAGTCGCTCATCGGAGCCAGATGTGTGGCTCTGGTTCGGATCTGCTTGCCAGTGTCAATGCTTATTTCTATTTTGGTACGTGTTATTAAAATGTGAATTGAGTGCTAATGCAGTTTTGTTGGATGCAACACATTTGGAGGCCAGATGAGGAAACATGGGCTTAGCTCAGATTCCTCTGCTGGTTAATACACTGGGACCCTGGATTCAGCAGATGGACCCGTGGGGCCTATTTATCAGCCTTCATGCATTTTAAATGGACCCATATGATCAAATAAATGTTGGCTACAGGAAACAGCAAGATTCTGCATAAAGGACAATAAGATCAAAGCTTTACAGAATAACTATATAAGAAAAACTGAATAACTGACAATCTATTGAAAATGTGTCACACGTTGGGTTTAGTTGCACACTCCCACCTACATTCAGATACCACGTTGCACTGGACATTGATCGGATCATTTTTAACTGAACACGTCATGTTCAGGTGATTGCCCAATTTTATGGCACTCAAAGTACAACCAAGAATAATCAGCGTGACATGATGAAATCTATACTTAAGGTTTGCGGAGGTGTAATCTTTGGCTCACTGTGATGTTATAGCATGTAAAGGTGCATTAGTATTTTAGTATTTAGTATTTATTTATTTATTGTCATTGTCAAGAACAATGAAATTGCGTTTGGGGCTTCCATACAACCCAAAAAAAAGAAGAAAATAATAAATACCCCTTAAAACCCAAGTGTACATATTTAACCCAGTGTGACTCAGTTCAAAGGAAATGAGGTAATGCTGTATCCAAATGAATTAAATGCTGGCTCATCACCAGCATCAGAACACTGTTTGAATTATTATGTTTGTTGGATGATTTATTTTTTTAAGAAAACCCAAAATCTACACTTTTTAAAAAGTACAGTTTACTCATGGAGTGTACCACTCAATGCACTTAATATTTTGTGCACAATTTGTTTCTGCTACTGTAGTATAATAATCATATTTCCCATATCTACTATAAAAATGATTTTCAGTTTCTTATGGAGTAATTTTATTTTGAAAGTCATCTTGAGTATTAGGAGTCATACTCTTTTGTGAGGATACTTGCTTGGATGCTTTATCTGAAATACTGAGTCTTTAAAGTCCCAGTTCAGCTGAGCAGGATGTTCACACATTACTGCCAGCTTGTCTAATTCAGAATGCAGGGTTATTCTGGTTCAATGTCCTAACTTTACCCCTTTAAAAAAATCCCCTGACTCTCTTGCAGGCTTGAAGGGGAAACTGTCCACTCTCAGTACAGACAGGATTTCACAACAGAAGCGCCTCATGTTGGAAATGTTGATGAAATGTTCAAGGAAGATGGAAAGAGAGTGTGAATGAAGTGACGCTGAAACTCGAGGAGCAAACTGCTCCTAGTAAATAGTAACAGGAAGTGAATGTTTGTGACCATGTGCCTGCTTTTTGCCTTTGATCTGGTAACAGCTTCTCTGCTGTTCTTCATGGATAAGAAAAAGAGCAGCTAGATGGTGAAACTTGGACACAACTAAGTGGCCGGACAATAATCCCAAACATACATGAAAACTGCTTTTGGGATGGCTAAAGAAAACTCACATCTAGCTTTGGGAACAGTCTTCCCACAGCCCAAAGCTCAATCCTATTTAAAATTTGTGGACTACGTTTAAAAGCCGGGTCTGAGCCAGTAAAACAATCAATTTAAATGAACTCTACCAATTCAGCCAAGAATCCAGCTATAATTTTTCTAGAAACTTGTCGATTGCTACCAAATATCTGGGTGAGATGCAACTTGTTGAGGTGTATGTATCACCCTGCATGTATACTTTCGGTCCTGTGTGGATTAGAGAAAATCCAAAATAACTTCAAACTTTTGTACTCAGATCTTGTATTTTATAAGTCATTTAACATGTATGCATATGTATCATCCCAATTCCATGGAAAATAATATAATTAAAATCCCCAAATTACCATGTGATTTATCCCCATTCCTGACACGACTCTAGTATCTCACACTTGATGGTACTTACAGGTTAAACCCACTAGATGGCACCAATGTAGGCAAAATTAACACTCAAACTAAACACTGTGGTGCTTCTGTTTCTTGCCTTTCCCCAAATTGTTTCAATGTTTAGTTTACTGTACTTTATTTAGTTTTACACATAATTTCTGTGGGCTAAAGTCCCTTTTTTGGTTTGGGAGAACCCCGCCCCCCAATTCCTGGCCAAAACAGTGATGGACCTGCTGTGATGTGGCACCATAAGCACCAGAATTCTGTACTCATATTTTGGATGAATTGATGGATGGACCATCCATCCATCCATCCATCCATCCATCCATCCATCCATCCATCCATCCATCCATCCATCCATCTTCTTCTGCTTATCAGGAAGTACAATTAGATGAATACATATTAGCCATTTGAAACCCCAGGTATGCAACAGACATGTTGATAGCTTGAGAGGGAAGAGCTGGTAATGAGCCGAGTCTGCTGCTTCTCTCAGCTGACATGAAAGGAACGATCACTTGTGGCAGAGAGGGGACAGAGTCTGGCAGGAGGAGACTGGAGATCCTCACATGGGATCCCTCTATTGTGCCCTCAGAGACAGGTAGGGCTGCGGGCAGCATGCCAAGACTCCTGGCTGGGTAACAGATACCTGTGGGCTACTGGGAAAGTGTCACACCTCCAGATCACACACAGCTAGCGGCGCTGCGTGAAGAAAGAGTACAGACAGGAAGAAAAGAGGGAGAGTGGGTGAACTTTAATGCTCTTTAGATCACAAGGGAAAGAGGCAGAGATGGTGCTTTAAAGCAAAGGAGAAAGGAAGTGACATGTCTTTGGTGTAGTGGTATGCTTTGGTTCACTCTACACTCGAGCACAGCAGCCAATTTAAATACACCTTCTGCCAGACAGTGCCAGCCAATAGGTGTCTGCTGCTGTCAGTCAGACAGTGCACTGTGGGTTCTTTAAATACATATTGCAAGCTTTGAATTTCAAATGACTGAGTTCCCCGGGGTGACCCGTAAACACCTTGTTTTTAATGCCTTGTTTTTAATGCATGTTTTGCTTCTATAGTGACTGTGCTCATTTTTACTCCCCAGGTACACTTTGGAATTTGATATTAATTATTATTTTCTGTGCACTCAAAAACATTTAGACCTAAAATGCTGACTTTAAATAATTTAATCACATGTTTTGTTACATAATAACAATGTAAAATATAGAATTTAATGGAATCTGGTATTTAGGGGATATAACCTTCTTTTTTTTTTTAGTCTAGGACATAATTTTGTTTCAGTAAAAATACTTTACTAAAGTAAAAGGGAAAAAATGATAGAGTTCAGGAAATCACCTTTGAAAAACATTTAATATTAGAACAAAGGCCTTGATTATGTAGTTATAGGCTGCTGGCTTCCTGTTTGGCCACTTGGGGGCAGCAGAAACTGCTTGAAAATACAGCAGATTATCCCTCAACCTTCAATTTCCAACAGATGCTAACCAACATGAACAGTTTTAAGATTTTTATTTCAAGGATGAAAGGACATAAATAACCCCAATTATATATATTTTAAATTAATTATATTCAATATTCACCCTTCTCTCTGTTGATTTCTATTCTTTCTGAGGGCCCCCCAATCTGTTAGCTGCTAAATGCTATCATTGCTGTTTGGTGCTGAAAAGGCAGCAGAAGAAAAGGACAGCAAACCAGTCAGTATGTTTTAGTCCATAATCATAGGTAGGTTGTCACCACTGTCCTCTCTCCATATAAAAAGATTAGCAGCTTTAAAAAAAGAAAGAAAAAAGAATAGCAATATCTACATGTGTTTAGGTCACTTCTAGTCTATTTTCGGACATTATACCTCAGTCATGCAGCTGTTTGCTAAAAAGCACCCATTATCTTTTATTGCTGCTTGTGTTGAGTCAGGTTAAAGCATACCACTTTTGCTCTGTTTAGAATTACAGTCGTCTCTTAAATGTGCAAAAATGGCAACCTAATACTTATTGTTACAGGCAAACACACACACATACACAAAAGACATTCCCCGAACAGAGTTGTCGTCATCTCGATCAAGTCGAGGTGGACTAAATATTGTCCTTACTCTTGCTGAGTGAATTTACAGGAGAACCTCTCCATCTGGGCCAGAAATAGCTACATAAACTTTTGTAGCCCTGCTGCTAAATTTGGATCTGCTTTCCAGCTTCAAACCAGCCCCGGAGCCGGAGAGGTCGCAGAAATAAATGACATTTTAACAAAATGATGCCTGCCCTCTTGAAATAACCATTACTTCAGCCTTTAATAAGCAGCGGATCTGCACGGACAGTATGCGTTTAGCAGGGCAGCGACTGCTGATTTACTGCAACATTCTGGGCAAGTTTCTTATTAAGCAGGGCTCTGCGCACCTGTCAGATGTGATCCTCAAATAATGACTCCGGCTCATTAGATAGGACATCTAAGCAAACCCTCTACATTTCCCATTGTGTGGCCAAAACTACACGATTAAGGTAAAATGTGAGAAAAGGTCACTATTTGCAGCCTGGTTTTTGAACTTTATAACCTCTGCATTCAGGCAGGGCCCCACCCGGACCCCCACTTCTCCCACCTTAATGATGATTTTCAGTAATGATTTTCTCAGAGAGAAGAGGGGGAAAGAGGTCTCACATTTCATAGTTGGGAGACTATTGCTGTGGTTGTTGACCTGTGAGGCACAGATATAATTGCAGAGCTGGTCAATGAGCACATACTTTGAATGGGTCAGATGGCAGGTCAGACAATGAGGCTTGTCCCTCGTGCGGCTCCAACACGGTCCCACATGACCCCACCATGTTTCAACAGTATCCCATCACAGAGCATTTTCACAGAGCCGTGCTGGGATTAGCAGGCCGGCTGTTTGTGCTGGCAAAGGGGGAGCGATTCACAGCTATATTTTCTGGCTGCCGTAGCTGACAACCACGGCGAGTCCTCGTAATTATAATATAATTGAGAATGATCTAAAACCCAATGTCCTCGCTGTGCCGTCCGGGCCAGTGTTTACAGAAAACAGCTGCTTAAATAGGCACTTAGAAGGAATTAGAAAAACATTTTTTTACGTCCCAGAGAGTGAGTACGTCTCTGTCTGTGTGCAAGTGTGCATACATGCGTGGGCTGGCTATTTGGGCACCTACACAGACAATCTCTTTGTTTTGGAAGTGTTCTCTTAAGTCTTCGGAGGCAGACGGGAGCCAAGAACAACGTGGGAAATGGGCTCTTGCTTCATTTCTGCTTTCTCTCCAGGCTTTTCCTTTGCAGTCTCTCTGTCAGCTGGCCTCCAAAGCAGTACCTGAGGCGTGCAGAAAGCTGAAGAAACCAGAGAGAACGAGGTTTGGACACGAGAGGAGTCATAATGGGAACCGAGTGGCAGCTGACAGCCAGGCCAAGCTATCTGTCATCCGCCTCTCCTCCTCTGCCTTTCTTTTGGTCTCTCACACATACGTCGTCAGCAGAAGGCATGCACCCAACCAGCCCTCTGTTCAGGTGGTCTCTGTGGGTAGCCAGGGCTGTGCTGAGCAGCACAGGACACTGTGAGGTCCTTGGCCTGCAGTGCTGAAGTGTTGCACGAGCATCAGTGTTTGCCATTCATAACTCCTTTTAAAATATATATATATATGTATTCCAGGAAATAAAAGAGATGAGTCATGCGAATGTCGATGTTCTGACACAATATCAAGCACATATGTTTACTGGCATGCCCTGAAAGCAGTGCAAAACACCTGACTAATTAGTAAGTGCATCTAACTAAGATGATTCATACTTTAATAAGGGGAAGCCGTAAAAGTTCATTAAACAAGGAAACAAAAACAAAATGAGGTCTCTTTATATGCGGTCAAAGATGGAGCCTCAGTGTTCATTTCTTTCATGTGTTTCTAGAAATTGCTGCAAAACTACATTTAGTGAGTTAGATTTTTTCACCCGGCTATCACGTATAAGTGAACACCATTCATTTTTAACTGATTTTAATGAGTCAGTAGCTAAATCCAGATAGATTAAAAAAAAAATCATCCAAAGGTTAAAGCCAAACATTTAAAGCTCTAAGGCTTGTTCTCAAAGCTGCTCTGATTCAGCCCTCCTCAGCCCACGCTTGCGATGTTGCAACATCTCTTTGAATCGGGCTAGTGTAGCTTCCTGAATCCCAACGCCGCAGACTCTCAGCTGTATCACTGCAATATTTTGGTAGTACAGTATTAATACTTTAAGACATATCACTTTCCAAAGTTAAAGAGAGTCTCCCAGTGAGACCCCCACGTTTCCCTTTTAGGCAAATTTGCCAAGCGCGTATTAGAGATGTGGTACAATTTGTTCTTTACTCTATAGATGAAAGTCTTTTAATGCTGCACAAACAGAACAATGTGCTTTGAATGGTATTAGGGCAGGTTAGAGACTTATTCAAAAGGCTTTAACCTGTAGGGTAAGTTTATAAATTAATCCTAGAAGGAAACAGACTTTTGATGTAATTTGCTTTTGTGCCTACATTAAAGTAAATTCCTTAAATGTCAAATGATTTGAATTATGTTATAACCTTACAGCATTGTCATTATTTCCAAGCTGAATGGAGGGGTTTGGTTTCTCTTGGTGGCGCTCCACAGCAGTAAGACGGCCCAACAACAAGGTCAGTATACATTTCATCTCTGAGATCTAATCTTTCTTTTTTTCTGTACTTGATATGTCCCCCGTGTTTATAATGACAGACTCCATCCTCCTCATCACTGAGGATCTTGATAGTGCACGCATTTCTGGAGGCATGTTCTGCATCCTTCATGTTCTGGAGGCCTTATATTTACTCTTAGCTCTAAGGTGTCTTATTGGATTCATGTCAGACAACGTAACTGGCCAAATTCATAGTTTTCAAGATTTTTTCGTCTTCAGAAGCTCTCTCTGATTTTGGCAGGGTGTCGTTGCCATGCTAGAATATTCTGCTATTCTGGGGGATTATTGGAGTCACCGTGCCAGCCAGTGTTTCTTTATATTTGAGGTATCCATGTTACCATCAAAAGTCTTCATATTTGTCAGTATTTTTTCACCTTCAGTGAAGTTTAAGCTGGCACTTTTGTGCTGAATGCAAAGGAAGGTTTCTTGGCTTGGACTCTGTGCACAGAGGATGACGTAGCGCAGTGTCACACAAACTCTAATTCCCATTGATATCTCATGTGCCAAGTCGAAAGGCACAGCCCCGTCTGCTTTTCGAAGCTAATATGGTGGAGTAGTGCACTGCAGTGGCCATGGCAGAGGATAGTTACTGCAGCGCTGATAAGAGGTAGACTGGCTGTCTACACAACATAATTACTGCTGCAACTGTGTTTCAACTGCGTTTTGGCTGCTCACCGATCTCACGTCTCTGAAAGCTCTCAATCTGATTTTTCAGTTCCTCTGTCTGTTCTGAACTTTTCTATATTTCATGATGTAAAGTTACTAATGTAGCCCGTAGCTCCAACTTTGAGGACGCTCTAGTATTTACAGGTACTTTTATAACCATATTCATGCCATGTATACTAACTGGAAGTCATAGTTTTACCCCATTTTATTCATTGATGAATGTTTTTAAACTTTGATTGTTTAATTTTTTTTAAAGGTGAAAAACTGCAATGTGTGGTTTATAATTACAAATTAAAATGATATGGGTATGATGAAATAGTTAGTGGTATTCTTGCACTGTTTATATATATAAAAGTATGTGCCCTGTGTCTAACCCAACAATAGCAAGGATAACACCCAACAACCAAGACTTAAATAAGTGTTTTAAACAACAGATTCATGGGTGTAAAATGGATAGATGAACAGAGAAAGCTGTTGCCAGGCAGAGGCTTTCTAAAAGCAGCATGAGTAAAATCAGTGCCTGGGTTTTAGAGCGCTAAAACGAGGCAAATCATCACAAAGACAAAAGAGAAGGTGAAAATATGCTTTTCCACTTATTTTCCCATTCCCCATAGATATTTCATCCTCTTTGCCCTAAATAACACAATTCATATCTCCTGCCAGCATCGGGGCTGTAGCAGATTTACTGTAACAATAGACTCATCTACACCAGAAATGTCGTTTTCTGCTGCCCTGTCTCTTTTCTAATAGCTGCTTGATTGTGTTTGCTGAGCTGTAATATCCATGGAAAATCTGATGAGGACATATCAGATACTGTATCACAGGTTACTGCTTTCATCAGAAAACTGGATATTCTGGATGTATGCAGTATGGTGCCCTAATCTTATTGTACGCCAGCCAACGTTATTCATCACTAAGCTGTTCAAGCAAATTTTTTGACTATTCATGAAGCATCATATTTAGCTTCGGCCATAAGCCAAGACTTGTATGTAGTTAGATACTTCCTTAAAGAGAAAGAGAGAGGAAAACAACAACAACACCCTCAGTTTCTCAGGCAGGCTGACTGATCACTGGCTGCAGCGCAAAGAGGGTTTTGCCCACTGTCAACATTTCTGACTGGTTGTTTGTGGCATGATGCCCTCAGACAGCATGCAGTGGACACAACATGCCCGATGGAAGTCAACGCCTGCAGTCTGAAACAGATCTTTGCTGACAGACAGACGGACAGACAGACAGGTTACTTTACCCTTAGCGGGCCCGGCATTCCCGGGACGCTGAGGCCCAGCAGTGGCAACGGCTTTCGTTTCCTTTGGAGTCTCAAGCATGAGCACACACACGTACAAACACACACGGACCGATAGCGTGCCAAATTCCACGGAGCCATAAAGGCAATCAGGATTGATGAGACAACCAAGTGGCGTTAAACTGCGTGCAGAGGGGGGTTTGGAAACCAGGAGCCACAAAACATGAGTTTATGTGCTCTGTGATGCAGAAGTTTGACATTTTGGGAAGTTCTTAGGTGGAGTCCGCTCTTATCTTGTCTAGTAAGTAATAATCATAGTCACAGGCTACTTAAAAAAGGTTTTACCACTTTAGGAGACAGCCTTGCTACCAGCTTAAAGCCGCTAAATTTACTATATGATGCCTCCTGTAAATAGCAAAAAGGTGTCGGCTGTCTTGTCTAATCCCCCTCCTTGAAGATCAGTAAAACATATACTATACTTCCAAAACATGATTGCTTTGGTGGAAAAATAAAAAGATTTAAAAATCTGCTTGCTACCTCTTTAACGCAAAATCTGGTGTCCTGTGAAGGGCATATTCTTTCCATGGTATCTGGCAAATTCTCTCCCCTCTCTTTGAACACTTGTGAAACGCAGCTCTTTGACTCTCCGGCCAAATATCACTGACCTAAAGCTTGGAGTCAGCTAAAGTGAGACAACTGGGTTAGTCATATGCTGAGTGCTGACCTTCTCTGAGTGTGTTTAGCCAGGAAAACCCCACACATACATGTACTGTACATACTGTGGCCCCATTTTCTGCTCGTAAAGTCATGCCGGTTGCGTGTTCATGGAACGTAATAGGTGCTTCTAAAAATGCCCAGAAGCAAGAAAAAAAAGTGTCACTGAGCATTCAGGGCATCGTTGCATTCAAACAAAAGATCCCAGCTAAATGACTGTGATTAGCTGCTGCTTTGGCCTCTTATTTGTCTTCCCACACAGAGAAGTCCTGTAAGATCTGTTGAGCAAACAACTTGCAGATGCCTTTTTGAAGCATGTACAGCCTCTAAAAATACATTTGCGCCCCAAGGCAGTGATTTTGCAACTCTGCTGATGGGAGCTTTGAGCAAGGGATCCCGGTGAATGTGTCCATCAATGAGAGTAACATGAGGACGTAGCTTAGCCATGCACCGCCAGTCACAGTGAATGTAAACTATTCATGTCTCCGAGCATTATCTGCCACTTGGTCTGACTTTGTGGGGTGTCTGCGCTGCTCTTCGGGTACCAGGAGGGGTGGTCAGAGTTCATCGGGACGCCCTGGAGTCTTTCCTCTTTGTAAGACATGAGCAGGTAGGATTACAGTTTCAAGCAGCTATTAAGGATGATCATTTAACCCCGAGCTGGAGAAGGAAATGATTTCAACTCTCACCACAGTCTTCAGGTAAAAACCTCCCCCCACCCCTTCTCTCATTCTCCTTTGGAAGTAAACATTTACATTCTTGTGCTCGGTGTTTTAATAGAGATTAAGCTGAATTTAAGCCTGCGTGTCAGGCAGCAATTCAGGTAGCTCATACCATACATACCTGTGCTATTTTTTGCCTCTGGGGGCATTTCTTTAAAGCTCGGCTGAGGACAGATGACATTTTCTAGGAACGTTGTTATTACGGTGGCCCTGGACATCTTCAAAAGCGACAAGCGAGCCTTAATGCCCCACCACTGCGGGCTAGGCTTCAAAGGACGAGAGTGTCTCTCATTTTAATGAAGGTACGGGATCAAACGGAAGAGGAGTTGCCAGCCCGAGCCATCAATTATAAAACAAAATTCCTTCTTTGTTGAAGTGGAACACGTTGCGGCTCTTTTCTGAGTCAGTAAGAAAAAAAAGACTAAAAAAAATTTAAAATGAGGTCAAAATGCCCTCCACAGTGATTTAGCTGTTCGCCTGGTCCAACTTGAATTGTATCTGTTTGGGTTAATATCCGACCCCAGGTTGGACACACATTAAGAAAGTATGTGATGTTCATGTCCAAGGATACAACAGACCAATATCAAATTCCACAAAAAATATGACCCACTTAATATGATTCATTAAAGCAATGACATGGGTCTCATCAGGCTAAACCAGAAACAACCTCAGATTTCAATCATATGCCAGCAAAGGCCAGGGCTATGAACGTCTCATTCCATCTGGTTGATCTCAGTTCTTAAGCAGTGGGAGCCTGATTTAGATAAAACTCTTCCTGACCTTAAATGGCACATGGTTGGCAGCATGGGATGCCTAACTTGAAAGACTAATGCATTTCATACTAAAGCTGTGATAAAGGAGGCACAATCCCTAACCGGCGCACAGCCGACAGCACAAGACGTTCCAGCTTGAGCCTGTGGATCTGTGGGGTTTAAGAAAGAGGAGTGGACCTCTGTTGTGCTCTTCTACCTTCAGGATGAGTCATTTCTTTGAATAATTAAAAAGCAGCAAACATTCCAACCCCTCATGTAACAAACGAGCTGTTAGTGCTCTGCTACAATGAAGCAACCATGTGTCTAAAAAGTCTTTGTGGGTTTGAAGTTGTCCCTGAACTGAGGTCAACCTTTCCAAAACCCGTGACTGGATATGAACACGGCCTTGAAATTAGGATTAACGTTGAAAAGAAGCTGGAGTTAAAGTTTTCAGCATGAAGGTTGAGTCCCCTGTTGAATGACTGTGCGCATGATCTATTTAGTTATTGGTTTAAGTTTCAATACAAGCACTTCTGAGTACAGGTAAACAGTGAGGGGGGAAACAGCTTAGTACAAGTGATCTAATGCAAGTCATCCATTCGGTGAAAGTCAGCCATAACGCACAGCCATAAAAGCATCACTTCAGCTTTGCACGCGTCTTGCGCTGAGCTGCACATCGGCGCGTAACGACCCGGGAGTGTGTTTCTTTAAGAATGTAAGGTGGGTGAGACCCTTTTCCTGACGCACGCCTGGTATGCAAACATAAATTTAGCAGCAACGTGTTTGCAGGGGGAACAAAATATCTGGAAGCGACCGTGGACTGTCATGCTGTCTCCGTCCGCTCTTGGCTGACTTTTACCTTTTTTCCTCTCTCGCTCTCCTGGAAACTGGAGCCGGAGCGCAGCGCGGAGAGACGAGCGGACCTCTTTCTCCCCGAGTGACTGGGGCAGGCTGGGACATAGAGCGGGCGATCAGAGCCGTCTATCAACGCTTTGAAATTACTTAAGAGTTTGTTTGCGTCCGTGATGAGTGGGAGCTGTTTGTGGACGACTAGCCTGGTTCTCCTCGCTGTCTGTGCGAAGGTAAGCCGCGGTGGCGTCTTCACGCGAACAACTTATGGATCCTGTCATTTAACATGAGGGGAGAAGGCGCACCGCTCCGGTTTCAGCGCATTTAAGTCAATTTATTGGGAAGGAAATCAGACACCTGTTGCTTTCAGTTTGGCTTGCCCTCTGTTTCTAAAGGAAAAGTCAGCCTATGTAGAAACATCAGTGACCTGTCGTTTCAAATTTATTACAAGAGTGCTCTGAGGTACAGATTCATACATGGCTCATAGCTGGTGCCCATGCCTGTCAGTACTTTGCCCCCCCACCAGAAGCCAAAACTATTCATCATCTGGTGATGCTGTTTGTCTAAAGCAGCTATTGTTTGCAAGAAATGAGGCCGCTGATTGATGGGTGTAGAATATAATAAAATACACTCCACCAGGAAGTTAGAAATTAAGAAAAAGATTGATGGTGAACAAATATATCTGCTGTTTTGGAAAAAAAAATCAATGTCCAACAATCACTACTAACATATTCGTCACATGTACATGTATTCATACAGTCCCTTTATATGTATGCATCAGTCTTGTGAGGCAGGATTGTGTAAAAGCTGATTCTTTCTGCACAGCGGGGAGTTTTAACCTGGTGCACAAAGCAGTTGTTTGGTGACAGATTTTTTTTTTTGGGGGGGGGGGGCTGTCAGCGTGTGTAAATGACCACAACAGGTGCTAATAGCACTTCAAGGTGATTTGGGATTTAGGCACCCTGGCTGCTACACAGTCCTGCTGAGTATGTCCACATTGTAATCAGTGACTTTCAAGCAACGAAGGAGAGCTCGGGACTTTGCAGGTCTGCAGACCTAACTGTGAGGCTACAGAGGGTTTATCCTCTGATAAATTATCCCTGTTAGATATTAACTGATTCAAATATGTTGGAATCAGCACAAACTCATACGTCAAACAGGAATGACTCTGTAATGAATGTTACTTACAACTGATTGCTTTCAGCTCGATGACCTGCCGATGGTAACGCCCAAAAAATGTCTTGGATGATGCTCACACTGACTTCTGTGTTGCAAGTGTTTGTGGTTTGATTATTTTGTGTCTCCATCACAAAACCAGACTGAAAAATGACTCAAGAGATTATTTTGCTCAAGTGGTCAGCAGACGACAAATCTTTCCATCTGCTCTAGGCCCGAGCAAGTCTGCACCGGACTCTTCAATACATGTTTAATGCAAAGCTGGTTATATGATTCTGATGAACTAATAGTGCCATATTAAAATAATGAAACTAGAAAAGAAAAAAACATCCCCTTTTTATCCTACACTGTTAACACACACCGCACAGTGACGCAGTGCCTTGCTTTGCGGGGCCAGAGGTCAACAAGTGCCTCCTCCAAGGGTCCCTGTTTTGCAGTGGCATTTTCTTTTCATGTGTGCTCGTGGGTCAAAGTTTCTGCATTACAATTTGGCAAAGGAATGAGACCGTGTTTGTGTGCTTGGCTGCTGAAAGTTGTGCGGGTGCAATTTGTGTGTGTGTGGGCCAAATGGCCTGTGGCTCCAACCCTAAATGGAATAGACCTTCCTTTGTGGGTGACATAATGACATACCTCGAGCATTTCTTGGAGGGTCTTGTTGCTTTCACTCATTTCCCCTGATTTGTGCAGAAAAGTGGAACCTTCCAGAAACACTTTTCCTGGATGGGGAATTAAACGACGGTGCGTGCATGAGGCTGTGCCCTTAAAAGACGCCCTGGCATCTCTGAATGTTAGTGCCTGTAACCTGGCAGGGATATGGAGCAGAGCAAATCCTTCTCGTACGCTTTCATTTTTGTTCATTTTGGCTCTTTGTCTTTCCGCTTTGAACTCCTTAGTAGTCACTTTTGAAACACAGGGCACACGCTGACACAGATCTGTGGATTCTCAGTTCTGTTTTATCTATCTATCTATCTATCTATCTATCTATCTATCTATCTATCTATCTATCTATCTATCTATCTATCTATCTATCTATCTATCTATCTATCTATCTATCTATCTATCTATCTATCTAAGTTATAGATGTTGCTGGGATCACTCTCCCATTCACAGGGAATATTAGCAGCACTTTAAAAAAAATCTGCTTTCTTCAAACACAAAATGAAGTGATTTTTTTTTTCTAAATAAAGATGCAAATAAAACACAGAAACACAAAGAGCCTGTTACTGTGACAGCTCTATTGAACTGGTGAGTTTATGTGGAGTATGGCTTGTAAGAATTGATGGATATAAATCAGACTTCAGAGTGTTGGGGCTGCCACACTCACTTCACCACATGCCTTTCCTCTAATTGCTAAGCTGGAATTCAGAAGGAAATTAGCCACAAAAGCAACCGATTTTGATGTTTACTCAAGGAAATGGTCCCTCTCAGAGTCCTAATGCAGGGAGCAGAGTGCGTTGAAGTCCTCAGGATTGGGAAGCTTTGGGGCCTAATGGCAGGATTAAGTGGGGTCACGACGTGCAAACGGTCCCAAGTGAGCGTCCGTCAACAACAACATCGCTTGTTCTCTGAAATACGCTCCTCAGCTCGATCGCTTGATCATAAAGACCCCAAACTATGCAATTAGCTTTCATGAATACCTTTGTTGTGGACGCAAGTGGAATGGGAAGTGAATTAATTTCGAGAGGGATTGGGCCCTCTTGAGGAGTAAAGGAAAAAGCTTCAGAGAACATCTGGCCAGTGATGGATGGATAGAGCAAGTTTTTGGAGTGCGTTAACAAGACCAAGTGTTTTCAGTTACACTGCAAAAGCCCTCATACTCATCTCATTGTTCCCATCTGGGCTTAATCTGTGGAGTGGGACTGAGGATTGTTTAGTGTGTGTGGGTGTGCGTGTGTGTGTGTGCGCGCGCGCGTGTGTGAGCACACAGTTTCTTACAGTCCAAGGGCAAAATTCACTGGTACTCATGTTTGTATAAATTGCCAAGATACCCACAAAATGTTTCACTTTTCATGCAGCGCTATTAGTGTTCCTGGCATGGTAGCAGTGTTTCCTGTGTGTCCTACTCAGGTGTGCCAGCATGCAGCTCTTCCAGTTCTGGAAATCCAGAGAACAGACTTGCATCCCTATAAAGCCAGGCCAAAAGGAAGTAGCTTCAGAGTTTTCTCAGTGGGCCA
This sequence comes from Maylandia zebra, assembly GCF_041146795.1. Lineage (NCBI taxonomy): Eukaryota > Metazoa > Chordata > Actinopteri > Cichliformes > Cichlidae > Maylandia > Maylandia zebra. Next base: position 42,289,687 of record NC_135169.1, on the reverse strand, counting down.
ATGAAGGAAAAGTTCTGCAGAACAGAAAAGGAGATGGCAGCTCCTGCTGGCTGTTGAATCCCTAAGAAAGCTCCTTTTCAACAGTATTTGGATAACTAAGCTTTAGTAAAGCTTATATCTCCAACATGAAATTTTTCTTTTGCCTCTTTCTGAAAATGGCAGGTTATTTTGTACTGAATGAGAATACTCTTGGAGTAAGAAAAGTTTTTGAAAAAGCTCACAATCAGAGATTTTACAAACTTGGCATGGACATAGACTGTATATAAATAAGGGACAGAGTCTCCAGATCTGACAAGGTAGTATACAAATAGCAGGGGCGGGAAGTCAGTCTATGAGAAAATGACGACGCTGTTAGTTTATGGTTTCAATTTTAGGGTCTAGTCATATTTTTTACAACATGATTCAGTGGGGTATAGTTCAGGATGCTGCTATTGACAAGTGACTACTGTGTAGGTGTCATATAAACATCTGACTTGGGATCTGGCTACAAAAAAATGAATCTGGCAAAAATCAGAATACTCAAGATGAGGCTTCAAGATGAAAACCAATGTGTGACATCACTGGCACGAGTAAAAATCCGAAATTAGGTTCTGAGAGGAATTTTTATCAAAGACAACTTTTATTGTTCCTTGCAATCCAAGTCATGAATGGAAAGTAAACAAAATCTGACTTTAATTTCTATTCAGAGGAATATTTGGAAATTCATGGAAACTGTCTAAGGTTGTCCGAAAAAGCATAATAGAGACCTCAAAGTTTCGTGGAGAACTGAATATTTCGACTGGGGCATTCATGCTCTGTTTAAAGTATCTGTGGGAGTGCCTACCATTAAAAAAAAAAAATACTAATTTCAGTATTAATTTAGAAAGAATTAACATGGAATTGGTCAAAGCTTTGATGCATTCAGGTCAGCTTAAGAAATCTCTCATTTTCTTTCTTGCCGAGAAATCTAGCTATATTGCTAATAATTAAACTTTCAGGTTAGCAGGAAATTAGCTTAGCTTAGTTTAAAGATTGCAAGCCAGGAAACAGCTAGTCATATTTTGTCCAGGGCTAATAAATTCTGCCATCAAAATCCTTTAAAGCTCACTCAGTAATAGTCTTATCTTATTTATTTAGCTGTATAAAAATCAAAGTGTAAAAATCCAAGCTAAGCTAACCGCTCCCGTTCTTTGTTTTGCATTTACAGTACAGAACTTCTGTGAATCTTCTCCAACTCTGCGCAAGAATGTGAATTGGCAGATTTTCAAGAATGGCAAACTACTGCTTTCACATCAGGAGTTGATAAAAGAAAAGATGGAGAAAGGAAAATATGGCTTTTTTGCTGTTTTCCCTCCAAAATCTTGCAGCACTTGATTGTGTTGTTTACCTTTTGATTGCTTGATGCTGAGCTCTAATAACAAGCTGTGACTGAGTGCCCAAAGTGGGCTGTGCCAGCAAATGGCATAACTCTCTGGAATTGTGTTGCACGCTGCTGTGCCAAAGTGCATACAACAGGACATGTTGTTCAGACTACATTATGAAAAAGCATAATGAGATCTTGTGGTTTCATCTGCTTCTAAAAATCCTGCACAGTGCAGAACTCTGATTTAAAGTCATGGCGCTGTCATGCTTTGATAAAAAGCTGCCAGTAGATGGCAACATTACAGCAGATGGACCTTCTTTGTCCACTTCAGCAGTTATATCCTCTGTGGCTCCCACGCCCATTTGGGATAGTTGAGCCTTATGGTGATTTTGCAGGTGGCTGCCCTCTATCCCCTTCTGTTTCCTCTGGAGCCCCATGTGAATGTATTTGTTCCTTCATCATGAGGTTTATTTGTCATTGCCAAGCTTGAAAGCCGAGCCTCTGGCATTCTCTTCCTCTGATGAAACATCTTCGGCTCCATCTGTAGTAAACCCACGTCCCCTCCATCAGCGTGATTGAGCGTTGTTGTTTTATCCTGTTGTGTGTTCCTGGACGCCAGCGCAAACTTCATTTGCAGCAGCCGAGACCGTCCGTGCATCATCTGGCCTGCACATTTTTCACATGCAGCTGATCACAAAAGCCGAAGCAGAAGCTTGCAGCCGAGCAGCTCGGCTCAGCCTTGCCTCGAGCACATGCATCGAGCCCCGTCTGTTCTGCTTTGCCCCGGCCTTGACCTCAGACACAGCCCCGGGGTGGGATTGCAGCAGGAGTGCCGGGGAGTGGTGCTAACGAGAGGGGAGAAGCAGCACTCAAATCCCTCTCATGATGCCTAATTAGAAGGGAGGCACAGGTAGGAGGTGTGAGCATGGGTTTGAGAGTTGAAGCAGTGGTGGGGAGGACTGTCAGGAGAGAGATAGACATTAGAAAGGGGGGAGGGTTACAGAGGCAAAAAGGTCAAGAATGGGAAGATGAGAAAAACAATAGAAATTTTAGTGAGTAGAACGCCAAAGGGGGAAAAAACGTGTTGCCATACAGGTCAAAGCCAAAGCCTACACCAGATCACCAGAAAAAAAACTGAATTGTCAAGGAAAGCAGGGTCTAACAAAAAATGCTGTAAAATAAAACAAAACTGTCACAGACTTGGAGGCATCAAGGTGGAAGGTGACTGGCATGCTAGAAGATACATAGAAGTTTAATATTAATGGAGTGATACTGATGTAGATTTAATCGATAGCAAGTAGAGAAAGGGACACACACACAGACATGCAGATGTCTGACGAAATGGGGGGGGGGGGGGGGGGGGGGGGGAGTGTGTTATTGATGGAGTGAGACAGGAAGAGTTGCATGAAGCATGCACGGAGAGCAAAAGGCCAAACAGCAATGATGTATAACAAAGCTACCAGCATAAAAGTGGGAAAGGAAAACATAAATATTAAAGATCTCCTGATCTACCGAGTGGCCGACTAGCCTGAAAAACAAAGAGTAAACCAGTTATCTTAGCTTAACTCGCTCACTTTTGGGAGGAGGGAAAAGGGAGACTGCATACGAGTGTGAGAAATGTTAGCAGTAAGGGGAAAAGAATGAGTGGACAGCTAAATCCAGTGGAAACATGATGGACTTAAGGTCTGCAGCGCTGCTGTCTGACAGGGTCTCCACGGCTGGCTACGGTGAATGTTTGTGAAGCTAATGATGCTTCCTGGGGTTCTCACATCTGTTTCCCCCCCTGGCCACATGTGCTTTGAGTAAACGCTGGGCGGCTACGACTAAACACTAGAGACCCCATTACAAATGATGTGCTATTAGGATTACAATGCATACGTCCACAGAAGCAGATTGATGAGCATGTAATCATCCATAGTGCGCTTGTGGGTCTTTGTGTAGATGCGCATGCATTTGTGTCATACGTTCAGCTAAAAATGAGACACATATACAACAAAAGTCATTCATTACAACTTAATATTCCTCAATTTTTATAGCATTTATGGCACCATGCTATTCCATGTTAGCTTCTAGCTTTTAGTGCATTGCTTCTAGAGTTTAGTTTTTCCTTGTTATATATGAACTGAAAAACACACAGAAGGATTTTGATGTGTCTGTGAAGGTTCTCAGTCAAGGATCAAGGATTTTGATGGTTTTTGGATAATCTTTTGGATAAAAACTGAGTAAAATGTGACTTTTAAGGCTAAAAGCTTATATATTACTAGCTTAAGCTGGTAAAAAAAATAAACGTAATGTTTATGTATAAATATAAGCTAAAAAGGAAACCGTACATTTGAAAAAAGCACATTTTACCCAAAGGTTTTAAGGTGTCGGTGTGTGCAGTCTTGTGACTTTTGTGACCATTGGAGCCAAAAGTCCATCCAAATTCCTCGTTCCCAGGCTTCTGCAGGGATTACCTATGCCACAGTGCCCTCTACAAAATGCGCTCACACTCGCACACATGCACACAGAAACACACACAAATCATGCTGGGGTGAACAGTCACACATCGCAGATGTTGTGACTGTGGCTTATAGCCCCTATAAAGAGGCCTAGGTCTGCCCTCTGAGAACCTCCCACCTGGGAAATCTGTGTGGTCTTGGCGCATGTGTCCATCGTGAGTGTGTTTACACGCTGTTGCTAAGAGTCTGAATGGTTGAAGTGTCTGTCAAGCTCAGGAGTTTAAGAACAGTTTAGGCGGAGCATTTTTCATATTTGTTATAAACATGCAATATTGAGTTTAAGTCATACTGTTGGATATCAGGCTAAAGCGTTAACCAAAGAATGAACTCATTACTACGAACTTTGAGTTCACCAGCCACCAGATTTCAGATGACGTTTGTCTCCTCCCAGTGTTACATTTGACATGTTACTGGGGATTTTTGTCCCAGCATACCTCTGTGTGGTGACATCATCCATGCTGGGATCTCAGTGGGGCAACTTGTACCTTGAGCAAAAATGCAGTCTCACATACCCCTGTCTTGTTTGCATCTGTCATCCTCTCAGCACTCCCCCTGCCTCTCTGATGACAGGTATGCAGCTTGAAAAGCATTTGGCAACCATGACCTGGAAAAGTGCACATTTGACATTGAACATGTCATTCAGCCTTCATTCTCCCCACTCCTCCTTCACCTCGGCAGGGCATAACTCTAAGTCTTTCGCGTTATCGGCACAGCTTCTTCTCTCATCTCAACATGAATTGCTTCATAGCTGGAATAGTTGGGATTGTGGTGACCAGGTGGCCTGTGAAGCCATGTAGATGATATGAGAAATACTGGTCTCAGCTCAATGCGAAGGAATCTGTGAGTTCAGATATTTTAAGCTGAATGCAGATATGAGACAGATGGATCGATGGACAATCGGGGGCACAGGCAGGAAGTTTGTAAAGTACCTGATAGGAAAGTTCAGGTGAAACCGGTATGTCTTTCTTCATGTTGATTGTGCTGCTGAGAGTTATTGACAAGGCGTCTCAACACACTCTGGAGCTGTAAGTCTGGAAGAAACCTGATAAATGACATCAACGTTTCAAAAACATGAGCCATTAAAGTATTTGCTGAAATGAAAAGATAAACTGTCTCTTAAAAGAAGGATAACTGACAGTAAATTTCACCGGTTATTGAATGTAATAATTACAACAGTTAGAGGCCTGAAGATGTAAAACTCTACAGTATTTGGGGAAAAAACACATTGAAGAAATGTCAGATCACAGTTTAAATAACAGCTGTCGACTGAAATCGTACCTACTCTTAAACTAATCGATTAGTCATGGCGTGGTGGGAGTGGGAGGCAGCTTTATCTCTACATTAATGAAATTTGCCACAGACCATGGAGTGCACTCTGTGGCTCCGAGCCTTATTAGGTTAAATTAATTTAAATTGATATAAATGACTAATATTTACCCATATTAAATAATTGTAACTATTTAAAATTATTAAATGATTAGATCATGTAATCTAATTTTGGAGAAGACTGCAATGCACCAGCCCATTTCTTATGATCTCTGAAAATACCAAAAGTTTCAACGTAAGAACTACACCAAACACCTTTTGTGAGCAATATATTCCAATCATGCTTTACTTTTTTCTAATTTTTTTGATGTGAGAGGAGGCTGCAGCCTCCTAGCTGCAGCTACTGACAGATGCTGGAGCCACTGAAGCTGTAAAAAAAGGGGATTATTATAGCACATGCATACTAAAATCTGTTAAGTGTGCATGATTTCAGTTAAACGCTCAAGCTATAAACATGAAAGTTGGTGAAAAAAAAGAAATAAAGAACCTACTGTTTTTATATGGTATGCCATGTTGGTTGTTGAGCTGCTGTAGTCAGATTTCTCAGACTTCTAATGCAGCCACTCCAAGAAACATCTACATACTTAATTTGGCTGACAATAGATATACTGTAGCTTCAGTTTGAGATATTTCTGAATTAGGGTTTTATGGTTTTGATTGGAACAAAATAACGTTCTGTAACTGGAAGGGACAAAACACCATGAGTTTAGCTGTTTTAGTTCAATTCTCTTCTGTTCACTGGGGCTTGTTTTACAAAAACCCTATGCAGGGAATACCCCATTAACCTCCTAAGACCTGAACTCTTCCACGGCATGCATTTTTAATTTCTCTTTGATATTTGGGCTGATTGGGTCCTGATACATCTGATGAATGTAAAAACAAATTCCCAGATTTTTTTTTTTTTACCTAATTTTTGTTCCTAAGAAAAATAAGAGCCACATATGAGGATATTCATTTAAATTTCGATAGAACAGTAGCAGTATAATGTCCTCGTAAGTGGATATCAGGCCCTTGTAGAGCAGAATTGAGTATTTTGGTCTAAATAACCCAAAATGTGATGTCAACATATGTGGACACCAAGTCCTAGGAGGTTAATATTTGTTTGGTTAGCCTATCAACTAAAACATTTGACCAACTGATTCGGACTAGTAATTAGCTAGAATTTTATTTGTTTACTGACTCAAAAAAGCATGAGTGGTGAGCGTCTCCTGCATCTTAGTGAACTGCTGGGACGTCCTCTCCTTTTTGCACTGAAAAAGTTTCAAGCTAGCTTTTAGGGACAGAGCCAGGTGTAGCATCCAATAAGACATCTTTTTTTAGAGCCAGAACATCATTGGAGCTGTAAGTAGAGAAATTGCTTTTTGGTAAATTTTAATTGGGGTCTATTCTAGTATTCACTGGGCAAGCACTTCTGCCTTGCTTGCCCTTGCAATATTTTCTCTATCCTACCCTGACTTGGTTTTATGGCTAAAGACCATAATAAGGATCCATTATTTTACTTGTTTTACATGTAAATTATCTTATTGTAGGTCAAAAAGTTTTACTTCAAGTAGGAGCTCAGTAAAATCAGCTATTCTTCTCACTAACCCCAAGAAAAAGCCACGATTCTTTTGATAAAACAGCTGCTGTTTTAAATGACTGCAGGGATACGTCTTTCTGTTCATGTGTCAGACTCAGTATTTCATCCAATATTTAGTCCAGGTGCACACTGCATGAGCTTAATGGATTTTGATAAAACACCAGGAAATCATGCCATTAAAATGTTGAATAATGGGGCATTATGCCCGTAGTGAGCGTTAATGTTGACTTATTTCGTTAATGGAAGATGGAATTAGGGAGAGGCTTTCTGAAGTCTGACTGACAAAGAGATGGCTTGTTGTTTTAACTTAAAAAAAAGGGCTGGCTTTGCTTGTAAAGAGCGAGCAAGATCCACTCATGTGTTTCGTCTTAGTCATCAGCTGAACCAAACTGATGAAACTGATGATGATTGGCAGGAGGGCGCAGCAGGAATGCGACTACAGCTCTTTGCACAACAGGTACAAACTGTTCCATCATCATGAGAAAGTAATCGTTACGGGCAAATCATTACATGATCAGAGGAAACCAAATCTGTGCCAAATATGCACAGTATGAATGTTTGATAGACACAGAACGACAGTTTTTTACATAGGATTACTTAGGTCAGAGCGATTCATGGTGTAATTAGAAGTTTTACTTGGGAGTTAAGTTTACAATCCCCAAACATTTCCGGCACATTTTTATTGTGACTCTATCTGGAAGCAGCTGTAATTAAAGAAAGGCTTATCAACATGTTTTAAATGTGCATGAACTTTCACTTGCTTAAAGAAAAAGCACATCCTAATCTCTTAAACAACATCAGGAACATCTTAGTGATATAAAGAAATAATTTACCGGCTCATTTTCACTAGAAAAACATTTTGATGACGTGGAAAACTCTCAGTACTGCATTTTCCACAGTTTATCTCAGATGTCATATATGACGTTACAGATAACTTTAGTAAATGTAAATGTATTATAATTATTACCGCTGCCCTGTAGTGGGCATATCACAGGACTTGTTGGGAAAAGGGAAGAATAAATCAAAAGAAAAGAAAAATGAAAAAACGTCCCTGCTTCAGTTTTGGTCTGAGAACAGTAGAATCATTCTTATGAACAAGTACTGCTTTTCCAGACTTTTGATCCATTTTTTTAGTGGTTGACGTTGCATTTTAATAATATAATATAATTTTTTTTACAGTGCAGCCAAACCAATACAAATAATTCTCCTTTAGTCAGTAAAAAACTGCAGATGCAGCAATGTCATGCTGCACGTGGCATCTCTCGTCCAAAGTATATAAAATTACTGTTATTTTGTTTGTAGATGCATGTTTGGGGAATAACTGTAGCTACAGCTAGTCCCAATGACAAATTCAATAAGTTTCTGTGTCTGCCTCCCAATAAAATCAACATCATTTATCACTACAATGAAACTGCATTAATGCAAACGTGCATTGTTCCTCTGCCAAGACAAGAGCCAGGCCATTCGTCTGTCTGTCAGTTTGTTTATAGTCTGTCTGTCAGCAAGATTATACAAAAGCTGAATTTAATGAGACACAGTGGAGAGGTGGAGCACGAAGAAAGAAACATTTAAAACATTCATTTTTGATGAAGATAATTTTTTCAATTTGCAAACTAGGGCAATGACTTTGCTGATGTTTTATTTTAGTGCCTTGTTGGTTGTGTAAATCCTTGCACTTTGAACCCTGTGCAGTAATGGATAAACAAGGTTTAGCACATATGTTAACTGCACATCGATTAAATATAAGCATCGCAACAGACTGATTGCAGCCTTCTGCTTGCAATGCAAATGCTGCAATCTTGAAGTCTTCAAACCAGAATTAAGTCGTCTTTATATAAAGAGCACAAATGATAGCGTGTGTTACTCGGTGATTATGTACTCTAAACGGCTTGCCTGTGAGATTGACGTTTCTCAGCGTTTTTAGCGTTTGACTTGAGCACTCAAGACAAATGGGCCTCGACTTAAAACTTCCACGGTGAAAAATTGGATAATGTAGCTGGAATAAATCTCCAAAATAGGGTGAGCCTGTTTTCCCCATAGCACACAACATGTTAATCAGGAGCCAACTGTGCAGCAGTTGGACAATCAATCAGCTCGGCATTTTGTCTTATTCCATTATATTAACACCTGAATGGAACTGGCAAAGAGGCTTTTTGCTTAACAAGTTTGGAATTTATTGCCGAAAGCTTACAAAAATGCCACTCTCTGCCTTCATATTTAATGATGCCTGCTCGACCAATTTTAATATTACAGTATGTGGTTGCAATTGCAGTGGCTTAATCTATTTTATGTTGGATATTTTTGCAGGAAAATATTTTCCTTATAAACCAGACTGAGCTTGCAGACCGCTAATTTATACAACAGATGTGGAATTGGGCAAAGCTAACAAAACATTTAGGTTTACAGACCTCTTTGATATTTAAAGACAGCTACTCAAGGGTTGCAGTATACTACAGTAAAGCTGTTTAACTGAGCCTAAAAGATTAATTTGTAGAACTGCTTGTAAATCAAAGCATGTATAGCAAAGGTGTGAAATCACTTTTTGCATGCAGCACCAACTGTAGCTGCTGTTGCGTGCAGGTGCGTCCGTGCAGAAACTGTGCCTCGAGCCGCTGCCGAGGATGCAGGTTCGTGTTTAACAGCGTGTGCCAAAACTGTCTCGCCTGTCGCTTTTAACTTTTATCTGTGCAACCATGTGTGTCTGTAATGCAACCTTAGGTGAGTCTTGCTCCAACATGCCATTATCTTGCTTTTGAGTTGCTCTGGCGTAAAAAAAAAAAATATACATACGAGTGCAAAGATGCGTGTCCGTCTTTTAATTTATCTTTTAATTTCCTTGACATATTGAATTTATGTATGTGTTTCGTTCATTAGACGAGGCAAGCAAATCTTTTAAGACATATATTTACATCATCTTGGAAACATTTTCTTTTGCTTTACTTCTTGTATCATTAAAGCGTTCCTCCACACTGCGGGACATCTCAGCTTGGCCGTGTGTGCTTGCTGATGGACTCACTTAACTCCTGCTGAGCTCTGCTCCAGGGTCTTGGGGACGTGGGAGGGGTTGATCCACAGCCTCTCCCTTTTCCTGGCTCTAACCTACTTTAGCTTCCAGGCTTCCTGCTCCTCACAGGTCACACTCTGAGTACTGGTGTGCAAGAGGAGACGGATGACCAGAGTATGAACGTGTTTAAGTCATAAGCCTGTTTAAGTGCTCAGGAGAGACCCCACCTTGTTCCTCTGCAGTGTCATGCAAACTGAAAGTGTCACTGATGGCAGCGTAATTTCCTCTATCAGAGAGAGAGACAATTATATAAATATAGAAGTCGTAAAGGGTGGATATTTTTCTTTCTGCAACAATCCAGGTTGCTGCAGAGGCTTATCCAGTTAGTTCCCTGATTTGACATTGCAAATGAACCCACTAATGACATACACACATGCACAGGACAGCAAACCTCCCATGTTTGTGATTCCCATTCAGTCCCTGACTTGTCAAAGTCTCTTTTGGTCAGACTGTTAGATCCAGCTGTGCAAGTCAACAGTTCTTATTATACAGAAGAAGCCAGCTTGGCTCACAGGCCCTCTGTGAACTTGCATGCCCCAGTTATCTGGATGACGCAAGTGAATCAGGGCAGATCCACCACTTGTGTCTCATTAATATCAGGCACACCCAGCTGTTGTCATAGTGCTGCTGTGTACAAGACCTTTTATGCTTCCATCTTTTCCTCTGTCTTCAGTAAATCGAGCAACAGTTTTCTGTCCCGCTCATTGTTTATTATCGTTCTTTATTACACTTTCAGGGTGGAAAAAACAGAAATAGTTACAAAAAGTTATACATGGTGTTAAACATGGCTAGTAATGTGAACAAAGAGTAGCTTTATATTGGCATTCCTGAGATAATAACAGGTTTTGAGTGATAACAGTTTAAATATACAGAAACCAGAACCTGAAAATATCACAGCTTATGGTGCCAAATTCACTCTACAGTTTATTAAAGGTTTTTTTCACATTAGATGGAAAACATCTTATTACCATTAGATTTAAGGTCTTCAGCCAAGAAAATGTAACCACTAAATATGAGTTTTAAAAGAGTTTTGTCACTATAAATGGCCCATTAATTTTTCTGTTGATGATAGAAGTGGAAAGGAATACAGAGGGTGTTTGTTTCCCCAGAGGCAAAAGATGAGCTCAGTCTTCAGAGTAGGGTTTTAGTTAGGCTTCAACCTGTAAACTGTACATAAAAGATGGACACAGGCACTATGTAATCACCCAGTGGGCTGTGATAGCCCAGTGGAAGTCTTAGATTTATTATTATAGCTGTTCCCCTGATGTTTCTTGGAGTCAGAAGTAACCCTAAATGCATCAAAGGGTTGATTTTTCTGTTTTCTTAACTAATGCTTATTAGCTCCATTCACAAGGTACATCTATGCACTGCACAGATGTGTTGCACTGACACTTATACCTGTATGTTAAGTAATGTTCAAAAGCTAGAAAACCATTCCCTAAAAGTGGTGCACAGACTTGCTGTATTATTTGTCCAGTTCATTGACTTCAATTAGCTCAAGTGGCACCAAGCAAACAGCTAGTGATGGAGTCGGCTCTCATCTGGCTATCAAAGAGGCCAAACCTTTTTTTTCTTGGATGCTAACATTGTTTTCGGCATGTTGTCTTGGTTTGTCTCAGCTGTTCTGTGAGGTAAGGCTTCCTGTTTAGTTTTGAGCTCCTCTGGCTGAAGGACCGATGAACTTATACCATGGTGTGCATCTGCTGTCTGTCTGTCCAGGTAAAATTAGCAAGAATTGCTACTCCTTTGAGAGTATTTATCACAATGTAATTGGACTAATACACAACAACCCAACAGAAGTTTGCCCAAGGTCACATCTGTCATTTTAAGGTCCACAACCCTTAACTCGTGCTTCTGATGATCAGTGAATGGGATGAGGTACTATGTCATGGAAGTTCTAGTTAGTTGGATGAATTTAGACAATATGAAGATGAAACTAGCTAAGCTGAGATACTCGCAGAGAGCTGCGAGGTCCTACTTATGGTGCAACAATGCAAGCACCTAATTTCACTTCCAAAAAAGGGCTGGGCCGCAGGGGATTATTGTTTTACCACAGTATGCGAATATGATTTCTCACATGCATGCCAGTAATTAGTTGAGTTTTCTTTCATTTTTCTTCTAAATGTTGTTTTGACAAACGAGTTGTATTATTGCTGAGAGAATTAACACTGATTGAAGATCAGTTTTTACAGTGTATGTAAATCTCATGGCAGCTGCCATCTCTAACAGCCTCAAAGTTATTAACACAGAAACCGAAATGGAAAAAAGAAATGAAACACATTTTCCTTAATAATCACTCTATCTCAAAATGCTGCCTTCACTCACGACACACTCCACCAGCCCTGCACATGTCTTTACTTTGCTGTCCTTTCCACGACCCATAATTCCCTTCTTCCTGCCCACCTAACTCTTAAAGATTAACAGAGTGCTCACTACCTGTCCACCTGCTAGAGGCATCACATTTACGGGCATCACGGTAATCTCAAGGGTCCAGTTGGTCTTTTAATCCTTGGAAACAGAAACAGAGAACCCAGTCAAGGTCAGGCTGTTCAATTTCCAGGGGGATCTCTTATTGAAACTTCCATTGTTCAGTCTGGGAGGCCATCTGTACCAATATCACTGTTTAATGTGCCAAATGCGACTTATGTGGATATTGTTTTCTTAGTGTTACTAAGATGTTACATGATTTCACCTTGATTAAATCTAACCAACTTTTTTTCTCAAGAGCAAAAGGCACAGAAAGGCTGGCCTGTGCACTGATTTGCAGCAGCGAAGGTTTTTGTAGAGTTCATGCCCTCATCGCTGAGCATGCGGGCGTGTTTGGTAGCGGCACAAGATTACCATAAAGCTACGCTTGAGGCTTTTATTGGCTTCATCTTCCCAGTCTTGACTTGAGATATGCCCTCGGGATCTATCAGTGTCACCTGGATATCTGTAGCCAATGTGAAACCCGCAGAATCTGAAGCCATCTCTGTTACATGCACCGACAACAATGGAAGGGTGACTTGGACCACATTTTGAAGGTTTTGGTTGCAGAAGCAATTTTGGAGCTATCAGATTGAAACTCAAGATGCCAGAGCAAGTCAGTTCTGTCAGGAATTTCTAAGATGGGTGTGCTTCTATTGAAGACTACTTTCTAAATGTAAGGAGAAAAAAAGATTCCCTTTCACGGTCACATAGTTTATATCGAAGATGCCACTATGGGGTTGTAGAGTCTCAGATTTCTCCAGTGTTTAAAGAGCTCCTAGGTTGTCCATAACAAAAGCAACTGAGGCATTTAGGCGGCCTGAATATCTTTGATAAGGAGCATTGTATTATATTTCCATAAGTAGATGACTTGTTAGGTCGGATTGTAATACTATTCCATCCATTTTAGAGGCCCTCTTATCTGTTCTGCCACTATGCACTGTCCAAAACTCAATAGACCCTCTGATTTCCAGTTTTTAACCATCTGGCAGCTCCAACTCCCAGATGCACATTTATACTGTACTTTATTAGCTTGGGATTTTCCACTTCTGAGTTAATGTAGGTAACACAGGCTAAACTAAATGATTCATGTGATACCCTCCTGTCTTCGTGTGTGTTAGCGCTGTAAGTTGAGCATGATGAATCTCTCAGAAATAGGATTTTCCCTCACGATTAAGGGTGCGCAGTGTGCCGAGGCATCGCGCACTCATGTCATACCTGTTTCTTCCGACATTAAACCTTGATTCAGTGCCTCGGCCTGTGTAGATTTCGGCGAGAAGCGGCTTCCAACCGTTTGGCTGCTCTTGCGTTTCGTGCCACCAGAGATTTTCTTCTCACTTTGAAAAAATAACCTAAAAAATAACATTTCTTACACAAACTGAAGCCACAGCCAGCTGGTTTTAAGAGACAAATCCCACATCTTGCAGGGTGAAACTTGCTACCCTTCTCTAGCAAGCCTGTCAAGTCTGTCCTATTTAGACTGGAACTAAAGTCCCTCTTTGGGGAAGGCAGCAGCACTGGATAATATGATGGAAGAGAAAAACTGCTCATATGTGTGCCATCTGACAAGAACCTGTAGCTTTGCCCCATATTTGCAATGGGACAAAATAAAAATTTCTTATCTAAAATGATGTTTTTGTCCTCTGTGAGTTTGGCTAATGCTTTTTCTAAAAGGGAAATACTGGGAGAGGCGTTCAGTGTTCTTCAGCGGACTTGTTCTGTATAACTGTGCCCGGCAGTGCCAAACCCTACTCCCTGCAGAGATGACCCTGGGCACACGCTCCAGCTGTGCAAACACAGCCGCATTGCTGAGCACACACTTACATTCTGGCTGAGCCAAATCCAATTATTTGCCTTGCCTTGAACCTCTTTTTTCTTCTTTCATTTCAGTAGTGCATATTCAGCTGCCTTCCGCAGTGCACACGAGCTGAACTGCCAGGCTGAACAAGGCTGACAAATGTGCTACTGTGGGTACTTTTTTGCTATATTTCTCTCATGTGAACATACCCCTGCTTGTCAGTTTAATTTCTCAGCCTTTTCCTCATTTCTCTCCCCAAGCGTTTGGCATGACAGTAGGTATCCATTTCTTTTGAAGGAGCACCACCAAAGTCAACAGGGAGGGGATGTGAGCCGCTCGACCATCAGTCAGCTGACACTGACGGAGTGCAAAAAAAAGAAAAAATGTTTATGTCAGAAGAGTCCATCCCATATGAAAATCTAAGCACACAGTTATGTTACCTCAAGTGGCCTTTGTTGCTTCAGTTTGACCTACTCCCTAAAGGACTCACAGTTTATGAGGATATCCCAAACAGCAATGATTTAAACATAGCAACTGGAAATAAGCAAAACTTTACTGGACCGTATGGGGGTGTTTCTACTCCCCCGCCGAGCCAGAACCGTTATGTTTGATTGTACAAAACTAAATCCTGCTTCTTCTCAAGCAACGGTGAAGTGATGCCCGGGACTTATAACTTTAACTTCAGTCTTTGAACACAGTATCATGTGTGGGCCTATCCATTTCACCCTAAAAGGAGCTCTTTTTAGCAGCTGTGATGACTGTGTTTTTAACCTGTAGACCTGATGTTAGCATAAATAGCTAAATAGTTGATGCTATATAGCTAAATGTCAACAGCTGGTGTTTTTAGCCCACCAAAGAAATTAACTTCTGCTTAAAATGAAAAACCTTTTTTTGTGCAAAAAACAAAAAAGGTAAAAAATTAAAAAAGTCCTAATATACTGTATATTATATGGAAAATAAAGCTGTGCAAATATTTAGTGTATTAAAATATTGTTTGGGACTCACCTATTCTCAGTGCAACTATTCACACCATTCACATAAAGCGGTATTTATTTTTTTGAACCAAGCTCTATTTTTTCTTTTTACATTTTTTTGGATCCTAATAAAGAAATCTGACCAATCAGACCGTAAAATTTGGTAACAAGTGCTCTTGTGGCTCAAAACGTGCACGGTACCGAATATATAAATAGTAAAATAGTATTATTTTGCCTCAGAAACTCGTTTCAGACGCTGCTCCGGCTCTCTGAAACGATTTCTCTGCCTCCTCAGACATAGTCCCAACTCCGTATCTGAAAAATTCTGAATCTCATTTCAATTTCTCGCAACATGTTCATTGGGTAATTAGCTAATATATAATAATAAACACTCACTATTTCATATATGTTTGTGTTTTGTAACGCAAACCATCGTTTTGAATGTGCTGCCAAGTAGTACAGTGCACAGGCAAAAGCCTGCTCCCTGCCTCCATCCAGGAGAACAAAAGCAGCGGGAGAAGAAAAGTGGATACTATCGTGTTGCCGTCAGATTGACAAGCAGAGTTCATGCCGCAGACGTGAGCTGACATTGCAGATCTTTATGGCTGTGACCTTGACTCGTAGCCAAACTCAATCCTTTTTTCTCCTAAATGTCAGATAGCGCGTATTAACACGAGAATCTGGTTTCAGCTACAAAGACAAATACAAAACACACATATTTTTATAAAATGTCCCCACTGTGTCCCCCCTCTGTGTAGCAGCACATTTTAAGTCACACATATGTATTTCTACATTCAAGGCCGAGCACTCAGAATCAGTCGAACACACAGGCTTAGCTGTGCACACAGAGGAACAGCACTTCCTTCAGGAATGCTGAGCAGTTCTCCCCACGTCTTTAAAGACTGTCCTTTCAAGTGCGCCGTTGTTGGAACAAGTTAAGTGTTATCGTAACTGACAATAGTTTGTTTGGGAAAGAATTTCTTCAATAGCTTGGGGCGTGATCGGTACAGTAAAACCCTGATGAGTGAATCTTTCCATTTCTGGTGAACCAGCGTGACCTGCTTTATATATATTAGCTGACCATGGTATACAGTGGGAGGAGCTTCTTTTGACTGTGCTTTTGCTTTGGACCTAAATGATTTTTCTGAGATAATGGAGTGCTTTTCAGGCAGGGTCCACAGGGAGCCCTAATGCATAAACAAACACACGGTGCGGTGTCTCTCTTTATGCTGTTGCCGGGCCTAAAAGGGAGGGACCTGCCATGCTTCAAGTACAATGAAGAAACTCACGTTCCTGGAATTTGCACACATGCGTGCAGAAAAACATAACAAAATTGTAAGATTGCAAAACAAACAGTATAGCAAACCTGGAACTCCCTATAGGATATTACTATAAACAAAGACTTCATAACTTACATGAACAGTACGACGTAATGAAACATAAAGTTAGATAAACAGGGGCCCCATAGTGGGCTCACACATGATGTCAGATAAATCTCCAGTGGCATGTTTAAGAGTTCAAATGGCGCCTCCGATCTGTCTCTTTAATACAGAGGGAATGTGGAGGATGCACTGTGCCAACTCACTCCCTCACCCACCCATCCACCATGCGCTCCCCTTCCTTCAAACGCCATTTTGGCCGCGGCCCAGATGTCAGGGATGTCATTCATCACACCGCTCCCTCTTGTCAGCAATTACACAAGTATGACAAGGACATTTAAATAATTTTTCTTGACATGGTATCATTGTCACAAGTCTCTGCAATTATCCTCCATTACTGGCATCAACTACCAAAGTGTTAACGCGCTCGCTCTTGTTTTTGCCATCTTTTTGAGACGTATTTTCTAAAGTGACATCTTTGTATAGTATCTTTGCTGATTTTAGAAGTTTGAGTAGATTAGTCAGTCTTCTGTGGACAGCAGCCTTTGTTTGGTCACATAAAAGTTGACTGCATCATGTAGACCAGTTGGGAATACATCATTTTAATAACTCCCACGATGATTGTCATATTCAGAGGACCTTAAAGAAATCACTGGCTTTCTTCTGCATTTTTGTCTGTCAGTGATGAGTCAAGTGGGGGTGTTTGAGACAGTCTGTCAGACAGATTCAAGTTATTGTCAGTGTTCAGTCTGGTACTGTAGCATCATAAAAACCTGACTGTTATAAAAACTCAGATTTTTAGATCGAGTTTAGGGTGCTCAATAACTGTTGTGTTGCTTTAAATGCCAGACTGAATTTAGACGTTACCCACCATAGGCCTTGTACAACTGGTCTGTTCTAATAGTCGTGGGCCTTACTTTTATAAGAGAATACACATTTACTAAATTATCTTCCGATTCTCTTTAGTATTCTTTTTCCTTTTTCAACATGCAGTGTCCTGAAAAAAGTACCTCCCCTTTCCTGATTTCTCCAATTTTCACATATTTGTTAAATGTTTCAGATCATCAAACAGATTTTAATATTAGACCAAGACAACCTGAGTAAATTAAAATGTATCAGATCAAAACGTATCAAATGTGTCAGATGCACACAGGTACAAGTAAAACTGCAGGACTTAATCTCAGCAAAAGCAAACACACTATGCCTACATTTATTTTATCACGTGTATAAATATGTGCAAAAGACTTTTCCCCTCTTTTTTAATAAACCCAAACTTTTGTTGAAATGACCACATCTGTGCAACCACTGCCACGGTGCATCATTTTATAAATCTGACCCTTTTCCTTATTTTTGATATGTTGTTAGATAATTGTATGTTTATACTTTATTGATATTTAAATGCAATTTTTATATGAATTGCCATTTAGGTAAAATGTAAAAACTGGTTCGGACCCCGCAGTGGTGTAAGTGTTGGTAGACATACTGTTTTGTAATTCCTTGAGGTGACTGGAGTCCACCTGTACCAAGCAGAGGATTCTGAAAATGCTTTCCAAAAAGTACAAACCTATATTTTTCAAATTCCTGAACTGAAACTGTGTGTTAATACAAGAAATAAGCCCTCTGTAGGTCTCTGTAGACTACCACAATTAAAAAAGTGAAAGCGGCACACATTTTGAAATCTGTGAGTTTTCCTCAACACAGCATTAATCATTCCCGATGCGTAACATACCAACGATTTGTCAGCCCCGAGGCGTCCCATGGGAACGCAAAAGGTAACCTTACACGTCCCTATGATACAAACAGTTCTCATGTTTCCTCCTTTTTCCGAATGCGTAACATAAGAACGTGTTGGGTGACTGAAAGAAACTGAAACATACCGACGTAATAAGTGTTGGTACGCGTTGGGGGCGAGGACGTGCTGTCCTCAAAGCGCGATGAATAGTGAAATGGAAATACTTGAAAACCACCAGGATTCTTCTTAGAGTTGGTCACTTAGTTGAAAAAAGTGACTAAGCGGATGGCCTGTTGGTCATGAAAATGACTAGAAACCCAATAAACACCCCAAAAATGCTTCAATCATGGAATAACCTTCCAAAAGAACAGCCATCTCAGCAGGACTATCAATCAGACCTTTATAGTAGAGCAGCCAGCGCTCTTAGAGTTTGCCAAAGTGTATTATAAGACTTTCAGAAGCAAAAAAAACAACTGAGCTGACGAGTTAAACCAAGAGCGGTTGGTGAGTGGGTGGTAAACACCATCAATAATAACATCCCCATAATGAAGCATGGTGGTGGCAGCATCATGCTGTCGGGATGTTTCTTAACAGTAGAGACAGTGAGAGCTCATTGAAGAAAACCTGCTGTAGAGAGCAGAGACTGAGGTAGCGAATTATATTTCAGCATAACAGTGGACCAGAGAGCCGAGACAACACTGGAGTGACATGAGGACAAGTGTCCATGGGTAACCCAGCCAGAGCTCAGCCTCAGACCTCATCTGATCTCTGTGAAGAGACTTGAATATGGCAGGTAACAAATGCTTCCATTGATGATGAAGGATTTACCAAGAAGAATGGGATAAATTTCCAAAATTTAGGTTTGCAAAAACTTTACAGACATACCTGAGAAGAGTTAAATCTGTCATGGCTCTGAAAGGGTCCTAAAGAGTATCGATATAGTTTTTTTCAAAAGACATATTTCTGTTTTTTATTTTTTTATAGATTTACAGTAAATTCTGTTTTCACTTTTTCCTCATTGGCTGATTGAATCCAGTTGTAGTGGGAATGGTGAAATTAAATTCACCACACTATGCAGTGTATAAAAAGTGAAAAATCTCTAAAGACACTGCACATGCACAGACACAGTTGGACCGATTGTTGCACTGTTCTGTAAACTTAGCAGAAAGCTAGTTCTCATTAAACAGACTACAGGGAGTGCAGAATTATTAGGCAAGTTGTATTTTTGAGGAATAAATTTATTATTGAACAACAACCATGTTCTCAATGAACCCAAAAAACTCATTAATATCAAAGCTGAATGTTTTTGGAAGTAGTTTTTAGTTTGTTTTTAGTTTTAGCTATTTTAGGGGGATATCTGTGTGTGCAGGTGACTATTACTGTGCATAATTATTAGGCAACTTAACAAAAAACAAATATATACCCATTTCAATTATTTATTTTTACCAGTGAAACCAATATAACATCTCCACATTCACAAATATACATTTCTGACATTCAAAAACAAAACAAAAACAAATCAGCGACCAATATAGCCACCTTTCTTTGCAAGGACACTCAGAAGCCTGCCATCCATGGATTCTGTCAGTGTTTTGATCTGTTCACCATCAACATTGCGTGCAGCAGCAACCACAGCCTCCCAGACACTGTTCAGAGAGGTGTACTGTTTTCCCTCCTTTTCCCTCTCATTTGATGATGGACCACAGGTTCTCAATGGGGTTCAGATCAGGTGAACAAGGAGGCCATGTCATTAGTTTTTCTTCTTTTATACCCTTTCTTGCCAGCCACGCTGTGGAGTACTTGGACACGTGTGATGGAGCATTGTCCTGCATGAAAATCATGTTTTTCTTGAAGGATGCAGACTTCTTCCTGTACCACTGCTTGAAGAAGGTGTCTTCCAGAAACTGGCAGTAGGACTGGGAGTTGAGCTTGACTCCATCCTCAACCCGAAAAGGCCCCACAAGCTCATCTTTGATGATACCAGCCCAAACCAGTACTCCACCTCCACCTTGCTGGCGTCTGAGTCGGACTGGAGCTCTCTGCCCTTTACCAATCCAGCCACGGGCCCATCCATCTGGCCCATCAAGACTCACTCTCATTTCATCAGTCCATAAAACCTTAGAAAAACCAGTCTTGAGATATTTCTTGGCCCAGTCTTGACGTTTCAGCTTGTGTGTCTTGTTCAGTGGTGGTCGTCTTTCAGCCTTTCTTACCTTGGCCATGTCTCTGAGTATTGCACACCTTGTGCTTTTGGGCACCCCAGTGATGTTGCAGCTCTGAAATATGGCCAAACTGGTGGCAAGTGGCATCTTGGCAGCTGCACGCTTGACTTTTCTCAGTTCATGGGCAGTTATTTTGCGCCTTGGTTTTTCCACACGCTTCTTGCGACCCTGTTGACTATTTTGAATGAAACGCTTGATTGTTCGATGATCACGCGTCAGAAGCTTTGCAATTTTGAGACTGCTGCATCCCTCTGCAAGATATCTCACTATTTTTGACTTTTCTGAGCCTGTCAAGTCCTTCTTTTGACCCATTTTGCCAAAGGAAAGGAAGTTGCCTAATAATTATGCACACCTGATATAGGGTGTTGATGTCATTAGACCACACCCCTTCTCATTACAGAGTTGCACATCACCTAATATGCTTAATTGGTAGTAGGCTTTTGGGCCTATACAGCTTGGAGTAAGACAACATGCATGAAGAGGATGATGTGGACAAAATACTCATTTGCCTAATAATTCTGCACTCCCTGTAGTATCTAAGATAAATCATCACTATTTGATTAATGAAAGAAGCAGACACTTAATGCAATAAACTCAGTGATGGGTTTATGAGCCTAAATACTTTTTAAAGCCTCTAGGCTGTTGTTTGATTAACTTGGGTCTGAATTTATAAATATGCTGCCCCGTCTGCAACTTTCCCTTTTCACCAGTTGATAGATGATAACAGGACATGGCCACTGTCATGCACACACTGTAAAGAAAAAGCAAATGAAATTAAGTTTTGGTCTGTGTAACTGGCAGAAACCTCAGCGTACTGGTAAACATCCAAAATTCTTTCCATTTTGTGCCTGATGTGCAGCTGGCTTCCAATAATGTGGAACACAATTGAAGAATGGAGTATAGATTAGGGAGCAGATTGCTGGATACTTAAAGATGCCACGCTAAAGGCAGGGCCCATTTCATTATTTGCCTCGCTGCCAGCCAGATGAGGTCAGGGCTCGAGAATGCCACAGAATATGGAAATTAAGATTGTTGGATGGTCAGGCAACTCCGCAAATGAGGGGCTTAATTTGGGAGAAGGAATGCACTAGTAATTCGACGGTAACCGCAGACGGCTTTCACAGCGCACGTTGATGTCGGTGAAAACAGTTTGGGAAACTCTGCGGAACAAATTTGTTGGCCTTTGCTGCGGTATGAGACTGCAGAGGTCTCGCAATTCTTCACAGATCAGTACAGCACAGTTTACACTGATTTCACTGGTGAAGAAGTGTTACCTTTACTGAAAACCCCCAAGGTTCCAGTTATTTGGCCACGATTCACGCTAACAGCTTGCCAGGTTTGTTCTTTGTCTATTTCAAAGAAAAGTGTGATTAGTGGATTGGTCTTCTGGGAGGTCTGGCATCAACCGCTTTCATGCATGATCAATGTGTGGGCCACCGCCACAGAGAATTCTGCAACAGCTAATGGTATGTTAAATAATAGATGAAATAGGAGAAATTTGCTGATTTGTGACCAGTACTACTTGACTTTGGGCCCTCCAAAAACCCAAATCTGATCCGGTTTTGCACCACACAGTTCAGAGGGAAAATATAATTGAACTGACATTTTTATGTCATATTGCAGTCATAAAATGGACAAGAATTTATAAATATGAGTTACATTTTTAATTTTTATTCCCAGGAACATGACTAATTTTGGCCGAGTATTTCAAAAACTGCTGTGAGACAGTGTTGCACACTGACAATGTAATTTTTATGTTCTTTTAATAGTTTTTGATGAGTGATGTACTTTAACCCACCTGCTGTAAAATGATCAAATGCTTCGTAAATAAATCAGCTATTAATTGCATTTTTTAAAAGAAGCGTATTTTATGTGGGTCTTACATCATTTTCTTTGTAAGCATCTGAAGACTAAAACCTGAATGGAAAGTTACAAAGCCACGAAACCCTGTAGAAACTGTTACCTTCAGTTATCTTGTGACGATCGCCGTCATGTGTGAAATGACCCTGGTGTTTTGCATCGGCCGTGCAGTAGCACAGTGAACTCGTTGGCCTGCTATGCGTGGAACATCGAGTTGTAATTGTGCCACCCAGCTGTCTATTTGAATCCTTCTACGAACTGATGTGATGAAGGGGGACAGATGTTTTTGAATGTGTGTGTGTGCGTGCAGTACAGTAAATCAAACGCACCACTGCACCATCCATCTCTGTAGCCTCTTTGGTCATGGCAGGCGGCCCTGTGTTCACACACTTGCACAGCTTCATTACTGACAGAAGTCAGCATTACTTAACACCACTGGACAGATCCACAGATGGACTAATGAATCGATCAGACTAATGAAAAGCTGCGAGGAAAAGCAGCTACACAGCTGCTGCAGCCCCCCTAAAACATATACACCCCATCCATGTCCGATGGTTGCACGGCTGCTAGCGTTATATTGATATGATAGTTTACAGTTTCTCTCACACAGTAGTGATGCTTTTCAGTGATAAATATGTATGAAGTGTACATATGCTTTCTATCAGGTGTATTTATCAGACAGAATGCGATACGCAGAGCACCAAACAGGCCAGAGATGCATGATCTTAAAGGTTAGAGATGGATGTCTTTCTATCCCTGCCCAGATGGTTACTTCAGGCAACTTACTCTGCGCCCGTTGTGGTAAATTAATAACATTTAACGATCCTCTTCGGTGTGAAATAACATGATAGATTTGGTCAATCTGCCTTTGTCGTAAGGCCAGCGGAGCAGAAGATGGATGATTTCGGTAAACTATCTCCTCCTTTGAAAATGTGACTCGATCATGATTTGTCCACCCTTGCTTGCTTGGGTTTCACACTCTTCTTACATAACCTTCACATCTGTGTTTCACGATGGAATCAACCAGAACAAAGAGCCAAGGCCATTCATCATGGGCAGAGGCTTAGACAAACAAGTGACTTTTTTGTCTTTTAAGTGGGTGTGATGGAAGATGCAAACTGGGTGGATGTCTTGAATCAGAGCTGTGACATCAAAGCCGAGCCCAGCTGAGGCCTCCCTTCTTTTTCTTTCAGTCACTGAAAGGCCAGCTTGACCCAAAAAAGTAATATCTCGTTACTACTCAACTTCTGTTGCCAGAGACACTGTTACGAGTGAATGCGCATAATTCTTAATGTGTAAAACTTTGGAAGCAAGGTTCTTTGAAGCTAGTAAAATTACAAACGTTTAGTCACAATAGACACATTTTTAACTAGCAATGAATCCTAAATTCATCGGACTCACACAGACCTAGAGACTGGTCAGCAACCCTGGCGAACTCCTAGGGAAAAATATGTATTCCCCGACCGGTTGATGAGAGATTGCTGGAGGTTGCTGGCTGCTGCTGAGTGAAAACAACTGCAAAGAGGTTGCTGCACTAAAACCCTCCGTGTGATTATTTTGGTTGCAAACATTTTGTGGCATTTACTCTTTGAGCTGCAGTGAAACTTATAAAATTCCAAGGGACCTGGAAATGGAGATATCTGCCTTCAGAATAAACGTTGTGCCTTGCTGCAGCACATTTCAAAAGGCAATTCTCCATTTCTAGTTTGAGTCAGACTTTTGTCACAGTTTCACTATTGCTTAATGAGCAAGCACTTGGCGACAGTGGGAAGTAAAAACTATTTTAACAGGAAGAAGCCTCTGCAGAACCAGGCTCAGGGAGGGGGCGAGCATTTACTGGTTGGAGGTGAAGGAGACAGGACAAAAAACACACTGTGGAAGAGAGCCAGATATTAATAATAACTAATGATTAAATGCCGAGTGCTGAGTGGTGAAGAAGAAACACTCAGTTTTAAGCCTAATCTTCTTAAAAGCGAGAGGGTGTCTGTCTCCGCCCACAGAGGAGTGGGCTGAAAGCTGAAGACTGCCTACTTTTAAACATTCAAGGAACCACAAGTAAGTCAGCAGTCTAAGAGCAAAGTGCTCTACTGGGGTCTTTCAGTTGAGAATGGGCCTGATTTTTCAAGATGTTGTATGTGACAAGAAGGATTGTAAATTAGATTCCGGATTTAATAAGGACATAATGAAGAGAAGCCAAGATGACGAAATATGCTCTCTCTTTCTAATTTTGTTTCTATTTGTATTCCATGCAAAGTATCAGGAACCAGAGCAACCTGCTGACAGGTCTCAAGGCCTGTGTGATTGAGGCCTTGGTTAGCCAGACCTTAAACTGCAGTTTCAAAGAAGGTAACCGATCAGTACAGAAATCCTGAATCGTGCTGTTAAAACCTCCTGTTGTATTTTAACGAATTAACAAGGTCAGTGTGTTAATTGAAGACATGCTTAAGCACAAGTTGTGCGTGCTCTAGCAGAAGAGTTACTGAGGTGCATGGTTTCCAATTTGAAGTAATGAAGAAAGTTGTATGTCTTGGTCTAATGCCTTCCCCTTCATCTCTGTGCCAGATGTGTGCAGATGTGGTCTTCCCTTCAGTACTTTGTCAGTCTCCACTCGCTAGCACTGTGGGAACCCGTGTGGCCCTGTTATCTTTTCCTGCAGCTGGTATACTCTGTGAGCCCTGCGGGGTCAAGAGTGTCTCATCAGACTCGTGTTATTGTACATGACTGTTTCTTTCACTGCGCCTCCTTTAAATTTGATCTGACGTGAGAAGCTGTTTCTCTGTAACAAGTTAAAGCTGCATTCATTTGATTTTTGAACCACAACAAACTGATATCCACACACAGGTAAAGTAGCGTTGCCCTATAACAGGTAACTTGCACATTATACGTAGCTTTCTTATTTATTATGTATACAGAAATGTTGACTTTCCAGCTTAAAACCCCCCCACATGTGTGCACTGAAATAAATGGGACCGAATAACCCAATACAGAAAGTGCTACACAGTGCTAATGTTTACTTTGAAATCAGCTGCTTGATTTATCTTATTTGCCTTCTTTATCTGTTTTTAACAGCTCATATTTTCCTTCTGTCTTGTTTGTACTCCTAAAGTTATTCCCCACATCGCTCAGATTTTTTCCAAGCATCTTGGGTGTTTTACATGCACAGAAGTGCTGAGATCCACCTCTCCAAGGAGGTCTTTAAACAGTAAATCAGAATGACATCTTATACACAGCTGCTTTGCTTGTGTGCTTTTTACCAGTTCAGTGGGGACCAGAGAGGGTGCTTTCTTTCTCTATCAGTACCTTGATTTGACTGGCTTTGTATTCGACTGCAGGTGAGGGAGAATCATGCAAAATCATCTGTACACTTCCAGTGGTAGTTCTGTGTGCTCAGCTACTTACAGTGTCACAGCACTCCACGCTGTCGTTTAAACTGTCAGACTTCTTGGATGGCTTTATTACAAACCTCCACATTAAATATAAGAGAGGTTGTTACCTGAGCAGGGAAACCACACGATGTCTGGTACACAGATTAATGTTAGCCATGAAGCTATTTTTGCATTGAGATGTCTCCATGCTGGCTAATAGGATACAAAAGCCCCAGGACTGAATTTCACAGCTCCATCTGTACTGAATGTACTGCAAACCAAGGGTTGGAGGCACTGAGTTGTCCCACCACATAATTAGCTCCCCACTAAAGCTGAAACTCCACAATGAACCCTCGTGGCCTCGCACATGGTCAGCAGGTGGACCAACCTGTCTGCTTAGAAGGAAATATGCTACTTGCTAATGTTGCACACTTAGACGGGTCAAGCGCTCAGGTTGCAGTCAGCTCGTGGTCAACTCGGGAGTGACGAGCTGTGATTTATTGTAAAGGCACAGCCGGTGTGAGCATTACAGTATTTGGTCTCTGTTTGCATTGCAGGCAGATATTTTGTGGTTAGAAGGGATTTTTGCAAAAGCCACTGGATAGTTTCAGAAAAATGGCTGGTGACAACTGTGGAATAAAATGATCGATGATGAACTCTTTGGATGAGTTATCCCGTTGCCTCGCGCAGAGAAACCATGGGACACAGTAAATAACTCTGAGTCAGAGGCAGGTTATGGATAACCTTGCTGAATGATGTAGCCTGATTGATTTAGTTAATATAAGTATACCGGTCCTCTGTCTTTATTTGTGCAAAATAGCTAATGGAAACAGTTGGCTAATGCTGTAGTTACTCATCAGGCAGCTGCAAGGAATCCCTGACATTCAACACTAGACTGTAAAAGTGATGATACAGTGAAAAAACTACACAAGTGTAGTTTTGTCCTTTTATTTTCATTTTATTCCCCAATTTAAACTGTACTAAACAACTTTTTAGCATTTTTTGTCCCATTACAAATAAATACATAATTCAGAAACCATTTACAAATGTTTTTTCAATATAGTAGCAAAAACTATTATACACATTTACAAGGCCTGAAATAGTCCCTCCGTGTTATAAATGCAAGGCTTTTCGTTTTATATTTCCAGTTTATGAGCAGCAGTTTCACAGGCCGTATTAATGATAGATGGTGACAGTCGGGTCTGTTAGGTGTTGATGTCTTGCTGACTGCTTCCTGTCAGACGATAAAGCCAACACCTGAAACGAGAGAAAATTGGAGGCATGTTCACTTTAGTTGGATTAAAAAACCTTCATCCAAACCTTCTCTGATGCCAAAAAAACATTTTTTCTCTTTCGTTGTATTTACTTGCACTGAATGTACAGATTTTTACTTTTGAGACTATTTCTAACAAACCACACAGTCAGTTTTTATTAAAACGGTTTGTCTCAGTTTGACTCCCAAACAGTTCAAATTCAAATTCAAAAATTCAAATTTTATTTGTCACGTACACAGTCATACACAGTACGATATGTAGTGAAATGCTTGGACAACTGCTCGTGACCTAAAGAAAACAAAAAAGGAAAGGCTATGAATAAGATAGGAAATAAATATGAAAAATAACATATCTGAAAGGACCTTTCTGATCAGCCATAGTATCAGCAATGCAACAGTGTAATTCTCACCTCTTTTCCTATATTTGACATCTGGAAGGCCACAAAGCCTAACACATTGTCCGTGTGACTCAAAGTCTGTTCAGTTTCTCCATCCCCGATTCTCACAGAGAATCTCCTCACAGAGGCCATCAGAGGAGGGTAAAAATCTTTTGAGCTCCTCTTCCTCGCGTTTTGATATTTTTGGACTTCATCATATCTGCCCCTGTGCTGGACATATGAGAGGCTGTGATGTTCAGGTGAAACGGTCGATTCCACCGCCATGGCTTTTGATGAGCAGAGGTACGCCTGTCACATCGGAGCGCTGTCTTGCTTGTGTCTTCTGTTTGAACGGGACTGCACAACCGGACATAGAGTGAAGAAACTGTGCTGCTGCAAGCCGCGTGCTCACTGGTCAAAGGTTTGTGTTTATGAAGGATAGTGACGTCGCCTACGCTCTCTTTCTCAACTTTACTCTCTATAAGGGCTTGGACTTGGAATTGCTTGATGGTTTCTGACGTCAATGAGTCCCATTGCTTTATCAGCTTTGACCAAATATGGCCATGATGCACTATAACATATGATATCGCAGCTTTTTCTGGTATGAAAAAATATTTTGTCATTCCCGCCCTCTGCTTTGTGTGAAATAATACACAGCAGTAACTGCATAATAGGTGATATTTTCTGGACCAGTATGTACGATGCAGAATCAACAGTTTGCATTGCATTGCATTTGGGAGATCACACAATCTGTACAGTAAAGGGAGAAAATGTAAATAAAAAAAAAAAAATAAGAGGCAGGATGGAGCCATGCTTCTATGTTGTTTACAACAAATTCGGACTCTACCATTTGAGAGTTGCAGCTCAAATTGAGAGTCTGCAGACAAAGTAACATTTTGCCAAGCATCTTCTGCTGAATCCCATCTGCTTCATGGTTTATGTGTTCAGAGAAGCTCTTTTGCATACCTTAGGTGTGCAGTGGCTATTTTAGTTACTGTTGCCCTCCCATTAGTTCGAATAAGTCTGCCCATTTTCTTCTAACCTCCAGCATCAATAAGGCGTTTTCACTCACTACTACTCACTCCTTTTCAGACCATTCTCTGTGAACCCTAAAGACAGTTACATGGGACAGTCGCAGTCCATATTTCTGATAGCAAGCAGCTGAACAGGTGTACTTAATAAAGTTGCTGTTGAATGCATGTCTTCCAGTGAGTTTAATGTTGCGTAATATTACTAGCTTAACCAGAACATTTTCAGAGTTAGCTAATGTGATATTGTCAGAATGAGTGAATCCAGCATTATTTCCTTCAACACTTAAATGCATCTAAACTGTGTCCAAACTTGATATTTCAGATTCGATTTACACCTTTACTCTAACACTATTTGGTAGCAAAGTTAGCTAGAAAATGTTTGAATGCTAAGTGTAGCCGTTGTCTAGCATTAGCTAATTGACCAGTACGCCCCACTACTTTTCTATGTATTGTCTCTTCAGTTGTTGAGTAACCAAGAGAGTGTGTGATATTTCTGATTTATCCAAATTATTTGATTTCCCACCTGGAGCAGCAACGTTATTCTAGTAATAATACTTGAGCTTCCCTTTAGCGAGACCCTAGCGAGGCAAATGGCCGCCATGTGAATGTGTTGAATTCTGTTTACATTTTTAACTAATCTCTTCTTGCACTGTTTTATAGTATCCTGTTTCAACAGGAAATGCACCAGATTGTAAGTAAAGCAGGCTGCTTCAAGACAACTTTAAAGTGTCATAGAAACAAAGTGCATCACCGTGAAGGTGCTGTGCATCGTTAGCAGACGTTAACAAGTGGGACACACAGACCCGCACGCAAAGGGATGTGACAGTGCCAGGAAAATATTTCATCAATCAGAGGTTGATGATTTTTTTTCCTCTCTGTCTCCTGAGGCTTCTCATTCCTAATGCTGTTCCAGATGAAAAGTGGTGGGAGTTGAAGATCACAGCAAGTTGAGCTCCTTGCCCTTCTTCTCTTCTTGTTCTTAGGACAGACTGCACTTGGGAGACAGACACTAGTAAATCAAGTTGAGTGAAATCTGGCAGAGAAACTGGGGAGGTGGTACAACTTCAAAGGCTGCCTGAGGAAGAATATTAGATAACTAAATAATCCATCAGGAATCAGAGAATGTGATGAAAGTAGTGCTTCAATTTTACTTAGTTTTCTCACAAAGCTTTGTCATGAACTGTTACATTTAAGGTTTCCTGTGTGGATAGCTGAGGTGAAAGTTATAACCAGGCGGGTTGTTTTTTCCTTTTCATCTTACAGTACATTAAGGGGTGTCTTGTAACCTGAGGTGTGCCAAGTCTCAGCATTTTTTATGAGTTACCTTCATCAGTTCTGAAACCCTGATGTGTAATTGAAATATTGCTAAGCACTCATAATCTCATGCTTAAACAAATCTTCTAACTAGCTGATGTGTGGGCGGGTAGCAACGGATATGGTGAAAATCCTCAGATGAGAAAAAGGTCATGCTGGGGTTTTTTGGTTATGAAAGAAGAGTAGAGAAAGGGAGGAAAATAGGGCCACCGTGTTTCCTCCTCCAAGATGTGTTAAATGAAAGCTCACATAAACCCCTCTGAAAGTAGATTAGCAAAAATATCTTTTCCTCTTAGGTTTTATTCAGACAGCAGCAAGTCTTTAAAAGGGGGTGAGGGGGGGTTCCTTATCTAAACATTGGAAGGAATCTTATTTATCAAAGGCACCAGTGCATGAAACAGAAGTCTAGGTTTTGGTCTAGAGTAGCATGGCAAAAGTCACTCGTTTTTCATCGTTTCCACCCAAACAGTGGAAGCTGGCACCTCGTTATAGGAAAGCTCAATTATAATATCAGGTTGGATGTTATTACTGTTGATTATGTGCTTTTGAAGACCCAACTTGCCCCGGAGTTCACTTCCTCTCCTCTTCCTTGGTTGAGACGTGCTCTTTGAAATCTAACTCGCCTTGGAGGTTAATGAATCACCATCTTGGCTCCCTGTTTTACTTTCACCCTTGCTCTTTGTGACATTGACGCGCGCACATACACACACTGCATTTAAACCCAAATGCAGATTTAGATATTTGAATACCAGTTGGAGTTGGCTCCAAACTTCAAACTTTAAGTGTACATAAACTGGAACATTTGTGCTTGTCAAAGATCTAACACACTCATTAATTCCCATATTTGGCCGACACGGAGCGACATTAGCGGAGTCATGTTTGTGTACTCTGTTGAGTGTACGCCCTTTTTAGGTCTGTTTATATTAATTTATTTGAAAAATATCCATAAAATATATTAAAGAATGAAGTAGCCACCCTGACATCACCCACTGATATGTCACAGGTGCATGAAAACACTTGAATACTCATAGATCTTTAAAGTTAAAGGTTAAAGTTAGATTTTTAACCTATCATAGGATATAAACACCCCAAATTAGGCTTTGCTTCATCATCTGTTATTTCCCAATTGGGACCATCCATCTGTCCATTTTCTTCCTCTTATCCAAAGAGATCACAGGGACAGCAGCCTAAGCAGCACAGACCTCCCTCTCCCTATTTACCTCCTCCTTTCCTCCTTTCCAGGCTAGCCAAGAGATGCAATCTCTCCAGTGTGTCCTGGGTCTGCCCCAGGGCCTTTTCCCAGTCAAACATACTTTGAACACTCCAACTAGCAGACGCCCAGGAGGCATCCTTGTCAGATGCCCAAACCACTTCAACTGGCTCCTTTCAATGTGGAGGAGCAGTGGCTCCAAGTCCCTCTAGAATAACTCCTCACCCTATCTCTAAGGGAGAACCCAGTCACCCTTTGGCGAAAGCTCATTTCTGCTGCATGCATGCCCAATTTTAAGCGAGTCCAGTTTTTCTTGATCAGCATTGTTCTTCCTGCATCCAAGGGTTGACAAACTCTCCTCTCTAGTACCCTGGCATATATCTGGCATAGATCAGGAAGGCTAAGGAGAGTTGTCCCCCTGTAGGTTGGAGCACATCCTCTGGTCCCCCTTCTTAAAGATGGGAACCATTGCTCCAGTCTGCCAATCCAGAGGCAGTGTCAGTTATTTACTGGTTTTACAAAATAGCAATAAGGTAATTTCTGTGGTTTGGGGTCTGTTTTAAGAAGGAACATTTGTTGCATTGTCTGCACGGCCTTCATTTGCGGTCAAGTTGTGGAGCGTGTTAGCTGACACACACATCAGCAGAGCTTCTTAATGTTTGCACGCTTGACTTACTGGGTATTTGCTCAGCCTCCGGTATAGTGCGTGGTTCTTCAACATTTACTTTTCAGCATCAGTAGCAGAAAGGACACAACATTAGTCATATGACTAGAGATCCTGCGCAATATGCTCAGAAATAGACTGTTTTGGAGGTTTCCATATCAGTTATTTGGTTTCAAATGTCAGATGAGCAAACTGTCCAGGGTGCACGCTGCCAGTCACCCTATGACAGCTGGGCTCTAGCCCCTATGACCCTGAACTGGATAAGTGGAAGAAAACGAATGGGTGGATGTTAAAATGTGCTGAATTCACTTGCATAGACATAACAGATCTTAGATATTCGAACTGTTGAGGCACGGTTGGAAATTTCCAGCAGCATGTTTTACCACTTTCTAACAAGTGAGTCTTCACACTCATTTGTCTCCTTCTGGATTTGCAGACTCCCACATGCAACCACTTTGGAATAATTATAAACAGTCTAAAGTAAAATGTTTATTTTTGTTCATCTTCAGACACGTACAAACCGAAGTGTTACACTTGGCCCAACAGCTGCCACATCTTCAGCTCCATAACCAACAAAAGCAAGCCTGTGTATTATGGTCTCTGTCATCCAAGGAGGCTTTTGGCCACGCTGTGACTTATGAGTTGTTACAGAAGCCCCCCACAGTCTAAGTGACTGCAGCTAAGCGGTGCTGAGTGTGGGGCTTTACACCAGATTTGATTTGTCTTATTTGAGAGCACATTCTGCGGCTCTTTCCCACACAGAGCCAGCGTAAGTTTTGCTGCAGTTGCTTAGCAGCGCTTTTTTCGCCTCAGCAAAAAATTTCTACAACCCCCTACATTGAGCCTCAAGTGCCCCAAACCCACATGCACAGCCCTGCATCGTGCTGCCTTAGCACAGGCCCGGGAGGCAGGCACTCGACCCGGGTTATTACAGGGCTGTTTATGACCCAAGGATAGCAGCTGAAGGCCCCCGTTCAGTGAATCTGCACGTCTTTCAGAATGCGGGCCCTGCTGTGCTGCTAATGGGCCCTATCCAACATACCCTTCACCCCCACCAGTCTCTCCTGACTGAAGATGTGGGTTACTACATCTTGTGATATCAGATCTCCTGTGCTGTGAATTCCTCCAGAGCCTGTAATGATTCCCATCATTAGGAGGGATGTGTGGTTGAGAGAAGAAACCAAAAAGAAAAGAAAAAACAGACCTCAGGAGGCCCAGCAAGAGCAACAGTTTTGCTTAATTAAAAAAAAATCTCATCATTGTTCCAGAGGGACAACATATCGTTGCAACAACTTGTTGCACAGCTTGATAATAACCTGCAACTGCCTCCTTCAGCTGCATCACATCACTGCAAACACGCTCTCAAAAGGCTTCCATTAACACCCTGCCCTGTCTTCACACCTCTGCAATCATGTGTAATTGCAGTGTGAACTGTGTACGATTATGTAAAAGTTGCGCAACCGTCAGCTACCATTACAAATAGCTATGACTGTTGACACTTTGGGACGCAGCTGTTCTTGTTCCCACACCGTAAGGTGGAGCTGGGGCATCTGCTGATGTGACGAGAATTTCATTTAAAGCATTCTTGAATCCATAAATTGTCTCACCAGTGCTGTTGGTGTTTTAACTCAAAGGACTTTTGCTACTGTGGCTTTGTTTTTTCAGATTGCCGTGTGGGCCAACAATGGAGATGCAGTGTTCATCAGGGAATTCACGCTGATTCGGCGAGATCACCTTGCTGAAGAGCCTCTGCATGATGGCGGCCAAAAACCAGAAGACCCGGTAAGTTTAAAAGCATCGCCGTTCATCTCTGTTAGCAAAAACTTAATATGTATAGCACGTTTTATTGCAGGTGAAAACACAATGTGCCACACAAAGCAGGAGCACAGCATAAAAGGTAAAAGCAGCTTCCCCATGTCTGGGGACCCAGGGAATAACCAAGGCAGCCTCTTCCAGATGACCTTAAGGGGGTTCTAGCTGGTTATTACCGAATTCCCACATTCCTGCTTTTTAATTTCAAACATAAACTTCAAATATCCAATTCTCCTTCCCTTAGAACTCGCATTTAAATAAATCGAGATGTCAGATAAAACTAAAACAGCCAATAAATCTATCGCAGTGTGTTTACATAACACTTCGCAGCAGAGGAGTGAAAAATCATCTATGTTACACCTCAGTAATGAATGCAAGTGAATGATGATTGTGGGACCTTGGGAGAGGAGGTGTAATCTGACTGCAGGCTGACCCAGCTTGATGCAAAACAGGGCAGCACACGCAAACGCACTAACATTTGTTGCGTGTTCGGGGGTGGGGTGCCCCATCGCATTCCTCGCGCTCTGCCATCACCTTTGATGACACATGATTCCTGCCTGTGGCAGTTTTTGTCAGCTGATCTCTCTCCCAGATGTTTTATCTAAGCGGTCGGGGAGGGAGGTATGAAGGTGTCAAACTGATGTTGTTGCAGGCATTGATGTGTATCCTCATCCTCAGTGATGGGATTAGTCCTGGCGTGATAACAGAGCAATCTTTTAAAAGTGATTGAAGGCTTTTTAACTATATTACGTTAGCGCCAAGAGTTAGCTCAAGGTGAGTTTTTACGTTGCGCTTTTGTGTTTTCTGTGAGCACGTTTTGTCGTTGACGTGACTTCACTCGCATTTTTCTGGTTTACGTGCCTCTGTGACCTCTGCAGAAAGTCCTTCAGACACGTGTTTCCACGCCTCGGCAAATAACCATCTGACCTCAACGTATTGAATATTCACCAGCCTTCAACAGATGCACACCACTAATCAAACAGTGACATTTCTTTTGAAATAAAATATCTGCTTGAACTCGCCATCGTGCTTTCAAGCAGGATCGTGAGGACTTATTTGACAACTTGCATGTGCTGGATAGTCTTACAGATCTGCAAAGGGCAAAGGTCATTTTGAGTTTTGGGAGGGTTCTGACCACGCCTTCTTTGTAATGTTCATGTGAACTCTAGATACCGCCTGCCCTTAAATGATTTAACTTTTATATGCCGGAGAAATATTTAACGGGAAAAAGAAACTATAAGGAGTCAAGAATTCAGATGCTGTTATACATGTTTACAGTTAGAAACCACAAACGCCATCTTTACAGCGTTTGGATTTCATGCTGAACCCAAACAGCAGTGTGATTTATGACGCACTGACCTCGAGCAAATGTTTGAATTTGCACGCTTTTTAAATGATTTTCAAGCCAAACATCATACAGAGAGTATTTATGTAACCACTCTGACATACTGTAGTCATGCCATCCCAGCCTCAGCTGCTCTTTATAGGCTTCATTAGAATGACTTTTGTTACATTCAGCACACAGGTGCTTTGGTTGTGATAGCCCCACATTTACTGTAAATAGATAGAATGACTTAACTCTGTGGGAAAAGCACTTCTGCCTCTTTATTTTAGATGAAATGATAGAAAGCTGTAATCTGTAAAATCTGATGACAGACCAGTAGAACGAAATTGTCATGATCTAGAATGACTTTTAGAGAACATTCAAGGCCAAAGCAGACATTACCAGCAGTTAACCTGCATGTATAAAATCTACAAAATTTTTTTCTACTTACTTAACTGAATAGCAGAACAGAAATAGAGGATTTCTTAAACTGACGTTACAAATGCTGCGTTTTGCTAAATTTATGATGCTAATGTGTCTTCAGATGAGGAGCTCACAGACTCCCAGGAGCCATACTTGCGATTCCTTTCAGCACTCAGCTGTTTTCAGTCTCTGTGTGCTTGTGGCGCTGTTCTGTGTTGGATCTAGGTTCAATATTAAGGTTGACTCAACGCCAAGATAAATGCAGCTTAATTAGCAAGTGACCCAGGAGGCAGATCCCCTCTAAAGTATATTCCCTTTCTCTCTCGTTTAACTTTCACGACTATATGCCAGGGTTGGTCGGTGGGCAATATGACTGACCTCCCCAGCACCCTTTACCCCATCCCCCAAGAGAACCGCAGATGAATTGTTCTCTCCAAAGGAAAGTGTTTTTCCTGGCAGCCTCAGCGCGATCTACTTCAATGGAATAGAGCTGTCTCGTACAGCTGAGGTCTAACATACCTTTGTTAATTAACCCATATTCATTATATGATGGCATGCGCTTACTGTAGCACTGTCAGCATTCATAAACATATATTAAGTAAATTTATGGGATTGAGAAGTTCCTGATTCAAAGTGTGCAGGGGGTCTGGTGGCTGAAATGTTGGCGGCTTAGTCTGAGAAAGTTTTTTTCCTTGTAATGAGACTGAATGAGTGAGAATGTGAAGATAAACAGAAAATCTGCTCATAAATCTAGCACTGGCTAGTCCTGCTCTTTGTTTGGCCACGAATATTTTTATTTTCCCTGCGTGCTCCTTTGATCTGCTGAGGTTTAAAGAACTGCGGCTCACTAAAATCCTTCAAAACGATGAAAACGTATCATTTTTACCTCATTTATACAAAAGAATAAAACACAAATAAATAACGTAAATCCTGTTTAACTGCAAATCATTTTAACATATCGAATTTTGAAACATTCAGTCATCTACCTTCACAATGTCATCGATAGGTTGTCTGGCCATATGCAAGGAAAATGCAAAACCATCGGGAACACCTCCTAAAACCATCATCAGCGAACACACTTTCCAAATTATTAAAAATACACACTTTAAACACATTGAGAGTGCAAACTTCTGCCACAGCAGCGCACTCATTGGACACTATTTACTTTTAAGGGAATATTATTGTGTTTATTTAGTTTTCCTTGTTCTTTTTAAACCTACTTTAAGACATTTGTGGTGTGAAGGTGCAACGTGCAGGTTTTTATATAGAAATAAATATATATTTATGTAATATAAATGATAAATGAAAAATTATTCCAGTTACAAAGCGACCATGATACAGAAATGTTGTCATGCTTCTCTGGAGCGTTCGTGATATCACGGGGCTTGGTTAGTGCACATGGCATGTGTTGCATGCACATCTCTAATAGCATTATTGATGCTGATCATTGCATGCATGCTTTGAAGTAGCATTTGGTTAATGCAATAAGCTATGCTTATTTTAGCAAGACTAAGTGCACACGAGTGCTAAACTGACCTGCCATCAGTTCAGATCTGCCACAATCTGAAAGCATTTAGTGCATTCAGGATTTGATATGTTTTTGTGCTGTTTTGGTCAAAATAACAGACGGGAGGGAAAGAGCGAGAGAGAGCACACGGTTTTCTCTTTAGCCGCTATGTCTAGACACCAAATACGATCAGCTTGTCAGCAGGCAACTTTAAAGTAGATTACTGAAAGCTGATCCCTCTGTTAGTGTGTGCGCGTGTGTTTGTGTGCAAATGTCACCTCATACTTTGTTTGTGTGTTAGTGAAGTTCTCGCTGGCAGGAGTGTCTTTGCTATGAGTTTATCTGCATGAAAGCACTTTTGCTTCTTTAACATTGGCAGACAAATTCAAAGTTTAAGGACAAGCTGAATATGCTGCACACATCATATTAGCTCCTAACTAGGTAATTGTGGATAACATGTCAGCAAAGGTTGCCTCTTTACATGTCAGGACACCACTCGGTGCTTCACACCGCAATTGCGCACAGATCTTCATTCGCTGTGCTTTGTCTGGCTCACATCCACTGCCACTTGAGAGTCACTGATTCACCTTAAATGCCTTTGGACTCTGGAATGAAGAGTGCCTGGAAAAAAACACCCTGGCAGACACAGGGAGATCCGGCAAATTACATACACAAATGAGATTTTGAACCCATACCTTCCAAAAATATCCATACCAGAGGAAATTAAAGTGCACTGCACACACAATTCATACTGAAGAAGAGCAGAAGTGCCTTACAAAAAGTATACAAAGTACTTGGATTAACCGTTTCCACATGAGACATTTTGAATTGTCATGGCAAGAAGAGCACAGTCCAACTGACCCAGCCCATTGCCCTGGTGTTATCAATGATGGCTTAGTGGGACACTTCCAGTAAGCAGTCGTTTAGTTTCTTCTGTTTTTGTTGTTGTGACAAACTGTTTGTTTGCCTTGTAAAGTGTTTTTTTCTGGTTCTGGTGGGTTGTGATGCACCCATTGCTGCTTTTGATCAAATTTTAAGTGAAATGTCTCTTCCTGTCTGCTCTCAGTCTATCTCGCTTCTTCACACGCCAAGAAATTCAAGCCTTAATGTCTTTACATGCTCAATTGCACCTCAGGCAGCATTTGTCGGGGTTGTTTTTTCCCCCCACTTTTTGAGAAGCTTCAGAGTGAACAGGAGCTGGAGTGGTTCCGCCTTTTGGCAGGGTATCAGGGGTTGCAGTAATTGGGGTTGGGCTTGTAGGGCCAAGGGCCAGTCTGGGTGGTACGCACGGAGAGCGCTCAGTGGCTGTGGCAGCAGCAGCTTACAGAAAAAGTAACCCATTGCTCAGCTGCATGCTGACTTGGCAGCTGTGTTTTGCATGTTGTGCCAGGTGGAAAGGGCAACCGTCTTGCACAATTAAACACTTCATTTGTCTTCATTAATGCGAGAATTGGCTGACAGAGAGGGTGTTTACGTTCAAGGTTTTTTGACTTCATTGTCAAGTTAAATGCGATCAGGAATTTCTGAGCTTTTGATGTGATGAAATTTACTTAAATTGAGCCAGTGCATATAACAATGCCCATAACCTTCCAAGCCTCCAGGTAATATCTCCTGCACATGAGCATGGAACCATGTTTCAAGTGCTGCTGGAATGATGCAATATTTTGTCAGGCAGGGCAAGCACCCTGAGCACGCATATGGAAAAGATCACTATAAATCATCTTAAAATAGGTGACTAACATTGTAATTTTAATAAAGTATGACCTTCTCTAGTGTGCCTTTGTAATAAGCACCTGCCTCACTTCTCATGAGGAAACACAAACTACCTGGTGTTACCAAAGTGGTAACACTTTTAGATAAATCTCAATTAATACATTTGGCAATTAGACTCCCATGACCCATCATGGCAGAATGAAATCCCAGCGGTGGTAGGATTTAGGGGAGAACCCCCGCAGTGTAGATGCTGGTGGTGAAGAGGAAGACTGAGGCTTGGGTGGAGCTCTGAATAACTCGGGTGAGGCGGAGATGCGAAGGACGTGGGTGGCATGAATGAGAGTCTGAATGGAAGAATGACACTGGGATTTAAACCACAGAGAGTGGAGGCTGATTGGCTCAAATAAGGCGGTGGAAAAGATGATTGGACTGAAGGAGGGGTGGGGGAACGCCAGGCCTCAAGGGCCGGTGTCCTGCAGCTTTTAGATGTGTCCTTGATCCAACACTGCTAATTTAAATGGCTATATTACGTCCTCAACATGTCTTGAATTTCTCCAGAGGTGTGGCAATGAACTATAATCATTTGATTCGGGTATGTTGGTGTGTTGACCCAGGGTGATGTCTAAAACCTGCAGGACAGCGGCCCTTGAGGCCTGCAGTTCCCCACCCCTGGACTAAAGTCATGATGTCAGTATTGAAATTGATAGACTAGCAGCCAAACACCGAAGCCTTCAGATGAGTGATCCTAGATCTTCCTTATTGAACTTAATCATGAGCTTCATTAATATAAAACTAACGTTCATGCACTTGACTGATTTTTCTCAGTTCAAAATAAAGATCTGTCCAGCAAGTGCTGTTTGGTGTACTAACGATAAGCAAGTCAGCGCAATGGGCAGAGTTAATGCCAAAGTCAAGTGTTGTCAAGCATCACAACAGGGATGTGTTGAAGTGACAGTGGTCGCTTGTGTTTCAGCGCTCAAAAGGCATTGCTGTTCACCAAATGGAGAAAAACGCACTTTGCCATCTCCCCAGAACAACCAGCATGTTGAAATGGAGTTAGGCGGACGCGATGCTTTCTACCAACTGGTTTTGGAAAACCTGCCTAATCCAGTTAGGACAGAAGCAACGTCAGACTAAAGATGGAAGCGAGTTTAATAAGTTGATAGCTACTTCTGACATCAGGCTCCTAACATTAAGTTATGGCTCACACAAGAATACGTAATAGCTTTGGCAGTTATCTTTTCACTTTTCACTTTACTGCACTTAGTGATTACACTTTCTAAACACTTAAATGTTTGTGCGAGCCCAGTCGCTGCCCAGAAACTCACCGGTTTATGTCCCTGTCAATTTTAATATGCACATTGTAAAGGTATGTTACTGCCAAAATGAAATTTCCTCCACCTTTTCACCCAAGTGAGGTCTCACTGGATAAAGAGGATGCTGTGTGTCAGCTACTCAGTTCCACAGAAAAACGGCAGAATTTTCAGTCTCTGCCGGGATGTTCTCAATTTGTACAAACAAGCAACAAATCTCCAAGGACACCACCATCCCCACCCCATTTA
Source organism: Maylandia zebra (assembly GCF_041146795.1). Lineage (NCBI taxonomy): Eukaryota > Metazoa > Chordata > Actinopteri > Cichliformes > Cichlidae > Maylandia > Maylandia zebra. Next base: position 42,249,869 of record NC_135169.1, on the reverse strand, counting down.
ACCTTTGGTATGATGGTAATAAAAGTGGAAGGAATCTTACACTTGGACACACTGCGCTGATATTTTTAACATTTGCTTCTTTTTATTGACGTAAACTGAGTTGTTTCACTACATGCAGCAAATCCAAAGAGCAGAAGACGTAGACAGCAAAAGGTTTTCTCACACAGTCCCCTCGTCTGTATGATGCCCTAATGAAAAGCACGCTTTATTTCACCACTCGGTTGTGAAATAATTCTCTCACATTTCTTCATTATTAAACTTGTTGTTAGAGAAATCAGCTCCTCTGGATCTGTTCACGTTGCATGCGATTGACTATTTATCAAAACACTGCCCCGATGTGAAGCAGCCCATGCTCGAGTTGGATTGGAAAAACCTGGATTTCAAACAGTGAGTAAATAACTACTGTTGTGAGTCCAGTTAGCCATAAATGTAAATGTTTGTTTTCACATAGCCGGGAGTCTGAAAGAGACCTCGACTTTGTTGAAATTTGTTTGTGACAAACCAGAGGAATCCTTTTTTTTCTTTAATTCAAGAGCTGATTTTCTTTAAAACAAGAGAAAAGCTGAGAAGAAAGCAGTGAGTTACAAGCCATGTGTCTTCTGGACTTGTACGCTTTTGGCTGGCTGACTGGTGTTTGGCACTTGCGAGGGTTGTTTGGAGGCTTGAAAGTGCTGAGTGCTGGTGAATGTGGTGTAAAGCCACGTGGCTTTGGACGAGGGATCTTTCTCTCACCCCTGTGTTTGTTCCATCAGCATATGTGTTCAGTAAATCCTTGGCCCGAACCGTGCCACAGCGAATGCATCCCCCCCGCTTGATGTGGTCTCACATCCGTGCGCTGTGGGTACTGGAGTGGTGCTGCTGAGGTAATGCCACCAGGGACAAGACCTCACCACAACACCCACATAACAAATGTGGGTGTTGTGCATGCAGCCAGTGGTGTGTCTGTTGCTGGCTACTGATGCACGCACACTCCCATCTGGGGAGACACTCGCACAGCGTACCCTCGCGTAGTCCCGTAGCTCGCATGCTGACATGTGCATATGCGTTATGAAGAATCCATGTGTTTGTGATTTCGGCGCCTTTTAGCGTTCAGCACCAACACACAGAACTGTGCCTTTGATTAATGGGAAAATCTTCCCTCTCCTACTAAGCTTTCACCCCACCCCCCACGCTCGTCTCTCCTCGCCCTCTGCGCAGTATCTGCTCCTCGTTGGCGTGTGAAGGCACGCACAGATTTTCTGGACGAGTGATTGATTTCTAATTGTTTACATTTCAGGTTGCACTCCCTTCTGCAGAGGTTTGTATTCTTCTCCACATTCGCTGTGCATTTACGCAGGCATGCACAGACACAAACAGAAACACTCATACAATAGCGACGTGTTGATGCCAGCGAGTTTCATCCAGGAATTTTTGGATGTCTTAACTCGGGTTTTTGGCACCGCGTGCGCTAATTGTCTCCAAGTGGAGGTGATTGTTACGATTAGGCCTTTAATTTTCTGGCTTCGGATGTGTGTTTGGGCGTGTGGGCAAGATTATTAAAAGCCCTTGCCATGAATGTGGTTTCTTTCTGTTTAAATAGGAGTGTAATAAGCTAATTTAAATTTTTACCACAGTTTTCAAATCTAGGGCGTTTTAGCCAAGTAAGGACACAGTAGTTCTTCTTCTGGATGTGAATCCTTCACCCTAAATCTTACTGCTGTTAAATAAAACTGTCTCTGGGACAAGTTGTTTTTCACCTTGTGGTTCCTGACTTACTACATAGGAGTTACTAACTGGAATAAGTGTAGTAGCACTCCAAAGTAAGCTTCTGTATGACTTGCTTATAGTGGCCACTTGGCTCAGTCAGTCTGCAGTATGTAGCCAATCTACAGTGTAAGCAATAGTGTTAACCTGAGTTACAGCAGTAATTACTTGCTGCTGAAGGATCCCTGCCACCTATGTAGCAGAGTTTACCTTAAGAAGTGGGAAACCTGCAACCCAAAGCCTATCTGCGTCTTTAATGTGGGCTCTAATTACGCTTTGTGTTGGTTGGTGGACATGTACAATAAAGCAGGAGAACAAACATACATATCTCACAATTTTCCTCTCCGGACAGCCGTGTCCTCTTCTGGTTCTCACAGGTCTGCCAGCACAGCTGGGTCGATTACTGGAACTGCGATTTAAAGTTCACAGGTTGGATAGTCATAACAGAATGCAGAGAGGTCTGCAAATTGGATCAAACAACCTTTGATTGTGATATTTACCATCGTCAAGTAGTTACAGACTGCACAGAGTCATAAAGTAGCAGCTGTTGGATAAGAATCCTTTGGTGTGATGTGATGTTCAAATACACCCTCATTCAGTGTGTTTTCTGCTTTTATGTAAGAAAGTTGAATTTAGCCAAAAGAAACACAAGTTAAGACTAAGATAAAACTCCCTCCAGAATACGAAATTATAGCAAAAATATTTTGTTTCACTGTTTTTTAAAGCTGCTCACATGATATCCTAAAATGTGACTGAGACGTGTTGGTTTCAGTAGTACGTGTGAAAAAAATGTTCTCTATTTACGGTTCATGTTTCTCCACCGGCTAGTTGTTAGTTAGTGAGTGTGTGTGTACAAATCAGTGTCTTCCAGTCTAAACTACAGACACTGGTGGGAATTTGCTTGTATGCGCAAGGAGGTTTTGGTGCATCATCGTATCATCAAACATCCCCAATGTTGTTGGGGTTGAACCAGTGAATCAGGGCATCACAGACTGGTCTCTGTGCTTTCGAGCAATTTCACAGTGACTACCAGCAGCCACGCGTAACTGAGTGTCCAAGTGACCAGTGTGACGAGGGCACAGATTATTATTCAGACATTTTCTACAGCTGAAGCCACCACACAGCGGGCTAAACAGCAAAGATGCAGTTCAAAATGTTACCCTCTGTAGCTACGGCTTTCTTTAGGGAAATAGTGCTTCCAGCTTTAACCTCAGTGAGTAATATAATTCTTTAAAAATAGTGGTAACAGGAGTATTTTCCTTTTTTTTTCTTGTGTTTTTTTCCAGATGCTAAACTAAATAAATTTAGTATAATTCAGCAGAAATCTTTATAATAGAGATCTTTCTTCCTGATGTGATGTTCTCTGCAGCACAAAATATCAGTTAAATACAGTATTTAACAGAAAGAGGAGGGTCTGTTCTTTTAAAAAACATGCTGAGATTTGTAAATACTTACGCATACCACCTAAGGTGATATTAATAGTGATTTATAAATGATCGTGTGATCCATCTTCCTTGTGAGCTTGTTTAATACAACTTAAATTACACCAGGTCAATCTCAATCGAGTGCAGCAATAGTTTTAACAAAAGGGGCCTGGATTTGCTCAGGCATTTTTCAGCTTTTGTAGTATTGTCTTTCACCTTATGGTTAAGTTGCTTTAAATAACAAAGCCTTTGTTTCCAAAATGTAATTTAAATGCAGTTTTTCTGCAGGGCAAAAAGCCCTGATGCTTGTCTCTACACAAGTTACATACTCATGAGAGATTTTATGCTTCTCAACTTGACTTCTTTGGCTGGATGACTTAAAGCGTAATGGACATCGGGTTTGGTCCTAAACTCGGTGGTCTCCCTCTGGTTCATGCTGAGAACCAATAACTGCAAACTGGTGTAAGTACCATAAGTACCGTAAGTCTAAACATGGGAAAATCAGGACCATCCAGTATATGCGTGTAGACCTTCAAACACATTCAGGCGCTCACAGAGTTTTTGCTCTCAGGGAGCGCTGGGAGAGAATGTAATCTGTTCACAAACCACAAAATTGAAAAATGACCCTGACATTCTTCCAAGCTGAAAAGTGAACAATGCTTGCAACACAAGAAGGCATAGTTTAAACCAAACCTTTATACAGCACAGAGGTAAGCCTTTAACGTCAAATGAACACGGTTTAAGGATCTCTTTAGGTTGCGTTTCTCTCCCCTTCAGATGCTCTCACACTTGCACACACCTTAAATATGAGTCATGCAGAAAAAGGGCTCTAGCTGGCACATAACTATACATGCATGGCAGATTCAAGGCACTGCTATGCAGAAACTGCCTCGCTCAGGTCCCAGGAGGACCAATTAAGCTATATTTGTACCTCTGATATCTTATTTATCTTCCCATTGCACGGGTCAGATGACAGTTAGAGATATTTGTTCCAACTTGTGTAGCTGTCCTCTCATCATCTTTATTTTTTCCAGTTCTCTGGTTAGGCCTCTTTTTAAGAGAGACCTCATCAAAACAAATGAGACTAGGACAAATGACTGTTAAGATACTGAAAAAGTACAGGATCGTGCCAGTTTTCACTCTGGGGGAGATCTGGGGGATATCTGGCTGATGTGTGGATGGCAGTGGATGGTTGATGGGGTCCTTTAATCACACATAGATTTTCCTGCAAGTAAAAGTACAATCGGTCCCATATTTAGCTTCTACTTATTTCTCTAAACATCATGTGCATGTAATATGTGCAATAAACAGCGGAGTGCAATAAAGTGTCACAGTGTGTGTCGTGCGATGTGAGAGAGCAGGGTTGAAATAAAACGCTGACAGATGATTCTCTGCGAGACAGATGTGTGCCGCTGTCGAGAGTTATTGCGCATGGTATGAAAGATTTCCTGTATCTGTCCTTGTGGCAGCGGACCTCCTTCTCTAACACACTGATTCAGCTACAGGAACTCTTTCATACCGCATGCAATAACTCTCTTCAGCGTGTCCAGGAAGAGGTGCAGAGGGCGGTGAGCGTGATGAATAGGCAAGTTTATTCGGTGACCTTCTCTCCGCTACAGCTTCAAAAGTGTCCAGTTTGCAGCCAATCACAGAGCCAGCCATCCTGCTCGGGTTATCCCGTCTGTTGGTGTCTCCAGCTCCGATGCTACCTTCCCAGCAGACCCCAGTAAAGTGCGCTGCACTCACAACAAGTGAGTGATAGGAAAACTTCATTTTGTTGAACATGTTCCTTAGGAAATGGAGCCTGCTGATCCCCTTCTTGTATACATCCTCTGTGTCGGCTTTCCTGTTCAGCCTGTTGTACATGTGGACGCCCATGGTTCATGAACATCCTGTCCCAGGACAGACACGGGTTATATAGCATCTGAGTCTTAAGCACTTAAATTGGAGGCAACTGGACTTCTTTTCACATTCAGAAGCAGATGATTTCTCCCAGATCATTTCACAATAAACAGTAAGATTGTAAGTTAGATTAATTTTTAAAAGAACACAATTTTCAGTGTGTGTATGTGTTGTTGTTCACCTTAAAGAACCAGTAAAATTTCGGGCATTGGCTAAAGCTCTTTTTCACCAGACATTATAGAAATGACAGGAATTTGAGATGCCTTTGGAAGTAGAAATAAAACAACACAGACACACAAATATATAAAAATACCCATATCTAGAATATAATAGAACAGCCCTTTATTGTGATTGTACTGTACATGTACAACGAGATTGTGGACAATGAAAGTGACAATGATAATGTACCTCTTGTACTGAGCAGCATCTGGTGCTCGAGGCAAATTGTAGCCTTCCCACAACAGACGTGGAGATTTCCTGGATTCCTTTCACCCCCCTTTTTTCTTCCTTTCTAAATCCCGAACCAAATCTTAGTGAAAGGTGACCCAGTGGAGTATTGAAGCTTCCAGATTTATGACCCCACAGTGAACGATGAAGGTCTTGTGATGAAAACATTGCCTGGAGGCCTCAGGCTGAGAGCCAGGGTGCTAGTTGACTAAAGACAACCGTTTGGTTTGGTGTTACATTGTCCCCCAATGAAACGTCTGCATTGTCTTGTTACACGTGTGTCTGAGGGGGGAAGGAAAAGTCAGTCTGTGATTTATGAGATTAATCTTCTTGTTGCTGCAGAGCCAAATGTGAAAATCTGCAGAACAATATAAAGCCATCAGTCATTTGATCACTGATGAAATCATTAATATTGCACGGAACGCAAGCAAGAGCTCATCTCCGCTCACCCAGGAGTGAAAAGAAAATCTTGAACCAGAATTAAAGAACAAGGGGAAGCATCCTCTTTCCTCTCGACCCCTGCAGCATTCAGCACTTTTATTTCCTCCATGTTAAAAACGTGCTCTGTGCTGTTCGGTTATGATTTGTGGCGCCTTCGGTTTTACAGGCCGAACCACAAACAAACGAGTGTATTTCTCACAAGCAGCTTTTCTGAATGACCTCACTGGGATAATGATAGGGTTGAAGCGCAGTGGATGAGCTTCTCCTCCGCTCCGTCGGTGCGATGCTATAGATGATGGAGGGATGGGAAGCGGAGGGGGACGAGGGCGAGGTTTTAAGGCGCTGGCGCTGTTTCGCCCTCAATTGCACGGCGGCACGTCAGCACGTGGCAAAAGACACCAAGCAGACCGAGCCGCACCAGATGAGCTGAGGCTGCAGCTCCCGTCTGGCACGCAAACTCGGGCCCCACTAACTGGCTCTCGGATCGTTTTTGTGTGTCCTCGCCGCCTGTCTGCAAGAATCTGATGACGGCAGCAAAGTGTGGGAAAAGTGTTTGTAATGTTTACAGTTGCTGCTAATGATTTAAAACGTGTAAATACGTGTGTGATGTACGAGCGTGTTTGCTCTATGGGAGGGAGGGAAGATTTACTTTAACACCCTCTCATTTTGTGTCTGTTGCCAGAAGCTGGGGGTTTATGTAAACCTCTGCCACAGTTGAGAGGGCTCAGACCACCCCAGACATGCAGACATGTCTCATCAGTGTGCGTCATGGATCACCCGTGGACTCTTTGTATGTATGTGCACACGTGTGGGAGGGAGCTGCTAATTAAAAGTGATATTCGGAGCTCAACGGACTGTGTGCTGTTCTCTAGATGTTTTCTATTAATGGATGTAGTCTTTTATTATTTTGTTCTTTCACATTGCACAAAGTTTCTTTTAAAACCTGTCGAGGAGTTTTGATGATGAGCTTAAAAACTTGCAGTTTTGTCTCTGAGACACAAGATGCTGCTCTTGAGCTATGACGGCTACAACATCGATCACGTCAGAGGCTGAAAAGTCAGTACAGCGATAAAGTTGGCTGTGAAATAAAAGTAGAAAATAACATCAGAGCAGAGTTTTCTCTGTATGTCTGACTTAAATGCCACTCTAGAAATTCTATACTTTGGATATACAAATAAAATGTCCCTGCGTGTTAAAGGATTGTTATTCTTTCACCACTGTTTTTGTCCTTATCATGAATTATAAACTTATTACAAATGCTTATTAGGTTTTTAATTATAGGACAGTTATCTTAGTGGTAGAAAAAGACTGGAAGGTAAAAACAACTGTTTTTGTGAGCAGGTCCATCCATTCGCTTCCGCTCATCCTTTTCAGGGTCGCGGGGGCGCTGGAGCCTATCCCAGGTGTCATAGGGCGAGAGGCAGGTTACACCCTAGAAAGATCGCCAGTCTGTTGCAGGGCTAATACACAGAGACAGATAATCATTCGCACTCACACCTATGGGCAATTTAGATTAATCAATTAACCTACCCTCACAAACTGCATGTCTTTGCATGGTGAGAGGAAGACGAGTACCCGGAGGGAACCCATGCAAACACGGGGAGAACATGCAAACTCATGCAACAAAGAAGATGTACGTCCTCTTTCAATTCTAAGGATTTATGTATCAGGACATTGTTAAAAAAAAGTTTGAATCTCAGATAAACAGCAACATTTTGTTTGAGTTTTTAACAAAAACTCCAAAATGTAAAATCAAATGTGTGAAAAATAGCTTATAGAACCACCTTTAGTAATAATTGTTTTCTGTCACAGTTGCAGGGGAATCTTGGCCCACTCATCTTTGCAACATTGAGGCTTGTGGTCATTCATTTATGCACAGCTCTCTCGAGATCCCAGCGCAGTATTTCACCCAGGCTGAGGTCTGGACTTTGACTGGGCCATTGCAACACCTTAATTTGTTTGTTTTTTTCAGTCATTCTGTTGTAGACTTGCTGCTGTGATTGTGATCATTTCCCTGTTGGAGCCAAGCTTTAGCTGTCAGACAGATGGCCTCGCAGTACTTTGGTATAATCTTTTTGCAGTTTCTCTAAGCATTGCATCGTCTGATCTTGGAGGAAATTTCCTGGAAATTCCACTATCGGGAATGTTCACAATGGTCTTGAATGTTTTCAAGTTGTCAGTAATCTCTCTCACTGTCTAATTTTTTAAAATAGCCTCATGGCCCTTCCCACATTGATGGGCAGAAACAATTACTGCTCATTACTTCATGGCACTGTGTTAACACACATCCATAGACTGCACTACTTAGAATAAGAATTTCATGCAATTATATCAGAAACCATGCTGTAATTCATGCATAGCCCAAAGATGATCTAGTATGCAGGCTGCAGTAAAGGTAAAGCAAAGGAAAATCTTTCATCTCTCCTCTGGTGCTGTTCACTGTTACTGCCAGAGGTGCTACCTATAACCAACTTCAGTAGTTAGGAGTTCACTACAGTAGCATACTTAGACAGCTGTGAGCCTAAAGGCTTCTTAAAAACATGGTATAAGGGTTTTTATGGGATAGCAGGATGGCATATGGGTGAACTGATTTATTGCAGCTATTTTTCTGCGATAACTCTTCCATCATGCACCCAAATGTTTACTCCCCATCTCTTGGGCAAGCTTCGACTTGACGCTAACCTTAAAGGAAGATACACAAAGTTTCTTCTCATTAGTGTGCGGTTTCTGGCTTTGTTGTGTAAGCTGTGCGAGAGAAACTTGATTTAATATCCAGTAATATAAAGAAACATAGCCTAAGGTGGATGTTTTGCCACATAAACTGTCTTTTGTCAAATTGCGTTGCATGAAATGAATTATTGCTTGCAAAGCAAACACTAACGGCGCGCACACATACATGTAGACGCTCATTTTCTCATCTCTTTCACATTTTTTCCCCTTATTCTCCTTCACTCTCACTCTTGCATACACAAGCACGTTACCCGCAATACCCTCAAATACAGAGATGCAGGCTTCCAAGGCTAGCAGCAACCTATTATTAAACATGTAACTCCATATCAGAGATAATTTGACGTTTCCTTGTGCAATCATTACTCCCAGTTTTCAAGACCTGGAAAACATTTTCACCTCTTTTTTATATACTGTGTATGATCGTCATGTAATCTAATTGCACTGTAGTTGATTGGTTTATTTGATTTAACATTTTTACTACTGGAGGGTGGCAGATACAAGCTGTGTCTCGAATCATCGAATGGACTTCCAACCTTTTTGACCATTTTGAGTACTTTAATAGTGGACTTAAAATGGTCAAAAAGTTGAACTTGCATTGCTGTGCAGTTTTAAGGCAGTAGGAGAATACATTGTTAACACTTTTAATGGTCTCAATGCTAGTGCTGTACGATATTAGATAAAGTTTTGTATTGATCTGATATCAAGTAAATAAAAGGCAGCTTATGTAGGGTGTGCCATAACTTATGAGATATAGAGGTAATGTAGATAGACAGGAAAGCAGGGAGAGAGCGAGGAAGAGCCACAGGTCAGACTCAAACCCAGGCCTACCTACTCTCTTGTATGCTATACAGCACACGGTCGCCTGCTAACCCACTGAGCTAAACCAGTGCCAAACTTTGAATGCGTTTTACTGGCCACTAAATCACTTTTAATTTTCACAATAATTCATTAACACAACAAAATCCACCTTTCGGCCTCTTATGTATTTAGAGGTTTTTTTGAGACCTGGAATGTTTATGTGCCTGTCTGTAAGACCCTTTCGATCACTGTCTGTTATTTCAATGTGCTTTAGGCTATAAATAAAATAGATGTGACAGTTAACATAGAAGGTTCAGAAATGTCAGAAAGTGTTAAATCAACGATTTTTTTCATTTCCAGAAGAGTAATTCATTTAACACAATTCAATAAGGCAACATACATTCAGTATGTTGGCTTATTGAATCAGCTACAGAGTAACATTTCAGTGCGATATATGAACTCGTTTTAAGACACTGCATCTTGGATCTGGAGAATTTTCACTTGTTCCATCGGCAGATTTTTTTACTTAGTACACTCGTTTGAAATAAGCTGTAGGTTATGGCATCTTATTTTAAGTGTGATGAGATATTTTTGACTAGAAATTAGACAAATATACTAGTTTTTACAGTGTAGAAACACATTATTGATGCTATTACACTAGTGTCAGTCCGATACCACTAACTGTGTTGGTATGGATACTACCAACGTTTGGACTCATCTGGCCACCACCTCTAGTTAGCTGCTGCTGTTTAGTGTTTGTGCAGGTTAAATTGTAGTCTTCACTTTGAAAGGTGTACAGTTACATGTAGGAGAGGCAGTGAGTTGGAAATATCCATGAAATGCAAAAACTAGTGTATTGTAAAATTGTAAATGTAATCTGGAAAGATCATAACTTGTGGTGACAACACCAGCCTATCAGAATTTACATAATACAAGTATAGGGTGCATATAGTGTAGCACATGAAACAGTAGTAGATAGTTAGTAGTATTTAATAGTTGTTTTAGCCGACTTGGTAAGAAACTCTCTAGTTCCATGATTTGCACTGATGTGCCTTGAGACAAGTCCAGATGTGCCATGGGATTTTGCAACAACAACACATAATTATTGCAGTGTACAGCTGCACATAATGTAAATTTAGCAGTTGGATTGTACATTTTCTGTAATTTCTTTGTAAAAATTCATTTTAAAAGACGCTCATTAACAGCTAATCTACCTAAACAAAAGAGAAAATGTAACACTAAAGCTACTTGTCTTTTGGCTAGGGGTAGAAAGTTTGCTACTAGATAACATAATGCTTAAGAGGTATGATCTGTAAGCTTAAGTTTTAAAGGCTGAGGCAGCTATACTGTTAGTCTCTTTGGGAAGACAGCTTCTTCATGTGATACTAATAAAAGTGGCTTGCCTTTAAGTAGTAGATTGATAACACTGGCCTGTATAAGGCACGCCACCAGTAAAATGATACGAGTACTGTCACTGTGGGTAGACAGGCTGAGCTGAAATGCAGTGCAGTGTACTTTATGTAAGAAGGATGGAAAGAGAAGACTAGATGGAGTGAGAGTCTGTAAAGCAGTGAGGCTACAAGAGAAAAAATAAAAATGGGATGGAAGTGTTCAAATCTTGGTTGACTCATGTTTCCTTTTTCTTTAGTAGGATGTCTTTAACTTTGTCTTTCCTGTTCATATTTTAACAGGCTGAAGTCAGCTTAATGAAAGACTCCGTTTTGGATAGATTCATCTCACTTCAAAAATCTAACTGAGCAATATCAGAGAGAAACAGCCACAATGCCTTTTTTTGCGTTACTGTTGCGTCCTCTGTGTTTCTCGGGCAATTGCACAGGCATATGGGTGAGGAACGCTTGAAAGCAGATCTGTGGCAGGCTGATGGATAGTTTCCTCTTTGTGAATGTGGGCGCTACAAGACAAAGCCCAGTTGATGTTTTAAAGTTTGACTGCTTGAAAGAGCTGTCAGCACTCCCGGCACCATGACAAGTTCTAGAGAGAGGAGTATATTACATAAGAGATGTCACACTGTCTATGTGGATAATATGATTCTGAGCTTGTAAAATGAGCACAAGTGTTTAAAAATAAGGAATTCTCATGGAAGTTATATCTCAGGTGTTTTTTGGACATGTAAAAATGTATGTCTGTGATACAGTAACTACAGATAAAGCTAATATACTTAAACAACCACTAAAAAGAAATATTGAAAATGTGCTTTATTTTATTTGTTCATTTTTTGTTCTCAGACTGTTTATTAAAACCAGGTTTTCAGCTGGAAGAAGAAGTTATAGACAATGAGCTATAGGTGCATCTATTAAAAACCTTTAATAAGTAAAAACCCTGGTGACCTTGACCTCAAGGTCAGACGTGAGCTTTTCAAGGTCACCTTGACTTATTAGTCCACAATTACCTAGAAACTATTCTTTTGATTGTTGGGGTTTCTCTCTGTTGTCATACATTTTTTACCTTACAATAGTAACTGCATTGAAGCAACTGTTGCTGTGATTTGTTGCTATATAGATAAAATTGAATTTGAATTTAAACTGGAAAAAAATCTATATACTATCCTGCAATTTGCATTTGTTTTTGCTGCACTACAAACTCCTTAAAGTAGGTTTACAGAACAAAGAAAACAAAATTAATATATAAAACACGCAAATACAGTAAAGAAGGCTTTTAGTGATTACTTTATGTACCTGTATCCTCACTGAGATTTAACTAGAAATCTTTTTTCTTGGTGTGTTTTTAGCATTCGGTTGATTTCTTCATAGCTTTGCAGCTATAAAAATCCACAGGCTCTGAACTCACTTCTAAGCATCATCAAACAAACTTGAAGTCATCTTATCTGAGCCCATATTTAAGATAAAAATGTGAAGATTGCACTATCAGCCTTCAGAGCAACATAAATTCCGTGTTATCACCTTCCCATAACTCCGTCATACAGGCAGCGATATGAAAACCTTCACAGCTTCACACACAGTAGAAAGGAAAGTGCGGTTGAATAGCTTTTCTCAGATTTGAAACTGGCTAGGACACATTTAAACAAAAACCGACGCCAACAGCCTTCATCAGAGAGTGACCAATTGCTTGAGAACTGTTTTGATGAAAACCTAATTGTGTGAATATAAAATATTCAGTGAATCTCCAACTCCAGTTGTGCAACACAGTGTGCTCGAGGTGTCGTCCATTTTTTTCCTACTTTAATCGTTTCCATATTTATAGGTCAGACACAGGTCAGAACAAGGAACTGAAGAGCGCACGCCCCTTCGCTTTCCGTGTAATTGCATCATTATTTAACGGAGCGAAAAACGTCAGATTTCAGAGGATGCTCCAAAGGTTTAAGCCTCCTTTGACCACCTTTATCGTATTACTATCACTTTCTCTGATCGTCCTAGAGCCAAAGACAACATGCAATACATCTCAGAAAATGGAAAACATATGTTACTGCTGTGACTTAATTTTAGGGTTAAAAACTGAAACCTGAGCTGTGCGAAGAGTATATAGCACATCAGAGACATACTTTGTGATTTGAAAAGCTTCAGCTTGCTTTGAGTTTAAAAACTCCACACTCACACTTCATGAATAATAAGTTGCTGAGACAAACCAGGGGTCTTTTTATCTGGGGTTGCTCCTTGCTGTCAGTGCTCAGAAAACGGTTGGTCAACTGTTTTGTCTCGTTTTGCAGTTTTAACTAGGAAGCCTGTTCCATGTCTGCGCTTCGGTGGATTGCTCTCTATTGACTCTCATGGTGTCAGTAATTAGTCAGTGTTTGTTCTGTGTCCTTTTCTACTGAGATTAGCTATTCGTGGGGTAGGAGTAGGGTCGTATAGGTTTACTGTTTGATGTGTGCTTTTAGAAACTGATATGGACCCTGACATGATCATGCATGTCATATTTACAGTTTTGCATTCCACAAGGAGGCTATTACAGCCAAAAAACTTGGATTTCACAGTTTTTATTGCTTGAAATGACTCCTGCAAACAGCTGCAATATATTTTTATTATAATGTAAGTTTTCCCAGACAGCCTTTTAAGCAATACAAGAAAACCGGTTCTTACTTTTGAATCCACTCTGGACATTCTTTCAAATGTCTCGCAGTGGTATATAAAAAAACTTGTGTTACTGACTCTGATGGATAATAAGGGTCAGCTCTGTCTTTCTAAGGTTAGTTTGTTTTAAAAATTGCTTGTATATTAATATTTAATAGAACAAATGAGCTCACAGCAGCTCCACCAGCTTTTCTCCTGCTAATCGAACTGACCGTAACACCAAAACTGTACACTTCATAGGGGTTTTTTTTGCATAAATTGGAAGGGTAGGTGATTTCTGGGGTGATATATGAAAAATATGCTTTTCTTATATTTAAAAAACATGGATGCCTGTCATCTTGTCTGTGCTAGAATAGAATAGAGATTGCATTGCTGTGCGGTCACAACCTCATTCCAGCTGTCAACACACCTGAATCAAATGATTAGGTCATTACCAGGCCTCTGGAGAACTTCAAGACATGTTGAGGAGGTAACTTAGCCATTTAAATCTGCTGTGTTGGATCAAGGACACATCTAAAACCTGCAGGACACCGGCCCTCGAGGCCTGGAGTTCGAGACCCCTGATTTAGGGTGACCTGATCCAGCCTTAACTATATGCTTTATCAAAAAGGAAAGTTTTAAGTCTAAACTTAAAAGGAAAGAGGATGTCTGTCTCCTGGATCTAAACTGGGAGCTGTTTCCGGAAAAAATGGATCTGATAGTTTAAGGCTCTGCCTCCCATTCTAGGAGATGCTAAGTTTATCTGTTTGTAGTTGTGAGAAAGGTGGTGCACGGAGGCATTGTTGGCTACTTGCTATGGTCAAAACCAATGTTGGTGTTTAAGAACTGTGAAAACATCAGGATGTAAAATCACAGCATTAAGATGTTGATTCAAAAAGTTCACATGTTGAATCTTTGGTGTCTTCTTATTACAACTAACTGTAGTTGCAAAGAACTTAGTCCAAGCACTTCTCTCCAGCTTTTGTTGTTGCTTTATTACAGACAGCAACCTCTTAGATCATAAATAACTGACTTGTTAGTGACGGGCAGGAACAACTTTTCCACCGTCGTTACTCACGTCATTAGTCCTATCACCTTTAGATATTGATTGGGTGGTGAGAGAGCCGTGACACAGAGAAACGCATTGCCGTTCCAACTGAACTGTTTTCAAGTGAGAGCACTGTGAGCATAGCAGGAAAAAATCTGTGCACTAAGGGTGTTTTTGCAATGCTCAGTGAGCACTGTTAACACTGAACATTGTATTTGTATAGAAAGTAGACACTGCCAGAGCAAAAACAGCTGTCAGTGGACACACACCCTAAATTGACGGGTTTTTTTTAGATTGATTTCAACAAAAGGAAGTATATTTTCAGAAAACATGTGTAAACTGTTCTGAGCAGCAGCTATATTATCCAGATGATACGGCAATATGGTCTCCATTTTGAAACACGGGGGATCAACTTGATGCCGGCTATCCCATAAATAAGCTGCGGTGCTTAGCGTCGGCCCAGATCGGGATGCAGGTCCCACGCTCCCCGTTTCACTCTAGCCCCAGCCTGGTGTAACTCACTCCAGCGGCTTTACGCGGCTAATTTATGCCCATCCCTTCCTTTCGTACCCTCTTTAAAACACCACAGTGGCCGTGGGTGGGTGAAAGAGGGATGTGGAGTGTGTGTGAGGTGGTGGGCTTTGTGTAGTGGGACCCTGATGAACTTAGCCTTTGCATTCACCAGAAAGCTGCTAAAACATATGCGTGCTAATGGGAAAAGCTTGATGGTGAGAGCACATGAACACAGCTTCAGGAAGTAGTAAATGTCACTGCTGATTCTTAATTACGTGCTCGAGTCCTCTCAGCGCTGTGGCCTGCATGTGGAGTTTTTAGAGGCTTTCTCAGGTGGGATCAGAATGTGGCTTATTCAATAACAGTAAATTGTTAGAAAATATTGTGAGCTGAGCACAGTGGTGGTTGGTTTTAGAGCAAAGAAAGTGCGTCTTTGCTTATTGTACCCTTATATCAAGACATACTTTTTTTTATGATCCAATTCTTGATTGATTTAAGTATTAAACTGACGCGCTTTTGTCTTGTCTTCCTCTCTTTACACCAAACTGGTCACGGCAGATGGCCCCGCCCCTCCCTGAGCCTGGTTCTGCCGGAGGTTTCTTCCTGTTAAAAGGGAGTTTTTCCTTCCCACTGTCGCCATGTGTTTGCTTACAAAGGGTCGCCTGATTGTTGGGCTTTTCTCTGTTTTCATGTAGTCTTTACCTCACAACATAAACGGCTTAAGCTGACTTTTATATGCTATTTAAATGGCATTGAAATGAATTTAACTGAATTTAATTTATATACGTCATTGTTGACATGTCCATGTGACCATTTAATTTATAGTTGCCTGATTTCTCGTCCCTGGAGAATAAAGCTAACCCAAAATTCTGTTTTTTGGTGAATTTTATGAAAACTTTCTTTATTGATCTGGCAAATCAAGCAAGTATTTCAATTTGTCCAATGCTAGAGTTTGTAGAATAAAAAAATAAGAGAATTCCCATCATGCTCTCGTTATATCTGTTTTTTTCATTCATTTTATTCATAGTTTTGTCCCTCTTAACCTTGCTGATTATATGGGGGTTTTTTGGACTGATTTAATAGCTAATGTCAAATAAATTCACCGGTAAGCTATTGTAAGCAATCCAATCTCACGGGTTGTTCTGGGGCAATGCAACTCTACAAGACCTGAGCTCTCATGTGCCTGCTATTCTGAAAAACAAATCATTTTTGCTTTCATGCATACTCCAAAAAGCTGTGGCCCCAAAATCGAGACAGAACAAATGTCTTCCTCTGCAGAGCTGCGGGGAGTTCACCGAGAAGATGTACTCTAAGCCAGAAGAGATTGGCCCATCGGAGGACGAGCTGGCGTTCGTCTTTCCCTCGAGCGCATTATTTATCCCGTGCCTTTGCATGCATCCTCCCACCTGAGCCATGATACAGTAATCTCAATAGGTGTGTTTATGGCTCTGTAAATCTATCATCTTCACATTACCACCAAACACTGAAACCAGCTTGCTCGCAAGGCTCAACGATCCAGCTGACCGCTCCTCTGGATGGAGTATTAAATAATAATCAATCACGATTAAGGAACGATGAGAGGAAAAGCTTGACTCATGTGGAATGCGTGGATGTGGAAGAAGTGAAAGCTAAAGCTTAGGTGACAATGTTGGAAAAAAAGAGATATTTAGGGAGTAACATGTTTTAGCTGTAACGCTGCTTACTTTCATTTCAGCTCCCGTCTGGCTTTAATTGGATTTAGATGATTGTCAGGGAATTACATCTTTATTTTAATCCTCTGGTTTTGGTGGGGTGGGGAAGTGTGGTTGACTTTCAGCTGCAAGTCGTAAAATCCTTGTCCTGGTAAAACATTTTATACCGTGGCTCAGAAAGCTTTTTAAACAATGGCTTTCGTATAAATCATGCCTGGTGCACATACATCGTCTGTGAGGGTGGTGGGAGGCTACCATTTATATCCCGCCTGAACCATTAAAGTCTTCTCGTGGGAGCTGAGGGTTCGGGCTTTCGAGGGGTCCTCGATGTGAGTCTCTCGTTAACTTTAGCTTCGTTTGTCTCTCTTCCTCAGGACGCTGGGACTGTTAAGTAATGTCATCGCATCATAATATTGTAATCTTTTAATTTGACTCTTTCTTCTGCAGCAGAGGAGCGGTATCAGTTAAACATCTTCTGCTTGGAAAGTCAACATAGTGACCCTTTACAAGACCTCAAACACATTCAGCATGAGAGAGCTTTTCTAGTCGTTTCACCAGACAGCGAGTGATGATAGAAGCGGTGTTTTCAAATGTATGGGGTTGGCTCAGTTTCCATCACATTAAAAAGTAAAAACAACAACAAAGTTAACTTTAACATCATTCTATACTAATAATGATGAACAGCTCATTTTGCTGAGCAATACATGCTGTATTGTCAGCTGTTTATCACAGAGACATCATTAGGGGTTCTCAAGTGTTGTGCAACCAGGCGAAACCCTGCTCATAATCCCAACACTGCACACTGAGAGAGAATCGAGTGATTTTATGACAGATGGTGGTGATTTGTCACAATCAAATGAGAGATTCTATCTGCCTAAAGACAACACGGGGATGGGTGGAAGCAGCGGCCATGAAATGGTTTTTTTATTAGCATACAACTGAATGTTGTTCTCCTCGCGCCTGTGCAGGTTCTCTCAGGGTCTCTCTACTGGCTTCCTCCCACATTCCAAAAACATGTTAGGATAATAGGTGAGGATGGATGGATGGATGGATGGATGGATGGATGGATGGATGGATGGATGGATGGATGAATGGATGGATGGATGGATGGGCAACTACATTTCCCTCATCTTTACTTTTTTCACTTGTTAATGATATCGTTTGGGGGGAAAAAGAAATATCAACCAGTGTGTCTGTGGTAATTCAAAGCTTAACAACTTCATATAATCTTTAATTGAGGGCTTTAGATTATTTTTAATTAGATTGAAAACATCACATGAACAGTAGTGTTATGGGCATTTTTTTTTTAATATAGACACAAAAAGCAGGAATACTGAGAAAAAGATAAGCTTGAGTACAAAGGTGATTAACCTTGCATAAATTACAGGAAAACACAAGCGACAAAGGGCAAAACATTAAAGCGATGGCAGGACCACAAGGAGAACTGGTGAGTCAGCAAGTAAGTGTAAAGTAACAGCTAAAAAAGGAAAATGGAAGATGACAAAAACTAACACAGAATCCAACTGGTGAAAACCAGTGAGGGTCGGGAAGATGATTAGAAGCGATTGAAGGTAAATGAACAGGGACTTTTGGTTGTTGCTGTCAGACAAGCTGGTCTGAGTGTATCAGAAGCTGCTGATCTGCTGGGATTTTCCAACACAGCCGTCGCTTGGATTTACAGAGAAAATGTGAAGTGAGTTCCAGTTCTCTAGATGAAAGATGCCTCATTGATGTCAGAGGTCAGAAGAGAATGGCCCAACTGCCCTGAGGTGATAGAAAGGCAACAGTAACTAATAGCTACTGGTTACAAGCAGAAGAGCGTCTCTAAGCATGGAAGATGTGAAAACTTGAAGCAGAAGGGCTACAGCACCAGGAAACAGCACCAGCCACCACTCCTATCAGCTAAAGATCAAGTATTGATCCATCCTGCTTTCTATGGGCGGTTCTGGCTGGTGGCGTAATGATGTGAGGGATATTTTCTTGATACACTTTGGGACCCTTATTACCAACTGAGCATCATTTACACACCACAGCCTACCTGAATATTGTTAGTAACCATTTCCATCCCTCTATGACCACAGTGTCACCTCCAACTGGTTTCGTGAACATGACAGTGAGTTCAATGTACTCAAATGGCCTCTACAGTCACCACATTTGATTCCAATAGAGCACCTTTGGGATGTGGTAGAGTTGAAGATTCACATCATGGATGTGCAGCTGACAAATCTGCAGCCATTGCGTGATGCTGTCATGTCAATATGGACCAAAATCTTTGAGTAATGTTTTCAGCACTTTGTTGAATCGATGACTTCAGTCAGGAAAACTGGGGTGAACTTTAATAGGACTTTTACCATCATGTGAATGCGCTCACTTTAAGTTTTAACTGCAAAATAAAAGGGGATCTAAATTAGCTGTTGGCTTGTTTACAGTCAGTCTTCTTGTTTCTGGCTCTGTGAGATTGTTGTTGTGATTCAACCTTGTTCCCATATGTCAGCAATTACTTTGGGGCAGCCAATGTTATCCTAACCCATTCTTTCATATTAAAGCAGAATCATCTTTTAAGACAGTGGAGCATTTGTCTGTGGACAGTCATTTCCCCTAATCCTCAAAACCTCCTGCATGCTTCTCTTATGCAACCTAATATCCGAGCCTGCCCTTGTGTAAAATAACAATGCGCTCTATCATTTTTCTCACCTCATCATCTTCATGGATTGTTGTTTAAATTGTCAGGAGACACCTTCGGCAATGTTGTGGTAGAGAGCCGTCTCCAAGCTCGTGTCAATCAAAACCGTTAATTTCCTCCTCGGGTGTTTGGTTTTAAGCTCTAGGCACATCATTGATGCCACGGTTTATTTTCTGTAGTCACACATTGGCAAATACGAGAAGGATTTCTTCTAAAAGTAAATATCAGAGGGTTATGGATTGAGAATGCATGGGCCGCATCAGCCTGTGAACATGTCAAAGTCCACGTCCTTCCCTGCTGGCACCACAGACTACACCAGTGTGTGCGCGTTAAGATAATTCCCCAATTCATGGAACATGCTCAACCTACCAAATCAAACAAGCTAAGTCCGATTCTGTCAGTGACTTTGGACTTCGAGACAGGTTTGCTTTGTAGAGCTGAAATATAAAAAAGTGTGTATGTGTGCCGCGTTAAGTGTCGAGACGTCTGCTCCGATGTTGTGATTAGGGTGGCTGACTATTTGCTCTGGAGTGCAGCACATTCCTCTCAGCCTTAATTGATACCAATTATGCGGCTTTTGATTTGGTGTTTGATTGGGAAGAAGATGTGAGGCCTTGATTCGAAGGGCACAGAGTTTTTATTGTGTTTGGAGCCTCGGGGTTGGATGCCTGAATGATAGCTTGCTACCTTGTGAGTAACATCAAGGAATGCCAGCGGGTCATTTTGCCTGCGCTATTTTTAATGTTGGGTTTCAGATTTTTGTTTTTTTGCGTCCTGCCATCGCAAAAGGAAGCTGGAAAGCCACTCAGTGTATAAGTATATTCCCCGTGTGCCAAAGGGTTGTCCATCTTACTGGGTGTTTTTTTTTCTTTAAATAACTACAGGATTTGTCCCTCCAGGGGACACCTGGCTTGTCCCCCACCTCCACGGTGTAAATGTTCTCTAGCTTAAACTGCCAGATGTTATAAAAGGCTCCATTGAAGTAAACCTTTAGCTCATAAAAAAGGGGGTTGTAGGCGGGTGGCTGAAAAGTCTATCCTGATAGCTTCAGTGACCACACTATGTCATCTGATTTAACATAGAGGCTCACACATGTAACTCTTTGGGAAAAATAAAGCGATTTGGAGCCAACGGTGAAGTATGGCAGTGCCAAATGTGTCTCTGCTTTGCTCAGATGTGTAATTGAAGTCACCAGTTCTGCGCAAGCAGGCTGGAAATAAAAGGTTAATTCTAAAGATGTCACAGTAGGACCGAGAGTTTCTGACATTTCCAACAGAGTGAGGGAAAACTACAGAGAGGGAAAAAACCCATCCAAAGCTTAAAAGAAAGAGGAAGCAGTGGCATGAGTGAGACGGAAACTTGAGATATTAGGAAAAGAAATGGAAAAGAAGAAAATTGGTTTACAGTTGTCTGTCTGCCATTATTCCTTCTCTCTGACAGTCTGACCCACACACACACACACACACACACGCACACACACAAACATGCAAAGCTGTGAAGCTGCTGCTGGCCCAGCTTCTTGTTTGTACTAACACTGTCATCTGAAGCCCATTTATTGATTGGCTAATGTGCCAGACCTGAGGGCTCATGGTGCTTGGATCAACCCCCCCGCCCTTCCGATTACTTCCTCCAACTTTCATGCAGTGCACGCTCTAAAACGGACACACACGCACACACATTCACCCACGCTCTCCCTGCCCCCTCTCCCTCCCTCCGCTTCCCCAAGATACTCTTGAGAAAGAACGGGAGCAAGTCAGACAGGAGACGGCAGGCAGGGAGGCAGACACAGCACGCAGAGTGACCCACGGAGGAGGCCGTCACGCATCGGACCCAGACACACACACAAAAGTACTCACGAGCAGATCTGGAGGGACTGGGTCTCACACACGCGCACACACACACACACACTTTGAAAAAGGCATGGAACAAGACTTTTCATCCTGCATGCTGTTGATGACAGCTCTTCTACTTCTGGTACTGTGATTTTTACCCTGTTATCTCAATTGCATTTTAAAGTTTTTATTTTGTCTTTGGTTATTAATGTCCTCTAAAAGCATCTATTTGAGTGTTTATGCTTGTATGTGTGTGTATTTTGAAGTAAGCAGTGCACTCTCCACATCCTGGAGTCTTCTCAACAGTAGCTTTGCCAGGTCAGCTACAGCAGTCCTGCAGCATTGTCTTATTATATTATTATGTTTTTTAACCTAAGCCATGAAAAAAGGACTTGTGCATGCGGAGGTCAGCGAGCTGCAGGCTCACTGTTACATTACAGTGCCTTCCTCACAGCATGACCGTGAGTACAGTACTGTGCTGCGCAGTGCTGGCCACATGACAAGGGATTTAGCAGATGTGCAAATATCATGTGTCTTTGCCAACTGCAAAGGCCGTCGTATTGACACAGTCTGCAAAAGAAGGCACCAGAGTCGGGTTTCTTTTTCCCCTTTTTCAGGAGTTTTCCATCTTCAGGGAAAGTGTTTTTAGTCTCAGCTGCTGACAGGTGACTTAAATAGAATCCGTCCATCAGAATAACTCATAACGTGGAGTTAAGTGATCTTTAATCATATGCTCATTTCCGCTTTTTTACCTTGTGGAAAAACAAAGGCCTTGCGGTTGTCACCCTCGTGTATTTGCTCTGTTTTTTTTTTTCACAGTATGAGCACCAGTGAGCAAATGATAGTTTGTGTTTGCAAAGGTGCTTTTGCAAAGAGTTTTAGGAAGCATTATGAGTCAGTTATGGGTGCATGAACGCTCAAATGAAATAAGAAGCGCGATAGATCATAGCAGAAGCGGTGGGACGTGCAGTGATGGAGGGTTAAGGAAGAGTAGATATCTGAGCCGTTTGATTATTGGCTCCAAATCCCAGCAGGACAGCCGTCCAGCTAGCGGAGCCTTGTCTTCCTCCGCTTTCATTGAGAACAATAGCAGCGCAGCGAGCCAAACAACCTCTTCATCTCCATCCCTTCATCCTTCATCTACTTCCACTCCTCTTTCTTCGCAAGCCTCTCTGCGCCTCGAGCACTCTTGGCTTTGCAACACACAGCCTCAGTCGTAATTGAGTGCAAAATTCACTGATTGCTTTTCAAAGGAGAATTAAGGTGGTGCACTAACCGGCTGCCCAGAGCGCAGCCTGTGTTTATTTACCGGGATCCAAACATTGAAATAGTTGGCCCGTGCAGAAAGTAGCGCCGCTGCCGATATGTTTGGCTGTATGCTCCGCTGGCTGTGTTTAGGTTTTGCCATTCCTCTCTGCTGTTCCTCCGGCGTCATCAGCACTGACAGCCATTTATATCAGTCCCCACGCACTTTTAATAATGTGAACCCGCCATCCCCTCTCAGGACTGTACAGCATGGGTGTTTTTCCTCCCATGACCCAAGGAAAATAATCGGAGCCCTATTATTGCATTGTTACTGTTTTTCTTTGCACGATCCATTCATCTCTGTATTTGAAGTGCACTGCCATGCTGTTCGAGGGAGGAAAAAGGGGGTAAAGAGGTCAGCATGAACTGGCTTTCCCCTAAAAAAACCTTTCTATCTTAAAGCATTCTACTTCAAACGCAAGCCTGGATCTTCACTGTAAACTGCCCAGTAGGTGCAAATTCATTTTCTGAACACACCCCACCCCTAATGTTCAGCGGCTTCTGGGTAAATGAGCTTGTTTAGGGCTCACATTTCATGCCTAATCTGCAAGAGCTGGAAATGTTAAATCACTGTCAAAAACTCTGTTGGATGTGCAGACACAAACTGCCGCCTCACGGTGTAAAAGTCCCTATTGTGCGACGCTGTCCAGAGCACACAATAGCAGCATTTCTGCAATGTTAGGAAAAGAAGTCTTTCATGGTCCAGCAGCATTATGAAGACTGAGTGGTTTAAAAAAATGATAATTTTTCTCTTGTATTCATCTGCTCCCATTGAACACTCCCAAACCGCCTTGGAAGATTGGCAGGTTACTTTATTGACTGTGTTTGCGCTTCGGTCTACTGAGCCACATTCCTGTTGCCACAGGAGGTGGACGATTTGTCCCAGTGTTGGTTCCAAGTTCCAAGTCTTTTTTTTTTTTTTAATTTTCCAAGTTGTCATCCATTAAACAGGTACAGGACCAGTTTTTTCCTTTACCTCAGTCTCACTGGCAGGTTTTAAGTAGAATACCTTCACTGAGTCCTTGTTCTAGATAGCAAAAACAATCTGTTTCCCTTTTCACCTAATCTGAGCCCGGTATTCAGAAAATGCAGCTCTCTATTGCTTCATTCAGTCAGCTCTGGAAAGGGCATTGAGAAAAGTGAAGCAGAGGAAAACTATCTTGACTTAAACACAACAATAGATATTGCCATATTGCCTGACAGCAGCGGCATTATAAATAAACCTTTCCCTACGAGCACGGCGAGTTAGTCCACTTGGAAAATACCAAAGACTTTATGAGGTAAACAGGAGCTGAGATAGCGAGGATCTTAATTTTTTTTGGCTGTCACCCTACATCCGAGACGCACACTGTCCTTGTAGTTGTAAAATTTAGCTTCTCATAATATTGATTTTGGGTGGCGCAGTAATATTCCCGTCTCCGCTGCCAAATACAGCACAATGCAATTAACAGAGAGAGGCACACGAGTGTGGCCCGAGCCTTAAGCAAGGACTAATATTTCAAACTTTAATGCATGACTCAGACATTTTAAATACGCAAAAGGGCCAGAAGTCAAGAACTCGTGATTACTTCCTCTTACTGCCTCTCTTTTCCTGTCATGTGCACTTTTATTGTAGTTTTTAGGTTTTTTTTAAGCTCCTCAATTGCAAAAGGAATGGCTGCAGGAAGCCACAACTCACTTGGCTAAAGAGCTGCTTTCTGTAATGATGGGAGATCTTTGCTAAGTCATAAGGTCAAAGAGTCCAATATAAAGATGACAGTGAGCTTCAGTGATCAGTTTATTTTATCTCAGCTTCTGTAGAGCTGATGAAGGCTGATAACAGCAGACGCCTGTTATCAGAGTGTCCAAAACACTGCATATTAACGTCTCTTCTTCTGGTGTGTAGAGCTCGCGTACGGCCCGATCAGAAGAGGACAGAGACACGCTTTGGGACGCCTGGGGTTCCTGGAGTGAATGCTCTCGTACATGTGGCGGAGGAGCCTCCTACTCCCTCAGACGATGCCTCAGTTCCAAGTAAGACCCAAAAGCTTCACAGAGGTAACCTGTGAGAGAACATGCAACAGTGTCGGGAGAGCTGGTCTGGTTCTCTTCATAGAGTAATATTAACATTTGCAAGGCTAATGTCTCCTGCAACATCAGACTTTTCAGAAGGAGAAGCCGCACACGTAAAAATATTGATGATGGAGAAATAAAGATTAGAGATTGCTCACATTCTTGCAGACATTACTAGAAGTTAACATACTAAACTGCTTTTCCTTATTTCTGTCATTGAGGTAAATATTATAGTTGTGGGTGGTTGTTAAATGTGTGTGTGAATGGGTGGATGACTGGATATGTAAAGCGCTTTGGGGTCCTTAGGGACTAGTAAAAGCGCTATATAAATACAGGCCATTTACCATTTACCATTAAATAATGGGGTCAGTGTATTTACTACTTCATATTAGCCAAAAGTTCAACTTAAGACTCCTCTAGAAGCTCAATTTCAGGTGTTTTTTCCAAATAATGGGTCTTGCTGACATCAGAGAGAGCGGATATCCTAATATGGTCATCTAATTTGTAAGAGGCAGCCAAGCAGCCAAAAACCTCTTAAAGGGAGAGAAGCTAAAAGACAAATGAGGATTATTTTATTTTTACAATCCTTTGGGCAGCATTTACTGATATCAGGTCTAAAAATCTCGGATGCAGAAAAAATTCCAGAAAAAACAATCATTATGAGAAGCAGGGGCATAAAGAGCCTTTTTAAAACAAAAATCAGTGGCCTGATGTAACTGTTGAGTTTATAGCGCAGTCATTAAATGATGACTACATCACAGCAGGAGAGCATTTGCTGTAAATTGAAAGTTAGAACCTCAGTGACCCTCAGAAAAATGGAAACATCCCACCGGCAATTTGTTAGCGTGTGTTCAAACGTGATCTGAGCTAATCCCCTTTTCTAAAGTAGAAAGTCCTGACTGAAGTTGGACGGATTTCCATCAAAATGCAACATCATTGCTTTTAGGTTTAGGCAGGGGTTTTAATAGTGTGAGTAAATCCCACAAATCAAATCCTCCATTCCCTTGGGTTGTAAGTGGAGTGCTCAAAATACACATGACTGTTAAAGATCCCTGAGTGGATCCACTATGGACCCGTCTAGACAGCCATGTGAGCCAAAATCTTGAATTCATCATTGACATTTGGAATCTGAATTTCAGTAATGACCCCAACATGTTTCCTCACAGATCAGAGCAGAACAATCAGTGACTCTTGCGAAACTACATGCCGCTTTTAATAAGTGTTTTATGTGACAGAATTTGGGCTGTGCAAACACGGAGTCCCACATTGGATGGATTCCCACTGCTCATCATCTCAGGCTTATATCAGGAACCTCTTAATCCTTGTGCCAGAGTCACCTGGTCGGTAAGGTTTCAAGCTAACCCACAGTGCTCCAAGATTAAAGCTCAGGGACCGAGTGCATTGGGTAAAGTGGTCAATTATAAACAAATTTAAGGAACAAGTGGGAAAAATGGACATAAGAAGGGAGACAGTACATTTTCCTTAGAAATGTTGTCACATTTATAGGCTGGGAAATAGCTGCAGGGTGACTTCACTTGCATTCCTCTGTTTTACAGTTCCCAGAATATACTGCTGCTCAACTCAAGGTAACCAGTGACGTTTGCTGCTGGCTGCAGAGGTAGCACCCCTAGTGACAGGACTAGTCACTCAGATCATGAAACAGTGCAATAGTCTAGGATCAAACTGCCAGAACAGCTCACATCATTCTTGAGGTCACAACCGAGGTACTGTGAAAGGCTCTCATATGTCTGCAACCATGAATCCATCTGCACTGGCACTAGACAAAAAGACTGAGCAGCATACAAGTGCCAGAGGGCCCCCACCCCCCACCCCCCGTGTACTGCACTGTAAACATTGAGGTCAATGTCTCTTTGAGGAGTTCATTTCACGATCTCTGGAGCAACCACTTCTCTTTGCCTGCCCAGAATATTTTGGTCAGACAAACCTCAGGAGTAATTGACTTGTTAAGAGGTGTTTGGGGCTTGAGCTTCATACGGGACATAGGCAGCGTGTGTATGTGTTGATGTACATTCTCCGCCTCCTCTAAGTCCAGGCAGGTTTGTTTACCAACTCTGGCAGTTGCCATAATGTATGGAGCTCTTGAGCAAATGGTAGGAGGCTTCGTTCCACCTTGTCCCACCTCACCCCGCTCTTGCGTGGGAATGAGGGAGTCGTAGCCTGGCCTCGGGTAGCAGATCAAACGGCATCATTAAAAAGCATAGCACAAGGCCCCTTGTGTGTGTGTGTGTGTGTGTGTGTGTGTGTGTGTGTGTGTGTGTGTGTGTGTGTGTGTGTGTGTGTGTGTGTGTGTGTGTGACTCTTTGGAAAAGGGAGCTGGAAATAGGTCTGCAACACCCTCCAAACCAATACCATTCCAACTCTCTGACTTTTTAATGCACACACGCACATACAGGGCACTTATTGCTACTGCAAAACACACCAGAGTTAGTTAACCTCTCGAAAGGGCATGTGCAGAAGTACAGACTATCCGCAGATTGCCTGGCCTTCATTACTTCTATCCACACAAGTTACTGCACTTGATCGCCGGCTTCTTTATTAACAGCAGCATAGCTGGTTGGATCCAAGTGTGAACATATGGATTAGATGTCATGGCAAGAAAAAGTGCTGCTCCAATATTAATGAAGCACTAGGCAGGAAAATATTAATCTGTACATGTTATTAAAAAGAAAAAAAGAAAGATCCAACCTCAACTTTGTTTAGAAGAAATTCACAAAGAATTTGACTGTGTCGTTTGTCACCATGACACCAATGGGAAGTAAATATCAACAACTGTAGGCAGGAGATGTTTCCTGTAGCAATGCGGTCACGTATGTACTGAAATTATACAGTGGGTGACATGAAGTGACATTAGGCTGTGAAGGCATGCCGCAACTTTTTAAAGGCAAAAGTGGGTAAAAGTGAAATTTCTCCAGGGCAATGAAATGTGAAATTAAGGTTGGCCTAGCAACCAAGATTATGTCTCTTTTACAGCCTTGGGAATCACTCTGTGTGGTCCATGCTGTGTTATTAACACCTCCATCCTTTTTAGTAATATTCCTAACAGTAGTAGACCTACAGCTCTGCCCTACAAATGAATAAAAAGACAAAATATATCATGATTAATTTCACTGACAACTGCAATATTTTTGCCTAATCTCATGATACTCTGGCCTCTGTTATGCTCTTTGTTCCATCTTTTTCAGCTTCTCGTTATCCTCCTGAGATAAACAGTAAACTCTTAGCTTTCCTAAACTGATCAATAGCAGAGCTCATAGCTTGAGCATATTTTAGGCGTTAGCAAATCAGCTACATTTTTGTGTGCCCACATGCCTCAAGTGTATCAATATTGTGGCATGGGTTTTGGAGCCCTGCGTGCAATTACTTTCAATCTTGCGAGAAGAGTTGATGACATATATATGGACATTATGGGCCGGATGAATTTTACTGCGTATCCAATACTAGCCCAATTTTTTTATGGTTACAGTAGATTTTCCTTTTTTCTGTTTAATGCTATAGATGGTACTTTTAGTCTTTGTTGAGTCTCGTGCAGTTAACTAATGAGCGCACTCTCTGTAGTTGTCTTTTTGTGTTTGGGGTCACAGTTTGTGAGTTATGTTTTATGTGCTCCAAGACTTCTGATATTTCAACCGAGTTATTTTTCCCTAACCTATGATGACGCCATGATGAATCCCATGTCCTGGCCCTACGTCTGCTTAGCCTCCACTTTAGAGCTTCTAAAATCAAAAGGAAATGAAAAGGGAAATTCATTTTATTCCCTTTGCCTCTTTATGTCTCGTTTATATATTGCTTGTCCCAGTGTGAGTTTCCACGCTGATCCAGATCTTAGCTACCTGTCTCTCAACTCTTGGTCTTTGAAAGTCTCTTGTTAGGGGTTCAGGCCCCATGGCCTACTGTTTGATTTGGCAGAGGGGACCGTCTGGATTCGTCACAGGTTCTAATGTTCTTGCCATGCCACATGGTCCACATCCACTCCCTCCATTCTCTGGAATAACATTGTAAAAAACCTTAAGCCTTCATTCACTGCTGAGTCCAAAGTCAGTGACGTCTCCAATCATGATTCCAGATTAGCTAAGGGCCAGTGACACTGGAATTCCTCTTAACTTCCCAAAAGAATACCATTTGATTAGTTTCCACTGGGGTCTTTGATAATTGCCCTATCATAGTCACCATCAATGGTTTATCATCACTCTGCATCAAAGCACAAAGAAATCCTCATTTTCAATAAGTGGTTAGCTCGATAATTTGGGCAGAGACAAAGCAGACTGTCATGCAGGGAGTCGTGATCCAAACTGCTCCAATCTGTTCAGCAGACGCAGGCTGGAGGGCTTTACTCTGTCTGCGTTACTACTGCGTGCAGCTTTGCATTTTTTCAGACACACAGAGAAAATGGGGCTCCTATTTTTAAATGTTGTGAAACTCGTGTTAAAGCTTTAGATTTTTGAGATTTTCTTTTACAAGTAATAAGCTTGAAGTCAAATTGTCTATAAAGATTATTCATATCGCAGAGAATGGAGGAACATATGTCGAGTGTGGAAACTGAACTAGAGCCTGACTGCAGGGGAAATAATAGCTATTTGCTGTTATATCTATATCGGCATATATAGTAGCCAATAAATGAAAATGCAAAAGGTAAAGAAATAACACAGTTTTATGCGTTTTGCAGAATTTGTCCATCACAGTGCAATCTAATGCAGCAAGTGCTGGAAATCCACAAACAACAACCAGCTGGGCAGGTTGTAAGTACAGTTAGCAGCACAGAAAGTTAAATTATTCATCAAATAATTGCATTGAAGTTCTTCAAAAGGCACCAATGCCACAAACAGTGGTCCAGTTCACTAACAGATAGCTAGAGACTACTTGGCCACTCTGCTGCTGTTCTTGCCTTTCAGTCAAAGCAGTCGTGCTCAGAACTTTGATAACTTTAAGTCTCAATGATAACAATTTTAAACAATGTAGCCCTGTACAATTGTTTATGAAGGCTGTTAATGTTTATTTCTACTGTGTCGTTGGGCTTTATTCCAGTCTTTTAAATGCTTTGTGAGCCACCCTCAAGTGGTCATTTCAGGAACTGCAGGTTTTATCAGCTTCATTTGTCATCTTCAGCGTGCCACTGGATAATTATGCACAGTTACTTTGTGTGAAATACGCTGTTAAAGCTTTGCAAACGCACCACAGACTTATGTTCGTGGGTTGCCACATCAGCGCTATAATTTTCAATATGAATAATGAGGGAAGAGTCACTGGATATAACACCAGCTCCTTCAGATGATGATGACTGGTTCATGTTATGGTTTGTTTTATCATTCTCTCCCACGGCCTATTTACCCATGGTTTCATTTTTTTTCCTTCTGTAGGACCTGCGAAGGACAGAATATCAAATATCGCACATGCAGCAATGTGGTAAGTTGAACCCACTCATCTTTGTGTCGTGGATGTCGACACAGCTTTCAAGTGTTTTTATTGAAGAAGTAAAACTGATATGGCAAATTGTGTCTAAAAGATTTATGGGTACGGGGTGTAATTCAGTGATTTGGGATCTTGCTGTTTGAGAGAAAGTAAGAAGTTGCATCAAACTTCTTCTGTTTCCATTTATTCTGCTAATTTCATGCAGCAGTCTTCTTCCCACATACACATTTAGAGATGCAAGACTTCATTCGCCCTGCCTTTTTCAAGAATGTAAAATATTTTTAAATATGTTTTAATGTCCCTCAGGATTGCCCTTCAGATGCCGGTGATTTCCGTGCCCAGCAGTGTTCAGCTCACGCAGATGAGCAATACCAGGACCAGTACCACGAGTGGCTGCCGGTATACAACGATCCAGACAACCCGTGTGCTCTCAAATGCAAAGCCAAGGGCTCAGGCCTTGTGGTGGAGCTGGCGCCCAAGGTGCTGGATGGGACACGCTGTTACACAGAGTCTTTGGACATGTGCATCAGTGGTATCTGCCAGGTCAGTAACCATGTCATGAACCTCAATTGCTTTGAAGTCATCAAGAATTTTGGTTTATTTCTTTTAATTTTTGAAGCCAAGATGTACATCTTGTGGGACTTGCATATAAAAACTTCTTTTTTTCAGTAAACTAAGCAAATCCTTATATTTAAGATCAGCTCACCTTAAAAATAACTGAAAAGTTGATCTTCCAAAGTAAATATATCCCAGTGTGTTGTAAAAAGTTTAGATTAAGCTAGTAAGGCAAGTGAAGTCAGTGTGATGCTCTGTGCAGCTCTTTGATTGGCAACCTTGGGTCCTGGTATTCATGTGGCATTACTTTGACATGTACAATCTGCTTAAACATTTTCACAGACCACTACACCCCTGCAACAATACTCTCAAATAGGTTTAGGATCAAGGTGTGAACTTCCCCAGATCTTAATTCGAGTGAACATTTGTGGGATGTCCTGGAAAAACAAGTCCAACAAGTCCGCTGAGGCCCCCGTCTTTAAACGATGTGCTGTCAGTGTGTCTGATACCGCAGTAGCCTCAGAGATTTTGATGGGCTAAAGCTGTTTGTGGAATAAGGGGAGCCTACACAGTATTAGACCAGTGGTTCTAATGTTGTCGCAGTACAGTACTCCTGTCAACACTGGTACGCAATTTTTTTCAATATTCAAATTTCAATATCGTGCATTTGGGAGCAAAAGCTAAGACGTAAATCTCAAGAGGACCACAGTGGACTACCTTACAGCACTAGCATCACGACATCTGCTTTACAAATGAATATCCAATGAGTATTCCTTTAGATTTAGCGTTTGACTGACAGCCCAGGAAATATTTTGCAATGCATTTTCTGGGGTTGAATGGAATTATGTCCCAGGGCATCGTGTCTGCAGAGACTCAGAAGTGTCTCCCTTACAATGCTTGGAATGATATTGCGGTTTTTGGTTTTGTCTTGCTGACAGAAACTGCAAAATGAAATATCCACCATTCAACCATGGATGGCGTCTTAGTAATTCAATGAATGAATATTGAGGAGACCAGAGGGTTGTTTGAATCGCTTCATGGTAACACTTAAATGGTACTGAAGCTCCAACAGAACCAGCTGGAGTGCTTCATGATATCATATCCTTTCTCTTTACTTTTGTGTTGTTGCAGAAAATCTTCCCTGCTATCTTGTCCTCAAAACTAAGAAGGTAGAAGGTCTTTCAGGCTCTAAAAGTGAGGTGACTGTGCGTGTCATTTGTGATGTCTCAAAGTTTTTCGTGCTTCCTGTGTTTTCCAGATTGTAGGTTGTGATCATGAGCTTGGAAGCACTGCGACCGAGGACAACTGTGGAGTCTGCAATGGAGATGGCTCGTCCTGCAGGCTTGTGCGGGGACACTACAAATCCCAGCATTCTTCAGGAAAAAGTAAAGAATTGCTACTCTTTTTTACAATTTTTATTAAATAAAGAAGTAATTGCTGAGCTAAAGAGGTCCTCGAGCAGATATACTTGTTCACCACACAGACTATAAACAAGAGTTATAACTAAGCCCAATCAGCAGGGCACACAGCTTGGGATACCTGCCTCCATGCCTTTAAAATAGCTGCTTTGAAGATGGGAACCATGTCTGTGACCGCTCGCAGTCAGACGCCGTCTTCAGAGTAACTTCTGTTACTGCAACTTCTGGATTTGTTGCAGACCAGCCTAGATTGATTGCAGTATCTTGACAATCTGTCTACGTATATAAACTAGACAGCAGATATTTTCTAAACTTTCTGTCTGAGAGTGACTGCAATCAATTCCAATCAGACTGCAACTGTTTGGAGACAAGTTGCATCTCACCATGGGACCTCCTCAATCACCTCGAGGCTGAAAGTGTTGCACGTCTGAGCGACTAGCTAGTTGCTGCAACTGATTGCACTATTTTGAAATGAATTGCAACCACCAACTTTTCCTAGTCACAAGAAGGTTGCCATCCTTTTTCTACTCTAGCGTGTCTGAGTCATAAGTCGCTCGTTTTTAGCATTTGTGTCATATATTGATGTAGTGATTGGTACTGTTTCTTTGTTTTTGTTCAAGCTGAGGACACAGTGGTCACCATCCCTTACAAGAGTCGTCACGTGCGTCTGATCCTGAAAGGCCCGGATCACTTGTGTAAGTCCTGGTAGGTCCAGGGTGCCCTTCCATCCAAAACAGCTGAGCATGATCTCTGTGTTTGGCAGTGCTCTTTCATTTGTCAAATACTACACACTGAACATGAGTTCACCGCACCGCTCTGACTTTTCTGCACGGCGTGTTATGTTTTTAGCATGCTCCGATGCAAAAACAGTGAAACAGACACGGTGGTGACATTTTCATAACAGAAAACAGAAGATCGTACTTGGCAGGCCTTGAAATGAATGTTTCACACTAATAGCAATCTATGATCGATCTTTTACTCTGATTTCCAAAAGATATTACATTTTGGCCTCTCTAATAAAGACTCGTCTTAAAAGTAGCCCAGAGCAGACTAACCAGAAGAGATACGTGTTTCTTCCCTTTGCTCTGGCTCTGAGAAGACATAAGGCTTCCAGGGAAATTCACTGATGTCAAAGTCCTGGCATCAAATCCTCACCGGATCAAATGGATAACAAATGTTTCACCTCTGTGCCTGTCCTTTGCTCAGTGGCTAGTTTCCAGATCATCTTCTGAATGGACAGCTTTTTCATTAGATATTTCCACCCCCCCTATCCATTTTGCTCTCCGGCATCTTGATTGTAACCATGTGTTGCCTGGTGGTCACCACTTGTTCCCATGTATCTTTGTATTTTTTATTTTCTTTAAGCATCAACACTGAAGTTACACAAGATCCTGTATAGACAGGGATAAAGTGAGGTCAGTGAGGGGAAAGCATGCTGGCTACGTTAGCCTCATCACAGTGATAGAGTGACCACAGCACCCAGTCTGAGCTCTTTGTGTGTCGCTGGGTCTGACTGAAGGATCTGTGATCAACATTTTAATCACAGCTCCAGAACTTAAGAACTTTACTCATAAAATATAAAAAAAATGTAAAAATTAAAAGAAAGATTTTGTGGCAGGCAGTGGCCACACCTGTTTGTCTTCTCTTTGCACATATTGAGACTTTAATTGTTTGTTTTTTTTACCTTCAGACATGGAGAGTAAGACTCTACAGGGGGTAAGAGATGAACTGGTCTTGGATAGACCCGGGCAGTACTACATAGAGAACACCACCGTGGACTACCAGAAACTTTCAGATAAAGAAGTCCTGAGAATCACTGGCCCACTCGGAGCTGACTTCACAGTCAAAGTAAGCGCTGACATTAATGCACATCTCTTTTTCTTTCAGGCTACAGCAGCCAGTATTTGTCATCATCTTGTTAAAAATTTGAGAAATTTCCGAATTGTCCATCTGTTCTACTTCAGGCTTGACGGGTGTCTTGCCGGGGACCTGAGGAAGGACAGATCTCATATTTTCTCTAAATATTGTTTTGTATTACCAAGGTGAAACAGGGTGTGACATATTTGGCTGTCTTTGTGAGAACATTCATTAACATCAATGCATTCCTTACTGTTAAGTTTAACCAGCATATTTATACAAGCCCCAGCCTAAACTTTAGCTTCAAAACCCAAGTTTTGACCCTCAAACAGGTCTTTGAATCTGCATGAAAAAACGAGGACCCGACACAAATTACTACTAATACAAAATGTCATCACCCTCCCAGCCACACGCTTGCTTTAGTTGATTTATATTCGAAGAAGTCGTCAGAAGAAAGCTGCAAACCACAATTGCCCTGTTCTGCAATCAGTAAATCCATCCTTGTAGATGTCCTCTTTGAAAACTTGCCATGATTTTCTGCAGATATGTTTTCTAGAACAGGCTCTGCATTGGTTTCTTTAATGCAAAATTGTTCCAGTCAGCTCACTGCACTACTTGTTAAATGTTAATGTAAATTTTCTCAGGCACCAAAACCGAATGGTAATTCATCAAGTGGACAAAAGCACCACTGAAAGCAAAAAGAAAAGAAAAGAAAAGAAAATAATAATAATAATAATTTTAGAAATTCCGGGGAGATAAACGGGTCACCTCTCTGACTTTCTTCACAGGAAGTTAAAACCAGCAGCGCCTCAGCAGACCTGCGTGCTTGCAAATCAATCACCCTCATTCTTTGGTCTTTGGTGCAGTTTGAGTCAAAACTGTTGTTTTTG
The DNA here is from genome assembly GCF_041146795.1 of Maylandia zebra. Lineage (NCBI taxonomy): Eukaryota > Metazoa > Chordata > Actinopteri > Cichliformes > Cichlidae > Maylandia > Maylandia zebra. The sequence continues at coordinate 42,215,085 of NC_135169.1, read as the reverse complement.
TCATGCAATCTCCTGAAAGTGGTGCGGCCAGTTTTTATTTTTTTCGCATGAACTCCTGGTGAACGTCTCACAGCAGCAAAGTTTAAAGCAGCTTTGATTTCATGTGTTTTAAAGATATTTGAGTGTGACTCTTTTAAATGTGAAATTCAAACAATTCTTTTTGTGCAATTGTTCACTTTGAAAATGTGTTTGAGCTGTGTGCCATGCATTCACACAGTAGCACAAACATTCAGAGCCTCCGAGCTCCTCACCGCTCCTCTGTGGTGTAAGTGCCGCTTACTGAAACTTGTACTTGACTCACGGTAAAGTCTCAAACTTTGAATAACTCCAAAAAATCTGATTAGAAATGTGTTATTACATAACAGCGCATAAGCCTAGTTAATACAACGAGCAGTGACGTGCCACAGTGGCTGTGACGTGTTTTTCTGCTTCAGGCCCACATGTGAGCACAAATTCCCAGACTAGGGCAAGTGAGTGGGCGTTAAAGGTTATACAGCCACGAGCCTGCGAAAACTTCCTCCCTCATAAACACAAGTCGGGATGGGACAATAACGAGGAACTGTCGAGAACGAAATCTGAGAAGCTTTAAATGGATAATTTTCGAATCTGTCACGAGGCGGACAGCCAGCTCATATCACTCCGCTGGAAAAAGGTTTGGACAAATGGAAAATCACATTAAAAAGTTGCCAGACAGTCTTTCCACAGTAAATACATGAATACGAAAGAGCGGTCGTCAAGTCTGATTTATACGTGCTGCTGCTAAAATGTGTCTTTGGGCTTTTTTTCAAAGCAAATGAAATAAAAGGCTAAGAAAACACGGACAGACATGGACGTACTTATTCTATTATTGTGTTCTATTACTCTGTTAAAATAAGGACTGTTCTAATTCTTAATCTATTAAAACAGCCTTTATTCTTTATTTTATTAAAGCAGAGCTCTAAGAAAATGTTTCCTCTGATCCAGCAGTTTATGAATTATTTTGTCTCTTAAGAGGATTTCATTATAATATTTTAGCTAGTAGCTGTGCAGATATGTACACTTTAGGTTTCCAAAGGCCAAATTCTTTGAGCATGTTGCGTTTATAGAGCCTTCTCCACATGGAGCCTTGTGTCTTGCAGATAAACATGGGCAATGTCATTGTACAACATGATTACAAAACGAAACGTAGGTCAAGTTTCTAAATTATCTTGAGAATAATTCAAGAAAAAAGTCACTTAGGATGTTCATACATGCTAGGAGCCTGAGTAGGGTGAGACACTGGTTAGTCCCATATTTTCTTTTTTTAGTGCTTCCCTTGTTTGGTAATTCCAACACAGTACATAAAGCAAAATTTCTACAGAACGACATCAGTTTCAATGAGAAACGGCAGTTTGTTGTTTCAATAATTAAAGTGAATTAAAGTGAAGTATTGCAGGGTGAATATTATTTTCTTGAGACCAAAGCTTCCAAAGGGAAGCTGTAAACATCTCTATTTCTCTTTTAAAGCTGGACTTTTCACCATACAGAGGGCCATCTGTGTAATTTAGCTCACTACTGGAACCAGCCTCAGTCAGTGATTACAGGAACTGCAGTGCAGTTTGTTTGGCACTTCCATATTCATTTTTAATCAATAAGGTCTTTTTTTTAAATCAGGAAAGTGTTAAGAAAGAAAGCTAATCACTAAAAACTAAGGCTAAATAAATAAATCAATTAATTAAAATTCTGTGGACGCAAAGTCAGTTTTAACAAATTATTTGATTCTATATAGCAGCCCTATTAGGTTGTCATGGCTACAACAAAGTTCAATTAACACCCCAAGAAGCCCAGGATGAGTCTCTCTTTGCCTCTTAGTTTGATACACTATCTTTAAAAAAATCTGTTTTTTAATCTGTCTAATGAGAAGGAAAGTGTGAGCCGTGCAGTGTAAATACTGCAGTCACCCGCTACACTGATAGTGATGACAAGAAATGCTGATTATATCTGAACAACGTTTCTGTAGGTGCAGTTTACGGGTGGTACAGACAGCGTGGTCCAGTACATCTACTACCAGCCCATCATCCACCGCTGGAGAGAGACCGACTTTTTCCCGTGCTCCGTCACGTGCGGTGGAGGTAAGCAGCATTTTGAAAATCACAATAGCAGCCTGCAGCATTTTCACTTGACCGATAGCAGGTTTGGTTTAAAAACAGGATCCGTTTAATTCACAGATATTTATTAAAAGCCTATTGAATCGTTGTCCTACTAGATCTCTCTTGATGGTCTTTGATATTTGCTGGCCTGCAGGTTACCAGCTAACCTCAGCAGAGTGCTATGATCTACGGAGCGGACGGGTGGTTGTAGACCAGTATTGCCATTACTACCCGGAGAATGTCAAACCCAAACCCAAACTGCAGGAGTGCAACATGGAGCTGTGCCTGGACAGGTTGGAAAGCAGAACTTAAAGAGGATTAAATTGGACTTTTTGTGAAAGCAAACCCTAATTTACTGTTTCTGACTTTTTAGTGACGGCTACAAGGAAATTATGCCATATGACCAATACCACCCCCTGCCTCGGTACATGCCCGACTACCTAGTAACACACAGAGGCACACAATACAAATCCTGACATCTGCTAATAACCGTCAGTCACTTTATGATGTCACCTTTCATGATGTCAGATGGGAGAGCAGCCCCTGGACGGCCTGTTCCACCTCTTGCGGCGGGGGCATCCAGAGTCGCTTGGTATCGTGTGTGGAGGAGGACATGCAGGGGACCATCACTCCCACAGAGGAGTGGAAGTGTCTTTACTCTCCCAAAACAGCTATCCTGCAGCCCTGCAACACATTTGACTGTCCCACCTGGCTGGCACAGGAGTGGTCACCAGTATGTGAACATTTCTACTGTTGAAATTCTTCTGTCATGTAACGTCTTGTATGTGGTGTATTTATGAGGCTTGTAAACATATGATGTGTTCCGAATGGGCAACATACAAAAACCCAGTGACACCGCAGCCAGTGTGATCCCTCTGAATAAATTTCCTTTCTGAACCATTGCACATTGAAATGATCAAGGCACTGCATCTGGATCAACCTAACCCTCCTGGTCAGCTTAGCTATTTTGCTTTAATTCTTAGAGCTGCTGTTACATTAACCAATCCTACCATAAATGTTGTATATATCTTCCTCCTGGGAAATTTTCTACCTCACCAGTTGAATGGGCTCATATAGAAATGTAGCGAGCTAGATTTGTGGCCTCCTAAAAACCTGGGATGTTGTTTATCTAGCACATTCTCCCTCTGCCTTTAAAATGCTTGTTTTGGCAGAGGATAGACAAAGTTCGCTCCCGAGCAGAGAGCTGCTGGGATTTTGGAAGGACTCTTTCTGTACCTCCCTTGAGTCAAAGACTTTCTATCAAATATGAGAAAAGCCTATTACTAGGAATTAACACATGGAAAAATAGGTTGATATGCTTGCTATCTGTGACTGCATGTCCTGTCATCCCCAGTGCACAGTGACTTGTGGTCAGGGACTGCGCTACAGGGTGGTGTTATGCATCGATCACCGTGGCCTGCACGCCGGAGGCTGCAACCCTACCACCAAACCGCACATCAAAGAGGAGTGCCTGGTGACTGTGCCCTGCTACAAGTCCAAAGGTGGGTGATTTTGCACGTTTTGTCATGTTTTAAATATAGAGTGGCGCTTTTGTTCAGCCTCATTTTTGCATCATTTCCTGTAGATACACTACCAGTTGAGGCAAAACCTGTGTGGCATAAGCAGGCCATAGAGCTTGAGGAGGAAGTCACAGCCGGTGAGGAACCAACGTGAGTACTAGCACTCAACAACAAAAAGCTAAACTGTCTTTCTGACTCTTAAAGCATTTGAGACCTTCATCACTAAGCCTCTTTGGACCAGTCAGAGGTGCAAGTCCTGTTAAAACCATTGCAGGTGTTTGGGTCTTGCTGCACTTTACTATTCTGGAAAGCTGCAACTGCTAAAGCTATACAAAGTAAAGTTTATCACCCGGAAAAGAAGGGGAAAATCTACAGCATTAAATTACTCTTGGTCCTCAAGGTTAAAAAAGCAAAAAGTCAGATCCCAGTTACACAGTTTCAACAACCAGCAGCTTAGGACTAACCTGGAGGTGAAATTGAAGTAGACAGAGCACGGCACTGGCACGTAAAGGCTACAGTATCAAGGTTGTGTTCATGTCAGCAGCAATTTCCATCAACATGGAGTCCAACAGGAGCGTTTACTACAAATCCAATTTCAAAAAAGTAGAGACTCTGCGTAAAATGTAAATAAAAACAGAATGCTTTGATTTGCAAATCTCATAAACTGTATTTTATTCACAGTAGAAAATGCACTAAATATTTAAATGGAGAAAACCTACCATGTTATGCAAAAGATTTCCTCATTTTGAATTTGATGACAGCAATGCATCTGAAAAAAATATTCCCATGTAGCAGACGGGTCTGCCCCGGATCTGGTGTCAAGCTGGCACTGCTGGCTGACTTCTGGCATGGTAAGTGGTATGTCCTCCAGATATGGGCCAGGTCTGGTGTAGATGGCACTGTTTATGTGATGGCATGCCACATCTGGCCCGATTATGGTTTGGTTTATGTACCCCAGGCCCATAGAAAACAGGTCTTCCCCGGATCCGGCATCAAGCTGGCACTTCTGACTGACTGGTGTCATGGCAGGGTGTATGTCAACCAGATGTGTGCCAGGTCTGGCAATGATGGCACTATTTATGTTCCTATTCTCCTATTTTAGTTAGAAGACCCAAATGCCATGTTGCAATGCTACACTGCTATGGTAGCCAACGTTTCAAATGCAGGTTTGACAGGTTTGTGAGTGTACACTTTATCCAAAACCTGGTGAGGGTTTGCTCATATTTACCACTGGATGGCTGTAGCTCAGGAGGTAGAACAGGTCACCTACTAATGGGAAGGTTAGTGGTTCGATCCCTGGCTCCTCCAATCTGCATGTCAAGAGTGTGAATTTGTATGCATTCAGTTTAGAGTAGAAAAGCGCTATATAAGAATCAGTCAGTTCACTGTCTGAACAGAGTTTTGTCATGTTACTTTCGCACTATTGTATATTACATAGGTTTACCAGAGGTAATCCACACATGGGCCAGCACATAACCACCAGTGTGTCTGCAACTGGCCTTGTGCTGGCCCATGTGTGGGCCACCAAAAGGCCGTCATTCTTTGCGGTATGTGGGCCATGTGTAAGCACATTGTGTGGGCCAGATCTGGGCTATACCGATTTTGCTGTGTGGGTTGGGACAGCTTTTGGAAATGAGCGCTGATAACAAGCCAGATGGTCCTGCTCCTCTTTAGTCTGGTAGAAATGGTGTCCATGTTTTCCAAGGAGAATTTCACATCCAGAGAAGATGTTGGCGCCTGTACATCATATTCATATATGGTTTCTTCCTTGCATGATGCAGCGTGTTAACCTGCAAGTGTAGATGGCGCAGTGAACGGTGTTCACACGCAGTGATCTCTGGAAGTGTTCCTGAGTCCATGCAGTAATATCTGTGACAGACTCAGGCCTTCTTTTAATGCTGTGCACACTGAAAGATAATCATTTTTTGGACTTGTCTGATGCGCACAGAGATTTCTCCAAATTCTCTGAATCTTTCGATGATATTATGCACTATAGATGATGAGCTATTCAAAGTCTTCACAATTTTACAATTATACCCAGTTATGTTACTGACCTGTTGCCAGTTATTTCATACTAGCTGCCTTGGTCTTAAATAAGCACTATTTGCTCCTTTAACCCTTGCTTTGAGCCAACTCCACTCTGATTGGTTTTCCAGTTTAAACAGAAAGTTTGAACAGGAGGCTTCTCTTATGTATTCCTAAATTAGGGACATCCCCTGTCTTGAGCAGTGTCATGGGGATTATTTGCACACACTCTGACTGACGTCTTTATTTTGAACTTTATTTTGTTTAATATGATCACCCAAGGAAAAGCACAATAGGTCCACTTAAAGGTACATTTGAGGGTGGTTGAAAGTGTTTCTTGTCACCTGCATGGAACTAATAAAACGTTGTATGGGGCTATTGAAGGGAAGAAGGGAAACTAAAGGTGAAGAGTCAAAACATCTTTCGGAAAGCCTTAAGAATGTACAGTCGCTGGCTACCAGCATTACCTCAGCAAGCTCTCACACGTTCCAGATGTTCTTGTCCCACACATCAGTTAGCTAATAATGGCCGCCTTCTGAAAATGCACAATATTTGGACTCTGCCCAGTGTCTTGCATGACTTGTATTAGCAACCATGTTAGCCAGTTTAAAACATCTGTAACTCTGACTTATCTGTGGAGTGAGAGAAGTGCCAAAACATATGATTTTGCTCAGCTGCAAAAAATAAAAAAAAGCATGTCTGTCCTCAAAAAGCACATAAATATCTGTTTATAATATGCCGTCATTCACAAGCCAACAACAATATCTGCTCACCATATGGGGCCAGGTTACAGATGTGAGAGGAAAGAGAATGAAATTCCTGTGCTAGACTTATTGCACCTCCGTTGCCTGCGCCGAAACCCACCGCTGCGCGGCTGCTTGAAAAATTAAACCCATATATGTTCTCCAATCAAGCCAAAACATTTTTTCACCGTGAGTAAATAAAATATTTCTACTGATGGATATTTAATTGATACGATTAACATGGGGCTTTGGCGGATGTGACAAAAATGTGTTGTTTCCCTCCATGAATGAAATCGGGATCGTTTTTGAACTGACAGATGTACTTTAACGGCGCATGAAGATAAACATTTCTGTGGGTTCGCTCGTTGACTTTGTCGTTCCTGTTCCAAAGTCTAACTGCCGGTGATTCATTTGTTTGCCCGTAACACAATGAGTCCTTGAGCTCTTGTACAGAGCCAGCTTTGCCTTAATCATGAGCTCTTTATTGAGGCGTCTTATAAAACAGAAGGGTCCTCTTGTGTTGCGGTCAGACTGTTAAACCAAGGAAGAATGCGGCACAGTGGTGAAGGCTGCCATGCAAAATATGCTTTGCTACCATTATGAGCTTATTAAGGAAAGATAAAGATAGTTTGTCAGGTTCACAAACCCTGTTAGGAAGCAGTGCTTATACTTGCACATTATGTACTTTACCGATTTAAACCGTTTTGTTTTCACCTCAAAAGATTTGTAGTGCTCACTTAGGTAGTTCACTCGTTTCTTTTCATTGCTAAGTGATTGCAGAGGAATTTGACTGCATGTTCTTCCTTCTGATTGGCTCCCTGCCATAAGCAGAAGGTTTTAACAGCAGGTGGGCGTGGCTTCTGTCCTCCCACACAGATCCTATTGAAGAGATCCCTTCTCTCTGACATTGTAAATGGTACATCATTCCTATCTAACTTTCGTATTCCACTGAATGCATCTGAGAGCCTGGGATTCGGGATCTTGCCCAAGGCTACTTAGGCATACAGACTGGATATTAGATCAGCCAGGGATCGAACCACCAAGAATAAAAGCGACTTAAGAGCAGTCATCACTGTGATTCTAGAAACTTCAGCACGTAGCAATGGAGGCTCCCATGCTGCAAGCCTGACTTCTAATCAACGCCATTATCACCTGCTGAAGCTCAGGCTCTGGCTGCCGTGCTGGGGTCAGCATACACCCACTCTATGTTGTTCTGCAGCTTTGTGTTAGCATGCTGTCTACGCAGATGTCTGCAAAGACCCGATGTTTTGTTAGCAGTATGATGCGGTTGTTTCTATACTGGACGCAGGTGACACTTCAGCACTGCAAACATGTCCTTTTGTGCAATAAAAATAAACGTCCTTAAAAATTGTAGGCCATCCCACCGTTTTCCACATAAACTGAAATCAGCTGATCGGCATGTTTAATGTGTTTTTCTTTCTGTCTGTCTGCCCGTCGTGCAGATAATTGAAGTAACAGTAACCTGATTACTGAAGTAATTACAGTGGCGTGGTACATTACTCAGTTTAACGTCTAGCACTCGCAACACGGAAGCACTGAAATAAAGTCATACACTCGCTTTGTGTCTTCTTGTGTTCAGGTTTAGCAAATGGAAGTCGTTAATCTAGGGGGGAAATGTAGCTATTTTAAAAGACTAATAGCTTTGCCACTACCTATCTGCTACATGAAAAACTGCATCTTGATTCAGACACACACACACACACACACACACATCTGCTCATGACTGTGCAGAGCTGATGGTTCTGATGGATGTAGTTTTGTTTTTTTACTTTCACATATGTCTCAAATGACCATCCTTATCAGCTACTCATTCGATCAATGACAGCTGTGATTTAGAAACACAGTTCAACCTGTGCCTCTGGTCTTAAAAACTTTCGCATGTACTCAACACCTCCAATATGACATATGTGCAAGTCCTTTAAAGTCTGTCTGCCAAAAAGGAACCAGAAGTGTTGAGCTCAGACCTAAACAGGACAGCTGCTCTGTGTTGTAAACATCAGGCTATTGTCCAAAAGCTACAGTCCACACTGTAAGTATTTGGACAGCTGGACATGTGTTTTGTTGTTAAGGCTCTGCGCTCCAAATGATTGATGCCACGCGAAAGGGCCAAGACTCAGTTTTAATTTGAGTATTTTCCTATCAACTGTAAAGAAACTTGTGGTGAAAAATACCCATAAATTATCTGATATATATTATTTTATTTCCTTTGTTTGAGGCACTGCAAAGGGTAAAAGTGAGAGGCTGTCCCCTCAGACGGACACTCTCTGCTGTCAGCTTAGCGGTGCATCTGTCACAGAACTGAGCACTTGCTTACTGGTAATATAAGATGTTAATAGGAAGGCCTCGTTTATTTGCTCTCAGGTGCACGTTGTGGGACAGATGCTGTCTTTGTATGTCCATATATCAATAAGTGAGTATCCAGAGTTTTCACAAGGACAGAATGAGCACAAGAACCACTTTGAATGATCTCCTAAATCACTTGATTTAATCTCACTGAGTCATATAGAGCTTTTGTTCAAGCATTTCTGTGTGCATTTTCAACAAAGTTATAGAATCAGTTCAATCTGAAGAGCGCTTTCAAACTCCTTTCTGTATCACACCTTCTGATCTTTTACCCTCTCTGATTTCTGTTGAAGGAGTGATAGTTCAGTCTCTGGGCCTTTCAGGTTTTTCTTCCCCTCATCCATTTTTTAAGATGAGGAAGGATGCACATGAAAGCTGTTTATCCAAGAATAGCTGATCGTAATGTTTCACAGCTGTGCAATTAATCACGCTGCACTGACTGTATTTCATAAATGCTTAATGAGTTTAAGAACCCAGCCACTAATGAATACAATGTGTTTACAGAGAAAACTAAAAAAGACAGCAAAAACAAAACAAACAAAAAAAAAATCGACTGTGATTTTCTATCAAACAGTCCAGGTTTGGTTTGGAAACAGTCCTTATCAAAATTTTCATACTTTTCCACTTGAGTCATCTGTTGCTTGCTCTCCTCTCCAGCTTTATCCCCGGTCCCTGGCAGCCCTGCAGCAGGACTTGTGGTGCTGGGACCCAGCATCGGACGGTCAAGTGCCAAGTGCTGCTGTCTTTCTCCCAGACAATCGTGGACGTGCCAGATGATGAATGCGAGGGGGTCAAACCTGCTACCAGCCAGCCTTGCTACAGCAGTCCCTGCTCTGTAGATTTGGGTGAAGCAGGAGAAAGTGAAGAAGTGGAAGAGGTGGAGGAAGAGGAGGAGAAGGGCAGGACACTGCAAAGAGAGGAACTGCACGACTGGGAGTACGAGGGCTTTACTGAGTGCTCAGAGAGTTGTGGGGGAGGTATGATCTTTATTGATCTCTCTGACATGGGAAAGTAAAGAGAGAGAAGTTGAAAGAGTAGATTTGGGGAGTTGAAAAGTTAACTCGTGTCTGCAGCTATGCTGACACCCTCCCAGTGACAATAAAAATATGCTGGCGCTTAGCAGGTGTAACATTTACCACATCTCCAGTCTTAGGTCAGCATGTTAGCATGTCTGCGATCACTGTTTTCTGCAATCCTTCTGATGCTGTTTCCCTTTAAAACCAAAAATATTAGCCTTATCGTGGCCCTGGAAGAAAAACTCAGGAGATCTCACAAGTCAGCTCTGCATCCTGTGGGGGACCATGTGCAGATTTCATAGCAATCCATCTCAAAACATTTTCTAATATGCTTCACAAAAATATGTAAAATTTACTTCCAACTGAATCAGGGACAAATATGCTCACATTAAATTTTTTTTTCTTCTACTTTTGGCTGATATCGCTGTAGAAATACGCCTACGCATTTTGGCACAGTCTTCATCAGGTACAAAAGTTCAAATGCTCTGAAGACTGCGTGCTGAATCGTGTCAGTTTATTTCTGCTGTGACGCGAGACCCACTGAAAAGTTTATTGCGAGTATTTCTGTCCTTTATCGGTGTTTGAGATGTGCTGCGTTTTTGCATCTCTTTAAATATACTACTTGGATTTTCAGTTTAGCTCTCTACTGAAGCTTTCACTGTTTACGCATCCTTTTATTTTCACTCTGGTGGATCCAGAGACAGTGCCAACCCTGGAGCTGTACACCTGTGGTGGCTCCAACGCGCAGAGCAGATTTGTAGATTATGCTGCGAGTAAATACATCAGCAGCAGACAAGTGCTGTTATGTAGCTTGATTTGACAGTAAGTCTTGAAGACCAAGTCAACTCCGTGAGCGCCACTAAGTACGTCCCAGCTGATTCATTAAAACAAATGTGATGTGCTCCAGCCTTAAACTATTGTCACTGGATGTCTGACGCCAGTAAATGCCTCGAGCAGATGCAAGTCATATCATATTAAATGATAGCGGATGGCATAGAGGTCATACGTCGCCAGTGCTCAAGGCACTGGGAAAATGCTTTGCCAGACAGAGACCACTTTCTTAAATATCCTGCCAACATGCATTGAGGCCCACTTTAATCTTCCTACCTACACATGCAAGCATGCGTGCCTGCCTCATGTGCGTTTGCCTTAATCTCTGCGTGTGTGCGTTTGTAACTTAATTTCTGCACACGGGTGTGGGCTTTTGTCAGTGTCTGCGTATGCGCTCATCCAAACTCAACAAACTCCCATTCGGGGATGATTACACTCCGGTATCAGATGTCCGATGCACACCCTGAGGGCTGTGCTCCTGTGGACCATCACACTGCTATGGTGTTTGAAGTTCCTGCTTCGCTGTTATTGTCCCCAACATTAGAAGCAGACTCAGGGAGTTATGTTACATTACTTTTAATATGACTTTGCATGAAAACTCTGAGAGTGCATCCACAAGTTGAGGCAACCAAAGTGTTTTAATGTATTTTGGACCCTAAAATCTTCCTTTTTAATTACAGCGTCTGCAAAAAAGCAAGCATGACATTGCTGTGTTCTCTAACCGCAGGTGCGCAGGAGGCTGTGGTTATCTGCCTGAACAAGCAGACCAGAGAAGCAGCAGACCAAAGCCTGTGTGTGAGCTCTCGGCGACCCCCACGACTCCTCCAGGACTGCAAAACTCAGCCCTGCCCACCCAGGTACAATAAAAACCCCTAACTCAGACCTCATTATCGTCATCATTATTATTTAAACATGTTTCAAACGGTTTGTGCATGAAAATTAAAAAGGATTTGATTAATGGATGTAGTAAAAATAGGGAGGAAATGCATTTTTGGGGGATGGAAAAAAACGTTTGGCTACGTTTAAGAGAAAAATATTAATTAAAGTCAGGAAAAAAATATGGCCGTGCTTTCTCTTAGCTTGCCAAGAGTGCATCCATCCAAAAATGTGCAATATTCAGTACAGAAGTGGAACGCTGATGTACCACTTTTTCAGAGCCTAGATAAATTCTTAGCTGAATCGGTTAAGTTTGACGGTTCGTTGGTAGAGAAAAATTCAAAAGCTTCTAATCCGCTGTGTTATGCCTCTTGGTTCAAACCAACTGGGGCAATTAAATCTCTGTTAAGGCTGCTCGAGTCCAAGAGATACTAAAGCAGAACGACAGAGATGGATGGTTGTATCTCTGCAAGCAGCAAATTAAACCTTGTGGAATCTGATAGTGATTAGCTTTACCTGCGAGGTTCAGTTGTCCTTGGAAAGGGAAATCTAGGAGGCTTCAGCTGTTTTTCTAAGTGATTTCTTTTGGCACGCTCTTTTTACAACTAGGAATGGCCTTCAGTGATTGCATGTCATATTGACAAATTCGCCACATTACCAGAGGGGTTAACAATGTAGGGTTTATCCTGAGGGGATGCTTTTGAAAAGCCTGTGGGTGGGTAAGTAATGTTATGCAGTCAAGCATGACCTATGTTAATACATGTAATGGCAGTCTTCCCGTTTCCCTCTCCAGGTCAAAATGTAGGTCCAGAGAAAAAAAAGGGAATCATTGAAGTAACTGTGATCATCCTCTGGGGAGCGTTCAGTGCTTGCTACATTTCAAGCTCAAATTATTTTTGATATTACAGGTTTAAGCTGTGCTGTTAATGTTTAAGTCAAAATGTAGCTTCTTCTTTTTTTTTGTTCAATTCAACATACGAGCAGTTTATAAACAGTGTTATTTCACATTTCAAATTGCAAATCATAAGTATTTTTTTTGTGAACCTACCAGATTGATGCACGTCCAGATTAAACATCTAAAAGGTCAAACAGCAAAACTGCATGTTGTTTAACATGAGCAAACTGTGGCTAAATGGTGAGTGGACTTTGTGGTTGGCCACACGTTTCAGGTTAACACCGTGCACATTGTCAGTGTTCTACCCCTCACACTCTTGTCAGAAAACCCAGAGGCTTGCAGCCTGCCCTTGCCTGTTTTTCCAGGCTTTGAGTCTTGTTTTTAGGCACAACAAATGCAGTATTGGGCTTGTTTCCTTTGGCCCTTTTCTCCCTCCCTGAGGCCTCCTCACCATCCCATATTAAGCTACACTCTTTGGATAGTGTTCCCCCTGAAAGGAAAACAGCCATAGGATTTAGCTTTGAGTAAAGCAGCGGTCCATGAGCAAGCTTCATTCCCAATTCTTCTCAGAGCCTTAAATAAATATGAGTAGTTTTGAAATATCACCCAATCTGTCGAGCAGAAAATGAAATTGCTGCCATCTCATTTCAAACCAAAACTTTAAAGGCATGGCAACCACTTGGACACTGGCCACAATTTGGAATAAACCTGCCAAAGTAACTTTGATGCTGGATTAAACCCAGTTTAAAATTTTGTTGGGCAGCAACATGAATATTAATTCCAGTAGTTCATTGGAAAAATACAAATGAAAAAGTAATGTAATAGGGATTTCTTGAATACCGTGAAGCTCGGTGTGGGATTTTATGTTTCATGTCTTTTTCACTTGTATTCACCTTCATGATTTTACATATTCATAAGACTGCTAAGGTGTTCTCTCACTGGATCAAGAGATATATGTACAGTACTATTTACAATGCTATGAAGTATAGATAAGATAAGATAAGATACCTTTATTAGTCCCACGAGTGGGAAATTTCATGTGTGCAGTGTACTGTAGATTTGCCATAATGAGCACAATAAACATTGTTCTAACAGGTGGGAAACTGGAGAGTGGAGCTCCTGCTCAGCTACATGTGGGGTAGGTCTGATGATTCGCACTGTGGGGTGCACACACCGGCCCTCTCGTGACAGCAATCACACTTTAGTTTTGAGGGACGAAGACTGTCAGAACCCCAAGCCCAGTCCTCTCCAAGCCTGCAACCGCTTTGACTGCCCTCCTATGTGGGACACGCATGACTGGGGACAGGTAAAGGACATCATCTATAAAGTTTACCACTGCAAGTGTTTGACGATTGGGAATCAAGCGCATGTGACTGATTTAATCTCTGCGTGTTTTTGCACCCAGTGCTCCCAAAGTTGCGGTGGTGGGGTTCAGAGGAGGCAGGTACTATGCAAGCAACGGTTGGCTGATGGCAGCATTCTGGAGCTACCTGACACGTTTTGCCCTACTAAGAGTCCTACAAGCCAGCAGCCCTGTGGTGAGCAGGAATGCCCACCTGAGTGGGTCACAACTAGCTGGTCCCAGGTAGCCTACCTTTCAGCCAGAGACCATCCTGCCATATTGCTGTTGTTCAAATGGACATGTTAAAACTGGTACTTTGCAGGTTTTGTTTATTTTAATACATTTCTCTTGTTTTTCCAGTGTTCAGTGACATGTGGAAATGGTATTCAGACCCTCCAAGCTGTTTGCAGGAAGAAAGAGGTGAATGGAAGGTATTTGACAGCAGACCCTAAGAACTGTTCCCTGCTGGCTCGTCTCAACAGAATCCGACCATGCTTCTTCAAGCCCTGTGAAAGTAAGATACTCTTTATTTGGCTGTGTTTATGTAAGTTATACTGCATAGAACCAAAAGAAAAGGGAGTTAGCTCCCTTTTCTTTTGGTTCCTTAAATGCAAAGTTTTGTATGTCCAAAAGTACAGATATTTGAGCCAACAAGCAAGCATTAACCTGTCCTCTTAATTACAGACTCTGTCAAGCCTGATGCCACCATACTGGCTCAGAGAAAAGTTTATATCCAGTGGCGTAAAGGCAAAAAGGTTCACCTGGGCATTGGTGGTTATGCGTACATCCTGCCTTGGACAACTGTGGTCCTTCGCTGCCCAACCCGCCACTTCCGTAAGGGCCAAATCCACTGGTTGAAGGAAGGGAAGCCCCTGATCAACCTACCACACCTCTCCATAACGTCACTAGGATATGTGAAGATCCATCAGGTTCGTGCATCTGATGCTGGGATATATACATGTGTCGCAGGTGAGGCACAAGAACATTTAGTCTTACAGATCATTGGCAGCAAGCAAAAGCTGTCTGTAGCAGAGTCAATGCTCAGACGACAAAAGGTTGGGCGACCGGATGCAATCTCAGCTCAAGAAAGATTTCAGGAGCTTCACAGCTCCCTCAACCGATATGATGCAATTATTGAGCGTTTGCTTAATCATAAAGAATCCATTCGAGATGAAAAATACATCGCTGACAAATCACCTGCGAGTGAAAAGAACAGTTCTACCCTGGAGGATGAAGGGTCAGAAATTTACATCCCAGAGGTCCTCGTTGCCGACACACGCAGGCTAGAGGAGATCATGAAAAACGTTGCCGAAGACCTTGGAGGACTACGGGAGGAACAACTTATCGCACAACTGCTTAGTGAGCTCACTGTGGCACAGGGTGAAACTAATGAGTCGACTCTTCACCCTCCAGAAAGTGCTGAATCTTCCACGCAAGAGCCACTCCATTATAAACCAAACACTAAAGTCCACACAGCCAGACCAAGAAACCCGCTGATAATTCAACGTTCGAAAAAGATTGGAGAGGGGCCACAATCTGAAATGATAGTTTATGTGGGAATGCCAGTTTTCCTGCAGAAACCAGTTGTTAGTTTAGTGTTGAAGTGTGAAGCAGTAGGAAATCCTGACCCATCTGTGACATGGTCGAAGAATGGGAAAGAGTTGCGCTACAGTAGCAGGTAAGAACTAACCTTGAAGTAAGGACTTTTTGTGAAAATGACATGGCTGCCTGTGGCTTTTTTATGATTATATCAAAGACCTGGATAAGGCTTCATAGATTGCTTGTCTTTGTGTTGGCAGAGTAGGCCTGTTGCCTACAGGATCACTGAGGATCCAGTACCCAAGCAAAGGGGATGAGGGTTTGTACACCTGCACTGCC
This sequence comes from Maylandia zebra, assembly GCF_041146795.1. Lineage (NCBI taxonomy): Eukaryota > Metazoa > Chordata > Actinopteri > Cichliformes > Cichlidae > Maylandia > Maylandia zebra. Next base: position 42,199,487 of record NC_135169.1, on the reverse strand, counting down.
AGAAACCGTTTTGGAAGGACATCTCTTTCATCTTCTGTGCAAATTACTGGTAAGGTTTATAGATCCGTAAGTTTCAATGGTTTGTACAGAAGCTCCACCTTCTTGTGGTTCAAGCTTCTGCTTTGAGATGTTTTGAAAGTGGCCTTGAAGCGAGTAGAAGGCAGCTAAGGTTCTCAGTCACACAGGCTTAGAGACTAGTCATCAGATATCTGACAACCAGTGTTGGTCAAGTTACTTGAAAAAAGTAATCAGTAACTAATTACCGATTACTTCCCCCAAAAAGTAATCCCGTTACTTTACTGATTACTTATTTTCAAAAGTAATTAATTACTTAGTTACTTAGTTACTTAGTTACTTTTTAAAAACACGATTTACAACCTGAAGAGGTGATAAAGCGATAGATCTTTCAGCCCAATTCTACTTTTTCTGCATAATCCATCATACAAAATGTAATCAAATGAAAAAGTCTCTCTTTTTTTAACTTGTTTTATCAGTTTTAATCTTTTAACTTTATGCATCAAGCAAAAATTTAATTATATGCAACATTCTCCGACTTTAAGAAATTAGTTTAACATTTAAACCTATTTTCTGCACATTCCAGCACATAAAATAAAATATTTTTTTGTGTTTACACTCACTCTTTCAAATAGATGCAAGTACAACACAGCAGAAAATAAATAACATCAAAGACTCAGTGGTCCTTTTGCTCTATTTTCACCTGTAAAGCAGGAGTAGGGTAGGCGGAGGTTTACCCTGGTGCAGGTGTGCCGCGGTCAGTTGAAGAATCCGCGAGTTTCTCTGTGAGTTTCCCATTACGTCGTTGCGCACTCGGTGCTTGCTTGGAAGTTTAGGGGTTTTTTTCGTTGTAAAAAGAAGTTTTCTTCCCACGCACGATGGACGCTAATGTTTTTGTCACTTTTTATGGAATCAAACTCAAAGTAAGGTCAGTACTTCCACGCTTTACACGCTGCACGCTCATACTCTCTCCCACAATCGATATGTGATCCATCGTTGATCTGCACACAGCTGTTGTCACGAACGCACTTGCTTACGTCACTGTCGTGAGACATTCTCGCAAAAAAATCACGGTTTTAGTAACGCAGTAACGCAGCGTTCCTACGGGAAAGTAACGGTAATCTAATTACCGTTTTTGCAATAGTAATCCCTTACTTTACTCGTTACTTTAAAAAGTAATCAGATTACAGTAACGCGTTACTGCCCATCTCTGCTGACAACCATCAGTTGCCTGATAAAAAATAATATGAATTCTCTGACCGGTTGCTAGGTGATGTTGAGTGAAATTCAAAGCAGGCACTGGACCAAAAACATCTTTGGGATTTCTTTGATCGCAGATTGTCACGATTGCCCATAGTTTGCATTAAACATGCTGAGCACCAGCAAACTGCTCTCCAAGCAGTAGTGAAACTGTGAAAAGTGTGATGCACACAAGAACTGGAGAACATTCAAAGTGAATTGGACCTTCCCATTAAAACCAACACATTTAAGAAGATGGGACTTTTGCTTTCAAGGTGAACGGTCTCCATTTCCAGTCTATATTGTTCTTTTCACACATTGACTACTGCTTGGAGAGTAGCTTGCTAGTGCTTGCCAACAGGTCCGCATCTTCCATGCAAAATATGGGCGACTGTGGCAACCTCTTTGCAACCTAAGCAATCGCAGCTCCGTATACCATTTTGCGACCAATTTCCTGCTAGTGACTGCATCGGCGTAACTTTGTGCTGAACATTGGGGGGGGGGGGGGGGGGGGGGGGGGGGGGGGGGTGTCAAAATCTCTGTCTAAATAAATCTGGGTAAATTCCCAGATGATTAAACATGCAACTATTTTGCTGGTAATACTTGAAATGAGTAAAGAAAATCAACAGCCTATTTATGCAAGATAATTCATAATTTTATTAGGGGGGGTTATATTGGTTGCGTCTGATTATTGGGGGGGGTCATAACCCCCCTACCTCCCCTGGAAATTACGCCCCTGCGTGACTGCCAGCAACCTCCAGCAAACACTATGTGGACCACTCTCTGGGTTCTGTGTGAATCAGCCTTCAGTAGTTGATTTCACAGCGACCCATGGTTGCCAGATTGGTGCTAAAAGGTCTGAGCAGGAAAACAAACAGAGAACAAACTGAGGGGCTGCAGCGATGGACAAGATAAGCAAAGCCTGTTTTGAAATGTGAATCATGCTGTTACTCTATTACACTCCAAGAATTAGAAATAGGAAGTTGTTAGTAAAGAAAGTTGGTTGAGGTTAAACATTTTGCAGAATTACCCTTTGTGTTTTCTTGCTAAAAGCTAGATAAAAAATGCCACATGTAAATCTTTGTGTAATGTAGGTGGAGCCAGACTTTTAGCTGCTAACTGCAATGAGGTTTCAGAGATATTTTGCAGTATATAGATACTAAAAACATCACTATGACTTTTGAGAAAAGTATGTTAGAAATACTTAAAATTGATCAAGTTTGTATGGACCCAATGTCGAGTTGAGTTTGTCCTAATGCTTCTTTGAATAGTCCAGTTTATAGTAATTTGTGTTGTTCTTTGTGGTTTAGGCTTCGAGGTTCTGGGAAAGCATGCGTCCATCCAGCGTAGAAACACACAAACTCAAGAGTAACCGCAGACACAGATATTCAGTAAGCTCTTACTTATCCCAGTGGCTCATGTGGCTGAGTCATTGACAGAGGAATGTCCGGGGCATCACACAGAGCTCCGGTCACCTCTGAGCTACGCTGTCCTTCATCTCTTCGGCATGATCAGCCACATTCTCATCAAAGCGCCGCCACTGTGCGTTTCCTGATCCTATAGTACGCTTCCTCTCCATACGGCAACAATTAGAGGTTCCAGGCAATGTTTCAAAGAAGATTAACTTAACATACCATATTCAGCTAATCTAAATAGAAAGGATAAGGAGTCTTTAAAGGGCTGAAAAATGCCCTGACTGTATTTTGTTATATTTGAATTCAGAGTCGGTTAAAAGCAATGTAATGACTATACTCTTGGGCATTTTAAGGTCAGAGTATTTGAAGAAAAGGAAATGCAATCCAAAATACATGGAATGACTTTCAAATATTTTAGGAAGACTGTTTTGTCATGAAGCTGTGTGGTAATGTTTTTCTTTAAATCCTGGTGCATCAACTGATGAGGTTGGTGAACACACCATTCTCATTTTATTTTATATTTTATGTTATTTTCAGGTGGCAAAGGAAGAATCTGTGTCCAAGGCAACAGTGTGGGAGCAAATGGACCGGCTTGTTCTGAGAGGAGGAATGGCAGTCGGTCGGCCGAGCTGTGCCAAGGACAAGCCTGCCTCTTCAGGTATGCTGCTGCTCTACATGTGTGTGCTATTAGTGATGATAAACACTGAGTTTAATATTTACAGTAAGAACAGAAATCCTCCGTTTACTCACTGCATTTGTTGAGTATCTGAAAAGATTTTTTGGCCTGAAACATCTAATATCTACTTGACTTTTCCTCTTGTTTTATTAGGTGGCGAGTTGATGCTTGGTCCCCATGCTCAGCCACTTGCGGTGGTGGAGCCCAGACTAGAATTGTGCGCTGCATGAAGGGTCCCGAGGGCAGGTCAGAAGAGGTAGAGAGTCCAAATTGCCTTGGAGCAGGAAGGAAACCCTCTGATGCAAGGCCGTGCAACCTCCATCCCTGTGCAAGATGGGCCACAACCTCCTGGGGGCCGGTGAGCCAAGATATTATTGTGCACAAGCTTGTTTTCACAAGGTTTTATCATAAAAACACAGTTTAGACTCAAAACCTTCCCCTAGCAAGAAAATATTTTTGTAATGATAGCTAGGAAATCTGATGAATTCTCCTCTTCCAGTGTCATGGCAGGTGTGTGGGTCCCAGTTTGGCCACACAGCACCGCCATGTCTACTGCCAAGACCCCAATGGTACCAGAGTCCCCCACAGGATGTGCACTGGGCTCCACAGGTAAAGATGGGAATAAGATTAAGAATGTTTAATACTGTTGGTGATATGTGCTATCGATAGACATTTTAAAAATCCAGTTATGGTTCATATTACAAAGGAGAAAAAAGGCTATTCAGCAGAATACTATTTCAGGTATGTTCATATTTTAGGCCAAGCTCTTTGAGGAATTGCACCGCTGAGGCTTGTGCACTTCAGTGGCTCGTGGGGCCTTGGACACAGTGCACCGCCACGTGCGGACGGCACGGTTTCCAATCACGCCAGGTGACCTGCGTCCACCTTCGGACCAGCAAGGCCTTCCGAGACCGTCACTGCACGTGGAGGCCTCGGCCTGCCAGCTGGCAGCGATGTAACATTTTATCCTGCGGCAGAGGTGAGAAAAAGTTACAGTAATGTCAAGTGTGAGTCATAAATAAATGTACAACATATTGTGGGTTTTTGCGAATTTTATTTTAGTTTCTATTGCTTAAAAATGTTTGGGTTATTTTTTTTAATTGCAACTTTATGATTTTCTTCTTTTGAGGGGAAGAAATTCTAGAAGGCAGAAATTTAGGAAGTTCAGAATAGATTTTACAATGAGAAGTGCAACTGAAATGCTCCGTGAGCCTGCTTGCAAAAGCAGAACACCATACAGTGCCTTCATAGGCAGTCACTGAATCCTCTTATTGCATGTTTTTGATCACATTGACATCTTTGCCTTATTAAAGAATCACACCAATAACGCCTGATGGGTCAAACTTTGTTTTCTAGCAACACAAAATTGTTGCAGTGGTTTTAGTTAAATGCAGTTGCTCACACTCTACCTTCATTTCAACTAAAAAACAAAACAAAAGATGAAAAGACAATCTAGTTGTGTTTGCACTTGAGCCCAGCGCATAATAAACATAGCTGTGGTTTCATATGATGAGACTTGGCAGTATCTGTCTCTAACTTGTCTGTTGGCACCCCATTACAAAACTGGTGAAGGAAACTTTGCCCGCGGTGCTTAAAGTGCTGAAAAATTGCCTTAAAAAACCAACAAAAGCCTCTGCTGTGTCAGGTATTTCCAGAAACAATGTGCCGGTTAATTAGAAAAAGCCACAGACCACAGTGAGAGAAAGATTGCCAAATGTTTACGAATTAGAGCACTGGACCTGAAATTTCCAACAATATATCCATAGCTAAGCACTACAGCCCACAGCCGCGACTGTGCATAGTAAAACGTATCCTCTGTATATTCCAGCAGGAGAGTGCCGGGACAGCACGAGGTACTGTGAGAAGGTGCGGCAGCTGGAGCTTTGCCTGCTGCCCCAGTTTAAGAGCCGCTGCTGTTTCTCCTGCCGAAACACCTGAAACGGAGATGTGAGAACGTTGGTGAAAAATCTGGAAAGGTCAGGGAAGGTGTCACGGAAGTCAAGGAACCTCTATGCCTATCCCAACACCCTCCAATGTCTTCAACGATCGCTCCTGGATTCCCGAGTGCGGAGGAATGTTTGTTTGTCATACCCAAAAGTGACTAAAATCGACTTTTAAGATACCATACGTGGGTTTGAATTCAAAATTATTGCTACGAGAGGAAACCACGTCTGTTAATGAAGGCTTTGGTTTTACTTCTTTATTTTTAATTTAAATCTGAAGTTCGTACAAACAGCTTTTGTGTCCCAAACAGTAGATATATTTCCAGTGTGAGCAGTAGGAACTCTGCGGTTTCATAAAGGGGAACTAAAGCCTTAAAAGCCGTGATTACGGTCATGTCCACATTAACAAAATCTGAGCAACGTAATCTTCAGTTTCAGGTTCCTGAGCAAACGGAAGATCACTATCATGTTCCTCTGAAACACAATCACTCCACGCCAAATTAAGTTTATATGATTGCATTCAAATTTACGAAGTAATGCGATGTTAATAATCGGCCTAAATAGATGACTGACTTCATACCAAGGAATTCTGGGTAAACGCCAAGCTTGTGATAACCACTGGATAGCTCTGTGTTTGTCTTTACTGCTAGGATTTTGATGCTAAGTGAGCTTTTATGAACGTAGCAATGGGTTAAAAAGGGGTGGAAAACTGAAAACCAGCTTGATGCTGCTTAAGTGAGAACGATGACAAAATAAAGCCTAGTATTAAATAACTGGGACACATTTAGTACCAGCCACACTTGGAAAAAAGTTTTCATAAACATAAAATATTAATTTTAAGCAAAATGCAACAAAAATGCATAAAATCAAAGGTTTATTTATTCAAATAATTAATCAGTAAGGGAAATGTGGTCGGTGTAAACTGAATGTATACCATATATCAAGTAACTTGAATTTGACCAGATTACATTAAGTTTATCATTTTACATGTACTTATGTTACAAAATTACACGGAAAGTTTACATTTAATCAAATTAAAGCCAACATTTTGGGCATGAATAGATTTAGCACATGTTGACCATAATAACTGGTCTTTCAAAGCAGCAAGGGAGTCCGATTGCAGTTTTTAGAGGGTAAGACTCAATTTTATTTTATTTTTTTTGCATGGGTTGCACTATAGGAGGTGTACGACTGAAGCAAATAATGTTTTGGGAAAAAAGGATTTTGCACTCAGAACTCATCCAAGTCTTTGTTAAAAACATGGCTTGCAGAGTTAATTTCTTTCTTTCTTTTTACGTAGTTTGTAAAGTTGCATTGTTTCAGTATTTTTGTTTTGTGATATTTCTTGAAAAGATATTTGCCAAACGTGTCCCTTTAACCACTCTGTGAAGTTACACACGCTCACACGCAGATCTGATAAAGTTCATCCAGTCCGCCATGTGTCACAGTGTCATATTTACATGTCTGTGAATGTATGATGGGAAGCTTTGCAGTGATCATTACTAATGTGTCGTGTGGACACATTAGTAATGGACTTGGTCTCTGCGTCCTGGGTTCCACAGAGCTTCACTGTCATCAGGTGCAACCCAGCTTTAGCTGAAGACTACTTGGCCCTACGCTGAGGTGTGGTTATGTGATATCACAAGAGGAAAATATTGTATCACATGTCATTTTCTTAAGTTATGTAGATATTTGTCATTTAAACTATTTATTTCCATGTGTGTCCCTGAGCAAAGTTTCTGTAAATATTACAGGGGTGGGTCTCTCCTTGCGGCTGATGGTAGTTGATGTGCATGCGATGGGGACCCCCTGCTGGTGACTTGATGTGTTGCTCCCTATCGTTAAATAAAACCAAATACATTCCTTTTTATAATCTGGTTGTTGTGATTGCTCTTCTTTCTTCTATATATATATTTTTTTTTTTCATGGGAAAGTCCATATTATGGAGTCAGAGATCAACATTAACAAATCGACATTGATGTCTGTATTACAAATAACAAGAGCAGGAATTTCAACATATAGTAGTGCTGTCATCATGAAAAGGGACACTTCCTGTCAGGATCTGAAGGCGCCCTAACCGGTCGACCTGCCAGTGTGTATATTTGTGTGCATATTTGTGTGCGTGTGTATGTGTCTCTCCTATCGCCCTGTCTTCCCCTCCGGCTCCGCTGTGATGTGTTAGGGGGTAACCTAGCAACAGGCTACCTCCGACCCAGAAGTGCTGTCGCCCGGAGCTGCCGCACCTGCAGTCAATCCACCAGCTGCTGCCAATCAACTACCATCTTCAGCAGAAAAACAAACAAACAAAAAAACATCTTCAGCAGGGCTACTTAATGGTGTGGCTGAGCGACAGACAGCGCTGGAGTATTGCACTAAGCCTGGTAGTGTTTTCGAGTCGCTAATGTTATTGAAGTACTGTCTGATCTTCGTACTCATTTTGCTGTCGTGTGTGTGTTCACCCAGGGATTGACGGAGGATTTACGGACACAAAGGAAGCACTTGGAGGAGAGACGGGCACTACCACGCACTATCACCATTGTTGCACATTTGAACTGTTGTCACCTTGCTACACTGTGAATAAATGCACTGTCATTATTTCTGAGCTCCGCGCCTGAGTCCACTCTTTAACAACCGTGACACTTCCCTTTTTATATCTGATATAAACTTGTCTCTCTCTGTTTCTCAACTTGGGGAGAGGAACAGCAGTTCACAAGATCCCTGTTGGCGTCAAAAGGAGGAAATTCTTGCCATGATCTGACTATATAACCACGTCATTTTTTGATTCATTCTCAGGACTGTTTTACATTAAATTATGGTGGAAAAGGGTTTTCATCATTCCTGTTTGACAGCAGTGAGGGTGCTGCGAGTTTCTCTTGTGGATGAACTAGAAGGACAGGTCGACTCTCTGGTAGAATTCCTAGTGTGCCGGGAAGTGTTCACTCGAGATGATCGCGAGGAAGTGTTATGTCAGCTGGGTCCCCGGATGAGAGTGAGAAAGGTGCTGGATATCCTGGAGTGCAAAGGCGAGGAAGCGGCCAGGATTTTTCTTAATGTTAAAAGTCACTATCAGTACTGCAAAGAAGCGGATCCACCTCAGTCCAGAGGTATGCATTTTCAATTTTAGCCACAGGAATGTCATTGATCAGCAGTGTTGGGCAAGTTACTTTGAAAAAGTAATTAATTATAGTTACTAGTTACTACTTCAAAAAAATAACTGAGTTAGTAACTGAGTTACAAGATTCTAAAATAATTAATTACTTGAAAAGTAACTATTGCGTTACTTAAAAAAAAAAAAAAGTTTAACCCCCTGGGGATCCAGGGTATAATTGGCCATTTTTAACTACTTGTGATTTTCCCTCCACATTTCACCTTTAAAAACTGTTTATTTGCCTTGTTTGGTATCATTCTTTTCAGCACAACCTCACGTGTCTGAATTTACAGTTATGTTTTCATTTTGACATACTGTATTAACACAATTGATCTAAAATCATCAAAAAACAAAATCAGAGTAGAAAAAGTTATATTTTTTTACTGTAACAAAAACAAACATGTTTAATGAATCATATTTCATAACTTTAAATACAAATATAAATCCTATGCACAAGTTTTGCAAACAACAAATTCATTTGCATCCATTTACCTTTTACCTTGAGTTTTTAAATAACCCTTTCAAACTATTTACAGAACAATCAGCTGTTCTGCATTCAAGAAGATGCCTCACAAATTATTTGTGCCACTCCAAAGAAATAATTTCTGTCCACTATAAAGGAGAACACCACAGCCTGATACCTGCAGGTCTGACAGCAGCAGGTGTATCACTCCTGTTTCTAACCTGGAGACAGCAGTCGCCTCATTGTTCTGACACACAACACAAAACTATCAACAACACTGCACACTAACTACACAAGCTACACTACCGTTGATCAGTTCAAGATAAGGTTTTCTCTTAACTTTAGTTGGCAGGGGTGTGTCTGAAAGGGGGAAACAGAATGGTAATTTATACCGCAAGTACAGTCTAGTCAAGCACTGTACTGAAATGTATCCTGTCCTCATCCTATATACCTGTATATATTTTTTCCAGCTATACAAGTACATATGAGTGGAAGTGGAAAATTATACTGAGCTTCTTTTCTTCTACAGAGTACAGCAAAGCGAAACAAAAACACAAAGAAGTCCTGAGGCGCAGGAGTGAGAGCATGCTTTTCTACAACACCCGGCACGGAGAGAAAATTCAGTTTTCCGAACATTATGTCAATCTTCTCTTAGTTGACGGACACCAGGGATTAGAAAATAAAAGGCATGAGGTGCTGACCTTTGGACAGAAGCGACTGTGTCAGCAGAAGTCAGCAGTGCATGAGAAAATCACACCAGCTGAACTGTTCTCATGTGCAAAGGCAGTTCGTCCAGTCAGGAAGGTTCTGGTATCGGGGGTGGCTGGAATCGGAAAAACTATCCTGGTGCAAAAGATGTTGTTTGATTTTGGGGGAAACAAGGACCACCTTGCCTTTGACTTCATCATACACATGACCTTCAGAGACTTGAATCTGATTGACGAGCCCACAAGTTTACGAGAGTTGATCTTGCGCAAAAACAGGCACCTTGCTAAAGAACTGGATAACATCTTGGCAAATGACAACAAACTGCTGATCATCCTGGATGGCTTTGATGAGTTCAGACACTACAGGAGCTGCGACGTAGACTCTTTTGTAACTGAACCAGATGAAGATGCAGAGGTTATGGAGGTTATTGGAAGCTTGATGCAGGGTGAACTACTACCAAATGCTTCTGTGTTGCTCACAAGTCGGCCTGCAGCTATCAGCTACATCCCTGTGGGCTGCATTGACCGCTTTGTGCTCATTGCAGGGTTCTCCTTGGCCGAGGTTCAAGACTTCTTTTTTCGTTACTTCCAGGACAGGACCCTTGCTGACCGCATGTTCTCAGTGGTATCTGCAAATGAACTAATGCTGACACTGTGCTACATACCTGCATTTTGCTACATTGTCTGCTGCATCCTCAAAGAGAGCAAAGATCTTTGTGGGGGAAGCCCAAAGACCATGACGGATATTTACGTGCAGTACTTGGTGGCTTTGCTTCGATCTCACACCCAAGCGAGAGCTGAAACATGTCTTCAAGACCAAAGAGCGGGGGCCATCCAGCAGCTGTCTGATACTGTTTTAAAGCTGGGTCGACTTGCCTTCAAAAACCTACTGGAGCATCAAACATTATTTTATAGCAGCGACCGAGAGGTGGCAGCGTTAGAAGGGTCCAGCCTCGTTAGTGCTTTCCTCGACAAGACAATTGCAGAAGAACCTGGGTTCACTGAAGAGGTCTATTCATTTGCTCATCTTACTATTCAAGAGTTCTTTGCTGCAGTTTACTGTGCGGTGACGGATCACCCTTTGCCTGACGCACTTGAGCGCACATCATGTCCCAGAGATGTATCCAACAGTGGACACTTGGACCTTTTCAGCCGCTTCCTCTCTGGAATCCTCTCTGAGCGCAATGCCAGTCTTCTATCTAGGCAGGTGGGGATTTGCTGCCACAAAGAAAAAGCGAACGCATATCGTGAGAAAATCATCAGAGAACTGAGAGCTCTCTGTGAAAGTGGAGCCCACATCCTAAACCATTTGCATTGCTTGTTTGAGCAACAGGACCCCTCGTTAGCACTTGATGTGCAACCAAAGATGCTAAGAGTTAATGTTAGCGATGAAACGCTATCTCAAATGGACTACAATGCTATCAAGTATTTCCTAAACCTCACCGAGGGTAAAATATCAGAGCTGGATCTTACTGGGACTGGAATAAGCTGTGATACACTAAGAGATATTCAACATCTTTTGGGTAGATGTGAGAGTCTTTGGTGAGTTTCAGGTAAAATTCTGTTTCCAAGCTTTGATAGACCCTTCCATGTGGTTGCAACCTTATCAATTGCTTATGGAGCGCCACATATGGAAAGTGCTTGCACAATATGTATTTACTGCTCCATCTCATGTTTAAGGCTTGGAGAAAACAACCTGGATATGGAAGCAGTACAGGTCATTGCTGATGTGTTGAAGGAATCGGAGAATATTGTGTACCTCGGGTAAGGTGTTAGTTAGTTTTACCACATTTTTGGAACAATGTATGACAAAGAATCATCCAGATGATGTCACCCTTTCTGTTCCTCTTAGACTTGGGTGGACAAACATTAGTGATGACGAGCTTCTGGTCCTTGCTTGTGCAATAGGGGTTAAAAAAAAGCTTCAGGAGTTGTGGTAAGAAACTTTTTGAGTTGTTTTATTATCCTGGCACATGATGCTGATGTTTGAGGAAATGGGAGTTTTCCAGTGTCGAGGATGACTGTGACGGTTTGATTTAAGAGTTTTTAAAAGGTCATAGATTACACCTATGTTGTAATAAACTACGCTTATATTTAAAGGCTTTTTTATGTAAATATGAAAAACCTTTATTGTTCCCCCTGTGATGGAACAGGATGGAAGGCAACCGAGTGAGTTACAGAGGTCTGCTGTCATTAAGCGACTTGATCCCAGATCCTCTGAAAAACGTTGTGTGAGTATTGAATTTTGAATCAAATAATTCAAAACAATACCTCACTAATTTGTATTTTCCTAGAGCTTATCCCCTTTCCCTCTTCCTATAGGGCGATATGGAATGACCTGACTGACAGAGAGCCAGAGTGCATGCAGACCAAGGCCAGCATCACTGTGAATTTCACAGACGATGCTTCGTGGGCAGAGTGGCAGAAATGGGTTTTTAAAAGGTGTGAGGTCAGCAGCAATGAGAAGTTGCTGATGGTACTTCACAAAGTGTGCAACATATCGACCCACCACTTCGAAGCTCAGTGGACGAAGACCTTCTACAGTCAACTTTCACAGCTCATCAAGAGCAGAATTGAGAGCTGTACCGAGGAGGAAATGTGCAAGAAGCTCAAAAAGTTTGACAGCTTTTTGGAGCTATGATGAAAAACACTGCCCTTATGTTACAAGCTGTTAATAAATTGTTGGTTTGCATTGTGATTGTTTTTTTGAAGACAGTAATAATAATAATATAATAACTGTAATAATCATAAAAATAATTTTTAAAAAGCAATATACCTCTCCCTCCCCTGCAAACAAGTCTCAAAATGGATAAAGGGAAATCATATCAGTTTCATCAATCACAGAAGTAATTTCTTTACTTCTGTTTTCACAGTAGAGAATTATGACATCCAGAAGTATAGGGTCATTATAAATGGTAGTTTACACTTCATTACATTCCCCAGAGATTTTTGGTCCGTGTTGACATGATAGCATCACACGGTTGCTGCAGATTTGTTGGCTGTACATCCATGATGTACCCATTCTGCCAAAAGTGCTCTGTTGGATTGAGATCTGGTGACTGTGGGTGTCATTTGAGTACAGTAGACTCATTGTCATGTTCAAGAAACCAGTTTGACAAGATCTGAGATTTTTGACATGAGCCAGCTATGTGAGTGCACTGGAGTCATAATTACCAATGAGCCTCAGTGTGTATGTCAAGAAAATATTCCCTATGCCATTAAAGCAGTTGCAAGAGCAGGCTAAGGTGCTTGGAAAGAAAAGCGTCTGGACTTCTTTAAGTTGCTTGAAGAAGTTTCACCTCTCATCCGAGAAGCTTCTTCAGTTCTAAGGTCAAATGGTGGAGAGTCTCACATTTAAGCCCTACGGGAGTGTGCCTCCAAAGAGGATCATTGAACCCCCAATGATCTCTTACCTAATCACACAAGCCAAGGAGTGAAAATGGGTGTAGGTCACAATCAGCCAAGGAGGATGATTAGGGGGTCGATTTTCCCTCTTGGGGTCCAAACGCTTTTCTTTCCAAGCTCCTTAGACAACAATGACCTGGATGACTGAGGACCTTCACAGACAGTTGAAAAGTGGTTTTTGTGGTCCACATGGATAGGTGGGGAAAAAAAAGAAAATTAGTGACTGGCCCGTACGGGGATCGAACCCGCGACCTTGGCGTTATTAGCACCACGCTCTAACCAACTGAGCTAACCGGCCAAGTTGTAAAAAGCGACGTAAAAGTACGTATAAAAATGATAGTCACTATGTATTGAAAACTTGTTTTTAGTGATAGACGACTTACTTTCACCTTACGGACTTTGACAGAAATAAACAGGGCTGAATACAAAATAAAACTAAAAAAGTTTCGAAATTTGAAAATTTTGTGGTAGTGAAAATAAAAGAATAAACATGTTAATGTTGAAGAACAGATAGCATAACAAGCATTGCATCCATTATCAATATTATTCTATTTCTAAAAGCCTTTTTACAAATTATTTATTGACATTTTAACATGTGTATAAAGTGATTATTATTATCGTTATTATGCTATTATTTTACTATCAAATACAATGAGTGATTAGGTAGACTGTGCTGTGTTTTTTATTATCTTACATTTAGATTCACTAGTTTGCAGAATAAAATGTGGATGTTACAACCTTCGTGTTTGTTGTTTTTTTACGGTGGAATTATTCACCGGAAGTTGTGTAAGTTGCGGCTCGCTCTTATGACGAATTTACCGTGCGACGTTACTTTGCGAAGCAGCGCCGTTTGCGTGAAGATATCACGCTAGCTGCTGGTTTGTTATTTTTCTGAACTCGGTGTTAGTCTGGACTGTTTTCGCATCTGGAGCACGGTGAGTTATGTGAATCTTTCGGTCTCCTGAACGTTGAGAAAAAATCTGGCGGACTTTAAAAAATTTTGGCATGACGGAAGGGTTTTTTTAAAGTCACCACCCGCGAATTTCCAATTACTAACTTGGACGGCAGTGTTAGCTAACCACCAGTCTGGCAGCAAGGCATTCCCTGTGCACTTAGTAAAGAGCTAAATTCAAAACTAACAGTTTATATGTACGTTTCTTACCAATAATTTTATCAATAAAATGATGGCATTATAAAAGGGGCGTGTTCGATATGGAGTGTGCAATCTGAAAATGGGTCAGAGTGGGCAAAACGTGCAAACAAACCCCACGAATTTAATATAAATATTACTACGAAGCAGGATTTGGAGTTAGCAGCATAATTTATGTCAGTTTGGGGGCAAAAGGGTGGTTTTGATTATTGAAACTCTCGTTTAAACTAGTTGGTACTCGCACATCACACCTATTAAGATCATATGGTTGATTATGTATCTCTATAGTTAAATTTAATGGTATGGCGTTTTGTAACTTGCTGCTGTTGTTCTTGTGAGACGCCAGACCTGTCTAAATTTTGGATTAAACCTTTCACAGCAGCATTGGCCCTGAACAGGCACAAGGTAGATCAGAAAAACCTGAATGGACTTTTCCAACTCATAGCCTTCATCTTGGTATCTCTTAGCATGGCTGTTGTTTGATATATGTTGAACTTGCCTTTTAGTACAGGCTCTAATCTCATAACAACACAAGCGTCTTTGTTGCAGTCCTGCCCCCGAGATGATTAACTCAGAGAGGGGAGCTACCAATGCTGCGGCAGCAGAGCCCAGCGACAAGAAGGAGATGGAAAAGAAGAAGAGGTCCCGAGTCAAACAGCTGCTCAGTGAGGTGAAGAAACAAGTGGAATTCTGGTTTGGCGACGTCAACCTGAGCAAGGACCGCTTTCTGAAAAAGCTCATGGAGGAATCTGACCGTGGATGTAAGAAGCTATCAATACTTTATACGTTTCACTGACTCTTTTTGACTTGGGAACAGCCTTAAACTTGTTACCACACATTATTTCTTATAGATGTTGATATATCTGTGTTGGCAAGCTTCAATCGAATGAAGCAGCTGACAACTGACACAAAGCTCATTGCCAGGGCGCTAAAGAATTCATCTGTAGTTGAGGTACTGTAAAGTAAATTTTCATTTTGTTAATGCTTTATAACTTACAGTATTTGCATAATATAGAATCATTTAAGTGTGTGTGTGTGTGTGTGTGTGTGTGTGTGTGTGTGTGTGTGTGTGTGTGTGTGTGTTTCAGCTCAACCTCGAGGGAACTAAAGTAAGGCGTCAGCTTCCAATTGGGGAACTACCGAATGATGTGGACAGTCGCACGGTTTACGTGGTAAAAAAAAGAAAAAGTCCTCTGGTGTCTGTTTGATATGTTTGCTTTTCACGTGAATTTTAATACTTTCCATTGTTTTAATTATCACCAATTAAAGAGAGCAGAAACGATTCTATACATTACACCTGAACGCAACATTTCTCTATGATAATAATGTGATGTAACGTCTATAATGTGATAATGTGGTCGCCTTAGGCACACGGCTGTGACTACGCCCCACCTGCCTGTCATTCACATTTTCTTTAACCCTGATTCCAAAAGAGTTGGGACGTTGTTTAAAATGTAAATAAAACCAGATTGACAGCAAAAGGTCTCATAAAAGTCAGGACAGGGTCATGTTTCCCAGAGGGTAGCATCCCCTCTTCTTTTAACGGTCTGTGAACATCTGGATACTGAGGAGACCAGCTGCAGTACTTTTGGTAGAGGGCTAAAGATCACAGGCATTCAAATAATGGTTTTCATCCTTTTCCTCTCACACACTGTCCCAACATTTTTGGAATCGGGGTTGTATATACAAGTTTCAGCCAAGCAAAAGAAAGTCTTTAAAAAGAGAGGATAAGGTGCTTGGTGCATCCACTCTTTGTTTCAGTCAGGACCAAGTATTAGAACAGCATCATCTTCTCCCTGTTGTTCGCCTGCTCTAAAATCTTCTTGGATCCCAAACTAATGATTCTTTCTTCTTCTCTTTTTCTAAGGAACTTTTGCCAAAGGATGTGACACACAGCTGGATAGAAAGAGTGTTCACAAAATGTGGAAATGTGGTTTATGTCAGCATCCCCAGATACAAGTCCTCCAGGGACTCCAAGGGTTTTGCCTTTGTCGAGTTTGAGAAAGAGGAGCAAGCACAGAAAGCTATAGAGGTGAGAACTCAGTGGGAATATTTCCACAGCTATGATGTCGTTGACGTTAACGTGGTGTTTGTTTTTGGCTGGTAGAAAAGATCATGGAAGAATTTGATCTTTCAAACAGATGCTGAACAATCCTCCTGAAGATGCTCCCAGGAAACCAGGGATTTTCCCCAAGACGTTGCACAGGAAGCCAATTTCTCTCTCAGCTGACAATCCAGCATCTCGGATAGGTGATTTTATTTGGCGCCGTTGCAATATTGAAGTAAAGGATAGCGCTGCAAAGTGTATTTATCCTGGCTTCTTTACATCCATGTGCTGCAGGTGAAGAAGAAGAGAAGAAGAAGCGAAAGAAGAAGAAAAGGAAAGAAGGTGCCACGGCACAGGCGCCCGCAGAGGAAGTCAAAGAGCAGGCGATGGAAGCGGAGGCGGCTGAGCAAAAGAAAGATTTTGACCCAGAGGCCACCGGCGCTCACAAGACACCAAGCAAACTGTCAGAGAAGAAAAGACGGCGGTCACATACGGCGGAGGGATCGGAGAGCGATGTACCATCGAAGATAAGAAAAACCAGCGAAAGTGAAGGTGGGGAGAGGGAGAAAGACGGAGCACGGAGTAGTAAGTCGTCTCTAAGCCACCAGTGTAAAAAAAAAGAAAACTACAAAAAGATCTAAATGGGACAGCTGTTTGTCATTTTACCTCCTCATTGTTCCTCATTTTAAGGTCAAATTTAAGTCTTTTTACACCCAAACCACAAAGTTGGTTGTTGTGTTAACGCTGTCCTTCCCCTCATAGAGTCGCCCACTCACAGGGACGCACAGCAGGCTGTTGAGAAGGGCAAAGAAAACAGAGACGACTCAACAGTTAAAGCAAAAAGGAAGAGAAAAAAGAAGCACAAAGAGAAACTGAAAATTGGGGAAGAAGTGATTCCACTCCGGGTGCTTTCAAAGTACGAACCTGCATCCCTTGTTCTAACGAGTTAATACAATTGTAAAAGGTTTTATAACTAGCAAACTGAACCCACTCTGTCGGCCGTGTTATTCCTTCTTTTTCCACATCAAGGAAAGACTGGCTTGGATTAAAGCAGGAGTACCTGACCTTGCAGAAAAGCAGTATGTCAGCCCTGAAGAAGTGCATGACTAAAATAAATGACAAGGAGCACAAGATGATGGAGACAGATGGTGACCCTCGGGATGCAAATGGTGAGTTCTCTTCCAAACCTCACTCATAGGCCTCTAACTTTAAAATGTTTCCCCCATCCTCCTTTATAATTCCCACATATCTCTTTTTCTGCATCCACAGGTAAGTTGAGAAAGCACCACAATGATAATGAGAATCCCATAAACTTTCCAATGTTGCGTGTCTCATTAAACTTGGCATTAGCTGGGGTGGCATTTGCAGTAAGTGGGCAAGTGCTGAAATTTCCATGTGTTGAAAACAGAAGTGTATGATAAAACAGGAAACAACGATGCTGAACTGACAAAGATTTTGGCCTGGATTTTTGGGAAAGTGTTTTAAAATAATTGAAAGAAAATTTTCACTCGACATTCGTCAACATCGCACCAGAAATCACACAGCTTTACTCTGACAAGGACAGATTGCACTGTTCAGCTGCTCATTAACACAATTATCCAATCAGCCAATCACATGGCAGTAACTCAGTGCATGCATTCATGCAAACATGACCGTGCTGAAGTTCAAACTGAGCATCACGATAATGAGGAAGAAAGGTGATTTGAGTGAGTTTGAATGTGGCGTGGTTGTTGGTGTCATAGGGCGGGTCTTAGTTTTCAAGAAACGGTTCATCTGCTGGGAGTTTCCCACACAGCTATTTCGAGGGTTTACACAGGATGGTGTAAAGAAAGGAAAAGGAAAGGAAAAAAAATCCAGTGAACGGCGGGGATACTCAGGAGAGAGAGGCCAGACTTCAAGTTTGCTAGAAGTAGGGACGTTCCTGGTGACTAATTTCTTAGTCGACTAAACGAGGAAAAAAGAAATGAGACTAACAGTCTAGTTTAAAACAAAGAAACACTCAGATATCAAGTGAAATTTTAGGACCTTCTAATGGATAATAGCAAAAAAGTGTCCAAACAAAGGCATTTGAAGCCTTTAATCACAACAATGAATTCTATTATGGATACTGTGTTCTATTCTAACAGGATAATGAAAAAGAAAAAAAACCTGATTTTAAATGTATGAAAATGTGTTACTTACAAAATATATTCAAGTATTATTAAAATATGCCAAATTAACAGCTGAAAGATAACAAATTGTTCTGCAATTCATAACAATCATTTCAATAAAAGTTCAAATATAAAGCAATAACAAAATGATTTGATGACAACATCTCTATTAAGCAGAGAAGTCCAAACCTCCCTGTGCCCAGCCACCTCCTTCAGCTGATCTGGGGGAACACTGGGACAAGAGATGTAATCTCTCCAGTGTGTTGTGGGCCTCCTCCAGGTAGGACAGGCCCAGAATACCTCACCCAGGAGGCGCCCACCTCAACTGGCTCCTTTGGATGTGGAGGAGTAGTGGTTCACCTCTGAACATCTCTCAAGCTAATTTCTTTAGCTTGATAATATCATTCTGCATTTTTGCACAACATTGTTGGGGGCTGCAGCTCCACCTGGTGGCAGATGAGTGCATAACATTTTGGACACAACAGCTTCCCGGGACTGGACATCAAATAAATGTTAAACATTAGATTAAAAGACTAGTCATAATAGAGATTAGTCACACTCACAATCTCTAGTAGGAAGGTGACAGTAACTCATCATAGCTGAGGTGTGCAGAAGAGCACCTCTGAATGCACCACACGTGGAGACTTTAAGTAGATGTTTTGAGGGCAGAATTGGGTCCAAACCAGTACTAGAAACATGTACCTAATATAGTGGCCAGTTTGTGTATATTAACAAGCTGCCAGAATCTGGGTGAAGCTTATTGAAATGTATATCTCATTTATCTTAGAACTATATACATTTACAGCTTTCAGTATGTTGGAATTCAGCACTAAAACCTCTGAAATTCAACTGATTTGTGTTTTTGCCTTTTGTCTAGTTGATGAGAATAACAAAAGTGAAAAGGCAGCTAAGCAAGGACCTCAGTTTGTCAGTGGGGTCATCGTGAAGATTACAGACAACAAGCCGCTACCAGGGAGGAAAATAATCAAGGTACTTTCTTTTGTAGCTTTGCATGATTCAGAGTTCAAAGTAATCCTCCTTTGTTTTAACACATGGTGTGGTGCAGCCCCACAGTTCAGTTGTGTATCCACATTACACGATGATTCCCGTAACCCCGCTAAAGAATGACACTGTGTGTGTAGGACGCGCTGTGTAAAATTTCTCCAGTGGCCTATGTTGACATCTTGGAAGGAGACGCTGAGGGACACATCCGCTTTCACAGCCCAGAGGAAGCGAGAGCAGTTAGCGACGTCAGAGCAGAGCTGCAGAAAGAGCATAGCTGGAAGCTGGAGATCCTCACAGGTGTGAATTTTATTTCCTTATTTTCTCTGAAACCTTTTAAAAATTGTATTTTGTATGGATTTCATAACTGATGATGGAGAAAATGCTCTGTCGGGCCATCAGGCTTCTGTGTTTTTTAACCAAAGATTTGATAAAACTGTGAAAGGCGTCCTTTAATGAATTTCTCTGTTTCTTTCTTTATTTTTAAAGGTGACCATGAACAAAGGTACTGGCAGAAGATCCTCGTGGACCGCCAGGTCAAACTGAATCGTCCAAGGGAAAAGAAGCGGGGTACAGAAAAGGTGAGCTCTACCTTACAATGTGAAATACTCAAATCTGCATACATGCTGCAGTGTGCATCAGTGCATCTGTGATTATTTATTACATTATGTGTATAAACAACTTTAAACACGCACACAAAGCTGACTTTCTTTGTCAGTGTTGCAGCTAAATGCTGCACCTTCATGTTTTATACTCACAGGACAAAAAAAAAAGTCACTAATACCTGGAGTAATTTTATCACGTTAGCGCACCCATTCATACATACGCCTCCCTGTTGTCTATCTGCTATCTCATCTCATTTTTAATTTCCTGTCACATTTTCAGCTCATATCCAAAGCCGAAAAGATCATCATCGCCCGCGCCAAGGAGGCTAATAAGCACATCCACTTCGATGACGACTGACAGCTACTGAAATGAGTTTTTAACAGCCGAGCGAGGCTCTACTCTGTAAACTTAACATGATGTCATTTAAAGAGGACCGCTGATGTTGGTGTGTACCTGGAAGAAAGTGAACAGACCCTCATAAAGAAGATTAAAGGAATAGCCTTTAGCTTTGTTGTTGTTTGTTTTAGTTTAGTTTTTTTCTGGCACTGGAGCAGGTAATGTCATGTGGAATACAGACATTTTGGCACCATACTTTTAATTGATGGACTTTAAAAAGAGAAAAAGATTCTGTATAGATGTAAATATAATTGAGTTGGAAGTTCTCTCAGTTAAGACATTGCCTTGTGTTATTTTTTAATAAAATGTCATTTCATGATTACAGCATTTTGTGGTGTATTCACAATATAGTTTTGGAAAGTGCTCCTGAGGTTTGTATGAAACACATGGAGGTCATTTCAGCAGATTGGATTACTTCTTACTGAAACAGTGACTGATTTTAAAAAAGTGTACACTTATTATCTGTTGGAAGTCCACATCTGTCTGTCTAAACCTGTTTCCCATTAAGTGCCTCTCACTTTCAAGATTACATAAGAGTGAAATTGAGACGCTTACAAGTATAAAAATAGCTGATGTTACACAATCTCCCCATTCATGGCTTTTTTTTTTCTTTTTTTATTGCTGTAGAAGTAGAAACTACCTGAGGTAATAATGTGGCGAGACCACACCTTATCAGCCACCTTAGTTTCTGTCAGAAACCATGCAGCTGATTATTTGGTTGCTATGGTCTATACAGCTGTCGCCATCAGGCGAAGTCCCTCCTCGGCCCAAATTTCTGTACCAGTACATCTTGGATTCTCCGTTCTCTGTGGAGCATTCGAAGCTAGAAAGCACTTCAGTGTCTGTAGGACTCTGTGGTTTCTGTGTGGCACCTCTGGAGGAATTACAGGCTGAGGCCTTGTGTATTTTGGGGTGTTGTCTCAAAGTCTTTGGGCTGGCTTTGCTGTCGTCAGGAGATTTAGGTTTGCCCACTGACATGGTGGTTCTCACAGTGGTGAAGCTTTGCGGCGAATGCCAGACTCTGTAGTCGTCCGTCACGGTACTCGCTGCATGGCGGTGGACGTCATTTATCTCAAGGGCTGGCAGGTTTTTTACCTGGCAGTGAATGCTGTGGTCTCCTGGTGAAGAGAAATCTTTGGTGTGGCCCTGAAACTTGGTTTCAAGGGAACAACTGTTGAACCTCTCAAAACAATCACTGCCTTTGTCAAGGTCTTGGTGTGTAGACCAAGCCTGCTTTGGCTTGAAGGCCAGTCTCGGCTCCAGCGGGAAGTCCTTGCTGCTTTGGTTAGAGTGCTTCAGTTTGAATGGTCTGGGGTTTGTTGGGTGGGGGATGTAATCCGATTTATAGGTGGTGGTGTTTGCAATGTGTTCTGGTTCCTTCGCCAGTGCAAGCATGTTGCCTAATCCATGCTTGACTGTCAAACCGCCTTTCAGGATGATTGGCTGGTGCTTGCTGCCCTCCCAATGTTTAAAATCATCTGAGTGGAAAAAACAAAGCGGATTTAACTCAGGATGCAAATTTTGCCATATTCCTTGATATCTCACAGTAATATTCTTGAAGTTGCTTACTTTGATAGGCGCTCTGGTAGTCAGTCCTGGATGGTGTCTGGTTTGCAGGACTGAGTGGGCCTTTGCATCGTCTGTAGTCTGGCTCTGGTGGCTGTGGGACCTTTGGTGGCTTTTTTATCCATTTTTGCTGAATGTAAAATGATCTGAAACACACGACATACGATGAGCAGACCAACACATTTTTACTTCATGAATGATAGAAAACGAGAAAGATGCCACACCAACAACTTGTTTTCCTATTACCATTAATCAGCTGATTTCAGAGCAAAGATTACACAGTAGTCTTTGTTTTTTTGTGCACTGAAATGTTGTCATGGCCAGTTCAGTCTTATTTAGCTGAGAAAGCATCCATCAGTTGCTGTATGCACGTGGGCAGAGCGCCAGCCAGGTTTATCCCACTGTCCAAAACTGAAATATCTCTTTCCTCAGCTAACTAAAATCTAATGACATTATAAAGGGAAAAGAAAATACCTCAAAGAGGTAACCTCATGACTTGTCCCCTTCAGCGGATGGTAAGGGATCTTCTTTGTTGCTGTTGTCACGATTGCTACATAACAGGCGGGAGGAAGGAACCTCTCCTGGTACTCTGTGGTCATGGAGGTCTTTGTTTGGGGTTTCAGAGAGTGCTTCCTGGAAAGTTTATGGAGTGCATCATCACTTTAAAGGGGATCTATTTTTGCCTTTCATGCATTAGTTTCAAATAATGGTAACACAAAATAATCCTTGTGAGGCATCAGTTTAGGATGCTTGCTGCTCTAAACGCCCACTTTCATGCCCTTTTTTCTTTATTCTTGGCTCTGTAGTGTCAGTGACAAAAATAATCCTAATATAGCCATCACAGGCACATAACTCAGGCTGTGAGCACAGCACCTCCACCCACCTGCTGTTCAGACCTTCTGGTTACGGAGGCTGCCAATCAGAAAATGGCTTAAAGGGAGAGGGGCTGCAAAATGTTTTGAGTTTTTTTTTTTTTTTTTTCACAGCCTGCATCAAGTAGAGGTGGGTAGATCAATCTTAATATCGATAGTATTGATACCAGTGTTGATATTGGTATTGGATCAATACTAATGTGACAGATCAGTACTTTTCTATCCTCTAAGTTCAGTATGCAGCAAAAATAGACCTTAAACATACACTAAGAAAAATGTCTGAGCCTTTTTGTATTGGCTGCTACATCTATTTTACTTATAGCCTATAGCACATTTAAACAACAGAAATTAATCAAAAGTGATTTAGAGACAAACCCATTTACACCTCAAGTCTTTAAAAACAAACAAAAAACAAAAGCGGTTTCTAAATAGATGAAACACTGAAATGATAAGAATAACAATGATCTTTTAAGTAAAAATCAGTGATTTAGTAGTCATTAAAATGTGTTCAGATTTTGCAAATTTATGACTTTTAATGTTATAAATCACATAATCCAACATAATGTGCCTTTTTAAAAAATATCGGTAATGGTATAGGTAATACTTGCCCTGTATGTACTTTTGTATTGAATTGATACAAAAATCTGCGGTATGGCACAGCAATGATATCAAGGTTCAGATAATTAAAGATTTGTATTTAAATGTAGTTTAACTCAACTTTAATTTCAAAAAAGCAAAATAACGGGTTTTTTGGGGGTTTTTTTTTTTTAGGGTTTCAGCGGTGGAGTTAGCACCGCCAGTCCAAATCCCTCATAGCATTTTTAACTGAAAAGAGTGTATCCTATAGCATAAAGTCTGCTCACACCTCTTTTGGTGACACACAACTAACTACAAATGCTTCGTGTCCGTGTATCTGCACGCCAGCACATTCCATTAAAATTCAGTGAAATTTGAAAAAACACACGCAGAAACAAGCTAGCTCTTTCCGCTTTCGCATAAAACTGCTGAGTTTCCAACGAAAGAAAATATCTCTCTCTCTCTCTCTCACGCACACACGCGCGCACACACACACACGCATACACACACAACTGAGCTCACTTTATCTGCGCAGCTGGCTGCTCGTTGGTCTGCTGTCTGGCAGTTTTCAGGTGCATTTCTGCACCCTGGCTGGTTCTCGGCATCCCGCAGCTCCGACTTGTGGCAGTCCCGCTCTGTGGTCGCTGCAGGCCTAAAACATATGAATAATTGACGGCGTGAACATGGGACGTGTGCTGAACGAGAGTGGCTCGCGGCTAAAAATAAACATCGGTGGATTCGTGTGTGATGCGGGCCGGTTGTCATGGCGAGGACGCATGCTGTGAAGATGCGCGCGTGCAGCGAGACTCGAAACCTTTGCTCGAAGCGCTGTGTGCATGTCACCCGTGGATTTCTTTTTGCAACGTCACGCGGACTCCCATCTGTCACTTTGTAACTGCTTTGAGGGCATTTCTTTCTCCCCACTCCCTCCCACACCCTGCCCTAAAAAGCATAAAAGCATGTACACGTGCACCAACAACTACATATAAGTTGGAGTGGTCTGAAACAAACCGTGACCTCCCCGTGTGACCTATCCACAGAGTGTATGGTCCTGAGCACAAGTCTTAACAATTAGGTCTTGAATTCGTCAGATCTGGTGTAATGCTATGATCCCTCACTAGATGGCGCCCGCACATTAAAAAAAAGACCCATGACTCACAATTTACTTCACTTCTTAGTCTTTCTTGACACCAAGAATCAAATAAATTAGTTCATCCGTAATAAAAACTCTAAATGGTAAATGGATTAGTGCTTATATGACACCTTTTCTACTCTTTTACTCATAGCGCTTTTTAGAACATGACTCATTCATGTACCTTTTTCTAGTGCTTTCTATCTAACATTCGGACACTAGTGGATGCATCTGAGAGCAACCCAGGGTTCAATATCTTGCCCAAGGATACTTTGACATACAGACAACAGTAGCCAGAGATCAAAACATCAACCTTACAATTACATAAGTGACCTGCTCTTCTTTCTCCAGAGTCACAGGACCAAGTAAAACTACTTGTTTCAGTTTGGTGCTAGATACGATGAGCGCATAAACAAAAAGAATGAATATATATATATATATATATATATATATATATATATATATATACCCATGAGACCAGCACTATTTTTCCAGTCTTCTGTTGTCCAATTTTGGTAAACTTGTGCAAATTGTAGCCTCTGTTTCTTCTCAAATATTATGGTTTTGAGTCCCATCTGGCTTGCTGACAGCAGCACCCATCTGCTTCATGTTTTGACACATTGTGCACTCAGAGATGCTCTTCCGCGTACCTTGGTTGTAACGATTGCTTATTTGAGTTTCTGTTGTCTTCTTGTCAGCTCAAAGCACATTCTGAAACACTCACCACCAACAATGGCACATTCAAAGTCACTAAAATTCAGCTGAACTTCAGCGGGTCATCTTAACCCTGTCTATGTGTCTACTTGTACTGAGTTGCTGCCATGTGACTGGCTGATTAGATATTGGTGAAGGAGCAGGTGAACATGTGGGTACACAGTGAAACTTCATTTACGCTGATGTTTAATTTGATGTTTGGCGTGGTCTAAAGATACACAGTAAAAAAAAAAAACACAATAAAAGATACAAGATAAAGATTAGAGAAAGGACTCATGTAAAACAAGTTCAGACAGAAGCTAACTTGTGTATGATAATTGAGCATAGAAACTGAAAGCAGTGTTTTACATTCAGTCAGACTTGAGGAACTTGGCATGATCATCAATCACTGGGCTGGTGTTTGATATAACCAACCACTTTGCATAGAAGTTATGTAAAATGACTCTTTCCAAATAAGAGTCTCATAGTTCAAAAACTCCAGAGAAGACCACCCAACAGTTTCATATAAGGTGCAAAGATCTGTACTATAAACACCTCCAGTACTGAGCCTGGGAGTAGCATCAGAACAAAAAAAAGACGATTTAATGAACTCACAGCATCAGAAGAGCCTTGTATTTATTTAATTGGACACTATCAGCCTAACAGGCTGGCTAACTTAATGAATTCCTGTGCAAAGTGCCTTTTAAGTCAATACACATTAGTCAGTAAATTGGATGAAATACAAGCTGCTGACAGACTGCCCATCTATAAAAATGGGCTCTATCCCTAATGCACAGGTGTCATTTCTCCCAGCTCTGGCTGATTAGACTTTCGCTCGGGATGAGATTGGGAATTGCACGAGGACACGGGACCTCATCTGCTGATTCTAAAGTGGCGATTTTGTGCTACAAAGCTAAGAGCAGAGTAGGGAGACTTAAGCAGTTGAGGAGGCTTCACCTGAATGAACATACTAAGCTTGACTGTAAGACCATGTGAGTATTTACCACGGACGAAAAAACTCCTGGATTTTGTGCTCGGATGAAGCGTTACATCATGCAACAAAACAGCAAATCCAGTTTTCCACTTTTGTTGTCACCTGATGATTTCAGAGTTTTCTAATTGGTTACTGACTCCACAAAAACAGTGAGAGCAATTAAAAAAAATAAAAATACAATCACTCTCCAAAAATGACGTGTTTTCTTTCTCTTGAGGCAGATTTTGACAATAACTTTTTGATCTAAAAGATACAGATCTCCAGTAGTTTTAGTTTCAGGTTACAAGCCAGAGATTCGAGTGCTGATTGTGCGGGGTCAAGCGCCACTTCAGAAAACAAACTACTGCAGAAAATCCTTGATTAGTGTTGGAACATAAATACAGAAAACCGTGTCAGATCTGCACCGATAACTCGGACATCTGCAGCTGTGCCTGTGGACTCTGCGCGTTTCCTTCATTCTGACTGACTTGGAGTGGAGCTGCATTAAAATGCAAGAGAGCTGTAAAGAAGAGCCTCGGAATAAGGAGTCAGGAGGATGGGGAGGTTTATGGATATTTGAAGTCTTCTGCCATTAAGGATTTCTGACTGCAAATGAGAAAAATAATTCTCTATTCAGTATTACTCAGAATTAATTTCGGCATCTTGAAACGTGTGAGGCATGTGGAGAAATAGATTTGATGTTCATGGGAGGAAATTGGTGCACTTATCCTCCACTGTGAGTGGCGTGCCTTTTATTTAATGTTGAGCTGTATATGTTCTCATGAACAAAATCAGGAAACATCATTAAATGAAAAAGACCGACAGTTCAGCTGTTCATTCAAACTAACAGCACTCTGCATGTCAGTCTTTCTGCACGTGATGCATAATAAGGGGAGCTCTTGCATTGATGAATACAGCACAAGTAAGCCAGATGGTGTTACCATAGCCCAGTAGATGCATTACATTGTTACTGGATGTGGATTAGAGTTGATGCAGAGTGCGAGAATTATCAAAATGTTGATTAACACCTTAGCAAAATTGAAGGACTCAAACAGTCCAGATGTGGAGTAGACAGTGGGGTCACGAGATACTATATAGTCATTCTGTTATTGGACTTTGTTGCCTTTTATTCCCCAACTGAGGGCTATTAACCCAAATCAAGTCCTGTGAAAAACGAAATACACTTAATGTTTCAATAGCTTGTAAAACCACCTTTCGCTGCAATAACTTGAAGTAACAGATTTCTGTTTGACTTTATCAGCTTCACTTCATTGACCTCTGCGGGCATTCATCCTGTCCTTTCACAGCTCTCTTAATCTCCTACCACAGTATTTCAGTCAGGTTGAAATCTAGACTTTGACTGGACGATCGTAACACCTTGATTTGTTTCTTTTTTAGTCGTTCTGTTGTAGACCTGCGCTGCTTGGGAGTCACTGTGACTGCAAAACAAGCCCAAATCATCACCCCTCCACCAGCGTGCTTGATAGTTGGTTTGAGGTGATTGTGCTGATATGCTGTGTTTGGGTTTTGTCGAACATGCAGTGCACTATGGCCAAACGTAGCACTACTACTACTACTTACCTTCTTAAATTTTTGGAAGAAGTGAGACTTGAGTTCATTTTTTAAAGTTTGTTTTTCACATAACTTTATGTGAGGAGAGTTTGCTCTTTGAAGGAAGAACATAGATGACATTAGGGGTCTCAAAACAATGAATTCATGTGGCTATGCACTGACTCTAAAAATGAATGACTTGTTTGATTGTTTACCTAATATTGCTGCAAGTTTGTCAAGTTACTTAATGATGCCTGAACAAAGAGGCCCATTGTCACATTATTAGACGTACTTACAGGCTAGCTTCTATGATTTTTGTAATTGTGACCTAACCAAGCACAGTCTGGCAGGGGTGTGTCTGTGGATAGGCTGGGGTTTCATTTTTTTTTTTTGTTTATTGTGGTTTAAAAAAAGATTTATGACAATGATGTTACCATGAAATCAAAAGAAAAATAGGAAGCAGTAAAGCAGTTAGTGAAATCCATCTGTTACTTTGATGTATTTTTTTTTAGCACAGCAATGAAACTGAAAAAACAAGTGCACAGGGGTGGTGAGGAAGTCTGAAACCATCTGCGATGTAGATATTTCATTTTTAAAACCTTTAATTCTGCTCATATTTTCTTATGAGCCGTATGAATATTTGATACAAATACAGTTTTGTGGGTCAGTTGCTTGCATCCAATAGCTAAATGCAGAGATCAGTGCATTGAGCTACTGTATATTTTTATTGTTCTGTCGCCCCCGTTCACATTGATTATTTATGTAACATTGTCTTAGAGCCGAATGCAGCATTTATCCCAAACATAGTTCAGTCCTGAGCAGACCTCATTCATGTTTGTTCTGTTGAAGCCCACAAATGGTCCAAACCAATAATTTGCTCACTCTAGGCAGGCGGATGTCACAAAATCAAAAAAGAATGCATACTGTTACTGTAACCTGTGACCACATATTGATTCGGTTGTGCAGTGCATGGCACTTTGCTTACTTCATCTAAGTCACAATAGCAGTTTCCTCTGGAAAAAGAAAAAAAAAACCATGCCCACTGCTGATTTGAAGGTCCATTGTGTAGGATTTGGGAGACACTGTTGCAATGGAATATACATAATTATGTTTTTACTACTGTATAATCACCCCAAAGTGTCATTTTCTCTCATTTTAGAATGGTCCCTTCATATTTCTATAGGGAGTGCGTGCTCTTCCACCCACAGTTTGCAGTGTTGGACCAGAGTGGACATTTAGAATTTGTAGTGGCCACCAGCTTGACGATGGAGGGTGAGGCCGCTGAATCCTGCACACGGTCCGTTTAACTCAAGTAATCATGTGGGCTATTTTTGCAAAAAGTTTCAAATGAATTTTAAAAAATGTGGCTAAATGTGTCCTTGTCCTTACTGATCATCACTTCTCATCAACAAGCTAATGGCAACTGTACCCCCCTGGGCTGAAATAGCCCAAAAGGAGTGAGCCAATAAATTATGTTAATCAGTGGGACACGTTGGAGGCGTGTTGTTGCCTTCGTGAGGGGGGGGAGCATGCCTGCGCCACGGAAAGGCTTCAGTCTTAATGCTGTGTCCTCTGCGTGCGCACTGCCTCCCGCTTCCACGCTCTCCCTCTCTACTGTTGAGTGCATAAGAGCGGTTTCCTCTGCAGACCACTTTGCAAAGCTCCGTGCAACAAGTTTGCAGGAGCAGCAGCGGCACGCCGTCACGCAGGTTGACTTCACTCGGCTGGAGCTTGAGCGGCGCTCCACTCATCCATCTGTCGCTGTCACCACAAAGTCACCGTACGTGAACGCAGCGTTGCAGGCGCACGCACGCTCGCTCACTCACTCACACAGAGCAGAGTGCCATAAATTGGTGACTCCGCGCCAGATGCGGTTTGCTCTCAGCAGCGCGTGGAGTTGTTAGTTAAATGGAGAACGCAGTGGCGAGAGGAGCATCTAAGTGCATGGAAAAAATGGAGAAAGAACTGTCGCCCCGGCAGAAGCGACACTACTGCCGCACGACTGCGCTGAACGTCTTCTCCTCGTTTTGCTCCGTGGCGTCCGTCGCCTTCTGCATTTTCCTGAGCATTAGCGGAGCTGACATCAAGAACCGAGTTGTGGATTTGGAGAGTGCCAAAGGCGAGCACACCTTCACCCGTGCCCCTGGCTACTCCGTGGAGGATTTCAATTCACTGATAGAGGAAAGAGTGGACGAGCTGCTCTCTCAGGTAAGATTGGCTTATGCGCTCGGCTCTCCGGCACTTTGTTGTTGAGCCCTTCACTTGCGCGTAAATGGACTGTGGTTCACTCAAAGGGCGAATGAATGAAAAATGATGCTTTTCTTTCACCTTTCAGCGCTCCTATGAGAATTTCGTCAAGATTCGGACAGCCAGACAAACATCACCTGAATGCAACTGCCCTCCAGGTAAAGGAAACTACTTTTCCAGTGCGGTGCGGGCGCGGGGTTGCATGTGGGAGTGTGAGGTACTGGCTTTTAAAGCGGGTTTGACTCCGAGCACAGGCTGGTGTGAGAATGAATGGAAGCTTTTCAGGGACAGGTTTTTGTTTGTTTGCATGTTTGTAGTTGATTTCATTGAATCTGATGAAATGTGACAGTGCTGATAGTTCAGGGGAGGTCTCCTGTGAAGGATGCGGACAGCTGAGCGCTCAATGCACCTAACAGAAAGAAAGGCATTTAACAGCCGTCTATACATAGAGGTGCTGAGAGATTGTCCGACTTGTGATGTTGCCTGCTCCCTTGTTCACATGGAGGAGAAGTGGGAGAGGCTGAAATTCACATTTCTAACCAGTAGATGGAAACATTTATTCCTCCAGTGTAGCGCAGCATTCTGGTCATTTTAGGACTGAGCCGAGGTTGGGTTGCCAGTGCATCGTAAGTGGGGGGGGGGGGGGGAGTCGAGGGGAATGTTCTGGATTTGAACTTGTGGGGTTTTGGTTTACTTCTAAATGTTTGCCAAGCCACTATTGTGCATCAGTGTAGGTTAGCCTTCAGGGAAAAAAAAAAAGAAGAAATTAATAAAAAATAAAAACAGCCAGTCCTGCTCTTGAATGTGTGATTGACAGCTCCAGTTTCACTGCAGTAAAAAAAAGAAGAAGAAGAAGAAAAGATAGAAATTATAAAATAGCACCGACAGAAAACAGATAAAAAATACAACATTAGCCGATAAGGTGAAATCCAGATGGTGCATCGGGGACTTTGAGGGGTTGAAAATTACAAAAAATCTCTCACACCTGCCCTTAAAATAGCTCACGAGTCCCTGAAAACGAGGGACGGTGCGTAAAAATTGCTGCAATTTTGTAACAATTAATGCAACGTTTTTGTTCATCCCCTTGAATTAAAGCTAAAAGTCTGATTGTTAAGCCCACATTCAGCTAATGACTCAGGCACCAGTTCTGTTTTTTCAACAGCTACAATAATGTCACATCTCCATGTCCAGACATATACAGAGATAACAGGGTGTCAGATAAGGGCTATATACTGTCAGTGATAAATAAAATGTGTCTATTTCAACTGATTCTCAGATAAAGTGAAGGATTCAGTCTTTGCCCAAAAGTTATGCATTTTAGCATTTTAGGCTAAACGACCCAGTTAAAGTCCATCCATCATCTGAAAACTGCTTCGTCATAAAGCCGAAAACAGGGCTGTGTTTTCTCGGCTCCTGAAAGTGCTGACATTGTGGAGTTATGTTCTTTACAAGTAAGTAACATCCTGCGGATTTCTTAAGGCTTTTTTAAAATTACCTTTACATGCTTTTTCAT
This sequence comes from Maylandia zebra, assembly GCF_041146795.1. NCBI lineage: Eukaryota > Metazoa > Chordata > Actinopteri > Cichliformes > Cichlidae > Maylandia > Maylandia zebra. The sequence goes on along the minus strand of NC_135169.1, from coordinate 42,168,002 downwards.
ACATGTGCCAAATATCAATATGAGCACCTCGAGTAATGCGTTCAAAAGGTCACCAGCAAGCATCCCGGCTCCTTAATGGTTATCCGACAGATGGGATGAATTGCTCCTTGATGTCAGAATGAAGTACGCTGTATGGCCTGTCTAATAGCATGTTACTGCAAAGCACTCTAGTAACATTTCCATGCTCTCAGTGAACCACACGTGAACCTTTGCGTTCCTTCCTGGCACACTGCTGAACCACTAGGTAGACGGCATGCTGCGGGACGCTGACATGTTTTCACAACTTTTTAAAGTTTGATGAAGAGGGGATCAGCCTCAGTCAACTCCAGCTGGGAATGTTACACAGTAAGTGTGAACATACTGTAGGTGACCTTTCTGGAAAAAGTCACAGTGCATAGTGGTGCTTGGAAGGTTTCATGGAAAATTCTCGGGTATTGGCAAACATCTGCGCTGCAGGTCTGAAATTAAGGTGTTGAATCCCAACCAAAGAAAGTGCTTTGTTGTTGACCCTCAACCCCTGACCTCCCCTGTTTTTTTCTTTTTCCTTCACCCTGCCAAATATGAACAGCAACGCAATAAAAAATATGTTTATATACCATAATCAGACACGGGCACAAGAAGAAACGAGACTAGTGCGAGTGATAATCCCAAACGAAAGATCCTTAATCTTCAGTTTTCACAAGTGCTCTATCAACTGCAAATGTCTCATCTGCAGAGTGGGCATGCCTGAATTAATGAGCCAGAAGTACTGCGAGTATTAACCATAATGAGACACTCACAATCAGGCGGCTCTCTGTTCTCAATCCCTGTCATATGTTTGCTATTTATTTTCTCCCTCCACAGTTCTGTAAAGGGGCAGAGAATAAAACAATGCAAACATTTCACATCAAATGAAGCGAGACGACGCTAAAAACCAAGACGGCTCCGAGCTTGATCCTGGAAGCTGGCAGCTAGTTGTGGTCTCTTATCCCCCCCTCCCCAACCCCCATTTATTTTTTTGAACTATGATTTCATACAAAACACATATATCATCAGTGTACTTTGAAGAATCTGCAGCGTAGTTTAAAAATCCAAACGCTCACGCAGTGTAAGCGTATTACGCACGCAACTTTCAGTAATACTTTGTTAGTGCTTTGGAGCGTGCTCTTTCCAGGCAAATAACTTTATACTCTATGAATTCTGAATGGGCTCACTCAATATCTAGCCTCTCCTCTGTGTAGGAGACAGCCTGTGGCTCAGATGAGGTCTTTTTTTTCTCCCTCTCTCTCTTTGAGGGGAGGACCGTAATGTGCTTTTCACAGTCTTCACTTTATTGCTGTCAAAGAAGATGGAGTGGTTACACAGACAGAGCAATGGTCCATAGCTTGGGGATATTTTATAGGTTGTTCCTGAATCATGGGAAGTTTTTCGCCGTCTTTATCTGAGAAAGTTGGTTGTGAACTTCTACTGTGTTTTATTCATGCTGATGTCACTCCTGGCGGGAAAAAAAGTGATGGGTTTGCCGATGCTGTTTGTCATCTTAACAGCGAGGGGGGGTATCGCTTTGTGTTATTACTCAGTTATTACTTTCTGAGGGAAAAACACCATTCTGACACGGGCTAACTTTTCCCTGCAAACTGGCACAGTCTGTAGTTGAGCTAGAGATGTGTCTCCTGGGGTGGCAGTTCCTGTCAGTCGGTCCATCTCTTTGGTGCAGGCTGAAATATCTCAACCAGAAGGACGTTTCACTCTGACATTTACGGCCCACAGAGGATGACTCCTGCTGATTGCTAGACTTTTCCCCTTCCTCAACCAGCGTGTTAACACTTCTTGGATGGAATGGCATGAAATTTAATATTAATAATCCATCCACCTCCCACTACATCGCGTGCAGACACATTTGCTCCCTGTGAAAAATCACAATTTTGTCTTATATGACAAAGCCAGCAAGCTAAGACACCTCAATCAAGCCGTCAGATGAGGTCGGCATCCATGTGTAAAGGAACAAACAGGTGGGTTTAGCATATGCTGTTAAATGATCCGGATAGAAACTAACTAAACCCACAGAAAGCTAACCTAGCATGGACTGCAGGATAGATTAATAGCTCAGTAAGACACAGAAATGGAGACTGCCACGCTCTCCTATGGTTTTTTTCACTTACCCAGTGAGGAGCAGGGCGAGCCTTTTCACGCCATTAAGGAGACCGAAAATTACATTAGAGACAGAAAAACGAGAGGGGAAAAATGTTACAGGGAAAAAGGTTCAGGTTGATCAGGGATGAAGAATAGCGAAAAAATATATATTTGGAGTGTAGAGTGGTAAAACGTAAGCTTACCAGATCTCCAAATAGCCCACGTATGTCTGACAAAATAGCCAGCAGACAGAGTAAGTGTGTGTGTGAGTGCCAGGTTTTGACAAGAAGGTACACAGCGTGAATTAAAACATATGGATTGAATTTTAGTGTGAGTTTAGTGTGTGGTGGGGAGCCCAGCAAAGAAACTGCAGAGCCAAATTACTCACTTTGAACAACAGTCAGTTATCCTGAGCTTCACATTGTCTGAAAACGTATTTTACACCCTCCGTTACAATTAAGGAGTAAATCAAACCTGTGAAACCATCATGATGTGAGAATGTCTCCAGTCGCACCCACACCGTGCTCTACACTGAAGCGAGTCCCTTTATAATAATTGTTTCAGCATTCGCGGGCTGTTTCCCTTCTTCTTGTTTTTTTAAAATGTGCGTGTACCTTCTCCTTCCCTGGGATCTGCATTCCAAACAGGGCCTGTTGTTTAATGGGACCATAATAAAATGTGCCGTCAGCAAGCACTGGTGGTTTGTGCTTTCTCCTGTTTACTCACCCATACGCCTAATTCCCCGCACAGCCCCCTTTCCCCACTCTGCAGCATTTCTTGATGTTAACACTTCAAAAAGCCTGGCAGCAAAACACTGGCTGAAGCACTCTTGAGAAAACAGGAACATATTACTTGTAATGTGTGGGACTTTGTTCTCCCCCCCAAAAAAATACCCAGTAGTGCTTGTCAAGTGCAGAAGGGCAGCAGGGGGCCACATCAGCTGGATGTTCTGTCTTTTAGATTGCAAAATACAATCATAAGCACATGCAGCTTTTTTCCTTTCATCCTTGTCATCTCCTGACTTGATCTGATTTCTTTACCAAGAGCGAAAATACACACATTTCAAACCAGTCCCAACTTTCTCCACCCAATCGCTCCTTTTCAACTCTTTGTGGCCACGCTGGTTTCCAGTCTCCCTTTCTGGCTCGCCAAGTGTGTAATCCCTCTGGCCTGATACAGTTACAGTCATGCCAATCCCCTCAGATATCCTCACCTCAGTAGAGGCAACTGGTAATTAATCACTGACAGCTTTTGAATTAAGCCCTCTGTGTGGTTTGGTGGTGGGAGGTGCACTAATAGCCATGTAATCACTGAGTGATAGGTAAAGCTAAGCAGACTTCCAGGTAGTCACTGAGGCCAGCTGCTTCTGGTTAAGTGAGTCCGGTTAGGCTATTTTTGCGACCACGTGAGGTCGGAGACAATGTTGGAGCCCAGGAAACTTTGCCCGGAGGCAAAGGTGAACAGGCAATTATGATTTTGATCGCTGTTCAATTGCATATAAGTATATCGCCATAAAAAGAACAGTGGACTCCAGATAGTGAATAACATCTTGCCGGGGTCATTTTATGCATGAAAAGCCTGACTCATTCACCTCCGACTCCACATCATTCCCAATAAATTGACATGACGTGATTTATCGGGATGAATCATCACAAGTGGTACTTTTACCTTAATTTTCTAAATTTACACAAGGCTGGTTATAAATGGCAGGGAACACATGGTTTCTTTATTTGACACAACAGTTTTTACTGGACATGGTGAAGTCGCTCTGTTGAATGCACTGGAACTGACTGCAGGGCTTTGAAAGGGTGACGCACTTTTCTCTTTTTAACTATACATTAAGCTGAGGGGACGCTCATAATGGAGAGCAGATCACATGATCTTTCTATGAGCGATGTCAACAGCACTCTGCTGGAGATTCAAGCACCTCAGGCTGGGAGAACGGGGCCAAAGGAATGGACCAGAATCCAAATGCTCTTGCCTAATGGTTCGTCTCATGTGTCCTCGAAACATTTCCTGGCGGTGATCCTCAGTCGTCATTTTGTGTGGAATAAAGCAGGAAGCATGGAGATCCTGTCTTGGCTGCTTGTACACTTACTACTTGGAAATGAAGAGGTTTCCATCACCAGAACTTTGAAAGCCTGTGGCACACCCAACCACTTAATAAAAGAATTGTCTCCTTTTATTTAATTTTTTGACATGCTTTCTTCTTTGGCACGTTTTTGGCATTATCAAAGCACAACGCTGAACAATGAGATCCAAATTATTAAAGGTGGAGCACCCTTAGAGCAGTGTGGCTTTATGCCTTTCGTTAAGGCTTCTCGCCCTGCGTGCATGTGCTCAAATGCTCGTTCTTGTTCCTAATTTGGGAAGTTAGTCCTCACAGTTTGTGTTTTTTGTTTTTTTTAGATCAAAATGTAGGAGCAAAAAAGATTCTGCAAAGATGATTATAAAACGTCATGCTACGCTCCAGCCGATTAACCGGATGTCCGCATGTTCTTCTTGGTGGTCGTGATGCATGCTAACACAGCCTCTGCTCACATTGCCCTGTAACCTCCAGTGTGAAATCACTGCTGTTGGTCTGCCTTGATGCTCCCTCTCCCAGGATCCGGCAGGCTTATGTGAGAGCAGGGTGGCAAATCATCCACAAAAGACGACTTATAAACCCTCTGCCTCGTAGCACTGGGTGCCCTCTGACACTAGATTGAAAGTTGAAGTTGTGCTCCCTCTGAAAACTACTGAAGTCTCCTTCTTCATGAGCCTGCATACTCATCCCTGACCTGCTAGTATTCAGACAGATGTGATACCCTTTCAATGCCTCTCCTGGGGAAGCGTCTAAAGTAGTCATTGTTTGCCATTTGTGAAGCGTTGCTGGTGGTACATGCGCGTGAATAACTATTACAGTGACATTACTGTAATATTACATTAATTGGCTGGTAACCATGTTGCTAGTGTTTCTCAGCATCATGCTCTCTGATTTAGATTTCAGTCTAACCCAATTGTCTGAACGAGTACATGTTTAATTTCTTTTCACTGTAAGAATGGCTTTCCAGTGTCTGTCATCAAATTCAAATCAGTATACCGTAGCTTGATGATGCCAGCTTTCATGGAAATTCTGGGCTCCAGACAGAAGAAAACTAGGAACCCCCGAGGCGATCCCCACATGCTCCTGCACCTGCCTTCCTTGCCTGTGGCTTTGTGCCCCAGGCCTGTCAGGCCTCGCAGGCATGGAGGATGGCGGGTGAAAGTCACAGATGCCGCTGCTCTGTATTTTATCAGCCTAATAAGAATAGTCACTGCAAATAAAACAGGCTGGTGTGCCACAGCAGAAAGCGATAGTTTTGCTAGTGTGTGGATGTCATGCAAACTATTGTTGATATAGTCTACTTGCTATTTATGGGCTTTTCTAGAAACAATACATGGATGGCCTTTGCTGAGCCCCATGTTTTGTTTATATGCATCATTTACTTAAGTCCACAGTCTGATTGCAGCTTGAGCTTTTCCATGTAATGATCACTTCCACAGCTCCAAAAATGGCAAATCCTGATTCAGATTGTAGGTGACCACAGAGAAGCTTTCTATCAGTAGAAGAGCTGGTGACACTGAGACAAACAGTGATCGAAGGTCAGCAATCTTTAAGTGCTCAGAAATCAACCTAACACCAACAGTACTCAGATGGGCTGGACGTATAGTACCTTTCTACTCAACGTGAGCACTCACAGCACGTTTTAAGATGAGTCTCATTCGCCCAATCAGTCACTCACTCACTCCGTGTCTTTCGAAAGGATGCCTTGACACATTACTTTTGGAAAAAGAAGCCAAAGACACATACCTCTGTTTGCATCGGAGGAGCTGAAGTAGAGTAGGCAAAGAGTTTTAGTTCCGGTGTCAAAGTGAATCTGTCACCATCGTGCATCTCCATCCTAATAACGCAAGCTCTGAACTCATTAAGGAAAACTCAGAATGCTTAATTCCTGTGTCGTGTTCCTCTTTCCAGAGGAGCAAAGTATGGGATGGAAATGGCTCAAGACCCGAAGGTTCTGCGGTGGGTCATTAAAGCTGCCCAGAATATTACTGGCACTCGGTAAACTGCGATATCGATGAGCTGCAGAGCCCAAAGGGAAGCCAATAAGATAATACCTACCCCAACCACAGCTTGTTCCCAGTGCTCATATCTGGCGATCAATAGAAGTATTCCCTGATGTAACACTAGATTTCGGAGCAGTTTCTTTCCTCAGGTGGAGAGATTGATGAGTTTATCTCTAACACTTGACTACAAATAATCGCTGTATTTTTCTATTTTTCATTCATTTGTCTTTTTTCTTCTCAGTAGCATAAAGGTATTACATAAAGAGTTTTTCTTTTGCACACTGAACATGCATTACTGTGTACAGAGAGGCTCAAACATTCAAGAGATGTAGAGAACACTTGAGGAGGACTTTTATTTCCAGGGTTTTTTGTATATTTCAAGTTCAATTATTTACAGTGGTTGTAAACATTTATTAGCGCTAATAATTTGAAACGCCCGCTCATCAATTTTTAAACCATGTAGTTTCAGCACAAACAAGCAGGCAGTCCCTCAAGCTATTCAAAGACAGCGGGGAATCAGGCAATTTGTCAAAGTGGAAAAAGTGATGGAGGCAAGCTGGGTTTGCCCAGCGGCTGGCCAAATGATGCATGCTCCCAGACTCCCCACAGGGTACGCCAAGCAGTCGGTTGGATCAGACTGTTGTGTTTCCCGTCCAATGGGCTGATACACCTTTTCTGGGTGTTTCTTAATGTTTATTTTTACTGCCTCTTCTTCTAGGTTCATTTTAAGATATCATAATGTCCCGCATCAAATCCTCTTGGCGTCCTTGATGACAACCAGTAAACAGAGGACTTGCGTACTGTCTGGCGGCTCTTACTTCTCTGCTAAATGTGAAGTAAAAAATGAGTCATGCTGTAGATCGGGGAGGGTAATAAAAACACTGAGCAATTATTCCAGCCCTTTTGCACTCACTTATGTGCTATTGCACATCTGTGAACACAACTGGACAGCAGAATATGCTGATATCACCCCCCTCGGAGTACAAATATGGAGACAACAGTATCACAGAAACATGCCACCACAGAGCCTTTGTAGCTTGGCGATCGGCGCTGGGAAATATTTTTATGTTATTATGTGTCCTTTCTCAATTAAGAAAGGAAGAAAGCGTGGAATAAAATGAAACGAGGCCATTCATTCTTAATCTCTGTCAACTGTGATGTTAAAAACAGCGTGGAATGCGGTTTTCTAATTACAGCTTATGTAATACTATTTTTCCACAATATTTATGATGACTTTTCCCGCCCTTTAGCATGCAATTAATCTAGAACACGCAGTGAAATAACAACAAACAGTACGGTGCCCCACGCGGCAGCTTGCCAGATTTAGCCTACCTGTGAACGTACATGCGTGTACTGCATCAATGTCAGCGAAGGTGAATCGATACGCAGAAAGTCGCTTCGTCGTCTGCTCAGACGGTATTGCTTCGAGAGAGCCCCTCCCCTTCTATCTGATGAAGAAGAGGGTAGAAACAGCTGTGTAAGCCACAGTTAAGGCTTGGAAAACCCAGCAGTAGACAGACAACCCTGTGCACTTTAATTTAATTGGCTGGTCATACGATACAGTTCAAGCAGGCTAGACGCCTCGTTAAATGGTAATTTCTGACAGCTTGATAAACGGCATTAATGCTGCGTGGTGGCCTTAAAATAGGCCTCATTTTTAGTCTTAAATGGAGGGACTAAATTCAGAAGTTGAAGACATAAATATAATAAGTGCCCATCTAATTGCTTTTCTTCTGTCAGCCACTTTGAAAACCTTACAAGCTTTTTAATACTTTGAAAACTTGCTGTCAGGTTATGTGTAATATTAGGAATTGCTTACAAGGGTAAAGACAGAGTGATGCATTCATGAAATAATTTTATTTGTTGAACCAGTCCCTCACACAGTCAGAAATCAGCAGGAGCAGGTATTTTGACACATTGTGAAAGGCTGCAAAACATATTGCAAAAGAACAAATGTGGGTTCGTACTTCTACTAGCTGGTTTATTACTATATCATGGAAAATAATCATTATCAAACTATATTATATTTTGGAATCACAAATGTAGTGATCACAACAACAGTCACCTCGAGGTACTTTATACTGTAAGGTAAAGAGCCTACAATAATACAGAGAAATCCCCACCAATCAGACGACGCCCTGTGAGCAAGCACTTGGCGAAAGTGATGAGGAAAAGTCCCTTTCAACAGGAAGAAACCACCAACTGACCCAGGCTCAGGGAAGGGCGGCCATCTGCCATGACTGCTTGGGGGTGAAGGGAAGGAGACAGGACGAAAGACAAGACAAGCTATATACAATTCAGTGCTTTTAGTGATGTACTTTAGACATGGTCAAGATGACCTACTGAAGTTAAAACCGAGGAAGGGGCAAGAAAGGTGATTTGGTTCACTTCAGAGAACGATCTCAAAAAGAGAAAATATCCAGTGAGTGGTTGTTCTCTGGACAAAAAGCCCTTCTCAGTGACATTACAAGTCTGGAGAGAAAAGCCAGACTGCTTTGGGTTGATAGAAAAGCAACAGGAACTTAAAGAATTCTTAGCAGTAAGGAGAATAAAAAGTACCTCTTAACATTTCAAATCTTGACAGGATTTGACATGTTGAGTATAGCCCAGTCCAAACCTGGGCTACACTTTGCATAGACTTACAATCTTCTATTGTCATATTTAACAATAGAAGATTGTCTTGGTGTCCTGGTCTGATGAGTCTCAATTTCTGTTGTAATATTTGGCTCTGAATTTGGCTTGAACAACATAAAAACATGAGTCCATGCTGATTTGTATCAAGTTCAGGCTTTTGCTGAGCTTCATCCAAACACCACAGCCTATCTGAATACTGTTGATGACCATATAGTTTAGAAGACTGTGCTTAATTTCAACCAGTTTAAATGGTGAGGGGATGTGAGAAATAAAGGACTGAATCATCACCCCAGATGGGACTCGAACCCACAATCCCTGGCTTAGGAGGCCAGTGCCTTATCCATTAGGCCACCGGGGCTCTGTCATTGGCTTCCTGTAATAACGATAGGTGGCACGAGGCAAACAACTGCATAATGGTGCCTTTAAACATATGTGTTACAGTGTACATGTATAAAAGTCATAATGTTTTTAAATCTGTCCACCAATTTAAAGGTAAGAGTAGCACTCTCTTTGCTCTGGTGCACACTGTTGATGATTATCTCCGCTGAATATGCCATTCATCTGGTTTCATGCTGTTCACTCTGAGGTTGATGGGTTGCTTCAGTGCATGCGTACAGTTGTTTTTGTTAGGTTTTAATGAATCCGCCCCACTGAGTGGAAATGTTATGAGATTGTAAAGCAGAATACCTCGTGCATATTTTATACGTCTCACTTGTAAACATGAAAGTATAAAGTTCATTTGTGCCCACTGTAACATCAAGCTGATGCGTTTTTACAAAAAGCCTGTCAAGTTGCACTTTAACTGTTTTCTAATGTTTACATGTTTGCATGTATTAATGTCGGTTTTATTATTATAGACATTACCGCGTTTGTGATATTAACTAGATTACTTGTTCTATGAGTTTTTCTAAAGTGTGCCCACACTTTGAACTTTTTTAAAATGAAGAATTTGCTTCAAGAAGAAAGCAACAGCGATGCCTCGGGTGTAATGCTTTAAATCAAATCCAGCTTTTCAGACTCTATCAGCCATCGTGACGTCATGCCGAGCTTTGTCGGGATCCAGGTTAATGAGCCACTTCCCATGAGCCCTGCTGCTATCTGAAGCATCTCCAGTTCTCATGAGTTTCTCGTACCGGTGCAGCAACCCAAAATTAACTCTTCACCAAGACTTGACTTTGTCTGTATGTTGGCTTGAACTTACCGCCTGCCATGGCAGTTGCATGGCAATTCAGCCACAGAGTCCACTGTATAACGTCAACATATTCTAAAACTTGAATGCATATTTGTGCCATGAACCTGTCGAGAAGTGCACTCCTGCAGAATATCATACTTAAATGTTCCGCTGTGCGTCAACGTTTACTCAAAGTTCAATCTTATGCTTCTGTTACAGATTTGCAGTTGTTTAATTGATGTCATTTTTCCTCCTTTTCTGTGAATTGTAAATATTTACTGTTTCGTAAGTGCACCTCCGAGTGTTCTCGCTGCTTTGAGCGCTGTTTCATAAATGTCATGTTTATAGCTTTGATGCTTGAGCAGAGTAAGACTCAGTCACAGTGATGGTTGACGAGTCCTTTTTATATACAAAAAAATCATATATATCCACTTTATGGTCATAATTCAGTTAGCAGTGTGTTGTCAAGGTTATCTCCACTGTGAGTCTGAACAAAACAAATAAAGCCTTTTGAAGACTTTCCCTTCACAGGAGATTTACCAGGTGTCAGCTTGACTGATCTGAGGTGCTTCAGGTAGAGATAGTGTCTCACTGTTAAAAATGGTAAAGATGTGAAAGGACCCATCACCTCTTTGCCCTTGAACTTCAAACAAATTACCTTCCCAGCATGCTTCCCACCTGCGCTGTTACTGTGAAACATTTTAATAGCTATGGTGGTGGTGGTGGTGGTGGGGGGATAAATAAAAGAAAAAAATAACGGAGAAGAAACAGGAATTAGCAGAAAGCTCGTTTCGGCTGATTAAATGGAGCGTAACGCTAGTATGTTGTGCTGTGGGATTTGGTACCAGAGATAAGATGACTTATCCAAATGCATGTGCAATCTGAATTTAAGTTATACGGAGCATTTCGTAAACATACTGACACGCTAATGACTCGTTCAGCACCAGCATGCGTTTGCTGTCAGCTCCCACAGACTTTCATGTAGCATAACAAATGAGAGGGAAAGTCTTTCACATGTGTGGGTTTCGCGGATCCCCAGTGTAACATAGACTTGATCATATACTTGTTTTCTTAAAGCAGTTAGTCATGCGCTGTTGGCTATCCCACCTATGAACTGGGAGGTACTTTTTTTTTGAGGTGGAGGTCAGTTGGCAGGAGCTGGCAAAGCATCTGCATTACCCCAAATGTCAGGGCTCAGTAATATGAGGGTGTAGGTTTCATCTGAGTGAGAACAGGGAATAACACGACATAACTCAGTGGAACTCAAGATTTAAACCAAAGAAACACTGAGTCCCACAGGAGCCGGTGTACTCTTGTGAATGTCAAACCCATAAATCTACATTTTGCCAGCGCCGGATCCAGTTGCAGTTTGAGACCGTGCTGCTAAATTAAAAGAAATCACTGAAAATTCTTTATTATTTCATATTTAATTCTCCACTGAGGTGGATATTAAAGGTAAAGGTAAAAGGAGAGTATCATATTGTCTATTCAGCAAAGTCCTCTGAGACTTCCTAATATACAAAATTGGATGAAAACTCTTCACCACCCTTAACGCTCTATACGGATTGCATTTCTATGAGCAGTGGCAAAGCAAGACCAAAATCAGTGAGTTGGATATGAAGCTGCAGTACCTCTGAGAAGTGTCACGTGAAGCAGAGTACAGTGCTGACAGAGGCCATACGGCATCGTTTTAGGTTGCACATTTGCCCCGCGGCTCTGATGTTATGGTGGCAGGCTCTGCTGAATAAATGCGATCTCTGCACAGGCTGTGCACATTCAGTCATTTTTAATAGCAAGTAACATTATTTGTGGGCACATGCGAGCTTGGAAGCTGACTGAGATGCTCAGGGTGAAAAACAACATCTTGCAAGTGCAAAGGCCGGTGTGAGAACTCGTAGAAGGAGGAAAAAATTATATACCTCTCTCTCGTGCTGTATCGTTCTCCTGACACTCTACCCCAGGTAGACTACTCCCCTCTGGCCTGTTCTCAGATTAGCATGTGTTGGCCAAAGTCAACATGGAGAAGAGTGAGGAAACAAGTTCTCATTCGCACTAAGGTTGCTAATACCTCACCATATCTGATGGCAGACTTTGAGATGTGTCACATGGACTGAAATAAATTTAAATCTAATAAATACAATGAGTGCATTATTACTTTTAGCTTAGATTTCTGGAGGGTGGAGACTAATAAAGTGCCTCTAAAGAGGAAAAGGATGTCTGGAGTTTGTGTGAAAAAGAAAAGTGTCAAATATTTGGACTGCACTAACTGTCTAACTCTCAGAAAACTTCAGGAACAAATAAAAACTCACGTGCAACAATACACAGCGCGTACCTGTGCATATCTATAACATAAACGCCTTTCCATTACAACGTGTGGTTTTTCCACAGTCAACCACTAAAGTACCCATAAAACAAAGCTGAGGGGGAAAAAGTGCTCGGCTGTGTGCGTCTGTGGCGAACACTTGTTGTTGTTGAGTTTTCCCATGGCAGAGGCAAATAGCTTGTAAAACAAGTTACGCAAAAGTCACCAAAACATCATCACGGCGCTGCTTGCCACCGCTTGATGTCAAAATTGGGTCATGTTGAAGGCCCTTCCCAACCCGCCCGTGTTTAATTGCCATGTGCTAAAGAATTTCCCATGTGCACACAAACCAGTCAAGCCTGGTGAGACCTAATAATTGTTCAGTCAACTCTTTGTGCTGCTGTCTGCATTCATGCTGCCAGATTTTTCCCCCCCTTCTTTTCTCCGAATGATGGCGGCACAGAAAGATTCGATACTTGACGGGGGTTATCTGCTCAGCAATCCCTTTGCTACATGAAAGACATGTTTAGCTACGTGGTTTCCGGGCCAGGAGCTAAGCTGTCTTTTTACAAGCAATCTTTGATTCACAAGGGACATTTATCCCTTCCTTTCCACCAGTGTTCCCCCTTGTCTGCTTTGTCCAGTTGCCTCTTTCTTCCTCTCAAAGGCTCTCTGCAGCTTCAGCGAGAGGAGCATAGGGACACAAGCTTTTTAGGGTCTACTGAATGGATTTATCGACTGGGTGAGGCAAAAAATAAATAAATAAATGAATAAAAGTGACCGAAATAAGCAGCAATGAGAAAAGCAGAACTGGTGAGGGGAAAAAAATACACTTTGTTTAAACCAGAGCAGCCTGTGTGTGCGTGCTGCTGATATGGATTTCCCCATGAGAAGGTTCAGGTCCCCAAATTCCTCCTCAAACAGGCCTCAAAAAAAAAAAGAGATTTATTTGGCTTTTTGCCTCAGACTTGGAGGGAGAAAATGGGAAGCAAACTGGGGTTTTTAGCATGCGCTCTCCAAAAAGGGTTTTCTGTGACGCTTCAGAATGATAAATTATAGAAATGTCTTTGGAGGCCACATTAAATGGTTCATGAAAATAGCAGGCCCTCTGAGAGTTAACTGTGCCTTCTCTGTTTAGCATGCTTTGATGATGGTAAATGGTATACTGTTCTATCTGCTGTGACCAAATGTCCAAGTCCTGAAATGGTTTCATCCTGAGGACTTTTGCCTTAGCGTGCCTTCTCTGTCCTGAGTACAGCAGGCCACCGGTGTGACTTGTTATGCTTGGTGTGGACTCTCTGGTGACACAGTTTCGTTACGGGTAGCTGGGATTTTACCTGCGCTCGCCAAATTCATTAGAGGCCTCTGAAACTCTAAACATGCCGCTCAGATGGAGCAGGTCAGGTTTTGCCCATTATTGATGTCTACAAATATTGAATATGTCGGTTAGGTCTTGTAGCATGGTTGTTGCGTGTATGTGTGTAGATGTGCGTGCAAAAATTCAAGCTTGCGTTAGACAGACCTTTTGGCTTGACTCCTACCTTTCATAAAGAAAGCAGCCCCTGTCAGATGCCCAAAAATCCCAGGCTGGAGATGAAACAGAGAAGAGTGTGTGTTGGTTTGCATATGTGTGCACTGTTTATGTGTGTACCTGAGTCCTGTACATCTCTGGCTTTCCTGCACCCCATACTGACATTTCCAACGGGTGCTGGTGTAAATAAGGTCGTCGCCCACAGCAGGTGTGGGGAGCAGTCCCGAGAGCAGGGGAGGTCTAAGCCCCTTCAACCCTAGGCCGCAGCGAAACCATCCTGGAGAAGTCAATATTTGCAGTCGGTATCAAAGACGGGCCTGTTTTTGGTATCAAAAACCAGGCTGTACAGAAGAAAGCTTGTCCATGAATTCAGATGTAACATCTCCAGCAGATCAACTGGTGTTAAATACGTGGAATTGTTTATGAAATCAGCATAAATTCTCTATTGTTAGAACGTGTTTTGAGATATTAGTTGTGTACTTTGTTTTTGCATTGATTTAAATGGGACTCTTTAATCTATTCATAATCCTGTACGACTGCATGTAGTAATATGTAAATGTAGACTTTGAACAAGATCAGAAATACGACTCCATTATTGCACATGTTGCTCAGTGTTAAATGGCGATATGAACATAAGACTGCAAGCTATTTTAGCTAACTTTACAATGTGGTAAAATGTGATTTTTGTAACAAATATATGATTCGGATAAGACATATTTTTTTAACTTAAAAAATGAGCTATGCAGCTAAAAGTAATAAAATTAATGCACGTTATTAAAATACTTTTGGATAAAACTGTAACATTCTCATCAAGTTGGGTGCTAAGATCTAAAGGTGCAACTTATATGGGCTCTGTAATTAGCTAAGGAAGAAACCCCTTGGCTCCAGCATCATGTGTACTAGTCAGTCACGCTAGTAGCTCCCCTGCTTTAGCGCACTGTATGCAAGCTAGCATGCCATCTTGGTAGAATGCTAGCACCTGTGCCATGTACTGGTTTATACTCAATATAATCAAAGACAGTGAATTTACATTAACAAACAAGAAGTATGTATTTATAATCAAATTTTGTCTGCTTTTGAAGCTTTGCTAATAGCTAACGAGACGTTAACTTGGTCACCATTTTGGATAGGATCTAGTGAATATGGTCCCAGTCACACAGGCTTAGAGGCTAGTCTGGAACCATCTGGCAACCACTGATCGTCAGGGGAAACATGTGATTTTCCTAGCTGGTTAATGAGTGGTTGCTGGAAGTTCTGGGAACCACTTACCAACCAGTTGGGGAATACATATTTTCCCCCTCACAACCAGTGCTTGCGTCATATCTAATATAGCAAACAGCTCTCAAGCATTACTGGAAGAATATGGGGTCAAGTTCTAACATATGCTTTTCTAAACAGGCAAATCTTGTGAACTTGCCATACCAATCATAGTTTGTGTGCACACTGTTTTTGCTGTGGAGTCTGTTGTAGGTACATTCCAGGTTTTGTCTTTTATACAAAGTTGTCTGCTAACTACCAGATTTTTTCCAACCTGATTTTCTTAAACTGTTCGTGCTTTTGCCTTATGTGGCACTCAGCAGCAGGTCAGTGATTTTCTCTTTGTAGCACGTCTTTCCTTGACCTGCTGGGTGTTAGAAAACTTTCTTTACTATTTTGGGTGTACATTTCAAGCCATTCACACCAAGGCATTCACAGGAGACCAGACTGCAGTAGTGTATTGGTCCATTCCTCCCTGTCTCTTGAAAGTGTGTGGAAAAACACTTACATGGCTTTGCTTTGATTTGCAGTGTGTACAGAGGGGTTTCCATCACAGACTCTCTCATGTGGGCCACTGGTCTGGCTCCTGTCTGCTCATTGAAACCCTCCTCTCAGGGGGGTTTAAGACAAGACAGTGCCTTGACTTTATCACAGACCATCTCAAGGAATTTCAAGGTTGCTCATCCTCTGCAGTGGAAGAAAATCTGTAAATGTACTAAAGGAGACAGATTGCTTAGTAATAGGCTTCCAGTATAGCAAACAGACACAATTACCAAAGCATATTGTTGTTGATGTTGGAAAATGCAGCTGTGCACAGATTCCTAATGCAAACAGGCTCTCAAAAGCCATTGCTCAATTATACAGTTGTGAATAAGACCGCATGACATTACAAACAGACAAGTTCTGGGTAACATTTGGTGACACTTTTTACAGTCCAGAATAAGGGCTGTGTACAGCATTAGCTTTTACACACCTTCTTTCCTGAGACACAAATCAGCCACACTTGAGCTTTAGGGTTCTACATTAGCTTGTGGTAAAGAAGCCAAGCAGGGCACTGCCAGCCCAACACTCCTGTGTTGCAGTCTTTTTAGTGTCCTTTTATAGTCTCCTTCCTTCCTCCTCACACTCCACAGTCTTCCGAGAGGCCGTGCAGGCACGATGGGGAGTAAGGAAGTCAGCATGCTTCATTAAGTGAATGTGGCACACCACGCATGTCACTGAAAACAACAGAGGCTCTGTTCAGGAAAGAAATGACACTTAGAAATAATAGCAAGCCAGAGAACTGCCTTTAAGGAATGGCTGATGGTTATGAGGCCTCCAGCTGTGCTTTGCAGATTTTTATTTTATATAAACAAGCTGGAAGTGTTGTAACAGGTATACTTCTTTTAATGGGACTACTTCAGTAGCTTAAGCTTGAAGGCACTGAATTACTACACTTTATTTCTTGTTGTTATTTTGTAATTAACTTCGTATGTTCTTTGCTTAAACCTGGATTTAAACTAGTTCTCCTTAAAAACAGATCTCTGTGCATCAAAACAAAACCAAAAAAATCAAATCCAAATAATGCCCTTATACTGTAAAATGGCTTAAATGTAGTTTCACGTCTGCAATTCATTTAAATTAGTCCTATCTTCATCTCTCCAGCTGCCTGCATTTTCCCACAGTCTCCCTCAGCATCTCGAGACCCATTCGCTAGCTAGCTAGTTAGTTATCTTACAATGGGACAGTGTCTGTCCACACTATCCAAGTAAATGCTACCTCACGCAGAAAAGGAAAAATCTGCTCTTCATATATAATAAGCGAGGGCGCCGTTCTGGTGAGTAAGGTGTAAAAAGAGTTGTTTTATCACAGTGACTGGAGGACATTGCACTGCCACTATTAGACGCTAGCTCTTAAAGCTAAACATTTACATGTTAATTGCACTTAGAGCCACATAACAAGTTTTCAGCCCAAGTAAAGTTACTTTCCCATGTGACTGCTCTGCTCCTTGTTTATTCTCTCTTTGACTTAGCTTAGCTAGCATTATTAGACATTTAATAATGTGTCGCTAAGGTAATTGACTATGTGCACGAGACAATGCTAACTTCCTGGTTTGAGAGCGGCTGTGGGGTTGTACATTTCCGGTAGCTTTACTTTGCGGTCAATCGCTACTGCGAAGATATACTCCAAAATCATGTCCAAAACTCGAAAACGGAAAGATCGCATTAAGTTACAAAGAGCAGAAGGTGGGAACACTCACCACTGTTGTGTCATAAAAAATCTAATGATCAATTTTGACGTTTAAAGCGTTTAGATCGATTAGTTGTTTACATCACTCAACACAAGCAGAACTGCATTACTGCAGCAGAAGACACATCGTCCACATTCAGAAGCATCTCTGTATAGTGACTGGTCTTATGATTTAAACAGGCAAATGTTCAGCATTCAAACTACAGGTGAAGAATAGTCAAACCAGATGTTTCCCCCGTTATGTCGATATCAGCTAGTCAAGTACACACCTACACAGCATGTTAACAAACCGTGAAAAAAGCCACACAAAAAATGAATGATTGCTGGTAACGGTTTCTATACATTAGTATTTACGAAGGGTATGTTGTGACTTACCTTAAAAATTACAGTGGTCCCTCGCTAATAACGCGGTTAACCTTTCACCTCGCTGTTTCACGGATTTTTTAGTGCAAGTTTGCATGCTTTTTTTTTACGTCACATTGTGTCCTGCGTCCTGATCGCTGCAGACGATCTCCTCCGTGACGTCTCTCCTGTACAGTACAGAATCGCTGCATTGATCGCTAGCAGTGTGACTCTGAAGTGCAGTACTGTATGTCCACGATGTCCACCAAACGTTTTGCACCGTCAAAAAATAAATTTGGCTACTTGATTTCACCTATCGCTGGTTATTTTTAGAACATAACACCCGCGATAAACGAGGGACAGCTGAGAAATATAACATTTGAATCCCTTTTCTCTTTTGCTCTGAGGCGCGGGGGAAAAATATCGACAAGTCGATGAACATCATTTACAGATATATTGGGTAAATGCCCAAGACATCTATAGAAATGTAAATCGCCACTTGATTCATTTGCTTAACTTGTTTTGGACCATAAACCAGGCGCGAATAGGACACCGGAAACAAAGCTCCCCACAGGAGTTTCCGCACCGGAAGTAGCATATGCTAATGTGCACATAGTCAATTGTCGCTAAGTAATGTGTCGCTAAGGTGTCATACACTGAGCTAGCTCTGGCAGGCTATAGTCCCATCCTTCAAAATGATAGCTTGTGTTTGTTATGTATTAAATCATCACTTTCTGAATCACAGTTATAGGTAACATGTGTTTTTTCAGCTGTGGTTTATCAAGCATTACTTCATAGGTACTTTACATTTGGTTTAAGATGTTGCTAATCAGCTAATATTTAATCAAGAGCAGAATAATCCTCTTTTGTAGATAGACAAGCTAGTGAACTATTTATCCTGTATGGCTGCCAAGATGGGGGATTAACACTCTTTCTTTAAAATTATTTGGCGGTTGGGATCAACGTCAGCTAAGCTATCAAAAGCCTAAGTGCTGATGAGTTGATTAATGTGTGTTATGTGGCAAAGGTTGCCTGCGTGCTCAGTGTATACTCATGTTCATTTCAAAGACATTTATTGAGGAACAAAATACCCCAAAAAACTGTTTCCTCTCTCATGTTGGGTGGGTGGGGGGGAGGGGCCATTTCCATAAATCACATTTTTACTATTTCTCACATTACATTAAATGAGTTATTAATATTTCTGTGGTGTCATACAGAAACATCCCCACATTCAGTGCGCGAGCAAGCAGGCAGCATTTTCTCTGCTCTTTGTGAACAGACTCGAGCGTGGGTGTCAGGGGGGTCTTTTATAATATATCGATGAGATTAAACGAATCCTCGCTGACAGGTGCGTGTCTGTTTCACCTCCGGGGTGTCTGTGCTCGGGGCGGGTGGGGATTAGAGAAGGTGAGGGTGTTGGAGCTGTGCCGCAGGGCCTGTCCCGGCTGCTGCTGTTTAGCCAAGAGAGCGCCAGCGAAACAGAAAACAGATGACAGAGAGACGGGGAAGCTGAAAGGCTGGCTTGTGTGTTCTTTCTGTTCTGCGTCTGTGTTTACCCTTGAGGGGTGTCAATAGGATGTGGCTACCATATTGTGCGCCGTATTACCCATGCTGCAGCATGCTGTGTCTCATTCATTGGCACTGCTGTCCTGGCTATTTTATCACCACTGTTACATGCTGTAAAAACGCACACTGACTCATCACTTATTTGTGTCAAAACACACCTCACTATGCAGCTGAATCGCTGCTCTGCTTCAATGAATGAGTCTTTTTTTTGTTTTAAATTGTTTACCTGTGAGACTGCAGTTTGTGCCGTGTATATAAAAAAGCTTGGGGAAATTCATCTTCGGCTTATCCTGCAGAAACCCATCTCCTTCTTAAACAGTCACTCCTGTGCTTGCTTAGAACATTTTGACAGTCCGCTCGCAGCTGTGCAGTGGTCCACATCAAAGTGGCTCTGGCAGAGACTGACAGTCTCAATTAGGACTTGTGTGCCACCTCGCTTTTGCACAGGCTAAACTGGCTCCTGCCCAAATCTTGCTGGATCATGTTCTGTTTTTTTGAGGGGTTTTCAAATGATTTTATGTAATGTTTTTTTTTCTTTTTTCTGCTGCCCTAGAGCCAAGACCCTAAGGTCCATATCCTTTAAGGTTCTACACCACTGGCTGCAAGAATCCTGCTGGGATATTTTTTTTTTCACCAACCTGAAACAGCCTGGAGTGATTAATACCCAGGTTTGTTTAACTGGCCTGGCAACTATTGTAGATTCGGGCACAGGAACAAGTGCTATTATTGTGCTATTAGTACTATTATTATTACTACTATGGAAGATGTGCCCTGATATGCCCTAAAATGCTGATGCTCAAGCATTTTTAACCCAAATGCAGTGAACATTGTGTTCCAATCAGTGCAGTTTTTTTAAATTGATGCAGCTGTCTGATATTCAGCAGGCTACATTCAACAGTGTCTGATGGCTTAGGTCCAGGTGGGACTGACCTTAGGTCATCACACACTTGCACACAACACCTCGCCATCGCGTCAGCTACTCAGTGCTGACAAGCTTTGCCAAAGCCAGGACATGCACGCGGTTGGGTGGGCAGGCAGACAGACAGACTCTGCTGTCTGGCACAGACAAGGCTCAGAGACAGACGGCTGAGGGATGTTTGATGACTCCCCGAGCTCATCTATCAATCACCACCTTTCCAGACTCTCAAGGCTCTTTGGAGATGCCACAGATACCATCCTCTGACGTCAAAACTGACAAACAGAAGGCGAAGATGGGGTAATGGCGGCTCG
Source organism: Maylandia zebra (assembly GCF_041146795.1). Lineage (NCBI taxonomy): Eukaryota > Metazoa > Chordata > Actinopteri > Cichliformes > Cichlidae > Maylandia > Maylandia zebra. Next base: position 42,147,539 of record NC_135169.1, on the reverse strand, counting down.
CTTGTTTATGGTCTGGTGCCCTTAGAGTGAACAAGGCCTCTGACCCGAAAGAGCTCTCATCAGAACTGTGAGGCAGGCAGCAGAACAGCACTTGAGACTAAAATAGTATGAGGGGGTGGAGGCCATGAGATTTCTGGCCATCTGTTGTGATGCTTAAATCCCATGGAGATGGTGCTGAAAGAAATCCTAACAATACTATTTGCAGTATCTGCATTATGATACACACTTGAGAAACTTTGCACACAAAGTTTAGAGCTTTCAGTTTCGTAACAAAGAACAGAAAGCGATTTTTGAGGCATTCTCGGCTGGAAGAAGTTGGCTACAGTGGGTGCAGGGAATGAAATGCATGTTCTGCAATGCAACCCTTACAATTCTTGGAGTACTGGTGAGGTGGCAGTGTGAGTGGGATTAGTCTCCAGCTGACTTTAAAATCCTGAAAACAACCCCGGTGCACTCTGCACACCAGGTCATTTCAATAAACACCAGTGTCAAATTTGTACCTTTAAAACTGCGTCAAATAAACTTGACATATACATTTTCAATTGTTCGTGCTGGTGCGCGCAATATGTAATTTCCCCAAATGGCTCTTAAGTAAGCAAACTTGTATGAAATGTCTCCGTCAAGAAATGCCAAGAGTCATAAGTGTCACTGGTTGCATAGAAGATGAAGTGTCATTTAGTTTTTTGCCCAAAACCAAAATAAAACGTTTGCCTTGTTTGAGCATATTTTTCTTTTGCGCATGTGGTACAGATCTTGGCTTACAACACATTTTGTAAATCTTGTGGAACCACGTTCTGCACTGTGCCTCGTAGCTGCAGGGACACAGATTCTCTTCCTTCTCAGCAGTCCAGCATTTTCCCCGTTGCATCTTCTCTTCTTACCGCTGACAAGTTACCAGCACCGTCAGGCCAAGACACACTCTTATACCGTGGGATTGATGGGTGCCAATGGCTTCCTCTTCTGGGAAACATTTCCTCGAATAAAGGCTTGCGGTGAAATGTTTACAATGTGGGAGCTATTAGCAACCTTCAGGGAGAAACAACCCAGCGTGGTGTAATCAATACTTCTTTTGTTTGCTGAACCCGGACATTCAAACCCCAGAGACTTCAGCTCCCCGGCTATATGGCTCATGGCAAATTTTGCAGCGAGGCAGCTGCTTTGTGCATCTGATTTAGTGAAGTGTAATACTAGAGTTTTAAGAACATGTAAATGGGTTTACTGATGGTATCTAGCTTAGCACTGAGAACATGACTGTAATACTGGAATGTTCTAATCAGATTCTTGTTACTAGCACCGAGCTAACCGGAAAGATAACCGGAGACACGGCGTGTATTAAACCTTCTATGTCTATAAATGCTGTCAATTGAAAGTATGATCCTCCGAGGCTGACTTTGTGCAAATCTGGCCTCAGAAACAGATCTCATGAGGGAATATAGGTGATAATGGGAGAGATCAATGGAAAAAAACCATGAGCTGAATACTTCTGCATTGGTACCCTAAGCTGAGCACTGGCATCTCTCTAGCAATCCCTATTTGTGACAGCTGCACATATGTACAACATGCTCATTTCCGTGTGGGGACACATGCATGTAAGTCATGTATGCCCACAAAACCCAGGATACAATCAAGTGAACCAGATCGGTCCCCAACACCTGCTATTGGAATTCGAGGATCAACACTCACACTAGCAGCTGATTCCCCTTTTTCTCTCACATCCCCAAATGAATCCGGATGATTGATGAGTTGAACACATGCAGAATAACTGTTTATCTCAGGCATCATCTCCCACCTCCTTGAAATTAGTTTCCCATCTACCTTTGTTTAATTTTGTTTCACGCATGCTCTTAACTACATCTGCACTATAAAAAACCCAAATAGCCACGCACCTGTTCTTGCTTTGGCTCACTCCAAAGTCCACATTTGGTCTAATGCAGAAGTCTTTTGGGAGCTTCTGTTGTGCCTGTCAAATATCTCTTAGCAATGTAGGGATTTTTGCTTGTGAAAAACTTTTAATTGCAATGCAGACTTTTTTTTTTAAGGATTACAAATAAATCTAAAGGTGTTAAAGAAGCAATTTCATGGAACGGCGCAGAGAGTTCACACCTGCTCTTAGGTTTTCAGGAGCCTTCAAAGCAGGCACATGGCTTATGTTTAATGAGGTAGTCATTGATTCAGTCTCTGCAGGAAGGTTGCCCGCCTAGTTAAAGCAGTACAATTACCCTGAATGTGATTTTATTCTTCCATTCACTCTCAGTAAAGTCATTGTGTCAGGGTCAGATTGCAGTTATGTGTGTAAGAGAACACTACAAGACAGACTGGATTTCAGCACCAGGTATTCAATAAAAATATGCAACACTTCCAGTTAATTAATTAAATAAAACGTGTTGCAGCCTTTGTAAATTATTTGAATTAAACCTGCTGAAGAGGTTTTGTAAAAGCTGTTTAACATGCTGATCTCTGCCAACTAGGCGCGGACAGCTGTGAACATGAGCGCCATAACAGTAGCTGTCGACTTTTCCTTTTTTAGCAAACTTGAGTTTTTGATGCTACAGCCACCTGGAGCCAATATTCATTTGGCCATTGGGCCATCCAAGTTAAACTGTAATTGTAACTGCAATTAAATCTAAGCAGTTATGTGCAAAAAATATATAGACTGTATATATCTTTTTTTTTTAATGACAGATTAGCATGTTAGGCTCGTCAGATTAAACCATTGATCGTAAATATATAAAGGAATGCAAGTTTATCCTTCAGTCAGAACTCTAGTTTGACATTGTGCCACTAACCTTTTGTCCTCAGTAAATGATGGATACCGTTTCCCTTAATCTTTAGAGACATGTCTCCATCTTTTATTCTTTTCTTTTCCATTTACCACTTGCAGGCAAAAAGTCCAACATGGTTGCAGAAAAGCCAGCCTTAAAACCGTTGGTCATTGTCTAATGATCTAGCTTTTTAGAAATGTATCTATATTACTTAACAAAGGCTGGTAGACAAAACAGTAAGTACTGGCACATATATCTGCTACCTGTGCTGCCCAGAAAAGTTAGACTAAGTTGGCAGCTTCTTCTCAGATTGTCCTTCCCCTTAATGTAATTTTCTTTGTTTGATGTTAACTGCTCCTCTTTCATTTACTTAGCAATGTACACTGTTATTGAATGTCTGGTTGAGTGTATGAACTGTGCACTAGTGCCAAATCAATCAGCAGGCGGTCTCCAACACCTTGCAGCTGTTGACAGGTGGTTGGCTGGTGTATGACCCGTGTTTAAAAGAACAAAGCACATGTGATTATTCATACAAGTAAGGCAGATATGTGCTTGTTTACGGCTTTTCTCGAAGCACAACAACCCTACAGAGCTGTGCATCAACCAAGTGATATTTTGCAAAAGAAACTCTGGGTCTTTCTGGTCCGCCCTGCAAACGGTACCAGTAAATCCCTGTGTTACTTTTAATGTATTATGCAAATATTGATATTTCAGAAATGAGTCTTAAACGTTCCCCTAACAGAGCTCTAAGTACACTGTAAACAAGACCAGAATAATTTAGCCAGTTATGTATCAACAAAGCCTCAGCCTGTCGTCATTATGACATAAGATCGACGTTGAAGGTATTAGTCAGTCCTGTCTGTAAACACTGGCACTCCAAGACTGGACAAGGCTACGCTCTGAGTCATGAACCAACTTGGTGTTGTGCTTGGATTTAAAGTTGTATACTAAAGGCAACTAGGGAGAAAGTGCTTGCTGTCTCTGACTGCATTGCGCAGTTGAATACCTCCACCCAGAACACTACCTCATACTGTAATGTGCTGCGAGCCTCTTAACTTCTTTATCTGCACAAAATAAGTTGGTTGTTTAAAAAAGAAAACAATCTTTTCATAATAAATGAAGCAACAGCAATGTCAAATAACTTATGTGGTAAATTGATCTGGTAAATATAAGTAGTACACTGAGTTCTTGGAACTACAGCGTAATGAAAATACTTCAGAAACTGCATCCTACCAATGCGTACGATTTTACATAGTTAAGAGAATTCTATTTTCTGCACCTGAAAGAGAGCCTGAGTGTGGGTGTGGGTCTGGTAATGAATAAACCACGGGAGCTGATTCAGGAATGCCTCGTAGCTCACCCTTCCAGTCCCGATCCAAGCCAAGAAAGAAAATCCAACGTAAGTAGACAGTGTTTCACCATTCAACATCAGCGGTGAGAGCAATCAATCTGTTATAATCAAGTGACTTTTTAAGCCAATTTGGTAGTACTGGGGAGAACTGTGCAGGTCACACTTGACTTATTGTAGAATTTGATTTCTTTAAGAATAAATGTTTTGGTCTTTTTGACCAGCAAAACTTAGATGCATTTTTTCCCCCCCACAAATTCTACTTGTGGGCTCAGTGTGGCATTCTGAAGCGTAGAGAGAGTCGTCGCGGTAAGGTCGGGCACCGGGCTGTAAGGTTAGAAATAGTGCCCCTGGGACTGCACCGAGTTAGAACTTGGCGATGATCAGATGGGTCTCAGGTTACTACCAGCTGCCCACCCAGATTTGCTGGCAGGTTAAAGTGTCCAAAACCGAATTCCTGCCAACAGTGAGCTCAAGTCCAAGCCCTGAGGAGAGTATTGTGTCTCTGGCACAACCCGATGTTCAGCTGCAGCAAAAGCCTTGACAGAGGGGAGTCTAAGCATTGATACTGTGCCTAGGTTAGGAAAGCCACAAATCAAAGGTACTCCGCCCATGGAAAGAGATGCCCCATAAAATGCTGGAAAAAACGTGTATGCAAAATCAAATATAAACCATGATGGAGAGTGTTTTGAAAAGAACATCTTTAAAGACACATAGGGGATTTTGCAAGTTAGGAAAAAAACGTAGGTTGTTTCTCGTTGCTCTGCATGTATGCTGGACAGCTTATGCACAGTACTGTTGCACTGGGTCTCTAAACAAAAAATGCAGAAGCTGTTGCTGTTACAAAACATGTGTAGAAAGCTTTATTGTTCATGGAGAGTAATGGAGTTTCCCAGCCACCACTCAGTCTGCCTGCACACTGATGTATTGACCCTTGGTACACGGAAACTAATAACTTTAGTGAGATATAGGCTTGATGGACCAAGCAGCAAACCTTTTGTGATTTTGTAGAATTCCTGGGTGAGTCTTCTATTAGCCTGTAGTTAATAGAGCTTGAAATTAAACAGCAAAACTGCAAGTGAACTGTTTCATGATCTTTTGCCTCCTTCTGCTATCCTCGCTTTCTTCGCCTCCTCCTTCTAAAGCAGAGAAGACTTGCCTCCTTTCACCTTCATCACAGTAAGTTAAATCACAGGTAATCAAGCATATTGTTATTTGATTTGGATTAATAGCCTTATGATGGGCCTCTTTTTTTTTCTTTTTTAAATTCAAGCCATGGCAACGAGTTGAAGCTCGAAGTCCGGTGGGGGTGTGTGCTGGGTGCCCTTTTGAAGCACCCATGGCCGTTCAATGAAAGGCCAACATTGTCAGCATCCCAAAGATCCCCTTTGTGTGTGGATGTGTTTGATGGGGGGCCTTGTCATCTTCATGAGACAGCATGTTTGACTCACGACGGGAGGGCCTTTCACTACAAACGGCTGTTTGCTCCACTGCCAGCTCTTCTGCCTCTAATAGCATCTCCATGCAGTCAAACCATCAGATGAGGCACTGCACTTGTGACATTTTTAACCATGCTTGTGCCATGTCTCCATGGATAGTAATATCTGTCCGTCAGTTAGATGGTTGGCTGGCATTAAAATTACTCAGGAATTTGTCGGGGATGAATCCTATTGGCTTTCAGACTCCTTTGCGTTTTCTTCTACCACCACCTTGAGAGTGATATTTTAGTTTTTTTAGTGAGATTTTTGGACAGTTAGTAGATATATTACATAGAAATTTGCTTTAGCACTGTCAAGATGTTAACATTTGTGACTCTGAGAGAAATAACTTTTGGATGAGGTGAGATGATGTTTGCAATCCCTAGGGAAAAGTATGGATTCCCCCCACACATTAGTAAGATTATGGAAAATATCTAGATAATGTAGGGTGCTAGCTTTGATCACAAATGCAACTGGGAATTGTGCATGACAGTAGACTGTATTATTTTTGCATACAAGCTTGTCACGTCTCCTTTCTGATGACATCTTGAAAGACAATTTGCAGCACTGTTTGTAAGGTTTTTGTACAGTTCCCATCCTGTGATGTATAGTCCGAAGTATTCTTTATTATTCCCATGAATAGTCGCTTCAGTCACTTACCTCACAATAGTTTCCATCCTACCATCCTACTTTGTTTCAGTTAATTCACCTGTCATCGCTTGAACTTGCCAAATGTCACTGAGGTTTCATCTGTATCTGTTTTCTAATCTCTTTTCTGTCCCTTTCCCTCTTCAACTTTAGCATTGTTAAATATATCAGATTGTATGGAAGTTTCTTATGTGACGTAATACTCACATTGTTTGAGAGTTCTGCATCACATTGAATTGCTTGGTAAGTGGTTCCTGGAGGTTGATGGCTTTTGCTAAGTGAAACCGACTGAAGCTAGCACATTTCAAATGGTACAACCTTTGATTTCAAGGCAGATGGTCTCTATTTCCAGTGTGTGTTGCATTTCTCAGTTTCACTACCGCTGTGAGAACAGTTCGCAAGTGTTTGTCGACAAACTGGTGACTGCAGCGATCGGCTAGTGACCAAAGCAACTGCAAGGAGGTTTTCACCAAATGGTCAGGATATCCTGTAGTTTCTTTCTATAGTATAAAGTGCCTGATTTTGTACATTGAGGTGCTGGTTGTTGTGGTACATAAATAAACCTGAACTGACCTGAACTGGATTCAACTGAATTGAATTGAATGGTTTCCTGTGAGTGACTCACCGCCATCTAAGTCTGTGTTAAACAATTAGTTTCACAGTGATTATCATTAACCTCCTGCAACTACACATTATCTGGTCAGGGACCATACATTTTTTACTTACTTGCTTTTAACCTACTGATTGCTAGATGGTGTCTTTTAATTAGTGGTCACATGACTGCAAAACATCAATACCGGACCTGTATTGCATTCAAAGGAGATTTTGGTGTAAATATGGACATGGACGCACTTTTTTTGTTTTCTTTTGCAGCAAAAGATGGCTGTAGCATAATCCCAGGCAAGCCAAATTTAGAGTGGGGATTAAATTGATATAGAGGCATATCAGAGTGTCACAACCGTTGTGAGACAGTCTGTCTCAAATCCCGTCATCTGGAGGTGCTGGGAGCAAACAACTGGCCACTGTGGAATTAAGAGGTCTGCTGGAATCACTTGAAACTTTCATGGAGTTATTTGTGTCTGCCCTGATCCACTTTATTTGCAGTTCAGAGTATCAAGTGTTCGGAGTCTATGCAAGCGTGTGTAAAGGATGGATTTAACAGGGAAGTTGAGATTTGGTCTGTCTTTGCAGGGAGAATTAGTTACGAGAGCAGCTGGTAACCGCATACTCTGTTTAAATTGTCTGGCGCTAAACTCAGAGAGGAGTCCAGCCATTCATTTCGAGCTAGAGCAAACACGTTCAGGTCAGTATCTGCCATCACGGCCAGTGCACTCCTTTTTACCCAACCCCTCTCAGAAAAGGGAGATTTGGACTGTTTGCCTTGAGAGCACATTACTTTGTGTTGAGACTAAAACTGTCCAAAGAGGGGGCCTGTGGGCCAAATTTGGCTCTTAGCAGAAGTTTTCATTGGCAATCCAAAGACTTAAAAAAGTAGTTTTCTTTATTTGGTCTAGTTAAACGTAATTTAGCAATATTCGAAGTGTGTTTTGATTTCCTCAGGCATATTAACAGGCATTTGGGAGACCAAGGAAAATATTCCTAGTTTTACATTTTAAGATTATCAATGACCAGAAGAGTTCCATCCTAAGGGACCCAAAGTATGCTAGATCTCACCCCTCAGCATCCAGCGCAACAATCTTTTTCAAGACCATATATCATTGGATAAATGGATATACAGTAGGTGCGTTGACATTTTTCTAAGCTCCAAAGTCATTTAACCTATTGTGCACCACGCAGCAAGCTCCAAGTACTCCATACAAAGTACTTCATATTTGGAACTGGCTGTATCTGCTGGCGAGCACTACTGAACCTAAGAGATGCACAGACCGTCACATTAATCTTCATGATCTGTAAGACTCTTCCCATCTGTCAGTGCAAGGGCTGCTGTGATTAATGGTGAGGAAATTAGCCCCTGTTTGACTGAGTACACTAAAACTGCCCGATCGACTCAGGGCAGCGTAGAAGGCCTTTAACTAGTTTGTCTTGTGTCACACCGTAAATGAGGCCATTAATGGAAAGGCCACATTACTTGTCTGGTTGAAATCTACCCAAATGAAACTGTTCACTCTTTGCAGTGCATTTCTCATGACTTTGTGTCTCAGACAGTTCAGGTCACAGGGTAATGTCAGATTGTTACATAAATCTTTTTTCATTCGGGCCTATTCAAGTGCACTCCTGTATCTGTGAGGTATGTGATTTTTCTGTGATGCTAAAAGACCCTTGCAGCAGGCACTGAAAAATTCCAGTCCTTTGTTCACTGAACACATTCAGGAAAAAAGGCTCATTTCAAAAGGAAAGTAGAGCAAGAAACCTTTAGCTGCTTCCCGTCATTGCCCCTAAGGCTAAGAGTGGGATTGACTGACAGGGTTTTCAGTTTCAGGCCCCTCAAAGCTGTCAACTTTAGACCTCAACTGCCAGTTGCTTACCACACGGCCCATTGGTAAGCACAGACGCATTTCTTCTTCAGACCGCAAATATTACCTTTCTGTTCTGACTCGCTTTTTGTTGCCCAAACCGCTGCTCATATGGGGCTCAGGGGGCTTGTCCCAGAATTCTTCAAATCTGACAGAGGAGCAGTTGTTTCAGAAGATCCTTTCCCTTGAAAAAGCCTTTGCCACCACTCAATAAAATGCCAGACATGAAACCTCTGCAGTGTTTCATGTTGTACTAACCACCCCACTCTGGTTTTGTAACAGTTACCCAAACTCACAGGACCCGGCTATTACTCACAAATGTCACAACTGAACCCAGGTCACAAACATGTGTAAACTGAGCATGACACTCTGACTGGCATTGGGATACCAGAGTTCCTGATCTTTTTCATCACCGCCATTGCTGACACTAACGACTACGGGTTCTCGAGAGAACTGTAGGGTTTGATTTATGACGAAGTGATTCTGTTACATAGACTATGTTTGCAGCATGTATTTACTCTCCAAGTGCTGTTGCTGGATCTACATCAGAGGGCAGAGTATTGGAATAGATCAGGGAGGATGCTTCATAGGCTGAGTCAGCCAGCATTTACACCTGTTATTTAGTGCCATATTAAATTCATAATCCTGTGTACCATCATTATACAGCATACCAAAACAAATCCGTGGATAGTTTCTTGATCCTTTAGACCAAAGGACAAATACCAATACTGATCGAAAGATTCTTATATAGATACAATTAAGGTCACCCAAATCCTGGTGTTGCATTTAGTCAAGACAATTAAATTATCAACATATAGATAAACACATTTTTGTTTCTTTAACAACACAGCTTTAATTAACGGTGTCTCTGTGTCTTTGCAGTCAGTGCCTTTCACTTGTGACATATAGTGGGCAGATGGTGAGAGTGAGTACAGATGGCTGCCAGGGTTCCCATGTGCCAGCCCTGACAGTGTTATGCCACTGCCAGACAAGGGCATGTATTATATGTTATGGTAGGTGCCATGTCTGAACCAACAGCTGACCCAGCGCTCCTGTTTAGTGCAGCACTCGTCTGGAGCACAGATAGCTTTAAATGTATATCCGTGAATGACAGGCGGTGGTTGTTATCATGAGAACACAGAGTTATTTACTAGCCTCACCTGTGCTGGATGTTTGTGTGGATCCGTACCCAGGCTGTAGCCATGGAGTCGAGATGACGAGAGACAAAATCTCCAGTCTAAGAACTTGTAATTTTCCCACACTGACGTTAAAGTAACCTTTTCATGCCTGTGCTGCTGTTATAATTGCTATGGTGTTAAAATAATAAGTATCCCAGCAACAGATGATGGGATGTCAGATTCTAACTTTATGCAACGCTGGCAAGTGGACTATACTTCTCTTCTGCTTTTCCCCCACTTTAAAAACATTTAAAAGTAATAAAATAGTTTATGAGATAGCCGTACACACAACAGTGTTAACAGCCAGTCATATGACAACAACTCAACACATTTAGGCTCGTAGACACAGTAAAGACTGAGTGTCAGAATGGGGAGATAAGATGATTTAAGTCATTTAAATCTGATGTTGTTCAAGTCTGGGTTTCCTGAAGAACAGGAAACTGAGGCTGCAGTTCACATAGGCATCAAAACTGGACAGCAGAAGATTGGAAAAATATCGTCTGGTCTGATGAGAGTCTCAGTTTCTGTTGCAACATTTTGATGATAGGATCACAATGTGCCGTAAACTCAAATGGCTTCCACATTTGAGTAGATCTTAATCCAATGGAGCACCTTTGTTATGAAACGGGGGATTCAGATCACAGATGGGCATCCAACAAATCTGTAGCAACCATGTTGGCAGCGCCACCCTTTTACTGTACAAAGGGGATTTGTACAGTAAAACTGCAGCGGTACTAGTCGTCGATTACAGCACATGCAAAATTAAGAAATTTTGTATCCTCTTTTGAACGAACCCATTTGGGTGTTAACAGAGATGCCATCGATGCCATTGAATCGATGGCATGAAGAATGTGTAGGGGTTTGAGTGGTGGGTTGGGTATCCTTAAAGAAGGTGATTTGGTGAACTGTTTGCACCACTGGGGAGATACCGCACATACTATTTTCCTAGTTAAGGCAATGACACCACATGCTCCAAACCTCCAAACCAGGGTTATTTGTTTGTAATGAATTGCCTCGTACTTCCATGCTGAGTCTGGGAACATCCTTTAAGAGCTGAAGTTACCCATATTCAACTATAAATTAAGTTTGGGTGGTCACAATAGACTTTTGTCTCCCTGTTTATGAGAAAGAAAATGAACTAAGTCCTATCTTTATATTCTCTTTCGTTGCTTATCAACCTTGGACCCAGGTTGACTTATGCATGCAAACGAAGCTGCCATCAGAAGAAAAAAGTTTCTTTACATTTTCATTTGTGCCTCCTGTGCACGCCGTTGACATTAAGTGAAATTTTGAGGTCACCCACATGTAACTTGAATAAGTATTGCCTCGTGTGCCAGGAAAACAGATAAATCAAAGGGGGGAAATTCACATTTGTGCACATATACTGTACACCATCCAATTTCCTCAGCTGGTATGCTTGCGGAAAGTACAGTATTTCCACTCCATCGCTATCAGTATTAACTGAAAAACACAGCACGGCTTCATTTCATTTTGTTAAGAAACTGAAATGCTTGCAGCTGAGACGCTGAGAGAGGGCTATTTATTTCTTTTGAAAAACAAATATGTAATGCTTTGTGAATCGATTCTCCAAGTTTCTTTGCCTCTCAGCAGTAGGAATAACTTGTGTGGACAGTTATCCTTTTTCTTGTGAATTTCAATAATTCATAGCCATGAGACTGCTGCTTATTAGCAACTACCACGTTTTAAGAAGCTCCTGACCTTTATGAACTGTATAATGTAACTCAGTTTATTTAATGGCTTGAGGAAGTTTCAGCTACTTTCCAAAATCTGGGCAACAGCATTACAGTATATGTCTCTTTTCCTTCCTTTTCTTTACGGCCAGTTTTCTTACAGTGATGCTCTTTACCCTTGTCAAGTAGAAAAAAGTAGACCTGAGTGAATATCAGCCAAGTGTGTCCTTGGATGCCCTGTGCTCATATAACAGTTTTCCACAGGAGTAGGTTGCAGTATGTCTCTGATGATTAATTGTGATGATTATGACATTACCGTATAAAAAGCAATATCTGCCACCCAAGTGAAATATAATGGAAAAATTTATTGAGAGTCTACCTTCAGAGTTGCGGCAAAATAATTCACATCACACAGCTAATATAATTCATAGTGTCTACATCTCAATATTTTGAAGCCTAGCTCTATTAGGTTCCTATTAGGTTCCTTCTTAACTTCCCCGAATACCCTCACCTCCACATTGCATTATGTATAAATGGCTACTTAAGGCCTGTTTTAAGAAACAGTGTAGGTATTTCATAACCAACATCTGTGCAAAGTTGTTCAACATCCAAGTTGAACATTTTAGTACATTTGCAGATTTTGCACATAGTCTGTGCTGAAAACTAGCTTTTTAGCTGACATGATTCAACATGTGAGAGCTGTTAAAGTAGATTTTGAGGGCATTCTCTTTTCCAGGCTTGCCATTTTTCCCGGTCTACCTTTTAGTTTTTATTAAGCTAGGCTATATGCACCCTGGACAGTTTTTTGTGTTTGTTAATTTTAAGTCTTTTGCAAACAGCTCTCTGTAAGAAAACTGATATTTTTTAAAATCTGTGTGCAAATGTTGTAATTGTGAAGCATGATAAGGCCCATTCCTTCCATAAATACTTGTGTTTTGGTTGCTAACTCCTTTTGTTGCTAAATGCATTAGCAGCTAGCTACAAACTATATGTCTCTACTGTTTTGGTAGATTTTTTTTGTTTTGTTTTTCAGTTGGAGATAAGGTTGATTAATTAAATTTTTTTGGTTGAAAATGTCAAGACAGGTGGAAAAAACAATACTTTAATCCTATAGTACGACCAACTGTCCACTGTTGGTCGTCATCATGGAGTAATTGTAGCGAGTCAGTCACGTGACTGAGTGGAGGGAAATGAAGCTAGTTTTCTAGGTTTCGGTGTTCACTACAAGGACTGAGAGACCTCTTTTATGTGCTGATTAGTGCAGCTGGTTACACATTTCTCAGTGTTTTTCCTGTTAGTGTTTCCCTTCTTACAAGTAATTTAACCAGTAAATCCTGCAGTTTCTTTTCCTCAAAAGCATCACCTGCGATAAAAACATCACTCCCTGCTCTACTGGGAGCTCATTTTTGTGAGGCAAGAGATGCGCTGAATGTTAATCATGAGCTTGTCTTGTTATAATACTGAAAACATTATGCAGTGACTTTTGTTTAGAACGAAGGAAGCTGTGTGCTGAGGTTCCCCTTTAGTTGTTTGCTTATTTTGACTAATCCAGAAAGCACTGGGACCACAGAAGTGGACGCTTGACAACTGCAATACAAAGATAATAAACACCATTTTATTTCCTGCAGAATTATTTTTATTTTCGTTCCAAGAATTTTTAAAATGCTTTGCAGGAAAATTATTGCCTCGTAGTTGGCCCGGTGAAATGTTACCGTAAGAAAACAGATTTTCGAAGCTAATTTACATTTTGTTGAACATTTGTAAATTAGATGGTAACCAACATCTGGTGCACTTAGCCATCTGGTGCACTTAGCCTCCACTGATGAGTAACTGCCATTTTACAATATTTTGTGGAAAACCACAATAATGTGGCATCAAACAGCAGGCTGGGAGTAAAACTAGTCATTGTGATTATGTATAATTACAGTTAAAATGACAAGACTTTGATAAATTGGCGTTTTCAGTCAACTTGACTTTAATCAATAAAATACACTAGCAGGAGCCATAAATGGAGGTGAATGAAAAACACCAGTTAACTATTGAATCTATTACTATTCATGCCAGGATCTTATGAACTTATAGGACATATAGCTCGTCCCCTTGTGGGCCATGGCGGTATTTCGAGCTACAAAATGAAAACATGTAATTATTTCTGTCAAACTATTGATTGTGTGTTTTCTTATGTTAAAAGCTTTCATTTAGTCCAAACACTTTTCCTGTTTAAGTTATGGGGGACGGAGTTTCAAAAGCATGTCTAAGCAACAGTAAAGAGCGTGTAATTTGTGTAGGCTACATTTGCCATCCTGCCAATCATGCTCTGCATTTAAATCGCGTCTTCTAGAAACGCTTACAAAAGACTCGCTTAGGAAAACAGATGTATCCGTTACATGAATGGTGCACAAAGGAACTGTCTTTCGCTGGTTGTTTAATGTGTATGCAGTTTTCAATTTGGGATTCAGGTATGTTTTTTTAATGGCAGGGATCATCGGTTCACTTCACGATTGCTAAATGAGTTTGTAAATTTCCCCACACCCACAGTGCATGCCACCTAATCTAGCCACTTTCTGGCAGGCACACCTCTCATGGTGGCAGAGAGGTCAGCTGTGAATGACCCGTGACCGCACATGTGCAGTGCAACAAGTTTGAGAAAAAATGATTGCTGATTCCTACTTTTTCTCCTGGAGATTGCATAGCCATTGTCTTTAATGTATGGCTATGGTGATTTGTTGAAACACTGATGCGATTATAAAAACAGGGCCTTTGAAGAAAGTGTATAAAATGAAAGATGTGCCTTTTTTGAGTCCTATTACCACAAAGTAGTGAAAGAGCTTCCAAGTGTCTTAAAACAACACTAATTAATGAACTTTTCACAGTGTGACTCCTCCCTCTCAGCTCATGTGTTGTTTTTCAGGACTCTAGTGTCCGGCACTAACATTAAACCTCTCCTCTCCCCGCGTACACGCAGTTTCACTTCCCAGAACATGTTTATGCTTTCTCCCTCCTAACTCATTACTCGTCCTCCACACGTTTTCTGATGTCTCAGCCTCATCCGAGATGCATGGGGCCTTTGTGTGCACCGTGGAGATGAAAGGCCCCTCGGTGAAGCGGCAAACCGCACGGAAACAAAAGGATTCTTTCTCTTGCGCTCACACATTGGAGCAATCTCAAAGACAGCTGTTGCTCTCTCGGGTGTCCCAAATCCTCTGACTTGTTCAGGCTCTCTGTTTCCATCCTATCCACCCCACTTGGTACTGATTTATGAAAATATCAGAAAGAAATGGAAGAGGCCACCAAAGTGGTTCCGCGAAGAGGGGACGCGCTTAACTGGGGCCCCTCCCTCGTTCTGTTTACTCTCTCCTCAGCTCTTCTGATGCTCCTTCCAGTGCAGATAACTGGGATTCTGGAGCGATGCCGCGAGCCGACCGCTGAAGATGCTCTGCTGTCACAAATTTCCCAGCTGATCAGGACGAATGACTTTTCAGCGCCCACATATTTAACCCGCAGTGGGCGGGTCGGTGCGTAATGAAGGGATGTAAATTAAAGCAGTGTACTGTAGCTGTAACATGTGGGTTTGTGCTGAGGCAAAGGGCACTCCAATTACTGGCTCCGTCACCAGAGCATGATGAAAGTCCTCTAAGCGGGGAGAAGTAGTTGCTCAAACATGACGCTCAACCTTGTGTTATAACTCTTTCCAAGAAAGGACTGTAAAGATTCATTTGAGAGAGAGAAAAAGTTTTTTTTTTATTGCATGTTAGCACTTTTTCAATGCCTTCAGATGGAAAGCGGGCTGAGGGGCACAATCAAATCCATTTTGCGTGGTAGTCCTCTGATAGAAAGTGTCATAATTGGTTCCAGAGAGACGAGTGAGTCTTTGCAAAATTCTGTGACTAAATTGAGTTGCAGTGAAGTGCACAGAAAGGAGTTTCGAATTTAAAACATTCCAATGTCTTATGGGATGCCTTTAGTTTCAGAAACTCTCCTCACTCTAGTAAATTGAAGGACAAATTCAATCTAAAGTTGAGCAAGATTTTCGTTCATTGGAGACTCCAAAGACTATGAAATATGAAATATTACAACAACAACATAATGTCAGGCTTACACGGCAGAATAATGATGCTTTTAAACTTCGGCTTCGCTTAACTTATTTTCTTATTTAATCAGTGTTTTCTGCATTAGTTACATTCCTGGATCCCGCGCCTCTCACGAGTAAGGCAAATAACCAGCAGGGAAATCAGGTGAAAGTCGGGCTTTGACCTGGCAGTTCACCACAAATCCGCTCTTAAGTAAATGGAGATGGAGTGCAGAGCAACTTGCACCCTGGAGCTTGGAAAAGTGTTGCCTCCGTGCAGAACCAGAACGGGGCAGGTTTACTAGTCATAAACACGAGAAAATATTAGGAATCCAAACACTGGATTTATGGTACTTTTTAAAGGCATCTGGCATCGCTGAACTTTATGTGAAATGTGTAAACACTTATGTAAAGCACAAGTACGTCTGCAGCGAATTGGCCTTTGCTAAATTGAAAGTTGTGTGGTTTTTCTTTCATTGTGTCTGCCCACCGGCAGCATAACTCATCTGATCCCAAACCATGGAGGCAAACACAAGGCTGGAAAGACTAGAAATCTGATCTTGTTCTCGAAAAGTTAGATTAAATACCTGTATATCTTTCTCTACCCTTTGAAACCTTCAGAGTCATGAATGAGTGTTCAAATCCCTATGCACACCACTGTTAAATGCTAAGTACGGTTCACTGAAATCTACCATAAATACTCGCAGCGATTTATTGTAGCACAGGGTTGCAAGTTCAGGGAAGTCAAAAAGCTGCTGATCAGGAGCTTTTACCAAGGACCCGATAGAGCTCCTAAGTTAAGAGAAGGGGCAGCTGCTGCACGAGTGCAACTGAAAACTGGTATCTATGTTGGTAAATTAAGAATTAAGTATTTAATCGATATAGCAGAGTAAAAAGCTGACTCGTCTTTGATTCAGGGAACAAATATAAATGTATCCTTCGATGGCATTTATATGCAAATATACATACAAATACAAGGTTTTACATGTTAGGAGATTTTAAAAAAAATTAAAATAGCGGGGTTTAAAATTAGATAAATACAACCTCAAAATAGCATCAAAACATGACACAGTGTCATGATTTATTTAAGAAAAATTGACCAAAATGTCTGTAAGCAGTGTGTGAAAAACCAAGTCCACCCTTACTGCTTCCTTAGGAATTAAAAAAGTAAGTAGCAGCCAGGTTCTGTTAGTCAAATGAACATGATCAACAGCAAGTGTGTGTCTCTGTAAAAGCAGAGGTTTGCTGATCTGGAGCATTTAGGTGTGTTTTAACACAATACCAGGATAGAAAGACATTAACAATGATCTTAAAGAAGCAACTGTTACTCATTTTGGGAAAAGTTATAAAGGGGTTTACATTTCCAAACATTTGGAAGTCCATCATTCTACACTGAGAAAGATTATTCACAAGTAGAGAACATTCAAGACATTCAAAGTTATCCCAGGAGTGGAAATTGTAGCAACTTCACCCAGTGCAATTCTCTAGGAAACCTTTAGAGCTGCATCTCAGACTTTACAGGCCTGGTTAAGGTTTCAAGGAATGTGGCAGCACTGCTAAAGTTTGCAAAGTTGCATCTGAACGAACCACGACATGTTTGATCAATGTCCTGAAGATACACGGCACCATGTTTGGTGAGAACACAACATAGCAGCACAAACAGCTCATGCCAACTGCCAAGCAAGGTGTAGGAGGGGTGATGATTTGGGTTTATTTTGCAGTCACAGGACCTGAGCGCCTTGCAGTCATTGAGTTGACCATGAACTCTTCTGAATACCAAAGTATTCTAGAGTCAAATGTGAGGCCGTCTGTCTGACCGCTAAAGCTTAGCTGAAACTGGATCATGGAACAAGACAATGATCCCAAACACAGCAGCAAATCCACAACAGAATAGCTGAAAAAGAAAAGGATCAAAGTACTGCAATGGGCCAGTCAAAGTCCAGACCTCACCTGACTAATGCTGTGATGGGACCTTGAAGTGAGTTGTGCATGAATGAATGCCTGCAAACTTAATGAGTCGGCCAAAATTCCTCCACAAAACAATTACTTTAAGTTATTGCTGCTAAAGATGGTTCCACGAGCTATTGAATCATGGGGCGCACTTCATTTTTCACACGCTGCTTCTGCATTTTGGCTCAAGTTTTGTTAAATAAATAATAAAACTGCGTAATATGTTATGCATTGTATTTTAGAACTTGGTAACCAGCTGATTTTTACATTTTTATTATACCAGATTATGAAAACAATATTGACTGATTGTACATTTAAGCTGAACTTCCAATGACAATGATACACCTCACTTGCTCTAACTTTTCACAAATATGTCTCAAAGTTATCAGTTACATCAGGTTTTATACTACTAACTAATATCTGCACTGGTGTCTTAGCATTGCTGACAATCTCCAATTACACACGCACAGAAAAGCGCTCAGGCCAGAGTACATCGTATAGATCTGTGTGTGAACTGCTTCTGCAGGAAGCCATACATTCTTTAAAGCACAGCAGTATGAGGATCGATCAGCTTGCTCAGCCCAGTGGAAAACTGCATGAATCTGAAGAAATACTGTAGCTAATTTATTTATTGCAAGCATAGTTTGCCTTGTAAGAACAAACCTAAATAATTAGAATTAAATAGGGCAGAATAAGAAGTGGACATAAACGTGCAAATGTTCAGCGAGTGTAAAAACACTTGTATAGTGAGAATGTTCCTCTCGCATTTACAGTGTCATCAGATAATGAGGCACTCTACTTGGCC
Source organism: Maylandia zebra (assembly GCF_041146795.1). NCBI lineage: Eukaryota > Metazoa > Chordata > Actinopteri > Cichliformes > Cichlidae > Maylandia > Maylandia zebra. The sequence goes on along the minus strand of NC_135169.1, from coordinate 42,129,136 downwards.
ACTCTGTTACAACATGTACCAGCAGGAGTGAGCTGAGAGAAACGGGCTTCCCTGCGCTGAACAGAGAGGATCTTTATTTATTTTTTAATGTGTAAGGTATTCTTTGTGTCCCTGCATAATGTATATCTGGCACTCATCAGATGGGATTGTGTTTGTTTTTAGTCAATATTCCATGTATTTATGCATGCTGTCAACAGCACGGCCACAAGGTCCTGCCAGCAAGTTAAAAAAAAAGTGTCAACAAATCCATCTGGATAGTTTGTTCAGTCAGGTAATATATCCTGGATGTGACACCCCTTCTCTCGCCCCTGTCCAATCTGCAACTGTTTGCATGTGCACGCTGCAGCAATGGCTGAAGCAGATATTTAACTTGGAAGACTCGTGGTCCTTATCTGTTATGGCAACGCTCAGAAGACGTCAAAAAGTGATGAATTGTAGGAAACGGCGGAAAACTAATAGTGAACAATAACGGTCGAAAGATGAAGTCATAAGTTTTTCCATTTGGTGAATCCTCCATTTGGAAATGGATCTGAGGAGACATAGTTTTGACTCTTAAGTGTTTTTAGACCAGTCGCTTCAAATGTCATTCACTGGAAGACCAGTGCATGTTTTTATACTTATTTGAACAGTGCTGACAGCTGGAGAGTACTGTGTATATGTTTAACTGACAGCATCTTGCATCCTAGCTGGTCCGAATTGAAGATGTCAGCTTTTAAATGATATCAGAGTTGCTTTACCATGAAATAAAAATGTATCCAGCCTTGTGAAAAATAGTAACGCTGCTCTGTTTCTCTGTTTCTCTCTTCATCGCTCTCTGCGGGACTGCCAACTTGTCTTGGATTGCCGTGAATGAATTCAGGTATGTCAAATCTTTTTATTCCATAACTAATGACATTACCTCTCTCGCCGAGCCTTCAAGTAGTAGTTCAGTTCATGTAAAGCAATATCAGCATGAAGCGTTAACAAAATAATGCACAAAATAGTGCTTTCCACTTCTGGAAACACCCAATTATTACACCCAATTGTGAAACTTGGCAGAAAGCTGAGTTGGCATTTTGTAGCATATAATTATGTAAATGCATAATGCAAATGAACACTAAATCAGTCTTTGAAGTGGTCAGCATGCCACATAGACTTTTAAGCCCCCCGCCCCCACCCACCCCAATACACCACATTGTAGAGTCCCCCTTTGGCTTTTGTGTTTCGTATCTCCGTATTGTGTAACTGGCAATTTGCACCCTACTTTTCAACCAGAGAACAAAGACGAAAGTGTAGTGTGCAACCAAACTCCCATTCTGCATCCCCCTCGCAGTGCAGGATTGTTTTCTTAAATGAAAGATCTGATTTATGCAATAACACAGAAACGCCGAGTGGAGACGGTCTCGGCTGTATTGGATTCCCCTCACAACTCTGTCTGTATTTCCTTTGCAGTGTTTCACTTTGCAGTGGACCTGTAGTTTGAATTTAGTAATAAAGAGCGTGAGGGGAAAACATACAAAAAGATGGACAATCAGAATATTAGCGAGGCGATTTGCTGTAATGCTGACAAGCGAGACTAAGGGATCAATTCAAAAGACTTCTAATCCCGGGGACTTAATTGCTGCATTCTGGCAGCCATTTGAGACAGCAAACAGCACCAACTAGGGCAATCAGAATATAATCTCATCAATCTGCTTGATATGGTCATTACAGTGTGGATTAGAGTAATGAATATGATCCCTTCTTACTGTAGGGTTTTTAATATAATTCGATTTCGATGTTCCGTGATGTGGTTCCAAATGTCCAGGATACAGCGCTGAATGCTGCAGGAAAAAGGCTGTCCATTTTTATTGGGTCCTTCTAATCTTCCAGCGTGGACAAAACAAGAAGTGAGGGTTTGTGTGGTGCATATGACAGAGCACCAAGTTATTTATGTTTAGTCTGAGTAATTAGCGGACAGGAGTATTTGCAGAGGCAAAGCCGGTTATTGCTAAATATCTGCCTCCCGTCCATACCATCGAGCATCTTTCCACATGATTTCTCCCAGCATCGTGCCACTGCGTCCTTCCATTTAGCTTCTTTTCATCTTGGTCCTCATTTTCTCTGTTCGTGTTTGCATGCCCGACTTTATGATCACGTTCCATTTATAATATTTCGCCTGTTTTCTGTCAATACCTGTCCCTGCTTCATTCCTGGCCCCTGTCCCAGTCTGGCTCTCTATAAATAATGCCACCTGTTGGGCTTGGGCCTTTATTACACTCATGCAACTGTAAATAAGCGTGGAGGGCCAACGAGAGTACCCAGGCTGGGCTAGTCATCCCACACTGGCACAGAGAGCTATGCTTGGCACTCACTGACTAATGCATTTGCTAGTGAGGCCAGAGGGAGAAAGGCTGTAGTAATGAGGCCAAGGTTAAAACAACCTCTGATTCTCTGCAGAGGGAGCATTTATGATAGAAACTTAAATGGGTTTATGATGACGATAAAGAATCCCCAACGATTTGTGCTTTTGACATGAGGACCGGTGTCCGCTCTGGGTTTTTGTCAGCGCGGATGTGTTCTGCGTGTAGCAACGATGATGAAGCTGCAATCTAATATCGCCTCTTAAACAAGTATGAGGTGACAGCGATCTCAGAGGAGGAGTAAGGTAATCGATACACGTTTCACACTTTAAAGCCAAAGGCACGGTGCGAGGGTTAGGGGGTCGAGCGCTTGAAAGCACGCACAGTTGGACGCGATCAGGGTGTGGGATGATGGGGTCAGAGGTCAATTCTCTCAAATAGCCTGGGTGAGTACAACGGGCCATCGGCTCCTTTGGCTTTGAAATGGAAGGCGGTGGCTGCTCTCGCATGCTGGACCAGCTTTCAGCATGCCACAGCCTGTCATCAGACACACTTGTCGTGTCAGGTGTCTTCCTGGGAGTGGCTATTTTTAAATGATGAACGAGGGATTTAGCGTAGTTGATGATCACATGCTGTGTACCACGCACTACTAGCACGTTAAGCCTCCATATTTTGAAGTGGTGCAGTTATTACATTTCCACACACAACCTACACAAGTTGTGCACCTGATGATGATCATTTCCACATTATGCAGACATATATGAGTGAGAAGTCTTGGCTGCTAAATCACTTGAGTAGCTGGAAGGAGAATATGTGGCTGGTTAATTAGCCTGTGCTACCCAGCCATAAAGAAGAAAATGCCACCCGGCTCCAAAGGACGGAAAATCAGTTTTCTCCTTATATTTGACTTGAGGGAATTTTTGTTCATCTGCTAATTACTGTCTGATACATCAGCAAGGAACAAAACCGCTTCCCTTTCTCCTTCAAAAGGACACGCCATGTCATCCTGTTCTGTATGCCAAATCAATTAGTCATCAGAAGTCCCTCGGAGAAGAACAGTTAACCTTTATCTCCATCAATGTTTCATTACTTTTACCCCTGTTTCCAGCCTCACATTTTCTCCCTCGTCAAAATAAAAGCAAAGCCCTGTGACGATTATAGTAAATAAAAACAAATTTGATCATTAGTATTCTCTCTTTCCTCTCACAGATATTTAGCATCAAAGGGGAGGAAAAAATGTTTTAATGTCTCTGAGCTGCTTGTAGTCTGGATTCGGAGAAAAAGTGTTATGCTGCTGAGAGTGTATTTGCGAGACGGTAAAGTACAGTAATATTTTTGTCTCACTCCTGCAGAGTCAGGCGTTTGCAACAATGAATTCTTGATGACTCACACTGGAATAAACAGTGCATGGTCCCCAAGATGCTTTTTTTAATATTATGAGTTAAATTTATTTCCAAGATTGTGTAAAGTAAAAGCAGTTTAAGATATACCCGCTGAACAGACAAGTAAAGGGCAGTCACATTTCAGCAGAATGACATTTCCTTCTTCCTTGCCCCAAAGTTACAAAAGCTACTTACCTCTAGAGTACAGCAAGCATTATACTTGTATTTTTTGGCTCCTGCAGTCACTGAAGTTACAGTTTGATACTTTTAAATTGTGTGTTTTAACCTATAAATATGTCTCATTAAAATATGTTTTTTCATGACGCTAACATCTTAGCTTAGTTTAGCTTAGCTTAGCATAAGGATTAGAATTAGCTGCTAACGTATTTTAGCTGCTCACACAAAAAAAGCTGAAGAACTTAACATCGTGCCTTATATCATCTTGGCTAAGTCTGTACCAAATGTTCCATGATGAATTCAGCTAGCTACATGTTCAGCTATATATGAGTAGAAATATAAAAAACCTGTCGCTTGGAGTGAGAGGTGGCTTTGTTTTGGGTGCTTAAGCTTGTGTTTTAACATTCCTAGATCCAAATTCCACAGAAAACGCTGTATTTCAGCTTAATGAATAATATAAAATCAATTAATTAGCTGACGGGTGAACTGATTTTATGTTGCACACAGATTCTAGTTTCAGATTACAAAACATTAACTGATAAATTGGGTTAGAGATGGGATTGTGAGCATGCAGCCTGTATATGCCCTTTAGGCCTTTTTTATTTTAATTGCCTCCTCAGAAGTGTGACAGCTAGGTGGAAACTCCCGCTGGTTATATTTCCCCCTTACTCGCTAAGCCCAATCTGCAAGGTCTCACTGGCTGTTGGGCTTCTGTCCCACTCCATTAGAAAACCTCTGACAATGGACACAAGCGACAGCTCCGGAGAGGAGGAGTAGGAGGGCTGCCTTCCTCTTCCTTTCTGTCTTGCACGGGCTAGTTGGGTTAGGTGGCAGCCAGACAGACTGCAGCTGGCTGTTTCTGATTGCGTCTAATCACCGCTCTGCTTTTCTAGCATTAGCATAGGCATGTCCTTATTTTCGCTATATTTTCGCTACACTACTTATAGCTGACATACAGTATGAGAGGGTAACATGGGGGCTGAGGGGCTGGAGAAAAAAATTCTGACAATTTCAGTACATACATAACACGCTAAACCATTTAAAAGCAGGATAATAGCAGTGCCAACCAGTTCTAGAAAAACAATGAGAAGTGGTTGCAGTTCATGTTATTCTAAAAAGAAATAACCATACTATTAAAGACTTTGGAGACAATCTTGTTATGTCTGCATTAAATACCTTCACAAATAAAACAAAACTCCTTTGCCAAGTACGCGGATGTCAAATTGTGAAAGTAGCAGCTTTGTTGAGTGCCTTGTTGTTCCACCATAAAATATTAAGCATAGTATTTACATGTTCATGCTTCTAAAGTCGTACTTTTACAAAAACACAAATGCAAACAGTAACATGTGATAATGGGATGCTTTTGTCATAGATATATTACTAGACTGTATCCTGCAGTTTACTCCCACAGCACATTTACTGGTGCAGCCGACAGCTCCAAATGTTCTCGAGTTGGCTTCGGAGCACAGATACAGATGGATTGATGATGACAAAACACCTCTAGTTGTTTATGTGTGAAGTCTTTGCGGTACGACTGTTATGATATATTTGGTTTTAAAGTCTAAAAAATATGCCCCTGCACTTGAATCCAATTTTGTGTGGAGAGAATTTGTGGGCTCTCAGATGTCAAACTTTTAAGAATTACATTATGAAAAGCATGTATTGCTTGCAAATGTTTGCTGTTTAAAAGGGGGCAGCTATGACGGTGAACCAACAGTTACAATCCGGCATTTTAGTCAGATTGACGTGATTTGTTTGAGATTGCAATTTTCAACATTTCTCAGTCTCACTTGTTAGAATTTATTCAAAACACAGCCAGCATTAGCTAATTTGTATTTATGAAACGGCAGAAGTGCAATGAATCACTTATTGTTAATGCACGATGACTTTGCTACACATAACAAATCATTAGTGAGATTACAAACTGTTTTCTAAAGGAAGGAAAAAAACACCTGGAGATCAGGTGTTGCAGGTGTGGGCCCTTCTCCTGCTAAACTTGGCTAAAGAGCTTGCTGTGATCAAGCACAAATGACTGTGCACAGTCGAAGGTTTTCTGCTCCTTTTCATCTTGGTATTGGGCCTGCTCTGGCTCATTAGCAGCAACACAGTTTGGCAGACAAAGGCAATCATGTGGACGGGCAAAGGTTCAAACTGATGGACTTTGTCAACTCACATTAATCCTGACAATGGTGATTGGAAAGAATCCCCCTGCCCAAAATTCCTAATGACTGGAATGCTCGTCTTGATGAGATGAGCATCGCTTTCTTTCTCTTTATGCTGCTATTGAGTTGTCTTCAAAGTACATTTGCACATTAATAACATGCCCATAGCAGCAGTGTGAGAGGCGGGAATACAGTACAACTGTGGTCTCGCAATTGACAAGATTAATGAATCGGACCTGACGGGGAATCCCCGGCAATCGCAGAGTAATGATGGCCCTTTTGACGGCAACTGCCAACAGTCCACGGAGTGGCTTTGATATATTCACTGTTATATAAGTCCTGCGGCGTACTATGCAGCTGAAATCCGAGATCCTGGTGCTATCAAATAAATTCCAAAGAGCAAATGAGAAAATTGCAATGCAGTCCAAACTTGTGCAGTTGTGATATAGTTTGGAAACAGTAAACATTTTCCCGTGAAAGACGCTCTATTTCATGCTCATGCACAAGGCTCATGACAGTTTTGTTCCTGTCACAAGCAGAACACAGTGTTCCCATCTACCCATTTGTCACAGCATCTCAAACTTGGAAATATTCATCTACCCAAGACTGAAACAGCCTCCAAAACTAAAGCACTACTGTAAGTTGGAAGTTTACTTTTCACGGTCAGCAAATTGGCCATTTTCAGAACAAAGACAATGTTTTAGAGTCATTTTTGGGTGGCATGCTTGCAGAAACGAGGCTTCATGGTACGGCGGTCGATTGCTTGCAGCACAAGTCTGTGAGCAGGATTTCTTCACATTAGTGAGCATCCTGGCCACGCTGCCTTTTTTAGGGGTCCATGCTTGGCTGATGTTATTTAATACTGATTTCTTTCACTTGGGAAAAGCTGTTTTTACCTCTTGTGGTCAATTAATTGCATTTTGAATAAGCTGCTCATTAGGACGAGCTGTCACTGTTTTGCTGGCAGCGAGATGCTCAAACATGAATTGTCTCCTGAGAATGCTGTTTCAGTGGAACATCCCCTCGTACTGTAACTGACTTGTAATGCCCACAGTGCATTGAAGCACAACACATTTTCATCTTGTGAAAGCACGTTTTTTTCCCAAGGAAATGTCTCTTCAGGGCTTTATTGCCACAGTACATTAAAGGTTTCTTCATCTAGTTGAGCAAATAAGCAAAAACCAGTGCTAGTATTGTTTTGCTGATATCCAAAACCTTAAAGGAGACGATAACAGGACAAAAGCGCAGTGAAAATGGTTACACGGAGAATTGCGAAACAACGACAGCCTCTCATTTGGGGCTTATGGATGCGGTGTGGTGTATGATCATCAGTGGGGAGCCAGTTCAGTGGGGTGCCATTGAGGACCCGTTTGCTCTTATTTGAAGCCACCCCAAGCGATTCATTAAATTACATCGGTGACCCAAGGAGTTTTTGGGAAGGAAACCAAAACCGCAGGCATTCCCACCACCCATTCCCGCTTAGAGATGAGAAAATTCTTTTGCTGGAGACATGCTTCAGTGGTATTCCCAACTTCATTCTCTCCCTTTGTGCTAAAATCTATAATCTATTGTATAACAACAACAAAAAAAGCTACAGCTTCCCACAGACATGTGTCCAAAGAAATCCAAAACCAGAGATCTGTCTAATAATTCTAACAAGACGGTGAAAATTATACAAACACGTCGCCATAACTGTCTCTTATCCGAGGATCACTCTGTGCTTTTTATGTACCTTCAGAAGTAAATGCTGCATCAGCTCGTAAAAAAACCTCACCAGCAGAGTGAAAATGCTGCTAGCAGCCCCAGACTCTAATCTAGTCGTAACCCAATCCGTGCACAAGGCCTTTTGTGTGCAAACGAGCCCTCTCAGTCACTTCAGCCCTGGAGCTTGTGGTCTGCATTCCCCCTGTCGTAGACACAAGCTGTCTAAATAAATGCTCGCCGTTGCTGCTTTATTCTGGTGGCAGCTTGTGTTCAGGGGGCCTCTGGCGCTTTTATGCCAACATCCATGCTGCACACATGCTCGTGAACATCCGCAGACCAAAACAGTGGCAGGCTACCAGGCTAACACATAGCAACACACAGCAGACACCAGCTGGGGACCTGTTAACAGCCAAATAACATCGGTCTGTCAGTGAACAGCTTGGTGCTGGTGCTGCCTGTTCATTCCTGCGATGTGCCGCCTGCAGCAGTCAGCGACGGGCTTTCAGCTGGCGCTCACGGCTGGTATCACATGTGCTAAGTGTCACTGCCAGACCCCTATGGCCTTGTGCGTTCTGCTCAGACTACACAATCAGCCCGGACCTCCAAGTCTGCAGACAGCATCTGCTGGACTCCGCTGGGAGAAAAGTGCTCTCACAGCCTTTTAATGAAAAATTCTGTTTTGGTGGGTTCAGCGATACTTATGAGTAAACCTGCTCACTCATTTTAATGGTGTTTGGAAGCCTAACTGGTGTCCTGAGCCTGCGTCTTTGTGTTTTGCATCTATTTCCGATGATTCTCGCTGTCTCTGCCCTAATAACTTCCCTCCACACGCTTCCGTGTGGTCCTCGCAACATCCCTAATCTGAAAGCCAGAACATGCCAAAGATTTTAAAGGATTGTGACAGGAAAGCTTTTCATTCCATCTGCAATAATTACCGCGTATTCAAAGAGAGACGAGACCTTCATGCCTTTCGTAATGAAATAATGACGGAAAAGTGAGCCATCCAAGAGACACTGGATATGATTTGCCACAGATGTTCAGGTTTAAATGTCGACTAGATGATAATTTTTCTAAAATACATTTAAAAGAGCCGGAATCACACCGTTTCAAATCTACCGGCGTGACATATGTAAGACATGGTCGCACATGGGACTTGTAAGGGCTTATTTTGCTTAGTAGGATGTTCTTAAACACTATGAGATGACACTACGATTCAACATTATCTATCTGAGGGATAGCATGGTTTCTCTCTGAGCCCCTTATGACTTTTATCCCTGACCACTCCGGTTAGCTCTGCAGCGGTCCGTGAAATTTTTAACATCTCTTCCTGAAAATGACGAAAAAAATAATGAACCTCTTGTGTTTGGCTACAGCTTTGAGCGAACACAAAAGTATTAGTGTTTGTAATTCTCTACGTATCTGTGACAGTTCAGGCTTACGCTGCTTAAATTACCAGCAGACTTTTAGTGTCTCTGACGTTCTTGGTCAGCAGAGATACGGGATGCGGAGGAAAAAGACTTTCTGGGTAACTTTAAGGGTGCGTAATTCTTTTTTCTTTTTCTTTAAAAGGCTGCAAAAAAGAGCTCCAGAAAGTTTGTTAACTTGGACTCATCCCCGTTCCCCCTCCTGTGTCAGACCGCAGAAAGAGCCAAAGCCTTGGTGAATCAAAAGCACAAATTGACCCCGTTCCATCTCTTGTCATCGAGTCTCATTAAAGGCTCGGTTTTTCGAGGCCACAAGCATCTGGGGTTTAAAAATAGGATCCCAAAGTGCCTTATTGTGTCCTCATTTGGTTTGTTTATTTATTTCATGTAGGCTGTGCATCATGCAAAGCATTTTTTTTGGGCGGCCTTTCTTCATTATACTTGTTTGCACGTTGTTGCACTGTTCAAATACCTTGGTGAATCAAGCCTAGATGTCAGCACTGGAATGGCAGAGGTAGGCTTTGGCAGAGGGTGCTTTGGCCACCCTCCTCAGCTCAGATAAATACAGTCATGTCAATTATTCCTGTCTCGGTGGCCAGAGTCAATATAGTGCGGCGCACTGTCCAGCAATTACACATCTCAAAATTAATTTTATTATAAATCTTGACAAGGAAAATAAAACGTTAATGGTGGTGAGTTTTAAAAGTGCCTACTAATGACTCGCTTTAAAACCCGTCCCGCCCCCGGGCAGCATCGTTTCAGCGAGCTGCTTCAGAAGGCGCCAATTGAAATTCAGCAAATATTTTTTTATGACAATCATTACCGTGAAGTCACCACAAGGTCCAGTGAACTCCAGTGATACTGTCAAACAGGAGACAGGAGCTTGGACGTGCTTCTGTGTTTTCCTCCCTCTCCTCTCACACATATATGTGTCTAATATTTTTGGCACAGGCTAAAGAAGTCAACGGGTGACAATGTGGGAGCGTTGGGTAACAATCTGAAAATGCAATTCTTTTTTTTTCCAGATAAATTGTGATGTGCTTAAAAGCGCTGGTCTGGATGATGTTTTTTAATTTCAAGTATTGTGCTATGTGAGAAATATACATAGTTGGGAAAAGTTTATAGTTTGACATGAGATCCAAGTTTTTTTTTAAGGTATTTTTTGGATTTACTTTTGTCGGCTGTTTTCCCAAATTGGGATTTTTTTCCCCCATTTTTTCTCAAGAAAAGCCACAAATCGTTTTTCATCTAGATTAGCTTCATGTCCCTGTGCTGGGAACAGCCGTGACCAGGGGCCTTATATGTTTGAGTTGTCCGTCTGTTCATCCCATTCTTGTAAACTTAATATCCCTTTGAGGGATTTTTTTCAAAATGGAACCAAAGTTCACTTATATGTGTTTAATTACTGTGATGCAATAACACTTTTTTGTTTTTACCACAATTTGATTTTTCCTGACAGCGAAGTGGTGAAAAAACCTAAATGTTAAAGTTCCTTCAAAACCTTCAGCACACATGGATCCAAACTGCAAGTTGGCAAAGACAAGTTGCAGTTTGTTGTCAGTGCAAAGCTGCTTCTGCTCATTCTTTTTTCTGCCTTTTTACCAGAGAAGTTGTCACCCAGACTACTTTGCAAACCACATTGTCGGAATTGAAAGCTATAGATTTTGGAAGTCTGCTCTTTTAATGCATCAGCAGTCTGATTTACGGAGGGTCAAAGCTTGCTTGCTTTTTATGTCAAACACAATTCCCCAAACCTGCTTGTCTGTCTGGTCTCAGCAACATTTCATTCTGCTCAGCATTTCTTCTTTTGAGAATAGTTTATGTTTCCATAGGTGTTCATCTTACAGATCCTTGCCTCGCATGAATACAGAACACATAGCAAGCAGCGATATAAAAAGGAGTATGTATTGCTGTTAGAGGCATCTGGGAAGTATGCTCAAGGGTCACCACAGAGTTATTTGAGGGTTACGTACCCAACCTGGCACCTTGCTGCTAATGTCAATCAGGTTAACAATAGCCCACTTATTGGGTCATTATAGAAATGTAACCAGCAGACATCCGAAGGTCAAGCTGTGCTGTACAGGAACGAAAATGTGGCTCCTTGGTTGCAGTAAGTGAATACCAGAGCCTTAAAGTAAGAAAATGTGACAAGCAAGTATTCATGCTGTATTGCTCTTATTTTTTTACAGCACTCTTAAGTTCTGAGTCCTTTTTTTTAAATATACCTTTTGTCTTAGAATTAATGACTGATATAAATGCACTTTACTCGTTTTTATAACTTGAAAATGCAGCTGTTAAAATCACATAAATGTTATCAGCCATGCAAGGGGCCAAATCTAGGTGGATATGAATGGAATAAACAGATGTGGCAGGAAAAAATGGAATTGCTTCTTCCTTTTCCTCATGCTTCGCCTCTCCAGATGTATTGAAAGGCAGACAAAAGGCACTGATCCATCACAAAACAATAATGAAACACGCACTGTGCACATAGACATAAGTTAGGAAGTGTTTGTCGCATTCATTCTTTTCCGTGCTGATGAAGTTCACAATCCCAAATTTAACTCTTAAAAAGTAGCTCTTTCCACAAGTGCTCACTTGATCATGCTTAGCATTTCAACTGCCTGCTATATTCCCGTTTCCTCCCACTGTCCGTATGATGCAGAGCTACTCGAGACTATTTCCTTAATGATCTGCAAACTACCCTGAATTTAAAGTAGACACTCGCGTAATCTCTGGGCCAGAGACTGAGTGCTCAAGGGCAATCCGCGCTCCAGCAGACCTGCCCGTCGATAATTTCCCAATCCCCTTCTCACTTTGCAAAGTAAACACACGTCTGCTCTCCAATTAACTACTACAGTTCCTCGAGTGTTATTGGTGTGTGGGTAAGCGGGGGCCTACAGTTATTCAGTGCACTTCAGAGTCAGCTCCCAGCCCATATAAACAGTAGAACAACTTTTTCCCCCCTGCAATTATCACGATGGACCCGTGAGCAAATTAGGACATTTCTCACTGTAGGAAAACTGACCTTTAGAGGGGGGGGTTGACTTGTGAGCTTCCAAACATGTTTGCAGAACATCTAATACGTTTTTGATGGAAGGAGTAACGAATAATCTGTGCTTACTCTGCTACCCAGTGCAAACAGACACGCCGCTACGTCTTAATTCATTATGCCACTCGTGTGGTGCAAAAGCGTTGTTGCTCCACAACAACCCACATAGTCCATATCATAGTGAAAAGCCTTTTGTTGCATTGGTGGAGAAAGTGGTGGTGCTGTAAAAAGCTGCTCTTTTGTTCTGATTCAAAGAACAACGCTGTGAGGCTTTTTGTCAGACTGTAAAAAGTAAAATAAAATAAAAGCGCCAACACGCAGTCAGCAGTAAGTGGGAAGCGGATGCTTGTGTAACTGGTTCTCTTCATGCAGGGGTGAGTTCTTCTGCGCTGTCACCAGCTGAGGGTAAGCAAAGTAGACGGCGCAGGTTGGACAGGTAACGCGAAATAGCTCGAGTAGCGCAGCTCTTCAGGAAAAGGAAAAGTGAGAGGCAGCAGGTGGTTGTAATTAGCAAATTAGTTTGGGTTTTTGAAGGGAAACAGTCATTAATGCGGTGCTTTGTCAGAGCCGTTTCCTCTTCCTTCCCGCTGCCACTACAGGGCTCTCTTCAGATTTATAGCCCCGCTATTTGTTTTTCTTCCCCCTCTGTTTCTCCTGTCAGATACAGTCACGAAAACACAAAGTCAGCCGCATTATTGTGGTGCTTTCAGCATCACCATGGCGCACTTTAGTTAATTGTCACGTTTGATAGTTTTGGGCTAATTTGTTAAAATTAAAGCCTTACTTCCTTCCATTTAAAAATACATTTGTGGTTCTTTAAATGTCACAAATCTTCTTGCATTCTCTTATTTCCTCTATTTTTTTCATTGTGAGGAAGGAAAAGGGCTGAATGTGCCACTTACCTTCCATTTAATTCATTTTCTCTTCCCTCCACGCACCCGTCATCATGTCATCACCAGTATCCTCCTTGCAGCAGGAGACCATAGTTTTTCTCTCTCTTCAATCAGCATCCCCCTCTCTTAGCCTCTTGTTTACCCAAACTCCTTCTTTCTGGAGGCTGCCATGGCTTGGTAATGATTTTTCCCCTCTTAGCCCTCTCCCCTCAAATTCCCCTTCTCCCGTATATTGTGGGTGGCAGGCTCAGGGAACCCTTTCCTCCTAACATAGTAAACAAACAAACAATTAGTGCCACAATAAGCATTTACCAAACAAATTTGGGGATTTGTTTACCTTCAATACATCCCATCCCTTTTTCTTTATTTAGTGTTTATTTTATGAAATGAAAAGTATCAAGTTAGAAAGTATTTTTTTCTTAAATTTACCCCAAAATAATAACTGTAATTTGTAACATGTGCATAGCGATGAACAAAGACAACTGTGTTCCCTCTCCTGTGCCGACTTGCCAGTCATCTCTGTTAAAAGAGGTTGCCTCATTTCCCCTTATTATTCTGTATTAGTAATTTTGATGAAAGGCAGGCGTCGCTGCTCAGAATGTGAGAAAACATCTTTGGTGGTTTTCCCTCACTGTAATCGATACACATGCCTGGATTTAATCACGCTTGCTCTATCGGCGTTAACACGGCAACCCTTAATTGGCTTCCTGCGCTAGACGGCAAAGTCTTAATCTTTGCTGGCAATCACACTTTTGCCAGATATTATTTAAGTGACGTCTAACATACAGTTACACTTGGGATCAACTGAAAAGGTGTCGCTTTGATGTCTAATTTTATTTCTAATCTGTGTTTAAAACCCATCTGTGGCTGCTGCGCTGATGAAAAAAAGCATCAAGCTAACTAAATATGGTCCAACAGTCATGCCTTTTAAAAAGGAGCCATTTGGTTGAAGAGTTAAAGAAGAAAAGTGAAGGTTGTTACTGCTTCAATGAAACAACACGTGTCTCGTTTAATACAACAACAAGAAGCGCTCCAAGACCGCAAAGCTCTGCCAAGCCAGCTCACGCTCTGGACAGTGTGTACTTTTAAGGGACTAGTATTTGTTTTTGTGCGTATTTATTTTTTTCTTTGCCCTTCTTAAATGTTCTTCAGAAGGTTGTAGTGCAGTAAAAAATCAGGGAAGCATGACAGATGTTTACAGATGCATATATATTCTCACTTTGACTTTCAGATCAATCTATCGACCTTGAAGGTGAGGTCAAAGGTCAAATGTGACATGCTATTTTAAATGTTTACATATTGTGTACTTTCTGTATGTTGGCAACACACACCACCCGCATAGGAATCAAGCTTTTAAAGCTTTCTGTCAGTTTTCAACCAATAAATCATTAAGTTGACCTTGAAGTCCTCGGTGGATGTAAGACAAAATCCCCACTCTACACTCCTACAAAGTTTTATCAGAATTCATTCAAAACCTTTTAAACTATTGTGTTTACAAATTAAACACAAAAAAAGACAGAATTACGCGTGTGCTACCAAAAACATAACCTTCTTGGCAGAGGTAATGATCAATTTACATACACCCAGTCCAGGTAAGGCCCTTTCAGTCAAAACTGTCCTCCAGTGCTTGGGGATTAGAGTGGTGCAGTGGTAAGCATGAGTTGCCCCCAGCAAGGAGAGTCTGAATCGGCTGATTGACAGAGGTGTTGAGGAAAAACAGTCTTCTCTTCAATTTTTAAGTCAACTTAGCTGTAAAGGAGACATTTAGACATCTTCCCAAGAACCTGAAAGTTTATCTTTTCAACAGTTTTACTTTGGTGGGTTTATGATGAATTTACTGTCTCTGTTTTTTACAAAGTCAGAACATAGCCCGTCACATATGGCATCAAATTTAAAGTAAATACGTGCAGATGAGCACATCATGAGCCATCGTATCGATGAACACTCCTTATGTATCCAACTTGTGAGGCAATGTAGTATTTATTCGTGATGTGGCTACCTCTAACTATTCACTTACAGAATCTGGCTTCTGTAATGATGAAAAAGGCCTGCATCACTGCTGACATCACATCACATTCTTGTTCCCCTACCCGCAACCCCACTGGTGGTGCTTTGAGGACACTCAGCAGGATAATGGTGGTGTTTGTGCCACGCTCTCTGTTGCAGAGGTTCAGAGACTTCATTATCTGCTGCTCAGTTTCTAGTGGGAAAGGCAACGTGCATATCTTAAATTTCTGTCCTCAGTTGGATTTCTTTTGACATACAGTCTCAGTCACTGACAGAAACTACACGCAGGTCATGCAGTGCTGGTCACCTGGCTCGTCTGCTGCCTGCTGTAAGTTTAGGCATTACGATCCTTCATGATGTTTGTTTCAGCGATGGGGAAACTTGTGTTCATACTTAGCCGCAGCGTGCATTGGTTTTTGCATATTTTCCTATTGTGGTAACGCTGCTTTTGTTATGTGGGGGAGATTTTGTATTGCTGCAGTGTAAGCAAGTATGTTGGTCATAATAAGTTTCTCTATGTTCGCTTTATAGATGTAAACACAACTGCCTTTTTTTCAACAATACTGCCTTTTTAGAAATTATTGCTTGTCGGGGGCAAAAGATCGATTTTTCCCACAAAAATCATTTGGAAATATTTTGAGAATTTTCTCTGCTAGTCTTTGCTTCGTAGAACATCTTAATGGCTCAGCTTTCGTGGATTTCACTGCTGCACCTCATTGCTGTAGATTGTTGTGACGTTAATGTTCCTCACTTGATATTTTTCTCACACAGTGCTGACATATTTTAGCAGCATCTCAAGTGGAATATTGCAGTGAGATGTATCCATCTGTGTTCGCAAAAGAGAATATTACCTCCAGCAAACGTAGTTAATTAGCAAATGCCAACACATATTTAGGCCTCATCACACAGAGAGACCTAGAGAATGATGGGTAATCCTCTGGTAACCACTGGTCAATTGGTAAAAATGTGTATTCCCTGATCAGTGGTTGTGAGCAGTTGCTGTGTGATTAATTGCTAAAGCCCCATGCAGGTCAGTCTGCGTAGAGACCAGTCAGGAAACCTCTAGTAACCAGCAGTTGCTAGGGAAAAAGTTCACAAAGAGGTATACGGTGTGTCCTGTGATTGCTTTGATTGCTACAACATGGCAGCGGTTGCCTATAGTTTGCATGTAAGATGCCAACTTGTCTGCAAACACTTGCAGTTTGCTCTCCGTATTGCACTTTTGCTGCGGGACTCTTTTTGACCAATTTCACCTGGCAACAGCCAACAGCCCTAACCTCCTACAATTGGTTGTGAATTACTCATTTCAATCCCCGGGCTCTCTGTCCTGGTCATTGTGTCCTTGGGCAAGACACTTCACCTACTGGTGATGGCCAGAGGCGCCGATGGCGCGATATGGCAGCCTCGCTTCTGTCAGTCTGCCCCAGGGCAGCTGTGGCTACGACTGTAGCTGCCTCCATCAGTGTGAGAGTGAATGAATAGTGCTTTGGGTGCCTTGAAAAACGCTATATAAATGCAATCCCTTATTATCATTATTAAAACAGCAGTTTATGTTAATATACTCTTGCCTCAGTGAGCTGGTTGATGAAAACGTTTAGTGCCGATTTTGTGGAACAGGGGAAGTAAGATACCTCATCTCTACAACGCTCTAGAGGGGACATTCAGAGCTGCCTCATTTGCAGATTCATAACCATCAGAGTTATAGTGTACACCCTTCGTATAATGTCACCCAGACATTTTGATCCCTTTGGTAGCATTGGAAAGGATGCTTGATTTGGCATGTTATTATGTCAGCCAGGAAAGCTCATGGCTTATCTCAGAAAAAGACAAAGACAAAATACAGCAATTACCCTGGAGAATTGAAATGTCAAGGCAGGTTTAGCATTTCCAGCAATCGAAATTGGATTTGAGACACATCTCCAAACTTTAATAAAGTATTGAAGCTTGTACTGCATTTAAGTGTCTAAGCATATTAGAATGTTGCTTGTCTAAGAAGCTTTAAGTTTCTAAATGTCATTTGTGGTTGATAATCAAGACCTGGCCTTTATTTAGCCCATCTTAATGTGACTTAATGAACCTTGGTTTATAGGCATTATTCTGAATGACCTGATGAACTTTCAGAGTGGACCATCCATGATTTTCCTTACTTTCTGGCACATGTACTGCTATTTAGTGGATCTATATATTAAACAGGGACAAAGGTTAAAATAAAGAGGTCAGCGTATTAATCATAAGTAATAAGTCAGTTTTTTTCTACTACTGGGATGCAGGGGATATCCTTACCAATGTTATTTCTGGCACAAAGGATGAACAGAGGAGCTAGACAAAGACTAGAATGAAAATTTTTGTGTGTGTGTGTGTGAAGGTAATTTGTACACCAACTTCTTTTTACTTAGTAATCAAATGTGTGGTTATGGTGGCTGAAAGGGGCCTAGAGAATAGAGATTAATTAATTTCTAAGGACTCTGGTTTTAATGGGACATCTTTTCTTGCTGTTTTATTGGGACATCTATAATTACCTTAGTAACCGCAGCAAGCAGTTCCATTAAATTTTGTCATGGTTCAAGAGCAGCTTGAGAAGAAAGGTACTCTTCACATCAAAAATGATAAGTCTGCTCCTGTCAGACTTTTAAGAGTTGGAGAAAAAGGCTTGAACTTTGAGAAATACAAGACATGGTCGACACTGTATAATGAAAAGATAAATCTTACATATATGGGAAAATATGTCTGCAGTAGCAAAAACCAGGCACATGAAGGTGGGTCGAAATTATCATCACATAAGCAACTAGCAAGCTTAAAGGTTTGAATCCACAATCCACCCTGTGCCTCTGAGAGACTTGAAACCAAGTGGAAACTCCCTTTTGCTTACATGCAGCTGTCACCACCTGCCAGGGAATTCAGAAAAGCAGAGTGGTGAAGTCAAAACAGCTCCTGACCTTGTCTGAAGCATCTAACCCTCACAGGTCTCCGGTGTACTACATTTTGCACCATGGGAAGCACCTGTCTCTGCGGCTTCCTCTTAATACACTCAGGATATCACCCATCACTGTTCAATTACCCTTAAAGGAGTCTTAAAAAGTAGCCCAGGAGCAGAGCGCTTGGGGAGGCTTCTCTCTGTCCATTTGGCATATGCTGAGCCATTAGTGACAAGACAGGAACAAGGCATTTTCAAGGAGGAAAATTTAGAGGGGAAAAGGAAATGTCTCTGGTATGGGAAATGTCATCTGCATGACATCTGCTTTTATGAAGTATCATTGGAGTCTTTGTGTCTCAAAAAGCATATTATTCAGAAATATAATGAGGCAACTTAAGACATTTCTCAGGTTTGGATTATATTCGAAGGTCAGATACCGTCTACCGTTGTTTTATATTTGTACCGAGATTTTTGAGCGCTGTAATTCGTACGCTGTCTGATAAAGTGCCCTTCAAAGAATAAGAAGAGCGTCCCAAAGGACTTGCCACTCTGCAGTGATAAAACACAGATCCGCTCACATCCCTTCCAGTCTCTCCACAGCAGCTCCAGAGCTCCTCTCTGTGTCGCTGGGGTGAGCATTGAGTAAAGACAGGTTGCCAAGGTTTGAGACTCATGTTAGGCTCTAAATTCCCACACCCTTCTTCTGCCTGCGCCTTCTTTTTTCCTTTGCATCATACGCCTGGCAGCGGCACAGCCTAAGCAGTGCCCATGATGTAACTCCAGCTACCCACTCCACAAATCACACACACACAGCGAGCAAAGGGGCTTTTCATACTGGGGGTGTACTCCTGCCCTCTGTGGTAAATTTTCACATGCGTAATGTCTTCTGGCAACGTCACGCTCATGTCCTACATCGTGTTAAGTGACAGGATAACAACTGAGCTGTTTACTGATTGTACAGCAACTGAACAACTGTGCTATTGTGTAGGCTACACATTTACAGTTCCAGGGAGCAGCAGACAGACACTGAGGACTTTGGGATAAACGTATCCCTGCATCGGAGAGGCCTTAGGGCTGACTGCATAAACATTTCAATTCTTGTGCTGTCTGTTTTATCCATCAGGCTCTCTGGAAGCTAGCCAGTGATAATATATTACTGCTACTTTGTTGCTGATTGTAGATGTGAATATCAACAATACTCTGCTACGTGTGCCAGCAAATAAAAGTCTACAGCCAGCAGCTTTTTTAGCCGTGCTTGGAGTTAAGAATTCAAACAGCTAGGCTGTGATCAAAATCTCAACTAGTCCCAGACTGCATCTTCTCATTTCCACACTCCAGTTTTTATAAACCAGAGACACACAGAGACGCGTTTTAGCTGCAGCTAGCTGCTATAGCTAGCTGTAGCCGCTGTGCTTTGTCGCTGAGTAGCATTTCTGTCAGGCAGACATGAGAGCAGCATCTTATCACATAAAATTCTTCAGGAAAATTCTCCTATGGCATGCCTTATGTCTGTATGGTTTATATTCAGAAGGAAAAAAAAGCTAGCTGGTTTCTATCCAGAGGATAAAAAAACAGCCTATCTTGGACCCGGTAATATATTGTTCATTTAATATGCACAGAGCAAGTGTGAAAACAAGTTACAGTTTTACTCACGGTTATAATGTGCTCCAAATGATTTCTTACCCTCGCACATGAACTTCCACAGGTCTCCACTTATTGCCTTACAGCCTCACGGTGATGACAGGACTTCAAGCAGATTTTGTTACCTTTGGAAAGAACTGGAACAGGAAAGAACAATTTCCCTCCATTTCCAGTCTTTTTGCAATCCTGAGCTAACCAGCTTCTGTTGGTAGCTTCGTGCTTGCCATAGGGACATAGGGGTGATAGCAAGCTTCTTGTTGAACTCTCAGCAGCGGAGCAAGTTATTTATTCCTGAGGTAAAACATAATATTAGGTCTTTTTTTTTTTTTTTTTTACCAGAATGAGGAATTTAGAATAAGTACAGTTTACCAATCAAAGTCATAGTAATGTTTAACACTACTGGAGTCTCCGTCTGTTGTATTTAATGATTTTGTGGGTATAAAAATCCTATAAATGCACACTGGCAGCACAGTGAGGTAAAGTTTGGCAAAGGCCATCAGGGACCACTTATTAGCCTGGTCCAAGCCTAGTTATGCCCAGAAACGTCCATTGAAACAAAACTTATGTGGAAACCATTGTTACAGAATTATTGTAGTGTGGCTGTAAATAGTGTTTAAGGCTCATTATCACAGGGGCCTCCCTGGCAGAGCTTTGGCACAGGGGAGCCTGACAGGATGGGATCTCTCCATCTGTAACTGGGGTATGGAAGGAAAGAAAAAAACCCAACAAGTGCTTCCACTGTGTACATGCATTAGAGAACTTTTCTCTTGGGTTGAGGCCAAACCTTGAAAAAGTTTCCCTAGCGTTGGAAACGGTAAAATCTTTGAATACGGTGGATCAAGCTGCAGGGAGGAGTGACATAGCAGTTATGGAGCAGAACGAGGCATATGGTGGATCAGCAGTAGTGGGAGTTCAAGACCAGTTTCCCCACAGGGTCAGGAAAGTGTGATGTATTTTTGATGTACTTTTTTTTTAAGCGGTACGCTTTGATAATCTGGTAGTTCTATTAGAGGCACGAAGAACAAGTCATATGTTGGTGCTGTGCTTTTAACATGTGCCATCTTTGGTTACATGACCATGACATCTATTAGAGTATCTTGTCTGTTGTCTAACAAAAAAAATGCCGTTTTTTTAAAGGAATTAATTGGATTTTTTTTCTTATGTTGTGGCTTAAGAAATGGATTCAGCCTGCAGCGGCAGCATAGAAGAACATGCAGCTACTGCTCATGTTTGCTAATGTTAACTGGAGGTGAAGAAGGGAATCTGAGACTGTGAAGTGTTGCTATCTGGATAGTTTGCTGAAAGTTTTCAGACTCAGCTTGGGGATTTTCTACCTGTCTGTTAGTTTAATCAGTTGACTGGGACTGTTTGTTTTTTTGTTTTTTTTTAAATCTGTGATTAATAACTCTGCTCTGACAAAAGCTCTCACAGACTTGACAACTCTGGCAGAGACAATTTTATTGGTTTGAGCAGAGTGGGTTGCCAGCCTCCAGTAAATAGCATGATTAGGCTGAAAGATAAAAACAAGATATGGCTGTGTTGTGAGGGTTTTCCAAAAAGTGATGTCTGCATCGATTCAGGTACGGCTTTTGTCACAATTTAGGCTGTCTGAATCGATGCAGTGCTGTTGAATTTAAACCAGCCGTGCACGTGATTTGATGGATGCCCCTCTAGTGAACATGCTGAAGTTGTCAGGTTGTGTCCAAGTTCATCAAAATCAGTGCCTGTAAAGATGCCATTTACGTTAAAATGCTGTATTTTTGCAGTTAATCAGTATAATAATAAAGGATTGGATTTATATAGCGCTTTTCAAGGGACCCAAAGCGATTTACAATGCCACTATTCATTCACACACTGGTGGAGGCAAGCTACGGTTGTAGCCACAGCTGCCCTGGGGCAGGCTGACAGAAGCGAGGCTGCCATATCACGCCATCAGCCCCTCTGGCTAACACCAGTAGGCGGTAGGGTAAAGTGTCTTGCCCAAGGACACAACAACGAGGACAGAGAGCCCGGGGATCGAACCGGCGACCTTCCGGTTACAGATACGCTTCCCAACCCCCTGAGCCACGGTCACCACACATACACAAAAAATTACAGTTATTAGTGTCAAAACTTTTTTTGATGGCTTGAACATTTAAAGTGTTGTTAATCTCAATCACTGAATAATATATACAGCTGGTGAACTACTCATTCAATTCTAGTTCTACTTACATAATGCAACACCATCACAAACTGCTCTGTGTCAGACATAAAATGTTAGTATGAAACAAAACAAGATATTTTATCAAATGATTACAATCCTGGATCGGAGAAGCAGTCTTCAAGTTAAACTCGATTAAAATTTCCATCACCTGTTTTTCATAACGCCCATCTGCAAATGTTCAGTGTTTACGTAAATCTCAACCGCCTTAGCATGCATAAAATGATCCACCAAAATTACTGCTTAGGGCCTCTGTTCAGGCACTTTCCCAGTAATGATTGATAAAGTGGAGTTCGTGGAAAATGCACGCTGCCAGAGTAGGTGTTACATGTACAGCGTTACATGCTGTGAATTATGCTGCACATGCACATGACAACCCTGCCCATGCACAAGCCTCTCGCCGCGCATGACAGCCGCTGTGAGAACGGGGCATGTTGGAAGGCAGATAGATGGAGCACCCCTCGGTTTTTGAGGTTGATAGTTTTCAGAGAGAGTCGTCAAGGATGGCTTGGTGCTGAATTCGGAGCAGAACGTCTTCACACGCAGGCTTCGACTAATTGAACTCCTCTCTAGGAGTACAGTAACGCATCGCCTCTCCTTTCATGTGCTTCCAAAAGTGCAAGTTCTCATGGAACATGGGGAGCAATAAACAGCGTAACATGGCAAGTTTAATGTGAACAGTATGCTGCCACTTGAACGAGTAATTGACTTCAGCAGTCCTACAATCAGTGCCCTGTTTGCAGAAATCAAGCCCTGCTCTTTTCCCGTAACAGTGCCCAATATTAAGATGAAGCTTGGCTTTTCTCTCTTCATAAAACCAACTTAAAGGTAATGCAGTTTGATCTCAGTCAAACAATTCAGATTTTTCTTTTAGCAGACAGCACAAACAACAGCCAAAATGTATTTCCCCTTCTTTAAGTAACAAACATTAAGAAGGACCATCTGCTATCATTCCATCTCTGACAATTTGTGTGTCTGTAAGTGGAAAGTGTGTACGTATCCCATGTGTGGCCTTAGACGATGCTCAAACGGTCCCCAGCATTAAACGTGGAAACACGCACACATATGCTACAGCACTAGCTGTCTAATCCTGTTTTCATTAGCATTTAGAAATTGGAACAACGGGCGACTCAAAGAGATGCCACTTACATTTACTCATCACTGTTTTTGGTCAGACGGCCAAATCTGATCTCCACCCAAAAGAAGTTTCCTCAGTGTCATTATCTCTAGCCCAGTTCTGTCTTGTTATGAAGCAACCAAGAAGCTTTGTAGTTTGATTAAACAGAAACTTTGTGAAAGGTGACATTCAGTGCTCTATAGTCATGAGAGTCTTATTTAGAGGGAAAATAATGAACCAGTGCATTAAAAATGCAGCCGCAGTAGAAAAAGACTTGCTTTGGTGTTCATTTTCTACATGGCAGCTCGTTATGCCACGAAGGTAATCCATAACAGAATGCCTTTTTGGGTCCTTCTGGAAACACAAGCTCTAAATAAAAAGAGGTTTTTATCACTGCCTCACACAACACATTGTATTCTGAAGGTTACCGTTTGGCTTGGACTTGGGTAAATGGGTGGCCTGAAAATAGCATCCAGGTCTTCTCGTAAGCACCGCTCCTTTTTTCGTGTTTATCTAATAACAATCTGGACCCCTTTAGTTTTGGCTTTGCTTATTAGTTTGTTTGCCATTGACTGGCACCGAGTGCCTCCTCAAATCTCTTTCATAAATACCTCTCATACTGTGCTCAGGGTATTTGGTTTGGTGTGCAATTTCCGTGCTGCCAAGGTTAAGCGAGCAGGACTAATTGAATCTTCTTGGATGTCTTCTTATGATTTATGAAAGAACAGAGTAGATTCAAAGGCTTGATCTGCTATAATCTCTCTCATTGCGGCCACTGAGAGAGGAGGTGGTTGTTCAGCTTAATTTAAGACGTCTGCAAATTTCCCATAACCCCTTTGATTCTACACGTGCTGCATGGCTAATTGTTCTGTACCACTGCCATATAGACCCTTTGTCACTACTTAAGAGATAACTTGTTAGGAATACTTTAGACAAAAGTCAGCTTAACGAGAATAGGTCTGTGTTTTTCTATTTCCACCAGTCAGCTGAGGTGGAGGTTGTTTTTTTAGTACTGCTTGTGTGTTTGTCAGCAGGATGGCACAAAAACTGCCAAATTTCCAAAAACATGGCGAAGAGATGGAGGATGGGGAAAAAAAGGAGAACCTAGGTATTTCTTTTGTGGATAGGGTGTACTGTGCAAACATCTTGAGCTACCCATCATTTTTTAAATAAAAGTGATAAATAGGTGTAGTAATTAAAATGTGGGAAAAAACTTTACATCTAAGTAGAGCATTTAATTCAAAAACTAAAGATAAAAACACCTCAAAAGACCATCGTCTACCAGCTGGAAGGTCAATGGATTAAAGCCCGGTTCCGCCTTTCCATGTTTCAAAGCATCTCTGGGCAAGATACTGAGCCCCGTGTTGACCCCCAATGCATCTTGCAGAGTGTGTTTGTAAATGTCAGATAAAAGTGCTCAGATATAGATAAAGCACTGTGTGACTGTGTGAATAAGATGAAAGTGCCAATCAGACAATTTCCAGATGGTACTACATGGTGGATCAAAATCTGACAAGGTCCCCAACATCACTGGCTGAAATGCAACTGAAAACCATGACAGGGAATTGACTGTGTTTGACAGATGACTGTACACAGTCAGTGTTGGGTCCTCTGTACATAATAAAGATTATTTACTTCAGCCTCCGGGACCCTTATCTTTGGAACCAGCTTCAAGTTTGGGTTCAGGAGACAGAAACTCTCCCTTCCTTTAAGTTTAGGCTTAAAAGTTTCTTTTTTGATAAAGTATATAGTTAGGGTTGATCAGGTGACCCTGAACCCTCCCTTAGTTACACTACAATAGGCTTACTGTAGGCTTCCAGGGGCTTCCCATGATGCACTGAGCATTTGTTTTCACTCACTATGTGTTTACACACCACTCTGCATTAAATCACTAGTTATTATTAACACGTTAAAACCGATGGGAGCGCGGGCGTGGTCAAACTACTGGAACCATTGGCACAATCGAAAAATTCCAACGGTTCCTGAAAGCATCAACGCTGTTCTTCTTCTGTGACATTAGGGTCATTACGGTAATCCCAGGCAGGGCGCCACATCCGAATGTCAGCAAATAACACACAAAACAATGAATTATTACAAATTATTTATTTTTTTGATTTTTTTATTGGAATGTTTCAACTAAGCAAATGGTTCAAGAGTTAGGGGAGTTAAAGATGTTCATTTCTGACTCTTATCCACATCTCTTCCTCCCATCAACCCCCAACTGGTCGCAGCATAATAGCCACCCCTGCCTGAGCCTACTCTAGGTTTCTTCCTGTTAGAAGGGAGATTTTCCTTCCCACTGTCACCAAATGCTTGCTCAAAGGGGGTGTGTGATTATTGGGGTTTTCTTTGTATTATTGTAAGGTTGTTACCTTATAAAGTGCCTTGAATCAACTGTTGTTGTGATTTGTACTATATAAATACAATTCAATTAATTGGATTCAAACCACAAATGTCAAATCTGGATTCATCACTACACTGATTTTCAGTCCGGTTCTTATGTAGTTTGGGATGCCTCAGCCTTTTCTCCGTTTCCCTGCCTTAAGAATGGCTTCTTTACAGCCACACTTCCTCTGAGGTGATTTGGCAAAATATAAATAAAGGCTGCTCAAGAAGTTTTGCACAAACTTTTTGATCACTTTAGAATGGCTCGGGTGTTGCACTTTTGACTTTGATGCACACTCTGGTTATGTAAGTGACTCATCTTATTTATTCTGCTATGTCCTGGGTTTAATTAGTCCCATCCCTTTCCTACTGAAGTAGCTGAAGTACAAAGATCATTTGAAGAGGAAAAACAATCATCTAAATTACTATACAGACTTGCTTCTACAGTACTTTTTATGTTATCCTTTGTTCCCTTTGCCCTTTCTGTTAGTATATTTTGTTTAAATCTTTCCATAGCGGGAAATGCATTAATCTTAGGGTCGTGTTTATATTATAAACTAGGTAACGTATATTATGATACGACTTATAATATGACTGTAATATGAGCATGCATATATTACTTTGATTACTTTGACACCAAGAGTAAGTTACATAGAAATACAAAATATTATAAACCAAAAGTGTTCTGTCAATTAAATATTTTTATTATTTTAATCATCATTGGAATGATGGAAATTGCATTTTTCAAATATATGTGCGATTTTAGAGGAAAATGGCTGTGAGATGAGGAAGTGGCAAATGTTTGTGGATCCTTTGCTAAACCTTTAGGATCAAGACCATAATAGTAACAATATGTCATGATGGAAGGGCTGGGGCCCCACTGCCAGCTTTGCTGTAGCCCTGCAGCCACCTGAAACTACAGGTCAGGATTATAAATCATCCCAAGAGGATGAGCTCCCCCCCTCCTCCGCCCATAACCTTTGACTTGGTCAGTTTGACTGACACGTAGAGAGGAAACATGATGAGGAGGGACTTTTTCCAAACACTTTAAAAACACTCTTTGTTTTTACTGTCAAACTTCAAGGGCTTGTGAAAAATCTCCTCTAGTTATTTCTCATGAGGCATTGTGTTACCGTGTCTGGCATTTCTCTGTTGATGACAGGAAAAAAAAATCCCCAGCTGGTGGGCATCACATATGATTTGCTATATTTTCACTGTGTTGATGAGCTAACGGTCTTATTTGGCACCAAGTATTTTGGTTAATACAATTACACTACTGCATTCTAATAATGCATTCTGCTTTCCAGATGTTTTTATTATATTTGTGTGCTGGCGTGTAATCTGATGTTGATGTTTCTTAGATCATGAGAGCAGTGGACACCATGGTTCACAGTCTGTGTCACTGGTTTTACGTAAAGCTGTTGGGGGCAGATGGTGCTGTGATATTAATATCACGGCTCATGAATATGAGTTTTATGGCGTGTTGTCTGAAGGCAAAAATACCGGATTCGATTTCATCTTGCTGGTCTTGCTCAGTAATCTCTTTTTTATTACTTTTAGGTTTAATGTGTACATTTAATTAGAAACACTGATCGGAATATTGACACAGTTTGAATGCCTGTTGAATTCATAGTGAGACAGCCTTTACTGTGATATGGATAGACGTAAACCAGAGAAGCAGGCAGGCAGCGTTTACTGGTGGTTTTCTACTCTAGCACATCCTTTTTGCCTTGCACACCTTTTTTTTTATTTTGCACTTTTGAGCTTTTGCATGCACACACTCACACTGTACTGATGCGCTGGACGGCAACCTTGGGTTCAGTACTTGCCATAGATATTTTTGACATGCAGATGGGAGAAGCCAACTGACCTTTACATCAGGAAGCTACATAAGTAAGCTAGGAACTATGAAAGGTAGGCTTAGTGTAGAGAATACAGCAGTGCACTGCTAACCTCACCTACAGCCTCTCTGCAATTATTGCTCATCTGCATGCCACTTTGCAACCCAACTCAGCTCCAGCTCTTCCTTTTCATATTGCCTGTATTAATCAGTTTTACATCTATTATGTATTTGGGTCTTACTGTTGTACTTCATCCCAGAGGCCTACACTCTGTGCACCTGGAAGGTTTCTGCAGGAAAATGAAAACAGATTTTCCACCACAGTTGTCAAGTTTCTTTAATAGCAAGGATTTTTCCCCAAGATGGAAGCTTGACCTAACAACTGGTGTTCTAATACGGAAATAATTTTCATTAGAAATCCTTCTTGTAGCTTAAGCAGTAATGCGAGTAGGTTTTATCCAATTTATTTTGATTGGAAATAAGGTAAGAAGAAGGAATTAACTCTTATAAAGAGTCCCCTGACTCAATGCAGCAACATTGTTTTTACACCAATTACTGCAGTAAAAATGAGCGAGGTATGTATAAAGCTTGTAGTTGCCGGCTATGACTCAGCTCCGGAGGAAGATCCTTAGGAACTGTGAGTGCTTTGTGAAAAAATTGCCCTCATTAAGGGGAATTAATGGCTTACAAAAGCAACTAAAGGTGCAGTGGTTTGTGTGTGTTTTTTAAAAGGAAAGATTTGCTGAGGTTAGAAAAATGTGAGCTTTGTTCGTGTGCAGGCTGCTTTGGCTTTCGTACCAATTCATTTCCCTTCCAGCTGAATGTTTTGCGCTATGATGCATCTACTTTTGCTCACAGCCCATCATTTGAAGACCGTAGTGGAAAGATCACCATGATTTGTGGCTTGAAATAATCCCTAATAAGAGTGTTTCATTTAAATTTAGTTGTTTTGGTCATGTCTTTTTAGAGGAATGTTGTATATCCCTGAGCATCCAGAGGGGTTTCCTGGGTTTGGGAAAATAAACTCCCTACTGGCTGACTTTCAGTGAGTTTAAGACTGACAGCCTGAAGATGACACTTTATTTTTGTTTCCACTCAGGACTCATTCACGGCTGTGAGACACTTACAGCTTTCAGCATTCTCCCAGAGCTCGTCTGAGCTACCCTGTGTTTATTTTGGTCGGTTAGGAAAGCCTTGAAATTCTGTTGTCAGGTTGTTTTCATCAGTCTTCTTAAGGGATTTGTGATACGACAGTCCACATAATATCGGATGTGTTGCAGATATGCACAGAAGTAGCCTCTTATCACCGTCGTTTTTAATCATCTCAAGTTATTTGTTTGATTTTCCTTTGTTTTTTTTTTAATGCCGCTTCCACTAACTTCACCTACCTGTTCCCACTCGAATATCAACCTCGCATCTCAGTCTGTCAACACCTGCAGGTCTGGTGAGAGGAGGCTTCTCTTCAAATTGCACTTTATATATCTGGAGCCGATTTGACATACTGTGCCATTATTTTATGATTCACTGGAGTGCTGAATGGAAAAATTGGATTGTATTTTTTGCAGCTCGTGCCCAGCAGAGGGCTAAATTGGCACTCATCTTTAGTGAGGCCAGTTTTGAGAGTTCAGTGGAGCATTTTCATTTCGATACATTTCTAGTTTCAAGCCTTGATTATACGAGTCGCGCTCATTCTTTAATCTTAAACGATAAAAAGATTTAATGTCAAGTCTACATAGCTGAAATGTAACAACCGTAATATCTGCTCTGACTGAGGAGTTTTATAAGGGCAGTGAATTCAACAACTCCACGCAACAGGGTAAAAAGCATGTTGCTCTAGACTGTAGACTTTCCATTTTCCCCTTAAATCTTTCATCCCTCTATTCTACTTAAGCGATCGCCTTTGTAGCCCACCACACTCACAGCCTGTCTATCTTATATTTTCCTTTGCTGCTGACAAGATAGGGTATCTGTGACATAAGAGCCTGTACCCGTCATGCTTGCATGCTCAAACTGTTGCAGGATAATCCACCAAGCCTGAACCCTCACGTAAGCACCAGCTTCAGACCACCGAGGTTGGCCGATAAGTTGAAGCATAGTGAAAGTCCCTTGGGAGATAGAATACATTAAAGAGTGAAGGGAAAAAAAACAATACCGGAGTCCCAACCAAATCAGATCAAAGGGAATGGAAACGTCCCGCACATAAGTGAAACTGCAGCTTTACTGACCAGACAGTGGGATTGTGTTCGCTTAGATTTGAGGATAAGTTTGCCTAAATTTAAAAGGAAGAAAAAGAAGAAGAAAATATATAAACACTTTCTTGTGCCAGACCAAAACTAAATTCCAAATCCAAAGCTAATAGATTCACAGTGATTAAAAAAATGAAAAAGAAACTCAGTCAAGTTCTAGGAATCCTCATATTTTATAAACTTGAACCAGCAAAATCTGAATTTTTATTTTCCCCTGAAGATAACCAACTAGATTGAACTGGGTCATTAAAGAATAAAATTGCTGCAAAGCTGCTTATTGTGACTGCTAAATTATTTTGTAATTTAGTTGAACCCTCTAACCATGTAATATTTTTTTCAGTAGAAATAATATTGGGGATTGTCAGAAAGGGAAAGGGTCATTGAACAGAAAGTAATACGATTTGTACAGAGCAGAACTTCATGGAACTGGTTTCATTTTATCGGAAGTGTCAATATTGATCAATCAAATCTTAGAGAGTAAAGACCAACGGTGGTTATGGCTTTTATTGACACACTGACTCCATCTGAACTGAAAGCTATTTGCTGTGGTAGCCTCTGTACAGTTAAAAAAACAAGAACAACCACAAGCAGTTAAAAAATAGGATCGCAAACCATGCTAGTTGTTGGCTATCCTACAGTATCCAACCAAACATGACACTAATGTAATGAGGATAACGAACTGTATTCTAGTTTATTGAAATAGCTGAGTATTGTAATAGCATTTTGGACTTGAGCGCTGCTGGCTTTTCTCCGGTGACTTCATTGGTTTGAAGAACTGTCCTTGAGCAGTTTGGGGCCCTGTGGTCCATATTGTATAGCCCAATGTCTTTTAAATCCAGCTACACACACATATACGCACTCACACACCACACACCATTGGCTCTCAAAACTCTGGTGTTGATAAGGTCAGCCAGCAGTCATAGCGTCCGTTAGCAGCAGGTATAGGGTTACACGCGATTCCATCGTGACATTTAATAGCCACAAAAGCCTTAAACACAGATAAAGTATTTCATTTGAACTTGAACAAGAGAAGGATCATTTGAAGCTAATCATGCACGTTATGTCCCAGTTACAGAAATCCTCTTGTGACGATTTTAGCAGCTCAAGCACACACACAGAAGAAGGTGTAGTATGTATTACTATGCATGTCGCCATCACTATGCTCGGTGCAATGGTCGCCAAACACGCCCTTCATAAGCTTTCAACGTATCTTCTGGCTGATCCCCTGAAGAGCCATTTGGCCACGTCTCAGTTTCTCAGTTTCCTTGGTGTTCAACAGGATGCCTCAGAGCTGCACTTTAGAAGGGTAAATTTAGACTCTTCCAACCTGAATGGTCAAATCAGTTTAGAGGTCAGATTATGCTGAAATAGATTTTCACTAGAATCCAATATTTCACATTCGAAAAATCACACAGCACAACAAAAATGTCACAAAATGCATATTGATAATTTTTCTCCGCGCACCAGGCACAGCGGAATTGGTTCGGTTTGTCCCCAGTATATTTTTTTGCTTTCTTATGACCACTACTCATGCTAGGGCCTTCGTTTGGGTCAGAATTTTCTCCGGGACCCAGGTCAGATTCTTTTCAAATATTTATCTATTGGCAGTAGGTGCTGCGTCATCTCACAGTATGACCATTATGTCATTTGTTCTTCGTCTACTTCAGTTTTACTGGCAGTTGGCAACCCATTTAATTGGGGCAGGTAGTTGTACTGTCCTTTAATGGAAGAGAATGTAACTGTTCTGCCCATTACTCATGCCGGTCGCTTAGGGCAGCGGTCCCCAACCTTTTTTGTTCCACGGACCGGTTTATGTCCGACAATACTTATACCGACCGGCCTTTAAGGTGTCGCGGATAAGTACAACAAAATAAAACCAGTACCGGTACCAAAAAAAAGAAGAATTATTCATAACACACGGGAAAAGACCAAGGGAAACTGAGTTAACGATAAAAACCCTGAAAACCATAAATTTCACACCCGAGCCTCAACTCTCGCGGCCCGGTACCAAACGACTCACTGACCGGTACCGGTCTGTGGCCCGGGGGTTGGGGACCGCTGGCTTAGAGGACTAATCAGGTGGAACCAGATAACCTTCTACGGCACACCTATGTGCCATGGCACAGTGGTCGGGAAACACTGGTATATGCCGAGTCAAATAATTAACTCTCGGTCACTCTTTGTCCCTCCTTAACGCTGTTATTTGAACAGACCAGTGTTGAAATGAAGGCACAGGTGGATGAAGCTGCAGTTCAGTGAAAGTTGACTAGACAGTTGGCCCTAGACGGCGATTTTATCATGACAATTAGATTAGGTTTTATTTATCTGGTAGATTGGAAGCCCCCGTGCGATCTGGGGGGGAGGACATGCCAAGATATGACTTGGTTAACACTAAAAAGAAACCATTCATTTCCACTGTGGATTACACTTCACCGTTGCCAAGCCAAGCTGGGCTCATCCTGGCGTTTTTATTTTTCATTTTCACAAGATGAAACGGTATAGCTAACAGTCATGATGTTACCCATAAGTAACACTCCCTTGAATGCAAGCACATGTTTCCAGGAATGTCCTCGGGATACAGTGAAGGTTCCTGATAGAGTCGTCAGGAAGGCCGACTGTGCCAGTTTAACTCCTTGCATTAAAGCGGCGCGACTTGGCCGATCGATTGGCTTATTACTGACCTCCCCTCATCAGGGAGTGTGTTCTGCTTCCATCACGACCGCAGTCAGTTCTGTGGGGAGGATAATTGCAGTGTGCAGCTAACGGGGTGGGTCTCAAGTATCCCAGCACTGAGCCTGCTGCCAGAGGAAAACACATTGATCTCTGAAGGTGATGAAAAGGCTCTCTCTCAAAGGCCTTACTTCCTCTTCAGGAGCGTTCAAGCCTTGACACTGAACCGAAGCGAAAACGTGGATGATCCACGCACGCTTGCCAACCATAGTCATAGTCACGTCATGTGTCTTCTGTGACAAAGCTCTTGTTCGGTTCTGTAATGATTTTCAGTCCACGGAGCTGGGCGTTAAACGTGTCTGAGTGAGTGTACGTCTTTATTATAAGGTTACCTTTGAAAGACGACTGCAGGAATGTGCTAACTGGCAGTGTGCTGTAAAAAAGAAAAAAAAGTTTCACTTGGAGACTGTTTTCGGTTTTTTTTAGTGTGGCAGAAGGAGAGGAAGATGCATTTTTAATACCGGTCTCAGTCTGCTTGACGCAGCGTTAATGGAGCCTGCAGCGATAGACAGTTCCTCACATCCTAATGGATTGATTGGTTTAATGAACTGATAACTGG
Organism: Maylandia zebra; assembly: GCF_041146795.1. Lineage (NCBI taxonomy): Eukaryota > Metazoa > Chordata > Actinopteri > Cichliformes > Cichlidae > Maylandia > Maylandia zebra. Next base: position 42,096,385 of record NC_135169.1, on the reverse strand, counting down.
CATCTGGACAAACGCAGCGCAGAACCCAGCCAACGTACACACACCACATTCACATACACAGGCACAAAATTGCCTTATTCATCAGGGACGGATGGAGAAACGAATTCATTTCAAGCTGATAACAACATACCCTGACCACTGCTGAGGGTGTGCAGGGATGCTCCCAGAAAACATGCCTCATTAAAATAAAAAATAAAAAAATCAGGATCTGCTTTCTGCGTTGTAATGAATCCTGGTTCGTGTAATTAGTTTCCAATTGCTTCGTGGTGATATCTTGGGACTTTCTGACATTAACCAGTGGGCTGTTGGTGCTGTGAATTAGTTTGAACTTTAACGTAATAACAACACAACATGTTTTTCATGGCGTCTTGTAATTAATAATGACAGAACTGAGTTTCATTAGAGTTTATGAGGCGGGCGACGCTGTTCATTACTTCTCATGACTGTTCATTAGATTACATTTAGGCTGTAATCAGTGAGATGTTTTGCTTTACTGTAGCTTTACTGTCTTGAGTAGCACTCTGTAAACAAATCTATCTGCATCTAACAATAAATTTGTTACAGAGACAATACAAAGATGTCTGTGTAATGGCTTTTGATTGGCACTGAAATAGATACAGGAAATGCCCTGTAGCATTGCAATGGACTGGATAAATAAATACAGTGCTCACTGGAGAAGATTTTCTGCGGTGACAAAATGACTGGACAAAGAGAGGACAGTAAGTAAATGTAAAAATCAGACACAATGTGCCTCTCTTTTTGGGGCAACGAATTAAATATAATTGAAAATAAGTATTTAGGAAATGACTATAATCATCATATTTATTCAGTTGGAAATAACGATAATGAAGATATATGCCACAGAATCAGAGAATAATGTGAAATATCCTTTCAAACACTGTTTTTCTAGGTCGGGCTGGGATTTAAATGCGGGTCTGGGGAAAATTAAAATAGGCCCCCAAATTCTTTTGCAGAGTTTGCTGTTTATATGAAGTTGCCAAAAACCTTCAAGAAGCTGTTAAAAGGAAAAAAAATATAAAGAAGAAGAAGTAGTTGGGGTTTAGGGTTAGTAGCTTTGCACTCTCTAAACAAGTTAACAAACCTTTTTTTTCCTTTTACCTACACGTGTTACAGTCCGCCGCTTATTTTTGGCTCGCAAGAAAAATAACCCCAACAGTTTGAAGGCAGTTAAAGAACCGCTACCATTAAACATGGCTGATAATAGGGTTGCTCTTTGAAAAGACGTAACTATACACGCTGACCATGCTGTAGTCTGTTCTTTGTATCAGATAGCAGGAATTTGGACCCTTGCCTCTCATTTCCAGGACTTGAACTTCTAGTGACACAAGTGAAGCTTGCTATGTGAATGTGAACTGCAAGCTGTACGTCAGAGTACGCACATCCAACCATTGGTACAGTTGGTATAATCCATGCAACTTTTCTGTTCTTTGAGTAAGCCATTAGACATGATAACGAGGGAGTCCACCTGACATGCTGCTGCTAATGTTTAGAGTGTAATATGGTCATTTTGGGTTTTGGAGCCTTTTAGTGCCTAACGACCTTCTCTTTGAGAAGAAGCTGTTTGTTTGACTTACTTATCTCTCTTAAACTGAACGATGTTGGGGAGGTGATGGGGTTCGTAAAGGTAGGTAGGGTCAATGAGAGTCCAAGGACTTCCTTCTGGGGCCAACTTAGCCGATCTCAAGTTTGAGAGGACTTTCCTATTTCACTCAACAATACCCGTGAGTGATGTTCCCAAGAGGGGTGTAAAACTGATGGAGAGACAATCCAGATCTTCATCTATCTTTTTGTACCACTCCGTTGACTCTTCAGAATCAGGTGTTTGTGTGAGGGGAGCACAGATGCACTTTAACGTTGGACTGCATCTGCGTAACCTCAAAGACTTCAGGGGTCAGTGCAGTAGTTCAGCAAGCTGGATTGAATTTGCTCAACGTGGCGCAATATGGAAGATCCAGATTATTAGAAATTTCGACGTGATCCTCACATGTGTCTGTCAGGTTTGACACTGAGCACTTTATTATTATTCTTTTTTCTTTTTTAGCTCAGTAAATCCGCTGACTTGAGGTTTTTGTGAGGAGCAGTCTTCTGCGTCTCTGTCTTTGCTTTTAGATTTTGCAATTCCCATTTCTGACAACAATACACAGATGAAGAGAGCAGTGACATTCATGGACAAGGATGATTGTAAAATCGTGCTTAAATTTCCATTTTTTTCTCCCTTGGACAGTGGACACATTGTTCCACGAATTAGCATTTCACGTATTGATTTATTCATTGTCATGCCGAGTAATGAGGATCTTGGATGAAGAATGTCTTCGTCTTTGCCAGACGTTTCCACAAAAATGTACTTGTAAAGTAACAGATGATTGTACAGTAGAAAGCCAGCTTTTGTGCAGCTTTAGTTCCTCTGACCTGGATACCCAGGAGTTGCCAGGTTTAATAAACTCATCCATCCATGTTGTGGTATTAAATGGACTATATTAAAGTCTGTTTTGACCAAATCCTCCTAAATCCTTGGAATGCTTTAGACATTGATCATAACAGTTGTGTTTTTTTATTAGAAATATTCCGAACATTTCAATTCAGCTTTGAGAGCCAAGGTCTGAGGCTAGTTTGGGCCACACTGTGATATTGTAGTGTTTATCGACTCAACAATGAAGCAGGCACAACTTTAGTCACGATGGGACCTGACAGTCATGGCAAAGCCAGTGTCACTTAACATAACTGAACCAAATCCCACAAATTTTGTTCACGTCAGTTTCTGAATCATTCCCATCTGAAGTAGTTAGAAGCACTGAACTAATATGACATTTATATTGGACATTGTGTGGACATTATTATGAATAAACAGCAAGGTCAGTATGCCGTGCGTTTGGTATCCAAAGATTTGGCTGGTTAAAATTTAAATTTATAAGTAGTCTTAGAATGAGTCATGGACAAATGGCTTCATTACTGTGCAAAGTATTGAGCCACCCCTCAGTTCTTTATATTTTACTGACTCTCTTGTCATTTTTAAAGTGGTTTTGAGAAACAGTTCTGAAGGTCTTTCACAGCCTTTCTTTGGATATTTCTTTGAATTAATTTTCATTGGAGTGCTTGTACCTGACCATTTTCAGAGCAATGTTTTTCATTTGTTAAGCCAGTTAACACTGACCTTTGAACATTTTAAGCATAAAAGGCACCTAACTCAGTGGAAGAACCAGTCTCGTGTCAACACATAACAGACAACTTAGCAAAGAATTAATTTTAAACTGTATGCTTTTGTGGCAACCTGTCACAAAAGCACATGACTTGTTCCCATTTCTTTAGATGAGTCTATGAAAAATACCAAAAATGTCAAGATAAATTAGAGTTTGATAGACCAGTATGTAGGCAGATTTTGATCCATGATGTAGTACCATCTGGAAAGTGTGCAGAGAAAGTATACCTGGATAGAAAAGCACACTGTGGAAAATTATCAGTCTTAGATTGGCCTCCCCAGAGCCCAGACATCAACATTATTGAAGCAGTGTGGGACTGTGTTAACAGGGAATGGAAAAAAGGCAGCGAACATTAAAAGGAGATTTTTAAAATTAAAAGGACTTTTAATATCTTTCACGAAACCCGAAGAACTTTTCTTGAAGACTGAGAGAAAAGTTTGCGTGCTAGATTTCAGGCTTTTTCGAAAAATAAAAGTGGTCATACCAAATATTGAGTTTAAAGCCTATTAGAATTGTACAAACTCCTTATACACATTTGTCCTTATATACTTATACTTATATACTTATATACCAATTATGCTTTCAGATTTTTGCACTGTAGGTTCAGTTCAAGAAGGAGATCTTGCTTGTGGTATTAACAAACGAGTCTTTCAAAACGGGCGATTTTAGGCTTTTTCTATCTTTAACAGAAACCTTTGATGCATTTGAATGAACACTCAGAAGTACATTTTGCTTTCCTCTTTATTTGCAATTAAAGAGACCACAGCAAGTGACACAGACCGTGTTGAAGATCAAAAGTTTTAAGCTTCACTCGTGATGACATTTTAACAAGGGGCATTATAAACTGTGTATGATTTCGGCCTGCAGTTTCAGAAAACATCTCAATTTGTTCACTGTACCCAGGCATGGTGCAACTAGGCTTACTGTGAAATCTAAAGCCAATTCTCGTCAAACTTGATTTACTTTGGAGGTTGAAGCTGGTACCCTGTTTGCTATTTCTGGCATAATTTTGACTTTTATTCTCAGGGATAGCTTTATTACTTTGAGAGGGAAGCTTTGAATGGTTTGATTATGTATATCAAGCTCAGTAACAATGCTGGTATTGTAAATGAGTCCGGCCGGGGCCTGGTTTACTTAAAACTGATTGATTTGGAGAGAAAGGAGAAACGGATTCTCTGTGCTGTTAGCTGTGCCGGACCAATCTGTATTTTATGGATGGTGGGCAGTGCTAAAAAGCAATTATGTTTCAATTCCATGAAGTATAAACAAGAAATTTATTATGTCAAACAATGCATAGCTTTGAAATAAGGTTGTAATGAATGGCATGAGCAGAATTATTCAAAAACAATATAGCCATGGCTTAAAACAGCATGTTTCACAATGCTGCCAATTACTTTTTTTTTTTTTTTTTTCCAAATAACTTTCGAATGACTAATAGTGTCAATATTTTGGACCAATAACACTCTGCGGGGTGTAAAAATCCCACACTGCGTTGTAAGAAAGCAGAAAATTGTTGTGCTGATGGTTTCATGCTGCTCTCACAGCTAACATGGTACCAATCAAGTCAGTTTATATCCATCAGTTTAGTCAATACAATGCCGTCGCTGCTGTAGAGAAGTGATTACCGTGTTAAAGCAGTGTTTCTGCTTTGACTGGCACTGTCTACAAATGACAATTTGACAATTTTAGTGAACAAAGTTACTTTTCACAGTATGTTTGATTATATCGCATATGCACAAAAACAAGGCTCAAGACCAAAACTGTTAATTTTTTAAAGTTTTTTTATGTTAACTGAAATTAAAAAACTTCTAGATTAAGATGCAAAAGCAGATTTTATATGAATATTTAGATTTTTGGTTTAGCAGTAGTGTAAATAGTTGAATTGTCTGTTGTCGCAGGTTAGTGAATGATATTTTCGATAAACTACTCTACTAGCCTAACAAGAACATGTAACCATTGATCACAGTCCACATGATGTTATCACCACAAGCTAAAGAAAGAAAAGTCGCTAGCACTAATTAGGGACATTTCTTTCGTTGACTGGCCAGGTCACACCGCTTGGCCTGTGTGAGTGTGTTTTTACCTCATATCAGAGGTTTGCTGGATAAGGATTTGGGTCAATATAGCTCATTGTTTAATTGGATTTTATGTATCAAAAACCATTCAATAAATTGTGTTTTTCAGACATAGCTTTGAGAGATATTTGCAGTTAAGGTAACAAAACTGAGATTCTCTTTGACCAGATTTCCTTTGAATGGTGGCGATTGATATTTAATGTTTTATTCTAACAGTGCTTTTGCAGCCATCTTGATTAGTGCATGCTGTGGTTAGTGCTAATACTCAGTCAGTTGCTGTTTGTGTGTTAATGGTAAAAAACAGCAATAAGATGTTATGTCTGTCAGCTATCATTCTGCATTTGAATGGGATCAATGCAGAGTAATCGGATCAGTAATTGGAAATTAAACATAATCTGTTTGTTATAACATGTGGATTAACTGGGATAGTTGCAAATCTATTGTCATCTATTAAAAATCTGTCTTACATATGCATAAATCTAACTGACTGCTACTTGGTGGCAGTCTGCCCATGTTTAGAAATTATTCTGCGATTATTGTCAGTTATTATCTGTCTGAGAGTGATTGCAGTCAGCCCGAGTCAGCCCATCGTTGTTTGGTTACCTCCTACCAGCTGATATGTACAATCACCTTGTGATCAAAGTGGCTGTCCGGAGGTTGAGGGCCCTGCACAGACAACATCTGGTTGGTCCGTAACGACCTTAACTACTTCCCAGCAGACACTGGGAAATCACAGTTTTCCTAGTCAAAAGGCAAATGCCATGCTGTTTATACTCTAGTGTGATTGAGACATGAGTAAGGTGCATCCATAAAGTGTAATGGTACATCACACAAACAGGGATATCAAGACAAAGCTATTTAATGTAGTGCACTTTTTGGCACTCTAGCTTTAGCTTAGTTTTTCAGCCCTCTTTGGACGTATTTGGTAAATTTATGGTCAGCTGAATAAAATAAGCTTGTAATTCATTATATAAAGATGTGAAGGGATCACCGCAACCATTAGGATAAATGTGAGTATATCTACAGTAGTCACTGAAAACAAACGGACTGACATTACCATCAGTGTAGCCTAGTAAAAAAACAAGCCAAACCGTAATCCCTGGTTGTACATTGTGATGTGGCTCTCTGCTGCTTCCTTTCTCAAATATAAAAGCCACCAAATAACACAATGTAAAAACACAATATTCAACACCACAGGGCCCATTTTTGTTACGTCTGACCAAAATCTTCGCCTGGCCAAACATTTACTACGAACATTAAATTCACTCTGATTTATTTCACTTTCATTTTTAAAATCTGCTGTAAAGGTTTCAACAGATTGTTCGTAGTTAGTGACCCACGTCATGACATTCCCGGCCGCATTGTTTTCCGAAACCGCTGTACACGGGATACTGTGAGAAAACAGCGGGCCAAAACAATGTTTTTGAGCAAGAGTGATGTTTTGCCTTAACAGGCAGCCGAATGTCTCCCCTCGCCCTAGAATCCAGCTGTTGATTTCACTTTTTTAAAGAGGTTCTGGTCACTTTTTTTTGTCTTAAGGAAACTTGAATACATCTGAAAACGTGTTTGGACTGGCCGTTATAGACATTGTTAAGTTATCCTTTCATTAATGTTTCATAAACTGAAATATTGTTGTAGGCTTAGAGCACTCTTCACCAAGTTTTTCAGTGTATAGTCTGGATTCTATGGCGATATCTCCTTACAGCCTATAATCTGAATAAAAAATATTGTGATGAATATTAGGAATCATGATGATATCTAAAAATCGTGTAGAGTATTTCGTCTGGACCACACACTCCCACGAAGGCAGTATTTTCTTAAAGGTTGTCAAAAATATCCTACTGAAATCAGAAGGATGTCATCTTGTCGTACAGGATATTCCTCTCTGAGGTGTCATGTGTCATTTCAAAGTGAGCAATAATGAAGTGACTGCCAAACGCAGTAAACCCCCTTCTGTTTCTTTTAAAATACAAACCTATGGAGAACCCAGGGTTGATATGAACCACAGTAAAGTGAGAGTCAGGCTCCACCTGTGGTTTCATTCCTTAAACTTTGCCTGGACCCTTCACTGGCAGCAGCTGACATTATCCTGGAAAGGGTTCAAAAGGAGCAAAGTTGGAAGTGGAGGCTGAGCCAAGCAGTGGTATCAAATTGAGCACTTAGCATCATACAAAGAGTTGTGCAACATAATCCTGCGTTTTGCACCCTAATGACACATCTGGAATGTCATAAATCAGCCAAACACAGCATAAACAGGATTTTTATTTTTGTTTTGCACCATACTTACAGGCATGCATCTGGTTTGCACGCAGGGTATGGAGGTCAATTTCAGCAATTTAGATTCGTAATTAGTATGATTGTTTTGCATACTTGCATACTTTAGCTGAACATGAAAGCCTAGCATCAAAGTCATTTCTTGGAGCACCTTTTAATACCCAAATAATTAATTCTGTGCTGTGCGCTCTCTTCAGAAACTTTCACCAATTCTATTTATTTTGCTCAATTCAGTACAGTTTTATATACAGCACCAAATCAACAAAAACACTGCCTCAAGATGCTTTATACTGTAACGTAAAGACCCTACAATAACACATAGAGAATTCCAACAATCAGACAAACCTAAATGAGCAAGCATTTGGTGACAGTGGGAAGGAAAAACCTTCTCTTAACAGGAAGAAACCTCCAGCACAACCAGGTTTAGGGAGTGGCAGCCATCTGATTGGGGGTGAAGGGAGGAAGACAGGGACGAAGATCAATTATAACTCAAATTTAAATGCAGAGCGGTGTATAAATACATAGAGAGTAAGGATAAGGTGAATGTAGAAGAAACCCTCAGTGCATCATGGGAAACCCTCATCAGCATAACTGCAGTGTTACCTAGAGAGAGTTCAGAGTCACCTGAAATTGTTTCATGACTGTGATTATCTTGAACCTCTAACATGATGACTCAATGGAATTTTTTGATTAAATAGGGATTAAAAAAGAACTCATCAATTTATTGGCAAGATAGTGTGGCTGATATAGCGTCACCCATCCATCCTCTTACGCTTATCCTTTTCAGGGTCACCGGGGGGCTGGAGCCTATCCCAGCTACCATAGGGTGAGAGGCGGGGTACACCAAGGGCAGGTCATCAGTCTTCCACAGGGCTAACGCATAGAGACAAACAACCATTTGAACTCACATTCACACTTATGGGCAATTTAGAATGACCAATTAACCTAATCCCACTAACTGCATGTCTTTGGATTGTGAGAGGGAGCCGGAGAGATTCCACGCAAACACGGGGAGGACATGCAAACTCCAGACAGAAGGGTGAAATCAAAGGATGATCTGATATCCTCGTGTTGGTGTTGTTCCCAGACCATCATGAAAATGTTGTTCCAGGTTCAACATTGCAAGTGACCAATCACATTGTTGTGACGTTATTCTTTTGCGCGCCAAGCCATTCGTGCATTTATGAAATTCCAATGTTGCAAGGACAATATCAATTCTGCTTACTGTTTATTAAAGGGTTACAGTTAGGGTTAGGGTTAGGGTCAGGGTCCGTTGATCGGCGGACAGAGGCGGTTTCACGCAGCTTTAGAACAGTTTTTTGTTTTACGCCGCTTTTTCCCGAAGTCGCAAAAGTATGACGTCACAACATTCTGATTGGTCACTTGCAATGTTGATCCTGGAACAACATTTAGTATGATGATCTGGGAACAACACCAACACGAGGATATCAGATCAACCGAAATCAAACTCGGGACCTTCTTGCTGTGCAGCAACAATGCTAATTACCACACCGTTGTGCTGCCAGATATAGCAATATCTGCATTTATAATGGCTGATAACGTTCTTCAGTCATGTTATGGCTGTTGACGTTGCATATTATATCCACCAGTGGACACGTTGCAGTTTCTCTGTTGGCAACACCCATGTTTGAAATACATAACTACACAGAACAAGTGTTAATGAAGTCTATCTATGTTTCTTGTGCCTGGAAAAAAATATCAGCTAATATATCAAAATATTGAATTTTTAAATATCGATAACAATATCGGTCTCAAAAATCCTATATCTGTCAGGTTTCTCAAGTTCTGCCTTTATAAAAACACTCCTTTATTATAGGAGTAGCCACTGATATGGCACGTTTTCCACTGCCTGAGACTGATGTTCACCCAGTTTGTTAAGTCAGAATTTGGATGTTTTTGAGGAGACACACTAGCCAGTGTGTTTGTTCACAGCTGCTAGTCAAGCGTAAAGAATACCACTGCATACAAACACACTTCTCCCGACCCTGTCACGCAAGTACTGTGACCGTCAGTTCCTCCCCCTTGAAGGCAACTCAGGCTGTTAATAAGTCATTCGAACTGGCACTAGAAATGAGTTTAGTTTAGATTTGTCATACCATTAGTCCAGAACCAGCACAGACTACAGTGGCCCTGAGTTAGGTAAGGTTAGTAAATTAATAGAAAATAATCAAACTGTCGATCCTGGCGGCTGTGCAATGCAAGTGAGAAGCTATATAAACATGGTTGCTTAATGTTTTAATGTTAAAAATGTTAAAATTCTGGCATTTTACTGTGGAAATGACAACAAAAAGCCAGAAACAAGAAAATTAGTTTTAGCGGCTGGTCTCATGAACAAACTAACATTATTACTTCAAAGTCATTTTATAAAGGAAATTAGAGATATTTACACTTTTTCTTCCTTTTTTTTGAAGCGTTACCTGTATTCAGTACGATCTAGTCAAGCCATCAACTTGTAAAACCTGGCTAAGCGTGTAATTGTTTTACTCCTCCAGCTGAGCTTTAGCAGCATGATAGTGTTGACAGGAAGATGGCAAACACAAACGCGCTAGTTAAGATAAACAAATTTCAAACCTGGGCATCCGTGCTGAAAGACAACCTTTAAAAGGAGAGAAAGAAATAAAATGACAGCATGAAGCAGACCTTGGAGTTCTTTCTTCCACCTCGACTTATGTCTACATATACATAAAACCTCAATGCTTAATAAGCAGTGAGGCTGGAACGTGTTTGGTTTTCCAATGTGAACTTTTCACATTGGAGGTTTTTCCTCACCCTGGTGTGCAAAAGTGAGAGCGAGAACACTTGTAGAATATGAAACTTACACAAACAAAATGACAATCGCATTCTTCTTCTTTTTTTCCAGGACCTCCGGGAAAGCGGGGAAGAAGAGGCCGTAATGGAGACCCTGGTATGCACATTTGTGTTTGTGTGTTTGTCTGAATCTGAATCGAGTTTTCTCAATCCAGAAACGTTTAAGGAATGATTCAGGAGGACATTAGCAAATCGTGCTGCAATCATGTAAAAAGTATACTGTATATCTGTGGAGGCCAAAATAGGTTATAGATGTGTAATTTGTGGCCGGTTGGTTTCAGCGTTCGCTTGGATTGTTTGAGCTGCAGTCGCTGCAGAAACACTGTATTTTCCCGGTAAAGCTGAGGGACAGAAAAAGTGATTGGAAACCTGGTGGAAGCTGCTGATGTCCGTGCTTACGCTCAGCGTGGATATGTTTATATGCTGTCCCGAGCTCAACCCCCACAAACTCAGCAGCGACTTGCTATAATGTAATCAGGATCTCCAGTCTCCCCCTCTCCCCTTCCTCAATCTGTCCCAGCTGAGGCCCTGATGCCCGAGGCCTCAGCTGGGACGTGTCACGCAGTGACAATCCCCGCCACGGGAAGTGTCACCTAAAATTGAATTCGCAGCGAGAACACGTACTTGGCGCCCAGCTCCGTCCACGCTCCGCTCACCTGATAGCGGGAAGTGATAATGGAATCTGGAGTGTGTCGGCCTTTTGGTCGAGAGCACAGAAAACAGAAAACACTTTGGGAAAAAAAGTATTAGCTTTGCAAAAGGAAGGCAGAAAGACGGGGCGAAGCAAAGTCCCCAGCCTTAGTGAGGCAGACTGAAAAAGAACAGCTTTGGTTTCGTAGACAGAACCAAACACTGGAATTTGCACAGGAAGTCAGAGGAATTCAACTGAATCATTTGAGATCTGCTTGCTGAGTATTAGTATTTTTATTTCCTGTATTTTCAGTCGAATTAAGGCTCCTGCTTTTGTTTCGAGATGTGGATCTGCTATACGTTTCTTTCTTCTTTTATTTTTTCTAATTTGCAAATTACCATAGCGATCTTGCACACAGCCTGAAAGCCTTTAAAGATTTTAAAAATTAATAAATAAAAAAATAATAATAACAAAATGAGTTTACAGAAAGACAGCGGTCCAATGTTCCGGTTGGCTGCAGATCTGAGATACCGCCAGGCTTTGTTTATGCAGCGCTTAACCTCCCAATAAACATCCACCATGCCAGCGTAGTTTAAATGGCACCATTGTTCAGACACATTTTTTTTTTGGTCTCTGTTCAGCCAGAGCAAATGCGGAGAATGTGAATTGCTTCCTCTTGACAAATCAATTGGAAACAAGCAAGCAATCATGGCCACTCATGATGCCTGGGCTGGTGAGGTACAGCGGTCTATTAAGAATAGACAATAGGGAGCAAATGTAAGGACAGGCCCCGACATTCAGTAGAATATTTGCAAACCGAAGCACTGACTGGATTGAAGTATCTTGTCGGGAAACAGATACGTGAGGATGTTTTATCTACATCCTCACGTGCACGCAGCTTTGAATGCTCTCGGTGTAATTGCAGATTGACACGCAGTTTTAGTTCAGTCATTTCCGCTGAATTCCCCCAAATAGGACGTGTTTGACTTGCTTTAAAAAGTAGATTCAGCCTGAATCCCAGAGAAACGCTCAAAACAAACTGCACTGTGGAGAAACTGAAAAGATATTTAAGAGACATTATTTATGCGACTGAAGAAATGCAGTCCTTGATGGGCAGGGGCATGCTGAATTCTGCACCGTAAGCCTTCTGCAAATCCAATTTCCCTCTTTTAAGTTCTCAACTCTGGTGGATGTTGAAGGGGAGCATATTTAATTCATGATTCACTTTAACCAAAAGAAACTATGCCGTCGCGAGTTTCCCATAAATTCATGCTGAGGTGTTTTGCAGTTTACTCATCTACAAAGGTAGGAGGAAGATTTCACCCACCACTTGGCTCCGCTGACAGAAAGAACAAATAGGAAAAAGAGACGGTGATGTTTACCTATGCATTAAAAATGAATGGGATACTTCATTAGGATCTCTTGTTTGTTTACCGCTAACATATGGAAAGGAAAATTGTGGCAGGACAGTTTAGGATGAAGAAGGTTTTGTAGCATTGAGAAGCCACAGGCTCAGACTGTTCTAGCAGGTGGTCAATGCTGGAAAGTGTTAGACATTTCCTCGCATATTTTTTCCCCGTTTGAATAATCAGGTCTGTGACTCCTGCGCTCACAAAAAAAAGGAGGAATTGATGCTTGGATTAGGTGAGCAGTTCCACTTTACACACGGAAAGGTTGAACGTTTGTTCGAGTGGAAGTCACGGTGTGAGAACGGAAAGCGAAACCGAGCCTTGGTGACTTTTACTGTGCATTATAAAAGACATGACACGCTACAGTGTCAGCTAATAGTGCTTTTTGATTTTACTCTGGCCGTCAAGAAGCTGTAACAGTTGTAGACCCTCAAACCTTTAAGGTGCCTGCTATGTTCTTTATCGGAAATTGTACCTTTTCTTTCCTTAAATCACACTTTTTTCTTTGATTTCTCATAATTACTAGCTGAAACACTTAAAAAAACAACAACAACATAGTGGTGCAGGTTTATTAAAAACTAAGTGGTCCACTGTAACTCAACGAGCCATAAAACAAACGAGCAGTGAGGCTCAAACACGCGGCTCCTTAAAATCCCCAGCTGTAGGAGCAATTTGCAGTGGTCATGAAGAAGAAGCGTTCAAGGACATAGGAGAAAAAAAACCCTATTTCAGTGTTAAAGCAGCTGGGTACCTTTTTAATAAGAACCTGAAGACCTCAAATGATTTGCAGGGTTCTGGGGAGCCCTGAAGTGCGAGTCCTTTGAGCAGCAGTAATTGGGCAAAAGACGAGTGTCACCTCACAAAAAAAAAAAGTGCGGGTATTTCTTTAACAAGCACACAACCTCTTGTAGCAGTGAAATCGGAGCTACTCGCAAATGTAAAATGCGATCACCAGGCCTGGTGACTGTTGTTGGCCCCACCGCGGTATGGTAAATAGCTGGGAGTCTTTTGTTCTCTGCTGTAAGGTAGAAAGATTACTGAAAGAGGCCATCTTTCTCCCATTCCTCATCGTCAGTGAACGCATCGCGGCAAAGATGAAATGTGAAGACGGTCCTATCCAAAAAAATAATTCTCAGCTAGAGGCTGATTTCTGTTCTTAGTAATTCTGGATAAGTGGTTCCAGTGGAATATTGATGATCTGTGTCTGTTTGATCGCTGATTGAAAACACACTAACCAGGGATTTTTCCTCTCTCTTTTCAGGACCTCCTGTAAGTATGCCTGCTTCACATCGTTTGTGATGACCCCGTAAAGGTAAAGGCAGAGCAAAAGACATGCACAGAGGTGCAGACAGCATGCCGCTGTGTAAGGTATAAGATTACAGGGGAAAAGGCACATGCAGGGGCACGCGACAAGTGCAGGTTGGGATGGTATGTGTGCTGCAAAGAGCAATTTGTGTACAAGAAAAAGAAATGCAAGCAAGAAGAAGAAGGAAATGTTTGATATTTTAGGAAAGAAAGAACCAGGTGAGGTTTATACTTCAGGCTCTCAGGAAATAATCCTGCACATAATCCTCCTTAAAACAATTACACTGGGTTTAAACGCTGATATTTAGCATTGATTAAAGAAACGAGATGTAACGTGTTAATTAGGGAGTTTTGAATGATGGAGGCTTCACTATGTTCGCTCCCAGTCTTTCCCCTAACATAAGCTAAACATCTATGCAGATTTAGCTGATGGACATAACTGTGCTATATCATTTCATAATGTATCTTTGATAAGTTGCCTAAGTGCTATTTCTGAAATGCACTTTAAGGACAAAGTTACTTTTTTAAAAGTGGTTTTTTTTTTTGCTGTTTATGTACCGGTAAAAGATAACAAATCACAACACACTTGCTGACAGAAATTTCAGCAGCTGTCTCGCTGACTTATTAAAATAAACTCTTTATCACTGGCTTACCCCTATGAGGCACCCTCACCCGTCATCTGCGCAGCCTGCTTTATAAAATTCTCGCTACCAGCATCTGTCCCTGCCAGCGCCCTGAACCCGAAGAGATTATCTCACCTCATTACACCGCCGGGTGATCGCAGATTCGCTCGTCTTTCAGATGGAAAACCTCAGAGTTTCCCTAAAGATGAAGAGAGAAGCATACATACATAATCGCCAGAGCTTGTGACAGTTTGCAGCAAAAGCAGGTCAAGCGGGTACTCTGTGTGTGTCGGTGCGTGTGTGTGTGTACATGCGCGTGAGCTCTGTTAAAATTTTTTATATTCCAGAAGGCTGGTGTGATTGAATAGGTATAATAGTGTGTGCCGACTGAGCTGTAAAAGCTGTAAGTTAATCCTCCGAGCCTTCTCAGACGCTCGCTCCCGGGGTTCTGGGACATAAGTAAATGCAGGTGGTCTTACTTCTCAGCCCCTCGCGCCAGGCCTTAGATCTGACAAATAAAATCATACTGTGATGTGTCTCAACAGTTGATCGGAGTCCCAGAAGCGTCGCTGAAATGTTCGTGCAGTAGGAGACGGTGGATTTGCCAATAAACGTATGGGATGCTGCTATTACTTTATCTTTATTTAGGCCTTCATTAGGATGGTTCTTTGAGCGAGACAGTGAATCTGCTGTGCATGAGTACCTGACAGTGTTCCAGCTGTGGCCAACAGGTCACCTTCTGATGAAGTCATTTATAGGTAGCACAACGTGCTCTAAATGTTTGGTAGGGGTCCAGCTTTTATGGCTCCGAGGGGGAAAAAAAGCTGTGATCTGGCAATGACTCACCCACTGCTCACCAAATCTGTTTCTGAAATAAAAAAAAGCCCATTCTGGTGTCAGTGATCTCATATGGGTCTTTTTTAACATCTGGTATGGCCAACCGGAGGATGGCAGGGGACACGTCGGCATGAATATTCAGCAGTACCCGCTATAACTCTGGGAACACTGCGTAAATTGCACACAGCCCTCGGAGCCAAACAAACCGACCGCTGCAGAAGTCATTACAGATCTATGTGCCTTAATCGTTACTAAGCTACCGATGAACGCACGGGGACCGGCGGTTTGCAGAGACAGAAAGAGAATAGGTCTCCTCAATCAAAAGTCATCAGGGAAGATCTTCTTTGGCGGCTCCTGATTGCCTTCAGATATGGAAAAGCGATTTTCGTTGTTTTGATTTCCTCGTCTTTTTCCAGAGCCTGCGCGCATTCGTCAGCTTTCACGTCGCAGACTCAATTGTCCAGCGACGTGCTGCTGGAGAGCTCCTGTTATTCTCCAGACAGATTGGAAAAATGTTCAAATGAGACACCTTACAGATGATTTTCAACTGAGAGTACTTACACGAGGAGCGATTTGCCCGTCCTTGCCACCGAAACCCGAAAAAATTTTCTTTTTCGGTTACCGCACATTAATATTCTCTGGGGTGGTGGTGGAGGGGGGTGGGGGTTCTTCGAATTGACAGCTGAGGCGAAGTTATCATGTCTTTCCTACTTGGTTTTTTTATCTTTTCTCATCTTTCTGTGCCTCTGAAAAAGCCGCTTCATGTCAAAACATCAACCCCGAGCGCTCGCCACTCCGTGTGCACACCATTTAGTGCCAATCAAGCATAAAACACCATCCCTGAGGCTGCAGTCAAGTTGAAATCTGGTCAGAAAGACAAGGGGAAATATTTGAAAGCGATACAAAAACTGGGAACATCAAACCAACTTCAGCTCATTTAAGCGTGTCTGTGTACCACAACGAAATCTGCGGCCAAGCAGGGCTACAGTGCAGCCATGAGGTAAATAAATCTGGTCGTGTCTGTATTTGACAAGAGGTTTCCGCCTCCCCGCTTCATCTGCGCGCAGATTCCAGCGCTGCAGGTTGGAGCTGATCTGTCACAATCTATGAATTATGCAGTCGCGGAGCAGGGATTAGAGGCGATGTTGGGGTGAAGCAGAGGAGTCCGGGCGCCCTCAACTCTTCATCCTTCATCTGATATGCGCTGCGGCTCCACACCTGTTAATAAAACATCTTCCAGCTGGAGTTTGATGACTTCTGCCATGCAGAGGAGGAGACGTTTGTGGAGGAAGCCTTGCATTCTCACAAGTCGTGCTCATTTACACTTTTTGCTGCGTTGTGGGGTTCTGTATGCTTAAAACTAAGCGTCCACTAACAGCCGTAGCATCACAGGAGAGGCCGGAGCGCAGACAACACACAGGCTTTGGCAGGGAAGAGAGTCCCGCCGAGAGCTGAAAGTGGATCTATCGGACATGACAGCGTTTACTTGGACTCATAAGGGCAGCGGTGCTTGAACAAGCCTACTGGCACTGGATGTGACAACATTGAGAGTTTGACCTTTTCGACGTTAGTCCTCTGCTCACGCTGTGCCCATCAGCGGCGCTTGTTTGTCAGTAAATGACGACGTGCAGCTCTCGGGCCAACCGAGTTGCGTACTTTGGCTCGCTGAGCAAGCCGAACACTCACAGGGATGACTGGATGTAGCGCTGAAGGAGCGCCGAATGAATGTTAAGCTCGCAGTTTTAGAGAGAGAGAGAGAAAAAAGCTTGACAACTTTGTGATTGAAAGGAATTTTCCTCCTGCTCACAACATCAAATGATGAGAAATATAAAAGCAGCCAGTGTGCGGTTCTGATCGAATCAGCAGAAGAAGCGAAAGAAACACTTTTCCAAGTGGAGCCTTGTCCGTTCCTCAACATTTCATGTCCGCAACAAGAATTTTGTGGGTCAGAAATTTGCTTACGTATTGCACATGGAAAAATTTGGCCTGCACATTTGGCTTTTCATGCTGACAATTTGTGTTAAAGCTGTTTAAATGCCTCTCTCCTCGGGAATGATGAGATCCTGCGGGAGGGAGGATCTCCTCCCTGTATAATTTGATACCACTTAAACAACGCACACACACATACGTAAATATATAACCAGTCGCACTATCGGCTTCCTCAGTTCACAGAGTCCCTGCTCCCACAAGAACATCCAAACACATAACAACAAGCATACACACACACACACACACACACACATAACACATTAAAGTCATCTTATGCCGGCTAATTGTGATACACTGTGGATATAGGAACCAGATGCCATTCCCAAGTCAGTTTTCCAGTGTGGTTTTCCTATCCCTGCCTAACCTCTGCGTCCAGATTCCCCCGACGAGCACCAGCCACTTGTGGTCGTTCGTCCCTGCCCATTTTGCTCTGATTACTCACATCTCTGTCCTCCATTAGCTTCCCGCCTTGAAGAAAAGTTCCCCTGGGGCCCATGCTCGTATGATTGAAGGTTCCCATGCAGAACTAGCAGATGGAGGTGTACATGTTTGCACTGGATGTCCTTCTGTGTATTGGAGCTTTATGCACAATCGAACCAGAGCGTGCTGCAGATTCTAACACCAGCGATTCAGTATAATTGCAATGTCAAAAGGGAACTTTTGCAGTGCGGAGAGCAAATGCTGAGAGCAGCAATGCTGTATTCGTTTCTTTCCAAGCTGCAAAAGAACTCATAGATTTGGAGTAAACTGACTGGTACTTATAAAGCGCTTTTCTACTTCGCTCAAGTGCCTCATACGACATTCACACAAGCACTTTTTTCTACATTAAGTGCGTTCTGTCTGACATTCACACTCCAATGAGCGCATCAAGAACAACTTGGGATTCAGTGTCTTGCACAAGGATACTTTGAATGACCTGCTCAACCTTTAAAGCTGTAGCCATCCCAGAAGTAAAAGATAAATTAGGAATCTGAAGTATAGCAATTTTATCCCAGCAACTAAACAAAAACGTTGAATTATTGCTTGAAGTCAGTCGGATTAAATTTGATTCTGACTTTTCGGTTTCAGTCCAGGTTCAGCCCTTTCGAACGCTTCACTGTGGCCCTCCTCCCACTCACCCCTCCTCACCTACCCCCTCTTCACCCATCAACACTTGGTGCCCGGAGGATAGCTTCTTAACTTCCTGTGTACACATGTTTATTGATATTGTGCGGCTGTGTGAAAGGAGCGCGCCTGTAAAGAAGAAGTTGTAAAAGCGGTAGTTGTTTGCCTGTGCTCTCGGAGATGCCAGTGCTCCAGGGTGAGATGATTGGATCCATGTGGCCGGTAGTTCAGGCTACAGCAACTGCTGCCAGCCCAGTTGGCCCCGCTTCCACAAAAAGAGGATATTAGCTCAGTTTGATGGATTGATTTTTCTGAACCTCGATAAGTTTAACAGGTCACCGCGATGAAAACTAATACAACCGAGTCCAGACAGAGGTTGCACGCACATCTCTGACTTTTTGCATCTCGTCGGATTATGCGGATTGTCTCGCAAGATTGTACAAGCAGCTCGCGGCCAAAACCCACGAGAATCGTTTTGCTCGTGTCAACAACAGCTAAAGCTGTGGACGCGAGCCAGCCCCTCGCCTCGTGCTGCTTTCATCCATCATGTTTTGACTAAATTATATTAGAAGAGGAATGTGAAGAATGGATATTCGGTGTCCTGACTTCTATGCAAGACAGCTCAAAATTAGCCTGACAGAAAAGATGTACTTTTCAGTTTGTGTGCTGCTGCGGCTTGAGCATGGACATTCATAACGAATGACAGGTTAAACTGCTTACTTACTGATTGTAGGGAAATGAAAAAAGAAATATGTGAGGAATAACAACAAAATTGTATGATTTGTGTATTTAAATCTGTCACTGCATTCCAGATCAGGCCAAGATTTATAAACACCAAAATTAGAGATATAAAAGGGGACTATTATAGAAACAATGCACATAAAAGCTTCCGCGGTGGTTGAAACCGTATCATCATCATCACATAATTTCTTTGACATGAAAATGGAACTAAAGAAATCAAATTGACTTATGAATAAATTAGGGGGTCAGCTAATGAGTGTGTAAGTGACACAGGGTCGAAATGTATCAGAACACAGAGCACTAACTGGCGCTCTTCCATTAAGGTCAGTGCCCTATTTACTGGTTTTAAGGAACCAGCAGACGGGTCTTCCTTCACCTTCTCCACCAAGTTTCATGAAAACTGGCTCGACAGGCCTAAGCCGCAGTCGAACAGATGAAAAGCTTTCTGGAGGGACATTGCGCAATCTGTTCACTTCTTAGTAATCACCATTGCAGGAGGCGCATATGAAATATACCTCAGTGCCAGAACTGTTTTATTGAACATCATTTACTCTTTCCATCTAATATGAAGTGAAGTCAGTTACATTGTCAGATTTAAATGACAGTGTTCTCCATGTTGCTTGTGGGTTTGGCCTCAGTTCACTTTGCCTTTTTATATTTCCCCGCAGACCTTTCCATATTTCTCTCCCACACTTTTTTTTTAAAGGTGGCAGGGCTTTCCTCGTGCAGGCCTTTGCAGGAGAGAGTGGTCTTGGTTTGGCTTCGAATGAGAAGCTAGACATGTGTCTGGACAGGAAAAAAAAAAAGAAGCTTAATCCTGATCCAGTGGTCCACCATAAACTTGACAATATCATACATACAGGATGTTCTGTTACAAATCATCTCAAGATGGAAATTTGACATAAGTTTGCCCAGCACTGAGCAGCAGATGATGTGAGGCTTACCGTCTGTATGATATGTGTCATTTTCAATAAGTGGATAAGAGCTTCTGCTTTGGGGTGGCTGCATTCATCAGCTCACATATAGAGGACATGTTTAGTGTTTTGGACGGCCCGCGTGGGGAGTAATCTTGATCGCGGAAGAGATTTTTATGGGAAATAACTCAGAGAGTATGCCAGATTCACACAAAATATGGGAAAAAAACAGAAAAAAGTGAATACGGCATAAACAGATGCGCAAGAAAAGTAATGCTTTTAGGTGACAAAGAGAAAAGTCTTTCATTGAAGTAAATACATACATAAAAATTGACTCTGTTTTCTGAATTAAAGATCTTAAAATCCCCAAAGAGCTGTTTCTTCTTCTTAAAGCTTGATTTTATGAGCAATAATGAAACCTCCTCTAAAACTCTTTGTGAGATACTGTGTTTGAGTAATGTACAATTCAGTGTTTTCTGCTGGATATTGCATTATTTCTCCAGGGTTATTTGGCTTCAGGATATAAAATGATGCATTCAGGCTGGTTTATAGTGACGTTTCCAAAGCATCTGTATCTCTCTCACTGTTGTAAAGCTTAACCAAAGAAAAACTGCATTAAACTGAGCAGGAGGTTATTACTGCTCATGAAATGAAGCTCTTTTAAGATTTTCATCCAAAAATCCATTTTCTTCCTCTTATCCAGTTCAGTGTCGCAGGGCAGCTGGAGCCTATCCCGACGGCCAAAGGTCAGGCTTTACACCAGTGTTTGGGTTGTTACTCAAGGAAAGCAATTGTATTATATTAATACTACACAATACTAATTAATAATACAGCACATTACTTTATTATTCACAGGAGAAAGTGATTTGTTACTGTACTGGTTACATTACTCTCTTGACACTCCGAAAAATGCCCCACACACCTTTACAAATCCCTATCATAATGAGGACACACGTACTATCTTTCTTTTGGTATTTACGTATGAACACGAAGCTGGAAGTCATCCCAAAGAGCTTTCAGAGCGATCTCCACGGTGATTCTACTTCAAAAACTTGAACAGGTAGAAAAGGAGGCTACAAGTCTGACAAATCATCGCTACTTTTGTTACCTGTTGAAGTTAAGGCTCTGGCTGCTGGTCTGGGGTTAGCATCCACTCAGCTAATGTTGCTCTGGGTTTTTGGCTAGCTTAGCATTAGCATGCTATCTGTGCATATGCTTGCAGCGAACCCAGTGCAGTTACTTTTGTCCTGGATGCAGTCTACACATTACCATTGTGCTATTATCCTTTTGTGCAACAAAAATGGAGTTAATGTCCATATTTCCTTTGTAGACCACCCCAACATTTTCCTCCTACTGCACGCGAACTCAAATTAGCTGACTGTAGCAGAAAAAAAACATGTTTGTTAGACGTTATTTTCTTTTAATCCACATGGCATGTCGCTAATTGAAGAACCGTTGTAACACAAGGAACATCATAATTGTAACTGTAATGTAATTACTGAATTTAATACAACAAAGCATTACATCACTGTGTCACTGAAAAATATAATGTGATTACAGTAAACTGTTTCCTTGTAACGTGTTACACGTAAATCGGCCAGAGACAACCATTCACACCTGTGGCCGATTTGCTATCACCAATTAACCTAACACACTTAACCTTGGACTGTGGAAGGAAGATGGAGAGAATCCACACACAGATCGTAATTAGCAAACATCAAACACTGGTAGGGCTTTACTGAAAAAAAGCTTTTAATTCAGCATGCATCTTACATTTTTGATCTATACAAAATCAAAGTGAAGAAAACGCAAACAACGTGAAGTGTATTTCAGTGAACTGCTCCTCTGCCAAACCTAATTAGTTTGTTATTTTAAGCTATGCATGCAGTCATTTAAGAATTAAGTGCAATCTAGTAGGTGTGGAAAGCACTGTAGAGGGTTAATCGTGTTCAGCAGAGGAACTTGCTAATGAACAGCCATGACCCAAGGAGCACCTGCTTATGAAACAGAGCCAGAGCAGAAGCAGTAAAATAGATGTGAAAAGCAGACACAGGTGCTGATTAGAAAGCTTCCTCAGGGCAGACTGAAACCACAAAGCTGCAGAGACAGTTTGACAAAGACACACACTGCAGTTCCACTGTAGTACAGTTTGGAAAAAGTCTTTGCAAGAGAGCTGTTTTAATAGTCTCTATAAAAGACCCTTGCTGCACTTGCTTAAACCTTCTGGAAAAGCTCCAGCACGTGTTGTCTCTCTAAGTGATGTGCAAATGATGAAGCGTATAATGAGCAGGTGCACACTGTGCAGCCAAATCATTTCCACATGCTTCATGTCCAGATGGAAGAGTGGAATTACTGTTTGGTGAGATATAGGTGTGCCAAAAGTACCGTTCCACTTCAGCAAAAAAAAGAGAAAAAGTTTTAAAATTTGACTGATATGTTTAGGAGTGGTGATTATCAAAAAAGACACTTACAGGCATTTAAACTCAGTTATAATATCTCATCAGATGCTTGATCTGCCCTTACTTACAAGGTGTCTTTTGGTGTTTGGATGCTAGCTCCCAAGAGATAGCTAGCCTGTTTTAGAAGCCTACATAATTAGGTTGGAAAAGTTGCAGGTTTATCAGCAATGAGACCGGGGTTTGCATCCCATTGGGCTTCTTATGTTGTTGACTTGTTTTTACTTGGTTTATTTTTGAATTGCTATTTTTACTCTCACTTAATCAAACCACGTGCCACAGATAGCTGCCTCGCCCTAAGCCTCGTTCTGCAGGGGGGTTGGTTCCTGTTAAAAGGACGTTTTTCCTTCCCACTCTCACCAAGTGCTTGTTTATAGGGGGTCTTCTGATTATTGCGGTCTTTTCCTTATTTGGCGCTACACCAATGAAATTGAACTCAAATTAATTTAAAATACCTTTGATAAGATGTGGGGAATGATCTGGTTTTGGGTTAAAAAATGCACCTTCATAATGTTATTGTCATGAACCGAAGTTCCGAGCGCAGGCAGGACCCAGTAGCAGAACACACACACTAGGGTAGGAGCGAATAAAGAAAGTAATTTTTATTGCAACTAAAGGTGTCCCGTGAGGGTAGCCTGAAAAACAACGTATGGAACCAGAAGAAACCGAGGGACCGCGCAGGGAACGCCGAGAGCGGGGCTGTGAGAGGCTGTAAAACAAAAAGAGAGACAGATTACTGGGGTGCGGGAAAAAGGCAGCATACGAGGGAAGGTGGAGTGTGCGTCTCACGGTGATAGCCGGGCCGAGTGAACCAGAGGGGGGTGGAGCTCCAAAAGGGGTCGAGACGGCGAAGCTGATGGTGAACCAAATCTCAGGCGGACAGGTGGACAGGCAGGTGGCTCGAAAACAAAAACACGCCAAGTTGTGATCTGGGTACACAGGGAAAAAACAGTGTTAGGTCCGATGGAGAGTTTGTCATAAGAGTTCTTTTCCCGCAGGCGTACGTTACCGCTGAGAGGCGACTACGGACTGGCGTGGAGCAGCAGGTAGGGAAGGATTAAATAGTCCACCTGATGATCGCCTGGGATGGGATGCAGGTGTGGGGTTAGCAGCCACGCTCGTGGGCGTGGACATCCCAGCAGCACCCCGGACGCCGGGCCGCAGACCATGACAGTACCCCCCCCTCAAGGGTCGCCCCCAGGCGACCGGCCGGGACCCCGCCTGCGGAGAGAAGCACGGAAAGCAGAGATGAGACGAGGGTCCAGAATGAAGGAGCGCGGGACACAGAGGCGGTCCTCGGGGCCGTACCCCTCCCAATCCACAAGATATTGCCAGCCGCGCCCGCGCCGGCGCGCATCCAGGATCCGCCGGACCGCATAGGCCGGATGGCCGCCGACGAGCCGGGCGGGAGGAGGGGGCTCGGAAGGAGGGCACAGGGGGCTGAGGCGGACCGGCTTAAGTTGAGATACATGGAACGTGGGATGCACACGCCGAGAGGCCGGAAGCCGGAGCCTGACCGCCACCGGGTTGATGACTCGGTCCACTTCGTACGGCCCGATGAAACGGGGAGCCAGTTTGCGGGACGTGCCCCGGAGCGGGATGTTCCCAGCAGCCAACCAAACCTTCTGTCCCGGCTGGTAGTCAGGGGCTGGGGCGCGGCGACGATCGGCGTAGTGCGCCTGTCGTTCCTTTGCGTGCAGGAGGGCGCGGCGAGCGCAGCGCCACACACGTTGGCAGCGCCGGAGGTGATGAGGGGCCGACGGGACGGAGAGGGACAGGTCCTCTTCCGGGAAGAGCGGAGGCTGATACCCGAGGGACGCTTCGAAAGGAGACAAGCCGGTGGAGGACGAGGTGTGAGTATTGTGGGCGTACTCCACCCAGGGCAGGTAAGTAACCCAGGAGGAGGGGTTTTGACTGGCTACGCACCTCAGCATAGTCTCCAGCTCCTGATTAAGGCGTTCAGTTTGCCCATTGGATTGCGGGTGGAAACCGGAACTCAAACTGACCTTGGCGCCGAGAATGGAGCAGAAGGTCCTCCACACTTGTGAGGTGAACTGGGGACCGCGATCGGAGACAATGTCCAGGGGAATTCCGTGGAGCCTGAAGACTTCCGTGACTAACGCTTGGGCAGTCTCACCAGCCGAGGGCAGCTTGGCTAGCGGGACGAAGTGGGCGGCCTTAGAAAACCGATCCACAACGGTGAGGATGACACATTTTCCAGAAGAGGTGGGGAGACCGGTAACAAAGTCGAGCGAGATGTGAGACCAGGGCCGGTGGGGAGTAGTGAGTGGGTGGAGCTGGCCCATGGGATGTTTCGTGGATGATTTATTACGAGCGCAGACGGCACAGGCAGACACGTAGTCCCTCACGTCCCGTAGTAGCGATTTCCACCAGAAGTGTCTGCTGAGGAGGCGCGCCGTTCTGCTCACGCCCGGGTGGCACGCGAATCGTGCTGTGTGGATCCAGTGGATGACTGCTCCCCGGGCGGCGGCGGGAACGAAGCGCCGTCCTGGCGGTCCAGTCCCTGGGTCAGGGTCCCCCGGGAGCGCTTGGCGAATGGTCTCCTCAATCTCCCAGGTGAGAGCACCCACCACGCAGGAGGCAGGCAGGATGGTGGCGGGGGGGGGGGGGGGCGCCTCGCTGTCGGGGGAATACAGACGGGAGAGCGCATCGGGTTTGATGTTTCGTGACCCGGGACGATAGGAGAGTGTGAAGTTGAAGCGGGCGAAGAATAGGGACCAGCGAGCTTGACGGGGATTTAACCTCTTGGCGGTTCTAAGGTACAGTAGATTTTTATGATCCGTCCATATAACGAAGGGCTGTTCGGTCCCCTCCAGCCAGTGACGCCATTCCTCCAATGCGAGTTTTACCGCTAGGAGTTCCCTGTCGCCGATGTCGTAATTCCTCTCCGCGGGGGTGAGTCGGCGTGAGAAAAAGGCGCACGGCCGGAGTTTGTTCAGGGGCCCAGACCGCTGGGAAAGAACCGCCCCGACTCCCGCATCAGACGCGTCGACCTCAACAACAAACTGTTTAGAAGAGTCAGGATGGGTCAGAATGGGTGTGGACGTGAATAATCGCTTCAATTTAGCGAAGGCTGCGTGGGCCTCAGGGGACCATGTGAAAGACACCTTGGGTGAGGTGAGTTGGGTGAGAGGCGCGGCCACCTGGCTGTAGTTTCGAATGAAACGGCGATAAAAATTCGCAAACCCCAAGAAGCTCTGAAGCTTCTTTCGTGTCTCCGGAACCGGCCATTCCAATATTGCTTTGATCTTCACCGGGTCGGTCTTCACCTGCCCACCAGCGAGGATGTAGCCCAAGAAGGAAATGGATGAGGCGTGGAACTCACACTTTTCCGCTTTTACGTACAGTCTATTTTCGAGCAGCCGTTGTAGCACGCTCCTCACATGGATGCGATGGTCCTCGAGCGTCTTGGAGAAAATCAAAATATCATCCAGGTAAACAAAAACAAACACGTTCATGAAATCCCGTAACACGTCGTTGACTAGGGCTTGAAAAACCGCCGGGGCGTTCGTTAACCCGAACGGCATCACCAGATATTCAAAATGCCCTAGTGGGGTATTGAAGGCGGTCTTCCACTCGTCGCCTTCACGTATCCGTACCAGGTGGTAGGCGTTCCGCAGATCTAGTTTGGTGAAGACCGTAGCTCCCTGGAGTGAGTTAAAAATAGAACTAATGAGTGGGAGGGGATATTTGTTTTTGACGGTGACGTCATTCAGCCCCCTGTAATCGATGCACGGGCGGAGCGTCCCGTCTTTCTTTCCCACGAAGAAAAAACCCGCAGCCACGGGAGAGGATGACGGCCTAATACGTCCTGCAGTTAGCGACTCCTGGATGTAATTCTCCATGGTTTCTCTTTCGGGGCGAGACAGGTTGTATAATCTGCTAGAGGGCAGCGATGCACCCGGGAGCAGATCGATAGCACAGTCATATGGACGGTGAGGCGGGAGTGAGAGCGCCTCATCTTTACTGAACACCTGCTGGAGATCGTGATAGTCGGGGGGCACGGAAGAGAGGTCCGGCGCGGGTGGCGGGGCGGGCCTCCGTTCCGTTGAGGCGGAGGGAATGGCTGACCTCAGGCAGTTCGCCAGACAAAACACACTCCAGCTCGCGATACTTTTTCCGGCCCAATCTATGTGTGGGTTATGTCTCTGTAACCAGGGGTAGCCTAGGATAAGCGGGGTGTCAGGAGCAGGAAAAGTGAAAAAGGACAGCTGCTCTTGGTGGTTACCTGATGTGATTAACCGTACAGGCGCGGTTTGGTGAGTTATGTATGCAAACACTTGGTTGTTTAATGTAGACGCAGGGATGGGCGGTTCGAGTGGAGTAAGAGACACAGCTAGCCTCTTAGCCAGCTTCTCATCCATAAGGTTCTGTTCCGCCCCGGAGTCCACTAACGCGGGGCATGTAAAAGTCTGATTAGAAGTCACGATAGTAACGGACAGTAACAATCGGGGTCTAGTAGTGCTTAGAGTGCTGCCCACCCGTATCCCCGGACTCACCGGTGGGCCGGGTCGTTTGGGCGGACCGGGCAAACAGCGATGCGGTGACCGGGCCTCCCACAGTACAGACATTCTCCAGCCCGAAATCGGCGTTCCCTCTCCTCCGGAGAAAGCCGAGAGCGTCCGATCTGCATGGGTTCGGGCGGGGGCGGCGACGGAGAGCGCGCACACGCAGCTGGGGGCGGGGGCGGAGAAACGCGAAACCCGGGGCGCAATACGGAGCCCATAGGCTTAGACCGCCGCTCGGCATCCCTCTCCCGCAAGCGTCTGTCAATCCTACGGGAGAGGGAGGCCAATTCATCAAAGGATCTGGTCTCCTCGTGAAAAGCTAGTTGGTCCTTCATCTGGTCATTTAACGACCGTAAAAAAAACCCACGAAGAGCCGAATCGGGCCAACCCACGGCGACCGCTCGAGTACGGAATTCAACTAGGTACTCCGCAATACTGCGCCGCCCCTGACGGAGCCCCAGCAACTTCTGCGCGGCATCGTCCTCCGATACCGGAGGGGAAAACGTAGCCTGGAACTCCTCCAGGAATTCATCGTAATCGCAATCACGAATGGGGTGAGAATTTAAGTAGGCTTCAGCCCATGCTAGAGCACGCCCCCGTAACAATCCCACGAAGTGGGAGATCTTAGCAGCATCCGTGGGGAACGCGTGAGGCGTGCGACTGAAAAACAAGGAGCACTGGAAAAGGAACCCCCCACACAGGTCCAGCTCCCCGTGGAAGGGTTCCAGCGGCGGAGGCGACACGCCGCGGTGCACGGGGTCGGACGGCCTAGTTTGTAATTTATTCTGAGTGTCACTGAGCTCTTGACAACGGTCTTGGAGAGACTGGAGCTGCTGATCGTGGCGACCGAGGATAGCGCCCTGTTTATTAATAGCGGAGCGGAGTGGATCTGCTGGGTCCATACTGGCCAGTCCGTACTGTCATGAACCGAAGTTCCGAGCGCAGGCAGGACCCAGTAGCAGAACACACACACTAGGGTAGGAGCGAATAAAGAAAGTAATTTTTATTGCAACTAAAGGTGTCCCGTGAGGGTAGCCTGAAAAACAACGTATGAAACCAGAAGAAACCGAGGGACCGCACAGGGAACGCCGAGAGCGGGGCTGTGAGAGGCTGTAAAACAAAAAGAGAGACAGATTACTGGGGTGCGGAAAAAAGGCAGCATACGAGGGAAGGTGGAGTGTGCGTCTCACGGTGATAGCCGGGCCGAGTGAACCAGAGGGGGGTGGAGCTCCAAAAGGGGTCGAGACGGCGAAGCTGAATGTGAACCAAATCTCAGGCGGACAGGTGGACAGGTGGACAGGCAGGTGGCTCGAAAACAAAAACACGCCGAGTTGTGATCTGGGTACACAGGGAAAAAACAGTGTTAGGTCCGATGGAGAGTTTGTCATAAGAGTTCTTTTCCCGCAGGCGTACGTTACCGCTGAGAGGCGACTACGGACTGGCGTGGAGCAGCAGGTAGGGAAGGATTAAATAGTCCACCTGATGATCGCCTGGGATGGGATGCAGGTGTGGGGTTAGCAGCCACGCTCGTGGGCGTGGACATCCCAGCAGCACCCCGGACGCCGGGCCGCGGACCATGACAGTTATAACTTCAGTAATGATGTAACAATAAAGAATATCTATTTAAACCCCAGGATGACACCAACTGGCCCAACCAACACCTCCAGCTACATTATCCTTATTTATTCCCAGTTATCAGAGCTCAACATGGGCTTGATGAAGTTTCATTATGTTGCTCCACATTCTGGATTTATTGTGTTGCTACATCATATAATGCTGCAATTTCCCTTCATTTACACATAATGTGGCGCACAGCAAATCAGCCTGGTAATTATCTGTGCCAACTGCATGTGTTAGTGCCAAGCATCATACGTTAAACAGGCTTTTGTGAAACGATGCAGTGCTTATATTTATATTTCTTTTTCTTCCAGCCATTTGTGTTTGTAGTAATGTCAATAGCCTCCCATTATCCAAAGGCAATTTCCTCAAACAAAAAAAAGAAAAGAAAAAAGAAAAAACAAAGTTTCACCAATTTCCTTTAGCGGCCTTCCTTTTTGAGGAAAACATTGGAAACTTATTTAGCCCCTCTGGAATGCCTCAGCATCATTATAAATGTAAAAGTCACATTTGATTCCAATATTCTGCCTCTTTATTCCTCCCCAGGGAACTGCAGTCGGAAACATTGTTTTCCTAATATTCCCATTTTGTATTTACAAGTGTGTTGTGCCTCTTTGCACGGCTGGTCAAGGAACAGCAGGAGCACGTCCTCAGATGTTTGTGTCTGGATTACGGCCTGCGCTGAGGCTTGAGGAAGCCTCGTATTTAAATAAATGGGATGATGCACCGCACAAGCTTGATGTGCAGGTTCACAACCCCCAAAACCAAGGCAAATTAGCCCCTGTGCAGATCCAGTTGGGACTGCACGAACTACTATACATAACTAAAAAGTTACAGACAGTTAAATAAGCATCAAAAATAATATCCAAAGGCAGCGAGCAGGGAGAAACCTGGCTATGGCTCTCTTACCTCTCAGCAGTGTGGCAGAAATTGGCTGAGGAAAACTGCTGAATTACCTCTGGAGCATTTCAGTTTTAGACTCTGCTAATGTGTGCCAGCGCAGTGGAAGCCCAAGCCTGCTATTCTGGGTCACTGGTCCATAGACTGAAAGGAACAGCATCCAAACACAGGTTTTATACTAATATCATCAATCTATGGATTAGTGTCAGCATATTTTTGTATTTGGAAACAAACAGCGTTAGAGCAGGATTAGCCTGGAATGCTAACCACTACAGATTTTTGTGCTTAATGCTAAAACTACTCGTGAACAAGTTGTTCCTTTTACCTGCATATCATTTTGTGGTTTTTAAAGATTCTGATCTGTTCTCATATTCACATTTTATTTATGGCCAGTGAAAGCAAATAGGATTTCTTTTGTAAGTGAAATGCAGATTAATACTGGCACAGCAGTTTCTCCAGGAGCTCAGGAACATTGTTGCTAAGCGGGTGGTCAGTTAGTTGATGATCTAATACTTGATGATCAAATGCCTGACCTCCCAAGAAAAAACCCAACATACTTCAGCATTCAACTTGAATTTAAAAAGAAGAAGCAGTTTTTAACACGTACTCGTTAAGCTCAGCATGTGGATGCACACCTCATTGTCAGATCCTCTCCTTAACTCCACGATCTTTTACAGAGCCCACCCAGGAGGTGCTGCCTGCCGACTGACGGATGCTGGAAGCTACCTCACCAAAAAAAAAGACGTAGTCCTCTTTTTCAGGGCACATTTTTTTACAACGTGCCTGCCAATACTTGGTTGGAGATTGCTGGATTTGATCCTCTAAGTAAACATGGACTTGATTTGGGCCTGTTTTAGGTTTTAATTGTATGTTTGCATAAGCCCTGCTGCCTACAGTGCACTGTTTCCCAGTTTGTGACAGCGGATTTTAATCAAATCGTGAAAGATGTCAGAAAGTACACAAAGTCAGTTTATTAATCTTTCAGTTGTGTCTCACTTCTTGACGTTCGAGCCTCGCTTAGCGGCTCTGTTTGTTTTTTAACGTGATTGGTCACCCCGGTTTTAAATAGTTTTGTTATATTTCCAGACAACATCATGATTGTCTTCACAATTACAAGTGACTTGGAACATAGTTTCTTCGTTTTTTTTATGCTGTAATAGTTTGAACAATCTGTTTTTTCTCTCTCTGTCTCTTCATAGGGCCCTCCTGGTCCAAAGGGTGAAAAGGTGGGTAACTGTATACTTTGGTGTTTTTGTTGCACAGTTAATATGAAGAAATACTGACATCCCACAGCTTTTTTCTTAAGAGTCTAAAGGCAATGAAATTCACCTAGTTAGCTATGCAAGATGCTCCCCTTGTGTGCAGCATGAAAGCCTACATATACTGCACTGGTTGGTGCTGTTCATTGGAAAAATGCATCAATGCAGCAGCCATACTGTGCAGTTGGAGAACAACTCCCAATGCATGTATGGCGACTGAGGCAAAAGATCTATACACAATAAATAATTAAAGCAATCAAGAATAGCTTCATCTTCAGTGGTTTGGTTCATATTTATTATTGGAGGTTAAAGAAATGCAAACTTTCATATCAAATTGCTTCATCTTATGTTGGAAGTAGCAGCAGGATTTCTTTCTAAATACAGTTCTGCAGTTTCTTTATGTGAATTGATAAGATATCTCCCTCTTTGAAACCAGTTTTGTGCTGTGTGTCCTGAAAGAAGTCCTTCCACTCCCCTCTCTTTGGGAATCCACACACAAAGACAAACATTTTTTTATGCATTTGTAGCTCCAATTATGGCGCATGTCTACGCTAACTGTTACTGTAGGGTGGGTCCGTGTCAGTGCTAAGAAACAGATCATTTAGGATTACATAACACAACACATAAAGCCTCAAATTTCACTGACAGACATCATTGTCAGAATCTTAACGGTACATTCAATGCTTATGTTTTTTTTTAACATAAGCTAACATTTACTTAATTTTGTGTAAGTCAGATCAAAGAGGACCTGATTTATTAGCGCAAACTGAGTTTTAGTGCAAAAAAAGGTAATGTTGGAATTTACAAAGAAAGCGCCGTGACAACATTGCGTGTAACAGGTGGGAACCCAGCTCTAAGCTCACACGCTACCCATTTATAAATCTGGCCCTTAATGTTTAGTCAGCTTAAAATGATTGTGAAATCAAAGGAAAACTCTTGTATTTTACAGAGGAATAGATCAGAGTTTATAGTCAGACCTGTACACATGTGGTTTCTGGGCTCACATGCAAAGCTAACGGACTCATGCTAGCTTGCAATTTACTGTTGCACAGAAATTAAATGAATTTTCTTGAAATTTCACATGTATATCCTTAATATCCAATATCTTTGCTTTTAGTCTTCACGTGGATAATTGGTCTGCACCATTCATCATCTGCTTCTTTCATTTTGCATTTCCACTTCATCCTGACCTTAAGTCCTAGTATTGAGATTAGCCTGCAGTTCACAAATCTATAGCACAGAGCATTAAAGACCAGAAGTTTGAGCCCTCAGTTGAAACCCCTTAAATGCCTCACTGAGCACTCCTCCATAAAACAGCAGCTGAGCATGCAAAATAACCGCACAGTTTCTTTATAAGTCTGCAGGACTCGGGGACAAAATGTGGGCCTGAGGAATTTACACCAGAGTTAAAGTCCCTGAATTCACTTATAGAAAAGGGAACTTTAAAGTGCAAACATCTAACGTGCTCCTGAGGAAGATTAAGACTTTAACAGTTCATTCATCAATAAATGATTTATGCAGTGACTTGGGTAATATCACAATAAAGGACTGCTGTGGTGTACAGCAGAAGAAATACAATGAAATGGTGTGAAAGTAAGGTCCACATACTGTGGAGACAGCTTTTTGATTTGTAGATAGAAACTGATGATTCTTATTTGTAGGTGAATTTTTAATGAAAACTGTAATAAAAATAAAAGCATGAATGAAAGCCATATCCTGTGTTTCCTGGTAGAGCCACTGAAACCCCGCATACTGGGTCTTTAACACAAGGAAAAGTAGAGTGCATCAGATTGGCTTACAACAGCAGATTTATGATTTTTGAGGCTGATTATGATAATTGTGACTAACTATGTTCCTGCTGATGAGATGCATGTTCATGCTTCTCATGTGAACCACTTCATCTGCAGTTTAATGAAATGAAAAACAACTGTGTGCATTCTTCCCACCCAAGATGAATAAACCGTTTTCCCATTAAATCTGGGTTTTTTGGAACAAGGGCCCAATGAAAAATTACAAAAAAATTCCAAGAGATGTTTTATTTGAAATTTGTTCAGGCATCGCATTCAAAGTTTGTTTGAGCACAATTCCCATCCATGTGTGAAAGATTGGTCGGCTCATTTTACCGATGTGGTGAAACTGTAAACTGAGCCAACAGGAGAGCGACGTTCACCAAATGAGATGGTTTAAGGATGTTCGCTTACCCAATTCTAGACAGATTACAGTTATATTTCACTGTCTGACATTTGGTCCGCCACCACTCGTTTCAAAATAAAATAATAAAAAACTGAGTCTAAACTTTGCTTTTGTTTGGGCTTTTACTGTAATGTGATAAAGCCACAATCGACCATGCTGATCGATTTGAAACCAAATGTTTTCTGCTTGAGGATTGCGCGCTCTCTCTGCAGGGATCTACCCCCGAAAAGGGCAGAAAGCCATCTGAGAGATCTCTGGGGCATAAAATCTGGCACGGCACCCACCAAACCTCACACCACCGCTCTCTCCCTGTTCTGTCTTTCATATCCAATCCATGTCAGTCCATGTTATCATAAGTGATTTTACTCCCAACCACAATGGATAGTTGAGGGTTCCTGCATTATTTTTCCTTATCAATGTGTTCTGAATTATACCGCTGTAATTTGGGTGTGAGTCTCAGCTCGTCATTAGCGCCGCACTTTTGTATTTATGCGTGCGTGTTCGGGTATTTGTTTGACCCTTTCATTTGAAGACAAATTCTTTTTCCTTCTTTCCGCAGGGGGATCAAGGCGACCAGGGACCACGGGTATGCGGTTTGCTCTGACTTCTTGTGATTAGCAGATGAATGTGACTGTGTGTGTGTGCGTCTCCCCCAGCAGAATTGTGGGCAAAAGGTTTGGGATGCATGAAATTCCTGGGATAGTGTTCTTCCAGTGTGGCCAAATACAACAAGCATTTCAGCACTGCTTATTTCCCCATCAAGAAAGGGCAGACGAACGTGCAAAATATTTTGGGAAGCATAGGGTGGTATCCTTTTCAAGATGCAGAAATTTTTTAGATTTTTTTTTACCTTGTGTCTCTAAATTAAATATGAGTACAAGCCTTTGCACACCAGCTGAAGAGCTCTGCTTAATCTCAGCAATAATCAAAAGCCAACGAGCTCAGTCGCTATAATTACTTGTGATTCACTTCAGTCTTCAAAGTGACATGGCATGTTCAGAACTATAATCATTTCCAGCTCTGCCGTTTGACATTTCTATAAAAGTGCTGCTTCTAAATGATGATAATGTGAGTGCTTTTCCGTGCTTGACAGACTCTGAAATTAATTACTCTATCTCCACTTAGCAGCTAGGGTAGCTCTCATTTTTCTCAAATAACGGTTAAAAAAAATGAGCCCTCTTTGAAAAGCAGGCTGCACAGGTTTGTTTAAAGTAGGCTGCATTAACCGAGGGTCCCACGTGCACGAGTCCACTTCTTCTGTATCATGTGGAGTCAGTAGTTTTGAATCCTGGTGACTGATTTCTTTAAGCATGGCACAGCAGGACAAGAGTTTGTCTTGTTTCAGTTTCCCAAGCGGATGTGATCCCAGTTCATATTCGATGCCCACCCAGACGTTAGTCAGCTCCCCTCAGGGCTAAAAAAGCAAGAGATTGTCTTGTGATTTGAATGACCTTTTCTGGGAAATTCGATTAGTGATAGATCTAATGTTACACATGGGCACTCTTCAAATTACAGTCAGGTTGTAGTTTTCCAGGTGGTTTTCCATTTTTGCAATATCTACAAAAACCAAAAAAAAAGAGAGAAAAGAGATGAAAAATATAGTCATATCCTCAGTTAGTTTTTGGTTCAATAAAAGACATTTCATAATAATTATAGCTGCAAGTGCCATAGTACTGAAACTCACAGGAAATGTCTTTAGTGGAACAAAATGTCCTCATTTGGATAGGATTTCTTGGTTTTGCTCCTAATTTGTAGCCTTTTAACCTCGGAAGTGGAGCCATCTGTCACTATCAGTTAAATGATTTATGTTTTGGAAACAGCAGTGTGGCCGGTGGAGTTTTCACAGGTCCTATTTGTCTTAGAGACTACATAAACAAACTGTCCATTTCATGAAAGCGTTTCATTAACTCCCGGTTATGGCAAAACTGTCCCCTAACAGGTACAAATGAACACGGTGTTGTAGTCATATGTGACGGACTGCAGGGGCATAAAAGCAGTCCAGGTCACGGCTAAATTGTATTAACTTCCCAGAGCAGCATATTGACTTTGCACATTAGATTAGTAGGTAAATGTAGTGTAGCGGTATTAGAAGGTTTTCCTTAATAAATGAAGGCATAACAGGACGAGTACTGCCTGACCTTGAGTCCATCTATCAGGCTGGAAGTGAAGCCAATTTCATGCCCAGTATTGACTGCGTGCAGGGAGTTGATTAAAGCCATATGGAGATACGTGTATACAAGAGAACATGTGAAGAGTGTCCCGTATGCACCAGTTTGGCAAATTCCCTTCAAATATAAACAGATTTAAACTTAAAATAACTTTTTTTTGGTGTGTTTTCTTGTAACATCAGGGGATCAGTTTAGAGTCTGATCCTCTGTGACCAAAGACGGTAAGAGATTCGCCATGTGTCCGAGAGAATTCCCTCACAAATGCCTACTTCCTCTGCCTGTTTCACGCATATCACAGTCAGCCATTTGTCTGCCCTGAAGGTCAAAGGTCATCTCCAAACATCAGAGGTTAACCAAGCAGCAAATAATAAATCGACCAGCTTTAACAAACAAATACACAGCCAGCTCTGGAACTCCACTTTTAAAATACAATTAACAGGAGTTAGTAGCTATGCATATCACCGAGAAAGGTGTGTGGTCCTTTTGAGAGATGGCACCAGCTACAGCTGTCAAGCAAAGGTTGAACAATTCCTGGGTTCACTGAAGGGGGGAAAAAAAATCTGAAAAATTCCCAATAAACTGCCCAAATGTGACCGATGTGCAATATTCTTCCAAAATAAAGAGGCCACGATTATATAATTTCCAGGATTTGACTTTTTAGTCATGAACAAAGAATTATTTTCAGTGTATTTGTGCATGAAATCAAAAAAGCCTTCAAATGAATTTCGCTCGAGATAAATTCGATGTATCCGATTGATGCCAAATCTGAGGCTTCAGATGAATGTGTTATTACACACTTAAATGTATTAAAGCCATCTGTGTACAGAGCTGGTAATTCACTCCATATATAGATATTCAGAAAATGCCACAGCCTGTAGTCGCTCGGGATGTTTTGTGTGTTTGGTGTGGTTGAGGAGATGCTGGATCTGGCCAGCGTCCTATAAATGAGGATGCCTGTTGGCCTCGTATACGGCTTATTGTTTACTACAGATCCCAGTCACCTCGCTGCAGGCAAATACATGGAAACAAAGCTCCTTACCAAATAACCAACATCCGTTTCGGTTTAGCAAAGCAAAACAAGGCAGTCTGCGAATGGTTAGGATTCTCTGTCAACCACCATGTCATTATCATTCTCACATATTGACATCAGCTTGGAGGCAAGAGTAAGAGTTTACCCACACCTAGCCAAGCTTCTCTGCCTTTTAACCTCCTGCACAGAAAGCCTGAATTGTGTTTTAGACATGGTTGTTGTCAGAATGGCCACCACTTTCTCTTCGTTTGTCCCGTGCTGGCGTCTGAGAATGACCGTACGGTTTAAATTCACGACTCTAGAGACATCCCAGAAAGCAGTCGCATGTGCCAGCCTGCACATGAACAACACTACATTTCATGCCTTGACTTTTTATATTCTCTATTCCCACTGATCATAATCCAGTGCTTGCTTTCCCTCTTTGTCCTCGAGACATTTGAAGTTGTAAATAACATTTGAGGTTGTAAATAACTTGAAAAATACTTGCGCTTCAATTCCAGTTATGCACAGCGTGGCTATTGTATACAGTGTAAGAGTATCCACTGCTGTGCTCGGCTGCAGGCCTGAATTAAATTAGCCTGCCTTGAAACCCATATTCTTAATGAGCCATGCTTTTTGAGTTATCTTTAGAAATCCAGAGGGACGGCACAAAAGCCATGTTTGGATAGGACAGATTTTATCTTAAACTTGAATATATATAAAGATTGATCCCTTGCAGGCCATGTTTATGCTACTATGCCAGTCTTTAAGATATGTTTTCATCATTTCATTCAGGCTGGTTATTTCTGACATAGCAAACCTGCAGGATAAGAGGATAAACAAGTGAATATGCAGCGATTGTGCAACCAGTGTGTGGTCATCTTTTGGTGCCATTTTATAGTTTTATTATTAAAGAAAAACTTATTTATATCAGCACCACACTCCTTTCAGTTACCCCTTCTAAGACCGCTCAGGGTTTCACCGTTTGCACAGCAGTTTTAGTTTACAGTGATACACCAGCTCACCTTGTACAAGTTGATTTTTTAAGTAGGGCTTCCATGTCACACAATGCATAAGAAAGGCAGGCTTTCATTTTTTTAACTAACAACTGCTACAATCTCAAATGAGGCATATTGATCAAGAACTGGTTAAAACTACTGACTCCAGCATGTTATTATCCAGCTGACTTAGTATGAAAAAGAGAAACATTTTTAAAAATTGGGCTTAAATACATACTTAATCTCTGCCTATATAATATCATAGCTAGGCTAGAAGTCCCCTAATATAGCAATCCTCTCTTTAGCATTTAGCTGCTTTAAACATAAAAATAATTGCTCATGGCTTCTTGACATATGAACTTTCTCATATTTCAAAACATATGTTTTCCATTTGAGTAATAGGAGATCAAAGTCTTTAAGGAAGAACAGGATCCGATGTGTGTGGCAAATGCTACATTTTGGCTAATGCTTGTTTTTTGGTAACATCTCCCAAGTGCAGTAAAGGACTTGAAATATCATAGAAACAATTGGGACATCCAACAATCTAGTTGTACAGTGTAAACTGTAAGCAACAGCTGCAACGCTGCAAATTTACGTGGGTAGTTATATACATTCAGTCAAAGAATGAATAAACAATTAAAGCAAACTTAGTTTAAAGCTAGGTTTTTTAGCCAGTTAGCCAGACATGCTAACAATTCTAGTTCATGTCAGTTCATTGGTTCACCCCATGCCCTGGTGAATTTAGGTGTTAAATCAACTTTCGAGGTTGATAGCATTATAGCACTGTAACATTGATAGCATCATTTAGCTAACTAGCATTTCTGGCACCAGCTAGCAAGGGCAGCAACATTTCAGTGTCTAGTCAACTAGACGCGCGCCTGCCTAGTTTATGACACTTTGAGTGTAAAAGATGATCTGCTGCAGTTTGATAGGCATGTAATAAAATGCAATGAAATAAAAATGTGTCAGCCTATTGATATACCCATCAATGTGATTAAATTTAATGGGCTGCATTTATTTGACTGTAGCATTTGGACAACCATGTTTAGCTGACAAAATGTCAGCGTTTCTGGATTCAGATAAAAGCTCTTCTTTGCAGCTGTAAACTATTGTCATCTTTTAACAAGGAGAAAGCCCGATGTTTTCTTCTTCCCTCCAGTTTTTATGTTTGGATCACATCTGTCATGAAGTTTGTTGACAAGGGAGTTGGAAACCATTTGACTGAATTTCCATCAAACATCTTGAGTGTCTTTGTGTTCCCTGAAGCTAAACGAACAATGCCACTTCTCAATTTACCAGCCTGTTATAGCTCAAAGTGTATTGTATGAATATTATTTCAACAAACGTATAATTGGAAGAAAACAAGAGGAAATGGTTACTTGTGCCATTGCAGCCCACACAGGATGATCCCAGTGCCATTGAACACACAGTTTTATTGAGGAAAGTAAACTTGGACTGTATCAAAGTTAGCTGTTTAAAATAAAATACCTGGTCTTGTTTAGCTTTGAATTTAAATGTCTGGTCCTCAGAAGTCTTTGTTTGACAGTTAACTTTGATGTTGGCTTTTTACGGCTCTTAAAAACTCATATATACATGTCAAAGAATTCCACATATTATATTTCAAACATTTATGAGGCTAGTTAGAAGCAGGATGCTTGTCTCCTTCCTTCTTCAACTGTTTTTGTTCACCCAGTGTTTGAATATCATGCGTGTGTTGTGCCATGTTCTGCTATTTGTCCCTTCAGGGATTGCCTGGTCTCCCTACGCTGGCTGCTTTGCACAGCAATCAGATCCTGACTGTCAAGGTTTGTCGGTGGTGCTGCTGCCTCGCTGCTCAGTCCGACCCCTCTGCAGCACACACTGGAAGTAAATTGTTGGCTGCCTTTCTCAAGGAGTGATGATGGAGTGCACGCAGGAAAAGTGCAATCTAATTAATCACAGCAGGTCAACCATTAGCCTCTTCTCAACACTTCTGCTACTAGTCTTTTCGCTCAAGAGGTTTGTTCTCCAGTCGACATGCTAGGCAGGTCAAGTGAATGCGTTGGCCTGTTACAACCTGGTAATATGCAGGTGACTAAACAGGCAACATCCTGAACACAGAGATGGTTTGGCTTGTGTCCATTGATGCTAAAATGAATTGAAGGAACTCCCAGAGGAATACTCAGTGATGAAGCAAAGTGGCATTTTTTTTCTTAAAGCTCAAGTTCATGGTTCACCACAAATCCTCCGATCCTCTAGCACGGCCTTGGGGATTGTTTCACTGCCAAATACCAATGGACACAAGCAGAATCAGACATGTGCTGGAAAAAGATTAGAAATGAACCTCAACTCAAAGGTTTGACCTCGCTGGTTTCAGTGTGCGCAGCTCTCAGGGTCTGACATAGCAGCAGGCACGACGATGATGATGACGGCACTTTCACAGTGGAGGAGTGATTCCCATTTTTCCAGGGGACTGCGAACTCGCTGTGGCGCGCTCGCACCCCAGAGGTGATAATTATGGGCCCTGGCTCCAAAAAATAAGCCCAGACTTCCTCAGCAAACCACCTTGGTGCTGGAAAAGTGTGGATTTCTCCCACCACCCCATCTGTGAAGGTGCTGGACCGGAGTTCATGAACACAGGCCTTTCTAACAGAATCTGTTTCTTTTTGCATTTGCCTTCCTCCTCCTCCTTCTTCTTCCTCCTCTGGGACTTCATCCTTCTTCAACCTTCTCTCACCTCTGACCTACGACCTCTTGACCTCACACACCTGCTCAGATGGTCTTCCCTAAGATCAATCATGGCTTTCTTTCCGCTGACCAGCAGCTCATAAAGCGACGGCTCATTAAGGTAGTGGGTGTGTCCTCACTCTCTCTGTCCACCGTGCCAAGTCTCACCAAATCACTTCTATTTGGCCACTTTGCATGCAAGCCTTCAGACAGATCTGTCATAAGCACTCACGCTCCTTCTGTTATTGTTAAAGGAAAATATGGAAACTTCATTTTAAAAAAAGCTTTTATTAAGGTAAAATGAATTACTGTCCTGGAACCACTCAAAGGTTTTTCCCTGCAACTTAGGTTGCAGAATATTTTCATAGAATTTCTTATAATGCAGTATCATAATGGACCACACATTTTCAGTATATTTCCCCTGATTATTGTAGCTCTATACTTGTCAACTTCAAATGGGACTTCTTTGTTTTTTTGGAGTCGTTACCTAAAGCACCGTCCTTACTCAACTCATTATGGCCCTGTAGGATTGCATGCATTTTAAAGGATTAATATTTCAGCTACAAATCATTACGTTGCAGCTCCTCCTAACTTAAGTTGTATGCTAGCTCCAAAAAGCTCATTCGTCATGTTATAAATGGAGGCAGCCCATCGCCACCCACAAGAACATTCCACGACTCTCTCTTAATTATCATTTCACTGTAGTGGCTCCAGTCTCAGCAGTCCAAAAATAACACACCATAATGATTCTTTAATGTGTTATTTCGCCACACAGGGAGATCAGGGGCAAGCAGGGCCACCCGGGCCCCCGGGGCCACCGGGCCCTCCTGGACCGAGGGGGCCTCCAGGAGACACTGGCAAGGATGGGCCCAGAGGTGTGCCTGGTCTACCGGTGAGTACTGATTGTTGCTTGGCATCTGAGAACGTTTGATACTAGTTTTTTTTTCTACTCTATGTATCATTAAAATTTGTTTGGATCAGCAAAATTCTGTCAGCGTATCCTGTAATAAATACTCTGTCATTTCCAGTAAGTTTTAAACAAGTTCAGCTCTGTTTGTGCTTCTATTCAGTATGATTTTGACTTGTTGCTGGGAGGGTTTATTCCAACGAAAACCTTTCTAATAAATACTAGACAAGCTACATTACAATTCATCGCCCTCACGTCTATATAACTAAACATGAATAGGCTCCCAGGAGAAGGTTTTACTGTATAGATTTACATTCACGTGGTTGTTTTTCATTACCACGTAACATTTTCCATGTTCTTAAGCCTGTCATTGGCATCACGCTAATTTATGTGAACTTTGCCTGTGAGAGAAAGAAGAAACAGAAAAGGCCTGTCAATTATGTTGAGCTATAAAACCTTCTGAGGGATCCAGATCTTTATTGTCTTGGCAGAGATCACAGTAGGAGTGCGAAAATATTAAGTGTTGTTTATCTGGTTCTTTCCAAGTTTTTAAGATGATTTGCAATTCTTCCAGTGGCAGTAGTTGTTGCGTTTTCCCAAGAAATTGGTTTTCTTTTGCGAGGCCGCTTTATTGCTCTTGTGATTTAGGTCTCCTTTCATGAATAGCTCAGGAGGAGCGTCGCAAAAATTGTCCCGCAAAGACGTACCAATCAAATATGTACAAACATCGCTTTGGCATGTTCCTACAGTTCTCTGCTACACCACGAACTGTTGGAACATCGGTGCGATAGACATGAACCAAAAGTCGAAACAAGAACAAGGTTTCTGGAAACATACAGTGCAGGGTGCAGGTGGCACAGCTGGATAAGTGCCTCTCAGCCTACTTGGTGTATGGGCACAATGGCAAGCTCCTCTTTCAGCCTGGCTGCTATGCACCATATATTGGCTATTTGATACTATAATAGAAGGAATTTGAACATAATATGGAGAAAAGCAGCATTTTAAACGCAAGACTTGTTTTAGGTAAGATTATAACATGCTCTGCTTCCATTAACGATTTTATGTTTCTTACAGGGTGATCCAGGACAGCCTGGGGAAACGGGACCCCTGGTGAGTCCAAACTTTGTTTCGAACATCCCCGTCTGTGGCTGCCCTGACACGCTAATTAACAACGTAGCCTTGCAGAATTGTTTAACAAAATGTAGGCGATACGAGTCCAGGGTTTTTCTGGGTAGTTTGACATTTTGAGAAATGGACATATTAAGACTTAGATGAAAAGAATGATCGCTTGCGTGACTTTTCATAAATATGAAATTATTGCTAGCAGTCACTTAGCTTAGCGTGAAGATTGCAAATGGAGCAGGACTGCCAGATCTGGCCTCTCCAAATGTGAGGAAATTGGCCTGAAAAATGCTTTAATGCTCACTAATTGACATGTTATAGACATTCTGAGTTAAATGCATGCAGAAGTCGGAGTGTACAGGGGAGTCCTGTGTGTATATTTCCTTCCTGGAATTATCTAAATGGATGGAGACTCTTTTCTCTGGTTTTCCAGTTAAGCCAGACCCCAAGTTGAATTAGTGTCTTATTTATGATATTATGTGCAGAACTGTCAATGCCAAGGTAATTTTCCAAAGGTTCTCAAGCTTTGGACTGTATTTTATGTATTTATTTAATTATAAACGTAAGTTTTCATTTTATGTTTTTTTATCCGTTGTACTCAAAAGGCTGGAAAAGCCTTTTTTTGTGTCAATTTCTACTGAAAACATCAAAACTATGAAAAAAAAAAAGAAGAAATTATGTAGCAAGTTTGGTTTAATCAGAGCCAAATATGTTTCATATGTAGGACTTCTCAAAGCGGGCTCTGTTGTTCTAATGGCACCATTTGACTGGCAGTGTATATATTTTTCGTGAGATATTTGTGAGATGGTTCATCGATATGACAGCGAATGACACGTTTTATGCTAACTTGTTAAGAAAAAGTTTGTTTTCCCTCACAAACCCTTTGTACCGCATGGACGAGTCGCTGCTCCAGTTGATGGCAACTGGATACCACTTGCGGTGTTCAGCAAATAAAGCACTTGATTAAAGTTTCCTCATAAAAGCTACAACGAATAGGTCAAACCAAATTCCAGGGAGAGCAAGGATGGAAAACGTGATACAAAAAACACTCGATGTCACATCAGTGGATGCGGGGAGTGAAGGGAAGTGAAGCTGACAGAAGAGGTATTATCAAGTGCTTTCATCTCTGACTCCAGCTCCCCTTGACCTTTTCCCCTGTGGAAAAATTTGGTGGGCTGGGGAGAAATGGACAGAGGAAATAATTGAGGCTAGAGCGAAAAAGACGCATTGGGTAAAGGATCCAAAGGTGCTAATCAATCTTAGACGACTTAATGGGCGATCCTCTAAAGTAAAGTTCCCTCCCTCTTTCTGCTTTTTAAGTTACTGTTGCTTTTGTTGGCTTCGTGTTTTATCCCACTTTGGGCGGGTAGCTGTGTAAGCAGCAATGTTCGGTTTGAAAATCCACTCTGTGATGAATGTACACTTTGCGATGGATGTTCCCAGGTGCGCTCACATAAGCCTAGTGTTTGCACAACCTCCGATGACCAATGAACAGAGACTCTCAACCCGTCTGAACGTGAATTAAGGACTGTTTACTGTAACTGCTGAAATGAAGCATCCTCTTTCACAAGTATATACACAGCGTGACACTAATGTACTTTTAACAAGGAGTAAAGTCATCGCCCTATAAAGCAGCGTGAGATGAGCATGTCCCAGCAGTTGTAAAAACATGTGACAGCACAGTTACTGCGTTTGCGGCCTGTGATTTCATGCAACGACAGAATGTTTGCTGCTCCCTGGTAAAAAAGAGCAAAGATAAGATACTGGATTAAAGAGAAGAGTTTCTGTAGCTGATAAACCTCTGGAGAAGAAATAAAAAGACATTTTCCCATCTAAGAGAAGAAAAAAAAAATCCCGCCAGTCCCCGCCCTTGGTTGGCCTGTGCAAATCAATATGAATTAGATGCATAAGCAACAAGTCTCCACTTTGTGCAGCCAGCTGAAAGAATAATCTGTGATTGGCACATCTTGATCTCCACAAGTGAGCCGGAGGCAGGGATTCTGAGGTCACCGCTCGACCGACTTTTGCTTCTTTTGCAGCGCTCTCGGCGCTAGCGCCCACTTGACACAGCTCGGAGTTTTTTTTTTAATGTAGATGCTATTGTTAAAGGGGCAAAAGTAGATTCCAGAGTTTTCCAGCAGCCTTCCAGGACATGTGGTGCTGGTTAGAAGGATTAAGCTCTTGTGGAGAAACAAGGAGGAGGTGGTGGGGGGGGGGGGAGGTGGAAAGAAGAAGAACAAGAAGAAGAAGAAAAGGAAATATTTTCAGGACTAAGTTCAAAATCATCAGCGCCACGAGGTCTCTCTGTGGTAAATTAAGGGGGTCTTCAGCTCTCCAAAGGTGGCTTGCAGCCCCACACTCAGCATTCATCTGGAGCTCAGCTTGTTCAGAACAAAAAGTCCAAATATGTTCCATCCAAAGCTGAGAGAAGCCTCTTCCATCTGCTTTTTGGTGTAATTTCCAATTATGCAGCAGACTTTCACTGATCCCCTTTTGCATCCTATTCATTCCAAAGCTACCCACAATGCACCAGTAGCTCACCTTGGACAATCAATGAAAAAAAACTCCACAGGCATGAATGTAGGGACACATTCGCGCCTCAAAAGCCTGTTCAATGAAGACATACCTCTGATATTTTATTGACCTTGACTGAGTTTTCCTTTGCTGTAAAGCCAAACATGAGGAGCAAAGATGTGAGCGAATAGCTTATGACATGGTCGGGGAAATCAAACAATGTTGTGGGAAATGTGGACAAAACCATTTTAGTGGAACAAATCTGTTTGTTCTTAAAGGCAAATTCCTATTTTTACAGCCTTGGGTCTTATTATGTTGTTAAAACAAAGCACACCTACACTCAGGGGTTTTGTCTGGCATGCGGTTTCGTCCCACGGTGCGAAGTCATGTACGTGAGGTTAATTACAGATTCTAAATTGGCCATAGGTGAGGATGT
This sequence comes from Maylandia zebra, assembly GCF_041146795.1. Lineage (NCBI taxonomy): Eukaryota > Metazoa > Chordata > Actinopteri > Cichliformes > Cichlidae > Maylandia > Maylandia zebra. Next base: position 42,051,622 of record NC_135169.1, on the reverse strand, counting down.
GAATGGCTGTTTGTCTCTCCCTGTTAGCCCTGTGATGTACTGGCAACTTCTCCATGTGTACCCTGCCTCTCGCCCAGTGGCAGCTGGGGATAGGCCCCACCCTGTATGGTTAAGTAGTTAAGGAAATGGATGGATGGATTGATAAATGAGCCCGCAGACAGGACCATAGCCAGAATGTTTAAAATGCTGAGGTCACTGGATCACATTTACCTGCGGGGACTACAGCTGGAATGTAGCTAGTAACAAAATCCATTACAAAGCCTCTCTTTTCTTCTCTTTGACCCGACTACCACGTAAAGCATATAACTTTAAATCAAAGTGCAGATGTTTCATGAAAATAACGGACATTTTAATCAAATCCTGTGAATCTTCTGTAAGCTACACGTGTGGCCTACAAAACTCATCCATACTGCAAGGCGTGTAATTGTTGTGGAGATATTACAGATCAGAGCCAGCATGAAAATGTGACATCTGTAATATATGTATATAATCTAAAATCACCTGAATGTCAGTGAGCATCTGCCCACTCCAAGTATACTGTGGGGTCAGACGTGGCCCTGAAGTTACGAGCTACTTTTGACATGAGTGCACCAAATGTGGCCCAAATGTCACAGCACATCTGACATCTGGCCCCTCTATTGTGTCCGCCTGTGGCTGAGCTGAAGCAGCCATTCTCACCATGAATCAACATTATCAGTACAGGCCAAAAGAGACCTATACACAACTGTTAATACGGGCCATGTTTGGGCAATACATCCAGTGTTATCTGAGCCTAGATCCTCTAAATAGACAAAGAAGTGGCCTTCACATCCCCACTGATAGCTAAGGCCACATCCATACTGTAGTTTAGAAAGCAGTCTGCTATCAGATGTCTTTTAAAACAGCCTAATCTCAGCGCAGCCATGACAGGTGAAGGTTTGAATGGTTTAACTTAAGCCATTCTGCATTATTGCTTTACCAGGCTACAGTGCTTTCTACAGTGCTTTTGTTTATAGTGGCAGGAGCAATAAAGAGTGATTGAAAACTCTTAGAAAATGTTATGTGAACAGTTTGAATAAAGCACGCCTCCGCAATAAGCACATATAGCTACAACTTAAGGCAAAAAAGAGAAAAAAATACATTTGTTTAAAAGTTTAAATAGTTTATAATAGTTGAAAACTCACAGTATAACTGACACAAAAGCCTTGAACGGAACAAGCTTGAATGTGGAGCCTTTCTGTTCTATGATCAGACGAATATTTTTTATGTGAATGCCACACATTCTGGAAGTCCTTCAACTTTCAAAGGTTCAAGTGCTGCTGATTGAGTGTGGGAATTGACCTGGGAATGGCTTCATTGTTCGCAACGTCCGAATCATGAATGAAAGTACCAAACATTCAGCGCATTGTATTTGTGCTCGGATGCTCGACTTCAATAGGCAGCCTGTTGATATTGCACATTTGTGGAATTTCTTTCCTTTATGAATGCTAAATGAGGCAGCTAAGCCGCTACATGCTGAACATCTGCTATCGTGATGAACACTTTCAGATGGAATAATAATCCTTTTTCACAAAGATCTTTGGATTGTTCTTCCCTTTTCATTTTTCACCAAAGTCAGGATCCAGGGTTGAGAACCAAAGAGCCAAGACTTCCTTAAGCGCTCTTGACTTTCTTTAAAAAAACAAACAAAAAAACTCCTTTTCAGCAGTAGCTTCTGAGTGTTCTCAGATGTAGCCAAGCTAATTAGCACTCAGGCGAGCAGCACATGCTCTCACATACCTAGTGGGTCATAAAGATGTTTACTAAACCCTACTGAGGACAGCTAACAAAGGCTTTTAAAGGCAAATGGGAGGAAAACCTTTTTCTTGGTTGGCTAGGATAATGAAAGTTGTTCATTGAGGTTTTTGCTGTAAGTGCACAAGGAATGCACCATAAATGAGCTGCAACTGTGTGGGCCATTTCTGAAAATGTGAGAACTTGTTGCTACAGGGATTTTAACGGGCCAATTTTGGGGAAAAATGGAAATTGGGAGAGGGAAGTTTTGAGGTACAGTTACTTGGTGATAGCCCGTTTTAACAACAAATACTAAAACCGATCCAACAATCAGCTTATTCGCAGAATTTAATCGCCGTGAAGTCACAAGTAGGCCGACATCAAACCGGGCTTCTTCTTCAGGCAAATTTGCACTGACAGTCTTAACTTTTCAACCCGAACGTGTCCTCGTTGGCTTCTTTTTAACACTCTCACACAAACGTTTTACACACATCAGGGGACCGTATCTTGAGCTTTGCCAGTTATACATCGACGTGAGCAAAGCGAGGAAAAGTTGCTGCTGTAGAGAGCCTGCGGGGCACAAGGTCCGCCTGGCCTTGACTCAGCTGCGAGCGACGAGCCAAATGGCCGAAAGTGTGAAAGAAGCCGGCCAACGTGAGGTGTCATAACAGCCAGGCGTAAAGGTGTTGATGAACTGCCGCGCTGGTGCGATAGCTCAAAAGTCTTTGAGAAACAAGGAAGGAGCTAACTTTCACCCAGGCTTCCCAGTTTCTTCACGATGCGGTCGTGTTGTTTTAGGCAGCTTCCAGCGGAGGAGGCCGACAGCCCAACGCGGCCTCCAGTTTCACTGCAGTAAACAGCAGGTTGTAAATAGAAACTGTCCTCCCAAACACATCGATCCATGATTTAAATCTGCCTTAGAGATGAGGCGCCTTTTCCCCCCCCGTTGGCTAACTTGTTAGCTTTGCAAAGCTTTCCAGATATTGGCCCATTTAGGTAATGAACCTCTCTATGTGTTGGACCGTAGACTCGGAATGTAGCGCGGCCAAACGAGACAAGTTTTTACAGTCACTAAAACGAGTAAAGACAGATCAACATAAAAGATAAAACCATAAAAGCTTTTGTTATTCATGAGCTTATTAAAGATTCCTGTTTATGGGTCACTTCAGCGAAAAGAAGGCAGGGAGTGAGCGGATTTTCATTCTTTGCTGGAGAATAAAACAAGGGATTGATTGTGATTCGGGTTCTTCCTGAAGGGTGTGTGCGCGCTGCATGAAATCCTACCACAAGCTCTGCCAGTCTCTCTGCTCTGACCATGTTGGCTCTGGTAATTGTATTATTTCATCTCACATGAACTATTTTTGCTGCGTTTCTCCTGCACTCAATCTCTCTCCGTCTCTCTTTTCATTTATAGGGACCTGAGGGGCCGCAAGGATCGAAGGTAAGTTACAGAAAATCATTTCTTTCTTCTTGCTGGCATTTCTTGCTTTTCTTAAAGAAAACTAAATGAGATTCGCTGACTTGGTTGTGACATAAAAGTACAAAGGAAACTTTTTTTTTTTGTCCCTCTGTTGAATTCTGATCTAAACAAAACTGTTTTTCATTTCACAGCAGCTCTCGTTGCACAAACGGTTGTAAACGTGTTGTTTGATGAGTATGTTTACCTGCATATTAGCGACAGACACTGCGCAGTCATGGTGAATAAACAGGAGAAGTGGGGAAAAAAGGGTGACAGAGAAGGAGAGAGATGGAGAACAGAGAGCCTGGAGCTAAGTGCTGTGATACAGGCTGCGGGTCCCTGGTGGCGCTGATGTGAGGAACAGATGTAAGCTATATCCAGCCATCAGGTAGCTGCCAGTGTTTGTTCAGTGTAACCCAATCAGACACTTCCTGTCTGCACTGTCATCTGTCGGCAAGGCCTCCCGTCGGCGTGGGAGAGGGAGTGTGTGTGTGTGGAGGGGTCAATGATGACACACCACAGTGTTAATGACTCATAAGCCAGGCCCGGAGGCTACTCAATTAGATCTGCTGGTAGTGGAGCGCTGTGTTTAGTAGAGGGGCCGCGTCGAGGGTTATTCAAGTTTCATCAGCTCGGTGACTGATTCGGTGCCACCGCATGACGAAAAAGTCCAGCGTGAACGGTTTTCAACCCTCGACACGATGCTTTCCTGCGACTGTATCTCACATCTCTCAAGCATCTCTGATACATCTTTAAATGCGACCGGGAACTCTATAAATAGCTTTTATTATGAAAGCGGTGCAAAAAGCCAACATAAGCAAACCGCGAAGAACAGAGAGCGGGCGTTCATTAAAACACGCTTGGCCCTCAGAGTCTAAACCAACTTTTACTAAGCTGACGCAGTAGATGCGGTAAAATCTCGAGTACATCTGCTGTGCGAAACATTTCTTTATTTCACAGGGCAGTACATTTTCAGTTTGAAGTGCAGCAGGAGTGTTCTCAGTCTTGCCTTCTGGCTGTATTGTCCATAACAGAGCAGATGATGAAATATGACATGCAGTATTTATGCTGGTCTGGCGCAGTAACATCAGAGCACGCCCTGATCAGCGGCAGACAGAACGGATACGCCGCCGGTGTTTATTTACAACCGTTGAGCCGGCCGTGACGGTACGAGCAGCGAGATGGTCGAATGTAATGATGCAAAAAACCCAACAAACTTTGCTTTTATTTCCCAGGGTTCACTCGGGCCTCCTGGCATCCCCGGTGTTGATGGACTGAAGGTGAGCAAACTCATTTACACTGAATTCTTGTAAAGCTCTACACTTCTGGGCTTTTAACTAGTTCTTGCTGACTTGCTGTTGTTTTTATTAGTGAATGTACTTTTCCAAGAGGAAAAAAACACCACTACTAGGCAGCATTATTGTCCCTCAAGACTTTTTATGTGTCCCTAAAATAAAAATATGCACACAAAGTTCAGAGAACCAACATCCATCTGCGTACCTGATAGTATTTTATCATGAAAAGGCTCACTTGAGCATTAATCTTTCGTTAATCTTTCTCCCCATGTGTTTTAGTTTTTTATATAAGAAAAAAAAAGTTCTGACAGTTTCAAACCACTATTTCGGTTTGGGAGAAAACCCGTGGGCTTCTTCTTCAAGCCTTAACCACAAAGTACCGTTCTGGCTGCCTCTGAATCTGTTCACACACTCGGCTCATGTCTGCTATTCATTCTCGGAGCGGATAAAGAAGACGCAGTGCAGGTGTTTCACAATGGGTGGAGGGAAGGAGAAAAAAGAGATGGAAAAGCATATTTATTCCAGAACAAACGATGGTATAAGTGAAGAGAATGAATGGAGAGGCAGTTTGAGGGTTGCATCGCTCTAATCTGAAACATGCACTTATAAAGAAAGGAGAGGCACGTATGGCTGTAATAGGAACCAGAGTGAAGAAGTTTCATTTTAAAGTAAAATCCATGCTAACTCTGGCTACAGTGGAGGCTGAAAGCTTAATTCTGTTTCCAAAATGAAAGGAGTGAGGTTTTGTAGCAGCCATGAAATAGATCTCCAATGCTGTGCAGTGCAGTTATAAAGCAGAACCTGTTATGGTATGTAAGTCTCACTCTTGCAGAAAGTTTGACTCAAAAGCAGTTAAAGGTGCTCAGGCGGCAGTGGCGGGTCCACTCGCACAGACACGGTATTGATTTGACATGGATATCCCAGCAGAATCACTAATGCCACCTTATCAAGCCAACCTTTGGAGTTCCTAACAGACTCTATCATCATTATGTCAATAGGGTGTCATTATTATGTCAATGACTTCCATATGCGGCTGACGATTGATCTGAGGCTTCGGCGTTTATGACGAACATCACCACGAGTGTGTAGCTGCAGGGACACGCCCAGCGCGGATCAGACACGCCGAGTTTCCCATGAGCATGAAGCATTTTGGGGAACAGTGAAAATAGCATTAAGATATTGAAAAATGACATCCAGTAACACAGTTTTCCTTCGAATATGGCCAGTACCGAGCTGCCTGGTGACATGTATTTTAATCCAAGTAATGCACTGCGTTATTTTTCCACTCTGGCTACATTAATCAGCTTCATCTGGTTAAAGCTGTCTGTCTGGGCTGAGGAATAGCTACTGCTCCTCTGAAAGGGTAATGACGTGGTATGTTTGCAAAGGTCAGGAGGTTAATTGTTTCTGGCAGCAGATGGACAGAGGTTGGTTTTTCAGCTAGGGAGCCGCGGAGACAAGGGATCGAGGCTAACGGCAAACTGGCATCCGTCAGACGGGCTTGGCTTTTCTTCTTCTGCACATACACAGAACCAAACCAGATAATTAAGCTTTTAATCAGCTTGTTTATCCTCTCGTCTTTCATATTCACTTTGTGGTTTCAATATTTGATACATGTGAACTTTTGGGGAATGTTATAGAATTCATAGTGCTGTAGCTGTACATTTACGCTCCTTACAGCAGTTCTGTCAGTGTAGCTGTATCTCACCTGTCTCGTGCTGCATTACCAACTATCCTGCAAAAGCCCTTTGCACCATACACTCACTCTTGTGTCTGAGTCAATTGTTATCTCAATTTTAAGAAGAAAAATATGCATTTTCTTTTGTTTTGTTCGCTTTTTGTGGGGTGGGGAGTGTAGGGGTCATATCTCCTGACCTTGAATCTTTAGTCGAACTGCTTACGCAGCACACTGAGTCAGTCACTGTGTGTATCTTGTGCTGTCCGTAGGGGGATGTTGGCATCCCAGGACTGGACGGTGTTCCAGGAGCCAAGGTCGGGGTGCACACATATTCTGTGTGCTCATATTCTTGTGAAGTCATAGCAGTCGCTTTTTTCCCCCTTTTTTTGGGTTAACCCTCTGAGGTCAAAGTCATGTTATCCCACCCTGCACTTTGTGAGAGCAGCAGCAACCATTGCCAGCAAACTTTGCAATATCAAACTAAAACAAAATCCTGAATCCCAAATATCTGTTGAGATGATCTAAAATATAAGACTCAATGTGAACACTTTTGCTGTTATATGGATTATTTTACATAGCTTAACAATATCATTATCACATCAGAAACCTTCCATGTAACTGCACTGTTAGTATATAGTTCACACTTTTAATACAAACTGAAACAGAGACTCCGTGAGGCTGCGTCTTGCTGCAGGGTCATCTTAATTCAGTCATGTGATTTGGAGATGTCCCTTGACTCCAGAGGGTTAAAGTCATTTGCAATACTTTCCTTATCCTCTCACAGAAGCATCTCCCCCTTTCAGTCATTTTTCATCTTACCTTTTGACCATCAGCCGTTTTGTCCCTTTGTGATTTCTTTTTCATGGTTTTGAAAAACATGCATATACATGTATTCGTCTTTGATGTAACAGAAAATATATATCCTCCATGAAGACTTTAATGCATGGTATAAAAATATGTTGCAATGATAATGCAAGGACGATTTTAAATTTAAAAAACAAAAAAGTTCATGTCAGGGTCTGTCTGGGGAAAAAAAGCAGTCATAACATTTATAATCAAATATGAATTTAACCCCAGATACGATCTGACCCTGAGTGTGTGCAATAACCCCCCCAAACCCTCATTTTTTTCTATCTCTGCTGCTCTGCTTTCCTTCCTAACAGGGTGAAATGGGAGAACGAGGTGAAAAGGTAAGGCGCTAATTTGGATCTTCGGACATTATTGCTAGCGTCAGTCTGTTATCTCATCACCACGACTGCAGCTTTGCCTTTACATCTCCCAGCTCCAGCTAGTTTTTTTTTTTTTTTTTTGAAGTTGCCTCCCTTCTGTAACTTAGCCACCAGTGAGTCAGTGATTTAGTGAGTCACAAAAACTGCACCCAGCTTCACCGACTCCAGGCCGTGAAGTAAACCTAAGAACAGACCCATAAAACAGCTTCACAGAGGAACGGCAGCTTTATTCCCTCTGTTCTGTAATTGTAATGGTGCCCTTATTTGCTGTTGTTGGACGGCAGCGGGGTGGGAGGTGTGAAACACTGACCGGGATGACAGTGCAGCGGGCTGGAGAGTTAAGTGATGACTTATCGTGTGTGCTTCATCGACCACAAAACTGGCCCTCGGGCAGTCGTTGTCAGCTGGATCAGTTCTGAGCTGAATCAGAGACAGTGTCTCTGTCACTAACACACCTGGCTTGCTGTAAAGATGTGACAGCATCTCCTAGCAATCCCAGTTCACAGCATCGTGTGTATCCTTTACCGCGATGCACAAAAAAAGGTCAAAGTGAAAATATTTTTTTAGCACAATGGATTGAAAAAGAACACGAGCATCCAGTGTGTCAGTTCGTGTTAGTATGAACCTGGTTCTGTGCTTTGTCGACTCCTGGCCGCTTGGCTTTGCCACAATTTCCACGTCTTAAACATCGTGACCAGTTTTCCAGAAGAGGGATGCATCTTTTTCAGATCATTTCATCAGGTTGCAGGAGGGTAAAGAGGAAACCACGTCCAGTTAATTAAGAAAATTCTGACAAAATAAACAATTTGTTCTGCAGATTTAATTTTTTTTATCATTTCCAGTCATATAATCATCCTGAGACTTGTCAGAGCACTAATGGGGTCCTGACCTTCGGGTTTGGAAGAGATGCCATGTGGCAGGCCAGCGCTGCTAGCAAAAACTGCACTTTTTGGCTTTGTCGATTCAACTTATGATAAATTCCTAAATGGAAAAATAAACAGCAGTTTGAAGCATTGAAGCTGTTAAAATAATCTCGTTTTCTTGAAGTTCTTTTTTTTTTTTTTAATAGCGTAACACAATGAGACACCCTTTGATTTCATATCCTTGGAACTGCAAGGCGTTGTTTGATTCGCGGTCTAATCTTAATATAAAATCATGGGGATTTATTAAAAGTGAAATCACCTTTTCCCTGCCAGGCAGCTTGGCTCAAAGTACTCTGAGGTTTTATTTTCAGAGGAGTCAGACATGTTAACATTAAACACTTGTTTTTTTTTCCTCATTAATTAGTCAGCAAGCTAATTAAAAAAGAAAAAAGGCTTCTAACAGATAAAAAGGGAAAGTAGAAAGCTTGTTGCAGTTTTTTTTAAATATATGTATATATTTTGACATCACAACAGGGATAACTTACAAAGACACTCATGATTGCAAATCATTGTGTTTCCCCATTTAATTTCATTTGATGAAACATGTCATGTTTCACTACATTTACACAGTCGGGATTTATAGCCGTGCTGTGATACGAAATCCACTGATAAAACAAGAGTGTAGCAACATTTTACAGAGTCTGTGAGTCTGCGTGCTTTGAGTTAAGTTCTAACCAGCGTGCTGACATGCTGATGCTGAGCAGATAGATTTACCAGCTTGGTATCGTATGCTAACTGTTGCTATTTAACAGGAAAAACAAAGTACAACTGAGAGCCTGGGAATGCGCGTAGAGTGTGCATTTGAGACATGACAGCCTCTTGGGGGTGTAGAAAAAAAGCTGGCTCACCAGACTTACTCATTTGAAGGTTATTCCAACAACGAGACATTCTCCTTATAAAGAAAACTACCAGTCAAATGGCTTCCACCGAGTCATATCGTGGATGGGACGAGCTATGATCCCGGCCGTACAGCAAATATTGCAAAAGTTGGGAGTTAAGAAGTGAAGTTTATCACAGCTCTCAATGCAGTGAGCTTAGGAGCTTCGTAACAGGGCATCACCTAAATATTACATTTATATTTGAACTTCATTTGACGGCTAAGTGATCAAAGTGAAGATAAAGCAGCAGCTTTGCTCCAGTGCAATCACAGAAGAAGAAGAAGCTTGTCCTACTGTGTGCTAAGCTTGTTAAAGCAATCATGTTTCATGTCATGTACTGTCAGCACTGACTCATTCCTGCGTCCAAGAGACTGAACAGGTTTCTGTGATGTCATTGCAGGGTGATTTGGGTGAGGACGGACCGAAAGGTGAACCGGGAGAGAAGGTATGTGAAATCCTCTGAGTTTTTGTTCTCTTTTGTTTATGTCTTGGACGCTGCACAGGGAACCAACAGAGAGGCTGTCGGTGGCCAGAAAACAGTAAAAAAAAGTTAACGTCAGCCTTCTGAGGAGAACTGTAATGTTCAGTAGAAACAGCTGGGGTCAAGGGTCATCAGTTGTACTGTAGTCAAGGCTGCACATAAGCAGTCATCCTGGCACTTGATGTGTCCTTTGTATTTAATGTGGACTTAATTGCTATGCTACGCTGATGCTACATTTTCTGGTTGGATGGTTTCTGCATTAATTTGGTACCATTTATCTTCAAGACAGCTTGTCAAGTTGAGATTCATATCCAACAAAAGGCAGAGCAAAGCTCTGCTGGGCAGATTGTTCAGAACTAAACTAATAGATTCATGTTTCTGTCCAAAAAGCTTTTGTTTTCGGGAAGAGTTTCTTTGCTTTGTATTAGCACACTGACATCATATCCAGAAACACATTATGCTTGCCATGCTGCCTTCGCTCTTATTATTTTCTTTAAGGAGCATTTATGAAAATAGGTCACAGCCTCATTTGTATTGGATGACCTCTGGGCAAAATTTGGACCTCTTTACTCTTCATAAGTTGTAAAACATTTCAGAAACAAATCAATTATGGATAGAAATGAGCTATTTTTTGGGGGGGGAAATGTTGATTTAGCTTCTCACACTAGTGGGGAACAATAAAGATTCTCCTTGGAGTTGCCAAAGAAACTGAAACGCAGTATCTGAGGGCAAAATGCTGTGATGTATTATACACCAGAGGTGCTTATACAGAGTTAGGTATAAAAACAAAATGTAACCGATAAACCGGCAGCAGACCAGAAGCCATGTACTGAAAATGTCACTGCCAATTTATTGCTGTTCGGTGCAGAAAAACTTTGATAACTTCTCATTTTATGGGCACTGTGGTTTTTAAAACTCGGCAGCCAAGAAAGGACACCATTGGAGGGAAACAGATGCAGGATGTCATCTGTGGAAAATGAGTGAACAAAAAGGAAAAGAGGAGGGTGATAAAACTTTGCAGCTTAAGCGCCGCTTTGATCTAGTTTACCTTGGTGCAATAAAAGGAGAGAAGATGATGGATTTTTGCTTCAGGAGTGAAGAAGAGTAAGATGAATCGGATAACCACGGGAATTCAGACTTCTGTAGACGATCACCTGCCATTCATTCGGGTGCACACTGATGCGTTTCACAGCGAAAGGCAGACTACAAATAATTATGATTTCTGCCATGTTTACGATGGATGTGGATTACCTCATCTCAGACTGTCAGCATCAGGACGTAAAAATGAGTGTTTTGTTTAACGTAGCGCACAACATATGGCGAGAGGAATTCGAACCAATAGACATCCAGATGAGTTTACCAGATGTCAGGCACACCGAGGGCTGATTGATTTTCAGTGCAAGTGAAGGGAACGTGTTGCCAAGCGGAGCCCCCTGTCATCAGAGTTTTGCATCTGATCACTTTCTCTTTTATGATCGTGTTGTTGCTTCACGGGAGGAAGATGAAACCAGAGAACAGAGGGACATGGGAGGGAAGGAGGGCATCTTTAGTCGTCCATGCTGAAGATGCCAAAGTTAACAATACACAGCACGCACTGCGGGGAAAGTGTGGTAATGTGAGGTGAAAGGTGAAGCAGCGAAAGCTTCGCTATGGTGAGCAGAGAGACCTCGGGGAGTGCAGAGAGAGGGGGGGAGAGAACTGGTGGTGTAAGCAGTCTGGCTGTGCTTTGCATGATACAAAGGGAGATTGTTTTGACTGTGGGGGACCTGTGAAGTGTGAAAGAGACTAAATGACAGGGCAGATATACTCTGACTGACATGCTCACTCGTTCTTAAGAGCAGGTTAAAAAGCTGACATGCTGAGGACTCCAACAGCTCCAAGTAGTCTTGAGTTTAGTTTCTTGTTTGTATAAGCTCATGTGCGGATAATGTAATTGAATTCCATAGAAATATACCTTGTTTTCCAGGTGTTTATTGAAAACATTGCTGTAAATAAATAATTTGCTACAACTAGCTGCTGACAACCCCCATGGAAAGGAGTATATTCACTAAAATGTTGGAGAGTAGTTGCTATAGGTTGCTGGGTGTAGAGCATCATCCAAAGCAATCGCTAGAAGGTCTTCAATACAGAACCACATATCTCTATGCAATCAATTTCATTTAGCGACTGGCAGCGACCAAGATCAACCACATGGGAGCTGACTGGGGAATGCATATTTTTCTCACCTAGAGTTGTCAGGGAGTGGCAACCCCAGATAATCCCTGACCGGTTGGCAAGTGGAGGTTTCTACGTGTGGCAGGATAAAAATCGGTTGCTGGAGGTGATCCACCAAAAATCTCCTTGCGGCTGCCTTGGTTGTTAGCAGATTGCTTCGGACACCCATTTCATAGTAGATACCAGTTTGCCTCCAATCAAACTGTAATCAAACTAGTAAAAATTGTAGTCAAACTTGTAATCAAGTTACCATAGCAGCTAAAATTTGCCCGAGTTATGAGCAATCACGACCATCATACGTGCAAACAAGGCAGTCGCAAGAAGGTTTTCATTACAGGACCGTTTACCTCTATGCAACCAATTTTTTCTAGTACTAAAAGCAACCTAGTGCAACCACATGGCAACTGGTTGGGGAATACACATTTTTCCCTAGCAACCGGAGGTTGTAAGGGGGTCACTAGCTTCTCTTTTGGCCTGCATGTGTGGGAGTTTAATTTAAATACCAGACAGTCATCAACTACTCAGCAGTTCTTCAGGGAATGCACACTTTTCTCTAGTGACCAGGAGTTACCAATCTCTGTGACTAGCCTCATATATACGAATTATAAAAAGTATATAATACTGCAAAATGCAATATGGGGGGAAACATGATCATACTAAAACATGCGTGATCATAAGTCATGAGCTTTTTTTTTTATTTATTTTTTATTCCTATTTATTCTATTTATCCCCTTTGTATATTTTATTTATATTTGTCTCTGTATTTATATATGTGTGTGTGTGTGTGTGTGTGTATATATATATATATATATAACAGTTCTGTAACTGTAACTTCGGTCGTTGCTGTGCTTTTTTTGGAAGTCGAATTTCCCAGAGGAACCCACCCGAGGGATTAATAAAGTTCTATCTTATCTTATCTTATCTTATCTTAAATGTAGCAGGGGAAAAGTAGTAGGTAATAGGTATGTTAATTGTACATAAGAAAAGCATCTGTGTAATTATACTCACTTATGTTCACTCACTGTTTAGTATACATTTATATAACACATTACCTGCTCTGTTGCGTCCGTAAGCCATCATTACGCGTAGAGAGAAATGTTTCTAACAGCCCCTGCATGTCCATTTTTGGCCTCATTTAAAACAAATCATTACCACAGTTAAAAGCTTTAGTTCTAAACCATTTCCTTCTGATGCATTCAGCCTAAGTATTTAAGTAGGTGTGAAATTAACAGTGACTCTTCTTGCTGAAAAAGTTGGACCTCACAAATTGAAAAATTCTTTAAAGTTGTTTTCTTTTTTTAATACACAAAATCAAACTTTGGATTTTGTTTTGGGAAGTTCCAGGCTATGAGTGCTTGGCTCTGGCCAGTCTGGCACAGCGGTTGGTATAATTTTTGAATCCTAAGATCCGGTCCAAGCTGTTGTGAACTGGCAGCATTTCAAATACTGGCAAGGCCTCTCTGCCCTGGGAGCCAATCACAATTTGCATTGCCTCACATATATCTTAACTCAGGGACAGGGGGTAATATTTAGCCGGGGCCCGCTGAATTTGGTCATCACTGCTAATGGCTGTAATGTGGAGTAAGACTCATATTTTGATGACTGCGGTGGTATTAATTTGTCACAATTCAGCCATGCCTTCATTGCTCAGCGATTAATTCTGCGCTCATCTCATTCCCCAAGCAAACAGCTGGAAAATGGCATGATTTACTAGGCATACATTTTGCGCCCTTCATGCTATTATCTCTAAATGCCAACGGGCAGCGACAGGTCTGGGTGCCTGTAATGAAGTGGAGCTGCGGTGACGGCTCTCCATCTTAGTCTGCTCTGCGGCTAAATCGAACGCTGTAGCCTCACCGTGGTAATTGGCCCAGTTGGGACGTGTCAGCACTCTGCGCCACACCTCAGCACACCTCCCAGCTCCGCCGCTTTTTCCATCTCATACTCCTACATTTGGAAGAGATTAAACTCTCTCTTGGTCAGGGCTCTCGTTCGGCTTCTAGAGCTCGGTGTCACTTGTGTTAGATCGGTCACACCAGCGAGCTTCTTGCTTCAGCAGCCGAGGAATGAAGGCTCGATCGCTTTTGCAGCATCCTCCTTGTTTTCAGGGCTCTGCTTCACACGGCCAAACTTTACAATCTATTATGTAACGTTTTATTTCTCCGCAGTACGAGCGCATTACGATCCTGCTGTGATTAATTATGTGGAAACGGTTAATTATGCTTGCATATAGCCCACTGATCATGAGCGTCACAAGGTAATTTTGTTGTTGTTGTTTTTATTGCTAAAATTGTAACAGTTAAGTACAAACGTGGCACCTTTACCCCTGCCGAAAGCAGCAGGTGTGAAGACACAAGAAAGTCAGGAAAATGGGCCCCTGTCTCCTTCTTTAGTATATATATATATTTATATATGTTTTAAGATGAAATAAATCCATGTTGTCTCCTAAGTATTTGGCCAGAAATATTTCTATTTAATTGTGTAAAATGATTTAAAAGCTTTTTTTCTGTATTTTTTGTAGTGAACTGTAAAACTTCATCCATTTAGATCTTGTACCCCAATAAAATATAAAAGAACTTGTGAAAATGTCCATTTATATATATTAAAAAGTGGAATGATGAATTTTTAAGATTGGGATAGAAGCACCCCTGAGTATGCAGCGAAACCCAGCTGTAAACAGTAACGCAGTTTATTGTGTGCAAAAAAAAAGAGCCACAATTAAACATTGCCTTGTGTGCTATGCATCATAATGACTCCCATAAAAAGCTGAGGGCAAGAGGCATTCCTTCAGCAACTTCTGAGCGCGAGGCGTATGTGTAGTGAAACCACAGAGTCCACACCAGAGCTAAAGACCCAGCCTCCTCCTCCCCACTCCTTTTTCCCACCAACCACCCGTAATTAGGCTTATTGGCCCCTTGTTTTATGTCTGTTTTTACTGTACACTGCAGTAGTGATGCAGTGCATAGAAAAAAAGGGTCTGGGTTCTTGGTGTCTGGACAGCTTTGCTGGAAAAATGTGATATAAGTAGCTCTGTCTCCTTCTAGTTCCGTGCCATATCTAAGGAGAAGCAATGAACAAAGCTTTCAGTGGTTCCTGTTAGTGTGCCTCCTTAAACACCTTCACCTCCTATACTGCTGTGGATTTCTTCTTATTGTATATAGTGTTAGATTTCACCCTGCATGTCATCACCCCTGCCCAGCTGCAGGGTAAAACTGAAACGATTCCCAGCACCGTAGTCATAAAAATGCTGTCTCCAGCTTTTGTGAAAAGGTACATTCTCTGTTTAGAATAGCAAACAAGCTGCTCTTCAAATTGTGTTTTCACCCAGTTTTATCCAGTCAAATGCAGCAGTTGTGAAATTATGCTCCGCATTGTTCGGTAAATGGGTTTCTTTTCTATAAGTCAGCATTTTGTAAATGTAACTGCACAATAATGTTGACTCCTCACAGACAAGCCCATCGACTATTTTAACAGTCTCTGTCACTTTTTGTTTTGCCTTTTGTGTCTTTCTGACTTTTCTTCTGTGACTCTTTCTTAGGGAGATGCAGGCTCCTCTGCAGCAGGCATCAAGGTGAGAGCTAAGCTAAAGCCACTGTCATTTTGTCCTTGATTTAAGATTTTTAAATGGAAAAATGTAATTCATTAAGGTCCAAGTTGTGACTGTGTGTGCATCTACAGGTATTTTTTAAATAGGGTTGACTGTAGACAGCAGAAAAAGGACAGATGTTCCTTGGTTTGTTAACTATCCTTTGGAGCATTAACATCTGGCATTTTAGCCTTTACCAGCTTGGCTTTTTGGCTTCTGAACTCAATATATTAGCATAACTGGCTGGAGTGCTAGTTTATTAGCTAGTGTTAACTAAACTACGCTAAAAAAAGCAGTAAAGCATCAAGTGAGTTTAACTTGTTAGATACTGATCTGGTCCGTTAAGTAACAGAGGGGGTTGTTAATCAGTTTCAGCTGCTTTGGTGTTAATGACATTAACAACAGGTGCACTACAGGGGAACAACGAGACAACCCCCGAAACAGGAAACAGGTTTTACAGATAGAGGCCACTGACAGTTTTCTGACTGTTTTAGTTTTGCATTTTGTGTCTGTATCGCTGCTGGTAGCGTGAGGCGATACCTGGACCCTACAGACGTTACACAGATAGTCCAGTTCCTCCAGGATGGCACATTGTGATGTGCCACTGGCAGAAAGTTTGCTGTGTCTCCCAGCACCATATCAAGAGCATGGAGGAGATTCCAGGAGACAGGCAGTTAGTCTAGGAGAGCAGGATGGGGCTGTAAATGGTTCTTAACCCATTATCAGGATCAGTATCTCCTCCTTTGTACAAGGAGGAACAGGATTAGCACTATATAAGGACTGCCAGACCTACAAAATGACCTCCAGCAGACCACTGGTGTAAATGTCTCTGACCAAACAATCAGAAACAGCCTTCATGAGGCTGGCCTGAAGGCCCGACGTCCTCTTGTAGTGCCTGAAACGTTGTTCAGCATGACAGGTTTAGTGGTGGATCAGTGATGGTCTGAGGAAGCATATCAATGGAGAGGCATACAGAGCTCTGCAGGCTAGCCAACAATACTCTGGCCTTCATTAGGTATCCTAGGTATCATTAGGTATCAGGAAGAAATCCCTTGGTTCGATTTTCTGAACCAGTGCTGGTGCAGGTGGTCCCGGGTTCCTCCCAGTGCACAACAATGCCAGCCTCAAGTGGTGAGATTTCACAGGCAGTTCCTGGAAGATGAAGGACTTCACTGGCTCCCACACTCACCTCAGCTAAATCAAACAGAACATCTCTGGGACATTATGTTTGTTTCAATGAGAAAATTAGATTTTCTCAGATTGAAGAACTGACAGGAATGCAAAAGGCGAGAGAGAGACGGGGAAACTGCGGGTTGGCTGCTCTGAGCCAACACAGTGAGCTAAACCACTGAGATTCTGTTAAATTTTTTAAGTATAGTTTACTTACCAGACGAATGCTAGCCTGTGCTACTTTCATTCATTTTAATTGGATTCAATAAGGAAAAAATGGACTTCCATTAGTAAAGCAATAACACAATAATGAGCTACAGTGTTACTCTATGAACAGGAATAGGTAAGTGTAGTCAACATGAAAGAAAATAAGATTCAGATAGCTATACGTACTTGGATCAGGGGTCTTTTTTGTTACCAATTGAAACTAACTACTAAGATTAAGAACTTATAAAGGACTTTCTGTTAATACATGCAGAACAGAAGTACAGATAGTTGGTGGTATTTTGAAATCGGTCACACCGGTTAAATAGAAAACTCTTTACATGTATTACAGGGTGAACCTGGAGAGCCTGGAAGAAGTGGACTAAAGGTAACGACTACACTTTGCTACACCTCATGGCTTTTTGATACACAGCATAAAGGAAGTAGTACATAATTGCATGCAACAGTCATAGTAGTATGGTTTTAAATATACCGACATATTTTACTCAAAATATAACTCGACCAGTGAATAGTTTTAGGAAACCTGAGTGTATATGAAAGTCTATTTATTTTTCATCATTGTGCCTGTACACATCGAAACTTTTGCAAATTAGAAAAGCTCAAATATGGACATGCTCATTCAAAACTCAGCCGAACGGTACTGTTTAAATGGCATTAAGAATGCAAGTTGACCTTCAGTACATCACAGCCCTTCACTTCACTTTAATTCAGCTTGATTGTTGTTTAGAGCCAGTGTAGGGTCTCCAGTTTCATACTAACGCCTCTGGATATACTAATCTTCTGGATTTTTCTCTTTTTTTGGCTCCTTGTTCTTGTTTCCATGTTTCTGCGTGCATTTCCCTTAGCTCCAACCACAAGGTCACCCTATTCTGCTGCTTCAGTTTTATTGTTCAAGCGATATTCGCCGCTACGACCTCTGTTCCCGGCCGTTGTTTGTTGTAGTGTTTGACATACTTTCCGAGGCAACAATGGCAGCCAGGAGAATGTTGCTGAAGAAACAGCTTTTGTTGAGAAACTAATAAACAGTCACGCCGAAGAGGAAAACTGAGCCATTGTCCGGCCTTTGACCAGACTTCTGCTGACATTGCACCAATGCCTCATGTAAATTACACTCTCAGTCTCTTTTATCTGTTTGGACAAACTAGTTCCAGGCGACAGAAAGGTTGTTTTTTTTAGCAAGTGCCTCTTATTTCCTGCTTTGCCGCCAAGTAAAATTGTGGCCTAACTAACTTTTAATGCTTAATCATATTGTTCGTTTTACATCCTGCTTGTGCTGACACACTTAAAAATTGGGTTTTTTTCACATAATAATGTCACAAGATTGAGTTGTTGTTTCCCATTTAACATCACCATTGGGTGGCACTCATTTATTCAGCTGTCAACAAGAAGGACTTAATTTTTTATAATGCTTTCATTAGCAGCAATCGCAGTTTACAGCCTCCTCTCTGATCCCCCGAGTGCCATTACGATTCATTATTCTTGAGCGGCGCTAATCATTTCTTTTCATATGCCATAAATCCAGTGGTCATAGTTTTCCCGTTAAGTCAGAAATTTTTATTTTGAAAGTCTCAAAGTATTCTCATCGGAGGATTGGGGGGGGGAGCCTGACCTCTTGAGTTTTCCACAGTCGAATCAAATGACTGCGTTCTCAGCTTGACAATCACCCGACCTTGATAATAGAAAAATACGCCAACTCTTCCTACGCTGCCAAACTCGGAGGACCTTGAAGCCGTGGCAGCTTTCGCAAACAGCTTTTGCAACTTTAACCCAAAGTATCAGACGATTTTTCCTTCCAGAAACCCCGAACACTTCACACCTGCCCAAACCAATAAAATCCTAAAAATGAAACTCAGTTGCACTTTTTGAAGGGTTGAGTTTTATAACAAGTACTAATCGCGCTGTCAAGCCACGGCTGCATGAGTTGGTCTGAAAGTGCATGTGCAAGTACCTTCTGCTGATGCTTACCACAAGCGAATGACGGTGAAAATACAATTTCTGGACAGCGGGCAGCTTTTCAGAACCACGACAGCTTGATAGACAGAGGAAAACACAAATAGAAAATAAAGCATAGAGCTTTTCAAACCCAAATGAGGCTTGACTCAGCTTAGCTTGGCTTGGCTGTAACATGTCACACTCTTCTTGTGTAGGGAGAGCCAGGACTTCCAGGGCTGCCTGGACTACCAGGGATAAAGGTAAATGCTTCGTGTTTTCATCCACCCTCCCATCAGTGTTGTCCCTGTCCGTCAGCTTCAGTCCATCTGTGGTAGAGTACACATCTGGCCTGCTGTCACGCCGTCGTGGACCGATCTCGCTTCTCCTGCTTTGTGGGGATTCGCGCTTCAGCTTAGCAGCGCGGTAGCTGCTGCGAAGCGAAAGTGAGGAGTTTAGGCGAAATGACAAAACCAAACAGTCTGAGCTTTTGATCTAAAGATGCCAGCGTTCAGCAGGAAAACTGTCTCATTAGGATTCGTGAATAACACGGAGGTCCATGAATTAATGATCGAATGCTGCTTAGCAGGCAGACATTTCAGTCGACTTCCTGACGGTGGCAATCAGGAGGCTCAATGTGTCAAAAGTGCTGCTCGTTAAAAAGAGGAAGTTTAACTTTTATTTGATTATTCCGGGTTTTTTAAAGCTACTGTTTTCCCCGTATCAAGAGCAGATGGCGAATCGAAAAGCACAAATGGCGCATGTTAAAGAAAATCAATGCACTTGTGGACCATTAAGCTTAAAATATAACTGTTGAATTTAAGGAATGCTCACACGGACATGGAGATGATGGTGCTTGTTATGCCTGTTTTGTTCTTTTCTTTTCATATGCTTGGAACGTGCTGGGCTTGTTAAAAAAAGGCCCTTTCATTTTACACTTTATATACTCCTGTTTTGACTTAAGAGGCCTGTATGCTTGATGGATTCTAACAATATTTTTTTGCTAACGTAGCACTCGGCCTTGCACTTTGTTCTGCTCTCTGCATTCTTTGCTGTTTATCCAATCAAAGTTTAAAGGTTTGAAAGCCAAATGTCCATTGCCTCTCTGAGGGCTTCCAGAGTGCCTAATGTTCTCTAGGTTGCAGATGGTGTAATAATACATTCCGGTTAAGTTATTTCTCAATCAAATGTTATGTAAATCAAACCCAGTGTCGCACTTCATGCTGGACCCTCGCTCCTCATACGTGAAAGTGTAAATGCAGGAAAATTGGAAGCGTCTCCGTGAGCGGCGCAGACCCTCTTAATCAGAACGCTTCTGCGTGCCCCGATGAGTTTCTAACAAGGTCAGTCGTAACGTCTATTAGGATTCATAAGAGGGAGAGACTCGTTAATATATGAGGAACCAGGGGATAAATTAACCAGCCACTGATAATGTGTGTCTGTGAGTGTGATTTATGCATGAGTGCGCGCTTGTGTGCGCGTGCAAGTGTGCAAGCTGTAAGTGCATGCCTGTCATTATAAATGTGTTTGCTCATGCATCTTGTGTGTGTGTGTTTAGTGCTCATTAGCAGCGCTACATGAGAGACGCCCAGTGGAAAAATTAATAATAGCTGCTCGTGGTTGTGTTTTTGTTTTTGTTTTTTTTTGCGCAGGGTGAGCCCGGGTTTCTCGGTCCCCAGGGTGAGCCTGGGCTTCCAGGACTCCCAGGAACTAAGGTGGGTGATTTCAGCTCGTCACTGTGATGTTGTTTATCACAGCGTGGGAGGTATTTTCTGCTCCGAGTGACACGCTGAATATTACGAGCTGGTAATGATGAGACGCAAACACTTTGACTGATGGTTATCACATCCTATCAGCCCGATCATCGGTGAAATCGCGAATTCCTTTGAGTTTCTGTTCTCATTACCCTTCATTATCGCTTTCCCCTCAAGGTGATTAAACCTCTGTTGCTTCAAAATGTCACTTGGAAGTGGTCAGAATGAGATAATCCTCTGCCGCTACCTTTGAGTCCTGACATTATCACACTGCGGAGCCAGCGGTGATAATCCAGACATGCAAGAGTTATTGCTCGTGCTCATGTCCTTTTGCATCGGGCTGTTTGCAGTGCGCAGATAACTGAGATATATTAGCGTTTCGCTGTCCTCTGGCATATTTCTGCTGCTTAATCAAATGTCAGGCAGAGAGAAGCTAAAAAATTGGCTTTGTAGAAAAACAATTTGGCTTAATGTTTATTCCATTTGAGACAATCAGCGTTTTACTTGCTTTTTTTGTTTTCAAGGCACACTACACATAATAACATATCAGTAATCGTTTATTATTAAATCCTTACTGAATCGATGCTGCTGGATAATAACTGCATCCCGCTCGGTTTTTAAATATAAGTATTAGACACTGTGAAGCTCGAGTTTTACCACGTCTCCCTCTATTGGCTGTTTTCAGTCAAATCAAAATTCAAAATTAAGAACGTGCATTTAAATCATCGACTTTAAGGAAAAGGGTTTCACTTCTTTGTTGTCGATTTCCTCGGCCCTGTCACATCTCATGTCTGCCTCGTGCTGACTCGGCATCAGTATTTACATTTCGCCGTTTGAATATGTTGAGTAAGCGAGCTCGTGAAAAGGCTGAGGAGTCATGCTGAATATGTATGACATGAGGGGAACCGAAGGCGCGCCTCATGTTCAGAAGATGCACCGCGGGCCTTGTGCTGACATTAAAGAGGGAACTCAGCTTTGATCAGCAGTTCTGCATGACACCTTGTTGCAGGAGAACAATAGTAACTCACCTCTTCTTCTCCTTCTCTTTGCATAGGGTGAGAAAGGTGACCACGGACCACCAGGGAAGGGGGAACGAGGAGAGACGGGACCCACTGGACCAAAGGTCAGCAAGTGAAGGGCATAAGTGTGCATTCATGCCTGTGCGTACGGTATGAATTATTAAAGAAATAAGTCGCTGAAGCGAGGAGTCTTTGGAGCTTTTCAGCTGTTGCTTTGCTGCCATCTAGAGCCTCTTTGATCCAAACACACACGGCAAAGTTCTCCAAGTCATAAATCAGATAAGGCGATGCTTAATCAAGACTTCATGTTCTCTTTTTGTTAAACCTGGCTAAAACATTATAGTCTGTGATAGGTCCGTGGCTTTCCCTGGAGTGCGTGCAAAGTAAACCCAGTGTAAATGAGGTTGCCTTTGTTTATGTCTGGTGCTGCCCCTGCAGGTAGCTTAATCTCCAGTCTAAACTTAGACGACACAGAGATCTGGTTCACATCCTATTACATGCCCCAGAAGTGAAACTCATCCTCTGTCAGCGACACAGTTCAAATAAACACGTTCTCCACTTCTTGGCGGTTGCAGCGTATTAAAACCTGGTTATTTTAGTGGAGCTCGAAGCGTAGCTCTCACAGGAGGAGTCAGAGAGGATGATAATGTTTCCTTCAGGAAATGTGTTTTTAGAAATGCGTAATTTTCTTTAAACCCATAAAAGTTTTTAAAAAGGGTTTGTTTTATATTCTTCAACTTTATGTGCATGTCTGAAGTACTACGCGTTAGTATCCTCTTCACCTGTGTGTTTTTTTTAAACGTGGCAGGGTTCACAAGGAGAGGCTGGTACACCTGGCCCTAAAGGGTCAAAGGTCAGTACAGCAGATTTGTTTTCTCTACACTGCATGGGAATTAGTTGATCCTGGGTAAAAGAACCAGCTAAATGTATTTTCCAGTGATCTTGGTTTGTTTTTTTTGTCCTGAGCTGGTAAAAATGTGAAAACACTAAGAACTTAATGATCCTTGTTAAGCGTGTTGTTTATAAAAACAATCAGATTTACAGGTTTTAATAAATGTTGGAGGAGTCTTTGAGTTGAATGCAACACACATCAGATTAAATTAACAACATTTAAACGAACTCACATAAATCGGTTGCACACACAAATTTAAACTCCACCAACACTTTAAACTCCTTCAGTGTAATAAGGGCGAAAAGCTGAACTTCAGATTTTAATTTATTCTCATTTATAATTAATTTATTCAAGCTTTTATCACAGCTTTTGAAGCTGTAAAGAACATAGATATTATTTCATCAAAGTTGTTCTTTCATTCTGTCAAATGCAAGCTGTAAATACTAAAAGGCCTCAGCATCTATAAAAATGTAAAGTGTGTGGCTGAAGGCGTGACGGCAGTGTGCCTTGAGTTCAATATTTGTTGTTTGTCTTTCATATTAGGGCGAGGGTGGAGATAAAGGAGACTTGGGGCTCATTGGACCAAGGGTAAGCAAGCATATTAAAGATAATTAAGGATGCTGTGTGCTGACACGCTAAACCTTTTAATTTCTAATACAAAACTTCAGTTCTAGGATGTGATTAGGATGAGCACATCAGAGTGACAGCTCAGTTTGAGTGTTGGTTTGTTATCACCACCAGGGGGCAGTAGTTAAGCCTAGGCAGATTTCTGAAAGGGAGGCACTCTATTGAGCTTGTAATTCTTTGATATGATATAATCATGTGTGAAATAAAAATGTGTTTAATGGTGTTGGACATGTGCAGGGCCCACCTGGGCAGAAAGGAGAACAAGGTGCCACCGAAATCATCGACTACAACGGAAACATTCAGGAAGCTTTACGGGTCGGTTCCTTAGACGTAAAAGACGAGGGGAAAGTGATTCCTTTTTATTTTTGATGCATGTACCTACCTATGAATGGTTCACCTTCCTCACTGCTTACTTGCCAGATTAAAAGTGGAGCTAAAGTAGGTGAAAGTGAATTATTTGCCTGCATAACATAATGACTAAAAAGGAAAAAATATAAACATGTATAGAAATGTAATCCAGTGCAATGCCTTCATTTGAAGCTGCTTAGGTTGAGCTCTATAGACGCTGAGGGTGTTCCTGTGCAGAAATGTGCTGACACAAAGGTTTCTTTTCATGTGACCTCTACAATCTTATCTCTCACCTCTTCCCCACTTCCACTCCTGTGGCCTACTGCAGAAGATTACCACTATTACAGTTACGGTAAATAGGCTCTGTGTATTCTGTGTATCGTTTCATCTCCAAAGTGTGATCCATCTATGTCCGAGCATGGGCCCGACCCGGTTCCAACACCCGTTAACGCTGCCCTGTTGTACTTGTCCTCCCTCACCCAGCAACGTTTTTGCTTGACAGTGAATAAAACTGTATTCAGTGCTGCGATTGTGCTTCTCTGTGATCGACCTTACATGCTGCCTGAGCTGCTGGTTGTGTCCTTGAATGTCTATTAAACAGCATTAAGAGGATTTTCCAAACTCATTCAGTCCGCTTCTTGTCAAAATCGCATCACGTATAGCAGTCAAGAATCCCAAAGGCTGTGGTTTGAGTCAGCAATAGTTTATTCCACCTTCCAACATGTCTACATCTAAAATAAGCATACGGATATGTAGCCTTTTTTTTCACTAAGAACTACAAACCCCAGAGCAGAAAAATGCAGATTTTCCATTTCACCCTAAATCAGTGTCAGAATGGCAGAATTTATGGTTCAGCTGTCGAAGTCATGCAGCCCTCACATCCTAACATCAAAGTGTGTAATTCTGTCATACATGTTCTCACTTTTGTGACCTCTGCATGTGTTGAGCGTCCTGTTCATGGTTAATACCTGATTCCTAACATAATTTTTCAGTGTTATGGCCAGTGCCAGTTTTAATTAAAACGTAATTCACAGCATTGTTTCGTAGGTTTCACTACAGCTGTGATGTATTCACACTTGTGCGCACGTGTTGAAGAGAAATCTGTCTCTCTTTCTGTCCAGGGTCCCCCTGGGCCTCCTGGGCCAACGGGACCACCAGGCATAAAGGTAAATTTCTTATGTGTGTGTGTATGTGTAGTTGTGTGTTTGATTATGATGTCAAGTGGTGATCTTTTACAAGTCACATTATGTAACTTGATAGCTAATTTAGTCTAATTTGTGGTCATAAAAATGTCATATCAGGGGGATCGCGGTCTGCCTGGTCTTCCTGGACTTGATGGAGAAAGAGTAAGTTGATCTTATACATGTGTATATATATTTACTTACATTGGTTAACCTTAACATGTGGAGTCGAGAGTAGATGACCTAAGTGTAGACAAACAAAGGCAAAACGGGGTCCTTAACAAAAATCGAGCCGTTTTTTATGTCTGGTAGAAAACTACAAAACAAAGGGAAAAAGCGAAACAAGACGAAGCTAAACAATAACCTAAACTGGGAAAGCTAAATGTGAAAAACCCCTAACATGAAACCTGGCCTGGATACATGGAAACATGGTGTGAAACACAGACAACCTGACAGTGAATGCATGACAACAGATCACATAAATACACATGAGGGTGACGAGGGAAGTGGAAACACAGCAGATACAAATGAACATGACGCCACAGAGGAAGCAAAAATAAACACATTAAACACGGAACACAAGACTTTCAAAATAAAACAGGAATCACAGAGACGCAGACTTAAGACACGTTAGGGAAATAGAAACGGGAGATGGGACACGGACATACTGAGAAACAAATACAGAGACGGTGACGGCTGGGGAGAACACATGACAGATGGGGAAGACATGGAACGAGACACAAGGGGAAACATGTAAACCAGAGAAGGAGATAAGACAGAGGGATAGAGAGGGAGCGACACAGAGGCAAAGATATCTCTGAGACACAAAGGGCGAGGGAGACTTAAGCACAGGGGACACGACAGTCTCCCACACTGAAGACACGACACTACAACCAACATAGTGGGGAAGACACAGAACTGGGAGTAACCTACACAGGGAAACAGAACTGAAAATCAACAGAAGCAACTGAACCGTATAAACAAGAAACAAGAAGAAGGATTACCTGCATATTTGTTGACCTCATTATTTGAAATGTCTAATATGACAATCTACCACAGACAGGACAGTGTCTGTTAGAGAATATCAGGAGAACAGACAGTTTTTTGTAGCCAGTACAAAATCCATTCTCAATTAATAGCTACAGTGAAAATAGAAATTAATCATTTTCATCTCTTTGGGTAACTTTCTACCCCCTCTTAGGGATACAAAGGCTCTAAAGGAGACATGGGAATGCCCGGAGCTTCAGGGGAGAAAGGAACAACTGGTTTACCTGGCTTACCTGTAAGAATACTCTCCCATTCTGATAAATGCCTCTGAAACTTTTACCTACTCAGCCTGTCATTCGGCAGACACAACGTGGATCTCATGAAACTTTTGTTCCTCTAGGGTGTCAATGGAATGAAAGGGGATAAAGGAGATGCAGGACTCCCAGGTCCTCAAGGTCCTTCTGTAAGTTAGAACAAAATATAGTAACAACAATATTTACAAAGAGAGTGCAGTGACAAGACTGATGTAAGAGGTGGACACTCAGATTTCTACAGCTGACCCAGTTCCATACGCATTTCTGGGAGTTCCTTTTCTCAAGGTGCAAAATATCAGGAAGAAAATAATCAAATAAAGTGTGCAACCTGATTTACTGATTTGCTGCTAAAAGCATGTCTTATATTTTGCACTTGATACTCAAATGAAATAATTGCACCTGTGTTTCGAAAATAGTTCCACTTTTGTAAATCACACACACCTTGTAGCTCTATTTTTGCTCTCACTCTGTTTTTTTTATCTGCCCTATATGTCACGCTTTTATTGTGAAATGTAAATAACATGTAATAAACTTGTTGACTCACACTTTTATTATATCATTTCTCTCCTAATGTTTTCAGATAATTGGCCCTCCAGGGCCACCAGGGCCCCATGGATCCTCAGGACCTATGGTCAGTGTGCTGCCCTGAAAACCCCCTTTTTCATTAGTGGACACAAACTACACGTGTATTAGACACACAGCATATGCTAATAACCCTAATGACATGTTACATGACAACTCATAACGAACGAAAAGACAACACCTCACACAGTGTCCAGCAGCAGGTTAAAAGTCTACAGGTTCCTTTTAAAAAAATCTCAATATCTTAAGAAGAAGTGGGTATTTGGAGCCACGCTAGCATTTCCTTCACCTTACATATATAGACTGTCAGTCACTAATTACATTTCCCATCTGTCTGCGGCCCAGTCCAGCTTAACTCCTCTTTAATCCCACAGTGGTGTTTGCTTGTATGAAGTCACCAAGGAACAAAGTAAAAATAAAACACAGGGAGCCCTCGTCAGTTTTTCGCTGTGAGCAATTTCACGGTGCTGCGCTTGTTCTTCTTTTCGTCCATCCCTTCAAAGCAGCTTTCACAACAATTTATGTGCAATGGTTCGGGCCACAAGCAGAACATAGAAAAGAAATGTGGGGATAGACAAATGAAATATATTCAAAATAATCGAACCAGGTACTTGTAAACTAAGTTAGCCACTTTTTAAATGTTTTTCAGGGTCCCCATGGCTTTCCTGGACCAAAGGTAAATATCAACAAAGTGAACATGCAATTCCTTCACGTGTACAATATTAAGCCAAAGTTAGGTCATCTTATAAGTAGTTATTATAAATATTTAGTGAGCCTGAAACGTAAAACAAAAGCATCTCCTGCTTCTCTTTCTTTCTCAGGGTGAACCTGGTTTGCATGGGGCAAAGGGTACTCGAGGAGAACCAGGACACAAAGGGGACCGTGGACCTCTGGGTCTCCCTGTAAGTGAAACCACACACCACAGGGTGTCTTCAGCCAGTCCTGCCCTTTATTTCTTTATTTCTTTACACCATAGAGATCCCTCATTTGTATTGTATTGTGCATTAGTACACACATTTGTATGTGTGTGTTTGTATATTTAAGTGTGCGTGCGTGCGCGCGTGTGGAAGTGCGTGCATCTATAATCCATTTTCTGTGCTCATTTTCATTTGCCTGGGCTGACTACTTTGCCGAGCGCCCTGTAACACACAGTGTAATTTAGTTGTTGTAAACCCTGCCATCAACCTGTCCTAATAACAGTGTTCATCTGGTACTAATCCCGCCTTGTTCATGTCACTCATACCTCCATAACCACACAGGGAGCCTCCGGCTTGGACGGCAAGCCTGGAATTAGGGTGAGTGCCATGTGACCAAGAGGCTTCAGCACCTAACTCGTACAGTATCTACTTCGACAGTATCCCCTCCATACAGTCCCCTCATTCTCCTATTTTTCTTTTTGTTCAGCCATGCCACCTCATACTGTTTATATCATTTTTACCAAAAAAGACAGTTTTGTTTCCATTTTTGTTTTCTTTTCGATTTTTATAGCTCAGAAAAAAAGACTGTCCGCACTCACTTCAGCTCAGAGGACTGAGACCATACGCAGCACTGTTAGAGCAGGCATTTCAAGGCTCTTGTTTTGTCCCGTGTTGCATTAACTGAGCATTAACACACACTCATACATTAACTGTGTCAGCAGCGTAAATGTCCTTTGTGGCCAATGCACGTCTTACACTTCTGTGTGCTGGTTGTAGGTCAAACAAGGAGTATTATATATATACATGTATAAATATATATGCGGAGGCTATATGTGGCTTTTGCTACCATTTGCATTAACCTTAATTATTCTGAAACACGTGCTTATTCTAACCCAAGGTTGTAAACTCACCATGATAACACTGTTTTCTGCAGGGCATGGATGGGCCTCCAGGTCCTGCTGGTCCAGCTGGGCCGAAGGGGGATATTGTAAGATCAACATTTCATTTCTTCTATCTTACTGATGATACTCTGCATTAACGGCCGACCGCTATATAGTGACCGATTATTGACCGACATTAGATGTTTGTCAATATAGCATCCGCTTTTTATAATGGCCAATAAATTAAAATTAATTATATAAATAAAGAAGAGATTATTCAGCAGCGAGAGTTGCTGTGGTATAGTTTGTCCACCAGAGGGCACTCTGCCATTCCCCTGTTAGCACAGTAGTGCTACATTAACCAACCGATCAGAGTCAAGCAGAGTGTAAATGAGTAATCCATGACTTCAAGAGGCAGGAAAACAAGATTATAAATTTTACTGTCATGTTATCATAGAAAGGACTCGTAAATAACTGCTTGTAAAAAGTATTCAGGAATCTATATTGTGTCTGAAAGGAAAAATATCGTCTCATTTATCAGATTATCAGAGTTGTAAATCACTA
This sequence comes from Maylandia zebra, assembly GCF_041146795.1. NCBI lineage: Eukaryota > Metazoa > Chordata > Actinopteri > Cichliformes > Cichlidae > Maylandia > Maylandia zebra. The sequence goes on along the minus strand of NC_135169.1, from coordinate 42,022,737 downwards.
AATATCCATATTGGTGTTAAAAAATCTCATATATCGGTTGGTCCTAATTCATTTATCCTTTTACCTGCCATTGTAAGTACAACACTGATGTATTTAAACTAGGGTGAGAAAGGAGCACCAGGTGAGCCAGGGCCAAGAGGACCCTATGGACTACCTGTGAGTTTGAAATAGTTCAATGCCTACATTTACGTTGTATTTTTTGTTACAAAAAATAAAAAAAATGTATTGATACAGTGTGAAATACATATTTTTGATCATAATACGGCTCATGTCTCTATTTGCAGGGAGCTGCTGGAACACCAGGCTTGGATGTGAGTCTGTTTGACTTTCTTTTAGTTCTGTTTTTAACAAGAAAGTTTGAGGAAAAAAGAATTAGTGATGAAAACAGGAATCAAACCGCTTCTTCTGGTTGAGGAATACTTAGGAAAAAGCTTTAAAATATATATTTTAAATCTCAAAACAAGAAGAAAGTGTAACTCCACAGAATCTGATGCAGCATTGTTTAAAATGTCCATAATTCAGTTCCTGAATACGAGTTGTAAAGCACCAAATGATATACAGAAAGAAAGCCAACCCATACCTGAAAAATACTTTGTATAACAGAGGAACGCCTCATCAAATCTGCCTCATATGTTCCACATTTTGCAAATCTCCATATCACAAGTCGATAGCATGATATACCATAATAGCATCAGTCATTTCAGGCACTTTTTGTTCATTTGTGCTGCTTTTTGTGGATAATAAGTACTCCTCCTTGCCTGATGCTAATTATCTTATTAGTGAATGATAGAAAGATGGCTGATTGATCTTCTATAAGTTCTCATACACTGTGTGTTCAATTCAGTAAGCGTTGTTGTGCGTAAATTGGTCTGGCCCTTTAGAGATCTCATTTAGAAGTTAACTACATAAATATCATTTTTTGTTTTACACCCAGCTATTTCTTCTTCTTTTGGTCTTAAGTTTTAAAGCTTTCAGTTTTAAGTTTGATTGAAAATGTCTTGCTTTTAGCGTTGCAAGGGCAAGATAAGCCTCTTATGTCTATGCGTGTCAAAGGCGAGCACAGCTCATCACACGCCGACCTTGGTCGGGACCCCCGTGCGTCAGATTTTAATGTGGAGTTGTGCTTTTACAGGGGTTGCCAGGCTTAAGGGGAGAAAAAGGCGACGTTGGGGAAAGAGGAGAAAAGGTAGATGTAGATATACTGTAACGGCTCATTAATAACTACATAGAAGGCTGATGTCAATGGACAGTGACAGGATGCTTTAGAGCTATAATATCAATAATTGAAGTACTGACATTATTAAACCACAGTAGCTGACTACAGTACATTTTAATTTGCTAATTTCATTAGCCATTATTATCCTAATGAGCTTCCTTTACAGATACTGTGAACATGTTTTGCTTGGGCTCAGTCTTTTGTACAGCAGTTGTGCCTCCTCGACAGATGGACTCAAGAGCCAATTGGATAATAGCGTCCTATAACGGCAGTCCTCCATTGCTTAAAGTGTCATCCCCAGTCCTCTCAAACCAGCTTTTGTTCTCCACTTTTGAGTGACTTGCCATCTCATCAAATCCAGTGTCATTCTAAGTCATTTAAAGCTGATTTTGATGTATTAGCCCAAACAAGTCCATTGACAACAGGCTCTTAAAATTCATGCTTATTTATTTTCTGTTGTTTCCACGCATGGACATAAACTTGAAGCATTTCACCTTGAGTTGCTGAGCCTGTTGGTAATCCTTTCCCTGCTTGTGTTTACAGTAGTCTGTAGCTTTCAGTGTTACTTGTGTGTGTCTCTGCACCACTAACAGGCATGATTTGTTCAGTAGATGTCTTTAAGAAACTGTATCCTATATAAAGACGCTTTGCTGCTCCGTGGCGTGTTCTGTGAATCGTCGTGTTTACCGACAATTTCTAACGCACAACAGATTGTAGCGCTGCGCCTCTTTAGTGTATGATACACAATAATCAAGTACTTACACTTTTAATGAGTTATGGGTGGTAGCTATGAGTGCTAATAACTTGCATGAACTCAATTCAACATACGTTACCACTTCAAAGTTTGGGGTGACTTTAAATTCATATTTTATATGTATTTTTCATTATAAATCATTTATTATGTTTAATGGAATTTCTACACAGGCTCATTTTCAACCATTTCAAACAAATCTATCGTATTACCTGATGAGGGTTCATCTAACTGATAATGTTTGCATAGCTGAAAACTGTTGTGCTGATTAAAGCAACACATGCTGAAGAGCAATAAAGGCTGAAATAGGCTTCATACAATAATGTGTCACGAAGCTGCCCGTGAGACATCCGTTTCTCAAAATAGAGATTCTGATGTACTTCTCCTCCAAGTACAGCAGTTCACTGAGGCCTTCCCAACTCTTATTCTCTTATTGTTCATTTTCAGGTGTTCTGTGAAGGGAGAAGTACACATATGTTATGAAATCCATCACAGGAACACTTTAACTTCTCCATCTTCTTCCAGCTGCTGTCTTTAGTGGCCGCCACAGGCCTTCATCTTACCTTAAATGAAGCATTCTCGTTTGTCACGCTGACCCGCTGCATGACCTCCTTCACATTGACACTCTCTCCAAACCATACATGAAAGCAAGTCTCACTACCATTTTGTAAACCTTCCCTTTCAATAATCTCCACCCGCTCCACCCCGGCTGTATTATCTTCTTCACCTCTCTTGTGCATTGTCCATTGCTTTCGATGGTTGACCCCAAGTATTTAAACTCATTCACAGAAGAGATGTCACCTTGCATCTCCACTCTTACACCTGCTTATTTCTTACACCTACTCGTATTCTGTTTTGCTTTTACTAACTCTCATTCCTCTTCACTCCAGAGCATACTTCCACCACTACAGGCACTCTTTTACCTGCTCTCATTATAGATCACGCTCTCATCTGCAAACATCACATGAACCCTCTTTCAAAGGGCAGAAAAAGCTTTTTTTGAGGCTGTTTTTGCTCTTTGCATAACACAGTGGGAATGTGAACTGAAACACAGAAGAGATGTCTGTGACATATCTGACTGAAAATTAATTAACTATTCATTTATTATAAATTATTTCATTTATTTCTCATTAAATCTTAAATTAGATGGAAACAATGTGCTTTAAAACACCCACACATGCACAATTTTACTTTGAAAATCACCCCAAACCTTTAAGTGTTGCTGTACTTTCCCAAACCTGATATTTCTAACACAGTTGATTTGAGTATGTGAAAATATTCTGTTCTACAGGGATACAGTTTGGACTTTTTCAGTGTGTAGTAAAATTTTATTCTGTCTTTCTGGAGGACTTTTTCCCTGCTACACTTTCTCATCCTTTGTGCCCTTGACATCCCTTTGGCTATGAAGTGTTTTTTCCAATTTCTCCTACCCACCTCACTACCTCCCTTTTTATGTCTACTTCCTGCCCTAAGGAATGTTTTTAGAGTAGCCGGTATTGTTTGGTATCCCCTCCTTCCTAACACTGACCATGTGTCGTTCCTCTCTGTGGGCCATAGCCTCCCTTATTTAATCCCTCCTAATAGCAGTCCTTATTGTTGACAAATGCTTCTTAACTTGACCAAACCATTGTATCCACAGGGGGAGAAGGGAAAGAAGGGCAAAAAAGGGCCTAAGGGCGAGAAAGGAGAACAGGGTGCCCCAGGATTAGATGCACCCTGCCCATTGGTATGTCCCAACTGTGAGCGGTCGCTCCAAACAAGGAAGGAAGGAGCTCCCTTTGGCTGTGCTGAGAACCAGAATACCACCAAAATAACCTAAATATTAAAGCGTATTACTTTCCTAATAATTCAACTGTTCAAATGCAGAACAACAACAACATTGGGTTGGGTTCGCAAGCTCACAGGGCAGCTCCTCCCTCTCCCTCCCCTTGTGTCTGTCGCAGTGGACTGATGCAGGGGGTAAGGGTCGTCCACCTCTCTCTCAGTAACACTCCGAGGTCATTTTTACAAACAGGGTTTCCGGGGATTTAAGGGTGAAAAGGGGGAACCAGGGCAGCCAGGTCTGGATGGGCTGGATGCCCCATGCCAATTGGTACAGTATTTCTCTTCTTCCTAAACCTCCTACCCATGCATGCCGCTCACCTTCAGTCATTACCGAAGCAAAACCATGCATGAATCGAGAGCCTGACGAGCATGAGCACATCTTATTTTCATCACAGTTACATTTTTGTCATCATTTTTATCAATTGCTAGAAAAACAACATTCACGTGCACATACGTCACTAACATCCTGACCGCAAGCAGCCTTTTTCTTGTTTTAGGCACACCGTTAGAAACAAAATACACAAAGTAAATAAATCTGTCCCTCTAACTGAATCCTTCATTCCTCTGAATAAAACTGCAGAAAGCATTATGCTTACTCCCTACGTCCTTCTGATTCCTCGATGAACCACTTCCCTTTTAACCTGTTGCTAACACAGACTCCTTAACTGATGAGTTACCCGTGGATCCCTCCTTTACTGTGTTAACTCTCCAACCCCTCTCTGCTTTTGTACCAATTGGGCCAGACCGTGACAAGACGAGAAATCGTTTACTCTGCTACAAATTCAGACCTACTCAATTCAAGACCTATTCGTAGAAAAATTGTCTTTTTTCTCAAATATGTTTACAAAGCTTTTGTTTCTGAAACAATGTTGTATGTTGCATGGATATTTTAACACTATGGGTGGTAATTTAAGCACTTAAAAGTATACAAGGAGTTCATTTTAAGATGCCATAGTGCTGTGTGTGTATAGGAATGAACCAGATCGAGTAAGAAAGCATTGAAAATGTCACAAAAATCATCTTTTTACATTACATCTGCATTAATTTACTCAAACCAGCTGCATTCATTTTATTTATTTTTTTTATCACACTTGCTTGATTTTCTTTATAGTGTGCCCACATCATGTTCTAAAATACAGCAGCACATATAATAAGATAAATCCTGAAAGATTTTGCTGTGTATTACATGCATGATTGAATATACTCTCTTGAGGTTGCCGTTGCATGTAATAATTTAGAATATGTTATCATAATAGTCAGTGTTGCATTTAAAAAGAAAGCAAAGAAAAGCGCTGCACAGTTCATGATTCTATTCATTTTTCCAAGCACCAGGGAAGTGCAGTAGTGTCTGTAGTGTTTCTGACTTTGATAACTTGGTTGAAGTTGTGCAACTTGCATCACCGTCTCTAAACTAGTCACAGTTGTGTCAAATTCAGCAAAATGATTATACACCACCACAGTAGGTATTACAGTCATTTTTATATTCCCCCCATATTTAGAGGTTCAAAAGTAACTGGACAGCTGTTCGATGGAACTCTCGATCTGAGGTTTTAGAGTGATGCGGATGCAGGTGAAGGAAAACTATCAGAGAGAGCAAAAACTTTGGGAGGGCGTGAACACAGAATTATTTCAAACCACATCAAAAGCACTCTCAAGGAGGCAGATAGATGTGAAAATCTACAACAAAGAGACGCTTTCATTCGTGTAAATACAGAGGGTTGCAATGCAGATTAGACTCTGACAGAAAACATCATAAATAGCCAGCACAGTCCTGCAGAAAGTCTTTAGATGGATGAAACAAAGATGAACATGTACCAGAATGATTGGGAGAGAAAAGTAAAGAAACAGCTCCTGATCTGAACTATACCACGTTCACTGTCAAACACGGTGGAGGTGGCATCGTCATGTACGGCTACCAGTGGAACGGGTCACTAGTGCAGAGTGATGATGTGGCTGAGGATAGTATCTGGATGAATTCTGAGGTATACTTGGCCATACTCTCAGCTCAGATTCAGCCAAATACTGCAGCCTTACTGATGACGATGCAAATAGATGATGACCCAAAGTATATTATTCATCCTTTTTCAGAAATGGAAATGCAGCATGTGGTTCTGTCCACAGGTTCTAGACTTCAGGCTAGACTTGGATTAAAATTATGTTATTTTGTCCAGTAACTTTAGAGCCTCTGAAAATGGGGGGCTGTTGAATTAAAGCTGAAGTTTTGCTCTTCAGTCGCATATTGGCTATTTCATTTGATTTAAAACCGACTGTAGTGGTGCACAGAGGCAAAACTACACCATCCAGAAACTCATGGACCTAATAGTATATATACACAGCACTTAGCTGCATGCAGGTTGCACATCCTTAGGGTGGAAAGAGAGAACAAGTGTAATTACGTGGATGACTTGATGAAGTAGGAGAATGTTATTGTGTCACACTTTTAGATTTGTGCTCATTAACTGGATGTTCCAAAACATCTGGATACCATTTGTAATCTTTACCTCTGGCATATAGGCCACTTATTTATAACCTTTTGTCATTTATTGGCGGATACATGATCACATCTCAGCGAACCTGTCCGTGCTATTTCAGATCTCATTGTTTTATTTCTGCTGCTCTTCTTTAAACAGGGCCCTGATGGTTTACCAATGCCTGGGTGCTGGCAGAAGGTAAGACGAGAACATAACTGAGTAAAATTTTATTATAAACACTGAAATTGTAATTATTATTTTTATTGATTTATCTATTAGTGCGAAATCTGTTCCCAGTATGATACTAATATTTTGCTCACCCAGTGTGAGTTTGTATTTATTTCATGTGGGTTTCAGCTTCTGTGTTTGCATGTTATGTTTCATTTATTGTGACTCGTTAGTCGTAGCAGTGTATTGCATCTGTGTGAAAACCACAGCGTACGACTCATGAACCGATGTGAAAACACCCATCCTCACGTCGCTCTCTGTTGTTGTGCTTTCCTTGCAGTGATCACTCTAACCTGAAACGCATGGAGTTTGTAAATAATGCTTCTTTTACGGTATTTATAGTTTTTTAATGGGAAAACAAGTCTAAAAGAAAAGAAGTCTGTGTGTACAATGCTACAAAAAGAGATAACTGTCCTCCCCCCCAACCCCACTGTCCGACCCCGCTGCAAGTTTCATGCTCTTTGCTGCTTCTACTCACATCGCCGTGTGGAAAAAACAACAAAAAAAACAAAAACAAAAACCACGCGCGTCCGCTCTTTCACATCCACGCCGTGGTGGAGCTCAGATCCTCGGCTGGTGGCAGAACTTGTCTCTTTAGTCTTTGCATGGCTCAGACTGGAGCGTCGCAGCCCGGCCAGATTCACGGGGGGTGGTGAAAGGAGGCGTGGGAGGAGGAGGAAGTGGATGAGGTGGGATCTGGACTGGCTCCCTAACACCAAAACGCTAGGTGTTTCTGTGTTGCTTCGTCTCAACAACCTCACCACACTTTCATGCAGCACCATTCACTCAAAGACTAAAAGAAAGAAAAAAAGGACTGTGCCAAGCAGAACATTGCACCCCTGCCCTCCCCACTCCTGAAAAAGCATGAGTAGTGTACTGAAACTATATTTATATGTATTGTACATACATGTCACTGTTTTGTGGTTGCGTCATGGCTTCTGCAGAAAAAACAACACTAACAAAAAAAAAGAAAAGCCTCTAGAGTTCTGAATAAGTAATTTTTTTTTTGCTTTCCTTTAATCTTCCCAAGGGAGTCACGCCATGGCTGGTAGCCTGAATGTCCCCCCAGAAAGTAAAGCTGTTGGTTATTGTTGCTTTATTGTGGTGATGCCTGCAGAGGGTACCGTATCAGCAGGTTTATCACTGTTGCACTCGCGAGGCTCGCTCGGCGTCAGTGCGGTGCCTCCAAACAGGTCTCCGGACAAGAGGGGAGGGGTATGGGGTGGGTGGGTATTGGGGGGAGGTAAACTTGGCAAGCTCGCTGCACTGACAGGGAAATGAATCAGCCTCACACGGATTTGAGTTTGGACGGGCGTGCTCGGGAACCGTCTCCCAGCGCGGGAACGGACTCTGCAGGAGAGCCTCCAGAAGTCTCGCGGATCTTACGCCAAGATCAGCAGGAGCGTCTCCCTCTCCTGGCGGGCAAACGCGTGGTTTACCGAGAGCGTTGACAGAACACGATTGATCATGTTTGTTTCTTTACTATTTTTATCTCTTTCGTTTGTTGGTTTTTCACTGCCCCTCTCTCATTTTTACACATTGTTTGTATTTTATGTATAATAGCCTTTGGTGCCTCAAGCTTTTATTCATTCCTTTATCAGAAATGTACAACTTTGTATCACATTTTGAATAATTACGATGAAGTTTGTTTTCTATTTTCTTTTGTTTTTTTGTTTTCCAGAAGGGAAAGCGTTGTAAGCTGTGGGAGGATTGAAAAGCCGCACTGTTTTTCATGTATATGTTTTTACAGGATGTTGAAACCGCATGTAGCTTCGAGCTTCACCTGAGCATACATTGAGATTGCATTCATCTTAGTTGTACAGCCACTGATCGGACTCACGGTTTTAAAGAAGCTCAATATTTGTACAAAGCACATCCGAGCATCGTCTGCAGATATGCTACTTTCTCATTTTGGACTTGTACGGGATATTATTTGTACAGTGTTGTCAGTTTGCTGCATGTTCACAGTTTATTACATACGGATTTCTTAAATACTGAAAACAGGCATCAGTTTGAGGAAGTGCAGAGCTTTGTTTAGTGGTCTTCAGTGAGATTTAGCCGAACACACACAGTATTTCAGATGAAGGCAGATTGTGTTGAATCTAGCCCGCCACACTGCTCTCTTCCACCTCACATTGTCTTAAATATGTTGAAAAAGTGTTACAATGCAAGAAAAGCTCAATTTGGCATTTACCGCAAACTGGTCTCCTTCCATTAGTTCACCGCAGTCTAACTGGTGGCCGGTTAACATCACATTCCTCATCAGATGGAGCAAATCAAAAAAAGTGAATTGAGCAGTAGGTTTATTTTTCACCATAGCTTATACATCCTTTCACGTTCCCTATCTTTATCTTGCCTTTTGACATAGTAGGTGCTGTGTAGGGTTTTCTTCAACATTAGAATCGTTTGCTGTCAGAGCCGATGTGAAACAAAGTAAAACAAACCTGTTGTGATGCAGCAGCAGCCGCCAGTGGATCCAAAAGGATTTCCACCCACGTGGTTTCTGTGTGACGTACAGCTCATCTCACCATTTTAAAAGAATGGATGCACATCAGTGTAGGTTCTTACGGTGCTACCTGATAAGCAGGTCAACAGCAGTTGATGCGCTCTAACAGTGGCGAGAACTACACGAGCAGTTTCTTTATTGTTGTTGGAGTTTTATGTGTGTAACAATTTCAAGGGTTTTTTTGTGCATATATTTGTGTATTTTTGTCTCAGTATTTTAAGTGGTACATTATTTATTTTTCTATGATTTCTTAAATGAAGGCATTTTGGTTCTGAACAGCATTCCTTTCGGTTCTGACGTGGGTTTCCGCCGTTCATACGAAGAGTTTCGGGTCACGCTGAGGCATCGCGAAGCTGCGAAGGAGCTCTGTAGTGGGGCGTCACAGATCGGTGTGTAGTCACTGTGCATTTACTTCAACTTATAGGCCTTACCATGACATACATCCGCTTTTATTAATTTTGTGTGTCAGAAAAAGCTAGTACTGAAGGCCTGAATGTTGACGGGCACAGCCAATGCAACAGTACACAGCTGAACATGACCGCCTTTTTTCTCTCTCACGCTTTCTCTTTGCATTGAATGTAGTTTGATATATGTATAGTGGATTATTAATGTACTGTGTGTGCTCATTTGGCATAAAGTGCAATTTATACTTTAGTTAATGTGTGTAACGTCAAATGCAGCTGAATTATCGCATTAAAGTGATTTCTGTAGCTACATTTGTTCGGTCATGCTACCCTTTATACCACTACCTGGGGACATTTTTAAAAAAAACAACTTTATTCACCAGAAGACAATGAAACATATGTAAACACAGACCCTCAAATTAGATCATATTTTTTTGCTTAAAGTTGCCCCTTCACTTATGTTTTTAAAGTGTTACTTCCACTGTGTCGTATTTACTATGTTTTTATTCTGTGTTTTAATTTCCAACCTTTGTTACAGTATTTGTTCTCACAAGGTGCTGTATTCTTAGCATGTGCAGCTAATTTTTTTAAATAGACTTTTTTATTTGATTGATTTTGTTTGAGTTTTGTGTTTATTTGTTGAAGTTAAAGGGTTTTTTCCCCTGCTATCAGCAGAAGTGCCAAACAGTTTGTTCCCGTATGGGTGTTCAGAGACCTGGCGAGAAGCTCCTTAATGAGTCAGCATCAAATTTTAAGAATCTGTATTCTTGTGTTGTCGCAGAAATGCCTCTTGTCAGTCATTGCAACATGAGTGAGTAGGAGGAGGAGAGTGGGGGAGCAGCCACAGTGCTCTTCCTCCTTGATGTTGTGAAAGACGCTGGTTTCTCATGAGGGTGTGTTGATGCTCCAATGCACAGCAGCCTTGCTGACGTAATTCTGTTGCCACATAAATGCAGACTGTAGCAAAAATTTTAAGAAAACTTCATTCTGTGACTTATTGGAGTTACGATTATAATTTTGGGGGGGTTGTGGTAAATGTTCAGTTTCTGCTCTGCATTGGTATTTCTTGTGTTTTTTTTGCCCACTTGGTTGACATTTCTTTGAAGAGCCTTGTGTTCATTCACTATATTTCAAGTTGACATTACATATGACTGTACTGTTGGAGCCAAATAAACACAGTCTTTCAAATACACTAAATGGTGGACTTTCCCTTTATTTGTTGTTTCCAGATACCTGTTAAACATTTTCATCCTTTTTTTTCTTTACTGGTTGACCAGTTCAGGGTTGCAGGGGGCTGTAGGTTATCCCATATATATCCACATATGTCTTGTACTATGTATATAGTCATATAGTACAAGACATGGTGTAGATCCCAGACATGTTGCCAGTCTATCACATGATTAATACAGAGTGACAGTCATTCACAGTCAAATTTACATCCACGGCCACTTTAGAATCACCTATTAACCTAACATGCATGTCTATGTCAGTAGCTATTCTACCTTCGCTAACAACGACAAACTACAAGATATATTAAGTAGACATGGTCAAGATTCAAATGAAAAGGGAAGAAAGGTGTTTTTTAAGTGGCATGGTTGTTGGTACGAGAAAGGCTGTCTAGGTATTTGAGAGACTGCTGATCTTCTGGGATTTCCCACACAACCATCACTAGGGTTTACAGAAAATGGTCTAAATATCAGTGGTGGAAGTTCTCTGGGTGAAAATGACTTGTTGATGCCAGACGTCAGAGGAGAACAACAGGCAACAGTAACTCAAATAATCTGGTTACAACTGATGTTTGCAGAAGAGCATCTCTGAATGCACAACCACTCAAATCTTGAAGCAGATGGGGCGCAGCAGCAGAAGACCACATCTTGTGTAAGTCCTTTTAGCTACAAAAAGGAAACTGAGGCTACAATTCATACAAGCTCACCAATATTGAACAACAGAATACTGGAAAAACATCACTTGGTCAGATGAGTCTTGATTTCTTTGATGACATTGGGATAGTTGGGCCAGAATTTGGTGTAAACAACATGAACCATGGATCCACATAGAGCAACTGCATAAAAGTTTAATTGAAGTGGATGAACATTAAGGTTACATGCGTGGTCATTTTGCAGTCTTGTTCCAAGCAAATAAACAATTTACTGGTGTCCTACCTGAATGTTACAAACAAGCTGAACAGTGCTGACTGCTATATTGTGCATGTCCGAATTTACAACATTATCATTTAGTTCCCTCAGTAAGTTTATACAGGTACACATGCACAACATGTTTTTAAGCAGTGATTTATTCAATGATTCAATTGTTTAAATAAATTAAACATTTGACTCATTCTCATACTGAAACTGAAACATCTATACCTGACACCTTACCTCTAGTGCATTTAAAAAAATTAGTTTGTCTATATTATTTTATGTATGCACATTCAGAATTGTCCATGAGTATATTTTTATCCATGTATTTGAAGGTATTATTTCTCAATTCAAAAGAAGTAAAAACAGGTGTGTTGTTTTCATCCTGGTCTTTGCAGAAACGGCTCAGCCTGAGGCTTTCAAGACGGTATGTTGTTTACAGATTGTGTGTGTGTGTGTGTGTGTGTGTGTGTGTGTGTGTGTGTGTGTGTGTGTGTGTGTTTTAATGCTTGAAACTTTTACCCGTGAAAGTGTAGGCTAGCTTGCGAAGTTTGAGCATTTTTGACCACTTTCAGTTTCCATACAGCTCTGCAGCGCGAGCGCCGCGCCAGCTGCGGTACAGTAGTGCACTTGCGCGCGTATAAAGCGGGGCTCTGTCGGCTCGAGCAGATGTTCGTCGAGCTTCGTCCAGCTGGACTACATCAAGATGTCCGCTGAGAGATTTGAGAAAAAGGAGACTATAGACCTGAGGAAAAAATATATTGGGTGAGATAATTGCTCTCATTTGACAAAAGCAGGATTCCAAATTAATGTGGCAGTGGTCAAAAAGTGTAAGATACTAGAAAAACAATTAAAAAGTTTAATTTCGAGAATATCTGTGACATTTTAGCTATTGTATATATTTGTGGGTGTTTAAATGTATCCTACTATTTGACTTTTAATATGTATATTACATACATTAATATAATACAATATACAATAACTGGAATGAGTAGTAGTTCCTTTGTGTGTCTCTTAGGAATTTCACTGTTGTGTCCATGACTCATAATCTTTTTATCACAACATGAAAACCTACAGCTGCCCCAGCACGCTCCTACACATGTCACTATTCTGTTTTTTCTCTGCTGCAGGCCATCTTGTAAGATTTTTTTCAGCCATGACCCAATCAAGATTGTGGGAGCCAAAGGCCAGTATATGTATGATGAGAAAGGACAGCACTACCTGGACTGCATCAACAATGTGGCTCATGGTAAACACACATGCACTAGTGTATATACACAAAGTACACTGAAAGAAAGCAGCCAGCGCTGAAGTACCACTTTTTATCCCTGTGATGGTGTCACACCACAACAGCAAAACAAGAAGTTTATTATTACATATAGACCTATAACCAGGAACTCTAATTCAATCTTCCTTTTCTCAGTGGGCCACTGTCATCCTGATGTGGTGAAGGCAGGAGCTCAGCAAATGGAACTACTCAACACTAACTCGCGCTTCCTGCACGACAACCTTGTCCTGTACGCCCAGAGGCTGCAGGCCACGCTGCCTGACAAGCTGGCTGTTTGCTACTTTGTCAACTCCGGGTATGTTTACATGTTTTCACTAAACAACAAAAGGCAGCATGATGGAAGATAAGCCAGGTGTGTTTTTTTACTTGGGTGTGGATCACTGTGGGGAGGATAGAGGAGGCAGATGATGGGAGACCTAAATTTACTTTGATGATTATGCCTGGTGTGAACATGAGCCATAAAAGTCCTGCTGTGTCCTCAAATTACAGAGAAGCTCAAAACCCTGTAAAAAAGACTGCAGTGCAATCATACAGTCCTGTCAGCATTCAAGGAATATAGAAGCCTGTATGAGTGGAGGAATACCCCAAATGCTGAGGATCAGATTGCACGGTTTCATAACCTGTTGTTTGTCTAGATTTCTGATGTGTACGCTACATTAAGCAGACTATTGTTAGTCTGCTTAACAGCTGACTGAAAGTCGAGAAAATAAAAAGGTTCCGGGTGCCCTATTTACACCCTTTGCCCCAGTTCAGGAGAAGAATTATCTGCTCCGGGGCAATAACATTGTAGATAGTAATCCATATACCCTCAGACAGTATTTATCGCTACGATGGGGATATAAATGCTTCGAGAAAGCTTACCTGATATAAATCTGGCATAACACAGGCATTATTAAGGTGTGTGCAGTAGTACAAAAGTACACCTGTGTCCACTGAAGACATTTCTGAATTTATGGTTTGTCTTCCTTAGTTTAGGAGTGGAGAGCTCTTTAACCCTCTCAAGGCAGGCGTTGCAGATTTGCAACAGTTAAAAACTAACTTGATTACCCCACATACATATTTTATGATTTTTTTTTACTCAGAAGTACCACTGCAGGACTTGGTTGTGCATTAGCAACAAAAAGTTTAATAAAACCAGAGGCACCAAGCCTTTAAAATAACAGACAAATGGGGCAAAGACCCTTGAATTAGTAAAAATGTCTTCATGTGATTTCATAGAGAGGTAAAGAAGCCCCACTAAGTTTTTACAATTAGCCTTGCATGGCCTCACGGTGGGAACTGAAACAGCAAACTCCCTCTGACGTTCAAGTGATATCAGTGGTTTCACCTGTGTATTTTGTGGTGACTGAGTAACTCAAAGTAACCCTTGCCTGTTTGAACTTCAGCTCCGAAGCCAACGACCTGGCTCTCCGACTAGCACGGCAATACACAGGCCACAAAGATATCATCACTTTGGAAAAGTAAGTGCTGCCGTCAACCAGTCATTCTACAGAAAAAAACCTGGCGAATGAAAACAACAGTGATAATGAGCTGGTAAAAGTCTTACTAGTTAGTGGTTTGTAGCGCCGTGTGGCGAAAGGAGCTGGGTCTTCATGTGTCAGTGTTTTAATAGAATTTACTGCTTTGGCCCACAGTTTTCTTTGTTTGCAGTGCGTACCATGGCCACGTCTCATCGCTCATTGACATCAGTCCATATAAGTTCCACCAGCTGTCAGATACTGAGCAGAATCAATTTGTCCATGTGGTGAGTGCTTTTTCTCTCCCCGGCTGCCTGCGTGCACACTATTAAAACACCATAACTCAACTTGCTCCGCTGGGCTTTGGCAGCCTACTGAGTGTGCACCATGCATGCGTGTGCATATGTGTAGATAAAAGAGACACAGAATGAGACAGAGAAATAGAATGAAAGGGGTCTTTTTCTGCAGATTCAACAGGGTGTAATGTAAGTGGCTCTGAAAGAGAGCAGCTTGCTGTCAGAGGCATATGTTGAGGAACACAGACAGTGAGAAGAATGGCAAACAAAAAAAGGAGATTATTAACCAAAAATCCTACAATGGTACTCAGGAGAAAGATTAAAATCCCCACAAAGAGGTAATTTTATCTCCAGACTGTTAGATTATTGTGGTCTTTTCCTTTTTTGAGGGTCTTTTGGAGTTTCTGTTTGGAAAATTAAAGCTCAAAAATGGGTTTTTTTTTTACTTTTACAACAAGACATCCAGTGCACTGTGACCTAAAATCGTGAAATAATTTACAGTTTCTGAAACTAGAATTTGTTTCAAGATTTTCGGTTAAAAAAAATAAATACATTAAACATAGTAAATAATACAAAATTATGTCTTTTTCATCATTTAATGAGAACTTTAGGGATAAATTACACCTAAAGTACCACAATGAATTTAAGGGCTGTACTGTGTGCTGCTGTGGTGCATTCTGGGAATTGTGGAATGGGGTTTCCCTCATATTTCAGCTAAAACTCCAGATGAAAAAGAAGGAAAGGAACAAATCGCTTGGTTTAGTAGGAAATGAGTTCTCCAGCGATCTGAATAACACTGATCTCCATGTGCAGCTGACAGAGGCAATGTATAAAATGCAACACAGAAAAATAAAATAAAAATAAATTCATATATAGATATAGACAGTATTCCTTCACTCACATAAAGAGCTGCTTATCCACTTTTATCTAAACTTTTTTTAATATAATACGTAATTCAGCCACATGTTAGGTTTACTTAAAACCCATTAAGAATCCAGTTGGATTTGTGAATACCTTTGTAATATTTAACCATTTCTTGTCTCCTGCAGGCTTCCAGTCCAGATGTGTACAGAGGGAAACACAGAGCAGACCACCCTGATCCTGCCTCCGCGTATGCAGATGAAGTCAAAGATATAATAAACAAAGCTCACAAGAAAGGAGGCAAGGTACAGTTAATGAGAAGAAGCTAGCAATCCCAGGAAAAGCGTGAAAGCTGTGCATTGTTATAGAGCCAGTATTCAAATGCTATAGTGTGATTACAGGACCATGACACTAAGCAAGGACACAGCAGATGACTAAGAATGATTCTCAGCAGACTGTTAAGAGTTGTTCATTTTTGTCCACATGGACCTGTAACTACCTCCTCTCTCTTGTTTTGAACAGCCATCTGTAAAGGGAAGAGCTCAGGGTCAAAGATGACAGGATGCCTCCACTTGTTTTCTGTTTATCCGTCTGGCTTTATCTGGATATGTTTGTTCTCTTGTGCAGATTGCTGCTTTTATAGCTGAGTCACTGCAGAGCTGTGGTGGGCAGGTCATTCCCCCTGTGGGTTACTTCCAGCAAGTGGCACAGTATGTACCCAAGAAATCACACTCCTGACAACCTGAGTCTACCCCTGCCCACGCTGATTACTCTGCCCCTCTACAGGCATGTCCGTGAAGCGGGGGGCGTTTTTATCGCAGATGAAGTCCAAGTGGGCTTTGGGAGAGTAGGCTCCCACTTCTGGGCCTTCCAGCTTCAGGGAGAGGACTTTGTGCCCGACATTGTCACGATGGGAAAACCCATTGGCAACGGCCACCCCATGTCATGTGTGGTCACGACCAAAGAGGTGGCAGAGGCCTTCATGTCATCTGGGATGGAGTACTTCAATACAGTAAGAGCCTTATGTAGGATCATGAACAGCTGTGCAAGTGATAATAAATGAAAGCTATTTAAAAAGTTGCATACATGTTTTAACATAAAAGCACAAAAAGATTGCATTACATGATATTTGCTTTCCCTCCCAAGTTCACCAGAATTGCTGCTGACCTGTCCTCATCTTCTGTGTTTTTGTCCAGAGCTTCCAAGCACATCCACACATCTGTTTTTCCCATGTTGTGGAAATATGCTGCATTCAAGCCAGCCTGTTTTTCTCATTGAGTCTTGATTTGTAATTATTTCCCATGAAAAAAAACAAAACTAGGATGTATTTTCATCAGAAAATGAGTTTCTCTTTTGTTACCAGACATACATTAAAAAATAAATAAATCACTGCTCATGTGCTATCTAGACAGGTATGTGTTTAACATACTGTATGAAACCTTTATGGAGAGTAGGGTGTAGCAGATTTTCAGATTGATGGGAAATGTGAACTTGATCTCGGTGTCATCTTTCCTCTGTGTGTTGCTTATCTGTGGCCTCAGTTTGGTGGTAATCCAGTGTCGTGTGCCATCGGTCTGGCCGTCCTAGACGTGATTGAGAAAGAGGATCTGCAGGGCAACGCACTGCGTGTGGGGCAATACCTCACCAGTCTGCTGGAGAAGCAGAAAGAGAAGCACCTGCTGATCGGAGATATCAGGTGCGCTTACACAGCATGTGACACAGTGCAACATCAGATAAGCTGTCCACGTACTTTAGAACTAATCCTTTAGCAGTCTTTAACACCACACTATGCTGTGTTCCTATAAATCCTGGCTAAACGTGCAACCTAGTGACTTCACAGGGAAGTGTTGCTCTGAAAATTATTTAGAAATAAAAATACATGCAAAATTAATACCTTACAAACCCTGATGGTGTCACATCCTGCAGGGGTCGTGGTCTCTTTGTAGGCGTGGAGCTCGTCAGGGACAGGCTGAAGCTCACTCCTGCCACAGCAGAGGCCCAGGAAGTCATATATAGGTAAGTTTAAATGTGGAAACTCATCATCATGATCATAATCTTTATTTATATAGCACTTTAAAACAACCACAGCTGACACAAAGTGCTGTACATTGGAACTAAATAATAAAATAAGATATAAATAAAAGCCAAATTAAAAAAAGTAAAACAATTCATTAGTTTTTTTAATAATTAATTTAATTACAAGAGAAACTAAGTTTTACCTAAAGCCAAAGAATAAAAATGGGTTTTAAGTCGTGTTTAAGTTAAGGGGCCTCTCAACCCTGGGGACATGCACCAGTACCGGGCTGTGAGAGTTGAGGCACTGGTGTGAAATTTATGGTTATTTTCGTTATCGTTTTTATCATTAACTTTGTTTCCCTGGGTCTTTTCCCGTGTGTTATGAGCAAATCTTCTTTTTTTTTGGTACTGGCACTGGTTTTATTTTGTCGTATTTATCCACAACACCTTAAAGTCTGGTCGGTGAAAATATTGTCAGACATAAACCGGTCTGTGGCGCATATAAGGTTGGGGACCGCTGTCCTAGGTCTCAGTACTGCCAGGAGCAGCTGGTCAGCTGACCTAAGAGACCAACAGGGTGTGTAGGGATGAAGAAGCTCAGAGAGGTAAGGCGGGGCAAGATCGTGAAACCATTTAAAAACAAATGGTTTCACAAAAAATGAACTCTGAAAGACACAGGCAGCCAGTGCAGTGAGGCCAGCACAGAGGTCATATTCTCTCTTTTACGAGTTCCTGTTAACAGTCGTGCAGCTGCAGACGTAAGACCAACCACTGACTGACCCCCACATAAAGTGAATTACAGTAGTCCAGACGGGATTACTCAGATTAAAGTATGTGAGTAATCAGCAATACCATATTAAATAATCAAACAGACTGCTTATATTATTCTGTACTGAGGATGGCTTTCAGTGGTTATGCTTCTGCAGTCCAATCATACAGTATATCACACAACAAAACAAGACTTATGAACCTAAGTAAGAATTAAAAATAAAGAGCGATAATAAAACCTGCATTGCTTACATGTATAAGTGACAGTAACAGTCTATTATCACCTCCTCCTCTGGCTCTCTTAATGAATAATCCTTTACACAATGTACCCATGTGTGAAAGCACTGCATAATAAACCACTGTAACAATTTGAGTTCACACAAACGGCACTGAGCTCCACGAGGACTATTTTGTTCTTCCTGTCAGCTTGAAAGCTGCGTTTATTAATGAGACACAAGCGTGTAAGGCCTCATTAACACGCAAACTTGGCTTTCACATGACTGAGGTTGCAATCATACATGGACATCAAATTATGCTACTCCTGTCACACGGCACCTCAAGGTGTCTGTGCGTCAGTGCATCAGCATTAAAAAATGCTGATTAAGCATTAAAAAAACAGTGCAATAAAAAATTGCACTGTTTTAGAGAACTATAAAGTGTACAATATTGGAGGTGTGTCAGCGGTGTGAGTTGGAAGTTTGTCAGTCAGGTTTGTGTTCTGTTTGCAACTTTTTGTTGTTGCTTTCACTCACTGATTCATCTATGGGCAGTGGAGTGCAGTGGTTAGCACTGCTGCCTCACAACAAAAAGGTTCTGGGTTCAAATCTGATGCTTAGCTGCAGCATTTCTGTGTGGACTGTGCATCTTTTCCCTGTGCCTTGTTTGGTTTCACTCCAGCTGGTTTGGCTTCTTTCCGTAGTCCAGAGACATGCTCAGTAGGTTAAATAGCAATAGGTGTGCCTATGAGACTGAGGGTGTGTGGTTCTCTGTCTGTCTGGTGATCTCCCTCAATCAACCCTAAGCTGGAGAAGTGGTTAAGAAGATGTATGAATGAACAGTTCACTTTTGTTTTCACTTGATTTCTATTCTACTGCTTTAAGTGAGAATATGTGCAGTCAACAGCAACAGAGTGCTAAAAGGTTGATAACTTCTCCCAGGCTAAAGGAACAGCACATTCTTCTCAGTGCTGACGGACCTCATCGCAACGTGCTCAAGTTCAAGCCCCCAATGTGCTTCACTACAGAAGATGCTGAGCTGGTCGTGGAGAAAATCGATGTCATTCTCACAGGTATTTCCTTTTCCCCCCCTTTGTGGCTTGTGTACTACTAGAAAGGGTCAAAGTGTATAAGTAAACTCTTAATCATACAGTGTGTTTTATTATGTTTGTTTCCAGAACTGGAGGAAGCATTGGACCTGAAGCTGAACAACACACTGGCTGTAGAAAATGAAAGCAATAAAAGGAAAGTAAGTTTGACTTTGCTGATTATCAAAAAGTATTTTTTTAATGAAAGTGTTCATGATTTTGCTGTCACCGGTTTTCATTTTGACTTTATTTCTTTACAATTTTTACGTGAAGCTGCTGACTGATGAAAACGGGCACAGTGGCGTGCTACACAGCAAAGGAAGCCGTCAAGGGTCTCCTCAACAAACCAAACAAAGCAAACGCCTCAGGACATAAAGCCGCCTGTGAACAAACACAAGAACTGACACAGGTGGCACATCTCTAGAGTTAAAGGGCCGTAATTTGATGATAAATGTTTTTATATTGATAATATACTGCATATTAATTAGATTGTCTTCTCAGGTATTTTTTTAATATTTGCATAATAGCATGTTTTTAGCTAGCTGCATAAAAATGTACCTTATTATGTGACTTAGCAGGGTACAAGAGCCTTATTCACGATATCAGGGAATCATAAATGGATCAATCTAAACATGTAGATCTGAAAATATGCATCAGTATCTTTGTGTGCCTTTAGCATTAAAAATACGGCCTTGCAAAGGCCATTACATGTTTTTACAGAGAAGTAACTGAACTGTAAATGCTGTGCAAATGCTCAGATGTTTCTTGTATGACTGTCTTGTTACTACCTCTGTCCTACTCCATTGACTGCAGATGAAAATTAACATGTATGGCTAAATCTGGAATATTTATATGACAAATTTAAGCACTCATGTTAATTAATATGCTTTGTCCCTTCTAAATATACACAAACATAAGTCCAGGAAACACCATTACCTGATGATCCTGTGATGCCATCTTCTGGAGGGAAAATGAAATGTGTCATATCTCCTGAACACTGCATATGCAAAGACGCCACATTGTTTGGCTGCTGATGTAAACTTGAGTTTAACAATCTTCTCAAAAATTCTGAGCATTAATTTTCTATTTAATCATTTACATTAAGTAGAAATCAAATCAAAGAAATTCAGAATCTGGATGAATGTGATTTTAAACAATGCTTTGTCCTATTAAACCGACTTCAACAGCACATAACAACCATGAGAAGGTGTGAAAAGGACAGTTTATTTCACCATCTTGTACAAAAATGCAACTGTGACAGGTTCAAGGGTTTCAAGGTTCATAGTTTTCTATACAAAAACGTACATCTGTAATATCACTCAGGCACCCATGTAAGTGGTTCACACAGTGCAAGTCCCAATTAGAAATTGGTGATTTTGTCCCATCAATGTTTGGCAGCTTCCTCTCCCTTCTTCCTTCTCTAGGTTCATTTCTCCTACTCCTCAGAACATGCTGGCTTTATCAACATGGCAAAATCATTAATAATGCTGTGCCTGCACGACATGTTCAGGTGGCAGAGTGTTGAATTTAAGCTGCTAAAGACCTTCTGCTCCACCAGCTTCATAGGAGGTTAAGAGAAAGTGGGAAAGGAAGTTACAAAACAAAGACAAAACCAGTGTGTCAGTGTAGTTTGGTCTAATTTCTTGAGCAAGGTCAGTGCTTTCAGTCCTTAATGGTTGTCGATGAAGGGTTGGCTGTATCCACAAACAGAACTGCATGTAAGTTTTCCACATAATTAATATCCTCTTCATTTGAATTTGCTTATTGCAAGTCTAGCCCATGAGATATCCCCTGAAAAGACAAATTAGCACAAATTAGACAACAGCTACAAAGAAGTACAATCAACGACTCAGTCTCCCCTTTAGACAGCTTTGTAAGCTCAGATTGGATATCAAGTATCTGACACGTGGGTCTGGATTCGATAGATTCGAGCTTCGACTTACGGCAGCTTCATGCGCATGAACACTCGGGCCATGAAGAAGCTGAGGAGCACGCTGACAAATCCAATGAAAAGCAGCAGGAAGCGGTTGAGTTTGGGAATGTTGGGTGCATTGGAGCGGTCCAGAATTATAAAGCCCAGGCCTCCCATTGTGAACAGGAAGCTGGATGCTAGTCCTTCCATAATGTACTGACCGTTTACTCTGGAAAACACATCAATAGGATTCAGCTTCAAATCTTTAGACTGTGTTTTAATTCCAAAAATCTTACACGCACCTGTAGGCCAAGAAGGCAACCGGTCTCTGGTGTCCATGCTCATCAGTCATTGAACCCACACTCGGTGGCTCTACGATGACGTCGTAGATGATACCTGTGCAGTGAATGGAGGAAAAAAAAAAGGTTGAATTCATAATTAATTAAGTTTAAGGTAAAGTCTGAGCAGTGAGAGCGCTGACTGAACAGAGAGGTGATAATCACCATAACATCAGTGATCAACAACAACTACAGCAAGATAAAGACAAAGTAAACTACAGATATTCAGTTAGTTTAAGGTAGGCTAGTTTGTTAGCCCTCTATTCTCTTATATTGTTTTGTGATGTATTACACGCTGGTTTACAAGCGCAACAAAACCCCGCAAATCTAACAACGCAACAAAAGCACGTAACTGAGTATTGGCATTAAATACTACACTGATAACATCAAATGCAACACAGAATTATCTGGCTAGCCTTCAGGCTTTTACGTTAGCTTAGCATTTACCTCCAGTGATGAGAAAGTAGGACACAATAACGATCGCATAGACAGTCATGGCCGACGGCATGTGCAGCCATGACGGTTTCTTCAGTTTTATGTTTGGACATTCAAGCACAGCAAAAGGTATACTGTATAAAGTCTCCATGGTGTATGAAAATATTTCCAGTCACCACAGTAGAGGACCTCTCCGCCGCTGAATGCGCAGGCGCAAACACTCGGTTGACGTGTCCCGGAAGTACATTTTTTTTCAGCCAACTAGGCGTTAATATTTTTTAAAGGGATTTTTTTTTGTCATTTACTACTAGCATTAAAAACATATTGCATTTATAGTTACATTAACCCGATTTTATTTAAGAATCAATCAATAAAATATATATATATGTTGGGTAAGGCCAATCTTTTACTGTTTCGTTTCTTAAAGAGACAGTAATCTTTTAGAGGGTTTATTTAAGTGCACAGCTTTGTTGAATGAAACCTTACCACCCAAAACGCTCCTATGTAACCAGTTTCATTCATTTTTATTGACACTTCACTGCATTTAAATATTTCATTATTTTCATTAGTTAAAGTTTTAGCTTCTTCTTCTTTTCTTTTTTTTTTATTCCAGCGCAGTTGTGGTGTGGAGCACCTACAATTTCGTTGTGCACGTACAATGACAATAAAGGGATATACTCATCTATTCTATTCTTATGTTTTTTCCCCTTCACTGCGAAAGTCAACATGATCATGCTTTAATGGTCCTTATTCATCCAGGCATTTAATCATTTCGAGTGCCTTCATTGGAGGACACAGCAGAGGACGAGTTATTAATTTGTTTGGTGTTACAAGACCAAGCATCCATTCAAGATACACATGCATAATGCCACAATATACATTTGTTTTACTATGACTGCCACCAAAGGAGTTCTTGAGTGATACCTTGGATTGTTGCTTTTAAACAGTCACACATCTGATTAGCATCCTTGGTGGCTTAAACACTTCTGTATCAGTGAATTGGACCAATGGTTGAAAGAAACCACATTTAATGAAATATTTCATTTTGGTACTCTGAAATGTAGTTGGTACGCCTACTCCATAGCATCTATTTTAAAGCTTTAGTGACTTTTAGTCAATTACATGGTCATAATACTTACTTTAGGGCACAGGTGTTTCACAAGCCTAAAAAAAAAAAATAAAAAAATAAGTGTAGTTTTCTGTTCCATTTACTTGCGATCAACTACTGATCGCTCACATAATGCACAGGAAACTCAAATACCTCAAAAACACAGCTGTACGTTATGCTTGGACATGAAGTACCCTATCATAGCAAATGTCTTCTTCAGCAGAACTGAACCTTTAGACACTGCAAAACATGTCACAAAGGGCCCCATGAACACAACCAAGATCTGAACCTGCTAGCACCCCAAATGAAACAGAAGGCAAAAAAAAAAAAAAAAAAAGGTACTGCAGAGTTTGATCCTAGGTGCACGCTTTTCTTCTCACAGTCCAGACATTTTTGAAGACTCCCTGTAACAGTCCTGCTGTCCAAACATGTTATTGTAACATCTTTAGTGATAATTTTGCATTTGTTAAACATGTATGCAAAAATGTATTTCCAGTTGCTTCCTTAATCCTGAGGGATCAACACAACAGAAGGCTCTGCATGTGTGAGGTCCCCCTTTAACCAGGGACCTGGCACAAGACCAGAGGAAAAAAAAAACAAATCTTTGAAATAGACCCCAAACACACAGACTGTTCAGCAATTTCAATAAAAGAAAAAAAAAATGCTGCGACTCACAACATGTAGTGGATTTGTTTGACATTTTTTATTGTGGCAATACAAATACACAGTTTACTTTGACTTCTGGCTCTGTGCCTGTGCCTTGAGCACCTTGACAACGATCTTCTGCTCCTCAATCAGGAAGGCACGCTTGATCCTAATAATAAAAAACAAAGGAGATCAATTAACATAATGAATTAGCTGATCACAGCATACCTAACAAGTTTGTATTTTAGTGCTTTCAAATTAAAGTTTGATGCCTGTATCAATCTATTTTCTCAGTAACAAGCATCAGAAGATGAAGGGAAGTGCATCTTTTACCTGTCACGCACACACTTGGCGCACATGGATCCTCCGTAGGCCCTGCTAACGTGCTTCTTGGTCTTGGAGAGCCTCATCAAAACTTGAGGTCTAACAGCGCGAATCTGTAAGAACACAGATATGGATGTTGAGAACAATGGAGGAACAAGCAATTGCAGAGTGACACTTTCAGCAGCACAACCTAGAAAAAGCTGGGCTCAAGGCAGTTGAGCAATTTTATAAGCTCACTTTATAAAAGCACGCTGCCGTGCTTCCCTGGATTCAGACCTGCCTGCAGTGGATCACACAGTGCTGATGACACAAAGCTGTAGGGGTGAACTGGAGGAAGGTGGATTTATATATACTGCTCTACAAATGCTGGTCACTGCAGTGATGTTTTTAATATGACCATAGAAAGATCTCGTAGTTATCTGAAGAACAACCACAGCTAGCTTAAACACCAGCAAGTTTCTTGCATTGAGAAAACTCAAAGGTTTTATCAAAAGTGTACATTTAATGTACTCAAGAGTAGTGAGCAGCTTATCAAATGGTCAGACATTTAGTGGAAAATGTTCAGGCCTCTATTAAAACAATAACACCCCCCCCCCTTTAGAGTCGTTAGCGTAATCACCCAGGAACAACCCTAAAACAACCATGTTTCTATGTGTACACACACTTATTAATAATGTCCTTTCTCAACGTATTTGCACTTTCAAGTGTAAAAACTACTTATTAATACACTGAAATGTCCTTAATTCTCCTTATGAACCCACAACCACCAAAGCAAAGATGATGATGCACATATGTGCACTAAGAGGACCAGTTTGAAATCAAAGTTAACACTTTGAGGTATTTGTAACTTTTATAATAGCTGAATTAAAACCCATTTGAACTAAGGAACTTAAAAGAATTACAGAATAAAGTTTAACTGGGTGTCAAAACCCCGCATCCAGATCCCTCGAGCTGCCATACCACTCCAAGCTGTGGCGCCTGTGGGCTTTTCAACATTAACCTACCTACAAACGATTTACTAAATTTGGCAGTTCTAACGAACACTTTGTTCCTGGCAGAGAGAGCGTGAGAACTAGCGCATTACCAACATGTTCTTTTATTTGCCTATTGAAAGAAATGACATATACCTGGTAACATTAGCTGAACCTGAAGTGGCATGTTGAGATCAACTGAACTTAAAAAAAAAAAAACCCCACTGGAAACACTGGCACCATTACAAACCTAAGGCACCGTCTATAACGTGGAATTGGCACAAGCCATTAGGCAGTGGTTACAGGGAGTAATAACGTAGTACTCAGGAATAAGCAAACAGCACCAAGTGAAAAGCTTCTGCTCCTGTGAAAGTTGATGTCATGTGCACACAAAATCAGGACATCTCTACTGGTGATTTCACAGCAACAGAAGAAAAGGCATTCGTGGTTGCAGGGAACTGCAGGATTTTCCAAGCTACCTTTCCAGTCCCCAATCCAATGCAGAATGCTTACTTCACCGGATTAATGTAAAAATGTACATTTACAAAAAAAGGAGGAACAAATATACGCTGATGCTTCAACAGCTTGCTGCACTATTGTCTTTACTATAAATCAACCTCATCTACACTTGGCAGTGAGGGATGCTAAGTATCCTAGTCCAGCGGTCTCCAACCTTTTTTGCGCCACGGACCGGTTTATGCCCGACAATATTTTCACACACCGGCCTTTAAGGTGTTGCAGATAAATACAACAAAATAAAACTAGTACCGGTACCGAAAAAAAGAAGATTTATTCATAACACATGTGAAAAGACCCAGGAAACCGATCAAAACGATAACAAAATAACGCTGAAAACCATACATTTCACACCTGAGCCTCATCTCTCGCGGCCCGGTACCAAACGACTCACGGACCGGTACTGGTCCGAGGCCCGGGGGTTGGGGACTGCTGTCCTAGTCTACAAGTTCTGAAACACAAATTTAAACACAGAGCACCTTCTTCAGGTTACAATGGATATACTTACTCCACGCAGTCTTCCTGGGCAGATGCCACATGCTGACTTGGGGGCCTTGCCGACCTTCTTAGTGTACAGGTACACAATACGATTACCAGGAGTCCGTGAGCTTCACAAAAGCAAAAAGAGGGTGGTTTAGTTTTCTTCAGAGGGACCATGCAAAACATCACAGGAGATGTGGTGTATCATAGTAGCTACTAGCCTATATACAACTACAGCTCCGTCCTGGCATTATGTATTCATAGTCAGGGTACCAGCTCTATATAGATAGACATGCAGTGAGCAAATACAACCGGAGAGAGTTTACTTACAGTCTGGTTTTGTTGGAGGCGGTGTTGTAGGACAACCTACGGCGGTAAGTCAGGCGCTGCACCATCTTGAAGCTGAAAACAAACAAAATTCAGTTAACTGTAGTACACACCGCTGCTATGCTAACCCTGCCCGCTAACAGAGTCCACTCCATTACTTTAATGTTGGCTAAGTAAACACTGACCGGACTTGTTAAACCGGCACTCTCGTTTAAGAGAAACATCGTCTGCAGCCAATTTATCCTTTAAACATGCATTTAAACGCTACTAAAAGCTAAAACACCTCCACCGGCTTGTGCTCAGTACTCAAGAGAACGGCCTTCTCATGTCACACAAAAACTATGTCGTTAAAATCCAGTAAGTCATGAAATAACCCCATAGTTCAGAGCAAAGCGCTCCCCTGAGTAGTATATTTACTTGAACTAGACCACATTAGTTTATTAAAACGTAGGATTACAGTCGATTTTAAACTCATTATGTTTCTGAGGAAAGCAGGGACCGCCATACCTGCTGTCGCCGTAACCGGAAGAGGAAGGAGCCAGGCGGATGATGGGGGTTAAACGGCGTCCATGTGCGCTTTTCTGCCCCCTGCTGGTGGCTTGCTGTTACTACACATCAAGTATAATGTAATTATTGTGTCCTTTAAACGGCTTTATGTCTATAATTTGAAATGAACGTTTCCTCATGATGAGATTTTAAGAAAAGTAAAATCCGCTGATATAAAATTAGACAGTCTTTAATCATATTATACTTTAGTGCTGTTTTGCAGCCTTTCACATTTCTGCTCAACACTTTAAGGTGTTACTATGTCAATATGATTGGAAGCAATAAATGGGGGGGGGGGGGGGGGGGGGGGGGGGGCTGCTCGCGTCTACTACTGGTTTACTTTCCACAGGCAGGAGACAACAGCCCATTTTCAAAGTAAATATTATGAGTGGTCCAAACAAAGCACAGGTGGAATTACATTGGATTACATGAAACTTTATTTATCCCTCGGGTGGGTTCCTCCGGGAAATTCAGAATTACTGCTGATGTCACAGTAACCTAATACAGTACAGTCATGAGACTGTAGGACCTCTCCTAACTTTTATTTAGCCAGGGTACTTAATTTTAAAGGAAATGCAATACACGCATTATCCAGTAGATGGTAGTAGACAGATGACAGATCATACGCAGAAACTGTGTTTTTGGGAATAGAAAATCTGTCCTTTGACATGCTCAGTCATCGTCTGAGAGAACAAAGTATTGCAAAAGGAAGTAATATAGACGGTGAGTGTATTAAGTCCAGTAAGGTTAAACAAAATACTTAAAAAAATTAAAAATATGTTTATTTTTCCATCATTTAAACTACAACCGGGGATCATGGAGGTGTTCGAGCAGACCCCAGCTGGGCTGGGATGACAAAGAAAAAAATTAGATTTATCATCACGTAATAATAATTAGAATAAATATTATTCTAATTATTATTATTTGTTTAATAAAGGTGAAAAAAATTATTAGTATTACAGTAAAAAGTCTGTGAGTTCGATGCCCAGACTGTCCGGTAATTATAAAATTATATACAATTTTAATTAATTCACAGAATTTTCTCTAATTTTTTATTGTGAATCCACTGTAAAATAAACAAACAAACAAATAGGAATTCTTCTGTCATATAATAGTTTATCTATCCCCTAAACACTTTTGTGTACTAGCAGTGGGAGGGAATCTTTTATCAATAGCAAAATCTTTAAAACTTACAGTTTTAAACATACAGTCAAAATATAAAATCTCTGCAATTCTTCACATTTTCCAAAGCTGCCCAGTTGGTCAAATTGGATTCTTTGCTGGGCCGATTCTGGTCAACCGGGCCTTATGTTTAACACCCCCTCTACAATGAAGATAAGTGTCCAAGCACGAAGCTCCCACCTTTTGGAGCATGGTAGTGGATATTGTTATTTTGGGGGATTCCTTCAATGTCTCACAGTCTGGGCAGCTTGAAACAATTCATTCAACGCCTGTTGAAGTCTGTGAGCCCTCGAGGTTAATCGACTAGAAGTAAACCTTTTACAGAGGAAAACAACTTGCAACTGAACAGTGATGAAAGATGTTGGGGAATCACTTCGTACAGGAAGTTATTTCTATTTAATTATTACTAGTTTCTCAGGTCAAAGATTTGCTAACTTTTTCCACTGCACACTGTGTTTTTGTTGTTGACTGAAAAACAGTTTTTATGTTGTTGCCAGTCAGCACTTCCATAACATTAGATTACCTTCAGTGAAAGTCACTGTTTTCAAAGAGGAAAAAAGGTTTGGCTTGTCCAAATATGTCATAAAAAGTCAACATTTTCCACTAAGTGCACTTTCTTCATCACATCACCGTATAGCAAAGATGGTGATAAAACAAAAGTCCAGGTATTTGAACAACACACCTTACCTGCTGCACCTCTAAAGATGAGAGAAAGGACTCAAAATGGCTCCCTATCAAAAAGTTGGGCTTTGTCACAAGCAAGCCAAGCTTGCTTTGCCGCGCTCAGCCAACAGATGGAGAGCTTGGCAATCTTTTACACGAAACATTTGGCAAAGGCAAAGTTCAGCGACAACACTCTGAAGAGTGTGCTGGCATCTTACGAGTCCATTTTAAGGGCATTGAACTGTCTAGTTTGGTGCTTAACTTAGACCTTGTGCCAAGTTTAGCAGTATTTCGTACTGTCTTTGAAGGTGAATGAGTTTAAATATTTTCTGCCTTTCTTTACAATAAAAATGACAGCCTATACAATTCAATGATGCTTAAAGTGAAATTTTTGAAAAGGGTAAGTTAAGGGAGAAAATCACCTTCAGTTCCTTTACCTGTGTATTTTGTGAAGGTTGGGAAACTGTCTAATTTGCTCTAAGATTTCTGTGTGATTAATAAGAATAGCCTCTCACACTGCTATTGTTCTAAAACCTCTTACTGCTGGTGACCTCTGAAGGTCGAAGCATGTTCCTCCTGATCTGTTAAGGGACCGACTTGATTAAGTCCAGATGTGACGTGACCTGGGATTAACCCATTCTTCGGTCTTCTACAAAGGATGCCAAGGAGATTTGCACCAACACCAAGGGACACCAAGGCTCACGCACACTTGTCCAAATAATTAGTAACATCTGCAGCTGGCACTCTGTCTTAACTTCGCCAAAAGTAATTATTCCAAAACATTAGAAATGTAGGTGTTGATCCAGCAAAACATCAACCGATTCCTCACAATCTGAGAGGATGTGACTTCTCTGTATTTTAAAGACCCCCCGACCCCCCTCCGTCAGTCTTGACTTGTCAAAAATGAACCATATCACCTTAAGTGCACTTGATTACGCAACCCTCTCCGACCCCCCCTCTCCACATCTCCTTGGGCCGTCTGTGTAATCTGCTGAGATTTAAACCTGCTGCTCCTGTTTAATAAATCCACTGCGATTAAAATAGGATTACAGCTCTGCTTTCGCCTTCCTAATGACATCGGCGCATGAAACATTTTTTGACTTTTTTTCCCCTCACTTGTCTGGTTTTTACC
This sequence comes from Maylandia zebra, assembly GCF_041146795.1. Classification (NCBI taxonomy): domain Eukaryota; kingdom Metazoa; phylum Chordata; class Actinopteri; order Cichliformes; family Cichlidae; genus Maylandia; species Maylandia zebra. The sequence goes on along the minus strand of NC_135169.1, from coordinate 41,992,631 downwards.
CCGTCTCGTTCACCCACACCTCCTGCTCGTCGAAACCAGACAGACAGCACTGATGTATCCCCACCCCCGCCCCACCCCACCCAACATAAACTCACTGCCGCCCAGCAGGTCAGTCCATCTGTGGGGCTGTTGACATAAGGATTAACCTTATAATGCAGCACGCACCCTGTATCAATGCCGTGCCCCTTCACACCACGCTTCTCAATAGCAGATAACAGCCAAAGAATATTTGCTGCACTGTCAGGTTGTTATTTACTCAAACCCGGCACTCATCAAACATCCATGGATAAAAAAAAAGCCATGAAATATTGAAAGGCATGTTGCACCACCAAAGGTCACAAGGACACCCCGCACGTGCTGTCCCTCCTGCTTTTAGAAATGTGACATGAGGGATGAAGAGAGCAAATCGATATGATTTTTTTTCTTGCTTGTTCTGCTTTAGCATTGCCCCGCCATTATTAAATACAGTAAGGTCACAAAAGGCAAAGATTGATTGGATTTGCTTCAGGTGACTTCATGACCCTGGCACAGAAATCCATTCATGATAGTATTTCTTACTTTAATGCACAATGTAGCTTTAAATCAAGCCCGAGTGTTAATGTGCGGGGCTTTTTGAAGTTTCCTCTGAACCTTTAGGGTAATGACATAAAAGGCACACGTAGGAAATTCAGCTTTTTGAAGCATCTCTGTCACTTTCCAGACTATCTTGACCATAACACACTCTGGAGGACACACTAGTTAAATTCAAAGTACTGAACAATTATATAAAAATATAGTTAAGATTAACCAGGTCAAAAATACAAAACCGCCGTTTCACTGTGGTTCAGGTCATGTTTTGTTTTTAATTTAAAAGAGTTTCAGTTTTATAATTAAAAGTTGCACGCAGCAGGGTGGTCTGGCTCTCTTCCCCAGTATACCTCTGTCCTGTCTTCCTCAGCCCAAACTGGTCACGGTAGATGGCTGCCACTTCCTGGTTCTGCTGAAGGTTTCTTCCTGTGAAAAAGGTGTTTTTCCTTCCCACTGTTGCCAAGTGCTTGCTCCTAAGGGTTTGTTTGATTGTTGGGGTTTTCTCTATTATTTTTACCCTACAATACAAAGTGCTTTGAGATGACTGTTATTTTGTTTGGGTACTATATAAATAAAATTGAATTGAAAGCACCATGTCCAGTGACTTTTAAGGTCAGGAAGCTGACTTCTTTAGGTTTCATTGAAATGTTTCAGCAATACTGGGAGGATTGCACGTGTTTCGATTCCCTCAGAATAAACTTTAATGAGTTTTGCTTTACGGTCTCAAAAATTTGAACAGATTTCAGTTTGCTCAGTATTGTGGTTTATTTCCAAATAGCTCATAATCGACACTCATAAAAATGCAGAAAGTGCTGACTGCAATTTGACTCAATGTAAATTTACAGGGGATTTTTCAACACAAGTACAATGTAAAACATTAAAGTTATTGGAATCTGGTCAAATGACATTTACTTGATTGGTATACATTCAATTATACCAGTCATATTTTCCTTAATGAATAATTATTTGGATAAATCAACCTTCTGATTTCATATATTTCAGTTGCACTTTACTTAAGACTATTGCTTTATACTTATGAGGGCAAAGAAAGTTTTGTTTGAGTGCAGTGACACACACAACTTCAGCGGTACTAGCAAACATCAGCACGTTAATGATGTAACACCTTCACCCCATCCTAGTACAACGAGTAGTTTAAAAAAATAAATAAACAAAAGAAAATACAGAAATCAAAAATTACAAACCAGTTTGAAAAGTTTTGGACTAACGTGCGCTAACATATACCATGAAAGCAGGGTTTCACTTTCACAGTGTGTGCTTGCATCTAATCAGCCCAGCACCCGGCGATCAAACCTGCTTGTGGATTATCGTTTCGTTAATCCCTTTTGCACTACTTCTGCTAAAATGAATCCCCCCCCCCCCTCATTTTAAGACAAATTGGTCCCGCCCACATTATCTTGGAACAATCTTGGTTTTATGCTGAGCTTTGGATATATTTATGCTGCCATTTTTGCCACTTCCTGAGCATCTCATTTCCACCTTTTCCTAAGGAGCAGGTGGTCTGTTCAAGCCTCTTTGTAGAGACTTGTGGTTGTGATGGGTGGGGTTATTAATTTGGGGCTTTCGACATCTAATCCAGAGAAAGTCTTTTAGAAAAAGCTTATCTTGAGACTCCAATTTCACTTCTTTCCTCAGCTATAAGAGCAAAAAGCTTGTTTAATAGCTCTAACTCAGTACTTTGCTTTAGTCAGTTGTACTTCCCTCTTCACCAGAAAAAACTTGCTTGGTTATCATCACCCTATCTATCCGCCCCACCGTGCCCCAATGCCCACAAATCCTTACAACAATGTGGGACACAAAGGCTTGGATTTAGCTGTCAGGCCAAAGTGAGGGTAGGTTGGGTGGGCCTGGTGTGGAGGGGAGGGGTCATTTGTTTTTGTCACAGTACCTATTTCAGACATATCAAAACAACTGCCACCATCACCCTTCCTCTGTACCGCAACCCAAATGACCCGTGACCAGTCATCACTTTTATCCTCGACACGGAGCCAGATTGTGAGCGCTCGGTGCTGGGGGTGTAGAAGAGAGGCTTGCGTGTGTGCTGTGGGACTATTGTTGAAAAAGAGCTGACAGCTTGGATGGGATCTCATCTGATAGGCATAAATATGGACGAATTGAAAAACACGCTTACAGACAATATGGTTGTGTTGGAGACAACCCTGAAGAAGTCAAAAACATTTAAAAAGCCTGTTCTGAGTTGTATGATCTAGTAACCAGGCACATACTTGTCCGTCCAGATCTGTAGTCAGTTTGCAGCCATGATCTCACATTGGCTCAATTATAGCTTAAGTAGAGCCCGACTGATACTGAATTTTGGTTGGGCGAGTTTTTAAAACTAAAGATATCCAATATCTCTGTATTTCAGACAATGTTCACATTCATACTGTATAAATGCAATATGTAATATTTATCACTGTTTAACTTTCCAATAATGGTGCTAATTTCACTTATAACTTGCACCATCGTGTGTCTACCTGTGATGCTGCTCTACTGCATGTGCAGCAGGACTGCAAGTGTGAATGAAATAGGCTCATGTTTTCCCACCAGTGTTCCCAAATTAAAGTGTGGCCAAATCGAACAGAGAAGTGTGTTTTTCAAGAGACTGCAGGACAAAGTCATTTAGACCTTTGACCACCAAATTCTGATCACTTAATTTGCAAAAACCAAGTCAGTGCTTCTTCAGCAAATGTAAGATATTTCCTGAGACATTTCATGCATGTCTATCCATGAGAGAGAAAACAACATGTTTCTGTCCAGTCCAGGATGTGCTGCTGGTGTGGAAGCATGAAAATGGCTCAGCTATTGGCCATTTGGTGTCATTAAATCAATACTTAGATCAGGTTTCTTGATTTACTTTCACACCTACCTGGACCCAGGCTATAGGGGGAACTCCACAGGTTTTTGCATTATTAATAAATTTGTAGATTTACAAAACAACCAGTACAAGAGCTGCTCACTTCGCAAATAAATCCCTTACCAAAAACCATAATGGTTACTGGTCACAAAAGATCATGCTATCAATAATGTGATGTAAGTTAAATCTCTCTGCCTCTGTGTGTTTCCTGTTAGGTAACAAGAAACAGCCACAGGGTACAAGAGAGGTTAGCAGAGGGGGAAATCAATGAGGTCAGTGAATCGTGATTTGTCATACAGCACCAGACCATTAGTGTCACACGTACTTTGTCACACTGCATAAAGATTATTTGTCTGTGTCAGTCCAACAGGAATTGTCCCACAGGCTACTAAGTAGCTGGGGACTTATTTGACATGAGGGGGAATCATGGCTACCCCGTGTACTACTGCAGGGTTTTGTGAGATGAAGAGGTGGCATGGGCTGACATATTAAAAAATGAACAAATTGGAATATGACGCTCATCCATCCATTCATTCATTTTCAGCTATTTATCTGGGTCTGGCCTGCAGAGCAGCAGTCTGAGGAGATGTCTAGACTTCCCTCTCCCAGGCCACCTTCTCCAGCTCATCCGCTTGTCTGTGGGGACACCAAAGGAGACTGGTATAGGCAGCAGAGAAACATGTTCCACCCAGCATGTCCTGGGTCTCATCCAAGTCTCCTCCCAGCTGGGGATACCTGAAACATCTCACCTAGAAGGCATCCAGGAGCCATCCTAATCAGATGCCTGAAGCACCTCAACTGGCTCCTTTCAGTGTAGAGGGGTACATACTCTACTTGCCACTCTCCAATAAAGCTCATGTGATCTTTAAAGTTTATAAAAAATGACCATATTAGATTTAAAGTTGGCCACTGTCGTCTTTCAGGTCTTGCAATCATTCGCCTCTCGATCACTGGAAGTCGTCTGTGAAGGTTCTCAGTCATCCAGGTCATCGTACTCTAAGGAGCTTGGAAAGAAAAGCGTCTGGACTTCATTAAGTTGCTTGAAGACGTTTCACCTCTCATCCGAGAAGCTTCTTCAGTTCTAAGGTCAAATGGTGGAGAGTCCCAGATTTAAACCCTGTGGGAGTTTCCCCCCGAAGAGGGACAAAGGACCCCCTTATGATCCTCTACCTAATCACATGAGCCAAGGCGTGAAAACGGGTGTAGGTCACAATCAGCCAAGGTTTCAGGTGAGCTAAATCTGCTATACTCAGTTTCTGTTTGCATTGCCTCCAGGTGGGCTGGAAACATTACAACAGACAGAGACAAGTCCCAAAAGACACAAAAGAAACATTTCCTATTTAAAGAATGTGAAATTATTTTTCTTTTATAAAGGTAGTTAAACGTGATGATTGAAAGAGGTGTTAAGGTAACTGGCTTAAGTGTGCAGATTAATCCATAATATATTGTTCAACTCTTTGCCAAGTAAATGTGAAGGGGAAAATGAATTAGTGAAATTGCAGGAAGTAGACAATTGCTGATATGGGATTTTTAAGACTGATATCGATTTTTGGTGATTTGAAAATTTGAAACATTCGCCATTTTTTCTCCTCTTAGACACATGATACATTAACAGGTTTCCCTAAAAAAAATTGCTAAATGTAATTATTTAAGTGGATAACTCTTTTACCTTTTCTCCGACTGCTGGGATGAGCTGGTTGTTTGTGTTTTGTCCTGTGGCCAACAGAAGAAAGCGCCCTCTAGCGGTCAAAATATGCAATATCAAAACTCATGAAGGGTGTTTCTTCCCTGTCATCTATCCAGTGCCACCCCCCCCCCCCCCCCCCCACACACACACACACACCCCACCACCAATAAAAAATAATATAGCTAATCAAGTAGCTAATCTGGGGGCTGATGTATTGATCGCGCTCTACCAGGAAGTAAATGCACATTATTACAAATCAGTCCAGTAAATAATCATGCGGTAAAGTTTAAACATACAAGCAAAAGAAAGAAAACAGAACAGCTGCGTTTTACTCTTGTTTTCTACATCTTGAGGTAAGCCAAGCTAAGCTGCTGGGGCAGAGCCTCTTCCACGATGAACAGAAAGATGTGACAGCGGACCTGAATGATCTCATTAAACACTTGGCAAGAAACCAAACCTTCCCAAAACCGAGCAGAGGTGTAATTTGGGGGCGGGGGGGTTTAAAAAAAGAGAGGCTGAATTCTATCTGGAGCATGCTCTTTAAAATGAGCGGTGCTGCATCGCTTGGCTCCAGGGTTATCTTTAAGAAATGGATCCATCACGCGCATGTAACCTTGAGGTGACCCCAGCCATGCACACAAATTTTCTAAGCTGAGGCATATCCACCTGTTCCGCCATCGGGGGAGGGGGATCAGTGGAAATACTGCCTTTGCTGTGTAACCACGGCAACTCCTCCCTCAAAATGAAACATCACCAACGCCCCCACTGCGTGATCAGCGGAGGGACGGATGCGCTGTCTGCCGCTTACCTGGCTTTAATAATAAACCGCCAGGTTCACGTGGTCAGCCCTGCCCAGCACAATATTCTGCCACTTTAGAGAGGTCGTTTCGACTGGGAGATTTTTTTCTCTCTTTGTCATCCCAGACGGCAGAGATGCTGCTGCTGCTCTGAGGGAGAGAGGTGAGCGCATTCTTCACCTCCCCAACACTCACCCCACCCCTCAATCTAAAGCTCCTCCTCTGTCGCTGGAGAGCTCAGACCGGTCACACTTTGCTCAATGAGAGCAAGAGGGCAACGGAGACGATTTCCTAATTTCAACCTGCTGCAACTGCTGCTGTGCCGTGCGGCTGTTTTCTCGCCTCTTTCAAAGGTAAGGACGCGGTCTGCAGCCTGTCCACGCGTCATGCTCCGCGGCAGGGAACTTAACGTTCGTGAGGGTGATGCTTAGAGCTGTTTCTGATGTGGTGATACCCCTGAAAGGGCGAATGCATTAATGAAGGGCAGACGGGGGGAAAGAGCTGTCAGTGGGGCTGGTATGTCAGACCATCCGTGCAGCATCAGTGAAAAGTCAAATAGGACACGGCGTGCGTGTTTTGATGTGCTTCCACTTGCGCAGCGTCGTCGGAGGCTACATGTTTACAATCTTGGACTGCAGCCCTGTGGTGTCCGTAAACCGTCGGCCTTTTGCGTTGATATTGTCCCAGGAAATAGATAAATACATTTAAAAACTCATTATGATTTTTGTTGAACAGCTGGATAAAATCAGAATTGAAAGGGTTCGATCAGGATCAGCTGCAATCAATCTGTCAGTGAGATAAGTTTTCTCTCTGCTCGCATATCTTGTGGTTTGAATTGGTTTACTTGGAAACGTGGAGTGCTGTTGATTCAGAAATACACTCGGTAGTAGGGGGGCTTATGCTGTGAGGCCAAAAATGACAAAGTCATGGTGGATTTGCGTGCAAATGTTCAGACTTCAGATCATGTGAATTCTGCATGTATTTTTCCTTAATATGTGTCTTTGTTTAACTGCTTGCCTCCATCCTCTCAGATGGAAACAGTTCAAAACAGTGTCCGTGTCATATGTATTAAAAATGCTTTAAGCAGAGTAAGCCGCACGTGCATGGCTCTAATTCTTGGATCTTGTTTGCTACATGTCTCCTTCTAGCCTGATGTTTTTTGGGGAGTGGGTTTATAGTGGAGTCTTCCACAGTGACACTGATTTACTGGTTGTTTAATGTTAGTGTGTTTAGTTTGACTATGATAGAATGATTACAAATTAATAATTTGTAATCATTCTATCTTAGATTTTTAGGACCACTAATAACCAACCAAATAAACCTTGTGTAAAATATCAAAATCACCTCTTCAATTTCCCTCACTCGGTATTCATTTTTTTTTCTTCCTTGTTCTGTCCATCAGAGGCGAATATGACGACATCATTTGGCAAACCAGACCCTGGGAAACACCTACTGTCAATTCAGTTAGTTTGAAACCAAACACGACATGATGCGTTGTCTCCGGTGAAACTTGCTCCGCCACTCTCCCCTCTTCTGCGCACCTATTGAGAGAGAGGACACCAAAAGCTGCATAGACATGGGGTCAGATCAACCCTGCATGGATTCTCCAGAGCCAAGACCCATATTGGGTCCTGCCTGTAAGCAGCTGGGCCGTCGGTGTCTGAGGAAAAAGTTCAGGCCCACACGAATCTTGGGGTTGGCCTTCAGTCTGGTGGCCTTAAGTGCTGTCTCCTACAGTGCCTTTGCCTGGAACTCAGGAGGTGTCAGCGAGCCAGTGCTCCCCCAGGAGAGTCTCCATCAGTCGGCCCCACACAGGACCCTACTTTTTACCCAACACCAGAGAGACCCCAACGTGTCAGCTGACATGCCAATAGCCATGAAATCTACAGCAGATAGCAACGACAGCCAGGGGGAGTACCCACCAGACATTTTTACCCTCTCCCAGAGGCGCCAAGGAGCAGTGGTCCTCCACATGTTTGGCATGATCTACATGTTCATCGCGTTAGCCATCGTGTGCGACGAGTTCTTTGTCCCGGCGCTGACAGTCATCACAGAAAAGCTGACCATTTCCGATGACGTTGCGGGCGCCACCTTCATGGCTGCGGGAGGATCAGCTCCAGAACTCTTCACCTCCGTCATTGGCGTTTTCATCTCGCACAGCAATGTGGGCATCGGGACCATCGTGGGCTCGGCCGTCTTCAACATCCTCTTTGTCATTGGGATGTGCGCCATCTTCTCCAAGGAGATCCTCAACTTGACGTGGTGGCCGCTCTTCCGTGACGTATCCTTCTATATCCTGGATCTGATCTTGCTCATCATCTTCTTCCTGGATAACGTCATCTCCATGTGGGAAAGTATCACGCTGCTCACGGGCTACGCCGCCTATGTGATCTTCATGAAGTTCAACAGCAATGTCGAAGGATTTGTCAAAGATTGCATGAACAAGAACCAAGTGGTAGAAGTAGAGGTACAACCCAAGGTGAGTTGAAATGATAGTTTCAAACAATAAAGAAGTTAAAGTAGGTGTGCAGACGTTAGTTTTAGTATTTTTGGCTGCTAGAAATGACCTCGGATGTCTCCTCTGGTATGGGCACATTCATCCCTTTCAGTCATTCCACGCAGCTTTAGATGCTACTCTAATAAAGTCAGACTTGCTCTGATAACCCAAACCTAAATTGTCTGTGGAGACATGCTTTAAAATGATATGTATCTAACGCCTTTCTCTCAAATAGAACCATTGTCTCCTCACTTATCTCTTAGATCTTCCAGCATGTGACTGGTGATGCCAAACATATGCTTTACTGTCTTCCATCGCACACGCTCATTATTTCAAAAATAATCAAAACTCTGTGGGCGTTGAGGATGGAGCACTTTCAACTGCTAAACTGATTGTACATCAGTATGATTCACTCGTCGCTGCTGTGCAGGGCTGGCATACTGTATTCCACTGTGGGATTAATAAAACAGAATCAAATGTGTAATTCTGGGTTAAGCTCTACAAATTGTTTCCCAGTCTGACAACCAAATGCTTTGGAAAATCTCAGGAGCGATTTTCTTTCTTTCTTTCTTTCTTTCTTTCTTTCTTTCTTTCTTTCTTTCTTTTTTTTCTCCTGCAGTTAAAGATTTCTCACATAAAAAACCAAACTGTCACGTGAAGCGCACAAACGCACGCAGCTTGATGAGGTAAACCACGCCAAGTAAATGGCTTCAGAATTGGCACGGCAACCCTGTGCAAGTGTCTTCACATTTACTCTTAAGTGGAATTCTTTTTTTTTCTTTTCCTTCCTCGCTTGAAGGCTTAAACATCAAATACTTCCCAGATAAAAACAGTCAAAATCGCTGTGTTGCTTCATTTCACTTTCACCCCCCCCACCAATGACACTTGAGGGCAAAAGACACCGCACTGCAATTTGATACTTGTGTAGAGATTATCCGGATGAATTTAGATTTCTTTGTGACATGAGATGGAAATGAAATTTGGAGAAGGATGCATTGTAAAGCTTTCACTAAATCGGGATTTATTCTAAGTACATAAGTGATATTTAAACAGCAGGTTACACAATGCTGAGGGAAAAACTCTCGAAGTCGGTAGCACCTGTCTGCTGTTCAAAAACTTAAACGCTTAAATAAACTGATCTGTTCTTTTCTTTTTTTGTTTAAATTCACCCACTTCATGTAAGCAGTTACCTTTTGCACCTGTGTGCTGTTTAAGCTGTATTGTTTTCATATAATGCACAAGAAAAAAAACTGCGCTTGCCAAGTGCCAGAAAAAGAGTCAGTTGACCTTGAATTGCAATGGATTCTGGGAACTTTGGCTCAGAGAAGCTTGCGCGTGTGTTGTGTCTGTCGTTAAAGCAACTTCTAACAGAGGGGAGAAAAAAATGGGAGCAAGACAGATGATTCGATTAAAACCCTTCATCATCTCAGCATTCCTTACAACAAACTGAGCTTTTTCCTCTCTCTTATATTGAGGACAGCGATACGACGCTGCAAGTCTCAGCATCCGCCCTTATGAAGGAAGCAAAATGTGTGAAGAATGCCAATATTATTATTATTAAATAATTACTTATATAGGCTGTCTGTTGACCTCTTTTTGTTTTGCAGTCTGGGTCGACAGGGTTAATAGAACTGCAAAGGCACAAATATTATTAGAACATAATCATCTAAACACCCTTGTTTAATCAAGCTTTGACACTTTCGGGACGTGTGTATTTCAAGGCACGAGTGTTATTTTGAGAATTAATTGATACGAGCAGGCGCGCGTGTGTATGTGTGTATGCTCAAGTTCATACGTGAGCGATGGATGGTACGATGAGTCATAAAAATGTTAGGCAAGATAAAACTGAGTCTTATTTTTGCTTTTTTTGTGATGAACTGAGTAGCCCTTAAATCTGTTCATTGTTGTGGATGTGTTCAAAGGTGTTCCTAATCCTCCATACAGCGGTGCGGTGCAGTCTTGCAATGGAAGGGACGCTGGGCTGTATAGTTATGTCCCATGTCCTTGAGTAAAACACATGGTTTAACAAAGGGGGGGCTTCCCTGAGATTATTTGGTTCTTTAAGAGATTGGGGTGTCACTTTTGTGTTACTGTTAAACAGGAGAGAAATGTTGTGCTGTGATATGTGAGGGTTGCTTGGTAAGATAATTGGCAGCTAGCCGTTTAATCCTGCATGTATGCCGTAAGTGCTATGAAATATTAGATCCTGAGTTTGACGTGAACCCCCAGCTTGGTGTTCTGCATTTAGAAGTCATCCGTGAGTTTTGTACCATCTGTGACTGCTACCTTTCATCACATTACATAACTGCTTGTACCACGTTCTTGCTCTTTTTTTTTTTTTTTTCTTTTTTTTTTTGTTTCTGTCACAAAGGGTTTCTTTTGTGTGTCTTGTTTATTCTGCTCCCAGTAACATAAAAATAGATGACTTTGTTTCTCGTATTTTCACAGAAAGTAATGCTTTAGCTTCCAGGCAGAAAGTTAACCGGTGAGAGCTTTGTTGGCTTTTCGATCACTGGACAAATCAGAGGTGTCAAACTTTTTTTCTCCTTTCTTCTTTTTTATTTAATCCCGTGGGCCTAGATTTAACATTTTTAGTATGACAATAAGAGAACTGCCACAGCCACGCACAGGCTACTGAAAGTTATCAATCAATCAATCAATCAATCAATCTTTATTTATAAAGCACTTTTCATACAGAGAAAATGTAGCACAAAGTGCTTTACATAGTTAAAAGCAGCCCACCCCACCCTCCAACTCACTCCCCACACTCTCAATACACATATATCCCCCCACCCACACACACATACACACACGCGCACACTTAAAGAGTAAAAATTGGGCTGGGCTCGCATGAGCCAAGTGAGGAAACACTATAACAGGGAGCCGTCTGCACCGGGAGCCGGTCACAGACCGCAGCCTCCAGGCTGGGCACACAGCAGGAGGGAGGCAAAGGAGCCCCCCAGCCAGGCTGAGAGGACCCCAGAGACCCAGCAGCCACGGTCAATAACAGCCCCGGTGCAGAGAGCGCCCTCCGAGGAAACACTGGAGATATGACGCAATACAATATATATAGGGTAAAATGATAAAATAAATAAGAACAGGATACAATATAAATATAAATAGAATAAGAAGATTAAAAAATGAATAAGAATAAAATCAAACAAATATTAGGTAAATCCTAAATTAATAATAGAATAACAGGATAGAATAAATAAGCATAAAATAAATAAACGCTAAGTAAAAGCTAAATTAAAAAGGTGGGTCTTGAGCCTGTTCTTGAAAACATGTACGTTCTCTGCGGCCCTGAGCTCCTCCGGCAGGCTGTTCCACAGACGAGGACCATACCACTGAAACGCTGCCTCTCCGTGAGTATGTGTCCTGACTTTAGGGACAATCAAAAGGCCAGTACCAGAGGACCTCAGGGTCCGCGAGGGTTCGTATGGTAAAAGCAGATCTGAGAGATAGGAAGGCCCAAGACCATTAAGACATTTAAAAACCAATAAAAGAACTTTAAAATCGATCCTGAAACACACGGGGAGCCAGTGCAGCGATTCTAAAACCGGTGTAATGTGGGCCCGCCCTCTGGTCTTCGTCAGCACACGAGCTGCCGAGTTTTGCAAGAGTTGTAAAGTTGAAATATTCTTCTTAGGAAGACCAGAGAGCAGTGCATTACAGTAATCAATGCAACTGGTAATAAAAGCATGCATCAACATCTCCGTGTTGGCCCGAGAGAGAAAAGGGCGGACTCTGGCTATATTTTTTAGATGATAAAATCCAATTTTGGTTACATGTTTAACATGTGGGATAAAACCAAGCTCAGAGTCAAAAATAACACCCAGGTTTTTCACTTGTAGCGAAGGACATAGTGAAAATGCCTCTAATTTAGACAAGAGTTTCTCTCTCTGAGCCTCAGGACCGACAATTAAAACTTCAGTTTTGTCCTGGTTAAGCTGTAAAAAGTTTTCTGCCATCCAAGATCTTATATCCAAGATACAGTTAAAGAGGGCATCCATTTGTCTGGTGTCATCAGGAGACACGGAGATGTACAGCTGCGTGTCATCAGCGTAACTGTGGAAGTTCACTCCATGCCTCCTGATGACACCGCCGAGAGGGAGCATATACAAATTAAAAAGTACAGGGCCTAGAACCGACCCTTGAGGCACACCACATGTCATTTTATGGATCTTAGAGGAGCATGTATCCATACTCACCATAAAAGATCTGTCAGAGAGATAGGAAGTGAACCAGCTGTGTACAGCACCAGAGAGGCCCACCATGTGTTTCAGTCTGTTTAAAAGAATAGCGTGGTCTACTGTATCAAAGGCTGCGCTTAGATCCAGTAGCACCAGGACTGAGAGCTTTTGGGAGTCCCAGTTACATCTAAGATCATTTAAAACCTTTAGGAGAGCCGTCTCTGTGCTGTGGTTCACCCTAAATCCAGACTGGAATATCTCCAGGATCTGTCTATCATTGAGAAAATCAGTAATCTGAGTAAAAACAAGTTTTTCTAAGACTTTACTTAAAAATGGTAAGTTGGATACAGGTCTGTAGTTATTAAAATCATTACAATCCAAATTGCTCTTCTTCAGAAGGGGCCTCACCACCGCCATTTTAAAGGCAGCAGGGAAGGCTACTGAAAGTTATATGCGTACAGTTGTTTTATCATCAGTTTGTGCAATTTTCTATAATCTCTTAATCCAATTTGCACAACTATGAATGGTCAGCACTTACCCCGACCTGGACATGCAGTAAAATAGGAGAGCAGCACCTTTGAATTTTAACAAGTTCAAGGCTTCACGTTGTTTGGGGAGTGAAAACATATGAAGGGTTTCACACTCCTTCCAGCAGGCTAATCTTGGCTGCACTTGAAGTTTAGTTCAATCTTATTTACCAGGCAATGAATGAATTACTTGGAGGTGGAAAATAAACTCTGCTAGCACAAGTGAATGGATGCATTCACTCCCAAAATATGAATCTTAAAGAATGTTTTCAAGTTTATGTGACTACTAGCAGAACATTAGCATTTAGCATTAACGTTCTTTGGGTAACATCAGACTAGTTAGGTGCAACTGATATGATAAGTTATGGCAGTTTGACATAGCATGCTCATCCTTTAAGTTTATATTGCTAACATAGCTGTAATTTTAGCTCCTGCTTTCTCTCCATCATTGCACAAGAGACAGCACCAGCTAAATTTACAGCTAAGCTTACAGTACTGCATGTCGCTAACTTTGCTAAGTTTTCAAAGTAGCCTGGAAAGCTAATGGGTGCTAATGCTAAGGAAGCTCAGTTTATTTTAGTGATCCCTTTCAAATATATCTGGTGTTATAAAAGGCAATGCTTAAACAATTTATTGGAATAAGTGATGTAAAAGCTTAGTAACACACATTGTAAGACCACATGTCCACAACTTTGAAACAAGCAGATATTGGAAGGAAGCATTTACCTTTTCATTTCCTGATGGTAGCTAGTACTTCTGTTTACCTAGTGAGTAATTAGCTGTTGCTTAATCTCACAATAAGTACACTTGCCCACAGAGTTGGGTTGCTACCTTAAGGCCATATTAACTTCTGTGGTATAATCCTTACCTGCTGTTAATGAGTTTTATTCTTCTTATTTCTGTTTAATATTACAGAGTGTCTTTGGGGTTTAGATGGTAGAGATGACACTAAAGTTGAACGTTATTTACTGCTATTATTGTTGTTATTGTTGAAATTTTGCAGTAAGGATTTCAAAATAGATAATAAGAAATATTTAATTTCTTCATATGGGATGAATCTTAACCAGTATCTCTCCAGGCTTTCTGAAGTGTCTTTCAAAGTCTTTATTCAGATTTTAGCTCATTTTCAGTCCAGTCCTTCTACCTGGCAGTTTTCAGAAGAATGTTTTTTAAGACAACATTAATACTTACACTGACCTATGAATCATGGCAGCATACGTGGCAGGACTAAAAAGATATGTACAGCAGATTAACAATAGCGGAAATTCATGTGCTTAGGAAAAATATCCGGCAAGGACCTGACAAATTTGTTGGGGCTGTTATCCCAGTTGAAAAGTAGCATCAGATTTTGACCCATTAGGCAATATCACCTGGAAAGCATTTGATTAGAAATATCGTAATTTTTCAGCATAGCATCGATCCTAAACACACTGCCACTGCATTAGAAGCATACCTCAATTGGAAAAACACAAAGTGGAAAGTGTAAGTCATGGATTGGCCTCCCCATAGCCTGGACCTCAGCCTTATTGAAGCAGTGTTGGATCATCTTGACAGAGAAAAGATTAAAAGGCAGCCAACACCCAAAAAATTGCTTTAAAATGTCCTTTAAGAAAGAGAACTATTCCTTATTCCTTATTCTTAAAGAAATAATGTGTAAGCTTTCCTTAGAGTTCAGGTTGTGTTGGAAAAATAAAGGTTGTCTCTAGAGATAATGCTCATGAGAGTTGTATAAATTTTGTTTTTGCCTTACGGAAAAATGTGTATTCTCTAACCAGTTCCAAATGGAGTTTGACTCGTGGTATCCTTTAAATTTATAGAAATGATTATTTTGAAATACTGATTTCATAGTGTCAGTTCTCTGTCTCTAAAAGTATTGCAGAATATGTGTTTGCTTTCAGTATATGTTGTGTGCCACTGTTGTTTTGACATGTGCTGTATGCCTTAAGCTAAACTTCTCAGGATGGTGATGAAAGGTGACTTCAGCGTTGTGCATATCTGCGCCCTTAGCTATGATGGTTTGTGGGTCAAAGATGGGCCACTTTACTGTAACACTGCTGTTAACTTTCATCTGTTTTCTTATAGTGAATCTACTTAATGTGGTCCTGAATTAAGTGACTTTATGTGACAGAGTCAACTCAAGCCTGTGTACAGTTTGATTGCAAAATGCTGGGTCACTTAGTATGTGCACTGGGGCCAAAGGAGGCCACCCAGTGCTTGATTAATTTTCCACCCCATCTAAATGTTTGTCACCCACACATCCAGTAAATCCTTAATGGGCAGACTGTACAGACACAGTTCGAGGTCGCAGTAGAAATAGTAGGTCTGTCTTTAGCCTCACAAGCTTGGATCGTCATGCCACTGCAAGATAGATAAGTGCTGCTCTTAACTTTGGCTATTTTTTACTGCAAAAACAGCAGATACGTGTGTAGTAGAGTTGGATTGGCATGCTGATGGTGTCCCACCACAGCAATCATTTGTCCAACAGCCCAGTAAGCCAAGCCAATCAATGCTGGCATCCTAACCACACTATAAAAAAAGTAACTATTTAAAGAACCTAATCTGGCTGAACACGGACCAAAAAGGGTCTTTTGTCATCTGGAGGCCATCATCCTGACTGCCTCCTCTGGATCACCTTGCCTGGCTAACCCAGGCCTATTGCTATCACATTATCCTGTGACCTCTCACATTGTTTCAGCTGATGAACTGAAAGGCTGCTTTTGAAAATATTGGCTCAGGCAGATCCGATTACCCGACACTTTGCGCATGATGGTTTTATGAAAGACACGGCATTTCTGGATGAATGTGGTGAAGTCACGTTAAAGAAATTAAATGGTTAATGTCCTTGTACAGTGTACTGCATCATGCTATTCCACTAAACACAACAGCAGAGATCGTGAAATGAGAGATAAGTAACAGAAGGCTGTCAACAATCAAGCACAATAAAAAGTGTCACAGCAGAATTGAGATACTCGACCAGACCCTGCAGACTGGAGTCAAAGTCAGAATCTGCATTCGACCGTACTATTAGATTCCTGCTATCATCAGTGTCAGATGAGCCGGTGTGTATCGATGCAGTTGTTGCTACTGCTGAGATGGAAGGTGCGACCTCTGATGCATTACCAAGCTATAAATAGCGTCACGGAGGCAAGATCTTCCATCAGGACGTGCTTCAAAAGATCGGTTACAAAGCATGTTCTGTGCAGAGAGCAGACTGCTTTCCTCCCCGTGGATTTGGACATTCGGGCACCAGTGCTGCACATGCCGATGACGCTCTGCGCCTTCAGTATATTCACACATGAAAACCAGTTGTTGCATGGCTGCTTGCTGTGCGAGAACTCTTTGCCTCGTATTACGCATCCGTGGGATTATCTACCGTCATGACGGGCTGCACACTCCTTTTTAGCAAAGTCCAGATGGACACTGCTGAGCATAAATTATAAACTACATCTGTTTCATATTGCTATTTTAGGCTCGAAAGGATAATAAAAGTGAGTTGCCAGGCTAATTTCTGGGAAATCCTCTTGAAATGCGCATTTTAATTAGAGCGTGTTTTGTGCAAAAACGCAGGAAACATTAACCCCACTTTCCAGTGTACAGCGAGATTCTAGAGGATTGGGCGTCTCATCTCTGTCCTTCGGCTGCACGGTGGTGTACTTCTTTGAAAGTAGTGAGATTTATGGTTTTATCCTTTAAAAGCAAAGTTGTAGAAAGGACCTTGCTTTTGAGCAAAATGAAAAAGAGGCGCCGACGGAGTCAATAATCTTTCTGTGTGTTCATTTCAGGCCCAAGGTTAGAGATGCTCACATAATGGTTAGTAGAAAAACCCTACAACTAATACCTGAGCATTGTTTAGCATGATGACTCATCAATCTTTTCATATCCTTTTATTTATTTTTTTTAAAGAAAGGTTAGTTTTCTGTGTTTTTTTCCATCCGTTCGTGCCATTTTACAGTAATATGGACACATCTTTGTGAGCACATACAGTATAGAAACAGATGCAGAGAGAGAGAGAGACAAGTGCGCAGCAAGCAACAACGGAGCCAGAGTCCAATAATTTAAAAATAGAAAGCCTGCAACTTTGATCTCACCATGACGATGAGGAGTCCAAGTTTTATCATCCGTTCCAGCTGTGGCTCATTGTCTGAGGAGGGAGGAAGGGCTGAGCGCTACTGTCGAGCCAGTAATTAGTTTTCCTGTTTTGGAGGTTTTACCTTGTTGTTGGCCTGTTAGACAAGTCAATAGAGGTGGGAAGAAAACAAAGGTTCAAAAGAGAGTAATGGAGTGATCAAAACATACAGTGTCAACTTTTACAGGCTTGAGTGGAGGGCTGTTTAGTTTCTTCAAGCTGTCTTGGCTGTGTCGTACTTCCCTGCTAGAGCTCGGCTTTTGTTCACATTCAATTCATTTGCATTCAGTGATTATAATTGTACTAGCTGAAGTTTTTATTAACACCACAGGTTTCTATGACTCCTTTTTTATGTCGCTCTGAATAATCAATTGTGGGTTCCCCCTTCCTTCTTATCAGAGTGGACAGTGGCTCTTTGCTGCCTCCCCAGTGCCGGTAATGATTTGAAGGTGACCTCGTCTCGCAGTATTTTGTCTGTGCAGTATTCAAATGCATAAACTGGTGTGCTTAGAGCAATTTAAAAAAACCCCAAAACAAAACATTGAAGCTTATCATTTTTACCATCCGTGGAGCTGTTACGATTTGGGCCGTTTCCAGGATCTTCACAAAGCAAAAAGAAATGTGCACATGGCCCTTGATACCAAACACTTCCAAGTTAATTTATGCACATAAATCTCCTTTAGGACTACCTTATCTCACCCTGTGATGCGTACATCAATTCAGCTTTAACCTAAAGAGACCACTTATGTAATTAAACTGCAATTTTCTCCCTACACTCCGACGCAGCCAGTTACATGAGACTCCGTTTGTTCCCATATAGCGCATAAAATTAGTTGATTAATCCATTAGCTGACTCACAGAAAACTAATCTGGCCATTTTGATAATGAGGAGCAGGTGGAGAGTTTGTCTGGGGCACTGAAAATTCACATTTATTAGAACGTTGGTGAGTATGCGAGAAATCTGTAAACAATGCAGTGCTTGCTGCGGCCAGTTGCCACTGCACCTGTCACTTTCATTTGTCTCGTTCATCACTCTGACTTCACTCATGCGGTAAAGCCCGAGGTCTCAGGTTTTGAATCTCCGCAAGTCAATTTAAAGACTCGTTATGTGTTATGTCTCTGTGCTTTGTGCAGCACCATGGACAGCACCGTCTCTTCTGCATACTTGAATATTAGTGACTGGAGTGATGGACTTTGTCTTTTATTATTTTAGACTCCAAAATCCCTTTAGCTTGGCGTTCTTGTTAAAGTCCACTGGTGTTAGCTTTACCATCAAGAGCAACCCAAGTGCGATCTGCTTAAAGGGTGAGGTTACCAGACTCACATGCTTTAAGGGTTTAAGTGAGTAAAAACATCTCCTTTTATTCATTTTTGAAAGAAATGCCATAACATTACAGTGGTTTCCTTCACTGATGGCTTTTTGAATAGGTTCCTTTAAAATTTCAATATTTTACCCCTTTTGAACAAGTTTATATGAAGCTCACATGGCCCCAAAAGGTGTCTTTCAAATTTCAAAGTGCCACCACAGACTTTTTATTCCACCAAGCTTTTATGCTCCTGGGGTTTTTTCTATTAGCTTTGATCCAGACTGGCTTTTTCAGTGTCTGTAGAGTTAAATCCTGCTGAGCAGATGAACCAGTATAGCTGCTGTTTGGATGTGAAAAAGTGCTTGAGCGAAGATAAATTGTTGCTTTTAGCCAACTCTCTGAGTAAATGTACATGAAATGACAGCACAGCTGTTGGCTTTAGCTCAGATTTATCGTGATTTTGTCAGGTGGCATTGCATTTAAAAACAAACCATAATTTTTAGAAGAGCATTGGCTATGGAAATTGCCTACAACTGCGATTTAAGTTTCATGAGGTGTTTTCACTATTTAATCCTTGGTTTGTTGTCGGATTGCAGTGGCATACAGGGGAGGAGGCTTTCCTTTAGTTGTTGGGATGTTGCCATCAAAAAAAATGGGTTAAAAGGGACAACTGAATAGTGTTGTGTCTGCTCTTGCAGCTGACAACAGGACGTGTTGCATGCTTTGGTTGTAGCTGAGACCCTTTACAGATGGACTTTAAACGAGAAGCAGCTCTGGCAAACGCTTTTTGACGTAGCGGGCGGTGAGAGGTGGAAAATAATGTAAAGTTTCCCCTTTCGATGTGTAATTGGTGGGGCACTAGAGCAATAGAGGTTTTAGACAACCTTATATTTTCTCTTCCTTTTAAATCTCCAAGCTTAAAATAAAAATGCTAAAATGAATTTTCAGAACATGGGACCTTTGATTCAGCGGTGGAGAATTGGCAGAGACACAAAGTGTCTGATTGTTGAATGCTGCTTTATTTAATGGCCAACACAGAGGAGTGTAACATGAGGCTGTTTGTCTTTAAAGCTTAATGAGTTTGTATTCTGATGTGACCTAGACAGTCTGAACAGCTCTGGCTCCAGCCTTAAAGCTGTCTTTATTGGAGGCCACTTCTTTGCGCATTTGTTTGTAGACCTTGGGGTAATTTTAGCTCTGTGGGCTAGCAGGTATCGGATCATCACATATGATATGAACTGTTCTGAGTTCATACTGTAGGGTTTGTGCTCTAAAACTCACTATCACACAATGATGGGGTTCTTTCTGAATCTTGCTGTGGTGACTCAAGGTCATAAAAGTCGAGGGATTTCCACATTTAGTACTGCAGGATTCTGATAGAGGTAAAACAGTTCTTGAAAATGTCATACGAGAGCGTGCGTGTGTGTGTGTGTGTGTGTGTGTGTGTGTGTGTGTGTGTGTGTGTGTGTGTGTGTGTGTGTGTGTGTGTGTGTGTGTGTGTGTGTGTGTGTGTGTGTGTGTGTGTGTGTTTATTTTTTTTTTCCCCAAGGGAGAACCTGAAGGTGAACCGTTGAAGCTTGCAAGAAATTCAAAGCCTTTATTGATCAAGGGCTATTTTTAAAGTGGGGTCGATTAAATAATGTAACTGCACTGTAAAAGCATCATGTGAAGGGCATCCAGATGCCTGCCTCAGGGGTGTATGAAATGACTGACACACACGCCCCCAGCGAGAAGGAAATGGCACATATGGTGGGAGGTGGCCGAAGACTGGCGAGACTTACGCACTCGGCTCCTTCCTTATGGAGATTTTTGACCCTCAGCATCAGGACCGCTAAGCTGCAGCAGCTGAACATTACATCAGCTCTGAGTTGTGGTTCATGTAATACCCGTAATTTGTGAAATCCAGACTGATGATGTCTGCGCCACACACAGCGCTCCCGTATAGATCTCACAGCTGCGCACAGACCTGACATCGCACGGATAACCGCAGAGACAGTTTAAAACTAAATCTAAGAGAGTAAACTCTTAAAATTGAAGTGATTGCAATCAGACAGTCTCTAATGAGCTAATTAGAAAATGCTCTGGGGCTCCGTGAATCCGCTGAAAGGTTCTCCTCCGCTGTTCTTATTTAAGAGGTTTGACACTTGGTATGTCCATCACTCACAGACAGATGGTGCATGTGGCTGCCCTTCAACCCAAGTCCATTTTAACTCAAGCCTTACCAAGGTGACCTGAAAGGGGCTCTTATCAGCATATTACCCTGTCTGCACTAAATGTCAGCTGGCCAAATGGACTGACCTGGAGGAAGCTTCCTCCGCATACTTCTGCCTCCACCTCCTCTACAAAGCCCCGCTGTGTGTGTTTGTGTGTGTGTGCATGCACTTTGCGTCAGATGGGAGGTAACTGTCTGCTGACAATTCAACAAAACAGATCAATAGTCAAGATTGTTTGGATGAGGTGCGATCAAATAAAAGTTGGAGCCTTAATGGAAAAAGATGACGTGAAATCCTGACAACGGTGACTGCAATGCGAATGCAAAATTAAGCACACCTCAGCTAATGAAGAAATCTGTTATTAATTTCCAAGTGTCCCATAAGACTAAAACTAACTAACGAAATTCCATGGATAGGGTACACCAGTCTTTTGCAGGGCTAACACAGAGAGATACAGAGAACCGCTCACACCTACAGCCCGTTTAGAATTTCCACTTAACCTCTGGACTGTGGGAGGAAGCCGGAGTACTCGGAGAGAGCCCACACAGGGAGAACATGCAAATTCTACACAGAAAGACTCCCTCTGGCCGGGCTTCTAACCCGGGACCTTCTTGCTGTGAGGTGCCTGCACCACATATTTGTACTGCTAAAAAGAAATGTGTGTCTTCCTCTGTGGGTTAAAGCAACCATTAAAAAGCATCAGTAATTCCCAGCAATGCATTACTTGGCATGCTCGGCATAAACAGCGTCGCTGTAGTTTATTTTAAGTCAACCCACAAACTCTGTCAGTTTAAGTCAGAGTGCCAAATGTGCAGTAATCCACTGCTTAAAATAGTCTGCAACAAATCCATCTTTATGTCTGTTCGAATAATATTTGCTAAAAAAAAAGACACTGCCCAACTGTTTGAGGAAATGAGACATTAAAAAAAAAGACTTTTTTTTTGAAGAGTAGGAAGAGATGGACTTGGCATGAAGTGCCACAGATGGGCTGAGGAAATTGGAAAGAGCTCAGTTATGGACTCTTTGTTGGTTTTTGACCTTCTAAAGAGGAATTTAAAAAGGAATAATACAAGATTCATCAGAAAACACAGATGATTATGTGCTGGATTAAATTAAAAACATGTAAGCTTCGAGGTGTCATTCACATCAGCACAGAAACCTGCTGTTCACACAGCCTGTCCCACAGTGTAAAGGCCTCATTGCTTGAGCATTGATGCAACCTCTGGTCACAAGAAAAGACAATGTGAATTCCCTGACTGGTTGGGCGGTGGTTCCTTTAGGTTGTTTGTTGTTGAGTAAAACTACTCCACAAATAACCTCCTTATGATTATTTAGGTCACTAGCAGTCTCCAGTTTGCATGGAGGATGCCAACTTGTCTGCAAACACTTGCTAACTGCTAGTTAAGTAGTAGTGAAACTTGAAAAGGCAGTCAAAATATGCATGCAAACGACAAGCATCTGAGGTCTCTTCTCTTTTTAAAAAATGTTTCCCTTAAGAGCAATGGTTGCCAGATGGTTGTAGGCTAGACTCAAGGCCCGTGAGACTGTGGGGCTGTCACCATGATTATTACACATCCAAGATGGCAGACAAGTTGATGTCCGGTGGTTAGCGATCATCTTTCTGCAAAGCTAGCTACCATGCAGGTTAGATTTGTTAACTGTCAAAACTATCCCACAATACAGAGCAAGCATGTTTATTTACTCATTCAACTAAAATCTTTGTAATGTTTAAGGTTTTTTTTCTACTGCTACTTGCTCCTTCCCAAAGTTGGAAGCTTGTTTTTTGTGTATGACAACAGCAGAGCAAGGCATGTTATCTGTATAGCTTAGGTTGCCTGCCCTGACTAGCATTGCAGGTTGCGCTCGATGTGTTTTCAGTGATGTGCTCTCGAGCAGCTCAACACGGTTGTTTAGCTGCTCGAGATCAACAAAATTTGGACAAGTATCCAAGTTTTTTCCTGGTTGTCCCTGTTGTGAACCACAGCTCCCTGTAAAATAAAGTCATTCGACACCACAGACTGACTGAAAAAGGATTCAACTTTATTCAATTGTGGCTGCGAGTCATCCAGGAAGTGCAACTTAAAAATTTTTTTTATAAAATTAAAAAAAGAAAATCTGGAGCAGAGTGCATCAGTCTTAAAAACAAAGAACCTGCATCAGTTTTCTTCTCCATCTGCAGATCAAAACCTGCTCTGATCTGATGGGAACGACAAACCGCAGACTTGATCAGTCTTGCAGGAGGTCCACCTCTCGCATTTATTCAGTTAAAACATTACATCGGACTCTCACAGTCAGTGTTTAATCTCGTGAATAAGTCATGTTTTGGATCATTATTATTCCAATATTGTTACACAAAAAAGTGGCTTTAGAACAAGCATATATAATATCAGGAGAATGACAAAAAGTACTTGTGTCTGATCAAACCTAGCTTTGGGTGATTACATTCGCTTGCTGTAATGACACAGCGTTTTTGTTTCTTTTGTTTTTTTTGTTACTCTGTTTGTCTCCCAAAAGTCTCAGTCTGATTGGTTCATGAGAAGGGGGGAGGGGGGATAAGAGGAGGCAATTTTGGCTTAGTCCTGGTGAGCATTGCCTTGTGGGAAATCAGTGTCGTGGCAGCTCCTGTAATTAGTTCTGCTTGTTAGAAAAATGAAGGGGTTACTAATTAGCAAGTGGATGGCTTCTTGACTTGTTGTGCATCTTTTCTCTCCATTCCTTGAAGATCATCATTATCGTCTCCCAGCAAAATGGGGGAGAGAGAGAGAAAAGGAGGGAGGGAGGGAGGGAGATGCTGCTCAGTCGTGCTGCTCAACAGTTTAGCTCTAACACGATGAGTCTAGATGGACAAATCTCAAAGGGTGTTCTGTCATGCTCTGACAGACAGTCAGTTGCCTTCTAAGTACTTGCAGGCAATCGCCGGGAGCTGTGCAAGATTTCACTTTTTAAGTTCACTCAGCAAGCTGGGCGGTCTAGACAGACTTACATATGCTTTATTTTTAGCATGTCCATCTCTGCTTTGACTGCTAAACTAAGATTTACTGTAGTATCACTTTTAGCTCGTGACAGCAATCAAAATGTAAAAGGCCTGTTTGGGCCGAGTCCTTAAACCGCACCATGTTTGTGGTGTTAATGCCTTTTGGAAGATTTTTATGTCAGTTATCGATCATACAACAAGACTTATTCAGTCAAGTGTGCTAACAGAGCATTTAAGTCTATTCTCAGGTCATGAGTAAAATTCTAGTATTGTTCCAATTTATTTAATACAATTTTATTTATATAGCTCCAAAAAACAACAAATGTCGCTTCAACACGCTTCCTAGTGTAGACCCTACAATAATATAGAGGAAACCCCAACAATCACATGACCTGCCATGAGCAAGCACTTGGCAATAGTAGAAAGGATAAACTCCTTTTTAACAGGAAGAAACCTCTAGTAGACCTATCAGGGTGGGGCAGCCAACTGCTACGACTGATTGGAGGTGAGGGGAGGGAGACGGGACAAAAGACAGGGAGCCGGGGATTAATAATAACCAACGATTCCATGCAGAGCAGTAAACACATAGTGAGTGAAAAAAGGTAGAGAAGAAACACTGCAGGCCTATTGGAGCGCAACTAAGGGAGGATTCGGGGTGACCTGATCCAGTCCTGACTACATGCTTTGTTAAAAAGGAAGGAAAGAATAAGAGGCCTGAGAGCTGAAAGCTCTGCCTCCTATTCTACTTTTAAATATCCAAGAAACCACAAGTAAATGAGCAGTCTGAGAGTGAAGTGCTCTAGAGTGATATGGTTCTAGGAGGACTTTAAGATAAGATGGGGCCTGATTATTCAAGACTGTGTGTGTGAGGAGAAGGATTTTAAATTCAGTTCTGGATTTAACAGGATTTATACATCACACTATTTAGCAGGTATCAGTGTATGTGTGATGCTCCCATACAGTCTATAGATAATCGAGCCATCTGTTTTCTTCAGTTTTTCCAGTTCAGGGTCACGGTGGGGGTGGAGCCTATCCCAGCTGCCATAGGGTGAGAGGCGGGAACACCTGTCACTAGGCTAACACAGACAGACAGACGGCCATTCACACTCACATTCACACCTACAACCAATTTAGAATCAGCAGTTTACCTAACATGCATGCGTTTGGAGGGTGGATAATCTTCAGTACCAATTGTAATACTTTGGGTTTTTATGGCAGATTACCTCCTAAACCATTCAATAAAAATATTTAAGGAAACGTTAGACAGAGTCAGAGATTTTCCAATTTCTAACCGAACTATTTATAGATATGAGAGCTATTATTTTCCATAGATCTTGACTTTAACATTTGTATCTTAAACCATGGCTAAAGGAAGAAGTTTTTAAAACTCTCTCAGTTTCTCATGTGAAATTTTGCTAAGACTATAACTGTATTTTAGCCACTGGAATACAATAATATCTGAGGAAATTAAGTGGAGATGATACGGACAGTGGCTCTTAAGAATTGAAAAATTTTATGTCTCTACTGTTATCGCACTTTGTAATATATGTAGAGTGTAATAATGAGGATAGAGATATAAAGAATCATCTGCAGCTGTGATGGATTTAATCAAACTCGATCGCTGGAAAACTCGATACTGTATAAAAAGCTATTATTATTCTCCTGTGTAATTTGGCTTGGGTGTCAAAGCATAAAGGAAATGCAAATTAAATTCCTCCAGAAATAGACCACTTTTGTGCTCTCTGATTGCATATGAGAAAACCTATAATCCACCACTAATATTGGAAATTCAGGAGTTCCAGCTCTGCCTGCAACATCTGCTCAGGTTCCTCTGAAAGTCCGTTCTTCATGGTTAAAAGTGGAGGTATTTTTTGCAGGATGTCACACCCTTCATCGATAATTCTGCACAAAGCAGTGTTACATGCATACGGCGGCGGAGGGACATTTATCTCCCTTTGCTGATCCGCTTCCAAGAATGATCCTGATGTGACATTACGTAAGAGCTGGAAAGCAGAGCCGGGGGTATTAGGGAACACAAAAACTCCAGAGAACATACTAATCTCCCTATGTGATTATTAGTCATAATATTTAACGCTGGCTTAATGAGCGACCCATGGCATAATCTCTATCTGGCACCTTCACCTGCTCTCTCCTAACCCTCCTAACTTGAATTTGAGGGAGTTAAATAGAATAATTATGCTAGACGGTGCAGTGAATTACCCTGAAGATGGGGCGGAGGGAGTTATAGTCGAATAGCTTTGTGGAAAATCTCAGGATTAGTTCAACTTCTGCTTAATTTTTGGGGCGAAATGTTTAATTTCAGCTCTCTCGTTTCTGCAATTGTTCAGTTGCCGCACAGCAGCAAAACTAATATATGGTAAATTATGAGCTGTTAAACAGAAACAGCGGGATACAGTGGGACGTGGTGGGTAATGACGTTCACAGGGACTGCAGTGGGGATTTTTCTTATAAATAGAGCACGCTAACAAGTCCAGCATTTTTTTTTGTTTTTTTTTTTAATGTTCAGTTTAATTAGTTTAAAAGTATTATTATCAAAATGAAAGTGACTCAATTTATTGCTCTTTTTTTCATAAAAACAAGAAATCTGTTAACATCCCACCCCTGCTTCGTGTACAGTTAGCAGATTTTTTAAAAAAAAAAAAGTTTAATTGAATGCAGCGTCATTTAGAAAATTAATCAGCGTGTTGACAAGTTTGCAGGCCCTGTCTCGAAATTTGTGCGTTTACCCCGCTTTTTAAAAAAAAAAAAAAAAAACTCACAAGATCAAACTGAACTGGCGTCTGATTTTCATTGTACATCTTGCACCTTATCAATGCACACCAGTGCCGCCTCTTTCTACACACTGCTGTTTGAAACCGTGTAGGCAGCGAAACAAAGCCTCGGTGCTGAACAAAAGCTTTGTGTTTGTTCTCTTGCAGTTAGAAACAGAGGCCTTAAGCGACTGTTATATCGCACACATTTTTGGAGATGAAGTGAGCACAGTTCTGTCAGGCAGTTGGTGAAAGGCTTTTGTTTCAAAAATAAACTGTGTTACAGTACTCTGCTGTACATGCCAAAAAGGCCTGCTGAGAACGATGGCAGGAAAATCGAGCGATTGTTAAAAAGGCTCGAGTCTCTTTGGCACGAAAGTTTTTCACATTAAAACTGGCAGAACACACTTATTTGATTACTTGGTGAGAGTTAGATGAGCTGATCAGTGCGACTCTCTTAAGAGTCTCAGAAGTTATAAATACGAAGCTTCGGCTGGAGGCTCGTTAGCCCAACTTCTCACATTAAAGCAGCTGCCACAGAGATTGTATAAAGAAAGATGCCACATGTTAATAAGATGCTAGTGAGTCCTTTTAAATTACAGGACAGCTTGCTATTTCTGTCTAATCCTCAGTAAAGGGCTCAAACAACTTTAAAGATAGCTTGCATAACAACTGGAAAACTTTGAAACTGGTACATTATTTGGAAACCATTATCAGCTCTGATTTCCAGTCTACAGGCAATAGATAATCACTTAACTTGATCCTTACCTTTACCTATACAAGTAAACCCATGTCTCAACATTTTAATAGTTTTTTATGGCTATAGTCTAAGTATGTGCATGCAATATATGTCTTCGTTTTAATTTTGATGTCTTATTTCTGAACAATCATGGCGACGAAATAACTGAGGCAAAGTTATTCGTTTTTTTTCTTTTGCCATGAGTGAGTGAGTGAGTGTGTGTGTGTCTAGGTCCGTCAAACCGTATATAAGAGGTCTGTCTGCACCAAAAATACCTCTCGTCTGGACCACAGAATGTATATAAAAGATGGGCATAGCTTCTGGGTAAGAAGCCAATGCAGAAATGCCATAAATTGACATTTTTTCTAATGTTTGAGTACGAAAGAGGTCTGGTTGTGTATCTATACGTTCCTCATTTCATTTGACTGTGGCGACAGTAAAAACGGTCCTGGTGAGTTTACAGCCTAGGTTGTTAAATTTGTAGTATCGTAAAAAAAAAAAAAAATTAGTCATAAAGGAGGGTGATGCATGTGTTCCACAAATCGCTAACCTACGAGTTGGCTCTTTGGTCAGATCTGCTCCTTGTTTGACAAAACGCAACGACCCGTACAGCAAAAACAGTCAGCCTGTGGCTTCACAACAGGCCTGCGGATGACATCATGGTTGCTATGTCCATTTTTTATCTACTTAAGTGCTGATTGGGCAGCACTGTGTACTCCACCACCTCCATCTTTGTTGTCGTTTTATTTTACATTTATTTGTTTAAGAAATTGCTTTTAAAGTTCAATACATGCGAGTAACCGCATTTAATAATCTCAGTATTAAACAACCATTTTGCCATAGCAAGCCACCTTAACTCTTCGCCTATACTTTCACATAGCAACAAGAAGCACCTTAAATTCTGATGCGAGTTGACAGCCTTGACTTAAATGACTCAAATCGAAATGACATATTTGAGTGTATTTCAAGGAAATTTAAGTCGACACGTTCTAATCCTGCTCAGCTTGTGACTGACACAGTAGGCAGGCACAGCAGTGGGGAGGAATCTGTCCCTCAAGTCTTGTCCACTTGCATCACAGTCAGTCGTCACCGTCACTGCTACTGTGCCGTAATGTCTTTCTCTACTGTCTCGTCGTCTTGTCTCTGTGGTTGTGTGAGGCTTGCTTCACATCTGTGTCTTGTTTTCTCTTCCTCTTCCCCCCCTTTTATACTTCCTCTTCTCTTTGTGTTGGATGAGAAGGCAAGTCCTGGGGCGCCAGAGGATGACGGCAAGTTGTCGGTAGGTCCTGTTTGATTGACACTCCCCCGTCTTCTTCTGTGTTTGTCCCTGTTTCTGTGTAGATGTATTAGAGCAACTTCTGTTTCTCCCGCCATACTGTGAAGAAGACATGTACACTGTTATCTCTAACCCTCAGCCTCCCTCTGTGCCGAGAGTAGCTCCGTCTGTTTCCCAAAGCACTTCCTTTGCAACAGTTGCATTTGTGTGCAGCATGTAAAAGGCAATCGAGGAGGAAGCCTGGATTCTGAAAAAACACTTTTAATGCTTACGCAGTTCCAGCAGGTACAAGAGCTTCCATCCCGAATGCAGAGCAAGCAGATAAAACAGCAGACGGACATTCTCTGGTGTCGTACCGAGAATCTACAACTTTCTAACCCTCACACGAGTCGTGCCGTTCCGCTTGTCTCCCTTGCCTCCCGCTCACACCCATGGGAGGCTGTGAATTAGCACCTGACACCTCCTTTGCCTACGCATCACCTCTGATGAGCCAAAGGTGGACACATTCGCAGCAAGCAGCTGTCACCTGCAACGGTGCCTAATTTCCCACAATTCTCAAGTTCCACCTCGGCTGCTGGAGCGACCTTGGCGAGGGTTGTTTTTTTGGGGGGTTTTTTCTTCCGCAAAAGGAACTAAAAAAATGCCACACTAAGTGTAAATGCCTGTGACAAGCCCACGAAGCTTATATTTTTAAGAAGCTGTAGCACTTTATGATTTTTTTTAAACTCTGTTGCAGGTTCTGCTTAGGGTTTTTTTAATGTAAAATAGGATTAGGGAATCATATTCCAACTGGAAGCTTAATTGAAGGTGGTAGCACATCATATGCTCATGGACAAACATTGCAGTGACACGAATCCTTCTTTCTGTAATTAAAATGCTGTGGATTTCACAACAGTTAAAGCACCAAGTCCCTAGAATGATCTTCCCTCTAATGTAAAAATGAAAAAGCCTACAAAACAGCGTGGTTTTCCCACATTTAGCTCAATACTCTTGGATTAGAAATGGCTTTAGAGGAGTGCTCGCATTAAGGACATTTACTGGATACTGAAAGATTCCCATCCCCAGCAGTAGCAGAATATTTGACTGACGCTTGTCTCCCCTCACAGGCGCGGCCTCGCCTTCAAAGGGGAGGTAGTTCTGCCTCGCTGCACAACAGCTTGATGCGGAACAGCATTTTCCAGCTGATGATCCACACGTTGGACCCTTTAAGTGAAGGTAAACTGCACACAAAAAGAAGTTTTTAACACAAAAGACATACAGCACAGATATTCTTTTTTTAACTGTCCAACATTGTGTATTTCCAGATTGACCGAGCCTGGATCTTGTCTTCATTCTTGTCTTTAACTCTTAGAATTGTATTTTGAGATGTGTCAGAAGTGGATTAACTAAAAACATGTAATTCCTTCCACAGGAAGAGTGCTGTTGAGCTCACATTTTCTTAACCAATGAATAACATAAGTGTTATGATGAAAATGTTGGCTTTTATCTATTCACAAGCTCCCCGCGTACTTCTTTAAACACAGAAGCTCCACTGTTAACATTGAAAAGTACTTGTACAGTGTTGTTTGTATATTTAAAAAACAAACAAAAAAAAAACGGTCCATGTAAGACAAAGTGCACTTGGGGCTGAGGTGAAACACCGTTCTCCTTTAATCCAAGTCCATTAGCTTAGCTAAGAAAAACGTTTAAAAAAGGCGTCAGCGTCAGTGCTCGGCACAGGGGATGAATATGTTAATATGCCGGGTGAGGCGCGGTGTCATTCTCAACCCATCCTGAACGTGATGAAGGGAAAATGTTTATGAAAAGCAAACAGGGAGCAGGGGTTTGAGGAGGGTGACGAATCCTAATCCTTAAAAATGAATATTAATATTAAATGCTGAATCCATCTTACTAGCCGATGTCATTTTTCCTCATCTTTTTCTTCCACCTTTTTGGTTTTCATGAAAGTTTACATTCAGTTTGGTTTGTTTGGCTGAAAAAAAGCATCACTGTCAATACACAGTAAAATATCTCATAGGTCCTACAGCAATGTGTGTTAGCACAAAAACAGAATAAATATTTTCCTTCTGGATTGATAGGACTGCATTAGCAATTGGCTGCTCTGTAGTCCAGAGGCATTTCAGCTTTCTCTGAAATGACTTTACTTTGCTTGAAAGCCAAGCTTGGAATGAGTCAGCTCAGGAAAGATTAATAAGCCTTAAAGTGCCCATTAACATGCATCAAATTGCTGTCGTACACTGAACCCAAGGCGTCCTGTCTCTGAGTGTATTCATCATCCCATCGTAGTGATTAATGGTAAATCACAGCCTGAGTGCAAGTCTGTAAGACCACTGTTGTGTATGCATGCATGTATATATGTACATGTTACACATAATCCACCCAGTTGGGTCCTCTTAGTGTCTTTTTCAAGGCATCTAATAGTAGTATTTACTAAGTTAAGCTAAGTTATGCGTGCAAGATATGAACTGAATTCTTTGTTTTCTCTTTGTTTTAACTGATTTATTTATTTGTGTCCAAAATAAGTTCCCATTTGCCAAAAAAAAAAGTTTTTAAAATGGTCAAACCTACTTTAGTATGAAAGCAGCCGAGATGGCAGGACATACCAAATTTGATTGATGAGGTCTTCTGGCAAATTAACGGCTGGAAATTAATTCTCTGAAACAACAGCTACAGTGTGACATGACACAATCAATGAATTCATTATTGTCAAGAACAAAAGCAACACGTTGGGCTTCCGATGATTTGCATGTATTATTTTGAAATTTCCATGTAGCACATCGGAAAGTTTTCCTCGTACTCCAATGGACATGTACCCGTGATAAGTACAGACTTAAGTACATCTGAAAAAGCACTTATCAGAGGCCTCATTTCCTTGGAACGCTTAACAACTTCATTGGCTGCAGGACTGCGAAGGCCCAATCAAGACAGACCCTATTGGGAGATGAGCAAATATGTTCTATAAACATTTACTGGCATCATTAATGCAAAGGAGCGTTTACTGGGTGAGCTTACGGCATAGAGAAGACGAACAGGTGCATCCATTTTAGTTGGAGGCTTGTGCTGTGTGTCCTTGTGTGCTCTTAGGCATTAAGTGTAGCTCAGCAGGGACGTGGGGAGCTGGCAGGGCTCCTTCCATACATTTTTCATTCGCATTTCTCAAAATAAGTTGTTCAGGCTTCAGTGCTGAAAGGTTCTTGTGCCAGTACTGAGAGCTGGTTAGCTTTTGGTTATTAGAGTTTTAGTGATTTAGAGTTTGTTAGATGTGTGTGTCCGTGTGTGTGTGTGGTCCTTGTATTGCAAACATTGTGGGGACTGAAGTGTTTTTACACATTATGGGGACAAAAAGCAAATAACAGCAACGATATGATATAAATCATATTTTCAAGGGAAGACAAGTTTAATTTGAGGATATTAGGTTAGAGCTTTCTTTCTTCTGCTCTGTTTTGTCTGTAGTGACCACAAAAAGTAGTTTGAATATAATCTATCTGTGTTGTTTCTTCAGCGTATGCCTTCATTGCAAAGTGCATTTTATATCTAAACATGTAAAACCTAAGATTTTAAATCTATGTGTGGCAATGTATATGTTTCTGTCATATCATGGGGATATGATTATTTACTTTGTTGCCCAGAGTTAGATGAGAATAACTGCACTCATATTTATTTGTTATTAACAGGACATAGCTACACATAGGATAACAGTAACAGTGTTTTTTTTAGCTATGCTACATGAGCTACATGCTACATGAGCTACATGCTACATGAGCTACATGCTACATGAGCTAAGCTAGCATCTCCTTCCTTCTGTCCCTTTTAATGCTAGTAGTACCTACTTTCTCATCTAACTCTCTGCAAAGACGTCCAAAACAAGTTTTGAGTTAATTTAATGCCATGAATGAAGAGCTAATGACATTTAATTTAACACAACCCTTTCTCATCTTGGAAATACCTATCAATGATTAAATGTTCGCTATTGGACTAAATATCACCTGGATTTATCTTGTCTCTGTTTCTGTCTTCTTATTTCTCTTTCGTTTACTGTCCCTTCAGAATTTGCTGACTCTGGTGAGTTACTCCTCTAATTTCTGTATCTCCCCCTGCTCCAAAACAATATGTTTGTTCTCATTCCAACAGCCTGGAGGCAACTCTTGTGCCCAGTGTGTCCCTTATGTATACATTTCCTAAGCGCCGATGTGCTGTATGTCAATTCTGTACCGTACCATCCCTGCAGACTCTCTTCTTCAGATATCTCATTCTCTCCTGTGGGTGCTTTTTCCCTGGAAACCCTCTGTTACCATTTCTACATTGTTTTCCCCATCGTCCCTAATCCTCTCTCTCCTCTTATGAACTCCTTTGTGATTTTTAGCTTTATAAGTGCTGTTTTTTGTGAGACACGTTGAGGCCCAAAATAAGTGCTTTGGGTGTTCCTGTCAACATTGTATGTCACTCTAGGTCTGTGAGGCTAAGCAGATATTTAAGCAGACAGAATTTGCTGTGGGAAAGAGACAGAGTAAATGTGTCAGCCTTTTGCTTAGGTCATGAAACGGCCTATCTGGAAGACGGCGAAATGCTGTCAGTTGATTTCTCAGCCCTTTTTATATCCCCGTGGTCAGAATTCTGGTTAAGCTATATGGAGCAATTAACCAGTGGACTGAAAGTGTTTCTTTGTGCAGCCTTTTACAATAAGCTGTGGACAAAAAACTATCAGCATTTAAATTTAGCTTAAAAAAACAGCAGCTTTCTTGATGTTGTTGAGGTGAATCTCCTACAGTTTAATAATAGACCTTAGAACGTGCATGTTTTTCATTGCAGGGAACATTGTATTAGTCTGGTACACTTAGTTCTGGGCACAAGGACCAGCATCTTTTTTTTTTCCCATCAGTGTGGAGCTACAAACAATATCACTTAGGAGTGGCATCAAATATTGAACTACTCAGAGAGAATGGGTGGGAGAAGGGAAGAGTGGCTCTAACTCTACTGTCTGAACCCTCAGCAGACTGCTGAAACAAGTTTCCCAAAACAGTACTCAGAATTCAGGCTGCGTGCTTCAGTAAAATGTATCACTCTCAGATCTGAACTGTGGTACTGAGTCTGTGCTTTTCCATAGCTGCAGTTGACCTCAGTAATCTTTGTTAGGTTTTTTTCCTGAGGTAGACGGGAAGTTTTGCATAGGCTGAGCAAATAACAGACAAACTCACTAAATTTGGGTCAACTAAAAAAACAATCATTTCAGCACATAGCCTGTTTTTTCAGTAACCTAGCGAGACCAAAGGGGTTGTTTTCTTTAAAGTTTTAGACGTTGGTATAGAAGAAAATTACCAAAGGGCAACAATTTAGGTCCACGTGTGTGTTTGTACCGAATTACAGAAAACACCCCTTAAATTACACGAGGGTCTGAATTTTCAGTGCAGTTATTATTAAAACAGCCATTTAGCATGAGGGTTAATCCATTCTTCCAGCAATCATTTCCAGTTTTCCCCACATAGCTGCCTTGCCTGCCAGCAGTACTGTCTGTGCCGTGACCCAGACCATCGATTACATGGTTCAATAATGCACTCACTGTCACTGACCTACCACCCCTTGGGCAACGGAAATATATTTTCCACGTATGCAGATATAGTCTATTGACATTTTGGGTTAGATCTTTTTTTGTATCAACTTAACAATGTTCATAAAACATAAAAGAAAGCTGAAATATAAGATGACATGTTAACATATTTACTGTAGAATATAATCAGAAGAGATATTGTTTCATATCCTGCAGGAATGTGAACTCATTTTATATTGTGGGCCACATGCAGCCCACTTAGACCTTACGCCGGCTAGACGAGTGAAACCTCCTTTCTGTCAGTGTAAAGAAGTTTAACTACACATTGAATCCCTGAGATAGCGTCATGTAAAAAATAGAAGTGCAATTTCAACAGCACATCTCACTTTTTCGACATAATAGAGAAATGCTGCTGGAGTAAATGGATGAAATAAATTTATAAAATTACAGAAAATAATTCTCTTAGCTAAGTTTTTGTTAATTTTTCTTTCTTTTTTTTTTTACTGTGGACCCACTGTAAAAATAATATATTTCTATAGTTATAGTGAAAAAAGTTTCCTGTCATTTGAATTTTTAGCTATTAATCAGGTACTTTGGTATTGTATGAAAAGCTTTGGGAGGAAAATCTGCGCTCTTCTTCATATTTTCCAGTAGGCCAGTTTGGAGTCTTTGGCGGGCCGATTATGGCCGCCAAGCCTTATGTTTGACACCCCTGATAGATAGTTTGACTTGATTTCTTGCTGTTGCCGTAGGAGCCATAGACATAAAGTTAATGTAATTTAGTTTAGCATAAAAACTGTAACCAAGTAGTTACCGGCCTCTGTTCAAACGTAATCAAATACTACGCATATGTCACACCCCCTCCCATGCCCTCTGATCCACCCCGCACTGGGTGGGTGAAAGAATCAATGCTAAAAGCCTTTTTGCTTTTGCACAGGCTGTGAATTTCCCTGACACTCCAACCCCCAGCAGACGGAGCGGACTTGCACGCACACTCTCACGCATGGCTCACCAGAGGTTTAGAGGTCACACCACAAGGAC
This sequence comes from Maylandia zebra, assembly GCF_041146795.1. Lineage (NCBI taxonomy): Eukaryota > Metazoa > Chordata > Actinopteri > Cichliformes > Cichlidae > Maylandia > Maylandia zebra. Next base: position 41,957,499 of record NC_135169.1, on the reverse strand, counting down.
AAGAGGTCCCTTGGTAAAAAACAACAACAACAACAACAAGCCTCGCTCTCTCTATGGAGTTACAGCGGGTGGACCGTGCAGGCAGTGATTGTGTCTGGGGATAATTGCCCTCAGGGCAGCTTTGTAGAGACTGGACGTAGAGTGGTAGTGTACTTCAAACCAAAAATAATATAACGATATGGGATTGAGACGCTTGTCAAGTAGCACCGCATATGAGCAAGGCATTTTGCAATGAAATGTGATTTCATCTCATTAGATTGTGTTTTCATGGCTGCCAAGTCTCACATTTGGCATGAGATTTTCACCATAATCCTCTCACACACTAGCAGAGTGGTCGCCCACTGTCGGATATTAGTGTGAACGATGTAGGCATGTGGGTGGGAACATATAAAGTCCTTATTGTACTGATGCCTACTACATGGCATACTTGCAAAGTTAGGGTTAACCAAAAGGTTTATATTAACTTATTTGGGAACTAGCCTCTGTTAACAGGCAGACCTGGTCAAAAATATCAACTTAGTACCGTCAGCTGAATCAGATAAAGAGGTCAGATAAAGGTCAGACAAAAACACAGCAGCACAATAAGTGAGGCATAAAAGGACAAAGTGATTTAAAACGTTTAAATTATTTGTAAATGACATGTGGTTTAATGGTAGTGTTTCAAAGGAAGTTTTTCGTCTTGTTTCAAGCCCATTGTTTGCACTGTATAAAAAATAGTGTTTGAAACAGCTTCTTGGTTCTTCGTCAACGAGATTAGCCACCGTGATGATTCAGTCTAACGGCTGTTTGAAACAGGAGAGTGGATTTTACATCAGCAAACAGAAAGATTTCCAAGAATAGCTTTAATGAAAAGGTACATGTTATTCTACTTTGTTGCCAGTGAGGTCCTTCCAATGATGACGTTTGGTTAAACTTGCTGTAGTTAGTAGAACATGCCATGTTCTCTTTAGTTGAAAATAGTTGCTCACGCTCTTTTCGAGGTAGTTTTTTGTGATGGTTCAGGATTCAAGCTGTTTCATGTGCTCCCAGTCTTTATGTAATCCCAGACTGGCTCCATGATGTGAACATCAGACCTTGTGGTGGCCATGTGCTGCAGGGCTCTTTATTTTTGTTGGTGCTGAGAATAGTTTTTTGCAACTGTATGTTTGGGGGTGATATCAGTATAGTATGTAGAATGAATTTGGAACCAGACCAATTTGTTTTGCATGGTGGATAAAAATGTAAAGATCTAGAATATTTCCTCTTATGAGCAATCAAAAGCAAATACTGTGAATGGCTTTATTTAACATTTTACCACCTGACATACAGGTTAAAACACCAGTTGAAATACATGGGTAGAGGAAACGAGGAAGGGGAATTTAAAAGTCTGGTTGTGAGATTTCGTGAAGATGTAAAAGTATATAGGAAGATCGGTGCATTGCTAAAAATAAGTAGAAGCACAGCAGTAGTAATCAAGGGATATAGAGGGAGCCTTAGTACCACTAATCAGAGTCTCAATGGCTTTCTTTCTAAAAAAAAAACTTGAACAGTCTAGCTCTGAAGATCGAGGCAATTGCTTCATATTTGTCAAAGGAATTCTGAGTTTGCTGGAAATCAGAGTTTCTGTCAAAGCTTACACGATCAGAAGGCAACTGCTGATTAACAATACTTACTTTTTGGCAGAAAACTATGAGATCGAACTTTGATAAATATCCTTAAAAGAAGAAGCCTGTTGAATATCGGGAAGACATGCTCCAGTAAGATGAAAGCAAGATAAATGAGTTCAGCTTAGATGGATTTCGGCACGCTTGGGGGGCTAGGACCACTAACGGTGAATGCGTGCTCCCAGTAGTGAAGCATGGAGGTGAGCCTGTGATGATACTTGGCCGTATGAGTGCAAAAGGTGATAAGGAATGACATTTATCAATGCCACCATGAATGTCTGTGGATATGCCAGATTACCTCATAGGATGACTCTCATATTCTTGAAGCCAGGCAGAAGAGGAAAGCATGCCTGGCTTCATTATCAAAAGTTTCTAAAGAAGAACGGAGACTAAGGACAAGTTGGTCTTGCTTGGTGTTAATTGGTTGGTGTTGCTTTTTCTGAATTTGCATGTGGCGCAGAAAGACAAACCCCCATGCAGAGAGAGCTTCTGGAAAATAGTGGCTCATGAATTAAAAAGATATGAATCTTAAAGTCAGTCGGGATAAGCTTCAGTGGCCCCGTGTCCCTGAATTGGACAAGCAGTTAAGAAAGTGGCTAAATGGATGGATGGATTCCATAAATCTCAGTAATGTGTGCTGACTTCTGGACCTGTATTGTTAATTCTGGTCAGAAGGGAATATAACTACTGTCTGGAGTTAAGTTAGTTTATCTAGTTAATGTAACATAAACTTACTATTCTATTTAAAGCGAATCATCGCTTTTTTTGGCCATTTATTGTTGAAACAGCGTGGGAGGCAGAAGTCTGCGGTCCGGTGTCCTCTGCTCAGCTGCTTCACGTTCAGCTGTTGCTGCAGGTTTGAATTCCCAGCTAATTCATCATGCCGATGTGCTGACTGTCTATTTACTGTAGCATGGAAGAACTGCAGCAGTAAGGGAATCAAATTAATTGTTCGGGTTTCATTGTGGGAATAAAATGCCGAATCATCAAGCCCCTGAATAAGCTTGTGCGCAGAGGAGAGGAGGACTCATCATTTTGTTGCATGTTGACCCAGTATATTCTCTTCCGACTGTCCTCTTCTGTTTGTTTTCAATATATCTTTTTATGAACCTCTGATCATTTTTTTTAATGGTGGTATACTGATTGCCCCTTCCCCCTCCCTTTACCGTTGGCAGGCTCTTTATCAGACTGAGTTGCTGAAAGACTCTTGATGTTTTGTATTTGCAGTTGAGTCCTTGCTTTGTCTTTGCACTTATGCAGTGATGACTTGGGGAGATTTTGTCTCTCTGTATGTGACTTCTTGTGCTTCTTGTGTGACTCTGTACAGAATGTGATGTGAGTAGAACCAGCAGATCTGTCTTGTTCTGTCATGTTCACTCTTTTCCTTTTCTCTGTGTGTTTGTTGCCTTACCCTTGTCTTTTGCTGTGATGTTGTAGAGCTTGGGACTTATGGGAAACTAAAATATTATCACTCAATGACTGAGGAAGGTAAGCCTGAAAGTTTTCATTACTTGATTCTTTGAGACAGCTTCTATCATCCCTCTTGTTTTTATACTCCCCCATCTTCATCACGAAGCAACACATCCAGCCCCATTATTATTTATTTATTTTTTTGCCTGTGATACACAGTTTGCATAATTTTGCTTTAAGTTGATAATCTCGCTGAGATTTCACTGGCATAAGTGCAAATCATAGTAGCCATGCCATTTTTTTTTTTTTTTTTATTGTACTTTTTGTTCCCATTTTTGGTTTTTGGCATATTTTTATATTTTTTCCCCTACGAATATGTACATACATATTGTGTGTTACTGTGTGTAGTGTTATTATGACATTTTATTTATTAGGTATTTTCTGAAAATTTCTAAATTTGCTTCTTTTGTTTGACGTTGTGTAAATTAAGACATGCATAATGCAGGCTGGTTTAACTACAAACGCACACTTACACGGCCAATATTGCATTCAGAAAACACACAAGGTCTTTTTAATGTTTTCTCGTCTTTGCTTGTTTTTCCCTGTTACCCATCTGCGTCTCTGAGCAATACAGCACATCATCCATTCCCCAGCACTTACTTCGAGGTTACACTTGCACCAGAAGCAACGTTTCTGAATTTGGCAAACTGGAGTGACTAATCCACCCAGTGGTTGTGTAACAGGCAGAAATGACAACGTTTTTTAACCCACACTTCACAAACTGGTCTTTTTGTTGTTAAATATTTTTTAAGTTAAAGAATTTAACTAAACATTAACTGTGTTTTTTATTTTTTATTTTTTTTTAAATTCCTTTAAGATGGCAATACATACATTTCCCATACATAGCAATCACATATTTATAATTTGGGTGGAGTGTTATTTTTGATATTTGTGCTTTTATGCTAAAACAAAGTGACAGAAAAACACATTTTTAAAATTTGCGTTAAAAAAAAATCAAAAAATGTAACCATATTAAGTAAAAGCTCTGTTTCCAAATAACAATAAATAAGGTGGAAATGGCAAAAAAAATTGTTATAAACTGCATTTGGTAGCTTTACTTTTAAAAGCAATTTATTAGTTTTGAATATCACTGTCATTAAAGGGTAATGTGTTGCGTTACAATGTTAGCTGCTGAGAAAATTCATGTTTTATTTTATCTTACCAGATTTAACTTTATAGTAATCTCTAGTAAGCTGGTTATGTTGTCCAGTTTAACCTCTGAGTATACTAACTTTACCTCATGGTGAGTTCATGGTGACAACAAGCTTGTTAATTTTCCTCATCACAGCTAACTAAAATCTTTCCGCTTCAGAGCTGTAGCACTTGCATATTCCTCCTCCTCAACATCGCCTCGCCACCTTTGTAACTAGTTGAGCTTAGACCTCAATCACTCAGGCCTAGAGACCTTTCAACAACCTTGTGGCATCCACTAGTTGCAAGGGTAAATTATGTATTTCCTGTGAAATTGATTCACAAAACCACATTGGAGCAGGTCTAGAGATCTTAATTGAAACTCTGTAAACCACCAGTCACTAGAAAAAAGTGTGTATTCCACAACCAGCGGGTGTGAAACTGATTGCAAAGAGATTTGCTATGCTACACCAAAAACGTCTTTGTGATTGCTTTGGTTGCTAGTAGGTTTCCAGGGTGAGAAGAAGTTTCCATGGAAGACGCCAAACTGCCTGCAGATACTTGCAAACTACTTGCTAAGCTGTAGTGAAACTGAAAAATGTGATGCAAAGTCGCCTTTTGAAATTGTTTGTGGTTGACGTTTTAAGGCAAAGCTTTTACTTTGAAGGTGAATGTTTTTCATTTTCGGTTTATTTGCAGCTTTGAGAGTAAATGTCAAGTTTTTGCAGACAAGTCGACGTCTTCCACACAAACTGTGAGCGACTGCGCCAGTCTGATTCTGACCAAGCCAATCATGAGAAGGTTTTTTTTGTTTTCAGCTCCCTGTTTTTGAGTGGCGACAGCCACCAACCTCCAACAACCGCTTTCCTGCAACTTGGGGAATACACATTTTCTGAAGTGACCAGAGGTTGCCGTGGGGTCACTGACTGGTCTCTACGCCTGTGTGACTGAGGCCTGGAGGTGCTTTTTCAATATCTAAAAATTATAACCATGACACTAATTAAAACACATCTTCCCACAAGATAAATCCTGCCACCTTTGCCATATCACTAACTGAGCTTAACATGCACACTTACACAGCCTGAGGATTGAAAGCCTTCTACTAGTACATGCAACATACTTCAAGGAGTGGAAAGGCAAAAGAAATGGTGTGATGTCATCAGACAACAAAAGACACAACGGTATATGGTAACTGATTGCTCATTCGAATAATTAACCAATTATCTGATCCACTTAATTGCTTTAATTTGCACATTCGTTAAAACAAACAAACAATTAAATAAATAAAGAATCAGAACACCTAAACAAGTTTCTTTATACTTTGTTACAATACCAGTGATAACTGAGAGAAATAAATAGCTAGATTCCTGCTAAAGCTAACTTGCTGAGGTGATCTCAGATTCTGTGGATTATGTATCTAAAATGATAAACTTCCTTCTTCTTGCAGCTTCTGTAGTAACGGCTCTTTGCTTTCACAGGTCTTTATCAAAGTATGTTCAAAGTTAGATCTGAAACATGACGCCAGTGTTTTGTTTTTTTTAGCATTTCTTTTGCATACCTACAGCAGAAAGCACAACCCTGTCAGTTTTATGCCCAAGTAACAAGATGATGATCTCAGACTCCCCCATCCATAAATAAACACCCACTTATCCATGAATAAACGCGCACAAACACACACTCGCTAAGACAACTAACTGACAATGACCGCCTAAGGTGAGTGTCGTCAAGACAGAGGAATGTGTGATTCTGTCTTGTGAAAGTCGGGAGTGTATGTGTGTGTATTTGTGCGCATGTGTGTGGAGGAAGGGCAGGGAGGGGCTGAGCGTTGCCAAACAACAAAAAGACAAAGTGAGAGAAAGATGGTGTTTGCCAAAGACGAATGAGTGAGAAAATCCGAGGTGATAGAGAAATGTAGAGTGAGACAGAGGAGGCACGAAGGCGGCCGACGGTGACTTAGGGTGGTTAATGATTTTGCCAGAAGGTCACAGACAGCGTTCACATGGCTGGGCGGAGTATTCGTATTGACGCATCACTGTGTCAAGCACTGACGAATCAGCCATGCATTTGTAAAATGAAACAAAAAAAATCTTTTGCATTGATTGCAGCCGGGTGATTTGGATGAGGCAGGAGAAAAGGGAAGGATTGACACGCACAGTTAAATTAAGCACGGATGCACGACAGCACAACGATTAATGATGCGCACAGAAAGTACGTGCTGCATAGGATAAAGTCTCTTATATTACAGGCTGGTGTAAAAAAAAATAAATAAATAAATAAATACTGAGAGCAACCACTACTGCTGAACTCTGACCTGGAAGCTGCACAACTTGGTGCTGGAATCGTATTTCTCCTTGTTTCTAGGCTATATTTGTGGTCTTTTGGGGGGATTTCAGGCTGTAGGGATTTTATCAAAACTCTATTGCTCCTCAGTTATTGCTAGTGATTAAAATTGCCTTGGATGAGCCATTATTTACAATATCAAGAATGCACACAAATTATATGAGCCACAAGGTCAAGGCTTCAATCCAGTCCACTGCATCACACCATTACAAAATGGTTTCACAGAATCAATTAATGTTATCTACAAACTAATACGTACCAGCAGTTTTAGAAACATCTGTTCAAATTCTCTACATTTATAGTTATGATAATTTTTTTGTCTTGGAGTAAGAGATTAGCTGTGATAATGATCAAATTAGTTGCTTCCTGGATTAAAAATTTGAACACAGCCTCTTGAATCTTTAAATTTGTGATTTGTGACATGCCGTCCCGAACTTTTGTTTGCTTTTAAGTTCCCTGCTAGCCTCTGGCATCTCTTGTGACTTTTTGATCTGAAATGAGAACCGAACAAGACCAGGACTTAATCTGAGCTCCAGAAGGCAGATCTTTTCACAAGAGATTCTCTCTGCTTCGCCTCCGCCAAGGACCAGGACATTGCAGGATCATCAGTATATGATATGCTATGTCATATTGACTATGTGTTCTTGCAACTGCAGTTTTGTGTAAAGCCGCCACCCTGTTTGTTCTGTGCTTTTGAAACGCGACCCATCTGGGGTCGAAGGTGACAACGAAGGAGCGCTGACTGGGACGAGGCCGAAAGGCTTTGTGGATGGTACGGTACGCGGCGCTTTGGTCCGAATTTGACCAGTGTTGTGTTTTCTCTTTTCGTTTCCTCTTTGCAGGTAAATTTCGAGAGAAGGCTTCTATTCTGCACAAGATTGCTAAAAAGAAATGCCAAGTGGAGGATAGTGAAAAGGCCAATGGAGTAGCGAGTCGTTCAGGTAAATAAAACTTTAATATCCTTTAGATCTTATTGCAGTAGTATGAAATCATAGGAAATACCTTTGTTTATTTTCTGGCTCAAAATTGTCCGTACAATAAAAAAATGTCAGTCTTTATGTTACACATACACAGCTACACTGGCTGAGTGGTGTCGGTCTGATATTTCCCAAAATGTCTCTTTTCTTTGGAAGACCTTTCCTTTCCAAGGAAGACCTTGGAAGACCATTTCCAAAGGATCCCATGAATCAGGATCTTAACTCAAGCGATGAACTAGTATTGTGTCTACACATAAGACAAAGAAACAATTTTACATCTTTAGATACTTTGTTACTAACAACCTGTCACAAAAACACATGATTTATTCCCTTTTTCTCTAACAGAATCTACTAAAATGCCAAAGATAACAGTGTTACAGCAATAAAATTTTATTTTTGCACCATCAAGGTGAATTGCAAAGAGCTGTTAGCTTAAACTTGATATATCTGAACATGGTGGAAAGCGTGTCCTTTAAAAGAATTTGCGAAACCTGGGCAGATGGAGGACAAACGAAGTGAAAGGCCTACAAATACCATCAGCCGCAGATCAACAGTATTTGAAAGTTATGTCTTAAAGAAATGGGAAAAATCAATTGACCTGTCTACTGTTCACTGAAGCCTTATCAGAAATGGCGTAAGTGGAAGGGTGGCTGTCAAAAAGCCATACTTAAGGAAGGGAAATGATGAGAAAAGGCTGAGATAAGCAAAACTACTCAAGAACTGGACTCAACATCTGTGGCAACTGGTCAGGATTTCAAGAGAAAGCTACGACAGGGAGTGTAACGGCTGGCTGTAAAACACGGTGGAGGCTCTGTCATGGTTTGGAGTTCCATTTCAGTCAGTGGTGTTGGGGATCTTGTCAAAATTTATAGAATTTTGAACAAAAAAGAATATTAATCCACCATGAAATTCCATGTGGAACAATTATTCAGAATGACTTTGATCCCAAACATGCTCTCAGTGCAGTAAAGGCATGCCTTGATGGAAAAACATAGCGATGAATAGGTCTGCACTGTCCACTGATCGCTGATCAGCTTTGGCCTCTCACGACCTTCAAGGAGAAGCGGGTATCGCTAGAATAACCGAGCTCATGTGCGTTAGTTATTAGATTCCCTACTGAAACGATCATCTGTTGTTAAACAAACACGACATGATCAAGAGCAGCCAAATTGATTGCAAGTGTTGTCTTCAAGCAGTATTTAATCAATCACAGTCACTGCCAAGAATAATTTATGTGTTTTTCACTTCAAAGAGCGCTGGACCAAGGAACAAACAGGGGGCCAGAGGAAACACTTTCATGGCCACAATGGAGGCAAAGCAGGAGAATCAAAGCGAGACATAGCTGATGATCAACAAGGCAAAATTATGCTAACCGCACCACATTAACATATTACCCTCTTGATCGACTGGTGGTCACCACAGCTAACTTCACTTTTTAGGTTGTTGCAAAAGAATATTTACTGTGACTCAGTCCAGGTATCACATTTTTAGTTGTAATATTGTCACATCTGAGCGAGCAAGGTAGGGAGGGAGGTCATGTGGTGGACCAAAGTGGTATCGAGGCACATTATCTGTCTGAGAATCTGCTAATTGTATCACAACCATACTTGGATTAAAGCAATTTCCACAGCAATTATAGTTTAATCATCTGATTACATGGCTTTCGGCTCTTTGTATTTTAATAAGGGTAAGTTAAGTAAGTCGGGCCTCAATTGAAATGGATTTAAAGCAGCCACTAGCATTTGATAAGGTGAGATAGTGTTAGCCTCAGACATGCACATGTATGTTCACACACATGGGGGTGCCTTGATGTACTTTTTGCCATTATTTCTGTTGTTACAACATTTTTTTTAAATAAATATATGACATTTAGGTCTAACTTTCCAGCAGTTCCATAAATGTGTTTTTCTTCTGACTACAAAACAGAAATCTGAAAGAAGCAAATAAGGGTTGAAACAGATGTTGGTACTGAAATGCTAAGTCGGTTACTTGATTGAAATAAAGGTTAGTTATTTGGCAAAAAGACGACCTGGAATAAAAAGGTGTTATTAAAAGTTCAACAACTTTTTGGGCATAAAAAGCAGAAACGACTGCTGCCCCCTTCATGGACAGCTTCTTGTGCAGCTCTGCACTAGTACATGGAAACTTCCCTGGAGGATGCATTCACACCACTTGCACATGAGCATTTGCAACTTCACTGCTTGCATGAAGAGAAAATATCAACTGTAGTGTTACAGCGTTCTAAATTTCAATATGAGAAACTGTGGCTATGAAGACAGAGTCTGTAGCTAAGACTGAGAGACCCGATAACTCTTCCATTGAAAATGTTGCAATGTTCATGTCAAGTGGTGGCAGATCAGGTCATGAAGTTCAGGTGATACAGAAGCATACGTGCATGTTGGGAATGGTGCTTCTAGAGAGCAATCTAAACAGAGCAGGAACATTAGGTGTGTCTTTGAGGGAGTTTCAGTCAAATCTGGAAAAACAGGTTTTTGTTATTTTTACAGGTGCAGTCGTAGAACATTTTGATCACACCTCATAATTTACTTAACTAAACAACAGTTTTCTGTTTAATCAGGCCTTCTGCTGACATTTTCTGTTGTTCTTTATGCGTTTCATTTATTTTTGTTCTATTTTAACAGGGTTCTCTATGATATTATAAATGTGTTGTAGTTGTTTTACAGCACTTTGTGACTTTTATGTCTAAGAAAAAGGGCTATATAAACAACTTTACTTACTTTATTTACCACAATGTGAGGATTCCCTAATAATTAAAAAAGGAGCTGAATCATTTTACCTGGATAGAATTGCTATGCAGAAATGATTTGTCCACTTTTCTTCAGACCATAAAAACGAACACTTTGTCTTTCAGAGTTGTCAAAAACAAATTCATTATTATTATTATTATTATATTAATTCATTATTTTTCCTGCAGATAAGAACCTTCCTAACAGCTCCAGTGTGGAAGTGGAGGTGACCCCACCTATGAATGGAACAGCAGGGCAAGAGGGGGAGACGGTAAGAAATGAAAGGGCACTCACAAATCGCAGTATGTGGAAAATCTATTTATACCAGTTCGTCGCCTGTCCACCTAACTGGGTGAGAAGGCAACGAAACTGTGAGACAAACATCAAAGTAAGAGAGGCATTTATGAATATTTTATGCCTCTCATCTGTGTCTGTGTTCCACCTTGAGTGTGATTGATGCAAAGGTTGCACCAACTATGGCACAGGTCACTACTGCTGATAATTTCCCAGCATGCACTCGGGCGAGTTCCTCCATCTTCAGCCAGACCTGCCAAAGACCCGCCTCCTCCCTCTGAGTTCTGTAATCACACTCCTCACTCACCTGCTGCTCCCCGCCACTGGATGCTCGAAACAAACACACTCGCACACGTACGTCAACACAAACACACACTCGGTCTTTGACGTGTGGCCAGGCTCAGCGAGTCTCATAACGGCACCTGAACCAGAATCGCTGGCATTAACGACGACGGCGGGATGCAGCAACCCGCCAAGCCAGCAGACGGTCCTGGGGCAACCGGGCAGCCAATCAAAATATGTACACTGAGAGGAGAACAGACAGAGGAGGCGAGGGTGTCGGTCATCCTGCTGGATTTTCAACTTTTAAATTGCTATCAACAAGAGTAATCCCAAAAGCCTGCTAATGTTCCAACTAATGTTCAGCCAGTTTCAGCTGGGTGAACAATAGTGGAAAAAAGGAAAACATAACAGGAACTGTGTGCTAATATATTTAACTCTAAGCTTGATGGAAATCACACAGCTTGTAAGTCTCTTTGGGCAGACGACTTACTACAAGGAGACATTCAACTGATGTTGCTTGTGGTCTTTAATTACTGTAATGTTTCCTCCAACTGGAGGACATGCATTAGCCAAAGTGCTTTGGTTGTAATAATCAGTGGTTTGGCTAATCATTCTTCATAAATATATATGCAATTGGGGGGGAAAAGGGGGAAAAAATGGGAACGATTTTGTTGATATTCTCACAAACGTCACATGAACAAATTAGCTCCAGTTATCCTTTATTATCCTTTACAATTAATGCATGATATGGAGAGAGTTTTTATTCTGTTAACAATTATGCAGGCTCAGACTGCTTTCTTTCAGAAGCATTTTTTCTTGCCTCAAGCTTCCAGTCCTTTATCCAGTTTATCTCATATCATAGAGATTTGTAAAAGTCTTTCATATTGAAGAAAATTGCATGTATAAGCATGACGAAATTACAGTTTTACTAACATCGTGCTGTGTGTAAAATTTAAAGACAAGGTAGATAAATATGAAACAAAAAACACTGGCACGTGAAAAGTTTAAAATCTAAGAAGTAACATGTTTTTGTTTTTTTTTTCCTTTTTAAATTCTGGACTTACATTATTAAAAATACAACAGAAGTGTTGGTGCATCAGCGGTAGTTTTGTATTTGAGAGAGTGTATAGTTTAATTTAGGTTATTTAGTATGAAATGTACATAAAGTTCATTATATAAATATATGTATATATCTGATATTGTATAAAGTGTAATATGTGAAGCAGCTTTGCATACAGTGGTGTCCACAATACTATGAAGTCCTACTTGATTAAAAGCACAAATAATACTGTACAAAGCTAATACTGGAAAATGTAAATAAAACATAACGTAATAATTTACCAATCTCAGAGATCAACATTTTATTCACAATAGGACATATAAAACATATCAAATGTTTAACACATTTTACAGTTTAATGAAAAATATTATCTCATTTTGAATTTGATGGAGCAAAAAACTGGAAAAGTGAGCGTTACCACAGCGGAAGAAACATTTTTAAATTGATTAGTTTAAATACTAATACTAAATTAAAACAAAACTAATACATGAAACTATTTAGTTTAAATGGCAACGGCTCGGTAGCACGATTGGGTATAAAAAGAGCATCTTACAGAGCATCTCATGGGTTTGGATCCTCAGGAAACACTTCATTAAAAACAGGCATGATTCTGTTATAGAAATCAGTGCATGGTCTCAAGATCCTGACATTTTCCTCTCCTAAACACAGACATCATAACATCATAACCTGATATGATGCTAAAAAAATGATATTCTTGTGATTAATGTTTGGCAGGAAGCAGAACAGCAGGTAGATGGAGTTTAAAAACACCTTTTTTTCAGGTGATGATTCACAAACTTTGAAAGACCTGGATGCTTATTGGCATTCTTGATTCCTACATGCTGTTATTTTTAGATCCTGCACAGTGCACCTGCCTGTGTCAGCCAGGAAGTAGCTGGAAACAGCTCACACCTTCATATTGCCGCCAGAGGCCCCATCACGCTAATTGTTCAATTCCTCCTGGATGTCTTGGCAACCAAGACTGGGGAATAAGGAGATAGTTAAGGTCAAATTAAAATTTGCAGCAGAGTTTTGCACGACTTACTGTCTAAACCCTTGAGAATCAAGCCAAGAAAAGTAGTCATGTGCTGTAATTTTTCTCTGAGCAGCAGATTTTTCATTTTAAAATCTGCATCTGGTTCTAATTTTGATGGTGACATTAAAGCTATGTCTCACTCAATTGTCTATCTGCAACAACATGTTCTAGATTTTTCTGCTTTCAGTAGCATACATTTTGAATATTTATAAAGCTCCTGTAATCAATTATTTAAATAACATTCGGGAAAGCTAAAGAAAATCATAACCACGGGATCTCATGACTCATCCTACGTCTTCTATCACAACTAAAGCGATGTGGAAAAAAAAAAACAGTGTTCAGGAGTTCCTGGGTGGAAGTACCATTCAGTTTGAAGATTTGCTTGCTTTTTCTTTTCCTAAATAGGATGAGAATTTTATATCCAGATGGAGCCTGTGTGTGTGCGTGTGGGGGACAAAAAAAATATTCATGCCATTGCAGCTGTTAGGGCATCTATGAAGATGAATGTTTCATGTGAAGAATGAGACACTGCTGTCAGACAGGCAAATAGTGAATGGAAATGTGTGAAGTTTCAAATCACAGTGTGTGTTTGAGGCTTTCTTTGTGAATTACACATAGCATCTTAGTTTTAAACAGATGGCTGCATTTTGTCAATTCCTGGATACTCAAAGTTGAATCAAGAAAATAATGCAACACTCACAATGGAACACTCTGAACCCAAAAACCTAAACCAAAACAACAAATTTAGACGTTTCACCTCAGATCAGCTGATTTCAACATCGACCCACACCCACGGCGAAGCTGATATCCACGTAAACACCCCAATAACCTATATGGCGTGCAGTTTAGGCTGCTTTAGCCTGCCTGCAGTTGCAGTTGCAAGCTGCTTTGCAACCTGTCTTCACCCCAGCTACTCTTTTTTTAATACTGTATGTGATTTGACGGATGTCGTATCTGTTGGCAACAATCCCTGCTCTGGCTTTCTGTGCATGCACATAAAAAGCCTAGAGAGGTGTGATCCCAGAATTCACTGCTGATGAAAATAACAATAATCTGTCGACTCTGTGGCTGAGATATTATTTTACTTGAAGACCAAATTCCTCTGTGTTTTTTTCCATTATTGTACTTGCATTATTTATTAACTGGAGATGCCCATGGAGGCGAACCTGTCAGATCAGCAGTGTTTTCCTTCTTCTGGTTAAACTAATGCAAACGCACCATTTGCATTTCCAGCCTTGCTGCAGCTGTTCTGCACTTTTTTGACCATTTCAACTATTGTAGCTTTGTTGCCTCACACCGGGTACCAGAGCAAATGCTTCCCTCCAGGAAGAAAGGAAAAAAAAAAAAGCAAATGTCACGCCTCCCCTCGCAGCTCTGTGGTGTCTGATAAAAGTCAGTGCCTTTAAGCACAGAGTTGGCAGTGTTACCAACTGAGCCACCACAGGGCAGGAAAGGCCCCCAAGGGGCTGGCATTTAGGAACCAAGTTAGACCAGGGAGCACCAGCTCAATGGGGTACTTTAGCATAGAAAGTAACTAAAGCAAATCATAAATAGTCAAATGCTGGATTCATGGTGAGCAGTGTCATCCAGAAACAGTAGTCTGCATGCAGTCAACATGCCCATGAAAGAGCTGCAGAGCAAAACCGTGTGGAGTGGACTGTCAATATTGTGATTGAACATAAGAAGAAGCTTTTGCTGCGTTTTTGGATTCTGCAGTGAGCCAAAATAACAATCTTTGCATCTTTTAAAAGCAGTGGATTTGGTCCAGAATTGATCTTTGCAAAGCTTCGGGTGTTTTTGTTTTGCTTTTTAGAGCTTTTAAAAGACAACAATGCAGCCATCTGGATATGGAGAGGAGGAGAAATCAGAATGCTGAACATAAGTGATGCAAGCCCTTTTGTTTGGCAGCTCTGATTACCAAGGTTACCAGGCAATACTCAACAGCAGTCGCTGTCACAGCAGGATAAGCGCCATATGATTCATGATTCGTGCAGCAACCATCTTTAAAGATTTCTGCTTCACTGTGGCCTTGTTTAGCTGATCTGATTAAATTTGTTAAGGCCTGAAATGATTTCCTTGAGAAAATTACTACCCAGCGTATCACATCTGTTATCAGCATCTGTTTTACTTTGTTTTTCTGCCCAGTGTATCTTCTGCACCCCTTCACTTCATGTTTTTATACCTATTTATTCTCAAAAGGGCAGGGGATGAATTTTAGATCACTCACATGTTCTAGTCTGGCCTGCGTGCATGGACTTGTTCTCTGCAAGTCCCCTTGGCTCCTTATCATCTTCTATAATTAGTTGCTAAGGGACCTCGGGATCTTTCTGAATAGAAAAAGCTTAGTTGTTGTACTATTTAACTATTACCTGGATGTTTAAGTGACAGCCTGTAAGAAGGTAGATAAAATGATGATTTAGTCATCTTTCCTGGAATCTGATTTCATGCGAATCGCAGGGTGCCATCAACTTTTGTCTCACTTGGCATTCCAGCAGCACGTCCAGTCACACCCTAAGGATCTGCTGATGCAGCCAACATCACCAGTCAGCAGTGATGAGCCCCCGATGACTGCTGACACTCAGCCCTTCAGGTTCAGTGGAGTCTCAGAAATCACAGCCACCTCTCTCTTAAAGTAGACCTGTTATGTGTTTGTTTTTTTAAATTTATGTCATACTCTTGCAATGGCCAAAGTTTCAAATAATGAGGCCAAGTGCCCACTCTTCAGACTGTTTTCTACTTTATATTTTGAATCAAATCTCTGAGTGTTGCTCTGTATCAAACGAAGCCGGTTTATGAGGGGCAGCCAATCAGAAGAAAAAGAAAGTGGGCTTTCCGGGAGATCACACTGCTCGTTTCAGACAGAGGATGATCCGATGTGGTTGCAACATGGTCCAGTATAAGACATATTATTTTCAGCTACGAGTCATGCAAAACTACCCTGGTAAATTCCCAAAATGAAAAGAGAGACATGGAAATGAGCAGAATGGCTCCCCTTTAAAGTCATGGTAGCACACATCCAGTTCCTGCGATTAATCTCTGCTGACTTCTGAATTCCTTCATAACAGCGGTGTTGTCAAACTGATCCCTGCCTCTGTGGGTAGTGAGTATATGAAGCTAAAAGGGACACTTCCAATGTTTTTATTTTTCAGTTATTCCCTCTTGTTCACCTGATATTGTTTTCAAAATGATACATTTTGACCAGTATCTCCTTCCCTTTTTTCTGCTCTCAGGCTGAGGATGAAGAAGAAGAGGACCAGCCTCTGAGCCTGTCCTGGCCTGAATCTTGCCGCAAGCGCTTCACCTACCTCCTGATCATGCCTATTGTCCTTCCCCTGTGGCTAACGCTGCCTGACGTCAGGAAAACGGTATGCGACTAAATTCTCCTGAACAAGAATGCCGTGTGCGTGTGTCTGTGTGTACGTGTGCTGCTCAATCCTTCTTTTTTTATTTTCCAGTCATCAAAGAAGTTCTTCCCCATTACATTCCTGGGTGCCATCTGCTGGATTGCAGGATTCTCCTACCTAATGGTGTGGTGGGCTCATCAGGTACACAAGACTCTGTAAAAAGAACTGATGTTATGTGATCATAACAGCAGCCCAAAAGCCTAATGATATAAGAATAATCCTTACAAAATATATTTTCCTTCATTTCTCGTTCTTGACATTTATAATAACCCTCCATTCCCATCCACTCACGCATAATTACAGCTGTCTTGTTTAAAACAAAGATTGTCAGAGATACTTTTATCACCTCCTTCAGCTTCTAAGCACAAGGAAATTAAAAATAGCCAGAACAAAGATTAGTTTTTATTTACCCTAAAGCTTAGCTTTCTTTTTTTTTTTTTTTCTTTTTTGCAGGTTGGAGAGACCATTGGGATTACAGAGGAGATTATGGGACTGACTATATTAGCAGCTGGAACCTCTATCCCTGACCTCATCACCAGTGTTATTGTGGCACGCAAGGGGCTGGGTGATATGGCTGTATCCAGCTCTGTAGGCTCCAACATCTTTGACATTACTGTTGGGTATGTTATCCAAGCATGATCTGGGTAAGGATCCGTATGTGATGTTTAGGAGAAGCACAGAGAAAGCAGTACTTTTTGCTCTGACGATGACTCCTCTCAAAGCCTTGAATTACTGTAGCATCATAAGTAAACTATTACTGGCTCTATGGGCCGGAGTAAGATGGCTTTCAGGCTGTAATGACATTTTTGCAGCGCAATTTTGATTTCCAAAGTCTTTACACAAGATTAGGTTCGGTTTCGTGGCTAAACCTGTATCATTTCTTCTAATAGCAACAAGATAGTAAAGCAAATGTACCGCGTTAGATGTGGCGACCACGTGCATATTTGTTAAGCAGCTTTGACGGAAAAAAGACTAAATTATAAACAGGCATATATCATTTAAAGGGTCAGTTTATCCAGGACATAGACGCGCATCTTCATGCTGTTATCGGCTCTCAGCAGCTCACGTGGTCAGCCTGTAACATATCGTGTGCTTGTGTACTTGCAGACTGCCGCTCCCCTGGCTCCTCTGGTCCCTATTCAAAGGCTTGAGACCGGTGCAAGTCAGCTCCAACGGCCTCTTCTGTGCAATCGTGCTCCTCTTCCTCATGCTCCTCTTCGTCATCATCTCCATCGCCGCCTGCAAGTGGCGCATGAGCAAGCTGCTCGGCTTCATCATGTTCATGTTGTACTTCGTCTTCCTGGTGGTCAGTGTCATGCTAGAGAACAAGGTCATTAGCTGCCCGGTGACTATTTAAGGACCTTTCAGGGACCTACATCCCTCCGTCACCCTCACCACCATAACCATCCTATTTGTCTGCTGTCCGTCTCACCCGACCCTTTGCGATCCTTTACACCGAGAACAAAAGACAAATAAGAAGAACTGTACAAGAGATGAATGAAAACTGTGGGATCTCCCTTTATTTTCAGTGAGCAGGTGGTGGTGGGGAGCGCTTAAACCATTAAGGGACAAGACTACGGCTTGGCTGGTTTAACATAGGCTTAACAAGAGTGGATTTTAAATATGTTGTTATTTTCACTGGCAGGTGAGTAGGGTAGAGGGTTTGGGTGGGTGGGTTATGGGTTTATGCCAAATATAGAAGTATTATGCATGCCATTAGTTTAACTAGACGAGAAATGAAGGTAGGTTGAGAAGAATGACCTCCTGTGAAGTTCGGGGGGAGAAACAAACAAACGTGAGATGCACTGTTTAAAACTCTTAACAACAAATACGGCTGAGCTCAAATTTGTGATCACATTTGAAAGCACATACTGGTTGAACTGACTGAGACGTCGTGAGTGAATCGTGATGTGGACGAACTAATGAATGAGAGAAACAGCGCAGCGTGCGGATGAATGTGTTCTTCGAAACATGTTGTTTAATGGTCGATGGGGACGACTCTCTTTTGAGCTTCGCGCCTGAGCAGCAAGGAGCGCAGCGAAGGACAGATGAACTTCTATTTTCTTATTTCTTTCTTGCAAACTTGTCTGTGCTCAGAGTTGAAGCTTCTCCTCGCCCCCTGTCAGGGTATCATTTTTCACCACTGAATGAGTCCTTTTTTCTTTTAAATTATTATTTTTTAATTCATTAGTAGCATTAGATAAACTGTAGCATGACAATCTGCTCCTTTTTTTCTTCACCCATTGAGCAAACATTAGGATTGTAAAGAGATTTCCATTTCACGTGCACCGATGGACAAAGGCAAGAACAAACAAAAGAAAAGCCTAAATGAAAGTTAGCTACATATGCTAGCCTTCAATATCTTGTACTGGTTAAGGGGGCAAAAACAAAAGCATGAATACTTAGGCTCATTAAAGATCCATAAACAAAGTCAATGTCAAGATAATACATTTGAAAATAACTTTACTGTGTTAAAGCGTCATGATTGATTTAGATTAGTCAGTGTGTAGTGCTTTGTTCACAGTAGAACTGGGCTCAAATCACCGGCTAGTTAAGCTCCTGGGGTAGAAGTTTCAAGGAGTCAACTGCATGTAGGGAAAAAAAGGAAACAAAAAAAAAAAGCCACCTGGAGGTGAATTATACCAATCAACATTTAAGAAGTTGTATACCGAAATGTATACTTTCCAGACATGCTTCATAACTTCTTAATGCAAACGAGTGCTCAGTCTCTATGTAGAAAATGTCAACATTGTACGGTCGACGATATCTATCAAACTTGTGCAATTTCTTTTCTAATCAAAGGTGCTTTTGTGTGCATGTGTGCAATCTGCATTTAAAGTCACGACACGATGACGATTCATAGAGGTCATACTACCCGTGTTTTGCAACTAACTGCAAAAAAATATATATATAAATATATACCCCAATCTGTGTTTTATACTGGGAAAATAAATCATAATCACGAACTCTCTTTAAGCATAGAATGTGGAAATCATCGACTCAACAGCAATATAGTGTGTGTCGTGTTGAAAGACACCCCTCCATCATGCGTCAGTGCCCTGCCCTCCCTCGCTGTCCTGTCCAGACATAAAAAACATACAAAAAAAGAAAAAAAAGAAAAAGCCCCACTTCATAAAGTGGGCGACCATTTCTCCTAAAACGAACCCCTTCCTGTTAGAGCTGGCCAGGAACACCTGCTTTACCTCAACACAGCCTCTGTACAGCAGCTTAGTAGGAGTTAACTGTAAAATAGTAGTAAATAGATTCTCTGAATGTGTGCGGGGAAATGCATGCGAGGCGTTCGGGCTGGTTACCCACTGACTGTACAGCGGAGCTTAGAATAGACGTTCACTTTTATGCACCCATTCAGAGACAAACACTAGGAACTCATTGGTTTTACTTTGTAAATAACAAACGTGTTTGATTTTTTTAATAGGTATTTATTTCTTTGCAATAGTGGATGGAAAAAGCTGGCGGCCCTTTATTATCATAATATTACAGAAACAACATAAGAATTCATTTTAAGGCTAAACATCAGATTAAAAATGTGTCTCTTCAGTTCAGAAAACGAGGGCTTTAAATACCACATTGCCTCCTCTGATTAAACAAATGTAGACGTGAGCGATGTTGCCATTTAAAGTTACAGATGCACAGGGCAAACAAAACTCTAGTGCCTGTCCAGACCGTGCTCACGATAAACCGCTGTGCTTGGCGCGTTCTCACATGTTATATTTCTTTGAGCATTTCTAGCAGCCGCATTCAAACAGTCGGTTTATGGCCTCTGCGATGACTCATGTACTTTCTGAAATTATCCTGCGCACACTCACCATTAAAACCCATTCCTCAGAGCTCCCACGCACTCGGGTTAATGTGATCACACCTCAAGTTTCTTCAACCACCTTTTCTTTAAAAGAATAGTTTGACATTGTGGGAGATTTAGCTTCTTGCGGAGAGTTAGATGAGAAGACGGCCGGAGCAGGTAAAAAAAATTTAAAAATCCAACACTTTGCTAATAAGTGTGATTGCTGAAAGATTTATCTATAGGCCTCACCCATTTGTGTTATTGAAATGTGACTCTATTCTACAAATTCCACTGCGTATTTGAGTGTTTGGACAACCTTGGATAGAGATATCATGTCATCATATCATTTTTTTCTGCTAATTAGGTATCAAAGGTTTGTGGGTGTGAGCAAGTTATCTCAAACTGCTACAACTTTTTGTCTAGCTTGACCTAATTCAGCTCAGGCCGAATAAGAAAAACAGAAGGCAAGACAAGAAAATTACTTCATCCTAATTACTTTTATTGCTTAAGAATAGAAACAGAGTTTAGACTTTTTAAAAAGGTCAAACTAGCCTGAACCATTAAATAAATTCCAGAAAATTCTGTCTTTTTGAAGCTGGAGTGCTTATTGAACCTTCTGAAAATGAAGAAAAATAATAAATTAAAATATCAGTTTGCATATATGAGTTTTAATTTGCATGTTTGTTTTGCTACATCTGGCATAGTTGTGCAATTTGTAAGTTTTTCAGAGGAATAAAATTCACACTGATGATGTAGAGGTCTCAAAAACTCATAAAAACTCACGTATCAAATATTATACACCTGGCATTACAGGGCTGGTTTATAAGCAATTAGCTTCTGCGTTTCAAGAGCTGCAGCAGCTTTCAGCGAATCACGCTGCAGTTTCTCCAAGTGTTTCGTAACATGTTTTCTCATCTGTTTAATCTCAACAAAAATATGTAAAAAAAAGCCTAAAATTAAGGAAACTTAGTTACATGTGGCTGTTTCTTCTTGTCTAACTATAAGCAACAAAGCAAACAAGCAAATTTCCTAAAATGTCTCAACTACCCTCAACGTGTTTACAGGTAATCTGAGTTTGGTCGGTCATGTGGTACATGTGCATACTCTGGTCATTTCATTTGTTCCATTCCTCCAAAGCCCCTCCCATCAAGTCAGCAAATTTCCAAATTTTATGTCTTTTTCTTTTTTGACTGAGAGCATGAATGGGGAGAAGAACAAGAAAAAATAAACCAAAAAAGAAAGAAGAGAAAAAAAACATAGAAGCGACTTAGCACATGAGCTTGGAAGTGATTGTGGTTTACCAGGGTAAGCGACCATGAAAGTTGACCACTAATGAACATTCTTGCACTGTAAATGTTTTATTTTCTTGGTGTTAATGTAAGATTTATTTAAGGTGTACATATATACAGATACAAATTAACCATATAAACTATATGTGTAAAAGAAATATGTCTCTTTATGTAAAAACACAAAGTATATAATAAAAACGAATAAAGATGCTTCAAATATGCAATAGTGTGTTTGATGTCTTTTGTTGTTGTTGTAAAAATAATACTCTATTTCTCGCCATTACATCAACTTATCTGATGAAGTAAACTATATGGAGTCATGGCAACTTTAAGTTCCACATTAGAGAATTAAAGTCATGTAATGTTTCAAACTCTGGACTTCTACGGTGCTAATTTTAAAATTGTGAAACACTTTCTTGATAACCAGTTCTGCTGCCTCTGGAAAAGCAGTCCTGGCATGCATGACTTTCTTGGCAGTGATGCCAGACTGTCTCTATCCATATTTTAAAGACGTAATAGGACTGCTATTAAGCACTAAGACAATGACACTGTAATGTAAGTACATTGGCATGCAGTCTGAGCTGATTAAAGATGATTAAAGTTTCTAAATTTTTCCATTGCTACCCATGCCTGGTAATTTGTGGAGTTACAATGTTGTGTTGATTAAAGCACCATATACTTAACCCTCCTCTCGTGTTAGGGTCGGCACCGACCCATTTTAAATTTCAAATGCATAAAAAAATCACATACATTTGTTTATTGTATCAAGGCTTTTTGACTTTGTCAGGAACCTCTATTTCTACAAAATAAAATAAAAAAAATTATTTTCACTAAATTATAAAATGCCCTAGTTGAAATTATGACCTTTGTGTTGTTAGGGTCGGTTTCGACCCAGGTATAATATTATGAGTATAAAGCAATAATTAAAGCCAAAACTGAAATCATAAGTGCACTGTCAGCTAAAACACTTACAGCAAGCGCCTCTCCTAATCATATGAGCTTTAGGGGATTCTTATTTTGCATGTTTTTTGCAGTATACCTGCACAAAAACAAAACAAAATAAACACGGGCATGTGAGGTGAATTCACTATTTGAGTGGCCATTTGACTTCCAGAGTGCACATTTACAATTTGCAGCATACAAAAAATGAGAAGAAGATTCACAGTGAGCTAAGTTCTGGATCATATTTTTGGTGAAAATGAAGGAGAGTACACAGAGCAGCATAGCGATTCAGATGGGCAGGTTTCTAAGGAGGAAGACAATGTGGACTATCATCCAGAAGACACAGACACATCTGATCAGAGGTGGAGGTCGCTGGTGCTGAAGCTACTCCTGCTGAAAGATTCAAGTCCAAAAATGGTAAGATCTTTTGGAGCTCAGTACCTCATGATGTACATGGCAGGGCAGCTGCTGCAAATGTCATCAAAATGACCCCTGGAATCACAAGGTTTGCTCTGACCAAAGTCAGTGACATCAAGAGATGTTTTGAGATATTTATGCCATTGTCACTAGAAAGAATCATCATTACTATGATAAACCTTGAAGGAAAAAAAGTCAATGGCGACATGATGAGGAATACCTGGATGCTTTCATTGTTCTTGCTGGAGTGTACAGATGCTGCAATGAGGCCACTGATCGTCTATGGGATGCATCGACAGGCAGAAACATTTTCTGGGCAACGATGTCACTTCACACATTTGATATCATTTTGATTCAAGAGTCCTCAGATTTGACAACAGAGAGACCAGACCGAGGTCTGGCAAACTTGCTCCCATCAGGGATGTCTGGGAGAGATGGGTGCAGCTTCTTCCACTGATGTTCATCCCAGGGCCAGTGACAGTGGATGAATGTCTTGTCCACTTTTTGAGGAAAATGCCCCTTCCGGCAATATATACCCAGTAAGCCAGGGAAAAACGGCAGAAAAATCTGGGAAGCCTGTGATGCAAAAACCAACTATGCCTGGAATGTACAGATTTTCACAGTCAAAGCTGCGAGTGGCACCCCTGAGAAGAAACAATGAAAATGTGTGGTCCTCCATATGACCACTGGACTGCAGGATCACAATATCAGCTGTGATATTTTATTTTATTTTATTTTTTACCAGATATGACCTTGGACAAGAACTTCACAAAGGAAACTGAGGTGAAGCTGTATCATTGGGAAGTGATAAAAAGCCCACAATTACCCACGGCTATAACCAAAACAAAGGAGGAGAGGACTTTTTCTTTTTTTCAGTTTATATTAAAGGTCTACTGCTGAAAAAAAACAAACTTTTTTTGTCTTTTCTTGATGTAAATGTCTATGGGTCGAAATTGACCCGTAACACCATCGATGTCATTTTAGTTATTAATCTTAAAATAAAAAAAATCAATAAAACAGATTTATTTAAGAGATGTGTCCTATACCCCTCAGTAATACTCAGGTAACACAGAAACCTTTTATTTATTAATATGATTCTCTTGAGGTTAATTTTACAATTTTTTTTTAATTGAAATCGAGGGGTATAGTGACAAAAAAAGACCCAGAGGCCCACACCAAAAGTATTAAAACCAACATTTTCATGGATAAGGAAGCCTAACAAGGTAACCAAGAGATGAGAAACAAATTGGATGATAACTTATTGTTTTTAGTATATTTTATAGCTGATTTAATTCACGGGTCAAAACCGACCCGCTAACATAAGAGATGATAACAGAAAGCTAACACGAGAGGAAGGTTAAATAGCAAAGATAGTGGCAGACCCAAGATGTCGGATGATAAATGATAAATGGACAGGGCCTTATATAGCGCTTTTTTTTTTAAATTCTACTCAAGCACTCAAAGCACTTTATACAACGTGCCTCGCTGACTCATTGACACACATTCAGAAAAGTACTTTTTTCTGGGCTTTTCTGCTTTTCTATCTGACAATCATACACACTGACACTCCAGTGAACGCTTTAGAGAGCGTCTCGGGGTTTAATATCTTCCCCAAAGATACTTTGGCAGGTGGAGCGGGTAACCTCAGGGACATTTAAATAAAAGAGGTTCTCTCTTATCTGAAACACTGATTCTGCTTTTACGGATTTGAGAGTGTGATAAAGAGGTGTAGCCTACTTTTCAAGCATTTTTAAGCAGAAATGTATTGTTCGGTACATTCGCGTACCAGCATAAAAAAGTGTCATTAAGTCACGTATAACTGTGCGTCAGAGTGCACTCCAGGTCTTTAACAAAGTGTTCTGATCCCAGAGACAGACAAGGTGGGAAAAAACTCAACCAGAAGTCCTCTTTGGGAGTTTTGTGATTTCATCTCCTGATTTCACTTTTATCTATCTCTATTTACAACTGTGCATGTAGAAAAATCATAATGCTACCCTGTGGCTAGGTTGCCAAGCTCCCTGAACAACAGGGATGTGTCTATTTATTATTTTTTTAAATGGTGCACTTCAGCAGAGATGTGCAAAATCAAGATTTGCATTTGATCATGAAAAAATATTGGCATTTTTAAACGTTTTACCTGTGTAAAAGTCATAACCCTACTTTATTAATAGCATTGTGCTCAGCTACACTTACAATTCACATATATATGTATATATATAAAATGTTAGTGTAGCTGGAGATTATTTTAATTAGGTACATGCTGATGGTTAGCGTTATCTGAAATAATACAACAAAATATATTGTCAATAAACTAACACATAACTAACTTTGACCTCAGTAAAGACAATGAGTGCATGATGCTATCCGTGCTCTCATGCAGTGGTGCTAACAGCAGTCTACTCTGGGGGCCGCCCCACCCCACAACCCTTTCTTTGGACACAACCCTGCAGAAGGAGTATGCTACAAACTGGGAGTGACATCCTCTCACTTTTGCTACAAAGACTGAGTCACATCACCTACGTCAAAGTGCACCCGTCTTTAATGCCCTGGGAGTGGCAATGGCCTGTCTATGCAGTTTTCTGTACTGCCTTAATGCTTTTTGATGTTCTACTGAACACTTTCTCTAGCTGGTAAAAGGATACACCCCACTGTCTGTCATCCTCCAGATTTATTTGATTTCTCCATTGCATGCTGCAACTTCCACTTCCTCGGGAGGAGCTGAGTAATTAGTTTTAATTTGGAATTAATTTGGCTCTGTATGAATACAATAGACTCTATACTGCTATTATGCTTAGATAAGCTGCCCCCCTTTCATCCTCAATGAAACGTTTTATATTGTTGTTTGAGATCATCAATGATGATAGAAGTTTTTATTAGTGGCCTTAAGCATAGTCTAATATAAGTAAGGGCACTGATTCTCTTTGCTTCACATTGTGCCTTCTGTGTTTGTCTGGGTAAACTGTGGATACAGGGCGCCCTCTTCTGTTCAAACACTGACACGTCACTGTGACTAAGAGCGAAAGTTACGCAATCATCACTTCGACGTGTTCCACCCACTTAAAATTGTCCTCCAGCTATTAAGATTTCTACCGAATTGCAAAGTGCTTGGCTTTCTATAGAAACCTGCCTCACAGTTTTCCACGAACTTCTATATTTACTTGGTGTGATTTTCCCCAGTTCATTATAACTGGAGAGAGATACAATAAAACTCAAACCTTTTTTACCCCCCATTCTCTCTGGTGGATTAAACGAGTGTTGTTGTTATTACAATCCGTCTTGTAGGAAACATAAAGAATTTCTCTGGTAAAACGGACACAAACGCCCCCTGCACGAAATCTACAAATTTCCCCTTTTAAACATACGCTCAAGTAGTTATTGTGAAAAAAATATGTTACTCCTAACATCCATCCATTTATGAACGTGAACATGAAGGCTGGTCTATGTAACTGATTACTTCTGCTACTGAAAAAGAAAAGAAATAAATAAGTTTATTCATAAAGAAATCGACTTTAATGTCAATGTTTCATTGTTATTTTTAAGGGCAGTTTGGTCCTGAATTACAGTGTGAACCCAAATTGAAAAGGAAGCACAAACCCTGCATAGCCTGGAGACTCACCTGGTTGCATGTTGTAAGGCATAAAATCTAGTTCAAGGCACACACACTGGCGAGACACTGGTTGTGGGGGGGGTGAGGGGAGAAGGGTAAGAATGTGGGTGAGATGACAGATAGTAAGAGATTTGGATTACTGAACTTGATAGGACATGCATTGGATTCTATAAGGTGAAGCCAAACTTTGATGGGGGCAAGGCACGATGAACTGGCTATTGTCTGATGTGCTTCCAGGGAGGCAAAGAATTTCCCGGGTGTTTCCTGCTAAATCCACTGGGATAGTCAAACACAGCCCGATTCTCGATAACTTTTCCTGCACTTGCACATCAAAGAGTTTTCATCAGAAATCAATTAGATGTGCAGATAAAAGGTCGCTGCTAGTCTACAACACCAAAAACAACCACAGTCTGTGTGAACTTTTTAAACCTACACCTAACAACATCTCTTATCTTTCCTCAGAAGCATGTTTCACTCCCCCAAGTGTTCCCAGTTTTTTCATGTTTATAACTTTGAGTGGTGTCACCAGCACGTTTCACTGGAAACCGTGAGTAAGGCCGAATCATCGCTGAAGTAATTTACTCAGAAAATTTGGGATTTTTGAACATGTTAAAAAATGAACCTCCTGGTATTCCCCTGGATAAGAGTCGTTTGACTTTTTGTAGTGCTAGCTCTCTTTATCTCCTGTCATGACCATGTTAGTAGTGCTAAGTTTCAAAGCTCTCCAGGTATTCTCCTCTACTTTTTCTGGACATACCCAAAACTCTAGCTTGAAATACACGATGTCACGGTAAGGCTGATGGAATTCATTTTTAAGTGTTGCTTATTCAGGGGTTGCTGTTTGATACGTGTGTTGAGTGAACAGTGCTGTTCATGGAAACACTGAGTGGGAAAGCAGATCATCTGGTAGTCGTCACAGTTAAGGCAGCAGAGTTGTGAAACACTAAATTAACGCTGAAGTGGTTTACTACATGGTCAAATATCAAGTTTGACAGATCTAACAAAAACTAAGCACTGAGATTTAATGCCTTGTTGAGTGTATTTTATATGAAATTTCTAAGGAATTTGAAGAGGGTAGGGAAACCAAGTAAGCGCAAAAACTATATTAAAAAAGGGAGCCAAAGTTTCTTAACTTAAGAGTAAAATTTAAGCACCCAAACCTGTCTTTTGGCAGGCATTAATAATTCAGTTCACAGCTTACTGTAAACTGAGATAAGATTTACTAAATGTCAAAAATGCTTTTTTTTGTGACGCTGTAATCTCAATTTCACTACCATAAATCACCTCCACTTCAAATGTCATCACTTTCTTAAAAATCACCTGCGGCTTAAAGAGAAAAACCCCACAGGTTTTTGTCACTGGAGCCATGATAAATTATAGAGGAACACATCCTTCACCTAAGCTAGAGGGATATTTAGTTCATGTTGTCCATAAATCACAACGGAGTACTGTGAGCCTCATACGTCACAAGCTGTAAAGATCTCCTACAGTCTCTTTTACACTTGCATTTTTGCTTTTTTTTAACAAAAAAGATCCACTTTTGTAAATTAAAATTTTTTCTCTTAATTCTTCATGGGAATTAATGATTATTTTTTCAGTTGGACTTACTGTAAATAAGCAGTTAGTTGTATTTACTTAGTACAACCGTGTCTGGATTACTGTTTTATATGTTATGAAGTTAATACAGCACGTAAGGCAAACATTAGCAGCACCCCAAACACTTTAATGTGAAACCATTGGTAACAATAAAGTCATAATACCATTAATATAACACAAAGCTCTGCTCCCTCTCTCTTTATATACGGATATGTATAATATGAAAATAGACAAAACAATATAAAAACCAGTGCAGAAGAATCAAATCTAGTTTCCTCTTAAAAGTGTTAGTCAGTGACAGTGTTGTAGTCAGTGGGGAGTTCCCATCTTACCCTTCACATTTTTGTGAAGCTAATGTAGCTAATTTGTCAGCTTTTAATGAACTCCTCGTGGAGTACAGAGGGTGGCTGGTTCAGCAAGACAACTTTTTATCGATCAGACTTTTGCCCAGTGACTTCATCTGCTCACTGCTACAGGGCGTGCTTACGATTGACTCAGCAAAATACACCTAAGCCAAATCCTCTACACTCATTTGATCCTGTTACAAGTGTGGCAGCAGACTCTTGTCTGAGGCAGACAGAGTGAGAGCATAATTTTACAAATATGTCACACTCATGCGTGTCACCGCTTAAAGATGCCCCATTTAGCTGTTTTTGGGAACTTGTGTGGGGAGTCGAGATCACCAATTTCAAAAGGGGGTCTCGGTGGACCTGAGATCATATGATGACTCACAGCAGGGCCTCTGTTGATCTGATTTGTAACTGCTGCACATGTGGCCGTGTGATTCAGCATGAGCCGGGTTTGAAAGAGGGTTTTGGTTAGCTGCACAGAGAAAATGATGTATAATAATAACCATGCAAGCTGACATGCACTGATATGTCAGCATGAGATTTCAAACTGACTCAGAAAGAGCGGAAAAACAGCAAATATAGACAAAACACAGCAGCTGGTTTAAACTAAACTGATTTTAAGGGTTACAACTTCAACATGTTGCGGCTATAGGAGCAGGAAAAAAAATGTCATGTGACAAAATCTAATGAGCTTGGAAAGAAAAGCGTCTGGACTTCTTTAGGTTTCCTTGGAGATGTTTTTTTTTAAGTCTGGCTTATAATTTGGGACTCCACCAATTGTTCTTAGAACTGAAGAAGCTTCTCGGATGAGGTGAAACATCTTCAAGGAAACGTAAAGAAATCCAGATGCTTCTCTTTCCAAGCTCCTTAGACTATGATGACCTGGATGACTGAGAACATTCACAGACATGTGACAAAATCATTTTGTTGTCCTTGAGGAACTTTATGTTTCAGAAATGAGCAGAATAGTCATTACAGTAATTCTTTTTATATTGACAGGAGCTGGAGCATAATTATGAAAGTTTAACAAACGGTGGGAAATAAAACCCTCTTACTACAAATTTACTTATAGCTGCTAATGGCTGGTTTGCATGCTACTATCAGAATACGTTTTAGTATATGTCATTAGTGTGTAACTGTTGCAGCACATCACATATTTGATGCATTTCATGCAACAGACCAGTTACATGAAGCGTCTAGAAAGAAAAAAAAGTGATTGCAGTTATTATTTTTAAAATCAAAAACCTATAATTAAAAAAATAAGTAAATTCTTCTTGGGACAGATTGTTTTTAAAGCATTAGTAATTTAGTAATTTCATCATATCATTCTGAACAGTGCTTGTTATATTCCATACTTCATATTGTTTCCTTTTGTTGACGTCCACTCAGCAAAACCATGCAAACTAGTTTATAAGCTCTCTGTAAATGAGGCTGTTGCTTGTCCTTGTCCCCGCTGCAATCAACAGTTAGAATATCCATAGAGGCAAATTCTTCCATTCACTAAAAGTTCCTACGTACTGATTCATGTATAACCACAATCAAGCACACCTTACATTTTCCCTGGGAAAAAATGTGAAGCACTATTCCTCACAACTGTGTGTTTACACCTCGTTTCCCAGGTGTTATAACAGTGACTTGTATCTTGATCCTCACACCGGTGATTTCCATTTGATTCCCATGTTTTCTCTTCAGATTCAGATGTGATTCTATGTTTTTATGACAGGAATGAGCCCCTTTGTGTTGCTGTTATTTTGAACTTGATTAGAGCTTCGCTCCTGGAGTATTCCTGACAAGTTTCAGATGTATATCTAGTATATTGGATGTGTGGTGACATGCTTTCTGTGCTGTTTAATGTTCACTTGCGATATTACAAGTTTCTGTTGTGTCACTCCTGTAGTTCTTGCTCTCTCAGAATGGATTTACTGCTTCAGTGTGATTTAAACACTGGAAAATATGCAACCTTCCCCTTAACGGACCTACCTTTTA
Organism: Maylandia zebra; assembly: GCF_041146795.1. Lineage (NCBI taxonomy): Eukaryota > Metazoa > Chordata > Actinopteri > Cichliformes > Cichlidae > Maylandia > Maylandia zebra. Next base: position 41,927,126 of record NC_135169.1, on the reverse strand, counting down.
AAATAAATTTACATTCCCTGCAGCACACATTTGTACTGCTAAGTATTGTTTACAGTGTGGTTGCCATGGTAAACAACTGCTTACTGTACGAAATGGAAACACTGAGCCTGACAGATCGTTTTTGTCTTTTTATCCTTTGAAGTATTTGTTCTCTGGGAGTTGACAGGTGTGTCCAGAGTTGACACCTACCTTGGGAAGTGAATCATCAGCCCCGACCAAACTGAAATGAACTGAAAGATTGTCGTTTTTCTTTTAAAAAGACAGAATCTTGACCTTCTCACTAGCTTAGGCTTGATCACGGGTCAGCTAAATATGTTGTTTTAACTTCATTTAAAAAAATTAAGCTAAATGCTGGGAGGATGGTCTATTTAGCACCTGTGAGGGGCAGCGGCAAAATAGGTTTAGAGTAAATACAGCAAAGGAATTTAAAAACCCTGTGCTGTTAAATTATTACATACTGACTGTAAATAACACTTTAATGTTTTTTGTGCTGCCCTAAAAAATCTAAATGGAAAATGTATTTTATTTTGTTGTGTGTATATATATATATATATATATATATACTTGGGTCAGCTGACATCAGTGATTGAGGTACTATATACATAAAGCATAAACGCTCCAACTGGCTTTTAGTAGTGATTAGGTTTAATAAAAGGTTCCAAGATGTTCTTTTTAATGAATTGTATGAATGTAGTGAAGTAGTATCAACTTTAAATAGAAATACTCACAAACCATAGAACCCTCCACTTTTACGCTTGTGTGGAGGAACACAAATGTCCCTTTTTTTGCTAGTTGGTGGTGACTGTTCCCACATCATGATTCACTCATTTACAACGGCTGTAAATGAGTGACTATCTAAAAGAAAGAAGGTTTTTTTTTTAAAACGTTATATAAATAAAGCAGTGTGGAAGTTATAAGTCTATCCGCTGAGCAACATCTAAATGAAACAGATGATGATGAATGGTCAGAAAGTGCGCTTTCATACACTGACGGCGTTTCCTGTCGTGGATGGCGACCACTTTCTGGTCTAGACGATGTTTGAATCATTCTGTGTGATTCATTAACAAACCGTGTCCTGTAGACATCAGCAAAATTTCCTGCTAAAGTGGGACTGTTTAAATTGCATGCCCTTACAGCAACATCCAGGCTTTTCTTTGTCATTTTTTTTGTTCTGTTTTTTTTAAACATAACATTATTTTACTGTGGAAGTACTTGGGGATTTTTGGGAGATTCTTCAGACCGGACAGGTTTGGACGGATTTCTCCTCGGAAGATTGTCCTGCTTAATCATTGGACCAATCGGATTCCTTGCCAGCGCCCAAAGGTGCCGGAAGCCGCACTCCAGAGTTCTTTGGGGCAAAGAACACACCTCCTGCAACAGTCAGCCACCGACAGTGCTGCTACAAAAGTGGGTGGCGGAAGGCAAACCTGTCTTTTCAACCCTGAGCCTACTTTTACTTTGACTCGCGGATGTCCGACACTGGCGGTGGATCTTGGACGACGGACACCGGAGAGAGAGAGAGCTCTACTAGTTGCAGTTTCCCACAGAGCAACAGGTAGATGTGATGATACACCTACAGGGCAGTGCCATGTGCAGGGAAGAGGAATGAAGGCCCAGTTAAGTTGTCTCATACACTACAGGAGACTCTTTCTTCTCGACTTTTCTGTTTCCTTTTTCAAGGACCACGAAAATCCTATTTTGGAAATGCCAAACTGGGTGTTTTTGGAGTTCATTTGAGATGGAGTAATCCTACCTCTTAGATCGGCGTGGCACTTGCGCTCGTTGTTTTCAGACATCCACCTTTTTAATTTTTATTTTATTTCCTCCCAATCTTTAAAACATCTCCAGCAACATTTTTCATCTTCCACACGGGAGTGGGGAACAGCATGGTGCGGACCTTGAAGCGCGGACCGTGCGGAACGTGTTACTAGACCACGGGTTCAGGAAGGAAGGCAAGATGTTGGCATAGCTGTTGAGTTGAAAACCCTGCTATGCCGACAAATTGCCATCTTTCTCTCCCCTATGCTGCCAAACAAACAGTGAATTTGTTGTTGTTGTTGTTGTTTTTAGATTTATTTATTTATTTATTTAGCTATACCTGCGCTCAAAACCCTCCAGGAATATATATGCATATTTTTTAAATGTCGCTTTCATTTTTGTTTTGAACATGTGCGAACTCTTTCTATGCAGATAGAATGTGATGTATGCTGTTAAATGTGGGCTAACTGTGTATAATCTACCTGTTACTGGGGCAACCTACAGGTTCACACAGCACAGGCACTGATTATGTATACATCATTTACAGTAAGCAGACAAAACAAAATGCATGGTTTACTCTCTCTCTCTCTCTCTCTCACCCTGTGTGTGTGTGTGTGTGTGTGTGTGTCATAAAATTCATTACATATAATTTCACAAAAGTGTTTTTTCTTTCTGATGATTGCAAAGAAACTTTTTGGTGCAACGTTCTAATTTTTTGTCAGTGTAACATTAATCTCTTTATGACACATTCTGTTAAATATTGTTACAATTTTTTTAAAAGTTTTTACTCATATCCTTCCATCATCCTTTTTTCTCTCTCATGACCCAACTGCTTTTGTCATAATAGCGCATTTTATTCCCCCTCTGATGATTCAATAATCATCGATTATTAAATTAAAGCTTTACCTCATCCTTACAGGCAAAAATGTAACAAAGCAAGCAAAACAAGCAGCTATGTTATTTGAGTGTTTCCGTTCTATGCTTAACCTACTTCTAGCTGACAGCTGTTTTTCCTTGTTATTTTGGTAGATGAAAAGCATGGTGTATTTGCAAGGTAAGATAGCCTGTTAGATATTTAAGTGCTCAGGATTAGAGAAATAATGAAAATGTGTTGCATCTTAACTGACTTCAACCGTGAAGCGATTATCGTGGTAAGAAGAATTCGCAACATTCATATCACAACACTGAGAGAAAAAATCTGGGAAAAAAGGAGTTAGCTACTATGATATATGACAAATTCACCTGTAACTTTGCTTATTCAAAGTTTTCTTTTGGCAAATGAATCAAACTCAAAATAAAAGTGCATGGACAAGACGACAGAGTCTGTAAGCACCTGTATAATAGTATATAAGAAGAATGATTAGACAATAATATGTGATATTATCATAAGTCCATTACTGACCTGATTTTTTGATCTTGATATTTAATTTTTAAATATTCATTATTGTGTCAGCAAAACTTTAGTGAGTTGGTAAACCTAATTTAATCACATGTTATACTGAGTGTGTCAACATTAAATAGAAATAGATGTTCTTTCTTAACAGTTAAGTTACTGCCTCTCAGATCATGTTTGCTTTCCTGCACTGAAAAAAGACTTCACATTCTGGAAGTGGCGGTGAATTTGCTTTGATGTTACTTATAATAGCACAGTAAGAAACATAAGGAAGTATGAGTGTATACATCATAGATTTTAACTTCAGTGCTCCCTACAGCTTTGTTTGGATTGAAACCTACACAAGTGTGATGTGTGTGTGTGTGATGTGTGTGTGTGTGTTTTAGTGTGTGCATAAAAAGGTAACGCTCCATATTGTTACCTTTTCTTTACAATATCTGCTTATTTGATTTTTAATGAAATTTTTACAGATGACAATTTTACCTTTATTTGTTTGTTTTCTTGGAGGCATACTTTTTTCATTAGTATATTGGCCTATATTTCCACTACAGGACATCTTTGCTCCTGCCACACTTTGAAAGTGCCTCATTATTGGTCCTGATCTTATAATTATTTGTGGCAGCTTATTTTGATGCAACGCTGTCACAGTTTACTCATTCAGCTAATATTAGAAATAATTCTAATATCTTGACATTGTTTGAGAGCTGAAATTAAAGGACCGGCATATGATATTATTTCAAAATGCATCAGTAGTGTGAAGGAATGCAAAGGTTAAATGTAACATAACACAGGTCCTAACAGCAATCAGACTGTCAGACAGTAAAAGTTCCCACTGCCCTTTATGTGCATAAAAAATACATAAGAAATATATGTGATAGAGTGTATTTTAATGAATATGTATACAGTAACATTTGCATGTAGAACAAATTTATTGTATTTTGTTGACATTCTACATTTTTAGCAGTCAGGCTTTTAAAAAAAAATTTTTTATTGTTTATTTTTCTGATATGTCTGTTATTCTGTGTCTGTTGTTATATGTCTGTTTAAAAACCACAGTTATATTTTAAAGAATGACGGTGTGTAACTGTGACTTTATTTAAGCTACTGGTTTCTGCTAAAAGTTTACTTTGACCAAAATCTTAACTTTCAAATAAAGTTAAGTGTTTTTATTTATTTATTGTAGCAATAGATAATAAATAAAAAAAAAATTATATATATATATATATATATATATATATATATATATATATATATATATATATATATATATATATATATCAAAAACAGCATTTGCCATAAAAGTTAAAGCTGACCGGCTTGCACATTCTATTTCTGCAGGCGGGCCACCGACCGGCTTCTCTTCTCTCTTCACGCTGGAGCATGACTTTGCACGGCGTTGACCACGTGAGCAACGCTTGGCGGTCACGTGAAGGCGTCCTGCAGTCTGTCTGTGTGCTACTTTCTCATTCAGATGTGTGCGTACATGTCTGCGGTTTGTTTGGCGTCCACGTGAAGACATTTTTTGGAAAACCGCGAGGTAAGAGCACGCACCGTGAGTTACCAGAGCGGCTCTGACGAAGATGCGCGGTGTTTTATTTTCCGGCCCGGAACACATTAGCTTAGCCTAGCTTAGCTTGGCGGAGCTAGCCTGTACTCTGTTCCTAAGCAAACTCTGGATTGAAACCAGACTTCTAGCACTGAGTAAGTTAGCACAGGGACAGTTTTAGGCTCAAACGTTTAGGTAGGGCTCAGCTTCTAATGGGGAAAACATTCATTTAGTGTTACATATTGCAATTTTTACATGAATCAAATAAGAATAGTTAATGCATATATGATATATATAGTTAATACAGCGCTGTAACTATCACGAGTCGTATACCACGAGATATTTTATAAAGAAAATAAATAATGACATAAACTGCAATCGTCAATTCGTTAGAAGGATGACGATTGCAGGTGATTTAAACAGGTCATTTCACTTGCACCTGCTTTAGGGTGGGTCCGTAAACCTGAGGGAAAGGCTCAGTCGTGGTGACCAGAGTTTTCCTGAGTAAGGCGGAAACAGATTTGCTGCAAAGGACATGTGACGATAAACATGCACAACATTGTTTCAGCCTCTTAACAGAAAGACTGCCACTCCATGTACCTGTACAAGAAGCAATCTGATAATAAAGTTGCTTTTACATACAGGTTTTTGAATACAAAGCCTCATTTTGTTGTAACGACTCAACAGAGGGCATTAGGCACTCCATTTCAAGTGTGCTACTGAAAAGCACACTTTTTTTTGGCTTATTTCTTTTTGGAAATACAGTTAAGGTTTCCATTTAATTTTACTACCTGTAAATAAGGTAAATGAACATAGTATTTGTGACACAAGTTACTGAAAGGTTAGGAAGAATCCACATTTAGCACACTGCTTAGTTATGTGAAACATTAATCAGTGAATGCAGGCAAAACAGAAGGTACCTTGGCTTGATAACAGCGTGGTAGACTTTGGTCACTCATCCGCTCTTATTGGTTTCTCTTCACTGACATCATCCTGCTTTTGCCCTCACTCCCTGTCTCTATTTTCCTCTTAGTCTTTGTGTTGTCATTAAAAAGTACATGTAACACTGAAACAGTATTTAAAACCCAGTGAAAGGCATAAACTGATCCATATTAATTATCCATCTATGTCAATTGCAATGTTCAGATTCAGTATTGCACTGATACTGATATATGAGGTAAAGCAGCGGCCCCCAACCTTTCTTGTGCCACGAACCGGTTTAATGTCAGACAGTATTTTCACGGACCTTTTTTAATGTGTCACAGATAAATACAACAAAATAAAATGATACGACCAAGACAGCAACTGTGGTATTTTGTAAATATATTAATAAACGCGAATTCACTGTGTAATTGTGTAACTTTTTTAGCAGCATCCTCCTGAAATGCACCAACAACATTGAGAGTAACATCCCCCTCTCTGCCCCTTAATGCTCTCTGGTCACTATGGTAATGCGTAAATATTTATTTCAAAATAAGACACACAATTACAACACGGGAAAAGACCCAGAAAACGATAAAGTTCACACACGAGCCTCAACTCTCACGGCCCGGTAACACACGACTCCGGTCCGTGGCCCGGGGGTTTGGGGACCGCTGAGGTAAAGCCCTCTTGACTTTCTCTCATTAGAATCCAGTTATATGTTAGTTTGTTTTAATCATTTATTTTAGAAAACACATTTGTCAATTCATGAAAAAAATACATTTGTAATAAACTGTAGTTTCTTTAAATTAGTTCTTTAAACAAACAAGCTTAGCTCCACCAGAATAGGAAACTTTGACAAAGTGAAACTGGCTCATCATCTCTATTCTAGACTATATTAGCTAACATTTTTGACACTATTTTGAGAATAAATATACTTAATAGTAATGACCCTGCAGCATCAGAAAAATTTGCACTTTTTCTTGCTAACGTTTCAGTTGGTGTTTTAAATCCGTGCCGGCTTGTGTCATGAAATTACTTCTTCATCTCCTTTCTGTCATGAACAACGCAGGTCTTATCATAATATTGGGAATGCTGGACTTTTAAACCTAGGGCTGCTCAATTAATCGAATTTTAATCACGATTACGATCTGGGCTTTCAACGATCATTAAAAATGACTGAGCCGATTATTAGCCCCTCCCTCATTTATCCGCGACGCCTTAAAGGCCGGTCCGTGAAAATATTGTCGGGCATAAACCGGTCCGTGGCGCAAAAAAGGTTGGAGTATTTAGTATTTATTTATTTATTGTCATTGTCAAGAACAATGAAATTGCGTTTGGGGCTTCCATACAACCCAAAAAAAGAAGAAAATAATAAATACCCCTTAAAACCCAAGTGTACATATTTAACCCAGTGTGACTCCAATGCAATAAGACAATCCTTAGCAATAATGTTCGTAGAAATTCAGACAAAGACCTGAGAAACATGACAAAATACAACAATGCAACCCATTCAATATTATTGTACTGTGAGATATGATATCAGATATGATAGACCGCTGATTAAGAGGACCCGAGGGAAGCTCGGAAAGCTAAGCAGAAGTTATTTGGAGAGGAGAGTGACTGCTGTTGGTTGAAAAGAGAGGTAAAAAAAAAAAAAAACTTCAGTGGTGTTGCACACTATTTTATATTATTTTTTAAAGTCATTGTTAACCCTTTAAATCCGGTCAGAGCAGCATGCTCCGTTTTGTGTAACTATTTTTAAATCCCTGTAGAACCGGAACCGCGTAAGCTAGCGCAATAATTTGTTTTGCATATGAAACCGGAGGAGTTGTACTTACATCTTATGCCATCAGCTTGTCCTCGGTCACGGTTTCCTTCCACATATAGCTTTGCAAAAATTGCATAAAAAGCGCTTGCAGGAACGAAAACATAATATTCCAGAAACACGCTTTGCCGATCCGATCAGCTGTTCGTAACACTTCCCACAGTGAAACAGACGTCAGCGCGAACTGTCGCATGTCCGCCATTTCCTGGCCGAAACCGGAAGTGACGTCATTTTCGCGGAAATGTAGTTTTTTACTTGTAGGCCTTAAAAACCTCTACTGGTCATGTTTGACTTTTCTGAATAGTTTCTGGGATGCTTAGAACTCAAATTGCACTGCTGGAAATAATTTATTTTGATGCACGTGCTGTTTTCTTTGCAAATTTGCATCATAGGATTGTTTTTTTTGTTTTTCCTGCAGTATATAAAAATTGGTGTATCTCCAAAATAAAACTATGAAGACACTCAAAATAAATTTCCTGTGGTGGGAAACTATTTTTTGCAACTTTTTTGTATTTAAAGTTTTGAGGAATAAACCTCTTAAATTTCTCCAAGTAGAAATATATGTAAACAAAACAAAACAAAAACAATATAAATTTTTTTGTAGTTTATTGCACTTTTTTGCAATTAATGTAGTTACTATGGACTTAATGCATACATATTATTAAAATATGGGCTATAACAGTTATTTAGCAACTTGAAATGCTCCCACAAATGGCACTACAACATGTAAAAAAATAATATAAGCTCTGGCGGACTTGGTTCTATAGTAGGTCTTAAAGGGTTAAATAAATATCGTCAAATAATCGCGATCTCAATTTCAGTGAAAATAATCGGGATTATCATTTTTGCCATAATCGAGCAGCCCTATTTAAACCTGTTCTCCTTCTAATCTGATGTCTCTGATAGACGTTTTTCGGAATATAACCTTAGAAAAAGATGTCTAATAATATTAAAATATGTTATTAATGCGGTTATTTTTAGGGGCGCTAAGATAAAATTTAGGGATGCGTTGGTAAAAAGGTCTGGTGTAACTTTGGCATTTTTAACAAACCTGTCCCTGTATGAAACATTCAATGAGCAGTTTGTCATGAGCTTTGTGCGATAATAATTAGTAAACTTACCTAATGATCGCGGAAGTTAAGAGTTACAGTAAAAACACATCCTTGGTGCCAGTGTGAAGGAACGGAAACTGAGGAGTGTTTTGCTCCTACAACAGGAAGAAGCCACATTACCGCAGTTTGGCCTTTATGAACATAAACAGACGATTTTGTCAAAGCTTGAAGGAAAAGTGAAAGATTTCAAACCTTTTCACTTTTCATAAATGTTATTATTTTCCCCTATTGGTTAATTTTGAGAAATAAGCATTTGTAGAACGGTTTGGACACCCACTGCACTGACTTACCACAAAGTTGTGTGTTTAACACAGATGAACAGCGACAACTTCAACCTGAGCGAGAAGATTGTGTCACCTTCCTACATCCGTCAGGGATCGCAGGCTCGCCGTGGCCATGAGCAACTCATCAGACAGTTACTGGAACAAGTACGCTCAAAGCTTTCTTTTGTTTCCTCATACCACTGCAGTGAAGACACTTCCTCTTTCATGTTGTGTGTGTTGCAGGGAAAGTGTCCCGAGGAGGGATGGAGCGAGAGCACTGTTGAGCTCTTCCTCAGCGAGCTAGCTGTGATGGACAGCAACAACTTCTTGGGTAACTGTGGAGTAGGAGAGAGAGAAGGCCGGGTGGCATCCAGCCTTGTGGCAAGACGACATTACAGGTTCAAGTTTGCCCGCCAGGCCTTATGCGTTATTAGCGATTCACTTTTAAACCCCGAGTGATGGATTGTGAGGCAGATAAAAAGCAAGCGGATCTTTTGTTGTTGTTGTTTTGTCTCTACGACAAATATTTCGTAGTGCAGGATTGTGCTTAAAGCGATTCTGATTTAGAATAGTTGGAAGAAAAACACACTCTGCGCCCATCTCTGTCACACTTGGAGACACACTTTTTTATGTTGCCTACGTACATCACCACAGTGGATTTTAAATAAGACAATCAAGATGTGATTGAAGTTAAAACTTTCATTTTTAATTTAAAAAAAGTATTTTAAATACTTTGCTTTAACTGTTTAGGAAATAGTTGGATTAAAATCTTTTGCCGTCAGTGACTGGATGAAGTGTAAAAGCCATGGACATGGTCTTCTCTTCTCGGTCAGGCCTTTACCTCAGCCACCTTCAGTTTGTGCTTAAGTAACTGAAAAGCTGCTCTGTTGGGCTACGATCAGATGACCACCTTGGCGATTTAGGAATATCCAGTTTCTTTGCCATGAAAAACTCTTGGTTGCTTTTGCAGTGTGCATTGATTCAACATCTATTTGCAATGTTACGTACTCGATTCCTTTGGCAGCTATGCAGTACAGTACTGCTACTCTGCCGTACATGCTGGTTTCATCTGTCCCAGGATTTTCTCCATGTCCGTGCAGGCTCTGTTAGATGCTTTCTTGTAAAGTCTGTTCTTCCCGTTCTTGAGTGTAACCAGCAGCACATCACTGTAAACCCTCCATATTTCTGTTCATAAATGCATCTCTTGATTTTGGACTTTGTCAACGATATGCCTACCTCCTTGAGTGTTTTTCATTTGACTTGAAGTTGTGAAGTTTTTTTCTTAGCTATGAAAAGAATTTGAAATATTTCCTAATTAAAGTCTGTGCTCTTTAAGGCCTTTTTGTGTTGCTGGGGTGATCAGTGCATGGCTTCTTTCTAAGAGTGTGACAGATTGTTGAATGACAGCTAAAAATAAAGAAAAAGATTTTCCACATCTTTGACATTAAGAGTTCCAGTGCACAGATACCACATTTTTTGTTAAACCCCTTGAATTAAAGTTAAACGTCTAAAGTTAACTGACACTCTGATTGTCACTGTGGTGGTATATAGAGGCAAAACTACAAAATCTGTGTCATCATCCACATGATTATGGGTCTGACCGTCAGCCATAAATTGGTTTGAGGTCAGGATGCTGACTCGGCCGTTCCAAAACCATGATTTTCTTTGTTTCAGCCTCTGTGTGTTTTGTTTAATTATTTTTTTGCGTGCACCAAGCTTTTCTTGTTCTAAAGTTATCTTTTAAAATGTATTTTATGAGGCTTACACGTTGCTCTGCAGTTTTGTTGTGATTCTTTGTCACCTCCAAACTTGGTGTGATCCTAGGGAGAATTGGGGGAGCTGTGCTATACACACTTCAGACCTCATTTCCTTAACAGGAACACTTGATTCCAGGTTGCTTTTGGGGAACGGCTAACTGAAATTTACTGTGTTTGATAAAGACATGAAAATTTTTTGTGTGTTATTAGTTTAAAAAGACTTATGTTTGCTTTTTGAACACATTTCATGAATAATAAGTGCAAAACCTTTTGTAATTCTAATAGATTTTGTTGCAGTTTGTCTGTAACGAGGTAAAAGCACCTATACTGATATACAGATAAGGACAAAATTATTAGCCCCCTTATGAAATGTAATTGGCCTTTTTAACAGAACAAGTGATTTTCAATGTAGCATTTATAAACATACCAGTTTTCTTCAGTAAACAAACTTTACCGGGGTGAATATTATTAGCCCCCTGAAAATCAAGAATGTGCTTTAACTTTGTAACGCTCACTGCTTGTAAAATCAAGGTAAAACTGAAAGTTTTCTTCCAATTTACATACAGTATAAAAACGTCAGAGTTTGAGCTGTCACTTGAAAAAGCATCATTCCAAAAACAATAAGTTTAGAGAAAAGGATTTGTTGCAGGAGATGGATAATGATTTTATTTATTTGTGCAAAGTAACATGAGCGTCCAAAGTAAAACAGGATGTTTGAAAATGCTGCGTTTAACAAAAGAAGGAAAAAAATAAATCGCTTGCTCTGTTTACCTGGGCTTTCAAAATACTTAATAAAACAAGGATGTTTCATAGGGGAGCTAATAATTCTGTCCTCACCTGTATCTGTGGGTTTTTTTTAAATTGGCCTTGCACGCAGATTTATTACACTGGGCTGTGAAATGTCAGCTTTGTGCTCATCACGGAGTTTAGGAGGTCGTTTAACTGCTCGTGTTGTGACATCCAGCTGTTTTGTCTAGGCTGATCCACGGCATCGGCCGGTCAGGTGACATCGCTGCTATTCAGCCTAAAGCTGCAGGATCCAGTCTGCTTAACAAACTGACCAACTCAGTTGTCCTGGATGTTTTAAAGCTTGCAGGTGTGTAGCTCTTATCAGTTACACTAGTATTTGTGATAAGCTAGATGTTAAATTTTGCCTTTTCCTCCCAAATGTCCACTTGGTAAAGTGTATGGAAGTCTTTATGTAGAATTAACGAAAGGTTTCGAAGTCTTATTTTCAGTTGTCTGCTGCTTGTGCGTTACAGGCGTCCGGAGTGTGGCCAGCTGCTTCGTGGTACCCATGGCTACAGGGATGAGTTTGACTCTCTGCTTTCTGACCCTTCGTCACAGGAGACCCAAAGCTCGCTACATCATTTGGCCTCGCATCGACCAGAAGTCCTGTTTCAAGTCTATGATCACAGCAGGTGACCATATGACTCGTATCCAGTGTCCTGTCAACCTTACATCCTGATCAGCGAGCACGTCTGTGTTTGAAATGTCATGGATCTTGAAGGGTTCAGATTAATTGTGAAAGTGTTTCACTTTATTGCCATCTTTAAATCGTTTGCTTACATTAAGACTTACTGTTTTCTCAGGCTTTGAACCTGTGGTCGTGGAGAATGTGCTCGAGGGTGATGAGCTGCGGACAGATTTGGAAGCAGTTGAACGCAAGATTGAGGAGCTCGGAGCTGAAAATATCCTGTGTGTTCATTCAACGACTTCTTGCTTCGCCCCACGGGTCCCTGACAGGTCTTGTAAGCTTTCATTCATGCCTTCAGGTTTTATTATGTCATGTTATGTATGTGTTGATGTAGGCTGCCTGCAGGATTTCTTACTTTCAAAGGAAAATGTATGTTGCTTGTTTTGGCTCATGGTGTGGGAATAAGGTATGCACCATTTCTAATACTGTTTGTTTTGGGGTCTTGCAGGCTTGAGGAGCTGTCATCTCTCTGCAGCAAGCATGACATCCCCCACATAGTTAACAATGCATATGGCGTACAGTCGTCCAAATGCATGCACCTCATTCAACAGGTATCAACACTCTTCACTGCGCAGTGCATGTAGCAAGTTGATCTGGAGCTCACCTTTGAATGCTACGATGTGATTTTCTCGGATTGTCTGTCATCAGGGCGCTCGTGTGGGAAGAATCGATGCCTTTGTACAGAGCCTGGACAAGAACTTTATGGTTCCAGTAGGTGGTGCTATAATTGCAGGCTTTGATGAGTCGTTCATACAGGAGATAAGCAAGATGTACCCAGGTGAGTGTTAACGCTCACTGGTATGAAACAATAACCAGGTGGGCATGTGTACCCATGCAGATTTGTGTATTTACATAAAAGCAAATGTTTTGAAAGTTTCAAAGTGTAGAGCACAGTTTTTAGTTTTTATGCACTGCCATATTTTAGTAAATTGGTAATAAAGCATGAAAATGTTTGAATGATTCGTTTTCATGCTTAAACATAAGATGACTGTTCACAAACATAAAAATCCTGCAGCCCACTTTGTGTTTATTGTGCCCTACTCTGATTAACACGCAGGGCTGCAATCAAGCATTTTATTCTTGATCTTTTGTTGATTTCCTTGTTCAGGGTGCTACAATCATAAAGCAGTAAAGTCCCCGTCGTTTCTCTATTAGCTTTGAGGACTTGTTAACATGTAAATGTTTAATAATAAATATATTACAGGAATTGGAAATGAAAAGAAAAAAGTCCACAGTCCATCGAGAGGCACTGGGCTATAAAATGGGATAACTGATGTAGTATGAAGAAACAGGGTCTTGTTGTTGTTTTTGTTCTTTTTTGTTGTTGTTTGTTTAACTTCAAACCTTTTCAGCACAAATTTCCCTCTTTCCTACTTTTTCTTCTTGACCCGAGACTGCAAAGGCAACCGCATTGTTCCCGTTCTAAATGTTAGATCCATGATTTCTAACAAAATCTCACCACTAGTGCATTTTAACCATCATCGCTGAAACTGGGGTGCATTTCATTGGGACTGTTGATGTCCCCATGGTAACTGAATTCGCTACAATCCTACCTGCACTGTTCTCACACTGTCACAAATCCATCCAATCAGAGATGGTATGAACTTTGCACGAGGGAACTGGGAGGTTAAAGGCCAATGTTTACTGTGTTGTCACTGCCATCAGATAATATCTAGAGAAGTTCATTGACGTGCTTTTTAAACATTTTGGGTAACTCTCAGAAAGCAGCAGTAAGACTGTGCACTGCTCTGTGTGACTAATCGGAATCTGCCTAAGCCAGCTTTTCACTTTGGTTTATTTGTTTAATTTTCTCATGCTGCAGTTGAGCTTCTGTCAGTGCTTGGAAAGTGTCCAGCTCTGATACCTTCCACTAACTGTCATCTGTGGGTATACTGTTACACATTTTCTTTTCTGTCAGGCCAAATCTGAACTGAAGTTATACCAGCTCATAGAAAAATGACACCAGGCCCGCTGTAGAAATGCACAGGACTTTGCATTCAAAACACTTTAGGTTCATCCCGCCAGCAATCAGACCGATGAACCCTCAGTAACCCCGGCAAGCGTCTTATTTTATTTTCGGTTTTTAGTTTCTTTACTTGTCAAAAAGACACTAAATTATTTCACCAAAACCTCAAACTATCAGGGTCAAACTTATTACCCGATACTCCAGTGGGATTCAACTCAGGGCTTTATGCAGGCCAGTCAGGAGTGACGTATGTTTTGATTTGTTGTTGTGCTGGAAGTCAAAGCGATGCTGACTGCTTGAGGTTTTTTTCCTGCCACCCTGATGAGATCACAGTTCCAGACACATTGCAGCGTCCCCGCAGCAAAATACTCCCACCACCGTGTTTCACTTTGGGGACTGTTCTTTGGGTCGTATGCCTCTCCCTCCAAACACGAGCAGCGTCTCTGCAGCCAAACAGCCGTAGTTTAATCTCATCTAACCAAAGCCGTGCTTCCAGTATGCATAGTCCTCCTCCAGGCTATTGTTGGGATAGTCCAGTCTGGCTTGAATGTGACTCTTCTGACAACGTGGAGATTTTCTGTGTCTGAAATCTCGAAGTCAACAAAGACTCTGCGTTTAGTTGTCGTGCAGCTTCCCTGCCTGGACGTCTGTGTCCTGAGCTCCATCGCCCTTCTACAGTCCTCGACACACTGCTCTGAGGCTCTTGATGCTTAACAGCGTATTTGAAGCATATGAATGTCAAAAACTGTTTAAAAGCCTGCACTCATCTTCTTTTACTCTCCTGCCCTTTCTAATTGATCCCAGAGGTGGATGCGTGAAGCACAAGCCGGCTAACTCATTCACCAATGTGTCAGCAGCTGTTCTGGGGCATTTTAGACACTTCTCTCTAATTTTCTTTCAAGAGTCTTTGAAATGTTTTCCTTCCTACCTCTGCCGGGCTTCTTGTGTACTGTGTGAAGAAACTCTGTTGTTGTGTGCAAACAGAAATCTAGTGTGTTTAGAAATGTTATGTTATGTTTAAATCCTGTCAGGGGGCTAATAATTTTATCCTCATCTGTGTAAGTCAAATTGGATTGTTGTTAAACATTAATAACAAGCTTCTAGTTCAGTTTGACAGCAGCTTCTGGCTTCTCTTCCAGGGAGAGCATCAGCCTCACCTTCCCTCGACGTCCTCATTACCCTTCTCACGCTGGGAGTCTGTGGCTATAAGAAATACTTGTCAGAAAGAAAGGTGAGAGTGGTGCACACATCACCTTTTTATACGGCTAAAAATAGTTCCTCACTTAGTTAAACGTGGCTGTTATGTCTGCTGGATGTTTCCAACATGTATGATGAGAACATTATGGGACTGCAGGAGTATCAGGTGTATATTGTAGTCTGTCTGAATATGTCTCTGTGCCGTGTCAGCGTCTTTCCTACTAAAAATGGCAATAACTTATATAAGTTGTATTGAGTTGCAGTTGGCTATATGTTACAGTTTTCTGTGTGTGTGTCCTTTTTTGCTTCACCTGCGTTCTCACTGATGATAGAGACTGTGGACTTGTGTGTAGTGAGCTCTGTGAAGGAAGGAGTCCACTATAGAAAGATAAAATTGATTCTTTGAGAGTTTGAGAAAACCTCCCCTGGTGGCTTCCTGCTTTAAAGCAGAGTTGCTCACAATGCAGCATCCTCCTCTTTAGATGATCGGCACTGCAGCATTCTCTCTCCTCTAAACTGCTGCTGCGCCGTAAATGTGCTGCAACTGAGAGAATCTGTTTGTCCTCACACTCAGAGCACAGAAACTCGAAAAGGAATAACACTTTAAAGTAGAAGTTTTTTTAGAAATTACCCCGGATTCATATACAGAAATTACACGTATTTAAAAATGATGCCATACAATACTCAAAGTGGGATATCGGTGTACAACCTAATCCGTAGCTGAAATGTATACCTAGGAGATTCCTGTGGCCTCTTGCCTGACCCGACACACCATCAGAGCTTATTGATTCCTCTCGGTCCACTTTATGCATAATTAATGTACAGAACCATTTTTTTCCCCATAGAGTCTGCAGAACGTCTCTCCCAGAATCACGAGCTTTTAATAATTCAAGCGTTTCATCTGTTTAGGTTCATTTACTGCCTCGTGTGTACCACCGGTTTAGATAATGTCTGCATAATGAAAAGAAGAAACGGGTGATGCGCGTGCTTTTGTTTTAGTCGGGGCGGCCTTTGACTCGTCACAAACACAAACTTATTGTCCTGCACTCTCACCACCACTTACGCTGTTCTCCTCCTGCAGCATAATAAAGTCATCCTTTGTTATTAGAGGACAATGGACACTTAGAGACACTTGACATCATTGAAATGCTGTTTGTGTTTGACTCTTGACAGGGAAAATATTTTCCCTCTTGATGCTTTCAAACAAGGACAGTATGAGTCAGCAGAGTGTGCCCTCGCTCACACACACAGACGCAGTGAAAAGAGCTTCTTTGGGGAATCTGGAGCTGGTAGCTAGCAACAAACGCACTGTGTTTAGTTGTCGTGTAGCTTCCCTGTTTGAACGTTTGTGTCCTGAACATCATCGTTCTATTTCAGTCTTCCACACGCTGCTCTGAGACTCTCGGTGCTTAATCAGCGTATTTGAAGCATGTGAATATCAAAAACTGTGTTTAAGAGCCTGCAGTCCTCTTCTTTTACTCTCCTGGCCTCTCTAATTGATCCCAGAGGTGGATGTGTTAAGAACAAGCTGGACAGGAAATGAACATAGTGCTTGTACTGAAGCTTAGACTGAAACAGACACACATACAGGGTCAGGCAAATAGGGAAGAGTTTGGTCATGCATCCACCTGCTTTGTTGGAAGATTTGCTTGATTAGCAATAAAACCAAGGCTGCTGCTGCTGTTAAAATAAGGCTGTGTCTGTATCCAAAAAGGAGTATTGTAGTGCTATTTATAGATCTTGTGTGTTGTTCTGTGTCTTCATCCTTCTTGTGTGTATCGGCATGGTGTGCAGGAGATTTATTCGTTCCTGGCTGAGCAGCTGAAGAGTCTGGCTTCTGCACACGGGGAGAGGTTGCTTCACACCCCTCACAACCCCATTTCTCTGGGTAAGCTGCTGGTTGGGTATCAATTGATCCTCACTCTGCTTTTCTGAAATGGCGTAAGTCTTTCTGGCTTTGCGTTTGGTCTCAGATGTTTACTGACTTCACTATGCGCCTCTCTCTTCCAGCCATGTCTCTAGATGGTCTCCAGGCCAACAGCGACAAGGCGGTGACTCAGCTAGGATCCATGTTGTTCACCCGACAAGTGTCAGGAGCCAGGTAAGGCCATGTTGATGATGTGGCCTGGAAATGGACATGGAGGGGGGAGAGAGAGAATAACAGGATAGGGGAGTGTGTGTGTCTGTTTGAGTGGGTTTAGAAAGATGTTGCATTTTGCTCGGCAAAATCAGCAATCAGGCAGATGGATCTGCTGAATACTGAGCAGTGGAAACTACTTTAGAAAATTAAGACAGCCCTTCCTATCACAGCCGCATCCTAAATAAAACAGGATGTTTCCATTAGATGTTGAAGGATGTGGTCTCCTCTGGGGCAGCGGGCACCAGCTCTGAAAGCAGCAGCATTAGTGAGGAGGATTTGTCAATTTTTAACTGTTTCGTTCTCACTCTGTCACATGAATCGATGGATCTGCATAAATACACAATTTCAAATTAGGAGCATGGCCCCCACCACCCCCGCACATTTCATTTTGTGTTTTTTCTCTTTATAGTTTTCAATCGTGCATGAGAGCTAATCTAAATATTTTATATATCCAGAATAAAAGATTTATTTGGGTCATTCTGTCACGATTGTTTATAGTGTTGTTTGGAATTTAATGCTCCCAGTTGGATTTTTCCAAGGTCCTAGTGTGAAGTGTAGTCAAATGCTTTAGCCTTGTACGTCCTGAGCATGTTGTGTTTTCATAAAAGAAAAGAAATGTTTAAGATTTGAGTTTCGTGAACAGTTTGCAGCTGTGGACGTGGCATTAAATGAAATGCTCTCAGAGCCAAACATGAATGGGAGGCACCCGGCTTTGCATTTTCACATCAGTAGTGAGCTTTTCTCTTCTCCAGCTGAAGAGATTAATAGAGATCTTCATCTGATTCTAGTGCATTCTGCTGCCATTGTGCTGCGTGCACAGTCCTTATAGCTGGGCAGTAATTGATTTCACATTAAAGTGAGTCTAAACTCTGCTGACAGTGGTGAAACCTTGCCAGAATTTATGGCCACGATTATTATTTACAGTATTGCAGTTGAAACCAGGTGAAGTCCCCGCACATCCTGGTCCAGCACATTTCAAAGGTGCTCTGTTGGATTGAGATCTGGGGACTCTGAGCTCAGCTCATTTTCATGTTCAAGAACTCCGTTTGAGATTATTTGAGCTTCATGACGTGTTGTAAGCAGCCCTCAGAAGATGGGTCCTGCACACTGTGATCCTAAAGGGATTCACGTGGTCAGCAACAATACTTATTGTAAGCTAAAGTTTTAAAACAATGCTTATTTGGTACTAAGCGGCCCAAAGTATGCCAAGAAACCACCACCAGCTGCCTGAACAAAGCAGGATGGATCATGTTGTTTATGACAAATTCTGACCCTACCATCTGAATGTTGGGCGTATGGTTGTGTGGGAAGATTCCAGCAGATCAGCAGTTTCTGAAATACTCAGACCAGCCCATCTGGCACCGGCAAACACGTCACATTCAAAGCATCTTAAATCACCATTCTTCCCAGTTCTGATGCAGAGTTTGAACTTCACCAGGCCTTCTTCCTAAATTCTCTGAGTTTCTGCCATGTGACTGGCTGATTAGATATTTGCTTTAAGAAGCACTTGAACAGGTGTACCTAATTAAGTGGCCCATGAGTGTACATTGCAGTGTTGGTTTTATTTGTGAGACATGTTGATCTGCGGTAAATATTGCATAAAATAAAGAGGTTATTTTTGTTGTTTTTTACATTATTGTTAAAATCCCATTGCTCTGTGTTACTATGTTCACTCGTGTTTCCAGGGTGATACCACTGGGCAAGGAGCAGACCGTAAGCGGACACACGTTTCGCGGGTTTATGTCCCACTCGGAGTCGTACCCCTGTCCTTACCTCAACGCTGCCTCCGCTGTGGGTATCACTCGAGAAGATGTGACGGTCTGCATCAAAAGGCTCGACAAATGCCTGAAAACTCTGAAGAAAGAGGGCGGTGCGGTGTCTTCGTCGGACCAAGAGGTCTCTATAGGAGAGTGACTGAACTGAGGCTGAACATTTCAACAGGAAGACTTTGACCTTGCGCTGCCTTCATGCAGTTCTTTCTGATTTGGACTGTGTGTTTGTGTTATGAGTCATTACTTCTGGCAGTGAAACACTGTCCAGGTGGTCATAAACCAAAATAATGCAAGCACGTGTCACTGATTAATTCCCTCATCAAGTGATAATAGGACAAAACGTGCATACACATGCTGCTTAGGAGCATCTGGTCATAGACCAAATGTATGCAAAGACTGTTGTTGACTGTGTATGTTTAACTTTAATTTAAAGCTAATTACACATCCAGCCTTTACAAAAGGACCTCTCATGTGTCTCTTCTTTCTTTCACTTTGAAAACCATCTCTTTTTCTCGTACACTTCCCCCCCTCATCATTACATAAAATAGTGCATCTTTGTAATGTCATATGTTTTACCATGCCTTCTCCAGTGTACGGTAACGTGATGCCAGCGGTACTGAGCCATTAACTCTGTCTGAACCCTTTTTATTCAATAAGCTCATTTATTTTTAGGCTCTGCAACAGATCACACAGAGCAGATAATCAATGATGTACATCAAGCACAGATCACTCACGTGTCCAGCAAAACAAATACTCACTGTTAGTCTCGGTAAGAGCCCGTAATGTTCGCAGCATTAAAAGGACAGTTCATTGTGAAATCGAATTAACACGTTTGTCCCTCTGGCCTGCTGTGTTTTATCTGTGTGGAGTTTTCCTCCTACTAAACTGTAGCCATCAAACAAACCTCTCTGCAGAAGAAAGCAGAGATATGAGGCTTTAACTCACCCAAAATCAGGCAGCTCACACCAAAAGAAATTAAGCTGGAAGAATGACGAATGATGAATTGTCCATTTAACAATTTAAGAGATCTGTAATTAGATTTTAATTGCGTGTTTTGCTGTTATGGAGCAATGGGCAAATTGTAATTACACTGAGAGCTTCACCAGGGACTTGATCTTTAATCACATCAGGCTTCACTGTATTTGCGGAGTTCAGCAGTTTTCTTGAGTCTTGTGTGTTAATCCCTTTGCTTTGTAATCACAATCATTGGGAAGCACAGCAGGTAGTGGCCTCAGGCACAAACATTCACTCCTGCTAACTCCCGTCTAATCCATATTTCAACACTGCATTGTCCAAGTCCCTCCATTCTCCATACATTATCAAGAAATACTGCGCTGTGAAGAGTCCGGGGCAAGCCCCCGCAGCAGTGCTGGGCCCAGGTGTGCTTGTGTCCACAAATGTACACAGTCAGCAGCTGTATGAGTATTTTTGTTTTTCCAGCTGCTACACGTTTCCTGACCTGCATTGCTAAATGCTAAAAGCAGCAGCAGAGCGAATCCAGCCAGCAGCCTTTGAAAGCGGGCTGAGCTCTGATAGATATGACTGCTGTATCAGCACACTTTCACTGTTCCAAGCTGTACTGAGTCGTTAACAAAACAGTGGAAAAACACCGCATGCTGGTACAATGCAGCACTCTGAAGAGCAGACGTGGCTTTCACAGATGATTTTTTTTTAATGAACGCAGAAAAAATGTATCTCTTCATCAGCTTTAGTCTGAATTAATAAGTGATCAGGTGTGGGTGGATTTTGAAGTGCATTTGCTGTGCACTGATATAATATTGTCGTTTTTGTTTTATATTTTTGGACTCTGGATCTTGGGTGACTTATAGGGGAATTAATAGTTTCTTTAGTGTGTAAATCAGGTAAGGATTTCAGTGAAAGAGAACCTTGCATAAATCATTGCTCCCCCCCTCCGTGCTACCAAAGAAGTAATCGAAGTGAAAGTGGTTTCAAATTTCCAAAGCCACTTACTGCTTTTAAACCCAAAATACTATATACCGTCATCGCTCCTCACCAAAAAAGACAACCTTTAAATATACTACTCCTGAGTCTGCGCTGCGCCCACTCAATCATAAGTCTTAAGTACCCCAGGGATGTTGCTGCATGACAAATGGCTCTTCTCTTTCGGTTGTCTGCTGCTGCCAGGAAGAGTGCAGTGATGATGGAGTGCCAGAGTGGCACAAAAAAAGGGCCGCAGATATGCAGACTGGTCCCAGAAGGGCAGCGATAGTAGATAAACAGGCGGAATATAGTTCAGGGAAAAGTTTGCTTAATTGGCTGAATCTGGCTGTTTACTGAAAGTTTTGATCACTCGAGGTGCATGATGTTTGAGTGTTTTCTTACATATCTTACTGCATTTCAGTGCAAACCTGGTCTTTCAGTGGGCTTTTTTGAACCCTCCACTTCCATTTGAATCATTCCATACTGGGTTTCCTAATGTGGGAATTAAGGGTCCACTTCTGGTTCAGGTCTAACCTTCAGAAAGATGATAGGCACTCTTTGATATGATGCAGAACTGAATCTGAGTCACTCAGCCTTAAAGGTGCTTCACAGTTGGTATGAGGTGCTTTTCCTCAGCATCTTTCTTTGGTCGGCACCAAATGCCAGTTAAAAGACTTGTAAACGAAAGAAACAAGGAATCTGCTTTAACTAACTATGGTGAGTGACATCAGTACTGCATGGGTGAAGAAATGGTGCACAGAGTGTTGTAAATGCAAAAAAACCCAAACCATTGAGGGACCAAAACCCAAAAAAGTGTGTCAGGGAGGAGAGCCACCCAGCGACTGAGCACTGAGCTCTTGCTAGTGTCACTGATTGGAAACGAGCAACAGCTCAGTGCCCACAGGTCAGACACAACAGGCCGAAAAGGAAAGAGGGTGGAGTGAGTGGCCACAAAAAGCCCTCACCTGTGTCTGCATGTTCAGTGGAACACAGTGGATTTGCTCTAGTGTTTACGCTGGACTGCTGCTCTTCTTGCTTCACACTGGTGTTTGTGGGGTTCACAGGGACTTCTGTTGTACTGAATCAGTCACTAAGACAGGTTCTTACGTGAAAACTGGCAACAAATTTCTAGCTGATCTGTGTTATTTAACATGTATGTGTCATAAATGCACATTTGAGAACATTTGTATATATACCATCCTTTCTGAAATATTTGATTTTGTGAAGCAGTGAGTGCAGATAAGTATGGTGCATGTATTCCTTCAAACATGCAGATCAGCAGCCATCCTTATCTGCATTTACTGCTTAACAAGATCAAATGTTGGCCTGTCCAGATATTTTAAAAAGCCGCTGTTTACTCGTGATTTGCTCAGCGTTTCCTTTACAGCCTGTGCAGGATGGCTGCAGGGCGCTGGGGGAGGCGCTGTCCTTGGTGCTGCAATTATGCGCCTCTGACCTTCTATATGAAGGAAGCATCTACAGCTTACGGTATGCCGACATTATATAACATCCTACGTGTGAGTCAAATGGTTTGACTTCGTGTTATTCAGACTGAGCAGCCAGCTGTGTTTAAATACTGCCAGAAATAACACAAAGAACATTCAAATTACGTGTAAACTGGCAACAAAATGCACTTGGGGATAAACATGACGCTCGAAATTAATTTCTGAAATCTATAATTAGCGTGCTTGTTTGGAGATAATAATACACCACAGCTCCATAAACTACACCTATCTTCAAAAAAATAAAAAGGCAAGCGACGCTGACCACATATGAAACGTTGGGGCAAAAACAGATCAGCTCAGAAGAGACGTGGTGGTCACAAGCTGACTAATAACGTCTAATCAATTCCCGCGTGTGGCTGTTTAACCAACAGTTACCAGACTGGAGCGCTGACTTAATAAATATTTAAAGTGGACGGAGGGGAGTCGCAGCTGATTTGCTGATGTCAGGGAGCCAGTGCAGCATTTCATGGTGCAGGGTGGAAACGCGCGCTGCCATCTGCCTCGATCCGTGCTCTCTGCAACCCTCACACATGAAAGCCCGACAGGAAAGATGCCGCCAGCTCTCAACATTTGGGCATTGTTCCTCGTGTCGCTGTGCTGCCTGTGTCAGCCGGGTCATTTAAAAAAGCCTTTCCGATGCCCTTCAACATGCAGCTGCTCCAAGGAGTCCATCATCTGCGTCGGGTCCTCCTATATCCCAAGAATGACCCCCAACGAAATCACTTCTTTGTGAGTAGATGGCCTGCACTGTAAAGATATATGTTTTAAATGGAACAGTACGTTTTCCGCAGTGCATACATGCAATATATGCTCGAGCCACAGCCTCAAGTATGATTCTATAGCTGTGCGCATTTTATAACACCCTATAAAATAAGAGCTGATCGCAAAAAGCAATGCAGTGTTTTTCTCCCTGTTTCCTCGCCGATCACTTTTCAGCATTTTACTTTCTCCTGCTTGCTCCTTGTTTTTAGGAGTATCGTGAATGGGACTTTCAGCGAGGTCAAAGAGGCGATGTTTTCCCACATACCATCTCTCCAGCTATTGTAAGGATACTTTGCCAGCCTTTGATACTTCTAAAATGATTTGATTGGTTGACATTTTTAAGTAAAGGTTCTTATCGGGCAGATTTCAAATTAGTTACTTTTAGTACATAAAGCATCAGTTTCAAATGTTGGGCATTAAAATGGCAGATGCATCATTATGTGAGGCCAATAATGGAGTCACGACGGTCATTATACATAAAGCATTGGTTATAGCAGCACGAATCAAATGAGGCATTTATGCTTCTGTAGCACATGGGGTATTACTTTAGTGGAGATAAAGTAACGATTTATAAAGTCTGTTTGGTGCATGGTTAAGCTTTTTAGTAGCCGGGGCTTTTCAAATGGTGCACACCTGGAAATAAATAATGGAAACCCAAATCTGAGCTTTTAGTGCTGCCCAGTACCTACAGTGTGCTCAACCATCAGTCTGCTTTGTTACAACACAAGTGACAGCTGTGATGTCAGCCTAAACAAAGGCGTGGCACTAGCCAAAGTCATCATACACAATAATTCTCAGCTGAATACTTTATTTGGTAAGATGTAGGGTGGTTTTTTTTTTCAGTAAAACATTGAATTCAAATGACAAGAGGCCATAAAATATGATAATATAATAACTAATTTAACTCAATTTTGTTTGGACATTGCTTTAATAATTGTGCTTACAGCATTTGGCTCTGCTTTTGGAAGCTGAAACATTTTAATCTGTTCTATGTTTTAGAGAAAAGCCTGAAGCGTTGCATTTCTGCAGTTGGCTGCACTGTAATTGATTGTATGCTTATTTTTTTTGCAGGCTTCTGAATTCCAATTCCCTGACAACTGTAAGAGATGATGCATTCTCAGGGCTACCACATCTGGAGTACCTGTGAGTTTCTTTGTTTGTTTGTTTTTTAATGAAAGTAGTTTAAAGAAAATAACTGAATATTCAGTTCTCTACATCAGTTTGGTGAAAATAGACTTGCGAGGTTGTTTTAATGGGAATGAAGCTTTTCTGTTGGATGCTGGCATTTTTCCAGTGGGGTAGGCAGTTGTTGGTTACACGCCCTCTAGTGGTTCCAGTACAACTAGAAAACAATCTTTGTTTCTCTTTTCATTCATCACACCAAAGTACACCAGCTTCTTTACTGGGTACACCCCCCCCTCCCAAAAGATGCTCTATTGGACTGAGACCTCGTGATTGTGGAGGCCATTTGAGAACTGTGAACTTATTGTCACGTTCAAGAAACCAGTTTGCGATCATTTGAGTTTTGTGACATGGCGAATTAGCCTACTGGAAGCAGCCTTCAGAAGATGGTACACTGTAGTCAAAAAGGGATGCACATGGTCAGCAACAATACTCAGGTAGGCTGTGATGTTTAGATGATGTGGCCCAAAGTGTGCCAAGTAAATATCCTGAACCATTAACATAAGGCAGGATGGAACCATGTTTTCATCTGCTTGCACATTCTGATCCTAGTATCCAAATGTTAAAGAGAAGGTGAGACTTATCAGACCAGGCATCGTTTTTCCAGTCTTCTGCTGTCCATTTTTGGTGAGCCCCTGTCATTGTAGCCTCAGTTTCCCGTTCCTGTCAGCTGACAGAGCGGCACTAGGTGGGGTCTTCTGCAGTTGTCCGCTTCAAGGTTCAGCAACTTGTGTGTTCAGAGATGGTCTTCCGCACACATCGGTTTAACCTGTTGTTATTAGAGTTTCTATTGCCTTCCTATCAACATTAAGTAGTCTAGCCATTCTCCTCTGACCTTTGGCAGCAAAAAGGCATTTCTACCCAGAGAACCCCTGCTCATCCCAGCAGATCAGCAGTTTCTGAAATACTCCACAACCATGCCACATTCAAATCCCCTTTCTTCCCCATTTTGATGCTCAGTTTGATTTTCGGAAAGTCGCCTTGACCATGTCTATGTGCATAAATGTATTGAGTAGCTGCCATATGATAGTGGAACAAGTGTACCTAAAACGTTACTGGTGAGTCTATATGCACATATTCCAAAGTCTTGCAAATAACAAAATAAACAAAGCCTTTCACTGAACCATTGCCCCAGAACAAATACATGTGACTGTAGCATCAAGTTATTGCTATTTAACAGAAACATCAAATACAAGGGTAGCTATGATCACAATCAGCTCTTACACAACCTTTACAAACATTATGGTATAAATTGACTCTGGAAAGCTCACCAGATTCAGTACAATGTCAGAAATATTCTTTCTGAAACTGAAATAGCAAGAATATAGAAAGTGCGCTCAACATCCCCCCAACAGGCCTCGTTATATATTGTCTTGTATGTTTTCAAATTGTTTGATTATTGTAAAAAAAGAAAATATGTACATTATATAAAGTGTGTGTAGCTGCTTTTTTGAACCTTCTTTTAATTGGTAGCTGTAGCTAGGGAGGCAGAGCAGCTCCAGTCTGCATGCCAAATATTCTTGGGCAAGTTCCTCTCGGTTGTATCCATCAGTGTCAGTGTTTGATAGAAAACACATCAATAGAATATGCACAGAAAAAAGTCCTGGTCTGAATTAGACAGGTTTCAAGGATTTCAAGTGCTCAGGTAGAATAGAAAAGTGCTGTACAAGAACCAGTCCACTTACCATTTGGTTTACTAGCTGTAGCTGCCATCACCAGTGTGTGAATGTGTGTGTGAATGGGTGGATGACTGGATATGTAAAGCGCTTTGGGGTCCTTAGGGACTAGTAAGGCGCTATATAAATACAGGCCATTTACCATTTAGCTGGCAAAATGTTGAAATTGATCAAAAATATACTTTTCTTTTTCTTCTTGTTGATCCACAGATTCATTGAGAGTAACAAACTAGAGACTACATCAAAATATGCCTTCAGAGGACTCAGGGACCTGACTCACTTGTATGTTCCAGTGACTGAAAATACAACTGATGCATGATTTAATGATGTCTCTTTTCATAATCAACTGCATTTGTTTCCAGGTCTTTGGCAAACAATAACATTAAAGCCTTGCCCAGGGACCTCTTCATTGACCTTGACTCCCTTATAGAGCTGTGAGTTTGTACATAGTAATAGGTAAATAGCGTACTGTGTAATTCTTGCAGTCTGTCTTTCTCCCTGTTCAGCTGTGAAATACAATATTCTCTTTCTGCAGGGACCTGCGAGGCAATGCCTTTGAATGTGACTGCAGAGCCAAGTGGCTTATGACGTGGTTAAAGAACACCAATGCCACAGTGTCAGATGCTGTGTGTGCTGGACCAGAGGACATGAAGGGCAAGCGCCTCAATGATATGACCAGCCTGCAGAATGAGTGTGTCTCCACAGGTGAGAAACACCTGAGCCAGCTGCCCTTCTCTCATGTCCAGCTGAGATCAGGATGAGAGAACTCAGCAGAGTCATTCTAAGAAGTGTAGAGGGCATTCATTTAACGTGGCTTTGTTGGTTTGTGTAAAATACATTTCCCAATGTTCCTTTCCACAGATTTCATCCTTCATCAGTCTGTTGCCTCAGAATCGTTGTCTGTTGACACATTCAGCTATAAGAATGATGTCTACGTGGCCATTTCTGCTCCCAGCACAGAGAGCTGTATGATTTTCCAGTGGGACCACATAGAAATGAACTTCAGGACTTATGATAACATCACAGGTAAAGTTTGATTTCGCCTTCTGCAGGAAATGTGTCCTAACTTACGACATAACTGGAAACCCCTCTTGATCCTGCAGCGCAACCTTCTAACCGTTTAAGTCCTTGCAGGCTGTGTCGACCCAACGTGTAGTTACATCTCTCAGGAGGTGCATGTCAGGTTACGTGGAAGGTTAGGTGAAGGGTTAAAGGGCGTTTCCAGTGACACTGTAAGTTAGGAAGTCTAAATCACACATTAGGCTAACAAACACTCCCAGAATTCTTCCAGTTTCATTCTCACGCGATTCATGTGTTTCTCTGCCCTTTAGGTCAGTCCATTGTGGGGTGCAAATCTGTCATCATCGAAAATGAGGTGTTTGTCATTGTGGCTCAGCTGTTTGGTGGTTCCCACATTTACAAGTTTGATGACGACCAAAGCAGGTTCAATAAGTTCCAGGATATCGAGGTGTCCAAGATCTCTAAGCCCAATGATATTGAGGCCTTCCAGATTGGCTCTGATTGGTTCTTTGTGATTGCTGACAGCTCAAAAGCCGGCCTCTCCACCCTCTACAAGTGGAATGATAATGGCTTTTATTCGTACCAGTCACTGCACGAGTGGTACCGCGACACGGATGTAGAGTTTCTCGACTTGGATGGGAAAGCTCACCTTATTCTAGCGAGCCGCTCACAGGTTCCAGTGATCTACCAGTGGAGCCGGAGCAACCAGAAGTTCATCCTGCAGGGTGAGATCCCCAACATGGAGGATGTAGTGGTTGTGAAACACTTCCGGATCAAGGAAGAGCTCTACCTGGCTATGACGCGGTATATCGGTGATTCCAAAGTTCTGCGTTGGGGCACCAAACAGTTTGCTGAGATCCAAGCTTTGCCCTCTCGAGGCTCCATGATTCTCCAGCCATTCTCTTTCAAGGAACGTTACTATCTGGCTCTGGGAAGCGACTACACCTTCTCACAGATCTACCTGTGGGACGAGGACAACAAAATCTTTGACCGCTTTAAGGAGGTGTACATCCAAGCTCCACGCTCTTTCACCGTGGTATCTACCGACCGCAGGGACTTTATTTTTTCCTCGAGTTTCAAGGGAAACACGCAGATCTTTGAGCACATCATCATCGACCTGAGCTTGTGAGGGGCTGTGCCTTATTGTCCCTTCTGAAATCAAATGTCTTCCACTTGAAAGACAAATTCAAGAAGGAAACAAAAGAGAAAGGACCTTATAAACTGTTAAATATCCACACCTTCATAGTTTTCACTCACAAAGTAGAGCAGGGTCAAGATGTAACGTGACTATTTCTGAATGGCCTTGCACTCATGGATCCTCAGACTTTCTGAAGTACTACCCTTTCATAACTACTACTATTCTCTTAAAAATACCACTGAAGTTTATGACGGGTTAAAAAAGAGACATTTAATTGAATCTATTTGGATTTCTCTTTTTTTTGTTTAATATCTTTCTCTCAGTAGTTTTATGCAGCTAAAAATACATCAGGACCTGAATGAACGTAACAAATTTAATCTGATTTGTGGTGACTGATGATGGATTGATTGATTTTTGCCACCTACCTGTATCCTCATACCCTGTGGTAACGTACAGTACCTTGCCTTATCAACACTGGGGTCTTTTGTTTGATGGTTACACAGCGCCTCCTTCTGGCCGTGATGAAGTACCACACCCCTCTGCTCTTTCCATTACAGGGAATGTCTAGAAAGCACAAACCTTTAATTAACTTAGCCGAGATCATAGAGTGTAGCTGTTTGTTGGAAGGTGTCTTTGTAGATGCTGTAGATTATAATGCATACAGTAGGAAGCAGTGGTTTGTTGTTACAGTTAGTAAAATATCCAGGACTTGACCTTATACAAATTCATTAACGGAGAATCAGAATCAGAATCGTGTTTATTGGCCAAGTATATGTGCAGACACATACAGGGAAACACAACAGAGAATCGCCATTTAGATACAGCTTCTAGATCTGCTGTAATATAAGTACAGAGAAACTTTATCAGTATTGCAAAGGAGCTGTGTTTAGATGATGTCAGGGAAAATAAATCTCCTGATATGTTTAAAAAAACAGTTTTGCCCAATTAACAATTTTTTTTTTACTAACATCTGAAGTCAGAAGAATCAGAGGCCAAATTTGTATGACCACAAGGAAGGAAAATAAATGTACATGTAAATATATCTTCAAGCTTTCAAATTTTTATTCTGCTTTTGGAAATGCTGAATGTTGACAAGCTCCAAAATGTACATAAACCAAGGATTGTAATGTCACCACCTGTTTGAATGGACCTTTGCACTTACAAAACTCAAATGTTACTGCAGCCTGCAAGTGCATGACATTCAAAAAAGGGTGTTTGCCAAATTCTTTTTAGATAAACCTAACAAAGACTAAAAGTGCTTCTAGGTTAACAATATGCAAGCGTTAAAAATTCTTTTGTATGATTTTGTTTAAGCCTAATGAATGTTCCTCTTAAAAATATGATGTAATGTCAAAATAAATCTGTGAAAACATGACTTCTGAATGTGTTTTGTGTTGACTGATAATCGGGATTATGGTTATAATTAGAGTTTTTTTTGTGTCACTGTAGTGATTAATCCCTGACACTGATCATTAAAAATAAAACTTCCCTTCTTTCCCTAAAAAAACCCCCCAAAACAGACATTATGATTGTAAAGTTGCACAAAGAAAGAAGAAACAGTACTGTCTGGTGTTTGAATGGTCACAGATCCAAAAGTGTAAAACCTGATAATGTGCAGTCCGTATGCAATCTGACCAGCACTAAAATCTCACCATTATATTCTGCCGTTCACATGTCAGTATTTCAGACACTCAAACACTTAAACACCTCAAACCCACTGTCAAATATGCTGGTTCAAGTGTGGCGATTTGAGCTTCTTCTGCAGACACAAGCAATAAAGCACCTTGCAGTCAACGAACTCCTCTGTATGCCAAAGTTTTTTAGAGTCAAATGTGAGGCTGTCTGTCTGACAGATAAAGCTTCTTCTAAATTAGGCCATGCAGCAGGATAATGACCCCAAGCTCAGCAGCAAATCTACAGCATGGACGTCCAGACCTCAACCTGACTGAAATGATGTGTATAAAGGAATGCTTGCAAATATCATTGATTTGAATTTATTGCTGCTAACTGCTGGTTCTGTAAACTACTCAATCATAGAATGATTACGATATCAAACTAAAACAAATGCCTGAATCCTAAATTGTGGATATCCTGTTGTGATGATCTAAAATGTAACACTAAATGTGATTAAAACACGAATGATCTGGACTCCTGGGCTGAACGACCGTGAGGATCACCAGCCCGAGGAAAACACAAAATACACATGACTCTGTGACAAAGACAATTCATTCTTGAATGAAGACGTTGATCAGACACATTTAAAATGCAGCCAATTGTGTTTATTATTAAGCTTTTGGGGAAATAGAAGGGGGGGGGGGGGGGGGGGGGGGGGGGTTAAAGTAGAGGGTAAAAGAAAGGGATAGAAAGGAGGAAAGAGCTAGAGGAGAGAAAACCCCAACAATCCCCTCTGAGCAAGCACTAGGTGCGACAGTGGATAGGAAAAACTCCCTGTAAAGGAAGAAACCTATGACAGAACCAGGCTCTAGAGGGGGCAGTCAACTGTCGGGACTGGTTGGGGGGTGAGGGTGAAAAGAGAGGGAGAGGGGGGAGGGAGATGGGACAGGTGTTCGGAGTTCAAGGGAGCTAGGGGAGGGAGAGGTGTCAAGGTGTCAGGAGAGAGGGAGAGGGCAGGAGAGGGGAGGTCAAAATTACGATGGAACAGAGGTGGAGGAAGACGAGGTGACATCAGCAGTGGAAAAAGTAGAAAGAGAAGAAAAAGCAGGAGTGTCCTTCCTCCAGAAGAAGCGGAAGCGTTTCTTCTTCTTTTACAGGAGCTTTTCCACGAGAACCTTTTTCTCTAGGATCAGGGTTCTCAGCTGATCGATTGTTTCGGTATTCTCCTTCTCAAGTCTCCTGCATGTTTTCTCCACTTCTTCTAATTCGGCTTGTTTGTCTTCAAGCCTTCCTTTCAACTCTTTAGATGTTTCCTCCTGCATTACCTTTGCCTCCTGCATCTCTGTATAACGCTCTTGTAATTTGTTGTGAGTGTCTTCTAACTGCTGACTTTTCCTCTCGGTTTCTTGAAGTTTGCACTGCAGGTCTTCATTTGTTTTCTCGAGCTGCTGCTTTAGCAGCTGCACCTCAGTGTTTTTGCGCTTCAAGGTGTTTGAAAGTTCCTCGAGTTCGGTGTTTTTTGTCAGCATGTCATTGAGCTGACTCTGCATTGCTGAGCACTGTTTTTGCAGTTTCTCCTTCTCTCCTTCCATCTCAGTTGCTTTGTAGTTCATTTTCTTGTAAAGTTCTTGCAGCTTTTGGTTTTCTCTCTCAAAGTCCAGGAGTAAACGTTTGTCTTCTTTCTGCTTTATGTCCTGTTGTTCTTTCTCTTGAAGCAGCTCTTGATATTTCTGCTTGTGCACTGCAGTTTTATCAAGTTTTACTTCAAGGACTCTGCATTTTTCGTCCATGCTTTGGAGTTGGCACCGCATTTCTCTCTGGTTTATTTCCAGTTGTTCTTTTTCTTGAAGAATCAGGTCATTTCTTTGCAGTGCTTTATCAAGCTTTGTTTTCAGCTCGCTTTCAAGCTTGCTTTCTTTCTGTTGTTGCTTTTTCTCTTGAAGCAGTGCTTTGTATTTTATCCCCAAGTTTTGGAGTTCTATGTCCTGCCGTTTCTTCTCTTGGAGGATTTCTGTATTTTTTAGCAGAGCTTCATCAAGCTTTAATTGCAGCTCCTGATCCTTTTTGTCCTTGTCTTTCTCATTTTTCTTCTGCTGGAGGATTTCTTTGAGTTTTTCTATTGCTTTATCAAGCTTTGCTTTGAGCTCAAAGTTCCTTCCACGCACGTCTAGGAGTTCCATTTCTTTCTCCTTCTGAATATCTTCCTTTTCAAGAAGCTGGCTGAACAATTTATCTACTTCAGCAGTCTTTCTCTCAATTTCTTCTCTGAGGAAGATAATCTCCTTTCGTTGCTTACAGTTTTTCTCAAATGCTAAAACACATGTCACAAACGTTACCACCAGGTCCCCCAATGTCCAAACACAACACCCTTCTCTAAAGCTACATAAACACAACCACACCTTCCCACTGCAAAACTCAAACTCCCACACCAAGAGAGCAGCTCGAAGCTGTCAAAACTGTAAACACTATACACAGCATTACACACTACAGCAAAACAATTGAAAACACAATGCTCAATTTGTGAGAAGGTTCTTTGGTTCATAACTGCCAATGCATATTTTTATAAACTGTACAGTAACGGATCGTCATAGAACCCTGCAGAGGATTAGGCATTTAGATTTGTGAGTTTCACATGAAGACTATAAATCTATAAAAACATCCTGCATGTACGTACACTACTGTAACACAACTCAATGCAAAAACAGAATCTATCGCACACAACAGTACTCTCGGAAACATGATCAGGGTGTGAAGTCTTTTTTATTGTCTACACGGTCATTTTACAGTATTACACACAGTCACTGTGCGGCATCATGTCGCCGAGCTGCATTGGGCCACATCACCTCATCCACATCACAGGCTATATTGTCCCTTGCTAGGCACCGCGGGAAAAACGCCCTGGAATGGCGAATCCATCCCTGGAAGGCCTCCACTGGGATGTCAGCACAGGCCAGCTCCATTGCCCGTACGAGGTTCTCTCTTGTGTATGGCTGTCTGTCATACACCTTCCATCTCCATGATGAGAAGAACTCCTCTATAGGGTTCAGGAAAGGGGAGTAGGGTG
Organism: Maylandia zebra; assembly: GCF_041146795.1. NCBI lineage: Eukaryota > Metazoa > Chordata > Actinopteri > Cichliformes > Cichlidae > Maylandia > Maylandia zebra. The sequence goes on along the minus strand of NC_135169.1, from coordinate 41,894,094 downwards.
GCAGACAGACGTTTAAAAAGTGGTCACTGTTGGTGGTGAACCACTCTCTGATTTGGTGTGTCTTGTGGAAGCGGACGTTGTCCCAAATGATCACATACATGTGATGTGCTAGCCTAGGATGGTGTTGTTGACAGTCCAGGAGGATGTCTTTTAGCTCCTCTAGGAAGGTGAGGAGACGTTGGGTGTTGTAAGACCCAAGGACAGCATACCGGTGGACAAGCCCCTCCGTACCCATAGCTGCACAAAGAGTAATATTACCCCCCCGTTGGCCAGGAACCTCAGTGATGGCTCTCTGGCCAATGATGTTACGGCCTCTTCGCCTTCGTTTCTGGAGGTTGAAGCCAGCCTCATCCAGGAAGAGGTACTCATGGGGTCTGGCCATCGCGTCCAACTGCATTATCCTCTGTGAACATGGGAAAGCGTACAGGTGTTCAGAACGGTCAATCAGGTAGCACAGTATTGTCCAGAAGTAATGTAGGCTACTAAGCAACACAGTATGTCCACTAACTGTACTGTGGACATGGATGTATACGTACTTGCACATACTCGTAACGTTGTCCTATGTGTCGCGCAGAGTTGCGCTCAAAGGGAACCCTGTAGACCTGTTTCATCCTCATCTGTTGGCGCCGGAGAACTCGGTCTATTGTGGACACACTGACAGCATCAATGTTCTCAAAGTTTACATTATCTGCAATGACTTTGTCTCTGATCTCTCGGAGTCTAATGCAGTTGTTCTCACGGACCATATCTGCAATGAGGGTTTCTTGTGCCGCTGTGAATATGGCAACCCTCCCACCTCTATGTGGCATTCTTTCAGCTCTAAAGAAAGAAACATGTGTTGTCAATTGACTGATTTATATGTAAAACTACATGTAAGGTAACAGACCACTTTCACAGGCCTGTAAAACTGTAGTGTGACAAAGAAAGCAATAGCGTACTATACCTGTTGTGTTGTCTAAATGCCTTGATAATGGTGGCCACGGTGGACCTACTCAGGTTTGGATGTACTCTTCATCCCGCTTCAGCCATTGTCATGCCATGGACAATGGCATGATCAATTACTGTTGCTCGCATATCATCTGTTATGATGGTGCGAGGTTGTCTTCTTCTCCCACCTGGACCTTCTCCTCTCTCTTGTTGGCCTCCTTGTCTTCCTCCTCTACTCCGAACTCCTCTTCTTCTTAGGCCTTCACCTCTTCCTCCTCTGATCTCATCACCTCTTCCTCCTCTGATCTCATCCCCTCTTCCTCTTTGGCCTGCAGCTCTTCTCCTTCCGCACGCTCGAATGCCTTCATCCATTGTGATTGTTTGGCATCTTCACCAAACTATGCTTTCATAGGTGGGGTCACATTATTAGCAACAGGTGTCTTCAATTTTGAGTCGTTGTGTGTAGTGACTGACGCCAGGTGTGTTCCCTGTGTTCACAGATTGGTGACTGTGGCAAGCATTTTGCATCACATGGGCTTATCTTATCTTATCTTATCTTATCTTTCATTTGAGAATATGAGCAGAGTTGTTTTGCAACATGTGTTTTGGCAAGGAAAAATGTGTTTAGATTTATGAGTACAGAGGGTTGTGTTTTGTGAATTGTGTCTTCATGTGACATGTGTTTATGGTACTGGTATATGGTGGCTACATTTAGTAAATGTGTATAGACTACTGGTCATTTGGGTTACAGGATTGGCTTTTGTGTTTTAACATTTGAGGAAAACTGTAAAAAAAAACTCTCTGCCTGGGCCGGGTGTTGTTTGTTGTGCTGTCTCAGAGTGACGCTGAAAAACTAGTTCATGCATTTATTACTTCCAGGCTGGACTACTGTAATTCATTATTATCAGGATGTCCAAAAAACTCCCTGAAAAGCCTTCAGCTAATCCAAAATGCTGCAGCAAGAGTCCTGACAGGGACTAGAAAGAGAGAGCATATTTCTCCTGTTTTGGCTTCCCTTCATTGGCTTCCTGTTAAATCCAGAATTGAATTCAAAATCCTGCTCCTCACATACAAGGTCTTAAATAATCAGGCCCCATCTTATCTTAATGACCTTGTAGTACCATATCACCCTATTAGAGCGCTTCGCTCTCGCTCTGCAGGCCTACTTGTTGTTCCTAGAGTATTTAAAAGTAGAATGGGAGGCAGAGCCTTCAGTTTTCAGGCCCCTCTTCTGTGGAACCAGCTTCCAGTTTGGATTCAGGAGACAGACACTATCTCTACTTTTAAGATTAGGCTTAAAACTTTCCTTTTTGCTAAAGCATATAGTTAGGGCTGGACCAGGTGACCCTGAATCCTCCCTTAGTTATGCTGCAATAGATGTAGTCTGCCGGGGGATTCCCATGATGCATTGAGTTTTTCCTTTCCAGTCACCTTTCTCACTCACTATGTATTAATAGACCTCTCTGCATTGACTCATATCTGTTATTAACCTCTGTCTCTCTTCCACAGCATGTCTTTTATCCTGTCTTCCTTCTCTCACCCCAACCGGTCGCAGCAGATGGCCGCCCCTCCCTGAGCCTGGTTCTGCCGGAGGTTTCTTCCTGTTAAAAGGGAGTTTTTCCTTCCCACTGTCGCCAAAGTGCTTGCTCATAGGGGGTCATATGATTGTTGGGTTTTTCTCTGTATCTATGAAGCGCCTTGAGGCGACTTTTGTTGTGATTTGGCGCTATATAAATAAAATTGAATTGAATTGAATTGTTGTGCTTGTTCATGAGATTTTCCTCATGCATTTCTTCCAAGCACATCTTCTGAACTTGAATGTTGTCTTCTTGAGCCAGAAGAGAAGAGCTGGGCTGTACTTTTTCTTGTCTTGTGTGTTTTTTCAGAGACATGTTGGAAAGTGTAAAAAGTGTCACGATTCTGGAAGCCAAACTGGTTGTCACATGACATCACCCCCCCCCCCCCCCCCCCCCCCCCCAATGACTTATGATGTGTTGCTAACATTTTGGTTGTTGTGATGATTCAAATTTGTTCAGTAAACTTCATAAAAATGAACATGTGTTGACATAAGCATATATTTGGATCTCATATCTTCTCATTAAATGTAGCTAATGTCCAATAAACTGAACTCTGGGACTTACCTAACACTAATATTTCACATATTACTTCAACTCACTAATTTAATTAAAGGGTTTTGTATTAAATTATAACGGAATAAAAAAACCACAATGCACATGTGCAAATAACAGTAGCCAGCTGCTGCCACAAGAGGGTGATGAATTAAAGGTTCACAGAGAGATCTCTTTACTTTGGGACATTTAAACAATGTGTATTATTACATTTGATTAAACAAGCACTGCTTTTCCTCCAGGCTTCTAAAACTCTTTCAAAGTTTCTTCTTTTCAGTCGTTTTCAGTCCAGTCCTTGTACCAAAAAGTTATCTCATGAAACTGGATGAATGGAGGACAAAAGAAGATGTTTCAGACCTAAACCCCCACTATCTACACCAGCTGAATAGCATCTGAAAATCACATCTTTAACAGACAGACAAAGTCCAGCAAAGTCTCCACACAGGACCTGAGAGATGCATCTGAACCTTCAGTTCACTCCAAGATCACACATGTGCAGGAGAACTGAGTGCTGCTGTCAGATTTAAAAGTGCTTTAAACATGATGATACTGTCTTTGTTAAACAGCAGAATAGGTTTATAAAGTATCATTAACTAAAAGTGGTGAAATAAATATCTCTAAATCTACTAAATGTAGACTTTTAAATTTCGGACAGTTTAGTATTACAGCTGCTGATTAAACAATAGAGACAGATGTGTAGTAAAACTTTTATTTAGTGTTTCAAGTCAAAAACAAACAGAGCAGAGATACAGAGAAAGTCTTTTGATGAAAAAAGAAGATACTGAACGTTGAGTTTCCCCTAATCATGTGTGTGCAGCTGTGTGAATGAGGCTGTGTCGAGTGTTCAGACTGAGTAGAAATGCACTGTGCTTCTCCATTTACATCCTTTAGGTCCAATCTTGACTCTTTTGCCCACTAAAATAATAAATCAGTACTTTTTTCTGTATGTAATATAATCTAAAGCATCCACAGTAACATTTTCCACCATACGACTGCACTCTAAGGTCAGCACGGTGGTGCAGTGGTTGGTACTGTTGCCTCACAGCAAGAAGGTCGTGCATGTGAATCTGCTGGCTGCTGTTTGCATGTTGTGTTCTCTGAGGGTGCTCCGGCTCCCTCTCACAGTCCAACAACTCGCTTTTTTAGGTTAATTGTTGATTCTTTTGGGAATTACAATCATCTATTGGGAATGTGATCATGAGTGGTGAACTGTAAAGTGTGTACCCTGAGTTTTACCTTGTAAAAGCTGGGATAGTCTTCAAGCCATCTCCAGCAACCTTTAAGTGCTTAAGAGGAAGAAAGAGGAAGGAAGGATAACTACAGTTTAAGATCTCAGCTGTGATTATTAAAGGTTTGTGCTTTCTAGACATTCCCAGTAATAAAAAGAGCAGAGGGGTGTGATACTTCATCACGGCCAGAGGGAGGCACTGTGGAACCATCAAACAAAAGACCCCAGTACTGATAAGGCAACATGCTGTCCATTACCACCAGGTATGAGGACACAAGGTAGGTGGCAAACTCATCTGATCCATCCTCAGTTGCCCCAAATGAGAGTAAATGTGTTACTTTCCTTCAAGTCCTGTCATATTATTTTGTATCCACAAAACTATTAGAACAAAAATATTTAATTTAAAAAGACAAATCCAAATAGATTAGCTAGATCTTTTTTGTCTTCATGAATATTTTCAGGAGAATAGAAGTAGTACTTATATAATGTGCCCATTGCCTGAGATCCCATGACTGTAAGGTGACTGAGAAATATTTCTAATTTAAGAAAACTATGAAGGAGTTGATATTTGAAAGTTGATAAAGTCAAGAAGTGGAAAGAAAATCTTGAGCTGAATAAACGGGTGGAGAAGAAGAAATAATTTCAGGTGTGGTAACATAAAAAACTGACAACAGATGTGAAACAAACAGAAAAACAATCAGCATATAAAATACAATATTAAAGAAAGTAATAATCCCCTTAAAATGAGACAAATTATGTAGGTCTGTTAGGATGAAATGTAACATGTTAGAATTTAGAATTAATTATGAAACAAAAACTGGAGCCGAATTTAAAATCGAATTACACTGAAAATTTACTTTATAGTTTGTATAAATTTTACATTTTAGTTCACAGACCTTTAAAGTGCAAAAAAAACTAGGTTTCACTTCTCACTTTGTATTGTGAAAAGATTTACATCCTCCAGTCACCGTTTTATAGATTTATTTACACAGGAATAAATGAACTTTTAGCTTAGTTTTAGAAACATAATGAGAAAGAAAACAAGAAATCTTGTTTGTTAAATATGTTTAATGTACATGTTTATAATATATTATAAATCTAATGAACAGTATACTGTTCATTAGAAAAAAAGTTAACTGTGCATGGTGTGAAACTCAAAACCTCAATATTTATTAAATTCGTTTGCTCTCAATATTAAGTACAACGACTTGCTTGGAATTTGATGTGACTCACATGTTTGTACAGTTTGGATCTGTCATACGCCCGAAATGCATGTCTAACGTGTCACTGGGTGTTACGATGGCCATGAAACATCAGCTTTACAAAGCCTTGTTCTTATAAATGTCATATCAAAAAGCATTTTCATGGGACGTCAGAGTGAAACAAGAAAGACAACAGTTTCTCATGCTCCAAGCTGTATCACTTGCAATGTAATCAATAATTGTATTTTCCTCTTTTCTTCCTGTTTATAGGGATTTTCTTTACTCCCTATAATCAGCTGGCTGATTGTTGTCCAGTGTTTGCTCACTGCCAAAAATGGAAATTCTGTAACTGTCTTGGTACCTGGGTTGCTGTCCCAGTGTTTTGAGTTTGGACTTTTTTCATTTAGTTTTTCTGTCCCGTTTTATTTTGGTAGTGTTCTATGTTTAGGTTTGCTTGCCCCATTTAATTAATCAGATTTGCTGTGTGTGTTTCCACCTCTTTCTCATTCTCTCATTGGAGTGGAGATATCAGGAATACACATGGTTGTGGCACTGATTCACTCTTTAGCACTACAGCCCCCCCGGTGTGTCGGCCAGAACACCACTTAAGGCCAAATTGTCCCAGAGTATAGAAGAAGAAGCTTGCCGCTCATCCGACACTAAAACTGCCCACCTTATTAATTGGATGATATCGGCGGGCTGGCTCAAACTAACAGAAGGTTAAATGCTAAATAAGCAGCATATAAACTTGGTATATAAAAGCAACTGTGTTCTGACGTTCCGGCCGGAACGTTCTTCCCATCTCTGTCCCCGTCATCACTATTTAAAAATACAGAGAAGAAGATGATCACCTTAAGCAGTCCCACCCACCCTCTCAGCCACACCTCCCTGAGAGCTCACTGTAACACCCCTCTGCTGCAGCAGGCCGGAGACCACACCCCCGCCACATAGATCATATCACAACTGTGAAATAAAGTGAAAGAGCAGCTCACAGATCAGAGGGAAGTCACATCAGGAGAACATTAAGTATTTGTAGCATGCGATTCCCTTGTGTTTTCAGTCTGTGAAACAGTTGTTTGTCTCTTCCCCAGGCAGGTAAGATCAGCAAAACTACACCGTAGGATGGTTTATACCCAAGATTTTTTTTTAAATATTTTATTAACATAACAAGAGGAAACATAGATTTGATTATTTATTTATTCATTTGTTTTATCTTCCATCATTTTCTCTTAAGCTCAAATGTTGTTTTTATTTCCACAGTGATGGCAGCAGCAGCGTTCAGAAGCAGAGGACTGGCTGGTGTCAGAAACAGCAACATTTTAATCCTCATCTTTCTGCTGTCCCTGGTTTATGTCACAAATTCACTGATGAAAGTAAGAACAAAGTCACTGCTGAATTAATTGTTGCTGAAGGTACTTCTATGAAACATTTATTTGCAAATGTAAAACTACAGACACTATTTAAGTCATTATAAGCATATCAAAGTTTGGGTGTTTTTCTCTCTATGTAGAGTTGTTAATATGTAGTGCTTAAGCAACTGACACATCCTGTTTTTGCACATTTCAAAATATTCTGAGAAGTTTCTCAGAACAACTTAGAAAATCAGAAAAAGCCAAAGCAGCCAGAAGGACGATGGGTCAGTCGGGTTGATGTTGATTGCATGTTATCAGTCAAATTTGGTCATGCAGGAAAAAACAACTGCGTATGAGTCATATCAGTGCACACTAAGACAACTGCAAATCAGTCTGACTGTAGAAGTAAATTTGACTTTTTCTAAAAATAAATGTTGTTTTCTTCTTCAGGCAGAATACAAGAAGAAACAAGCAAGTGAACTTGATGAAAAACTACAGTTTCTTCAGTCTTTGGAAGAACTAATACGGACATCGTCATTTTTTGAGGATTTTCCTGCAATGATGGACGTAGTAAATAGTTTGAGACGCTTCTACAAGAGAACCATCATCCCATCAGACAGAGAGGACGAAGAAAAATGGGGAAATAAGAGGAAAACATGAAAATCCTCCTAAAACTCAACAGAATAAACTTTAAAAGTTTCTATATAATAAATAATAATACAAAATAAATCATAAAATAATGATAAATCTCATCATTAAATATGATGGTTTTCTGTAAGAGAAATGACAGCTGTATGTTGTTTATGCTGTTCTCACTGGGAAGCAGCTTTTATTGCATTTTGCATAATAGACTGATAATCATGGTTTTATTAAACTCAAACTTAGAAAAAAGTAGTTTTTACTAACTTTTGATAAAAAACAAAACAGAAACTTGTATTCAAATATTGTTATCTTACTGTGTTCCCTTTTATTTGTGTCTTCTGTTGGTTAATATAGATCTTCTATTTAACTTTGAATACTCAACAACAACAATGAAGGTTAGCCCTGAATACTTGTCCTAGATTAAATAAATTATATCACACTAACTGCTCTTTGTGTGCTTTTCTTTTTTACTCTTTCTACATCTTCTATGCTTTATAAAAACATAGTAAATATTACTTTATTTCTTCCCCAAAACTGAAAGAATTAAAAGTATGTAACTAGTATGGCAGGTCGAGAGTTACACTGAATTAAATTTTTTAATTAAAGGAAACGACTCAAATAAGTAAATATAATCCAAACTTTTCTAGTACTTATTAAACACTAATAAAAATATATAAAATAATTCACAATCCACTTATGATAAGTATTATGAAGTGTCATCCTAAAAGCTCAATGGAAAAACGTGTTTTGTCATGGTATGTCATAACAATAAATGATGGGCTTCTATTCCTATAAAGCAGACGAGACAAACACAAAAGCTTTGTTGAAAACAAAAGTGAAAGGGCTGCTCACACGTGAGACGTGGGCTGAGTTAAGTCACATCGTATACAAAGCATTTGCAGCATGTTATCTCATTACGTTTTCAGTCTTTGCCTGTACGGCAGCAGCTTTTCCTAGATTCACACAGCAGGTAAAAAATATATATATATTACATTTTTAACAATCTATTGTTCCAAATTTCTTTGTTTTATCAACTTTTTCTCAATTTGAGCACTTGTTCCACTTTTACAAGCGATGGCAGCAGCAGATTTTTCCAGAACCAGGGGACCGGCTGGTGCCAGAGGCTTATTTCTCATCTTCTCTCTGCTGTGCCTCATTTCAGTCTCAACTTCCCTGTATCCCGAGGACCAACTGGTGAATTCATTCTTGCTGAATTCCCTTTTATGATACAACAATTACACGTTTCTTTGTACATGTTACAAGCTCATTAACTGCTGTTATTTTTTTTCCTTTATTTGCAATGAACTATAGATGCTTGAGTACATGAAGATGGCGATAAAAGAAGCAGAAAGATGGAAGGTGGGTTGCTTAGGCTCCAAGTTAGTTTGTAAAATCTGCTGTGTATTTACTTAATGAGTGCATTTTACATTGAACTGTCTATAGTGATATACTGAGAGTATAGTAACTGCAGTGTACAGGATGCAGAATAATCTAGTAAATTTAAATGTGCTATTCCCCCCCCCCCCCCCCCCCCCCCCCCCCCCGTCAGGCAGAAAACAAGTATAGAAAGGAAACAATCACAAAACTGTTTGATCTCTCAAGTTCACTGAATAAGAAGGAGCCACTGGTAAATGCTAATGTTGGAGAAATACGCTCATCAGCTGGAAATGGTGAAGAGATCATTGCCTGATTCCAAACCACTGAAGGAAACCGTTAACATCTGTTCGCACATGTTGAAGAATTTAAGAACTTTAATAAACAAGAAGATGAGTTTGCTGCAAAAATAGAGAGCTGGGTGCGACAAGGAGCTTATATCTCCATGAAGTTATTCATTTGGAACTTTGCTAAATTAATGTGACACAATGTTGCAGTAAACAGAGAATGTCTTTTGCTTTACTGATATTGACCAATAATTCATTAATGTTCGAATATATATTTAAACATTATACATTTGTATGTAATTTGTATGTATCTGTATCATGTGAAGATTTTTTTCTTGAGCTTTCTTCGTCAAGCCCTAAAGTTAAAATAAATCAGAGCTGATGCTTCTTGTACTAACTGTAGCTTCCTCCCCCGCCCACTTACAATGGAGATGATGACAGTCTTACTTTGCTTCCTAACTTTTCTTGAATTTGTTCTTGAAATTAAAAATTCAGAAGTTTATGGATTTTATAAAATATAAAACTGCAAAAAAAAATATGTACAAAGCCAGATACAATATGTTACCAGGAAATGTACAGAAGATGAATTGAGGGGAAAATTAAATCCAAAGACTCTTAAAGCAATTAAACAATGAATAGTGGGATTTAACAGAATGTTGTGCATGGGATAGGGATTAATGAGTATGTACATATTTCTTCCTACTCCATTTCAGACTTAATAATTGTAATTTCATGTCATTTAGACTCTATTTTATTTAGTTTCTTTTTTGTTGTTGTTTTGTCTGAGCACATACATGTGTGTATTTACATATGTATTTGTACATGTAAATGCAAGCATGTGTTCTTGTATCTATTGGTTTGCTGTATATGTCTGAAATAAAGATACATTAACAATAAGAATTTCATACCTTTTGTGTTCATACCATTTCTCACTTTTTAAAAATCCAATAAATACTCTCCTGTGTTGTGTTGTGTTTAGTTGCTTAGTGCCGACGTGGGACAGTTTCCACTTTTGCTGTACTATTGTACAAATTATAACTGTGCGATGACAATAAAGAGTTATCCTTATCCTTATATCTGATACTGTCCCTGTGAAAAGCAGTTGTTGATCTTCACGTTACTCTGATTCTCAATGCTCATTAGTGACAGTGAGTATTCAAACTGTATTTGCTGAAGATGTTTTTACCTAAAACAATAGGAAGTATGTGCAACAATCTTTTTAAGACAGATCTTTTAATGTGATCAAGACATGCAGAAATGTCTGCAGTCTGAATGTCTGAACATACACTCACAGATACAAATGTTAAAAATGTGGAGCTGCTTTAAACCATTTACATGTCACTATATAATGAAATAAAAGCTGTCTGTATTTGACAAATATTTACTTTATTACATTTTTAACTAGGTGTTTGAGGTTTCACAGTGACAAGGCTTACCCTGTTACCAGGATGACAGACAGCTAGTATGAACCCACAGCAGAACGGGACTTTTTGGAATTGAAATGAAAGAAGTACTTTGACCCACCCACAGCTGAGCCGTGTCATAGAGGAGGGGCCACTCTGTGTGTGAGTTTGTGTGTCAGTCCTTCATGTCAGCATTCATCAGTTCGTTTGTCACTGGCAGGTAAGAACAGCAACATTGTACCATGAAAAAATATTGCAGGCAGATTTTCATGCAACATCTCTACTTGTACATTTATTTACAAATCCTTATTTATACTTGTTGTTTTAGACTTTTTATACTTATGTTTTTCAGAAACTTTGATGGCAGCAGCACAGTTGACCATGAGTGGTGTCACAACTGCCAAAGGCATAGTTATGATTTTGACTCTGCTGTGTGTGCTCCATCTTTCAAGTGCACTGATAAACAAGGACGAACTGGTAAACTGGTTATTAATTTTCTTTTTTTGTTGTTGTTTTAATAGAGAATGTAATTTCTAATTAAACACTTTTACAGACCGATTAATGGTTAAGCTTTCCTCTTTACTTTTAAAATGCTCATTTAGTCACCGTTACATGTTTCACGCGCATGTTTGTTGATGTTCTTTCTGGTTTTGCAGGAGGAGCTGAAGAGAAACGTTGAAACTTTACAAAAGGAAATAGCAAGAAGGAAGGTGAGTCTGTCAACGATGTTGTGGACATGGATATTGACAGAGTGCTAACAGAAAAATATGTATTGCTATAACAACTAAAACCAAACATAATTTCCCATTACATGAAAGTCTTTTTGCACATAGTTACATATTTTTGTATATTTTGTTACATAAATTTGGTTTATTTTTGTCTTCCAGGCTGAAAATAATTTAGACAGAGCCTATGTTCCAGCTATCTTTGATGATTTTCGACGTCTCATGGATCCTTGGTCTGAAGTTATGAAGCCATTGTTGATTTCTACATCACTGCTTACACCAGTGTTGGATTTAATGGATGACCTAAAGACTTTCATTGGAGCCAGCAAGGAGTACATGAATAAGTACTTTGAGACAACAGCTGCAGAAATCAATGACAATGAAGAGAAACTACGCAGTGTGATGGCAACACTAACACAACTAGAAAATAATAAAGATGAACTGTAGCATGTTAGTCAGTCTGTCTGTCCCTAGTATTAAATGTTCTGTATGTGAAAAACTTCTCTTTCATACTGTGCTGCTTCTAAATCAAAGCTAACTGTACACTTGACCTATAAACTTTGACAAGAAATTTTTTGTCACACTTTTTCACTGTCTTTGTTATATCAGGTCTAATGCAAACACAAAACACTAAACTGAGATTTTTGTCTCTTTGGTAATCATATTAAATCTGAGAGTTGTTGATTTATGTGTAGAAACACGTCAATGTGAATAAAGACATTAAAACTGTTAAAACTTAAAACTAAAAAACTAAATTAAAATGTATATCACTGACATCAGATGCACAATTTAATGTGCACAATACAATAGTACTATGTTTTGTACATTTTCATTTTGTTATCTTTGTTTGTTTTTAAACATACTTAACATGTTCACAGACAGAAAAAAATCAGAAATCAGAAAAGAGTAGCGTGACAAAATTTTTGTTGCGCAATCACACAGTTCCTCCTAATTACTTTAATAAATATGATACCAAGCAGTGTGCTATCATGTACAGTTCATTTATGATGGTTTTTGGAAAGTCTTACTAAAGTCATGATACAAAACTTTAAAATATGATGCTGTTATTGTTTCTTGCTTTATTGAGGGTTTTTATAGTATTCTATGTGACAAAAACAACTAATGGGCCTCTATTCCTATAAAGTGAAGCGGAAAAAGATAGTAAAGTATGATGGCTGCAAAGATTAAAAAGTGTGTGTGTTCATTTTCTGTCTAGGTGTTGAGGTAAAGTCACCTAACTTTCAACAATACTTCCTGGCCAACAGGCTACAGTTCATCTCAGAATGGTTAAAACACACCCTCTTAGATGAGCTCTGGCTAGCTCTAGAACAGGCACTATGCGATAATCTAGAGATTTAAGACCTACCATTTATCAGCTTCAAACATCAAGCAATGCAAACGTACACCTATCTGGCACAACCCTGACATACAACAAAATAATAATATGATTAAATTCCCAGATTTTAGTTGTAAAGGAATTAAATACAGGTAAAAAAAAAAAAAAAAAAACGCAAACAAAAACAACACACTCCAAAGCCTTTGTTAGTCTTTGTTTGTCCAAAGCCTGCTGGTATTATGATGTAGTGTTTCTCAGTTTTCTGTTTGTAAAGGCAGCAGCAGTATATTCTGGAAAAAAGTGTTTTATTTGAAATATTTGTTTATTGGGGATATCAGTAAGAGACATAACTGTGTCAGTGAGGCTCTTCCTCTCTCCTTGTGAGAAAACTTGCATGATGTTGCAGCTGTAATGTTATCAGAATCTGTTTCCATTATGTGTCTTGTTTCTTTGTCTGATAGCATTTCCTGCCCATGTAATGGCGGATTTCCTGTTAACAAACTAGACCCATTTCAAATGAAGCTCCACATATAGAAGTGCCTCCCAGAAAGCACAGACTCTCTTTTGCATTTGCTGCCTCAGTTCTTCCATTTCTGTGTGGAAACTAATCTATAAACAGAAATGAAAGTATCCTTTCAAGAAAATGCATCATTCACACATGAAAAAGATCAAACAAACAAAAATCATGATAAGCATAATCAAGGAAGTGCCCAATTTTCTTGCAAATATAACTCAGAGGCCCAGACAGGCCACCAAGACCATATAAGGTTAGACATATCCAGTTCTGGGAACGCCAGAGTGCTCCCAGGCCAGACGAGAGATATAATCTCTCCAGTGTGTGCTGGGTCTGTCTAAATACATTCATTTTAATAAAAATTAAAAAAGAGAAATGTTATATTTTGCTTTAACGATTGAGCATGTTAATTGACATTGAAATGGTTTTAACTTTAGAACATCCATAGGTGCACCTGAGCGGGATGTCCTTGGTTGCCAGTCTTGAAGAAAACGAGCACATATCCAAACATGAAAGATGCATGACCCGGATACTTATTTAACACTTAATGGAGCGCTGTGGAGAAAGCTGATTATTTCTTGTAGATAAACTAAATAAGTTAAGGTTTGTTGTTTTTGCGGTTTTTGTGTGTGGCATTGTCACTGTAGCTACATTAGGGCTTCTTGGTCAGAACGTCAGGGACACTAAGCTGTGCTGGCCCAAGTAAAATGACAGGATGCATACAGCTCCTCCTCCCTCCCCCCACTTGGTAGGTCAGATCATAACCTGATTCACCTCACCCCCCGCTATGTGCCAATTGTGAGGAGGGAACCTGTGACCACCAGGACTATTAGGAGGTGGTCAGAGGAGGCAATAGCAGAACTACAGGGCTGTTTCGAGGTGACCAACTGGGAAACACTGTGAGCCTCACACCGAGGACATCAATGAGCTTACTGAGTGTATCACAGACTACATAACTTTCTGCACTGACTCCATTGTTCCAGCTCAGACTGTTCATTGTTACCCAAATAACAAGCCGTAGGTGACTAAGGACATCAAAGCCCTCCTCAACAACAAGAAGAGGGCTTTCAGAGGGGGCAATAAAGAGGAGGTGAGGAAGGTCCAGGTGTTACTAAAGGACAAGATCAGAGAGGCTAAGGACAATTACAGGAGGAAGCTGGAGTGGAAACTCCAGCAGAACAGCATGAGAGAGGTGTGGAGGGGCATGAAGACCATCACTGGATTCAGGTCAACCAACAGCAGGGGAGCTGAGGGAGGTGAGAATAGAGCCGACGAGTTGAATCTGTTTTTCAATAGATTCGACACCACAGTGTCTGCTCCCACCCCCACAACCTCACCTGCAGTCAGCCTGGAATCCAGAGCCACACCACTGTGCCAGCCTCTCTCTTCACATGTTGCCTCCTGTGAGATTCCTGACACCCCTCCCCCACCCATCACCTTCACTCAATACCAGGTTGAGATGCAAATGAGGAGACTTCACTCAGGCAAGTCTGCTGGACCAGACGGAGTGAGTCCCCTCGTCCTCAAGACCTGTGCCCCCCAGCTGTGTGGAGTCTTTCATAAACTGTTTATGCTGAGTCTGCAGAGGGTCCCAGTGATGTGGAAGACATCATGCCTCGTCCCTGTACCAAAGACGCCACGTCCCAATGGCCCCCAGGATTACAGGCCCATGGCACTGACCTCCCACATCATGAAGACCCTGGAAAGGCTCGTCCTGGACCAGCTGCGACCCATAGTAAGACCACACCTGGATCCCCTTCAGTTCGCTTATCAGCCTTGTCTTGGAACTGAGGACGCCATCATCTACCTGCTCAATCGTGTCTACACCCATCTGGACCAGCCAGCGAGCACTGTGAGGGTCATGTTTTTTGACTTTTCTAGTGCTTTCAATACCATCAGGCCGACCCTCCTGGGTGATAAGTTAGCAGCGATGCAGGTGGATGCTTCTCTGGTGTCCTGGATTGTTGATTACCTGACAGGAAGACCACAATATGTACGTCTCCCACAGTGCGTGTCTGACAAGGTGATCAGCAACACAGGGGCACCACAGGGGACTGTCCTCTCCCCTTTCCTCTTCACCCTCTACACCACAGACTTCAGCCACTGCACAAAGACCTGCCATCTTCAGAAGTTTTCTGATGACTCTGCGGTGGTTGGATGCATCAGCAGGGATGATGAGACAGAGTACCGGGCTGTGGTCGACTCCTTTGTCCCGTGGTGTGAGCAGAATCATCTGCAGCTCAACGTGGCAAAGACCAAGGAACTGATCGTGGACTTCAGGAAGACCAGGAAACACTTGACCCCTGTTTCAATCCAGGGGGTCAGTGTTGACATTGTGGAGGACTATAAATACCTTGGAGTACACATTGACAATAAACTGGACTGGGCTAAAAATACCACAGCACTTTACAGGAAGGGCCAGAGTCGTCTCTATTTTTTGAGGCGACTGAGGTCCTTCAACATGTGCCAGAAATGCTCAGGATTTTCTATGAGTCTGTTGTGGCCAGTGCGATCCTCTATGCTGTTGCATGCTGGGGGAGCAGGCTGAGGGTCGCAGATGCCAACAGACTTAATAAACTAATCCGTAAGGCCAGTAATGTTGTGGGGATGGAGCTGGACTCCCTCAAGGTGGTGTCGGAGAGGTGGATGCTGTCCAAGATAAAGACAATGTTGGATAACACCTCCCACCCACTCCATGACATGCTGGTCAGTCACAGGAGCTCGTTCAGTGAGAGACTGAGATTACCGAAAAGCACCACTGAACGACAGGAAATCTTTCCTTTTTTTTTTTCTTTAAAAAAGGTTTTTATTTCATATAAAGTTCTGCAGTATTTAAATTTAGAAACAAAAATGATTTACTGTTAGCGTCGATATGACAAGTTATATCATCAGTACAACTCCTGCTCCACTCGTCACACCAACCACAGTCTTGCTACAGTTCCTTGGCAACATATACAACAGTCTCACTCACAAAAATGTTTAACTTTGCTTAATTTAACCCAAGCAGTACGAAACATGGAAAATGCCTTAGATATTATTTAACTTCTTATTTGGTGACAACAATCACAAGAAAAAGAGGCTGAACTGGTTTTGAATAAAATCCTCACCTGGTTAAAGTTCTGAAGCTGTGGTTGAGGATGGGACAGAAAGAGAGCACCTGAGAGGACCAGATCTTCACCCACCAAAGAGTCCAACTGAACCAACAACAATGTTAAACACAACAAAGTCTATGCTTTTAATCGTGACAACCCATGTGCGTCTTTCACTCACAGATGTGGACGAAACATTTACTTGATTTTGCAGTAAACTTTGGTTAACAACAACACATGTCTTTTTCCATAATGCACTTTTTAAAGAACACTGGTTAGAAAAGAGTGTCAGGTGATGATAGTCAAAGTATGAAGTACAGTCTTGAGTGTATTAGTTATACATCATGCAAGTGTGCCTGAAACACTGTTAAATGTGAGGCTGGGACACTTTATGCATAGATCCTTCTGCCGATCGTGTGTGTCACAGAAAGACATCAGATTGCTAGCAGACTGTCAAAGCTGCCAGCAGCTCCATTGCACGAAACATTACTCATCGTTATCTTCTTGATAAGCGCCATCTGCCATCACTAGATGAAGGATGTTGGGATACAGATGCTGGTGCTCAGTTCCCAGAATGCTTAGGACCAAACTGGAGCCCAGGTCAATATTCTCGTCCTCATCTTCATGTATGGCCTTAATCTTATTGTGGGCCTCAATGAACTTCTCAAAACCCATCTGCTGCTCCAGGTTGAACCGAAGCTCTTCCAGACGGCTGAAGATGCTGTCATGATGCTCCATCTCTCCGCTGCCATCCGAATGCCATTCTTCATTGAGCTGCCTGTTATTACTGTGGTTCTCCTCTCCCACACCATTGGTAAGCAATTCCCCTGCCTCCTCATCAGCAGGACTTCCATTTGAGCATTCCTCCTCCTCCTCCTCTTCTTCCTCCTCATCGCCTTCATCATCTTCCTCTTCTTCATCCTCATCTTCATCGTCATCATCGTCTACCGCCATCTGATTGTTGTCCTGATTGATTTCAGCTGCGATCCTGTTGAAAAGCTCCTGGTCTCCGCTCTCAGAAGGGTTTCGATTAAAGTCGCCAGCTCCAACCTCCTCTTGCAGCAGTCTCTCCATGGATGCCCTGATGTCACGCAGATCTTCATCTTCATAAGCATCCTCTGTCTCAGACTGGTCATCATCTTTTCCTGCCTCATCCAGGTCCTCAATTTCCAGGTTGTTGTCTGGAGCAACGTTAGCCTCGCCAGTCACTGTAACGTCCTGCTGAGAGCTGAAGAGTCGACTCAGGTCTGGTAGAGAGCATGTCCGCAGCATCTTGGGGTTGTTGGCATCAAACATGCCTGTAGAAAGACCAATGAGGAGTGCATTCTGGTGTTTGGAGCGTAGAGGTGAGACAGAGCGTGAGCGAGAGGCCAGAGAGGAGGATGATTCATCCATGGAGGACTGGGCTGAGAGGATAGCGAGGGCGGCAGTGCGTCGGTGGGCCGGGGAACACAGTTTCATAAATAGGGGCTCCTCATGCTGAGCTGATGGCTCAGGAGCTTTGTCTGCACTCTGCTCAGCCTCTTTGTTGCCTGTTGGTCTTATATCGCCCTCTGCTGGCATTTGCTGTTGGCCTTCCTGCTCCCAAGCCTGCTGCACACTGTTTGGAGGATGTGAGGCCTGTTTAGGGGTTTCCTCTAAAAACACCGACTCCAAGTCTGCTGGATCCTGAGTCTCAGTAACGCTGGTTGGCAGTGTTGGGCTCTCTATTGCAGCAGCCATGGAGATTTCTTGATGTGAGGCCACATCTGTAGCTGCAGGACTCTCAGCCACTACAGGGGGTAACACTTCTTTAGGTATCTTCACAATGCCAGCTTCTGCTGTCATCTGGTTTAATTTAACAGGACTAAAAGATTCGTCCTCACATATGGTGAGAGTCTCCAGTGGCTGAGTGAGTGGCTGAAGTTCTGCCTCCTTAAGTACCTTCAGCACCTGAGAGTCTGGACTTGCTCCCCACATCTTCCTGGGAGCATCTTCCTGTAGCACAGCCATCTGTATAACTTCGCCCGCTGTTTGCTCAATGGTCATGAGGGATGTATCCTCTAGAGTTTGCTGAGCTGCAGAGAGGACAAGTGGAACTCCTGCCTCCCACTTCTTCCTGTCACCACCAGAGGACGGCCTACCATCTGGAGATGCTGAAGTGGTGCTTCCTGTGGCACATGTTTCCTCTAAAGTTTGCTGAGCCACGGGAAGTACAGGTAGCTCTGCTGCTTCCCACTTCTTCCGGTCTTCATTGGAAGAGGGGCGCTTGTCTGTATCAGACTGGTTTTGGGTTGGAGCAGGACTTGATTCTGCTGGGGCAGAAGGAGACTCCTCCACCTCCTCCACTGGGCTTTGAGCTTTAAGGTTCTGGTTAAGTCTGCGCAGAATCTGCTTCTTCTCACTCTGGATCATGGTTGCAGACTCTGGTTCAGGCAAGCTCTCCTTTAGTGGCGTCATTGCTCCAACGTTCTTTAGGGCAGCAGTCATGGATATAGCTGGGGTGGAGGGTTTGGGTGTAGGCAGGGCTGGAGTTTTGGCAGCTGGTTCTGGCTGAGAGGGGCCTGGCTGTGGAAGAGGACTATCAGAGGTAGACGATACTGCTTCTGAGGCCACTATATTTGCTCCCGCCATGCCACCTTTGACCCCTCGTGCTGCAAGATGGTCCTCCCATGCCCTTTTTTCTCTCTCATATGCTTCTCTCCTCTTCTTCTCTAGCTGCTCTTTGAGAAGAGCTGCACGGGCATTAGCTTGTGCTTTTAAAGCCTCTATCTTCTTTCTCCTGAGCTCGGCCTCCTCACTGGACTCCTGGCTGTCAGAACCATCGCTATCATACTTCTCTCCTCTGAGTCGAGCTTTGATCTGCTGGCGCTCATTGAAGTTCTGCAAGCGGATCTGTCTGAGCCTTGCCAAGTACTCCAGCTGTCCTTCAGCACGGGCTTTGTTGAGCATAGCTTCCCTCCTCCGCTGCAAAAACTCCTCAACTTGAAAGGCTCGCCCAACTGCCATTTGACCGCGCTGCCTGCTAATATGGGCTTGTTTGGAAACATGCTGCAGCCTGTGGAGTTCTCTCTTGATTACGTCATGGTCTAGTCGTCGAGCAGGGCCGTTAGGAAGCACTGTGCCTGCAGCAGCTGGTACACGAATGGGACTGCAAGGTCCAGCTGAGGAGCTCTCCCTGCTGACATCTTTAGGCGTCGGTCTAGCCATTTGGTCGAGGATTGCATGGTAGTGTTCATAAGAGCTTTTACCTGGGAGAGGAGCTAGAGTAGAACCCTGAACAGCAGCAACATGTGCACCTCTCTTTCCACCTCCTACAAAACACTTTCTCTCTGGGCTGCTACCTCCACTAGAACTCAAGACATGCTTCCAGCCTTGTTCTCTAGCTTGGTTTATTCGATTGATCTTTTCCTTTTCATATCTCTTCATCTGCTCCGCTTTCAACATGAACATCTGCTCTCTCTGTTTCCTTTCTTTCTCAATCATCTCCATCCTCTTCTTTCTGATGCCATCCTCGTGTTTTTTCCTCTCTTCTTCCACTTACTCACTCTTCTCTGGGGGGTTGCTGGGAGAAGGGCCGGTTTGTGTTTTCCAGCTGGTTTCTTGTCTGCAGGCTTTCTGGCTCTATCTGGGACCTTCCTCACAGTTAAAGGCACTCCGTATTTGGCGGCTGGTTTTGTAATCTTCTGGGCTGAGGCTGATGGCACCTGTGCCACACCCGATTTAGGCTGCTTGTGAAGAAAAGTATGGCGAAATTCCTGAGCAATGATCTGTGGTGTGAGAAACTTCTCAATCCTGCAGGAGAGGAAAGGTTTGTCCAGTATGCTGTTGACTGAGGGTCGCTCTCGAGGGTCGCGTTTAAACAGCTGTGCAAGGAGAGATCGCACTTCTTGGGAGTAGTGACAAGACACAGGAGGGTACGACCCACGAATTATCTTAACCCTCCTGCTTTCTTGAGACCGTTTTCGGCCATTTTCATGTTTTAAATGCCTGCCATTTCCACTGTGTTCAGTGGAATATAACCAAACTTGCCAAAGGATAGTTTTTTTCTGTCAATTTTAATATTTCAGTGTGAATTTCTTAAATCAGCCTAAAATGGCTGAGCAGCAAAAATCCTCACACCCGTAACCCTGGGGACCGTTTTCGGCCCATTGACTTCCATTATAAACGCTATTTTTCACTGCAAAATTATTACCGTTAAAGTAATCGTCATGATTTCTGTTTCAGTTTCGTTTTGAACTAGGGGCCTTAGAATTGTAATTTTTTTATTTGTCCACCAGGTGGCGCCCTTGGTTCACATTTGACGCCTGCTCGAAAGTACACCTTTCCAGCGGGCTGCTGGAGACAGACCCGCGGGAGAGGGAGACGCATTCCCGGCGTGCAGCAGTAGCTTGGCCCGCTGCTCGGGCGGGACCATTTTCTCCCCTTAGGGATGTTAGAGGGTGCATTTTTTTTTTAATCAACAGGAAATGACGTATTTGTTGTCACGTGGTATCGGACGTGTTTGCTGGAGACACGAGAACCAGCCATTTTGCCCGGGGCTGCTCGAGATAGACCCCGCGGGAGAGGCACTAATCCCGGCGTAGCAGCAGCAGCTTGGCCGCCTGGGGACCATTTTCTGCTCCTGCAAAAAAAAATAAAAGTAGATCGAAATGAATGTTGGTGCCAATCTTTTGTCCATCTAAAGGCCTAATTATAATAACAATCAAATATTACTTCAAATGTTTTTTTTTTTAAATATTTAGTTTTTTGTTTTTTGGGGCTAAAAACACAGGGCGCTCATGTAATACAACTGGGATTTAAAGGGTTAAGAACCAAGTTCTTCATGTTGCCAGCCTCAAATGCATGCTTAAGAGTGCACATTTCATACAGAACACACCCTAGGGCCCAAATATCACTTTTGTTATTGTATGGTTTATTTTCACAGATCTCTGGTGACAGGTAATATGGTGTTCCTATGCATGTTCTTGCCAGTTCTACAGTGCTGTTCAGCACCCTTGCAATTCCAAACTCTCCAAACTCTTTTGTCAAAAAGATGTTCTGTGATTTTATGTCTCTGTGGAGAATTTTTCGATCGTGTACATGCTTGAGCGCAAGGCAGATCTGCACAAACCAATCTAGGATTTGTGCTTCTGAGAACAGTACCCCTTTCTGAGAGTTGATCTTTTTGAATAGGTC
Organism: Maylandia zebra; assembly: GCF_041146795.1. Classification (NCBI taxonomy): domain Eukaryota; kingdom Metazoa; phylum Chordata; class Actinopteri; order Cichliformes; family Cichlidae; genus Maylandia; species Maylandia zebra. Next base: position 41,872,729 of record NC_135169.1, on the reverse strand, counting down.
TCCACCCTCGCAGTAGTCCATCACAATATACAGGCAGCCACCCTCTTCAAAAGATTCCTTATACTGGACGATGTTTGGATGACTCATTGTACGGTTTTTACTAAGCTAACTACCTTTATTTAGTAAACTCCCACCGTAAGGGTGTGTTTTAACTGATGAAACTGTGTCGTACTCAGGCTCGGACATCTGATTGCTGCCTTTTATAAGTTTTATTGCACAAGCATAAACTAACACCAGTAACAGTAACCGTGCCTTTACAGAAGCCAGGTAATCAACAGCTCGGCTTCATCAGTCATAACAGCAATATCAATGAAAAGAAGATCCGGCAGGTAGGATCTATGAGCGGCCGTTAACACGTACCACCCCAGACTTAGATAAATCACTCCGTCTTAAATAAATTTGACATTTAAAGCAAATATGAGTCTGGCTGATAATAAATCACAACAAACAAATTGGCATGTTAGTAATATGGGAAAAACCACACACTCATGTTGGCAAGAACAGCAACTTCCTTCCGAGATTCCTGCCTCTCTTTGCTGGACATTCCAGATATGCCAATCTCCTTGATGACATATTGGTGTCCACGATCTTTGGATTTGACCAGGATAGCCTTTCCAAATGAACCTTCCCCAATTTTCTTCACCTTTTCGTACTTGTCCATGTTATTGGAATGACTGGCTCCACATGCTGGATCATTAGTCTTTTCTCGCTGCCTTTCTCATAGAGGTTTGGGTACCTGATACTGTCCTCGCACTCTCTATCAGGAAATCTTTCCTGCCTGTGGCCATCTCCCTGTACAACACATCCACTTAACACACTGGTTACTGCTACAATTACACGTTTCTTTTCCAGCTATTTATTTATGAGTGACTTATGTATGTATATATATGTATATATTGTACTATTCTTAGTTAGCGTATTGTCTGTCTTGTCTTAATGTTGGTTTATGTTGGTTTGTAATGGAGCACTGTAACAAAAAATAATTTCCCCCAGGGATCAATAAAGTATTCTGATTCTGACCAGTGGTAGCTCCTGAAGTGTGTGCACTGGGCTGATGAAGACAAAGAGGATCAGTTAAAGATATTTGGGTTCTTTTTTTTTCCCCCCCAAAGCTTCTGCTCTTTGTGTTTGTTTATTTTACATGAAGTTTTTGTTTATCCAATTTTTTTAACCAATTAAATGCAACTGTTCTTGCTCACAGCCCAACTTTAAGAAGAAGAATTACAAAAGAAAATGTTTTAATTAGACTCCGATTCTCAAATTGATATTACTGATTGGATCATATAGATGGAGTTTAGAACTTGATTTTTTTAGCCCATAGTTCCTGTATTTTGTCAACTGGAAAACACATAATTTATAATATAATAACTTTTTCATAATTATGGAATTATGAAAACAGTGGAAACATTTACTTTTTCTCCAGTAAATGAGGATAGTTTTCTTGGCAATATGAACAGCTGTATCTTGAATTTATCAGTATGCAAGTCCAAAGCCTGCTGGTATTATAATGTAGTGTTTCTCAGTTTTCAGTTTGTAAAGGCAGCAGCAGCATATTCTCGAAAAAAGTGTTTTATTTGAAATACAACACAATTTTTGTTTATTGGGGATATCAGTAAGAGACATCACTCTGTCAGTGAGGCTCTTCCTCTCTCCTTGTGAGAAAACTTGCATGATGTGTAGCAGCTGTAATGTTATCAGAATCTGTTTCCATTATGTGTCTTGTTTCTTTGTCTGAACAGCATTTCCTGCCCATGTAATGGTGGATTTCCTGTTAACAAACTAGACCCATTTCAAATGAAGCTCCACATATAGAAGTGCCTCCCAGAAAGCACAGACTTTCTTTTGCATTTGCTGCCTCAGTTCTTCCATTTCTGTGTGGAAACTAATCTATAAACAGAAATGAAAGTATCCTTTCAAGAAAATGCATCATTAACACATGAAAAAGATCAAACAAACAAAAATCATGATAAGCATGATCAAGGAAGTGGCCAATTTTCTTGCAAAGATAACCCAGAGGCCCAGACAGGCCACCAAGACCATATAAGGTTAGACATATCCAGTTCTGGGAACACGCGTTCCCAAGCCTGGGAACACTTTAGGCCAGCTGAGAGATATAATCTCTCCAGTGTGTGCTGGGTCTGTCTAAATACATTCATTTTAATAAAAATTAAAAATGAGAAATGTTCTATTTTGCTTTAACAATTGACCATGTTAATTGACAATGAAATGGTTTTAACTTTAATTATTTAACTTTAGAACATCCATAGGTGCATCCTTGGTTGCCAGTCTTGAAGAAAACGAGCACATATCCAAACATGAAAGATGCATGACCCGGATACTTATTTAACACTTAATGGAGCGCTGTGGAGAAAGCTGATTATTTCTTGTACATAAAGGGGCTTCTTGATCAGAACGTCAGGGACACTGAGCTGTGCTGGCCCAAGTAAAATGACACCAGTGGCAGCTCCTGAAGTGTGTGCACTGGGCTGATGAAGACAAAGAGGATCAGTTAAAGATATTTGGGTTCTTTCCCCCCCCAAAGCTTCTGCTCTTTGTGTTTGTTTATTTTACATGAAGTTTTTGTTTATCCAATTTTTTTAACCAATTAAATGCAACTGGTCTTGCTTACAGCCCAACTTTAGGAATAAAGGCAATTTTCGCATCATCAATAGTAGATCAGTTTCCATGTTTAAAGGACTGCCATGGCACACTATATGCAGGTATGTACACTTCAATGAATGGACACAACAATTGAAAAACCTGAATACTGGTCAGTATTTCAATCAGTATCATTGTGACCATAAAAAATAAATATACTCAATTCCAACATCTCAAAAATGTAAGCACATTATATGTCTTGATGCATGCTCAGTTATCCAGGTAAGTAAATCCCAAAAGGTTGATTCTGTTCATCTGGACATTTTCAGTGGAAGAAACGTTTCGTCACTCATCCAAGTGACTTCTTCAGTCATATGCACATTGTAGATGCATAAATAACATTTGTTTTAAATCTTTTGCGGAGTTGGCAAAAAGGTTTGTATAACCTTGTGACTGTATAAAGTATGTGAAACATGATACTTGATCTAACAGTACATTGCAAACATTCACAACCACAGACTGGTGTGCTTTATAGTTGTTTTGTCCTCTCTGAGCAAATGTCAAGCATAGTGTCCGAGCTCACCACTCCGGGATTACAGAGAACTGTATGCTCAACATTGTGAAGCCAATGTGAGCTCTAACTGGACAGATGGAAGGTTTGTCCAAGGCAGCTGCTTCTGCCTGCAGCTTAGAGAACTCACACTGGAGCACATCCAGAGCACAGACGAGGAACTCGTGGGCATCCCGCACACAGACACACACAGAACAAAACACAGTTTCAGGTGCAAATGTACAAACAGAGATGAGTGTGCTGCGTAGTGCACAAAGACAGCTGCCTACTTTCTGATCGTCATCGTCAAACTCTTGATGAGACTTGGTGACTGTGTTTTTAAAAGCAGTCAGGACAGAGCTTTTGTGCCAGCTGTCGTTGAAGCGGCTCACTCATGGAGCTGTGGACTCCACAGAGGGAACAAATCTACAACTTACACAGTGAAACCTGATTCAACTCAAATATTCAGACAAATGAGAAAACTGTGATTAAATGTAGCTCATATCCAATACACACCGTAGTGGAGGGAGTTTACGCCTCCATCAGCCTCTCTAACATAATGATGTAATGCAGACCTGCTGTCAGTGTAAATCTCCAGGACATGTCAGCAAAATCAAATTTAATAAACTGAAATGGGGGACTTACCTAACACTAATATTTCATATAGTACTTCAATCCAATAATGAGTTCAAGGAGTTTGTTTTAAAATATGATTGAACAGAAAACCAAAATGCGAATGTGGAAATAACAGTAGCCAGCTGCTGCCACAAGATGGCGGCAAAGTAAAGGTTGGCTGCAAAGCTTTATGACACAAGCTGTTTGATAAGAAAGCAGAGAGATCGCTTTACTTTGGGACATTTTGGTCAATGTGTATTATTACATTTGATTAAACAAGCACTGATTTTCCTCCAGGCTTTCTGAAGCTCTGTCAAAGTTTTTCTTTTCGGTCTTTTTCAGTCCAGTCCTTGTACCAAAAAGTTATCTCGTGAAACTGGATGAATGGAGGACAAAAGAATATGTTTCAGATCTAAAAACCCCACTATCTACACCAGCTGAATAGCATCTGAAAGTCATGTCTTTAAGAAACAGACAGAAGTCTAGCAAAGTCTCCACACAGGACCTGAGAGATGCATCTGAACCATCAGCTGATTCATCTACTTTTCACTGAATCAGAAATGATCTCACTGCTGGAACATAGGCTCTGTCATGCTAATCATTGACTTTGAAGTTCCTTAGAATTGCAAACATTCATTATATGCTGTATTTCTGTGTTTTAATAAATCAATTACACCTGGCTAAAGATTTTTTGCACAGTACTGCATATATGATGTGATCCTGTCATCCTTCTGTTAACTGGTTTAAATAACAGAAAGAAAGAGGATTTCCCTTCAAAATCATCAATTTACATTCAGTTTGCAGGAGAACAAAGTGCTGTTTTTGAAGCACTTGCTGTCAGCAAGTGCTGGGTGTCTGGGGGGGCTTGGACCTCTTTCCTATCGGGGTGGGGCTCTTCCAGGGGGCGGGTCTGAGGATTTTTCTACCAGCTATTTTTGTCCAAAGTTAATTGAAACTTGTGTTATATTCATTTATTATTAAAGTGGGGTTCAGCAGGTGGGAGAACTCTAAAATCAGTCGTAGTGGCTCAGCAATGGAAAAAGAATCACAATTTCTACTCAGAGTTCCAGCAGATTTTCTTTGTGTACAGGCTGTGATCAGCTGATCTGGGCTGCTGGTGCTCTGAGCAGTGGCCCCCCACACACACACACACATAAAACATATCAAGGATTGTACATTAACATAAAACTGTTGTCAGAACCACACTGAATTTCGCCAGAGACACACACACACTCACATATGAAGAGAGGGAGAGTATGCATTGTATGCAAATGGCTACCAAACAGCCATCATAATTCGTCATACAATGAGAACAGGACAAATCAACAATTGACAATGACTAATTAATATTAAAATCTGTAACATAATGTATTGTTTGGAGTTTAGTCTGTTACTGTTGCTATTTTTACCATTTCTTTTTGGAGCAACTGTAACCCACATTATTTCCTTAGGGATTAATAAAGTATTCTGATTCTGATTGTTTCAGGATGACCTGCCATTATCCAATGACACATCTGCTTACCTGCATCTTTTGCTCGTTTCTCCTCCTCTTCTTTTCTCTTTTTTCTAAACTGAGCACCTGATGGCTTTGAACTTTTCGTGTCCATCTTACATTGGTTTTAATTTTGCACTCCAGTATGAGCACCCATTCCCCAACCTGAGGATCGCCACAACATAACCTAAGAGACCTACACCTTAGTTCACAGATTCACTTTGTCTAAGGTGTATTTCTGGGATTTCACACAACCCAGGATTCAAATCATGAATACATAATGGGCTTGGATTTACAACATTATGAATGAAATGTGCTCTATTTGGAAGCAGCAGGGCTCTCCTCCCCTTTCAACAGGTTGTGTATGAGACTTTAAATCATCAAACTGTAAATTTTAAATTGTTATTGATCCCTTTACCCGAGTCCTAAAGTGTATATTTATTTTCTTACTCTTCTTATATTTATTGTTTGTTTACTTGCACTGCTGTAACTGGAGCCTCGCCGTCTCGTCTCTCTATATACTGGACTGTATGTAGCGGAGATGACAATAAAGTTTACTTTGACTTCGGCAGTGAGCAGGCGCACCGAGGGCTCTCGCGCTCACTTTGAACATATAGAATTTCGAAAAAACATCGGTGCAAATTATAAGTCTGTATCATAATGTCTGGTGTTTTTGTGTTTGTTGTTTTGTTTTTATTTTGTTTTATTTTGCGAGTTAGTTATTAGTTAGTTATTAGATGCCGTTCCAGCCAGCCAGAGAATCCCCCACCGTCCTCTTACACCCAGCAAATGGGCGATAGAAAACCGATCCGTGCCTATGCCATTCCCACTATGCGCTGGCTGATGTCGGGGCAGCATGAGTAGGAGCAATTTTTTATTTTTATTTTGCTGATGCCCGTGATGCCGCCCCCCACCACGATGCCGCCCCGGGCAACCGCCCGTGTCGCCCGTATCTAAAACCGCTACTGGCTCTGAGGTTTATTGCTCTTTGTGGATTTACACACCTGAATTTAACAAGAAGTAAGCAGGTGTTTTATGAGTTGTCCAGGCTGATTTCCATCATCTACACTGACAGCACACTGTTTATCTTGTGTTTATACTAAACAGTATGAAGGGTACTCAGTGAATAAATCTAAGCATCGTCAGCTCAAAATCATCTCAGCTGCACTTGATGTGACCCAACTCTCACCATGAGCACCACAACCACCGTGCACCAGTCCAACACACTGCTTTACTTTAAACTGCGAGCTGCAAGCCAGTTTATCCTATACTGAACTGTAGATTATTTTCATGCAACCTTTATAGTTAGTCTAGCTTAGTTTGTTTTGCAGCACTTTTCAATATATTGAAAAATGTAATGTCACATGTACAGATCCAATATGTGATTTTAAAACGTGAGGACTTACATATAATATTTAAACTTCCAGTTTATCAAATCCTACTCAGCAGTCCTTACCTTTAAATCGAACCTCTCTCCTTCCTCTGCTCTCCTTTCTTATCTCCAAACAGCAGCTGGACCGTTCACTAGCAGCACACTTCAAACACCACCACTCACAACCACTAGCACTTTATATAGCCTCTGTAGAAACTACCTACACCCTCACTTATCTTAACTGCACTACTGTATAGCTCTGTGTAAATAATCATTCTGTACATTCAATAATCTTTAATCCAACAACTGTTACAACTTGCATAGTTCCCATTTCTGTATAGCTGTATATCTCAGATTTCTGTAAAGTTATTTATTTCATATTTTGTATAGTTTTTCATATTTATATCCTGTTCATAGCCTGTACATAGCTTGTACTCACTACAGCCTGTACATACTTAGTTATAGAATATTCACAACATACTTCATACCGTGTACATTATAACATACCATAATAGACCCATTTCTGTAATATACTTACATATCTATACTATTGCTAATATATATTGTAATATATCTATATCACTAAAGCACTTCTGGATGGATGCAAACTGCATTTCGTTGCCCTGTACCTGTGCATGTGCAATGACAATAAAGTTGAATTCTATTCTATTCTATTCAAAGATTGTGTTTGCTGATGTTTGTTGAGCTGATGGAAATGTTGCATCTGAAACGACCTGCTACTTAAAAAGATTGTCCTCTTTATGCTCCTCTCACTCCTCTTTTGTATTCCTGGCTAGATGCTGAAGTACAGCAACTGCCTCTTGTTCTGCACCCTTTTGTTCTTTTTATGCTAATGGAAGGAGTTGAAAGAAGAAGAAGAACATTTTATTTTTTAATCTGAGTTTCTTAATGTTTTCAGAATTTTAAATTCTTCTCAGGCTGCCACACTGAAAGATTCATGGAAGCAAAACTAATAACTTAGAAACACTGACAGCCTTAGCTGTGTTTTAAAGTCTTCATGTGTAAAAGGATCCCTGTGTTCACACATGTTAGCAACTCATTCCCAGATATCAGTGTTGGAGAACTATAGCCAGTTCAGGCTCATTTGGTGTTTCACTTATTGTACCAAAAACCGTGTTTAAACTATTAAATTACACTCTGTACACCTGTTCTAAGGAGTTTTGGGTAAGGCCATCTATGAATGCTATTATAATTACATGAAATTAAAAATGTTGAATTCCATGTTAAAATGTAAAATAATGATTTTAGTACTTAGAAAAGGTTTGGGAGTCCTTTTAAAAGTAATACAATATGTTTAATAGGTTTAAAAGGGAAGTGAATGTGTTTGTGATCAGTAGCTGGATTGATAGAAGTTGCGACTGAAAGTACAAGAAGTTTGTGTAGGTGTGTATGTATGAATGACCATCTGCTCGACAGTCTTTGTTGATGTGCATATTTTGTGGAGTGACTGTGAGGAGCTGGGGACATTTCTGCTCCAAGCCACCGTTCAGCTGCTCACTTTTGTTTTATTTCAAGAGCCCACACCATCTCAGACATCTCTGATGATCACTCGCATTCCTTCACACATAACTGTATATGTAGAGAAAACATGCCCTCCACCCTCTGGAAACATGTGAATACAGAGCCGATGGAAGCAGTATAAAAACGTGACGTTAAAAAGACATCCACAACTACCACACTTGGACTATAAATAGCTGGTACACGGAGGTCCTCTGGATTTCAACATCAGACGTTCTGTAGACACAGTGAACCAAAACTGCACGTTCAAAAATTAAATATAAAAGATCTCACTCCAATGTCACTGATCGCAGTGGGTACTAACAAATGACTGTAGAAAAATGCTTCAGTGTGAATGTTATCAAACATTTTTTTGTAAGATTTTGGTTTACACTTGAATGTTACTCTAGTGATATAGGCCTGCGCTAAGATTAATCAGTTAATTATCAATAAATGTATGAAAATATGATCGTGAATTGTGTTTTATCATGTGTTAATCATTGGAGTTGTCAATGGGTTTATGATACAGTATCGATTAAAACTCAGAAAAAAATATGAATCACTTTTTTAAGGGAAACTACAATAGAATGTGAATAAATAGAACAAAATAGAATAGTCTTTTACCGTCTGTATTGTCACATATACAATGAAACTATGTTGTTGTTGGGGGTTTTTTTTGCTCTTTTTTTGAAAAAAATAACAGAAAAGAAATAATATTTATTAAACAAAGATTATGTCAGTGTGAGCTATATGAGGGCAAGAATTGGACCAAAAGTGCAAGAAAGCAGAAAACTCAAAAACAGCTTTATTGCTAAGTTTCTAAAGAAATAAAAGCAGGTTTAGGAGCAACAACCCCCAAAATAACTCTTCTCAGATAACACACAAAAAAGGAACACAGCTGAGCGAGAGAACACAACAAAGGCAAGGGAAGATTGAGACAATATATCAGACACACAAACAGCCAACAGGTGAGAAGACAGTTGAAACTAAAATAAAGAAACCGGGAAAGTAGAATTGAACACAAAGCACACGAGACACGAGACTTTCAGAATAACACAGGAAATAACTAAGACTGAAACCTGGATGAAGACACACAAACTTGAAACAGACAAGAGAAACAAGAGAAAAGGAACAGAATGGAAATATAAAAGGAAGAGACAAATCTAACAACTAAAGCAAGCAGAGAACAAAAGGCACAGAATACAGGATCATAATAAGCACCAAGAAACTAAATAGAACTCTGTAACCACAAGGCTAAGTAACAATAAAGAATAAAGGACCAAAATACAAGATTATAAAAAACAAAAACTAGAAACCCCCTCATCATCCCCAAAACTCAAAACCCTGAGTACAAGGCCAAGGGACCATTACAGAACATTGGAGGTTTACTCTTCGAAAAACATGTTACCAACTGTAGCAGGATGTTTGTTGCCAGCAAAATCTTCATATTTGATAATACCGCTGTAAGGAATAAATCATTAACCTGCAGGCTAGGTTGGCAGCAGCAGTACAAAAATATCTTGTATCCTGACATACACTCAACCCCACCCACTCCCTATCTAACAATTTTGCTGTATGTGTTGTATAAATGGGAGGAGCCAGAAGATACCTGACATCTTGACCTAAATGTAACAGCTGTACTTTACGTCGACGCTGTAAGTTAATTTACTTACAATCCTCTGATTGTTGTTTAAGTTGTTGGTTTTTTTAGCCTTATTGAGAAAAGACTGAAAAAACTGGGAGAGAGAGCAGAGGGCAGACAGGCAGTAAAAGACATTGGGGTGGATTTGTTTCCGGGCTCTGCTATATCTGCTCTGGCTATAGCCTTACAGCATGTGGGTCACATGCTCAGTCAGGTCGACTGTACCGGTGCCAATAACAAGGGCTTCTTACATATATATATATATATATACACACACACACACACACATATATATACATACATACATACATACATACATACATATATACACATATATGTGTGTATATATATATATATATATATATACATATACATATATATATATACATATATATATATATATATATACATATACATATATATATATATATATATATATATATATATATATATATACACAAAAGTATTGTAAAATAATCTCTGCTTGTTTAAGAAAAGCACTGAGCTAGAAGAAGAAGAAGAAGAATCCTTTAATTGTCCCACAAGGGGAAATTTGGTTGTAACAGCAGCCAAAAAGACAAATATACAAACAAACAATACACAGGACACGGAACAGAAACATACACAGTTTTTCTTACATATTTACATTAAGGATGATGGTTACTATAAACAGAGAGTACTGTACAGTTATTAAATTAAATAAAAATAATTACAGGTAAGAGGCAAAGCAGGTTGTAGTGCGAAATGGTTAATTAACTAACTTATTGCAGTTACGGCATTGATGTAAACATCTATGTTTGTTGGGAGCAGTTCAGATTGTACAGTCTGACAGCTGCAGGGAGGAAGGACCTGCGGAAATGCTCCTTCATGCATCTAGGATGCAGCAGTCTGTCACTGAAGGAGCTCTGCAGTTCAGCAACATCTACATGCATGGGGTGGGAGACTCTGTCCATCAGAGATGTTGTTTTGGCCAGAGTCCTTCTGTCTCCCACCACCTGTACTGGGTCCAAGGTGCATCCTAACGGGGAGTGTTGGGTTGTAATTTGATCCCATTTGCAATGTTTGGGTCGGGTTATGTTTGTTTACTTTGTTCAACAAGGAAGTTCAAAGTTTAAGTGGTATGGCAACCCTTGTCTAAGATATAGTTGTTAAGAATATACTTCAGTATCTTAGGGATTTTGAGATTAAGAACCCGTGTAAATTGTCTCCAAATACAAATGCACTACTTTATATTGTGATATAACATTACATAGTCTGCTGCCCTCATGACCCAGCCCCATATACGCGGAAGAAGATGGATGGATAATATTACGTTTATTATTTGTGTCCAAATCTGTTGCTCTCTATTCCAAGTTTATATTTTTGCACAGAGTTTTGTTTAAGTTTCTGAAACCAAGTTTAAAGCAGAACCAAATTCAGTATCACTTGGCTAATATTAATGCTTTCTCTCTTCCACAGGCAAGCAAAGAAATGAATTTTCCAGTGGCACAGTTTCAACTGACACTCCCCCAACCAACAGACACACATCCTGTAGTACAGTGTATATTTAACAATAACCGCAGAGAGCTCACGAAGTTACTGAGGGACAATGACATTAATGGACTTTACCCTTCTAGAGAGTGGAAGGAATGCATAACGCCGTTGATTGCTGCTGTTGTAAAACACAACAGAGATATATGTTCTTATCTTTTAAAACAGGGTGCAGACCCAAATAAACCCTCTCAATATGGCTGGACACCTTTGCATTATGTCTCACTTTCCAAGGCTCCACTTTTTTTTGTGGAGAAATTTCTAGAAACAAAGGCTGATCCAAATGGATGCCATGCTTTCACACCACTACTTACTGCTGCCAACAATGACAGAGAAGATGTCGTAAACATGCTCCTCTCTGCTGGTGCACCGGTAACACTCTTACCTATATCTCATCCTGAGCATCCTGTTCAAAACAAAAGATTATCTGAGATGATTAATAAAATTGCATCCAAACGAAATGAACTCTGCTCCAAAATCAGATATTTTTTGGATGCTAGAATCGCTTTTTCTGAAAAAACACCTGAAGAAGTGTTCAGAACTTTTAACAGTCAGATGCTGTTGGAAGATCCTCAGAACCATGTAACCATGATTGAACTTCTCTTTACTGTTACAGGGCGAGATGCAGATAAATACTGCCAGGCGTGTATTAAATGGCTAAAGGAAACTGGAAATGTGAATACTTATATTGCAGGTGCAGCCAGTCGTTTTCCAAACATCACTAAGACACATGTAAAGCTGGCAGTTCAAAGTTTAAATGCAGTTTTCTGCACAATGTATGACATAACAAATGAGCATGCAGTAGCAATAGTTCAACAACTACTGAAACAGCTTGACTCACAAGACAGTGGTGTTTGTGAATCATTGCTACAAACACTGTATGTGATAACACAGAAAACAAAAGGCACACAGGACTGGGACTTAGAGTTTTTAGAGGAATTATGCTATTATTGCCCCTTTTGTAAATGAGAAGCTCCCGACTAACATCAGGGTCTATACATACGGCATATTGGCAAACCTACGGTTAATCGAACAATCAGCTAACATTTTTACATCAGTGGGTGTAACTTCAGTGCCCGAGGACATACTGACATCAGCTGATATGAAAATGAATGATAAGCTGAAAGAGGTGCTGAGAAATCTGAAAAGTTACCTGAGTAAACCAAACTCAGAATGCGAGGGAAATGCAGCATCGTCTGTATCCAAGAAGAAAAAGAAGAAAAAGAAGAAGAAAAAGAAGGAAAGGACAGAAAAGCAAGAAGATCTAAATGATGAAGTTTCCACTGCAGCAACTGATCCAACAACAAAAGTTCCTGTTATAGAATCAACTTCAAATGTAAAGCCCTTTGAATACAGCGTCATTGAAAAAGCAGAAAAACAAAAATGGCTTTCAATCAGCGAGAGGTGGAAGGACAAACTGGAGAAACTTGTTGGCTCAGATGACAGTAAAATATCCAGAATCAGAAGCATTATTTATGTGAATGATGCAGAATTCAGAATAGCGAAAGGAAGCGATGGTACTGAAGTCTTCTTGGGGCTGAGAGAGGACGGCACAGAAGTTGCCATTAAGAGAATTTCTAAGAGCAACTATGAAGTGCTGAAGAATGAAGAAGGAATTCTACGACATCCTGAACTCGATCATCCTTATATCGTACGATATGTTGATGCTGCAGAGGACGAGAACTTTGGATATCTTTGTCTGCAACTTTGTGAATACACCTTGGAAGAATATATCAAGAATAATGACCATGACCCACTGATGTTAAAGAAACTTGTCAAACAAATTCTTGAAAGTCTAAAGGTGCTTCACTGTCAAAATCCTAAAATTCTTCACCGAGATCTCAAACCCCAGAACGTTTTGATTGGTAAGACACGGTTGAAATTCAAGAAAAAAACATTTTAATTTATGATTACCAGATATGATTTTATTTCACATAATTCTTCCTGCAGATGTTACTGGGAGGGCAAGATTAGCTGATTTTGGCATAAGCAGACGCTTACTCAAAGGCCAAACAACTTTACGTACACGCAGTGCAGGAACCAAATGCTGGATGGCCCGAGAGACTTTAGCAGAAGAATCTGTCATATCATACAAGTCAAGCACAGACATCCAGGTAAAGTCTGAACACAAACTTGATTAACTGAAAGATGGCTTGTTAAACATATCTAACCTGATAATATGTGTTATTATTAAGGTGGCAGGCATGCTGATTTATTATATCCTCTCTGGAGGCCACCATCCATTTGGCAAATCCTTTGAAGGTGAGTTCAACATTTACTATGGGAAGTACAGTTTGGATCACGTTCAAGATGAGGTGGCAAAGGATCTCATCGAGTCAATGATCAACAAAGAGCCAAAGGACAGACCCAGAGTAGAAGAATGCTTAAACCATCTCTTCTTCTGGACTTCTGAAAAGTAAGGAAGTCATACAAACTTTTTTTTTTATGATTCCTGGTTTCTGTCAGTCAAGCAGGGATATAGATGTTCATGTTAGACCAAACTGAGCTACAGTTGATTGTCCAGGATCAACCTAGCTAACATTTGCTGCTAATGTTAAATCCTTTTGTTACACATTTGTTCTTAAATTTCTAAATGCTCATTAATTCTGCTTTTGTATATATTGATTTTGTACTTTAAAGCATAATTTATACTTTCTGTCTTTCCAGGAAAACTGAATACTTGAGAAAGATCGTAACAGGGACAAGGTAGCAAACTATCGAAACGCTGAACAGGAGCTGATTGATTCTCTAGAAAAATGTGCTGTGGACAGATCCTTTAAACTGTGGAAAAATCAGATGACTGCAACACCCCAGATTAAATGTCTATACTCCTAAAATCAAATTTAAGATTAATGTCTTTGTTGCAGTTTTCACAAGCTGTGGTTCAGAAGTTGGAAGGTAAAAAGCCCTACACTAAAAACACGTTGGGATTACTGCGCTTTATTCGCAATCTCCATGAGCATCAGTAAGTTAAACCAAATGAAAAGTGACTCTATCTATCTATCTAGAACCTTGCTTGTCTTATTTACCATACAGTAAACAAACTTTCCTTGTTCACAGTGCAAAGGAAGCAGCCCAAAATGATGTTCTGGCATTGTTTCCTGATCTCTTTGGGAGTATTTACACATTTGCAAAGAACCAAGGCTGGAATTTAGAGACACCGTTGAAGGAAATGTTTCAAAGAGAAGACAGAGAGGACATTAGCACAGTTTTCATGATGCCATCTAAAAGCATGGAGGAGTCCTTGGGTGTCCCCGTTCAAGAGTCTCAAACCAGTGAAGTGAAAGTTGATAGACTCTTGAACGACTGCAGAGTCTAACAACTAGTCGTAAAAAAATAAAATAATAACTGCTAGCAGAGATGTAGGTTTGCCTCCTGCTGCTCTGTTATTTCCCAAATGATCACCACAGAAGACAGTAAATTAAAGCTAGGTTTGTGCCTTCGTGGAGCCAGTACCAAGACCCTGAGACTAAAGAAACTAAACGACACAATGTATGATTTATACTGTCTTATGTGAAATAAGCGCCTGCTGTTTTGAAAAAGTACTTATTACTCTGACAGAAGTAGATTAGAAATGTAATTTTTTGAGTCTCTTTACTTTTTAATTTTAATTTTTTTATTCTGCTTTTGCTTTTCTGTTCTTTTTATGGTTGTAGTTGCTAATTCATTCATAAATGTATTAAGAAACACAAGAAGAAACAATGTGGTGTACCTTAAGAACTGAACTTCTCAACCTGGTAAGATAGGTAGCAAATTGCGATCCAGTTTTTACTGTTAATACAGGTCGGAGATCGGTAGAGTTACAGAAAACAAACACTGAAATGTACACTACAATGGGAAAGTACAAGAGGAAAAAAGAGACCTCTACTCATGCTGGGCTCATGAGAACAGGAAACAAAAAAACTCCTCTGCACAAAAAAGCACATAATGTCCACAGCACAACATTATGGAACACGTGACAAGCCACAGGGTCGGGTGGGGGGTGAGGAGCAGAGATGGGCAGTAACGCGTTACTTGTAACGCGTTACTTGTAACGCGTTACTGTAATCTGATTACTTTTTTCAAGTAATGAGTAAAGTAAGGGATTACTATTGCAAAAATGGTAATTAGATTACCGTTACTTAGGAAGGCTGCGTTACTGCGTTACTAAAACTGTGATTTTTTTGCGAGAATGTCTCATGACAGTGACGTAAGCGAGTGCGACGTTCGTGACAACAGCTGTGTACAGATCAACAATGGATAATATATCAAGTGCGGGAGAGAGTATGAGCGTGCAGCGTTTAAAGCGTGGAAGTACTGACCTTAATTTAAGTTTGATTCCATAAAAAGTGACAAAAACATTAGTGTCCGTTGCAGGGCCGTGCAGAGAGGTTTAAAGGGGCGGGTGCTCAAAGTTAAAAGGGGCACATTGAACCAGGCTGAATAACAACAACATACATTCATCAAGAATCTAATATGGGAAGGGCAGGGCTGTGTTGATCTGAGACTGTAGACATTAAAAAGTCCATAGGAGAGATGGTAGCTGATTAAATGTCATGAGATAATAACAAAATGCAAAGATTGGTGACAGCGCTTGGAACCATAAGGCAACAAAAAACTGTGAGAAATAATTTAGGCTCTGCCTGTGAATCACTCTTTGCTTCTCTTCTTCCTTCCATCCCATCATTTCATATATCACTCTCCACTTGCTATGTGAGAACAAGGCACAACTTGCTATTGCAATAAACTATAATCTAATTATCCACACCTAACAACTCTTGCACTTAATCTATAATAAAATGATGACAGAAAAATGTTATAGCACTGCCTTTAGTAGCCTCACACAGCTCCTGCTGTTTCCTCCTCATGTCCTTACCAGGCTTGTCTGGACAATGTTATATCATGAGTAATATTTTTTTTAAAAATCCATCTAAATAAAACACACACATGCACGCGCACACAGTGACATTTTAGACCTTCTTCAGAATACTGTATATACTATGGGCATCATGGTGCTGATCCAGAATCCTTACATTATTATTTATTACTAGAGCTACAATAATAAAGCAATGAGGAGGGGGAAGTAATAAATATGAAATAATGTCATTATGATGATTCCATTTGTTTCACTATCCACTCTGTGCAGGGGCAAAGCTTATTACATTTTTAAACTGTAGAGATGAAATCATTTTACTGCTGTAAAATCCAAATTTTGTCTTATTTAAAATATAAATCTAATATAATCTGCTTCTTAATGTATGTTCTTTAAAATACAGCTTGTGTTTTTAAATATATTATAATTATAATAATTATTATGTGGACATGCATATTAGATCGTTTTTTAGTGAAATATAATCCCTCCAGAAAGGCAGGAAAAGCCTGGAAACTTGCTTTAAAACTAAATATGTTTCTAAATACTTTAAAACTAAATATGTTTCTAAATACTTTAAAACTAAATATGTTCCCAAAAACGGTGACAGAGCTACAGACCCATGACAGCCTTACACAGGTAGCCAGCAGCTATGACCAGCACTACTTGTGCAGTTAATAAAAGGACAGGTAATGTTTGTCGCGCTGTTGCACACACAGCACGCTCGTTTGTTTCAGTTCGTCAGTTGCCACAAGACAGCTTACCAACGTGTACGTAATAAGCTAATACTCCTGTGTGCTATCCACTATAGTGTGCGCTGTACACCTACTTACTGGTAATTTGTGTTTCTCCTACAGCTGGCTCGTAACCAGAGCGTTCTGCCGTCAAGGGCGATCATTGGTTAAATGTGATCATGTGACTGATGCAAGCCAGATCCTTTTATTTAGCAAAACTGTGATTAATAGTTAAATATTATTGTTGAGGGGCACAGACAGGACTCCGCACGCACACACACATTTAAAAAATATATATATATATATTTTTTTTAAAAGTTGCCTCAACAAAAGGGCACTTTGGGCACCCATCAGGAAAGGGACGGGTGCTCAAGCCCCTCTAGCCCCCCCCTCTGCACGTGCCTGGTCCGTTGTGCGTGGGAAGAAAACTTCTTTTTACAGCGAAAAAACCCCCTAAACAAGCACCGAGTGCGCAACGACGTAATGGGAAATTCACAGAGAAACTCATGGATTCTTCAACTGACCGCTGCGGCACACCTGCACCAGGGTAAACCTCCGCCTACCCCACTCCTAATTTACAGGTGAAAATAGAGCAAAAGGACCGCTAGTCTTTGACTTTATTTATTTTCTGCTGTGTTTTACTTGCATTTATTTGAAAGACTGAGTGTAAACACAAAAAATATTTTATTTTTATGTGCTGGAATGTGCAGAAAATAGCTTTAAATGTTAAACTAATTTATTCAAGTCAGAGAATGTTGCATATAAGTTAATTTTTGCTTGATGCATAAAATTAAAAGATTAAAACTAATAAAACAAGTTAAAAAAAAGAGACTTTTCCATTTGATTACATTTTGTATGATGGATTATGCAGAAAAAGTAGAACTGGGCTGAAAGATCTATCGCTTTATCACCTCTTCACGTTGTAAATCGTGTTTTTAAAAAGTAACTAAGTAACTATGTAATTAATTACTTTTGAAAATAAGTAATCAGTAAAGTAACAGGATTACTTTTTTGGGGAAGTAATCAGTAATTAGTTACTGATTACTTTTTTCAAGTAACTTGACCAACACTGGTGAGGAGTAATCCGAAGCAAACACAGCAGCCATCCTGCCCAGCGCTACCATTCCAGCGCGGGCTCAGACCCGCCGTGTACGGTCGATACCTACAGCCACGATTACCGACACTAACAAGCTGATCTACGATACGGCAGCAGTGATCAGTGAGATGCTTGGCTACAAGTTGAACAGCCACAAGGGGCAGTACCCTCCATGGAGAAGGAGGCTAGAGGTTAAGATCAAGGTAGCACGGAGGGAGGTTAGCCAACTATCAGTGGTAATCGGTGCACTAGGTGCAGTGACTCCCAAGCTAGGTAGCCAAGCTATTTTTGGTAGAGCATGCTAGCGGGCGTCGTTATTACCGTGTTTTTTGGACACTCAAACTCAATCCTTTGATTTTTCTGAAAATCGACAGTGCCCCTTATAATCCCGTGTGCCTCATGTATGAATTCTGGTTGTGTTTACTGACCTCGAAAATATTTTATGTACACGGCGCTGGAAAATGTTTCAGTACGACTTTTCTAAGCTACAAAGCCGCACCGCTTGATGGATTGTTGGAGCATTACAGGAGCCTCGCGGAGTGATACTGTGGTCCAACATAATATTACCGTATTGTGTGTGTATAACCTCTTTTTAAGTTTCGTGGATATTATACATGGTTATGCTGAGGATATGTCGGCCAGTTTCCACTGGAAATGTCTTTTGGTTAAACTGTCAGCAAGGATTTTGCACTGTTAAATTTTTATATAACTTTAATGCACATAAAAAACAGCTGGTTGTTTAAGTGAAAATCTGTTGATTTTTTTTTTTGCGCAAATAAAGTTGTGGAGTTTTAAAGTATTTTGTCTAGTGTCAATTATATGGCCAGTTATATCGTTATCGCAAATTTTCAAATGTATATCGTGATAAATATTTTTGTTTATATCGCCCTGCTCTATTGGTGATCTTGTAAATCTGGGGACAATTTTCTTGGTTGTTTTTCTAAATGGCGGCGCGTGTAGACGCAGCGACCTCACACTCTCCCGAAAATGCGATGTTTTGTTCGTCAAGTAAATGTCTTTCTGCAAGTATTTCTCGCCAGTCCACGTCGGAATATGTGTACAGTCGTCAGGCTCTCTTACACATTCGGAGAAGCAAGATTTGCCAAGTTTTGAACACTAACGTTGAGATGCTAAGGGAGATAGGACTTCTGCGACAGCCTGCTAGCTGGCCTAGCAACTCACCGGACTCGCCTGCTAACCCTCCCCGGGCAAGGAGGCATCGAAACCGGTGCGCTAGGACAAGGAAGCGGGGCAAGCGCGGAGGTGTCCGAGTCAGGCTTGAGGCTAAGCCAACTCGCCCAGCCATACCATCGATCCTCTTAGCCAACGTACGATCTCTGGACAATAAAATGGACAACATACGACTTCTGAGATCAGCGAATCGCAAAGTAAGTGACTGTTGTGTGCTAGTTTTCACCGAGACATGGCTTAATGACAACATTCCGGACTCGGCCATACAACTGGAGCAGCTAGCATGCTACAGAGCCGACAGGGCTCTCGTAGACGGAGGTAAGACCCGAGGTGGCGGGGTCTGTGTTTACATCCGTGACGAGTGGTGTCGGGATGCCACTGTAGTACGCAAACACTGCTCATCACTGGCGGAGTTCATGATCGTGAAGTGTCGCCCTTTCTATTTGCCCAGGGAGGTAAGTTCGATCTTGTTGGTCGCTACCTATATACCTCCATCTAGCAACAACAGCGATAGAAATGCGGCGCTGAACGAACTGTATCAGGCCATCAGTGAGCAACAAACAGCACACCCAGACGGTTTCATCATCCTCGCAGGAGACTTTAATCATGCTGATCTTAAAACTGTTCTCCCAAAGTTTCATCAGCATGTACATTTTCCAACAAGGGGAGACAACATATTGGACTTGGTCTACACACAGGAAAAAGGAGCATACAAAGCCATCCCCCTCCCCCACATCGGCACCTCTGATCACCTCACTGTTATGCTAATGCCAGCATACAGACAGAGAGTGAAGGTCATCAAACCTGTTATGAAAGAGGTAAGAGTGTGGCCACAGGAGGCCACCTCTGCTCTTCAAGACTGCTTTGGGTCAACTGATTGGGACATATTCAAGGAAGCAGCCACCTACAATAACATCATAGACATCGAGGAGTACACAGACACGGTGAGCTCATACATCACCAAATGCATTGATGATGTAACACAGGTGAAAAGTATCACAACTCGAGCCAACCAGAAGCCATGGCTAACAGGAGATGTCCACAGGCTGCTGAAGGCCAGAGACAAGGCCTTCAGAGCTGGGGATGAAATAGGCCTGAGAACAGCGAGAGCCAACCTGTCCCGTGGCATCAGGAAAGCAAAACAGGACTACACACACAAGATAACCTCCCACTTCAATGATAGCAAGGATGCAAGAAGCCTATGGCAAGGCATCCAGGCTATTACAGACTACAAGCCTGTAGCGCGTAGCTGTGAGAGCGACACCACTCTGCTCAACAACCTGAACAGCTTCTTTGCACGATTTGAAGCACAGAACAACACACGCCCACAGAAAACACCACCACCTCCACACGACCAGCCTCTGTGCCTGTCTGCTGCCAGCGTGAAGAGGACACTCATCACCATCAACGCCCGGAAAGCAGCGGGTCCAGATAACATCCCTGGTAGTGTGCTGAAAGACTGCGCAGAGGAGCTGAAGAATGTCTTCACAGACATCTTTAACACCTCCCTGAGGCAAGCCACTGTCCCATCATGCTTCAAGACTGCCACCATCATACCTGTGCCAAAGAAACCATCCCCAGCCTGTTTCAATGACTACCGCCCCGTGGCACTGACACCCATTATTATGAAGTGCTTTGAACGACTAGTCATGTCACACATCAAATCCACCCTACCTCCCACCCTGGACCCACACCAGTTCGCATACAGAGCGAAATGATCCACAGAGGATGCAATCTGCTCTGCCCTCCACCCAGCCCTAACTCATCTGGACAAGAAAGACTCATATGTGAGAATGCTGTTCATAGACTTTAGCTCAGCATTCAACACCATAATACCACAACAACTCATCTGTAAACTGGACAGACTGGGCCTCAGCACCTCCCTCTGCAACTGGCTGCTGGATTTCCTCAGCCAGAGGCCTCAAGTGGTGCGTGTGGGCAACAAGGTCTCAAACAGCATCACCCTGAGCACGGGGGCTCCACAAGGCTGTGTGCTCAGTCCTCTGCTCTTCACCCTGTTGACACATGACTGCACACCAACCTACAGCTCCAACCACCTTGTGAAGTTTGTGGACGACACAACGCTGGTGGGGCTCATCACCAAGGGCGATGAGACCCACTACAGGAAAGAGGTTGAGCTCCTGACCACGTGGTGCAGAGACAACAACCTCCTGCTAAATGTCAGTAAGACCAAGGAGATTATTGTCAACTTCCAGAGAGGCCACACCTGTCACCCCCCATTGACCATCGACGGCGCTGCGGTGGAGAGGGTGAGCAGCACCAAGTTCCTGGGGGTGCACATCAGTGAGGACCTCTCTTGGACCACCAACACAGCATCACTGGCCAAGAAAGCACAACAGCGCCTCTACTTCCTGCGCAAACTCAAGCGGGCAAGTGCTCCACCACCCATCCTGACTACATTCTACAGAGGAACTATTGAAAGTATCCTCTCCAGCTGCATCACTGTGTGGGGCGGTAGCTGCACTGACTATAACAGAAAAGCTCTACAACGCATTGTGAGAACAGCTGAGAGGATAGTTGGTGTACCACTCCCCTCCCTGCAAGACATTTACACCACTCGCCTCACCCGCAAAGCCATCACAATTGTCAACGATGCAACCCACCCCGCGCACTGTCTGTTCAGCCTCCTGCCCTCTGGAAAGAGATACAGAAGTCTCCGCTCCCGCACTACCAGGCTCACCAACAGCTTCATCCACCAGGCTGTGAGACTGCTGAACTCTCTTCCCTCCCGGCTCCCAGCCAGCAGAATCACCAGATTGGCAGAAGTATAGTAGACAGATTGGACTCTACCCCCCCACACTCTCCAACAAGGAAACACTCTCTGAACCAAGAACTGAAAACATTCCTGACTTGCATTGCAATTGCACACACCTGCTGCTATATATATATTTTTAGTATTCTTTTAGCACTATTTATATTATTATATTACTATTTATTATCTTATTGTTAGGGCTGTTTTTGTTTTTGTTGTGCATCTGCACCTTATTGTTGTCAATGCCTACGCATGGGACAGTGTGAAACGTAATTTCAATTCCTTTGTATGGCAAGTACATTTGAAGAAATTGACAAATAAAAGTATTCTATTCTATTCTATTCTATTCTATTCTATGTTGTTGACCATTTCCTAATTCAGTGTACTCATCATCTGATGGCTGCTCCCAGCGGGAGAAAGTGCCATGTCACAAAGCTCAAAACATCTCAGACTCATTTCTTGAACATGACAGATCAATATGGCGTCAGTATGGACTAAAATCTCTAAGGAATGTTTCCAGCACCTTGTTGAGTTAATACCATGAAGAATTAAAGCAGTTCTAAAAGCAGAAATTAGTGTAATCCAATTCTAGTAAGGTGGGACTAATAAAGTGTCTACTGAGTGTACATTATAATCTGTACTGCTCAAAACGTAAAGATCCCACATGTGATGTTGATGAATGAAATATTCAAATTTAAAATCTTTACAAAATCATGTAATAAGGGTCAGTAGAAACCCTGATTCTGTGGCTCCCTCCATACTAATGGAAAATGAAAAAAACAACAACGATAGCGATAGCACATATTATTTTTTAAATCAGCAACCCGAAATTACTAAAGAACAAGTGTTAGATAAACATAAAGCAAATATGATGTAGGCAGTGTAATAACACTGCATGCAATCTTAAAGCACTAAACAGATAAAGTAACCAGCAATAGTCAGCTGTATGATGACATAATGATTATGAGATTATTATGCCACGTCTTCCTGTAGTGGTGTTGCACTGAGCTGGTCACCCCAGGAAAGCTCAGCATTTTATTGTTTTGTTTACTCTTTCTGAAACCTTCATTTTTACCCATTGCCCACCATAAAAAAAGCTTTTAATACAAATTGAGAAAATAAACTTACGATGTATACAAACCTGAAAAGGACTCCATTCACTTCCCAGCAATAAATTTCTCTCATCTTAACCTTTGGATCCGAAATTTATGGCAATAAATGGGAGGACCCGGAAGAGACAGAGTGGCAAACTGATAAAAAGTGCGACAACCTGAGCCCTTGACAGCGGTGGGCCTATAATCGGAACAGCAGACACACATCTTCAACACTGTAAGTACATTTCTTTACAATCCTCCAGTTTTACTTAAACTTTATTGTGAAATAAATATTCTGCCTGCTTTTGAAATTCACCCAGGTAGGTGCTTTGTTGACATTTGGCCAGAGTATCTTTTTGTTAGCCATAAATTCAACTGGTCAGATTTACTCAGGAAAAGAGCTTTACTATTCCTTTTTAGCCTCCTTTACTACAGGAAACAGCCAGTGCATGAACTATAGGCTAATCCATTTACAGTTGTTTGATTTGTCTAACTAGAACGGCAGCAGTAAGGAGAATTTCCTACTTTCATTGTTTAACAAATTTCCGCAATTAATGATTAGCTAATATATCATGACTGAGCACGGCAACTGGAGTTATGAGTGCTACAGGTACATATAGGGTGTGTAATGACTCATAGTCTATATATTTGGCTCAAAGTAGGGTTTTTTTTTTATTAATGTGTCTGACTGGTAGAAAGAGTTTATTTACCTTGAACATGGACTTGTAACACTGGCTTTGTTGACAGTAGTAAAATATCCAAGGTACACATTCCATGTAAAGTCATAATAAACTGGTCTGCATAAGTGAAATAAGAGAAATCTTTTTGTTAAATTAACCATAAAAATAGCAAATAAATAATTGAATATAGTTATATACAGTGTTGGGAAGGTTACTTTTAAAATGTTTTCCACTACAGATTACAGAATACATGCCCCAAATGTATTTTGTAACGTGTTCCATTACAAAATACAACGGAACACGTTGGGCCAGGACTCTGCAGTCTATTTACACCTGCAGGCCAGTGGGCACTCTTTCAATCATGAGGATGTACACATCCTGGACAGGGAGGAACGCTGGTTTGAGCACGGAGTCAAGGAGGCCATTTACGTGAAAAAGGGAAAGACCATCTCTGAATTGAGGAGGGGGCCCAATGGTACATCTTTCACCATCTTACAATGCTGTGATTGCAGCCATTCCTCAACTCTGTCGTGATACGTTGTGTGGCAGGCAGGAGAAGGACCCAATAGCAAAACTCACAGACACGGGGATGAACTCAAAATCACAGCTTTAATGCTGGAATGGCAGAACATAGGAAATACAAAACTACACTGGGAAAAGTAAACTAACATACGCAGAGAGACACAGGGAGATCCACACAACATGAGGGAGAACGCGACGCCGAACAGAGGAAGACGCAGACAGAAATACACAGAGGGTTAACGAGGAAAGTGGGAACACACGGGGAACACAGGTGACACAGATAACCATAACGAGACAGGGCGGGGTGAACTGAACATGACATGTAGAGGCAGAGGTTCCGACAGGAGGAGAGAGAGCACGGGGAAAACACCGACATAACGGGCTGGGGAAACATGAAACAACCACAAGGGGAGACGAGGGCTCATCAATACATAGAGGGCACACAGGGGGGAAGAGCCATGAAGGGAAAACACTTAGGGAACAACACAACAGGGCAACTCAGAAAACATGGCCTAAATAAGGAACAAAATACAAAAATGCATGAAAACTAAGAATACCGGGCCCACATGGCCCAGGACCATGACACCACCCCCCCCTAAAGGGCTGGCTCCCGACAGCCCAAACCCAAGAAACCAAAACAAAAACAGAAAACAACCCACCCAGGGCGGGAGGCGGGGGACCAGGACGGAGGGACCAGAACGGGAAACAAAATAAACAACAGAAAACACGGGAGCACCTGACCATAGTCAAAACAAAGTTCAGGGGGCCGACCCAGAGCCCACAGGCACCAGAGTCCACGGGTCACACGGTCGGGGGGCCGACCAGGCGGGTGGCAGAGCTGGTCCGGAGGCCAGCCGCGCGGAAGCCAGCGGCGGCGGCGAAGGAGACGACGGAGCAGTTCAGGGGGCCGGCCGCGCGGAAGGCAGCGGCGGCGGCGGAGGAGACGACGGAGCAGTTCAGGGGGCCGGCCGCGCGGAAGGCAGCGGCGGCGGCGAAGGAGACGACGGAGCAGTTCAGGAGGCCGGCCGCGCGGAAGGCAGCGGCGGCTCTCCAGTGTCAGGCGTGCTGGCCATGGCCCGGTGGGCACAGGACCAGACGAAGCACAGGCTGAAGACGCTGAGGCTGGACCAGACGAAGCACAGGCTGAAGACGCTGAGGCTGGACCAGACGAAGCACAGGCTGAAGACTCTGAGGCTGGGCCAGACGAGGACGAAGGCTCTGAGGCTGGACCAGGCGAGGCTGAAGGCTCTGAGGCTGGACCAGGCGAGGCTGAAGGCTCTGAGGCTGGACCAGGCGAGGCTGAAGGCTCTGAGGCTGGACCAGGCGAGGCTGAAGGCTCTGAGGCTGCAGCGGACGAAGGCTCTGAGGCTGCAGCGGACGAAGGCTCTGAGGCTGCAGCGGACGAAGGCTCTGAGGCTGCAGCGGACGAAGGCTCTGAGGCTGCAGCGGACGAAGGCTCTGAGGCTGCAGCTGACGAAGGCTCTGAGGCTGCAGCTGACGAAGGCTCTGAGGCTGCAGCTGACGAAGCACAGGCTGGACCAGGCGTAGCAGAAGGTGGCTGGATGGGCTCCTCGGGCCCTCCAGCTGGTGTGGCATGGTGCTGGACGGGCTCCTCGGGCCCTCCAGCTGAGACAGGAGGCTGAACGGGCCCCTCGGACCCTCCAGCTGACGTGGCATGAGGCTGGTGCGGTTCTCCCGAACCCCCAGCTGACGAGGAAGGTTGCTGAACGGGCCCCTCGGACCCTCCAGCGGAGACAGGAGGCTGAACGGGCCCCTCGGGCCCTCCAGCGGAGACAGGAGGCTGAACGGGCCCCTCGGACCCTCCAGCTGACGTGGCATGAGGCTGGTGCGGTTCTCCCGAACCCCCAGCTGACGAGGAAGGTTGCTGAACGGGCCCCTCGGACCCTCCAGCGGAGACAGGAGGCTGAACGGGCCCCTCGGACCCTCCAGCTGACGAGGTAGAAGGCGGCGTGGGAGCCGCGGAGTCTTGGATGAGCTCATCCGAGCTCCCAGCAGGAGCTGATGCAGAGCCAGAGAGATTAGAGACCCCTGGCTGAATGTTAAACTGACCAGCGGACCGTACTGCTATCGGGGCCTGCGCTACAGGCGGCACTGGAGCTACTGGGGCCTGCGCTACAGGCGGCACTGGAGCTACTGGGGCCTGCGCTACAGGCGGCACTGGAGCTACTGGGGCCTGCGCTACAGGCGGCACTGGAGCTACTGGGGCCTGCGCTACAGGCGGCACTGGAGCTACTGGGGCCTGCGCTACAGGCGGCACTGGAGCTACTGGGGCCTGCGCTACAGGCGGCACTGGAGCTACTGGGGCCTGAACTGAAACAGGTGGCTCTGGAAACTGAGCTAAAAGTGGCTGTGGGGTAGGTGACACTGGGAGCTGAGCTACTGGAGACCCAGGTGACACTGGTGTACTGGGGTGAAGGCAGCGAGGACGCAGTCTCTCTCTTAAGGGAGGATCGAATGATTTAGCGATAAACCTTGACGGGAAAAGATGTCGATGCTGAGAATACCAGGCAGCGGGGGCTTCCAGGAGGGTAGCTGACTGAACTGAGGGTGGCTGCGAGGGAGCTGACTGAACTGAGGGTGGCTGCGAGGGAGCTGACTGAACTGAGGGTGGCTGCGAGGGAGCTGACTGAACTGAGGGTGGCTGCGAGGGAGCTGACTGAACTGAGGGTGGCTGCGAGGGAGCTAACTGAGCTGTGAAGGGCTGCAGACCCTGGCGGCTCCGAGGGCCCCCGAGAGCCAGGCGTGTTCCCCGAAAGATGTGCTGACAATCGGGGGTAGGCCACGGCTTTCTCCGGAGCTCCTCCTCTACGTGGGTGCAAGCTGCTTGCTGCTGCTCACAGAGACCGGGCTCCATGATTTCCGGAGTTAATGTGGTGCCACGGCGGCGCCGGCGCCGCCCCCTTCTGGTAGCTGGCGCGATGGGCGCTGATGGCACAAATGCAGGGGGTGATGTAGCGGCGATCTCCCGGTCGTCCGCCCACATCCTTGCCAGAAATGAGGCAGGCGAAGTAAAGTCTAAGTGGATTGGAGACGGCGAGCGGCTGGTAGGCTGTGCAGCAGGTGAGAGGTCCTGCTCCGAGATGAGCCAGGGCTTCCACCGGAGCTCGTCCTCCCGATAAGCCCGCAACACCTGCTGCCGCTCCTCCTCACCGAAGTCAACAGCCTCGGGCATCTCCGTGCAGGCAGGCGGTGGCGAAGATGCGGAAGCTGATGAAGTGTGAGCCAATGGTGTGTCCGTGGTGAGCCTCACCGTTCCGACTCTGACCGCCACTGGCTCATGAGGCGGCGGGGCAACGGCGCGATGGCACGGCTCTGGTGAAGGTGCACGCCCACCGGGCCGCTGCTGCTGCGGACGGAGTCGGAGAGCGGAGACGAGAAGGTCGCTGACGAGGGGGTGCAGCGTCTCCCATAACCAGGGGAACACAGACACGCACACCCCTACCTGGCGGGCGAACTCCTCCCGTTCCTCCTCACTGGAACAGTGCAGCCACTTGTCGCATAGCGACTCCACTGTCCGGACAATCTCCAGTCTTTGTGTCGCTGGGTCCGGCATGGTCGCGTCGTACTGTCGGTCCGCGGAGGGGTTGTGAACTGCTGGGTCCATGTTGTGGTCGCGTTCTTCTGTCGTGATACGTTGTGTGGCAGGCAGGAGAAGGACCCAATAGCAAAACTCACAGACACGGGGATGAACTCAAAATCACAGCTTTAATGCTGGAATGGCAGAACATAGGAAATACAAAACTACACTGGGAAAAGTAAACTAACATACGCAGAGAGACACAGGGAGATCCACACAACATGAGGGAGAACGCGACGCCGAACAGAGGAAGACGCAGACAGAAATACACAGAGGGTTAACGAGGAAAGTGGGAACACACGGGGAACACAGGTGACACAGATAACCATAACGAGACAGGGCGGGGTGAACTGAACATGACATGTAGAGGCAGAGGTTCCGACAGGAGGAGAGAGAGCACGGGGAAAACACCGACATAACGGGCTGGGGAAACATGAAACAACCACAAGGGGAGACGAGGGCTCATCAATACATAGAGGGCACACAGGGGGGAAGAGCCATGAAGGGAAAACACTTAGGGAACAACACAACAGGGCAACTCAGAAAACATGGCCTAAATAAGGAACAAAATACAAAAATGCATGAAAACTAAGAATACCGGGCCCACATGGCCCAGGACCATGACAAACTCTCTATGAATGGTACTCATGGCCATTGATCAGTGGTCTTTGATCAGTGGGTTTTGGTTGGATTGGGCTGGTTTCAGTCATTATGCAAATGTACTGTTTATAAGATTGGGGAAACCTGCAGTCAGCTGAGACTGAAGAAGTCACTTGGATGAGTGACGAAACGTTTCTCCCACAAAACGCTACGTCCAGATGAACAGAATCAACTTTTTGGAGATGTCCTTGATTATGTTTGCTGCTTTGCTGAGGCAGCGGGAGGAATAAATGTCCATCAGGGAGGGGCAAGGGCAGCCGATGATCTTTTGTGCTGTATTGACTACACTCTGAAGCCTCGCTCTATCCGCCTTAGTGCAGCTGCCGCACCATACCACGATGCAGTAAGTTAGCAGGCTCTCAATGGACGAGCGGTAGAAGGTCAGCAGCAGGTTGGAGTTCAGTTTGTACTTCCTGAGGACTCTCAGGAAGTGCAGCCGCTGTTGGGCCTTCTTGACGACCGCTGAGATGTTGTCTGTCCAGGAGATGTCAGCAGAGATGAGGACACCAAGGAACCGGAAGGCGTGGACCCTCTCCACACACTCCCCGTTGATGTAAAGGGGGGCTACGTTAGTGCTGTGTCTCCTGGAATCGACAATGAGTTCTTTGGTTTTCTTAGTGTTCAGTGCCAGGTTGTTTTCTGAACACCATGCTGCCAACTTCAAGTTCCTCTCTGTAGTCTGCCTCGTCTCCCTTCAAGATGAATCCGACTACCGTGGTGTCATCAGAAAACTTGATGATGAGATTGTTGTTGTGGGTTGAACTGCAGTTGTGGGTGTAGAGAGAATACAGGAGGGGGCTCAGCAAACAGCCCTGTGGGGAGCTGGTGCTCAGTGTGCGAATGGAGGAGAGATGAGGGCCGAGTCTTACAGTCTGGGGCCGGTTTGTGAGAACATGCATCTCTTAACCCAGTTAATGTGGGGGTTGTGTATTTCCAGCCAAGGAAACCCTAGAATTAAAGGAGTATAAGATGCAATGAATACGTAAAAGGTTGCCTGCTTGTGATGTTTATCTGAAACTATTAAATGCTCTGGCTAGGTCTGATGAGTTATAGTGGCTATTACCTGACCATTTTAAGCTCAAGCTGACAAAGAGTACTAGAAGCTAGGAAAGGAAACCTAGTTGCTTGGCAAAATTGCTTTCCTGCAAGTTTTGCTCCTCCCCTGAATCTACTAATACTTGAAAAGGAAAGGAACTTTAATAATCACAAAATTTCACAGGAAGGCTTAAACAAGGTAAGCCAGCCAGTCATGGCTGGCTTACAAGTATCCTCATAGCTACCGATGGGCCTGATTGTTTGGCCGCACAGGACAGGTGGCCAGGTAGTGTTTCGTATGAAGAAATAGCGACTGGTATGGATAGCAGGTAAGCCTCTGCCCATTTTAAAGACTTAACTTGTAAATAACCAGTCACAAAGGATACCTTAGCATCATATGGGAAGGAGCAAGAGGAGCAAGAAAAAGTGATTGCACTGGAGCAGAAATCCTCGAAAATTCAATGAACTTGGTTACATGGTCTAGCCGCTGAGTTCTGAAAAGGGAAGGACCATTTATCAATAGTCTTTAATCAATGGTCACTGATCAGTGGTTGTTGACTAATGGTCATGACAATTTGCATATTAATGATGAAAAAAACTGACCTCACAGCTCACTGTTTGTCAGTGGTGCTAGTAAAACTTAAAATTGCAATAAAATCTTTAGGAATAACCTATCATAACTTTGGAGTGCTGACTTTAAGTAAACAAGCAGCACTCCACTAGCATCAGGGTTGACACATACAACATATCTGCAATGTGTGAAAATAAATTTGGCTAACGTTAGTGCTTTATCTCTTTCACAGGTAATCTGGAGCAAAGAAATGAATATTATTACTCAGGTCAAACTGACAACAGGCCCAACTGTCTCTCAGCCAACAGAAACACATCCTATAATCCAGTCCATAACTAACAATGACCTGAAGAAGGTCAAGAAATTGCTGAAGGACAATGTTAACAGAGTTTACCCCTGTAGAGAGTGGGGTGATTATGTAACCCCACTGATTGCTGCTGTTGCAAATCACAATAAAGAAATTTGTTCTTACCTTTTGCGTCAGGGTGCAGACCCAAATATGCCTTCTCAACATCTCTGGACACCTTTGCATTATGTCTCGTATTCCAAAGCACCTCTTTATTTTGCGGATCTATTACTTGAGGCAAAAGCTAATCCAGATGGATGGAGTCCTACTCCAATGCAACAGTTACTCACACCACTGCAAGTTGCAGCCATTGAAGACAGGGAGGATATCATGAAAAGGCTCATCTCTGCTGGTGCTCTGGTGACACTGCCATCCAAAAAAGATGCTCAATGGCTTATGGAAAGTAAAAAAATATCTCAGATGATTAATCACCTTGCATCAAATGGAGATAGAGTGTGTTCCCAAATCAGACATTTTTTGGATATGGAAATTGCTGTTGTTGAAAAAACACCTGAAGATGTGTTCAGAAATTTTAACAGTCACATGCTGTTAGAAGATCCTAGGTCTCATTTGACCATGATTGAAATCCTCTTTACTCGTACTGGGAGATGGAAAGATAAATACTGCCAGGCTTGCATTAAATGGCTAAAGGAAACTGGAAATGTGAATATTTACATTGCAGGAGCAGCCAGTCGCTTTCCAAATATCCCTAGGACAGATATAGGGGCAGCAGTTGAAAGTTTGAATGCAGTTTTCTGCACAATGGATGAAATAACAAATGAGCATGCAGTAGCAATAATTCCACGACTACTGAAACTGCTTTGCTTAAAAGAGAGACCTGACATCTATGAATCAGTGCTACAAACACTGTATGTGATAACACAGAAAACAAGAGGCACAAAGGACTGGCACGTCAACTTTTTAGAGAACTTATGCAGAACAGTTGCCCTTTTCGTAAATGAGCAACACTCCACTAACATCAGGGTCTACACATACGGTATATTTGGAAACCTGCTGTCAGTTGAACAGGCAGCTAACATTTTTACATCAGTGGGCATAAACTCCTTACCCGAGGACATACTGACATTAGCTGATATGAAAATGAATGAAAAACTGAAAGAAGTGCTGAGAAGTCTGAAAAATTATCTGAGCAAACCAAACTCTGAATGTGAGGGAAATGCAGCACCGTCTGTGCCCAAGAAGAAGAAGAAAAAGAAGAAGAAAAAGACAGCAAAGCAAGAGAACCCAAATGATGAAGTTTTGACAGCAGCAACTGATCCAATAACTAAAGTTCCTGTTGTAGAATCAACTTCAAATGTAAAGCCTTTTGATTACAGCACCAATGAAAAATCAGAAAAACTAAACTGGCTTCCAGTCAGCGAGAGGTGGAAGGACAAACTGGAGAAACTTGTTGGCTCAGATGACAGTAAAATATCCAGAATCAGAAGCATTATTTATGTGAATGATGCAAAATTCAGAATAGCGAAGGGAAGTGATGGTACTGAAGTCTTCTTGGGGCTGAGAGAGGACGGCACAGAAGTTGCCATCAAGAGAATGTCTAAAAGCAACTATGAAGTGCTGAAGAACGAAGAAGTAATTCTACGACATCCAGAACTCGATCATCCTTATATCGTACGATATGTTGATGCTGCAGAGGACGAGAACTTTGGATATCTTTGTCTGCAACTTTGTGAATACACCTTGGAAGAATATATCAAGAATAATGACCATGACCCACTGATGCTAAAGAAACTTGTCAAACAAATTCTTGAAAGTCTAAAGGTGCTTCACTGTCAAAATCCTAAAATTCTTCACCGAGATCTCAAACCCCAGAACGTTTTGATTGGTAAGTCACGTTTAAAATTCAGGGAAATAACAACATTTTAATCAATATTTTAGGGCTGCCACGATTAGTCGACTATCAAAATCGTCGACGACTAATTTTATAGTATAAGTCACTTAGATAACTTAAAAATGCAATTGTTTGGCTTTTTTTTAGTATTTTATTTGTTCCTGAGTAAATCGGTTTGACTGAGATTAAAGTTATAGTTTTTACACAGCTGAATAAACATCAAGCAGACAGCTGATTATCAGAAGTGTGAGATGCTCAAGAATTTACTCCGGTGTCCTGTTATATTTTAGATAGCAAGGAGTTTATTAAACTTCACCGAAACAATCTGCAAATTTCATTAAAATTTAATAAACTATCATCTTGTCTTTATTTTTAGTTAGCACATACCTTAAACACTTCAAGCTGTAAGCTAATGATAGTTATATAAGAGCAGATGCTGCTGGTGCAATAAGCTGTACGTTTTACGTCCAATGAATGCATGATCTGATTAGTCGACTAATCGCAAAAATAATCGGTGACTAGTCGACTATCAAAATAATCGTTTGTGGCAGCCCTACAATATTTACCAGATAGGATTTTATTTCACATGATTCTTCCTGCAGATGTTACTGGGAGGGCAAGATTAGCTGATTTTGGCATAAGCAGACGCTTACTCAAAGGCCAAACAACTTTACGTACACGCAGTGCAGGAACCAAATGCTGGATGGCCCGAGAGACTTTAGCAGAAGAATCTGTGATATCATACAAGTCAAGCACAGACATCCAGGTAAAGTCTGAACACAAACTTGATTAACTGAAAAATGGCTTGTTAAACATACCTAAACTGATAATATGTGTTATTATTAAGGTGGCAGGCATGCTGATCTATTATATCCTCTCTGGAGGCCACCATCCATTTGGCAAATCCTTTGAATGCGAGTCCAACATTTACTATGGGAAGTACAGTTTGGATCATATTCAAGATGTGGTGGCAAAGGATCTCATCGAGTGGATGATCAACAAAGACCCAAAGGACAGACCCAAAGTAGAAGAATGCTTAAACCATCCCTTCTTCTGGACTTCTGAAAAGTGAGGGAATTATTGACAATTAATAAAAAACATTTTTTTATGATTTCTGCCTGTCAAAGAGGGATACAGATGTTCATGTTAGAACAAAGTGAGCCACAGCTGATCATTCCAGATCAACCTAGTTAAGCATTAATGCTAAAATGTTCTGCTAATGCTAAATCCTTTTATTACACACTTCTCCTTAAAAATGTAAATGCTCATTAATGCTGCTTTTTTGTATTTATTTATTATTGTTTATATTTATTTTTAATAATTTCCTTTCCAGGAAAACTGAATACTTGAGAAAGATCGGTAACAGAGACGATGTCGCAAACTATAGAAAGGCTGAACAGGAGCTGATTGATTCTGTAGAAAAATGTGCTGTGGACGGATCCTTTAAGCAGTGGAAAAATAAGGTGACTGTAACATCAAATATCAAATGTCTAGATTCCTAAAATCCACTTCATAACGAATGTTTTTGTTGCAGTTTCCACAAGAGCTGGTTCAGAAATTGGAAGGTAAAAAGCCCTACACTGAAAACACGTTGGGATTACTGCGCTTTATACGCAATCTCCATGAGCATTAGTGAGTTAAACTAATTTACAAGTGACTCTATCTATCTATCTATCTATCTATCTATCTATCTATCTATCTATCTATCTATCTATCTATCTATCTATCTATCTATCTATCTATCTATCTATCTATCTATCTATCTATCTATCTATCTATCTATCTATCTATCTACCAACCAACCAACCAACCAACCAACCAACCAGTAATAAAACCTTCCTTGTTCACAGTGCCAAGGAAGCAGCCCAAATTGATGTTCTGGAATTGTTTCCTGATCTCTTTGGGAGTATTCACACATTTGCAAAAAACCAAGGCTGGAATTTAGAGACACCATTAAAGGAAATGTTTCAAAGAGAAGACAGCGAGGATAGTAGCACAGTTTTGATGATGCCATCTAAAAGCACGGAGGAGTCCCTCGGTGTCCCCGTTCAAGAGTCTCAAACCAGTGAAGTCAAAGTTGTCAGCAGCCATAAAAAATAAAATAATAACTGCCAGTAGTAGCAGAGATGTCATGTCGGTGTGCCTCCTGCTGCTCTGTTAGTTCTTAAGGCATCACGACAGAAGACACTGATCTGCTGTGGTGATCCACATGTTTGCACATAGTTGCTGTTCCTCACACAGCCCTACATTTTACCAGCACTAATAATGCACCAACTTGAAGTTAGATTTGTGCCTTCATGGATTGTCAATGGATTTTAGACACGGTGTATGATTTATACTGTCTTGTGTGAAACAAGTGCCTGATGTTTTGAAAAAGTAGTTATTGATTTTTAAAAGTATGAAAGAAATAGATTAGAATTACAATTGTCTGAGTCTCTTTATTTTAATTTTGTTTTTGTGAGGTTGTGTACTGTATTCACACACAGTTATGCTACTTTTGTTTTCTGTTCTCTTTTAGGTTGTAGTTTCTAATTCATTCATACATTCATTAAGAAACACAAGAAGAAACAATGAGGTGCACTTAAAGAGTGGAACTTGGTAAGACGGTAGCAAACAGAGATCTAGCTCTAGAAAAAAATACCATTATATTTTTATTCAGTTAATCTTCATTGTAATGTTAATGTAGCCAGGTGGAAGGTCGATATTATGGGACATGCCACTGGATGGCGCTGTTTCTTTGGGGGTCATGCACTGTATGTATTTGAGTTCACACTTGTATTATACTATCTCTGTGGGTAAGAGGGAAAATGTACCTTGTTAACTGTTTAATCTTGGCTCTGTATTTTAGCAGGAGAAGCCATGTTTGTTTTATTTCTGTATGCGTTTATATCAGACACAAAATGACGCTAGACGTCCTTGAG
The DNA here is from genome assembly GCF_041146795.1 of Maylandia zebra. Classification (NCBI taxonomy): domain Eukaryota; kingdom Metazoa; phylum Chordata; class Actinopteri; order Cichliformes; family Cichlidae; genus Maylandia; species Maylandia zebra. The sequence goes on along the minus strand of NC_135169.1, from coordinate 41,837,490 downwards.
TTCCAGATGCTGATAAAGTTGGGGAAATAACCTGCAGTAGCAGTGGGTTACCAGTGCACAAAGCTGTTACTGGATAAGAACTGTCTGTAACAATTTTATTTCTTTATTTTTACAACCTTTCCTTATTTTCTTCTGAGCGCTTAGTTTATCATTCAGATTAAAAGAACCCCAAATATAATCTGTGTTCTGGGCTGGTTAATATAGCCAGGCTACATTAACTCATGTGTGTGTGTGTGTGTGTGTGTGGGGGGGGGGGGGGGGGGGGGGGTTGAGGAACAGATATAGAGACATTTTTGATTTCTTCCACAAATACAAAGGTAATAAAGGAGCAGCAGTTTACACTATTATAGTTTTAAATACTTCTATTTCTGATCGCAGCCTTTCACAGATTATAAACAGAATAAATACGTTGGACATGCCTTTTGCTTTGTGGAAATTACCTCGGGCCTATGACAGATTCAAACTGTACAAACATGTATGTCACATAGTAATTGAGCCAATCTTTGTACTTAATATTAAGAGCCACAAGTGGCTTTAGTAAATATTATGAGTTTGAGATTTTAACCATGCAGGGTTATTTTTTCTAGTGAATGGTACTGCAAATTTGCAACACATATACATTACACATATTTAAGAAACATGATTTCGTATTTTGTTTCTCGTCATGTTTTCTAAAGCAAAATATAAAGTAAACAGTAGATTGATTCTTTCTGTGTAAAATCTGTAAAACTGACTGAGGGCGTGTCCCTTCATGTTTTTTTTTTTTTGTTGAATTTTAAATCTTTTCACCACAATACAAAGTAAAAGTAAAGCCTAGCTTTCTTTTGTTTTAGCTATTTTGCACTTTAAAGGTCTGAGAACTAAAATATAAACTACACTTTAAGTTTAATTATTATTACAAGATAGTTACAAGATAATGCAAACATGTTGAGGGATTGGCTGTGTTTGTTCAGTGAGAGAAAGAAAACAATTTTCACTTGGAGTTGAAAACTAATGTGTACGCTTATGCCTGCATTTTTATTTTGTTAAATACAAACAACATTGTAGCAAAAGTGCTGCCACGTGTCTGGCCAGAAAGAGCTGTTTATTTGGTAGTTCAATGAAACTACTGTACTACACTGCTGAGTGACTGTCTTCTGCTTGTCAAATACATTTCATTGCAATGTTGACCCTGTGCTAACTTGCATATGACTAATGAAACTGAAAGGCTTCAGATAGTTAAGTGGGAAAAAAATTGCGTTCATGTTTGCAATTTTGTCTTGTTACACAATATTTTGAATTAAATGGAACAAACAAAACACTACATTTTAGGAAATATTAATGGGTGTTTTTGTGTTTGTTTTTTGTACTACTTGGACACTAAAGTGGCCCTTCAATGAGATGATGGTGCCAGAAGTGGCCCGTAGCTCATTTGAGTTTGAGACCCCTGCTTTAGATTATATTACATACAGAAAAAAGTACTGGTTTATTATTTTAGTGGGCAAAAGAGTCAAGATTGGATCTAAAGGATGTAAATATGTCTGTGAAGGTTCTCAGTCATCCAGGTCATCGTAGTCAAAGGAGCTTGCAAAGAAAAGCGTCTGGACTTCTTTAAGTTACTTGAAGACGTTTCACCTCTCATCCGAGAAGCTTCTTCAGTTCTAAGGTCAAATGGTGGAGAGTCCCAGATATAAACCTAGTGGGAGTTTCCCCCCACAGAGGGACAAAAGGACCCCCTGATGATCCTCAGGCGATTTTCTTTGCAAGCTCCTTTGACTAAAGGATGTAAATGGAGAAGCACAGTGCATTTCTACTCAGTCTGAACACTCGACACAGCCTCATTCACACAGCTGCACACACACGATTAGGGGAAACTCAACGTTCAGTATCTTCTTTTTTCATCAAAAGACTTTCTCTGTATCTCTGCTCTGTTTGTTTTTGACTTGAAACACTAAATAAAAGTTTTACTACACATCTGTCTCTATTGTTTAATCAGCAGCTGTAATACTAAACTGTCCAAAATGTAAAAGTCTACATTTAGTAGATTTAGAGATATTTATTTCACCATTTTTAGTTAATGATACTTTATAAACCTATTCTGCTGTTTAACAAAGACGGTATCATCATGTTTAAAGCACTTTTAAATCTGACAGCAGCACTCAGTTCTCCTGCACATGTGTGATCTTGGAGTGAACTGAAGGTTCAGATGCATCTCTCAGGTCCTGTGTGGAGACTTTGCTGGACTTTGTCTGTCTGTTAAAGATGTGATTTTCAGATGCTATTCATCTGGTGTAGATAGTGGGGGTTTAGGTCTGAAACATCTAATTTTGTCCTCCATTCATCCAGTTTCATGAGATAACTTTTTGGTACAAGGACTGGACTGAAAACGACTGAAAAGAGAAACTTTGAAAGAGTTTTAGAAGCCTGGAGGAAAAGCAGTGCTTGTTTAATCAAATGTAATAATACACATTGTTTAAATATCCCAAAGTAAAGAGATCTCTCTGTGAACCTTTAATTCATCACCCTCTTGTGGCAGCAGCTGGCTACTGTTATTTGCACATGTCCATTGTGGTTTTTTATCCCATTATAATTTAATACAAAACCCTTTAATTAAATTAGTGAGTTAAAGTAATATGAGAAATATTAGTGAGCGATTAGAAAGCGAGCTGAAAACAAAGCTTGATAAAGCACTACAAAGAAATGACCAGATTCTTCAAGAAAAAGAACAACTGGAAATAAACCAGAGAGAAATATGGTGCCAACTCCAAAGCATGGAGGAAAAATGCAGAGTCCTGGAAGTAAAACTTGATAAAACTGCAGTGCACACGCAGAAATATCAAGAGCTGCTTCAAGAGAAAGAACAACAGGACATAAAGCAGAAAGAAGACAAACGTTTACTCCTGCACTTTGAGAGAGAAAACCAAAAGTTGCAAGAACTTTACAAGAAAATGAACTACAAAGCAACTGAGATGGAAGGAGAGAAGGAGAAACTGCAAAAACAGTGCTCAGTGATGCAGAGTCAGCTCAATGACATGCTGACAAAAAACACCGAACTCGAGGAACTTTCCAACACCTTGAAGTGCAAAAACACTGAGGTGCAGCTGCTAAAGCAGCAGCTCGAGAAAACAAATGAAGACCTGCAGTGCAAACTTCAAGAAACCGAGAGGAAAAGTCAGCAGTTAGAAGACACTCACAACAAATTACAAGAGCGTTATACAGAGATGCAGGAGGCAAAGGTAATGCAGGAGGAAACATCTAATGAGTTGAAAGGAAGGCTCAAAGACAAACAAGCCGAATTAGAAGAAGTGGAGAAAACATGCAGGAGACTTGAGAAGGAGAATACCGAAACAATCGATCAGCTGAGAACCCTGATCCTAGAGAAAAAGGTTCTCGTGGAAAAGCTCCTGGAAAAGAAGAAGAAACGCTTCTGCTTCTTCTGGAGGAAGGACACTCCTGCTTTTTCTACTCTTTCTACTTTTTCCACTGCTGATGTCACCTCGTCTTCCTCCACCTCTGTTCCATCGTAATTTTGACCTCCCCTCTCCTGCCCTCTCCCTCTCTCCTGACACCTTGACACCTCTCCCTCCCCTAGCTCCCTAGAACTCCTAACACCTGTCCCATCTCCCTCCCCCCTCTCTCTCTTTTCACCCTCACCCCCCAACCAGTCCCGACAGTTGACTGCCCCCTCTAGAGCCTGGTTCTGTCATAGGTTTCTTCCTTTACAGGGAGTTTTTCCTATCCACTGTCGCACCTAGTGCTTGCTCAGAGGGGATTGTTGGGGTTTTCTCTCCTCTATCTCTTTCCTCCTTTCTATCCCTTTCTTTTACCCTCTACTTTACCCCCCCCCCCCAACCACCTTTCTATTTCCTCAATAATTTAATAATAAACACAATTGGCTGCATTTTAAATGTGTCTGATCAATGTCTTCATTCAAGAATGAATTGTCTTTGTTACGGAGTCATGTGTATTTTGTGTTTTCCTCGGGCTGGTGATCCTCACAGTTGTTCAGCCAAGAATTCCAGATTAGCAGCAATACCTTCAATTCATTGACATTTGCAAGCATTCCTTTATACACAGCATTTCAGTCAGGTCGAGGTCTGGCCCTTCCAAACAAGCCATACTTGTTTGGTCTTTTTCTAATTAAACTGTCACGAATGTTAACATTTAACATGCTGTCTGAGGCCTGTAGAGGCTCATTGCCTCATTGGCTAATGCACAAGTTTAATTCAAGGTAAGCAGAGTTTTATTGTCAACCCAACAACATGCACTCAAGTATACAGTGCGACGAAATATCATCGTCCTGGATCAAAGGTGCAAACTGTAAAAATAAAATGGGAAAATTCAAATATACATACATGCTTACAACTATTCAGAAATAAGATAATCTAAGAGTAAGTACAACAGTATTGTACTTGAACAGTGATAAGATATAAGCTCTGTCTTGAGTGTTGTTGTTGACGTTCTCTATGCACTGTTCTTGAGCTAATATGAAGGCCACATGAAGTATGAGGCCCTTTCTCAATTCTAAGTACGCAAGTACGTGCTCGCGTTCTCGGCGAGACCGGACTTGCCGAGACCGCACAGGATTACGGATTTGCCGAGAACGCGAGCACCAAAAAAACACCAGCGTACTTGATGATGTCACAGGTCCGGAGTTTTTACTGCCGTTCCGTCTTAATTTAACTGTGAGTAACATGTTATGAAGCTTAACTTTAATCACAGCCAAACCGGTTTAGCCAGGAACAAATAAAACACTGAATAAACCAAACATTAACATTTAGAAGTGATCTAAGTTACTTATATATAATGTTTAACCTCAGTAGCGAAATCCATCCATCCATCCATCCATCTTCATCCGCTTATCCGAGGTCGGGTCGCGGGGGTAGCAGCCTAAGCAAAGAGGTCCAGACCTCCCTCTCCCCAGCCACCTCCTCCAGCTTGTCCGGGGGAATACCAAGGCGTTCCCAGGCCAGCCGAGAGATATAATCTCTCCAGCGTGTCCTGGGTCTGCCCCGGGGCCTCCTCCCGGTGGGACATGCCTGGAACACCTCGCCCAGGAGGCGCCCAGGGGGCATCCTTGCCAGATGCCCGAACCACCTCAGCTGGCTCCTTTCGATGTGGAGCAGCAGCTGCTCTACTCTAAGCCCCTCCCGGATGGCCGAACTTCTCACCCTATCTCTAAGGGAGAGGCCAGCCACCCTTCGGAGGAAGCTCATTTCCGCCGCTTGTATCCGCGATCTCGTTCTTTCGGTCACTACCCACAGCTCGTGGCCATAGGTGAGGGTAGGGACGTAGATCGACCGGTAAATTGAGAGCTTCGCTTTTACACTCAGCTCCCTCTTCACCACGACTGACCGGTGCAGCGTCCGCATTACTGCAGCCGCAGCCCCAATCCGTCTGTCGATCTCCAGCTCCCTTCTCCCATCACTCGCGAACAAGACCCCGAGATACTTGAACTCCTCCACTTGGGGCAGGAACTCATCCCCGACCCGGAGTGGGCACTCCACCCTTTTCCGGCTGAGAACCATGGCCTCAGATTTGGAGGTGCTGATCCTCATTCCCGCTGCGTTACACTCGGCTGCGAACCGCTCCAGTGCGAGCTGGAGGCCCTCACCCGATGAAGCCAACAGAACCACATCATCCGCAAAAATCAGAGATGAGATTCTGAGGCCACCAAAGCGAAAGCCCTCCGCCACTTGGCTGCGCCTAGAAATCCTGTCCATAAAAATTATGAACAGAACCGGAGACAAAGGGCAGCCTTGGCGGAGCCCATCACCCACCGGGAACGAGTCCGACTTATTGCCGGCAATGCGAACCAAGCTCTTGCAACGGTTGTATAGGGATTGAATGGCCCGTAGCAATGGGCCAGACACCCCATACTCGCGCAACACCTCCCACAGGACGCCCCGAGGGACACGGTCGAATGCCTTCTCCAGGTCCACAAAACACATGTAGACTGGTTGGGCAAACTCCCATGCACCCTCAAGTATCCTCGAGAGGACAAAGAGCTGGTCCAGTGTTCCGCGACCAGGACGAAAACCGCATTGTTCCTCCTGTATCCGAGGTTCGACTAGCGGACGAACCCTCCTCTCCAGCACCCTGGCATAGACTTTCCCGGGGAGGCTGAGGAGTGTGATCCCCCTGTAGTTGGAACACACCCTCCGGTCCCCCTTCTTGAAGATGGGGACCACCACCCCGGTCTGCCAGTCCACAGGTACTGCCCCTGATCTCCACGCAACATTGCAGAGACGTGTCAACCAAGACAGCCCTACAACGTCCAGAGCCTTCAGGAACTCGGGGCGGACCTCATCGACACCAGGGGCTCTGCCACCAAGGAGTTGTTTAACTGCCTCAGTGACCTCGCCCCCGGAAATCGGTGGGTCACACCCCTCATCCCCAGACTCTGCTTCCTCCCCGGAAGACGTGTCAGTGGGATTAAGGAGGTCCTCGAAGTATTCCTTCCACCGCCCGACAATTTTCTCAGTCGACGTCAACAGCGCTCCGCCAGCACTATACACAGTGCAGGTAGAGCACCGCTTTCCCCTCCTGAGACGCCTGACGGTTTGCCAGAATCTCTTCGAGGCAGTCCGAAAGTCTTTTTCCATGGCCTCTCCGAACTCCTCCCACACCCGAGTTTTTGCTTCAGCCACTGCCCGAGCCGCATTCCGCTTGGCCTGTCGATACCTGTCGGCTGCCTCCGGAGTCCCACAGGCTAACCAAGCCCGATAGGCCTCCTTCTTCAGCCTGGTGGCTCCCTTCACCTCTGGTGTCCACCATTTGGTTCGGGGATTACCACCACGGCAGGCACCAACCACCTTGCGGCCGCAGCTCAATGCAGCAGCTTCGGCAATGGAGACGCTGAACATGGTCCATTCGGACTCAATGTCCCCAGTCTCCCTCGGAATGCTGTTGAAGCTCTGCCGGAGGTGTGCGTTGAAGATCTCGCGGACTGGGGCCTCTGCTAGACGTTCCCAGCACACCCTCACTACGCATTTAGGTGCACCAGGTCTGTCCAGCGTCCTCCCCCGCCACCTGATCCAACTCACCACCAGGTGGTGATCAGTTGACAGCTCAGCCCCTCTCTTTACCCGAGTGTCCAGAACATATGGTCGCAGGTCTGGTGATACGATTACAAAATCGATCATCGACCTACGGCCTAGAGCATCCTGGTGCCACGTGCACTTATGGACACTCTTATGTTCGAACAGGGTGTTCGTTATGGCCAAACTGTGATTAGCACAGAAGTCCAATAACAAAGCACCGCTCGGGTTCAGATCAGGGAGGCCGTTCCTCCCAATCACGCCCCTCCAGGTCTCGCTGTCGTTACCCACGTGAGCATTGAAGTCTCCCAGCAGGACAACAGAGTCTCCAGGTGGAGCACCTTCCAGCACCCCCCCCAGGGACTCTAAGAAGGCTGGGTACTCCGAACTGCCACTCGGCGCATAAGCGCAGATGACAGTCAGGACCCGTTCCCCGACCCTAAGGCGCAGGGAACAAACCCTCTCGTCCACCGGGGAAAACCCCAACGTACCGGCAGCAAGCCGAGGGGATATAAGAATACCCACCCCAGCCCGCCGCCTCTCACCAGGGGCAACTCCAGACTGAGACAGAGTCCAGCCCCTCTCCAGGAGACTGGTTCCAGAGCCCAGACAATGCGTAGAGGTGAGCCCAACTATATCTAGCCGGTACCTCTCAACCTCACGCACCAACTCAGGCTCCTTCCCCACCAGAGAGGTGACATTCCATGTCCCTATTGCCAGTCTTGGCAGCCGGGGGTCGGTCCGCCAGGGCCTCCGCTCCTGGCCGCCACCCGGCTCACAATGCACCCGACCCCTATGGCGCCTCCTGCGGGTGGTGGGCCTGCGGGAGGATGGGCCCATGTCTCCTCTTCGGGCTGTGCCCGGCCGGGCCCCATGGACTAAGGCCCGGCCACCAGACGCTCGCCCTCGGGCACCCTCCCCGGGCCTGGCTCCAGGGCGGGGCCCCGGTAACCCTATCCCGGGCAGGGTAAACTGTTCCCTCGATATTCTTTTCATGGGGGTCTTCTGAATCGCTCTTTGTCTGGTCCCTCACCCAGGACCAGTTTGCCATGGGAGACCCTACCAGGGGGCAAAAGCCCCCAGACAACATAGCCCGGGTAGCGAAATCTCTATTAATAAAAATAGTGTACATGTATGTCTTAATAAAAACAAGCAGGTGAGATGTAGAACGCCTTTATTTTTATTTTAGTACAATAGACAGCTACTGGGGTTTGTTTGGGGTTTTTTTAGTGTATAAATCTCTTTCTTCAACAGCAATGGGGTGAACGTAGAAGGAGCAACACACAAGCAGGTGGTTGATCTGATCCGGGCCGGTGAGCGAGAGCTGGTGCTGACTGTGCTGTCCGTTCCTCCCCAGGAGGCCGACTGCCTGGATCCCGGAGACGACGGGTCGGCCCAGTCCTGTTACGACTACTCCAACAAGCAGGCAGTGCCCATCTCCGTTCCTAGCTACAAACACACTGAACTCAACCATGAAAAGTTTGTGGTGGGTACACTCGTGCAAAAACACTTGGATGGATAAAAATGTTTTTGTAGTTGGACACAGCCAGTCACAACTCAAGGCTTATGCGATTGTTACATTCATGAGGTATTTATATTCAGGTCTGTGAGCAACCTAATGTTCTGGATATTATAAATACTATCTTGCTGACTAAAGATCACCGCCTTTTCATTTTCATTTTTCCACTTTAACTCTTCCAGGTGTATAATGTGTACATGGCAGGCAGACAGCTGTGCTCCAAGCGTTATCGGAAGTTTGTGATTCTACACCAAAACCTGAAGAGGGAGTTTGCTAACTTTACTTTCCCCAAGCTGCCTGGAAAAATGGCCTTTTTCCCTTTCAGAGCAACAGCTGGATGCACGATGCAGAGGCCTGGAGGAATATCTAGAGAAAGGTGAGGAAGAGAGAAGGACAATCAGGCTTTCTTCATAGGGCTAGCACACAAACAGTTCACTCACTTACAGTTGCCTTCCATATTGTTTGGAACAAAGATACAGCTTTGTAGTTTTGCTTCTGAACGCCACCACAGTTGATTGTAAATCAAACAAACAACACGTGATTATTCAAGGGGTTTTCCAAAACATTTGCATGACCTCTTTAAGGATTACACACATTTTTATAAACAGGACACCATTTTCAGAGGCTCAGAATTAATGTGACAATTGAATGCTAAGCAGTTTTATGGCCAGGTGGTGAAGTCGCAGATGTCATTGTATAATGACTTTTATTTCACTTACACACACACACACACACACACACACACACACACACACACACACACACACACACACACACACACACACACACAAAAACTGTATCTAATATAATGTGTGTTTCATCTGCAGTGTGCTCTGTCCGAGTCATTGGAGAAAGTGACATCATGCAAGAGTTCCTGTCTGAATCAGATGAGGTAGAAAAAATAAAAATAAACATGTCTTTTTGCCCGTTCCCCGCCTGTGACTCACTACGCTGGGTTTGGGGTTTGTTTAACCTGAGTAGCGTAAAGACCGCTGGGGGGTTGAAAACGATGTGCCGGGAGTCCGCTGTTCTCGCGTGATCCTCGACCTCGCTGTCTGCTATGGAGCTGGCGGGTCACACACGTCTCCAAAAACGTCAGAGCACGTTTGGAAATATATGATATCTTGATAAATCGAGCAGATATTTGAAGTTTACACAGCTACATTCCTACTTGAAAATAACTTAAAAGTTTATTTTGTGACCCAGAAAGAGTAATATTTAAAAGTTTTCACCCCCGCTCGTCCGCCATTGCCGCGTTTGAGTTTTGGACGAAATGCATTCTGGGATATTTAGCTGTACCAAGTACACACAAGTCACCACCGATGCATGCTCGATAAAACAGGCGGAGCGAGAACACATCCGGGACTTTTTCGCATTCTCGGCTTGATGCGTACTTCGGATTGGAACAGTACTTGGTCTCTGACTGATGACGTTCACGAGTACACGAGAACGCAAGTACGCACAAGTACGCATATTGAGAAAGGGCCTGAATGTCTGTAACGCTCAAATCTGCATGTGGTTTATAAAAAACTGTAGTTTCCTCATTCTGAAGAGGTGAATTCAGAATGTGTGTGCGTGTCAATCAGGCTGTGTAAAGTGACAGCACTAGGCCTTTGCCATTAGTGATGTGTCGGTCGCGAATGAAACGGCTCTTAGAGCCGGATCTTTGACGTGAACGAAGTGAGCCGGTTCCTTATTGCAAGCCGTGGGGTTTCTTCTTTCTTTCTCTCTCTCTCTCTCGCACACTTTTTTCCCGCTTCACTCCGCACGCGAGCCATGTGCTTTGCACTGGGAAGAGGGGGGAGGGGCGATAGTTACACTGGCAGTAGCACAGGAACAGAGCAGGAGAGAAGGAGAGAGAAAGAGAGCCAGGGACAACAGTGTCACATTAGAAAGGTATAGTAATCATCCACAACTATTTTCAGTTGCTGATGATAAAGGATTCAGAAAGTTTATTCATGCAGGTCCATATGACAGAGAATATGCATCTTCTTTTTGTTTTCATATTATAATTTATATTTAATTGTGTTGTGGTTTGAAGTGTTTTGTGTTGTTTCACTTTAAATTTGTGTAACGGAAAGCTGAAAATTTAAATAGTTAAAAGTTGAAATGTATTATATGATTTATTTATTACAGTTTATGTGGAGTGAATAAATAAAAGTATATTTACGGTGGCCCCTAGAGACAAAGCACATACAAATACGAACTCCAAAAGACGTAAAAACTCCATCGCATGTACAAACCCCGAAGCACGTACAAAACACAACAGAAGTGCTCCAGGATGCTAGGGCGCAGTGTTGATGTTTTGTTACCTAGTGGCTACACAAGCCAGCAAGTACCAACGACTGAATTTGGTGTGTGGTAGTAACAGGTAAATGAATTTTTTTTTTTAAATATATGAGTGCCTGTGTATAAATACACAAACAACACACATATGCTTTCAATTGTGTAATTTAAGTGATCTAGGTAGCTCTGTTTTGGAAGTTCAGTTAATGCTAGGAATGTGTTTTGGAGTTTGTACATGCTTTGTCTCTAGGGGCCACCCCATATATTTATATATAAACATATATAAATAAAACCACTTTTTTTACATTAGTAATTCCTTTTGTGCATAATTTTATATTATTGTTAATAATAAATTAATTAAAGCAACAAAACAATCTGAAGAGCCGGTTTGGAGCCGAAAGAGCCGGCTCTTTTTAGTGAGCCGAACCGAAAGAGCCGGTTCTCTAAAAAGAGCTGGAAATCCCATCACTATTTGCCAAATGGTGTAAGGCTGAAATTAAGTGCCTTTATAAGGTACTTGGCCACAGAGTGATTGGCAGAAAGCGATAACATTCCATCAAAGAACGGGTGTGCTGAAATGAGCGCCTGTGGGTTTTCAACCTGGTTTATTTCTTAGTGCTGCTGAACATCTTTTAAACAGATCAGTTCCTGTTTTACACAATGCTACCTTTGTTTTTACTAAAACTTGTTTATCCTCTTACTGTTCACCACTTAGGTGACACTATTCCCTTAAAAGTAAATACTGATACAGATTGAAGGCCGTGGCAGAGGTTTGCACTCTGAGTGCTTCTTGTTTGTTCTGAAATTGCTCACAGTCGTGCTTTTACGTTTCCTTTAACTTAACCTAATTTTTATTTTCTTTGGGGATTTTTTTGTTTCAATCATTGTTGTATTTATATAAAATTTTAATTCTTTATTCTTTTGATCCTCCTGCTGTAACACATTAATTTCTGTTGTGGGATCAATAAAGTATCTCTCTGTCTGTCTATAGAGTGATCCGTGGACGTTGTGGATTTATTATCAGGTCGGCTTCAGCTATTTTTCCAGCTGTTTAAACTTCCATACGCTGAATGTTGCTTCTTTGTATTACCTTCTGGGTACTGCATCTTCTCATATATTAGCCTTCCTTGTTGGTATAGCAGCAAGTATCCCCACCGGTCGGTCCTGTGGTAGATCTTTATTTGATGCCTCGATGGTGAGATTTTTTTTGATTAGCATTCAAACATCTCAGTGAATACACAATAAAAATTACCACAAAGCAAGAAAGCATGAGACAAGGCTAATCAAAAGGTATTGTCTGAAGCATATGCTTATGACACCAACCCTTTTAACAAAAGATCTTTTAGCATGCGGCTCCTGTACACAGGGCTCGAAGCAAAGAAAAAAACAAAGCAAAGCAACAAAACAAAAAAAACAAACAAAAAACAAAACAAAAAAATGTTCCAACTTAGATAAGTAACTACATCAAAGCAAAACAACCAAGAGTTTCAGTGTTATTATTATTGCTCTTTTCATTCTTGATTTATATATTTTTCTAATACTCTAGGGTTATCTTGGTTTTTTTTTTAAAGAAACATGTTCCCCTTGAGTCATATTGACTCTCTCTGACTTTAAAACAGCTTCTGAGTGCTGACGCAAAGCAAGTTATTTTGTGCTTTATACATTATCTGTGCAATTGTATATTCAAATAAATCATTAAATTTTAAGGGTATTCAGATTAATAAACAAAATGTTAGTTGGTTCTATATAGTTTGAAATAATCAGTCTCTTACTTAATTGCTAGGAAGGTACCATGTGGGTGTGCACACTGTGGGTAGCTTTTGAACCATCATATTGTGCCAGGGTTTTTCTACTTTTCCACTTTCACCACTGGTTAACTCACAGGGTTTACTGCTTAATGAGGGTTAATGCCAGTAGATACAGTGTAATCATTTTTCTATAAAATATATTACTATACTGTATAAGAGTATTAACTACATTACAAATGTATCCTCTGTCCTGTAGGGTAAAAGATGCAAAGCCCCAAACACCCACAACAGACATCATTATTCAGAGAGCTGTGATATTTGGGGCACCTTGGATGGAGCGTTCCCGTATTAATAGTGTTTGCTCAGGCTGTTAAGTTGCTCCAGCTTCAGGAGGGGATTCCACAGGAATGAACACTTGTCCTGTTAAAAACAAGAACATATTTATCATTTTAACAACTCTATTGGTCAGATTTACTACACTGTAAAAAAAAATCCTGAAAAAACAGTAATATTCCTGCAGCTGGGGCGCCAAAATAATACCATAAAAAAATAGAAAATAACTTTCTCATAAAAATACGGTTATTTTCAGTAATGACAATACAGTTTGTTGCCCTAATTTTACATGGGATTTACATGGGGAATCACAGTCTATTTGTGTAAATTTAATGCTATTCTAGAAGAACAGAACAAAACTGTAAAATACACAGTACAATACTTTTATATTAGGATTTGTTTTTACAGTGTATACAAGCAAAACTTAATGTTGTTGCAACCACAGAAAAGGCCCAATTTATGAACACAGCAATAGCAGCATACAAAAAAATGATGATGATGATGAGGCAACAGATCTACTTAATAATGATATGTGCTGTAGTAAGAATAGGAATAGTTTTTTTTTTTAGGATTCTCTTGAAAACAGAAAAGAGACGAAGTCAAGAAAGTTACTGAGTGCTGGGCACACCGAGGCTTTCAGTCTTAGATCAGAATATGTTATATTATGTACACTTCTAACAAACTCCTTACTTTGACACACAGTGATGTAGTAGATGATTCCAGATATTGCAATAACAAATCCAATCACCAGTCCACACAGTCCAACAGCTATCTGAGTTTGTTGTTCCACTGGGAGGGAGGGGTCTGAAACAGTGAGATAAAAGTGAAACTTGTAATTATGCAGCTTCAGTTTTATCTCTCTGACTTTAATTGGCATCACAGCAGCAAACTTACCCCAGACCACAAACATCGGCTCGGAGAGACCAAGGTGTTCGACCATGCAGGCAATTTTTTCTGCTGAAGTTGGGATGTACTTCAGGTGAGAATGAGTCTGGTAGCACCAGTCACCATTTGGCATCACGTCAGAGTAATTGACATCTGTGGTCACCTCCTTGCCGTTCCTCATCCACCTCATTCTGATTTGTTTTGGATAAAAGTTGTAGGCACTGCACACAAGCGTAGATGCGTGCTCGCCATTAGGCCTTTTCAAGGATTTTAGTTTGACGGTGGGTATAGTTGTCAGATTATCTGTGAAAAAATAAGTTTCATGCTTCTGATTAAGAAAAATACATTACTGCACCTTCTCTGTTCACAGATGTATTCCTCAAATGTACATAATGTAATGTATCGTGGCTATGTTGTCAATTATGGCATACTTGGGGTGGCTGTAGCTCAGGTGGCAGAGCAGGTCAGCCACTAATCAGATGGTCGGTGGTTCGATCCAGGGCTGCCTCCTGGCTGCATGCCAAATATCCTTGGGCAAGATACTAACCCCGTGTTTGCCTACTGGTGGTGGTCAGAGGGCCCGGTGGCGCCAGCCTCGCCTCTGTCAGTGCGCCCCAGTGCAGCTGTGGCTACAATGTAGCTTGCCAGTGTGTGAATAGGTGAATGACTGAATGTAGTGTAAAGCGCTTTGGGGTCCTTAGGGACTGAGTAAAGCGCTATACAAATGCAGACCATTTACCATTTACTTGGAAATCAACTGTAATGTCATGCAACTGAGCAAAACTCATAAAGCACTATTGTTATTTACAGTAAAACAAATATAATAATCTTATGTCATCAAAAATGATCATAAAAATATTTGATGTAAAAGGTTCACAGCATCAAAACCCTATTTAACATTTGATTTAAAACATTATTAAGAAACAAATCTCTTACCTACGGATTGGATGGCATCTAACATGTCCGTACACAACAGTTTCCTTTCGATCTTTCTTGTTAGTGCATCAAAGGGATCCCTGTTCCACCATTTTGCTGCTTCAATTGAATACGCTGTGAATCCCGTCCAGTTGCCTCTTGTGCTGTTGTACTCCATCATCAAGTTCTTATTAAAAAAAACTAGTTAATATGTACTCGGTTTCTTCAAAGTGTGACCCTTTGAATGTACAGCATGCTCTTACTTGGTAAAAGTCTTCATCTGTGAGAACTGAAATAAAAAGAAAGAAATGTTCTGATGTTAAAAATAATAATTACTTTAAAATTTCACTGATTTGTTCAAAGAGAAGATTTTTGCAGCTCACCTGGACTTAAAAGAGAGAAAGCCACACACAGGACAAACTTATGAGTGTTCATGTTTCGCGTGTGTTGTACGATGATTCAGGAAGAAGACTTAATCTGCAGCATTTATATGTTCACCAAAACAAGGAAATGAAAGCAGATAGGCTGATATAACAGCGAAACATTTAGTGGAAACTCCCTCTATCCATTACATTTATGACAATAACTGCTAATAATTACAACTTTGCTCCTTTGTTCAGCTAGCACTTGTTTGTGCACTAATACTAGGTGAAGTGACTTATGTGGACAATCAAACTGTTGTTTGACAATCAGAAACAGTAGAGAGACGTGGGAGCATTTTGTGTTGAGACTATAAAGAAGAATGTTTTAAACTGTAGATCAAATCTGCATAAATCATAAAGATTTGACAAGTTGGTTAATTTCCTCACCAAGTTTTACTTCATGTTACAGGCTAATGTTTTCTGGCTTTCGTTCTTCGGCTGTTCTGGACCTTTGGCTAAAATTTCACCTCATTGTTGTTCTGTTAGATTTTCTAAATAGATGAAAAATTCATATAAAGAGACCGATATTAACCTGACTCTAGCAGCAAATGAATGTTTAGAGGTTAAAATAGATTACAGAATTCAGCCTACAGAAAACGATATGCTTTCACTTTTCTTACAGCTCTTGTGAAAAACATTACTGAAGTTTTCTTTTCAGTAAAGTGAACTGTATCACAAAACCTCATATTCTGTTGCGAAAAAAAATCTCTGCAACTAACTACAAACTTCTTACAAACTATTATTTCATTTCTAGTAATTTTCCAGAATGTATTCACTTGTATCGATTTATTTACATGTTTTTTTTAAACTTAGTTTTCACATCCTTGTTAATAATAGTGGAGTAAGTAATAATACTTATGAAGTGTAATGACTAACAATCAGGTAGACGTCTCAGCAACAATGTGTTTAATATGTTTATGGATACATTATTTTTTTCTAGTCTGGTTTTTACTTTATTTCAGTTGAAAGGAAAAACAGCATAGTTTTTTTCAAGTTTCATTCTACTTGACATAATGCACCTAATATGATTTTAGAGTGATGGATTATTAATAAGGCATATTTCAATGCTAGAATACCAGTAATGCAGACTTCAAGCTCTGCACTAATGCTACGAACCAAAAATGTGCAGCAGCGCGTCACGTCTGAAAATGTCTGTGGGAAAAGTGCTGATATCACCGTTCAGCTTTATTGCACAGTATGAAAGCGAAAGGTTTATTATAGAAACACTGACATATCAGCCAAAGAACGATGGTTTTATTTTTAACAGCATATGAGCCGTTAATGCCATTACACAGGTGATGCAAATACGAGACAGTTCATGTTTGTCAGTAACCACAGATGAAAGATATGCCTGCTGGAAACAAACGAAGGATTATGCAGCTCTATACAATATGTAGTATACATCTCAAGCAGTGCGACCAGAGCGCACTGCTTTAAAAAAAAAAGCAGGTTCCTAAGAAAACTCCAAGCAATCCAAGACTCAGGCCAAATCCACAGAAGACAGCTGGACCATTGCTGATCTCCTCTGTTTCAACCATCTCTAGAGAACAGCAGAAAGAAATGATGAATTCTAAACATTAAATCGTATTATATGTGCTAAAATATCTGAAGCTTCTTTGTTCTCACCCCAAAACTTGGTCTGAGGCTCGTCCATTGCTTCATGTTCCACAGTGCAACTGTAGATGTCTCCTTTCTCTGGCACAAAGTTGAGGTAGGAGAAAACATAAGCAGTCCCATCAGGATTGGACAAAGTTTTGAAGAAAGGGTCTTCCATTGTTACTTCTACATCATTCTTGGTCCACTTAATGTTGATCGAAGGAGGAAAAAAGCGGTTGATGAAGCAGATGAGGGTATTATCTTCCCCTGTTATCACTTCATCTCTGGGGTAGATCATGAATTCTGGTGGCTCTAAATTAAATGAACACATGATTTGCTTAAATTCAACTTTCTGGTTTAAAAAAAAAGATCTAAAAAAACTTGCAGCATAAACAGTGAAAACTGAACAGGAAACATAACAGTTTGAGTTTCACTGACCTTTTTTCTTTATTACAGACTTGTCTGGCTTCCATCTGTACATGTCATTTTTGCACATGCTTCGATATAATACTGCATATTTGTAAGCGTCGGGTGAACGAAAACTTGTGGGAATTTTGCTCTCCCAAATCAGAAGATCTTTTTTAAAGTCTGCATAGTATATTTCATCACCATCAAATGCTGTACAGATTTGAGTATCACTAGAGTCAAAACATCCATAGATGTGACAAAGTGTATGACTTCCTAGGATCAAGTGACAACACAGTTAAAAACACAGTGTTAAAATACTCTAAATTACAAACAAATAAATCATAAATAAATCTTACAAGATGAAAGTTATAGATGAACCAGTAATGGGGAAATAATGATACCTACCTTCAGCCTCGACACAGGCTGCTGTAGACAAAATAAATATAATTTTAAAGAACATGTTCAGTCTGTACTTCGCGGTGTTCTGCCTTGTGTCTGTCGTCTTATATCAAAGTTGACGGTGATACAGGACAACTTCCTCATTGTTAAACAAATCATATAAATGTTGCTGGGCAGAACAGGAGGAGGGGAGGAGTCAAATAGAATTTGCTGAACAACTTAAACTAAGATAAATACAGTTTATGGAGCAAAAAAACAAATCCAGATAAATCCATTCACTGTGGTTACATTGAGAATTGAATTTTTTTTAAATTGTCATTTGTGCTTAGGAACATATAATAATTTATGCTTAGAAATATTTAATCATTTGTATGCTGATAAAAATCACATTCTTATTAGGTCTGATTAGATTCTGTGTGCACTTGTGCACCATGAGATGAGAGGAAGCAGCCTCGACATTATAATTTCCATTATAGCTTTAGGAACTAGATTGTTCTGTTTCTTAGAGGTGCAAGACTTCCCACCTTCAAATGTGCATTTGAGATATGACCTATTGCAAGTTCCTGTTTTTATAGTTTAGCAAGACGCTTACTTTTGCTTTTCTGCATACCTCAAACACACAGTTTAAGTTCATTGAAAGGTCGAATGTCTATGTATAGTATGGCCGGAAACACATACACACATGCACCTACACACGCACAGGATACAGACACTGGTGTTGTTCAGATATGTCTGCTTAAGACTGTCATGTGTATTTGAAATTGCATATTCATGAATGATTGCTTGCTGACAAGCAACAACTGTTGAGGCAACAGTTAGTGCAAAGGTGGAAGTCCTCCTAAGACCACAGAAAGAGAAAAATAAAAAAGAAGAGGGGCGCTTACAAGGTAATGTATACTATCTCTCTGAAAACACCTATATGAAACTGTTGCAGTTTTTGAGCCATGGGCCCCGCCCTGTAATGGTGACGAAATTATGTCAATACATTACCTTTAAAGACAGAGAATCAGAGAAAAACATTGTATACTTTACTATGTTATTAACACTGAATTTGCAGTGGCCCTTGTTTGTTTGTTGTTTTCCACTTTTTACAGTGAAAACGCCTGGTTTGAGAGTTCACAGCAAGATTTCCATAACAGTTTGCCTCTCAACAAGCGCCTGGCTTTATAAGATAGCATGAGAGCTGATATCTCACATTTGCAAGGGGTAGCTGATCAGTATGAAGTTGGTTAAAGGGGGGGCAGGGCTAAACATCTTAATTAGTCTGTACTAAATTTACTATATAAACTGCTTAGGCTACATGGAGTAGCAACAGCTTCTGGAAATGACTTTTATAACGCTCAGTTGCTTACAAATTATGCACATCACATATCCTCCTCTGGAAATGACCACTACAGACCCTTATATTGCCTTTGTCACCACTGTTTACAAACTGTACATGGTCTATAGAGATAAAGTAAATAGTGCATTTTCCCCATGTAATTTATATTATTTAAGCGTTTTGCTCACTTTTCTCCAAAAAGTGCTAAAAGTGAGAGTGACTGGCAGGGGCTAGTCAGCGAGGTAAGTGAGGGGGAGAGACCGTAAACAGCTGCAGACACTGACCGGTTTTATAGATGTTTCCCGGTGTCCATATGGAAACGAGCCTCGGTCTCTTAGCTTTCATACACCTGGACGTTCATTAATAGACGCATGACCTCAACGTTGTTTTGACACCAGTGGGCTCTTCATTGATGGGGTCTGCTAGCTATATAATATAAAATATCTATACAGATAAAGTAATTTATGAAATATTTTTCATGCATTATTTTTCAAGAAAAACACACACAGTATAATACATATAATACATATAATTTTATTGTATTGTTTATTGTATTGTTTATTGATATTTGAGCAGGCTGAGCCAGCCTGGTCATGTTAGGCTGACCTGTAACATCATCAATTACACTGGTGTTCCAATTGTACACAAATCGCGCTACCTTCTCGCATTTCTCCAGAATGCCATGTGAACTACGAAGTCGCAAAGAAGCGAGAATATGAGTACGGACTCGTGTACTTAAGAACTGAGAAATGGCCAATGTCTAAAGCAACTACGAAGTGCTGAAGAAAGAAGAAGAAATCCCACGACTCCCTGAACTCCATCGTCCTTATATCATAAAATATGTTGATTTTCAGGGACGAGATATCTTTGTCTGCAACTTTATGAATACACTCTGGAAGAATATATCAATAATAAAAACCATGACACACTGGTGTTAAAGAAACTTGTCAAACAGATTCTTGAAAGTCTAAAGGTGCTTCATTGTCAAAATCATTTGAATGGGAGTCCAACATTTAATATGTACAGTTTGGATCATGTTCAAGATGTGTACAGATTCTCTGTGAATGGTACTCATGGCCATTGATCAGTGGTCTTTGATCAGTGGGTTTTGGTCAGTGGTTGTTGATCAACGGTCATGAGAATTTGCATAATTAAGATTAAGGAACTGACCTCCCAGCCCATTGTTCCTCAGTGGGCTGGTTTCAGTCATTATGCAAATGTACTGTTTATAGGATTGGGGAAACCTGCAGTCAGCTGAGACTGAAGAAGTCACTTGGATGAGTGACGAAACCTTTCTCCCACAAAACTCTACGTCCAGATGAACAGAATCAACTTTTAGAGATTATGCATGGTATTTATCTCATTTTAAGGGGATAATTGCTTTGTTTAACATTGTATTTTATATACTAATCTTTTTTCCACATTTTCTCTCTATTTCTCTCAGATCTAGTGTCAGTGTTTTTATGTTACCTCCATTGAAATTATTTCTTCTTTTCCACCTGTTGATTCAGCTCAGGATAGTCATTCCACCTCTTGACTTTATGACCTGTTGAATATCAACTCCTTCATAGTTTTCTTAAATTAGTAACATTTCTCAGTCACCTCTTGAACATGGGCTCTCAGTCATCTCAGGCACTTCCGTTACACAAGTACTACTTCTATTCTCCTGAAAATATAGCTAGCATTCATAAAAGTGAAAAAAAAAAAACAGTACTGTGATTTAATCTATTTGGATTTATCGTTTTTAGTTAAGTATTTCTATTCCTTCAACATCTTACAATGCTGTGACTGCAGCCATTCCCCAACTCTTGCCTTATGAGCACTGGGGTCTGTAGTTTGATGGTTCCACAGTGCCTCCCTCTGGCTGTGATGAAATACCACACCCCTCTGCTCTTTCCATTACTGATAGAGTCTAACAAGCAGTCCGACGGGAAACAAAAGACACAAGCAATTCGTAGCAGTAGACATGTTATTGAAAGCATTAAGGGACTTTGTTCTGTTTGAATAGTTGTTTGAAAAGTTTTGCATGTGTTTATAGTAATCATTTTCCAAATGCTGGTAGGATGAGATATATTATTTTCAGGGAGTTTGTAGTAGTAGGAACTTTATTTTTAATAAATATTAATAACAGCACTTTTTAAAAACAATTTTATGATTAATTGTATTATAGCACTGTTTCACCATATTATTAGGCAATTCATTGTTTTCACATATGTAAATCACTTTTATTTAACATAAAAAGTATAAAAAGGTACATAAGATTTAATGTAAATTTAAATCTACAAACTTTATCTTAATTTATTGTCTCATACAAATACTGAAATTTTCTGTATTTTAGTCACAGAGCATTTCTCTTTTTTTTTCTTTACAAGACTCATTTTTTTCTGCTGCCCCACCTGCTGGACTGTTATATGTGTTTGTTTGTTTGCTGATATTTAATTTATTAAATAAGTGTGTACTTCATAATTCTGTGTCATTTGTAAAAATGTTGTCTATGAGAATTCCACAATGTGATGTGATCCTGGTAGGTCTAGTAATTCTGGGGAGCAGGTTCATACAGTACATTGTGTTAATAAATGGATCTTTCATATTTCAAGTCCTGTGTATTGTGATCCATATAGTTAAATGTTTTCTGTTCTAGTTGATCATATTCTGCAACTGTCTGACTGATGCAACTGTTTATTCCAGATGTAGCTGAGTTTATTCTTTGAGTGTGCATCATAAGTAAGTGTGTGGTTGTTTGTTACGTTGTTTATAGTCCAGGTCATTTTGCTCATTGATATTTTTCGAGAGCCACCATGTTTTTAATGGTCAGTACTTAAGCTTCCTCTGGTGATCTGTTTAGTTTAATGAATGTTTTGTGAAGTACTTTGAATTTTCCCCAGTTCCTTGAGGTATCACACTTTTTTGGCTATTTAAGAGATATGATTAGTATATATTATAACATAATAATATTATGTATTATGTTTGTAATTTATAAAAGAAAAAAACACAGACTCTTTGCCTATTACATTTCATTTTGAAATTTCAAGTCTATTTGTGTCATGTAAACAGTATCACAAGGATGCTTTGTAAATTGTATTGTAAATCCTGATTTTATTTTGTCTTGATTTGTTTTTTTCTCTGTTTTGGTTGAATTAGTGAGTAGAAGCTGACTGCCCCAATTAGTCTTCCTAACCTAATCCCAAATTCAGATTAAGGGGAGTCTGATTCAACTGCCAAACTCAGAGACTCAGGCAAGAAGGTTGCAGTTTCTCCTTCACTGTGAGAGAATTGCAACGACTGCTGATACACTAACAGTAGTAACAGCATTGGGTAAGGTCAGACACCATGGCATGCTGATCTCCTCAGAACCTAACAGCAGGAGAAAAAGAAGAAAATGAACAAAGAGCTCTGCATGGTAACCATAACAATCCAAGCTACAGCCAACCTAATACAAGGACACACCTGTGCATCCTCCATTACAGCTCCTTCTGCAGTGCTGATGCATTTTAGAAATAAGGACATAGTTCAACATGAAACACTGAGACTGATTTTTTTTTTTTCTTTTACAACCATATTGTTGGGTTTTTTTATAAACCACATCTAAACCACATCTATCTAAATCTGAAAGCTGTTACCGTCATTTTCTTTGATAATATATCTGTTTTTTTTATCCAAAGTTATTTTTTGTATGTTTTTATTAAACCTAGAGACCTGATAGCTCCCCCAGCCCAAAAACATTCAAGAGTAGCAATCTCTCCAAAAACTTCATAGTAACTACAGACTTCATTACACTGCTGAAACCGGAAGACCCGTAAAAGAGGAAGAACCGCTTCGAGAAGCAGGAAGATATCGCTCAGATGCAGAATTGCTCACCTTTGGCACGGTAAGTTATTTCTCTTACAGTTTTTTATAACGGTATTGCAAAATAATCCTTATGTTAGCGTAAAAACAGCACACATTGTAGACTTACTGTTTTAACTCAACGTCAAAGGATTTCAAGTTTACTTAAGTCTCGGATAAGTCTGAATTCTTCAACGCGTACGTGTTGCTCCGAAGTTTTACCGCCTTCAGTGTTCTCAGCCTGTATTTCCCGTTGCGCATCCTCCTGAGATTTAAAGTTAAGATTCCTATTCAGTCATATTAAGCCGAATGTTTTGGCAAGTGTGCATATGCCTAGTGTATAATCATACACATATTTGTCTTTACATTAAAAAAACATTCAACAGGAAATGTGAAGGAAGAATAACATCTCTGAATCCCAACAGTAAATTTCTCTAGTCTCATTCTGTATTGAGAGATCATAGCTTAAACAGCAGACACCAAAAGTAAAATTTCTTACAATCCAACAACAGTTTTCTTAAAATTTGTCATGTAGCCTATAGATAACTGAAAGAGAACTTACTTATTGACTGAACTACCCATACATACTTTAGACACGTGTAAAGAGTTTAGATGCAGTTTGTTTTAAATGCAACTGTTTTGCACTGTAACAAGATGTTGTGAATCTTCTCTCCAGATACTGTATGTCATAACACAAAAATCCAAAGTCACAAAGGAATGGAGAGAAGAAAAGGTCCTGTTATACATGCAAAACACTTTAAAACACAGTTAAATGCTTTCAAAATATTATTTTTGCATGCACAAATACTCCATTTGTAGTCTAAATAGAATCTTAGGATTCTGTAGACATTTATAAACAACTATTAAAAAATCAAAATAAACATCCTTTAAACTCCAGTTTTAAGGATTTTAGGATTTTTTAGGTATTTTAGGTAAAGCTGGTTTTATATTACTTGGTTAATGACAGTGCTTTCTCGTTCGCAGGCAATGTGAAGCAAAACAATGAATATCATCTCTCAGCTACATCTGGCAGTATCCCCACCAACAGAGATACATCCTATAATCCAGTGCATAACTAACAATGACCTCAGAAAGCTCAAGAAATTACTGAAGGACAATAATGTTAATGGAGTTTACCCTTGTAGCAAATGGGGTGATTATATAACCCCACTGATCTCCGCTGTTGTAAATCACAACACAGATATCTGTTCTTACCTTGTGCGTCAGGGTGCGGACACAAATATACCTTCTCAACTCCAGTGGACACCTTTGCATTATGTCTCATATTCTAAAGCACCACTTCATTTTGTGGCTCTGTTGCTCGAGGCAAAAGCTAGCCCAGATGGAAGGAGTGCTCCAGTGCAACAAGAGATACCCACACCACTGCAAGTTGCAGCCTTTGAAGACAGGGAGGATATCATGAAAAGACTCATCTCTGCTGGCGCTTTGGTGACACTGCCACCCATAAATGATCCTCAGTGGTTTATTAACAGTAAAAAAATATCTCAGATGATTAATCACCTTGCATCAAATGGAGATAGAGTGTGTTCCCAAATTAGGCATTTTTTGGATATGGAAATTGCTGTTTTTGAAAAAACACCTGACGAAGTTTTTAAAATGTTCAACAGTCACATGTTGTTAGAGCATCCTAGGTCTCATCTGACCATGACTGAAATCCTTTTTACTGTTACTGGGAGATGGAAAGATAAATACTGCCAGGCGTGTATTAAATGGCTAAAGAAAAATGGAAATGTGAATACTTACATTGTAGGTGCAGCCAGCCGCTTTCCAAACATCCCTAAGACACATGTAGGGAGGGCAGTTGAAAGTTTGAGTGCAGTTTTCTGCACAATGGATCAAATAACAGATGAGCATGCAGTAGCTATAGTTCCACGACTACTGAAACTGCTTTGCTTAAAAGAGAGACCTGACATCTGTGAATCAGTGCTACAAACATTGTATGTGATAACACAGAAAACAAAAGGCACAAAGGACTGGCACGTCAACTTTTTACAGAACTTATGCAAAACAGTTTTCCCTTTTGTAAATGAGCAACACTCCACTGAGATCAGGGTCTACACATACGGTATATTCGCCAACCTGCTGTCAGCTGAAAAGGCAGCTAACATTTTTAAATCAGTGGCCATAACTTCAGTGCCCGAGGACATACTGACATCTGTAGAAATGGAATTGAATGAAAAACTGAAAGAGGTGCTGAGAAGTCTGAAAGAATATCTGAGTAAACCAAACTCAGAATGTGAGGGAAACACAGCCTCAACTTTAGTCAGGAAGAAGAAAAAGAAAAGGAAAAAGAAGGAAAAGACCCCAAAGCAAGAAGACCCAAATGCTGAAGTTTCCACTGCAGCAACTGATCAAACAACAAAGGTTTCTGTTGTAGAATCAACTTCAAATCTAAAGCCTTTTGACTACAGCACCAATGGAAAATCAGAAAAACAAAAATGGCTTCCAATCAGCAACAGGTGGAGGAGAAAACTGGAGAAACTTGTTTGCACAGATGACAGTAAAATATCCAGAATCAGAAGCATTATTTATGTGAATGATGCAGAATTCAGAATAGCGAAGGGAAGCGATGGTACTGAAGTCTTCTTGGGGCTGAGAGAGGACGGCACAGAAGTTGCCATTAAGAGAATGTCTAAAAGCAACTACGACGTGCTGAAGAACGAAGAAGGAATCCTACGACTTCCTGAACTCGATCATCCTTATATCGTACGATATGTTGATGCTGCAGAGGACGAGAACTTTGGATATCTTTGTCTGCAACTTTGTGAATACACCCTGGAAGAATATATCAGGAACAATGACCATGACCCACAGATGTTAAAGAAACTTGTCAGACAAATTCTTGAAAGTCTAAAGGTGCTTCACTGTGGAAATCCTAAAATTCTTCACCGAGATCTCAAACCCCAGAACGTTTTGATTGGTAAGACATGTTTGAAATTCAGAGAAAAACAAAACAAAACAGATGTCATGAATTAATGATTTCTTTTCATGAGTTTTGTACTTTATGCCTCCTGCAGATGTTACTGGGAGGGCAAGATTAGCCGATTTTGGCATAAGCAGACGCTTACTCAAAGGCCAAACAACTTTACGTACATGCAGTGCAGGAACCAGATGCTGGATGGCCCGAGAGACTTTAGCAGAAGAAGCGGAAGAATCTGTCATATCATACAAGTCAAGCACTGACATCCAGGTAATACAGGTCCATTAAACTTGATTAACTGAAAGATGCCTTGGTAAAAATACCTAAACTGATGTGTTATTATTAAGGTGGCAGGCATGCTGATTTATTATATCCTCTCTGGAGGCAACCATCCATTTGGCAAATCCTTTAAATGTGAGTCAAACATTTATGATGGAAAGTACAGTTTGGATCATGTTCAAGATGTGGTGGCAAAGGATCTCATCGAGTGGATGATCAACAAAGAGCCAAAGGACAGACCCAAAGTAAAAGAATGCTTAAACCATCCCTTCTTCTGGACTCCGAAAGAGTAAGGAAGTCATGCTGTAACAGAATCTGCGATTTCTAGTTTAACTTTAGTAAAGCAAGAATAGATTTGCTAATGAGAGCCTAAACTGTGAAGGATTTTCAATCATTTTCCCACACATGGTGGAAAGTTTTCAGTCTGTTACTTGGCTTAATCCATATGTTGGGAAAATGAGGTCAAACTGTCTTGTACTCAGACAGGCATGTTAACATTGGCAGCAAATACTAAATTTGTTTCATACATTTCTGTTCTTGTCTTTTTAAGCATGACTCTTTTTTGCTGCTCCTGTTATTATTCAAGATTTTCCTCTTAGTTTTATGTTGTTACTTATAAAGCGTAATTTAAGCTTTATTTCCAGGCAGTTTGAATATTTGAGAGAGACCGGCAACAGGGAGGAGGTGGCAAACTGTCGAAATGCCGATGAAAAGCTGATTGGTTCACTAGAAGCATGTGCTAATGGATCCTTCAAACTGTGGAAAAATAAGGTGACTTACAGATGAGAGGTCAAACTTATGTATTCCTAAAGTCCAGTTCATGACCACCATGTTTTGTTGTTGCAGTTTCCTGAAGAGCTGGTTCAGAAGATGGATGGCAGAAAGCCGTACCCTGAAACCACGCTGGGATTACTGCGCTTTATACGCAATTTCCATGAGCATAAGTAAGTTAAACTAAATGAAAAACATTATTTCATGAACACATATTCATATGTATATATATATATGAATTTCTTGTAACTATATGCACATATCACAAATATTTCTGATACTATGACAGATTTGGAAGCTTACTTCTCTGTTACTACTCATTAATAAAACTTTCCTTGTTCACAGTCGTGAGGACGCTCCTCACATTGACGTATTGGTGTTATTTCCTGATCTCTTTGGGTGTGTTTACAAGTTTACCAAGGATAAAGGCTGGAATTTAGAAGGAAAGAAGGAAATGTTTCAAAAAGAAGAAACAAAGGACATTTGTACCGCCTTTACAATAATGTCTACAAGTACGGACGACCCTCTGAGTTTCCCAGTACAAGAGTCTCAATAGTGACTTTAAACAAAGTTGAATTCAGTAAGGATGAAGGCTGTCATAAAGGCCTGTACAGTGTGACAACCATTCAGAGAAAATGTATATAAGCAAATACTAGAAGTACAGATGTTAATGAAAGCTTTGAAGGATGCTTTATTTTGTTCAAACATATGTGTATATATAAGAACACCACAGAAACCAAACTAGCAAAATTTGTTCTGCACAATAAGCCAAAGTTTTGCACCTGTTGTTCATTGTGACCACTTTCCAAATCCTGATAGAAGGAGAGATGGTATTTTAAGGGACCTACTAGTACTAGATGTCAGTAATGTTATTTGTATGGTTTTATATTTAGTAGTTAATTTAAAATGTGCTATTATGGTGGCTGTATTTGCAAATGTTAGTGATAAAAATTCTTTGTTACTTTCAGCTTTAGTAGATAGATCAGTGGAAAAACGACAGGAAAGCAGGGGCAGAGAGAGAAGGGGGAAGATGAGGCAAAGGACCGCGGGTCAGACTAAAACCTGGGCCGGCCCTTCTCGGCCATATGACATGTGGGCGTCTGCACAACGCGCTGAGCTAAACTGGCGCCCAATAAAAATAAAAATACACTGGCGATACTTAAGAATAAATTCTTCCACTTCTGTTTTTATAGACAGTGTTATTCCAGATAGGAAAATGATAAACCTACTTTTTCCTTTTTTAATGTATTTTATTTTGGTTGTGTGAAGCAAATACATAGCTTAAGTATGCATTTTCATTTTTGAAAATTTATATATAACATGTCAACTGTATACTAGTACTATGCACTATGCCAACTTTTCTATTCATGTATTTTGAATTAAAGTGAATGTCATTGAGAATTTACCAAATATATTAGAATTTGTATGTTTTATTAAAGATTTTATCTCATGTTCATATTGTAAAAAAACTGCAAATTTAATGTTTAGTAGCTAAATAAATTCCTTTTTTTTTTTTTTTTAAAAAGTTGAAAGATGTGCTTCTTCCGTTCGCCAGCATAGTTGAAATCAGGCTTCAGAATGTGGAAATGCTGAATTTCATTTAATTACATTCAATTAAAAACATAGTAGCTTGCAGATCTGAAACCAAAACTGAAATGTCTTGAACCTGGGTTCTTTCTCAAGGCCAAGGGTGAGAAACTTGACTGGCTTTGAAAATATGTCCAGTTGTACAGGGGCAAAATAACCCCTCAGCACTCTTGTGCATGATCTCAAAAGTATTTTTCACGAGTTCATGACCTGCAGTCAATTGTTTTAAGTATAACTGAATACTAATCTGTAATGGTGGCTATATAGTGCCAATACATTCCATTTACATTAGCATCAAAAAGGAGGAGAAACAGCACATGCTTTACTATGTTATTAACACTGAATGAGCAGTGGCCCTTGTTTGTTTGTTTGTTTCAGGCTTTTTACAGTGAAAACGCCTGGCTTGAGGGTTCCCAGCAAGATTTTCCATAACAGGTTGCCTCTCAACAAGCTCCTGCCTTTATAAGCTGATATCTGGTGTTTGCGAGGGGTATCTGATTGGTATAAAGTTGGTTAAAAGGGGGGCAGGGCTAAACACCTTAATCAGTCTGTATTAACTTTACTATATAAGACAAAGCAGCTGAGCAACGTGATCCCTGGATTAGCAACAGCTTCTGGAAATGATGTATAATTTCACACAATGTGTATAATTTCTTACAAATTATACACATTACGTGTCCTCCCCTGGAAATGATCACTATAGACCTTATAATTAAAGGAGCTTGCAAAGAAAAGCGTCTTGACTTCTTTAAGTTGCTTGAAGACGTTTCACCTCTCATCCGACAAGATTCTTCAGTTCTAAGGTCAAATGGTGGGGAGCCCAGCTTTAAACCTAGTGGGAGTGTCCCCCCAAAGAGGGACAAAAGGACCCCTTAATGACCTTATAGTGCCCAGGCCATCACTGTTTACAAACTTTACAGGGTCTATAGACATAAAGAAAACAGTGCATTTTCCCCATATAATTTTTATTATTTAAGCGTTTTGGTCGTTTCTCTCCAAAAAGTGCTGAAACGGAATTTTTTTTAGTGGAAGACTTTGTGCTTTTATTATGAAGGAACCCATTTCCGCTTTGTCATTGTCAGCTTCACTGATTCTCCACTATTTATCTCAAATCTCTTACATATATAACTCGAATCGTTCTTATAAAATCGTTTAAAACTTCATTGTATAAAATTGTCCAAAACTGAATTTCTTCTAATATAATATTATTTTCACAGACTTGCCGGAAGTCGTTTCCATGTTTTGTCTTTCTGCGTAACTTGACAGCAGAGGCTAAGAAAGTGACGTTGCAGGATAAACAAACGGATGAGGAGAGGGGGGCTGGTGTGTCGTGACATTTTTGCAAAATATTACGAATAATGCAGTCTTCCAAGAGGAGTGAGAGTGACTGGCAGGGGCTAGTCAGCGAGGTAAGTGAGGGGGAGAGACCGTAAACAGCTGCAGACACTGACCGGTTTTATAGATGTTTCCCGGTGTCCATATGGAAACGAGCCTCGGTCTCTTAGCTTTCATACACCTGGACGTTCATTAATACACGCACGAGCTCAACGTTTTTTGACACCGGTGGGCTCTTCATTGATGGCTTCTGCTAGCTATTCCGTTAAGCTGATAGCATACGACTGTGTTGGTGCAAATACACCAACCCACCCCTATATGATGATGCTACTGTGTAGAGATAGGGTAGACCCACCTGTGGGCTCGCGTTTAACCTGTTAAGAGTATTACCGAGTAAGCCATTTGTATATATGAAGGTAAGCGTGTATGTATTTTGACGCTAACGCAGTAATTTAAGCTTGTAGGCTAATTTAATTAGCACTATATGCCGCAAATATCGAATAACCTGCACCTTTATAACATTTGACAGACCATAGAAATAAGAAAATAATTAGCATTTAACGCAGTAATGAAAAAAAATGTTTGTTTGTTTTGATTTATTTTACTGTAACTGAAAGACATGGCAAGCACTGAACTTAACAAAACTACTACAGCACACCGTGCTGCATGATAGGAGCTGCTATTTGGTTATAAGCTGGTCTGACTGCTATCGGTCTCCACTGTTCATTATTGTGGGCCTTATCTGTACGTCAAACACTTCACTCCAGTGTGTTTTTCCACCTGTGGGAAACAGGTTAGGGTTGGTTTTGTTTGCACAATTAATGTAACCGTTCCCATCACAGAATAAGATAAACATAAAGATACATGATAAAACCAAGAACAAGCTTGATACAGATGTTACATGTCCAGCTGTGGTCCCTGAAATAAACATTACTGCCAATTCAGTCAGCAGTAATATATCTCATAGCACCATGGCTCTCGTGCATTGTTTGCTTAAGTTCTTGGTGTGTAAGCGGAAGTTGGAGAGTAAGAAGGAAGCCCTCCTCATCCTGTCCAAAGAGCTGGACACCTGTCAGCAGGAAAGAGACCAGTACAAGCTGATGGCCAACCAGCTGAGAGAACGCCACCAGGGACTCAAGAAGAAGTACAGGGAACTTATTGTGAGTGGTTCAGCCTTTAAGGTGGTACTTTTTTGTGACCACCCTTTAGCATGAAGTATTTTACAGCCATGAGCAAAATGAATCGACAGTCCACTCCAAGATGTTGAAATTCATTTTCACACTTGTGGTATTTTTTGTCATGTTAACAGGATCATTACTTTGCTTAATGTTGCAGATCCTGATCTGATTTTGTCTTTATGTATTTTCTAGATTTCTTGAAGGAATATCGATTTTTTTTGTGTAATTCTGATAGAGTTTCTCTATTCAAGCCCACCCCAAAAAAAGAAAATATTTTAAATTTTTTGGCAGCAGCTAAACGTAGATATTCAGTTTTCCATTTACACGCTGCTACAGCTTATAGTATTTGCTGTATTATTGCAGCTGATGATAGAAGTCTTTTTTTTCATGTTTCAGGATGGTGACCCCTCTTTGCCACCTGAAAAACGCAATCAAGTAAGTTTTAATTTTATTAATACATATGCTAATAGGTACAGTTAAATGAGGTAATGTCTATTAAAAATGTGTGTAATTCATAAACAGTTAATCCAATGCTTATGTTAAATTCACAGCTTGGTTGTTTATTTGAAATTCTTCGTGCTGGCATACAGAGGCAATTTCTTTTGTGCTGCAGGATAAATATCAGGGTGTAGGTTAATCAGACTCCTCTCTCTCTCCTTATTGAATGCACTTAAGTAGGTGAGAATTCCAGACTATTGTTGTTCTAGGGTGGGTGTGTCTTCTACAAGTCCTGAGGCCTGCACTATGAAGCAGGATTTTGTCTTTTCCAGGTAACTCCCTGGTTAAACCTGACTTTTCTGTACTGCAAAGGTGGCTCACTCCTTAGCAGTGTACATCGCCATGGTAACATATGCTGTGAACCTAACCTGCTATGGAACAGGATGTTTCCCAGATTAGAGATCAGCAGGCATGAAATCCTCATCTACTGACTGCTCAGTTTTCTGGAAAATAGTGGCACTATCCATGGGACCTCTGTGCACGGGACAGAAGGACAGAATAGGAGCATCTAAAGTTTTTTTTTAATGGCATCTGAAGTCTTTGTCTTTCCTTGATCAACATCAGTGATAAATCTGGATTCTTAGATGCAACTTTGTTCCATGATTTGTTTTCTGTTAGCTTCACTTCCACCACTAGATCTATAGCTGAGAAAATAAAAAGTGAAACTGCCCTCTAAACTTAATGATAGAGTCGTGATATTGACAAGTTTGTTAATATAGAGAGTTTGCATCTTCAAATAGCCTAAACTTTATTCATATTGTAAGCCTTTCCTGTCTTACTGCCCAAAGCTCTGAAAGTGCTCACACATTCATTCAACACTAAACTGCTGTACAGTGCTTTTCCTGTCATGCTGCTGTGTTATCTGAGGCACTTGTGTTGGTTTTAGTCTGTATTATGTTTTTTTAACCTCTTCATATTTTTCGTACAGTATAGTTTTATTTTCCTATGCAAGATGACCTACTCTGATGCCAGTAAACCCATCGATAATTGCTATTTCTAAATGTTGCCAATGCCAACCCTTTCATGTGAACGCGCAGGGGAAACCTTGGATTAACTTAGTGCCTTGATAGCCAGCTTTGTGTGACTGCTTATCCTGACTGCCAGTGTTAGGTTAAGTGAATCCAGATAACAGAAAGATGTTCTGCTGAACTTGCTTTGTAACATAGGGCCCTGCATGACTCTGTCTTATTGTGCTTTCAGGGACACCGTGACACTGAACAGTTGCTGGTTGAATAGCACTACAAAATACAATGAAATAGTAACAAAACACCAGTGAAATGAAAAAGGAAATACTAATGTGTACACTAGATGGCACTAAATAACTGTCTCTTTCATTAGAACAGGATTGTGGACTGGCTTTGGTTTTATCTCTGAAATTTTGTGGATGTTAAGATAGGCATTTTTTTTTTCTTGAGTTGAAGAAGGAAAATGTTTGATGCTGATTAAATGTGATTTCCTGGGGTATTTGAACCTTGTCTGGCCTGGCACAAGCTGTTGTGCATTCACTCTTCTCCTCCTCCTGCTCCGCAGGTGAACCTGGCTCAGCTGCTGAGGGACTCAAGGGAACGAACAAAACAGCTTGCCGAGGAGGTGAAGGAGCTCACTCAGAGGCTTGCAGAGGCCCAGGGGGATAACAAGGTGAAGTAACCAGGGGTACTCGCACAAACGTACATGGAGATTAACTATTTAAGAGAAGTAAAAAGTTGAACTTCTCTTTTCTGCAGCTCCTGAGGATGACCATTACTCGACAGAGGCTGGGGGATGAAGAGGTCGGGGTGCGTCACTTCCCCGCCCATGAGCGTGAGGATCTGGTTTGCAAGCTAGAGAGAGCTGGGCTACAGGTGGACGTATTTCTTACCTTAAAGCACTTTGATACGTTTGGCAATTAATCCTCCATTTTCAGGTCCATTTCTTCTTTTGTGGAATATTCATTAGGATGTTGCTACAGGATTAAGGAAAAGGAGGGAACTCCGTCCAGGGACATGTCATTTACAAATTTAATCCAAAAGAAAGAGTGTTTTTAAAAAAAAAAGTCTAAATCACTACCTAGGACATTAATTATTGTTAAAGTCCTAAGATCGCTTTGTAACATATTAGCAGTTGCACAGTACTGTCAAATAATACAAATAAAAGCATTTTCTATGTGGGGTGGTGGAGCTTGGTTTAACCAGATGCTTAAAGTCCTGTTTTCTGACATATAACTCCATCAGTAATTTCCATCCACTGTTCACTTTTGCTGTCATAGGGAGTGCTCCAGTGACACTGACGATTGATGGAATAGTGAAACATGTTTGTAGTTTCCACATTTAGCAGGAACTTTTTTGTTGCATATCTTACAAAGCCTTGTGCTTAGTTGGAGATTATTGAAGTAGCTCCCTTTTTAGGCACTAAATCGCTCCAACATATACTTGGTCTTATGTCATTTTTTTTTTTATCACATAAAACTTTATGCCGGTGTTGTTGCTGATGACATGATATGGCACAGCTCTAGTTATCCCTGTCACTTCACAACAATGATCTAGGTTTGAATCTTTTGTCCATTCAGGGTTTGAAAATGTGTGTGTCATTAGGTAAATGGATGTAGGATGAACAGGGTGAGTGTAAATGGCAATTGAGTCCAGTAGTAAGTGATTCAGTAGTGACAGTTTCTATTGAAAACCAGTAACTGGTGCAGATTCTAACTACTTTAGAGTGTTCTTTTCTGCTTTTCATAGTCTTGGTTGATTGGGTATTGTCGTAACCCTGATGGGTCGATGTTGACATGCAAGTTATTGAATTTGATAACTCGAGGATGAAGCAATGTAGGAATTTTAAATCTATTCCATTGGTGTATCTACTTCATGACCTCGGCTCAAGGTCAGGAGTCAAAGGTCAAGTGTTCATTACACTCATTCAAAGGTTAAGTTGTCCTACAGTTTATGTAGAGAACAATGTAGTTACTTGTATCATTTTTAACTACATATTAATAAGACTGATTTATCTAATTATTAAGTTTCTAAAGAAACCTGACGTTTCTGGAACTGTTCGTTTCTAGTCAGGGCCTCATGACAGACATTTATTATAGATTTCCTCAGTAGACGTAAGCTCAGTAATTCATTCAGTTTGTTTAAAACTTTCCATAGTGAATCACACTTTTTGCTTGGAAATGCACTCGGCGCATTACTGTCCATGTGCTTTGAATTTAATTTCAGAGTAGAACATTTTATTATTGGCAAAATCCTCTCTGCACATTAAACACAGTAAATGTATTAGACTGATAAACAATACTTCCTCCTCTTTGAAACCCGCAGTGGAGCCACTTAACTGTTATCTACTAGAGTGGAAGCTGCTCACTTTAAAACAGCAGGGGAGCTCCTGAGTTGCTGAATGCTAAAAACAGTGTATGCAGCCTCAGCAAACTCTACTTTAATGAGCAAAAGCTTTGAAATATCCATCACGTGAACGTTTCCGTGGCTTCCCTCACAAACAGTTCTGCCTGTATGCCTTTTTCTAGATGGAGGAGATGGAGAACAACATGAAAGCACTGACAGACGAGCTCCAGGACGTGAAGGCTGAACGCACTGTGTTCAGAGAGAAGGCGGAGCGACTAAATATGGAGCTGAATCATATTTTGGGGAACCATGAGGCTCGTATCATTGATGTGGACGCCCTGTGCATGGAAAACAAGTGAGTTAGAGATGTGCCAGACAGAAGTGTCATCATTTGACACTTTTTAAAATACATTTTTCAGTCCCAATACTATCTTCTAAAACATCAAAACTATTTAATACCAAACTTCGAATTTACCTAATAAACGTAATTAGTGTAAACCAACTAAAAGGTATGTTAAATCTTGAAAGTAGACATCTTTGACTTCAGTATTAACTTCATAAACTCCTGGCATTTTCTCAGCTACCTTTCATCATCACCTTTTTCAGCAGTCTTGAAGGAGTTCTCACACGCTGAGCACCTCCTGGCTGTTCTTCCTTACTCTGTGGTGCATCTCATCCAAAAGCCTTTTCAACGGTGGTTAGGTTTGGATGTCCGTGGATGCCAGGTGTTCCTGATTCTGAACACCATCCTTTTTTTGAGAGAGGGGCTTTAATGTTCCCCTATTGTGCAATAATAATAGAAGTCAGAAATTGCTGCAGGATGAATTCTGAGTAAATCATCATCAGTGTCACTAGCAGATGTCCTCACAGTATCACACCATCTTCGCCATAACTAACAATGAGAGACACGTGCATGTCCATTTCTTGTTTCTTAGATGATAAAGGTGTGATTTGCACAGTGTCCTCCAAACAGCTCCTGCTGAGATGTGTTTGGTTCCTATCAAACTTGAGGGCTCTAATCTGAAGTGCCAATGATTGACTTCTGAGGCTGTAATCCTAATAAACTTCTCTCTTGGTCTTCCTGTCTGGAGGCAATTGTCATGAAAGACAGTTGATAGATTTTGAGATGGCACTTGGGGAAACTGAATGAACTGACTGACCTCCTTTTTTTTTTAAATAATATAAACTTGTTTCTCTCTTTATTTAGATGGCCATTTCTCGTTGCTTAACTAAGCAGTACTGGACATGTTCTTCCTTACTGTACATGCGCTTCAGTGTTTTTACCCACGTCTTATGTGGTAGTCATGTTTAATCGGGGTGGACATTAGCTAACGAAAGATCAAAAAGGCATGGAAGAAGAGAATGCTTGGTTTCATTTCCATATGAATGCATTTTTTATGTTGTGACTTCTGTGTTCTACATGGCAGAGGGTGAGCTAAATGACAGACAGCAAGACAAACATAAACAAGAGTCATTCACGTTACCAAATGCTCTTTTTGACACTGCCTCCTGCTCACAGTGCACAGCGATTATACATGTAATGTGGAACTCCTCTGTCTGTCATGTGTGTTTTGACTTTGCTGGGTGTCTTTCTAATCAATGTTCCTGTAGGTATTTACATGACCGTTTAAATCAACTGCAAGAGGAGGTGAACCTGCTGAAGTCAAACATCATGAAGTACAAGGTACAGATTGAATGCTGCAGTTAAAATGTGACACAGACATTGCCTGACTCAGTGCATGTAATTTCTTTACATGTGTATGGTTTTGTGAACGTTCTTAATGCAAAGGAAGTGGCTTTTTACTAAAATGTTCGTGTGAATCAGCAGGGTGAGCTTTATTCTCTTGTTTTTCTGTCCCTGCAGACAGCCCTGGAGAGGAGGAAAAACTCCAGCACATATGGGAAATCAAATAACAGTCCTCTTACTGGAGTCCTCTCAGCCAAACAAGGTGAAAACACAACCTGTTCAGCTCACTTTGAGTTCTTTAAACTCAGACATAAATAGATGTAGTATTAGCTGATCTGGAAACTGCAGAAAGGCACTAATGCGAATGTTCTCAGGCCAAATAAACTCTACAACTGATGGCGTGTCTTCAGTATAACAACCACTTCCTTTGTTTCTGCCCGTGTCTCAATGGATTATTTAATAACTTCTCTTTTTGCCGATCCTCCGAGCCACTGCCGGACACCAGCTGGGTTACTAATTGTATTCTGAGTGGTAAAGAGCACCACTGGCAGGGAAATGAGCCTGCCATGATGACTGACAGTTGCTGGCAGAAGCAGCACAGTGGGCTCTGGAGTTAAAGTTAGGAGAGTGTCACCTAGAAGACATCTGTTTCTAACTCTCCATCTCTGTCTTACTCTTATCATGCTGTGTTCCCTGTCTCTTGTTATATCACCCTGCTTTCTTTGTTACCTATTTTTAACTTTTGTGTAAGTTTTATTGGGGGATTATTGGCATTTCTCTTCCCTCCATTTGTGGCTCTCTGTCCCTTTCTCTTCCCATCCTGATTTTTTCCCCCTTTCCCTCCTTTTTAGTTCAAGAGATGCTTCTGGAAGAGCAGGGCTGCAGTCTACCAGCCACGCCTCAGTCAATCGCCGACCTCAAGTCTCTCGCCACTGCTCTCCTGGAGACGATCCATGAGAAGAATTTGGTCATCCAGCACCAGAGACACAGCAACAGGTATTAAGAGTTCCTGCTTTGCCGCTGATGGCATCATAATGGTAATATTTCACCTTTAACCCCCTAACACAGTTACATTGTTTGTCTAGCTGTTACAAGAATTCTCCTCCTATAAAGCAAACACTGGAATATGACATAAGTGTGCGCACACACACACACTGACCCTTCTTCTCACCTGGCCTGCAGGATCTTGGGAAATAGAGTTGCAGATTTGGAAAGGAAGCTGAAGACCTTGGAGGTTTCAGGATTATGGAGTCTTCCAGGTGGGTCTTTGAACACCTAAGCTGTTCCACCATCAAACCTTTTATGAATCCATTAAAAACTAAAAGTAGTTCAGCAATGTTTATTTTGAGACACTTTTGTGCTTTTGGAAAAATGATCACATATGATGAGTAAAACTAATGAATCATATTAATGTATCGTTTGAAGACTACCGCTGAGAACATGTAATCTTTCCCACATCATTAGAAAACATAAATGTGTGTGTGTGTGTGTAGCCAATAAAACATTAAGATAAGCAAAAGATCAGACGTTGGCTGGTGTCAGATAGCTTTGTCTTTGCTCTGCTCTGCCTTGAAGACCAGCATCCCGGCATCGCCTTTTCACTCTTGACAATGAGACTGGTGTTATGTTTGTAACATTTAATGAAGCTGCCAGCTGAGGACCTGCGAGGCATCTGTTTCTCAAACTCGAGACTCTGATGTCTTCTTGCTCAGTTGTGCACTGGGCCTCCCACTTCTCTTTCTGCTCTGGTTAGAGCCAGTTTGCTCTGTTCTTTGAAGAGAAGTGCACACTGTTGTACTTCATTTTTATTTAATTTTTTTGGGGATTTTTCCTCATGGAATATCTTTCACGTCTAAGAACAAGAAAACTGAAAAACTGGAAAGTTGACTTGTTTTTTCTGTCTGTTTAAATCCACACAGGCTGAAGCTCCAGACACGCGACTACTTAAACTTTAAGCTAATCAGCTAAAACAGCTTTTAATAATCTTCTGTTACTATCATAGTCATCATCTACTACATAGATATTCCATTAAAATCAAGAAAAAGATAACAATGACTTTAAAGTTATTTTGATTTAAACAAATTAGGACCTCTTTTATTTTAAAGGTCTATGTAAAATCTCCTAAAATCATGGATACAGTATTGAAGTGCATCCATATAATAAATATGATTTTCAATTTAAGTTAAAATCATTTAATAATTGTCTCAGTGTTGTCCATCTGATGCATTTAAAGGTTGTTTAAATGACCCGGAGATCTTTGCTGGGATCGTTCTAGCTGGCCTGCTGGTTTAAATTCATTTCCTCTCCTGTCTTTTTCATTAATGAGCTTTTCTGTTCATAACACTGTGCCTTTCTCTCCTCTCTGGCTGCGTCTCAGGCTTGACCTACCACGTATCTGTGGGAATTGGGAGTATGTATTCCTTCTGCCCTGCTTAGTTCATCCATGCCCTCCACTATGTCATGCCAGGACAAATCTGGGCAGACGCCCAGAAAACATGTCACCTCATGCCCACCGTTTACAATGTGTTGACTCCATTGACCACCAGCTCATGTGTCTGTTCATGATACCGCTGACTGAATCAGGCCGACGGAGTGCCACACACTGATGCTCTCGGTCCAGTGGACCTGTCTTAAATTTTACTCACAAGAGAAACCAAAAAAAAAAAAAAGCGCTTTCTTTGAGTGATGCAGTTGGGCTTCTTTTAAGGGCAGCACAGTACTGTTGAGTAGTAGCAGTAGAAGGATTCGAGGCTCTCATAATACAGATGAGAGCCTTGTTGAAGACAGTTTGTCATATACAGTTTTGGTATATGAGAGTGTAAAGTCAAAGTTCTTATTATTTTATCAGAAAGTGAATTTTTGCACCACTTTTTAACCCTTGATCCTATATTTGTATTTAAAATTGAAGTATAAAAAATGCTGTATCGGCTGTCAGATTTTCCTCAAAGACACAGCTCGTGACTTTTCCTGTCCTGCAAAGACGTCCGACTCTCAGTAGAGCAAAACCAGTCCAAAAATATAAAACTATTTACCAAACGTAATCGAAAAACATTTGCGGCCTGAAAGAAGGGGACCGTGCTTGCTCACTTAGAAAGCAGTTCCCCTTTATCTCCACTGGAGGGAGATGTTGTGCCGTCTATGAAGCAGACTGAACGGTGGAGGGGCTGCGGCTGGATGGAGGTGCCCTGTCATGAGACCGTCATTCTCTCCGCCATAAAACTGACAAGCATCCATTACTGAAAATGATTGCCCACATTACAAACACATTTAGGGGAATGTGCCGTTATTAGGGAATTTGTAGACGAGGGCCCAGAGTGCCTGACGACCACGCTGTCCACCACAGTTAGGGAGACAGAGATATAGAGAGAGATGTGAGCGTCTGTGGCCTTGATGCGAGATGAAGTTGGGCTGATTGATATTAAAGGCAAACGGGATAGGATGGAGGGCCTTGGCTGCCTACCTGAGTCCCGGAAAACACTAGAGGTGACTACATTGTCTACGGATGAGAGAGAGCCAAAAACAATAACAGTGACATCGATGCGGTGAGTCAGATAAAGTTGTGATTGATAGCTTCCCCCACCCCAGTCCTCCAGTTCAGCGCCCCCACCTCCTGTGCTGAATGAGTGTGAGCTGAAATGTAACACTGCGAGTGAAAACCTGTCAGAGTGCATCAGAGATTGAAAAGACAGAGGTGGATACAGAATGCACCCTGTTTTGGTCAACTGACAGACTTTTTCCAGTTAAGAGGAAGGCATTTCCTGTCAATGTCGAGCTAGACAGCACTGCATAGTGTAAGCTCCTGTGACTAGCTGACAGCTATGTACACTTCTCCCGTTTGTGATATAGTCTTTAATATCCAGTATGATCTGGTGTCACATAATATGGAATAGTCCTTTTTTATGCGCATAAACACACATATATATTTGCGTGTTTGTTAGATGTGTTTCAAAGAGGTGTAGAGGTGGTTAGATGATGATACAGGCAGCTGTCAGTAAGGGTTCAAAGCAAACCACTGGTGCCTCCTATCTCTGAGTTCTGCACGCCTCATGGAGACACAGCTGCTGTGCTCAGTCTGGGTCTTCATCTGCATATCCAGTAACCAGCATCGCTTTATTACTGGCTTCAAAAGGCAGTCTGGTGAAGTTTTCCTCGACTGTTCTCCTAAAAATAAATCTAAACTGTCCTAACACAATTGCAAGTTTAGATGCAGTTTCACACACTACTGGCCAGTCGTACCTATGTGATGTCGATATATTGCTCAGCATTCTAGCATCTTCCTAAATGGCACTTTTATGTCTGCCCAAAATGGCCCATATCTGCATATCTTTGGCCTTGAATGATGGCAGTGGCTCAGGGTTGGTCTGTTTGCTTAGACTCAGCTGCTGCACCACCTTATATGGATCTGATGTTACGTGTGGGATTAGATTTGACAATACTTGCCATAAAACATCATCAGGCTCAGTTTTCTGACTCGTGGGTCAAGTCTTTTTCACACAGCAGTTGTTATTAGTGCCAAAAATAGACCAGATCAAGCTCAAAGTGTATCTGGGTGAAAATATAAAAGCCTCCACAGATCATCAGTCTGTGTTGTACTGGGTTGTTGCTGTTTGCAAGAGAATAATCACAAATGATTTGTGGAAATATTGTATTGATTTTTTATGCTTTATTTAGCAGATATTTGGCTAATCGGGCTGTTTTTAGTCAAAAACAATCATAAAATTGATCTTGGTTTTGTTTTATGACAGTTTATTATTTTTAAATATCTTAGTAGTGGCCTATTGAAGTAACCAAAAGGAATGCAGTTTAACAGCCTAACAGCATATTAATGGCTAAACACAGTCTCACAGTTAAATAATTAGAGGAACTTTCTAGACAACATGACTTTTTTGTTTTTGCTTCTTTTGATTTACCCAGCTGGTACGACGAATTCTAACAGTCTCTCCCTCGCTCGCTGTTCCCATGTCAGTGTAAACATTGAGCATCCATAACAATATGGACTGTTTTCATAACAATATGGTGTCCGTTCACCATTCATGATTCTCATGCATTGTGTCTTCCAGTCATCCATTTTCTCGTTCTCCTGTTTGTTTTCTTGTCGCACACTTGAACGGTCGGAGACACACGCAGAGGTTCGCCTGTTCACAGGCTACGTGCGACGGCAGAGGCTGCTAACTTCCAGCCGAGTGTCTGTGCATATAGTTTTGTGTGTATACTCGTGACGTCTGGTTTATAGTGCACAGTCTCTTTTGAGTAGCATATGGTGTCAGCCTAAGAGGCGTGCAGCCATCACTAATGAAGACAGATGAGAGGGAGCTGGAGCCTCTTCCTGTGAGCACTGCAATGCATACGTGCGCCTGTGTTTGCATGCACCATCGTACATGTGCTCCATCCAATCTAACACTCCTCCACCCTCCAAAAAACCCTCTACATATCTTGTTTGTTGTTCTCATTTGGACCAGAGAGTAACTGGGAGCGTTTTCTCCTTGGCGCTGATGTTACAGGGACAAGAGACAGTATCACACTAAATGAGAACCTTCAGCCAGAGCTCCGTCCTACACGTGTCACGTCTCAGCCAAACATGCAGCCCAGAGTGCATCCACCCAAAGGTGAGTGTGTAATTGCGAGTGACTGGCTTCTCCAGTCAATGATAAGAACTCCTACCGCTAATGGCGTAAACACTGCAATTAGGCATTGCATGCTAAACACTCCTTTCTACCTTCCGTGTTTAACCCAAGTCCTTTCCCTTCCCGCCTCCACTTCTCCCTGCTCCTCATTGGTGCAAGATGCCCAAATGCCATGGCATTTTGGAAATGTGAGGCAAATTCTCGCCCACTGACATTCAGAAACTTCTGCCATGTTCTCTTTGAAAGAGGGTGGGGAGATCAGGGTGGGAGGACTATAAATATGGATGCCACTTCAAGTAATGTTGCTTTCTTCTTGCATGTTTTTGCGTGTCTGTGTGTGCGTGGGGGTGGGGGGACTCTATGTGTGCAGTCTTTAACCTTTTTGCCTGCACATCCACAAATATGGGTCAGTAATCCCCAAAGTGAGAGCATATTTTGGCGAAGAAGCAGAACTAAGCTGTTGCTATTGCTGAGATGCAGGGCGTCACACTTGTCTTGCGTCCCCTTGTCTGGGGCACCGCTGCTATATTTAGCCTGTTGCCATGGAAGCACTTCAGTCACATAAGTAATTGAAATAAGTTTCTACATTGACACTGTGATCCAACTCTGAGAGAGGAAAGTTTTTCTAGCAGAATCAATACGGGCTTTTTCATTTGTGGCTGCTGTTTCGGTTTTTTCATGCATTTTAAACTCTTGTCTAATGCAATTTTTGTTATATCGTTTCGTGTGTGTGGTTTTTGGGTTGTTTTTTTTTATTACTGTTATCAGTTATGACAATAATTATTGTCTCTAGCTACTCATTAGAAAGTTTTCCTTTTTTCTTTTTCTTTAAAAAACTTTTTTGGCTCCAGCTTCAGATCAAGTGAGCGATTAAAATGACCAGTCATCTCATCTTCCTTTTCCCAGTTCTTTTAGACGACAGAAGTTCACATGAATCATCTTGGGAGTGCCACACCGCTGGCGCTGACCTTGGCACAGATGGTGTCAGCAGGGAAGACGCACCTGCACTGCACAGCAGCCTGGAGACTCTTGACAGGGTGGAGACGAATGGGATTGACAGAAGGGGGGGGGAGCTGGTGACCCTTACAGAAGATGCAGGCGTAGAGCTGGAGGAGGGGCGGAGCCCTGTGGAAGAGGCAGGGCATGAGATAGAAGGAGTTGATGATGATGAAGAGCTGGGTTCCACAGTGGAGGAAGGAGAGGAAGCAGCTCTGGCGCTGGATGTCCCACAAACTGAATCAGACCTTCAGTGGCTTTCAATTAAACAAGCTTCTGTCAGTCATTCGGAGGTGGGTCAGCGGCCCTGTGAATCCCAGAACAGTGAGTCCGATAATGTACCTGAACATGAAGAAGCCTCTGTGTCAGCTCCAGAGAGCCAGGCTGCAGAGGTGTCGAGTACAAGAGAGTGGGACGTTCAGTGTCCCTCTGCACAGAGTGACTCCTGTCATAGTGACAACTTGGCATGATCCAACCGAGAAGCTTATTTAAATCCTCGTCCTTGTCGTCGTTATTGATGATTGCATTAATCATCCACTGTTGCATTCCCACAACACAGCCAGTGCTCACGAGCTGTCTTCTCCACCGCTTTAGTCAATAAAAGAGAGAGAAAGCACTTTTTCAGCCACCACTGACAAAGCTCGAAGTGCACTTTGTATCCAGACAAGCTTGTTGCTGCACAGGAACAGAAAATCTTCAAATCGATGGAGTTGCAAACTTCATGCCCTGCAGGAAGAATTTAGCTAGGAAAATAACAAATATGGCAACATGCGTTCCTATGCCCCATATTTCCTTTCCCCTGCGATAAGATAATCCCACTTGTTTGCTTTCTTCTTCCTAAGGGATGTTAATAAACTGAATGCTGCATTTTTTGTCACTCTTAGATGAGTTCAAATTTTCATACCAAAACTTGTAATGAATGTGCACATAATTGTGAATTATTTAATCTTAATACCGGAGATTCTATTGATGTCTGTTCAGCATTATGGGTGAATCTTATTAATGAGTCCATTTTTATTTTTCCATATTTAACAGTTGATTTTTGAACTACACTACATGTGCCTTATATGTGGAACTCGCTGATATTTATAAATGTATAAACCTGCAGCATTGGTGGTTGTCACTTTTCTTTTCACAGATTAAGCTAATACAGACTTTCAGTCATGTGAAAAAGAAAGTTTTCATAGGAATCTGTGCACTCTTATAAATACGTACACCTCATAATTGAGTAGCTTCTAGAGCCACATTTAGCAGTAATAACTTTACATAATTATTTTTTATATGATTTTATGAGTGTCTCACAGTCTCATCATTTATTCTGTTGTAGACTTTCACGCACAGCAGAAATTCAGACCAAGCTTTAGCTTTCAGACAGATGGCCTCATATTTGACTGAGAATATTTTGGTATGCGGCGTTCATGGTTGACTCAATGACTCAAAGGTCTTCAGGTCCTGTGGCTCCAAAACAACGCTAAATCGTCGTCCCTCCACCGCCATGCTTGAAAGTTGGTATGAGGTGTTTGTGCTGATATACTGTTTGGTTTCCACTGAATGTGTTGCAGTGCAATATAGAAATATGGAAATCTCTACTTTGGTCTCATTTTTCCAAAGGAAATTGTTCCAAAAGTCTAGTGGTTTGTTGTCATGCAACTTTACAAACCTAAGCCCTGCTACGATTCTCTTCTGAGAAAGAAGAAGCTTTCTCCAGGCACTTCTTACAAACAAGCCATACTTCAGCTTTTTGTAATTGTATTGTTCTGAACTTTAACATTTAACCTAACTGAGGCCCGTAGAGTCTACGTTGTAGATCTTAGGTTTTTGCAGCTTTTCTGAGAATTGCCGGTTTGCCTTTCAACTGAATTTGCTGGGCTGTTCTTTCCTGGGACGATGGTGGCATTATGTCAACACACAACAACGCCAGAGCAGCAAACTGTCCAAACTTCTCCTTTTATAGAGGTGCTCACACCTGCTGATGATCAGCTATTCAAGTGCATTTAATTAGCAGCACCTGGCTGCTATTTCCCTGACAATGCCAGTGGAAGTAGCAAGGGTGTACTTGGTTTTTCCACATGACCGTATCTTTATTGGTCCTTTATATCCT
This sequence comes from Maylandia zebra, assembly GCF_041146795.1. Lineage (NCBI taxonomy): Eukaryota > Metazoa > Chordata > Actinopteri > Cichliformes > Cichlidae > Maylandia > Maylandia zebra. The sequence goes on along the minus strand of NC_135169.1, from coordinate 41,792,506 downwards.
GCAGACACACACATCAAAAGTAGAACTTATTATTTTAAAAAGAAAGAAAAATGTTTATTTTATGTGGGCGGTAAACAGCGAGACCCAAACCATTAAAATAGTTGAACTAGTTAGCCTAAAGTCATAAATGCAGGCTTTCTGCAAACATGATACCAAGCCTTCTGGCTCTACAGAATGAAAATAGTAGGTGGTGAAAAGTACATTTTTGTGCCGTGATTGATGAACATCCAGCTTCTACCAAGTGTTAGTAGCACAAACACAAAGTAGACCCAACCAGCTCCTGTACAAGAATATGACTACTACAATATTCACTTATTTTGTTAAGACTTACGATGAACATCTGGCTTACCATCAATTGAAATGTTTGGAACGTGATGGGCTGTGTCAAAGGAGTACTTCAGCTTATCTGACAGGGCTTTTGATATATAAGCGAAAGGTTGCGAACCAGTGGTCTTGTGGGATTTAAAGTTGGATGTTTGTAGCAGCTCTTAAGCTAGAAACCACCCAGGCAGAAATTTTATCTGATCAAAACTTCAGCCGACGGAGGCTGACTTTGTGAACCTGGTGTAATAGCTGTTTGAGCTTCCACACACACACACACATTAAGGTTTGATAGTGATGTTCTGGACCAGAAAATGAAATTTGTTCCAACGAAGTGTTCACAAGGTTGGTGTCTCATTAATTCTAAATGGAGCAGCTTCAGTCCTTTACTGAGTGACAGATTTGAAGTGCTTAACTTGATTCTCTATTTAGAGCCTTACGTGTTCAAAGACAGTGTGATGAAGAAACATTTAGCAATTATTTATAATGATAATTTCACAGTTTCTCTGGATAAAAGCGAGAAAACGTATGAAAAAAATCAATTAAACTAAAAATATTGATACTGGCATTAGCTATAGGTCAAAAGTGGATGCTTGTATGTCAGGAATTTATTTGCTGCATGCCTTTCTAAAATCAACATCGTCAACCACATGCACATTTTGCTCAGTGTGATTGTTTATCTTCAACATAAACAAAGTTATAAACACCAGAAGTTGTCTTGCAATATAAAGTGGATGCGCAAACACACCCGTTTTGTCTTACAGCCAAAGTCCAGAGCCCAGTGTCTATAGAGAATCAGTGGCGAGGCCTACTCTGCCTGCATGCAGGTGACAGCTGGCCTCTCCAGGCAAATGCAGCGTCAAAGCCAGAATCTATGAACTGCTTATTCTGCAGAAGGCCACTTGCTATTTTTAATCTCTGACACAAAATAGAGGCGAGGAGAGGGAAAGAATTCAAGCTAGGAAGCCGTGGTGCGCACCCAGCGTCGGCCCCATGCCAGGCAGCTGATTTGGCACACTGCAGCAGGTTTAAGTTTATAAACCAGATGGAAACTGAACTAATCAGTTTGCAAGATGATACCAGCTTGCGATTCCTTTCCTCATAAAGTCATTGACCAGTTTTTGATTGTGTGCAAGCGTGTGAATCGCTTAAGGAAATTAGTCAGCTTTGCATATGTTAGAGAAGAAGTAATGTGTTGGGAGAGGCGGGTGACTGTGGAAGAATGAGCCACATCGGGTGCTCTTGTGGGCTGACTCCATGTTGCGTGTTTTTTGGGGGAGGTTTTGTCATATTTCTAACCATGAACTTAAAACAAGATTCTGAAGTATTATCAGAAACCAGGCCCATACATCTGCCATACATTTGTTTACTATATGTCTATACTGGTATAAATTATGGGCCACTAATCAAAAATAAGGTCCATTAGAGAATTAAAAGAATATCCACCTCTCCAGCACCACCTTTAGAGAGTCAACTCCATTCCCATGACATTACTGGCCTTGCACATACAGTAAGTTTACTGAGTCTGTTGGCCTCATAGAAAATCACGAGTACTCACAGATGTTAAAAGATCTCAGCCGCCTCAGAAAATACAGACGACTTTGGCCCTTCCTGTAGAGTGCAGTGGTGTTTTTAACCCAGTCCACTTTATTGTCAGTGTGTACTCTGAGGTATTTATAGTCCTCCACTATGTCCACATCGACCCCTTGGATTAAAGCAGGGGTCGCTGGTTTCCTGGTCCTCCTAAAGTCCACAATCAATTCCTTGGTCTTTGTCACGCTGAGCTGCTGATGATTCTGCTCGCACCATGAGACAAAGGAGTCCACCACAGCCCGCTACTCCATCTCATCACCTTAGCTGGTGCATTCAACCATCGCAGAGTCATCAGGAAACTTCTGAAGATGGCAGGTCTCTGTGTTGAGGGTGAAGTGGAAAGGGGCGAGAACGGTCAAACAACAAAGAACCAATTTTGAATTGTATGTTCAAGCATTTTGTGACCAGCACCTGCCATTTGTTCCCCTTTCTTTAGCTGAATCCAAGTCTTGTCAAAACGGATGGAATTATGAGTGCAGAAAAGGAGCATAGGTTTTTTTTGATTCACCATGCCATAAAATCAGCATGACAAACATGTTGCTAAGTCCAGTAGAAGCATAACTGGATAGTAAAAACACACAATTGAACACTTTCAGTCATGGATTGGCCTCCCAAGAGTTCCTACCTCAACATTATTGGAGCGGTGTGGGATCATCTTCACAGAGAACAGAACAAAACGTAGCCAACGTCCAAAGAAGAGCTTTGAATGTCCTCCAGGAACCCTCAGGAACTATTCCTGAATATTACTAAAAGACATGACAAGAAAGCTTATCTCAGAGAGTTCAGGCTGTGTTGAAGACTAAAGATTGTCAAAGATTGTGATTTTGAAGCTCATTAGATTCTACAAACTCTATTTATGCTTTATACGCTTCTTTTCTATGTATGTTTGCAAATGTTTCATCGCTGCACCTATTTCCCATTTCCTAGCTTTATATAAAGAAACTGTTTAATACTTGATTTTTTTGTTTTACAGTAATCTACCAAACACTGAGGTCAGTACATCCTCCAGAAATCCTGCATTAACCATGTTATGCCAGAAATACTCCAAAATGTTTTCTCAGTGAAGATGAGTTAAGTGTCGGGATCTGCTATTGAAGATAAAATACTTATCACTAAGATTAACCTTGTATGATGTTATAATATGAGTTTATACTTGCTTAAGATTCAGCAGAGACGCTGCCTCTTTAACTGTTACCCGTCAGAATTTCATTGGTGGGTGTTTGGTCTTGTCACCAAGCTGAAAGATTAAGCCCGCCCCCCCCCCCCAGAGAGCAAAAGAAAATTGCTGAGAGCTGTTGTAGCCAATCATCACCACGACAGATAAAAATGAGGCTACAGAAGTAGCCCATGCCAAAAAGTAATCTTAGCCCCTTATCTTTGACAGCGACATCCCTCACTGTATTGCGAGTAAAAAATGTGCTGAAATCACGTAGGTGTGCGTTTGCATCTGTATATTTGTGTTAAAAGATATCAAGACAAGAATAATTCCTCTGTGTGCGTATGGCCATTCTGTGATTTCTGTCTCTTTGTGCTCATCTGATACCCTTACATGTTTAAGATGTTCAAATGCCTTGTGTAGTATTGTATATATTATATATAGGCTTGTCAGTATTAACTCGCTTTGTTCTGTTCCCTGGCCGCCCATTTATCGCACTCTGGAGCATGAAAAGTGGGAGACACTGGCCAGGTCACAGCAGTGCTCACTGGCTCTAATAAGTGTGAGCAGGGTGCCAGGTGGATGTAGGAGATTTTGACACCCCATCATCTGTGGGTCTTCTGCAACTTCGAGGGATGGGGGCGTTTGAAGTCAGCAGTTTCCAGGCCAACCATTCAGCAGGGTTAATTACTATACCAACCAGGTGCCCCCTACCAGTAATGATCAGCGCCCTTACGATCCATTCACCATTCACTCACCTTGCTTTTTTACGCTTACCTGAGTTTTATATCATGTAGTCCCTTTGAGACACTAGAGTTCACAGAGCCATGCAGGTTTGCTCTCGGGGTGCTGCAATTTGAGGACTTTCTGCTCTGTTGCTGACAAGGCTGTTAATATCTGAGACAATAGAAGAAGAAGAAACACAAGATACATGTGTCAGTCATCTTTTCTGTACTTGTTAGGATGGAGTTTCTAAAGTATCAACGATGCACTCTGCATAATTGCCCCTTTTATATAAGCTGTTGCTGCAATGAGTGTGTTTATTTTGTATTTGTTAAAGTGGACTGTTTATCCTTTTCTTTACCATCTGTGTTACAGCTATACTGGCTGAATTCTTATTATGATGCCCACATTAAATATTGCCAAAGTTTGATATAATGATGTCAGCATATGTGCATGTAATCCCGATGGGTCACAGCCCTGGTTTTTGCTACTGTTTAAGCTATATGATGCCAAAAAGAAGAGATGTAGTGCTTGAAAGATTAGTTGTAAAACAGCTGGTTGATCATCTGCAGAGGAAAGGTTTATTTGAAGACTTATAGTCGGGATTCAGAATTCATCGCAGTACAGAAACAACATTAGTGAAGGTCACAAATGATCTTCTTATGGCCTCTGACAGTGGACTTACTTCCTGACATCTGGTTTGTCCTGCCAGATGTTAGTGCAGTGTCCGACATGACAAGTTTGGTGGTGGGTCAGTGATGGTCTCGGGACGCATATCCATGGAGGGATGTACAGTTCACTACAGACTAGGCAGTAGAATGATGAAATTCTTGGAGCCATTGTCACTCTACGCTGGTGCAGTGGGTCCTGGGTTCCTCCTGTTGCACAACAGTGCAGGCGTGATGAGGTGAGAGTATGCAATGCTCTGCAATGACATTCCAGGAAAACAGACTAACCTCCTGCTTCATTTTGATTTTTGGGCTGTCTTTGCAGGTTGATCATTTTCCTTTCCATCAAACGATGTGGCATCCCTGCATTTCTAACACATTAACCAGTCTGCATCAGTATAGATATCCAGTGTTCCTGTAATTTATCTGAGCAGTGTACGGTACTGTGCAAAAGTTTTAGGTAGGTGTGGAAAAAATGCTGTAAACAAAGAATGCTTTCAGAAATATAAATGATTGTTTATTGGCCCCAAATGTATTCTGCAGCAGGACAACAACCCCAAACATACAGTCAAGTGACCATATATTAAAATAAAGTCTAAAGCTAAGCTAACTTGAGCAGGCTGGACCCTTGTACGTATGAAGGTCATTATCACCCAGCACTTAAGCTGCAACATAAAAAGGAGGCTAACAGAGTTTATTGAATATGTAAGATGAAATATAAAATATATAAACCTATATAATAATGAAAAATAAAGATACATCCTCGCAAGACAACTTAGGCATTCCTTCAAGCCTTATGCTGCCATCTGAACTTCTGACCTTAGAGCCCAGGCAAAGGCCAGTACCAATTACCAAAAATGGCATCAGTCATAGTAATAGAGAAGTTTCATCACAAAGTACTGTCTGCCCAACTCCTGAAAGTTCTTTGCAACCTGCAATGTATTCAGTTTCCAAATGTCTTAGTGGAAAGACTGAAACTGACAACACTAACAACAACATGGCTCCCGGGACCCTGCTGGGAAGCAAGGAAAGCAAACTCTGAATGTTGGAGGCACGAGAACTTGTGGACAGCCGATAAGCAAAAAGGCCACACGGAGGGTCAGCACGTAGTCACACCATACAGTCAGATCTCTATTAAGATAGGAGATGGTGGGCCAGTGTGATAAGAGCTGACAGGACCTGCTGATGTGATAACAGTGATGGGGCACCAGCTGCAGATGTCACTGTCCCTAACCAACAGGGGAATTGGACTGAACTTTTTCTGGATGAGAGCGAGGTAGTCCTCAATTATGCTCAGATTTCATAGAACTTTGGTAATTACAGGATACTGCTAATGCGGAAACATTTTCATATTTAATGGTACAGTGGGTCATTTTTTTAGTACATTTAAAAGAGAGAGAAAAATAATGCTGTATTGATTATTTTTGCTTCCTTATCTCAAGCCTCTTAACACTCAAAAACAACATAAAAGTTAAGGATATATTAAACAACTCACCTCTGTATCGCTGTCATTGGTCAGAAGTGACTCATCGACTTCTGTTGGGTTCCTCTCACAAGGTTTTATAACTTCCTCCACAGTAAATGGACATAGACACATATTAACAGCAGAGTTAAATAGTGGACTGACAGGGTACGCTCACTACAGCAGCCAAATCAGAAACAAGGCTATAGGACTGTTTTTAAAGCTTTACACTCCCTGGAGCACAATGGCCTCATTAATCGCAAAACTGGGGAGGTTTGGATCCACCAAGAATCCTGGGATATGACCATCTGGCCAAACTGAGTAACCAAGCAAGAAGGGCCCCTGCAGAGATGGCAGAATGTGCCAGAAGGAGAACCATCGCAGCAGCACTCCATCAGTCAGGTTTTTATGAAGCTAGACCGAAAGAAGGAAACTTGCATGAAGGACTTCTGATAGTCTGCTTGGAGTTTACCACAGTGTGGCCATTTTAAAAGTGAAATGAGGAGCAATGCCTAATATTTGCCAGACATAGTTGTCATTCTACTGAGGGGGGGGTAAGGGGGTGCTTCTCAGCAGCGGGGACAAGGGGGGGCCAGTCTACGCTGAAGGGAGAGTGAATGCTGCCAAAGCTTGCAGCCAAGACAACACTGGGTTGGAGTCGTGAAGCCAAGACACTTGTCCTTGGCATCAGGACAAGCGTCTGACTGTCCTTAAAGCCCAGACTTAATCCTCCATACAAAATGGCATCCAGTGTGATGAAGCTTGACAGCATCTTCCAGGAAGAATGAGATAGCCTGCCCAAATCGAGGTGTACAAAGCCTGCATAGACCTAAGAGTCTCTTCACCGAGTCCTGCATGACAATGATATAACAGCTCCTTCTGTATTGTAAGCCCTGTGGTTTAAAAAAGACGGAACAACCAGCAGCTTCCTTCAAGTTTGTCTTAACTTTTCACTTTCGAATGAGCTGGACTTGTTTTCCCACTCCACTTCTCCGTCATGCATCCTCACTACTTCGTTACATCCTCCTCATTCCCACAACCTGCAGCGTGCTTACATAGATTCCTGCTCATTTGTAGACATCAAAACCCGAATCATTTTTTCAGTTTGTAATTGCCTAAATAAGTGACTTTTGCAGTTAAGCTAATTCTATATACAGCATTCTGAACGTTTGGGAAATGATTAGCATATTTCCCTGCAACGCCAGCTGCCTACGTGCTAAGCACACTGAATTTACCGTTGTTCAGTATTTCAAAACGCCTGATCCTTATGATATTTCATTGGTTGCCACAAGGCTTGTTAAAACTTCTTGTTAATACGGTATTGGTTTATTATGCAAAGCCACAAACTGCTTTGAAGTATGTGTAGCTAACATGGATACACGCTGATAAGATGGAAATACATGACCTAAGTAGCACAGCAAGTTCAAGTTAACTTAAATATTACAGAATTATTACTTATACTACAAATTACTCAGGCTAATTCACTGTGCCCCTCTCTCAAACTAAAAAAAGGAATCATAAAACAACTACAATGTCATTTTGCATCTCTCTGTAGTTTTGTTTTGTGTGTCTGTGATAATTTGCCATCTCTTTGTGCTGGCTTTGCATAACTTTGTAGTCTTTTGTTGTCATTTTCTGTCTCTTTTTAGCTGCACTGTCTCTTCAGGTTGGGCTTCCCACTGTGTATTTCTTTTGTAGTACGGTTGTGCATCCACCTCTTTGTAGCTGCTTTAGCTTTGAGTCTCTTTGTGGTCATTCTGTGCTTCAGGTTCTGAAATGTTACTTTAGGTGATATAAAGGAAAGTTTCAACAAAAGTCCTGGATTTGATTTGGATTGAAGCGAGATATGTTAGCATTCACTTAAAACAAAGGCTGATGAGGACCTCATGACCCCTGTGATCCCTGGCGCTGGCCATCCTTTCTCCATATGTTCTATCCTAGACAGATTTAAGATACTGCCTGGCTATGTTGATTTGCCCCCCATCCATGCTCTCACTGCCAGATATGTTTGCCAGAGCTATTTCATACACAATTGCACTGATATTTAATAGCCTGTGAAAGAGAGGCAGACAGCAAGGTAGAAAATTGCCCAGTATTTTAAATTATCCTTAACTTTTATACCAATATTACTTTATAGCTGTAGCGTTGACTTCTCTTTAACCATCACCATCAATCCATCAGCTATAAGCAATGAACCATCTGCTATTATACAGCTTGTTAGCAAAGTCCAGGCTGAGTAATTACCTGTGTCAAAAGCGATGATTGTCTTCTGCGACGGATTATTCATCACTTTATAACTTCAGAGACTGAAAGAGGGATTTTGAAGTCATTCTAACAGAGCCTGCGAGTATTTTCCACAGTTGTCTGCTTAATTCACACAGACACACACATACAGCATGAATTATTGATAAGAGCCCTCAAACTTATTGGGTTAGTTTTAGACAAGTGGTACATGTGTATGAAACTGAAGATAATAATTAGGCTAATGCACCCATTAATGAAAAACTGAGTGCATGACAATACATATCCTGATGGAGGCAGCCAAAAAAGGGTTTTCAAAGAGTGTTAATTAAGAGGGCTTTAAATGGATACGAGGACCCTGCGACGGACCGGCGACCTGTGAAGGGTGGATGGATGAATGAATTGATCCACTCACCTCTTTTCAATCTAGATGTGTTTATACACCACTCTAAATTTAGTCAATAGTTATTATTAACTTCTGGAACTCTTCCACATTGAGTCGTTTGTCCTGTCTCCCTCCCCTCACCTCCAACTAGTCAGGGCAGATGGCTGCCCTTCCCTGAGCCTGGTCCTGCTGGAGGGTTCTTCCTGTTAAAAGGGAGTTTTTCCTTCCCGCTGCCGCCAAGTGCTTGTTTACTTTGTTTTTATTGTCTTTAACTTACAATAAAAAGTGGCTTGAGGTGACTGTTGTTGTGATTTGGCGCTATATAAATAAAATTGAAATTAACCGATGGATATAAGCTCATTACTTAAATCAAACTGCAAATTGTTTTGCATGTGTTATTTGTTATTTGTGAAGTCAGTGTTTGCCTTAAGTTAACTGAAAATAACAGAATATATGAACATGCACAAACAGAGGCTTTTGAAGTTTATTAGGCACGTAGAAAAGCAACTTTGCAGTGGCATGTGAACTGGCAGCTCTGCTCTGGTTATGTGAAAAATATTAAGTAGATACAAATATCGTTAGCTTCATAGCATAAGTGCCTAAGTCATTTTTTGGTCAAATTGAGATTTTTGCCTAACTTTACTCCCCTACCACTGCTGCATCATCCTGTCCGTCTGCCTATGTCATTGGCCAATCACAACACTCATAAGAGTCAAAAAACATACTTGCCTAAGTCATTCATTTGACTTAGGCAGTTTTACCATTGGACTTAGGCAGTTTTGCTACAATCAATTTGACTTAGGCAGTTTTGATGTATGCAAAATGGCTGATAAGAAGAAGAGGTTGACCGCAAGTGAAGCCCTTGCTCTTCTTTTTGATTCATTTACATCTGGTAAAAGTTCATATTTTTTTAGTTTTTTGGTCACTAAATGTATTTTCATTCAATCAAAGAGGTTATGACCATGTTAAAAGATTACTTTTTTGTTGCAAACAAAGTATGATGGCTAGCTAACATTAGCGTTAGTAGTGTAGCATTAGCATAGTAATGTAGTACAAGCTAGCAGCTAGCTAACAGCAGCATGCTACCAGAGTAAATCTTTGGCAATTTCAAAGGCAATTTGAGCATTTTCAGCAAGTTTGCAAATTATATTATGTTTCAAACATTTGCTTTTTATTAGGAGGAGAGTCTAAGGACGGGGGACGCCCTGGGTTCATTGTTAATTGTTAAATTGGACTTTATATTGACTGTGTTCAAATGACTGATACTGGTTGAACTCTATTGCCAGTAATATTCATGTAGCCCTTTGAGGCGACTGTTGTTGTGATTTTGGGCTATACAAAAATAAATTGATTTGATTTGATATTAATAGTACAAATTGATTTTTTTTTTTTTTTTTACATAGCAGACATTTTGACTACACAAGTAGATTTAGATGTCATCTTGATTTACCATTTTAAGATACTCCAACAGCATTTTATTTTCTGTTGTATCATCAGGAAAGGAAGTTGATGTGAACTTAGAGGAGTTGGTGGATATAGATGAGGGAGAAGGAGGAAATTATGTTGATATGGGGCAACAGACTGATAAGCAGCCAGAGGAAGGAGAGGAAGATGAAGGAGAGGAAAAGAAAGGGGAAGGAGAGGAAGATGAAGGAGAAGAAAAGGAAGGGGAAGGAGAGGAAAAGGAAGGAGAAGGAGAAAAAATGAAAAATGTACTACCAAGAGTGGCCCACAAGTACTATGATGATCTTCCTCATCAGTAGTATACATAGCCTACCAAATAGTACACACACACACACGCACGCACACACACACACACACACACACACACACACACACACGCACACACACACCCGCACACGAAGAGAAAGAGAGAGAAGAGAGAGACAAACACACACAGACAGATACAAACACACATAGACACACGCACACCTCTTTTATGAGCCTACAGGCCTCCTCTGCAAATTAATGGGTGGGTGAGGTGAAGTGAGTAAGTCTCCTTACTCTAGCTGCCATTTTGTGATTAAAATTGAAAAGTTACAGTGTGTTATGGTTACATTATAGTATGTCATGTTCATTTTATAGTTTGAAGAAAAACTGCCTAAGTCATAGGCATAATCTGCCTAAGTCACTTTTATTAGACAAAAGAAATGATGTTGGGTTTTGTTCTTTTTCCATACTTTTCCTCACATATACTTAAATGTTCTGTGAAAATATCAATTAAAAATATGCATGTGATATTTAGAAAATTAGTTTTTTCTTGTTTTCCGAAAACACAAAAAAATGACTTAGGCAATTATGCTATCAAGCTAACGATATGTAAATTTAAAGGTTAAAATACAGCCTTGAGTCCCCGCAGAGGCTTTAAGGGTCCCCACCAGTTTTACTCCCCAGAACAAATGTTTGCATTCTGATGTGTTCATATAGATTTTTTAAATGTATGCACATTAAAAATATTTCCAGATGATTTGATCTTTTGTTGACACAAAGCTCTGAACTGAAGGGGGCGAGCCTGAAGTAGTGCCCGTGTCTGTATGTGTGCGTATGATGTTGTTTGGCGGGCACATCATCCCGACTCTCCTCGAGAGAAGCAGCGGACCTCCTGCATCCTCCCCCACATCCCAAACCCGCTGCACTGTATCTGCGGGCACCGCGATAACCTTCATGGACCGCATTATGCGCACGAGTCAGTAAAGTCGGGACGATTTTGTTTGGGTTTTTTCTTTTTACAGCGTGCTTAGCGGGTCTCACAGTAAAATCGCGGCTTTCGAGTCATTTTTGTCAAGGATAATGATGATGAGGTAAGAGCTTCCGGTCGCCATTTTGCCGGTGTGTAACGGTTTGGGCAGAATCTGAATGGAATAATTAGCCGCTGTTTGGACTGATACCAGTGGGAGATGTCTAAGCGACATCGTTTAGATCTGGGTGACGATCATTCGTCGAGTAAAAAGAGGTCCTCCGATGGGTATGTGACGGTAGTCCTCATATTTTAGCGTTAAGCCGTTGTGCTGTTTTTAAACCTCTGCAGCCTGATTGTTGTTGCTCTGACGCTAACTAGCTATGCTAGCACGTATGCTAAACACGGTCAGCTAACAATTTAACTCCAGCAGGTAACAAAGTGTTCAGTTATTCTACTGATGGGGTCACATATGGAGGTGAAATCTAGCAATGGTTCTCCACCAAAGCACTTAGCACACAGTCGTTCAGCCATCGGCCTGGTCCTTTCTGCACGTGGCTAACGTCCCATGCTAACCGGTGCTAAGTGTTTCTTTAGTGCTAAGGTCAAAATTTTCGTCACACAAACTCAGCAGGTGATGTTGAGTTCTCGTCTGGTATGGCGTGCAGCGCTTAGTAAAAATCGCACAAGGAAAGTTTCTTATGAGTTGTACACGGGACACCATGCTGGCTGGGTCAGCGTACAAAAGAAGACCCCTGACAGTCGCTGTCATACCCCGGGCTGCTTTGGTACCTTGTCTGCAAGGGTCCGCAGTGTGGATAGGCACCTGCCGGGCCTGGAGCAAGTTGAGGAGGACTCTTGCAGATTCAGCCTCAGGGTCATTGCTGTGCATCTCCCATCGCGTTTGACCTTAGGCGACAGAGAAATAAAACAAACACACGGCAGGAGGCGTTGAGATAAAACAACCCGTTATGTGACCTATAAGAAGTTCAGTGCCATTACTAACGTAAATAAGTGTAAATGAACATGAAGGAGCTATGCGTGTATATTGCAGCACTCCCACAGTCAAGGACGTGAATGCTAAGAGATGCTTACTAGCACACACAAAAAGTCTTGCCACCCCCTCTTCTGACAGTCATGTTTGGCCTCGTTGTCAGTGAATCTCTAGAGTTGTGTAGAGCTGAGAAGTTTTTAGTAGTTAAAATTTAGTTGCATTTGTATTACATATTTGATTAAATTCGCAGCTGAGCGTTTAAGGCTGCCCTGCCATACTGGGCACCACCTTGTGTATCAGAGGTACTAATGTGTCACGTGTTATATAAGCACAGCATCTGATGCATCTGGCCTGTGTGTGTACCCAGCATCACTGTCTAATAATGTCTAGTTATGACACCTCAAAGCTTTTTGCAGCTGATGCGACAGTGTTTATGGTTCTCGTGTGATCTTAAGGCATTTAATATATCCTTTTGCAAAAGAAGCAAGAATACCGTGGACGATTAGTTTATCTGTGACCTTTGCATGCTACACTTGATTAGATTGCTTTTTGCAGTGGGTAAGCCACCGTGAATAAGAATGTGCAGTAACCTTTTCATGGGATTTTTTTTTTTTTTTAAAGAAAAGCTCTTGACGTGGCCTAACATTTGAGCAATGTTTGTCCCGAGTTGGGCCTCTTGTGTCTAATTATGTGCGTATCTTTGTTTAATGATGTGTTGTTGTGTCGCAAAAAAAATCAGTTGGTTCGTGTGGCAGTGCTTCATGAAATCTTAAACTCATGCATCTCGCCCTCACAGGCGCGACAGAGACCGTGACGAGAGATCGCGGGACCGCGATCGAGACCGTGACAAGGACAGAGATGTGAAGCCGTCCGGGGTGCCTACGAACCCAGCTGCAGGCATCGCCGGCTTCCTTAAGCAACCCGGTATACAGCAGCAGATCAACCCCTTCACTAACCTGCCCCACACGCCACGCTACTATGAGATCCTCAACAAGCGGCTGCAGCTTCCCGTGTGGGAGTACAGAGAGCGCTTCACTGAGATCCTGATGCGGAACCAGTCTTTTGTGCTGGTGGGAGAGACAGGCTCTGGAAAGACTACACAGGTAGAAAAGCAAAATATGCAGCAGTTTTATTTCTATAATTTTCCATTAGCCTCCTCCAATATATATATATATATTTTTTAATCTTTTGATGAAACTGTGTCACATTAAATGAAAGCTAGAAATTCTGCGACTAAAATTGGTATAATTATATCTTTAAAAACAGGGTGGAATGAACAGATGATGCATTTTAAACAGTTCCGTTGCTGAGCTGATTCCCAGTTTGCGGTTGTTAAGTTTATTTTAAGTTCTTGAAAGAGCTGGGTTGTCTGTTTTTTATATTAACATGAGAGAAAATTAGAGTAAATCACTGGCTGAGCTGTGGCCTCCTCCTGAGGTGAATATAAAGTATCTTCCAAACACTTGTTAAAATGAAAACGTGTAATCTTGTCAGTGCTTTCTGCTTTGGCAATGGTATAAAATATGTGTTCCTCACAGTCACTGTGAATTTTAAAACCCAGCAGAAAAGCGGTCTCATATAGATGCAACCATAGTAAAGGACCACCAAAGTAAAAGTTGTTTTTAATGTGCGCTAAATGATTGTCATCTTATCACTTTAATAGTGATAAATCATTCAATTAAATCATTGTTAGTGGGTATGTGTGGACATGATTGTCCAGCTCAAGGTTGCAGAGGAAGTGGAGGCCATCACAACTGTCATAAGGCAGAAGGCAAGATGCATCCTGAACCGGTTGCCAGTCTGTCACAAATCCAACAGTTGAAGCTAACATGCATACCTTTGAACTGTGGGAGGAAGCTGGAGTACCCAGAGAACCCACACAGAAAGGCCTTGGCTGCCGTTTGAAGGAACCCTCTTGCTGTGAGGCTGCAGTACTAGCTGCTGTAACACTATAGCTCACTGCAGATCTTTTATTTGCAATGTACTCTGTGACTATTGAATGATTCTGCTGCGTCTTAAGTGAGTTTCTTGTCCTGCACATGAACTCCAGCATCTTATACTTGTGCGACAGCGGTCCTTGTTCTGCTTTGCAGCCTCGGCAAGCTTGATGTTGCGGATAGCAAGTCAGTTCCTGCTGAAGAAGACAGTGAACTGGGAGAGAATGGATGACTCTAAAAAATATCTTATGTAGCTCCTTTTGTTTTTAGCAGCATAGCTGCAGTAAATGTTTTGACTTTAATCAGTAAAGGCTTTGCAGGACCCAGCAGGTTGTATTAATGAATGCAGTATTGCTCTCTGTGGTTTTAATCAGACATCTGCATTTGACCTTCACATCCAGCGCCCTGCTTTTATCTGACCTGCAGTCCTGCTCTTGTTTCTCGCACATCTATAAACACTCTTTGGTTCAAACAAAAGCCGACTTGTCCGCTGTGTTCCAGATCCCCCAGTGGTGCGTAGACATGGTCCGGTCATTGCCGGGACCAAAGAGAGCCGTAGCCTGCACCCAGCCCAGGAGGGTAGCGGCCATGAGCGTTGCCCAGAGGGTTGCAGATGAGATGGATGTCATGCTGGGCCAGGAGGTGGGCTACTCCATCAGGTTTGAGGACTGCAGCTCTGCCAAGACCGTCCTCAAGTAAGAAGGATGTTTTTCAAATTAAAGCCTACAGCTGTATTGAAACTGATAATTGCAGAAAACTGGCAAGAATAACAATAGCAGTTTGCTGGTTGCAGTTTCATTCAGTAGCCCGAGTAAATAAATAAGCTGTAATAAAGTAGTCAGGTATAATGTATTAACACAGTTCTGCCCAGAGCACTTTCAAAGGGGAGGATGTCCCTTTGAGATCCCCACTTGCTTCTATTTGAAGCAGGTTTTATTCAGATAATGCGGTTTTACGTAATGATAGAGGGTGAATATATGATCAGGCTTCACAAACCGTGTTTACTGCATGGATGCTGTTCTCCCAGGTACATGACTGATGGAATGCTGCTGCGGGAGGCCATGAACGATCCCCTGCTGGAGCGCTATGGTGTCATCATTCTGGACGAGGCCCACGAACGCACATTAGCTACAGACATCCTCATGGGGGTCCTCAAGGAGGTGGTCCGCCAGAGGCCTGACCTAAAGGTAAAAAAACAGCTTTCAGAAATACACTCAGTTCACTCAATGTTTTTGTTCCTATTGCCTTAATTTCATCATTAGTTACTGCAGTGCTTTTGGGCAGCTGATACATTGATTTTAAGGAGCGAGCTTCCACATGTTCCGGTTTTATCTGTCAATCGTTGTTTTGCATTATTTGCAAAAATGTGTTCCTCTTACGGTTTCTAAAACGCTGCTGGAGACGTACATAATACTTGCCCTAAGGATACATTCGCTCGCAGCCGGTGTTTATGTCCCTCTTCTGTCACTCGTCTCTTTTGTCACATTTGTTGACAGTGTCCTCATGCCTGACAGCTGTGTATCTGCTGAGGGAACGGGGGGAGGAAACAATCCTGTTAGCTTCAGAAATGCAGAAATGTGTTCTGCACTGCAGCAACGGTGGAGATTGCCTCTCAGAGACGTAGGGCTGTTTTTAAACCAGCTAACCAGTAGCAGAACAGCAAACGTGTCGGTGTGGATGGGAGCACAGAAGCAGGCAGGAGTTTTATAGGGTAGAGCGTGCCAGGCATAATTCTCATAAAGCAGATGGATAATGACTGGTTGTTTGTCAGCGTGGAATCAAAGGTTAGATTGTTGTTTGCAGACTGTTAAATGAGGTCTAGGTTATTGGGAATGATCATCCACCCACACCCCTCTATCTCCTTCATCCCTATCGCCTACCGAATTTGAAAGTTTAATTTGCCTTGATTAAGAGCAATTATGATGTCTCGCAGAGCGTAAAGCGAAATGCAGAGACGCTGGCCCCTGAAAATGTTTGAGATTGAAAATGGGAGACGCGTTTCCCATCAGAATCCTAATGCACTCTATCTAATGGATCTGGAGAGAACATTGTGTATCCAACATCAGGAACAAGGACTGTCATAGCTCTGTGTAGGTCACTGACTTGGATTGTAATGCCAAGTACCACATTATAGACGCCATCTTGAGTTTGTGCTTCAACCTAAATTCACAGCGTTATCCATCCCATCCTCATCTATCCTTTAATTGCTCACACGTGTGTCTACTTAATATATGTCCTCATCCTCCAATCATCATCAAGCTATTTAAAATGTTAAATGATTCCTCATTCGAGTGCTCGCTGCCATGGTGATGTACACTCTGCTGTCTTTACGTTTTCTTTAACCGCTTTCACGAGCACGTTGAGCCTCACAGACGCGTTAACACGTCGCTCTCTCGATTTCCCGTGTCCTTCTCGGTTCAGGTCATCGTCATGAGCGCCACACTCGACGCCGGTAAGTTCCAGGTGTACTTTGACAACTGCCCACTGCTAACCATCCCGGGACGCACGCACCCCGTGGAGATTTTCTACACACCGGAGCCAGAGCGGGACTATCTGGAGGCGGCCATCCGCACCGTGATCCAGATCCACATGTGTGAGGAGGATGAGGGGGACGCTTTGCTCTTCCTCACTGGACAAGAGGTAAACTGCCTTGCAGATTCTCCAGATGTTACCTGTGTCATGTTCTAAACAGTAGAACTGAGTTTATTAATTTATAATTTTATGTCATATGGCCAATCCCAGTTTATTTATTTATTCATTTAGTTTTCAGACTAACAGTCCTAAACACAAATATGGTTAATCTGCTATGAAATAAAAGGTTTAAGCAGCTGGAACTCGTGACTGTGTGCTATCTGTGCTTCATAGAAATTGAAACCATTAAATCAATTTCATCTTTAAGTTAAGCATCTGCATATTAATTAATCATATTAATCTAATTACATAGATCAGTCGCTCGCATAAACAGTTTGGAGCGCACTCACACACAGGCGCGTACTCTCTGCACAGGAAATTAATAATTCTCAGATTGATAGATGCGTTTTTGGAAACCTCCAGGATTTGTACAGCGGCTGGAGGGAGGAGGAAAAAATAAAACCAAAAAAAAGAAAAGCGAGAAGTGACCCAGATTCTGCCCTTTCCACAAATCTCAAAAATTAAGTCATTTATTATTTTTTTTTTTCCCCTCCCTGCAAATGTTGTCCACTGATGTGTAATGGAGGGCAGGGTCCATGCCCAAAGTGATGAATTTGGTCACAGCTGGGTGAACACACACGCAGACACACAGACACACAGAAAAGCAGCAACAAATGTTTCAATCTCCTGATCACTAGACAGGAGAAGCCTGACAGATCCAGCAGCGGCCGTGCTGGTGTGAATATCCTCTCAGCATTTTGACAAAATGGTGCTGAGATCATGTGATTAGTGGTGGATGTAAAGGAGGATGTAAGTTTACAATGACGCGTCCCCATCTTTCCTGCAACGTACTAGTTTGGTTGTTGTGGGTTTCTCATTTCCATGGGACAGTGAGGTGTTTATTAGCAGTAATTATTTGTCAGTCGACACCTACTTGGCTGTTGTAGTACACCTACGTCGGTTTCATTTGTCAAAGCAGGATCAATATGCAGCTTGTTACAAACAGGATAAAGTCATTGGGGTGGCATGGTGTTTGAAGTGGTCTCCTTTGAGGAGCGCTAATTGATTTTTAGATTTAGTGGCATCCCAGCTGCTCCGATGAATGAGAAGAAAGGTCTGGGATATTGAGAGGCTGTGCTTTTTTTTTTTTTTTCTCCTTTGTTTTTTAAGTTTAGATGTAATTTGTTGATTTAAAGCCCAGCCCCCCACACACCCACACCCACACGCTGTGTCAAGCTAAGGTATTACTGACCGCACTCCCACGGTGAGTTCATTATCACCCTCCCCTAATTGGGTTAAAGAAGTTAATGTGTGTTAGGTCTGGCAGAGATGGTTGTTCAAAGGGTGCAGCAGCACGCCCCTCAAGCGCTTCTTAACCTCTTCAGTCTCCCAGCAACTTTGATGTAGACTAATGATTGGGAGGCAGATCCACAGCAAAGCCATAGACTCTTTTTATCTGACTGTTTAATTTATAACAGACGGAGAGGAAATGCACACAACTCCCATCCTCTCTCTTCCGCAGTTTATTTTTCTTCTCTGAGATATTTAGCTTCCATAAACAAATAGAACTGAAGCACCAACTCCAAACAAGAAAGTCGAAACTTATCACAGCTGTCAAGCAAAGATAAGTCCTAATATTTAAGCTTCCCCCTCAGCAGCTAACATCAAAACATGATTGGCGGCGGGGGTTGTTTGCTAGTCAAGAGGAGTTCCTAAATGTGTCGGTTATTAGCTTGGCTGTAGATTGTTGCTTCTGGGGTCACAGGGAGAGCTGGTGGACAGGTTCCCGACACTGGCCAAGTGCCCCTGTGTGTGTACAGACACACGCAGGGGGACACGAACACACATACTTTGTCTCCATGTCCCTAAGGGACTAGACAGCCAGCTTGCTTCCAGCATTTTGGCAAAGAGGTCCACTTTTTTTCCCCTCCATGGCAGCTGCTGCTTCCAGAGGCTTGATAGGCTATTAATACTGAGGCTAATTTTACCAATCCATTCAGATTTACCGTTTTCCACTTGTCACTGTGTTGATTAAGAAGCACATGGCCATCAGCGGGGTTTGACTTAATGCGATGAACAAGGGGACAAACAGAGCTAGTAACACATTCGCAGCCCAGAAGAAAAACAGGGAGGGAGGGGCTTCACAATGGTCTTTTCTCATATCAAGGCGAGTGTGGCTTCACACGGCGGCTCCAAATGAAGTCAGTTTTAGTCACGCTTAAACTCAACAAAAGCACAGTATGTTTTAAAGGAGGATGAAAAATCCCCGAGAAGTTCAGAATGCATATTTTATTTACGGACTTGGGGATGAAAAGGGTGTGTAGAGACCTCTGATGTGGCCCATTTTTATCTCTGTGAGCGCCACTAGAATAAGTTTGGAATCAAAGGGCATGCTCGTCAGTGCCTCCGCTGCTGCATTGCTCCCACGGGCCTGCAGGTGGTGCAACAGCATCAGCAGTAAAGTGACACCCGTAGCACTAATAATACTGCGGCTTCATGAGATTAAACGATTGGTGTTAAAGGAAGTAAGAGAATGTTTCTCAACGGTGGGAGCTATTCAGAAATGTTCTTTGGGGCCATGCAAGAAACTTCTTAAAACTTTCAGAGATGTTAAAGACATGGAAGTATATCTGTGGGAAGAGTGATAGTGATAATCATATTCCAGGGCTCTGGAATATTTAAGCATATTTAGTAGATTTAAAATGATGTTGTCATATTCTTTGGAGAACAGGCCCTAACCCAGTGTTCACTATGGTGCTTTCCTCATTCCTAGTGCAACTCAGGCCTGCTGTCTGTCTGCCAGCCCACCGGCTCTGGAACGTTCAGCTTCACTAAACTGATCTGCCATGATTTGCCGCTGGTTATGCATCAGCGCTGCAGTCTCATATCACATTCCCCCTCTACAATACTGCACTGTGGAATAATGAACCCTGTTTGAGTCTGTCTGGCTCTGTGCGTGTGCCTTCAGAGCATGCGCGTCCATGTTTTCCATGATTGCTGCATTTGACAACAGAGCCACAGGGAGCTCAGCAAAGCATACTGCAGTCCAGGTTTAATTTCCTCCGTGAGATGGAGCGATAGTTAGAACAAATGTACTGTAGCAGGGAATCACGCTTTCCCCCGGCCGCCGCTGCCTCCTCCTCCTCCTCCTCTTGCCTTCCCTCTGTCATCCGGATTCACCGCCATTGTTTATCCAGGTGTTGTTCGCATCCGGCTCAATTTATTTATTTCTTTTGGCGTTTGCATACACAAGCAGCACCTGGATTAATTGTCGTGCTCCCAATCTTTCAGGAAATCGACGAAGCCTGCAAGCGAATTAAGAGGGAGGTTGACGACCTGGGGCCCGAAGTCGGAGATATCAAAATCATCCCGCTGTACTCGACGCTGCCTCCACAGCAGCAGCAGAGGATCTTTGAGCCACCCCCGCCCAATAAACCAAATGGCGCCATCGGAAGAAAGGTATAGCTGCCCTGTTGCTATAAAAACACACAGAGGGGGAGGTAGAAACGGGGAGATGGGCGGGAGGGGTGGAGGCTAAGTGAAGAGAAATTGAGTGTGGTTGGTGTAGAAAGGCCAGATGGGGAATAAGGTGGGTAAAGTGAGAGAGCTGGAAGGAAGGAAGGGACTGAAACTTTTTTCCCTTTCTCAGCTTTAGCACAGAACTGACTCACACAACATATGCTGCTTTTGTCAGCATGCAATTCTCTGCTCTAAATTATAACTGGGGTATTACTCATGCCCTCCGAGCCTGAGGAAAGTACTGCATTCTCAGTCGTTTTTATCTTTCCTCTACATTTACACAGAGCCTGCTGGTACTGGGGGGAAAAAAAACAGGCCTCAGACCTCTGCTTTATAAAACCGTGTAAAAGATGCACTTTATATGGGATGACCGAAAACAGGACTCTTCTTGCCGTACACCGTACAATCTTCCTTCAGTCACTTGATCGCAGAGGAGTGGATGATCCTTCTATTGATACAGACACGAAAGAGTTCCTCTCTTTTGTGTGACAGTTTCTATTCACAGGGGCTCATAACCACAGCAACAGCAGCAGCAGCACCACCTGCACCGTCACACTGTTGGCTAGGGATCTGACAGAATATCCGAATCTCATAGCTGCCAGCAAATGAGTAAACACTCATCCCAACATCTGATAGGGGACGGTGTTGATGAATGACTCATTGCTACAACCCCTCTAATTGAGGCAGATCAGGCTGACATATGAGCAGCGAAAATATTTATGGGCTGTCAAAGTTAAATATGTCACATTAAGCAGGTCGGCCATCAAGTTTGTATTTCTTATAGGCTTGTGTGGTATCTTTTTTTTTTCCCTAACTTACTGACATTTTGCCAGGGTTTATGGCATATGATGGTATTTATGTTTAATAATGAATAAAACCAAGAAAAAAACTGCCATTACACTCCGGCGAAGAGCAGTTTATTACATGACATGTTTCCTTACAAAAAAGAGAAACCTAAGAAATTGCAGATACATGTTTTCGTTACAAAAAGGACAGATTTTTAACTTTCCAACAATCCTCGAACTAACCAGGTGTAATATACGTTTCCTTCAGGAAAAACGACCACATATAAGCAATTTATTCAATGTGTCTCATTTAAAAAATGATCCTAAATTAAACTGCTGTAGATGATTTATAGAGGAGTGTGTAAAACACTTATTTGTAGCAGTTCTGAAAAAGAAAAATGGAAATGCATAACTGGTGGCCCGGTTATTATTTTTTCTTCCTGTGACTATGTTGTATACACTGATTCCAGTACTTTATAAATGTTTTAAAATCAACAAGAAATTAGAAAAAAAGTCCTTTAAATTCTTCATCTATATTGTTTTGTTTCTTATGGAGGCACAGGACTTTGGGGAATATAATACGTGAATGCCATACTATGTAACAGTGGTTACTATATACAGCTGGAGCACTGCATAGACACGTCCAGTGCAGGTTAATACTGTAGACACTATGACTTGTAGAAAGAAAGCTGCTAGTGCTAGCTCTGCAGCATTTAACAGCAGTGTTTTGTCACATTTAGATGAGTTAGATTAGATTAGTAGCTAACTGCCTCTTTCCTTAGATACTTGTCAAACGGTCCTGTGACTCTGCTGCTGCAG
Source organism: Maylandia zebra (assembly GCF_041146795.1). Taxonomy (NCBI): domain Eukaryota; kingdom Metazoa; phylum Chordata; class Actinopteri; order Cichliformes; family Cichlidae; genus Maylandia; species Maylandia zebra. Next base: position 41,770,595 of record NC_135169.1, on the reverse strand, counting down.
GCACAGACAAAGTGGGCTGAATAGACACAATCCACCAGTGGTGTTGTCAAACTGGCATTTTAAAGAGTTACGCTCTTTAGCCACCTGTCTGTGGAGGGAAACAGTTGTAATTTCAACTGGCTCTTCACGAGCACATACTTCCTTCTTTTTGCTTTGTGTTTTTGTTCACTTCCAAACATCTGTGTTATTTTAACAGAAAGAGGAAAAGCTGTGATATTTATTTTAAACACTATCGAAAATCATACTGTTGGGATGTATAATACCCTGATGTACCAGCGCACTGCCCAAGCCTAACTTCCAGCAAGGCCCACACAGAGGTCCTCCCCTCGTGGTGTAGATCATACATTTGGGCACAAATCCCTCCTCCAATTACTGTCCTGAGCCTTGAAATTTCTTCAGGCTTTCTGTTTAAATGAGCTGCATGTGTGCTGCAGAGGCTTAAGTGGCCCAGTATTGGATAAGATCTTTTTCATAAGTTCAGATATCATTGCCAGTATTTTCTTTTGCCGTTCAAGGGGATGTTGATGTGAAGTATGGCCAGTGTTGCTTAGGGGAAGCCTTTTAATATTACTTTGCTCTGGCAGTGGCCCCCGTTTGGTTGCGGTTGTATATGGACATTTGTCTGATGTGCTAGAGCTCACCCCACTGGGACTGCACCACTTAAATAACAGTGATGTTGTTACCTTGCTCTTCTCTTGGTGGATAAATTTCGTCGATGTCTTCACGATACCCATGTGTTCAGTTCATACATGAAATAAAGTGAATTTGCTGGTCCTCACTGTTGAGCCGGCGAGCACTTTGAGCTTCAGAGCAGCAGTTTGTCCTTCCCCCCCCCCACCCCCCATTTGTCACGTGCCTGTTGAATTGGTGGAGGTGGCATCTAAAGTTGCCACGCTTGAAGTAAATGTGCTTCTCCTCAGTGACTGACTGAGCGACTCATCAAGTGAAAAATGCAGAGATGTCATCTAAGCCAGCCCAAGAGAAAGTAGTGAAGAAGAATTAAGGTTCGCCACATCTGCCACTATGCATGCTAACGACTGCATTAGGCACCCCTCAATTAACATAAAGCACTAGCTCGTCATTGCTCTATTTCTCCAGGAAAGCCACTGATCTTCCATTCTGAGCAGTTTTATCATTTAAAATCAAGTCAGAAATTGAATAATTGCCAATAAAGACCATAATCTCGCTTTGCTTTCCAGCATCTCACAGATTGTCTCTAATAAGTGTGCTATGATGAGTGTTAGGATTGTTTTTTAGCATTGTCACGTTTGAAATATTTCCTCCAAATGTCACTTTTCTATTCTGTTTCAATGAGCTTTGAGTGTGGGTGCAGCGACTCTGCACGTTCTGCTTCCCTCGGTCAGGGGAAGGCTTTATTTGTCAACAAGCACGCGTTCCTCAGCAGGGGATGTGAAAGATGGCCCGAGTTAGCTATAGTACTTGCTCTCTTGCAGGTAATAACCCAGACATAACATGCAGAGATGATGTTCTAATGATATTACTGATGAAGAGGCCAGGGTTATCCAGTGGAAGGAGCAAGCCTGCGTTGAGTGTAATGGGCCTGGCCTGGATAATCCTTCAGAATCAATGCAGTCAATGAGGTCTCACCCATATGATCATGAAATGTGAGAGGGTGTCATGTGAGGCATCTGCTAGAGCAACTGACTGCATCCCAACACGCAGGAGGGTGGCAACCTTCACTAGGCTTTCTTTTTTTTTTTAACTGGACTTTGAAGCTTTCCATGCCTTTCATTGCTCGCTGAGATGTTGGCCGCTGACATATCTGTCCGATCGCCTGATCTCGTCCCTTTTTTTAGCCGGCTACTTTAATCCCAGACTGCTGCTGCGGGTAATTGGTCTCCCAGTCATGTGGCTGTTTTCAAACTTTAGGTCACCAACAGCCCTTCAAGCTATTACCTGTCGTTGGGATCGTTTTTAGGTACCTTGTGATTCTTTGCTTTGTAGTTCAGAGCCTGGGATTGTATTTTTTTATATATACCTAAAAGGAAAAGGTGTCCTTCTTTTACATTTACATAAAACCTGTCTCCAGTAGCTTAGAGACCTTTTAAGAAGACGTTTCCACTACATGCATTGACTCAAGTATGTTTCACTTTGTTTGTTTTCCACTGTGATAAAATGCAAGAAATGCCCAACGTAGTTAGCACAAGGAAAGGATGAGCCATTACTGACCTGGATGGGGTATTATTATTACGCTCTTTATTATGTGGTTATATTGTCTTGTTAACTATGCAGAATATTTTTCACTACACTTCTTGGCCGTATGCTACACCCTCCATTTCTTTGACTTCACGTGAACAGTTTTGTTCGGAGCCATTCTCACTCCAGCTGTCTGTAAACAGCCTTGTTACAGTTGAGCTCTTACGAGCGTTTTCATCTCCATTCTGTGCCACGAGATGACCATACCCTTGTTTCTGTAGATCAGGGGTGTTCAATTAAAATTTAATGAGGTCTAGTTAGAGAACATTTCCTCACACAAAGCTCTGCAATATCATAAAGTATTAATATACAGTCAACAGTTGGCTGTCAAGTAAAAGGAAGTTAAATTCAGCATTATTTCAGTAATGTTTATTATTCATTTTCACAATAAAATAATAAATGTTCTTTTCTTATTTCAAGTAAAATAAGGTTTGTGTTCATAAATAAAAAAAAAAAAAGCAGTTCAGGTTTCCTCTTCTTTTTTTTCATCAACTACATTTTCCATGTAAACTAAAATCTATTTTCTCTCTGATTCCCGGACTTACTGCTCTTACAGCTTGTGTCTCCTCACTTAGTTTTCCTTTTTCACACGCGCTCTGAATAAATCTTTTAATTGGCTGAGAAGCATCATGCGGGATAAATTACAATGCACACACATTGATTACCTTGAAGAAAAAGGAAAAGGCGGCGCAGATTCAAAGTAATCTTACGGCAAATATGAGCAAAGTTGTGCAGAGTAAAATCGAAGCGGTAATAAATTAAGGTCTAGTCGTGGCTTTGGGTTCTTGAAGAATAGCATCTTGGTCTGGAGCGAGGCTCATCCCAAGTTTAAACTGAGCATTTAGAGCAGTCTGAAGGTTTGAGTCAGGGGGATTTTTATTAATATGAGCATACTCTATTGTAATGACATGAAAAGCCTTTTTCATTCTGTCTTCTTTGTTTCAAACCTCCGAAATTACCTGAAACTTTGATATTTTTTTTGCAGACTTAGTTTCAGGAAGTTGTTTGCAAAGTGTGTGAGAAACACTGGGAATAAACATTTTAATCTTTGACAGTGGTTTTATATTACTACCACAGATTCGCAGCCTATTGCTGTGGCAGTAGGCCATGATTGTACTTTTAGCTTTTGAACCGTTTGGCCTGTTATTTATAAAGCCTCTAGTACTTTCATTTAAATCGAAATTAAAATAGCCAGGAACTCCTTGTATAAAAGCCAGCCATTTGGCAGATAGTGCCATGTGATCAGTTTCATACCAGCATTTGCCATCTCTCTATTTGCAGGCTTGAATGCTAAGGGGAATGTGGTTTCGACAGGTGAATTACTCGAGGTCAAGGGCTGAAAGAGGGGAAAAAAGAAGCCCTCTCTGGCATTAATAACTAAATAGTCAGGCATTCTGTGGCTGAAGTAAAATCCTCGCTTAAAAGGTGGGATTTAAAAGTCTCCAAGGCTCACAGCTTGAAGACAGCTGAAGAGGCACAGCTACAAAGGAAGTGTGTCAAGTGTGCAAAATTGGTTCTGTGGACCTGTATCAGCAAAGACCACAGAGACCTGTTTGGTTTTGTGCTTGGCATTTTATTATGAAGACTAACCAAGAAGCGCGGACAGCTACCACCAAATTGCTCCTCAGGTCAGCCTGCAGCTTGTTCCTGACCTGGTAAATGTTGAGCTGGCCAGAAGGCGGGGGCTAAGTGTGGAGGCATCTTTATTTTATTTTTTTCACCCCAGAAACCCTCAAATTTTAAACTGGCAGCTGCCAGCAGAGTGGGCTGTGACACTGCCCCCACCGCCTTGATGAGTTAAAAAGGTTTCTGTGTCCGGTCAGTTTCCAGCGTTATATAAGCAGAACTGAGCCTGGCAGCGGTCAAGGTTTGCGTGAGTGTAGCTGTAGATCTGCCTGCCTGCTACTTTCCCTCTGTTTGTGTTTATGCTGACAGTGAGAGACCCATAGTTTCATGTGACTCATTCAATGCACATCTTTTTTATTTGCTTCGATTCAGCTGTCATTTGTCATTGACATCTTTGCTGTTTGGGATCATTCATCATCTCATAAACCAAGCAGCTAATTTTCACTTATATTCTTATTTCCTTTCCCGTTTTTTCTCTTCCTTAAACTATTTTTAATCCATCAGCTCATAACTCCTGAATGCCTGGAATGAAAATAATTCTGCAGATTTATTCAGTTGCTTTTTTTATTAAGCGATATAAGTAACTACTATTTTCTTACAGCTCTTGCAATGATTGGGGATAACATTATGACTGCAGTGAATAACCCTGATTATCTCTTCATCGTGGCACCTGTTAGTGGGTGGGATATATCAGGGAGGAAGTGAATATTTTGTGCTCAAAGTTGATGTTTGAAGCAGGAATAATGGGCACGTGTGTGGCTTTGATGGGAGACTAACACAATGTTAGGCAGTTGGTTATAATGGTACGCCTGATTGGTGTACATATATTGTGTAGCAAAACTTTGATTGACACAGTCTTCCAGAATATTTAGAACTAAATTAAATGTGAGATATTTTCAGTGTTATTTGCCTCTGGTTGTGTTGCAAGTGTGGCTTTGAAGGAGCCGGCATTGCAGCGTTGAGGGGTAAGTTGGCATGTCTGCAGACAGCGGTGTCGCACATATCAAGAGACGCGTTTTCGGTTCACATGAGAGATTTGCAGCAGCCCTCAATTAGAGGGGAGGAAAAAGATGTTTTTGATGAAAGTGCTAACCACTGTTGCACACCATGTTTTAAAAAGCAGGCCACCTAACAGAACCCATTAAATTAAGACTGCTCTGTGGGTTTGAAAAGCTTTCCAAAAGAGGGAAGCTGACATCCCAACAAACCCAGCGACATGCCGGAGATAGAGACTCCAGCCACACACACACACGTGTGCACACAAAACTCGAGTAATTTTCATTCGATGAGACACCGAGCACCAAGCCAGCACTGTGCACAAATCTGTTGATAGCACTAGATTGCAGAAACTGTTGTGGTGTCGCTTTGTTGGGCTCGCTCGGCAGCCTGCAAACATTGATCTCTGCAGACTCGTTGAGCTGGCTCACATCAGAGCAGACGCTGATATCCACGTTTGTTTTTCTCTCTAATGTTTAAGGATCACTGATTTCTCAGCACTTTGTATGAGGTTATCTGAACCTTTCTTACCAGAGGAACTTCTTTCTGATAGGTATAATGATGTTTTTGTATTTATGCTATGTTTTTTATGCATCTTAATGGTTTGCTCAAACTATTTTCATGCAGTTTTATGTATCAAATTGTAGCAGACCAGTCTCGGGTCTCATCAGTCCCTTCAAAGTCCCCGGGCGGATCATTTCTTAACTCGCGTCTTCTCGTTTTCACAGGTCGTCGTGTCAACAAACATCGCCGAGACGTCCCTGACCATCGATGGGGTGGTGTTTGTAATTGATCCCGGATTTGCCAAGCAAAAGGTTAGCTTCCCTTTTCTCCCTGCCACCATTCCCCCCCCCCCCCACATCTTCTCCCACCACTCTTTATCTGCCGCGATCATCTGCTTCTGTTGCCTGAGAATCCCCAGATAAACACAGCAGTGCACACCTGACAGCAGCAAAGATGGAAAAGCCTGTTATTTATTCCTCTGACATTTCACCAGCCTAGAGCCAAGTCATACACATGGCACAAAAAGAGATTATATATGCTCCAAGGTGGATTGTGCGCGCGTGTGTATTGTACGTCTTCTTTTTGTTTGCTGCTTGTATATATAGTAGATTGTAGGTGGGTTTAAAAAAAATGAATAAAAAATACTAGCTATTTTTTTTTTTTTTTTTACTCTACCCTAGTTTTTATTCAGATGAAATGACTCATTGACCTCGTTTCCCTCTCAGGTGTATAACCCACGAATCCGAGTGGAATCCCTTTTGGTCACAGCCATCAGCAAGGCCTCAGCCCAGCAGAGGGCAGGCCGTGCCGGACGTACACGCCCGGGAAAGTGTTTCCGGCTTTACACAGAGAAAGCTTACAAGACAGAAATGCAGGTAAGAAGCAAAGCAGTTTGAAAACCATTAAAATTGTACAAGTTGTAAACACATGATTGATTCTCATATCTCACATTCTGCAGTGCCACAAGCACTTTGTATTCCCCCAGAGCAGCCTTCTAGCTGGAAAAGCTTTCTATTATGCAATATTTGCTCTTAGAACTCCTCGATTCCCAGTTCAAGCGAATTATCATTCCAGGAGCCCGGTGCTAAAACGCACCTTTTTTCCACCCTTCCTCATAACCCCCGTTAATGACACGGCCACCTTGTGACAAATGGACCCGTGGGGGCCCAGTTCTCCACTTTAACAAGCTAATTCTTTCACATCACGCCGAGTGGCAAAGGGAATTTTTTTAACAAGTTAAATAGCCCTTCAAATGCCCCAGACCCCCGGTCTCTGTTCAAGTTGACATATGAGTGATGCATGAGTAGATAATAAGCAGGCCTGACGAATTCATTTTGAATTGTTCCTCGGGCTTCTTTTGTACCTCTTTACTGGCACAGGACAACACGTATCCAGAAATCCTGAGGTCTAATCTGGGCTCTGTGGTGCTGCAGCTCAAGAAACTGGGCATTGATGACCTGGTGCATTTCGACTTCATGGACCCACCAGGTTAGTGTAACACAAATGTTACTCTAAAACCTCCGGGTATGATCGGCTTCATATTGGATCCAAAACAAATATCGGAACCATTCCTAAACGCAAACGGATACATCACTTATGCTTCTGCTTTTTAAAACAATTCCAACACCATGTTATTTTTTTCTTAAGTAGCTTTGCATGATTAAAGTTTGAAATGATCCTTGTTTATCTCACAGTGGGCTATGTCCATCCACAGTCTGAAACAAGCAGTTTCAGCTCCCCTTTAAGCCTACCTCCTTCTGTTTAGCACAATAGCTCTTCTTTATTGTTCGATTTCATGTAGATTTATATTACTTTGCAGCTGACAGCGACCACAGGTGTCAGTTAACCAAAGAATCAAAGAATATTGAGATCTTGAATTTGATTAGCGCTCTCTGAATCAGGATGAATACACTTACAAACTGTTATGAAATCGAGCAACATTTAGTCGAGCTGCAGTTACTTTGATGTACGATATCAAATCTGGGTTGGCAGCGTCACTTGGGAAAAACAACAAAGCAAAGAAGGGATCTTGGCAGACATCAAATAAAACATAGTGAATGTTTGGAGATCTGAGGATATGTGTTGTGATAGACATGGACTACACACTAGTATCTTGCAGTTTTTATGAGGAATCCGCTCTAAATTTCTATTATTGCTGTTCAGACTGAGAAATGACTGATGTGTGCAGTTAGTATTCTGGCTGATCACTTAGTTTATGCACCGCCTGTCACTGTTGCTTGAATTATATCCGAATCCTGCTCGATCTGTGCCAAAACACAGACCTCTTCTCCCTCGAGGTGCTAAGTTATGGCATTCACCAGGAGTGTGTGTGTGTGTGTGTGTGTGTGTGTGTGTGTGTGTGTGTGTGTGTGTGTGTGTGTGTGTGTGTGTGTGTGTGTGTGTGTGTGTGTGTGTGTGTTCCCACGTCTTCTGGAGGAGACCACCCCTCCTTTCCCTATCCTTAACCACCTCCTCTTCCCTCCACCCTTTTTCTCACCATAATATAGTTTTCATCTCACCTCTGAGATTAAACCCATCTCTCCCCGTCCACTGTGGCAAACGCCATTTTGAGAATGAAATTGGTTACATCAATAGCAGTGCTATCACCTTGGCTATTGCCTTCCCTTTATATTCCTCCAGAGAAACGTGACTGACCTCCACCACCACCACTCCCACGTTTCTCGCAAAAACGCAAGGGTATACATCAACATACGAGGACCGGCCGAGTCTAACCGGGAACAGTCGGGCAAAAGAGAGGGGGGAGGATCACCTTTTTATTGATTTGAGCCACTCTCTGCAGAAGGTTTCTCCTAAATAGCTCCTGAGCAGGCTGGAAGCTGCAGCTAGTTGGGTGCAACAAATGAAGTCTGCTTTAAGTCTGAGGAGTTCCCAGAGAGGGTTTTATAACGGCTATTTACAGCGGATCAATTGCGATATGCCGTGTCAGAGGCCTGCCTCGGAGAAAATACAGGTCAGTGTAGTGTCTCTGGGCAGTCGGGAAATACAGTGAGACAATAGTCTCGTGATAGAATGTTTTTTTTCTTTGTTTTTTTGGCCATTGAACCCCTTTAATCATGTTTTTGGCTTAAAGGTGTTCGTTTCAAATTGGCAACTTTCTGAGGCAACTGTAATTATTGTTCGGATACAAGGTCGACATACATTTTTTTATTATTTCCACGCATATTGGATTTGAGTCCAGGCCTTTTCCCCAGTGATGATCAGCCTCCAAACCCAAAGTAGTTTTTTGTGTTTGCTTGTCTGTAATGTGAATTGGAACCTTAATCCTCCCCCCTTACCGTGAAATGCTCAAGTACGTAGGTTATTTCTTCCTTTGTCCACCCCGCTTCCTGCTCGCTAAACACAGGAGCGACAGTGCGAGCCAGACAACCAAATGGAAAATCCAAAAAGAAATCAGTAGCGATTTACACAAGGACTTGGCTGGGTGGGATTCATTTTCCTCGTGACATTTCCAAAGAAGTACCTTTCAAAGCCAATGTGGTTTAATGTACCTTTAGCCTTTCGCCTCATTGATTTGGCCCTTGGTTAATATATCGGATTCTTGTGTGTTGAGACAGTCAATACTTACTTTCTGATGAGTCGCGTTGGGTATAGATTGAATTTCCACTCGGGTTCTTAACGCTAGCGGTACTTGGAAATCAGATTTTCACCTTTTGTGCAGGCCCACACAAGCTACTGTTGTTGCTAAGTAATGTGACCGGCACTCACTTTGTGTATAGAAAGGAAAAAAAGTAGCGTTGATGCCCCAAATCAATATTTGTTAATCATAAAAAAACACCTCCCTGCTTTTTGAAATTGAATTTTTTTTTGGGGGGTGGGGGAAAGCACTTGAGAGAAACGAAAGAGAGCGAGCGCCGCAGCCCGCGCTTGAGCTAATTTTCAGTTAACATGCAACTGGTCATTAGGCTTCAGCTCTCGGGAGCCAAAGGTCAATAATTGCATCTGGAGGAAAAATCTTTTAACCAAACAGTGGAAGCCTTTTGTGTTGAAGCATTAAGTAGAAAGTTCCCCTGTAATTGCATTAGTTGTTTAGGATTGCCTGAGCGGAGGATGAAAAATGAGCTCTGCCATGATTACGTCTGGTGTAATTCTGGCCGTCACATAGTGAAACTTCAGAGCGCAGCAGGTGATGGAAACGCTACCTTTTCTTCCTTTTCTTTGGGTTTTTAACTTCTTTTAATGTGCTGGTTGATCTAATTTATGACTGATTCCATGGACTGTGCTTCTCTTTTCCAGGTCTTAGTAAGTCCTTGAATAAGGAAATCGCTTTTAGTCAGTACATTTTAACTCGTGACCCAGCTGTTTCCCCACATTTAAAGAGTGAAGTTTTGAAATGCAGTAGCTTGATTGTGATTGATTTTCTTTATGTACTACTTAAATTAACAGCTGTAAATTTAATCTGACCGTGAAGACACAAACAGGAAACCCTAGCGTGTCGGACTGTTCCTCAATTGCTCTGAATATTTTCGTCCAGTTGGCATTGATTAAGTAGATTAATTTATTAGGTGTGCAAATCAAAATAGGATGTTAATTAATATTGTTTGCTATAATCGAATCTGCAGATTAGGCGCTTTCTGCCAGGCCATTGCCAAGTGGATTTTATTTTACTTGTTTTTATATTCTAGATTTGCATTAGTTAATGCATCATTTCAGACTAATGTTACCAGCAACTATTTTTACAAATAAAAAAATGTTGCTGCAGATTTTTCAGCTGTGCATTCATAATGTGAATCTCCTGTTCCACCAACATCCCAAAGGTGCTCTAGTGGATTTCGATCAGGTGTCTGTGGAGGCCAATCATGGCTGTCGTATTTAAGAAACCTGTTTGTATGATTTTAGCTTTGTGACATGGTTTGTTATCCTGCTTGAAGTATACCTACAGTGTTCATCATCTTACATTGCTCAAGCAGGATGGAGCTGTGCTTTCATTGTCGATCCCAAACTCTGAGCCTGCCATCTGAATGTTGGAGCAGAAATTAAAGCTCATGAGAGCAGACAATCTTCTGTTGCTCAGTTTTCGTAAGCCTGTGTACTGTAGCGCCTGTTTCCTTTCCTAGCTGAGAGGAGTGGGGCCCAGACTTCTGCGGCTGCAGCCCATCTCCTTTGCGTTTTGCGTGTTCAGAGATGCTCTTCTGCACCTTTTTTCTCTTGTTATGTTGTTTCATTTAAAGTTCAGTGGTCCATCTTTACCAAGTGTATGTTTCTATGTGCCTAAGTGCATCAAGTTGCTGCCATGAGATTGTCTGATTTAATCAGACAATCTGTGGCCGCCACACTTCTGCAGTCAGTGAAATAGCAGCAGTACATTAATAAAATTAATGAAACCTTCACACACTCCTCCTTCCTGTTGCAGCTCCAGGATCAAATGACTTCTCTTGGCAGGAACCGTGTCTCAGATGTTTTAGCTCACTGTCATATGAAACCCACAAAGCTGCGACTAGCACATTTAGCACATTTAGCTAAATTAGCTAAACGGTTAACTTGACCTCTTATCTCACTTCTAAATGTGAGCATGGAGTACGGCAGTATTAATCAATTCTGACATAATTGTGTGTGAATGAGTCCCAAACTGTCCTCCTCAAGTGTTGCTGCAATGAAAGAATGACAGTTCTGCAAATTGTCTGTTTCAGCCATCTGTGTGTGTTTTGCCCATGGGCTTGGAGCATTTTAATGGCCCATCTCTCCCGCTCTGTCTCCTCCAGCTCCAGAGACCCTGATGCGAGCCCTGGAGTTGCTGAACTACCTGGCAGCGCTCAACGACGACGGTGACCTGACCGAGCTGGGCTCCATGATGGCAGAGTTCCCCCTGGACCCCCAGCTGGCCAAGATGGTCATCGCCAGCTGTGAATTCAACTGTTCCAATGAGATCCTCTCCATCACTGCCATGTTGTCAGGTAATGCTCAGGGCTGGCCCCGCTGCTTGGGTCTGATCTGCTACTCTTTCCATTTCCTGTGCTCATTGGCCATTCCTCCCAAATGACCAGTGAGCTGTAAGGAAATTTACAGAGCAGCTTCTTTATCTTCTAAGAGCCCTTTATTCATTCTTTGACCCTTCTTGTTGGTTTAGTAGTGGTGACACAAGGATTTAAATGGGTCTATTTGATGCATACCAAAGCCCTGACTGGTTTCAGGTTTTGTGTGCGGTTATTAAAATATCAGCAGTCCAGAAGTTGAGGTCTCCTTAGTATTGGCGTAATGTGTACCTACTGAACTTCAGTACAGGAAAAGCAGTTGATAAAGTCAATGGTGTCAGCTGTTATTTGCGAGGAAGGGGAGGGGGGAAAAAAAACTACATGTCTGTACAAAATGTATAGGTGTAGCTGGAGCAGCACCAGCATGCTACAGCAGTAATTGCACTTTGGGCTTGCCAAAGCAGAATGCTGCTCATTGAGATGAATCTTGACGCCTTTGAAGGGAGCGTGAGGGTCTTTGAGAGCGGGGAAATGGATTTAACTAGGTGCTCGGACGTGGTGCGCACTTAAAGCAGGTGTTTCAGGATGGCAGGTTTTTGCTGAGTTCATTAAAGTAAGCAGCAAAAGTACACCTGAGAGCGGTGCCGCCACAGCAACCAACCATGAGGCTCAATAAACACAGCTTTTACCCATTAAAGCTACAATCAAGCAGGTTTGGCGTTAAGCAATTCAGAGCGAGTTCGTGCAGGGGGAGAGGGCAGAACAAAGAGTCCGGGGGAAGTCCACATCACTGTCAGGTGTAGGGTGGGAGGAACTGTTTTGACTGGCTGTAGCCAGAGTGTAGCAGATCAGGACAGAGAAACCCATCCTCCTTCCCTTCTCTTTGGACCCTCCTTTCCTTTTTCCACCGTAATCACTTGGCAATGCAGTGTGCCCTGTGAAGTGCTCTGTGCCTCTCTTGAGCTGAGGCCTTGTTCCTCTCTGTGGGATTTGCTTAACTTATCCCTATGGGCGGCTGTGTTGGGGCCTATACCAACCTTGTTTAGTCCCACAGTGCTTTGTGCGACCCACGGAGGCCAAGAAGGTGGCTGACGAGGCCAAGATGCGCTTCGCCCACATCGACGGGGACCACCTAACGTTGCTCAACGTCTACCATGCCTTTAAACAGAGTGAGCGGCCTGTTTCCCCACACGTTTCACTGATTAGATTCATTTTTTTCCTTTTTTAAATGCTACTTAACCCTAAGTTGCTCTCTTCCCACACAGACCACGAGTCCACTCAGTGGTGCTATGACAACTTTGTCAACTACCGCTCGCTGATGTCAGCAGATAACGTACGGCAGCAGCTGTCCAGGATCATGGACCGCTTCAGCCTACCGCGAAGGAGCACTGAGTTCAGCAGCAGAGACTACTACATCAACATCCGCCGAGCACTGGTCACGGGCTTTTTCATGCAGGTCAGTGTGAATCTGGGACTTTTTTGTTTCTTAAGTTTTGTAAGGTTCGATGTGCTGTTTAGTCTCTCATCGTGTTGCCAGTGTCATTATTTTGCTTTCCTTTATTTATTTATTTGTTGTTGTTGTTTTGTGACATTTCATATTTGAGCAAACGCTGTCTGTATACAGCTCCTCTGCTAATCTGATGCTCATTGAAGTATTTTTGTGCCAAACATTTGTACAAACTGCAAATGCAGCCGAGAGCTGCCTGTTTTTCTTCTTCTTCTCCTTCTTCTTCTTCTACCCCAAGCAAACACACGCGCACTCGTGCACACGCACCAGCGAGCTGCTTGTTTTAAGCACATAACAAGAAATGAAATCAATTTGTTTCTCGCTCAGGAAAACAAATGGCAGTTTTGCAAAAAGCCATTTTCAGGGCTACCTGAAACAAGCAACCTGACAAGTTGAATTATGGCGTTAATATTTAAATATTTGTCAACATTAACCTTTATCTCGGAGACAAATTTGCAGCTCGTGTTCAGGCGTTCGCACTGTTTGAGATCATGTCTTTGTTTGGAAAGGCCTTTATTGAGACTGATTGCCTTGGTTAATCACAGCCGCCAATGCAGCTCGACCACAGCACACACAAAAAAAAACCTCACTCGCTACGAATTAGCCTCAAATGTCTTGCTACTTTTTTTTTAATCAAAGCATTAATAATTTACTTCTTAGATTGTAATGGGACTGCATGATTAACACACACGCACACACACACACCAGTAAAAGATGTGTGTGTGTGTACTTGTTTTGACTTTTTCTGGATTTCATGGGGTTTTCCGTCTTGCTGCGGTTTGAACAGATTGCTCACCTGGAGCGCACAGGCCACTACCTGACCGTGAAGGACAACCAAGTCGTACAGCTGCACCCCTCCACCGTGCTGGACCACAAACCGGAGTGGGTGCTTTACAACGAGTTTGTGCTCACCACCAAGAATTACATCCGCACATGCACAGACATCAAACCCGAGTGGTGAGTTTCAGCAGTTTCATTCTGAGTAAGGGGCACTTTAATTTATCAACCTGCACTACCTTTGTGCATTTCTGCCTCAAATGAGTGGTGCTGGTGCACGATAAACTACTGGTCACAAACATATCCCAATTGTGGCCTGCTTCTCAAAGGCAAATTGTGTCCGCCATAAACATCACAATTCCTGCCAGTAACATTGGTGCACTTTAAATGTTTACCAAGACTCTTCACCAGCACAGGCAATCACGTTGATGGTTATGAGGAACTAACGTTGTGCGTAAACATGACCCTGCTACACGTGAAAGTCTTTAAATGTTTTTAATTCTCAAGTTTTCATTTCAGCTATGAGTCACTGCAGCACACAGCCACTATCGGTTAATCTAGCAATTATTTTCACAATCAGCTAATTGTTTGCTCCATAAAAATGTTATCAAATGATAAAAAAAAGGCCTCCTATCACACATTCCCAAAGCTAATTGTGATATCTTGTTCTTTGCGACCAGCTGGAGCCACTGAAATGTTGTGATTTTTATGGTTATAAAAAGGCTGACAAAAGCAATTATGAGAAGGATCTAATAAAAATAAGATTGCAGTCATACCAGCGTCGACTTATGAGCATCGTTGCGCTAGCAGCAAAACCGCAACAAACCTCGTATGCACGTTTCCCTCCTCCCCCTGTGACCTCGTCCAATTAAGGATCAAATTGTCGAACCCGCACCAGTAGTCGGAGTGTGAATATGGAAGAACGACACTCTCCCACAAGTAAACACCGAAGACAATTTTTGTGACTAATGTTTACTTGCTTTCTTTTCTAGGCTGGTGAAAATTGCCCCGCAGTACTACGAGATGAGTAACTTCCCCCAGTGTGAAGCTAAGAGACAGTTGGAGCGTATCATTGCAAAACTCTCATCCAAGGAATACACTCAGTACTAAGAAGGTTTGCATGTGCCGCTGCAGGAGCCGCGTCCTCGCCCGCCTGTACAAAATGAAGACGCTCTTTAGGTTTTCTGTATATTTTATTAGTTTTATTTTCATCGTTCTGAACTCTATTTTTGCTCCTGTGTATTGAATGCGTAATGGTTTTAAAATCAATGATGAATTGACCTTCGACGGCCACTTTGTTTTCTTTAAGCCAACATGGTTAGAGCACTACAAGAAAAAAGGACTACAGATGATGAGTGGTTATCAGGAGTTTAGTCATTAGTCATTTACACCTGAAGCATGTTGTTTCATGTGAATTTCAACATTCCTCTTAAAAAAAAAAACACCCAAAATAACAAATCCCACCTTGGGATTCTTGGCTGTTGTTTTGCTTTGTTATGATGATCAAATGTAATTTATACTGCATTTTGATGCAGGTGAAATGTAATGTTCTCTTGTCATGGAGATAATTTCCTGTCACATTTCCTGTCATCTGTTCAACTTAATAAAATGGCTTTTGTAATAAGATGTTTCTTCCTCTGTCTGCGTTAAAATAACAGGATAATCTGTACATAAACTTTCTGTCTTCACCCTCACGTGCGCACACGTCCTGACTTGCCAAATCCAGCTCGTTTCCCGGCTCTTGAGGGAAGTTAAATCTTCTTACTGGGATATTGATAGCTTCAGAAACAGTTGGGGAGAGGGGGATGTTAATTGCAAATGTTTCGGAGCAAGATCAGTGTGAAATCCCTGCTGCGCTGGAGCCTGTTCTGGCTGTACTGCTTTGTGTCACTGCCTCTCTAATGTTGAAGGTAAACCTTGCGGTTGGGAGAAGTGTGCCTTGCTAGATTAAACTTAGAAACTAGAAGTGATTCCTTATAAACGAAGTTGGTTGAGCTCTGACAAACTTTCTTGAGAAGCTTTTCCCCTCTCATTCTGTGGGTCAGCAGCTTAGTCTAGACAAGCTCTGTGTGGCTGGCGATGCATGAATACCATGAGGAGTATGAACAGCAGGACTCTTGAACAAGACTAAAGGGGAAAAAGATTCTGCTGTACCACCCTTAATGCCTCATCATCACAGCTTTGCAGGTGGCAGTTTAGTGCACAACAAGTTTCTGTCCTTTTAACATATAATCAAAGTGCTGTCTGAGCTGGAGAGTGAAAGCACGTAGCTCCTCGTTTTACCCTTTAATCTATAAACTGGCTTCCAGTGAAGCACTCCCAAATTATATTGGGAGTGCTTGTGTATATTTTAATCCGAAAGATATTTCAAATGTCACTTAAGTCAGCTTCACTGGCTCAGTAGTGCAGTGGTATACACATACACTTAACAGACAATTTAATCCAGGGAGGGGATACACGATCTTGGGAAGGGCATCTGGTGTAAAAACCTGCCAAATCAAATATGTGGCGCCACCTGCTGTGATGGTCCCTTGTGAATAAGGGAGTAACCAGAACTAGCTTACTTAGGTTAGCTTAATATAGCCTGCCACAGAGAGCATGTAAGAGATGGATGGATTTTAACATCGTAGCTGTCACTGTCTTTATTTACTTGATATGGTGTGTGTGGACTCTTACTTGGTCACACTATAATCTTGGTTACCGAGCTGCATCCATAGATAGATAGCTTTAACCAGAGAAGAAAGAATTGCACGTGGTGGCCTGCAAACACATTATAAATGATGTAATATGAAATGTGTGTAGAAGTGTGTACATATGAATACATAAATCTAAATTCCCACAGTTACACGAGTCAAGAACAAGCAGACGTGTTAAGAAACACTGTTTGTGAATAACATCTAACAGAAACTTGAAAGTTGTGCAGCAGCATACTGCAGTGATGACGACTTACACCAAACCATTCTAAATAAAGATTGTGTGCATCACACAGACACGGGTACAAGCTAATAGATTCTTAGTTAACATATGAACAATACTACAATCATTCATACTAGAATATGCCTGAAAAGCAGAAATTGAGGGATCCAGTTCAGTGACTTAAAGTAGCTGAGGTGAAGCTTCCTGCTGGCTCCCACCTGGCTGTAATTAACAATGCATCATTTTAAGACACTTCAAATGGGTGTTAAGAAGAAATCTGATGTCTTTAAGACTTCACAATGGAGTAAGCAAAGCAAACGGACATTACACTGTGGGCAAAGAAGGCACCGTGCTTTTTACTCGATTAAAAGAATTAATCCGTCATCAGAACGAGTGAATGTGCAAACAAACGCAATGTATTTAACCGCTTCTCTGCACCTTTCTTCTCCTGCAGGTGGACTGTCGACCGTATCACCATAACCTTCCTTTTGTCTCTTCTGCATCTCAACTTTACATCAATTGTAAGGAAATATACTTAAGCCTCAACTAAAGATAGAGGCAAAAAATGAACCAGTAAGCATTTTCACAATCTCTGTAGTGTCTGGATGTAGGCAGGCAGAGATAGTAGACCTGCTACTAAGGGAGTTTTAAATTAAGCCTGCAGATTGTGTAATATGCTAAGTCAGGAAATTAGCATGCGCGCTTCAATATTTTTGGACTTTTGGGAGACGAGTTTTTAAGTGGATGGCCTTTTGCTTGGAAACATCCACAGAAACCACAAAATGGTACCAGAGAGATTAGTCTTTCTCCGAAGTGAAGCCAATAGAAAACCCATTAGTTTGAGCTGATCTGGAAATTATATGGAATTGATCCTGGGGTAAGAACAGTTTTTCATGCTCAATACTTCCCATTGATTCACCCTGCCATAATTACAAATGAAAATCATTACGTCTCCAAGTTGTATTTTGTTAGTGTCTGATGTGAGGCTACATGAGGAGAGCAAGCGGTCTTATTTTCTTGCTCTTACTCTTGCGTCTGCACGGGGATGGATGTTCATACATATGAATACGCGTCTCTGTATTATTAACAGTGAAATCTGGACCGAGCTGGGATGCGCTTCATCCTTTGTTTGGCTATTAAAAGTTGAAGCCAAGGGCTTGCGGAGCACCGCATGAGAGTCGTCTCTGCATTTAATCCCACAGCTGTTACGCATCCATCCTTACATTTTGTGCTGATGTCGTGTGTGGAGTGGGCGGAGGACATTTATGTGGCTTTTTGACAGTAACTCACCAAAAAGTAGCAACCGCAAACAAATTCCAGACAGGTATTGTTCACTGTATTTCCAAATAGTGTGAATCACCAGCTTGCTACAGCTCAATCTCCTACCACCCACAGAGTCCTGGATGGTGCCTCATCATCATTTGAGTCCGTGGGTAGGGAAGTTTATTGCAGAACACCTCAGCGTTTCAGGAAATCCATCCGCCCACCCAGTCCTCCCATCCCACGCCGGTCCTTCCCCCCACCAGCACCGAGACAGGTGTCTTATCTCCATCGCGCAGCACAAGCACAGCCAATCTTCCAGGAAGATGGCGACCGCAATGTGACAAATCCATCTGTCCTGGTTTGAATTTGTATGCTAATTTGAAGTAATAGCCCCTCTGGTGACAGTGCAAGGGAACAATTCAATCACGCCATCTATGACAGTTGCTTTCCAAGCCTTCTCTGTGATACAGGGAGTATATGCACGTACCGCCGGGTTAGGGCTTGATAGATTGGTTATGTAGGGGAGACGTGGCATGTAGACTGCATGTTTAAAAATGGCCTGCCAGTTTCGGACCACTCACGCAACTACCGAAGGCACCTGTGCAGAAACGTGCAGCCGCCACCTGTGGGCAGAGGGGGAGTGGGGGAGGCGACAAAATTTAACCTCATTTATTCCCCCACAACGCTGGTTGCCGCCCTGAACTTTCACCCAGTTTTGCTGCCGCAGCCTCTGTGAGAGATGTGTGAATGATAGAAGTATCCCCACATAAGATCACACCAACACAATTGTTACATTGTCACACTGAATTATCGCAGACTGCTGATTTGATTCAGTGAAAAGCTTTTATGTGTCACTGGGCAAGACGAAGAAACAAGTTGAAAGAACACAGAGGATCGAGGCACAAGTATAGGAACAAACCGAGCTGCGCCTCACTCTCAGAGGGAAGCCGGGTGCTATTTGTGATTTCTCTCGTGTTGCGGCACTCCACCACACCATACGAATGTATAGGGCTCCATAATCTTTAAATTAATCTACAGCACAGGACAGATTATGGCTGATGGTGACAGATAAGGCTAAAGAACAAGCTGCCATTCGTTTTGCTTGCATCATTCTTTTTCTTTGCCTCCAGATCAGAGACTGCTTTCCTTCGAGACACCGAGTTGGTTTGCCAGAATCCCGCCCATTCCAACCCCCGACTTCAGCGCAAGTGTCACGGAAAGATCAAAATCTTGCTAAATTCTTTATTTTAAGTTTTTTTTTCCCGAACACAGAGGATTGTAATGTGTTTTATCATAATGTACGATGTTGACACCACTCGCAAGCCTCACGGCAATGAGCTAGATGAAACGCGAAGGCTGGGTTACGGCCAGTCACTGTAGCAAACATTCGCTGTCTTTCTCCCACTCTCTGCCGCAGTGAATTCTTGACAATTTCTGCATAGGAAAGAGAATATGCAACACTGTGCCAATTGACCATACTTCAAAAGGGTGCAGATCACGCATCTTGATCAAACGAAGAGGCCGGCGAAGAAGACTGACGCTCGAAAGGCCCGTCTGACTGCATGGGTCTCATATCACAATAAATGGTGTGCTAAAAGACAGTTCTTCAAATGAGCCCTGTTAGCAGCAAAATGAGAGATTGTCCGTGCTCAGCATGGCTGCACGCGGGTAACACTTATTCCGTGGCACAATGTTGTACTGGTTTGGCTTCTAAGGGCTTGTTTTCCCACAATGCTGTACAATTATTCTGATGGTTTGATGTGCAGTTAGGAATTTAGTCTAAAGCTGTAATTTCACTTTAATTGGGAGGCCTTTAATCAGTCATAATGGGCTTGATTCAGTCTGACGCCTCTATCTGTGACTTACAAAATGATAAAGCACATTGAAGAACACATGGAGAGCAGGGTTGTGAAGATTGAAATGCAGAAAAAAAGGGTTTTTAAAACAGAAATTTTAATATCTCAATCCACCTACACTAATCTTAGTCATGAAAGACAAGTGATGTGTCTAGAGTTGTTTAGCAGGTTTACATAAAGGAACACTTACTGCCCCCTTGTTGCATTGTCTAGATATATTGTGTAGCCCCATGGAGGCTCTGGAGTTATGAGTCAACCCTCCAGGATTTTCAAAGGAACATAAACTATTTTGAGGTGTAGTAACACCAGCAGCAACGTCATGATTTCACTTTAAACTTTAGTAAGACAGTATAAACACTACAGTGAGTTAATAAATCTTAAGATGTTCAGTAAAAACCTACAATTTTCCTTTAAAATGTCAAATTACATTTTTTGCTTTGTAAGTATGTGTATTATGTATGTAAATGTAAGTAGTTTAGCCATATTTTTTGTATAAGTTGACAAATTATTAAATATGTGGAGTAATTGCATGTGTATTTTGATTACAAGGCAATTCAAGCACTCATTATCTCATGATCTGGGAATAAATGAATTAATCTGCGGTTATATGTTCATCTGGTGCCATGTGCTGTTACATTTTGTACATAAGTTCTGTGAGACAAATATGGTGTACAGATGCTTTCAAGAGTTGACAGAAAGCTTCAGCAAGAACTTACTTTTGTTTACAGTAAAGGCCCATTTTACCTCTGCAGTTGTTTTGGCTTATTCCGAATGATTAAACCTCTGCCAAGGCTGAAGCTAGGCCAAGCTACGCCGGAAAATGGGAACTATGTGCTGTCAGCAGTCTTTGTGAATATATAGGACAAATAGTAAAGGTGGAGGTTGCCTCACACTAACAGGCACAAGAAAACTAACAGGAGAGCGAGAGAGATGTCAATCAACTCAGTACACAGGCCCACACAGATCTGAGGAGACACACGGTACACTCAAACACCTGTGTGGGTGCACTGTGGGTTTGAAAGTTTGCATGCCTTTTACATTTTAGCATTAGTTAGAACACAGAATCGAAAAAGAAAAAGCCCCATTTTGGATACATATTTTGGACAGAATGTAAGCTGGTGTTTTGTGGGATGAAATATCTTTAGTCAAGATAAATCCCAAATAGAGATCAGGATACATGTAGGCCAAGGCTAAGTACTGAACTCGTGTATTATGTCCTACAATATTTGTGCACCTTTTGACAGAACTGAGTCTGTTTTAAAAGAAGCAAAGGCGACAGTGACTTCTACGTGTTTCTTTCATGCACTGCCTACATCACCCCCCTATATTTTATGCAAAAAAGTCTGCTATTTTTGGATACATTTAAAGTATATGAAACACTGAGAAAAATCCATTTTGCACACAGACATTCATCTTTGGGTTTGGGGGACTAGTTGTGCTAGTACAGTAGGCTATGTTACAGTCAAAAAAAAAAAGTCCTTCTAATTTTAAGAAAGAAGTAAACAAATTCATCAAAAAACTGGACTTCATGCTACCCCTGCCACACAGCCTGGAATGTGCTCCAAGGTTTCATCCATCCCTAAACTGGCTGGATGGATGTAAGTTTGTGCACACCGGACAGGTCAGGTAACTGGACAAGCCAACACAGAGACAGCCAATCACTCACCCAATTTAGAATCCCCAATTACCGGTAACTTAATCCCACTAACTGTATGTTTAGACTGTGGGGGGAAGCCAGTGTATCTGAAGAGAACATGCAAACGCCACACAGAAAAGGCCCAGTCAGACAGTGGATTCAAACCCAGTATCTTCTTGCTATTAGGCAGCAGCGCTAACCACTGCACAACTGTGCTGACCTGAGTGGCACAAAGTTACCAAAGTTAATCAAATCTGATAGTCAGCACATGTGCTTTTTGTGTTTACAAGTTTCCAAATTGTCTGTATAAGACTACAAATTGTTAAACCCATTAGAGACTAAATCACAGACAGCTCAGTTAAACTGGGAGAGAAGAGAAGTTATCAATACTTTTAAATGTACAAGATATTTATAGTGTGGTGATACCAATGTTACAACAAGGAGTGACTATGTATTTTACACTTAAATGTATTTCAAGACGTGGACAAGTTTCTGCATTTATTTTCATTATTTACATTTATTTTCAGTCAAATAAAATTACAAATACAATGAATTGCACGGCTGTTCACTGGTAATGGTCAGGAATCCGGTTGTTCAGTCTGACGTCACTAGCCATGTCCGGGCCTAAACTCCGCTGCAGGTCCATATATCAAACGATCACTATGGCATTACTGAGAGTTGAAAAACTGTCTAAAGTCTTTCATCTTTAATAAAATGATCAGCGTTCTGCTCTACCAGGTGTAACAATTGAGTTTAACATCCAGGCATCCATGAAAACGGAATTTATGACATTTAACGGAGTTAGAAGTTAGCAGGAAGTTAGCTCGCTAGCTTCTATCTAAATACAATATAGCATGTCCTGACTGCGGGGTTTTGGAAACAAATTAAAACGTACAGCTTTGTTATCACTTCCAACATAAATGAAGACAGAAAACTAAAAAGCAGTGACGTTTGTAGGGTTACTGAAGTTTGGTTAGCTGGTTTAAAATGATGTGCTACGTGACCGCTAGCGACACAGCTATGTTAGCATAATATAAACAAGCTACCTTT
Source organism: Maylandia zebra (assembly GCF_041146795.1). Lineage (NCBI taxonomy): Eukaryota > Metazoa > Chordata > Actinopteri > Cichliformes > Cichlidae > Maylandia > Maylandia zebra. The sequence goes on along the minus strand of NC_135169.1, from coordinate 41,748,317 downwards.
TTTTCCACTCGATAAAAGTTAACGTGAGTGTTCTCTGTGGTCAGGAACAAATGTAATCGCATGGCAGGATGCTGTAAAAGGACCAAACTTCAGCCAGGAGAACAACTGAGATAATCCATCCACAATACAAGGTTAGTCATTCATATACTGCTGCATGGGCTGGGCTGTAGTTACATCCTAAGGTTTTAAAAACTGAGCTTAAATAAATGATTAGCGGCAATAAAAGCCGAGGGAGGTCAACAGTGATCACTGACTGTTTTAGGAGCTTTTTGAGATCAAATAGAAGAAAATACATAACATTAAACATGTTAACAACACAAAAGCCATATTAAACGCAGACTACTTTTTTTTTTTTTTTGGAATACGTTTTATTGACAAAGCACAAAATACAGATATACAAATACAAAATAGCAAACACAATGTCAGGGGGTTCGTATAAAAAAGCAAAATAGACAGTCTATTATAGAATCACATGATATTGAACAGGGAACATAGGTTTATGGTTTTGACAGCTTTTTGACTTTGAGAATGTTGTATGGTTTTAACATATTGTTTGGTTTCATTTAAAAAGCACCGAAAGGATGGTTTTGCGTTAGAAAATTTCGACTTATGTATATGAAATTTAGCCAATAATATCAATAAATTAATCAAATAAAATTCGTTTGCCCTGTGCATGGGGTACTTAAAGAAACCAAACAATATTTTCTCGTAACAAAGAGAGAACTCAGAAAAGATAAAGGAAACAACAAAAACACAAAATTCTTGCCAGAAAAGATTCGTGTATAAGCATGACCAAAATAAATGAGAAATATCTTCCTTCACACAATTACAAAATGTACAGTTAACATCAATGTCCTTTTTATAACGTACAAGAAAAGACCTAGTTGGGTAAAAACGATGAATAACTTTAAAAGATATTTCCTTTACTTTGTTATTTAATAGAAATTTCGACGGTAAGGTCCAAATCTTCTCCCATTCCAGGTCCTGGTATAAGTTATTCCAGTAGGCGACAGCTGTTGGGACACAAATTCTGTCTTTTTGAAACAGAGTTCGTATTTCACGGTTGTTTTTCCTCCTTACAGAGGGGAAACACACCTGACCGATATAAGTAACAGCAGGATCCAGTGGTAAAGGGGTCAAATTAAACGCAGACTACTTTAGGCCCGGAAGTAGGATTTGTCGCGTCATCACTGAACAACCGGATAGGGGGTTCATGAGATGTGGTTGCTGGTAGATAGCAACTATCATATAAACATAAACCTGTGGGGTCTGGAGGTGGACACATGAAAGTTTTATATGTAAAACTTTATATTTAGCAATGTATTTTAAATATAACACAGGATTCTGTGTCAGTTACTACAAAAATAGCCCTTTGAAATCAGATGACTTTGCTTATACATGCCATACACCCCACCCTTATTCTTGGTACCCCATTTGTAAAAATCCTGGAAAAACCCTTGTACAGGTGCTAGCTTTTTGGCATACATATTAAGTGTTCACGAGGACATAAAAACTATTTAAAAGTTTTCTAATTCTTCAAACTTCCCTAAAGTGTTTTTTCTACCGGCATGTTTACCGTTTTCATGTCACTGTTTTCATAATGCCCCGGGTTTCATTAGCTGGGAAAGGAATTTTTGTTTAAAAAAAAAAGACGTAAAAACAAAAAGCAGTTTTCTTATTTTGCTCACCGTGACCGAAAGAGAAACAGCTAACGACCACACTCCAGGCATCCAGTCGTTTCTCTGCCTTGTTATTTAAAGTATTTTTCATCGCTTTCGTCGGTAGCCACCATTGACCCTGACACCTGAAGGCGGTGGGATGCACCCCGACACATCCCACTTTGGTTTTTTGGAGACGACGGCCACGTGACCGAGGTAACGGCAGCATCCGCGCGCACACCGCCGCTGTTCGTTTGATAGCATCCACGGCGCCGGACGGAGAAGAGAGCGGGACAGAGAGAGAGAGAGAGAGAAAGAGAGGGAGATAGGAAGAAGCAGTCGTCGAGGGAAGACTTGAACAAAATCTCCGTCTTGCTGACTCCTTCACCAGACGCGGCGGGCACACCATGGACGGCTATGGCCGGACCGAAGATGAGCTGTTCTCCTCCTGCCTCGTGAACCTCACCTGGGAGACGTGCTACGAGCAGGTAGGACAGGTCCCTCTCCGCGGGAGAGAACAGCGTCGTTGTTTCCGCTGCTGTGATTTAAAATGGCACAAATATATATATATAGAGATATGTAAGTGTTTAAAGGGGGAGTTTAAAGGGCTGGTTTTTAATGACTGACTCAGCACGTGAGGTGAGAGCAGGTACAACTTCACAAACTTGGGGTTTTTGTGTTTTGCCAGCAGGGTCACACGAATACTTTCCTCAACTTCCCTTAAGCTTTCTGTTACTCAAACATTCTGCCTTTAAAATCAATAATGGATGAACCTAGTAGACAAAATAAATCTTATGCCGGGAATGTTATCAATAAATTAGAGGTAAACACACACACACACGCCATTATTCCTTTGAAGTATCTGAGAGACACGATCTTTTTGGTGTTATGAGTGAAGCTTTTTCAAACAGAGATCATAAGACACCGGCTTCTTACTAAAGATACCTGTGTACCTGAGACCCGTGGGTTGCCATGTGGGTCTGGAAATCAGGTAAGGCAGACTGAGATTGGAGTGAGTGTTGTTGTTGTTGCTGATGCTGAGCACTTTGATCCTGGAGTGTCGGGCCTGTTTCTCACACAGCAGAGAAGCACTGGTGTCTGTTTGGAGATAATTACCTAATTCATCCTCCCTCTTCCCTCAAGCTCAATCAGTTTTGCTTTTTAAAAACACACTTATCGTGCTATATGAAATCCCTCTTAATTCTCACATTCTAATTTGAGGGAGGAATGCGTGCGGCTAAAGTCATCTGCCACAAGAATGCCAATGAAATCATTCTCTATGAATCCTAAGAGGGCTCCCAGCTATTTAGCAGTTTATGCTCAATGATTGATGCCAAAATATTTGTACAGTGATTTTTATGGTAATTTACTTGAATGCCACCGTGAGAGCTCGGGATATATACGCGGGGAATTTATTTTTCTGTTATCAGTATCCAGGTTGCAATACAGAAGAGGAGGACACTTAAACAATCAATCTCCTGTGGTTTAGTGGGCTAGCATTTTGAATTACAAGTAATCGCAAATTAAAGAGGATTAGGCTCTTAAAGCCTGAGCTCCTGATTGGCCGTGCCGAGAGTCATATTGTAACAGTTATTTAGGCACAAGAAACAAAAGCCACCCCAAAAACATGACTCAGAAGTGCAAAGTCACTGTGAATGGCATTTTAAATGTGCAACAATTAAGCCTCGGCTGCAAAGTGGATTTCGGCACATCAGTCGAGTGCAAGCGCATTTACAAATTTAAGACACTGAAATCCACAGCAGAGAACTGACTTAGCGTTGTAGACTTCTGCTGCATTTGCATCAGTCTTCAGGGTTGGAAAGTTTAGAACTTTACGTCGCTGTTGTTCAAGGCTGAAACTGCAGACTGAAGGTAGTTCAGCTGAAAATATCGAGAGAAAAAAAGGCCATTACCTAGGTTTATTTTTCTTACACCTGCTAAAACGAACAGTTGATAAACTGATCAGCAGAAAATTAGTTTTTAAGTCTTTTTTTGTAATCAGTTCATCTTTCAAACACTGTCGCTCAGTCGATCGTTTTTACTTTTACACGTCACTTCAGATTTGCTGTCTTTGGGGGTTTGGAAATCTGGTCTGAAAATATAAGAAATCTAAGTTCACTTGGATGGATTCTTGTTTTTCTAGAGTGGGTGGTTCTGCTGTGTGGCTTAGGAGGTAGAGCAGGTCATCTACCAGACACATGGTTGGTGGTTTGATCCCTGGCTGTTCCTGTCTTAGGCAAGATACTGAACCCCAAGCTCCTCCTGATACCAGAGTAGAAAAGCACTATATAAGCCTAACCCATGTATCAGTCTGCATATCCTATTGGTCAGTAGTGGCCTGTACATTGGTATATGCTTATATTTTTTTAATATAATCTTTATATTTACAGAAAATCAAGATGTAGTCAGTACTTTTGGCTGTTTTTACACCAGCCATCCTTCCTGACAGGACCCTCCCGTTTTATCCAGGGTTGGGATCCGGACTAGGTGTACACTTGTGCCCCCAGTGCATCTGCTCCCCACTCTTGAACTGGGGATCTTTTGCACACAAGCGAAAAGTGTTAACCTCTGTAAAGCAGAGCTGCTATAATACTGGAAAAGGTGCTGGGGTATTTCAGAAATCATTTCATAATTTTCCCAGCCTGGCAGCATGTGTAGCAGAGTAGCATCACAGCTGAGCGGACGATGGTTCGAGATCTAATTTGGCAAATATATTGTTGATGAGTTAAACAATGTCTCCATCATTTTCTGTTTTTAATTGATCTGACATCCAGCGGGTAGCGCTGAGTATTTGATTTGGCAGATTTTTACGCTGGATGCCCAGCCTCATGCAACCCCTGGGGGATTTGTGCCTCCTCCTGGGATCAAACCAGGGGTCTTGCTTGTTAGGCCAATATGAAAACCACTACACTATGGAGATCTGTAATGAGCATATTTCTCCTTTCAGACTGGCTGATATTAGATTAACAGACAACACAACTGAAGCTTTAATCCACAGCGAAAAGGTTGGACTATTAGCCCTACATTCCCGTTCCTATATGAAGAGTTAACATAAAATGGTCTTCCTCAAATGCTTTCACATATTTTCCCAAATCAGCCTGGCACAGTCTGTATGCTTCCCATGAAAAATCTTTAATAAGTATCTTCCTGGAAGCAGGTCATCTGCTCAGCCACCACGTTGTTAGCCATGCACATATATCCTCTCTCGCCCTCCCCAAGTCCTAGGGCGGGTGGGTAAATAAATAAATAAGGCAGTAAAGGGAAATGTTGACACAGCCTGTCCTTGTGGCCAGATTATCCACTCATGCTTGAGCGCTGGGTAAAGGCCCTGCATTATTCAGCCTAAGACACAGAGACAGGGGAAAACCGTGGAAAAGCTGGGTCTTGCCGCAGGAGTGTGTGCGTATGTGTGCGTGCGTGCGCTCTTTGGGGTGAGTGCTTCCACTTTTAAAAGAGCAGACATGGGGGATAGCTGAAACGCAAGCGGTGGGGAATATGCTGTCTTCGCTTAATTATCAAATGAACTTATTGCCTCTCCCTCCACTCCATCGCCTTCTTTTTCCCCACTCTCCACAACCCCCTCGCCAACACCTCCCCCTCTTAATCATCAGGCTTCTTGAGAGCTGCTGTCCGTGGTGCTGAAAGTTTCATCACACATTTTGTGCATGTCTTTTTGGAGTTCCAGGCTCCGGTCCCTTCCCAGGCTCCGTCGCTCTTCAAAAGCAATGTATTCAGTTTGTCTCGACAAAAAGCGTGCCAGCGCTTGGCAGTCCGACTCAAAAGGGTGAACTCTATCATTCAAGACGTTTCAAAAAAGCTGCAGGTAACACAGCGTGCGCTCAGAAGCAGTAAGAACTAATGCGTTTTTTTTATGTGTCTGCTTCTGCCTACAGCATGTTTCATCACAGCGAGGCTCAAGCTCCGTTACTACTCACTCAGTGGCTTGGTTAAATGAAACCTCCTTTGTGTGCGCTCTTATGTACAGTATTTGATCCACGTGAGTCCCTTTTTTTCCGTGTAATGAGACAGTAGCTTCACTGTTTTGCTTTTTGTGGGTGGAGGCACTTTACAGCAAGGAAGGAATTAAAAACTGTTTAAACAGGGTTGTATTTGGAGAGCCTTTTGAGAGATCACAGACTCAGCAGAGAGCGAGAATGTGTTCCTTTCTTTGAGTTTACAGTATTGTACTCCACTTTTGGCAGGGGAAAGGGTAGAATTTCAAATATATTTAGTGTTCATAGCTAAGTATAAGAAAAATTGATTGTAAGCTGTCAGGATGCCTATGTGGCACTTGGGTTAATAAAAGCTCTCATTCAGAGCGGAAACAAACTCATCATCATTAGTCAGTCGATGGAATAGTAATTGGCAGCTGTTTGGTATCAATCAATTCATTATTTGCTTTTTTTTTTCCAGTTCCAGCTTTTCTGTTTTTATAGCATTGAAACCAATTTTCTCAGTTTTATTATTCAAATGACTAATCGGTAAGAAAATTTGCAGGCTGGAGTCCTGCACATCTCTTGGCCTCTCTCTTTTTCAAATGATGGAATCCTTTTTAAGCCAGGATTTCCTCATTGTTAATCCAGTGTCTGCAACTGTCTGTACAAGAACTAGTCAAGCTAGTCTCCCCTACTGTCATGTACCACTTCCAGTTCTCGTACTACATCAGGATTATTCCTTGAAAGTTCTGTTCCAGTGACTTGTTGGCTTGCATTTGGGCTTTTCTGTCACTGTATTTTAAAAAAAAGATGAAAGAAGGAGGTTGCAGGGGGCCAGATATGGTGAAAAGGGCAAGCACGGAGCGCTGTTTGTATGGGCATGGCAAAGAAATCTTGTATTCTGTCACTGTGCAGATTTTTTTCTACTTATTTGTTCTCTTCTCAGATATCTCAGGCCTTTATTCTGTGGTGATGGTGAACTCTTGTGTCCTGTGGTTAAATTAAAAAAGAGAGGCTCCTCCTTATCTGGTGCACTTCCCCTCGCTGTGGAAGGCAAAGTTATGAGGGCTTGAACAAGGAAACTACCATGAAGGGGATAAAAGCCATATTTATTTAGGGTAGTTTGTGAAATTTTTCACCAATTGCAATGTGACGGTGGTAGCGGAAATTTATGGATTATTTCTTCAGGTAAAAGTAACAACACACTATAAAATAATGTAGTAAAAGTCACGCAATCAAAACTTTCATGGGACTGAAATGCTAGCGGCTAAATGATTAAAAGTAGAACTACACACGTGTGTAAAAGAGCTGATTTTTATACAGCTATACAATGGTCGTTTTTACTTTTTAAAAAAATCATCTGATATATTGATATTGTAGAAAGATATATCATGATAGGTATGTTTGTTATTATGGATGAGCTCATATAAAAGTTCCCATTTGAAACAACACATGGGTTTAATTCAGAAATTGTGTCAGGTGCACAGGGTACGCATCACTGCTGAGAATTTGACGGCGCTGTGCCGACTGGTAAAATAAATTGCTGAAAGATGAAACACTGTACAACTCTAACATAGTGCATGTGTGTAAATCTGAGTACGATGTCTAAAAAAAATATGGGCTGGTATGTTGATAACATCATCACCCTTAAAAATCAGTGCTCTACTTAAATATTTTATTTGTATCTACAGAAAACTAAAGCTTATGTTTTCCAGGCTGTACATATGTTTGATGTTTATATGTGAACTTGAAATGGAGCTATTCATTACGCCTGTTGAATTAAGGCAGCGCACTAGAATGCCAAAACATTGTAAAATGGATATATCAGTGTACAAGTACCTCAAAATTGTCCTCAAGTGCCTACGCTTATTTGCACTGATCAGTGGAGACCTCTTGTCCCTTTAACAGTGCAATGCGTCACTGACAACAATATGAGATGGAGCGCTTATTCCAAATAGAGCGAGAATGGCTAAAAGCAGGGGAGCTAAAGGTAAATTTTTAAATAGCCTCATTACCCGTTCCAGATTCCAGGAACTCACTTATTGTTTGTCATGCTTTCAGTCCGTGATATGCTCCGTGTACCTACCACCTCTCACAACCAACCCTGAAGGGGTATATCTAATTTTCACATTGGCACATCTTATTTCTTTTTCTTTTCTTTTTTCTTTTTTAATCAACAAGTGCGTGCCTGCTGAACACCTTGCTTTTGATAGCAACCCACAGATGCAGGGCCTGTCAGCGGTGTAATGAGAAGCGCGTTGTTCCCTTGCAACATATTGCCAAGATATGGATGGATAATTATCTAATCAAGACTTTGTGAAAGTGCCACCCCTTACTCACTGCTGACCTGCTAACCGTCTGCCAGAGCCTTTTTGCCAAGATGTATACTGCTAAATGATCATAGGGTACGTTTCAGTATTGGTGACAGTGTTGGTATATTTTAAGGCTAAAAAGGGGCATCGATTTAGAGGACTTTAAATTACTTAAACAGCAACTCTATTGGGTGTTATCTTGTTGTCAGTAGTTGTTGATCTGTGGTCATTTTGTTAATATTTAACAGTGAAGTTGGTGCTTAAAGTCGCAAAGAAACACCAGACCAGCTTATGTCGTTATTTATGAGGCATAAATCTACGCTAGGTGACACTTCATTTCATTTCCAGAGAGAAACGTGAACTACCAGAGAGAGCAACAAGCTTTGATTCCTGGTGGAACTATAAAATCTGTCATGCAGAATATCTAATTATTTGCAGCAGGAGAAGCCTTTTAACTACACCAGTGCATAATATGTACAGTTAATTGGTTAGCTGCGAAAAAAACCCAACTTTTATGCTCTTCTAGTCTCTCTGAGGTTCACAGCTAATTTAATGTAATCAAAATATTAGTTTCCAGTGATATTAATCTTGTTTTGTAGCTTTCTCGCGCCGCGCCGTCTGAATTGACGTCTAAGCGGGGTGAGTGCAGACTACATTCTTTGATTATGTGTGGGAAAAATGTCTTCCTCACCATTGACAATCTGTTGATACCTTGCAAAATCTGAGATGAAAGGAAATGCAGCTTAGACTGTGAAAAATCCTTGCCTTCTCACCGGGAGGTAAAAGTACTCTCACAAACATTGAATTGTACATCTGAAGTGTTATCAATTCCACCTGAAACGGAGGGCCCCGGTGGCAGAGCTGAACCCCTGCGCTTTTGATCGCACCAGCAGTGCCTGTAAACAAGTATTTTCCCATCTTCCTCTCCTCTGTCTGTCTCTCCGTTTCTCTGCTCTCCCTCTCCCCCACCAAGGTGTCTGGAGGGGGAGGTTCCTTTGATTATCTCTGCTGCCGATTAATTGCTTTTCTTAACCTCTGCACAGACGTGCTCCTACACCGCCCCAGAGCCTGCCGCACGCGCCCAGATGGACCCCTGCCAGGAGAAAAACAAACCGCGCCATGCTTCTTCCTCCCCACCTTCTCCCAATTACTGACCTTCATCCTTTCATTTTGCCTCGGATGTTATCGTCGGCATTATCAGGCGTATTTACTTTGCTTGTTTAGCTAGTGGCTTGGTGCACTGCAGCATTCTTAGCTACATTTTTATGGCACGCTGAGCATGTGTGATACATGCATTCATATATATATATTTTTTTTTTTTTTTGAGGGAAGAGTTACAGGACCGGATGAGAGGAGTTTATGACATACAATACATTTACCTGACAACACAAAGTGTCTGTGTGTGACCAAGTGAAGCGGCAGGGCATGAATATTATACTGTCTTTTTTTTCTATTTCCAAACTGTCCTTATTCTATGATTAAATAGATTTTGGCCTTGAGTTGTGCTGGCCAAGCAATTTGAGTTCCTTTTTTTTCCTCCAACACTGAGTGCTCTTTTCCATCTCACTTTGCCTTTGAGACATGCATGTGCATCACATCTCTGAAAAGGTCCCAGCCCTTGCCTCCAAATGCTGTCATATAGCAATGAACTCCCTCCTTCAGACCGTGGCCTGCTTTTTTTTTCTCCCACCCTTCCTTTAGGACATCCTGAAAGCTCGTCCAGAGGCCATCTCTCAATGATTAATGCGTTTCATCTCGCATGCAGACCACCTACTATACCTTTACAGTTTGGACAACGCTGTGCTAAAATGTTCTCAGGATGACCCAGCGGTTGGTTTGCCACGGGAGAAAGAAAGCTTTAATCAATTTTTTTTTCAGTTGTTGCTGATTTATTTCCTGACTTTTTAGCACAGACTTGATAGGTCAAAATATAGACATGAAAGTTTCTTTTTTTAGCCTCAAGATGCTGGCAGAAAAGTGTTGGAATATAACCTTTCGAGTTCTCTAATCCATAACACTGACTTTTTAGTCTTGGTCTCCCTCCAGTTCATCATTTTCTGCATCCAGAGAAACTTCTCTTACAGCTTAAGTTTTGCGTGACTGTTTATGACATTACTGTACTTTGCTTTAGGGATTTTTTTTGATTTTTTTTTAAGCGAATGTAGCCTAATTGGTTCAGGTGTTTGATACAGAGAGCACTGTGGGGCTCTAGTCTAAGAGGAGAGGAGACAGCCCACACATAACCACGCTCTGGATGCACAAATGCAAAAATCTGCATGTGAGGCATCAGCAGACACATAATGTGCACACTGACTCACTCATTCACTCACTAACAGGCTAGACTCTGAGGACTGTATGGCACAGTGTGGTGTTGCTGATTTTTTTTCCTTTTTCCCCCATCAGCAGAAAGCCGGGATGAGCTGAGCTAATTGAGCTGGGAGGCCCGGCGGGGGAACGTGGCCCATTCTCACACCAGCTCGTCACTTCCTTTCTTTACCCATCCACCCTTGCGTCTATAGTCCCATACCTCCAAACCACTCAGTGCTGCTTACAAGAATGATTTTACTTCATCACCCAGTGTTTGATTAGTGCTAGACTCATATTGATACGAGTTACAGGTGGATGAAATGCATCGCAAAGCCGCAGTTTGTAGAAAATGATAGCAGTTGCTCTGTCGACATAGTCGAAGCACATGTTGAAGTACCGGTTTGAATAATGTCAATGTGACGTGCATTAGTTTCGGACTGCTGTGTTGCATCGTACACTTTACACATTACAAGCTAAAACAGACAAACTGCGCTGTCTGAACCAGAGCAGACAAGGCGACAACAAAAGCAGATTACCTGTTCTATTTGAGGGATATTAAGACATTATATGCCATTCAATGGGCCCTGGGAGGCCCGTCATAAAAGCCACAGCAAGCTGTCGAGACGGAGACTCAGAGTTGTTTCCACCCTTTAGCTGCGTTTGGGGACTGATTATGGTCAGGCAAACAGCCCTTACCTGGAAAGTCACTTTCACTTTCTCGTCCACCATTTGTTAGTATGGCTAATGTCTCATTAAGTCTCACAGAGGGGAAATGATGTGCTCTTTGGGTGAAGGTTAGGCTCTCGGCTTATCATGAGACAAAAAGAGAGACTGATTATCACAACACAGGCGTGCCTTAGCCTGTGTCTTTCACTACAAGTCCTATTTGTGTTACTGCTCGAGCTGCTTCATTACCCATAATCTATTAGCCCTCCCTCCACCTCCCCCAAGTAAAAGTTAAAACATTTGGACTAAATGATGAATGCTTGATCACTTTCTGCACCGGTGTTCTATGGAGAGGAGTGAACGGAAAGGGGTGGGGGGTAAATTTTACATTATCAAGGAGATAATTACAAAGCAATCATAAACAGTTTCCAGTAAAGTAGTAAACAAGCCAAGGGCTTGTGCTCTTTTCCCAAGAATAATTAAAAGTTGCTTTGCATTCTATGCATCAGTGTCCTTTCCTCTGCTGAGTGGCCACCTCTTGGCATAATAAAGCTGGCTGAAGCATGGGGGGGGGAGTCCTTCACTCAAAGGTGATCGGGCGTTTTTTAGACCTTTTCCTGTCTCGTAATCTTCCCCATGATCTGCCATGGGAAACTCATTTTGAATTTATAGTTCATTTCCTTTTTTTTAAATCTTTTTTCCCCCCCAGTCAACAGTCAGTTCTGAACAGCTGTGGACTGCTGTGTCACAAAGTGGGAACACTTCCAGAAATGGACTTCTACTTCTCCATGGCTTTTCCTTTAATGCCTCAGTAACGAGTTCATTCATTGATTGGTCTAGACTCAAGAGCACGGTGACTTGCCGACGAAGGTGTATAGGAATATTAGATGAGAAGGCCATCCTTTCTAGCTGAATTCTCAACCTTAAAAATGCTAATTAACTTTTAGGCCAAGTGACTCTAAAAACAGGTATTTACTTGATATGGACAGTGGATCTTAGGCACAGCTTCATACTTTCAAATATCTTATTTTATTATGAAAGTATATCAATTTTATAGCTTGTGTTACTATTTATTTTTACTACCCCCTTCGTAATTGCTTTTAATAAGTGAATTGTTAGAACATCTTGCCCCAGTTTCAACCCTTTTAACAGAATCCAAAGCTGTCAGAACAGAGCAGCAGCTCAGGACAGGCTCCTTTGCACTTGATCAACTTCCTGTCTCAGTTTCCTGGTCTTCCTTAGAGCTTAAGATGCCTGCAGGCTGTGTCCCTTCGCAGCGCTGATGCGCAGTTGTTACTCAACTTCAAACAACACTAGAATCAGTCAATTATCCGTAGAATCGATCAACATAATGCCGCTCTCGCTCATTTAAAAGAGCCAATCAATCTGCATGAGCCTTTTTTTTCCTTGACGCAGTACTGCATTCATTTGTGTGCATGTGTTAGACGCTCATGATGGATCTACTCCAGTGACGGCTTACCTTCTGATTTATGATTATTTATCCCAGGAGTAAGACTGAAAGTTGACCTCTCATCTAGGCGTCTGCCTTCCCCGATGCCTGTAAAAACTGCATGTGGAGTCGCACAATAACATCTTGCTTGCTTAAAACTCCTAATGCACAGGAGGCAAAATTCGCTGCTTCTCTAAAAGCTCTTAATTTCAACTCGCTTGCACCTGTGTTAGCACGTGCTAGCTGCACTCACCAGCTCCTCTGTGACTTCATTACTAAATGAAGCAACCCATAATTCCACATCCCACCACAAATAAATGCTGTAGCGGCAGTCTGCGATGCGCCGAGGGTGGGGCTGGGAAAGGGGGACACCTCGTCCTCCATACCTGATGACATGCAAGGTTTATCACGTTGAGCAGAGACATGGTCACCTTACCCCGGGCCTCATTGTGACAGCCAGCAAGTCACTTGAGAGCACCATTGGAAATCAATATTCCTCCACTCTTTAATTGTTAGGAAAAAAACCTCCCCTGTTTACAGCATCCCATCATCAGTCAGGACAGTCTGACTTTCATTTATTTTTGCCTTTTCCTCTCTTCTTTCTGTCTCTTCCTCCTTCTTCTCTGTGGTGCGTGCTGGCTGGCTGAGTTTTTGCTAGATTACGTAACGGGAACTGGCTGGATTTCATTTCGGGGGACCTACTTTATATGCACACAAACGCTTTTCTGGGTAACTTCAGGGTCTTAAATCTGCTTAATCCTACTGACCACACACCCAAGAGGTCATTTTTTTCTTCACGTGTTTTTTTTTTTTTTTTTAATCATTTGAAATTTTTATGACTTTGTCCATCAAGTTGTTTCTAATAACGCTAAATGATTGTTTTCTATTTTCTATTGTTTTCTATTTCTATTTCCAATCTACCCGATTGGTGTTTTTGAAAATATAAATGTTTTGGGCTCCCAGTGGATCCCAGTCTGTACAGCTTTAATATATGGAACTATTTATTCACTCTTTTGCAGCGAGTCCTAAGTTAAAGTAACACAAGATATCCAGGTAATACTGGGGCACTCTGTTATTTTAAAGGAAGAAAGACTCAAATGCAATCACTGCCTACATCATCTGGATGGGGAACTTCCCAGACTGGAAGCTATCAGAATGCTGGAGATGTAGCTGGATCTATTGTACCTGAGACAGCCGGGGCATGGCCTGGTCATGCCATAAATGACAAGGAGAGCTGTTACTGCTACATTACAAACCTCAATCTTAGGAGCTATGAACCTCCTAAGGGTGAGGAAAACTCCACCTGCTGATGTGACTATCCAACACTCACCTCAACAGGAAGGCATCAACTGTTTGCTTCTGCTGTGACATGCCAGCATGGCAGGAAGCAAATTGTGTCTGTCTGTTGTGTGTTCTTAGCTTTAGCTGTTTTTAGTCCTTTCTGCTCTGGTTCCTGTATAACCATGGTGAGAGTCAAGTTAAGATTGCCAGCAATAAGTAAGACTGAGAAGACAAAGTTTTTCTTTGTTACATATTCTGTTCATAATAGTTATGGACAGAAGTTCTAGGCACAGCCAATTTGTGGATGGTGAAGGGTTTGGTGGTCTTGTCCCTGCTGGAGATGATGGCTTTATTGGGCCATGACCTCCAGGTCACACTAGGGTAGTTTGCAGATGAGTGTCAAGCACCTCCAGGTTTGAATCCATGGCTCTCAGTTGAAAAGAGTGGAGTGCCAACTCCAGGTCAGGGATGAGTACCTGATCTGGAGTGGGAGTTCAACTATTTTGGGGTCTTGTTCGTGAGTGAGGGCAGAGTGCAGCAGGAGATAGACAGAAAGATTGGCTTAATGTCTGCAGTAATGTTATACTGGTCTGCTGTGGTGAAGGGAGAGTGGATCCCAAAACTGCCACATTAACTATGATCACAAAAGTTGCAGGTTGTGATGAAAAGAAAGTGATTGTAGATGCAAGGATCTCTAAGCCCAGGACATTTGGGAAAGACTCAGGGTAAAGTTGCTATGCCAGATGAGGTGGTACAGCCATCTGACCAAGAGACCTCCTCGGTCAAGTGTTTCAGGCATTTAATGGAGGCCTCGGGGCAGAGCCAGGACATGCTGGAAAAGTCTCTGGGCTGGTTGTGTGTTTATTGGAATTATTTTATATTGGCGTCCAAATGATCCATCGTGGTTTCATCATGTATATACAACTCAAATAATATTTACATGAAATTACTGAAAACCGATTAATACCAGAATCCAAAAATGGTACATGAGCTTTTAATTAATAATGTGAATGTGCTTTGGTGTAGGTTTGTGTTTTACAAAATATGCTAATTCATTGTAAAAATTTTTTTTTTTAGATGACATTAATTACATAGCTAATAGTACTTGAAGCAGAGATAAGTTTTACTATTATTATTATTTTTCTGTTCTGATTGATTGTCACAGTAAAGTGTACTTGGTGTCCCGGGGGTCTTTAACCTCTTAAGACCCGAACTCTTCCATGACATGCATTTTGAATTTCTCTTTGATATTTGGGCATATTGGGACCCGATGAATGTAAAAATTAATTTACCAGATTTTTTTTTACCTTATTTTTGTTTTTAGGAAAAATAAGAGCCTCATATGAGGATATTTGTTTAAAATTTTGATAGAACAGTAGCAGTATAATGTCCTCGTAAGTGGATATCAGGCCCATGTAGAGCAAAATTGAGTATTTTGGCCTAAATAACCCAAAATGTGATGTCCACATATGTGGACGCCAGGTCCTAGGAGGTTAATTCATGTATGTAAAATGTCTTTGGGATGAAGTTTGAGAGTGCACGTCCTCTATTGTCTTGAGCAAACACGACATGCTGGATTCATGGCCAAATAACTTCAGGATGCAACTGCTTCACAGTCCTTGTTGTTTACTGATTTCATCGCCTTTACCTCTACAGTCCTCCTACTTATTCACAACTGTTATATTATGACCATTAAGAGCTAAGAAGTTCCTAGAAACAGACAATAAATAAATAAATATATTTATTAATATATATATTTTCATGTTAAACTTTGTCAACGTTAAATGCTACCCATGACAAATGCCACAGTATTGCAAAGAAATAATAATAATTTGTTTAAAAAAATGTAATCTTTATGGTTGATTATTCTTTTGTGAAATGCATGTGTGGCACCTGTCTTTTGCTTTCAGTTAAGGAAGCTGTATAACCACCAGGATCTACTTTTATGTGTGAAACATGTCAAAATATGGAAGTTTACAAGTGCAGCTCTAGGGGACATCCCACTGGTATGTCTTGGAGGAGAAAAGTAAAGATGTGAGAAAGCTGGAGCAGATAACATTTGGCAGTAATGTGTCCCTACATCCTGTGTGTTGTGTGTTGTTTGTACCACTTGCAGTGCTTTGTAACTTCTGTTTTTAATAGGAATGTCTTTATTTAGTTGTCATGCAAGTAAAAGGCATACATGAGGCAGGTGCTTGTTGATAGTTGATGCTAAGGGATGAAAACAGTCGCTGTGATGTCACCCACTGGTTTGTCCTCGACTTTAATTTTATGGCCAATGCCAGCTTGGATTGCTGGAGCATAGCAAAGTGACCATATATAGATGATATATAAGGGTGAATCATACAGATGCAGATACCTACTAATCCGGTCTTTAAGTCTGACGTCATTAGCAATTTCCGACAGTTATAAACGGTCTAAATTCTTTCATCCTTAATAAAATGATCAGTGTGGCTGCTCTACCAGGTGTAACAATTAAGTTTAACATCCACGCATCCATGAAAACAGAGTTTATTAAATTTAATTCAATTTCAATTCAATGCAATTCAATTTTATTTATATAGCGCCAAATCACAACAAAAGTCGCCTCAAGGCGCTTAATGGAGTTCAAAGTTAGCAGCAAGTTAGCTTGCTAGTTTCCACCTAAACATGATATACCATGTTCTGGGATTTCTCAAAAAATTAAAACGTACAGCTCTGCTATCACTTCAAACATAAATGAACACAGAAAACTAAACAGCAGTGACGTTTGTAGGGTTACTGAGTTTAGACTAGCAGGTATATAATGATGTGCTACATGATCACTAGCGACACAGCTATGTTAGCATAAAACAAACACAGTTAAGCTGGAGGATGAACGCTAACCTTTTCCACTCGATAAAAGTTAACGTGAGGGTTCCCGATGGTTAGGGACAAATGTATGTGCATGGCAGGATGCTGTAAATGGACCAAACTTAAGTCAGGAGAACAACTGAGATAATCCAACCACAACACGAGGTTAGTCATAAATATACTGCTGCATGGGCTGGGTTGTAGTTACATATAAGGTCTTAAAAACTTTAAAATGAATAGTGGTCATAAAAACTTGCCTTTTTTAGGGGCTTGTTCAGATTAAAAAGAACAAGATATAAAGCATTAAAACATGTTAAAAACACTACAGCCATAATAAACGCAGAGTAGTTTGGACCCGGAAGCAGGGTTTATAGGTCATCACTTAAAGACTGGATTAGAGCCATGTAGCATACAAATAAAATGCTACGATCAAAAATGACCATGAAGAGGTCCAGCTGACTGACTCTGTAAAGGACTGATGGGACAGAAAGGGGTAGGACTAGATGTTTTAGCAGCAGCTGAATTTTCAAAATATGGGCAAGGAGATTGTCTTTTGTCTGTTTTGGATGGTGCTGCAAAATGACCTGAAGCACCTGAAGGTTTTAAGGTTTTAGCATTGGTATAGTGAGCAGCACTAATTGTAACTTGGTTTACAAGAAAGTTCCACAGGCAGTTTTTAATCATCTTGTGTCCTGGCTGATTTGTCTTTCAACTCAGTGGGTATTTGAACCATCAGGTGGTGAACTACTGCCTCATGTGGAACAACTTTATTAAAAAAAAACAAAAAACAAATTAAAGCTGACCAAATTCAAAAGTTATCTCTTTTAACACAGGTCAGCGCAGTCATGCCTTTCTTATGAGAAGCCCAAAGCCAATAGTTACCTTGTTTCCACTTCTCCACAAGCTTCTCCTATTAGTGTGTCACCTGGGGAGGACCACGGCTCCAAAACTGTGATTAGGCCCTCTCTGGCTAATTAACTGCTCGGGCCACAGTTGGTCATTTTCCGCCTTTAATGGAGGGATGATGCCGCAGCTGTCCTTCGTCTGTCATTCATCTGACTTGTGCCCTTTATGCCACAATTTGTGCCATAAAATTTCTAAATAGCCAAAGCTAGCATAGCATTTTTCACTCTCATTAAAGTGAGGGAGAGGTTGGTGCATTTAAGCAGCAGCAGCAGCAAAGGCTGTATTTTCAGTATGAGACATTGAATGTAAAAGTCTTCTCTCTTTGCAGAAGAGATTCCTGGTGATTCCCAGAGACGAGGTCTTATTATGACAATGTTGTGTTGCTTTAAAATGCTGCAAGCAGTGCTTATCGCTGTTAATTTTCCTCCATCCTCCCTCTTCTCCTTGGTTTCCTGCTATTCAGGGCAACAGGGTTCTTAATTATTTATACCTATCCATTACAGTGGGAAAATTGGGAGGACACTAACACACATTCAACACATGGAACATAATATTACTCATAATGTGTCTCGTTTAGAGTTTAAATCTCTACTGATCCTTCATCCTGTTTAGTGGGAATCTTAGCAGCTGAATCCAGTACCATGTAATGTGTTTTTTTATCTGCGTGTACGGATGCACCAACATGATCATACTCAATAAAGAGAACACAGTATAAAATCACTCTGTTATCTCTGTTACCCACTTAGTCACAAATGCCACTGGTACCACTGTGTCATCCAGTTGTGTGTTCATTAGACAGCTTGTGTTTGCCCACTCTGCCCTCTTGTGTGCATATTTTTTTCTTTTAACTCGTGCTGGTGGATTCTTTTAAAATGGTTTGATTTTATTCCTGTTTAGGACCATTTTTTTAAATGCAGCAATTTAATAAAATGGGACTAATAGTGATTTTTTGAAATTGTTTTTTAAAGGAAATATTGGTAGATATTGTTCATATACTCTCACACTGCGTTTCTGCAGCTTAGTCGGCTGTACATCCACGATGCAAATTTCCAGCCCCACCACATCCCAAAGGTCCTCTGTTAGATTGAGATCTGGTGACTTTGAGTACCGTGAGTACTCACTGTCACATTCAAGATACCAGTTTTAGGTGATTTGAGCTTTGTGACATCATTATAGAGCTGGAAGCAGAAGAAGAAGAAGAAGAAGAAGATGAGTGCACTGTGGTCATGAAGTGCTGGACAAACAATTCCCAGTTGGAACTAAGGGGATTGTTTGAAGAAAATACTCCCCACACCACTGCACCAGTATGAATTGTTGATACAAGGGAAGATGAAGCCATGCTTTCATGTTGTTTATGCCAACTTCAGACCATACCATCTGATTGTTGTGGCAGAAATCAAGACTGGTCAGACCAGGCAGCATTTTTCGATTCTTCTATTGTCCAGTTTTGGTGAGCCAGTTAATGGTAGACTTGGTTTTCTATTCTAAGCTGATGAGGTAAATGAGATAATAAAGGTATTCAGCAGTACTCAATACATTGCAACCAGTGTTGGGCAAGTTACTTTGAAAAAGTAATTAGAGTTACAAGATTCTAAAAGTAATTAATTACTTGAAAAGTAACTATTGCGTTACTTTAAAAAAATTTTTTTAACCCTCTGGGGTCCAGGGTATAATTGGCCATTTTTAACTACTTGTGATTTTCCCTCCACATTTTACCTTTAAAAACTGTTTATTTGCCTTATTTGGTACCATTGTTTTCAGCACAACCTAACGTGTCTGAATTTACAGTTTTCATTTACTGTAACAACCACAAACATGTTTAATGAATCATATTTCATAAATTTAATTCAAATATAAATTGTAAATTTTAAAATCCTATGCACAAGTTTTGCAAACAACAAAGTTATTTGTAGCCATTTACCTTTTATCCTTTTTAAATAACCATTGCAAACTATTTACAGAACAATCAGCTGTTCTGCATTCGATAAGATGCCTCACAAATTATTTGTGCCACTCCAAATATTTCTGTCCATTATAAAGGAGAACATCACAGCCTGATACCTGCAGGTCTGACAGCAGCAGGGGTATCACTCCTGTTTCTACCTGGAGACAGCAGTCGCCTCATTGTTCTGACAGACAACACAAAACTATCCACAACACTACACACTAACTACACAAGACAACACATTAACTACACACTACAAACACGCTAAACGTCTCAAAACTCTCTCTCTCTCTCTCTCTCTCTCTCTCTCTCTCTCTCTCTCTCTCTCTCTCCATCACTCCTAAAACTTCTTTTGTTTTGTTTTGGGGTTTTTTGTCATAAGCAGAGAGTGCTTGCTAGCGCTGTCCTTAGTCAAATCAAATCAAATCACTTTTTATTGTCACATCACATGTGCAGGCACACTGGCACAGCACGTGCGAGTGAAATTCTTGTGTGCGAGCCCCACAAGCAACAGAGATGTGCAAACACAACAACACAAACGAGCAAAATACAAGAATGGCCAACCTGAAACTAATAAATATATATACAATATATAATAGTGTATGCATTTCTGGATGTGTATACTAAATATTTTCCTACGTGTGTGTGTGTGTGTGTGTGTGTGTGTGTATACACATTTTTACAAATTAAATAGTAAAAAAATAAAATAAAATAATAATAATAAAATATATAAAATATACAGAGTTGAATATGTGCAAAACAAGTGGCATTTATATACAGTGTGGAGTGCATAATGTTGAAGTTCCAGTAGTGAAGCTGAGGTGTCTATGACGTGTTCAGCAGTCTGATGGCCTGATGGAAAAAGCTGTCTCTCAGTCTGCTGGTACGGGACCGGATGCTGCAGAACCTCCTTCCTGATGGAAGCAGTCTGAACAGTTTATGGCTGGGGTGACTGGAGTCCTTGATGATCCTCCCCGCTTTCCTCAGGCACCGCTTCCTGTAGATGTCTTGGAGGGAGGGAAGCTCACCTCCAATTATCCGTTCAGAGCACCGCACTACTCGCTGGAGAGCTTTACAGTTGTAGGCGGTGCTGTTGCCATACCAGGTGGTGATGCATCCAGTGAGGATGCTCTCAATGGCACAGTGATAGAAGGTCCTGAGGATGCGGGGGCTCATGCCGAATCTTTTCAGTCTCCTGAGAAAGAAGAGGCGCTGCTGCGCCTTCTTCACTGTTTTGTTTGTGTGTACTGACCACGTAAGATCCTCAGCCAGGTGTACGCCAAGGAACCGGAAGCTGCTCACTCTCTCCACAGCAGCGCCGTTGATGGTGATGGGGGTGTGTACTTCTCTGCACCTCCGGAAGTCCACTATCAACTCCTTTGTCTTTGCGACGTTGAGGGTGAGATGGTTGTCTTGACACCAGTGGGTCAGGGCGCTGACCTCCTCCCTGTAAGCCGTCTCATCACCGTTGGTGATAAGACCCACCACTGTAGTGTCGTCCGCAAACTTCACAATGATGTTGGAGCTGTTAGTGGCTGTGCAGTCGTAGGTGTAGAGTGAGTACAGGAGAGGGCTCAGTACACACCCCTGTGGAGCACCAGTGTTCAGTGTGACGGGGGATGAGGTGATGCTGCCCAGTCTGACCACCTGGCGTCTGTCAGACAGGAAGCTAAGGATCCAGCTGCAGAGGGAGCTGCTCAGTCCTAGATCCTGCAGTTTCCTGTCCAGCTTCGAGGGAACGATGGTATTGAATGCTGAGCTGTAATCTACAAACAGCATCCTCACATACGTGTCTCTCTTCTCCAGGTGTGACAGGGCAGTGTGTAGTGTCAGGGCTATGGCATCATCAGTGGACCTGTTGTGGCGGTATGCAAACTGTAGAGGGTCCAGTGAGTCGGGTAGTGCAGAGCAGATGAAGTCCCTGACCAGCTTCTCGAAGCATTTGCTTACGATGGGGGTCAGGGCTACAGGTCGCCAGTCGTTCAATGAGGAGATGGTGGAGGATTTGGGTACAGGGACGACGGTGGCCATTTTGAAGCAGGCTGGGACTACAGACAGAGAGAGGGAAAGGTTGAAGATGTGCGTGAACACTCCAGCCAGCTGAGCCGCGCATGACCTGAGGACGCGGCCGGGAATCCCGTCCGGACCAGTAGCTTTGCGTGCGTTCACCTTCCTGAAGCACCTCCGCACATCCTCCTCAGACACAGTGTGCGCACTGACGTCATCCGCGGTGCGCACACTGTCCGGTCTCATGGTGTTCGCTGTGTCGAATCTAGCGTAGAATACGTTTAGATCCTCACACAGAGAGGCCGTGGTCTGCGGTGTGCTGGTTTTCCCTCTAAAGTCTGTGATCGTGTTTAGTCCCTGCCACATACTCCGAGGGTTGTCAAACTGTTGTTCCACCCTGTCCCTGTACTCACGTTTGGCTGCTTTGATCGTCTTCCGGAGTTGGTAATGTGCGTGTTTGTAGTCCGATGTGTTCGCGGAGGCAAAGGCGGTGTTCCGTGCCGCCAGTGCCGCGCGAACATCTCCGTTAATCCAGGGTTTTTGATTTGGGAAGGATTTGACTGTTCTGGATGGGACGACATCTTCCACGCATTTCCTGATAAATCCACAGACTGAGTCTGTGTATTCATCAATGTCTCTGGCGGCCACGTGAAACATTTCCCAGTCCGCGTGATCAAAACAGTCCCGCAGCGCAGACTCCGATTGGTCCGTCCAACAGTGCACCGCCCTCCGGGTTGGAGCTTCCTGTTTCAGCTTCTGCCTGTAGGCGGGCAGGAGCAGGATGGAGCAGTGATCTGATTGGCCGAATGGGGCGCGGGGGAGGGCTTTGTACGCATCCCGGAAAGAGGTGTAACAGTGGTCGAGTTGCCGGTTTCCACGTGTGTTGAAAAGGATGTGTTGATGGAGTTTTGGTGAGATTTTCTTCAGGTTTCCCTTATTAAAGTCTCCGGCTGTGATAAACGCTGCCTCTGGGTGTGCGGTTTCCTCGCTGCTGATCGCGCTGTACAGTTCCCTGAGTGCACGGTCAGTGTCGGCTTGTGGGGGAATGTAAACAGCCGTAATAATCACTGCTGTAAATTCCCTCGGTAGCCAGAATGGCCGGCACTTAATCATCAGGTACTCCAGGTCCGGTGAGCAGAAGGATTTGACTGGGTGCACGTTCGCATAATCACACCAGCTGTTGTTGATCATGAAACACACACCACCGCCTCTGCTTTTCCCAGTAAGATCCTGTGACCTGTCCGCGCGGTGCACAGAGAACCCCGGCAGTTGTATTGCGGAGTCCGGTACTTTGTCCGATAGCCAGGTTTCTGTGAGGCAGATCACGCAGCAGTCCCGCATCTCTCGCTGGAATGAGATCCGTGCCCGAAGCTCGCACAGCTTGTTCTCCAGAGACTGCATATTAGCCAGTAATAAACTGGGTAACGGTGGTCTGTAAGTGCGCCGTCTCAGTCGAACCAGAACGCCAGATCTTCTCCCTCTGCGTCGGCGTTTGCGGCCTCCAGGGCCAGAGAATAAAGGCGTCTCAGGTGAGATGAATGGGGGGTCTGCAAACGGAGCGTCCGTGTTGCAAAACTTGAACTCCGGAAAGTTATAAGAAAGACCGTCTTTTATGTCCAGTAAGGTTTGTCGGTCGTACACAAGGAGACAAGTGCTGCTCGTGAAAAAATAAAGGAAAAGTAAAATTAAACACAGAAGAAAGCCGTTGCTTGGGGGAGCTCGCGACGAGGCTGCCATACTCGGCGCCATCTTGAAGCATCAGTAAACGTGGTGAAACTATTGAGGAAAAAGCGTATATATTGTTTATCATGACTCTGGTTTTACGTGGCCTATCGACACAATTTAAAAACTGGTATATATCACCTTGTTGCTTTGTCATCTTGAAGTGGTCATGTGATTGGCTTACCACGACTGCTATATTCTTCCTCAGCCAAACAGCAGCACTCACGCGATTGTTTTGCTCCCCTGAGCTCCAGGTGTTGTGCCAAAAAGTGATCGTTGGGCAGATAGTGATTGCTGTCCGTTACTTGTAACACTGTTATTCCCATCACTGATTGCAACGCAATCGTCTATAATCACAATCATCTGTCCCAATATATGTTTAACTGCAGAAAAAAGTAATAATCCTAAAATGATGGAAATTATTCATTTATTCACTTTAATGTGTGTGTGTGCATGTGCATGAATAGTAATTGGTAAATTTTCTTTTCCTGTTGTTTGCAATTTTCCGCCTGTGACTTTGTTATTCACTGTAAGTTGAGCAATGTCCACGTGCTTTAGCCTTATTTAGTTGATAAGTGCCAGCATAAGGAGTTATGAAGTAGTAAGAGTGGTTAGAGCTATTGCATGCTTTAATAAACGCACTGATTTTGGTGGCATCGCCTCGCAGGAGCAAACAACACATCGAGATGTCAATATTTTGTCGTACCCCTCTTTAGTGCCAAGTCTTTATACTAGTTAAAGTTGAAACCTCTTTTTACTCTCTGGATGTTTATTTCCGACTACTTTCTCTTGTGTCTCTGACCCGCCTGCACTGCACTTTTTTTTAACACCCCTTCCCAGGGGGAAAGCGGATAGCACATGTGAACGGATCACTTCTGATTAGAGAGGGCGCTTTAGAAAGATGCCTGCAGTGTTTTTTGCCAGAAACAAACAGTGGTGCGGCTTCCCCAGGGAAGACTGCCATTTTCTTAGCACTGAACAACCCCCCAGTGAACTTGTATTGTTTCCCAGACACTGATAACTTTGGGCTTTAAAACGTGTACAGGCCAATGCCTTGTTTTTCACATCACGAGATGATGATATTGTTTAGGATGGCAGCAGAGCTGATTTTAATAAAGAGTGCTGGATTCAGCTTCATCTAGTCTACACGTAGAATGGCTTTTTAATTTTGTAAGAGCCTCACAACGTAAACTCACTGTCATTCAATTCTGAGACTGCAAATTTACATATAAAGTGTCTGATAAGCATATTTGCATGTTGCCAACACACTTTGCACAATTTGTGTCAACACATAAAGGCTGGGAGAAATTTGACTTTGTTTTGAATAAATTTGAGTCTTGTGACATTTTGTGTGAGAAGAGGCAGCAAGAGAAAAGATATGGGAGGTAGGTAAGTAGTGCAGGAGGGCGGAGAGCAGAAGCCGGCGACTGATTTGTCTCCGTTCTGTCGGGAGGATTTACGGTGCAAGTGTGTTGAGCCATCAATCAATTGTGGCGCACTCCAAGGACAACTTTGTCTCTTTATGCAATTTGTAAGGCTGTCCAGTCAAATTGATTCCTTAAACAGGAGCCGTCCAGCTCCCTCAGAAGAGTAAACCCCCACCCCCTTCAAAAGAAAAAAGACCATCAACCTCTGTGTTTGCTGTAAACCAGACAATAAATGATATGACTGTTGACTGTCAGTGGACAAAATCCAACTGCAAAATAAAGTGGGTGACAAAAAAACAAGATTGGAGAAGTGATTGATTAAATGTGAACAAGTGAGGATTGATGCTGTTGAGTCTCTGTGAAAAATCATTGTGGTATTATGACAGCTGTACTGAGTCCTTTGTGGATTACATCTCCATGGAAAACAAGTAAATTCCATTTTCAACAAAAAATGGACATTCATTCCCGAGATTCACTACTGGACAAACTTAGCCTTTGAAGTATGGAAACATTACTTGGGCAATTTGGTCTGAGCTTTCGTCATTTAGGGAATTAGTGTCAACGTGAAGGATTGTTATTGTAAGTTGTGTCTGTCATTTTAGCCCCAATAGTGGTGCTCCAGGAATGGCAGTGCTGGTTTGTCAGTTAATCCAGACTGAAATATTTCAACCATGGGATCCTGATATTACTGTTCCCTTTATCATCACCCAAAATTAATAGTTGTGATCATTTCCCATTTTTTAAGAGGCTAAAATTTGCAATTCTGAGTGAAGTTATGGGAGAGTACCTGGACTTTTGTGTACGGCAATTAGGAATTAAACACCTTGGTGTTGGACAACATTACTGCAAAGTGAATGACTAATCATCAAATAATAAAAAGTCAGTAAGCTAAACAAGTTAAACTTAGGCCTTTATGTTAAATTATATGGTGAACATGTTCAACATTACATCAGTAAAACGTTGACATGTTTGCATTGTCACTGTCAATGTGCTGGCTCAGTTCATGTACTTCTGCTGGTAAACATTTACTCACCTAAAGTGAATTAAAACACTATTATCTCCTCTATTCTACTATTAGCTGTAAATTGGTGGGTGGTCACATGTATTGTATATTAAATATGATGGTCAGGGAATTTCCTTTTGTGAAGCCCCTAGATAAGCGTTTTTTTTTTAAACTTTTACCATCTTAGTGTTTTGAAACTGGACAAGAGATGAACAGATCTGAGTGAGAAAGCATCCTCGGCTTAACTTAATTGGAATCAGGCTGTGTTCAGTGTGAGTTGAAACCAGACTGAGTGCATAAAGTTACCAAGAAAGTGTTTACTGAGGCCATAGATCTAAGGGCTGAGGGACAGATGGATGTTCTATGTCTTTTGTATAGTCTGTGGTGGTCCTTGTATTTCTGCTGTGTAGCCAAAAAAACGGAAAAACATTGACAAGAGCTTTGGTGAGAAGTGTACAGTGTGCTTTTTGACCGCTGTGAGTACACCATCTTGCACTGCATGTAGCTGTACATTGTGGTGTGAAAGCACTCATGCACTCTAAACAGCAAGTGTAAATACAGAGGCATTTAGGATCCTGTCTTAGTATTAGAAGAGGAGTACAACCCTAAAACATCTTATTTTATTTGTCAGTGCTTTCTGGGTGTTACCTTAAATTTGAAAGATAATCAGAATGATTTAAAGTACATCCTGTTTGCCAGATCATATAAGCTTAAAAAATGAATAAAAATGCCTGAGGTAGATGCATGTTATCATTTCCTGCTGAGCATGCATTCGGTCTTCTTTCTTGTGGAGATTTGGGACGTTTAGCGGACAATAGGAGAGCGATTAAAAAACAGGCTGTACACTTGAATAATTGATGCCGGAAATCGTGCTAAGCTTTTCAGAATTCATAATGATCCCCCGTTATCCTTTACCCCAACATAGTCTCTCTCACACACATACCGTCTAATATTTCCAACAGAGGACATTACACCCGTTTATAATCATTTCTGGGACTCTTAGCCACTTGTTTACAGCCTAACCTTAAACCAAGTCCTCATAATATTATTATATAAACAAATGTCCCCACAACTGCAGTAATACAGGCACATAAACATACGCAACCCAAAATATTCAATTTGTCTACAAATGCCTATGATCAACAGCTATGACGTGTGTGTGTGTGTGTGTGTGTGTGTGTGTGTACAGTGATCACATTAATATGGAAATTTTAAAAAAAATTGCACATGATAAATTACACTGCTGAGCAAATGTCTTGGCATTGCTTTTAATATGGTCTTTAAGATTTTTAGATTAGCATCCCATCATTTTTCTGCTGTAAAAATCCAATTCAAGGGAACATTTTCCTTCCTTTCGACTCACTGAAACGACTAGAAACATAAATTTAGAAACAAATTGAGTCAAAGATTATCTAATGGAGCGTGCATCACTGCAGTTTGTCACAAGCTTTAGAGGAGTATTGCTCAACGGCCACAGTTCTTTAACTATTGAAACCATTTTATTTTCCAAATAGCATCGGTTTTGAGCTGTTGCAGCATACTTTATCATTCATTTAAGATATGAATACATTCTGCCACCACTGAGCCTTTGACAGCTGGGACAAGGCACATATCACATCCATATGAAGAATGGGTGATTTTGTGACAACAAATAGCCTGAAAATATAGTTCATTCCAATTTGATTGGGGGGGAAAATATTCCGTCTGAGGGCTGTCTGACAAACAGCACCATGACATGTCAGTCTTGCAGCACATTTTGTCTGTGATAAGGAAAGTCTAGAGGGAGGGAGATCCAATATTAACAACAGCGTTTTCTTTCACAAAAGAGATCTTTTTGGATGTGACTTGTCAGGCAGTCATAAAAGAGGTGTGAAACATTAGTACATTATGTATGCAGTCTTTGGGACTGTGGCTGCTCCAGCAACACACTTAAATTTAAGACTGTGGAAATATTTGAAAAATGATTTCCTACTAAAACCATGTGACAAGACTACTATTTGGTCAAATGTAGTTAATCGGTCAAGAGCTGCCACACAAGTAATCTGACCCTTACAGACCAATCAGCTACATATAGTTCACGAATTGAATCTACTGCTGATTTTCCTTCTCCTCTAACACAACTGAACTCCAAAACATGTTCAAGGAATTTTTTGTTACTTCTTGCACATAGGAGATGTTTTGCATTAGCGTTCTTGTTGAGGGAGACGCCTGAGTAGCGCATGCAGGAGGCAGGGCGCAGGATGGCCACTTGCTACCTGTGAATACACATGAGCATCACCTGTCGGATATTAACATCAGCCCAAATTCAGTCTAACATCAAACTAGGCAAGATATCACACTGATCATGCCCCCCCCCCCAACCCCCTTTTCTGCCATGTATATGCTATTATAATGGAGGATGCTAATGTGAACTTGGCCAAAGTTTCAAAGGAGGACAGCATCAGTAGAATCAGTCCACATGATCCAAAAGCTCCGGCTTAAGACTGCTATAAACACTCAGTTTCAGGCAGTTTGGCTCTGTAGCAAATTATGTGAAGGGATTATTATAATATGGTCATATCACGCATACACCTCTGGCTGGGAGCAGAGGAGGGAGAGGGGCTTGACTCAGACAGCAGAAGAACAAAGGCCCAGTATGAGACATGTGAGTCTTGCAAATCAACTCTAGTCCAAGAATTAAATACACGGGAATGGAAATTAGCATAATGGGTCCCCTTGAAGGTTTTTAGTTTTTTAAACTTTTGTAATTATTGTCTGTTAGCATACAGGTTGAGGAATGACTGATGAATGTGAAATGAATGTGAAAATATGTGAATAGTAGCGTTTCACAAATCCAATTCTTAAATGAGGTTCGATGATTGATGCTCTCATAATCCCTGCCTCTTTTTTTTTGTTTTTGTTTGGCTGCATTTCCCCAAAATCACTGAGAGATGCACCTCTGCTGTTTATTGTTGGTCTAATTGTCTTTACCGCTCAGCTGTAAAAGGCTGATAGGGGCGGGTGGCGTGGACGCCTACGTTTTTGAATCCCATAACTTGAGAATGAAGCGATGTAGAAGTTTCAAATTGGTACCATAGGTGCATCTACTAAAAGTCTTGCACGAGTTTGACTCTAGATGACCTCGCCTCAAGGTCAGAGGTCAGAGGTCAAGTTTTCTGAACATTTTGTGAATGGAGTAACTCGAGAAGGAAGTCACCGAGGATTTTGAAATTAATACCATAGGTGCATCTCCTAAAATTCTCAAATGAGGTGGAATCTCAGTTACCTTGACCTCAAGGTCAGAGGTCAAGTTTTCTGAAAATCTCGTGAATGCTATACTTGAGAAAAAGGTGATGTAGGATTTTCAAATTGATACCATAGGCGTATCTGCTAGGAGGCCGAGGGGTAGTACTAGCTGCTGTCAGTAGTTTTCCAATCAGGAAACACAAAAAATCCATGGATGCAACACTGGATAAATGAATTTATTGGACACAACTGACAGGTAGAGCTGCTTGACTGTGGCAAAATTGCTGATGCGATTATTATTATTTACCACTAAGTTAATCTAGTCCTCAAACCTGATATAAGAATAACAACTTAAATAGTAATAACACAAAAAAATGTAGACTGAACTAAAACGCTCTCAGCCTAGAGCTGTGGCAAAAATCACTGCTGTAAATGTGTTTTTTATTTGTTTGTGTACCTATTATTGGTACAAGCTGGCAAGCAGGATGCTAAATGTGAATAAGAGGTTATGAGTGAGTTAGAAGTTCTTTTTGTCTTAGGAAAAATACAAAATAAAATATTTGAATAAATATGAAGACAGAGGACAAATGTGTGCCATGGGAGACTTAACCATGATCATTGGACTGGCATTGAAAACGCTAACCAGTGACTTGGCCACAAGGCAAGTTAGATGTTTTGCATTCAGGTAACAGCAGGACAGCATGTGTGCAGGAATGGATTTTTATTTTTAATTTTTATATTTTTATTGGATTATTTGGTCACGGTTTCTTTGTGTGGCAGAGGAAATGCTGTGGGATAATTTTGTCCTGGGTGTGAGAAATACACATGGCAGCCGTGTGGAAATAGGGCTTAGTTTAAAATAGGATGAAGTGACTGTGGTTGGAAGGAGTCATTTTTATTTTTTTTAAACTGTTGTGCTGTGCTCTTCAAAGACCCAAGACATGTTGCACATTATTTTGTCATGACTGGCCTCTATTGACAGATTTGACCAGTGACTGCTTTTGTTACCTGTAACCACACCTACTTCCAAACTCTGTCCGCGGCCGAGGGGAGTTCAGAAGAAACAGGTGCAGGGCCCAGCTCTCAGTAACCTCCTCCGTCTCTTCTTAAAGGTGGAGGAGGGAGATTTTCATTAAAGAAATGCTGAAAAATGAGAGCAGAGGTGCCATTTCACTGCAAGTAGGACTCCTCCATCTACAAGAGCTTTAGGTGGTCGCCATGTGAAGGATATCACTGTTATTTCTGCCACTTCTGACTCCATTATACTTTTTTTCAGCTCGGTCTCTCGCTGCTTATTTGACATTCCCTTCACCGGTGCATTTGCCAAGCGTGGCATTGTTCTGCTATTGACTGGCCGAGACCTGGTCAGTCGGGAAGAGTGTGTGCCCGCCAGGTTATCAGTGACATCACTCTTCAGAAAAGCAGCGTTCGCCTCTCCTTTTCCTTATCGACGGTTTGGGGAGTGCATTAAGAGTAGCTGCTTAGCCTGATTTACAGAGACACGCCAACACCTCTCTCTGCACCCTGAAGGCACCAGGTAGCAATCCAGTCTCACTCCCAGTGTTTATTTACTCGCTCTCAGGGAGGCGATGAATGTGGCTCTGACTGACAAACAATCTTATGATGCAGCCTTCATGTCAGGACTGGATTTTTGTCTCTTTCTCTCTCCTTACCAGTCTTCCTTTCTCCAGAATATCTCAGTCTGTTGTCAAGCCTTTTTTTCCCTAGCCATGGGCCCTGTTGACACAAGAATCCGTCACTTCTCACATGGGGGAGAGTGGGACAAGTTGGCGGCCATTACTATTCATGAGGCAGTGTGATCCACTCTGTCACCCGTTGTCAGCACGAGGTGTCTGTCTGCACCACCGCTCCCCTTACTCTTTATCAGCCAGGGGTGGCTAATGAGAAGCACCAGGTTAATACCACCTCTAGAACAGCAATGGCTTTAAACCTCTTAATTCATTTAGACATTGCTAATTGAAACCTATGTGAACTACACTCTGGACACCATCCATTTTCCTACAAGCCACTGCTGAAAGGGAAACTGTGTATGTGATTTGATCGCTTTTGTTTTCTGTTTTTTTTTTTTTCTGGTAGGTGATGGCAGGATGAACTCACCTTGACCCTTTTCTCTTTTGAGTTTGTGTCTCTTCTGTTTTTTCGAGCAGTCCCTAGCCCTGCAAATGATAGCCATTAAATCTTGCAGGGAAATGTCACAAGACAAGCACAACCAAATAATATACTTAGAACCAGCAGTGACATGCAATACCAAAAATAACCAGCTTTGGGTAGTCAAAAACGTCTTAGTCCAATTAAAGCGAGCAAAAACAGCAGCCATGACTAAGACAAGACAACCTCCTGGATGTGGCAGAGTGTAAATTAAAAAAAGTCTTATTCACCCCGCAGTTGTCAGACATGACTTAGTCATCCTGCACTTGAGTGTTTAATCAACATGCAGCGAACACTGTGGGCCTGTTGACTAAAACCAGGAGTTCTGACTCTCCCTCCTTCAGCCCTCTTGCATATTTATCCTTGCAGCTTTTGTCAATGCTGCTGGAAATGAATATTGACAAGAGCAAGAGGGCGTTCTCCATCCCACCACACGGTCAACTAGGTGCATCAGGCACCTTGGGGCTTTTCTGTCCCTCACTGTGCGAGAGAGCTGAGCACAGTGCATGCCAATGTCTTTTTTCTTTTTCTCTCCCGCTGTCTTTGATGCATCTTTATGCTACACTGAAGGGCTGTGGCCTAATGATAGGAGATCATTCTACCTACCTTAGATGCAGCTGTAAATATTCAAATGAGCCATCATCAGTCGATGGTGAGAGAGATAACGGGTCCATCTTTTACCTGCCCCTTCTTGTGTGCGACAGCGGGATATATTTAGTTGACGGCATCATCGTCCCCAAAAGCGCTTGATTTGCGGGCATAAATTTCAGCAGACACGCACTCCCTCGCTGCGCCTGCAGAGGCAAATGCTTATTCATTTACCCGTTTGTCATTTCAATAGTTATTTTATGGTGGTGCTGTATTAATTGAACTGCTTCTACTGCACAACAATTCAAGGCCCAGTACATCTATTACAAAGGGAGTGTGCCGGAAACATTGCTGAACAGGCTCACAAATCAGCCTAAGCTGAGAGGGGAACCTCACAATAATGTAACACAATCGCACTAATCTTTCATTTGCAATGTGCTCCTACCTCAGCCATGCAAGGAAAATGTCTTGAAAGCTGCAGTGGAAAAATCAGATCGGTTGTATGGGAGTGCCACAAGATTACTGTGTATTCGGAGCTATTGTTGTTGTTGGGCTTCAAAGAAAGAAATAGTACGTTACAGAAGAATTAGAATGAGGTTTTCTTTCCTGCTCATCATTTGAGCTGCTTCCTTAGATGATCCTGTGAAATTGCTGTTAAAGGTTTTGTTTGATATCAATTTCAAATTGGGGTGAAATGTGTGAAATATCCTGGAAGTGCCTCTTATCTCATTATCATGGGTCAGGTAGTAGGTCATTTGAAATTGTCTGCTGCAACTTGAAGGGTAAGTATTTAGTCGGCTATCGTATTTGGATGTAGTTACAGTGCTGTTGTGATTTGGAGGATTTGTTTCTCCTGTCCTGATTTGGAATTGATTCACCTTTGGAAGACTTAGTGCTCCTTTTTAATCTTACTACTATTAATGGTAAAAACTATGTATTCTTTCCGATTCGATTTCACTTTCAAACAAATAACAGTAGTTTAAACTTGAGTTAAAAAAATCATGAATATACTGGAATTCAGGCAATTACGTTGCAGGTGGCTCAAACACCAAATACAAACTCCAGGGAGAAGTGCTAATGTATGACTTTTATTGTAGAGAAGATGAATAAATAAATGAAAAAGATATACAAGCACCTTAAAGATACTGCAGCAGCAGGACGAGAGGAGAGAGAGCTAAACAAAGAGCCAGCCTTTATAGACCCCCCACCCCCATATACAGACACACACGCACACCGCCCCCATGCAAGCCAGGACAGGTGCTAACCAATAAACTGATCAGGCTAGAGATAGAAATAGAAAACACCAATAAACAGGATGTAGCACTGTGTAAAGATGGCACCTAAAAGGTGACATTACTCATAAAAGCACAACAGGGCATCTGCAACAACATTTTTCTGACCTTTCTTATGACAGATTTTTACGTTTGGGCAATGTTGGCCCAGTTCTTTAAACCTGCCGTGTTTCTACATCACATGTTTACACCGGCCATACCCAAAGGGTCGGAAAAGGGAACTGGCATACGCTTTGAAGTGCCGAAGTGCCCACAGCAAAGCCAAGGCCTGCTCCTCAATAGTGCTGCAGTTTCTCCAGGCCTGTGAGAAATTTCACAAGGCAAAAAAATTACAAGATGTGAAAGATTCTGAGATTCGACTTTAAAAAAGAAGAAAAAACTTTAAAAGTTTTCCCCCCAGTAAAACTGTATCACTGTATAACTTCAGCTACTGGTGATGAAGTGCATTTAGTCTTTAGGGGATGCAACAGTATGGATGATGTAACCGGCGATATTTTTGCACCTTATTTCTAATTATGCTCTCATTACAAAAGCTTATTGCAAAGTAGACCGGAACTTGATCAGGCCATTGCATGCACAATCCATTAGAGATGGCACGATACCACTTTTTTATGTCCGATACCGATACCGATATCATAAATTTGGATATCTGCCGATACCGATATGAATCCGATATAGTGTTTTTTAATCAACAAAACTGTTTTTTAAAATATCTTGCTGCATTTTGCAAGTCTGCAAGTTCATACTCAAGTTTAAAACAACAACTACACTAAAGCTATTCTGTTATACCTGTATGCAAAAAAAAAAATTTCATAGTTCAGCAATACTGATCAATCTAATAAACTTAAACCTACACCATCCTCCCTATTCTGGTATTTTAAAGAGTACTTAGCGTAAATATTAAGCAACCTAACTAATAGGGTTCCAACTCCCAGCAACAACAAAAATAAATAAATAAAAAATAGGGAACCACCCCTCACGCGCCACCTCATGATGCTTAATCGACGTAATCAACCTTAATTTGATGCAGTGTGAAAAAAAATGCACAGAAATCAATTATTTTTCAAGAAATATTAAATAGATTCAACATCTTTCTTCAACAAATTTGCAGACTGCACAGATGGTACCTTCCCAAAGGAAAAAGTACTATAGCTTACTAGGGTATATATATTAGACTTAATAGTCACTATATACAGTAATTGACTTCTATTCATTTTACATCAAATTAAAACTTTGGGTGTCAGATAATTATTTATTAAAAGCTAGACATTTTAAATGAGAATAAGAAAGAAAAGTATGTCTTTGTGCCCCCTTTTCCCAGTTAATGCCCTATCGGCCCCCCTGGCTAAACTTTGCTAGATCCGCCCCTGCACAGTTACCAGCGTCAGCTACGTAGAAAAAGATCCTCGAGTAGAAAGTAATATTAAATAAATTCTAACAACAGCTTATCAAGCTTAAACGTGCTGCTGTTGTTCAGCCGCTGGTTTCCTCTTTCTGGTGCAAAGTGGGCCAAAAACAAAGACGGACTCGCGACAGAAAAGCCGATCAGCTGATCATTTAAGCAGTTTCACGATTGAAGTAGCAGCCGGAGAGCGAGAGGCAGTCGCTCGTTAAGCTTAACGCAGGAATGCTTTACAAACATTCAGAGATGGACTTACACACTTGCTTTACTTCTCTCGGGGATAACTTTGTCGGAGATGAAATGCCGGGTTGCTAGCGAAGCTCCAAATGCTATCCAGACCACAGGTCCCGCATGCCACAGCCGCTCTATCACGTGATGCATACTGCTCCGACATGCTAACGTTCTGAGGTGAGTTACGGCGTGTTGCAAGTTTTGTGAGGTGCTTTCGTGATATTTAATGGATCGGATTACATTTTTTATTTTTCTCCGATATCCGATCCAGTCATTTAGGTCAGTATCGGACCGATACCGATACGTAATATCGGATCGGTCCATCTCTACAATCCATGTTAAGTCTTGCATTGTGTAATAGAGGTTGATCTAGCCTTGCAATGCCGTTCTTTGCGGGGGGAAAAAAGCAAACTTGTGTCTTCAAATTAATTATTTTTCTTTTGCACATAGATTCATAAACAAATCACTTTTAATACTGAAATTGTTTTGTTTTTTTTCTATATATGTTCTGTTTCTCCACATATTGTAGAATCTTCTGTCAAAACCCCCCCAATTTCATCATCTTTTACTTTGAACAAACTGAAGTGATCATTTTTTCCTTGACTAAAGTACCGTCAGTATCAGTCCTCCTGCCTGTTATCAGCACCACTGCTCTGCCACATTGCTTGACATCACATATTCAAGTCATTGATGTAACAAGCTTTAAGACTAAACTAAAAAATCATTTAAATAACACTAATTTATCTTAGATATAGATTATGCCTTAACAGTGTTTTGAGTTCTCATTTTCTTAATAAAGCTGCTGGGGAAAAAAGCCAGCAGCCTCTTGCTCGCTTTGTTGCTTTAATTCATCTGTTATCTTCTGAAAGACTTAATAATACTTCTGTGACTCAGCATCCCGTTCTCTAAAACAAACAACATGCTCCAGAGCTGATGGGGACATCCAATTTAACTGCCATCTTAATGGAATCTATAATAAGCGCAGGGGCTCAATAATGGCAAAGCACTGCATCTTCTGATAACACAGCAAGCATCAAAACCCCTGTGATCACCAAACAAGTCCAGTTTTTTTTCCCCCCTCAGAGAAGCGAAGAACAAAATGTCTAGATGTCATTGTCAAGTTGCTGGTAACATATTCCCTGTGGGTTCCTCACAGGGGGCTGCCTCAGCTCTCCAGTGGCCCTCACGCCATATAGAGGTAATCTGCAGTCTGCAGCACAGGGGTTTCTCTGCATTTCCTTCCACACTTCTGAAGCCCCCTGACTTTAATTTCACGGGCACCTGTTCCCTCATGTGCTCATGGTGGAGGAGTCAAATCAGACGTTCATATAGGAACTGGGAACAAACCACAGACTTGTGATTCAAGTCGAGCAAACATTGCCTGTGCTGCAGGACCACGTTACATGATGAACTTGTCTGGTTCTGACATGTAAACCAATGCTTGAGAGAGGTTTATATGTGTTGAGGTTTGTTATCACAAACGGGCGCTGCATTGTGGGAGTTTGATATACATATATGGCAATAAAATGATTAAGCTGTCCCAGATACAATATTCTTTTAGCCTTTGTTATTAATAAGCATTGAAAAATCGAGGGGTTTGCACAGCAGGGCTGGGGGGCCTACAGTGACTTGTTTGATTTTAGAAGCACGACAAAATCACCATACAAATGAGTTAAAGACAATGACTATGCTGTGATTTCTGCCACATAAAGGATAACTCTGAAAGAAAGTTAGAAGCGGCAGAAATTCTCATACTTTCTTCTTACAGCCAGTGCATGAGTGCTCACTGTCACTCTTTGAAGCCTGAAATTTTCCTCACCAAATGAACACAACAGAGGGAGAGAGCGGTGCTCCTGTGCCAGAAGAGCAAGAAGTCACTGCAAAGCAGTAGAATACTTAAAATAAATATTGTGTTGGAAACTATCCAGTAGTATGTAAAGTTGCTAAATCTAGCAACAGTAACACTAACTGATAGATGAGGAAATAAAGTCAAGGTGGAAGTGCCAAAAACTGTGCCCTTCATCTAGTGACTGGTCTTCCAGAACTGATCCTCTAACCACTTCAGGCTGGCTCCAAATGTCAGTAAATTCCTATAGACTCCCATGTTTACTGGTACAAAAAAATCTCTGGATAATTCCCTTGATTTGATTCCCTTAATTAGTACTTATAAGCAGATGTGTTGCTCCCATATACAATGCATCTGGACAGTATTTACAGCGTCTCACCTGTTCCACATTTTGTCATGTTGTATCCTTATTCCAAAATGGGTTAAATTCATTTTTCAACTCAAAATTCTACACCCATTACCACATAATGACAAAGTGAAAATGTTTGCTTGAAGTTCTTGTAACTTAAAAAAAAAAAAAGAAAAGCAAAAATATAACACATATATAAGAATTCACAGCCTTTGCCATGACACTCAAAATTGAGCTCAGGTGCATCCTGTTTCCACTGATCATTTTTCAGGTGTTCCTACAAGTTGATCGGAGTCCACCTGTGGTAAATTCAGTTTTTGGGACATGATTTGGAAAGACACATACCTGTCTATTTTTGTCAGAGCACAAACCAAGCCATGGAATCGTCTGTAGTTCTCCGAGACAGGATTGCATTGAGGTACTGATGTGGGAAAGATACAGAAAAGCTTCTACACTGTTAAAGATCCAAGGGGCCTCCATCATTCATAAATGGAAGAAATGTGGAATCATCAGGACTCTTTCCGGGCACTCTGAACGATCAGGGAGGTGACCAAGAACCAGATGGTCACTCTGACAGAGCTCCAGTGTTTCTATGTGGAGAGAGGGGAACCTTTGAGAAAGACAATGGCTTCTGTAGCACTCGACTAATAAGGCCTAGATGATAGAGTGGCCAGACTCCTCAGTAAAAGTCACATGACAGCCTGCCTGGAGTTTGCTAAAAGGCACCTGAAGACTACTCGGATCAAACAAATGAAACTGAGATTGGAACTCTGTGGCCTGAAGCATCCTGACTGACCAATACCATCCTTGGAGTGAAGCATGGAAGGTGACGGCATCATGCTGTGCGGCTGTTTTTCAGATCCAGGGAAGGATGAATGCAGCATTTTGCAGAGACATTCTTGATGGCAACTTCTCCAGTGCTCTAGACTTCCAACTAGGGCAAAGATTAATTTTTCAACAAGACAACGACCCTTAGCACGCAGTTAAGATAAACAAGCAATGGCTTCAAGACAACTCTATGAATGTCCTTGAGTGGCCCAGCTAGAGCCCAGACTTGAACCTGACTGAATATCTATAAAGAGATCTGAAAGTGGCTGTGCACCAACGCTCCCCATCTAACCTGATGAAGCTTAAGTGGTTCTGCAAAGAAGAATGAGAGAAATTGCCTAAAAATTGGTGTGCCAAGCTGGCAGCATCGTGCTCAAAAAGACTTGAGGCATTCACTGCTGCCAAAGGTACTGTAACAAAGTATGTAACAAAGGCTGTGAATATGTATGTAGATGTTTCGTTTTATTTTTTTATTTTTAATAAATTTGCAAGATTTTCAATTCAAGTTTTTCATAAAAGGAGTTAAAAACCCCAGGCTAACCATCAACCTATTGGTTGATATTGGAAAGCCACACAATAGGACCTCTGCTGAACTGTGGTACATCCAATTTTTTTCTATATCCAAAATGCATTCATTGAGCCTTCTTATGAAGCAGTGAACTGAAAATTAAATATAGTTGCAAATCACCTGCATAGTCATGGAAAAAGATGTTATGTTGGTTGTGAGGTAGTATAGAGCAAGTGATAAGTAGACAGCATCAGCAGACTGGTCATACGTCTTCTAAGTGTACTTTATTTCCTGGCATCTCCATTCTACCATCTTAACACAACACTGGTTGTCAAAATCTCACTTGTTTTACACAAAAATGAACCTCATTAGTCTCTACCATTTAGAAATAGGTTAGACCAAACATTACAATCTAAACAAAGAAACAGGAATAAATTATTCATCCAATTGACAAACTTATTTACACAGCCAAATGGTTTGAAAATTAAAACACTGCATACAGTGCAATTCAAAAGGTTACTTTTAAGAAAATAAACATCACTATACAAAAGGAAAAACCCTTCGTTTGGTTGTACCCAGTGATGCAGTCACGACCCTATATAAACAGGAAGTGCTGGGCTAGCCCCTCCCACACACCTGTTTTGGGTATAGGACCTGAACAAAGGGACAAACAAAAGTAAGTATAACCAAAGCGACATAAGCAAACATAATTTACCAGACATTTACCTGTCAACAGAAGAAAATTCAAATCTCCTGATGGTTCAGCAGTATTTACTTTAAAAGCATATCCATGAATGTAAATTGTAACGTAATGCCACCATAAACAAACCCGGGATAGTATGCATAGAAAAGTTACACCAGCAATGTCTAAACTAAAGCATTATGGCCACCTGTAAAATACATGGGATAAATTATCAATATGTTAAAGGTTAAAGTGGTAAATAAGTTTAAGCCTACCAATGTGCCACTTTGTCACATTGGTGAAGAATTTGACGGAGCATGTACAAAGAAAATAAGAACAGGTTTCAAGACAGACCACCGTGGAACTCCAGATGTCATAATAGCTGACACACAAGAGTATTTTCCAATGTTTACTGGGAAGGTTCTTTGCTTAATATCATATTTAAACCAGTTAAGAGCCAAACCCTTGACTTCTGCACAGTGCTCCATGTGCTCAATGAGTAGGTCAAGTCCAGCAGATCTATGAAAGAAGAATGACCAGAATCAGTATCAAGTAGAATATCAGTTTTTATTTTGAAAAGAGCGATTGAATACTGTGGAAGACCTTGAAAAGATACTGAAAGGTCTATAAAGGATAACGGTTAAAAATAACTTTTTCTCTAGAGTTGAGAAACCAGTGGGTGCCATCATCTTTTAAATATAGTCAGTGGTAGAGCAGTGCAAAATTATAGATCAAATAGAAGTCAGCGTTGAATTGGGGAGCTCCAGGAGCTCCAGTTGCCTAGACGAGGTTATACCATATTGAAGAAATTTGCTTTCACGCTTAGGAGAAGCTCCTTCTTTGATCTCCTGGGGACCAAAGGTGAAACAGAGCACAAGGAAAACCTGAAGCTCAAAGAGCTTCAAGTTGGCCAAACATTTTAAAGCAAACAAAGATTGCCACAACTGGATGTGGGCGATCAGGCAGACTGCGCAAATACAGGCCCGAGGCAAGGACACGTGTGCAACAGCCTGATGAAACGATAGCAGCTTTGGCTCCTCAACAAATATTCAAATGAGATTACATGAAAGCTAGAGGAATGACAGACAAATGGACACAAATCGGGTTCCATTTGTTTACTCTTCTGCAATTGTGTTAGCCATCCCGCTCCTGGCTCCGGAGGTAATGATTGTGGTGGGACCAGATTAAAGGCTGTAGTCAGCTGTTTAGTGGGGCTCTGCTAACAGAGATTAGCGGCAGCTGCTTGGCGACAGACTTGTGGGGAGAAGGGGGGGAAACGACATCTCGGCAGAGGGTTTCATTGTCTCAGACCACAACCACCTTGATGAGTAAGAATCCCGACAACAGGAGGCAGTATGAGCATGGAGGATTGGCAGGCTTTGTTTTCTTCAAGCCACATCAAAACTCACTCACCAGCTTGTTGTCTTTCTCCTCTCCTTGTCGCTCTCTTTTCTTCCCTCTTTTTTTCAGCCTTCTTGGTGGTGTATGCATGGCAAGTCGTTGCAGATGTTGCCCGTAATGATGCAGACGGCACACACAATCATACAGAATGGAAGTAGAGCTGGCTGAAATTAGTAAAAATTACTTTCTCATTACCTCCCTCATTGCTCCTGTAAGTAGTCTGAGTTTCCGCACGATTAGGAGAACGAGCTGTGGAGCACCGTGGCTTACTGCACTCTCACACTCGCACATAGCTCACACACACAAACACACAGGGTGGAAAAAGTGAGTTAGGTTAGCCTTATTTCAACCACTTCTAAAATCCGCCCGAGCACTTGTCACCTCGTGTCACCTTCTCACTAGCCACTGAGCAAGCACCATGTCAGAGAGGGGACTATTAGACTCCAAGCAGCTGTGTCATGTTTCACATTTGGCCCTCACCTTCTTTTTTTCCCCCCCTTTTCTAATTATTAACTTTAATATTTCAACCACTCAACCGTCAACCTTTCTTGGGCCTGACGGGAGCTAATTATTGCATGAGCTTCAATGAATGCATTGTGCCCATTTGTCCTTGTCTGAATACAATCAGAATCTCCATTGGCTCAGTTCTGAAAGCCTGGGGCCAAACACATTTAAATAAACCCACATGGTGAAATTACCTATTTTGCTCGCAGGTTATTATGAGTGATATACACTGGCCTCTCCTTTAGCCATCGACCGTGTTTCATAATATTTTAATTTTGAGACAGACTTGATGGAGATGTAAACTTAATGGTTATCCACGCAGGGTATAAACAGGGCATGTTTATGCATGTGGACACTGGGAAAGAAGAAAAATCACTCATTTGTAATAGAAACATGCACCACAAGAGACACCTGGGATGAAATTTCTGATTGTGTGCCTGTTCTACAAGCTGCCAAAGCTGGAATACTTAAAAGGGTGCAGTTGGCACGGCTGAGTAATGGATCGCTCGAGATGGTCCGGAACAGTAGCGTGCCAGGATCGCTTTACATGAAACCCAGGAACAGAGAAAATGCAAGATTCGCATAAAGCATTGCAACAGGAAACCCGGAAACTGGTAGCTTGTGAACCACAGAAAAAAAGTTTTAAAGGAATGATGGCCTCTTTGTTTTTTTCTTCTCTTGCTCTGAGTATGTGAGTGAAGTGTGCAAGGTGTGCTGTGTAAATCTAGGACATGGCACTGTGCCCAGGAAGGTGTTGATAATGTAATGAGCCTCTGTGTGCAAGAGAAGATATGAATTAGAGAAAGAAAAGAAAAAAAGTGTCCTCCTGTATTTGCTATGTGTAGTGGCTTCCTGAGCCAACAGATTCTGGTGTTTGTTCTGTTCACATTGATTCTTGTGCCCTGTTATTCATCTCTAGCTTGCAGAAAATGCAAGACAAACATTCATTTGCAAAACCACCGGTGTAATCTAATTCATCAGTGTAAATAAAGCAGATAT
Organism: Maylandia zebra; assembly: GCF_041146795.1. Classification (NCBI taxonomy): domain Eukaryota; kingdom Metazoa; phylum Chordata; class Actinopteri; order Cichliformes; family Cichlidae; genus Maylandia; species Maylandia zebra. The sequence goes on along the minus strand of NC_135169.1, from coordinate 41,706,842 downwards.
GCATAATAGTCTTCGTATTATCACATTAGAAGTTTGTAATATAATCGTACTATCAGGGATGGCTTCTGTAGTCACTGACATGCCACAAGCTGTGAAGCTGATCTTTTATAGAAGTGGGGAACAATATCACACCCACAAAATTAGACTTGTTCTCCAGCCAAAAGCTTTGCAATGGCTATATGTAGGATATAGCTGTTTTAGCACCTATCCCTGGTGGCAGGACCTCATACAGTGTCAGATGTGTCATGCACTCATTTCTTCCAACTGTGTGGTATTTCTCTCCACTGTGCCTGATGCCTTGTAAAGCATTGCCCAAAAATAACTTCTCCACTGGAATGCTGGAATAGGAAGGAATCGTGTTCATCCAGTCCCTCTCTGGGAACCCACGCATTTCATCCCAAAATACTCCACCTTGCGTCACTGGACCTTTTGCATAGGTTTAGAAAGGAACTGATGCCAGCTGCAGCGAGAGCATGAATGTCCATTAGCCTGTGCCAAGGTCTCATGGTGTGAAACATTGCCAGCTGACTCCCCTCCATGTAAATGAAAAGGGACTTTTTGTTTTGGCCGGGTCATAAGGTGGAGTCAGCTGAACGGGATTGTTGATCTCTGCGGGGGGGTTTTTTGTTGTTGTTTTTTTTCTTTGTGCCCTAAGCTTCAGGTTGGCACTTCTGAATGATCAGCTGTATTGCTCAGTTGAGTAGAGCTTTCCATGTAGGAACCAGTTCACATGTGCTGGATGTCAATATAATGTATAGTGTGTGTGTCCGTGTGTGTGTCCATGCACCAACTGCAATCTACTTCTTGTTTTGTAATTTTATGCTTCCTTCCTAAAGTGACCCTACTGTTGCCCAGCAGTTATTGTGTACACAACTGCTAACAACATCTCCTCAGAAAGGAGGAGGGCATGTAGAGGATGCACAGGAGGAATGAACATATGATGCAAAATGTCTGAAGAATAAGAGGAGACAGAAGCCTCGTCTTTTATGTTGTGTCTGAGCATCTGTGGCTCAGAGTCAGTTGAATGGTCGTCTGATAATTGGAAGTTTGGTGGCCCATCCGTCGCTCCTGCAGTCCTCACATCAAAGTGTCTTTAAGGAAGAAACCATATTGCATCTTGAATGTTCATGTACATTCAATATGCAGTGTGCATGTTCATGTGTGTGAAGAGGCAACATGGGACTAGAAAAGAGCTGGTCTATATCACCCGTTACAATGTTGCATTTTACTTTTTAGCCCATCCTGATTTTACGTCTTTACATTAAATTTGGGTGGCGTGGTGGTTAGCACTGTTGCCTCACAGCAAGAAGGTCTTGAGTCCAATTGCTCCATCAAATTTGTGCACAACACATGCATAATCCAGATATGTGATTAAAAACGCACGTACAGTATGACAAACTCAAAAGGTACTAAATGCTGCATACACTAAAGCAGTAACTATAACTCTTCTGAAGAAAGTGTTTATTTAGTGTAAATTATTCACAGCCTTTTGTCTTACTGCCCATTTTCTGATTTTAAGAGCGACTCCGCTTCTTGGAATCGCCCCAGAAACTGTGTTTTCATAAGGAAAGGCAGAGCTCTTAATCTTGGTGTGACTGCGGGGGCCTGCGAGGACGTGGACTCAAACAGGCCTTGGAACAGCCATCGGGCTTCTGCTCTGGTGGCTGGCTTCAAGCGGTGACCAATAAATGATGGTCATTTTTTAATTTCCAATACTCTTTCATTGGGCTCGCTGCGGGGGTATTGTAGAACAACTGATGATTTAAGACCATCTTTGATTACCCGGTTGCTCCCCCAGCATTCACTACATTCACTCAACCCTGCCTAATTAATTTGGAGGAGATCAGATTCTTTTTCTTTAAAAAAAATTAATATAGCTCTAAAATTAGACTATGTTTCCAAATTGTTCTCAGTGGATGGATATGCTTGGATACTCGCAATGAGTTTAAGTGTGGGCGTTATCTTTACCATTTAATGGCAGATGTACAATCACTGCGAGTGAACACAATTATGCTGCGAGGATGGTCTTTCAGATTACTGAGAAGCAATGACTGCATAAACTGCCCACAAAAATATATACGTTTTGCATTGTGTATATAGTATACTAGTATACTATAGTACTGTAATAACCTACTGCTTAAAACAGGACTTCAGCACATTTTGCCAGTATTGGCAGGCTAAGAATGACATTGTTTTAATAAGGGCCATGTTTTTCAAGTAGGTGTTTAGACTTTCAAGTTTGAAATGATAATATAGGGCATATAGGATCATGTACGGCACTATAAATGAGTAGGTGCATATAAAATGCAGAATATTTTTGCAGAAAGATATTTGGAACAAGAAGCTTTCTCGTTTCTGTAGTCTGCTTACAGTCCAAGCTGTCTCAGCCAGTAAATGTTTGGGGAAGCTTTTGTTGCATGAGGAGAGCAAAAAGCATCTCAGATGCTGGCTTTCGCCTGAGCTTTATAAAAATGTATAACATTTTTTCTCATTTACAAATAGGCGAAAATCCAAAACTCTGTCTGATTTTGTCACAAAATCAGGCATTAGTAAGTATGCAGATCCACGAGAGGTGATCGGTTTATACTTGATCAGACTTGGCAGAGGTACAGATAAGATCAGACACAAATTTGTCAATAATTATTTTTGTGCTAGAAATCGTGCTCAGTGCAACTCTGTCCGTTTAGAATCAGGTGTCTTGTGTCCCATCCAATACTTAATATTTGCAAGGACATAACACTTTTTTTTTTTGAGTAAACAAAGAAGCCTGAGATTACTGTACACCATGTAAAAGCGATAATAACACCATGACCTCTGATCTGATTATTTACAATAATCCATGTATTTACGTTTATGTTCATTGTGAAAACAAACCTTCATGTATGAAAAACAAAACAAGGAAACTCTCACGAGCGCACATTTAGTTAACCATAAAAATAATAAACAGCATTGGCATTTACTGTCGCTCTAATAGTCATAATGACTATTACACTTATTAGCCTAAAGTAGTATGTACATACAATAAGTCACTGCTCTGTTTTTACGTGACACCATCCAAATATGTTAAAGATTTTCTTCTTGTTATTATCTGTTGTGGGGCGATCGTGGCTCAAGAGTTGGGCGTTGATTTGTAATCGGAAGGTTGCCGGTTCGAGCCCTGGCTCCGACAGTCTCGGTCGTTGTGTCCTTGGGCAAGACACTTCACCTACCGCCTACTGGTGGTGGTCAGAGGGCCCGGTGGCGCCAGTGTCCGGCAGCCTCGCCTCTGTCAGCTGTGGCTACACTGTAGCTTGCCATTACCAGTGTGTGAATGGGTGGATGATTGTGTATAGTGTAAAGCGCTTTGGGGTCCTTAGGACCAACTAAAGCGCTATACAAATACAGACCATTTACCATTTGTTATTCCTTGACTTTTCGTGGTGTTAGATTTTTCTAGCGTTGGTTTCAGGCTCTTTTAAGCATATCTAAATCATGACAAGACCTAAATGTATGACCTGTACACACAACATATGACATAAGCTTTTGATTCCATGATTGGGGATTGAGAATCGGCTTAATATGCCTTCAGCCTGCTGCCCTGAAACTGATCAAATCTCAGTGACAGCGCCTGTGACATTTCAATACGGCTTTGAGGCATTCCAAAATGAATTCTCCGTCCTGTAAAGCGATGGTCATCCTAATGAATCTGTGAATAGGCCTACAAGCTATTGATATTCAAATAATCTTAACCCTCCGGATTACTTGAGCCTTTCTAAATGGCAGGTTATGTCAGTGTTAATCTGCATTATGAGGTCACTCAAACAAGGTTGACATTTTGCCTGCCTGGACTGCCTCCCCGTCGCTTTGTGTTTGTGATACCAACCTATGTAAATAAGGGAGCTCTGCTCTTCTGTTCCGCATTGCTTCAGAATTTGTTTAGGATTAGAAATCTCATTTTGCCCCGAGCCCTGCTTGCTTTAGATCAGTCAGCTCATCTGCAGATCTCGGAGCAGATAAACACCGTCGTTCTCTGGGCCTCAGCGTTTTTTCTTTCTTTCTTTTTTCTTTTTTACATCCTGCAATTTGCAGAGAACCACTGTGCTCTGTTCCTGTCACATCACAGGCCGAATGGGGGTACAAGTGGGGGATGGGTTGGGGGGGAAGTGAGGAGGCGTTGGCACACCTGCAGGTCGTGACAAGTGTGCAAGGCATGGCAGAAAGAGTAAGCGCTCCAGGGGTTATCTACCTAATTTCAAATCCATTCTGGGAGGAAAGCCTGAGTGCTATTCCCATCTTTACAGAAAGATTTAGAGCGAGTCAGTTGACGGGGCAAAAAGGCAAGGACAGCCTTTGTGTGGGAGATGAGTGACAAAATGAGTCATGGCCGTCAGTTGGGTTATGGAGTGTGATGAGGAACAAAGAGACTGTACGCCTGTCAAAGAGCAAAGCTATTAGACCAAGTCTCACTCTACCTATCTTTACCACTGGACCACAATTTCAGATTTTCAGATTTTCAGGACTTTTGAGGGCACAAAAATATTACCTGTTGGAGTAAATAGTTTTCAGCACTGCAATCTGTTTAATAAAGTTTAAAGAAAAAGGCAAACTCCTTAACAAAGTGAGCAGTGAAAAGGCGAGAGCCAAATTGGGAAATGAAAAAAAGATGCTAAAGCTACGGTTGACTGATGTCTCCTGCAGCTTTTGTTTTGTCACACTTCTCAGGTGCTGTCATGCATGGCTCCCCAACACTGTGCCAGCCCCACTGTGCTATTTCTGGGTGCAAAATATGGCAGTTACATAATTTTTATTTCTGTGGAACATGTTGCACAGGTTGCACTTGGGTCCTTCACCTTGCTACCGTGCAGAAACTGAGCTGGAAGGGGCAGAGCACTGAGTGTACTCGCTTTGTATGGCACACCAATCTGTTGGGGTTGAGTCAGAATGGCCACCCACGAACTACTTCCTCTGTATCAACGCAAGCTGGCCGCTCGCTGTGAGACGTCAGCCGCTAATCTAGCATAACGGGGAGTGAAAATGAAGCAGACCACAGAGTGGCGAGGTATTAGCATTTGAGCGTAGCGTGCAGGAGGAAAAGCTTTTTACCACCCCACTGCACCCATATGGCATTAGCACATAAAATGCCACTGTTGACATTTTGGAGGCTCGGTGGCTCTGTAAGTGCAGGGCATCGATATAAGAGCCATTAGAAAGGGTACTTGATCCTGTATTGATGGTAAAACAGTTAAGCGCCACCTAGTCAAAAGATTCTGCGGTTCTGGTGTTGCTTCTACTTCTATCGCATCTAGACTTCCTTTTTTTTGTTTTCCGTAGTATTCGGAGATACTAAGCTGTGAGAAATTTAATGACAAGCCAACAAAACCAGTCCAAGACCCAACTTCCTCCCAAACGCCTAACATCTCATACCTTCACTTGAAAGAATTCTCATGTTTATGTGGATGTTAAATGTGACCACAGCAGGATTACACCACAGCAATCATTACTTTCTCTTTGCTGCCTGATGCGTCGTGTTGCAAATCCTGCTCTTGATAGAAGTAGCAAATTAAAGCTGCTTAAAGGTCAGTTAAAGGTGACGGGCTTTCATCAGCAGCTCCCAGGGTCCTTGGTATGCTTTGTATTGATTTTTAGTGTTTTCGCTGCAAAAATAACCGTTTCTTCTTATTTCCTTTTGGCCTGAGACTAGACGAGAGTTGTTTTGCACCTCGGTGTAGAGATATATATATATGCGCTTGGGATTTTTTTTCTCTTTCTTTCTTTGTTTAGATATCACAATATCAGGAAAAGATTTCAACCAATTTTTCCCTCCTAAAATGTCTTTCTGCATTGGAAAACTAGAACTGGGTACTTTTTATTCACCCCAGTTTTTGTGGGCAACTAAACTGCCAACTAAAGGCCATGCCACAGCATACAGAATCGATATGTGGCCCTCTCGGTTTTGTTTCGTTTGGGGATGTAGTGAAGCATAGAATATCAAAAGCAGTGTTGCACAAATATCTTACTAGCCATCTGTTATGACCTTGTGAACTTTATTCAGACACATTATTTTGCTCTACTAGACTGTCAAGAGTTTAAATCCAGTATAACTTAAGTTTTGTGAATGGGGTTTAAATTTGCAGATAAGGAATCTAGTAATCTGTCATTGGATTTTATATTGTAGTTCGGCTACATGGTCTTGAAATCTTCTATCATCAGGATGTTTTTTATTTTTATTTTTATCCCTGCACAGACATTTTGGCTCTGCCTTTCTTGCTGGACCAAATTTTTATGTTGAAAAAAATCAGCATCATTAAATTAGTGGTGGGTGGGGAGTCTACCAAGGTACTGATACCTCTCCTTGGCTAGCCTCTTTATCGATTTATCTGAAAACAAAATGAACATAATCTTGGTTGTTAGTTTTCTTATCTTAACACAACTTGGTATTTATTGCCACACATGCAAAGAGAAGTTTTGTGACAGCAAACTTAAACCATCACTGGACAAAAAAACCTAAAACAAAATCCATAATAACCTTTTAGCCTATTGGAACTCAGATCATCTCAAAGGGAACCAAACTCCTTCATCTCACCTGCTCGTCCAGGTTCCATTTTCAGGCTTTAAAAAACCAACCTGCGAGGGGAAGCTTTGGGGAATCACAGGTCTTTTCAGATGAGATCAGTTGAGTCGTATTTAAAAAACAAAAATGGAAAAAAACCCGACAAGGTGGAACAGGATAAACTGATGGGATAAAAGCGACTTTAATCTCAGAGTACAGGGTTTGACTCCCATATGAAGCCAAAAAACTGCTTTTTTTACGCCATATGGAACCTGAACACATCTTTGTATAACTTTGTGCATGCCTAGTCTGAGGAGCAGCTCAGAACAAAGAGGACCGATCTGCAGGAGGTGGTTTGAATATTTTCAGATTCTCCCTTTTTCTATATTTCTGCCAGCAAAACAAACTTAATGAGCACACAAAGTAACTACAGATTTAAAGACAATTTATCTTTACTTTTGTCTTAGCTGTAATCTTTGCTTTTTAGAGAATATACAAAATTCTTCATGACGCCACTCAAACAGCTCTTTATTGGAAATTATGTTTATTAAATGAAGCTGAAAGACACAGCAGATTTTTATTAAATCATTTACTGTTTTGGCAATGGACAGCATGGTGACGCAGTGTTTAGCACTGTTTCATCACAGCCAGAAGGTCCTGAGTTCGACTCTGTATTTTCTTGCTTTCTCTTCAGGGTACTCCGGCCTCCTCCCACAGTCCAAAGACATGTACTTAGTGAGGTTAGGTTAACTGGTGACTCTAAATTGCCCATGAGTTCGAATGGTTGTCTGTTTTTCTGTATTAGCCATGGGTCAGATTGACCCCACCTCTTGCCCTATGGTATCTGGGCTCCAGCCCCCCCCACTATGCAGAAGAAAATGGATGGATCCATTTATTGGAGTAAGATTTGTGGCTGTTTGTGTTGAAAGTTACAATTTTTCCTTGATGAACTCTCCCAAAAATGTATTTCAGCCTTATCTACAGAGTCTGCCTCGCTGTGTCTGAAATATTCATTTGATTATGTGACTGTTAAAATGCATCGCACCTAAAATGCTTCCCGTGCACACCTTTCCCTGTGTTGAACAATCTCTTTCCACCTTTTTCATCTTGCAGCCCCTCCTCCCCTAAATAATCTCCCGATAAGAAATAACACAGCTGATGATTAATTATAGCCATTGTGCTCATGGACTGATATACTCCCTCCTCACATCTATCTTTATTCCCCCTCTTCCCCCACTCGCGTTCTCCAGCACGTGACCATTTGGCTCTGAGGATAGCTTTCACAGGGACATAAAAGCGAGTCAGCTGTAAAGCTAAATGAAAGTCGTTTGCTCTCCACATAGTCTACTAATGTAACGTGCAGCTTTAGGGACTATTGGTCTTTCTGTAGTTATAAAGTAACACGCTCTTAAAGGCGGGGCTTAATAATTGAAAGTGATGAAAGGGGGCAAAATTAGAATGGTTGTAATTTTAAAGATTACGCGTTCATCTCTTTTTGTCTTTTTCTTCTCTCCTCGCACCGCCGTCTTTCTCTCCGTTCCTTTCATCCGTTCCCAATAAGGGATCTATACTCAGATAGATGGTGACAGTAATTTAGTTTTCCATTTGTGTATCACTCTTCATTCAGCGTGTTTTTGGTGGTTGTTGGCAGTGTTTGTCAGCGCGCATTGTTTGTTTCGCTCAATTGATTAAAAAAAGATGTTGTCTCATGCATTGTGACAGAGTATTTCCTCCCGAGATTGCAGAGTTATTACAGAGCGGCGGTCTGGACACCCGTTGATGTATTGTGCTGGGCTTTGGGACAAGGCGAGGTGAGGAGGAGGAGAAGCAGCGCTGGGAAAGGACGGGAGGGCGTGCTCAGTTAGGAGTTAAAGACGGAAAGGAAAAACAAGTGGCTTGCAGACACACCAACTTCATCACACACCCCTCAAAGTGACAGCGACTAGAGCTGCATGTCTTTTGCCATGTTCCGTCCCCTCAATCATCTTTCCATCAAACACCCCCTTAGACACACACACAGACACACACGCTCACACATTACCTTACTAACAGGTTGTCATAGCACTGCCACTTAGTTGTCAGTGTCAAGGAATCCTCCACATGTCTGGAGCGGAGAAGGAGGGGAGGATGGTTTGCGTTGTCAGTGACAACACCTTGTCTGAGTTCTCCAAGGATGTGAGACCGAACAATATTGCAGGAGCCGAAAAGCCACAGCACGGACCAGGTGGGATGATAATCAGTGTGATCTAATGCCTGAAATAAGTGCGAGATGATTCTTGGTAAGCTGAAGAAACGCAGCGCCAATGTAATATTTAAAAAATGGGTATTTTCTTTTTCCAAGTATGCGTGATACTGTCAGGGACTGACTTAAACAATCACTTGAGCTAATTTCGATGAGGGCTGTCACAAAATCAAAATTCACCACAGTTACTTTTGGCAAAAGAATTCATTCTTTGCACTGTGGTAGGAAGCCAGGCTACCTACCACAGGGAGAACATACAAACTCCACACAGAGCGCTGGATTCTAGCTGTGAGGTCACAGTTAATCGCAAAAGCAGCGTATGCATATTAGCATCATTTACAGTGCTGATGTGACTCCTACTTTAAATATGTACATAAAGTTATTTAGATAGCAAATACACAGTCGTATTAACTGAAACTGAAGATAGGCTAACAATGTCTCTCCTTAACCTGTCCTTTGTTCTAACAGTCCTTTTTGCCAGACTGCTTAAATATTATTGGCAGAAAAGCAGCTGAACATTTCGCGCCTTGCCAAGTGAGGGCGAATGCACTTATTTGCATCTTTGGTGTGCACACATACATGGCGTGGACACAGTGGTGGGAGCATACAGTCTATGGGTGAGAGGAACAGAATTCTGATATGTGGATTCTCAGAAGTCTGTCAACTCTTTCTGGTTGTTGTTTTATTTCTGTAGAAGTTGCCGATTCCAGTGGCCTAAGTTCAAAATGAACCCTCAGGCCACAAAATATCACGTTGCTCCCATCATCAATGGATACTTCCCCTGCAATAATATCATTTTAATTAGGAACTCTAATCCTCTGATGTCCAATGAGTGGCACAAAGTCACTGAACTGAGTTATCTTGACTCTGAATAAACATAACATGAGGATACAGGGCCTTTCATTCAAAGCATTGATCCATTCTGGAGGTTTTCTGTCCTCAAATATCTGATGAGCTGTGGAATTCATTTTGTGTGTTTTTATAATTTATTTTGCATTTTTAAAAGAATTGATCCCATTTATAGAGTATATTCACCTCCTCGAAGTCTTCCAAATTTAGATTTTCACAAAGAAGATTGTTCCCGAATCCACTTGCGCAGGGAGAAGAAGGAAATGCAGGTTAGTGGGCAGGCAGAGCTCGAAGTGCATTTGTTGTACTGGCGCTGCTTTATGCTTCTGTGACTGTGCTGCAACAGCAACTGTGTTTACTGCTGGCTAGGTTTGTTTTTTTTTTCATTTTACTTTTCCTACGGTACCTCTGTTCTGGCACGAGATGAAAGATTTGTGAGGGCTGTCTTGGAAAATTGGGTTGTTTGTTTTTTTTTGTTTTTTTTCAAAGTTGGACATAGATTCACCCTGACTGCATTCCCTACGCAAGATCCAGATTTCAAACTATCTGAACTGGAGAAAAAAAGAGAGAAATAAGTTGATGACTAAATAAAAAAGTTGTTTTTCTAGCCAAGCAAAGCAGGAAGATATAAAAGAAAACATGACAATGTTTTTTTTTAGAATTTTATAATAGAAAATGGAAATTAAAGTAACCTGAAAAAGTATGATACCTGGCAACCTGCGTACAACTATCAGAGCTCTTTAAGAGTTGAGACCAACAGCCATCAGCAACTCCTGTACTGGGATTTCTGTCAGCCATTTTTGTCTCTCCCAAAACAAAATAACCAGTTAATCATGCAGCATTAACTGGTTCAGATTCTGTCGTGTTACATGTGAAATCTCCTTATTGCTATCAAAACATCTCGGAGCACAAGAATCATCTCCATTTAGATTTGTTGTTTGTTTCTTGCATCTCATGCATTTTAAAACGGTGGCTTGAATAAATAACTCCTTCACAGTCTGATGTAATACCTTCTTCCCCCGACCATTTCGTGGCGTAACGTGAAACGGTTTCCAAGCACGGGCGATGCATTTTGCAACTTCACAGCACTTTGCCGTTCCTCGCTCAGATTAAAGGGGCCTCGTGCAGCTCTGCGGTGACATGTTGCCGCTTCTCTAGAGATGAGAGGACACATTCGGGCAATCAGGATATTTAATCTGGTACGTGCATGACAATGGGAAGCATCCAGGTGACCTCTAATTGAATGGCCATTCATTCATCTGTGCCGTTGTGTTCTTAACCCGTAACTGATGCGGGCTTCGCTCAGCTTCGCCCCAGCGCCTCCCCCCCCACGTGCCTGCATCTGCAGCAGATGCTCGATTGGAGATAAGCGCTTGGGTCAATGTCGCACTCATCACGACGGGCCCGCTTTTGCCCATCGTGCCAGGTGACGGGTCCTCCCCTTTGCCGTGCTCTGACTGACAGCTCTCCGCTGACAAGGTTTATGGGGGTCAAGACCTTCTTCTGTGTCCCCTCTAATTGGAACACCGTAACCGCTGGACCGAGACCTTGGCCGCCAACAACTGGACAGTTATCCGTCTTTGTGTGAAAGACAATAGACCCCCTCTGATGAATTATCTACAGCCGCAGTCTTCCTATAGAGACGGCCCGATTGTTTTTGAGCAATCAGCATGTACTCAGTAAGCGCAGGTGTGTGTTCAATCAATTGTTGAGAGAAAACTACCTTGCACGGGCCGTTGAGAGGGCAAATATCCAAGTGTGTCAAGGCTAGCCTTGATAAAGCAGCGCCACTCAGCCCTAAACAAACAAATGAGTTAGAATAATTGACCTTCAGGCTGTGTTACTCTGTTAACCTATCCCGCTGGGAGTTAAACTCCACTCTGATTCTTTGCCCCTGCCCCTCCACCTTCCCCCGCCACCTTCCCACCGCTATGCCAGCGATTCCACACTACACGCGTCGCCTCACACACAAACACTGCAGGAGAGCTGACCAGATTTGCATAAGTCCGTGTAACTATGTAAGTGTGCGACCCCCGCCGAGCAGAGGTGAGGAGAGATTCCATAACCCATTAAGTGTAGGGAATGTACAATATGCGCGATAGTGGCTTGCAGGAGTACAAATATTTCCTGTACGGCAGACCGCGGCTTTGTGCGGGATTACAGCTCAATCTTATAATTAGCATGATAGGGGACAGAGAGAGGGAGAGGAGAATATGAATGGACAAGGGGACTGACCTCCGCTATCTCCCCCATGCATGCCCCCGTCGCTTATCTGGTTCAGCGACAGTGATGTTTATGTACAACTTAAGTTTCACGGTGACGTGCGCGCCCCATAAGCTGCAGCGTGACAGCTGAGCTTGTGAGTTGGCTTTTGATTATGGAGCTTTCAGAGAAGACTTCACTGATCCTGAGCAGCTCTTTGCTTGAATCTGGCTGATGCTGTTACAGTTTGTAGCAATGGTTTCGGAGATGTGAAGAGAGAAATAATGAAATATGAAGAAATGAAGCTAGCTTTTTTTTTTTAATCTTTTTTTTTTTTTTGACATATTGATGAATCATTCAGATTTTATCCAGCTATCTATAGTCAGTCAGTGCAGCTAGATTTTGGACGGTCTTGTGAAAGCTGAGGTCACTGATGTAACGGCACAGCCTCAACTCTCAGGAACATTTGATTTACTCCACCGGCGAGCTCTGGTGCATCCTGCAGTGAAGTCCCCAGCACCAAGCGGTTCACTTTAACTTTCATTTAGCTGACAAAATGTATTAGTTGAATTGCTTGTGTAATCTGCGGGGTGGAGATTTTGCACTGCATTAGTCATTGTAGGCATATTTCTAACATAAGGGCATCAACTGGCATGGCAATTAGGCAGGAAATGTCCTTCCCGGGCAGAGCGAAAATCAACTTTCATCACTTTTCTGTTCATTCACAGGGCATGCATGTGTGGGATTTGATGGACTGGAGCTAATTCAAGGGAACAAAGACGATCTGATGGAGACTCATGTAGTGTCACACTTTGAGTCGTCCCCTTTTTAGATGATCAGATATTTTCTTGCTTTTTCTCTATGCCTCGGCTGTAGTTAAGTACACAAAACAGCAAAGCATAACATGAGTTACGTTGCTCTGGATGTGGAGTTTCTGATGGTGTCTGTTTCATTGATATTTTTTTTAAGAATTCCTTCCATATCCAGGATACTGCAATGAAAAATATCTGATCTGAAATTGGGACTTAGTTTGATAAATGCGCTCACGTTTGGTCATATCAAAGTTTGGCAGAGTTACGATAAACCTGAGGTGAAAATTAGCCGTGTAATCACGAATGGATTATGCAAATTAAAGATCAATAGCACATCCCTTGTTTTCCAGAAACTGTAGAGACTTTGTTTCCCCAAAAAAATAGAAAATAAAAAGGCCGTTTGGGCCTCAAGGTGAGTTTGCTGAGAGCCAGCGGGGTTCCTCATCTCCCTCCAGCAGGTAACGAGCTTATTTTCCATACGTAGCAAGGTGCATGTTTTAAGATAGAGCCTTAACAGCAGTGGCGTGGTAGTGAATTCCAATTGAGCCGAGCCCAGGTACAATAATGCTGTTATGAATGCAGCCCGTGATGTTGATGGCTTCCATATCACACTCAGAGGGACGGGGGGAGAGCCTGACATCTGTTTCAAGCACACTCCAGCCTTTACATCTCCCCACAAAGTCATGGGTTGGGAGGCGCACGTCTGGCTCTCCTAGATTAAAATGTGTCAGCTTAACTGCTGGCTTTGAAACTTGCCTCTCTGCTTTTGTAAATTCCCCTGATGGCCGGCAGATTTCCATTTTCTTAAACGTACAGTTAACGCAGTCATTCAGGTGGCTCTTTAAACAACAATAATACCTGTCTCAGAGAATAAATGAAAATGGCATCCGAATGCTAAATTTTGCTTAATTTCTAATCATTGCGTGAATTACAGCACTTTGACTTAGCACAATGGATGGGTACAGCTCGGTGGCACTTTTGAGGAAATATTAAATGATGTTTATTTCCATGAGGATTGATAATCCTGCACAGGTCCTGAGGAAAGAAGAGGGTTGTTTGTTTGCTATCAAACCAGTGCTTTGGCTATCTCATCCTGTTAGAATTGGATATGTTTTTTTTTTTTTTTTTTGGTTTTAGTTATGGGGATTACTCTTTTGGACGAGCTTTAAAGACTACAGTGGGACGGGGAGAGGAAGCTGGGCTTAAGGATAGGATAAATCGGGGGAGTGTAGCAGTGGATAAAAGACGGGGAAACAGAGAGACCGAGGTGTTCAGTTGCTCAGGAAACATTCCCTTTCTCCGTTGCCTTCTCTTTCTTTTCATGGCTGAAGGTCAGGTTAAACAATCAATAGCATTAAAAAGAGCCTCCTGTCCCGGGTATATTGTGCCTGACTGAGACCTGGTCCCTATTGACAGCTAAAGGCCCCTGAGTCATTAATGTTCAAGTAGCCTAGAAACCCCTTAGCCATTGTTCCTTCTGAATGAGAGGAAATCCAATGCAGGTTTGAGGTTTGCCACACTCGGGTCATGACATTGACAAGGAGGAGGGGAAACGGAAGGAGGATTTGCAGCCACAGTGTAGTTCAGTCGTAAAAAAAAAAAAAAAGAGAAGAAAAAAATCTGAAGCAGAGGACTCCACCCTCTCACGCGGACTTCCCCTTACCCCCATTGACTTTACAGTTTTTTGAAAACGGAGTGAAAACGATTACATCGGCCTCGGCAGAAGAAGCCGGCGACCGAAGGCGGGCGAAGCGGATACGGGGGTGGGGTGGTGGGCAAAATGTGAAGGCTGGTTCCTTTTCAACGTGCTGTGTCACTATCAATAGTGACACCTTGAACAATTCAGTCAGTGATATTGAAAGTGCTGTGTGTCAGCAACCCTGCCTGTGACACTCCCAGAAGGCAGCAGCTCCCCTGGTGGCAGGTCACACTATAAAAAGAACAATCAGAGAGACCTGATGGAACTAATTTCATCTGGCCTTTTTAATGTTGCCATCCTTCCCTGCTTTCACTCACTCACCACACACACACGCACACACACACATATATATACATGTACACATATTTATACCTTCCCATCTATACTCTTGACCCCCCCCCCCCCCCCCCCCCCTCCCCTCCCCCCTTCCCTGCCCTTTGTTTCGGCTCGTGATCGCCCCTCTCCTGCCTCACCTCTCCGTACCCTCCTTCCTCCGTCTCATCTCCTCGCCCCTCTGTTCTCGTCAGGCTTTCCTTACCTTTTGCTTTGCAGTCACGTTTTATCTCTGTGCATGACTCATTCTGCTCAATAAGCTCCAAAGTAAGCAGATTTGTCCATCTTCTCCTCTCTCTCTTTCGCTCCCCCTCTTCTCACCCCCCCCTCCTCCTAAGAAGGCTATTGTGATTCATGGAGGAAACCCTTCAGAGCAAATATTCACTGGGCATTTCATGTATAAACATGCCTGACTTTCTATCACTTGGGGGGGAAAGAAAAATGAAAATGTACAAAAAAAGAGAAAAAAAATCGCTTTGTGTAACGCACTGATTCGATACATAACAACCAACAAATGTTTTGATTTGCATTTGGTCTGAGCCGTTTGGTCAAGTTAATGCCAAGTGTGATAAATAGATTAGTCTCTAGATGTTGGCCTCAAATGAGCTTCCTTCCAACGCTTAAGGCGGAGTTGTCATTCTAGCTAATTTGTAGGGATTTCGCCTGCCAAGAGTCCAACCGACGATGAAAGGAGTCAGCTCCTCCCTTTTAGCATTTAGACAGAAATAAACAAATTCAAACTCGGTATTAATATATATGTATTTTAAGTGGATGTGAAATCCTCCCTCCCGAATGCCATTGTCGGGATTAAGGGTCAGAAAATGCAATCCGAGTTGAATTAAGAAAGCAACCTTGGTGTCGATCTCACAGAGAGCACACTTAAAAAAAAAAGAGCATTAGCTTTCTCACATTTGCATAACATTCCTATATATAGTGTTGTGGAGGGTTTGTGGAGTGACTAACACGTACAGAAAAGCATCAGAACGAGTGGGTTGTTTTAAAAGCGAAAGGGTGGGGGGGTGCGCAGTAGCTGTAATCATCCAGCAACATGGCAGACAGGCAAAGATTCATATTTAGTTGTTTTTTTTCTCCGAACATCTATTTCTTCCATCGTTTCATCAGCTGCCCAGCTCCCTAAATTATAAGAGCAACTCATTAGGAATGTTGACAATACAATATAACACGACTCTGGCACCACTCAGCAAAAAGTGCCTTACTAAGCAATGCAAACAACAACTTCAATTATGTTTTTTTTTTCTTTCCTCTTCCTCCTCCCTCCCCACTCTTCTGTCACACAGCCATTTATTGCCTCAGATGATGTACAGTATGCTGCACTGGGACATACATATGGAATGGCTTGAGGACTTTAGATTAAAATTGATTTTCCTCCCCTTGGGAAGTGGAAAAAGTCAAAAATTGTTACATGCACATTTATGAAACAGATTTAGTCTGTTGACATTGAAGGCTATTTGATAAGTAATTAAATAGCCTTGACTCAAGACAAGGTGACAGGTAACCCTTTGTCATTCTTACACCCCCACACCCCCACCCAATCCCTGTATAGTAGCTCTGTAATGATGATATACAGCCCACAGTTTGTTGTTTTGCGTCTCAAACTATAAAGAGGATAGATCATGTTTTGTGGGCGCATTAGTATTTGTCAGCTGTGGTCATTTGTGCCAATTATCGAAAAGTTTCAGGCTGAAAATGTGACAGAAAGGAACAGGAAATAAGCTGTCAGATAATACAGAATTTGTCTGTGAGCTGCGGAGGGAGACACTTGGCGGCGGTAGCACCCTCCGGCTGGCGGGGTCCTCTGATTAATGAGTTATCCCAGCCTCGTAGCCTCGGACGGGCACGTGGCCGCACATCTGTGTGTCACTCAGGTCTGACACCTCCTCCCAGCCCGGCTGTCAGCCGCTCACCAAGGGATTTTCCAGATGTTTCAAGGTTTCCGAGTGCTGTGCTGGGGCCGCTGTCCCCGATTCACCATCCTGACATTGCGTTTGTGACACCTGAGTGTCTGTGTAGTGACTTTCCTCCAAAGTTCAGTGTATGCAAAACAGTTTTCCTTCCCCCCCCCGTAGCAGGAAATGCCTTATCGCTTCTGGTCCAGATGTTGGTTCGGCTCACAGGTGTTTGAGGTGTTTGTGATAAAGGCAGGTGCTTATGGTGACACGTTCAGGTTGAGATTAATTTGCGTTGTTAAGCCTCCTCAGTTCGGCCGGTTACCACGCAGAGAAAGACGTCACTTCGGCTTTTCTCCCCCACGCAGCCTCTGTGTCTTTACATGAAGCACTTGGACCCGAGTTCAAAATGAGCCCCGTGGGGGAGCAAGTATCAATAGCCTATGATAAAAGTTCAGCAAGCAAAGCTGATATATTGCTGCTGTCCCCAAAGGGAGGATAATTTATAAAACCTTGTCCTCGGCTACCTTTTGTGCCCGTGCTATAGCTTTTACGGCGGAGCCAACGCTTCCAACCAGCGACTATATGTTGATGCCATTTTTATAATCTCAGTTTTCCCTTATTTCCTACAAATAAAAGAGGGGGGGGGGGGGGGGGGGGGGGCTCATAATGGAATTCAGCCAAGGCATTGGATTATAAATGAGTTCTGCGCCAGGCTCATAACGTTATTTAGATTCATGTGTACAGAGACCCGTGTTCCAACTCCCATCAGCACTGCGACAGAATCAAATGTGAATATAAGCTGATATAGGGAAATTGGTTTGTAATGTGCTGATGCTTCGGAGTCCCTGTGCATAGGCGAAAAATAAAAAAAAGAGAAAAACAGCAGTTCTCTGGCACATGCAGAGTGATGTTTTAATTACTTGAATTGGAATGATAACAGCCACCCCTCCCACCCCAGAATGAAACAAATTAAAGGGGTTACACAGAAAGTTACTTCTTTTTTTTTTTTTCTTCTTCTTCTTCTCCTTTTTTCCAAAGGTTGTTCTGTGTTGTTGTCCAACCATCTGCCTCTGGAGTATTTCTTCGTAAATCACTTTAGTATTTGAAAACCCTCCGTGTTTCTTGTGGCATTCGCTAACATGAAGCAAGGTGGCATCTGTTCCTCCGTGCCATGACTGTGATGAATCTGTGGCACGACAAAGACTGATTAGAAAAGATGGAGGGTGAGTAATGTGTGTATTCAGCCTGTTTGCAGACAGAGGGCCTTTTAGCATGTCCTACTGCATGTCCCTCAGCGTGCCACATAATGAATGTGTGCACACCGAAATGGATAGGGGAAAGAAAAACTGTTAGTTATCGAGCTCTTTAAGATTTCTCATTTGATGTTTAAAACCGCACTTTGATCATAAGCTGACTAAAAAGTGATATCAGGTGTTTGTTCAATTTTCTGTGAGTTGTAGACACTTGTTATCAGTGGTAAACAAGTTTGTTGCAGTCACACAAAACTAGATGGTTTTGTGTGACTGAGCATGCCTTTTGGTTTTGCTTAATCTTTTTTTGTTACATACCATTAGCCATTTGAGATATGTCATCTGGAGTTAGCTGAACACCTTAGCGGTGATTCAAGTGTCACACAGCTGCCATGATCGGTTCTGTGGCTAGCACTGTTCCCATGTGGAGTCCACAAGTTCTCCCTGCGCCTGAATCGGTTCTCTCTGGGTACCTTCAGGTTATTCTGGCTCATGCAAAGAATGCGTGTTAGGTTAAATAGCGACTTGGCCATAGGTATGAATAGTTACCTGTCTCTCTGTGTTAGTCCTGGTTATAGACATGTGACTTTTCCAGGGTATGCCCAGCCTCTTGCTCTACTGTATGTGCCATAGGGCAAGAGGCTGGATTGGGAGTAGGCTCCTACGCCCCCGTGATGCTGATTTTTGATAAGCAGAAGTTAATGGGTGGAGGATTCTTAAGAGTATATATATATTTTTTCTTTCCAAGTTTTAATTTCTTGGCTTGGAATAGACTAGAGAAAGTTACTGGCACCAGCTAAAAGTCTCCCTCCGAACCTCCATGTACAATGGCAATGAGTTGTTTTTATGCTTTTAGATTGATTTGTTGCGGAAAGGCAGTTTAGCTACACTTGAAAAGTTCCAGAATAGCTAGGTCGCTCTTGCTGTGCCTCGAATCTCATGCTTCCACACCGGAAGCACACTACACGTACAAGGATGGTGAACTCATAATGGTCAAAAACTTGAGTTTGGAGTTCTGCTTGGTGTTCATCACTTAATAACCAGTAGGAGATATGGCATTGGTACAAATAGCAAAGATTCATTTGAGATTATCATAAAATTTTTGTTTTCATTGTAGAAAAAAGTATTCTGTTGCTGTCTGAGGCTCAGCTGATTTTAGATATTCCTGCAACTGCATGTGCCGAATCTGCCATCTTTAACCTTTATCATACAGGCTACCTGGACTTATTTTGTAATTCTGTTGGTAAATTTACAAAATATCATCTTATTGCATCATATTCATCTTTCACGAACCATTTGAATTTTTCTCCCCAGCCCAAAGTGGTTGAGGAGTTAAAATCCAAGCGAAGCTGATTTTTCTGTCTGCGTTCAGACAACATTACCTTGTGAATGTTTTGTGCTACTGTGACACATCAAATATCTCCATATAGCTTATCCTCTCATCTCTCCCGTTCCATTTGAATTTTGTGTCTAGCACAAATGGTATGGGGAGTTACGGTCATTTGAAGAATGCTTGCAAAATGGGCCTGCTGCTGGTTAAAAAAGGGTTAATTTAAGACTACACTAACTTTTAGATGTTTATGCACTAAACAATAAAGTGTGCAATGAACACAGTGTACTAATAGATATGTTAGAATTGACGCACAGCTGTTTATTCAAAGCCAAGTCAAACACTGACCCAAGGTACAGTACTTATTACATACATGTAAATAATTTCAAGTTTGTTTATTTCCCAGAATATTGGTTCAAATAATTGCTGTAGTTTAGTGTTGGGGCATAATAGCTAGATAGAAAGCTACAGGTTTTGACAGTATTGTGAGAAAGTACCAACCTTTCATCTTCGAAAAAAAAAAAAAAAAGAAGCTTGCCCCTTGCCAGAATGGCTGCTTTTTTTTTTTGTATAATTCGCTTGAAGTTGCAAAGAACATCCAAGCAGAGGAAAAGCAGAGAGACATGTCATGAACTGTTGTGCAGAGATGCAAGACATGTCGGTTTTTCCACCTTACTTGCTGCAAGGTTATCTTTGGGAATTTTGACGGAAGCGAACACGGACTGTTTTGGCAGCCAGTCCTGGAACACCTCAGTGGCTGGTCCTAAGAAAACAAGCGGTGTTCCCCTGCACTTCCAACCCAATTCACATGCTCAACTGCATAACATGCAAACTGAATAGACTTGGTTTCTAATCCATCCATTAAACGTAATTGAGACTGAAACGCTGTCTTAGAGCCAGTCTGTAGGATTGAGCTCACACGGAAATTGTGGGGATTAGAAAAATCTCAAATGTATGTATATTTTTTGTGCAGCGAGAAAATGCTGCGAGTCCCTCTGCAGAGCATCTAAAATTACCTTGTCAATCGTGCACCAGCTGCAGACTAGTTTTCTGCTCGTCTCGCTGGCACATGAAGAAAAGGGAATGTAAAAGGGTCAAAACAAGCTCTGTTTGGATGGCTTTCAGGGCCATGTGTCTAATGGAGGGTTTTTAATGAGAAGAGGCTATGACGCCTGATTTAGAACTGCAGTGACAGCCAGTCAGAGGAACAACGTGACCCCCACCACCACCACCTCCACAAGCACCAGAAAAACTGCATTGCGATCATTTGTTGTCTTGATGCAGACAACGCTCCAACTAAAATAGCAACAGAAAATCGCAAACATTCAACATTCATCCATTTCTCTTTTTCAAAAGTTGTCAGCTTTCTGTCAGTGGTGCGCTTAAGACGTATAGTTATAAGCCTGGAAAATGTAAGTGTTTTAGTCACCAGTTGCTGCTGGGCTTGGAGAAAGAACAATTTGTATCAGCCCTCCGTGTTTTCAGATTGACATTAATTATAATAACACCAAAGGGTAAGTCAATTTTAAAATTCTCAGAAATATTCTCATTGTGAAGTTACAAAGCGATGAATCATGTTGTGGATCTCGAGTGTAATACACTTACACATTGCAAATTCCTGTTTTGATGTATGTACATTCTGGGAAATGGAGGCAGTATATGGTGTCTTTGTATTGCTTCGTTTTGAGTGTTTTCCTTTTCCCTGTGCCTCCCTGTCTCTGAAAATCCTGCACTACCATAATTATACCTGGTATTTCAAGTGCATTCACAGTGATGCCAACCTGAAGTGCGCTATAAATATTCGGATTTGGAATCATAATAGCATGAACTTCAAATAACTGTCAGGCAGTAGGAGGAGGATATATTACCAGAATGGTTGCCAATCCTAGCTAGCTAAAAGAACCAGTTTTTTTTTTTTCTTGCGTGCGTGGAGTTTCCTCCATGTTGGATACAAAACAATTGCAGCAGCTTTATAGCATGCCATTATTAAACAATGGTTGGTCTGGGCTCAGTGATGAATGCTTTCGAATGCAATTCTAGTTAAAGCTAGCTGCTTTGGAACATCCCTTAATGCAGCAGAACCTTAATGAAAAAACAAAACAAACACAACTAAAAGTTCATAGGAAGTCAACGGAAAGGCTGAAGCGGAATCTGGGTGTTAAGTTCGTCTTGCTGTCAGCTGATTTTGAAGGATATTCCACAAGGCCTCCTGCATTTGGTTCTCACTCTCTTGTCATAATACTTTATTAATCGCGGAGGGAATTATATGTTAAACCAACACCCTCTTATTGTCTGAGTTCACCTGTACCTTTTTACCCTTCTCCCAGACGTACATGTAACATGCATGCAATCCCTTGGTCTTCTTGTGTTATTTCCCTAATGTTTTCTGTCACGTCAGGCACCAGGTGAGTGGACTCTGAAACAGGGCTCACAAAGGCAGTTCAAAGAGTTTATTTAGAAATAGGTGCTTTCTGGAGATCACGCAGACTAGTGAGGGAATTTTCAGGAAAGGGAAGGGTCCAGGGGAGCAACCACACTAACTTCCACTCCACACGATCCAACCACCCACACTCACCTTTGGGGGGAAAACACACTCTCTCTCACATTCTAGACTTGACAATACAGGGAAGCCACACAGGGAAGACGAGACACTGAGGTGATGCCAAGGGCATCAGTTGAGAAGAAGACACTCCTGAAACTCATTCAGGAGCCATGGTTTTACTACCAAAGTAGATCAACATTCCAGCGATGACTGGAGCCCCCTGATTGCACTTTTCCCAAAGGTGGGGAACGAGCCACTTGTGAGTTGGGTAGAGCCTCAAGAGTCCTGCCCATAGACGACATAGAGAGAGAGAGAGTCCACTGGGGCGCCCAATTTTTTTTAAAGCTTAGGTTAAATTTTATATGTCCATTTGGGTCCCAGTGCGGAAAATTCCATCATCACATTGTTAGCTTGAGGGTTGATGTGGACATCCACTGAAATTGCCAGACTTTAACTCTAGTTATTTTTTTTAACCTTTATCCTATTTACTATGTTTGCTGTCTGTTCTATTTCTCTTTAATAATTTTATATTTTGAAATACGAGACATGGCCATACGAAAAGTTCAAAAAGGGAGATATAAAAGAAGCACTCACTCGAAACATGAAATCTCTATGAAAAAAAATCACCCTAAGCCAATGACCCTAAAAAGAAAAGAAATGGTTCCAGTCCAAACACTCACATTTCTATTACTTTTTCCCTTCCTTTTCCCGCGCTTCTCCTTCCTCCTTCTCCAGTGTACATTGGGCTCAACTTTAGCTCTAATATCTACACAACTACATGCATCTGAGAACTTGAATATAAAACATGAAACATGCTAATCTTAAGGTTTTCTTCCTATCATTATATTCCACTTCTCCATAAGAACTGATTAAAGCTAAACCTGATTGTTGTATAATCTAGTATTCTCTTGTAAATTACTTGAGTGAATTTACAAAAATTCTTTTTTTTGGCTAAGGGGGACTGGTTCAATCATCAGCCCAAAATGTGATCTCATCAGACAGGGTCACAAGTGGGGAAAGGCGGAGCAACCTCACCTATTTGCCCAGAAGCGCTCCGTCTTCTTTATCTCATCATATATTTCAATCACAAGAGAGAGCTTGTAGGAATTTTGCCTGTTGGGTTGCAGCGCACACTTGACCCTCATCAGCACAGTAGAATTTTGTTTTTTAAAAAAAACCTCTACATTTTTGTACTGCTGATGTGCTGTGGTGTCTGAAAAATGTAATTCATCAACAGAAGAATTTTAGCATAGCTGTGGGAGGGATACAAACGTCTCTGCTATCACATCCTCCATGTTAGGACATGCTTGTTAACTACTGCTTTATAATAACATAGCAGACAGACTCCTTGCAGAAATGAAGGGAACATAATGGGGATCTCCCTTTCTATTTAGCACAAACATGCCACCCGTTAGACGATCAGGTCCCCCAATGATCATTATTACAAGTCCAAAGTCCCTCGGCCCGGCACATTTGTGCGCACACACTTACATACCCATTCTGGATAAATATGCCATGGGTAATTATAGCAGAGAAGCGTGTCTTAGTGGAGCTGTCAGAATTGTAATTGCTAGAGGGATGGTGGGCTATCGAGAAGCGAATCGCGCTGCAAGTGCAACACTGGCAGTGGTGAGTGACTTTGATTATAAGAAGAGGGGCGAGAGATAGAGGTTATCACCCAACCCCTTCTCATATCTTGCATGTTAGGAACAAGGCTGTCTATTAAAGGCAAGATAAGAGGAATGTTTTAGAAAAGTGGCACAGTAAATACTCACATGCATTACCCTATCTGTGAATTTACTGCCCCCACCCAGCGACCCACCTCCTCCATCACTTTCTCTGACTCTGTTTTCCAGTGGATGGTCATGCCGGCATATTTTGTCCGGAGGGATATTACAGTGCACTTGTCTGGGCTTACAAAGGTAACATCCATACCTGTATCACATCAAACATGAGAGGAAAAACACCTCATCTTGTTAGAAGAAATTGCCAGGGGTAAATGTGTGCACTAGTGTGCTCGCTCAGCTTTGCTGTCATGAATTGCCCATTTCTGTGCCAGAAGCTTTGGAGGGGGGAGGAAAAAAAAGAGAGAGAAAAGGTTTGAACTCGAGCCAAAAATGGGATTTTAATTTCTTAGAAATTCCCATCTGTTTGTGCATGTGTGCATGAGGGAGCGCGAGGACAGAGAAGAGAGGAGGGTAAAGGATGAAAGAATTGAAGGAGGGGGAAAAAAAGAATACTATACCCAGAGTGACGGAAAGAACTGGAATCATGACTTTCAAATGAACAGCAAGCTTCTTCTCATGGAGATTGCTTGTTCAAATTACAAGTCATAATGTTATCAGGAAATCAATGGGGACTATAAAGGCAATCATAACAGTACATTGTGTGCGAGCCGCAGCCAAATTGCCACTCTGTTTGCCACTTTCCCCTCAGCAGATAATTGCACTGGACAACCTGAATCAAGTCTATTCATGCCGAAACACTTTACATACATCCCCCCTGTGCCATGAAGCTAATTGCATTTCAAAAAGTTATTGTGCCACAGCACCAAATATTGATTGAATGCTAAACATGCAATCTGCGAACGTAAGCATGTAAGCAAATTTCTAATTTGATTTCAGTCATTAAGGTGTGGATGGTTTCAGCCAAACTAACCTCTCCCGTCCGAGCTCAGTCTGAATCAAGATATGAAAGCCGCTGCATGCTTGGCTTTAAAATCGGCCAAAATATCTAAATTGTGAGCTTTTATGAAGAGAAAATGAACTTAATTGAAAGTGGCATGCAATTGGCCAGCATTAACCTAGCATGAAATTTGTCTTCAGCTATCCTGGGCAGCTTTGAGCACCAACTTTGCTACATCATCTTTAGAGTGACTGGACGATTTGTAATTGGTTTTGATCATTATGGCATGAAGTGGCTGCTCACCAACATCAGAAATATCATGGCGACGACAGACGAAACAGTTTCTACAATCGCAAAAAAAAAAGGTTTAAGAATTATGCAAATCAATTGAGTGTTAATATGCAGATGTCACCTGATTAGACATGATTAATAATCAGCACCAGTCCTGCAGTATTGTGCCAGAATAGGACCTAAAACCACTAACAGTTTTCCTCTTTTGTACCAGAGACTATTAGACAATTGTGTCACGTAATTGTCAGTCTGTATAATTAAACATTTTTACTTTGGGTAAATGTGTTTGAGTGGATTAATTGCCTTTTGCAAACACGATCACCAAATCATCCAGTGCGACAAAAAACAAGCACTACGTCTTTGCCCTACAATGGAAACTGAAACAGACTCTAGTAACTGGCACAGAAAACAATCTTATTTTCTCCTCATTCTTCAGCTTTCAAATTATGGTTTGGCAATGTTGCAAAATTGCTGTACATACACACAGTAGCAAAATTACTAAATAGTTTCATTTTGAGTTAGAGATGGAAACTATTATAAGCAAATTGTTGAAAAGTCAGTTTCTATATATAAATTCTCTGAATTCCTTTTTTTAGACTGAAGAAAACTAGTTAGGTCTGCCAGCCATGGGGCATGGAGGTAATCTGGTTGGTATCTGTTTATGTTAAACAGCCATATATCACAACAGACCTGTTTAATTGTTTGTCACAGGACCATAAACTGTATATAACCACCACTGTGCCTCACAGCAAGAAGGTTATTTGTTCGACTCTCCTGAGTGGCTCTCTTGGCTCAGGCTTTCATTCTTTGTGTTATAGAGATGTTATCCGTTACCCGTGACCTTCATCCACTCTAGCTTCTTCCCTCATTTAATTGATGACTCTAAATTGAGGGAGATGAAATGTGAATATGTGTTTAAACAAATGTGGCTTGTGGTCTAAAGCACTCCAAGTGGTCAGTAAGACTGGTATAAATTTCAGTCCATCTTCATTCCCAACCTGACATAATGAGTGATGGCTGGATCTGACTGAGAAACAGAAGACACAGCAGGCTTCTGGTAGGGTCTCAAAATAGCCCTAGGATCCTCTGCTTTATTGTCTGTTTAACTCTAAAAGACGTGATCATTTACAAAATGCATATGATGTTTTATAAAGTCAGATAATTGTTTGCTGAGGTTATAAATTAAATTCTCACAGACTTCTTTAAAAGTGGATACTTTTTCTCTTCTTTTCTTTTTTTTTTTTTTTTTGCGGGATTGAACTCTGACTCACTTCTGAACTTCTTCACTCTTCAGATCCAGAGGCTACTTCTTTCATATACAGTTTATGGTTGGGCTCATCAGTAACTTACATCTGTGTGGTTCAAAGCAACATTTTAAAAAATCTTCAAATAGTCAGAACTCTTTTAAAGCGCTGCAGACCCGACTGTGGCTTTAATGATTTTTGTGTTACTTCCAGTCCCAGACAACCCCAACATTTGAAAACGGCATGCATGTCTAAAATTCAAATTGTCCAAAAAAGTAATTTACATCAAATAGAGGATCTAGTTTGCTTGTGAGCTACTTCCTGCTGTGTGTTTTGGTATTTCATCAGAGATAACTTTGCCTGTTTACTCAAGCAGCACCGCTCTCTTTCTGCCGCATGCCAACTTATTACTGAAGACACTTGTAGCAGCTCTCAACAAACATCATATTGTCACACATGGGCGCCAATAATTGTGAACTCCACAATGCATGGGCGTGCGGTTGAGGCAGAGCCTCACGAAATCGCAGCTGCCACCGGCGCCTCGCCACCCGCCATGCAGAAGAAGGATTCTGTTTGCGCGGAGAGAGATGAAGGGGCGCCTCCCTGTCACGGAAACCTAACCATCTCTGATTGCATTCTTCAAGTGGTGTGTTTTTCATATGCTGTTGTTTTGAACAGATGTGTTGTTTGGAACAGATAAGAGCTACAGCGTGACGTGTACAAGCATTATAACTCGCCTTTTTAATGTTCTCCCTCAATCTTTTTCCTACCTACCCTCCCCCCTTTTTCTGGCTCTCTCCCACAACAGGTATCATGTGCCTCCGTCTGTTTATGCTGTTAGAGTAGCTTTTAAGTTAGATCCTTTGAAATGGAAACTTCGTGCGCTCTCTCTCTCTCTTTCCACCAGGCTTCCTAGAAGTAGACTCGTGCTCAATCTCGAGGCCTCGTTCTCATTTCATGATAATCAAGCGATACACAAGACAGTTCCTCTGCGTTTCCCTCCGCAGAGCCACGGCACATAATCTAATGCATAGAGTCTAATAGTACTATAAATATTACGCATCCAACAAAGGCCACTGTGTAATCTACTCATGAGGGATTTGTCTGTTGCTTGACTGATGGATCATTTTGGAAGGTAAACAGGACCAGAAATGATAGCCTGGTGTACAGTTTCTCCTCCTCTGGAAGTGCGTGTCTTCCCTTCGTGCATGCCACTCTTCATTTCCTTTCCCATTCAACTACCAGGGGGCAACAGACAGCATTCAATCATCACAGGACCTGATAGCTGTAAATTGTATTTGCGCGCCGAAAATGCATAATCAACAGCGGTACTTTCTTATTCATAATCTTCTCTGTGGCTCCTTTCGCTTAATGCATTCATATTCAGGTTTCCTAGATAGGAGTTGGGGCGGGGGAGAGGGGTGGGGGGACGGCAGCATGGTCTGATTACAGACGATGCTTTGAGCGCTTGCTGAAATGGAACCGACCCCCTTCTCTCCTCCTGGTTGTCCTTAGTTTTCTGCTGTTTGGTCAGTCTTCATTATTAATGGGATTGTCATGCCATATCTCTTTTATATATAGAACCTTCTAGTCCTCATTTCTTGTACTGCCTGCGTAGGTCTGTGTAGCTCACTCTGCTGACTTACACGTTCAGCACGTGATTAGTCCGTGTGCTTGTGAGGCACGCCATGTTTGGAGGCATCTTTTTTGTGTACTGGTTGTCACTTCACCACAGTTCACCATGCTGGATCAGAAAAAAATGTTATATTCATGAGGCTGTGTACAGTAGTTTTCTTTTCCCAACAAATGGCCCTCGTGGCAACATTGCAATTCAGTCAGTGATGGCTGCTGCATGCGGACATGCAATACGCCCTGCTGGGAGACATTAGGAGGCCGTTGTGCCTCTTCTCGGCCACAACAAACATTTTTGGAATATGCCAAAGAGCTGGATTTCTGTGTTTTTTGTGAAATTGAGTGCACTAACCGGGTCGCAGCAGGCTAATAAAAAAACAAAAAAGAGGCCTATTTGTGCATGCTGCTGTGCACCCCCAATTATACATAGCACTGCACGATTTTTCTCCTGATGCACATATACATATTGTAAGCCTTAGCATGTTTTCCATTTGAGTGGTGATTATGGGTTTTTACTTGTGTGCGTGTGTTTGTTTATGGTGCAGGGCAGTTCCTTTTAGTTGTTTGGGGCTCAGTCAGTCTGCTTGTGCTTACTAATAAATGAAAATGAGCCTATGTGCAGTGTGCTCACATGCCGCAAACATATTTCGCATGAAATATTCACCTTACTTTGCCAAAGTGTTGTCTGTCCACTCCATTTTTACTCACTAATGCTGCAATGGGTGCTTAACTTCAGCATGCCCATATCTCACACAGACACACCCTGCGGCCAGCTCTCTAAAAGAGACTCTTAGACACTTACACACATGACTTGCAAGCCCTCTGTCTCTCTGTCTTGTTTTGGGACTAAATGTAAGATGATCATTCCTGGCTGACCTAATTTAACAAGGTTAAGAGTCTAACTTCATGCTAGTGACTCTGAGAGGCTGTGTTTGGTACAGTGGTGCTTTGAATTAAATGCTAACCCTTGCTAATTAGCTCTAAACATGGACTACAGCTGAGGCTGATGGGAATACTATTAGATTTGCAGACAACTGATTATCAATGGGAACTATAAGTGTGTGTGTGTGTGTGTGTGTGTGTGTGTGTGTGTGTGTGTGTGTGTGTGTGTGTGTGTGTGTGTGTGTGTGTAAAAGACAGAAGCAGTTTACAGGTCTGAAGAATGAAACCCAAGCCTGCTTTAAACCTGCCTTCTTTCTTATGGCCAGCAGAGGGCAGTGACTCTGGTTCCACAAAATAAGTCCGATTGTATGGACGTGTATGGGGTATGATTTAGGAGCTAACTGAGCACTTTTTGATAGTTTCAACATGTTGACGATTCTGTAAATCATGATCAGAGTCAAAATAGACTGGTTTGGACTGGCTGATTTTCATAACACAAAAATGGCTCCCATATGGTCCTCGAGCCTCCTCTGTAGTCAGATCCACCACTCACATGTTGTATAAGTTTGAAAATGCTGTCTTAGCGATAGCCAACAAAAGTCAGCTTGAGGCTTCAGGACAAAACTTCACTACATTCATCTTTTCTATGACAGGAACATGCTATTTATCCTCAAAGTCTTGGCAGTTCCTGCCGTATACAGGTAGATATTTCACTGAATACCAGGAATCGTTCTCCAAATAAAGGCACGGGAATCAGAAATGTCATCAGAATCCAGTCTGGAAACAATGAATGTGTGTTTTAAATTTGATGGTTTTGGGGACATTTCATTCCGGACAGATGTGGCGAACTGCTGGATTGACATTACCAGTGGGGAAATGGAAGTGCCGACTGCGGGCAAGTTGAAGTCTGTCCTGCAGCCTTTACAGCTTTTTATAAAGTCTCTAATCAGAGCCATGAGTCGGGACCGTCCTCATCACAGACCAATCCCATCATAGTGCTCTTTCTGCCCTGTGCCGAGCTGTCCTCTTGACCTCTCCTCTCCCTGATAGCTTTTACCTTATTTCTTCCTCATCCTTTGCTGGAGCATGTTCTCGTTTTTATAGTCCTTTCCTTCTTCTCCTCGATTTCCTCCTTGGAGAGGTCATCTCTTAGCTCTTTGCCAGGCATTCACTCCTGAGATTACCTCTTCATTTACACACCCATGCAGACACCCACCCACCCATCTAGACACACACACACACACACACACACACACACACACACACACACACACACACACACACACACTGAGAACTCCTGCCGTCATTTTGTCCTTCAAGCTAATATCTCGTGTTTCGGCTTCGCTCTGGTACCCGCTGCACACCTAAACACAGACCATGCTCGGAGTTTGGCAGTAACTATCTTGCTCCATTTTTCATCACCATATCCTCCAAAAAAGGCTTCAGATTTGTCTTAGTGTTTTGTAGACAGGGTTAGACTGCAGTTTGGTTCAAACTCTTTATGACACTGTATCAGTTTTCCTGTGTGTGCACCTGGCTGGAGATACACTGGCTCAGGTCAATATATCATGCCTCAAGAGATAGCTCAGAGTTTGGTTTTTATCTCTGCAGTGTTGCTAAAAGCAGATTGTGGTGCATTGTGTGTGTGTGTGTGTGTGTGTGTGTGTGCACGCGTGTGTGTATATATATATTTATGTGTGAGGATTCTGCAAGTGCTGTCATTCGAGGGTGTCACACCAGGCTGCGCTCACAAAAGGACTGTTTTTAATGTGCGTCTGTGATACAAACTCGCCGAGACTGGATAGGTGACCTCGGAACCAGCTGTTTTCTCCTCACTGTACAACACGAGCACAAAGCGGAATGGCAGTAATTACTATCCCAGCATCACCTCATTGAGCCATACCGCTCAGTGTTGAACACATCGCTAATGTAATCACACTATGCTGCGCAGTCTTATGAGCAGACTTAATGTCGAGCGCGTGTCATTTGAGAGCCCGCTGCCACAGTAAAAGTTCCGGCTGGTTTATAAAGGCACATGTTTATTGTATCGTGCATTAGGCCCATTAGCCTCAGTTCTAGCTGAACCCAGCTGCTTTTCCCAGGGTCATTCCTTCAATGTGAAACTGAACTGCACGACATGGCCAACACCGACTCCTCTCAAAATACTTCAGAGCTAATGGAAGTCTTGGTAATTGACATCAATACTCACTGCTCTGGCTGTGGGTTGTCAGCACCAATGACAGAGGCTATTTTTGTCTTCATATCTCATGTGATCCATGTTTACCTTCTCCTGGAGGAGCTTTGAGTGTAGAGGTTATGTAGTTGCCTGCTCTCTCTTTAAGCAGTGGGGTTTTTTTGTATCCAGAGTTATGGATAGATATTTATGCAGAAGAGGCATATTCTTTTTATAACAATCAGTGGTCATACCCTTTAATTATCTGGCTTTTCAGTTGAAAAAAGCGAAGTTCCCAGCAGGGAATTAAAAGCTCTAGAGCATGCTGCAAGAGGCCCACAATGCTGATGCTCTACAATATTAATGCTTATGGAGCCCATCAGCTCTAATTATGTCAACCTTCCTCGATGCGATCAGGAGTACTCTTGAATATTAATGCCAAGCAACTCTTAACAGCAACGTCACCTCATCAGTGCAATAACATCATTAAGAGTGGTGCATTTGAATAGTGATTGATCCTGGGGTTTGGGTGAGCTTTAAGGCTAGCTCACTATGCACATTTTGGGATACCCATCTGGCTTTTTATTTGATAAGACCTTGGATCAGGGGCAGGGTGGGAATTTGCCGTCTTCAAGGTGTGCAGTTCTTTCTCATGGCGGGTCAAATTTAATCAGTACTTGTATGTTTTCCTCAATTTATCCACACAGTGGAGGCAGCTTGCCATTATCATGCAGGGAAACATTTGTTGTCGCTTGATTACGCTAATGGGGAAGCACACACGAATATGAAATGTTGAACGTTATTGAAATTAGGCTTAATTGCTGATGGCATCTCAGGTTAATTTGTATTCCCTCGGTGTGAAATGTCTGTGTTTGTTTTTGTGTGCTGAGCTGCGTCTAAGTGACTGTAGATGCAGAGTACAGGAGGCCCCGAATTCACCGGGGTTCATTTTTGCTTCTCAGAAAAACAGAAAGAAATAAAAATAAGAGGACAGTTGAGCGGAGATGGTGGTGTAGATCTCTGCACATCGTTAATGATAAATAGCTTTTCACTCGTGAATCTTCTCGTTTTTATCCCCTCAGTCCAGCCGTGATGCTCGGCCACCGGGGTGCTCCGGAGGGGAGGTGGAGTTGAAAGGAAGCACGTTTGGCTGCTTTACCGGGCGATGGCAATTTAAAAGCACTTCAGTGCACAGACTCACACACACTCCAGATGAGGTTCGCCTGCAGTGAAGACCTCTTTAACCAGGGGAGGAAGAAAACAGTTTGAAGATTTCAAGTAGCTTCTTTTATCACCTCATCTCAGTGCTAGACTTTTGTCTTTTGCTTCTTAATTATTGATGTTGATGCGATTCATTTCTTGCCAAGTTCTCCATTAAGGACCGGCTCTTAATTGTGGAGGCAAAAAACAAAGATAAAAGAAGGGCAATTAACTCCCAGCATTCCTGATGCACTCGTGATGTGCCGTGATGGAATTTTCTTCTCTCATAAATTTTTTTTGAACCTTATGGGTAACTAATAGCTTGAGATGTTACATATAATGCATGTAACTTACAACGCAGCACAAAACGGGTTGTAGGTCAGCCAGTAAAGCAGGGCATCTATGGATTGGAAGGTTGATGGTTAAATCCCTGGCTGCTGCAGTCTGCATTGCCTGAGTTGCACTTGATATGTTCATCAGAGTTTGGTTGTTAGACAGAAAGCATTTAGATGTGGAAGAAGGTACTTATATGAATGGAAGAGTGAGATGTGCTTTATAAAACACTGTATAAGAACACCCGTCTGTTTACCATCTGTCTATTCTTTTTCATTTCCACATTTTCTACATTTCGTTAATTATACTACACACATGTAAAAGGCAACACTGTGTAAATGGTTTGATATTTGGTTACCCGGCATACTCATTTTTCAAGTAAAATGCTCCAATGTGAGCATTTTCTGTTTTTTCTCCTGTCTGAATCACAGTAAGCAGACTGTTTTGACTTTTTTGTCTGCTAATAGGTGGCAAAGTGGTGCGATGGTTAGCATTTCACCTCACAACAAGAAGGTCCTTTGTCCTGTACTGCCCCATACCTGCCTGGCTGCGTGGGCTCTCTCCAGGTACTCCGATTTCCTCCCACAGTCCAGAGACACGCATGGTGTTAGGTTAATTGGTAATTCTAAAATTGACCGTAGGTGTGAATGTGAGTGCGAATGGTTCTCTGTCTCCCTGTGTCAGCCCTGTGACAGACTGGCGGCCTGTCCAGGGTGTACCCCGCCTATCGCCCTATGACACTGGAATAAGCTAAATTAGTAGTTTCAAAAATCTGTCCTTTATTTCACACAGGAAACGAACTTCTGATTTTCTTTCACAGTAACAATATGTGCACCATGTGACACCAATTATAGTAAAATCTAAAGCAAAAAAAGCCGCATGCCAGCACAAAGCACTTGATGAATCAAGCACACTTCATTGGACAGTTATTGGTTTTGTGTCTATCAGCAAGACGCCTACCTTCAGGAGCCCTGGTTGGGGGGAGGGGACCTGGATCAAGCAGGTCACATAACTCATCTTCTCTTAACACCTTTCATGACCTGTAATTTTTGGAGCTATTTTCAGCCGCTCACTTGTTATAAGGGCTCACCACAGCAGGTAGATCTGCATGCTTGATTTGGCTGGTTCCCATTCCTGATGGTACCTCAAAGAGGAATTGTGTCTCTGGCTGGAGCTGAACCAGGAACCGTGCACTTGCTGAACGAAGGTGCGAACTACTACACTACAGAACGATTAGTTTGTGTGTGAGTTATACTTTACTTTCTGCATATGTTCTACACATATGTGAGCTTGTGGCTGATGGACAAATGCTTTGCATGGGCCTTCCCAGTGAGCATGAATAAAGGGGAGTGGGCTTGTTAAGTAAAAGAGTATTGGCACTATAAGAAAAACAGCCATTTACTTTTATAAGTGCATATGGTACAGAAATACTGGACTCTGCTGCTATTGCTCTATTGTGTTATGGTAACCTTGTCTGTCTATACTTTGTCAAGCTTTCTTTGTTCAGCTCCACTGCTCTCATCAGTTTAATTTCCAGTGACTAAGACATTAACGTTTCAGGCCAGAAATAACAAAATGAGGTGTAGTAATTAAAATACACCAACCACAGAGGTGATTATCGCTGTCGATGTCCATCACATGTAGTCATTTACACCTTTGCAACCAGTAGGATATAGCAGCTTTAAGTAGCAGCTTATGTGTGCTTACAGACAGCAGCATCATGGCAAACCACATGTACCACATTAAGTACCAGTGATGTAGTGCAAACCTAAAGCCTTCATTTTCATGTTTTTTGGTGGCTCCCATGTAGTATGACAGTAGCAACCCATCATCAGTTCACATAATGCACAGCGTTAATGCAGGCAATGTAGGTCTAAGCAGCCATGCGGAAGAGAAGGTCAGGCTGGAATATACAGGATGGGAGAATTTGGCCTATCTGTGGAAATTATCCAATGTGGGGCAAGTCAGGAAAATGATAATGACTAAAAGATCTCATGCAGAACAGAGTCGTAAATGTGTGAATCAGTGTGGCACAAGGAGCCTCCTTGTGCGAGGCTATAAAGGTGAATATACAGTGACTGTGCAGCAATTTTCATTTCATTTAAAACTTCCAGTTGGTCAGAAAATGCAGCACAGATTGTTGCTGTTGAGGCTCAGATCTATGTGCTAGGTTTAATTGTGCTGTTTGAAATGAAAGCACAACAATTTTATAAACGTAGTATTTAGAGATATATTACTCTGGGTTTTAAGTGATGCTCATGTGTGCTGCTTTATTTTATTTAAAAAACAGTTTATGAATGATTTCTACACAGGGATGATGGGAGATAATAAAAATACAACTTATTTATCCCTCTTCCAACTCTTCTTCTTTTCTATTATTTCATTTTTTAGAGCATTTTGGGACAAAAGGAATGCACCGTATGTTCACACAGCACACTTCACTGTTAAAGTTTGCTTCACGCTGACCCATTTCACGGAGGTGAAATTCCCGGCTATTGTACTGAACCTCCTGTCCCCTCTTCTCTAGTCCCAGCTGAGTGGCTTCATCATCTCAGGGAGGGCCTCTGAATGGATGTTTACACATTGTGACTGTGTACATAGTCGACCTTGCAACCCTTTTCAAAGGATTCTGTTCCCCAGCTTGCATCAGGGTTTGGTCAGCACGGACAGGCAGATAGGCAATGTGGGCAGACCCGTCTGCTTTTCCGAGGAGTCTGTAAATTCCAGACTTCCCTCGACTGAAGCTGCAGGAAGGGTGACGGAGGGATGGACTCAGTGTGGGGAGCAGGACTCTGAGTTCAGGCTTTAATTCATACATTTTTGTGGATCTCTCTCGGAATGTTGCTGTGAACAAGAAAAGGGATCGGAGGCGAAGGGAGAGAGAAAATAACTTTCTGTGGCATGGACTGAAACATCCAGAACATCTGCTGGATTTGTCTGCTCTGTCTAGTCCAGGGGACTGAGACGACCTCAAAATAATTCATGTTACACCCTCGCATTGGTGATGTGCTGCTTTACTCTGATTCTGCTCTCCTTTCTTAAAGTTCTGCTTGTTAGATTTGCCTGAGAGCTATGTGTGTTTGAGTGTTGTGTTGTGACACTTTAAACTGTCAGCACCCTTAGCTCAGAGTGACGAAACACATAAAAGATGCATGTTGTGATATCAACTACTGGTTTAAGTCTCCAGTTTAATATTTTGGGGCCTCAAGTTGATCTAATGGCCACCTGAGGGTGTCTTCTAAAGCACGTCAGTTACCACGGACCAGGGGTGGGCAACTCCAGGCCTCAAGGGCCAGTGTCTTGAAGGTTTTAGATCTCACCCTGGGTAAACACACTTTAATCAAATAATGAGTTCATTACCAGGCCTCTGGAGAACTTCAAGACATGTTGAGAAGGCAATTTAGCCATTTAAATAAGCTGTTTTGGATTAAGGACACATCTAAAATCTGCAGGACAGCAGCCCTCGACGCCTGGAGTTGGACACCCCTGCAATAGACTCTGGTATTAAAATAGCCAGCTTCAGTTTTGCAAATGACATGTTTACAGTCTGGTACAAAAACTGTTTTGATTTTATAGCTCATTTTATTACAGTTGTGCAAATGCTGATTTTTTTCCCCCCAGATTTAATTATTTTAGCTACTGTTAAGACAAAGTGATGCTACAGTGTATATAAAAGTTAGACACCGCCACCCTGATGTCACCAACCAAATTGTGTATTATGGGATTTGAAGGTAAGGATCTGTACCTGTCTGTGTGCGTAGGCCAAGGGAATCAAACATAAAGCCCAGAGGGCAGAATCAGCGTAACAAACGCTCTAATGTGGCCCACTGCATGGCTTTGGAAAATGTGGAAAAAAAGGCATGAAGTTTAGACTTTTAATTGTTTTTTTCTTTAAGTTTGACAGCTTTTCCTACATTAATGCTATGTTAGGATAATTAAGCAATAGAAAAACGACTAAAAGTTCCTGTTTTTTCATTATTTACCGTGGCAATTTCAGGGGATATTTCAGGAAGGAAAAAAACGTTTTAAGTCAACAAAATCTTTGTTTTTTTAATTGTAAGATATTTGATTCAGTGAGTTCCCAGAACTTTTGAGACACATATGATATGTTAGGAATAGTTAAACTTTTTTTATACAGACAGAAAGGTCACACCGTGAGGTGGTAGTTGTTGTGATTTGGTGCTATATAAATAAAATTGAACTGAATTGATCCTGCTCCCTCGAGACCACAGCGGGCTTTATGTGGCCCACAATGTAAAATGAGGTTGACATCCCTGCTGTAGGCCTTTAATGTCCATTAGAGGAACTGCAGTTTTTGGCTCTCCTGGATTGGCCTTGTTTGTCGTCAACTGAGGATTTCACTCAGTAGTGACCTGCGTGTGGGCGGCTTCTGTTGCAGAGATGAATCATTATATAAATTCAAATGTAATCCTGTTATTTAACGTTGTGCATTTTTGTATCATTTTGATGTTTTTGACCTGAAAGTTCAAGCTGCCGTTTGCAGTGGAGGGGAGTTAAAAGTGGTGCTCTGCAATGACTGCAGTGTTTTCCACAGTGACAAAGATGCTACTGGAGACAAAAAACTGCAAGTATAGTTGGAGTTTGGAAACAGGAGGGGATGAAAGAGAAAGTCAGGACTAAAGCAACAATAACACATAATCTGCAACTCTGCCACTTTTTTTCTTCTTCTGTTTTTTTTTGCACTTTCCTTACTGGGAGACAGCTGCTCTACCTTAGCTATTCCCTGGTGGTTTTGATGGATTCTTCCCCTCAGAAGAGGCAACGACTCCTTGGCTTTAACACAGCGTGCAGCTAGCTCAGGCCCAGCAGCATTTACACAGGAATGAGTCTGGGAG
Organism: Maylandia zebra; assembly: GCF_041146795.1. Taxonomy (NCBI): domain Eukaryota; kingdom Metazoa; phylum Chordata; class Actinopteri; order Cichliformes; family Cichlidae; genus Maylandia; species Maylandia zebra. Next base: position 41,669,908 of record NC_135169.1, on the reverse strand, counting down.
ATGTACCACAGAAAAAAAAATAATTCTGTGTAACTCGGCTGAGTTTGAGTTAATAAAAAGTGTGAATGGTGAAAAATATTTGAATTCATCTGAGATGCTGAACAATAACCGGCTCGTGACCTCATTATGCGGATGTATACATCACCAAGTAAAAACCTCAATCTGACGTTCATGCTCCAAAAGAAAAATCAAACCCAAACATATGGTCTGTGATTTTATGCAAATATTCAAAGACAAAATTAGACTTTGGTAACGCTCTGAACTTTTTTTTTTTCTTTTTCTTGTCTTTCAAGTACTTGCCAACTTTGCAGAAAAAAGAAAAGAAAACAAACACGCAGAAAAAAACAGCAGATTTTTTTGTCTTTTTGGTTTCCACTCAGAGAGAGGGAAAGCACATTGTAAATTATTTAGGCCACCTATGCAATATTGTAGTAGAATTTGTGTAATTCAAAGGAATACAGTGAAGCAAACTGCGGTATTCCTCTAGAAGAAGTCTCAAGTATTTGTTGAATAATGCATGCTACAGCATAAGACAGGCAGCCTCTGATACACAGGGACTGAGACTTGAGATTACAGTGGATGATATGACCTTTCCTTTCATGAAAAATTAACTGGCCTGATATTGAGCAGATGAAGCTTTATCCAGTGCAATCCTCCAATGAGAGCTAAGAAGCAGATGTGAAACACAGGAACTGCATCATTATCAAAAGCTAGAGAAATACTTTTACTATTAAACAGTTGGTTAAGTCTTTTTCTATTGTGGGTATGATTACTAATATTTTAATCATTACACCTACGTTTTTATTGCGTGACCTACAGAGATAACTGTGAACTCTTATTTTGTTGAGAACAGATACCTTATAAGGGTTTCAATGTGCCATTGTGCTTTCAGTCTCCACTGAGAACTTATCCATAGATGTATAATACAAAAAAGGGAGGTTGGCGAGTAAACAGTCTGCCAGTGCTAGCCTTTAGGTGCCAATCTGCCTGGTAGTTTGATGTCGGAAAACCTAAGATGCTTTCCAGTGTATCAGAATACCGTATCACCACTGCAAATCCCAAATTCGCTCCACGTACTGTATGCTTGTTTTTCAAAGCCCACAACAGCTTTAAAAAAAATTCCCAAACTTTCCCAACTACTGCTGCTGCTCAGGCAGGTATAAAATAAGCAGCGCTTTGATGTCATAAAAAAAACTTAGTCCCTGCTCTCGCCGTCATTTTCCTTTGCCAAATGAGTCACAGATGAAAAATACCATATTATACAGCAGGACCGTCAAGCTGTCACTTAGGTAATGAAGTTGGTCCAAACCATTTGTCTTATTTTGTCACGCTTTTTCCCCATTAATCATACCGCGCTAACCATTAGCTCCTCAGGAACCCCCTTCACCCAAGGACACTTAGGCTCTCACTCCAAGTGCGACCGAGGCCGACTGATGCACCGTGGAAGACGACACGGCGGGCGCGGCGGAGGGGGTTGAGACTGATACCCGAAGAAGAAAAGAGCTGCAGAGCGTGGCACTGAGACTCGAGCGCCATCCAAAAGCAGCTTCAGTGGAAATGGACGGGTGGATTAATTAGTCAGAACTGACTTGTCTTAAAGAAGCGCTCATATTTCCAAATCACAGATGCATGATGCTGAAGTTGGAGATGAGAATTTGAACTTGTGCATCGGGATTTATGTGTGAGCATCAAGTGAAGACTCAGGAGGGAAAGGAGGAGCACACTGGATAAAGACAGCTTCAGGCAACAATGGCAAGGATAACAGACCATGTTACTCTGACCAAGATAATCTAAACTATAGTGTAGCGTATAAGTAATAGAAGGCGAGCTCAAAGAGAGTGAAATTGAGAGAAAGGGAAGAGTGGGAAGAGAGCGACGTATGGAGGCTTGACCAGCGCCAATTTCTTGAGTTATATCTTCGGGGTACGGCGGTGTTTGCTGAACGACATTGTTATTACTCAGCCAAGTGTGGTAAACACTAACTGCTTTGTGAAAGCCAGAGGCAGGGCTTTTGCAATAAAAGTAGAGTGCCTTTGTTGTCGTATAACATGTTTTTAAGATACAGCACATCCATATTGAAGCATTGAAGGTGCATAGCATCCTTTTCCATTTAGAGGACTTCTTAAAGCACTGCTGATAGATTGGGCTCGAGGGGAAAGCAGTTTTTCTTTGGATAAGTTCAGTATTGTGGCAGGAAGTGGCCAGTGCAAGCTCAGGCACTGATCGTTAGGGAATGCGCAGCTCGGTATGAACTGCATGGCACAAGGGACTCCTACAAGAAGTTTTCTTAATAAATGGATTTGAGACTTGAAGACCATGTCTCATGTGGCTCATCTTTAAAAACGTGGTCCAACTGCAAGACAAAGAAATACACGTCCCTCACATAACTTGACCAGGTGTATGTTTAAGTGCAGGTGTGTGTGATTAAATAAAGCCTGATGCTTCTAAGTGAACTGCGTCCTTAGAGCTGGATGAGGGCCACGCGCGCTGTTATTCGCTGCTCCGACAGATGCCAGGGGGCAAGCGCGAGGGAGGGCACTAATTACCGGACAGCTGCCCAGCAGACCCTCACCCTGCCCTGGGGACAGACAGTCTATCTCATCCTAGCCCACACCCTCCTCCAAGCCTGGACCTAAGACCTGGCACCATCGTGGCCAATTTAAGTCTGTCTCCATCACAGGGAGTTGGCAGGGGAGCCTCAGGGGAGATGTGGTGGATCGGGATAGGGTGAGGAGCGGGGCTTTAAAAGCTAATATGTTATCACTCAGACATCCCGTGACGAATAAACAGCTATGATTTTAGACAAAGCTTATACCAAGTCACAAGCTCGGGGGATTGAAAGCTGAAGTCAGGGCACAACTTCAGCAATTAAATATGTTACAGCCAGGTACAAAAACAGTTTTCCTTTTAATTTTCTCCTTTACAACAACTTTATAAGCAATTTATTTAAAAAAACTAAAAAAACTAAAAAGATTTCAGCAACTTGGGTTCATTATCTTGCACAAGGATACTTTGGCACGTAGAACAGAGCAGGGATTGAACCACAAACCTTGCGATTAGTTGATAAACTGCTCTACCTCTTGAAGCACAGCCACCTCAGTTAAAGCGAGCTAAGTTCCTCTCAAGTGCTTTTTGAGTTATTTAACAACATTAGCCTCGAGCCATAATGTTTTGCTAAGCAGTCAAAAACTCACAATAATGAAATCCATCAAGGAGCGCGGGCTGCACACTCCCCAAATGGTTGTCCATTTTTTGCCTTTCCATCAGCCATCAACTTAGCATGTGACCACTGCTAATTTCCACTATGGATATAAATAATTCATAGTTTGTTGCCACAGCAGACTAATAATATCTCAATTGATGCTTTGAGTAGACTGTGTCCTTCACCCTTCACTGGGATGGGTAGGAAAGGTATTTATAAGAAAATTGAGGTCACCACTGAGAGGAGGGCTGGCTCTTGGCCCAAAGAATATAGAGTGTTGGAGAGGTTCAGGCAGACTCATTTTGTTGGAATTGAGGGGCTAGCGAGCAGAATGCTCATCTTGCTGTTGGCATAAGCGTGAGAAGAGGAGCTAAAGGTTGAAATTATGCACCCAGAAAGCATTTGGCTCGGGTGAGGAAAAAGTGCAACGCAATAATTAAGCAGCACAATAAAAATGATTAGAACTGCTTTTGACATTCTCATTGCGAATAACTTGCGTTTAATTGCAATCACAAATTTTAAATGCCAGTTTTATGTTCCATGGCTATAAGCTGTTTAAAGTTCAATAGCTATACTCTTTAAATCTCCTTCCAATTTCTGCTGTGAGGCAGAAAAAAGGAATATACTCAGACAGAAGAGGAGACAAAAACTATGTGAAATTAGCCTCCGAAATAGAGAGGAAGTGGAGACGAAGGAGGGGAATGTCTTTCACTGGTAAGTACTGGACAGTGTGGCTTTGCTGGCCTGGAGGAGGACCCGTGTGGCTCAGCTCGAGGCTAGTTAGCTATTCAGCCACAGCATCTGTTGCAGGCTAATGGATGTTATAACCTCATAAACGTCATGAAATTGGACATTATCCCTTAATTAAAAGAACAGAGATGCATTACAATGATTAGAGTGGCACTCCAGCGAACCTGCCACACGCTCCAATAATGTTTCTAGAGGACGCAGAGCTCCTCGGCAAGGTGTTGGCGCAGGAGGGGGGTGTATAATATTTTTAATGAGCCCATTTCTGTTACGAGCTGCAAACTTTTGGTGCCCCGTCCAGACTTGGCGGGATCCTCGAAGTTCCTCCAAGCATCTTGACCTTTACCCCAATGCCTGTAGTGCTAAGAGAATAGCTCCAAGCTTGCTCTATTTTTCTCTTTTTTTTATTTGCATTTCAGGAGCTTTTGATAATGTGTCTTTGCAGTGATTATGTGCACGGCGCCAGCTCAGAGGAAACAGCTGTGCTATAAACCAGATATAAAAACAAGGCTTGATGCTTGTGTTCCACAGCACCTGGGCCATCAGTGCCCAATAAATACCAGCGGCCAATCAATCTCAAAGCCTTTCCCCGCTAAGGAGCTTCATGAAATCTTGGACAGAAAACTGCGACTAGATAATACAGCCTGGTGTGGGAAGTATTAACCCTCATTTTGGCCTTTACTCAGCGACAATTCAAAGCACTACAGTTGAAATTCCTGGACCGAGTCTGTGAATGTGCTGTAAAGGTCACAAGAGGCCTGCACTCACATATCTGTCATTGCTTGTCAAGTGCTCCGTGCATGAAAATGTCACATTGTCTGAGGAAGTTGTATGTCGCACAGGTGTCTGGTGACCTCTTTGGTACACATTGGTATCACATGATGTCATATCCATTTAAAGTGACCAGTCCTCAGTGTACTATAAATGCCTTTCTGTGTTATTTGCTTTTATGAGCAATGTGCATTGTGTCAGTAACCCTGTGTTATGCAAAACTGGGAGGAATAACACAACCTGCACGATATCGCTGCATGCGTTTGGTTGAACCAATTACATGCCAACATTCACAAGATGTGTCACCGGTACTGCGCGAGCTACGCGAGAGCGATCGCGGTGCCACTCTCGGCTCTGCAGGAATCCATGTGAAAAGTAATTGTGCATTTCTCATTTATGTATTAGGCAGTCTGTCTCCTCTATGATCTATTTTCTATCGAGACAGACACAATAATATAACACCGAGCACACGGCTTGATAAAGAGTCTATTTTTGCTCAAAGCTCCTTCCTCTGAATGAAAATGAATGAAGGCGTGTTGCAGTGGTAATGTATCAACATAAAATATTGAAATAGCCCAACCAAGGGCAAACTGCATGTAATTGAAACTCTCTCTCTGTACTGAGAACAAGGAACTGGTGTCCCCCGCATCTGAGATTTGGCAGAAGGGCTTTCAGAAGGCATTTGTTTCAGGTTTCGCTTCTTCTTCTCTTCCTCCCCAGAGTTAATTGCTTTTTTTTTTGAGAAATTTGTATCCCAAGCATTAGGTTTCTGCTGCCTTTTTATTTTTTCCCCCTAACCTTTATTTTCGGACATTAAAGGGTACTTCCACCCCCATGCACGAGCTAAGATGATTGATTGATCTGTTCCGTTTAACCTTGATAAGGGAGAAAATGGAAAAACAAATTACAGTATCGACACTGCTGTGATGGCATGTCGTTTGCTCGGGCGACCCAGAGGTGAGTCAGCGGTGACTCTAAGGAAAAAGAGAGGCGCCGCTGTCCGGTACGGAGAGCCTCCTATCTATTTCCAGTCTCCCTCTAAATTGTGTGGTATTTGGGCCTTTAACGAATCCACTTATGCATAAAGCAAGCCGCGGACAATGCTAGGCTTCTTCTTCTACTTCCCTCACATTCAGCCTGTGTTAGAGAGCTTTAGTGAAATGAGGTGTGGGATAGAAGTCAATCTTTTTTAAATATATTTTGCATAACTGGAAAGGTGTCATCAATGCAAGGTGATTCATTATTTAAGGATTATTGTGTGTATTCAAGAGATTTAGGCACAGCTTTTAAGGTACCACTGCCAGTAAAAATAAAAAAAAATAAAAATCCACAATTATTAGAATCTTTATGCGCCTTCAGCTTGTCATCTCTTAGCTTATGTAGTCATATATTCTACATGTAGCGATGAATCAACACCTCCCATGCTTCTCTGATGGCTGCTTTGTCCTCTCCAGCATGGTGAAGAGCACCATGGGCTGGTCACCCCCTCTCCAGATTCCCTACATCTGGCAGCACCATTAATCTTCCACAGCAGCTGTGCCCCTTGTACCTGTCTCTCTTTGTGTAAGGGAGATGGAAAGTCATTTTTAGTCATTATCTTCCCCCTGGCATATGCTCATTCTGCTTATCGCTTTTAACCTGCACTTTGACGGTGAAACTAAACCCCTCCTGCCGATTCACTTGGACGGCAGCTGACCGGCAAGATGCTCGGCACAAAGGCTTCATCGTCAAAGAGGCGACTCGTTCGTTTTGACTGAACTTGTAAAAGTTAGCGAGAGAGACAGGAAGACTCGCTCAGTCCTCAGCAGGTCTGCAAGAATTCCAAAAAGGGGGACAGCTGGCGGACCACAAAGGAGAAAGAGGGCAGTCTAAGTGGTGACAGACTGCCCTCTATGTGGTATCAAGTTTACAGGGTGTAGCCACTGGAGGATAAACACATGGAAACCAAAGTAGCCATTTTGCTGGACTGCCCCTTTTGATGTGCACTCATCTGTCTCTGGGCAGACTGTGCGTGTTAAACTGCTAATTAATGGCTGACACCGAGGAGTGAAAAATGGTGCTTGTGAAGTTTTACAAAGACTGCTAGACGTTTGATGGAGCTTGGGTTGAAAAATGATTAAACTGTGGCTGGAAGCACGCTAGCTCTTATTGGCAGCTCACCCGCACAATTTTAACTGCATATTGAATCGACTATAGAGATTTAACAACCTCCTCCTTGGAGAAATGTGGAGGCTCACATCTTAAAGCATCTTCATTCAACTGCTAACGGCCAGCGAGATTTGGCCTCTGCTACTGCTGCACTGAAGCTTTGGCACTGCTTACTCAGTCCCGCCTATAGGTTTTTACCATATGCAAGCGGGCCTCAGAAAGATGTAGACCAGAAGCACAATCTGCCACAAATTCACGGGGGAGAAGCTGTAATCAGTGTAGAAAGTTTAGGTGGCAGCTCACCTTATGGCCTCTGCCCAGCTGGCTGCTGTTGGTGGTTTGAGTGGTCAGTGGGGTTGCCCGGGTTGAGTTAGCTTAGGCGGCAGCTAATTAGATCAGGGAATGGAAAGCTTCCTGTGGCTCGCCTTCACAGCCTGAAAGGTTATTGACATGGCCACAACAGCAATATCTAACGTCAATCCAATCTTAGTATCTACAAACATGAACACAGCGGCAGCCTTGGCTGACAGTCTTGAATTGATGGAGTTGAAATGTGAAGACTTCACTATAGGGTTCCTCAGACTAGTATACTTAATGCTAATAAATGTTTTTGAGTAGCGCTTTACTGGATAATGGTATAAAATTTTGGCAACAAAAAATAAGTTACTCCAGTAGGGGTTGTAGGGGTTGTTTTTTTTTTTTTGGGGGGGGGGGGGGGGGTTGGATAATTGTTAGGACTTAGGCTAAAAATCTTTGCAACTAAGTGCTTTCATGAAATTTTCACATGCATATGTGACTACTGATGTGCTATAGACGATTTGATTTCCTTATTTGAGCCCTTACTTCTTCACCACAACTCAATGTGCTTTTTTTGTTAGTATAATCTCCATGTATACACTTGGTGTGAATTTAGTAAAGAAATGTGTTTTCTTCAAAAATTTGAATTCTAAAAGCTGATCTTTAATGAGCGTGGTCTTAACTCAGATCTTAGAAAAAAAGGCCAGTCATTAGAATGGACTTCACATCTGCTCCACCAGCGTTACTGCTGCATGTTCATGCTAATGAATTTTTTTTTTCTTGCAGCATGTGTCGTGCTGATTTGGTTTTTGTGATTTGCTGCAACTTTGCAGGATCAAAGCCAAGAAAAGCCGATTTCATTAACAATGAAACAAGAAAATTAGTTGAGCTGTACAGTGAACAGGAAATAACATACTGGTTGCCAGGCAGTCCAACTTGATGTCAGTCAAGCATGCTGACCTGTTCGTGGGTAATGACCACAAACCAGACACAAACTGCAAGACTATATCTTAGAATAGATAGTTCTTAGTGAAAACCCCTCACTAAACTCCTCCTCATTATATATATATACATATATATATATATATATATATATATATATATATATATATATATATATATATATATATATATATATATATATATATATATATATATATATATCAACAGATTTCTGGCCCTCTCTTATTGTTTGGGCTTTTGCTTTCAATAGATAGTGTTGTAGTAGTACAGAGTAGGCAGGAAAGTGTGAGAAGACACGCAGTGAAATACCTCAGGTCAGACTTGAACCCAGGCTGCTGGATTTAAGCTCTGGGGCAAATGGTGCTCAAAAGAGCTTTAAAATCTGCAACTGCTCTCATAGGCATAAGTCTTACTCTGAGGTATTGGCCGAGAAGAATATTTACACCTGGATGTTTTGTTCCATTGTGCACCACTTGCACTGACGGAAACCCATGCAATCCTTTTGGCACCTTTTATATTCACAACATCAGCTTTTTCCACAGTGAGAGATTAAATAAAGATCTATGTCTGTGAAAAACTAAGGCTATCACTGTTTGGAAGTTGGCTAACAGTTTCAGTAGAATGATCACATGATGTTGAGTCATCTCACTAAGATCACAGGTAACAGTAATGTACTATTTTTAATTGAAGGCAAAACAACAGTTGAGGAGTAAAGGCACCTTTGTTGCTTTTTAAAGTTTAGGACCTGATTTCTGTGGGGAACCTGTTTTGGACATCTGCAGAGCAAGCAATCAAAGATCACAGGTGTGGAGCCCAATTTAGAAACCCACATCATAAGAAGAGTTATTTATCTCTTCAAGAATCCCTTTCGCAGAACAGCTCCACCTAAAGCCCTCATGTTTTTGGAGATGATCAGCAATTTTACTTGTTGTCTGTTAGAGATAACCAGATTTGCCGTTTTGATAAAGGACAGACGACACTGTGTCACACGCATTTGACAGATTTCAACAATCAAGCAAATCATCTGGTAAACAAAACACTGGTAACCCGAGTGATGAGTTCAGAGGGTTCACTCCCATAGGCCACTACGGGAGTGAACCCTCTGAACTCATCACTCAGCCACAAGGAGTCAGCAGGTTATGTAGCTGTCACCTGTCCTGTCAGGTGATACTACCTGAGAGCATCTAATGAGAAAAACAATGTATCCATTTATGTATGTATGTATGTATGTATCCATGTATCCATGTATCCATGTATCCACTGTATCCATTCACATTGTTCCCAAGGCGTCCACCAAGCGTGCAATCTGATCATGTTGTCTGACCAGTTGGATCCTGATGGCCCCCCTACTTGAGTCAGACAATACCATTATCAGAGAGCAGCGTAGATTGTAGTATATGCTCATGTTAGTGTGACAATCCAAGCTACTAGCCTTGTCTATGTTTTTATGTGGGTTTTTTTAATGTTTACATTAGAAAAGTTAGACTTGGCAGTTGTTTAAGTGCTATTAGTCTAAAAAATCCCATCTTATTAATATCACAGTTATCATCATCTAATTGCATATATAATTATATAACACGATAGTTTGCTTAAAGAATATTTATACTAATTATACTTTTAAGAAGCAAAGTGTATCCTTCTTGTAAGCCAGCGCGTCTGTCCTACAAAGGTACACAACAAAGGGCATCCTTTCTGTCCTCATAGAGATGGTGCTCACACGTCCACTTGATAAAGAGAGGCTCGGAAACACATAATCCCCATCAATCCCCTTACTTCCTCAAGGTTCCCATTATTATAATCGCACCTCTGAAGGAGACCCAGAACCCAGCCAAACTTGTTTTCACCCTTTCAAGTCGATAAATCAGACGGGGCTTCTTGGCGAGTGGTCACTCAAAAGTGGAGAAAAAAGGAAGCAGCGCGGTGTGGCTTCTCCTTGAAGCTGTTAAACCAGAGTGCAGTGCCTGAACCGCGCACTATGGCTGCCAAGTGATACGGTTGAGGTGGAGCTCCAGCTGGAGCTTTTGCCACACTCGATTCATAAAGGTTTCGAACGGCGCTCCTGAATGCCGATTACTCGGTCGAAAAAAGGATACTGTAACTGAATTAAATTTTTGATGGGGTACACGCAAGTTTAGAGAGGGGTTGCGCAACATTGTTTACAGAAGCCTTGAGGGTAATTCGAGCTTTTGTGTATCTGCCTGCTGTCAAAAGGGGGAGGTTTGTTTTGCTCCATCGAGAGACCTTTTAGAAGCTGCGGTTAGAGGTTAGGCTGTTACACAGCATGCATCTGCTTTGTCTGTGCTCCGTCTCCCCATAAGCACAAATACAGATGAAGTTGTTTTATGAGCTCGCCAAGTGAGAGGCACCCATTGTCTCTGTGTGAGGCTGATTCAAAATGGCCGCCCTCAGCACTCAAATTGATCATAATTGTATTCCCAAACTCCTGCTCAGCGGGGCATTACATTTTGTGTTATTGACTTTAAAAACACATTCAGCGATTCTACTTGCAATTTCATTACACCGCTGTCAATTACCACTCTGTGAACAAAACATGCCCGCAAATAAAATGTATGAGGTAATTTTCCAAATGCCACTTAGGAGGTACCGCTGTCTGAGCGATGGGCATGCTTAATTTGTGCACTTGCTTACTGCAAATCTGGTTATGCATAGGCAGCCGTGCACATTTCATTACCAAAACACTGGAGAATTGGGGTGATTGCCCTGGTGTTTTCACATCAATACATAAGAGGGCCGGCCAAGCCCAGGTAATTAGGCATTACAAATGTTTGAAAAAAAGGGAAATTTGGTGGTCGCCCCCCTTTTGTTTTTTTGTTCAAAGGAAACGCAAGGTGAGTGGAGAAATTATTGATCATAAATCCTGCTAACTAGACCAATTACCTACACATCCTTTTCCTTACTTCTGCTTAGTGTTTTCTAGGTCTTCCCTCTTGCGTGTGTCCTCTTTTCTGCCATAAACAGGAAATAAACGGAGCACCAGCAGCTAATTTGGCAACCTCTCCGTCACCAATTTTAAACCATAACCTTCCCTGCTTCCGCTCGCTTGTTTAAATCACTTGGGACTGAATATATCTATATATGTCAGTATGTGTGTTTCTTTTTCTTTTAATCTTACAGCGAGGTTTCCTCATATCGTCTGTCTGTTGGCAACAAAAAATAAAGAGGTCGTGTGTGTTGATGACCAGGTTAGAGGGCACTGAGTTGCTGGGGGCAGTGATAAGCACTTCAGAAACATATATAAAGAATAACAGCCCCCCCACCCCACACCCTAAACCTTAAGCACTGCTACTGCCAACATTTTCCCGCCCCAACCAATTACAGAAACTTTAAAGAAACTGTTGGACATGTAAGAGGATCTGAGACAGAAGCATGTGACATTTTCTATAAATTCACTGGCAGTCGCCGAGTTTGTTTGCGTCCGTCTGCCCATTTTGATGAATTTGAAGGATACTGTGTGCCTGAGTGCACTCTTCATAAAGAAGAGTGGAGCGACAAGGGCTTTCTGTTTCTGAGCCGGGCAAAAAAAGGAAAAAAAAAGTGCTGAAATGGGCTATATTGATCATCAGCAGAGGGGAGTCAGAACAATCACCATGAATTAAACTCCTCAAGGTCTTAGGCAAAGGGGATTAACAAAATTATCTGGCCTCTATTCTGGCCATTTATTGTCGGTGCTGCTGTTGACAAAAGCTTGGAAAGGCAGCAAACGGAGTCGCGGGTGAGGCAGAGCGAGGGTGGAGGGAGGGAGGGCGGTAATGAGGGAAGCATTCTTGATGAGAAACTAACAACAATGTAAACACAGCAGATAAGTGCTTTCTTGGCCCGGCAGTATTGATCATGAATAGGCTTGGTGCTCAACTTTACAGGGTGAATTGTATTTTCCTGCTGGGTTTTGATAGCCAGCTGTTAACACACTGCGCAATTACTGGCTGTGAAGACGTTTTGTTTTTTTTTCTTTCTGTTTTTTTTGGTGTTGTTTGTTGTGATGAGAGGAGGGAGGCTACGGTTAAATGTGTAGCCTCATTACAAAAATGCGTGTAAGTGGATGTGAGGCGCAATTAAAAAGTGAAACAAAGCCTTTGTTTCAAATCATCGGCAATGAAACCCGAAATTATCATTAGCACCACGGGTATGTTTGGTTGCACAATGTTCTTGAATCAAATGGCTTGCTTCTGCCTTTGGTGGTGTGGCCTCTCTCTTTTTTTTTTCTTTCTAATATTTCCTCTCCCCCACCCCTTCTTTCTCTCCTTTTACCGGTGGACTTGACTTGCAGCTAATTAATTTGCAAATTTTATTCTCAATAAAGTGCTTACAAAAAGATAATTGTGACTTTATTAACAGTTTCTTGGGCAGCAGATGGTGTTCTGCAGGCCTGCCATGTTGAATTAGTGATGACGCTGTCGTTTTATGCGCTCTCTACTGTGGCAACCCATAAAACTCCTAATTAAGGCTACAAATTAATACTACTTCTTCCCAACATTATACCCAGCCATTTCACCCAAAATTAGGGTAAACAAATACAAACACATACAGGTAAGTCTCCCATTAGTATGCACCCATTCTCTGTGTACAGTTGCTGCATTTATGTAAGGAATCTCTGTTATTATAATCATTTGTTCTATATTAAGAGCAATTAAATGCCTATTAAAGATGCCAGAACATTTGTTGGCTTGTTTGTGTTCGGCATTTACAAGACATCGGGTTCCTTGGAGCCAAATCTCGGTAAACTCCATCGACTTAATCCCTCCGATGTTTTATGAAAAACAAATTATGTCCGACTTCACCGCCGGTAATCCAGCGCATCAAGTATTGGTAACTGCCTGAAGGAGAAGTGCTTGCATTTTAATTAAGAGCCCAAGTAACGAGGCAGCAAAGTGCGCGGATTAGTGTGTTTACTTAGGAAGAGCAGAAGGAGAGAAAAAAAAAGATCTTCATTTCATTTTTTAATCTGGTCTTGGATCAGCTCCAAGCGTACAGTGACTTGACATATTTTGGGAATTGAGACACTGATCTTGTTTGGCAGAGAATACAAACCTGCCAGTGTTGGAACATCTTCAACATTTATTAATTTTTAGGTTCCAGGTGTTTGTCTGGTTTTTGTGTTTGTGTTTTTGGATGTGAATATATTTTCGCTAATGCTTTGTAAAAGTTACTTTTAACTTGACAAGTTAGAAACCTTTCTGTTTTCCTTACACGTATTATCCTCGGCTCTGTGGCCTTGCGACACTTGTGTCTGTTGGAATTTGAAACAGTTCTGTGGCAATTACTCTCTGAGGTGTTTTAAACTGCTTGCCACGAGGGTTTGCCAAAATTAACACATTAAAAATGAAATATCTCAAAATGGCAAAACTCACTATAAACTCGTGAAGGGGCAGCCGTACTTGCACTGTACTTACTCTGACAAAATTCCCTTAATACAAAGTCCAATATCTGTCTTTTTCTAGAGCTCTGACCCATGACTTAAAGTTTTAATGCAATCTAAACTTTAAGCTACAAATTTTAAGAATGGAAATACCTCAAAAAACTGCACTGCAAGTCCTATCATCAGTGGCGTGTCTAGAAAATTTTTGTTGGGGGGGCCAGGTAGGGGCACAGATTTGGAGAAGGGTGGCAGATGTAATTGGCAGATAATGTTTAAAAAAAAATTCTACCAACCGTTAACCATAATTCAATAATCCTATAAACCTAATAACCGAATGCGCTTTTAACTCTTATTAGAATGAGATTTTAACCACTATGGTGCAAAGTTTTTAGATACTGCGTTGATAAAGTACAAGAGATACAATCAGTCAGTGTTTACTCAGCAGTCAAGGACATCAATATTGGCATAGTATTTTTACTGACATATAGTGCACATACGTATGTTTTGGGCAAAAACATTTTTGAATATTAAAATACGAACATTTGTAACAAACAATTGACAAATTAGCCAGTTCCAATGTAAAACTTTACCTGCCTATTAAAAAAAGAAGATAATCTTCTCACAAACTGGTGTTTGATTTTGAAACAGGAAAAAAGTGGGGAAACAACTGAAAAGACTAACATTTGAATAAAACCTGAAAGCAAGTAAATACTTTATATGCTGCCTTATGATAAACTTTGGTAATATTGATAAAGAACAACACTGGCTGATGATGAAATACAGTCAGCTGGCATGGTGACACTGCCAGTATTAACCTGCAGGGCTGGACTGGGACAGAAAATCGGGCATTTTGACTAGAGACCGGCCCACCAGGTATTAAAACCATAAAGCCTTTGAATGAAAACAAATGCTGTTGTGACAGTGATGTACACTGTCTTGTTGGTTTATGTATGATTTCTATACATTTTACATCAGATAAAAACTTTGGTTGTAAGATTTAAATAATTATTTAATAAAAGCGAGATATTTTAAATGAGAATAAGAAAGAAAAGTATTTCTTTGTGCCCCACCTCTCCCTGTTAATGCCCTACCTGGCCCCCTGGCATAACTTTGCTAGACCCGCCCCTGCACAGTTACCAACTGTCAGCTACATAAAAAAGGATCCTGGTGTTATTAGTCTCTCAGAAACAGTTCATAACTTCCCTTCAACTCATTCATGTCACCTAAAAGGTAAACCTGTTTCTCCATCACCTGTTCAGCTCTGATGATCCAGTAAGGACATCTCCTGGTTTCATCTTCATGTTTCCCTCTCACCACATATCCAAACCGACATCATTACCAGCAGCTTTACAGCTGTGGCTCCAGCAAACATCAGCTGATAGTAGAAATTAATATTAAATAAATTCTAACAACAGCTGATCAAGCTTAAACGTGCTGTTGTTGTTTAGCGCGACATCCGCTGGTTTCCTCTTTCTGGCACAAAGTGGGCGATAAACAAACAAGAGAGAAAAGCCGATCAGCTGATCATTGATCAGTTTCATGATTGAAGTGGCAACAGAAGAGGGAGGGGGAGAGAATGAGAGAAGAAGAGGCAGCTGTGCAGCGTAAACACACAGAATAAATCCAGCTTTGTCTTTTTCCATTCTAGCTAAAGTACGGGACAAACTGTGTTCCTTCTCAGCTCAATACCAAACGCGTAATATTTTCTCTGAATGAGGGACCGTTCCATTTTTAAGGAGCCGTTGGCAACTCTACTAACCTTATGAATAAAATAAAGTTCACTATCAGTAACATCATAGCAACTGAACAGCTGTACAGAAACTCCGTCATGCTAGCTCAGGCAGTATGAGTTATTGCAACTGACAGTAAAAAGTCAGCACAACAAAAATAAACTCCACCTAAACTTGGTTCATATCTGACCCAGATAGACTGCAGGTCATAACTTCTTACCTGAAGTTCAGTTCACCTGACACTGGGACTGGTGGCTGCCTCGGGGCTCTCCTCCTGCCTCCCCTTTCCGTCATCCACCTGCTGGCCTCTGTGGAAGCCCCGCCATAGCCACCACCAAACAACTGAGTTATTTTTACACATCGACCTGCATCTGGCCAATCCACCACCTCTCATTGTTCATGCCCGTGTGCGTATGCCCGATGGCCAGTCCAGCTATGTTAACCTGCAACCAAATCTGCAGCTCCATACAGCAATGTTACGACTTAGATTATATCTTATAACTCATAACTCTTATGTTAGCTGCCCTCAGTAGCATACTGTCTGAAATATTCCACAGCTGCAATAATTCTTTAAGTGTTATTTTTTCCTTGGGATTCTAATTTCACTGAAGTTTACTAAACTCAACAAACTTAATATTACTTACCGGGACATTTATTCTCTCCTCATTTTCTTTCACCGAAAAATTGTTTCCTGCAGTGCCGTCTTTCGTGCTTGGCTCTCCTACCTTTGCTAACGTGATGCGCATAGCGCGGAAGCCGATGCTGCATTCACTTACACTCGGATATCTGAGCTTCACCGTGAAAACATAATCGGATATTTGATTGAATTTTATTGTTTTGCCTTTGGGGTGGCACCTGGGGTGGCCAGTCTGGTTGGGGGGGTGGCCTGTGCCCCCCCAGGCCACCCCGCTGGACACGCCACTGCCCATCATTGAATTCCTGTAGAGTCTTTTCAAATTAAAAGCCATCTAAACTGTCTCACGTTGTTTTGAGGAAAAAATGACTGAGTTCCAGACTGAGTGGACTTCGTAGGTGGTTACCGCCAAACTTGGTCACTTGCGAAGCACTCATATAATGAATGGATAAACATACAGTTGGTAACTAGCAGCTTTTACCTCCAAAATAAGGAAGATGGTCACGACTTAATGGTAAAGTGAAGGCTTTTGAAATAGACTTCACAACCAAGTGGTAACTTTTGTTACAACTTGTGATCATTACCACTGTATGCTGTTAGTGTTAAGGTGGAATTTTTGGAATACAGACAACCGACCTATTTTTAGCTAAGATCTACGGAGCTGCAGAGATTGGCAGATCCTACCCTTGAGTAACTCTACATACATACTATAATTGACACACTCAGACATAATCCGTTGTGGGACTTCCGCACTGTTCCCAGACTTCAGTGGGAGACTGCTGCCTCTCGAAGAAGTCATGACCACTGTTTGATCAAAGGGGCTCTGCTTCTAACGCCCACTGCTTTCTGCCAGTGCTTGATCTGGATCGATGCAGGGGTTAGTGTACAAAATCCCCAGATTCCTATAGCTGTGCAAACCCACTTCTGGTGTTCGGAAAGGAAAGTCATATTAAGTTCATGTTTGCACTCAGTCACATGTATTTCTTTTGGCCATGTGGCGTTTAAGTACAGGGGGCACCCTTAGCAGCAGGGCAGATTTGTTCCAGAAAGCCTCCGGGAGCTCCCGGGACAAATGTGTTTTATAGCAAAGCAAGACTCTGTTTCAAATGTAAAATATTTACAACAACTGAGATTTAATAAAAAATATTGGCCTAATGAATCAATCATGTTTCTTCATGAATGCAGCAGTTTATTTCGCCTCCAGCTGTGGGTTGTTTGATACCACCGTATATGAGCTTCTGCCTGAAATTACAAACCGAAAGAGTTCTAACAGACATTTTTATTGTTTGTCTTAACTTTTCTAATAACAGGCACAAAGGCAGGCTTTGAGTTCGTATAAATGCTTCCTATTACCGTTAAAAATCTGTCTTTAGCCCAAGAACGCCAAACCAGCTCAGCTTGTTCCTTTATCAGCTTACAACCAGAGTTCTCTGGGTGCTTATAAATCCACTGAATATTGTTCATTGTGAGTTTCCCGTCTTACCAAACAAGAATAACAAGAAAAGGCCCATAATTACTGAATTTACTGCAGTTTGAGAACTCACCAGAAACTTTTCTGTTCCCATTAATGGAAAATATGGTAATTAGTTTTTCATATTCCCTCATACATTGGAGGTTGATATAACTTATTCATGACAGCAAAAACAAGAATTGCTGTTGTCTGTCCATTTTCTTTTCTGCACTGCTAGATGGAAGCAGGGGGCTTCACTGATTTCAGCAGCAACTGAGCCTTTGCCTCACTCTCTCCCTCCCTTTCAGTGTAATACCCACTGGATAAGAATCAACAGCATCATTAAACGGGGAACTGTTTCATCAAAGTGGGAATCAAGCCAAAAAGATTCCAATGGGAATGTAATCAGTTTGAGGGACGAAGGTTTATTTATTCCAGACAAAATGAAATTACACTCCCCCTTGAGTGGCATTTACGGGTGTGCTACCTGCAGTGCTGACATGTTTACAGAGTGACTTAAAAAATGCGTCTTCTTGTTTATTCAGGTGTTGCTGCACAGCACAACTCCTGACCCTGAAGTCTGTTTTAATAGATTTGTGCTTGTAACAGCAGAGAGAAATATATTAACCGCCTAGCACTTTTTTGAATAATTAAAAAGATATCAAGTTAGGTTTTAAAATTTGTGTATTAAAGAAAAGAAATAAACGAACGACATACTCTCTGCTTAGAAATGCTGTGGGCATATCCTTCGAAGGTTTTTACACCAATCCACATGAATCATACTAACGAGGCAAAATTAGCCGAGCTTGTTTTAACTGAACTTAGTTGTGAAACATGGTCTCTTAAACTCATCTGTGGGCACATACTGTATATACCAGGATGAATGCCCTGGAAAAGGAAGCGTCAGTACATCCTGTTCACCAGTAACTGTGAATTGTAAGTGAATCCAGTGAAAATCCAGTGAACACCAATGAAAGTTTGACAATCTACCCAAATTGTCACCGAGTTGGGTGTAAATGGTAATCCTCAGCTATCCATTTTTGTAGTTCTTCATAAAATCAAGACTCCTCTTTTTTGTAATTCTCTGGAAAAATTAAATGAGATGAAGCTGTTTTCTATGTTTCATATGGGGAAATTTTGGGTTGAAGGCAAAGCTAGCCAGCAAAGTGCTTAATTGCAGCATTTACTTGGAAGAATTATATCTGCTAATGCTAATATGTTGTAAAAGGGATCATTTTAAGGAGTTCCAATGTGTCTTTCCTGAGCACAAGGCGATGGAAAAACTGAAACAAAAAAGACCAAAATGTGGTACCAAAACCACTATTTGGATAACATTTGGGCTGAAAATGTGAAAATGTATTCAGTATAGTTAGGGCTGGATCAGGTGACGCTGAATCCTGCCTTAGTTACGCTGGAGTAGGCCTGGACTGCTCAGTGTCTTCCCATGATGCAGGTGCATGATGCATGATGAGTGTTTCTTCTTCACTCTCTCCATGTGTTTACACACCACTCCGCATTTAATACTTAGTTATTATTAATCTCTGGTTCTCTTCCACAGTCTGTCTTTTGCATGTCTTCCTCCCCTCATCCCCAACCGGTCACGGCAGACAGCTCCCCCTCCCTGAGCCTGGTTCTGCCTGAGGTTTCTTCCTGTTAAAGGGGAGTTTTTCCTTCCCACTGTCGCCAAGTGCTTGCTCATTGGTGGGTTCAGTAGGCTAAAAATAATGCTCAAAAAATAACTTTATAGTTTGAATTGGAGGCTATCCACATGAAAATAAAAGACTAAGGAAGTTTTATAAGGTGAACATTGCTCGGACCATCTCACAACTAATTATCTTAATTGGCAAGAAGTAAGTTGCTTCATCAGTTCAAAAATTATTTTTTGAAGTAACAGTGGTGAACGTCTAACTAGTTTGTTAAAGACTTCTTGGCTAAATAGTTTAGGCATTTAAGAATATCACTATGAAATTGAAAATAATAAAGCTATTATGTTTTACATAGTGATCCGACTTTTTTGAGAGCAGTGTAGCATATCGTACATGTTGTTTTTATATTTCTTATATTATTTTTTTTAATTTGTTTTCCATCCACACACTTTAATAGACAAAACTGATAAGGTAGAAAATTGATCCAGGAAAAAAAAACATTAAAAATATTATGCACACCATTCTTTCAGTGACTTATGGGTATTTAAAGAACACAGAATTTACTTTAGTTTAAAGCTAGAACTTACATACATTTCCTTATATTGACTTCTGCATAAATTACACATTTTCCCCTCTGCTGTTTGCTGAAAATGAAGATTGTAAACCTTGTAAGTGGAGGCTGAGAGTGCTTCATAAATTAATTCTTCATCTCGATTAAATGACTTTGAAAAACAGCAGAACATTTTTGATAATAGCATGTATTTATGACCTGTTTACACTGGAAAAGTAATAAGTGGGCTTTGGTCAGAGGCAACAAATGCATCGAATTGATTTTAGTCTTCAAATGGGATTTGTTACTCAAAAAAACCCAAAACACTTAAACTATTCTTACTCCTTTAAAGACACATACATAAATTCAGCTGCTCCACAGTGGTCCACTATTTGGATTTATATGCACTTGCATTTGGTCTCATTAATCTGCTTCTGCTCGCCTACATCCGCTTCTGTCATCTTGATGTCTCAGCTCCAAGTAAATTGTCTCATGTTGTTAACAGACAATTGCTCATTATCTACCACTCCCCGATCCAATTCTCAGGGATTATGCCTCAATTAAAGGTTATTTCGCCTCATGCTCATGGTGGCGTGGCCCTGATTTGAACCTGCTTGAGCACCAGAGGATAAGTGAATGACCCTAGAAAGAAGAATAAATCCCTCTGTTTGGCCTCAGCATGAAAAACAAAAAATGCTATGTGAAAACACCCATGCAGGAATCCTATAAATTACTGTTAAATACAGTGACTCTATTGGCATCGTGGAAGCATCTTCAGTAGCGTCTCGTCATTGTAGAACTTTATGGGCAAATGTGGGAGCTTCCCTATTAATGAAGAAGTGGTTAGGAGCCGGACACGGGCAGCGTAGCTCAGCGAACAATGCTCCATTGTTGCCGCTGAGGCTGGGCTGTCACACGGTGCTCTGATCATTACTTACCCACAGACGTCCAATGTCACGCACAATATCCCCAGGTTTGCCCTTCATAGGTTGTTGTGCATCCTCCGGTCACTCTAGCTTGCTTAATGATAACAGGCAGCAATCACACTCACATGCGTGCACACAAACAAGCCCGCGCACGGTACTGTAGTGCCAGAAAACAAACACATCTCTCACCCACCTGCTCGCCTTCTCCCTTGGCCTTTTTGTTTAGGAAGGAAGATAAATATCCCCATAATAGAAAAAGCCTGCTCCTGATGCATTTTCAACAGTCCACTGCTTCAATTACATGTATTTACTTACAAGTCTGGATTTATTTTCTGCCGACTGCAGTCTGATTTGTTTTGAATGGATAATGAAAAGGTCTTTGCTGCTATTGTGGCAATATTTTAATGCTCTGCATGCCAGCACACCTAGCAATGAACTTTATGCTTGTGAATAGTTTAATAAATCAAATAAGGGGTGAGGTTGTACGTCAGGCGGTTTGGGTGTGCTGCTCGTACGCTACGGTGAAAAGAACAGTTTATAAATTGCAGCCTCGTTGGTATGAAAGACCCCTACGATGCAATCCTGAGTGAGCGGGGGGGAAACTGGAGGAGAGGCCAGGATATTATTCACCTAGGGTTCTATGAGTTTACACAGCACTGCAGGAGCGTGCGAAGCAAGTCACACGATTGCTTTCCCAACTGGAAATGTTGGCAGTATGCAAAGCCATCTCTTCAGCTGCAGTTAGATTTCATGGGGCTGTACGCATATGATGTCACAGTATGGATATCAGGGGACACAACCGAGCTGGTTTGCTGGTAGGGTGTTACGCTTATTGAGATCATGATTATAACTGTGTCTAAACTCCAGTCCCTTTGTGACAGAGCCATTAGCAGGCTGTCACACTCTTCGGCGCGCTGTATGTATGTGACGGCTACTGCTAATACACTGACTGCAGCTCACATTCACACAATAAATTAGAGCCAACACCGTGGCATTGACCCTGGGTGCTTGGATACTTTAAGAAGAACTGGAAATAGCTTCAGTTCAATTTTTTGCCTTTAATTAGTTGCCTTTTTTTGTTGTTGTTGCTGCATAGTGATGCATCAGTTGTCACACATATCCACTTCTGTTTCCTATGTGCCTCTGCAAGGTTGCTATTACCATACATCAGTGGTTTATACAACCATGCCTGAGCATTACCAGGGCTGCAAAGTCACATTGCCAAATTGATTGCCCATTTAAAAGGATTGTGGCTTTTACAAGGTTTGGCCTCCTTCAGTTGAGTGCAAAACAAGTGCCACTATATTAAGTAGTAAGACTAGAGTGCTGATAGATTACCTTTGGCCACTCTGTTTAATTGTTGGACTTTGGTGGCAAACCTGTTAAAAAAGGGGAAAAAAGGGGGGGTGGACTAAATTGAGAATGTTAAATATTGAAGTGGTTGCTGGAGGGCTAATGAAATTAACAATGCAAGTAAACAGCCTCCTGCGAGTGCCACATCCTCCTCCTCCTTCCTCGCTTTGTCCCTTTATCTCATTGGCTTGTTGCGAGGAGAGCTTCGGGGCTGCGTGGAGGGAGGTGGTGTCACAGGTACCCATGCATGGAGGGTTTAGAGGGGCTGATCCAAGGTCAGAAACCCCAGTATTAACACCATTTCCATCCCACCAGACCCTCCTCCACAACGAACTCTATCTCCACCCTGCTGCATCAGCTCTATAATAACGTCAACCATAATCCGCTTCTCTGCCTTTACCTCTGGCCAAACAGCACAACTGAGCTTTGAGGCTTTGTAACAAAACTAGAAGGATAATCTTTTTCATTTTAATACTAGTTTTCATTGTTTTTTGGATTTTATATTATTGAAAAGCATTGAGTCTACACATTAAACAGTTTTGTTTTTTTGGGGGGGGATCTTTGTTTTCCCTAAAAAGATGTATTTTTCTTACATATAGTTGTAGTAGAAGAATGAGGCACAGCCTTGCTTCCATATCTTTGTAGAGACTGAGCGACGGGGGAGCTTTGGCGATTGTGTTTCAACTTGAAATGGCCCAGTATGACATAATTATGTCAGTGCAGACTTACTGCTGCAGTTTTCTCAGATGCAGATGGTTTTAGCTATTGGACAGTTTGCTAGGAGCTTGGCTGTATTGCATTTGTTTTTAAGTTTAACTCGGGCCACACACATGCTCCTAATGTCCCTGCACGTACACAAGCACACAAACAAACACACACACCTGGAACACATCTGCAGTAAAGCTGGTCGAAGCCAGGAGAAAGAGCTTATCCCCATTACACATTCTTCCTGAGGGCAGCAGTGGACAGCTGGCACGCATACTGTACTAGTGCACGTGAACACACATGCACACGCAATAGCCACATGTACATAGTAGGTAAATAATGCGGTCAGCACATGCACGCTCACACTGTGCACACTTTTTGTTCTGGTAATCCAGATGAAAACAAAGGCCATAAATAATCACACATGCACACACATACACAGGTATACAGATGAAGTAGGTTTACCACATGGTAAAGCTGTCCAGTTGGTGGGTAGCTGGCTTCAGAAGACACCCACTGGAGCATGACTTGGAGAGTCACTTCCATCCTGAAGGGGACTTGGTCTGAGCAGATGTGCATCTCAGGGGCATATTCTCAAATCCTATTCAACTGTAGCACCCACGAAAATGAAGAAGCTTAGTCCTCCCACTTTAATCTGCTTTCAGATTCTATTGTCATTTTCATTCTTTTCTTGGCTACCACAATCACGACAAGTTACCAGTGAATAAGAGTAAATAAACTGTTAACTTCTAACAAGTAGTTTCTAAATAACGACCAAATGGTAGAGTCAATTTAGCTTTCAAAAACATGAATTTCTTTTAAACAACAAAAGAGCTTGGCTTTGTTAAAAAGATGCTTTTAAATATCTGGATTTCACATTTAACATAGAAATAATACTTGATTTATTACACAGACAGTGTTCTGTCAGGTGCTTGAAGTGATACTGAAAACTCGCCGAGAAGACACAAGACACATCCAGTGTAGCTGCAGAGTGGTCTTACTGTATGTGGAAGTGTAAGACACCTTGTTCTTGGAAACATTCCTCAGAGATTTTGGTCCATGTTGGCATGATGACATCACACAGTGTTTATAGATTTGTGAGCTCAACATTCATGACCCAAAGGTGCCTTCATGGATTGGCTGTGGAGGCCATTCCATGAAGCACCAAATCACAACAGTCACATCAAGGTGCTTTATACTGTAAGGTAAAGCCCCTACAATAATAGAATGTCACTGGCTGATTATGTATTTGCATTACCAAGTAGTTTAGTTGTCAATGAGTGTAACTGTAGAGAGTTACACACCTTGTGAAACTTAAATCAGTCCTCCATCAGACTCCAAGTAACCCTTCGAACTTGCTGAACTTACTATAGCAAATATGTTTTCAAATAACATCCCAATGTTAAAATCTTTGTAATATTAATATTAATAATATGCATAAAACCACACCGTTAACTAGACCAGTGGTCTAATTCTTTTAAAGTTTTCACCTTGCATTTGACTTCAACATGCTAACACATCGATCTAAAAAAAAAAGCATAAAATACACGCACGCACGCACGCACTAGTACTGTTTTCACCCATGAGTCTGTGTGTGTTCGTCATGGCGAACTGTGGTCAAGGAAGCCTACGCATCTACCCGGAACTCCTACAAAGCCAGGTTTGAGTGCTCTGACTAGTGTTTATTTGTCTTTCCGTTGACTTTCTTCCCCCAGTTAGATTAGTATCACGCTTGTAGAAACTACACTTTTACATGTGTGTAGCAGAAATTAAAATCAACCCCCAGCTTGAGGGTGGTTGTGAACTGACCCCTGAGCAGATCCCTACACCAGCTGGAATGCCTGTGGGTTCTGTAATGACACCTATCTTCTAACTTGGCTTTCCATTTTGGTCTCAGTTGCACTAATGTTTAGATTTGTTACTCCAGCTTGCACAGTTGTTTTCATGTTGACAAAATCTGTCCACAGACAAAAATATAACAACCATCCAAGGGATCAAACCTGTCTTTGCAGTAGCTCCTGCTGCAGTAGGTGTCTCCAGAATCACATTTTGCCATAGTGACACATACACACACACAGATGGGGAGACTCCCAAGGTGAGAACAATGCCAGCTGTGCCATCACGGCTGCTAATCAAGGACTGATCTCGGATTCAGAGGTATGTAGGAACTAGTTGCATTAACTACTTGTGCTGCCATCATTAATCGGAAGTTATTTCATCATCTCTTAGTGACTTGTAGACATTTTAGTATCTTATAGCCTGTAAAGTCTGACATAAACTGAGAGATTTATATCTTTAGATCTCTTTTTTTCTGTTTCCTTCACACTTAAGGATATTAAATTCACACTAGGGACATTAAATTTATCACTTCAGTGCCTCAGTTAATGGTTGCCAGAGATGGTGCCGTTTACTGACCCATGTTGGTGCTTGAGCATGGGGCCTAGTTGATGTTTGCCAGGGAGGTAAACAACATTTCAGCCATACTGTTTCTTTGACGCCAGCCTTTTTAGCATCATTCACCACCACTGGTGGCAGCCATCTTAGCAGGCTGGAATCCAAGCCCCCTCCGGAGAGTATAGTCTTTTCCTGAACATGAGCCGGGGATTTGGTTTCACTAACAAAGCCATTTTCACAGTTTGTTGTGGTGCACATGAATATTCATGCGCTATTGCTTAGCTCAGTGTGTCCTCCATAAAAAACACTATGTTTATCCCCCCTCCTCCTATCTGTGTTGCATTGTTTCAGTTACAGCGGTTAGGCTGGTGGTTATACATGTGAAAGGGTAAAAGCATTTGGGTTTTAGTTTTCTATTATTATTATTTTGCTTATTTTTCTAAGCTAGAAGAGGAAATGTCCCAGTGGTTGATGGTGAGCATCATATACATTTTAGCTGGTTTAGTTGTATTTTAAGAGATAGAAACAATTGTCTTCCAAAATTATGAACAGAGGTCTCACATCCCATAACTTGAACAGCTTTGATCTCGATGTGTTTTCATATAGTCATTTACTTCTCATTTCAGCACTTTCACTCTACCTAGCGACCATTTTTCTTAATATAATACATGAAATCTCCGCCTGTTTGTTTGTTTGTCTGTGAACTCGTCCCACACAGTCAGGAGTCGAGCAACTAGTTTTGGCACACAGGTACATCTCAGGCCCCTGAAGGTTCCTATCTATATCAGTTATTGTGATGTCATCTTGATGCCCCCCTTAAAAAACACCTTATATAGCAAAAGCATTGTATAATTTTAATTTTACAAAAACATGTAATTTATATCCACAAAACTTGAATATTGAGATATATATGGTGCCATCACGTTGCCTGGTAACCACCTAACAAGTACTAAAATGGCATTTATATAGTAGAGCAGGGCCTGAGCATTGCAGGGGACACACAAAAATAGGCTAATTACTATACTTAATCACATTGAGAAAATGTGATTAAGTATATCAGTTTGCCAACAGCACCAACAGACCAGACAGTGCTGCAGCACGGGCATGTACTAGTCAAGAGGAAATTTGCAGGAGCATTTTACTTTTTCAATTTTGGTTGTTTTCTAAATACGTTTTGAGACCTTAACCTGGACAAAATGATTGGACTCTATTGTTACACTGTTTGCATATGTCTGCTAAATTTCTTATATGACTGGAACAATCTAAATCTTGATTGAAGGCTATTAAATATAACTGTTTGATGCTTTGAAGAACACTGACACGAAATATTATTTATTAAAATAGATTTAAAATATTTTGGGTTTTCAAAGCCGAACTAAAAACCTTGACTTCTTATCTGGTTGGGGGAAACAAAAAACTGTGTCTGGCTGATGCGCCTTAAAGGCTGTGTCTCCGGTCCTCCCCTTATTTACATTATTTTGAAGGTAGTTGAGAATGCTGGTTGAAGGTGTTGAATACATTTTTCAGGCCTTTTCTTTGCAAAACATTTTTTTTATTCACCTGACAGTGTTGAGAAAGGCAACACAGCCTGAATCAGTGACCTTGTATGTTTATCCACTCTATAAATGAATAATGAACAAAAGGCATTTGTGTGCACACCACTTTATAACCCACATTCTGCAATAATGCCATCAGTGTTAGGACATCTTCAGGACGTTACGCAAACAAAATAGTGGTAATATCAGTAATAAGCTTTTTTTAATCATCAACTTCCTCTTTTACACCTGCTTTTAAGAAAGGTGTTGTTCAATGAAAATGTGTTATCCTGACAGAACTCAACAGATTAACCTTTGCAGTAATAAAACTATGTGTTTAGTTAAGAGTCCTTTTTTATCAGCTGGTCGATATAATGCTTTAAGGGTTTGTTCTGTTTGAAACCGTTATTCTTTTTTTTTTTAGATTACTTAACACATTGTCTCATTTGAACTTCTTAAGTCAGGAGTGTCCAACTCCAGGCCTTAACGGCCGGTGTCCTGCAGGTTTTAGATATGACCCTGGGTCAACACACCTGAATCAAATGATTGATTCATTAGCAGGCCTCTGGAGAACTTGTTGAGGAGGTCATTTAGCCATTTAAATCAGCTGTGTTGGATCAAGGACACATCTAAAACCTGCAGGACACCGGCTGTTAAGGCCTGGAGTTGGACACCCCTGACTTAAGTGTTTCTTTAGCATTTATTGAGGAGGAGAAAACTCGTTAGTCAGTATTCTGTTGCTTTTTTTTGGGGTGGGGGGTTTGTGCTTATGTTTGGACTGAGAGTCCGTGTCCAGCAGTGTTGGTCAAGTTACTTAAAAATTAATTACTAATTACTGATTACTTCTCCAAGAAAGTAATCCCATTACTTTACTTTATATGATGGATTATGCAGAAAATGGAACTTCAGTACTTAATTTTCAAAAGTAATTAGTTACTTAGTTACTTTATAAAAACATGATACACAACCTGAATACGTTATAAAGCAATAGACCCTTTAGCCCAGTTCCATTTTCTGCATAATCCATCATATAAAATTGAATCAAATTAAAAAGTTTCTTTTAAAATTTTTTTTATTAGTTTTAATGTTTTAACTTTATGCACATTGCATCACGCAAAAATGAAATTATATGCAACATTCTCTGACTGGAAGAAATTTGTATAACACTTAAACCAATTTTCTTCATATTCCAGCATATAAAATAAAATAATGTTCTGTGTTTACACACGCTCTTTCAAATAGATGCAAGTAAAACACAGCAAAATTAAATACAATCGAAGATTGAGCAGCACTACGTCCTGTCGTTCTTAAATCTGTTTTCACCTGTTTAGCAGGAGTGAGGCTGGTGGAGGTTTGCCCGGTGCCACAGCAGTCATGTCAGTGGGGGGATCTGGGATTTTTTTCTGTGAATTTCACATTCCCGTGGCAGCGTGCTACGTGCTTGCTCAGATTTGAATTTTCACTATAGAAAGAACTTACTTGAAAAAAGTAATTGGATTACAGTAACGTGTTACTTTTAACACGTTATTGCTCATCTCTGGTGGCCAGGCCAACGACCCAGTCTCACAGCCATGCAATAATTTATCAGCTCCACGACTGTATATGTAAGGCTCTAACGTAAAAGTAAAGACAACATTGTTATGTTCAGATTATTATTATTAATTAGTACGTGCAAGTTTGCTATAATGTTGCACAACTGGGCCCATGACCACAACTAAGACATAGAAACAGACAGTAAATTTAGACATAGATTTAGGCCCATCTTTTACTTGATTTATTTTGATTGTGTGAATTATACGGTAACAATTGCAAAGCAATAAACTGACCGTTTGACCAACGCTGTTTGTTTTTGCTTTGTTTTTGCTTTCTTTTTTTTTCCTCTCATGGCTTTGTGTGGTGACACAGTTTAAAAGGCATGACGTCTTGATAGATTTATAATTATTCCAGAACATATTCCATTAACACGTTAAGACTTTCGGATGATGTTTCTTCCTCCCGTGTACTCTTTCTCACTCACCTCTCCTGTTAGCTATCTAGCTCTGCATTACCTTCAGCTGTTTTAGTCGGGGGATTAACATAGCATTAACAGCTTACACCGTTTTCCTCTGTTGGTCTCCTACTCTGTTATCCCCCCTTCTCCCCAAACCTTTTACTTTTTCTGAGTTAAAATGGAGGATTTGATTTTTTTTTTTAATGCAACATCAGAGCAAAGCCAAAATGAAGATGCCAGTTACATTAAGAGATATTCCACAGGGGGCTGGAGGAAAAGCGCACTGCTTTGACTAAGAAACAGTGAGGCACTGCAAGGCGCCCCCAGAGGACCAGCCTAGCGTCTGATGTTGATTTAACTGCAGAATGCTGGTTATTCCCGCACGCCACCAAATCTAGTTATAACTGTGCTGAATTAATTTGGCAGGCCTCTAAAGAGAACCAAACTGACAGAGGAAGTGAAAAAATACATTTTCTTCTTTTATTTTCGGATTTACGTAGAAGAGTAAAGAAAAAAGCTCGAGTTTGTTGCAATCCAATTTGAGCTCAAGAAGTGTACACATGTTAAGCAAAGTAGTAGACTTACATGCCATCGGTCCTTTAACAAATTACTCTTTTTAAGTGATCCAAAGTGTAGCCTTGTCCGGCCCGCAGCAAGGTAGACCAACCTGGACTTTAAACTCCACGCTGCATATTAATGAGAAACAATTAGCATTTTTTGATTAAATGTGCACCGAAACTAAACCTTATTTTCCTACTGTTGTTAATAATACTTAGATGAATGCTAATGCCTTGCATAATATTAGCAAAGAAAGGGACAGTTATACTGTCCATTGATTTTACTGTTTATACCCATGACAGGCTTTGCAGTACCTGCTGTGTTCTCATATGCAGACCTGCTGTAGGTATTTATATCTAGTTTGTTTTATGATTCTTTTGTACATTTGTAGGGCCAGCAGGTAAGCAGCTGTAAGACTGTTAAAGGAGCAGCTTAAGAATAGTGCAGATTAGGTCAAAGCCTGCAGGGAGAGGCATGTGTTGCCATCAGATGCTTAATACTGTTACTGGAAATGTGCTTCACTTTTCTCCATGACAAATTGTTGGATTATTTTTGTTCTCTGGATTCAGTACAACTTTTGCCTGTGGCGCTGTACTTCTCCCCATCCGCCCTGTCCTTTAAGGCTGCTTGCGTGCGTAACGCATATTTTTTCAGCCTGTTTCCATCCGTGAACTGCAGCACGAGTTGTGTTTAATTGAATAGATGCATAGTGGGTAGAGATCCCTCGGGCCAAGCCTGCACGCATAGCCGCCCAGAGAAGACATCTGCCCCACCAACCACCTCGATGCCACCTAACGCTCATCCATCCCCTCCTCTTCAGCTGCACAGAGAGCTCTTGTGAACTGACATTACATGTGTAAGAGTTCCCCACAGAGTCCCACTTCATTGCCACTTTCACACTCGAGGCAAACACTTTATACACATGTGTGCATTACTCAATGAGGTTTTGTATTGATCAAGTGCAATTACAAGGTGTAATTAATGGCGTTCAGTTGTTAACCACTTTCATGCCATTACAATAACCCTTGTTTTATATGATGATATTGTCGTCTTGTGTGGAGGGAGCAGAAAACAATGGGTAACTTATTGGAATGGATAAGCTGCCACATCTAGTTATTTGTACCAAAATACATTTGTACCTGTAATGTGATAATTAAAGTCACAATAGAAGTGTGTGCATGCAAACAGAGGTGCACACAAACCTTCTTATAAAAAACTATTAAATTACATGCTTATTAGGTGTTCCTCTACAAAAATCCAAGTATGTATTAATGAATAAATAATGGATCAACAGAACCACCTGTTTCTCCTCCTGCAGGTGCTGAGTGTTCTAGTTTAATAAAACTACATTTAAAAATAAACTAATTCTAACTCGAGATGACCCCAGTTTCACTTACAAAACTAAAATAAGTCTAACCCTAATAAACAAGTAATGCAGTAACTGCACACTTTGTTAGGTACACCTTATTAGTATTATTATTTATCCTTCAGAGCGGCCTTACTTCTTTGTGGCATTGATTCAACAAGGTTTTTCAAGATTTTGGTTCATATTGACATGATAGCATCACTCGGTTGTTGCTGATTTGTTGGGTTCACATCCACTGGAATGTGCTGGAATTTTAGCATTTGCATGTTGTGTTCAAAGATGCTCTTCTGCATGTTGTACTAATTGGTTATTTGAGTTACTGTTGTCTTTCTGGCCATTCTCATCTGACCTCTGGTACCAAGAAGACATTTTTACCCAGAGAACTGCCGCTCAATGGATATTTTCTCCTTTTCAGACCATTCTCTGTAAGCCCTAGAGATAGTTATGTGGGAAAATACTAGATCAGCAGTTTCTAAAAAAGCCAGACCAGCTTGTCCGGCATCAACAAAAATGCCACGTTCACCTTTCTACCTCATTGTGATGCCCAGTTTGAACTTTAGCAGGTCATCTTTACCGTATTTACATGCCATGTGCCATGTGAGCTGCTGCCATGTGTTTGGCATTATTTGCATGGTGGTGCTGGAACTGTTGGATAGCAGAAGTACACATTCACTATAGAAGAACTAAGCGAGCCGGTAGGAAAAAACAGGACAGGAAGAGACAGGTCAATCTGGTTAGCACGAACTGACCTCACTAAATAAGAGGCAATCTTAAGTGACTCCACCCATCCTGCATCTCACATGTTCAACCTCTAGGAAACACTACAGGCCCATTCAAACCAGTACCAACAGACTCAGAAACAGTTTCTTTCCACAAACCATCATGATACTGAACACACACACACACACATACCATACCAAAACTCACATACAGCAACACACACTCACGCATAAACATGCACATCACCACCACACAAGAAAAGTGCAGTGCTTCAGAGCAACTTTGCATATCTGTATAACGGTATGGTTAGTATTTTTAGATCTGTTCTTATTTTTAGCTATTTATTTGTTTGTATGGTTATTTATTCTAAATAACCATAAAAGGGAGGGCAGAGTGTCCTAAAATTAGTTCCCAAGTATTCTTGGGCAGGCTTTGCTCTATTTGGGGGACAAAGTCTATGTGTGGGTAACCCTCTTATTGAAACTTAGTCACTGCCACAGCAGGGGTCAGAGGTCAGCAGCCCTTGTAGTCCTTGACAAGCAGAAGCTGATTGGTCTTGTTTCCCTGAGGAAAGTTGAATGCCACAAACAAAGCATCCCTTGAGAAAACAAATTGGCCACCTAATGACTCCTGTCATTTTGAAGACTCCTTATAAGCCCAAATCACTGGTTGAACCTTTATGGACACCAGGTTCCCTGATCTGAAGGGCCATTCTGCACAAGAACTGAAGTGAGATTCATTTATCATTCAGGACTGAGTGGAGGGTTTTAAGATATGCAATATTTGTGTGTTGTGTGTGTGTGTGTGCGTTAGAGTTTGAAAACATGGCATGAAATGAAACATCTGTCTCTGTCCCTGCATTGCTCCAGGCCCTAAAGAGACGTTTATAGCAAGCAGCAAAGTAACAGTTTTGTTTGTCTTGTAAGTTACAAGAATCACACGATAAAGTCATTACTTCAAGGCAGCCCCCACCCCCATCTTGTCAAAAACTACATGGTATCCCTGTAAGCACACTTGTACTTTATGGCATATACAGGGAATAAACCGCAATCACAACACCGACAGGAATAGATTCCAGATTCATTATGACAAGATGAAGCCACATGCTCCCCCCCACACCCCCCCACCCTCCCCTCCTACATCTTCGTGCTCAAATAGTAAGTCAATTTGTTGGCTTTGTCAGTCCCAGGGGACCTTTTTCAATGTGTCACATAAGCATTAATTGCCATAGACATATGAAACTGCACCCCTCTCCTCGCTTCTCTAGCGCTCGACAACCCCCTCCCCAGCGGCAATGACACTAAGTGCACCCCTGTGTTCCTCTCTGCATGGCTCCTCTGAGGATGTATTCTAAACAGGCTTTGACAAGGTAACTTACATTATAGAGCATGGTGATAGGTTCCTTCCCTGCTCGACAAGAAAGACATTTTGTCAGTAAACAACTTGGGAAGTGAAAGTCTCCTTGTATAATCTTGTGGAGTTTCTTATATTACAGGGAAACTGAAAGATGGAGCGATAATACGGAAGGTCAAGAAAAGTTTCGGGCTTAGGAAAATAGCCTAAAGTGAAAGGACCTGCGTACGCTCAAGCCTGGGGCTGGAGACATGAGAGAGGGGTTTTTGGACTGGCAGTGAAAGAATCATGTACTCAAGCCATCATCACAAGACAGAAGACTTTCTTCACCTTTTAATTAAACATGGAGGAAACAGAGTGGCGCCAGAGGCCCAATGCCCTTAATCAAGCATTGTAAGGTCAATGGAGAATGTTGGACTACCGCAAAAATGGAGTCTGTCAAGACGGTAGACAAAGTGATAATGAATGAGTGAGGGTGGAATGTACGGGGCTTTTAAGAGCTCGGATTACTGCGGGTTGCTTGTAGAAACCACTGCATCTAGCTAACATCAGGAACGGTGTGGAGAAACCAAGATGCAGAGTAACAAGCTGCATATTTAAGTAAACAGGGTGGAGAAAAATAGTCTAAAGGTTTCATTTATGTAAAAGTAAAAAGAGGTTTTCCTAAGATAGGTGGCATTAATGATAATTGCAAGGAGAGTTTTGTTTCCACTGTTTCTCTAGAGCAGTCCAAGTGTCATTAACTCTGGGCTAACAGAGCAAAGCATCGTTGTAAACAAGGCAGAAGTAATTTCTCTGTATAAAATAAAAGAGAAAAAGCAAACTCTCAGATAAAACATAGCAAGTTGGTGTTCCAGAAAAGGCACGCGGCCCTGAGCTTGTGTAATTGTACGTATATGTGTGGGAGGGGTCTGCTGTGATTTATCGCCATTGCAGGGCTCAGCAACAAGTCAGCTGTTAGTATTTTGACCAGGTGGCCGGGGACAAAAAGGGCAATCCCCCCCTCCAGAATAAGCTGGGACTCAAACTGTGCGTGTATTGTGCGTTTGCATGCAAATCTGTCCAATTTAGCCGTCTCCACAAGGACACGTGGAATCAAGCTGCTCTTCCGCAGCCTTCAGCGACAATTGCACCGCAGCGCTGTGCATACGTAGAGAACGGCATGCAGTGGCCGTTTCTTCTAAATGTGTCAACAGGATGCCGCTCTCACACTGTGCCTCCCAGAAGATTGATAATGAACGATTGGCTCATTAACAGAGACTATTAGCCATGTCCACATGTGCTGTCCCATGAGTGGGTAGAACACTCGCTGAATGGACACACTACAATATGAAGACTAATTGCCTTTGAAGACTGAGTCTGTATTTTCTCCTCTAATTCTCCTAGGGCCCAGAAGTGGACCTTAAGTTGGCAATAATTGCTGCAATTTTCAGTATCATTTACTCATTTCCAGAATGACATGAGCATTTGAGGACTTCTTCACTCACACCGTGACAGGCCGCAACTTCCCTGTGAATAAGTCTAGAGAACAGTGACTATGGTTCTCTGTCTCAGCTTGAGATCTACAACACACCAAAAGAATTGTGCTGTTTTCAGAGGGCTTCTCTTGCCTTTATTAGATTTTGGGCTTTTCATAATTTATTTGAACTGTTTGTACAGCTATGACTTTAGAATTTTCTCAAATCCATACGGAGTCAA
The DNA here is from genome assembly GCF_041146795.1 of Maylandia zebra. NCBI lineage: Eukaryota > Metazoa > Chordata > Actinopteri > Cichliformes > Cichlidae > Maylandia > Maylandia zebra. Next base: position 41,635,795 of record NC_135169.1, on the reverse strand, counting down.
AAGTGTACTAACATTTGTTTAAATGTCGCTTAGCAAGTTGTATCTCTGCAGGAAGCTATTGGTAGTGATCAACAAGCTTCTGGTGCAAGTCCCGGTTCAGACCAGGCTTTTAAGTATAGTCTACAAACTTTTGGGGCTTTGTGAAGACCATTCCAGAAGCTTATTGTTAGCCTGCTAAGTGAATTCTCATAGTCGCTCAATGCATTGTCCAATAGCGACTGAAATAAACACAAAAAAGGCTGAACTAGGCATTGCTCACAGACCCTGTTGGAGGTTCTTATCATATGATTATTGAATGTAGGCCTATTGAGGCCTGTATCATGTTTCATATTAAGCGCTCTATGAAAACAAAGCACCAGTGTGGGAGGCTCCGAAGTCTCCAGAGTTTTACCAGCAGCCCCATGCGTTACCTTGATTACTATCATTTACTAGCATATCACTTTCACTTTCTTCCACTATGCTGCATTACCTTGTCACCAATCTCACATCAAATTTTACCTGGAACACCGTGCGTGACCTTGATGTTTTCCAAGAAGGCCAAAACTTATTTTGTGTTTGTGTTAATTTCGGTCCATTTGACAACCTACTCACCTGACCTCTAGGAGTCAGAAAGCGAAACGCTGACACATGAGGAGCACTAAGAGATTAGAAAGAACAACAGAGAAGGAAAAAACAAAACAAAAACAGGATTGCTGTGCTACATGTTTTGTTTGTGGGTAGCCACTATTGCCATAACAACATATGGCCACCAAGCTGTAGATTCACTGAGCTCAGTTGTGCATTTGTTTGGGCAATATTCCCTCAAATGACATTGGCAGGTTTATTGTGTGAGGAATTAACCAATTTGTAAAGCTGAAAATCAGGCTGTTGCACAGTTGTTTGCAGTGATGTATCGGTGCAGAATCAGTTTGAGAGATTTGAACAGGTGCTCTGTGCTGGAATGTTTAATTCTGGACTATGCTGGGGCAAGATGGAATAGCTTTATTATGAACACACATGCACATAATTTCAAGTTAAGGGAAGATTTATACCCACTGCTCCAGTGTGACAGTAACAACAAGAAGGATAGGATATTACAAAATATTACCTCAGTGGGAAGAATTTTGTGAGATTTCTTACTTAGAGTTAAAAGCAGCCATAATAATTTGACTACCTAAGCAGGAAATGCTTCGATTTTTATATGAAAAGATTATAAATTCTCAGGTTTAAGACTACATAGTCCTTTGTGTCTGCACATTCAAGCGATACAACAGGCATTCAGTGTCCAACATTAACCCACTAGTTGGCTAAAATTGCTGAGTAAATGTTTGTGGCATGTGCTTGGTCTGGTTTACTGTTAGCTGAAAAGACTCCAAATGTGGGTGGGTTGTTTTTTTAAATGGGTTTTGTCCCCTTTATGACAGTGTTCACTCTCAGAAAAATGGAGAGAGAGTCTGTAACCATAATAGCACAGAAGCTGTACAAAAAGAAAAACTTATGAACTTATTTCATTAGTAATACATCAAATATTATGGCTGTCATCATTACTGTTAGGCAATATACTGACACCCCTAAGCATTGAAATTTGTCCACTGTGATCATCTGACAGGAAGGCTGTTCACATAACAAGAGATAAGCTTGTCTAAATTCTGGGTTTTCAACTTTTCTGACCGAGTCTGACACACATTCAAGTGCTTTATTGCGTTTTCCCCCAAAACCAGGTACAATGCTGTCTGGTTATAAACAAATGGCACAATATTTGCATGACTTCAGCATTACTTCCACTAAATTCCTGTGTACACTGTGATTATCATGATTGTCCCTGACATAGAAAACATTTAAAAGTGTCATTACCAGCATCTACTCAGACTTTTAGTTTTGAATTCAACATGATTCCATATTACCTCAATGATTCTTAATAAAGCTAATGTATAAGTCACATAAAACATGTATTTTCATCACTAAAGGTGTGCTCGATTGATGCATTTTGTTTTTTATTATTTCATATTTTTGGCCAGTGAGTCAAAAACCGTCACACTCCTTCAGTATGTCCCAAGGAAAACGCTTCATGAGTTCAGAATTTGGAGTGTAATTTTGAGCTATAATGGTGATTAATTCCAGGAAGGACTTCCTGGAAGAGTATAATTTTATCGCCATACACAAATCATTATTGCATTTTGTCCTTTTTTGGCTTTAGATTAGTTTCAACACAGCATATTCTTACCTTTTAATCTTGGAAACCACTCCCCTGTTCAAAGCTTAATAATAAAAATTGTACTACCGTTTATTGCAGTTAGAAACAGCTAGACAGAAGTTATATTGTATGGCCCTCCCCTTCCACCTGAAAGCATGAAGGAGAACTTTTGACCATGTAATTTATTTGTTTGTTAAATTTCAAGAGATAAAGAGAGATTTAAAGAGCCTCTCTTTTATTCCAGAGCAATCTTAAAGCTAAACTTTCTAAACCTATTAGTGCTAGAAACGTATACATACCTTTGTTGGTAGTGAATCATCTCTTCTTCATTTGTCCAGGATCCATGGGCACAGTTTGTGTTTAAATTCATAAACAGTCCTGTACTTGCGTATAAGGAAAATATGCTGCATCCTGATAATCTCTTTAGACCCTTACGTTCTGCTTCCCAGTTACTCTTGACCATCCCATGGATCATGCTGTTGCACTTATTGCACCGAGACCCTGGCCTAATTTCCCATGTGGCCTCAGAAATGCATCAACTGTTCAGTTGAAGATGTACATTTCCATCAAGTGTTTGGCAGCTGCTGATCTGCATGACTGTGGGTGGAATACAGTTTGTTGTTGTGTTACTGTATTTTATGTAAGTAGTCTGAATATGTGTAGAGAGAGTCCAGGAACCCTGTTTTTCTTTTTCTCTTATTTTTCAATTGTAAAGCACTTACATAAATTCAATTTAGTTACTTATGGTAGCTTTACAGAAGGCTCTTTTTGAATCCACAAGTTGTCACTGGAACCCAGACAACTCGATGGAGAGGAAGCTACCCAGATCAGATCATCTTTAAAACGTATGTGTGGTTATGGATGACTGTTCTCGAGCAACCCTCGCTACCCCCACCCTCCTATCTCGGTCCCAAGAAAATAAAGTGTAGAAAACCGGACTCGTGCTTGCTTCTCTCTCCCCCTCTCTTTTTCTTCTTCTCGTAAAGTGACAGGTATGATGAATAACAAGTCATGTCTTGCCAGTATGATATCAAGTCTTTAGAGAAAAAAGGGCATTTCCCTCTTTTCTTGTCGGGAAATGACTAAGAGTTAGAAAAGGCAATTCTGATTTTCTGTCCAAATTCCCAGTGACGGTTTGGACACATGAAAAGACATCTTGCTGCGTGAGTGCAGGAGTGGAACGAGACCTTGTCGTCTTGAAGCCCCCCTGTGGTAATTTATGATGTCCGTTCCGGGCCTGTCATTACCTCTCCACCAACGCTTTCTTCCCGCGTCCATGAAGAGAGACGCGAGATAATTAATGCGTTTGTGAGTCCTCGCACTTCCCTGACACACTTGACTCTGTTTAATAAATGATGTCCCATATTTTCCCATTCATTATAATGTCATTAAGACATATTAATTCCCCCCGCTGCTTTAACCTTTTAGCCCGTGTTACCGCGCTAGCCCCTCTCTATGGATAGCCCCAGTTCCTTGTTCTACAGCGCTTTCATGTTGTACCATTTAAATTACATTGTCCTCCATGGGCTGTTATACAATAAGCCCATTTAGAAATAAACGAGGACAACACTTGGTGGCAAAGGCGAGCGCGCACACGGAACGAGAGTATTTTCAGACGCTTTACGGTGTGGATAAAAGTCAAACTTCAGAGAACGTGTTAAGCACATTCAGCCTGCAGGTATAAGGAGTGACTTCTCGAGAAGGAAAAGAAGCAGCGACAGTCTGTTGACCCAATTTGGAGCCCACACTTTCATGGCGCAGATGCAAGAGATGCTCTTTTTAAACACTAAAATGTACGGTGTTACAGTGCCGGTGGCGACACTGGGTCTGGTGGTTATGAAAAACATGTAGATTTGTGATTCATTGCCTTGGATGAGGATGAGGATGAGTCTCTGGTTTAAAAAAAAAAAGTAATTTTAAAGAGTAATTTATTACCACTTACAGATTCAGCCCAGTCAGTCTGGTTGTACATGCAGTAGAGCAGATCTGTTCATTTCCCCACAGTGATAAATGTCCTTTTTGAGATTCTCTTTTGGACTGCCTTGCCACACAGAAGGAAGCCGTGGACCATCCGCTGGCCCGGCGACTTGCAGTGCGTGCAGCAGCACCTTGCACGCACTCGCAGCGACGATAGTGTGGGGAAACCTAAAAAGCGGTACGGTCGCTAGACAAGAAAGAGGTGGAGAGCTGAGAGTTTGTGTGTAGCTGCCTCATGCCCTTGAATTGGCCTGGGACCACCAATGCTTGACTCATTTAACTGCTCATTTATAACAGGTGGGCAGCATTAAACACTGCAGGTCCAAAGTCTGATCTCCCATTCCCTATTCATGCCTTAATCATAGCAGACTAAAAACCTAATCTGTCTCCAGATCAGTGGCCAGGGACCCATTTTATCTAGCCCCGCTAAACATATTGTGCAAAAGCCCATTTGCTGTAAATTGCAGCTATTAATCGTCAACTCAAACGGGCACCTGCACGGAATTTGGACATAGGAATTCATGGAAAGTTGGCCAGGCATGGTTATAAAGCATTTACTGCTGAAGGAGGCTGGTGCAGTTCGTTTAAAAAAAACAAAACAAGGAAAAAACACAGTTTGCCCATGACTCTTCAGCTTCATAAGGTGGCAATAAACAATTAATCATCCATCTGAGACCGTGTATAGCCAGAGGCAAAACATTCCCTCAGCTGAGGCTTTTATCTCGCGCATATCTTCAACTTTTGTGCTCACGTCTCTACCCCCACGTCCCGAAACATTCTCTGCTGCACTCAAGGACTGTAGTTACTACAGCATGCAAACTCTGACAAACCAAAGTAAAGCTGGAGCCTCCTTTACCTTGAGACTGTGACATTCACAATGCTAGCCCGGTAAAAGATATTACCCGTTTTCCATCGCTGCTGCGAGGACAGAGAGAGAGGGGGGAAAAAAACCTGCTCTTGGACACCTTCAATTAGAATCTAGCTATAATAGTTCTCCAACTCATAACTCATTCTGTGTTAGATATAGTGCCAAATCTCATTTTACACTGTCTGATAGAGTGGTGCGGGATTTGAATCTCATCTGTCCCCTGTGTTCTGGCTCTACCTCAGCTTTCTCCAAAGGCACTAACATGAATTTTCATTTGCAGTCTTTGCCCTAAATAGACACACTGTACGCCTTCCTTGTTGGTTTTGTTTCAGTTCCATATATCGCAGTCTAACCACGAGTGTTTTTCTGTAAGTTTCAAAGCGTTCTCTTTGAAGTTTTTCATTCTGCTTGTTTGAGGAGTTAATGGTTGAATTGACGTAATTGTTATCTCTGCACTGAGTGAAATTGCTTAAAAGTTTTAAAGGGGATGGGAAGTTGCTCAGACTGAAAGTAAAAGATTTCAGATCCACAATGTTTAGACTGTGCAAACCAGGCTGTTATCAAAATCGCTGAAAAGGTAACTTCACATACACTGCAGATTAACATTTTAAGTGGTACTTAGAGTCCATAAGCTCACTTTGTGAAGTCTATCAACAAATCAACAAGCATGCTTGGCAGAAGTTGACCTAATAAAAATGTACACATCAAGTAAACTACATTTGTCTGCTTCTTGCGCCCCAGCAAACTTTAAACGCATCATTTATTCCATTGTTTTTCATTCTCCAGACACTTGTTGTACATTAGCGTTTTCTGAAATGTTTAAACTTCCCATTTCTGCAGCAAAAAGCCGTAAATGTAGGACGGCGTCGCCTGAGAAACATTAAAAGGTTTTTCTTCCTTGAATAGAAATGTGCTTTATGTTTCTCGCAATGCTTTTCACTCAGGCTTTTGACAAACTGGCATCCCTTGTGACCTAGTTTCAATAGACCCTCTTCGTCAGAGTATACATATCACATCAAAACACCTCAGCAGCTCCAAATCTGTCTCGCTTCCTCAGAATAACCCCAGATGTCAGTTGCATTGTGCGGACTGCCAAGGTGGCATTTGGGTTCCCCTGTTTTTGGCCGTGTTCAGTAAATTTACTCCAGCCAGATTACAAAGAGGCTGTATATTACCCACTATCAGCTTGGCAGAGGTGTCTCCCTGCATTTTTATTCCCCACCGTCCATATGGGTGGGTGACGTACTATTTGGTTTAGCCCAACTATATAATTTATCTAAAGCGAACGTGCGACATACATCACCACATGTATTATTCATGGCTAATATGTTTCCAGTAAGTGACACTAAATATACTGGAGGTTGTGAAGAATGGTTTGGCAAACTGCCTCACCCTCGCCACTGTCGCCACTCGCCTCCCCTCAATCGTTAGGTTGTGTTATTTTGTGCCTGTTGCCTTGTAGACAGCTGGGCAATCCCTGGATTTTCCGTCACTCAGCAGACGTCGCAGTGTTTTTTTGCCTAAAGCGTATTAACCCAAGCGTCACCTCCCTCCTTTCCCGCTTCCACCCACCCACCCTCCCTGTCTTCCTAACAGCGACTGCGACATCAAACTACATGTGCTGCATTCTCAAATTACATTTGACTCAGACGTGAGCGAGCCGTGGTTCCTTTTGGTATCCAGCACAAAAAGCTTTGTGCCACCCTAACCCCCCGAATGTTTCCTGTGCATGTGCCTGTATGCACACGCTGCATCCAGTTTCAGAGGATCCTTGACAGTATCACGCAGCCAATAAAAGACCACCTGTTCCAGTGTGCTAATCTAATCCGGCCTTGCACAGACTTGACGGTATTTCTTCCAGTGTCACGTTCCACAAGGGGCCCCCTCCGCCACTCTGTGGCAAAAGCCGGGCCGAGTTGTTAACAGAGCACCCCTGACACACTGTGTGACAATTTCACGCCCAGCCCGTAATCCAGCTGACACGGCTATCGACGCTCCTTTAATTGCCCTGTAGGTTTTTTGCTTTTTCGAAGATGTTGAGGAATAGAAAGCAGCGTCAAATCTGTTCCCGTGCCTCTGCTTGTCTGTCAGGCTGGCTGTCACCTTGTTATGATTAATGTATTCCCTGGCATGCACGTTTTTATTCTGGGAAAGCACACCTTTCTCCAGACGAAAGGACTGCTGTGAAGTCCTATCACGTTTTGCCTCGCTGAGAAGCCCGATATTGCACATGGCAAATACATATTTCAGAAACAACTACTTAAATTCATTTTTCAGGGTGTTGAATCAGCTTGTCTCAGTTTAATTCAGTTTTCTCTCAGGGCACTTTTGGAGCGGAGTTGAAGTGTACCAAATTGAGATATAGATTTTTCTGTCTCTTTGAGCTAGAAATAAGATCACTTGAGGAGTTTGTGAGAGGTGGGTTAGGGCTCATATGTTTTAAGTTGGAGATTGAATTTTGTCTGTCTTTTTTCACAGTCAAACATGCACATAGTAGTCGTTGAATGCACTTCATTACTAATGCGTACTTTGAAGGGAATTGAATTCTAATCCCACATAATGGCTTTCCTCAGCAAAAGAAACTTCATTTTTTGCATTAGATACTGAACTCTAATCGGAATGTTAAATTTTGTTTTGCATCACAAGGGAATCCGCTATATTACAAAGAATCACTCTATACTATTGATTGAAGAAAGAAACTATACGAATTGTAGATATTATGTGGAAAATCTGTTGCTTTTTCTTTTTTCTTCTGGCGTTACAAAATGCACATTCCTGTATTGCCACCAACAGCCACATTGTCGCAGGTAAGTATGATCGCAAGATGGAAAATACTGTGTATGTCGGACCATTACAGCAGCATTCATTTCACATCCGCTCAGAGGGAAAAAAAACAGCCATTTGAAATAAAGCCTGTACGGAGTGAAACAAGAAACAGAACCTCAGATGGCTTCACCTATCTCATTCTCACTGGGGGTCTTACAGGGACGACGAGCCGCTTCTCCTCCAGCCCAGTAGCAGATCAATACCAGGAATCAGGCCATTACGCTCCTTTGAAAGCGCTACGTGCACAATCGATATGTTATTATTTTTCATCTGTTGGCTGTATTTAATACCCTCATTATTTCCCCTCACTGAACAGAGAGGAAGCTATTCCCGTCCCAACTCGAATCTTTGTTTTTTTTGCATTCTGGGATTGGTTCTCATTTACATTGTTGTGGAGGTATGTGTGGCAGTTCACTCCTTGTGCTTATTTGTGTGAGCTTTGTTTGGAGTCCTTCAGGACTGTGTGTTGTTAGCGAAAGCGCGTGGTCTCCTTAGATCTAGCTGGATGTTTTGCTTCTGCTGCGAGTACGTTCAGGAGGAACATGTGCAGTTTGCTTATTTTCATGAACTACTTTTGTCACACGTGTTATCCGGTTATTCAAATTTGCTTTATCCAACGCGTCGTGATTGCCCTTGACTGGTGAGGATGACTGACGTCCCAGAGCGGAGGTTAACCGAGAAAATGAGATTCAGCATAAACAGCTCTTTAGTGGTCTTTGCTTAATTCAGTGGATAATGTCTAATGTCCTCTTTGACATATAAATCATGATATATGCGTTACGCTGCATGTTTTTATGGGGAATCGCAGCGAGATCAAATGCGCATTAGCTCTTCTGCAATAAAGCACTTGATGTATGCCGAAGTGGCCGCGAACCAGGTGCGATCCGAAGCTCATGCATGGCACACGCTGTGTCCAAAATGTATGGGGCGAATTAACTGGTAATACTCATTTTAATATAAATGAGCTCGCTCATAATGATGTGAAGGTCTCCTCAACGCAGCAGGAGCGTGGCGTGGGGAGAGAGAACGGAAGGGCCCAGTTACCAAATGACAGTTTGGTGATAAATCATCTGTAATTAAACACTTTAGAAATATACGGACCACATCAGAGGGTGTGTGTATGTGGTGGTGGTGGTGGGGGGTATTAGATGGTAGGTGGCCGCATAGCCGCATACATGGTGGCGTGTTAATGAACAACAAAGGAGGCGATTGGAGGAGTTGTGCTGTTGAGTCTTTGTGATCAGATAGCCTGGAGCTAAGCCTTTGTGTTCATTAGTCAGAAGCTTGTTCTGATTCATCTCCGCCGTTGTACCTGTTAAAACATCTTTTCTACATCTTTAAAATTTGACTGTGCCCAAGCCTGGCCTTTACCGTGTTTCTTACTCCTGGATAAAGATTAATTGCTCGTGATCTAAGTCATCAAGCAGAAGCTGCAGCGGGCGTAATAGACTCAGAGGAGAATGGCTTTCTCTATATGGGGGTGGAGGGAGCTTCAGGCTCCTATTATCTTGTCCTTCTTGTTCTTGGTGCGGGAAATTTAATTCTTTACCGTGCTTGTTATTTTCCACCGGTTTGGAGAACAAGCCTTCAATGTCAAGTTGCGGTGCGGACGAAGGCTGAACATGGAACGCTATCACAAAGTAGCAATTGAAGTGGAGGCCGTAGACTGGCTTATTGGGAAAGAGTATAAATCAGAGAGGACAAGTGACAGAGATTAATGCCAGCCAACCCCACAAAATAACCCCTCCAACCCACTCCAGCTTCACCCTACAACAACTTCCTGATAAAGCCACCAATGTGACACTACGCAAGGTACAATAATAGAAATGCATTACTCAAAAGCCCTTTGAGACATGTAGATAGGAGAACAGTGCCAAAGGAGAGACGTAGAAGACTACCTGGGCAAAAAATTATTTTCATGTCCTTCATAGGACAAATGGTTTCTTCAGACAGTACGAATGAGTTGAGAGGGTTTATGGCCCCTATCACAGTCACTCTCAGAGCAGATGTTCATTATGTGGTCATATTTATGATGTCCCACAGTAGAGGCTAATTTCTTTGATATATTTTTAAGTATCTGAGGTAGTTAAGCTTTTGCTGCATTCTTCTAAAGGGTCAGTCATTCTGTATTAGACTTTATTCCCTCGACTTTATTCAGATTTAATTAAAAGGGTTTAAATAACACTACTCTTTGATGTCCCCACTGTGATCAACAAGTATTTATTATAGGATTTGTTATGTAGTTTGATTCTGATGTTTTGCTTCTGGTCATAGGACCTTTCAGATCTCATTTAAAGCACCAACATGCCTTCATCTCTAATTTTTATGTTGATTTTTTTGTTTTTTAATGTGCGATTAACACATTTTCCACTTCTGGAGATAGATTTAGTCAAAAGTTTATTGCTTACTGCCTAATAAAAATGCAAGGTATAGTTGAAGTTCTCTATTCTACTCATTGCTTTTGTGATTCAGCTTCAAAGTCTCTGCAGCTCCATTTAAAAAAAAAAAAAATCATTCCCATGAGTGACTATCTGATTTTCCTGTGATTGATTTGGAGCAGAACAGGCTAATATGGTTTGGAAAATTTAAAAACAAAGTAACTGTAAATCAATTCAACTCTTTACCATTTAAAATTAAGCGTAAATACAGCATGTTGACAAATGTTACATTTTATGGTTTACTTTGAAAAATATCAACTGAGAAAACCAGTTGCTGTAGTTTTTTGAAAGCAAAGTGTCACTTCAGTTTGCCTCATGTACAATAAGCTATTAAAGGTGGAAAAGTAAGTGCCTCCTTTATTGTATTTTTAACTTTATAAAGCTCCAATATTTTCACCTCGGATTTGCACCATTCAGTTATTCTTTCTCCAGAATGTTGTTTAGCATTACATTGCTAACATAAGTGGGGCCTTCCCTGAAAAAGACACAATCTAGCTGCAAGCATTGCTCTGAAACCTGCACCGTAAATTCTAAATAATTAATGTTACTAAGAAAACACACCTAAACGTATTACCTTAGAAATAAAAAAACAAGTAGGGTGCAATAGGAAATGTGTGTTTTCTAACAAAGGGTTTTTAATGTAGTTTAATTGCTTATTTAATTACTTAATATTTCAAGTAGCTGCACTTGTGACTAGGTGCAGCGATTTATAGAAACACGCACAAACATAGATAGAGATATGGCATATAAGGCAAACATATTCTAGAGAATAGTTCTCCAGGCTTCTTGAAGGACATGTAAAACTGTTCTTTGGGTGTTGGCTTCCTTTTGTTCCATTCTCTGAAAAGATGATCCCACACTGTCTTGATGCATGCTCAATCAATCAGCTAAGTAAATCCCAAAAGACTTAGAAGTCACTTGGATGAGCGATGAAACATTTCTCCCACTGAAAATGCTACGTCCAGATGAACAGAATCAGCCTTTTGGGTGGATCCCACACGGTTTCAATAATGTTGAGGCTCAGTCACCTCATGACTTATAGTGTTTTTCTATCCAGGTATGCTTTTACTGCATTGGCGGTGTGTTCGGGATCATTGTCATGCCTAAAAACAAAGTCTTTCCAGATGGTAATGCATGGTGGATCAAAATCTGACACTACTCTTCTGTATTCATAATTCCATCAATTCTGACGAGATCCCCATCACCACAGGCTGAAATGCAGCCCTAAAACACGACAGAGCCTCCACCCTGTTTGGTTGTGGCTGAAGACACTCACTGTTGCACCTCTCTCTACCCTTTCCATACATACTAATGATGATTTGAGCCAACATTTTCAAATTTGGATTCATCACTCAATAATACCTGTTGATTTTCAGTCTAGTTCTTATGTAAGTTGGCATACCTCAGCCTTTTCCCTTTTCCTTCCTTTCCTTCCTGACAGCCACCCTTTCAGTGAGAGTATTTCTGATGAGGCTTTGGTGAACAGTAGATGGATCAACTGAAGGGCCAGATGGATGTCAGGTCTTTGCTGGATTTTCCCCCCGTTTCTTAAGGACATGACTTTCAGATGCTGTTGATCTGCTGCACATAGTTTTGTTTTTTTTGGCCTGCCACTTCTTCCTTTACCTTGTTGTCAGAAAAGTAATATTTTATGCCTGTCAAACTGTGTTATCTTTGGCATTTTTTTTTGCTTCAACTAAAGAAATAGGAACAAATTGTGTTTTTTGCGACAGGCTGTCAGCAACAAATTGCAAAAGCCAGACTTTAAAATTGGTTCTTTGCTAAGTTGTCTGTTATATCTAGAGACAACACTGGTTCATCCCTTGAGTTGAGTTAGATGCCTTTGTTATACTCGAATGATATAGGTCAGTTTTAAGTGGCTTAACAATGCAAAACATTAAAACACTGCATTCTTTTTCTTTCTTTTCTTTTTTTTTTTAACGGTTTTACAACGTGACTGAACTTTTTTGGGAAACTGGGGGAGAGCCTCTACTTTCTCTACACCCAGTTCACACGAACGCACACAAACTCTTCCCCAGCGACATAACACAATACTGCAATTTGATCCAGCAAACCTCTGAGCATACCTTCTCTTTCAGCTCTCTTCCCATTTCCTTTCATTTACAGGGCTTCTCTCGCCCCCCAGACAATCCAGATTCATCCATTATGTTCTTCCGCTCTTTAATTCAGTGGGCAAATTTAATTTTCAAATGAATAGCGTGCTGTTTTAATGCAAGCCACTGAAGATAAATGTGCTTTTGTGCTGTGGGTGTTTGATTGCTGACTTTGAAGAAGCAGCCTCTTTGTGTTTTGAGTCTCAGAGATTGACCCAGTAGTCCAGAGCTGCCGTAAGATGCTGGGTATCATACGTGTTACTGCTCACAATCATAAATCCGAGACAACGTGTACTTCTACTTCAGCAACTTTAATGTGTTTTGTGTGTCCCGGAGTCATGGTCGTAAGCAATGAAATACCTGTCAGAATTGTCAGGGATGTTGTTGTTGTTGTTGGTTTTTTTGGGGGGGGGTTTTAACCGTTCCTGTCAAGCGGTCCGACGAATCAAAATGGCACATGCAGGTCAGGAAGGCAGTCATCCAATGCATCTCCCTGGTGCTGATTGTAAATGAGTAGAAGGTGGGTGCTGAGCTGAATGTTAAGGTCACTGTATTGTATCTTCAGATAATATTTACTGTAGATTACTGTCATTTCTAGTCACTGGATACTATACAACAAACAAGACTTTAATGTTAAGTTTTAAGCATCGATCGTCATTTTCTTGAATGATTTTTCTCTTAACTGTGACCTGCCACTGCTGATTTTTGCGATATGTCGATGGTTGCATCTCTTATTTCATGCCATTATCAGTAATTGAACAGATGATGACTCGTCAACGAAAAGTAACATATACCTGTATGTGGGCACTGCTTTAGACAGGATTTCTAGTCCCCTTGAGTTACCTGGGCTCGCTGCCAGAGTGCCAGAGAGATTAATTTATCTTGTTTGATGAACTGTAATTGTTGATAGAGTGGAAAATGAAAATGAAAATTAAAAAGATCTCCAAGGTGCAACTTTCTAGGAGTGCTCTAACAAAACTGGGGGAACGGAGACACGTGGGAGGCTCAGCGTGCTCTGATCATGTCGGAGTTGGCAGGATTGTGAAAAGGCATTAATTGAGGAGCATCAGGTTATCAGGCTGAAGAAAAAAATCTTCACAGAAGTAATCAAACCTTGATGAATTAAAGGAACGTGCTAAGCCCCTGTGTCCAGCCGTGATAGAACTGACCCTCAAGCTTAGCTGATAGCTTTATCTTCAGGATAAAGCTATCAGAATTAAAACACACACACACACGTACACAAATTCAGGCTTTATTAGCATCAGCATATTATGCATTTTCGAAAGAGGGCAAAAATACAGATGGTGCCAAAAATGGAACATGAAACTTGAGTGGAATGAAAATGTAATCACTCAAACACTCAAAAGGCTTTGGAGAGGATGCTTATGTAGCCCACATGCTGATCTTCTTTGGTAAATTACATTTGTCAGACTTTAAACATCTTAGTGGTTGATTTGATAGCTTGATTGACTTGATGAAAACAGTGCAATCTTGGGTAATGGGAATCAGCAATATTTTTGGCAAATACATGCCCTACTGAAGAAAATATTCATCTAAAATAGTCTGTGTCGATGCTGCTGCTGTTGACTTTCTGCACATGCCTTGACGGACATTCTAGTCAACATTAAATTGGATTTAAGAATAATGAATGTAAAGTTCTCGTGTTTGGATTTGCCGCCTCCTCCTTTTTCTTTATCAGTTTCTTTGCTCTTCGGTACATATCATAAGTAGCTTATGGGGTGTAAGAGCACATATGTTTTTCCAGAACTGTTTGACACACATGGCATTGTGTGGTTTGAAACACAATGTGATTGGATTGGGATGCCCTTTAAACCCACCTAGTCAATAAAGTTGCGCTCTCTGAAGTGCCAACAAAATTGTTTTGATAGTGCACCATTTGCTAGCTATAGGATGCTAGCAAGGTTAGCCTGTAAACAGAAGGGTTTTTTTCTACAATTTTAAAACTTAAACATAATGTAAACATTTTAATTGAGCAACAAAGATGAAACAACAAAGTTGGTATATTACTGGAGACTAGACAATTCTGTGTTTACCTAATATTCTTGAATGCAGAGTCTAATTTGGTACTGTTTTTGATGCTAAGCTAGTACTCTTTCCGAGTTAATCAGCTATAAGTGCGTTGTTAGCCCAGTTTTATCTGCAGGAGAATGTGGAGGCTTCTGTAATGTGCTTTACTGTCAAAGAGGAAATTCATGATGAGCAGAGAGATGCATCAGCTGTCGCTGATAATGAGCTGTGTCCTTAGTGTTAACAAATAGAGTGAAATGCAGTCGTTTTTAACGGTGACGTTGCATTCCTGGCTTAAATGTGCCTTAATGGGTCTTTTTTTGGTTGACTGATTTTATACTTGGGAGTAAACAGCTAAGAGTCTATTTTCACTGTTTGTACTACACATTTACTTAAACTCTTAGACTATGACCAGTTACACATATTTCCGCTTTTTCTCTTTTCTCTCAACTCAAAAAAAGAGGTTTATATGAAAGGATACATTTTATGTATGTTACATCTGTGCTTCTGATTATAAAAATGTAACTTTTGCAGTATAGCGGCAGTCTTTCACCTGAAGCAAAGTGATTATTAAAGGAAAAAGCACTCAAAGAATCCAGAGTAGTAATCTATATGAGAACTCCATTACTGTAAAAATGGTGGTTGTCCCGCTCCTGTCTTCAAAGAGCCTGTTAACAACCAAACCGGGAAACGTATTAGCCAATCATATTTTTGCACTGCTGCATGTGCATAGTACAGGTTCATGACAGTTTCAGCTATGTCATGACAGGCATATCTATTCATTACTGTAGAAAAGATGAAATAAGTCTACTTTTCGATCCCCATGGCATTTGTTCCGCTGCTCTGGTAGGATACACTGGAAAAGGACTGAGCCAATACTGAAGCTGCTGTGTTTTGTAACTTTGCACATGCACAGTATAAATGCAACTTGCAAGGGGGAAAGGCTTTAAAGCCTTATTTTGGGCTAAAAACTTCAAACTTTTGTAGCTGATTTAAAAAAAAAAAAATTGTTGATGCTCTGCATGGAGTTTTTACAGTAAATCCTGGTTTAAAGAATGTATTGATCTTTATATTTGAGGAATATGTGGAATCCAAAATATTACAGTGAGCCTGCTTTGTCCTATATAAAGTGCAGCGTAGTTTCCTCCTTCCTAATTTATTTATTTATTTGTTTGGCATATTTGTCACATTTACATGTTTCAGATTTTAAAGGATGATTTCACTTGACTTTAATTAGTAGCAGAATATAATGATCAAGGTTCAGAGGCCACATCTCAACAGGAGAAAAAAAAAAGAGCAGTTCCATAATCACTGCACTCATTTGTTGTGACCTTTCCCAATTGCAGAAATTCAATTATTCAGTCAATCCTTTCTTGTAGTTTTTCTCAAGTATACACTCGAGCTGCACAGCTCAAATAACTCAACCTGACAATACATCCATATCTGATTTTACATCTTAAATATATTTGAAAACCTCAGGATTTGTATTTTTATTTTTTATTCCTTTTTGTGGCAACAGTAGCACCAGCATGTGTTAAAAGGCATGTCTTTCTCTCTAGCTTTACCTTCTCATCAGACATCACTGAACATTTAAACATGAAAAAAGGAAGAGAAGAACGTCAAGCAAAAAATAAATAAATAATCTTTTGGTATTTTTAATCTAATCTTTCCATCAAATCTGCCTCCGAGGAGTGCCACGATCACTCAAGGCAGCATTTTTAAGTTTTAAAAATAAAACATTTGAATTTAATTTCAGTCTCTTGTTCAGATGATGCACTAGTGCTATTTGTGTCAAATCCTATGGCGTTTATGTGCTCAATAATTGAACTGGTATGTCCATTCCCTGTAACAATCCTGAACAGGTTGAAGGGAGGCGATGTTTCAAGAGGGATGAGGGAGGGAGGAAATAAAAGAGTTAGCAAGTGGGTGCTGGTGTGCTTGCTGCGCGGGGCTGATATCATTAAGGACTCTCCATGCGTTCTGCCTTTACTCAGCTCAAAGGGCATGTTAGCCCCAGGTTCATCAGCTAGCTATTGTGTAGCGCTGGCTGAGAAAAGGCTGTGCAAGTGGCTCTGAACGGCCGAGGAGGAGGGTGCACGGGCGCTGGCTGTGTTTCCCATTTACCAACAGGGAGGGGGGTAAACAAACAGTTCGGCTTGCTTTCCCACACATATGCATGCAAACCTTTCTCCTGCACTGCCTCATTCTCTCTTTCCTGCTCTGCCTCACACTTTCGCTGGCAGTTTATGTTTCTGTCACCCACTCAGTAACTCCCTTCTTCTCTTTCCCACTGTTCTTCCCTCGGCCTCTGCTGTCTCTGTTTACCTCTCCTAAACCACCCCCACTTTTCTTTCACTTCCATTTCTTCCTCTGCCGTCTCTGTGCCTCTTGTGCTGTGTCTTCGTCCCCTAATTAGATTTGGCCTCAGTGCTATCTCATTTGGGCCCGTCTGTGGCGGTGTGCTGCCATGCCTCGCCGAGTATCCTGAGAAGGCTCTTCGTCTGTGTCGCTGCAGCCGTAACCACGTTAGCCGTGCTTAGGATGTCACCGATGGTTTGCCTTACAGACGTGCATCCGCCTGGGACCGTTGTCCGTTCCATAAAGTCTAATGGCAACAACAAAAACATGACTGAATATGAAAAGATGTTTGTGTATATCCATGAAGAATAACATTATCATTGTACTTTCTTTTTTCATTTCCATATCTAGTCTGTGTTTACGTTATTATATATGCAAGTAAAGCTAATTATAGCTGTGTGTAAGTTATAAGTAATTAGTGATTTTTAGAACTGTTAAACCTCCAAGCAGAGCTACATTTGCTCCAGTTTCAGCTTGATGCTGGCTCCAAAAGAGGCTCAGTTCTCATAGACAGTTTCAGTTTTTAAAGTTTTATTTTCATATGCAGAGTAAAGAAACATATTTCCCTGTACAATGAAGATCTTTCTTTGCTGTCTACAACAAGCACAACCACATAGAATAGATAACTTGAGTAAAACAGAACAAGAAATGCAGCTAATATGTAAAGAATCATTATGTTTTATACCTTGATCTGAGCCTCTTAGTTCCAGTGATAATCATAGGTAATCATAGCCATTTTGGGCAATGCTCTGCAACCAAATTTGTTGGAACAGTTTGGGGATGGTCCCCTTCTGTTCCAGCATGACTGTGTCGCAGTGCACAAAGCAAGTTTCGTAAAAGCATGGTCAGATGAGTTTGGTGTGGAGAACTTGACTGGCACGCATAAAGCCCTGACCTCAGCCCCATCGAAAACCTTAGGGATGAGGCAGAACAGAGATTGCAAGCATCCAACATCAATGTCTGACCTTACAAATGCTTTTCTGAATGGATGAATGAACAAAAATACCCACAGACACATTCTGAAATCTTGCGGAAAGTCTTTCCAGAAGAGTGGAAGCTATTATACTGGAGTTGCAAAGAGGGGGATCAGTTTAGAAGGGATCATGGTCACAAAAGCTCCTGATAGTGTTTTGTGTAGGTGACTCGGTATTTTTGTCTAGACCCAAATAAAAGACTAATAAAATACTGAAATTGTACTCACAAAAAAAATAATGCGAGTTTGGGTTTGACTTTTAGAACCAGCCTCAAGGAGCTGTTGAAGAACTGCAGTTTTTGGCACTTGTGTGTAGGCTTTATTTTTCAGTCCCAGAGGTTGCCACTTGGTCAGTCCTCAGTTCTTCTGTGTAAAAATGCCCAGATATATAGGGATGGAGATGCTTTGAGTGACAGCTCGGTGTTAGCTAGGTGACTAGGCCACTAGTTGTAAGCTAGGCTAACCTCAAGTAATTTGTGTCACTGAAGTGGGCCTTTGGACATCGTTGGTGGTGCTGGGGCCCAATGGACCATTTTTAATGCAGTTGAATGAAATAATGTAGTTGAGATTAAATAACCAGAAAACTGGGTTCCATTTTTAGTGGGTGAAACTCCAGTGGAGGCACATGCAAATTAGTGTTGACTTAGCATGTAACTCTCTAATACATATTTGTTGACTTCTGTTTTCAAAAACCCAAACTAGCTGTGTCCATTTTTATGCAGTTTATAGCATATAGTGTTTGGGTTTGGTATAAAAAGCAAACAGTGCAGCAAAATCAAAAGCACAGGAGAAGTGAGCCAAAAGTGTAAAAAATACAAAGTAAAAGAACCTAATTTTACTTCTTACTTCATGTATCAATTTCACTGTCCGTTTACTGCTTCATGATCAGTCATTTAATTATAAAACATAAACATTTTCAGGTCCTGAATCTAAAGTGAACACAAAACAACACAAAATGAAGAAATACTATTAAAAGACAACCCAAATAGACGTCAGTAATCTTTTTTCTTTTCTCCTAGTTTTTTTTTCCAAATTTAATTGCATTTTCTAATTTTTTAATCTCATCAGTTGTGCTCATTTGTGTGTTTGAATGTGGTGGAATTAGCAGAAACGTGTTTTGTCTGCTACCTGGACTTAAGATTGAGTAATTAAAGCGCCACCTGAGGAGGCAGAGTGCTGATTTGATGAGGGTTGCCAAAGATGAAGAGAATGGGCTTGATACAGCAAAAAAAAAGGCCATTATATCACCAGCTTATTGCACTATTGTGCATTCCTCCTATGGGAGCTTGCCTTGTGTTTTTTCTACTTTATCACACACTCTCTTTGCTATCTCTCCCTCCCTTTCTCTTGCAAGCGTGTTCCCTCCCTTACTTTGTGTTATACCCCCTTCACAACCTGTACTCCTTCAATAGAGCCTGTCAGCGCTTTTTGCACTTTCCTTAGTTGTCCCTTTGGTTTCTTTCAGTTGATACACCTTTATATTTCTTTTCTTTTTCCATAGCACAATGAAAGCGTACTGGAACCTTCCAACAGTTAGCTGGAGCTAATTTATGTGTTTTCTGTCTTGGCTGAAATGCAGTGAGGAGAACATTTTGTTTGTGTTCCTGCTCTTGTCTTATTTAATCTATCCAGGATTTTAATGTAGCAACAATGTCAGCGTGCTAGCTGTGTTCTGTTATCTGTACAGTTAAATATGAATTACTGCCTAATGAGGAATGTATCTTTGTAGATGTAATGCCTATTTCATGTAATGTACTGCTCACTTGAATTTTAACCAACCTTTGTCTTTTGGGTTTTTCTTTTCAGTTTCTGTTTCTCTATCATTGATTTATTCACTGCATATCTGTCTCTTTTCTTATGCCCGTAACTGTCCTGTTTGCTCTGTACTCTCCCTCCCCTGTCGGCTACACACCTTTGGCAAACCCATCATTTCTGTCTCTTCCTTCTCTCCTCCTTCTTTTGCGCTCCCTTTCCTGTAAGCTGTGTTTGCCTCTCTAATGCTCTCTCTCCTTTTCTGTCCTTGTTTCCATCCAGCTGTCTGTTTCCCTTCTCACTTTTTCTCCATCTCTCTCTCTCTCGCTTACTCTGCGCCTGGCTCGCCCCGTCTGTCCATGGTGGTGTGTATGTCTTGGCTCTGGCTTCTATGGATATTAAGCTGTAACAGGCAAATGCACTGCGTTGGTCTCTGATGTATGTGTGACCTGCTTTCTGCCAGACCCAATCTCCAGCAGCCAGCCTGCCTGCCTGCTTGCCTTTTCTGGGTTAGTCCCTTCCAAGAGTAGCAGTAGTCATAGTCTGCATCCTGCAGCCAGCCTCATGGTGTAATAGCAGTACAGCTTTTATTTAGGCACTCGAACAGACTGTTTTAAAAGCAAGGGCAAACTCTGCATATATTTCTAAGCAATTACGTATGCAAAGGAAATTACACTGCCATGATATCACTTGTATTATTTGCAGTATGATAATACAAATGAGTAAAGACTTAAAGAAAATCATCTGGTTACGAAAAGAGCAAAAGTGCACAAATTGTGGTTTTTGAAGCACTCTCTTTAATCAGTGTCTAATTGATCTTTTTTACTCTACTGCCCTCTTTCACTTTCTTTGTTTTACATCCTCGGCTTGTATAGTTAAATAAAACAGAAGAAAGGGCTTTCTTTTCCAGTTCCCAGCATTTCTGCAGCTGCTTTTAGCCCTCATAACGGCCAGCCACTTGATAGTGCACAGAAAGTGATAGAGACCCGAGCATGTACATAAACATGCACCTGATCAGCGCCGTTGCATCATTGTTTTCGACTGAGTACATTTGCCTTCAGCACATCTAGAGATACAAAAGGTTCCTGTCATGCTCTCGCTGGCTCGTGGTGAGCCGTAGGAGGTACTGTGACCTATTATTACCTTATACCAGTAGGGGGCATACCATGTGGATGCCCTGCATCTACCTCAGCTGAGGGTCAACTGCTGTAGCATGAATCCCCATGGGACCCTGTATGGAGTTCTTCTTCTTCTTTTTTCTTTTTTTGCTGTCGCTGACAGGGCGACTAGAATCTGCCCATGATTTCACCTCTCTGTTGTTCTTCCTGTATCCCACCCAGCTTGCATTGTTGTGCTGCGAAAAACACGCCATCACCTAGGGTGATGATGCACAGCTTTGCTGAATAATGAGGCACAGTGGACTTTTAAAAGCAGGAATGCTGCATTCCTCGATTGCTTAGTGGGTTGGGGATTGGGGACTGTGTGTCATTGTATAGAAGCTTATAGAACACCATTTGAAAATCATACATCGTGCACCACAATGTTAATGTATTTGCATGCTTTCAGGAAGGTTTTATTTAAAAGTGAGTAAATCTGCAGGAAAGCATTTGATGTTCCACCAGCTTAATTTGGTTTCCTCCTGGAATATATAAATGCACACTGTAAATTGTGCTCTCCATTAACCCTGCACTACAGACCTACCTACAGCTGTGCATCGACTAACCTCACCCACAGTAAGGGTCAACAGGCACTTGGTTTTTTTTTTATAAGTAGGCCTTTCCATCATAAACTAACAGAGATCTCCAAAAACAATCTTTTTTTTTTTTAAATATTCTTTAATCCTGGAACCAACAAACCAAAGGAAGCAAATGGAGATGAAAACCTAGAGGGGGCAGCCCTCTCATAGCGTTGTGGATCCACAGCAGATGTTTGTCACGCTGTTTTTAATTTACAATTGTTCTTCATGTTGTAAACATATTACGTCATTCTGTAGTGGAAGACAGGAGTTCCTTTCCATAAATTCTGCAGCAGTTGTCATATTATCCATTATTATTGTTGCTTCCCAGTGTTGCCTGACCAGATGTGATGTATGAATGGTGAGAAATCTGTGTAAACGACAGAAATACTATTGTTTGGGGAGGTTATTTGTTTTTTTTTCTTTAGAAGATCTTCATTTTGTCAGGAATGCTCACAATTAAGTGAGCGAAACTGACACTCTTTACATTTTCGGGTCTTTAGATGCCAGTCCCAGTTCGTGTTCAGCACCTGGCAGTGGCGTAAACGTGCATCTGAGATGCTCATCTGGCAGTCTAAACACGCCTCCGCTGTGTTTTTCATATGACAGCCGTGACTCATAGCTCCAATGACCTCTCTCCCTGGGGGGTAGCTAACATGATCTGTTCATCCCAACGCAGTCCTGATGGATTTCTTGCAAAGTTGCTCAGCGGCACAGGTGGGTGTTGGCGGGTGGGGGGGTTGTCCTAACGGATGCTCGCTTGCCTATAAGGAGGAGGGCTAAGCTGCTTTATAACAAATCCAGAGCAGTAAGGACGAGATGGAAGCAACACATCAGTTTTATTTATGGTGTACAGGAAGATCATTACGACCACTTCAATCTAAGCCTGATGGATGTCTCTAAGTGCCTCCTCTCTTGATCTTTAATGGTACCTTGTAATCAATGGAATACCTGACCACCACTGCCCCCCTTAACTTAATCCTACTGCCATCTTATTTTATAATTTTTTTTCTAAAGAGAGGTCCACGTGGATTGAGTTTTAAAAGGAGGTAATTAAACCAGTGGCAGCTGAGAACTTATTATGCCGGTGAAAGAGGAGCTGCCTATATGTTGGCCTGCTGATCGTTCAGAAGTTATCTTTAATCCCCCATAACATTAAAGGCTGGCCATTCATCAAGTCACAGGGCAGCTTTGTGCACTGAAAGGCTCCTGTTGTTGTCGCTTTTTTTTTTTTCTCCCCAGCAACATAATTGAAAATTTTTCCCCCCTCTTTCAGTAATACTCCCCAAAGCACTTCACCCCAAAATCGAAAACAAACCGGTATCAATAAATTAAGGCCGTATCTCAGGATACCGTGAGTTAACTCTTGCTTCAGGGTCCTTTCCTCTCCCCTTACAAAATAAAATTGTGAATATCACAGCTCATTGTGTTTTTTTGGTAACTTGTAATCCCAGTAGACACATTTACCCAACTAACCGTAATTATAATTTTGTAATTAAAACAGCGGTCAAGTTAGGAGATCATGCAGAGGTTGTTAAGCTGCATTTCTGCTGGCACGCAATCATAGCTGAACTGCCATCGGCCACTAAAAGGATGTTTTTATGCTTTAAATTAGAATATTCATAAGGAGTGTAAATGGGTGAGATTGAGTATTGTGCTCTCTCAAATGAGGATAAAGGGCATTGTTTATTGGTTTATTTTTTGCCATGGAGCCTCCACCCCCCATAAAACTGTATATGCTAGCTATTTAAATTGTTTTCAGGGACTCGATGATGACTTAAAAGTGCCAGATTTGGCCCTTAGCCTTTCTTTTTTCTTTCTTGGCTAATAATTTTTGTCTTCCAGCTTATGTTCGTTGAGCATACTTTTTCACGCTTGGGAGTTTTGTGACCTGGCAGACCACCATCTCCCATTAAACATGCAGTACAATATTACCGTCACCGCAGTTATTTATTCACATGAGAATGCTAATGTGGGAGACGAATCTGGTTCAGGCGAGGTCTGAGAGAGAGCATGACTACCCCGGAGCTATATATCCAGTCTGATGGGGTTTGGGACTAGGGACTGCTGCCATGTTCCCTTTGTAGTGAGGAACAAATGTTTCTGCTGCTGATGTGGTAAAAGCTTTTCCTCTTTTGTCACCTTCGCTCTTGGTTGAGCCCTGGCATCCCAGTGCTCTGTCACGATACAGTTTGGCCTGGGAACCGGTGACCCATGTTATTGGTTGGCAAGCCTACTTCTCACGGATGGTGGTGGGCTCTTTTCCAGCCTCCTCCTCTAATCCGCCAGCCTTTTTTGTGTTTATCAGAGACTTGTGATAAAAAAGACTCATAGGTATCGGCGAACACTAGGTGCTAAAGAAGAGAGAGCTTGATGTATTGTGAAAGCTGCCTCTTTCTCTCAGTCTTTCTTTTTTTTTTGTATTCTCACCACTTGCCAAAAAGTTTTAAACAACATGCTCTTTCACTCTTCATCAAAGCAAAGTTAGGCCGGAGAGGAAGAGAGAGAGAGAGAGTGAATGCGGAAAGGAGAAGTTTGGCGGCTGAACAGCCATGAAATACAGCCCTCCAACAGTTATTGCTGCAGTAAAGGCAGATACATAAAATACAAAACAGAGACTGGCGTGTCTATTTATGGACCAGATTATCGGTGCATTAATCAGACTTGCTATTTGGCACACGCTGTACCAAGTCTGGGGCTGCTTTATGGGCTGCCTCAGATCAATGGGTGATCCATTCACACACCAACAACATCCAAATTACTTCTGGATAAACTTCACAGAACTCTAACTGTATTGCTTATTATTTAGTCAAGCATAAATCCACTTTAACATTATATTTCTGGGTTATTACAACTTTGGGCTTTTCGGGTAGTTCTAGCAAATACTGTCTCTTTCTGTCTCGTACATAATGTTCAAAGCATTGGTGGGATCCAGGAACATGGAGTCTAGACTCTTCTGTACACCTTTAACAATCAAGACATTCAAGAAGCAGTGCAGACTTTCAACTCAAATTCAAGGCATTTAACTAAAGTATTTCTTTAGCTGTTCAGGCATTACAGCCACGTTTTCAGAGGTGCAAAGGTAACTGGACAAGCGAACAGAATTTTAGATATATGAATTGTTTTTACTACTCAAATTAAAATCTATTGTTGTCAGTGACTGTATGAGGTCTTAACATGCTCTGCTAGGCCTTTGAAGCAGCTGCCTTCAGTTGCTGCTTGTTTGTTTGTGAAGCGCTGTCTGATTGGTTTTACAGCTTTTGAGTTAATCTGAGGAGAGTACAGCCCTGTATACTTGAGAGTCATCCTGACACTTCTATAAGGAATCAAATCATCAATAGATATTAGTGACCTGAATCCACTGGCAGCCCTACATCCAATATATTGAGTTGAATCTATAAAGAATACCAAAGGTAAAATAGCTTGACAGACATCATAATACCAAATGAGCTATTAGATGAAATCTCGGTGCGGTGTGCAGAGAGTCCTTAAATTTTTTTGATGAAGCTTCAGTGAATGGTAGCTGGATGAACTGAGTGGTCAGGTGTATCTCTCAGGTGCTCTGTCAGGTCTTTGCTGTGTTTTTCCCCCCGTTTGTTAAGGACACGACTTCCAGATACAGTGCATCTGCTGTAGATAGTTTATTTAGCCCTGTCACTTCTTCTTTTGTCGTTGACTCTTTCATGGCTTAGGGATATGCCACGTTTTCTGCTAATGGTTTATGCCTGTCAAACTGTGTTATCTTTAGCATTTTTCATAGATTCAGCCAAATAAATTGAAACAGATTATGTTTCTGCAACAGGTTGCTAGTAACATAGTGCCGAATGTACACTTTAAAATGGATTTCTTACTAAGGTGACTGTTTACTGTAGACACAACATTGGTTCATCCTTTGTTTATGCTTAAATGATTTATTGCTTGCTATGAAAATGGTCAGATACAAAAGACTGGACTGAAAATGAGTGAAAAAGGAAAGTGTAAAGAAAAACTGAGAGACCTTCAGAAAGTCTCTTTCTGAACTTTAAAATATGACAAGAAAGTCAAAAATAGAAGATAAAGACTTTTGCAAACTACTTCACTCCTGGTTGTTTGTAATATGTTATAACTCAGCTGGCTGGGTGATTCAACCAAATAAAGTCACATTTCTCAGAATTCCTACCCAAATATGATTTCTCTTTAGTGATGTCCCACGTCACTAATAATTAACGAAAATAAACTGAAACCATTTCCACAAATAACAGAGCTGTGAGTCGATGGTCCTTAAAAATTGAAAGGGTTAATGTTCCCAAACTAGCTCAGAGGCCTTCTCTATTATGTAGCATTGTTGACGCTCCGTCAGTCTTGCTCCAGTCTTCTCTGTCTCCCTCTTCCTTTTCTCAGCTCTCTGCCAGCCTCTACAATATTATCTCTCTCTGTGAGGCTTTAGGCTCTATCTCGACTAATTAGAATTTAATGGACCAAAAGTGATTGGTGTACTTCCAGAAATAAAGTGGGCTATTCATATGTAAAGCAAACAAACAGTACTTGGTATAGAAGTATTGTTTGGGTGCGTCTCGTGCCAGCGTCACAATGACACAGAGACTAGGGAAACATACGGGCTAAGAAGCATATTTAAATGCATGAGTTTTTTCTGTTCTTTTATCACACTTATTAGGGAGGAAACACATAATCTCTGCAATTGAATGTCTTGTAATTTTTCTTCAGCATATATTTTACTTCCTGCCATGTTTTCTTGACTTTGCTCTTTTTTTTTTTCTCGATGTGGCCCCTGAGTGGGTGCTCATTCCACAGACCCTGAGTAATCATCATTATAAAATGATAAGAACCGTACCCTGACTGCTCCCTGTGGAATTAAACATTAGAGACATTTCTTTAGGTCTGCCTCACACAGTGGTCTCACTGTCTTACACACTCATTAACACTGTCTTTTTTTATTTTCGCTCCTCTTTTCTCTCTCTGCAGTTTGTCTAATTTTCTCCCCGTGACTCTCACACTGTTCTCTGCTTCAGTAACGTTCCCTCATTGCTTCCCTCTACTTGTTTCTCATACTAGCATAACTGATGGCTCCAATTTGTGTACTTTAAAGGGCCAATTCATAAAAGGTACTTAGGCTTGATAAGGAAATTGAAATGAATGACGACAGCCTTATCAAAACTCTCTCCCTCCTTGCACTCATCCCTGGGCAAGTGAGAGGTTGCATTGCTTTAGAAGAACACCATCGCAGTGAGAATTTAAATGCAAATCTAAATGCCTTGACGCTATTGAAGGGCCCCTCTTTTCAGAATCAATAATCATATGCGGGCACGGGGCACAGAGAACAAGAATTACTACGGGGAATTGATATACGCAAGGTTGTTTACATGTCGCTGTTAGGAGAGTGTGTGCGAAGGGACCGAAGAAAGGGATCGCAAACACACTGAAGTACCTAAAGACGCACAAGAACATAATTTTGCAAAAGCTTTCCAGGAAATATAGATTGTCACTTGCTTTAATTTAGCTGTAAACAAGACAGAGCTATTTCGTTCTCAAGGTGTAAATGATGCTGCCCAATTTTCCTTGGGGTTTAAATGAAACAAGATACATGCACAGGAAAGTTTATGACACACGGACGTATTCTTTCTCATTATACAGCAAAAATGTTTCACACAAACTGGGGGGAAACTAGACACAGTTGTAAGATATTTTAAGTGGGACAAGATTTGTTGATTAGCTAATTCCTTCCTTGTTTAGGACCCTGGTACTTTATTGGAACTTATTCTGTCACATGCTGTTCTTAAAGTTAGGTCTGCTCAGCTTGTTTGACCAGCCATCCATATGATGAAGGGCAGACTTTGAGCTCTGACTGAATCTGGATTCCTTGGGCATTACCAAGGATTGTTTTTCCTCATTTGTAATGCTTTGCAAGGCCTTTGTTGCAGCTCTCTTTAGTTGTTGTCTTTTAGTTGTTCTTTCCGCCTTTATGTTTGGTCTCGGCAGGTAAAATGCTGGAGACTGATGTTCTCTTGAAGGGTTTTTTCATTTAATGGAAAGCATCCTGTGATCATCCACCACTGCATGTCTACAGTGGATGTCAGTACCTTTTCACTTTGACAACCCGGTGTGTTGTCTTTTCTAGAATGTGCCAGAATTTTGATTTTATCAGTCCTAATATTCCTTTTGTCTCTCTAATGGAATTTTCCCCTACATAAGCACGGCCTATTTCACTTCCATAATTAACTACTTTAACCAGATGTTGTTGGTTTAAATAGCAGCTTTCAAATATGACTAACATTTGGAATCACTTCATATTTTATATCTGCTTGATTTAAACAGAGAAACAGTCTAAAATGTCTAGTGAATGAATTATCTCAGGAATATCAAACTAATTTTATGGCGCGGGCCACATACAGTCTGCTTTGATCCTGACCAGTGAAACTCCCGTTTCTATCAGTATGCTGTAAAACTTTAGTTTAAGTCTAAAATTTATGTCCACCTTTACATTGTCCATAGCTGCCCAGGTGGCCAGATTAGACTCTTTGCTGGGCTGATTTTGGCCCCTGGGCCTTATGTTTGACACTCCTGGATCATCTCCTCAGTGGTTAATGCATTATTGTCATTCTAGTCCTGCAGTTCAAGACTAGTCAGCATATAACTCGACTATGAGAAGATGTTCGACAGAAATTTGGATGTAAAGTAGGAATGTTTTTTTTTTTGTAAGTTAGTTCTGATTCTTGGAAATAAGAGGTTTCACATAATTCCCCTTCTAACCATATTAATATATTTTCTAATATATGCCCAAGTACTGTAAATTAAAAATGGATTATCTGAGAATACCTTACCAGGGCAGATCGAGATCAGTTACCTTGAAACTTAATAATTTAATGCAAAAGATGCTTGATGAGATTATCGCTGATGTGAAAAGACAAGATTTGATCTCTGTAAACAAACTTTATTGAATTGGTCCTTCTCAGTGTGTGTAACGTGTTTACATCTCTCTTCTTCAGGCGAAGAAACAAATAACGCATTATTGTTGTGCGTGTGGTTTTTCTAAATTTGCCATAACATTGCCAGAGCGTATAGGTCTCAGCTCATATCTTTATATAGCGGTGTCTAGTGAAGTGCAACGGCATGTTTTGACGCCCCAGCCCAGCTCAGCACGGCCCAGTGCCCAGTAATCACTCTGCGATTGGAGGGCTGGCATCAGCGGCTGCGCCCTCCTCACCCCCAACCACAGCCCAAACAACAGTCAGAGAGCTCTTGACAAATTGGAGCGAGTTAGCCACTCCTCAGTTCATTGCACAGCCCTGAACGCTAGCAAAACAACAACAAAATATAAAAGCACATAAAAGTAAGAGAGAGCATAGTCAGTTTCTGTCTCAACTGGCTATCTCCTCTCAACCGTCTTTTCTTTCACTCTCTTGTTCTTGATCCCCCTAACCCTCAACTCTCGTCTGTTTCTTTGTACCACACACACACACACACACACACACACACACACACACACACACACACACACACACACACACACACACACACACACACACACACACACACACACACAGAGTCATCTAAAGAAGTGTTTGTGCTACAACCGAGCTCTCTCCCTGCGTCATGCTCAGAAATCAATCAGGGGTTAAGCTCACACCTTCTAACGAGCTCTTCTTAGAGGTACGTCTCAGCCGTTTGCTCGGGGCAGCCTCAGCCAAAGGTACAAACGCCCGGGAAACACAGAGCAGAGCCAGGGAGACGTGTGATGAAGAAAGAAAAGCAGAGTGGAGAAATGAGGGGGCAGCCGAAGTCTGATGGAAATGGAAACAAAGACTGCTTGTTCAGGCAGAACAAAAAGGAAGGTGGGATGGAGACAGATGGGAAAAGAAGGAAGCGTAGGTGAGGGCATTAGTCAAGTTGCTGGGTCTCCCGCCTTCCTACCGCAGCACACAGGTGTGTGCTTCACCTGCTCCTCATTAGCTATGCACCTGGGCCCTAATGGGGAGAGGTTGTCACAATGAACTAGGGTAAGCATCACCCCAGAAAAGATGAACATCTTCCTTGACTCGTCCTCGTGCAGACCCAAAACAAGAGCACAATCTTCTGTGAGTTACGTCGAGCAGGAGCCATTTTGCTTTGCAAACGCTCCCCGTCCCCGAGAAAGTCAGAAGAGCCGCTTCTCTTACCTGGGGTTTATTTCCTTGTAATTCGTTTTATTGTTGTTGTTCTGCACCTCAGCCCAGCTGTTCTCATCGAGTCTGGCAATTAATGTAATTTATTCTTTTGTGAGTTTAATGGCCTTGGGTGAGACCGAGACACAACAACGGCAGAATGACAAATGTTTGACAAAAGTTTTTTCTGGGCTTGGGTTGAGGCCTGCGCAGGAGTTTTGACAAATACTGGAGCCCTTGGAGCCTTCGTCTCACAGTTGGAAAGGAATTCTTCCACTAAACAGACACAAGCCTTGTTCTTCCTTGAAAATAGGATAGGAAGGATTAAAGGTGAAACACAGGTAAAACCTGAGATATGAGAGCAGGAGTCTCCTGTTTTCTTCCGCTCGACCCTCCCTCCTTCCTCCCCTTTCTCGCGTGCTTCCTTTGTTTCTTTTATTTTATTTTTATCCGCAGACGAATGACTAAAGCTGTCAACGTGTAGACAGAGTTAAAACTTTGACAAAGAAAATCACTCACTCCGTACTCTTTTATCGCTAACAGCTTCTTCCTTGGCACCACGGTTGCCCCCTCAGTTTCACAAAGTTATTTAATCCTCTGTTGTGCGCTCTTTAAGCAGCGTGAGTATCGGTGTCAACTGAATAATAACGATAGCGAAGAACTGATATTGCATACAGCATGCGGTTTAACCGAACTGTCTAATTATTAACAGCGTATGACTGCTCACTGCCACATGATCGCCGAATCACTGTCACGCTCTCCAAAAGCTGTTGTGCTACGGTAATTGCTGCCCAGATGATAGCGGCACTGTCACCCAGAAAGAGACCCATCCTATCACCGACCAATTGCATCACGGGATGAAAGTGATTGCTCTGAATTGTAAGTGATTAGAGTTTGTCTAGACGTCTCAGGGAGTGATTGGATTGATTTGATGCCAGGGAGTAAATCGGACACTGTCACTGAATCACTTTTAAGTCTGTGTCATCAGGATTTCATACTACTGATATCATTTTTCTTATGGTAGCCTGTGTACTTAATCTATATGTAGTGATAGTTCCACTTTTTTCCTGTTTAAAGATCTTCAATTTGTACTCATCTTACTCTTTTCCTATTCTTCTCGTACACCGTGTCTTCCGCTCGTGTTCGTTTCCCTTCTCCTCATTCTTCTCCTTATTAGTCTGTCAGTTTTCTTCTTATTCTTATTCTTCTGTAGTGAAGCCAAAAAACCAAAAAGCACACAAGCAAATCATAAAAACAGAAAATTGAAACAGAAAAAAATCTCTGAAATATTTAAAAAATAAGATCTGTGCACCAACTGGTCTCACAGAAAAATACTCAGTGAGGGTATTTAAAAGCACAGGCTGCTCCATATTAAGATAAGAAATACTTTATTCATCCCAAAAGGTGGGAAATTACTGTGTTACGGCAGCCAAAGCATTAAAACCAACTTTTCTCGGTGAAATAAATAAAATATCACCGAATAAAATGGGTATAAAATTACACTGAAGGAAGAGCTCAATTGAATAGAAAATAAAAAAGTGGATAGCTCAATGATTCAAAAACTAAACAGGATAGAGTAAGCAGCTTAAAGTTAAAATGAATGGGGGTGTTATGGCTGTGTGGCAGCGGAGCTCAACCAGATACTGGAGAAAGTGTTCAGCTGCATGACCACTAAGCAGCTGCAGACGAAGGTTGGGATGCATTAATTAACCACAGACCTTCATAGTAATATTCCCAGGATTACACTGCTTTTCAATCACTGCTACTGCAATCCCTTCACATTTCTTCTCACTGCTCAGATTAACCTTCCCTTCTCTCTGTAAAGTCCCCAAACCAGATAGGGTAAGAATAGGTGTCGGGGAAGTGTTTTACCCTGTGGTGGGCAGGACAGTAACCCCACCTGTACTCTACTACTACCACAGGCGGTGTTGGGGAAAGCATTTTACAATGGATTAAATGTTCAAAAGAAACTTCTGGTTCATTTTCCTGTGGACAAATGCGACAAAAGTTTAACTTTTGTTTTAGAAAAAGGAAGGAACACCTGAATCTCATCCCATCTGTGAAACATGGCGGAGGGAGTATCAGGAACTGGCTAACATTAAAAAATTAAGGGAGTTGATACATTTATAATTGCATCAGAACATTTTTATAGGTGAATATCAGGGCAGCAGTCCATGACACGAAGCTTGGAAGAGGCTGGGTCATTAAAAATCAACAACAGAATGACTGAAGTGGAAGCAAGTTCTTGTTACAGGATGGCCGAGTGAACGTCTTCACTTTAACTCTTTTGAGATGCTGCATCACGACCTCAGAGTTGCCTGGAAATATTGATGAAGTCTCAAAAACACCTGCAGGAAATATCAAGAAAAGCTCCTACAAGTTGCATAAATTAAGAGTTCACTTAGGTTTCTCAACCTGAAAACTGCGTGAATATGTTCAATAATAAAGATAAACAGGAGAAAGGTACAACTGTTTGTTTGTGTGTCTTTAGTTTAGTCGGTTTGTGTTTGGTTTCTGTTCAAAAAACATTTTTCTATATATGCATTTTGTTGTCGTTATAGTGCATGTAGTTTGTGTTTGTATCTCTTAACATTATTGTGCCTCGCAGTGCTTCTGTATCCAGGACAGGCTTGACAAAGTGCCCTTGGTATGTCCGAATTAATGGTTTGAGTGTCTATAAGATTGTCTGGAAAGGAGCGGAGAGCGCTGCCAAATGGCTCACGTCCAGCAGGTTGAAGAAGTCTGCTGCCATAAAGCGTACTCTACTATAATCAGAATTACTTGAAAACAGGTTGTTTAACTATTGCAGTTAACAATAAAATCATTCTCCCCCGTTCGTGACATCATATTCAGAAATGAAGTAGAATGTAGCTGACATCCTTTTACAGGTTAAAAGGGATAATTTACCTGATGCATACACCACAGCACTCTATTAGACCACTATTAAACCCATTCCTCTATTTGAGGATGAGCCATTTCCCTTAAACCACAACTCTCTTTACATGCCGGTCAAGCGTATGTTCCATTTAACTCGCCGTGGCTTTCTTTTTACTTATATTGCATTGTAAGATTGAGACCTGAGAAGAAAACCAGTCTGATTCTTCTCAATGTTCTGATCAGATTTGTCAGAATGCTTTTTATATTATGAGGGAATGATTACAGGAAAGCCAGTGAAACAAGGCAAAATCTGCATTGGGAAAAAACCCCCAAATGTTTTCTTCCACTTAGCTCATTTGTCATGCATGGAACAAAAGCTGAGAGAGGTTTCAAGGACGTCTGCTCTATTGATTGGTTAACGAGCCTGCATTCAG
The DNA here is from genome assembly GCF_041146795.1 of Maylandia zebra. Lineage (NCBI taxonomy): Eukaryota > Metazoa > Chordata > Actinopteri > Cichliformes > Cichlidae > Maylandia > Maylandia zebra. The sequence continues at coordinate 41,603,104 of NC_135169.1, read as the reverse complement.
ACCACTTCCACATCGAGGGGCGAGCGCCGCACAGACACAATGGAGCACATTTCCCCTGTTCACAATGCGGGCATGCAGCGGTCGGCTGCCTGCTGTGGAAACAGGCCCACAATCAGGCCCTCTGCCAGGGGGACACTGCCAGGGGTGAGGATGGAGAAAGGGAGAAGTGTCGAAAGGAACAGAGACAGAAAGATGTGGAAGAAGGTTGGATTCAAGGAGAGCAAAGGGCAGAAAGGAGAAAAGTTGAAGGGAGAATGATGTGCATGGTGTAGTGAAGAGAAATTGTAAAAAAGCTTAGAAAAGTGTGATCAATGTGTGGAAATGTATTTTAAACGTGGTGGACTGTAGGGTATAAAAGAAGTGCAATGAACAAGAAATGAGTTAGACTTGGAAGTGGTGGAGAAAATTTTCTTTTAAAAAGTAAGGGTGCACAGAAGAACTGCAGTGGAGTTAAGTTAAAATAAGAAGAGGAATAAAATACTAATTATCTGATCTAGTCTAAAGAAACCACAGCTTATTTGTCTGTGTGGAGGAAAATAAAGGTGTTGGGAGGTTTAAAGTTTAAATGGATGCTACAGGCAAAATGGAGAGCTGCCTTAGGTGAAATATGATGCACCTAAAACTGGCTGTACACCAATTTCTGCAGTCCCAGACAAAATGTGACTTTCATGAAACAATGACGATGGCTTTGGTTGCGGCTCCATGGTGATCCTGCAGAGCGAGAGTTCAAAATTCACCTTTTTATATGGTCTTGTGGTCAGAGACAGCTTGAAGGAATTTTAGGATGGTTACTTCCCAATGTAAACGCTGTGGACTTCATCTACTGACCAACCAATAACTGTGATTAAACAACCACAAACAAAATAGCATTTCATTCTAACAAAGAACGAAATCCAGGTGAGTGCTGGCCTTAGCTGGTTTAGGGAGTCACAAAATACACAACAGTTGCAGTACAGACTCAAAGTTTTTCTACTATTTAAGTTCACTGCCACCACCTTGGATTGTTTGGTGGGGGAGCTCCGACTTTCCAAGTTGGAAATTGTAGTATTTGCGACTTAACTTGGAACGTGCCAATAGTTAGGAGTTGGCAGTATAGAGTTAGAGCTTATTCGAGGGTTAAGATTTAAATGCAGTCAATTGAATCATTATTTTAGTGATTCACATCACTAAAAGTTAAACTAAAAGCTGGTGAATTGATCCATTTTGAGAAATTGTTCAATTCAAGTTTTAAGGCTGTCAGATATGAAGTTTTTGTTGACATATTTGTTAGGTCATGGCTTTTATTAGCTTAACTTTTCCAGTTATTTGCTTGCATTTGCAGACATTTTTTTGCAGGCTTTAAAGATGTATATTTTTAAAGCGCATACAGTTTATTTATAATTTTGACAAAGTTTTTTGCTGGAAAATCACATTTAATCACATTTAGGATACAAGAGGTCTTTCAGTTTTAATAAAGATGATTATGTTTTCTCAGATTATATTATAAATATTCAAATGAGCTGTTATCTCATTAAATAGGCACAGATTGGCGTGAACCTCAGAGACAGAACATTAAACAGCTAAATGTGTATTTTGGACATTCTCTTGCTCACAGAAGCAAACTAGCCTTAAATTTCAAAACTGTCCAGTTGATGATTATATGTTTTTTATGATCTGTCCTGTGTTGGCTCACTTCAATAATTAGTTGGATCTCTAAACATTTTCTTCATCCACGCCTCATCTTCTGACACATCAACATGTAAATACATTTTAATCTAGCCGGTTGTCGGCTGGGTAGTTTATTATAAAACTGTATTTATTAACTAATCGTATGTTTTTGTTCTGTTTCTGTTCTTTAGGAAACTATACTGACATTAGCCATTAAAATATTTATAAGTACAGTGGAGCAGAAACAACGCAAAACTCTAAAGCAGAGGTACGCCTGAAAATTCTGCTCGACTGAAAGAAAATGGTAAAAGTTTAATAGAAATATTTTGTAGGTTGCACAACCTCCCTCACTGCCTACTGTCCTCTCAAGTCTTTAAAAATACAGTCCGTCTTGTGCGCTTGACTTCATTGCATGTGACACGCTCCTGTTTCTAGCTCTCGCTGGTTAGCTGCGCTGTGTCCTCCCTGGGCTTCATCTGCCTTCCTGCCTGCTCGTCTTTCTGTCTGTCTGTCCGGGTTTCAGCTTGTCTCACCTGTCTTTATCTGTATGTATCATTGTCTTTTTCTCCAGTCTTCCCTTTATCTGCCTGTCTCTGCTTATTTTCCTCTTCCCGAATGTCTGTTTTTATTTTGTGTCACCAGCTGTCTTGTCTCATTCCTTTGACTTTCCTGATTGTTCTTTTCTTCTTCTTGTTTTATTTTTTGATTTATCGCAGGTGGAATCAAGGACCGATTCCCATCAGTACTGCTTTAGTCATTTGAGGTGAAAAGTGTTAATGTTTTATTAGAGTAAGCCAGACTAGAGGAGCGCACGCATACCTGCCAACACACATATGCAGCGGTAGCTTTGGTTGAGTGTCGAATGAATGAATGAGATGACTTGCTGAACACAAAAATTAAATTATTTGCAGATTAAGAGGAAAAAAAGCAGACAATCTGGAAAACAGCAAACACATATGTGGCAGACGCTGAGGAGAGATGGAGAAGCAGTGAGGGTGAAAAAGAGAAACCAGGGAGCACTACAGGACTTGATTTGTTGTTCCCGCTCCCTCCTACGCTTCTGGCTCGCTCCGGCGGTGGTGTACTTTAGTCCTGGGGAAGGGGTCATGAGCTCAACTCAACACTCAGTGGCTGACCTCTTTTTCTTTTTTCCTTTTTTTTGTCCGACAGCTTTTGTGCTTGTGTGTAGGGGAACACATAGAGCTCTCAAAATCCCCCTTTCCCCCCCTACCCAACCCCAACCTACTCCTATACTCAGATCTCATTTTCGTGGGCCGTAAAACATTGAGTTGTTAAATTTCTTTATGCGTCCTGCTCCCCTCGTGCCCCAAGGGCTCCTGGTGCGTTTTAAATTGAATGATTGCCTGCAGCTCTCAGATTGTTTAACCTCTGCAGTGGCACCAACTGCTCTGTAGGGCTGTATTTTTAGAAGTTTTGCTCGTGTTTCCCCCTCCCCTCCACCTGTGGTTTAAGAAAAAAAGAAAAAGAAATGAAGAGCGAGAGAGAGTGATGGCCATTCCTGGGGAGGTCCTCAGCCGAAGCGTGCTCGGCTTTGTGCGCTCGGGTGTGTTGTGTGTCTGTCTGCTTACAGTGAGGAGGAAGCAGAAGCGCCTCGAGGTGTGCACGCATGTGAGACAGCCAGCGCAGGCGTGCATGCATTACCGTGTGAGGCGCGTGTGAGGGCGACTACCGTTTTTTCCCTTATTTATGACCCTCACCTCTGTCCAGGATGCCAGTTTGTCTGAGGAGCAGCGGGAGGGGGAGACATAAGGGGGGAAAGAAGGGGAGAAAAAAAAAGCAATTGGGCGATTCCGAGGTGAGCGCTGTTCGGGGCCCGTTAGCTTTTATGGCCCACTAAAGAAGAAGAGAGAGAGAATGAACATCCTTCCTGCCTTGATTGACTTCTCCTTCGCTTCCCCGGCCCTGCTACAAGCTCCTTTTCTCTACTCTCTTAAGTAGCAATAATGGACATTCTCATATCTACTCTGGAAGCATTTCTCCAGGCTATAGGAAACCAGCAAAAATAAGTACGACAAATTACCTCCCATAATCATACCTTGGCTGTGGGGTTATTATTGTAGATTCAAACAGCTATACTTTGATGTCACACACAGGGAGTCAGCCCCTTAGGGCTTACCGGGTAAGCCAGATATGTAATAAAGAGCAAGTAAGCTGTAATTACACTCCGATAACTTTGTCAAGGGCACAAAGAAGTGTTTTTCATGTTAAGTTGTAAATCTGACACAACGGTCGTGTCCTGCAGCACTGGTGGCTGCTGCTCCTCCATCTCTTGGCTGGCTTTGTTTGGACACACTTTACCCCCCTCATTAAGTCTACCTGCGATATGACGAAGACCTCTTTAGTGGGAATGTGACTTTGATCCTGCTTCTGTGTATTTTCCTGCCTTTTTTTTCCAGTCCCACAACTCTTTTGTTATTGGGTGTGTTTTATGCGATGTATGCACAACTCACAGCCGCTGTTTATTTGTGTTTGTCTGCAGTTTTTGACAGCGTCTTGTGGGTTTGTGCCTTTATATTAGTTAACCATACCCTCCGTTCCTACACTATGCAATATATGAGAGAGCAGGGGAGAGTGAGTCCAGGCCATACTTGTGATTCAATATGCACACCCCCATGGACCAAGGCTTAGGGGAGTGCATGTGCTGATGAAAAAGTAATGTAGTGTGTCTGCAAGGTACGGCTGGCTTTTCCCTCTCGCTTCTTCGACTACAAAACCTTGCCTTCCATACCAACCTGGGACCTATTCAGCTAAAAACAGCTCCCCAAAATGCTTCCCTGTTAGTTTGTCTTTGTCTTTTTTACTGTATTTCTGAGGGAGAGACATGTTTAAGATATGATTATATATACAGCAGATAAGCTATAAAAAGCATTTGTATGAGTTAGTGGAATATTTAAATAGCAACCAAAGAAAATCAACAATTAAATTTGGGAATTATATTGTACTGTTTGGCTAGTATAGTAGTTTTGCAAAATAAGAGTCTCGGGTTTCTCCTTTTCTAATCTCTAAATATGAATGTTAATACCCGGACAGATTTGGGGGTCTATAAGTAATCTGTCACCTCAGAATTAAAAGGATCTTGGTTGTGAATAATAGAACTGCTTCATGCTGGAGGAGGATCAATACCACAATATGATTTCAGAGATTTCACAATATGGCAACCTGAAAGAGTTTGCAGTTTGAGAAGTACAGTAGAGCCTCTTCTTCCCCTTCTTGTATACAGTCTCTGTGTTGGGGTTGTGCTTCAGCCTTTCGTCAGTGTTGACAATCAGGTACTGATACCCCTCTACCCGCATCGGGTCAAAATGGTTCATGTCCTCATCTGTCTGAAGCAAGTCACCATCTTTCTGGTCTATTTCACATTCAGAAGCAGATGATTACCAGACCACTTCCCAAAGTCATCTCTACTACTTGCCAATCACTTGTACATCTCAATACTGCTGAATCATTGGAATCAGAATATTTATGTACAGTTTCTGCATGACCCAGAGTAGAGCTGAAGGCTACGTTGTACTAGGTGAATAGAAATGGAGACAGCACAGTCTGTTATGGAGCTCCTGTATTGCACATATCAGACAGAGCTCTGCTCAATCTTTCATACCATGGCTTGTCCATCAGGAAGTCAGTAATCTACAAGATTGTGGGAGTGTTTATTGACATTTCCTGTAGCTTCTCAATCAGTAGCAACAAAGAAGATGAATGCCACCCTGCAGACGTCACTATCTATGCAGGAGCAGAGATGGGCAGTAACCCGTTACTTGTAACGCGTTACTGTAATCTGATTACTTTTTTCAAGTAACGAGTAAAGTAAGGGATTACTATTGCAAAATCGGTAATTAGAATACCGTTACTTTCCCGTAGGAACGCTGCGTTACTGCGTTACTAAAACCGTGATTTTTTTTGCGAGAATGTCTCATGACAGTGACGTAAGCGAGTGCGCCATTGGTGACAACAGCTGTGTGCAGATCAACAGTGGATCATATATCGAGTGCAAGAGAGAGTATGAGCGTGCAGCGTTTAAAGCGTGGAAGCACTGACCTTACTTTGAGTTTGATTCCATAAAAAGTGACAAAAACATTAGCGTCCGTTGTGCGTGGGAAGAAAACTTCTTTTTATAGCGAAAAAAAACCCCTAAACTTCCAAGCAAGCACCGAGTGCGCAACGACGTAATGGGAAACTCACAGAGAAACTCGCGGATTCTTCAACTGACCGCGGCACACCTGCACCAGGGTAAACCTCCGCCTACTCTACTCCTGCTTTACAGGTGAAAATAGAGCAACAGGACCGCTGAGTCTTTGACTTTATTTTCTGCTGTGTTTTACTTGCATCTATTTGAAAGAGTGAGTGTAAACACAAAAAAAATATTTTATTTTATGTGCTGGAATGTGCAGAAAATAGGTTTAAATGTTAAACTAATTTATTCAAGTCAGAATGTTGCATATAATTAAATTTTTGCTTGATGCATAAAGTTAAAAGATTAAAACTAATAAAACAAGTTAAAAAAAGAGACTTTTCCATTTGATTACATTTTGTATGATGGATTATGCAGAAAAAGTAGAATTGGGCTGAAAGATCTATCACTTTATCACCTCTTCAGGTTGTAAATCGTGTTTTTAAAAAGTAACTAAGTAACTAAGTAATTAATTACTTTTGAAAATAAGTAATCAGTAAAGTAACGGGATTACTTTTTTGGGGAAGTAATCGGTAATTAGTTACTGATTACTTTTTTCAAGTAACTTGACCAACACTGTGCAGGAGTAATATCTGTGTAGCATATAGAGGACTGTCTCATGCATTCCCATATTTGCTCAGGGTCTGTCTGCAAGCTGCAAAGAGTTGAGAGATGTGGTCTTGGTCCGACTGAGACTGCCCACTCTGAGGTGCAGGACTCTGTATGCATTTGAAACATTCGCACACAGCAAGAGTTGTCCTCTGCTGTCACTAGCGGTACAGTTACATGCTGTTGAAAGGCTGATAATGTTCTCTTCAGATAAACATCTCTATCTGCTTGCAAAGATCAGAAGCCAGATACTGTAGCAGTGTGGTCCAGGAATTTGATCTTCCATCTGGGTTTTAATTGACACTCCCAGCATTATCGTCGAAGGATTTCATATTCCCCATGGTGAAAACTGGAAGTGATGGTTTGGGATAACAGATCTTGTTCCACTAGCACTGGTGTACTTCCATTCATCCATCCATCAAGCCAGCTGCTTACTAACAGAAATGTCCTAATTAAATATCTCTTTCTTTACCAAGCTATAAAACATAAAATAATAAAGAATTAGCTATGGCTTACCACATTAATTCCAAGTGTCATTTGAAATCACAAAAAGTACCTCTCTTAGTCTGTCTGGACCCCTCATTTATCTGGATCTACCTGTTAGAATTATATTATCAGCAGCTCTAATTTGTGTATTTTACGGGGTCAATTCACAGGAAGCACTTCAGGGTAAATTGAAAAAGTGAAATGAGTGCTGACAACCTCATCAGTACTGTTTGTCTTCCGCTTACATTCGCTTAAGCACACTTCCTCTGATGTCAAAGAGCCCTGGTGAAGAGAAACAGTAGCCACACCTTGGAGTGTGACAAGTGAGTCACTTAAAGTAACAGCATCCCTGTGATTGATGTCCTCTGTGCGTTTATGTTTGGCTTGCAGGTGGGAGGCGTGGAAGTGAATGGAGGGAAAACAGAGGGCAGACAAGGGATTGATATCCCACTAGAAAGTGGTGGGCCAGGTGAAAGAGGAGAGGAGCTGTGGGAGGTAGCAAGGGACTTGTCCCGCAGCAAGTTAAATCTATCTCCCTCACTACTTCTTCAACTATGGTCTCTCTGTCCTTGGGCAGGGAGTGCTGACGAGGCAGGGTTTGTCTTTGTCCCGCTAAAAAAAAGAAAGTACCAAGACTGCAGCCTTATTACAAAACTTTGCCCAAGGTCTCTGATTTCAAGAAACTTAAGAAAAAACTTTCAAAATTTGGATTGTTGAGAAAGTACCAAATTAAAAAATGCAGATCGAACAAGTTTGTCAACCCAGGGGGATACAGTATATACAGTAAAGCGCTGGACATAATGCTGCTGCACTGTTTTCTGTTTTCTCCATTTAATATCACCATCAGCTAATCTGCATTGTTCTGTAAACACGATCCATTCCCAACATTCATCTAACAAACCATTTCAATTCACTTCCCCAAGTCGCTTGCCAATTTCCTTAAGCATACAACAGAACGGAGCTGTCTGGAATTCATATGCTGCGCTATGTATATTCAGCGTAGCACTTTCTCCAAGGGGAGCCAAAGCCCATTTGCTGGCCAGGCTCGTTTGGCAGTCATGACTCCGACACATACAGAACAGTACATTAGCATAAAATCGGGCACATCCGTGTGGCAAAGCTAGCCAAAAGAGACATAATTGCTATTGACAGAATTAACAAACACATTAAATCCCCACATTAATTAGAAAGTCAAATGTAAAAACTGTCAGGGGTGGCGGACAGCTGTCATCCATCATCTCTCTCATTGGAGTTTCATGGTAATTCATTTTCCGGCGGTTAATTTGCTTCATTTTTGCAGTGGACTTAAAGCACAGCATGTTTTAATTACGGTTGCCCTGAATGAAGTGGCCGCTCTCATAACCGCGCCTACTGAGGAGCGGAGATGTTGGTGCGGTCAGCTCCTGTGATGACCAACCAAATTAGGCTGTCAAGGCAGTTTAGCTTGCGGGCAGCTGATGGATTGATTATTTCTTCTTTAAATCGGACGATTGGTTTAATCATTAAGGATAAAACAGAAATCATGACCAAAACAAATAAATGTCTATTCAAATAAATGTTGATGACCACAGAGAAGCAACACACGATTTACTCATGTGTCAAGGGAATTAAGTCTTCGAGATAATAGATTAAATGTCTTTGTTTCTTTCTCATAAGTTGTCTATTTCTTATCAATTACTGATCATTTTTTCCTTCTCTCTTCTATGTGCCTCTGCTGGTGGCCTGGCTTGGTTTGGATACTGAAACGCCTTCACTTCACTTCTCAGGTAGTTTGATTTAATGTCTTTATTCTTTTATTTTCAATCTGTAAGCATCTGTGCAAAACTATACAATACTGCTTAAATCAAACAAAAATGTAGAATTAGTTCTTTTTCTGAAATAAAAAATTATAAGATTATAAGAAGATCTGGAAATGTTAGCTTATAACAATTAATCCCAAACATGTCATCCTGAGTCTATATTGTGTTTCACACTTGGCTCACATTTGTCAAGCAGTAGGCTGTAGTCAACAAGTGAAGCCCTTGCAATTGTTCTACATCATTACCCTCTATTCACCTTTGACCCCTTTCCACACTCTCCTGCAATACCAATCAAACAGGCATTAATATTTCAAAGCATCCTCACAAGGTACGTGAAAGGAGTCATTACGAGAGAAAGCATTTGCACTTGCAAATCTGAGTATATCTCATCTTTTAATGTAGGCTAGCGGTTGTTGGGCGTCTGCTCACCCCGCCGACTTTCTAATGTTTCTCCTGCTCCTCTGCAGAATTCATGTATTCATCTCTGTGTAGTGACAGGAATGACAGCCTGCACGCTGACGCCTCTGCACACAGAGCGGCACGCCCGGCACGCTAGCGCACACACCCCCCTCCTGTCAAAGAGGTTAAGATCACGTGTTTGTCGGGGCCGTACCCCGGTGCCAGACTCCATAGAGGAACACGTGCACGGCGACAGGGCTGACCTCGGACAACATGGTTGTTATCCCTCGAGGAAGCCCAGCTGTCAATCATCTGATTGTACATAAGGCATTCTGTTTGATGATAAAATACACAGTGCTGTTATAAATAGTCATGACATTGTACAGAAAACAGAATGGTAAAAAAAAATATGGTTCAAATCTTGCTCTTGACTTTTTTGATCTTTCTTGGCTTTGATCGCTTCTCAGCAAAACTGTTTCCGCAGAGCGCTTAAACGGAACCGTAATATTGACGAGACGGAAGATAAAACAGAAGTGACACGCTGACGTATTTATGCTGCAAGTGACCAAATAACATAAAGATAAGATAAGAAGAACTTTATTTATCCCGAGGGAAATTCTTTTGTCATCGAGGGAAATTCTTTCGTCATTGAGGAGGTTAAAACAAATGAGAAGGTTAAAGAAGCGTTATTAGACGGTGCAAATTTGCCTCTGTTCAAACATTTCCCACATTAAACTGGTGACTCTGATGATAAAGTGACCACATTTCTCAGTCAAAGATCCCACAGACACTCGCCCTTTGAAATGGTAGGAAAAACCAAAACTCACTCCCCCCAAAACCCCCAATCCCACCTTTTGAACTAACCCTCTCCTTTCATCCCTGCTCTCTCTTTACATGTCCAATCGTTTATCTGTCTACCACCACATTCATTTCAATTAGAGCCCGTGCCGACTCTCTCTCCCTCTCCTTATCGATTGATGCCCCTGGCAACATGGGGCACAGGCGCTTTAGGACCTCCGCCGTTATCTTCAGCACGCACGCACTCGCGACCGCGTGTGCGTTTGTGCTGTTTATGGGCTTCGCCCTGGTCTCAGACGCAGCGGGCACCTTCGCCACTATGATCAACAATAAATATGAGCAGTGGCAAACAATTACCCCCTTAACGAGGGATTAATTGTGTCAAGATGGAGTGAGGTCAGCGCAGAGGTCGGTTAACGTCGTACATTCCTAATGTGTTTATTTTCATTAGTTAGGAACATTAGTCTTTCCCCTAGCAGCACCACTGTCCATTGATTTTTCTTCCTTTGGTTTTTTTGTGTTGTTGTTTTTTTTTTTTTAGAGACAGTATGCAAGTGTGTGCGCACTACTGCATGTAGTTATGTGTGCACCGCTCAAAGTAATATTATGAGTGTCTGAGCATAGAGCTGGCTATTGACTCTTGCTAGATCAATATTATAAATGCCTTTAACGGTGGCAGTTAAACTCATTTGTCATTTATTGGTGGTGTGCGTGCGGAGGGGGGAGAGTCCTCAGAGAAGCGACAAATGTATCAATCTATCGAAGCGCTAACTTCCCTTGCCGGCCTCTAAGTGTGTCATCATCCAGGATCATAACTTGAGGCGAAGCTCTGTCATGTTCACTGACGACAAGTGATTAGGTGGGACAGCGTCGTGGCGGGGCAGGGAAATGAAAGGACTGGTCATTTGTTTCTGGGTGGTAAAAATGAGGCGGTGTGCATCGAGCTGCCACCACCTGTCCCCCGTGGCTGATGGAGACGCGCCGTCTGCATGTTTACATTCGATTTGTGCGGACGTGCGTCGTTGAGGGCGTTGGAGAGAGAGGGAGGCGACAGATTTTGAAGGCTCGCTGCGAGGGAACGCGAGCAAAGCGGGTCTTAAATTGAATCAGTTTCTGGTTGCTGCAGTTGACATTGTTTAGACTTTGTCATTGACAGCCAGCTGCAAAGCTACAGTGAAGAAGGATGGATGCCGGCCTTTCAGGCCTACGCCGCAAAGAGAAACCGTTCACGGGAGGATTCTCGCTTTGCTTCGATTGTTCTTTGAACACATTTATCTACTGATTTAACTAGATAGATTTTTCAGAGCAGTAAAAAGCCTTTCCAGTCAAATATAAATTTACTTCGAGTTCCAGCAGTGATGAAAAAACATTTTTAAATCCAAGAAGAGTACATTCTTACGGATATCTACATATTTACATATTTAGGACTAAACCAAGGTTTGCTGTCATCTGTAAACATCTATAAGATGATAAAATACTATATTCAGCTGCATGTGGTTAACCGTGCTTTACAAGAATTCCAAAAAGTCAGCCCAGAGTTGGCCAAAGATGCACAATGAGACTCCCAGCTGTGCACAAACAGCCAAACAATCCAATCAAAAACAGCCACAGTTTCTAGTATTTCCAATCAGCATTAACTTGCAAATATCTGTCGCAGCAGTGTGCGAAAAATGTTTCTGATGTATGAACTGCAAATAAACATTTCAGTCACACATGCATAGGAGTCAGGCGGCCATATTTGCCCCCTTTCTGATGACGTCACATCCTCAGCCTGTGTCAATAACGGCGTGTGGACTGTGATTGATTGGCATTTTCTTGTAAACCTAGTTGATTTTTACCAGAACTTTAATCATTTATGAATGCTCTACAAGTAGGTATTTATCTATTCGCATCATTACTAAACCACAGTCATTCAAAGAATGGACACGGCAAATTTAAGACTTCAAACTTGTTTTGTGGCTACAACACAATTTGTAAAAAGTTGTACCAGAGAATCCTAAAATCCATCACAGCATAAAATAATGTAACCTGTCAATCAATATTATAATATGAACTAAAATAAGTTAAAAAATGAGTCAAATTTTCTATAGATAGCACCTTTCAAGATAAATATCAGGGCTTCACAACAAAATCCTAAGAACACACAGACAAAAAGTTACCCAAAAGCAATTTTTACAAAGATTAGTTTTTAGCTCCTTTTTAAGCTTTTAAGCTCAGCGGGAGAGCGTACTCTCTACAAAAAGGTTGCTTTGCATTATCTCTGGCAAATTACAAGTCCTTTCACTTAATCTCTGGAAACCAATACTTGCATATGAATATGGAGAATTTCTACGAAAGCTTTCGGGTTTCTGTTTGTAGCCTAAGTAGTACTGAGCACACAGGTTTGAACAGGCTTTGGTTGCATGCAGGTAAATAGTCCCTGCAAAGGCCAAATAAAGGAGTATATTTTCTGAAATTCAGTCTAACAACCACTGGCTATCATTTGACTGAGATTTAGCTTTTTATGTATCTGTTGAAATCCATATACATTATTAAACAGTGACTGGCACACAGAATAGAAGTTCTTGGTTTGGACATTATTAGGTACACAGCTCGGAAACACTTTCTGTCATAATCAATGAATGTATTATGCTTTAAAAAAGCAGGTAGTGAACTGAAGTACTAGCATGTGTTGATGATTATGGCTGCTGTTTGTCATATTACCCTCTTTGACACCTGTACTGTTCCATCTATACGGAGCCAAACCACAGAGAGGCACTCTGACTTCTCCACATCCAGACGTCAGTGCCTTATGTGTGCTGTTTTTTCTTTCCAGAAGGTAAACAATTTCTTGTCCTTGTCAGACATGAAAGACAGATTGCTGTATATGTTGTGTGTATACATGTGTGTACCTATTAGCACACAATATCATCCCCAGGGATCTTTCTTCCCTCGTTTTCCCTTTCTCCTCCTCTTGGCATTCTCTTCTTTTCCCCGAAGCTGTAGCAAGCTATTTATAGTGAGAAGAAAGGAAAGACTATCAAAGCTGGTTCCATATATCAAAGCCGATCCGATCGTTTCCACTTCTCTAACTCCACAATGTCCTCCTTCCCAGCTCTGCTGTTCTAAAACAGGAAGGCAGGGAAAGCCCCAGAAGAAATCCTGCTTCCTCTACCCACCAGACACCTACCAGTGGGGAGGGGGGAAAAACTGATGAGGAGTGGAGAAGAGTGGAGTGAAAGTGTGGGAATGTGTGTGAGAGAGTGCGAAAAGTACGCATCTACATTTATGCATGCATGTGCTCAAATGTGTTTCTTTCGTGTTTATGTGCCGCACGCACACGTTGGTGGCTCGAGGGTTTCGGCGGCCCAGGGGTTTGATGTGTTGATGCGACATGGCCCTCATTGTTGCTGCAGCAGCTAATGAAATTACAATGAGGTCTGAGAGGCCCACAGTGGGCAGGCCCGTAAGATGCCACTGCCTGAATCCATATTAAACAAACAGTTTCCCCTCCAGCAAGCACCGCCTTCCCTGTACTCACCCTCATGCAAACACGCAGCAGGGGGAAAAACAAGACCAACGGCGAGAATCTAACGCAGCTTTAATAGGAGTGCAGCTCGAGTTCATTCACAGATCTTATGGAGGTGAAAGCTTGTTGCTCTGAGTACTTGCTCCTTTCCAAGTGCAGCAGTCCAGATTGAATTACTCCTGGAACTTTAAATGTTTCAGTTTATGCCCGTTGAATCGCTTTTAAAGCGGAGTGCTCAATCCATTCATCTTTTATGCTTTTATTTTGGGGAAGACTCTGAGAGAGACACACACACACACAAATAAGCAGCTAATAAATTTCGAAAACCTCATGAAAATGTGTTTTTCTTTTGCCCACTGGGGAGGTGGGGATGATGGTGTATTTATTTGTTTTGTATTTTTGTTATCAGGAGATAATGGCGAGAACAATGAGGAATACCCTCGGAGAGGAAGAAAGTTAAAAACAAACATTAAAGCATCTGCTTCATCAAAACCTGTAGGACTTACAGTTGCTTTATGAATATTATAATTATCTGAGTAACTAACTAACTGTATTTAGACTTTTAATTACACATCCCAGCTTTCTGTATTTTCTTACAGTGATTTTGACTTCCACAGTAAAAATCCACACGTTTGTAAGGCTTTTTGTTCACATTAGCTTTAATTACAAACCTGCATTTAGCAAAAGCTTCATAAACTATAATAAAAAACTGGAGCAGTAATGGATCAACAAAGATTTAAGAACCAAAGTGGCCAAATGTATCCTTACACCTTATTAAACACCTCTCCCTTCCTCCCAGAAAGTGTTGAGATTCCAAGCTTTGTTTTATATTAGATATACAAGTCTTGCATACTTGCATGCCTTCAGATTAAACAAGAAATGAAAAGAGCTCATTAGACTTATTAAAGCATTTGAGACAAACTTAGTGAAACCTCTAAATGTCAGTTAGCTGTGTGGCAGGCTGGTTGTGGACCCAAATGAAGATCTCGTGATGCAGAAGTGGAACCCTTATTGTGTCCTATAATTTAGGGGGTAAGCTCAAACCAGGGAGAAAACACATAGAGGGTTTTTTTTTAAACATGTATAGGAACTACGGAAACAGGGAAAACGGGAAAGGGGAGCACAGGGTATTAAGGGAAGACACAACAAAGGGCAAGGGGGAGACTCAGACAAAATATACACAGGGTAATGAGGCCAGGGGAAGACAGGTGGAGAAGGCAGGTGGGAAACACAACAGGAACAAATCAAAGATAATGAGACAAGGGAAGGTAAACTCAATACAAGGCATGTGAGACAAGAGACTATCAAAGTAAAACAAGAAGTAACTAATAAACGAACACCTGAGGTTGAGAAGGGGAGGCGCAGGGAAACTCCATTAATCAAAATAAATAATCACTGTAAAACCAAGAATACAAAAGTAACTAAAACTGAACTCCAAGACATACAGTACAGAAGATGAGCTCTAGACCGAAGACTCAAAACATCTGAACATCAACTGTTTATAACCAAAACAGAGAACAATTCATATAAAGCTGGAATTTAGAGTTCAAAGACAAACTCTCATCAGAGACCAGCAGACTTGGAAGTGTTAACAAACAAGTGGATTGTAGTGCATTTCAAACAGGCTTTTTTCTTTAATTAGTACCATGTATGCCTTATTTTATCATTCAACCTGTTTAAATGGGCTTTCTGTGCTCTAAATCACCATGTGCGTACCAAGATAACTGTATAATCGCTTTTGTTTAAAAGCACTTTAGGAAACATAGTTACAAAACACTTGACAGTTGGAGTAATGCATTACATGCTATTTTGTTAGCAGCTTTGCCGCTGTGTGCTGGATTGAAGCTTGGCTAGGGCATATTGACGAATGTATGTGGAAAGCCAGTTATAATAACTAAGATCAGGAGAAATTAGACTGAATGTGGATAAAAAAACTTAAAAGAAGAAGAAAATAACTGGCAAAAAAAGTCTAGGTGAAGTCTATAATACCATATAACTTGTTCCCGTGATTCCAGCTGCTTGTAGTATTAGGTACTTTAAGGTAGGGGAGGGTTTGTTGATTGAATACGTCACTGGTTTATTTTTTTGTCAGCAAGTATTAATAATTTATTCGTGTGCATTTCACTTGCTAAACCTGTAAAGCACAGCTGGAATGTGGTCTAGGATGAGTGATACACCAACATCTTCCAACTGGTCATCATCCCGCATCCGTTAGTTGATGGTATACAGCAGTCATGGACTTGTGAATGTTCATTCCTCTGGTGTGAAAATAATACAGAATCACTCATTTGGGGTATTATAATCTGTAAACAACACAATCCATGATCGGACTGCACGTCTTGTAAGGTCTAGTGATGCCACTGAAGAAAAAATGGCACCTATTATAAATGTGTTGTACACAGAAATAGAGTTTTTCACAGTATTGCTTCACTCTACAATGTTTAACATCAACCATGAAAAGCCAGATCTCCATGGGACTACATCCACTAGTCAAAGTGTGTATCAGAGTCTGTGTACAACTCGAGCTCAATACAATAACAAGGAAGGAAGTATAACCTGTTGACTCTAATTGGCAATTCATTTTTACACGTTAACTATTTAGCATACTTGCCAACCTTGAGACCTCAGAATTAGGGAGACATTCAAAAGTTTATTTATCGGATAAAATAAGTTCAATGTCACTGTTGTTATTGTCTGGCGGACCCAGCCTTTGCGATCTAAGTGGGCCACGTCCTCCAAAAGCCAGGTTGACCGGAAGTGAGCAACTGTGAAATGGGACGGTCTTGCCTTCAGAATTACGTCACGAGCTCCCTCGGTGGAGTGAAACTCGTCGTCTGTTCCTTGCTGTCTAAAATATAACCGGACGCTGGCGTAAATTCTCGACCATCTCACACTTCTGTTTAATCAGTTTTCTGTTCGACGTTTATTCAGCTATGTGAAAACCCTCCCGAGGGATTAATAAAGTTTTATTTAATCTAATCTAATCTACTAACTTTAATCTCAGTCAAACCGATTTACTCATGAACAAATAAAACACCGAAAAAGTTATTTAAGTGACTTGTCATGTTTAACCTGAGTAGCGAAAGACCGGGGGGTTTTGAAAACGATGTGCCGGGAGTTTGCTGTTCTCGCCGGCTCAGATATTTGAAGTTGACACAGCTACATTCTCACCTGGAAATATGTTAAAAGTTTATTTTGTGACCCAGAAAGAGAAATAAGAGTAATATTAAAACTAAATAGCTGCAGTAGTAGTAGTCATTGCTCGAAACTGGAATTGGCTGGGCCATTCTGGGATATGGTTCTTCAATTTTGTTGTCCAGGTGGAAAATCGGGAGAAATTCGGGAGAATTGTGGCTCCGGGAGATTTTCGGGACGGGCACTGAAATTTGGGATTCTCTCAGAAAAATCGGGAGGGTTGACATGTGTGCTATTTAGTGTGGTGAACTGAAAGAGGCTGACTGCTAGGAAAATATAGGAGCAAAAACCACACAAACTGTCTTCAAATTGTCCAACCATCACCTCTGCTAGCAGGAACTGGACTTGGGTCCTATTATGCATGTTCTTGTACTGATTTCCACACAAAGCAGGGCGCTTACCGAAAGTCATATTTGTAAACTTTACCAAAAAAAAGTGTTTGTGCTCCCAGATCATTAGCATATGCTACCACCAACTTAATTTTTTCTATTCTTCTTTTTCTTCTTGTTTTCGTTCTTGTTTAAGGAGGCGTCCTCCATCTGATTGCTTTGTTTAGTTCGTCTGACTTGCTGTACAGTTGAGTTTAAAGGCAAAATAATTCCACATGGGTATATTTCGTGTTCTTTGTTTGCTGCAAGCTCGTCCATGATTGCATTTGCTGGAAATGGTGTGTCTATGATTGGGGGACTCACCCACTCCCTTCCTCCATGCACACTGCATACAAAGCTCATTGAATGATTGCCTGTAGTTTTACAAACTCCCTGGGTAGGGAGGCAATGGATAACTGACCCCAGTTTAAACAGGACGATGGTTTGGATAGTGAAAAAAGAACAAAAGGGGGAAAATACAAACATGCAAATTTGTTTTCATTACAATAACAGCACACGTCTCTAAGTGGCGTCCAGCATAGATCTAGGATCATCAGGATACTTCTAATAAAACTAAATGTTGTTCACCAAAGTACGATTTTTATACATCACTTTGAAGTCCAGCGATAAAATTCAAATGAAGAAAAAGATCAAGCTAAAGAGATGAAAGTGTTCCTGATTGAAATAGAGAGCTTCATTTTAAGGAAAGGGCAAGAATGGACCAACTAGGTTATGTCGAGGTACCGTTTTATTTTCCCATTCATGTATCTTTTCATAATTCACTGTTAAAAATACTCTCTCTTTATGTTACGATGGGTCCAGCAACAGGCTGTTTTAGCACCTTTTCTTTTTATTAACCTTTATTTAACCAGGCAGGGAAATCTTATGATCGACAGCCTAGTTTATGAGAGCATCCTGGGCCCAAATAGACAGAACCAACCTGGCATGCTAACTTGTTTTCTGATTGGCTGCTCCTCACAAACAGAAGGTTTGAACAGCAGGTGGGTGCCCATGATTGTTTATCCATATGGTGCACCCGGCATTTCAGCAGCTATCACAAATATGTCAAAACTATTAAATATTTTTTAAATTTTGGAGTAAAGCATTACATACATGCATTAAATATGTCACACTGATGACACTCTTAACTCTTAAAATCTTAAAAGAGCACAGATTCAACCCAAATGATGGGCTGAGGAAGGCTGCTCTAAAGTTTAGGTACTACATATAACCTAAGAAGCATTGTATATTTGGTCGATTTCTGTGTGGAAACATATTTCTTATGTGAAGTGAGTCTTGTGTGCATATATAACATTGTTAACCTCATGCAAAAAAAATAAATAAACTCCACCGCTGAAGTTATGTAGAGGACCTTGTTGTAGAGAGAGGTGAAGGTTGCTGTGATTTGATTACTTACTGGTGGGGTTGCTCGTATGTGCATGCTGTAAACAAGGCTTGATAGACAAAGCAGGGCTGGTTGCATGATAATGTGCGTGTGTGTGTGCCTGTGAGTGTGAGTGTGCAGTTTGAATCAAAAGCCTTGAAATGTCTGGTTTATGTAACAGATAACTAAAAATCATTCAAATATATTTTTTAAATTAGCTACAAATGCAATTACAGCCACACTTTGTTATTTTCCCTCACAGCTTGATGTCATCATCATATTGAAACCAATGTTGTGCAGTTCTGGTTGGGAGTTATTAAATGACTTGCTAGCTCTAGAGCAGCAGCATCTGTTGGTTTGCAGAGAGGGAAGCTAACGGTACGGGTCACTTTTAGGTTATCTGAATTTCAGAAACGAGCAGAAAAAACTGTCACTGTGTGCGGAAAGATGCCTAGAATATAATCTGCTGTTTGTGTATGTAATACAGCTGTGTGGGTATGGATGTGGGTGAATGGCTCATGCTCACTATACTGTTTCCCACAGTAATTACATTGTCTTATCTTATGCAGTTGCTATACCTGTCTGTGTTGTACCTCAGCTTCCCAAGGATGCCAGGGAAGCCCACGATAGCCCTCCCCTGTGTTCATCTCTGCCTACACTGACTTCCAAAAGAAAGATATTCCAACACAAAGCCACCATACATGCTTTATATTTTGTTGCCGGCCGTGTCATTGTTGAATATGCAAATGTGTGTGCTGAACATCTTCTTAGACCATAAACGGAGCCCTAGCCTCAGTGCGGGATATGCTTACAGTGCATGTTATTAAATGAATAAACCTCAGCACATACAGAGCACCCATGGATATGTTAATACTAAACAAACGGAAACACGCGATGGAATAAATCTGGTAAGCTTTCTTTTGGAGATCAAATCTAGAAATCTGCTTTTTAAATGTGTCTCTGGAGACTCACAGTTTTTGATAGCATGTAGAAAAGCGGCACGCGGTGAGAAATTTTCACAAATACCAGGGCCTGATGCCGACGTTCATGATGTCTTGTGGATAAAATGTTCTGAAATAAGATTTTCTAAAAGAGCCAAAGAGCTGATAACAAGGGCACACAGCAGGGGAAAGATTTTAACTCTGGGGGAACCCGGGAACAACAGGGTATAGCTTGTCTGTCTCACACACACACACACACATAGACACAAAGCTGCTTTTGTTTAGTTTAGCTGCTAGTTAGAGCCTGTGCCTTCAGATAGACATGCCTGTAGTATTTCTCTTCCTCCTTGTTTTCCTCCTGCTCATGTCAGTTTTAGGGCTGTGTGGGTGCTTCTGTGCTTTACATTTTTTCTCTCTCTTTTTTTTTTTCTTGCTACAGCTTCCAGATTTTCCCTGCAAAGTTCACAATTTTTCTCATTTTGTTGGTGTTGTTGTTAATTAACAGGTTGCACGTATAAAAAAAATGCTATTTAATATCCTGTGAAACATTAGCATCTGAGTGTGTGTGTGTGTTTGCACGTCTGTGCCATGTCTGCAAAAAAGTGACATCACGGAACCCCCGGACGCAATTAAGAGCCTGTCAGGCTGGTGTCAAAGGTGCACACAAGCCCACCCCCACCCCCCACTACTACCACCACCGTGAGCACCTGCACAAGCAAGCGCCTGCACATCGAGGCACCCGACTCCGGCAGACCTACGCAGAGGTGTGTCGTCGCACCCGCGTTTGTGTGCAGCTCGGCGTGCGCGCACGTTCAGCCTCACACGTGTTGAAATATGGCTCCCATATTTCACTGCGCTCGCAGCATTTGTAAATGCCAACAGCTTTCCAGCACCCCCACCCTATCCCTCTCTCCTGCAATTGGACCATCCCAATGGAGGCTTCGGCTTTTAAGAAATTGAAGGAATAATCCACCAGGAATGGGGGTGGTGGTGTGTGTGTGTGTCTGTCGGGGGGGGAGGAATGGGTGACATGTGTGAGGGAGTGCTGTGAAATGGCTGCACCCTCTGCTTCCAAATATCAGGGAAGATATTGTAAACAAAGACAGATGCTCCAGTAAGCTACACGAAACAGAGGTCATTTTTCCTTCCTTTTTGAGCCAGCTAGAAGCCCTGAATTGCCCAAATTGAGACAGCAGCCATTTGTAGGTTTTGAAGGTTTAATGTCGTGTGAGAAGGCAAGGGGGGGGGGTGTTGGTTGTGTCTGTTGGTGGCCCCGATAAAAGCATTTTTGATCACAAAGGATGATGGGAGACAAAGATCAGAGAGCCGGCCCCTCCCACGGTTGCCCCCCTTCTACCTTCATCTTTCTTTCTGTGTATCTCAGCTTGCACGCCCCCGTGCCACACTCACTCAATTGCCTGAACCGTCACAGTAAATGGCCATCCTGGAGTAAATTTATAACTGCCACTTCAGCTGACAATCAAACGCTATCACTAGATTCTCACTGTCTATCACTTTGGCCCCTGCAAGCAGAGAGGACAGAGGGGCTGGGAGGGAGGGGTGGTGGTGGTGGTGGTGGGGGGCAAAAGGAATGGAAGGGCTCGGAGAAGGTAAGGCCGCCGTAGCTGGGCTAACTTTGCGCGATCGATGTGAGGTTGTAAAGAGTGCCCTTTCCCCGCCTCCTGTTCTCCCTCTGCCCCACCTCATTATTCCACTTCTCTTTCTTCTCCTCTGTCGTTTTCCTTACAGACTTTTTCTGCATTCACAATCTTTTCAACCCTTCTTAACTGGAGCCCTCCTGCCTTTATTATTGTTTGTTTTTACATTTTTTTTCTTCATTTCTGTCTATTCCCCTTCTTCCATCGCTCCCCACTTCACCACTTCTCCCTGTGTGGGCTGGCCCATGTCAAGGCCTCTGTCTCTCGCCCTCGTTTGACATGCTTCTCATAATGGTCAGATCGGGGAATACCACACTCTGCCTGTCTCTCTCCATCTCCTCCTCCTCCTCTATTCTGCTCACCCTCTTCCCTGTCAGGATGTCACCCTGTTGCCAAATGGAGAAAATCAATCGCATGTGAGCTCTCTGAAGGCTGTCTGTATAGATATAGCAAGCAGATTTTTCAAGCAGAGATTCGTGTATACGTCGGCATGCGTGCTCATACGTGTAGAAGTCGGAGAGGAGAGGAAAAAGAAGGAGGGAGGGGAGGTTAGTGACAGACTCAAGCTGGGGACGTTTGTCGCCGCTCGTCACTTTTCCCGTCAGCCAGCAGACATGACAGCCAAGGCGGGTGAGAGGTGAGTGGCGGGCTCTCAGGACCCGAGCAGGAATGAGCACAGTGTGACAGATGGCTCCTTCATGCTCAGGCCATCATGATGGGACTGGGAGAGGAGTGAGTAGAGCAATGGACAAAGAAGAATTGCAGAAAGGGGAAGGAAGAGATGTCTTTTGACAGTATCAAAACCCACCAGACATCCTTCCCCAGTCTGTCTGTCAGCTTTTCTTAACAGGGTTTGCCACTGGCTTAGTGGCAGCAGCTAATGCTTTACACAGGTAAAAAAGGCTCTGATAGACGTTAGTGGAAACCTACTGACAACGCTGCTGCAGTGTTAGGTCGGTTAAACTATTAATGCTATTACATTACTGCTTTGTTTTGAATCAAAAAGGCTAAATATTTTAAGCAGTTAAAATTGGTTAATTAGAGAAATGAAACTAAATTATACCTGATTTCTCATCGACATTATAAGCTTGAATGATGGGTGTCATGGCCAAAACCAGAAGCTTTGTGGCCATCCTAATTAATGACTCTTTTCTGTTACTTCTTCCATGTGTACTGCTGAGAGAGATCACAAGATTTTCACCTAACAATAAAAGATAAAAGCCTATTTCTATATTTGTGGTTTTTGTCCTTTGGACTTCTTTTTGGTGCCTAAAATCTAACTGAAAGCAAAAAAAGTGAAAACAATGCTAATCAGAGAGCTGGAACAAAGTGGAGAACACAAAGCTCTTAAATGGGTCACAAACCACATTCTTCTGGCTCCAAAACACGCGAGTTAGTCCGCCGACGCCACTCCAGTCTCTAAATGTGGACTTGCATCCAAAAAAACAGGACCATTATGTGTCGGTTTCCAATATTGCTGCAGCTGGTGCATCGAGACACAAACGCCAAAGGACCCTTGTGTGCATCTCTCCAGCTTGTGTGTTATCTGATTGAACAGCAGCATTTGATGCCTTGGGACGAGAATGCGTTAAAGTTTCACGGAAGAAAAAAAAAGGTCCCAAACTTTCATGCTACATTGTGGCAAAATCCTAAATTTCTTTAGCTTCCAGGTTTTCTGTACTGCTAGGAACGTGCTCAGCATCGTTCGCTAATTCTTCATCCAACTATCACCACTGCAAAGAGTGTGCTACTTTGTAGTGTCTTGGCTCAAATTATAATAGTCGTATTGCATGCATGTGAGAAGAATTTAGACCCGGACTAAACGTTGCAACGCCCTTGATTGAGAAATTACATGCATTTGGAAGACCCAATGAAATGGGCAGTGACAGTTGTCTCTGAAGATCGCTCAATCGCTCCATCATCCATCAATTATGAGTGGAGGAGGACAAAAGGAAAGGACATTCCTTAAACTGGGCACCAAGCCACACGTTTCAGCCCTTGGCAGGGAAGGGAGCTGTTGATGACGTTGCGAACCGACAAATATATTCATACGCCGGTGCTGCAAGGAGACTATCAGTAAGCTTTGAAGGGCTTGAAGGATTTGGGAAAATTGACATCCTAAAATCTATGACACTGAGTGGAGGTTGATGGTGGAAGAACAAATGGGATGCCGTTCTGAAACGCTTGACATGTAATGCATAGAGCTGTATATCAATTGAGAGAAATTAAGCAGCTGAAAGCTGAGATGTGCTGATTTAGCTTACGGGATTACGTGATGTGATTAAACTTGTTTGTATTTTAATTGCAGGTTGCACAAAAAGGAGGCTTTTTATCGCAAAGGCCCGCCCAACACTCTTAAACAAGAAAAAAAAAAGGCAGGAACTTAAAGTAAAAGACATACCGCAAAAAGGCTCTTTTCCATTTTGATTCAGGTCACTGAAGGCAAAGCTGAAACAAAACAGACACACACAACCTTGTAAGACAAATGAGTTTTGTCATCCCCACAGAAGGCTCCCTTTTTGTCAAAGACCCAGAGGCTGCGGCCACGATGAATTGTGACATAGCCTAATTCCTTTGGAATTGCAGTACAGTCGATAAAGGAGCCAACGGTCTGGCAATGACCTCCAGGATAGTGTTATTGACCTATTTTGCATACACACTGGGCGCGGGGAACGGACAGGCGCTTTATTTGTGCTGTTATTTATTGGCCTGCAACATGACTGTAATGCCTGTCCAGGGACTCAGTTGGAGTGCAGTTATAGATTATCATGATTGCTAGTTATTAGTGTGTGTTTGCATGTGGGGTTCATGGCACACATACACACATGCAGGGGGGATGAGGGAGATTATTCCGAGCCTTTCTCTTTGAATAAAGAAGACGGGGGCAGTCTTGTACAAATTGTTATTGAAATAGTTTAATGCCAGTCCACCCTAACTTCAAGGACAAAACCCGGCACTACAGCAGATGACAGCTAATGCGTTAATATGATGTGTTATGTTTCGTAAGAGCTCGGCAGGACTGAAATCTTGTCACATGCACATCCCTTTACTTTTCTCTCTTCGTGTCCCTAAAAGAGACAAAACAGAGATGTAGAACCATTTCTTCAGCTACATGTCACAGTGCCAGACACTTAAGCCGTGCACTTGTTGTCTGTGGCACTGGGATGAACCCTTTCCACAAAAAGACAAGGGCCACCCCCTTCCATCTCATACTTTTTTTTCCTCCATCGTATTCTTTCGGCTCTGAATCAGCATCAGTGTCGCACTTAAGAACACTTCTTGGCACCGTCTGAAGGTCCTTTCCGCCTCCCTCGTCCGTGGAAATTCGGCTCTATAGCAGACTGATGAATGGCAAAAATAAATAAGACTTCCAGGAGAGCCCTGCGGACCTTCACAACAATACATAACAATTAGGTCTTCGGAGAATGAAAAGGCTAAAGCGGTCCACAGGCAATTAGCCGGAACATTCAAAGAGAAAATGGCACAACGTAGCTCAGAAGCAATGACAAACAACGTGCGTGTGAACATTTGAGCACACTTTATTGGATTCCTCGCAGTTCAGAAGTGTTAATCTCATCATATTCAGTAAATCAGAATGTGTGTAACGTTAAGGAAAGTTAAAATGGTAATCAGCTTCTTTTCCCACTTTGTTCTCTTCCATTCTTCCATCTAAGTTTTTGAGGGTACATGGTATCTCCGTGGGATTAATTGCTCATTTAGTAACTCTTTTCCATATTTCACGCTTGAGAGAATATCCAAATTAGCTTTGCCATCAGAGTTCACTTCTTCCACTGGGGCTTGAATGACCACACTTTAGGACAGCACACTGAGCCAATCAGGCACTTGTAGCTCATCAGCTGGGCGGGCCACCAGCTGAAACCGCTGTCTGCTGCTTGGCTCTGTGTTGCCGAGTTGCAACGGGATGAATTGTTGTGGGACGACGAGGCAGATTGGTCGAGATTGGAGCTCCCGGGCCCTTGTTATTACTGAGACCATTTATTTCTTAGTAAATTAGAGTTTGACTGAAAGCGTCACAGGGTACCAAATGGACCCAGTTGATGCTGGTCTGGTGGACTGAGGGAAGGGCAGCGGGGTGGTAGGGGTTGCGACTAAGCGACAGTTATTATTCAGATATGGATGGCGCAGTGGCAGGCGTGCTGAAATCGACCTAATGGGGTGGGAAGGTGCAGTCGATGGCTCTCTCTGACGCTCGGCTGCACTGATATCTCTCCTGTTTTCCTCCTCTTTCAACCCCCACCCCTCCCTCGACCGGCTATCCATCCACACTGACGTATTCTGATGACTCGTGTCATTAAAGCTAACGTCCGCTGAGGAGGTAATTAGCCAAAGTATGGCATTAATCAGCGGCTAGAGCCCCTCACGCCTGCCGGGGTGTCTGCGACGTGCTTTTTGCAACCATGTTGGCCTCCCGTGGCCCCCCGCAGCTCCCTGTTTCACACATGGTGGGCATTAACCTTCGGAGGCTTGGTCGTTTGTCTATGACGGGCTTGTGCTCTCTTGTTCACAAGCTTTCTTTTTTGTATTTCTGCTACTGGATGGACCTTGTAAATGCCAGGGCTGCATTTCCGTCCGTAATGGAACTGGTGGAGCATGGAGAAAGGACATAGAAGAATATAGCAGAGGATATCTTTGTGTATTTTAGGTTCGTCTGCAGTTCCAGACAAAGTACCAAACATAGTCACTGGTTTGAGGTGAAAACACGTCTGCAGCTCTTCTCTCACGTGAGCCTGAGGCAGCCGAATGAGACTGAGTACATGTTCAATGAAGCAAGCACCTTTCTTTTACATTGGGGTTTTTAAGCCCCCTGTTAAAGCAGGTAAATGAAGTCTGTTTAGTGTTGACCAATAGGTCATTTATCTGTCCTCAAGCTCATCAGTGTCCTCCCAGACAAACAAATCACCGTGGCTTTGCCAAAACAAAATGGCCTCCATCAGTGCGCGCACAGTGACATCTCCATCTGCTGTCAGACAAACCATTAAAAGTGCAGGGCAAAATTTCAGCCCTGTCAGTGCATATAAAGTCTCTCATTTCTCTCCATCAGCACAGTCTACCAGTTCCGCACAGCAGAGATAGACTCAATCTAAAAACGGACTCCCATACTGAACATTTTGATTTCATTACCACCCGCCACTGAATATTCATATACTTCTTTTTCCCTTTTTTTTTTAAACTGCTATGTCAAGTCACACCTGGAACCAGCAGGGCGTCATACATTATTCATTAGTGGAAGGCAATGAGATGTGGTCTAATAGAGTTTACCGGGGGTGCCGAGAAGCTCGGTCTCCACTTCCTGATCCATTAAAGATGCATCTTCTCCCGCCAGTGGTACCGAGCGAACCTCCCCGCCCCGTGCGACAAGGCCCCTGGGTCCTGAAGGAGCCGCTCAGCTCTCCTCGTTTAATTGTTCGGGCTCTGACCCGAACCAGGAGATTAGCACAAAGAGTAGGAGGCGGGGAGGGACTACAGCAGGCGTGGGATTTTACTTCTATAACCTCGGTGAATCCGAGTCCACTCTGGGGCTAGTCGGTGTTAGATTCAAGGTGATGTCGATCCAGATAAAGCGAGATATCTCCATAGGCACACGAGCAGCGTCTGAACTTGGATCTGACTTGCATATGTAAAAGTGTAAAGACAAAAACAGCACACTGGTAAGGCTAGGGCTTTCAAGGACCCTGTTCTACTTTGACCGGTTAACTCAGTCCAATCATAAATATCTAATCAAAGCTGAAAGAGGGGTATTTTTTTCTTTTACTCTTGCACGAGATGCAAAATTGATTTTGGCTGCAAGAAATTACATCAGAACAGTAAATCAATGAAAGAAATGGAACTACTGTAACTGGCAGAAGGTTTTAACATTTCAGCCTACCTTAGAATAGGATAATCTAAAAGCTGTCACTTGATATAACTGAGCTTTTCCTCATTTTTGTCCTGGAGCAACAGCATGCAGGTGATGATTGAGGCAACAAGATTAGAAAAACCAGGTCGTCAGTGAGCTGCTAGAACGGTTAATAACTGCAGTTAATATTCGCAGCCACAAAGCACGCAGACAGCATCACTCGTATCCCGAAACTTGGTCCTGATTTTCCAACTTTTTCTTTTATGTCTTGCAGGCAGTGATCTTAAACTCTGCAACTCATTATGGTTAACTATGCTATAATTCTGCTTTGGGTGCAGACATTTTAATTGGCCGAGGCATGTGAGCCATGACACATTTTTCTCAGAAAGTGCCTCGGCTTAGGTTTTGTCACCTTTCTGCCCATTGCTATGCCGTCGTCTTCCCTGTCCCGCCACTAATCAGAGAAATTCACTCAGACCTCGATGGCAGAAGAGACCAGCGTTCACTCTAAATTTGGACCACATGTGGCCTCGCTAACATTAGCGGGCATCAATGGTTTCACTGATTTCAGGGTCATAGTGACCGAAAGCGTCATATCAAGTGTTGATCAAGGATCACCTACCATTATACCTTATGTTGTGAGCTTCTGTTCCTAACATTTCACACCGTAGTGACAAAGGTTGAACTATATATTAATCACACATGTATTAAAGCTCTTTTTCTTCAAAGAAATTACATTTTTAGTTCTAACATTGTGTGCATAAAAAAGGTAGGAGTATATTTAACTTAGAATTTAAAAAGTCCTCAGAGAAGCACATCCAACATTGTTGTCCTGCCTCAAATGAACATGCTACTCATGCTTTGTGGTGATCAATGCATCGGTTTCACATTAAGACGCTTGATATAAAAGTTGGAATACTTCTAACATACAGGCAACAGATTTTTTTCCCCTTTTTTCTCACCTGTCTCTAGGAATAGTGAGAAAGCAGCAACAGCTGAGCCAACAGGCAAGTGCCAAAAACTGAACTTCCTGGAAAGACCCCTTAGTCTTGGCACCAAATGTGGGTTGAGTTCCACAGGCACATACATTGAGTGCTTTTTATAGCCTTAAGCATTGTGACTGCTGTACAGTGGGTGTTTTTTCACCCATTTACATTTTATTAAAGCTTAAAGTTTGCATTATTGTGGCTGTGGCTGCTTGATTAACTTTGTAAAGCTTACGATACAACCTAAGAGTGACCAACATTGTTGCTGGCACTTGCATTATGTGTTGATTACTGTCCCCATTGTTTTATATGCAGTGACAGGCAACAGAACCAAATAAAAGGTTTCCACTCATCATGGTCAGTCATGTTTATCCCTCAAGTTTTTCCACTTCTTTGTACTTCTGTTTGTTCACATCCATTCCAATAGTTTGAGCAATTACCCTCTAGGAATTTGCTGACATGTGTGAGCCCCTATATTGGAGCTATGATTATTATTGCTTATACTGAGGCGATGATTGTTATTTCCTCATTGATAAATCCAAAAAGTGCAGCAAAAACGCAGCTTGAATGCACGGGAGGAATTGACGTTATGTTGTGTTGGCGCCTTTAGAGCATTTCCAAGTCCTTCTCTGACAAATAATTCAGCTTAGTGTGTGATTAATTGCCTATAACAGCCCATCCAAGAAGAACATGGTTCACCTTTGATGAGTTAAATTGACTGTATTTTACTAATTAGGTATCTGCTTCTTGCACTTTGCTGGCTTTCTAGTGTGATAGTTTTGCAACCCAGCGTTTCATCAAAGCACAAAATAAACAAACAAACAAACAACAACCTGTCTTTTATATACAGTCTTTGGGCATTTATACCTCTAACACTCTAACCTTTTCTTTCCCATATCTAATGTCAGGACCACCAGATGACCTTAAGCTAGTGTTTTCACTCGTTGCAGCACAAATTCACTCATTATGTGCACCGACCTGCTGTGTCTACACAGAGGAATAAGAGTCAACAAATACTAAATTGATACTGAAGTATGAACTATGGAGGGACGAGGTCTGCCTTTTTAACTTTTGATGGCAAACATTTTTTTTAAGCCCAAGCCTGAAAAAAATGAATAGATGAATAAACGGCAGGGGAGGGGGGGACCAATATTGATCATGTTTTATGAGCTCGCCAGTCTGGCTGGTGAGGCAGTGGCGAGGAGCTGCCACTTGTGTTTTGGTCCCGAGATCCTCCATCACACCGCTCATGTCCAAGGTAACAATCAATCTATCAATAAAGAGCAAAACAAACAAAAGGCAGAAAATGATGCATCACCCCAACAGTGCCACCCCCCACCCTCC
Organism: Maylandia zebra; assembly: GCF_041146795.1. NCBI lineage: Eukaryota > Metazoa > Chordata > Actinopteri > Cichliformes > Cichlidae > Maylandia > Maylandia zebra. Next base: position 41,573,936 of record NC_135169.1, on the reverse strand, counting down.
GGCCTCCACAAACAGAAACAGTGACGACTGAATACATCTGAACTAGGCGCTTTCCAGGCATAGTTGGGGAGGAGGTTTTGGAGGGGGGACGCAAAACACAATTCGGCCTTATCGTGTTTCGTCGCCTCGCCTCCTTGAAATGATTGTTTCACTCAAATGAACAGATTGAATATATCATGCATGTTTGGCGAAGATGGAAATAAATCTTTCAAATCTGCTTTTTCTTCCTCTTTCCCTCTCCCCCCACTCAACAAAGCAATTTCTTAGCCGCCGTCTTTCTGACTGAGGGGGCCGTCTGTCATAAATTCACTCCCGCGAGTGCATAAATCTCACCTTACAGATAACATCAGGTGTGGATTGACGAGAGCCGGGGAGCGGCGGGGACGCGGTAAAGTCTACGCATGTTTGCACTGCGGGTGCAAGTCTTTCCGAGTGTGTACACATTTGCTGAGCACCTGCGACTATTTACCGTGCGTGCATTTTGTTGCAAGGTTTTATAGGTGCATCTGCCGTCTGCCATTTATTTTCTGCATCATACACATGTTTGCTGGCAGCCAGAGTGATTTATATGATTGATTTTAATGGGTGATTATCCACCTGCCATAATGCAAATGATCTGTCCTAATTTTGTAGTGGACAGCTCGGCCTCATCTGCGCTCGTTTCAGTTTGGTCTGGAGTCCATTCGTCCCCATTAATACGTTCTGCTGCGTTCAACTTGGTCCGTAACAGTCCTGCCCCATTTTTCTGTTAATCCCAATCATCTCTCCCACACACTCATCCTTATCCTTTTGTCTTTTCCTTCCTTTACTCTCCCTCCAGCTCCCTCATCCCTTCCCAGCGCCCCCACCCAACCCCCCACCTCCATTCTCCTCTCTCCCACCATGCAGCCCTGCGGTTACTTTCTGACTTGTGTGCAGTTTAATAATCATTAGGACGGGCCCTCTAATGAATAAAGTCACTCGGACTAATTGCTCGCAGTGTTTCAAGATACGAAAGAGCATGAAAGGGAATAAGAGGGGGACAAAAAACAAAACAAAAACGTAGACGTTTTAATAGCTTGTTTGCAGAATTTTAAGGAGGTAATTAGAAACACTTACAGTAGGATGACCACACGCCGCTTGTTTGTTTTTTTGCGGGACATGATAAATCTTTTGGTTGATGGAGCGAAACGATGCTAAGCCTTGGAAAAAGAATGTGCCAGAAAACTGAGGGAAAAAGAATTTGAAGATCATTCGGGTAGAAAATTAGACCACCGGGGACAAGAAGGGGGATCTATTTCACCCTGTGATGTGGATGTTTGACTGGGTTAAGCATGGCAGCCACTTGTAGATCCGTGTATTTAACACATCTGTGGTCACCAAAAGATAAAAAAGTTTTAGTAAGGTGTCTGCTAAATGTATATATTATTGGTTTTGAGGGATTTAAATTCTCTGGATTTAAATCCACACAGAGGATTTGAAAGCTCTGTGTTATCATGTTCAGAAACTCCAATGCTAGTATTATGTACACTGCTCAAAAAAAATTACATGAACACTTCTTAATCAGAGTGTAGCATCGAGTCTTCAACTTGATCTGGCCACGTCATTTTTTCACTTGATTTTCAGGGTGTCTTTAAATTCAGCCCTCTGTAGGTTGTTAATTTTCATTTACATCAAACAGTATAGCATCCTTCCATTCTTAACACATTCCCAATCCTATATCATGTGTGTTTTCAAAGTGTGCCTTTAATGTTTTTTTAGCAGTGTATGTCTTAACTACATCAGTATAAGCCTTAGTCCAACACACATACACGAATACACAACTTCAGCAGCACTTTAACCTCAGTAAAACCAAGAACTGAGAGTCTTGTCCCCGCAGCAGAAAATTGTCAGCGTTGTGAGGTGTGGACCCTGTCACTCTGGATCAAACATATTAGTATCCACCTAAGTGCAGGTGGACAGGTGTAGTTTAGGCCTGGGGCGACCCAGTGTCCTGGGGAGACCGTATGCTAGCAGAACACTGTGTGTGTATGGCTGTGCTTTGCTCCAAACACTCTCCAAGGAGAACGCAGGTGTATTGATTTTCAGCACTAGCCATAGAGGGGGGCAGATATTGGCATTAAACCCTTTTGACATGTTGCTCCCAATGAACACCACATTGTACACTTGATGTGACACACAAGCAAAGGACTTGTGCACAAGCTAGAAGCAGTGTTGCTATTACAAAGCATGTGGAGTACATGTGTATTTTGTGTGTGTGTACTTTGAAAAGTACCTTCACACAAACACATCCACTGTTCATACTCAGCCAAAGACAAAAATCACCCAGACTTAAATAAAAATATACACATCTGAACAGTTTCATTTATCAAACCTGCATATTGTGCACAAGCGTACCTCTACACCCCGATAAGCCGGGCATGCAAAGTAAGCTTCCTCCTCATGTTAAAACATGGCCCAAAGCAAGCTCTCATTCTCTCTCAAACTCTCTCAACCTCTTTACCTCAGTTTCTCTCCATTCATCTTTTTCCCACCATCGAGGTGCTTCCAATTGCAGGAAACTCATGTTTCCTCTTGCCTCACATCCCGGCTAAATGTCTTTGCCCTTTTATGTTTCTTCCTCGAGTGGCAACCCTTATCCCGAGGAACAAGCGCGATGACAAATACACATAGATTTAAAGTGACTTTGTTCCCTAGCAACAGAAGTCTGTATTATGCCCCTCCCCGATCTTTGTGCACCCTGGTGAAAGTAATAGCGCCTATATGCAAAGATTGCTTCTGAGCCTGACAAGGCCATATGAGTGGGGGAGGTGGGGTTATTGCTGGGTTTCAGTGTCCATCAAGGAGATGATGGTGCTGGACGATGGAGTGGGGTTAGGGGGTTTCGGGTAACAGTTGACGGTCATTCGGATATCATTACTTAAGCAGCCAGTTATCTTAAAAAGAAGGAAAATATCCCCCCTACCACTAACTACCCCTTTTTCCTTTGATGCTCTGTTTTATTCGTCTCTCAGCTCATTGCAAAAAGACATTTTCCAAATTAGCTCTTAGATCTTTTTGAGAGATGTAGCACTGAGAATTCATTGGAAATATGTTGTACCAAAGAAATCCCAGAGAAGTTCCTATGAAAAACCTTGCTGACAGGGCGCTCTGTGGATTGTGTTTCTGTTTTCTTTTTTTCCTCGTCTTCTTTTGTTTTCTCTCAAGGCTTTAAGCACCACAAATGAAATTCCATTCACTTCTGCTGTATTGGGGTAGCAGCATAATTTTCAGAAATACCAGTGCTGCATGAAATGAAGCATTAAGACCCTACATTAACACCGGGGAGTCACTGTTCTTCTTAATGCACACACACACACACACAAATTCATAAAAAAGAAAAAAACACAGCCACACACTTCGGTGAGCTCTCTGTAAAAACTGCCAGATATATTTATTTGCATAACCTGTTTTTCCTTGACTCTCACTTCAGTGTATTTTCTGCTTTTGGAATATGAGCATCGGTTCAGTTTAAGTGTTGTTTTGTTTTGTTTTTTTGCTGAACTCCTGTGGTGGACTTTATTCAAGGATACTCGCCTGCGATGGACAGCTGCCCTGTGGTCTGTAGCCCTGTGGTCTGTACAGAAGGTGTATACAAACCTTTGATAACTGTTTTCCAACTCGCACGTTTCTGAGATGGGTTGCCTGTTTGCCGCTCAGCATGGGGGCCCGCTGCGATTCAGTGAAAACCAGATGTCAAGAGAGGCAGACCACCTCAAATACAGACGGGCATTTGTGCTTCAGAATGTCATTTGTTTTAGCGAGTAATTACACATTAAAGGTTTGTTTTGGGCTAGTGATCTAGTTTGTGTGTCCACCGAGGATGTCATGAAGTGGTGACATATGTGCTCTTCATTGAAGTGGTTCACATACGTGAACGGTGAAGCATGTGGTGACAGAGACGACCCCCTCAAATGGCAGAATGAGCTCACTCGTAGATCCAGAGATCTGGCGTTGGTTCATGTGCGCCACCCAGCTAAAAATGAACAAAGATCAAGGCCAAACAGAAGAGCTTGCCTCTGCAGTTATGCCAGACCATCCAGTATTGTCTTTCCAGTTCTTACTTGAGGTAAATTTGGAGCCACCTGCCATTCCAAGCTGACACTCATTTAATCCAATCTGCCACGCTGCCCAAGATTGATCTTAGAGGTTGCTGTCCCCTCCATAGAAAACCTTATTTTTCAGCAGCAAGACCAGCGAAAGGCGCTGTTTCTCATGTTCCTAATTTAACATTATTTATCTACTGAAGGATGTCATCATCAGACAAACTTCTACTGACGGCTTTAACAAGAAAGGGGAACGCGAGAATCGATGTGCCACACGGGTGTCAAAAAGGTAGATGGCCAAAGGGTGAAACAAAATGTGATTGTTTGCAACAACTGCAGGCGTTAAAACGGGATCTTGTTTGAACAGTTGTATAGCTTTAATTCCATTGCCCTGAACACTAGTTGATGAATTGGGCTTTGTTGCCTTAGAGACAAGTGGCAATAAAAAGAGCATTTCTAATGTTTTCATGGCTGCTTTTGAGGTTGCTGAAATAAAAACAACCCTTCCTTTGTTGATATCAATTACCAGGTGACTGTTAATCAATTGTAGTGACGGCATAATGATTTGTTGTCAGATGTTTGAGGAATGAGCAATGGTGGCTTGAGTTGATTTTCTACCTTTCTCATTTTTCTTCTTCTTTTTGGGTTCCATTGACATTTCCTCTCAAGACAAAGACAACGTGAGGTAAACAGCCTCCTTTTGGGTTGGTTTCATCTCCGTTTGGATCCTTCCGTTGTTGGGAGACTCTTTCTTTTTCAGTATCACAGGAGAAGCGGATTGTTCTTTTGCTCTGTAATTTTCTACTAATGGGCTCTGCCAGCTCCGTCTGCAGCCACAAAAGCTCGCTTGACAACTCAACAATTACCGCCACTCAATCGGGATGGAAATGCTGCTGCTGGTGCTTGTTGTTGTTGCATTGCTTTTCCTGCCTTTTTCCAAGTGGCACAACATTAAACGGTTCATAGTTGAAGCAGATTAAGATGCAATTCAGCTTCAGCATAGTTAAATTCTGAAACACGTTTTCTGCTGGTACGATTTGTCTGGGAAGAGTAATCATTGCAATTAAAAACAGTTCAGAAATCTAGCTTTGTAGACAACGAAAAGACATCAGAAAAAGTTAGTAAAAATCTTAGTTTGCTAATATATTCTCCTTTAAGGGGGACTATAACGCTAGTCCTTTTTTTAGGTTACAACCTGGAAGCTGATATTAAACGTGTCCGGTAAACTCAGCATATGTGCAAAAGCTCATGTTATAATTTTACTTAGGGCCAATATCTCTAATATGGTAATCATGTTTACCTCCCCTGTCCCCCAACTGGTCACAGCAGAGGGCTGCACCTCCCTGAGCCTGCTTCTACCGGAAGTTTCTTCCTGTTAAAAGGGAGTTTTTCCTTCCCACTGTCGCCAAGTTTTTGCTCACAGGGTTTCGTGTGATTGTTGGGGTTTTCCTTCTATTGTTGTATGGTCTTTAGTACCTTACAAAATAAAAGGCATTGAGTCGACTTCTGTTGTAATTTCGCACATTATAGATAAAACTGAATTAAATAGAATTGAATATGCTCATCTTAGGCACACAAGCCCCTCCCACTATTCCCTGATGCCAAGATAGTTTTTGTTTATCTTACTGTTAGTTTAGATTATGGATTAATGGGGCTTTCAAACACGGCTTTTAAAGGTTAAAGTTGCAGTATCCTGTTGATCAGGATACTGCAACTCATATCACACGTGATGATAAGAACTCTCCTCCTGTCGCTGCTAACTAAACAAGTTATCATTCCACAACACATGTATGTTACTTTTGAAAATGCTGTACTCGTGGTTTCCATGATAGAAGTCGAGTTAGACCGGTCCTCCTTCCTTACTGTTCCATTATGCTGCTGTCTCCAGAGCAGGAACATAGTTCTATTTGGAGCCCAGCAAAGCTCTCAGCTAATGCCCCCAGGGATGTAGCATCATATCTGGCCAGGAGCAATGCAGAGATGTCTAGTGGTGGAGTCTTTGTGGCTTGCCTTTTACCAGCACATCTGGCTGCAGAAGATTAGTGTGCTACTGGACCCCGGGAAAATACACATCACGTGTACTTAAAGGAACACAAGAAACAACAAGCCTCAGAATTGCTTTCCCGAGCAGTTTGTTGGGGGACGAAATAAAGCCCTGCCATAAACAGATTAGAGTATGTCAGAGAATGAATGCAAATATAAATGTAAATATGCCGAAATTAGATTTTTCAGGGAAGAGGGAGTTAATCATGTGGAAGTTGCTTTTAAAACATGCCATCAGTCGCCCCGGGTTCCTCTATTATCTCACTTGCCCTCTAATGTCTCTCAGCACTTTAGGCTTTTAATGCGCATCTTTGAAAAATGCCTGTTTGACCAGCACATTCATTTTTCCTTTCCTCCTTAATGACAATTGTGTATTTATCTGTCCCTGGTTTGCTGCGGTGTTAGTAAATAATACACTCTAGAATGATGAACAATCCATCGTTAGACATGTTACGGCAGCCTCGTAATGAACTGAAGTCATTTGTGTGGCAGTAATTACACACTCCTCTGATTAAAGATGGCTGCGCTGGATAGTATTTGGGTAATTATTCCCTTTTGCTCTATGTGATAAGCTCATAATGTCCATTCTGGAAGGGGGTGGGGAAGAGGAGGAAGTTAATGACATGCTAAGGCTGGTTGGAGTGAATATCCAGTCGCTTTTCTTCAATCACTCACTCCCTTGGCCTCTGTCGCCCCTGCAGTACGAGTGACTATCTTTATGTGTAGTGTCCCAGCATGTCAGCACTAGCCAGGCTAAAGTAATTGCTACCAACATGGCCTGGTTACACTGAGCCCTCGTTACATGAATGCTAATGACAACTAGCCTTAGCTCTTTGGGGTTAACACTAACATGTGACTGCCCCTCCAACAAAGCTAATTAAAGTCTATTTTTTTTCTTCCCTTCTTCCTCTAATTCTGTACTCCATGGTTGACCTAATCCCTATCCTTATCCATGCTTGCTGTTTGTAATTAACACTTGCCTCCCTCATCTCTCTATTTAGCTACTCTGGCAGCTCAGTCCCTCTTCCAAAGGCCTTGTCTCTTCTCCAGTAACGCACACTTTGAGTTTCCTCCGGTGAGACATCCTGTCATCTCGGCAGAGACTATTTTTTTTTTCTCTTCACGCCAGCCACGCCCCCCTCCCTGACTCTATCCCTTCATCCATCACACACACACACACACACACAAATGTTCATTTGCTACAACAGTATGACCCCAAGCACACTGTTGGATCACAGGGGAACTGGAAGCTAGTGATGTTAGCCAACAGTCAGCTTCATTTCAAATTGTTCTGGCATTAAGGAGACTAAGGCTGAGCAGACTTGGCATGTTACCTGCCGTACATGTTTCTCCGTTCACCTCACAGATCACAGAGCACTAGCTAGCGCAGAGGTCACTGTGTTATCGTTGTGTCTTGTGTTGGGTGCATTGTTGTCATGTTTGTGTCATGAACTAGCTGTGTGAAGGCAGATGAGGACCCAAGCGCAAAACTCACGGAGACAGGAGCTGAACTGAAAATCAGTGCTTTATTGCAGGTTTTACAAAGAAACAGAACTAAACCGGCAAAACTAAACTAAGGACCGAGGGAACACAGAAAGGCACACAGGTTCGGGGAGGAGACATTGACGACGTGACACTGAACTGAGGGAGACGTGGACATAAATACACGGAGGGTTAATGAGGGAAGTGGGAGCACACGGGGAACACAGCTGATGCAGATAATCATAACGAGACATGGCAGGAGTAAACACAACACTGACGGGAGACTGTCAAAGTAAAACAGGAAGTACACAGAGGTGCAGACAGGAGGAGAGAGAGAGAACAGACATAACGGGCTGGGGAAAACATTGAATGAAACACAAGGAGGGGAAATGAGGGCTCACAGATACACAGAGGGGCACACAGGGGGTAATCAAATAAGGAACATTTTAACAGGACAACCTGGGAACCAAGGCATAAATAAAGAAAAATACAAGACGCATGAAAACAGAATTCTGGGCCAACATGTCCCTATTGCCAGTCTTGGCAGCCAGGGGTCAGTCCGCCAGGGCCTCCGCTCCTGGCCGCCACCCGGCACACAATGCACCCGACCCCTATGGCGCCTCCTGCGGGTGGTGGGCCTGCGGGAGGATGGGCCCATGTCTCCTCTTCGGGCTGTGCCCGGCCGGGCCCCATGGACTAAGGCCCGGCCACCAGACGCTCGCCCTCGGGCACCCTCCCCGGGCCTGGCTCCAGGGCGGGGCCCCGGTAACCCTATCCCGGGCAGGGTAAACTGTTCCCTCGGTATCCTTTTCATAAGGGTCTTCTGAATCGCTCTTTGTCTGGTCCCTCACCCAGGGCCAATTTGCCATGGGAGACCCTACCAGGGGGCAAAAGCCCCCAGACAACATAGCCCCTGGGATCCCTGGGACACACAAACCCCTCCACCACGATAAGGTAGCGATTCAAGGAGGAGACGGATCGACAGACGGATTGGGGCTGCAGCTGCAGTAATGCAGACGCTGCACCGGTCCGTCGTGGTGAAGAGGGAGCTGAGTGTAAAAGCGAAGCTCTCAATTTACCGGTCGATCTACGTCCCTACCCTCACCTATGGCCACGAGCTGTGGGTAGTGACCGAAAGAACGAGATTGCGGATACAAGCGGCAGAAATGAGCTTCCTCCGAAGGGTGGCTGGCCTCTCCCTTAGAGACAGGGTGAGAAGTTCGGCCATCCGGGAGGGGCTCAGAGTAGAGCAGCTGCTGCTCCACATCGAAAGGAGCCAGCTGAGGTGGTTCGGGCATCTGACAAGGATGCCCCCTGGGCGCCTCCTGGGTGAGGTGTTCCAGGCATGTCCCACCGGGGGGAGGCCCCGGGGCAGACCCAGGACACGCTGGAGAGATTATATCTCTCGGCTGGCCTGGGAACGCCTTGGTATTCCCCCGGATAAGCTGGAGGAGGTGGCTGGGGAAAGGGAGGTCTGGGCCTCTTTGCTTAGGCTGCTGCCCCCGCGACCCAGCCCCGGATAAAGCAGATGAAGATGGATGGATGGATGGATGGGCCAACATGGCCCAGGACCATGACAGTTTGAGGTTGGGCTAAGGGCTACCATGTTGACAGGGGAAAAATCCCAAGGCCTTTTCAATCATAAGATACATGAATTGATTGATTGATCTGTAACAGTGAAAGAATCGTTCACTTTTAACGCCCTTTTACTAGGGCGTAGCTCTTGTTTCTCTTTTCTGAGATATTTTAATGGTCATCTAGTACAACGGAACCTATTCTAATGGTCATCAAATCACTTCTTTATAGTTATTATTCTTTGTCTTTATATACCGAGATGTCAAAACTCATCAGTAAGGGTACAGGGGAGGTCCTCAAATGCCATCTTTACTGGGGAAAAGAGTTCATCTTGTTTATTCAGGCATACATGACAGAATAAGCCACGGCTGGCACGGTATTTTGTGCAAGATTTGACGCTACATGAAGTGACATCTAATTCAAGCTTCTGGTTTTATTAATATTGTGGCTATATTTTGGTAGTAAACACAGGCGCACTTTAGTAAACGTATCAGACAGTTATTTAACTCTAGCTTACAGCATGGCAGCTTATTGCAGCTTAAAAACAGTTACTCTGCATAAGCCTGCTAACCTATGTGAAGTGAAGTGCAGTTCTGTCTGTTGGGGATAATTTGCTTTAAATAATGTACACAGTTACCAATGCTGTGCTATATGCAACTCTTTGTTTGCAAAAATGCATGGAAACTCAGGAAAGAGTCCTAGAAGCAGCTGGAAGCATCACATTGTTATAATTTTGTAAAAACTATGTATTTATTTATTTAGACTTTATCCTGGAGCTGCATTTAATAAACACTTGACTCTATCATAGATATGAATGATGAAAAACTGAACAGAAAGGTGAAACTAAAGCCAAACTGAAGCAAGCTGTACACTACCGATGTTAAGATATTATCAGAGTGGGGCAGACCACACACCTGGCAGCGATTCAAGCAGAGCTGGTCCTGTTTCTTCAGTTGCTTGAAAATCTTAACATAGTTGCTGCATTGTCCATTTGTTAACTTAAGATGACCAGGCCACCTAACACCAGTCCTGCACTGTAATGTGTTAATTGCACATTTATTTAATGGGGTTGGAGACAATAAACATAAGAAGCAATGAAATTGTTTAGTTGTGTGAGTGCTAGGCCTGAGCCAAAGTGGGCCATAACCACTGAAAAACACAAAAACCAGGTTCAAATGCAGCTTCGTGTAGTCGCCCTTTAAGACTTGGAACAGTGTCAACAGTGCACTGTTTTAAACTCACATAGCAAACAACAAAGAAAGAAAAAAACCAAGGCTCGAGTAAAAACCAAAATAGAATCCTGCCAATAGACCAGAGTGCAGTGCCCACAGAGGGGTGCTGTGGGGCACCATGTCAGACAGAGAGCGGCACAGGGAAAATCAGAAGAAAGCAAAGCAAATGGGCAGTGAGAGGTGGCCCCAGTTTATCGGCCGCGGCAGGCTTGGCGCAGCCTCCCAACGCTCTGGGGGAGCCTGGTGCTACCGTTTTAATGAATGTAAACGAGGACGGAGGGGACTTCCGTTGATGCTTAGCAGCACTTCGGAAGATGCCAGGAACTGGGGCTCCACTAGCCACTGTGGACCCTGGCAGCGGCCATGGCACACGCCCAGGAGAGAGGCGCCAGGAGCCGTTTGTTTGACAAGGCCCACAGATGAAGCTCATGCTAAGAACAGAGGGCCTTTGTAGTCATGGCCAGATACGCTGGAGCACAGGCCGGGCACACGCACTCGCACATATGGAGACAAACACAAATATGCATTTGTTATACCCATTTGATGGACTTGGGAGCTCAAAAAACAGATAACACACACTTTTTTCCTGTCTTAGTGTAGTGAAGTGCGCAGTCTACGTTCAGTTAACGCCATCATATCATATGCTCGGACCAAGAGAAGAAAACAAAAACGTAAACAATAAAGTCAGATACTCTCGCACATGTCATTGAGCCCTCCTCTTGCATACACAAACACACAGGCACACGCACAAGTCACTCCGGGCGCCGGTCATTTTTCCCATCATGATTTAAACTGTTGTTCCAAGGCCTCTTCCAGCCGCCCACTCGCAGCTCCTCCCCTGCACCCTTCGCCCGCTCCTCTTTGCTGTCTCCCTCACATCTTGCTGAGAATTAAAGTGACATTTTTGAGCCTGCATCCCTCAACTCGCGCTCTGCCGCGCGCCGTCTTGACAGCGGCACATTCAAGGCGGTGTCAGGCTGAAATTATACTGTCTGTGAAGCTCAGTAACGAGGCAAGGGATACAGACGCGGGCGAAGAACAGGCACACCCCGGAGCTGTGAGAGTCAACCTTCGCCTTTGAAGAGTGATGAGGAGTAGTGGGGAAGAATCAAGTGGATGAAATGAAAAGGAGTGTTTGTTTTTATGCCACAGTTTATGGAGTCTGTTTCATCTGATATTTCGAGATTGCAGGTTCAATACAAAGTCTGTGCTGTCTTTTAATTTACTCCATGTGCAATTTCCCTTTTTGGTGGTAACCCTTTGAGTAAATAAAAAGACGGGGATGTGGTTTTTGATATTGTGCCGCGCAGGGTATCATTTCAAAGGCAAGCGGCATTGAAAGCAGGTGTAATAAGTGCTTAATGTGGCTTACTTACTCGTACAGCCTCCAGGAGAACAGCTCTGTTAATTATGCAAATCGGCCCGGGGGGTGACGTCACAGTCAGCAAAATCAAAATACTCCTCAGAGCCTTCAGCGTCACCTCACTGACAGCTGACGCTGTGATGACCCACTGTCAGCGGGAGCATTGTTTCGTCAGTGCGATGGCTGTGTGCCGTTGTCATGCTCCGCAGTGGCACGGTCGCCTCTGGGATATGTTGTCAAACGTTGTGCTCACAAATCAAACTGCTCACTTGACCTCAATCTGATTAGGGACAGTTCAGAATATCGAAATGTTATGGATATCTAATACAGGATCAATTGAACGGCTGAGGGATTAGCCAGCGGAAAATGAAAAAAGTGGAACGGGATGACAAAATGTGGAAAATATGACCTGTTTCTCTCGTGTCAGGGTAGTGGTATCATTCTAAGTGCTGTGTGTGCGGCTCTTCCTTATCTGGCAGTGACTGTGCCTGTTGAGTCATCCCCTACTACTCTGACTCAAATCATGTGCTACATACTGCAGGCTAACTTTAATGGAAGATTCTTACCCAATCCTCTGCCCATGACGAGCGCTCTCCCAGGCCAAACTGCAACTGCTACTGACACAACTCGTGACACAGCCCAGGAGAGAGCCAAATGTAGATGCCGAGAGAGACGAGGGAGTAGAGAGAGAGAGGGGGGGGGGGAGGGATCTCTGGATGCCATGTGCTAAGCCTTCTAAAAACAAAAATCAGTGGCGTATTTTTGCCACCATGGAAACATACCTTGTGACTGCACTTAACCTTTGCATTAGATGCCCCAGCCATGACCGACTGCATTCCAGATCAAGCAGCAGGGGGGACAGGTTAGATTAGGTGATGTCTGTGAGAGGCAGGAATATGAGCGAGATTACGCACCCCGAGATGAGGCTAGAGTTACAGTCAGCTGGATAAGGGGCGAGGCGTTTGTGATGGTCCCTGGGAAAGTGAGCTACCCGTTGGGGATTAAGGCTAATGTGTTAAAGAAATGGGTAGGACACGTGAGTATAAAGTGTCCATGGATGAATCAGTCAGGTGGCGTAAAGGACATGTTAATGTTCAACACTAAAATCTGCAGGGTGTTAAAACTGTTATCAGGGCCATTACTTAATGTAGAGGAAATCAATGAGATCGCTCTACACAGAAACAGCGGTGGGGTAGGCTTTCCATAGTATGCAGTTCAGCTTTTCATCAGATGGTATAGCCCATATATATATATATATATAGATAGATAGATATATATATACACACATGCACAAGCATACATAAATGTACATATCAATTACATAACATGTATGTGTAGACAGATTGCATTTGCTAAGTGCCTTATTGTAAAAATAAGGCATTTTGCTTCCTTTTCCTGTTGGATGGATGCCCCTCCCACCAACAGCACCGCCACTACCGCTCAATCAGAACCATCTACTGAAACAGTCTATTCTGTCGTCCCCTTTCCACAGAGCGGATGGAGTTTCAGTCCCATGACTGAGCTGCCGGAGTGGAATTGGAAAGCCAGCTTGCACTGGTTGAATCTCTCCCAACTGCCACCCCCTTTTCTCACTCGCACATTTGCCTTTGTCAGGGGGTATCGGTTTCTGCTTTGCTCTACATGTTAGGCACCACTGGACCTCTCCTCATACTGCTCCTTCTTCTCCTCCTGACACACACACAGACACATGTCACCGACGCTACTTTCTAATGATATGTCCTGCGTTGCCCCTGCAAAGCGAGACCATGAATGGGATGGAAAAGTCAGGCCTCACACAAGTGTGCTCAGCCTGTGACGTATTCAGTAAGAAGGAAACTTGAATGGGACGGGTGAATGGGTAGACTGAGAAGAGATGTCAGTGATAGAATATCCTATACGTAATGCCGAGGCACATGATTCCTTAAATTTTATATAACGGAAAAGAAAGAACATTTTAATCCTGTTAATTATTCAGAAGAACTGCTCTAAACCTTCTGTGCATTTTCAGACAGTTACAATTGATTGCATCTTTCAGATGCCCATAAGTTAGTGTCAAAGCAATGCTCAATGGGAAAGAAAGCCAACACGCTCTATCAGTACGTCCCTGAGATCGACATTGAGATGTGTTGCACCTCATTGTTTTTGACAGAGCGCTCCCAAACTGCTGCACAAGTCAACAGCGTTGGAGCCGAAGAAGCTTCAGTGCTAGCTTTGGGAATCTGCCCTTGCCCTTGGTGGACTTGTGTTTAAGACAGGCGGGCAGCTGTTGGCGCCGGCTGGAGGAGCTGCTTTAGAAGCAGGGGTCCATCCCGTAAATGGAGCCGTGCGGTTCTGATGGATCAGCACATCAGTTCCCCTCCTGCAGGGTCAAACAAATGGAGGGTAGCGCAGAGCCTGTATCACTCATGATGAAAGGAGCAGAGGAGGGAGACGTGGAAAAGATTAGAATAAGGAGAATAATCTTTTCCCTTTTCTTTGACGTGAGGAAACTTGATTCTCAAAATAGCTTTTGGTTTTTATTATGTCAAGTAAAAGGCTGGTTGTGATGAATGAACATGTTTGAAATCAATTTTTGAAGAGACCTAATTGGGACTTTTCAGAAAGTCCCCAAATACCTTACAGTGTTGTTGTTTTTTAATTTGACACATTTTAAGCAGTGCTGCTGCACTGTTAAATTTTTTCTCATCCCTTGCTTTTGTCTTTTGTTCTAAAAGTGAATGATTTGCACTGGTGAACTTTGCCACTGGCAGCTTAGCTTCGGATTTACCGTATACTGTCAGCTGTAAAGTAGAATAAATAACATGTTGTGTGTGACCCTTAAATATTAATTCACTCTAGTTACATATTATCCTGTCCTTCAAGTCTGGAAAATATCACTCAGGTTTTCCATGTCAAAAGGGCATACATTTGTAGGTTGGTGCTTTCAGCTGCTCTGTTGTTTTCCAATGGGTGACCAAGGAGATAGATCTGCATATTTGATTTGATACGGCCTTTTACATCAGAGGCACTTTCCTGAGACAACCCTTCCGTTAATTCAGGCTTGAAGGTATGAGTACATTAACCCCTGGGGCTGGGTTTGTGTCTCCTCCCAGTCTCAAAACCAGGATCTTTCACATGTGAATGTATTAATGTCTACTCTGTACACTACAAGGACATGTTCATGTATATTACCCCCCCCCCCCCCCCCCCCAAAAGAAAAAAAAAAATTATACACAAGCTATGTTTATGCACCAGTTAAATAATTTTTTAAATGGTTATCGCGGTAACCCTGATATTCTTAAAATCCCCAATTGTTCTGTGGAATCTGGCACCAAGATCTTAGCCACAGACACTTTAACTTGCAAGGTGAGGCCTTCATTGATTGGACTTGTTTGTCCTGCACATCCCATAGATCCTCAGTTCGACTGAGATCTGGGAAATTTGGATGCCAAGTCAACACCTCAAACTCGTTGCTGTTCTCCTCAAACCATTCCTGAACCATTTCTACTTGGTGGAGAGGAGCATTATCCTGCTGAAAGAGGCCACAAGGAATACTCTTTCCATGAAAGGGTGTACATAGTCTGCAGCAATGCTGCTTAGGTAGGTGGTACATGTCAAAGTAATATCCACATGGATGGCAGGAGGTTTCCAACAGAACATTGTCTGAAGCATCACACTGCCTCTGGCATTGTGGCCATTGTTGGTGCTTTCACCTGTGGACAGGAGTCAGCATGGGCATCCTGACTGGTCCCATACACAACAAACGGCAATACTCTGTTTATTCTGACACCTTTCTGTCAGAACCATCACTAACCTTTTCAGCACTTTGAGCTACAGCAGCTCATCTGTTTGATCCGGCCACATGGTCCAGCCTTTGCTTTCCACGGCATCATGGAGTCTCCCAGGAACCTGTCACTCGTTCATAACTGCTCCTTCCATGGAGTAGTGGTGGACTTTTGATGGATACAGACACAGAACATCACAAGAGCTGCAGTTTTGGAGATGTTCTGACCCAGTCGTTTAGCCAGAACAGTTTAATCCTCATGAAACTTGCTTAAATCCTGACACTTGTCCATTTTTCCTGCTTCTAACATCAAATGTGAGGACAGAATGCTCACTTGCTCCAATAGTATGTCCCACCATGATGCCATGATGGACAGATAATCAGTGTTATTCACTTCACCTGTCTGATCCGTGTATTATGAAAATAGAGGGTTTTGCATGATCAGTGTTTGTTTCTCACAAAGTTTTAACTGATAACAAGAGTATTTTTAAAAACACAATAGTATGGCAAACGCCCAAAACATTTCACAAAAGCAGTTTGTAGTGGAGGATTTAGTCAAACTTTACTGTACATACATTTTTAACCAGCTATGAAAACTACTCATGTCAAGCCATGTTTGTCGCTGGAAAAAATACTCAAATACTCTTACCCCACAGTAATGCAGACAATGGCTGAACAACAATCGAATCACATCAAATTCTGGCACAGTTCATCACTTTCAGAGATGCAAAGTCAAGTAAGGTTTTAATATTCGTGCTTCAGCACGAGGTGCGCTCCGTGTGATGACAGTAAAGATGCTGATGGAGCGAAGACATCCTTCCCTTTCAACCCAGCCCCCACTCCAGTGCTTCATTTACCCCTCCATTTCTCTTTCCCAGTATTATAACCAGCCTGTAATTCACATGGCATCATAGGGTCCCTGTCTGTATAAATCAAGAGCCCCTATCCATGAAGCATATATTTTTGATAAAGCTGCCTCTTCATCAAGGTCTTCCGAAGCTCCGTTACTAACCGTATTGATTCCTCCTCAGATTATTTTCAGCCACGGGGGAATTTCTATTTTTCCCCCTCCTCTTTTTTTTTTTTTTTTTTTTGAAAGCATGACAGAAATGGATCTATGGTAATCATATTCCATCTGTGACACTGCGCTCACTCCGTAAATATACACTATCCTTGCTTAAGCCAGAGAATCTCTGTCTGTCTCTCCCTCCCTCTCTCTCCGATCGTACCTTAATTGTGCTGTTAGAGAAGCAGAATCTAATTCCGAAAAAAGCATCCACGCGCTTACCCTCCCCGCTATCTCTCTCTCCATTCTCCAGCCTCCCAGCTCACTCGCACACACACGCACACACACGCACACAAACTTTGGTCGACGGCAACTCCTAGAAAGCAAACAGGCCTTTGGCTGGAGGAGCCAGATAGGAGCTGGTTGGCTCCCACCAATCCTTTATCTGAGCCAGCGCTGCACATCAATAACACAAACACCACCACCACCCGCCCCCCTGTTCCTCCTCCCTTCCTCCTTCCCTCCCCTCGCTCCATCCTCTGTCACCAAACACCCTCCCCTCCTCCCCTTTCTCCTTTCCCTCCAGCTTGTACTCCTCCACTTTTAATCTTCCAAAACAAAACGCCAGAGCCCCCAATGAGAAACTGCATCAAGCTGAGAAAGTGATAAAGCAGTTATTTTATTGTTTATATATTTATATTTATTTATATATTTATTTCTTATGTGTTTGAGACCGGTGGAATGATTTGCACATTTCAATGTCGGGGCACCTTCCTGGGCTTTTTGCTAATAACCTGTTGATCTGTGCTTCTTGTTTGTGTCGCTTCTGTCAACTCCGACGCCACCGCACAAAAAAACAAAACAGACATTAACAAGCAAACCCTTTTTTAATGCCATCTTTTGGTCAGGCCAAAGCTTTTGTTGTAGCGCACGATTCACGCTTTGATTATACTTCTTTGTGTCCGGTGCTGCCTTTTTATGATGATGAAGAGAGACGTTTTTTTCCTTTTTCATACTTCAAAATGGAAGAGTGATAACAGCGTGTATTCACCCTCAAATCATCTGGATGCTCCTCTAATTGCATTCAGTTTGTTTGAGCTCTGCACCTTGTATCGCATTAAACTGCTGTTACATGCCAGATCATAACAATACGAGGGGTTTGTGCACATATACACACACCCGCCTTCATAGATGTGTGACTCTGTTCTTTATTTTAGCTTGCCATCGTCTTTTAAAGACTTTAAACAAAAAAAACAAAAACAGGTGTGTGGCTGACCCACAGGTAGAGCAGCCAGACAGTTTTTCACCAGCCGAAATTTCCCTAGTGAGCATTTCTATTCTTTCTTTCTTTTTTGGACTCGGTTATAGTGGTATCTCTTAAAAACGGTGTGTGCCTGTGCATGTTCACACAGCTTTGGGGGTTTTGCCTTAGGGGGGATAAAGACTACAAGACCTCCCGCAGACTCTGTGCACTTATAAAAACTCCTGTCCCAGCCAAATGTGTAGACATACTCCACGAAAGACTCTCAGCAATAACTGGGAATTCCCTCCAAAATTGCACTGCATAAATTGAGCACAAAAGCCAAATCTGCGCACTTCATGCAAGACCTAGGGTGCAGGCAACATGCCACTTAAGGGAGCGAGGTCTCGCTCTAACTCTGCTGAATCAATAGTGCAGGCAAAATGGCACACTAATCAACATTCCATTACTGCTATTTGCATATTTGATCCAGGATTTGTTCAATGGATTATACATATTACCTGCATGATGTTTAATTGCCTTTTTAATAGACTCTGTGATTAAACAAGGAAGTTGGGTTAGGGTGGTGGTGGTGGGGAGACAAAACGGGGGTCGGGAAGGAGGTGGAGGGTGTGGGGAGTGCAGGAAATCTTATTAGAACAAGTTGCTCGCATCCTCCGGAAGACTGTGCGAAGGTGCTGGAATGAAATAAAGCAGAGATTCGTCTTGTGATAGAGGCGGCAGTGGCTGCTCAAAATTCATTCATTTGGCTGGTATTTGTTTAAGGAGATTGAAGAGGAGGCTGCTTGTTCCCTTCACCACTGAGTTTTACATCTTATCGTGTTTTGACAGATGAGGGGCGCGAGGCACTGGGATGCACACACGTGGAGTATGCATTCTTGCATTGTGGATATGCTCGACGAATTAAAGTTTTGGCTCGCACGTGAAGTTTTCATGTGCTTTTTTTTTTTTTTTTTTTTCTTTTGGCACGATGTGGGGGTGAAAGAACGTGCGGTTTTACCTGCGTATAAATGTGTCTTAAAAGTCTGCACCATGCAAATTATCACAACATTTTGTGTTGTCATGCAAATATGCTCAGGCAGCTATCAATGCTGGTTACCTGGCTTCCACCCCCCCCCCCCCCCCCTCCGTGTTGAACCATTAATCACAGTGAAAGAATAAGAGAGAGAATGGAAGCTAACGACTACCGTTCAAGCATTAAGAGAGAAACCCAATGCAAGAAGCTAATCGCTGACAATAGACTCTCTTTAAACAGCAACAATGGGCTCGCTAATCTTCAGAAGTATTAGTGCCAAGCTGTACGTAACCTAAGTGAAGCACTTCAGGACTTCAAAGTAAGCTGAATGCCTAATGTGTTGGGGCCAGAGTGTGTTTAAAGTTGTGTGTATACAGAAACTGCTCGTATGCACGAGTACGGTACACAATATGTGGATTCAGAAAAAAAAAGTTTAAAGCGCAGCCAATAAACGTACCTTTTAATGACTTATTCTGAAGGCCAACATGCGTACAAAGACACAGATTCACATTCATACAGATACATCAACACCACATTTTGACTACACGTACATCATGTGGCATTTCCTAACAAGGGAAAGCTGGGGAAAAAAATCTCTCAGTGAGGTCACCCTCTCCTACAGTTAGCGGCCAGTCACCTGCTCTCATTAATAAGGAAATTAATGTTGCATTCCGTTTCAATTAACCTTCCCCGGCTACAGGAGCAAGACTGGGAGGGAGGCCCAGGCACCCGCCGAGGTCAAGGTAATTGAATTGGAGGTACACTGATCACGAGGCCAAGGAGTTGTTGCTATGGCGCTGGGGGCAACTGTTAACCTGCCATTAAGGTGGAGGTTGAGACTGCTATGCGTCAGGTCGTGTTGTTGTATCTCACAGATATGACAGTCAGCATCAGCGAGATCAGCCTTCGTAACTATCAGTTGCCAGATTAGGCGACTGACAGACTTGATTACTGGTTGGGGTAAATTTGCATAATGTCTAACGCCTGATCGTGGACTGCTGAGATGAACTGTTCAACATTAGAAGTGATGAAATGATGATCAAGCTTTTGATTCGGTGTGGTGTTTGTAAATCACATGGAAACAGAGGTTTATTTACACATTTTTTTGACGATGCAGAAAAAGATGTTTTCTAAGCTAAGACGTTTTGACCAGTTACATGCTAGGAAATTTTTCAAGGACACCTTGTAACTTTCACAAACGGTCACAAAACCAGTTTTTAACGGCCCCAAGATGACGGAAGTTGGACTAAAGCAGACAGGATATATTTGATGCAAGATACAGGGAATTACTTGCATTTGGAGCAGTTCTGCAACTTGCCATTTTTACTGAGGTAGAAAGCAGTGGAGATGCAGGTCAGCAGGGTGTGCAGCAAGAACATGTGTCACACTTTATGGATTGAAAAGCAGACAGTGTAATCTAGCTAGCAATTACATATTCTCCAAAATATATTTGCCAAGCCAATCCGTCTAATATATTTTTGCCGTACCTCAGTTTGTTTTGCATTTTGTCATGACGCAGACAGTGACAAATGAGATTATAGCCTTTTAGTGCTGTTAGTAATGTTGTATTCATATCGGTGATTTATTTTTATTTTTTGCACAAAATGTTACTTTGTGCAATTGCCACAGGTCCACTTTTGTCCCTTTGTCATTGTGTCATTTTCTTCCTCTTGCCCCCCCCACACACACACACACACAAGCCACCCAACTCCATCTTCCTCTCTTTTCTCTGGTGTGTCTCTGATGATGGTTGTCTGCTCCTCGATTGCGCTGCTGAGCACTGGCCAACAGTAAAACACACCTGGGTGTGTCCAGCCATCTGATGAATGACCCTGCGGCTGGCGGTCAGATCGATAGGAGGAGTGTGTGTGTGGGTGCGCGCACACGCCGGAACATGTTGGGGGTGCGAGACGAGCAGGTGCGTTCTGCTGAGCTGGAAATCCCATTAAATCCTCGCCACCACGCAGACATACGCACATGCGCGCACGCACACACTCTCTTGCTTTCACACACTGCGTCCTCTGCTAACGCACATTAGTAAACACAACCACTAGCTATCTATGTCTTTACTGGCACACACCAGCCCACACAGAGCACGCTTCCAAACTCCACACGCAGCACAGGCTCTAACTTTGGTTGAAAGAGGCCAGCTATAATTCACTGCTCTACCTGTACTTGTACCATCCAGAGCGATACAAAGCTTCTGTTCTCCTCACACTAACTTAATGCAAAGGAACAGCCCTCACATCTCCTGCTTTTTGTCAGGGAAATGTCAAAATGCCTGTAACGACAGTATTCAAGCAGCACAATATGGTTGTTTGCATGTGTTGTGGCAGAGTGATATGGATACTATGACTCACATCTCTGCAGGCGCCCAGCAGGTCTTTTTGGCAACATGAAGCTCTGTGTGTGTGTGTGTGTGTGTGTGTGTGTGTGTTCTACAAACAGTCACCTCTCCGTCCTTACGCCTGCGCTAGGAGTGTGCAACATTGGCATTCGAAAAATAATCTTTTTCTATCTGTCTCCATGTGCTTATCCCCCACCCCTCACCCCCGCCCATCACTTGATCCCTCCTTTCCATCCTTGTCTCTCTTTCTGCCTAACACCTTCAATCCACCTGTTTCCCTCCATCCCACTTTTGTGTTCCGCTCTCTTTTTGTTGATCTCGCTTCATCTGTCATCGCTCCCCTTTTTCATCCCTCTCTCCATCCAGAATCCCCTAGCGTGACATTCTATCTCTGACACATCATGCATGTCCTGCTCCAATGATGCCAGCGCACTGACAGATCAGCCACAATGTGTGTCATCTTGCTGGAGGAGGGAGAGGAGGAGGACTGGGGTGGGGGACATATAGATAGGAAATGGCCAGCTGAACCACAGACGGCTTTGTTGTCTTAAGAGGTGTCTTCACACATGCACGGGACTTTTTTTTTATTTTACTGAAGGTATCCATGCACATATACATAGCAAGAAATGTAAGCAAATGTGTGGATATCAGATAGGATTTCACAAGATTGGCAGACAAATAGTGAAACATGACATGAAGACGCTGGGTGGGACTCACATTTTCTATTCCTTATTGCAGCCTTTCATTTTCTGTGGTAATCACCCTTGTCACTGCCATTACTATTTCCATAAGGCTGCACATACAATACATCTAGCTGACACAAAAGTGATTCTCTAAAACCTACAGATCTCTAAAAATAGAGAAATGATGCATTCCATAGCTGAAAATGTCTTTGATACAATATATAAGCAAAAGGTTTGAAGAGACTGCAATGTTCTTCACTCTCCACCGTACTATGGGTGAACCAAACAGCATGCTGGCAATTGTGCCAAGTTAATGAGGGTGGCAGAAAGGGAAATAACAGGCTTGGATAAATGCACTTGGCTAATTTTATAACAAGGTTTAATGAGGGTGATGCAATAGGAAACTTCATGGCATACGCAAAATGGAAAAGGCTTTGCTTCATCTTCACTTCAGTGTGATTGTCCGTAGCAAATTTGTCATTTAGTTCAAAATCCTTTGCCTTGAATACAAAAGTCCTGAATTATCATGCTCTGTCATATTTTAAAGAACTCAGAGTACTTTATTATCTCTTTAGAGCACTTCCCCTGTGAGGTTTTTTTTTTAACTGGCACAGCCTTCAGTTATCAGTCTCTTCTCTGGAACCAGCTTGGAGTTGGGATTTACAGTTTGGACTGGATCAGCTGACCCCAAACGATTCCATAGTCTCACCTTCTTCTCCACCCTTGAGTTTATATAATGCTGCGTGTCATAAACCTTTGTCTACTCCCCAAATGTGTGTTTTGTCCTGTTTTTTGTCTTTCTGTGCTTTTCTTTTCTGTCATCTCTTCCCCTTCCCCCAACGCCGGTCACAGCAGATGTCTATCGTCTGGTTTTGTTGGAGGTCTCTTCACTAACTCTCCACTTTTCTAACATTGAGACTTAAAAAACATACAAAAACAAAGCAAAGAGTCATTCAATACACATCATCATTAAAAAAAGACAAAAGAAAGAAAGAAATACATGCATGTATTAACAATATGACCCATAAAAATACAGTTACAAACTTTTCCAAGATCATGCAGGATAATCATATCTTTAAAGTTAAATAACTTTTCCATATATATATCTATATATTTGGGCTCTATCTAAATTATACAGACTGATTTTTTCTGTCTTTTTGACATAAATTAGCTGCATTCAAATTAATAATGATTCTCACCTGTATGTGCCTGTAGCGCTTATAACATATTCAGCATCATAAAATCTGCTATAATTACAGGAATACCACTTCTCCACATCTAAACCTCGCCAAATAACGCCAAAAAACCCCCATCTAAACTACAAAAGTAATTTTCCAACTGGAATTCCTGCTTAAATATTCCATAATTTACACTGCGGCTATCGTTAATAGCCTTTAATAGCCCAGTGAAGTACTATATGATCCGAACTGAAGCGGTGTCGTCCCATAAAGTTCAACAGAACAGCAAAGTGTACGCCAAGCTACACACATTTTGGCAATCTGATCGGTGCTTGTACTGATACATTGATATGTCCCTGGTAATTGGAGCAAAAATAATATCTACACACTACAGTAGGAGAGTAGTTCAATCCACTCTGTCACGTCCCTATTTTTAGAGGAAAGCTGCAAGTACAAAACGAATCATGTTAACTCGAACCCTGCCTGATTTGATTACTGAGGCAGTTTGATCTCATCTCTACCCGCAGTCATCATTTGAACTAATGTGGTGTAAAGTAACTATCTTTATTCCACCTCTGAATATTTCCTACTTATCTGGAAGACTGAGAAACTTCAGCAAGTAAATGAGTGAGTCCGCGTTCATCCTGGATAAACTGCACACAGGCATACATATGGATAGCACACGTATGGATGCAAGCTGTTATACATAATGCATATGTGGAACAGCTGAGCTTATTTACAGTATACTGTCATTGGACCACAATGTGACTGACGGGCTCAGTGTCATCTCTGACCTCATTAACTGCCACTGGGTCAAAGTCGCACTAGAATGCCGGTTCGTCAAAGCGGTTACGTCACGCAAGGACGAGGAGCTTATAGAGCCCCTCTCCACCCACCCACCCACTCATAAGACACCTAGTCTTGTCTAGTCTAGTCAATCCCTGTAGTATTCCCAGGACATACTGCACACTTTCCAACAATAGCTAACCTGGATATGGCTAGAGCAGCTGTGTTACCGCTATTACACTGCACCTGTGGAGAGTGCGCTGTCCCGTTCCGTGGCCTCCCCGCTTCTTTCATTTAGCTGTCAAGTGTTGTATGCCCAAAGCTGGCATCGCTGGAGTTCCCTTTGTAGCTTTACACATTTCTGGGAAGCAGAGCAAAGTGGTTTGGCGTCGGATTTTTTTAGGACAATAGGCCTCTTGATGTGTCGTGTTAATTTTGTGTTTGTGACATGCTTTTTTTCCATTTCTAAATTGTTTTTAATTAGTGAATATACAGAGTGAATGTGTTTTAATTGTGTAATTCTAATGACTGTCATTCTGGAAAAACCGCTACTTGGACTGTCAAGAGAAATTTTACACATCTATGGTGTTAACTGGTGTGAAAAAAAGGCAGCTACTACAACTAAAGTAGCTCATTAGAGGAGTCCCTATATATTCAGTGGCTTCAGTCATTTTGCACGTCATGGTCTAATAGGCATAGTTAGAGTATTATGTATGGGACTGTTTTTGACAGGACATTAGAAACTGAACTTAATAGGTAATGTTTGTTTAACCTTTGCAATAGACGGTGAACTAAATACAAATGTGGAATGTCAGCATTACTTTAGAGATAGACAGTTTTTGCACTGTACCATATTAACATGCATTGGCTACCTTGCCAACCCTTTCAAGGCTCCACACTGCATGGCTTCAATTGTTTCAAACCTGTGCCGATGCAGATTCAAAAATCCATTGTTTTTGTTTAACACGGCGCTGTGACCGTGGCCCGAAGTGACAGCTACTTTCTCTTTCCTTCTCCCTCTCATTCTGTCTTCTCTCTCACCATCAATGTCACTCTCTTCCCCTGAAGCTTCTTCAATAGTAGCCCGGACCCCTTTGCCTTCTTTAAAGTGACTGGATTTGTGTCTCAATAATGAACTCAGTCAGTGGAAGAGAATGAGCAGGATTAATCCAGCCAACGGCAACGGAGGGATTTGATGATGTCATCTGTATGAATGAAGCAGTTAGTGGATTATTTCCTCCGAGGTGGAAGCGATCCAAATAAATGAATGCGAATGCCAGGGCGAAGGCTGGAAGAGTTTGAGAAGGAATGTTGAAAAGGCAGACGTGCGTTGTGCTCTTGAAACAGGTGGATGACGTGATGAAAGAGGCTCGCAGGGAAATGATAGGGGGGCAGGACAAAGGAGAAGGTAGCAACATAAAGTGAGTAAGTGTGGGTGAAAATGATTGATGGGGGAACCGGGGGAGACAAAAGAAAGGACAAATCAGTGGAAGAAGATATAGGATAGTTTCAAACCTGTGTCTTTCCATCTGTCAGGACAAATGGCATGGTGAGAGGTTGGTCTGGGCAGACAGTGCTTAGTGGGAGGTGTCAGCTTTGAGCTATGGAAGTGCTGCAGGAATCTCTCCCGGAGGCCCCAGCTGTGGCAATCACTGCTCAGTGGGCCGCTAGGCCAGAGCAATCAGGCCACCAACAGGCCATCAGCTGAGCTCTCTCCTTTCTGTGTGCATCACCCGGCTCTCCCTTCATTCTGATCACAGACATGTCGTGTTGCAACTGTGTAGCAATGGCAGTGATTTACCCTCCTGGCACAGTGATGCATCTTTAGCAACATCTGTAGTAAACACAGTTAAAATAAATTTCTGCTCATAAATAGAATTACCCTACAAATCATCTCCTCACACAAAAGTTTTGCTGCCGAAAGTCAAATACCCTACCACGCTCGTCACTCAGATGTTGTATAGGATGAAAACATATTGATGCTTTGATAATTTCCCTCTTCATTACTATAAATGAAATTCAGATTTTTAGCTAAGTGGCAACTAAAGAGCGACGTATTCTGGATGAGTTATAAGACGACTATAGTTGAACTCTTTGTGGGTCAAACGCATTGAATAATCACTTTTTAGTTTAGTCAGACTGTGGCTAAATTAGACTGAGATGAAGATCCTAATGTAATTTTTGAATATCCATCCCTGAATCCATTTTCTTTCGTTTATCCAGTTCAGGGTCACAGGGGAGCTCCGAGAGGCAGGCAACCATTCGTACTCACATTCATACCCATTAGCCAGTTTAGACTCACAAATTAACCTAACCGCATTAACTGGTAACATATCAGAAAACATTTTAGTTTTATTTCAAACTGTTCAGAACGTCATTTTTTCTTGCAACTGTATTGATCCTAACAGGGACCATTTACCATAAATCTGCCATCACAGACAATTTGGGCTTAAGATCAAATGTGCATCTTCAGAACCTCCATAAAGGGTCAAATCTGTAACTGTTCATTCTGACTTAAAGCCAACATGCTTTAGGGTAGCAGTTCGGACCAATATCACATTTGGGTACATTAGAGTACCCATTAATCTGATATTTTGATCAGATTAATGCTCTTTTCAGTAGCAATTTTACACAAGTTTCAATCAAGACTACAGCAGCATGCTTTCAGTTCTTGCCCAGGTTAGACAACTGGTCATTCAAATGCAGTGTGCGATATTTGGAAAAGGGAACCCTGCAAGGATGTTTACTCCGATTGCTGCACGATTAGCTCCATCGGATTGGTTGTGACATGTGCATGGGTTATGATCTGTGCATGAAAATCGTGAGCCTCTGTATGCACAGGGCGAAGCGTCTCGTCCTCCTTAGATTAAAAGCTGCTGGAATTGGATGAAGTGCATGACTCCATACACACTCCAGAGGAGAACAAGCTTGTACATCATTTTAAAATTCAGAGAGAAAAAGCTGCACTTAAACCCACCCGTGGGTAATCCATTTTAACTTGTGCTAAAACTCTGAAGGAAAGATCTAAAAGAAAGGCAGATATACAGATTCGTATTAAGAATGCTTTCCTGCTCTCTCCCTCTCCTCGCTCTTTCTCATCTCCCCCTTTATAAAGGTCCTAATGAGTTGTCGGTGGAGCTGAGGCAAGACATCCGTAATGTGCCATGAAATATGTAAGCCAGGCCTTTTGGAAAGTGTGTCTGTTTCATGCCTCCTCCTCCTCCTTCTATACCTCTTTCTCCCACTAGGAGAAAGAAAGGAGGTTCTTTCTGTGATTTATGCGCTTGACATTGGCAGCAGGGGCAGGTAAAGGGGCGTGGCGCAGTCCAACGTATGAATCTATCCCGACACCCTCACTTTCCCCCTAATTAGATTATTGGACTGATGAGGTAGCACCAAAGATTAAGCTCTTCATCTGTTCTGAGAGGAGAGGAAGAAGAGACGAGAGGGAGGTGCACCATCCGCTCTTTGCCCCCTCCATTCATCCATGTTTTTTCAACCTCTGTAACCCTGCAAGGCAATAGCAAGTGGCCAGAGATAATCTGCATAGTAGTAATAGTTAGAGCAATCTATATTAAGGATGTCTTTTAAATGTGAGGAGAAAATATGGAAGCTTGAAGTACCTGTACTGTACCTTCAGTTCAGATCTCAAAGAATGTACCTCGTAAAAAAAAATCTTTATAGAGGTATAACAAGACACTGTGCTGTTTCATGCAATGTTCTGAATCCAGCATATGTCAGTCATTTGAACTCCTGTCCTCAGCTTTAACTTTTCCAGTTACCCAGCAGGCTTATAAATTACCACTGCATGCATGGTGGAATTTTGGCTTCACAGTTCAGAGTGGCTGGCGGCCACCATCTCGCGTCATGCATCAGCTTACATGTACAAATGTGTGCACTAGCTTAGTACAAGTAAGACTCTGACCCCTCTGTTGGATGCAAGCCCAGCTCCTGTGAGTGAGGGAGCTTGGTGGAGTGATTGGAGGGCGTGGGGGTAGCAACTGCAAGACTGTTTGGAGTGTTTCGAGAGCTGAGGTTCCTGCATGTGCATGAATGTTGAGTCTTGATGGGGAACCTATATTTAAATCTACATGTGGCAGTATAACGGTCTTTTTACATGGTGCATGTGAGCCATCTGAGAAAATTTCGATGTATTTTTATCTGTTTTTCATGAGATCGTGCGGCTGTTTTTGACAATCACTTCTTTTCCAAGGATGCCATTAGAATTATGAGTCACGATAAGACCCTTGATGTTTTGTCGCACCTCTCTCTAGATTGCGCTGTCACCATTTTATGAGACTCTCATAGTATGTTGCAGTTGGTGTGCAGTTGCCAACAAGAGCCAAGATGACAAGTCAAGCAATGTCCTTGGCTAGCACACTTGAAACAAAGGTCTTACGGTTCATAACGCCATATTTTACCTTGTCAGTTTACTTCCTTTAGAAAAGTGAACCCAGCTACACGGAGACTCTTTGTTATAACTTTATATTCTATATTTCTGTGGTCAGATTTGATATTTTTCAATATAGAACCGTAAACCGCTACCCATCATACATTTCTTTGGCCACAGTAAATCATACAGCATTATTGGCTTGAAACCGGACTTATTAAGTTCTTGTTTATTTTCTGTCATGTATACATACTGTTACAATAGTGATGGTGCCCATGTCCAAGGAAAGTAATCCCTACAAGCCAAAAGCCAAATGAATGGATCACCTTAAAAGTAACTTTTTGAGGTTATTTAAAAGAAAATAACAAAGTTGTACCCATTCTCTGTAATCACATTTCCAACAAATTGATGCATTCTCCTTATTTCAGGTTGCCTTCCCACCTTAAATAAATTGCCTAGATGTATGTATGTCGCTAAACCAACCACATATGTGGTTCCCGTATAAGTTAAACATCCCAAATAGTGTTTTTTAAAGTATATATGGCCGTTTAATATTTTTACATGTATATTTTCATCATCTCTTTCTCCTCCCACACCACTGCTCTTTCCTCACTCATTTCCAGAGCTTAGGTCCGTTTAGTGGCTGCTCTTTTAGCTTATTTATGATCGCTGTTAGTCATCATGACATTACCATTATGTGGCCTTTGTTTGTGTGCAGTTAGTTGCATGGCTCTGAAACGACTTCCTCGATGATTTCCAGGAAAGTTTGTAGTTCGCTTTTGTGTGTCACGTGTGTATGGACATTAATGGATAAGTCAGCTCAAGGGCAGTGTATTTACAGTAGTCTCTCTCTCTCTCTCTCTCTCTCTCTCCCTCTCTCTCTCTCTCTCTCTCTCTGTGTGTGTGTGTGTGTGTGTGTGTGTGTGTGTGTGTGTGTGTGTGTGCACGAGTTATTTTAGAGTGTTTTTTCTTAGACTGGCTTCATGCCAGAAATCTGCTGGCTTACTGTTTAAGGTCAGTAAATTTACTAATTTACTGACCTTAAAGGCTTGTTTTCAAGACATGTGCATGATTCCTCTGAAGGAAACACATTTAGGCATCTATGAAGCTAAACTCTGTCTGCCAATCTTTAGCATTCCAACAGTAAAATCGAGCATATGTCAACCGTTTTTCCGAACCTGCTTACGTGAAAGCAGGTCTTAAGAATGCAATCTAAAGAAGAGTAAAACAGCCTGGAAAATCTGTAATGTTTGTGGAAGTACGCATTAGCATTGTTATCAACTCCCAGTATTTGTTCATTCACATCACTTGCTGCAGCCTCGACGAATGTAATGTGTTTGTTGGTCGGTGTGCGTGTGCGACTACGTGTGTTTTTGTAGGCTATTAGGCCAGAGGGGATGGTATCAATTGGAGCTTCCCGGGAAGATTTCCAGGAGTGTGTGTGTGTGTTCTGGGTGTGTGCATATGTGCACATGCATACACACGCTGTTTCTATTCTTGTGCTCTGCAGAGTTGATTAAAGACCTTGCTTTTTTTTCTCTTACCTTTTCCCAGTTGCTCACATTGTGACAAAGGCAAGCTTGTAACACCCAGTTCACATAAAATATCATAAGCAATTTGAACTGGAGGGTAATTTCACACTGTTTTCAAGGCCTTGTCCAGATGCTCAAGTTTGTTTGTGCGAGTGTGTTTAGTGTGTGTGTGTGTGTGTGTCTATGTGTGTCTGTGTGAGAGAGTGAGAGAAGTACCTCAGGTGTCATAAGGCTAGAAGTTATTACCTGATGACAACATTACAGCATCTCTGTCCCATGTAGCAGAGCATAGCATCCAGAAATGGCCGGGGTCAAGTAAACCCATGCTTGTTGCATTTCACAGCCAACTTGAAATAGTACAGAGGCACAATTTGTCCCATGGAGAGAACAGACAGAACATGTTCTGCACTTCGGCTCAAGCAACAAGAAAAAGGGCAAGAGAGTAAATAGCTACGAATGCTAAAGATGCATGGACATGCATCAACAATTTTATTTGTTAAACTCCTGAATCTCAGCCGCTTTTAAAGTTGCAAAGCTGTTAGAGCAGGTTGTTCCACGAAAGGGAATCTTCAAGGTGATTTCAGTCGGTCACTGAAGAGTAGATTCTTTAGTTTACATTTTCTATATTTTCTACATTTTAAGTTATGGATTCAGCTGGATGGTTAAATCACAACTGGCGCTGCTGCCAGATCTTCTTAGGATATATGTGCGTACATGCAAAGCCATCTTCAGCGCTCTCCAGAGATGCCGTTTTACTCAGATCCTGTCTCTGACTATGTCACTCCGTGGGCTGTTTGCATAAATTCATCAATAAGAAACCAACTCAACCAGACATACCAGTGAAAACAACAGCCATCCAGAAACGTAATTCCACCAAATGCATACCTGAGATACTAATTAGTGAAGTGGAGAAAATGCTTTGTGTTTCATTTCATCGCCTGGTTTCTGAAATCATGAACAGAAGAAAACCTACTCAGTGAAAACAGCAACAACAGCTCCAAGTGGAGAGAAAACAGCTTTGGCAGATTTTTTTTTTTTAAGGAGGACGGCGAGCAACTCAATGCCTTATCTGTGACGTATGAACACACAGCCTCTATTTTGGGGAACGCGGCTTTGTGTTGAATTATCGGTGACCAGGAAGGAACACAGATGCACAGATGGCCCATGGTTGGTTTTGTTAAACAGGTTAAACTATATTCAACAGTTAATTAATTAGCCTATTAAAATGTTCCACAACGCCAGAGTAACCATCCTTAGGCACGACCGTTACATACTGCTTCAGCTATTTTTATCTCCCAATAAAAAAAAAAAAAAACAATAACAAAAATAACGATGCAGTTTGTAGATGCTAAAGGTAGTCTTTGTGTGTGTGTGTGTGTGTGTGTGTGTGTGTGTGTGTGTGTGTGTGTGTGTGTATAAACAGAATGATAATGATAACAAGAAGAAATGAAAAAGTGGTTTTATTTAAAGTTAAACTCTCTCTATTGCACTTGTGTTGAAATCATTCAAACATCTGACTACGGGGCTTGTTCCTGAAGCCACTCTTATGTTTTCTTGGCACTTTACTTCAGGACACCATGTTGTTGAAATATAAGCTGCCAGGCCCGAACCCTGAGATCCCAAGCACACTGGAAAAGGATTTTACTCTGGATTGCTTTATAGTTTCCTGCATCCATCTTTCCTCCAGTCTGCATGCTGCTCCAGTCCCTGTCACGGAAGAAGCATTGTGCTACCACCACCATGTTTGCTGTAGGGATGGTATTAATAAAGAGATGCTTAGACCCAGGTTTCATCCACAGACGCCATTAGAAACTGTTCAGTCTCTCTTTCGTCTCTTTCGTTTTTTCTTCTCATGACTCATTCTCAAACTCCCAGCCAGCGATGGGAATCAAGAGTCTTTTGGCCATTTTAAAGGAGCCATGTGCCTCCAGGGTTATTGGCGCTGGCATTTTTTTCCAAACTGAAAATTGACAATCAATCAAGGAATCAATAATGGTTTGAATAATATATTATAAATATAGACACCCCCTCACTCCCAACAGACTGCCTTTTTGTAAGAAATGGCTTCCGTCTGACTCCTTTACACTAAGGGCCTTATTGGTGGAGTGCTGCACTTAGGCTTATTCCTCTGTAAGCTTCACCCATGTCCACAAAGAAACTCTGGATCTCATTCATAGTGGGAATTGGGTTCTTGTTTAGGCCTGCTTCCTTACTATTCCTGCTTCCTAATTATCCAGCCTGGCTGAGTGACCAGATTAAGAAAGAACATTTGTGGTTACTCTGCTTTTGTGTACTTCATACTGTATGATGCCAAAATGTCCTTGCATCCTTTCCCAGATCTGGTTTACAGACACTTCACTGAACCTTATGACCTGTTTTTCAACAACAGAGAGTTGAAAACCTTTCCTCTTAACTCCATTAAAGTCAATTACATGGACATGTGCACATGTGAAGATGTAGCTGCATATCAAGGATACAGATTCATTCAACACTGTCATAACAAAGGAGTTTGAACCTTTGTAAATGTAAATTACTCTTTTGTTTTGAATCAATTAAAAATAAAAGTTATTGCTTTTTCATAGTGAAGTACAGTATATAGATTGATGATAGAAAAAAATAAGTAGAATTAGTTTCAGGAGGAGTCTAAAGCATAAAAAGTGGAAAACTTGAATTGATCTTCAAACTTTCCAAACACGCTGTTCATGAAGAGTGTAAGTGATACAAAGGACTGATTTTTTAAACCTGCCGAACAATAAATATTGACGCAGCTATTTCAAAAAGAAACATAGCTTACATGGAGCAGAGACTGTGCTCCACGTAAGCTGTTAACATTTCTCTTTTTGTTTAGAGTGAACAAGTTCATACAGATGAACAAATGTAACCTGCAGCTGCTCTTCCTGAACTAATTCAATGTTCCACAGCTGTGATTTATGTTATTTCATCTTGTGTAACCTTTCTTTTATTTCTACTGTCAGAAGCCAAAAGTACAGAAATGTAATACTGTTGATTACAGAATTTGAATTTTTACAAAGTGGCTTTGTGGCTTCGTCTGAAGTTGACTGATTGAATATTTTTCCCTCTTAAGGATTAAAAATACACTTCGGCCTTTATGTGTTTACTTTGTCTTTGTTTTACATTTTTTATATAGTTTGTACTAATAATCTAGAAGAGTTTCAATTCCATCCACGCCTTAGAAATGCTCAAACTAGCAGTTGTCTAACACATCAAAAGTGTTCAGCTCTTTATTTATGTATACTATACGTAATTTTCACCAGGAGCACATGGACGGTCAAAAACAGTTTCCACCTGAGGTGACATGCTCATTGAAATTGGACTTTTCTCCCCTTATTTTTGGTCATTCGAGACCTTACTCTGTGTTTTGTTGCGTAACTGCACTCACGAAATGTGTGAAAAGATAGAGACAAGGAGAGCTACCTCCTCTCCAGCTGTGTTTCCCGGGGAAACGTACTGCCTCGATCCATGGTGAAAATAAAGGGAGTGCAGGGAGTGTGTTTTTTCCGTTTGGTGCCCCCACCCCTCCTCATCTTTCGTCTCCCACTCTCCCCAGGGTTTCAATTACTGTCTCCCTTCACCTCTCATTAGCACGAACAGGCCGCTCATTCTTAATGCTTGTGCATACACATGCACAAACAGACACACATGCACACAAATATGGGGTGGAACATGCATTTGAACACAAATGGAGCATAGTGGAGTGTGCCACACACACCCTACTAATTCTCATATGTCCCATGTTAAGCTTTGTAAATACTGAAAAGAGCCGTTTTCCATGTGTCTGTAACTTGTGTGAACGGCGCTACTGGTAAACACCAGCTCCCTCACATCATTCTTATTCATCATTTTCTTTCAAATTCAGGGCACAATACCTGGAACCACCGAGCACTTTGCATGATTGATGGTGTTAATTATCGCAGGCTGATGTTTCGCTTTCTTTCTCAAGGCAGAAAAAGTTCTTGCAGAATGGTGAAAGACAGGCAGTGACGACATCCTCCGTGGTACCATGATCCCTATTTTGGCATCATGTAAAACTTTTTTTTTTAAATAATATTTTACTTATTTTAAATTTTCCCAGAAGGGCATTTTACCACATAAGCAACTTTCAGTGAAAAGCACATTTATTAATGTACACTTGCATTCTTAACAGCTAATCTAAAGCTTTAAAAGGTCTTGAGCCATCTCTCTTTATGTTTTGCTTTCTTGTAATTTATTAAAGTGGTCCTAGGGAATAGTTCTCCAGGCTTTCTACAGGTCTTTTAAAGGTTTCTTTGGACATTGGCTGCTTTTTCAATCATTTCATTCCAGTGCTTCAGTGGCATTTTGTGGAGGAATGTTTTCTTCTCCTTATTTTTTACCATTTAACACTGACCTATAAATCATTCAAGCATAAACAAGCATCTAACTCAAGAGATGAACCAGCCTAAAATGTGTAATTTGGTTCCATTTCTTTAGCTGAATCAACAAAAAAGCCAAAACCCACCAAAGAACTGACACAGGAGCTGAGAGATGCATCTGAACCTTCAGCTGATCCATCTACTGTTCACTGAAGTCTCATCAGAAATGGTCTCAGTGGCTCGGGCTGGCTGTCAAAAAGCAATTTTTAGGGAAGGGAACAACACTATTGAAGCAGTATGGGATCATCTTGACAGAGAACAGAAAGAAAGGCTTTAAATGGCCAAGAAGGAGAACTATTCCTGAAGACTATGCAAAAAAAATTTATAAGACAGCTTAGTCTAAGCATAAGAGAGTTCAGACTGTGTTAAAGAATAAAGTCGGACCAAATACTGACTTTCAAGCTCTTCAGAATTGTATGAAGTCTGTTATTGCCTTATATACTGCATTTCCATCTCTGTTCGCATGCATCAATAAATTGCGGCACCTATTTCCCATTTTTCGAGCAAAATATTTAGAATGAGGCTTAAAACAATAAGTGTGCAGCTTTCTATTTACTCGGACTTTACAGTAAAAGACTCATCCAGACCACACACAGCTGTCAGTGATCCTGTCTCCCCACATCACTGTGGTAGACAAGAAACAGGGCCTTCTGTTGAGACATCAGAGTTAGCCAGCAGGCTAATTCTGCTAATACAGATTAGCTCTCATGGGAACTGCCGTATTGATTGGACAACAAAGGCTTGTAGAAAAACGCTCCAACATTCAATTATCCACACCGATAGACATAATGCCATTCCGCTCCTCTCTCTTTCCCTCCAGTCCCCTCCTCCTCCTCCTTCTCTTCTTACCCCTGTCTCTTTCTCCTTATACCTATTTCTCTACTGGAAGGATCAGTGAGGTCAGAAGAGTGGAGCAGATAAACATGCAGGTGTGTGTGTGTGTGTGTGTCTGTTATCTGAAAGTAGAGGAGTTTTTTTATATACTTTGCCTCTCTCTCCTGTTTGTGTATCGCCCAAGTTTTATTCAAATTTCCATTGTTTGCGTATTTCAACATTTACATAAGCGTTGCCTGATATTTGGGGGAAATTGTGTTAATTCCACTTCTGTGCATCAAGAAATGATAACGATATAATGTCAACATGTGACACATATACAGTCGTCAGAATGGCAGGATTTCCCTTGAGTGTGCAGTTGTAATGGACTGCTTTGTGTGCGAAATATTAAGTGAGAGAGTGAGGCATGTTCCATTTTAATGAGTTGATTGTGACAGGGTGTGACTTAAGCATTTAAGCTAAGCTAAGTTATTCAAGGCACGTTAAATTACTTGATTATTACTCGTTGTGTACACTATTCAGAGTACCGTCTTTACTTTGTACCAACTTAAATGAGTACAATTTAAGCAGCTCATCTGTTTTCAGCACATGTATGTATGCAGTGCATCAGTGTGTATCAACTCAGCATGTTTGCTTTGGCCACGGCCCTGCACCCTCTTTGCACAGCCACAACGTTAGCCCTCTCTCATTAGCTCCGAACGTTAGCGCTAACTCTGATTGCCTTCGGTCAGAGCTGCACGACATTCACCTCCTATTCCTTGGGAGGCTGAGGTGAAGGTTTCTCATTTCCCACAGCCAATGACACGTGAAGGCAGTGGAGCAGGTAACAGACGCATCATCAAAGTATGTATAAGCACGCGCACGCTAGCACACGTGCAAACGTTTCGGTCACATGGTTACGCCCAGGTCATCACCATTAGACGAGCGTGGCAGTGCTTGATTGAGTGAAGTAAACGACTCGTGATCTGAGAGAATTATTAGCTAATAGCCGGAGCATGTGGACAAAGTGTGATCTCTTAGAGAGGAAATAAAGAAGGTAGGGGGGGGGGGAAAAAGGTAGAGAAATAGCAAGGCAGCTCGAGAAGCACGCTCCGTGAGCACTTGCTCACTTGAATCAGCAGTGGGGTGTATTCATGTCTGTTACTTAATGTGAAAGTTGATTGGTGAGCTAAAGGTCTCTCTCTTCTGAAATGTCAAGGCTTATGAACAGGTGAGAGAATATTCTTAATGCAGGTTGCCATATTGCTTGTGCCTAATTTATTTCCCATTACAGAAAATGTTAACAAAGCATTAATGAGCTGCTGACTACATCATCCTCACTTTAAAGCACCATGTCAAGGGAACATCCGGTCCCACTTTGCATGCCATCGTGGTCTTCTGAGCGTAATGAGCTACAGAGAAAAATCAGTTTCACTGAACACCCAATGCTACAGCTCATCGTGTACTTCTATGCAGCTTAATTGCTTGGCAGAAAAAACATGAAGGAACATGCGTCGTTTTAGGGATTTCTGGCAGAAGTAGTATTGGTTGATAGGTTCCCCAGTGTTTTTATTTTCTAATACAATAATTCAAATGTGACCGGAGCCTGAAGAAGATAAACATGGTGTACTAGGTAAACTTCAGCACATTAGCTTTGTTAGCATGCTAAACTTTGCATTTAGCATGCTACTGTTCACATAGCAGCATAGCTGGAGTGGGGGAATGTGCAGACAAAAATATCAATGAAGTAAGCCCTCACGTCCAGTATCGCCAAGAAAAAACTGCAGCTAATGGCATCTTCCTAATCACTATAGCGGCCTTTTACTTACCCTCAGCCCGAGTGAAACTATTGCCACTTGGCCAGTGATAAAAAGACAGCACCATATCACACTAACGCATCACCCCTTTCACAACCTCCCAAAAGTAATTTCAGGGTTAGGGCAAAGAAGCCAACTTGTCCAAATGAAAAGGCCCTCGATGAAGAGAGGAGGCCATTTTCCCGAGAAGCCGAATTGACTGTTGCAAACAAGAGGCATGACCAAGATGAAATTGGCTCACCTGAATCCGTTACTGGGAGGGAGGGGGGAATGGAAAGATGAGAGGAGGAGGGAAGCATGACAGAGACTGGCAGAGAGAGACACGAGAAGACAAATGAGACCATGAAAGAGAAAAACGGAACGAGTGTGGGTGCAGGTGTGGGTTCAGGGCAAGTGGGGAGGAATAGGAATGACTGGAGAGGAAGAGCTGATATCATGTAGACAGAGAATGGAAGACTTAACTTTTCCACGTGGTTTGGTTTGTTGCTTTAAAGGCTTCGGTAAGAGTAATATCCTTTTTATCATAATCCCAGCGCTAGCATGTCTAGTGTACCTTTCATCATCAATAATAAAGCCTAATCCCAAGAAATCAAAATGCAATATTTACCACTCATCTCCTGTGTACACTCTGTCTCTGGGTGAAATCTCTTCATACACATTTAGATAGTAATATTACTCGGATTAGATTGTGTTTGAAAACTGTTAGCTTATTGAGATTTGATTTGTACAAGTGATGCTTTAAATTAAAGCTCTGTATACCAAAACCCAGGAGTCATTATAAGGATCCAGCCATTATGTGTCTCATTCCAATCACTTCCAGTCTGGAAAGCTTGCATATTTAAACAGATATTAGCCTTGATATGACCAGAGATAAAAGCTAGCGTAAGTATGATGCAACATCTTTCGCCCCGTAATTACACATCCCATTTCTCAAATGAATTTCTAATCTGGAGTCTCTCCTCAGCAACTTGGAAACTCGCTGAAACTTTTTGCTCGGCCAGTATCACAGTTTTATAGCCCAGCATAATTGGGACCATAAACCTGGTCTGAGCCTCATTCAATAATGATTCCCTGCTCCAAATACCTGCTGGCCTTTAGCAGAATATTACTTATTAAGCACTCCAAAATCTAGCGGAAGTATTATCTGTAAGGTCAAGCGTGGAGAATCTTTCAGAGAGACTTTATGAGGTTGGCTTCTCTCACATCTGTATGCACTACAGATTGCATGCTAATGGACACGGCTGCCATTTTTAGGCTGTTTGTCCCCTTTTAAGATGCCGGTGGTAGCAGGCAAATGTGCATTTCCTGTTTTATGAAACACGTGTCTGCCCATCATGATGTCAATGAACTAAGCCAAACTTCTTAAATACCTTAAAAGTAGTGGCCAAGTGGTCTGCAGGGCTTACAGAACAGAGGCAATGTGCAAAGTTTGCTTGCCGCCATGGCTGATGCAAGTGGCAGTTTGGGCAATGTAGCTACAAGCAGTTTTGCCGAAGACAGTTCATAATAAATTTTGAGGGATTTTATCCCTCAAAAGGGATAAATCAAACAGATTCTGACAGAAAAACATCTCACGTTTCATTCAGAACAGCCATAAGCTTCAAATCTGATGCCTCAGTGCTGAGGCATCCGGCACGCTTGAGTCATGACGACAAGAAATCATTACTAAAGGTTAAGACCGCGGGTAAAGAGCCGTAAACGTTAGACAGCTATTTTACATTAACAAACTGATCTCTTTTGAGTTGGCCTAATTACACTGTTTTCTCTTAGACTTTGAAAGTAATTTGTGATTCTTGAGGGAGCAAACACGAATTTATTTAGTTTGGAATGTGTCAATTATTGGTAACGAATGAAGTGAAAGAAATGAACGCTGTAAACTTAGTTCGCGGTTCCAAATTGTGAACTATGAATGTGAGGTAGATGATTTTAATGCGAAGTCAAACTTTGCAAAGCGTGAACAATCAAGTGTGTGTGTGTGTGTTTGTGTGTGTGTGTGTGTTTAAATGTTGTTTTAAAGCAATTAGATGTCCTTTTTTCACTCTGGAACTCAATTGATGCAAATCTCCCACTGGGTGCTTGACTATCAATCAACGCAGACAGTTCATTATGATACTCAAGTTTCCACATCGTATCAGAAATAATATCAATAATATGATTTTTTTTTAAATGCCGTCTTCCTCCTGTATGCAGATTGTGGTGCCTCCTTGAGCACTGCTTGTGTTGAGTGCTGCATGTTGTTCTGGTAAAGACAGACAGCTGTTTCTTCAGCTGACTGGGCCGCTGGTTTCCAGGTCAGTCATAGCTGAAAGGAAGTGGAAATCAGGGGATGATTCGTATATATACAGATGGTTTGCTTCACGTTTTTGCTCCCATTAATGTTTAAGCATCAAAATCTGTACAAGCTTGTAATTTGGCTTTTTTTCATGTCTCTCAACAAGTCTATAAGCAAGACACTGCCCCCCTAACAGCTTCAGGAAATGTGTTTCATACTTGCTGACAGAAACCTCAAAATTAACTATTTCAAGTCTGCTCCTTGTTTAATCTGGTTCCTTTCAGCTTTTTTAATGTCCTTGTGTGATTTGAGGGTACACAGAGAGAGAGGGATAGGAGGATTTCTCTTTGAGATTCAATCCACTAAAGGGTTGTTTGAGATAAATCATCCCTGGTGTAAAAGGGGTTTCATGTTCGTAGCATAAGGTATGTTGGCCTACCTTGTAACTATTTCCCTGATTGCCTCATACTCCAAACATAGTCATCTGACATTGTTTTGTTGTATCCATCTCAAGCAGAGCGACGGTGGATTTGCTTGATTTCTTTAAGACAACAGTTCAATCATCCCTGCTATCCCACAGTGTCGCATCAGATTTTATCGCACAGGATATTCAAGGGTGTGCCGTGTGATTATCCCCTGACAATACAGATAAAAGCTATCTCTCTCTCTCTCAGTTTCCTAAACACATTGCTCAAAGATAGACACACACACACCGATGATGCACCGACTTATTTACACACATACAGACACACACGCACACAATGAAAACCTTTAACGGGGTACAAACCACCACCCCCTGGCTCAACGGAGAATACCAGGATTCCGTAGAGGAGCAATTGTTTCAATGCGAGACCCGTAGTGTACCCATTGTGAGCCAAGGCCACCATCATCAGAGAGACAGAGAAGAGAATCATCCCTGAAAGAATGCCACAGATCGTTTCCCCTCCCTCGGCTTCATCCCCTGGGAGACTGGCAAACAACAAGGCGAATCCATCCGATCGAATGTCACGCAAATACACAACCCCCACGTCCAGAAGTCCTGTGATTGCTGTTGGTATACCCTGGTTATTGACCCATGCTGTGTGTGATGTGTGTGTTTCTCTGACTGTGTATATTCAGGGATGTGTATGTGTGTGTGTCTGTATTGTTTGTATCAGAGACGGATTGGAAGGCCATCACGGGCTGAGCTGACCCTATCTCCAAGGCTCGGAGGCTGCATGGAGAGATCAGAGCGAAAGCCAAACCCACTGTCTCCTAGTGTGATGGAGGAAGGATCTATGTCTGTATGTGTGTCTGTGTGTCTGTGTGTGTTTAGAGACAAGATGACATAGCCCAGAGCCCCTCTGCAGGTACAAAAGATAAGGGGGAAAGAGAAATGGGCAGCTCCACAGATGGTGGAGGGCTCTGGTGAAACAGTTTGCGTGTTTGAAAGTGTGAAGGATGACACTTGGTCACATGTATATGCATATTTAAGCACATAAATCTTGACAGAAACCTAAAGTCAAATGCAAAATAGAGTATCTAGTCACTTCAGGCTGACTTTACGGCAAGGTGATTTAACCTGTTGTTTAAAAAGTTTAAAGGATAAGGCTGCCATTTTTATCTAATACAGGACTGTGTGGAAGTGTTAAACCACTTATCTTATCTTTATATTTTACTAGGAAAATGGGAAATGGAAGCAGAGATTTACTGAAACGTGCAAACAGAAAGAGAAATACAGTATCTAAGTATCTAGATTTTGTATAATTCTAATGAACATCAAATCACACGATATTTGGTATGACCACATTTATTCTTCAACACAAGATTCTAAACTCTCTTAGGTAAGCTTTTTTGGGTAATTTCTTTAAGTAGTCTTCAGGAATAGTTCTCCGGGCTTTATGAAGGACATTTAAAGCTCTTCTTTGGATGTTGGCTGCCTTATGGTTCAATCTCTGTCAAGATGATCCCACACTGCTTTAATAATGTTGAGTTCTGGGCTCTTGGGAGCCCAATCCATGACTTATAGTGTCCCACTGTGTGGTTTTTCTATCCACTTATGCTTTGACTGGATTGGCAGTGTGTTTGGGATAACTGATGGAAAATGCTTTCCAGGTGATATGGTGGATCATAATCTGACCATACTTTTCTGTGTTCAACCAATTTTTATAAAATCTCCAACCCTCCAGCTGAGATGAGATTGCCTCCTCTTGACCTCCTCTGTACATATTTATGACATTATAAACCAAAATTTCCAAGTTTGGATTCTTCCCTCCACGAGACCTGTTGCTGCTGATTCTCAGTTCAGTTCTTGTGTAATTTGGCATTAGCTTAGTCTTTTCTCCCAGTTTGCCTTCCTAATAATGGTTTCTTGAGACATTTTGAAGAAAATTTTTATAAACTTCTGCCAGAAAAATCTGCAGTCCTGTGTTAGGTCTAATGGATTTTATTTGATGGATTCTCTTCATCTGCCACTTCTTTTGTTGTCTTGTTTTAATAAATACTTTTACTGCACACCATGCTGAGATAAAAATGTTCAGGTTAATAGCTCTTTACCTGTTGGTACAAAAATACTGTATTATGTCTGTCAAACTGTGTTATAATAATAATAATGGATTGCATTTATATAGCGCTTTTCAGGACCCCTCAAAGCGCTTTACAATACCACTATTCATTCACTCACTGGTGGAGGCAAGCTACAGTTGTAGCCACAGCTGCCCTGGGGCAGACTGACAGAGGCAAGGCTGCCATATGACGCCATCGGCCCCTCTGACCAACACCAGTAGGTGAAGTGTCTTGCCCAAGGACACAATGACCAAGACTGTCCGAGCCGGGGCTCGAACCGGCAACCTTCCGATTACAAGACGAACACCCAACTCTTGAGCCACAATCGCCCCATCATCATTGCCATTTTTATATGAAACTGAAGAAATGCAAAAACATGTTTTTATGTGTTTTGTGGTAACAAAGTGTCTAAAGACAAAATAAAAAATTAGTTAATCGCTAAGTTGTCCTTTAAGTGCAGACACAAAACTGGTTCTTTAGTTAAGTGCCTTTTTTATGCTTGAAGGACTCATAGCTAAATGTTAAGTCAAGTCTTTGAACTATTGTTCAAGACTGCTTTAAAAAAATGAAAGGAAAATCTGGCTCATTGGATGCAAAATATAAAGAAATGAAGGGTGTCTTAAGACTTTTGCATAGCAGTGTGTGTGTGTGTGTGTGTGTGTGTGTGTGTGTGTGTGTGTGTGTGTTAGTTGCTCAGTGTGATCCAATTTTCTTTGTACTGAAGATGTAAATTATTAAAAACACACACAAAGTTTCATTTAAAAACCAGCAGGACGTCATAGTTTCTAGCGCGCACTACCAGAGACAGAGTATTAGTGGCATTAACGATGACTGTTTCGAGTTATGGCCTAGTGCAACTGTGCCCTATTTATCTGTTTCTAATAGTTAATTTACAAAGAAATAACTGTAGTTGGCTTATATCAGCCAGGTTCCAGCCCGCTGATCTGCTGCCCATCATTTCGTCAGCGATTTTGTGTCTCCACAGTGAGAAAAACAGCTGACAGTCAAGTCTTTATATTTAGCACTAAGAATAGAGAGGTTATCATCCTATATTGCAGGCTAAAGCAGTGTGATCTGTGAAATTGTCAAACATCCTCTGGAGCTATAACCTCAAGCCAGAGCTTCTGCTAACTGTGAATCACAGCTGCACAACTATAAGGATGAATTTTGGAGCACTCTTTTTTGCAAAGCTGCTCAGTCATGATCTTGGATATGCAAAAGATGTCTCTTCTTTCTTTGAAGTTGTGTAGTAGTTTTAAGTCTGTGGTTATTGCAAGGTTATTGTC
The DNA here is from genome assembly GCF_041146795.1 of Maylandia zebra. Taxonomy (NCBI): domain Eukaryota; kingdom Metazoa; phylum Chordata; class Actinopteri; order Cichliformes; family Cichlidae; genus Maylandia; species Maylandia zebra. Next base: position 41,531,072 of record NC_135169.1, on the reverse strand, counting down.
TGACTGCATCACCAACCCAATGGAAAATTGTAGTTTTTTACATGAAGTAATTCCGCTGAAAAAAAAGAAAAGAAAAAGTCATTCTAAGTGGCTAAACAATAATGGCACCTGGAGTGTTTGGATTGCCTTTAAGCTTTTTGCAGTTCTGTCTGCCACTCCAAACAAAAAGAAAGGCTAAAATGTGCAATCAAAATGTAGCAAGGACAGCTTTTGTGTTTTTCCTGGTAGCTACTGGTAACTCTCCCCAGGGAGCTGGAATAGTTTTTGGTGGCACTACCAAAACTAGTGGTTTAGACTTTGGTCTAGACTTTGATTTAGATTCTTGGCTTGAAACTTGAGAGGAAAAGCAACATGCAGTTGGTAGTATTTCTGCTTGATTAGTAAGTATAAAGCCTGACTACTTATTAACCTATTACAAGTGTAGGTGTGAATGAAAAGCAATGTTGTCCTTGTGATAGAGGGCACGGAGGTGAAAGGATCAACACTGGGAATTCTATTTTTCCTCCAACGGGAGACTGTCCTGACCCAGATGCACCGAATCACAATGCATTTTTTTTACACTGCACTTGTTTAATGTTCTTTATTTAAAAAACAAGTTTCATAAGTTCACAACTTAATTTCTTAGAATCACTATGAAGGTGCTCCTTAGCCAGCTATGGGTATCGTCCGAGTATAGTCATGTGAAAGATTAAAATGTGACTGCTGGCATTGCTACTTCTCAGAAGGACATTTTACAAAATTATCCTTAAATGAGTAATTGGTTGCATTTAAATTCCACTGATGTGACGCTCTGCAAGAAAAGACAGTGTGACTAAGTATAGTTTTTCTCTGTAGAATTTTTCAGTCCCCCTTAGCGGCACCTCTAGTAGCTGTGTTTGCAGTATATTTCAAATTGATGAAGCCAGCCACAGCAGGAGGAGCTACACCGTGCATAATCTTATAAACTAGACAAACATTTTTGCACTCGACAAGGTTTCCTCAGCTAAGCAGATTATACTTGCAATGATGAAAACTGAATGGCTTCTTGTCTAAATTTTTAAGTGCTTCTTTGTACAATGATTCCAGTGGTTTTATGGGTGTATGGTGTATATTCAACTACTTTGTCAGACAGTGGGAGGGAACGATTAGTTGGAAGCATATTTTTGCTGTCGCACTTAATAGAAACTTTCTAGAAGAGCTGAGAATTAAATGTTACCTTATTACAGACCCTTTCATTACGAGTTTGGCATTGAGGTTTGACTGTAAATGTATTTTTAACATTTTTTGCAGTCTTTATCTTACACATTTTCTCGGTGTCTACGATGTGGCTTATTTTTGGGAGGAAAAAAAATGTGCTTTTGATGTATTTACTAATTTTTAATTATGAAAAAGAAGCATTCATTCCTTCATCATCACATTAAATTACCCATACACTGAAGCCAAATCATTTAATATATGTACCAAATAGGACTGGGCCCAGTATTGAACCCTGTGGAACACCAGTTGATAGATGCAGGTTTTTTTTTTTTATATAACTATCCATTTTGACAAATTTCTAGGTACATGAGAGGTGGGATTTCATTTCCTCAAATTTTCATTAAAATTTACATGCAGCAGTTACTGTTTAATTGATACTAAAACTAAAATTGTATTTAGTATAAGTAGAAAGCAGGAGTTTACTTCATTGAGAGTAATATAAAATGATTTGGGTAAGATGTATTCAAAAATAAATAGTAAATTAAAATGTAGTTTGTATGAATTACAAAACATTTTCAGAAGTGTAAGTAAAGATTAAATTATGATAGCTGCAAAATAAATCAAGTTAGAATAGCAGTGTATTTTCATGCCAAACATCATTATTGCATTCTGAGAGAGCCACACAAAGCCCTTCTGTCTAAAACTAGAGTAAATCCCACTTTGCTGTCTGCGCCAGTATCAATTATAAATCTATAAATGCTTTTGTTAGTGTAGCATGGCGACAGAAAAAAATATCACGCTGTAGTCACTGTGATGGGTTCTTTTGAGATCTATATATTTTTTCTTTTTAAGTTAAAACAAATATTGCTTGCCCTCTCCTATTCAAACTATGTATTTTTAACTGCTTTTGACTAATCCCAAACACTTACACGTGACTCTTCATCAAATTGAACACACAAATAACCTGCAGTTAAAAGCGACTGGCACCATGGGCAACAGCTGCTGCAGACCCGAGGTTCCCCTCACAGTGCTGTCTAATCCTAATGCAGGTTAATCTAACTCTGACCTCCTCTAGTCCTCACTGACCGATCATATCTCCACCTCTTCCTCTCTTCTCCGTACACTCTGCTCATACAGTCATTTTCAGCCATCCTTGTCTCCCATCACTTGCAATCTTTTTCTCACCGTCCTCCCTCTATCCGGTATACGTCCCTTATCTTTCTCTCTCCTACTTTTGACCCCACCTTGCTGTCTCTCTTCCTCTCCCCACCTCAGAGTTGCCTTAAGGAGATTTCAAAGCCCATTCGGCAGCAGTTCTAACTGCCAAACTGATGGCCAGATAAAGTCCCCATTTACCTTGTCCTCAGTTTCCCATTAAAGCCCATTTTTGGAGACCGTAACTTTAGAGGAAATTGGAAGTAGCGTGGAGAAAAAAGAAATCAGCCCCTTGGCCACCCTTAAGCCCTTTTTGCTGTTTATTTGCAGCAGCATGAAGGAGGAAGGGAAGTTTTTAGAGGAGGAAAGGAAGGAAAAGTAGAAATAGGACTGAAAAGGTGACTTGAAGTGTCAGTGGTCCTGTCCCTATAGGAAGGCAATGTAGTACGTAGCTGCACCCTCGGGCAAGGTAGCTTCATTGGCGGCAGAGATGGATGATCCGGAACACTGTACACTGTGTGCGTATAGAAGTTACAGTCATTTTGCCTGCACAAGGGCATAAGGCACTCTAAGTAGCTCAATTAAAATGTATATTTTCCTCATTTACTGCCCTCCTGGGTGAGCTGAAGAGATGACAGTGAGGGTTTTCTAAAGGTTGCACGAGCCGTTGTGCATGAGGGCATTTTGACAGGTGAGTGCATTTTAAGGGGCATATTTTAGGATAAAGGCAGGGAGTGGGTTGCTTGTTGGCACAGATGTATAACCGTGCAATGGTGCATACCACATGTGGTCCCCGGAGAGCCCGGGCAGGGTGCCAGCACAAGTTGGCACTGTCACCTTCAATGACTTGGGCATCACTGCCGCCACAGGGGGCCCTTTTTTTAAGAAGTGTATTTGTTCCCAGAGGATTGGCACATGCAGATAATTGGGTGTTAAAGGGAATTATTTTTGCTCGTTATAATTTAGCACACTCCATTACTCATTCATGTTAGCCACATTTTGGTTAACCCGTAGAAGCACTGTGTGCGACCTAAAAAAAATTTCTTGTCTGTTATGTACCCTGAAACAATGAGAATAATGTATAATTTGAATTATGACATAAAAAGCCTGAGGGAAGCAAGCCTTCAGAGTAAAACATCCCTTTTAAACGTTTCCATGAGCCACCAAAGCTCAGCTAATGCAGAACCCTAACCTGTTGCTGTCTGTCCAGTATGCTTATGACCATATGTGTGCTTTTGCACCCCACGTCCATATAAACTGACAGAAGCTTCCCATTCTAGCTGTCAAGGACACAGTTCAAGGAGCTGAGGGTAGTCATAAATACTTGAAACAAAGTTGAAAGGTCTCCACACCACTAGGCAGCATATTTACGAATTCCTCCTTCCTCGTCCACATGCTTGTTGTTCTTTTCCAGGGTGCACAGGGTGTTTCTGGCCTTCGACTGGAATCCTAACCCTAAACTGTAAATTTTGTACTCAAATACAACTCAAATATTTTTGAGTTGTGGTCTGCGTAAACAGCACTTCTGTATTAGGCTCATGTCCATCATATTATGTATTCCTAGCAATAATCTTCATAAGAAGATTGCTAAAACTTTGTGCTGCCTTTTGTAAAAATCAAGGCCTACTCACTCTGTCTGCTCAAGGTCTTTTTACCTTATTATTCAGCGAGATTGCTATTGATGGCCAGAGTTTTGGAGTGAACACAGTGCCCACAAATGATAAAATAAACCTTGCTCTCGCACATTTTTCCTCCTTTCCTTACTTCATCTCATGTATGCACATATGTAGTCACAAATATAAATCTTACCTGGGTCCCTTGGTATCAAAGAAAGACTACTTTTGGCCCCTTGGGCTGTTTTTCTGAGCTGTGCAGCAATCAAGGGCCAGAGAACTGCCTGTTAGTCCAGGATTAAAGCTAGCCCTCTCCACATCCATCAGGGGATAAGGCCACACACAGCCCCGCTACTCATGGGAAGACTGACACTAGCTCTGTCTTCAGGCCCAAATTGATCCCACCCAGCTATTTTATAGATTGCATCCAGTGGAGAACCGGCTTTTTGAAGGAGTGCTACCCCTGATACTGAGTTAGGTCAAGAACAAAGAAAAATTCTCTCCAGACGCACGGGCCATCTGCAAATCTTGGGGAGGGAATTGGCAAAGGAGTAAAAAAAAAAGAAAAATCTAATACTGATATCAAGGAATTTATAAACTTTTATTGCTATTATTATTGCAGTTCATAACGGATGCCCGAGTTTCTTTAGAGTTCATTTAAATGATTTCCTCATTGTCAGATTGCTGTTATCTACCTAACACATATGCTTAACTTATTTTCCCCCCACTGTGAATATATACCACGCACACGGTCAGCAGATATACCCGTTGCTATCTTTCTTTTTCAGACTTTTTCCTTCTTTTTCTCTCGCCATGCTATCGCCCTGTCCCTTCTAGGCCTGGGGAAGAAGGATTACTGCTTGTTGTCACAGAGCGCCCTTCACTAACCTGAAACAAGCTTGTTTTATGATAGGCCTTCTTTTTTCCCTTCCTATTCTACATACTGCTACATTGCCCCTTTCAAATGGAGGGCAACCCAAGCAGATAGCCTGGCCTTATCTTATCCTCATTCCCTCTTTCTCCCTGACAAGATGAAGGGGAAAAAACAAGGTGTTGTAGTCAGGAAGGGAGCTGAGATTCTCATGCCTTACAGTACCACTATTGTGCTTTTTTTAGTGGTTCATAATTTAAAAAAAACAACAACACAGATCATCATCGTACTGTTTTGTTTTTGTTGCTTTTTTACATCTTTTAGTCTCCTCTCAGTTAGCTTGCTCTGACCGAGGCATTGGTTGCCCACAGGAGAAGCACGGATTTGTAACTTTGCAAACAATTTGCTACATGCACAAAAAAAACCCCTATATAATAAATACAAAAATCATAATATGGGCACTTTAACACTCTCCTTGGCACAGCTCAGTGTGTATTTATGCGTAAACACACTGGTTTAACTGTCTGATGCAAAGTGCATTGTGTGCATTGATAGCTTGCACTTTAAAATCCTGTATCATTAAATGCAAGCATGGATTCTCAGGGTGCATCAGGACCATTTTATATAACATCTCTCCCACATGCAAGAGCCTGCTCCCAACAAGGGAGCTACGCCCCAGGGTACCCAGTGCTGAGAACCCCCGCCACCACTCCCCCTTCTCCCCTTTCTGTTATCCCACTCTTTCCTTGACTTTCTTGTGATACGTGATTGATCTATGTGCTGCTGGACTCAGGTGGGCTGTTTTTATCCAAAGCATTTCTCAGAGAAGACTAGTGCTTTAAATGATTTATAGCTGCGTGCTCTTTGAGTGCGGGTATGTCTGTGAGCATTTTTGTGTCTTGGCGTGACCGCACGCATGTTAGCTGGCAAGTTTGCAGTTATTTGCGTCATGAAACGTCTGAAGTACAGCTTGAGGAAAGATTGCTTGCGCACAAGAAATACAAACAACGTGAACGGAGGTATAACAACGAAAAGCAGCCTGGATTTTAAATTTGTGGCCAACAGCATTCAAAGTTCAAAGTTCTAGTTGAGAGCTAGTAAGAAAGGAAAGGAATACATGGGAGTTCCCCAAGGTTCAATTGTAGGCCCTGTTGCAATCCACAGGAATCTCATCCCAGAATAATAGCAGGAACTTCCTTCAAGTTTACAGTTAACTATACTTACGGTTCAGAAAGCTGCTTCAGTATAGTGTGAAAGTTCCTGATCCACATAGAAAAATCTAATCCATTAAAAGCGTTGTCAGAAAGACCACTTTGCTCCCAACAGAGCATGCCAAACTAGGGCATGATTCTCACTTATACTGACCACCTGCTTTTTGACAGTCTGCCAGGGAGAGAGTGAGAGACCCTTTAATGCAGCCCCCTCCCCAAGCCCCGTGAATGAGGTCAGTCCATTTCCCAGGTGTGTATATGTGCACGTGTAGGAAGTGATGGAGGAAGGGAATGTCTGTGGGAGGGTTTCCACCTAAGTGCCAATTAGCGGCTAAAGTTATAATCATCAGTCACAGGAGAACAGGTGGAATGCTCTTTTGGAAATGCCTCGGTTAGATTTGTGATTCACGTCTCACTGAATTCTGAACTTATGAGAATCCATAACTATTTGATGAGCTTTTTTAAGATTATTTTTATGGCATTGCCGCTTTATTGGGCTGTAGTGTAAAGCAATAGCAAATAGGCAAGAGTTGGGGAATGGCTTACTGTGGAGCTTGATAGCTAGGCTTGATCTTAAGATGCCAAACTCAGACTCATAACTATACTATATTATCGCTATTATCCATTGCAGCATGACACTTTCCCACAGCGATGATGTTTTTCATAAGCCTCGAGTCCCTCTATGCTATTTCAAACTACATTATCTCTGTGACTCCCTTCTCTTTCTGTCTGTTCTCGTCTGTCTGTACATGCTATGTGGAACATGGAGTCTCGCTGAGCGTTCAATCTTTCATGGTACCGCTACACTTCACTCCTGTTTTGACACTCTATTCAGTCAGCATGAGAGAATAGCCACTCACTCTGGCTGTCAGTCTTTCTTTTGTTCCTTCTTTTCTTGCTCGGTTCCCTCCATCTCTCTCTGCCACAGCGAGTCTAATGGCTGCAAACACAGGCAGCTCAAAATGCGTCACGAATAGGTGTGTTGGTACTGTATTTGTTGGAGTATTAGAGCCAAGGAGGAGATGAAGAAAGGCACTGAACACAATGATTAAGTATAAAGACACGCACGCACACCCACACAGACACACACACAACTACATTCCTAGTAAATGTCAACCTTTTTGATATTCTGATGGTTCACCCTGATTTCTCTAAGCAGATGATGCATGGCCACTGCAAATGAGAATGTACAACGAACACGCACCGTTTCTCTCTTATATCCTGCTAATTCAGCTATGAGTGAATGAAGAGCAAGTTGGCCCACTTAGCAGGACGTGTGGGGCCTGCATGAAGTTCAGAAAAATAAACAGTCGCAGGAACGGCAGATGCTGTATGCATGACACTTGTGTGTGAAGCGCAGATGGAAGATGTGAATGTTCATTTGTGAGTCATGAAGTGTTTATGACATAAACACGATTGTCAGATATTTACAACTTGGTTTAACGGTAGAAAGCAAGGTGCACCACATGACACAGTTAATCTGGGCGTTTTTAGTCTCGGCTTGTTATTGTGGCTGCTTCTAATTTACAGAGAATGTGTTTGTTGGTGGAGATAATGTAATATTTTTACAATGCATATACACTGATCAGACATAACATTATGACTCTCTGCTTAATATTGTGTTGGTCCTGCATTTTGCTGCCAAAAAAGCCCTGACCCATCGAGGCATGGACTCCACTCGACCCCTTAAGGTGTGCTTTGGCACCAAATGGTTAGCAACAGAAACTTTAAGCTTCAAGTTTGCGCCTCCGTGGATTGGACTTGTTTGTCCTGCACATCCCACAGTTCCTCAATTGGACTGAGATCTGTGGAATTTGGAGGCCAAGTCAACAACTCAAACTTGTCGTTATGCTCCTCAAACCATTGCTGAACCATTTCTACCTTGTGGCAGAGAGCATTATCCTGCTGAAAGAGGCCACAGCCATTAGGGGATAGTGTTTCCAGAAAGGGTGTACATGGTGTGCAGCAATTCTGCTTAGGTAGGTGGTACATGTCAAAGTAACATCCACATGGATAGCAGGACCCAAGGTTTCCCAGCAGCACATTGCCCAGAGAGCATCATACTGCCTGTGCCGGCTTGCCCTCTTCCCATAGTTCATCTGGGTGTCTGGTGTTCCCCAGGTAAACGGCACACTCACACTTGATGAGTTACATCCACGTGATGTAAAAGAAAGTATGATTGTTCAGCCCATGCCACCTTCTATCATTGCTCCGTGGTCCATATTGATCCTGATGTGCACATTGTTGGTGCTTACGCTGGTGGATAGAGGTCAGCCTGACTGACACAACAAACTGCGATGCACTGTGCATTCTGACACCTTTCTCTCTATTAATGTAGCGTCTCTACTTTACAATATAAAGTACCTTAAGGTGACTGCTGTTATGATAAATAAATAAATAAAACTGAATTGAACCTTTCTATCAGAACCAGCATGAACCTTTTCTGAAATTTGAACTTTTTCTGTGAACAGCACTTGGTAACAGTAGGACTGAAGATACCTCAGGGAGGGCCAGAGAAGGGAAGAGGAAAAATGAGAGCACAGGGAGGTGGGAAAAAAAACAATCTTCTTTCCAGTTTCAAGACTCAACTTTCCTCCTGATTTCTTCCATTGTAAAATATTTTGTGTCTCATATTTCCCCCCCAAAAACACTAACAATAATGAAGAAAATTCTGTCTGCTGTACCAAAAGCCTTTTGTTTCTCTGCTGAGACTGCTTCAAAGAGCAACAGTGGTATTCAAATAAAGCACCAGTTGACTTAAGACATACTTTTTTTTAACCCCACTTACTGTCAGAAAAACCCGACAATCACAACGTATGACTAGTTTGCAATATATAACTCAACTATAAAAATAACAGCATTCACACATTTTCAATCCTAACTACAATAAGCCCTGACAGTACCCAAGAGTGCGTGTGCTAGCTTGAGTTGTTACTAAATCTGTTCCTTTCTGTGACGAGTGCTGGTCGGATACGCTGAATGTGTGATGACTGTATTTCTTTCTGTTACACAAAGCACTGCCAGTTACCTTTTATTGTTTTGTTGCTCCAAGCACATCGATATTCTCAGCGCACATAAATAATTCAAACAGTGACATGACAGTCTTTAGTTTCGCACTTTTTTTTTTTTTTGATTGGGACATTGCAACACTGTTTTCCAATTTGGATGGACTCATTAAGTTAAAACCCACAGTCAAGTCATTTGTGGTTATCAATTTATCAGCTTGTTCGGATTAAGAAAAGTTATCTCTTATTTTTCTGTTAGGCCATATGATTTATTGGATATGATTGAACTCCCACCAAAATAGATGTGCAGTAATAGATACATGGAAATATATGATAAAAGTACAGTAAATTTCTTTGTTCTTTGCCTGAAGTGTATACATAATCGAAAAAATGCTTTGTCTGTAATTTGTTCTTGTGAAAAGTTTCATTCAGCCCCCTTCTCACAAAATATTGCGTCACCGGGTCACGACAGTTTGCCGTTGCCCAACAATTTGGCCCACTGGATGGTTTTGCATAATGTGAAAGTTGCATAGAGAAAGGCATAATTGTTAGACTTTTCAGTGCGTCTTGCACCAGGAAGCTTTGTGTTGCAAGCCGTTAAAAATAGTTCAGATCATGAGTGGCTGTCTGTGTTTCAATTTCATCTGAGCCAGAGGCTTGAATCATTGTCAGTTTAACCTGGCAGTGGCATTACTCACGGCTTGCCATACCAAATCGAAGTAAGACAGTTATGCCAACGATCCGTGCCAGCGTGTTGCCTTGAATTGCAACACTAGCCTTTCTTTTCACTGGCAGCCGGCTGATTAAAACTCAGACATATTGTTGAAATTGCACTTTTTGTTTTGTTTTTTTTGTCTCTTAAGATATCTCAGGCTGTTCATCATTCTTTTTTGAAGTGGAAGGTGAAACATTTTTGGTGTTTTTGTAGTTTATTATGCAAAGGCTTTTACAGGCTCAGCCCAGCTGAGATGAAAGTGGATCTCATGAGCTAAAATGAGTTTGACAAACCTTGTCTTTGGAAATCTTCACTTTTGCATTCAAAACTCACTTAAAAATTCGTCATTTTGAGAATCAGGCTAGACTCAACCTGTCCTTAAAGTGTATTGTTGTTTAAGTTTATGAAATCCATGTGAAATGGAAGAATTGCAGCGGGCAGCTGATAACGCCATTGCAACTTCTGTTTCCCTTTGCCCTGGTAGACTCTACCAGAGTGCACGTTGCACCCCCATATCCCCATCCCCCCGTCTCACCGTCCCCTGCCAAAGTGTCACATCACTCACTGTGTACATTGCCAAATATTTGCGTGCGTGTGTGCGAGTGCACGAGTAAAGGGAGTGTGGGTATTAATTCCACCACTGTGAGTCAGTCCTTTTGCTGCCCTTTTCTTCCTCTCCCTCTTTCTCTCGCTCGTCCCTGTCTGGCCTCTCTTTGCTGAGCTCAAATGAGGCAAAGTTCAGCTGAAGGGCAAACCGACTTTACAGTAGTAGGCAAGAGAGTCATGTGTCTCACTGGTGCTGGAGGGCTACACTCCTAATTGACCCCCCCCCCCCTCCAACAACCCTCTTCTTGCGCACACACACACACACACACACACACACACACACACGCACACACACACACACACACACACACACATTCGGCCTCAGCGATTTCTTTTCTTTTATCTGATTCCATTCCACCAAAGCTGGTGTTGACAGCATAAAGCAGTTTATGGGAACAGCACGTCCATTCTTTCTAACGCCTTCTAATCAGTGGCACTCCTCCTTTCTGCTAAACCTGAAAGGGAAGAAATGAGGAGAGATTGCGGAAGAGAATCAAGGACTATAAAATGAGATAAAAAGAGAAAAATAAAAAATGAGTGGGAGAAGCAGGGGATTGCAAAAAGCAGGTGAGATTTTCTTTTAAAAAAAAGAAAGGAAATTAACATGTCCTATTTTTTTGGTAAGAGGTCTTCATTTAAGTTTCTTTTTTTTTTTTCTTTTGTGGGGGGTGGGTAGTGTGGGTGATCAAGACCTTGTCTGTCTCTGTTATCTACTTACTTCTCTGCTACCCCATTTCCCATTCTGAAGCCAAGAGGTAAAGCCAAACCTCCAGTCAATCTAAACAGATACAATAGCTGCAGGCCAAAACAATGCACAGAGGAAAACAGAAAAAGAGCAGTGTAAGTAGGCAGAGATTGGGACAATGCGCGAGGGAGGCTGCTGTGAATTGCAAATATGGTTTGGATGCTGATATGCACATGCATCGAACAACACACAGACACACAAACGGAAAAAAAGGGATGGGGTGGAACTGAAGCTGAGCTATATGTGCCTCCATGTGCTCAGTTACAAGATGCTTTCTGTTACCCAGTACACAAACAAAGGCACATTCACAGATCACATTCACATACTTTCTCTGTTACTGGACTGGGTACAAGTTAGGATAAAATCACTTTGATTATTGAGATAAACAGTAATTTTAACAGATGTTTTAATACAAAAGTAATTCCACTTATTTTATTATATGAAAAGAAAATGATGCAATTGGAATTTTATATTTTCACAATTTCTAACCATTTTTTTAAAAAACAAATACTACTACTACTACTAATAATAATATTTATATTAATATTTATAAAGCGCTTTCAAACAAAGTGCTGTACAACTATTTGAAACTAAAAACATTAAAAAAAATAAAAGCGATACATAGCAATACAGGTAAAAGACACAATACAAGTTAAAAACACTAAAAATTTAAAAACTAAAAGCCATAGAATTAAGACATGTAAGATAGGGTGAACAAATGTGTCTTCAGCTTAGTTTTAAAAACCTCCACAGAGCATGCCTGCCTAATATCTTGAGGGAGGTTGTTCCACAGAAACGGGGCACGAAAAGAAAAAGCTCTCCAATTGTCTTTTTTCTGGCTCTAGGAACCTTTAGAAGGCCAGAGTCCTGAGATCGGAGAGCACGGGATGGAACGTAAAGATGTAAAAGATCGGAGAGGTATGAAGGTGCCAGTCCGTTTAAAGCCTTGTAGGTGAGCAGCAGGACCTTAAAATCTGCTCGAACCTGACAACGTAGCCAATGGAGAGAGTTCAGTACAGGGCTAATGTGCTCAAATTTCCCAGTTCTTGTTAAAATGCGAGCAGCTGCATTTTGCAACATCTGTAGACCTCTAAAACTTTTCTTTGGTAGCCCAGAAAGAAGAGCATTGCAATAATCAATGCGTGAGGACACAAATGCATGGACAAGAACCTCTGCAGTGTCGCTTGACAAAAGGACTAAAGGTTACATTAAAAGAACGTAAAAGAACACCAAGAGGCAGCAGGTACATAGAAACAGCAATGGTCCAAGTACAGAGCCCTGAGGGACCCCATGCCTCACTGCACAGGTCTCGGAGAGATCATTTTTAAAACTAACAGTCTGAGACCTCCCAGACAGGTAAAATCTCAGCCACAATAAAACATTTCCTGTAATTCCAATAAAATGTTCAAGCCTATCTAATAAAATGCAATGATCCACAGTGTCTAACGCAGCACTTAGATCCAGCAGTAATAAAACTGAAGTGCGATCGTTGTCTGCATTTACCAGCAGATCATTTACCACTTTTACTAAAGCTGTTTCTGTGGAGTGATTTGGTCTAAAAGCAGACTGAAATGGTTCAAACAGATTGCTTGTTGACAAAATGCTCAGTGAACAAATTAATGACTTGTTAATGAGGTGGATTCCTCTTATTTCTTCATATTTTACTAACGAACAGGCAAAAAGCTGCAGAGATTTCTTGAAATGTGCAAACATATATGCAAATACAGTATTTTAGGCAAAAACAGAGTTTGTACATTTCGAATAAATGTATTTAATAGGACCACCTTTATTCTTCAAAACAGCCTGAAAGCTCTCAGGCAACTTGCTTGTATTTATTTAAGTAGTCTTCATTAAAAGTTTTCCAGGCTTATTGAAACTCTTCCTTGGATGTTGGCTCCCACAATGTCACAATGTGTTCTGTTGTGTGTTTTTCTATCCAGGTATGCTTTTACTGCACAGACAGTGTGTTTGGGATCATTGTCATGCTGAATCAGAGTATTATAGGGTGGATCAAAATCTGATAATGCCTTTTTGTGTTCATAATTTCATCAATTTTGACAAGCTCGCCAACACCACTGGATGAAATGCAGATCCAAACCATGATAAAGCCTCCACCATGTTTTACAGATGACTGTAGACACTCACTGTTGTACCTCCTCTGTACATTGACAATGATTTAAACCAAAGATTAAAAAAAACCCGACTGACTGTTTCCAGTCTAAACAGTCAGTCGTTAGGACAAACAGAAGTACAATACCTCACTGCCAGTGTTATAGTTTGGAAAAATAAACACACAGCAACCTATAAAACCCTCATAATAATCCATATAAAAAGGCACAGGACCAGGAAAGCTTAAGCTCGTGATTGTATTTCCAGAACAATCCCAACTGCCTCAAACTTAGTGACAGATTCATTAGGCTGTATACATGCACACCGATCTCATGCTGATGCCATGGCACACAATACAATGGTTTGCCATCACTAATCTGGCATTAGAAGCAAGGCAGCATATTCTGCAGTCCTGCAACGCAGCTTATGTTCTCTCTACAGGGGGTTCTGGCTGTGCTTCCTCTCTGCTTCTCTCTATCTGTCTGTCTTTTTTTGTCTCTCCTACTCCGAGCCACACCAAAATAAACCAAGGCCAAAAATGCTGCAGTCTTGCATTGTTCCTCCAGCTAATTACAAGGCAACGCATGCTCAACCTTCATTTATTAGTGACAAAAATAACACCGAGATAGAGAATCACAGCACTCATTTAGAAAACACAGTGAAACAAAAGGGAGTTAATTAGGACATGAGGGGGAAAAAAAGAAGAAGAAACTGAGAAAATGTGAATAAAACAAAAGGCACTCATCAAAACTATCACTTCTCTTGACTGTGCAGCATGAAAAGGGCATGTCAGAGAATGAAGGGTTGGAGGGAGGGTGGAACAGGGGTTTTGAGCGATTTTTAAAATTTAGACAGTTTTGACTGGATGATCAGCCTCTGCTAAAGAGAGAGATTTTTTTTTTTAATGCCTCATGATTTTTAAAGAGTGACACCATGAAAAACATGCCATTAATGAAGCCTGTATTAACGAGCAGGCAGCAGACAAGAATCTCATCTTCTCCTCCCTTACAAGAAGCAGTTAATTTGACTGGCAATTTAATCTCCATTTTCTTTTTATCTGCACTCATTTCTATACATCTCATAATTGATTAATTGGACTAATGGTACGCGGGGCCTGTGTTTTTAGATGTTAATCTGTATGAAACGAAATAAATAATTCATAACACGACATTGAAACCGAACGCGAAATTATTGCGTCGAGCTTCGGGGGGGAAAAAAATTAAAAATGAGGGGAACGCCTGCATGTGAACGCGAACTAAAAGTGCCAGCATGTTTGCCAGTGTGACCATTCCCTGTATCAATTATTCAAACTGACAAATGGCCACAGGCCGCCTGGTGTTTTGGCCAATTACAAACGGGCATACTGCGGGGCTAAACAGGGCCAGTTTTGGCCTCGGGCATTTCTCCTGACGCCTCTCACACAGTGTGACAAGTCAGGACCCAAAACAGAGTCATCGCCACAGGTACGGTTGATGCCTGAAGTCGACCAAAACAAACAATCACCAAATGTCAAAAGGAGTGTGTGTACGTGTGTATTTGTGTGCGTGCGAGTGTGTATTTGTGCATCACACTGCGGTGCTAAGAAAACAATGGGCCATTTCCAGGTGATTTAGTTTGTGTGTGTGTGTGTCTACAAACCTGGTGTGTTACACTAGACAGACGTGCTGTTGCTTTCTTTTCTTCCTGAACTGATATTTTCAACATATACTGACATTGTCATGAGCGCACCTCAAAGCCCGTATTTATGTTTCGGTGCTGCTGCTTTGTATGGGTAACAAGACAAAGGCTCATTGACATTCTAACACACAACGACGAAACACACACACCTAAAAAAAAAAAAGAAGCTCCAGCTTCGAGGAAGCAAGTAGAAACAGATAGTAAGGCTCCTTTAAGTCTAATCTGATGGGCTAGTCACGTTTGAATCCGCTGTAAACCGTCCAGTAAACGCACACCTTTGACCACATAATAGTTGATTTAAATATTAATGCACTAACCAGAAATCATTTCTTATGCCGGTACTATAACTATACTGCTCCGTGGGACAATAATAGTTTGCGTCCATTCAAATATTACGGATGAAAAATAAAAGATTATGTCCTTGTTTTATATTACACCCATTTTTTTTCCTTTTTTGCTTTTGTTTTATAGAAGCTGTTATCCACAAGGGCCAACATTTAAGGACTGCCTCTCGTGGCTTATTGCTTGATTTTGATGTGCATTCTTTACCCAGCAGGGGGAAAAAAGGAAGGTGTAAGGGGGAGGTCATCCATTCTCTCTCTCAGCATCTTCACTTAGTCTGCATTAAGCACCTCTTTCCAGCCCACCAGCTCTGGTCAGGTTGTTTTATCCATAACGCATGGATTTGCAAATGAGCTGGGGGATGCGGGGTGGGCGCCGGTGTGGTGGGATCGCTGATCTAATTTGCATAAAGACCCCTTCTGTGCAGTGTCGTTCTCATCACCCTGGACCCTGTGAGAGAGCACGAGAGAGAGGGGGAGAGAGAGCGCGTGCACGAGGAATAGAAGGGTGAGAAAAAGAGAGGGATTTGTCGTTCTGTGAGGCGTGGGAGTGGGAAAGCGTTTCCTGTCATGAATCACCTCACATTCGGCATCACAGTGGAGTGATGGGCCCAAAACAGCTGGCCCCATGATCAGTATTGATTTTTCTGTCCTGCTCACAGTGTGTGTGCGTGTGTGTTTGTGTGCAGGTGCGTGTGAAGGTTTGCGCAGGATGAAATTTCTGATGTTTGAGTTTGTAGAGAGAGAGAGAGATAAGTGAGAAAGTAGGCGGGAGGAGCGAGTGTGAATGATTTTCTTCCCTCTCACGTCTAGTGGTGTGCGATTGTGTAATTGGCTGGTATTCCTCCACCTCCGTGTACGAGTGCACTGTACGCGCGTGTGTTCATCACTCCACTATAATGTTTGCATAAGCCTGGTGCTGGTGACGTCTGTGGGAGGATAGTTCTCAGAGCCAAGCAGCCTGTTAGCCAATAACTTAGACAGACTAAGGCCAGTGTGGACTTTTACCACACAGACACTCAACCTTTGACCGGCCACTGGCTCGCACACATGACTATACATGAATGAGAGTAACGACTCCCTCGCCTCTTGTGTCCATTTACCTGTTTTTTAAAATTTAATTGGACACCTTTTTTAAAAGTTATAAATATGTAAGCCTTTATTTCCTGCAGCGCCTCAAAGGGCTGCAAATAAGCTTCACACGTATTTAATTCCTCTAAAACTTTCATTAATGTTTCTTTTTAATTCACTTTTAACGTGGTCGCTTCCTATAGGTGAGCGAGCTGTAAATGATAAATGACTCATTTCAAATTCCCTTTGAAAGTCCACTCAATGGCTTTCATTTGAGCCTATTGACAGGACTAGTCTCAGTTTGGCAGCTGCTGGAAAGACAATTGCTTCCTGACACAGCCTCGCAGCAGAGACACAAACACACACACACACACACGTCTGCATGCACACACACACATGTGGTAATGAATAACCCCTGGTGGTCAAAGGGTCAAGAACCTTGTGTGTGGAAGATAAACTCTACACAAGGGTTAATGACTGCTGGAAAGAAAGAAAACAGGAAAGCAGAGGCAAGAGAGACAGACACACACATACCGCTTTCTGACTGCACAAGTGTGCGCGAGTGTGGCGTTTTACAGCTGTCTGGGAGTGTGCGTGTGCGAGAGAACTATCTTAGATGACATGAAAATTGTTGCCTTTACAGCTGGTTGAGAAAACAACAATGTTGTGTGTCTTTATGATGATATTCTGCTTGCAAGGAGAGCCCAAAGAGTTTTTCCTGATGTATTTTTCTTTACTTTTTGATAATGACATAAAGAAAACCCTTTGTCCAGTCACTGTCGTACAGCAAGGCTATTAAAAAGAATGGCTGCTTTAATTATAGCCAAGGTATTATGTCAAGTGTGAGCTTTGGCCAGACGAGAGCTTCAGTGTTCAGTAGCAGAAATGGGCGGAGGACCAGGTGAAGTGACCACAAACACAAAGCCCAAAAATATGGCTGAGGCCACCTGCCCTCCCTCGGGCGACATATGAACCAACATTGGGAGGAGATGTGTCTTCTATGCTGACAACAGGTCCAGATTCTGGTGTTGCAGAATTATTAGTCCTTAAATGTTCAAGCGTGGAAACCACATGTAAGAGGGTGACACTATGTAGGTCCTTAAATCAGGTAGATATACTGTAGACTCCCTTAAACAGATCAAATGGAGAAATATGTATTCTCTGCAACTACAAAGAGAACACTTCTGCCGCTGCCATATCTAATAATAGCTCAATTACCATATCCTCGAGGGCTGTATCTATGGGGAAATGTGCGCTGGCATGGGCAGTGAGATATAGCATGGAGTGTTGCTTAGCGTCATTCGAAAAAGCACTCATCTCCCTAACATTGTCACAAACAGACTTATGACACTTTAGCATTCCCGGCACATACACTTGTGGCACATTTACTTCCCAGCCTCCTCTCAGCGTTTGTGTGCAGTTTTCATGACAATGGATGCGCTGTTAACCGGAGCGCCTGACTCGAGCTTGAAGCCAACGCAGTGGAGGCACACACACAAAAAAAAGCCTTTGATGCGACCGACACTGTGTTAGATTGCAGACTTGGTAGAGACAGTAAAGAGTGGCAAAAAAAAGAGACAGAAAGACCACCAGTGTTTGTGAGTCTTGTCAACTTGGATTTGATGAGTTTGTCTTTGTTTTGCTCTCTTGGAGCAAACTGTGCAGCGTTTATCGGATAAAATGGGCTCAATCTGAGCTTATCTCCTGGACCGACGATCAGCTTTGTCACATTTCAAGATGTCCCGTCCTGATGGAGTACTTTTCTCATACGCTCCTCCATTTTTTTTCTCCTCCTCTTCAAACAAATCAATACCCCCATAGTTTAGCCTTTCATAGGAAAGATTACAGAGAAATGGCTATTAAGGGCTTAGCCTCTATCACTTCTCCCATCTCAAAGCCACTTAAAGACTCTGGCAGTCTCGGGTTAGGATCCTGGACCCGGTGCCCCGTCACACTGCAGGGGTAGTGAGAGAGCCCGAGGATCATACTGACTTCAGAGACTCACTTGTCATTATGTGTGACCAACAACCAACCGGACCCCAGACAAAGGACTTTGACGGGACACGCTCTTAGACGAAAAACAACAACAAGAGAAACAGACAAGGGCAAGAAAAGAACATAAATATTGGTAATTGGCTTTTTACTTTTATTGCTCTTTTTTACTGAGTCACCAGACATTTTTCATTTCACTGAGACTGGCCACTCCTTCAAAATGGCTTCCTCTTCTATCAGGCTCCAGGAGGGTGTGTGACTGGAATAAGCAGCAGGCCGTTTGGCCTGAGCAGCCGGGGAATCAAAATAGCCACAACAATTGGTGCAGATATGAAAGGCAAGCCTCTGCGGCCACGGGCCTTTCAGAGGCAGCACCCCAGGTGATTGAAACAACCAGGCGCTCTGTGCACAGACCAAGTGTTGTGCTGGAGAGCAACTGCTAATGAGCTACAGTAGCAATAATGCTAAATGTTTTCTGAGCCTCTAAATCCTCATGCTGAATTTTGTTTTATTTTCCAGCACGGAGAAATAGCCTCGGAGAGTTACTCATGCATTGGCAGCGCACGCTGTTGCTCACACAATTAGCTGTCCGCAAAACGGCTACATCAGCTCTTGTTTCCGCTGCAAAGTGATGAGAGAGAACATGAATAGCATATAATTAGGGATGTTGGCATTGCTTCCTAGTCTTCTAGCTCTGTTTGTTCTATAGTCTTCCTTTTCACAAGCCTGAAAACCACAACGCTCATTTGAACAAAAAAGAACAAGATTTGTGTTGTTTTGGAATAAATTGCTGTGGCTTATTTGTTCAGTATTTCTGGCACTTGAGATTGGAATAGTATTGTGCTCGCTCTTTCTCTCTCTCACTCTCTCACTCACTTACACACTTAATCCTCGTGATTTAAAGTGCAGCAAATAGGTTTTTCTCCCTCTTTTTCTCATTTTCTCACATAGAAAATGTGTTGTCAGAAATGAAGCATAAATGATCACCACCAGAACGCAGTGAGGGGTAAAATGAAGCTACTGAACCGCACTCATGGGCGGGATTAGCATGCAGTCAATCATTCACTGATATAGTTCAATGAACACTCCTCAATCAATAAATGGCCCTGCTCCCTTCAGGTGAAAACCTTTAGGGCTACTACTTCCAGTGATCTCCACACACATTCAGATGACTAGCCTTCTGAGAAACCGCTACTTTGAAAACGTAATATGTGACTATTTACGACTCAAAGGAAGGTTATAGCGTGCAGAGCGATCACCTTTCAAAGGCTTTGCCCTTACTCGTATTTTAAAGTCATTAGTCGTAAAACTACACACATTTCACTGAGTGACGGATCAATCTAGTTTGTCCTGTGTGTTGTTTTATTGTCTAACAATATGCGAGGCTATGAGCGCACTGGCGGCTAATATGGGGACACACTTGATGCTTCGGCAGTCAGAAATGCTTTAATAGCAACCAAATATGATTTCAGTGTCCTCGGTAAGTAGAGCTGTGCAATACTGTAAATTTTAGTATTGATCTGATACCAAGTATTGGGTCAGCTTGTTTAAATGTGCTATAGGCTATAAATAAAACAGACTTGACAGTCAATGGAAAAAGTTCAGATATTTTTCACAGTGCATGTTTGAGGTATATGTTTTCCAAAAATTGAATAATTTATTTTACAGAATTCACTAGCAGGATACTTATCGTATTGCGCTAGTATTCATCCAGTACCAATACCAGAGTTGGTATCGATGCTATCCATATTTGGATTGATGTACCCACCTCTGTCAGTTAGCTTTGCACTTGGTTTACACCAAACTGAATTATGCTAGTGCTGTTGGTAGGTTACAACAGAGAATATCGAGTTGTCAGAGTACACGCGATAACAAAAAAGTAACGATTTAGCAGTAATGTTTTAGGAAATGTAATAATTGGGGTTTTTTTGTCGCGAGTTAGATAAGAAAAACACTCCCAAGCAGGTTAGCTTGGCTTAGCAGAGTAGCAAAATATGTTGTTTTTGCTAGGCTAACATTAAATGTTTTCCTCATTTTATGCTCAACAAGAAAACAAACGGTCCAGTTATGGTAAATGGACTTTCAGGTTTACATTCATACCATTAAATTGCCAGGTAACCTAACACTCGCTTGTCTTTGACTGTGTGAGGTAGCTGGAGTACCCAGAGAGAACCCCCACAATCTCAGGAGAGCATGTTAACTCCACATAGATAGAACCCCCTTGCTGTGAGGCAGCAGTGCTAACCACTGTACCACTGTGCTGCCTGGGTACAATTGATAATGATCATAAATCCTGCTTTTGATTCTCAGACTTGATAGTTTTTCTTTCCAATTTGACAGCAAATGCCTTAATATATTTGTACACAGGCTGTAGAAACACTGTTGAAGTTAGACTTTTAAAGATTATACTTACCCATGTAGCACTGCAGCTAAATTTAAACCCCTTATGTTATCAATCTTCTTTGGTAATTACATTTTAATCAATTCTTTGTCTCAACTTTTGTGTCACTGACATTTAAGATATGGAAAGTGTACACACAATAGGTTTCTGCAGAGGTGCACCTCTGTGACATGCATACAATAGCAGGCTGAAACCAAATTCCTGCTATGATTATTTCTACAATGATATTCTGGCTTCCAAAGTGAAACCATACCATTTTGATCCAGCTTTCTCACAAGGCAATATAGAGCAAGTCTATGGAAAATTGCACCCTACAGCAGTACACCACACTAGTGTTATGGCGCTCACATTTACGATTGGTGTTTGGGTGCGGGTGAGGGAGAGCTTTATGGGCAGTTTCACAAAGGAAGTGAAAGGACATCTTACTTTAGACATTTTTTCTTGGTTTTTTTTGAGCAAGGGTAATGTCACAGAATGGGTGCAAGCTGGCCCCAGTTGTTCTGATCCATGATATTGCCAGATTTAACGCTATTTCCAGGATGCTTAGGTCACTCTTTTCTCTAGCGTTTTGCAAACCTGGCTCGTCTCAGGCTCTCAAGTGTGTGTGTGTGTGTGTGTGTGTGTGTGTGTGTGTGTGTGTGTGTGTGTGACTGAAAGAGCAAGTAAAAGAGTTTGAATTTTCATGCGTCAATGAGATGGCTTAGCCGTACGTGTTCACACGACATGCCGATCTACTATCTGTTTGAGTAGATGGTTTATATGCCTACATGCCTTTGAAGTGTTCTTGTCTCCACCAGGTAAAATCTAGTTGATTAGGTCTTTTTTTAATACCTCTTGGCTTCTTTTCTCTTTGTCTTTTTTCTCTCTCTCACTCTGTATCTGCCTCTCTGGCTGCCTGTGGCTCTCTCTGGCCGGGGGTAGCCAGGAACACGGGTGCTGTGATATGGACAGCTGGTCTCTCCATCTCCAAGGACCCCAGAAGGTGTGAAATCTGGGATACCTTTCATAGCACATTACCCTCATTTTGGCAAAAAGAGAGCGAGAGATAGAGAGAGTATGCAGCCAGGAGAGCAAAACCGAAAGAAGACAGTTATTTATACTGGAGTAAAAAAATCTTTTTTTTTGTTAAAGGACCCTGAATCACAGATTCTGTCATTAATAGACTCCCATTGACCAGTTTTCTTAATTGATTGAGGGAAAGGAGAGCTAATATTTGTCATTTTGACATGTCCATTATGGTCGTGGAGCCTCGTCCACTGGTGCTTTAGATGTGTCAATAGATGAGAATGAATTGCGAGGGATTTTGGCTGACACAGTGTCTGGTAATAGGGTCATTCTTGAAATGCTAAACTCATTCGCTGAAATTGCTGCTGATGTTGAAGTTACATCAGGGATGTGCAAATAAGAGCTTTGAAATCATCAGGGGGAGGGGGAAGAGGGGTGGGAGGTGTACGCAGTAAAACATAACCGTGATTACATTTTTTTTTTTTGCCACAGCTTTATTTATTTCTGACCTTCTGCTCATGCCAAAAACCACACCCCTCGTGTCCTTGTGTCAAAAACGATAGGAAGGTGAAGTTATTTATTGGCCCAACAGACTTTGAAGTCTGTTTGAGAATGGGATTTGTACTCGCTCAGGTTGTTGCTATTTCAAATCTCTCACTGTGACCGCGTACTGTAACAAGTTTATCGGTTATACTATAGTTTTATTGCGTTGGCAGATCTGTGCACTAAAATGCAACAGCTGCTAACGCAACTTGATGATGATATCTGTTCAGTGTTTTATTCATACTTCACTTTGAAGTGTGAATGAAAGGCAGGAATGAAGAAACTTTCCTCCCTGTGTTCAGCAGACCCAGATCAAATATGTGTTTCAACACTTTTGCCTCTCTGAGGGTCTGAGAACAGGAACTATATGGTCTCAACCACCAAAGCTCATTGGAGGGGGGAAATGTAATCCTACTGTGATCAAACAGATGAAGATGACCTCAGTCCCTCCCCACCACGGGTCCTCGATGCTTCCAGAAATGATATCAGAGGCAACGTTGGTGGCGGAGTGTGCAAAAAGGGAAAAGAAAAAAAGGACCAAAGTTTGCTGATGTGTGAAGGCAGATAAAGTCGTGAGCAGCGTTGCAACTTTTTTTTATCTGATGGCGGGCCTTTCTAAATGTATCAGTAGCCTCAGTGGCTGTCCGGTGCGAGAGAAGATGCACAAAGATTCTCCCGTCGATACAGTCGGTTCTCATTCGATTAGCGTGCCCCTCAGCCTCCTCCCGTATCTGGATTAGTGGCCGGGCCGGAGCGGGTGTCGCACATGTACCGGGGTCTCTGCGTGTTCCATCCACAGCTTGTCAGTATGCGCAGAACACAGCGGATCAGTGTTTATTGAATCATTTTCCAAATAGGGGAAACGATAATTACAAGAAGTGGCGGCTCTGCACATTATGCAAGTGCTGTGCCATGACTTTGGAGCCAAACGGGCCTTCTTATTAAAGGCGGCTGGGCCAGCGAAGCTCCTAATCTATTTCCAAGATTTCCGAAGCTTCAGCAATCCAGGGATTAGACGTTTTCTCACAGATTTAGACCCCTCCCCTCTGCTTCACCCCGACTCTCTTCTATCCTCCACCCTTTTTGTTCAGCCTCCCCCCTCCACTACCACATGCGCTTGCTTTCTCACTCTCGTAATGTTGGCGTCTGCAGTTTGTCAACTTGAACCCTTTCTGTTCCAACACATTTACACACACACTCACGCACAACTACACACACAAACTCTGACATATCCTTTAAATATGGAACACTTAGACTGTCACATGCCTGCCTCGATTTGTCTGTGGAGTCATGTGGGCAGGAGGATATGGAGTTTACGATAGCAATATCAAAGTAACTAAATGTGAAGCTGCCTCCTGGCTCCGGCATATGTTGCCACATGATGGGAGCATATAGCCGGGTGCAGTGTGTGTGCATGCTGAGGCAACATACTGCTGTGGTCAATTTAAAGTTTTCACCTGTCGCACAGGTACCCGCCACCATTTGCTTTATATCCTAAAAGCTACACCAACTCCAAAATGCACTGTATATTGTTTCCACATGCTAACGGCTAAATCCAATAATGCTGTTTACATATAAAAACAATATTAATCATAGCTGGAAATGTTCCCAATTTCAAAAACATATGTGGACTGAAATGAAAGCTTTTTTTCTTCTTGTTGTTGTTCTTTAAATGTCGTAAAATAAATGATTCAAAAGACTTTGCTCTTCAGACAATGTAAACAAATATGATTCATCACTCCAACCTTTATTTTTCTTTATTCGGTGGCATCTTATTTGTCACTGCAGGAACCATTTTGCTCACTAAAGAGAATGTATTTAAAAGTAAATAACAAAAAAAATGGGCTCCCCACAGTCTTAAAGAAAGGTCATTCCACAACAACAACAGCAGCAGAGGTAGCAGCGGTACTGTGGAATATGGTTTATGAGGGAGACAGCTGTAGCAAGGTCAAACAGAGGGGTTCAGAGAATATGACACGAGGGAGTAAACGGCCCTGTGTTGGTAGCTAAGAAAGGGTAGAGGTTTAGCACTGGTTGTAATTAGCTACACTCATGCTATGATCTGGGTGTCACCGTGAGACAAGTGAATATAAATACAAACAGCAGCATAAATGTTCATGTGTTGTAGCGCACAGGCGAAAACATGCATGCAAACATGTCTGACAAAGGTAGATACGAGCTGGTACCGGTGCACGTGTGCTACATGTTTGTTGGAGCTGACAAAAGCAAAACAATGCAAATCAGTTTGACTGCCTTCACATTTACATGCATGAGTTGTCACGCTGTACACTTATCTTTACTCTCGTTCTCTCGCTAATGGGATGCTGTTTAAACCAGTCCTCCTCCCTCTTTCCCTTTATCACGTGGGCTTCTTCCTTTACTGGTGACGAATTTACAGGCACGCAAACAAAAGTCACTGATTGAAACTCGGTAAGTCTAGATACTAACCACATCAAGCTTTTCAGAGGACCATTTTCCCTTGGGGTCTTGAGTTACCGCTATTTGTAGAGTCAATGCATTCATAGTGCCAAACGGGCTGGGGGGAGGACGTTTGCACTGGTGTTAATCAAAGAAACGGTTAATGCTTGGTGCTTGGAGGACTCCCAGAAATGATGCAAATTGAGAGGTTTAGCTTGTTGTATTTGTATTGCCGGCTATAAAGAGGTTAAACGTTTCTAAATTAAAAAGGTACACAGTTTATTAAATGGAGAGTTGGAGAACTAAAAAAAAAACCCAAAAAACTGTTGAATGAAGACGAGAAAATATGGAAATTGGGGGGAATACGGGAAATTGAGCTGCTGCTGTAAGCCTTTGGGGTGATACGCTTATCTTAGTTTGAACCGTTTTCATTTAACAGTCAATGCAAACAAAGAGAACATTTGATAAAATGCTGCAGAGGTAGGCTGACCACTTACTAAAAAAGAAGGCACAGGCAGACTTCATATAACAAACTACTCCAGAGATGCAAACTGAGTGTGACCAGATGAGACAGTAATAACACTCTTCCCCTTCGCCGAGTCTAACCCCCCCTTCACAGCACTCAGGTGGGACGTGCCCTCAGACGAGACATGTCACGACTCGCCTGATGGGATCCACGGAGCGGAATAACCAGGTCCGACAAACAGTCCCCCACCTCCGCCTGCCAGCTTCCTTGTTCTTCCTCTGTTCTCCCGAGCAGGCCGAACTTGACCAGCCACGGGATGTTGGGGAAGAACCCAGGGATGGGTGGGGGTGGCGGTTTGGATTAGGCCTGATCCCTTCAGCTTTCAGCACGAGCTGGAGGAAGGCTGGAAAAAGAGGCATTCTATCAGCGAATTAAACTAAGATTCATCCAGGGCTTATGTGATTAAAAGGGGAAGAGGACAGCATCAATTAACAAAATCCCTCCCCAACAGTTTCGCCAATATTTGTTTGAGGACGTGCTGTCTGCAATGTAAGCCCCTTTTGATGCCACGCGCAAATATTTGGAGTTTATTTCACTGGGGCTTCTCACAGCAAATGAGCCCGTAGCTTTTAATGAGGATGGAAATTTAAAAGAACACTTGTGCATGT
This sequence comes from Maylandia zebra, assembly GCF_041146795.1. Taxonomy (NCBI): domain Eukaryota; kingdom Metazoa; phylum Chordata; class Actinopteri; order Cichliformes; family Cichlidae; genus Maylandia; species Maylandia zebra. The sequence continues at coordinate 41,505,284 of NC_135169.1, read as the reverse complement.
CAAGAAACGAACGTGTTTACACCCACGATGTAGATTACACCGGCTAGAAATAGCAACAAAACAGACTGTGTCACCAAACTTGACAATGCTATTTGCGTAACGCTGAAAAACCGAGTTTGTAGGGTTTGTTTCGAAAGCCAATTCTGCCTTATTTTCTCAGAAGACCTTGTCTTTGTGTTTCACCTCAATATGACCCCTGCTGAAATGTCACAGCGAGCCAGCCATCACAGAGAAAGGATTTTACAGCACCTTTGTGTACAGTGTGTCGCCATCTCATTAGCCCTACAATATGGTGATCTGACATCCGAGAGGGCTCCCTGCTCGTGAGACATTTGCAATCTCGGCTGACACCGCTCCCCCGTTCATTGTTTCTGGCACCATTGTTCACCCGCCACATCATCGACTAGATAAACCGCAGACATACCACTTACAACTGGCTCCCCCTGATTAGCTGCGCTGACAAACGCGCAAATAATACCCGTCCACGCGTTCATAAAAACACAGTCAGAGGACGCGTGCAAACAAGTGGCGTCTCATAACCGTGGCCCCGTTGCTACGCGAGTGCATTCTTAAAAGTTGATTCTTCAACTATTAATCCTAATTAATGGGCCTGGTGTGGAGGGGCGATAACCACTAAACAGAGATTATCAGCCAGCGGGACACTCAATAAAGAGCCACTCTGCACACAAAAGCCTTGGGTGCACTCAGTGGCTAGTCGAAAAGGGGAAGGGGTGGTGGTGGTGGGGGGGGGGGGGTCAAGTGTGAGAGGAGGAGCAGGAAAGGAAGGAGTTAAAAAAAAGTGTGAGTGATTGAGGCAGGCAGTTAAAACAAATGTTGTTGGGGGGGGGGGGGGGGGGAGCGCTGGAGAGAGAGAGGGGAGAAAAACTGGGTTGAGAAGAGAAAAGGGTCCTTTATCCCCGATCCCGGGAGTGTGGACTAGAGTGTGAGCAGCCAGATCAGAGGGCTCTACCAGCCATCAGGGGGTTCATGCTAGCGTGGCTGCAAAGCACAGCTTTCTGAGGAACACAGAAGTGGCCTCTGGGTACATGCTGGAAATAAGATGTTACAAACAGGTTTTGGGTATGGCTGTGAAAGCCCTGAGTTTTAGCCGGTGATGACTCTGTCAATCTGTCTTGCTTGATGACATACCCTGGCTTCTGTTTCTTTCCACTGTGTATTAAACTACAGACAGTTTCTGTTTATTAGTTCTGTTTTTATCTCTGTTTGCCTGCATTCTCCCCTTGTAACAGAGTTACATTTTCAGAGACGAATCCCAATGCGACTGCAACAATTCCACATTTATTCTGGTTTCGATCAATCTGTCCATTTGCTGCGGGAGAGGAGGTGTCAATATTGTCTGTTTTTAGTAGCGGCTGAGTGAAGCTGTTTGACATGAGAAATAGACAGTACAAAGAAAAGTAAAAAAGAGAGAGGGAGGGAGAGTGAATCGCGACCAGAATTTCATTTTCACCTGAAATCTTTTACCTTTTTTTTTCTCTACTGAAAGCATCAATCTGATTTACTTGGTGTGTCTCAGTAATATTGCTTGTTGTGGCACCTTTTATGACTGATTATATTACCTCAATTCTTCTACCGAGCAGAAAGTGAGGATTTGCACAATTATGATGAGGGTGGAAATGGCACCTGGTCTAAAACAATATCATGGCTTGTGTGTTTTACCAGTAATGGGAACATGTACGTGACGGGAGATGATATGAATTGTGTCTCATTATCAGTCTCAGTAGAGACAATTCACACATGGCTCATCATTTCAAAGCAACTGGTTTGATCATTAAAATATTTATTTATTTATTTATTGTATTTATTCATTTTAATATAAGGTATAAGCTAGCAGATATTGATAAAATCATTGAGTTGCTTCCATTGCCAGTGTTACCATGTGTGATGCGTACATCCATCCACCCAGCATGCCCTGAGTCTGTCCCTAGGCTTTCTCCAGTGATGAATGCCTGCAACACCTTAGCTAAGAGGAATCTACAAGGCAGATGCCCAGACCGCCTCTGCTGACTCCTTTCGATGTGGTAGCGGCTCTTCTCTGAGCTCCTTCCAAATGACTGAGCGAAGGCTAAGGCTGAACCCTGGAGGAAACTCATTTCCACCACTTGTTTCCACAATCTCATTCATTCAGTCACTACTGAGTACCTGACCACAGTTGAGAATAGGAATCTAGATCAACTGGTAAACTGACACTCAGCTCCCTTTTTACCACTTTGGCCAGTAAATTGTTCTTCACCCAGAGTGGAAATGCTACCCTTTTGTCCCTTAGAACCATGTCCTCAGACTCTGATGTTCTACCTGTCATGCAAGATGCTTCATAAGCTGCAAACCCGTCTGAGCTGGAGTTCATCGCTCAATCGCCAAGGGATGAGTAGAGTAGAGATGAGATCCCGAGGCCATCAGGCGATGTCTGGTTGGACATCCTCCACAGACATGCCTACACATTCTATCAATAAACATCATGAACAGAATCAGTGACAAAGGCCAGGCCTGGTAAGTCTGACTTATTACTGACAATGTGCACCAAGCTTTCAACAATGGTTGTACAGGGACCAGATAGTCTGCAACAGTGGGTCTGATATCCCATACTGAAGAACACCCCCCATTTAGGACACCTTGAAAGATGTGGTCGAATACCTTTTCCAAATCCATATAACCCATCTAGACTGGTTAGGCAACCTACCATGTGCTGTCAAATATCCTCAAGAGGATAAAGAGCTTGTCTAGCGTTCCATGACTGGGACAAAAACCGCAATGTATTTTCAGCAGCTGCAAAGAATTTGCACGAGCAGTGCAACTCCTCAGTTATAACAAATCAAAATGACGGATCCATTGCCTATCTATTAAACATACTGATACTGTACCTTCACCATGGTCATTTATATCAGAGCGTGTGTTTTCTGTCGCTACTGTCAAAACACAAGTCTCAGCAGATCATCTCCTGTTCGCTTGTTGAGTAGGTGGGAGCTGTCGTCGGTTTATTGATGTAAAAAAAAAAAAAAAAAGTCAACCCTGTTCTGTATGCTCATTACTGAAAACACGATAAAAAGCAAGGGTCGCAAATAATGTATCATTATCTCTCTCTCTCTCTCTCTCTCTCTCTCTATATATATATATATATATATATATATATATATATATATATATATATATATATATATATATATTAGGGGTGCAACGATACACAAAATTCACGGTTCGGTTCGATACTTTGGTGTCACGGTTCGATATTTTTTCGATACAAAAAAATGTTCATGCATTTTTAATTTGTCATTTATTAAAATTATAAATATATATTTTAACTCAAAAGTACAGTTTTTAAATTTAACCCTAACCCTTGTGCGTGTTTTTTATTTTGACAGCGAATGCGCACCTGCGGACCACTTATGTGCAGCCCTGGTTATTTAGCTTGTCATATTGCAGCCACAGAAATTCTTTTGTCCATGAAACCATAAAGCTGCACTTTCTTTTTGCCTTATAGTCTGATTTGTCATAACTTCTCCGTTTTGTGGTAAGCTTTTCTTTGGCTGTCACTTCTTCACCCTGACCTGTCTTATTTGGCTCAGCAGAACTGAAATGCTTTTACACGCTCACTCACATAAGCTCAGCGATTCTCTGCGCGATCAACCTCTCACATGTGTAAGCTGCGGGAGATTTCACTTGTCATGTTTGCATAGTAAGCTAACGATTAATAAGACGATGTCAGAGGAATTGGTGCACAAATTATCATCACTCACAGATCAGTGCTGTCGCTCTCTATACACAGTTCGCGCGATTGCAAAGTGAAAGCAAAAAAACAAGCGCAAATTCAAACGCGACTTCAATATGTGACATATTGACAGTGGCTCACCGATGCCAATGACATAATTACCCAGCTACATTTCTGAAAGAATGCAAAAGCATTGACATATATTTTTCCTACAATAGCCCGACGGGCAGGGAGCAGAAAGATTTTGGTAGCACGACTGAAAAAAATCGCTAGCTCCAGGACGTCGGGCTAGCGATATTGCAAGCCCTGTATCTGATTGAGGAATCACTCATCTTTGGAAAAGAGAGTTTATTACAGAGAAATGTCTCTTTCCAAAATAAAAGCTATACTATCCGCTTCTTCTGGGCTATATTCTCAGCAGCATAAGGAGAATCATGTGCTAACAGCTGTCTAAATGACTCGGCTAAAGTTAGTAGCATGCTTGTTGTTTTTGTCTTTGCACTAGGATGATGTCGGCGTAAATGTGCAGTCATATTCGTTGTGTTCCCACTAGTGCTTTCAGGTTAATCTCGTTGAAATGACCTCAACGCCACAACACGGCAAATCTCCGTTAACGAGCTACCGCCGATCGCTCCGTGCATGGGGCTAGACGGCCAACACGTTAACGAGCTAACTGCGCTAACACACTAGTTCACACCAATGTAATTGAGCATTGCATGGCACATCCAACATACTGTTTTACTTTAGTCCATGACTCGCTTACCTTCAGGGTCATACGTCACATGAAAACCAAAATAATTCCAAACGCCAGATCTGAATGAGGTTCAATTTGCCTGTTGCAAGTAGAGCTTAACTTCTGTCTCGCTAGCTTGCCCTGCGCTCTTCCTTCTGACTATGCTGTCTGTGTTGAGCGCTCAGTGGATCTGCGCTCGACAGTGCAGCCTAGGCGGAGTAGTCGAACACAGATTCACTGAGCGCTCAACACAGACAGCATTGTCAGAAGGAAAATTGATAAAATAAATTATAAATGTTGTATTGTTCGATACATATGCGTACCGAACCGAAAGCACTGTATCGAACGGTTCAATATCGATACGAATATCGTTGCACCCCTAGTATATGTATATATATATATATCACACAACAGGTAGATCTCAAAATACTGTTTTTGTTGATTTTTGCAGAACAATTTGTTTCAGTTTGAGGAGGTTTGCCTGTATTATTTCTGCAACTCTTATCACAGCTCATTTCTTGCTTCTCTTCATCCACTCAGCCTTGAAATTCTTTTTAATTTTTTTTCTCCCAGAAAGATAAATATAGTGGTAGTGTCAAATACTAGTGTGGGTAAACACATTAACTATTTTTCAAATGTTATAAAAATGACTGGGGCCATGGCATTAAGGTATCTAATGTGTGAAAACCGAGGGCAGGGGGTGATACTACTGAGGGCAGGGGCAGGAAATGACACTACAAATTAGCTTGATGAGAGAGACTAGTCTGACTATGGGAGGGTCATTAGGAAAAAAAGGAGCATCATTTCTTGCAGGATGTCACACTCCATCAGCAGCTTAAGGTGTCACCTGTCCTTGCTCAAAGGGTCTTTTCAACTCACATTCAGTGTGAAGGTGTTTGCCAGGGACACATGCACACAGTGGGTTTTATTTTTTAAATTTTCCACAGCTTAGAGGTAGAATATCATGAAGTCTTATAGAGGATGGGGGAAAGCAACTGTTTTGGGTTCTGCTATTCCCTTCTGTGTTGCTTTAATTTAATAAGCCTGGCAGATAACGCACGTGTGACTGACTGCATGTTGGATCAGTGAACTGAGACATATGGATTATTATAAATGAAAAGAAAATGTGTCGGGTCAAGAAAAGCTATATGCTAGCACGTGACTCGAACCAAAGAGAGCTGCAGCTGAAAGACTCGCTCATCTATTATTTAAAAAGAAAATGGGAATGACATTTTCTGGTTATGGGTGGGTGCGTGTGCTTTGCTGTGGCAATGCCACATAGCCCCCGGAGTCATCGTTTGTGCTTACACACTCATCACAGTCCAAAGCAGCTCGGGCTTGCTCGTGACGTGATCTTTGACTCCGGGTTGCCAGTTTGGCACATACCTCCAGCGTTGCGCACCAGGAGAAGCCAGTTTCCCCAGGCTTCATATTTATTAGCACTGATGTGTGTGAGCTGGCGTGCAGCATGAGCAGCCGGGCGAGAGCGCAGTGGACGCAAACCATGCTTGACGTGGCCATCTCATGTGGAAGGCGAGAGTAAATAAGATTCCAGCAGGGAGGAAAATGCACAATCATTGCCTGGGAACTGGGGCCTCCCGTCAAGAGATTCATGCAAACCTAAGCAGGCTCCTACTTCGACTCTTCACTGAGGCTGAGTTAAAGTCTTTACTCAGTTAACCATCCTTTAGTGGTTACGAATTGACTTGAGGAATGTGCTTGGTCTCCTGCAGCAGCTAGCTTAGGCTAAAATCCCACACGTTAGCTTACCACTACCTCAGGTTGTGAGTGAGAAATCCACCGCTTTCCTCCCCCGTCCAGTTCTAAATGTCATTCCCCACAGTATCTTTCCTGTACAGATATGCTGCCCTTCAGCATGACTGGATTCTCTCAGGAAGAGATGTGAGAAGACACAAGGAAATTCTCTGATATCAACAGAAAAGTGTCCTGTGTTATTACAACACTGTGTGCACTCATGTAAAGGCTATAACTTAATCTTCGTGAGGAAATGGTGTTTGGGGCCTGGGAAAGAAAGGTAATTTGCAAGTCAGAATAGTCCCTTTAATAGAGGACTTGAAAAGAGGTTACTTGATATCGAACAAGTCTAAAAATCTGGTTTCCCAGCTATCTTGTATGAAGACCACGCATGACTTAAAATAGCCAGCAGAAGGGCCAATCATAATACTTTATTTTGAGAATGTAATTTTCTCATGCCTTGCCAGTAATTAACCTTCACACAATAAGGTATTGGAAGCACCACAGACACAATTCCAGACCCACAGTTTGTTTAAAAGACGAGGCTATATGATAGGCTGTGTGTAACAGGGGAATGGAGGAAGAAGAGAAAAAAAGGAGCCAAGATTCGACTTTATCTTCTGCAGGGAACCTTTTCTTTTGCATTCTCTGCCTGGTTTTATTCAAAACTGCTGTTTCTTCACTTCTGCTGAATTGGGTTTTGTTCCTGGCTAATTCCAGCCCGTCTCAGTCCAGGGGCTCGTGGGAACTGCCGCGATCGCTTACAATCACTTCAGTCAAACACCTGGGAGATAATTGACTGGGCTTCGGTCAAACTTGTTTTTTTTCCCCCTCTCTCTCTTTCTTTCCCTGAGTCTTCACAATGGAGACAAAGAACATGGGCACAAAAAAAGATCAGAATCACTAAATCCATTCCCAGACAAGGCACTGTATAGATGGCCCGAGAGCCAAATTGCCTTGCCCCAGTCTGGGCCAGCTGAATGTGAAAATGGTTGAGGAACAGTTGTGGTTTGAGCTTGGCCGTCTCAAAGGAGATGTAGTGTTGGAGAACATAACACATAAGACAAATGTATTGGTTTTTTTCATACCTTAACAAATGCTTTCAGGCTTTAATTCCCAGACCCAGAATCTGTAACATGGCAGAACTATACACAATAACTTACACACTAACACTGGCAGGGTGGTTTTACAGCTGGCTAACGTGCAGCAACATTAAAAGCTTCCTTTTATATAACCCTATTCAGTTTATACTACACTGGGTGTCAGCTTATGTTGAACAGTGATACTGCTCACATGATATGAAGCCCTTCTGCTTAATGGAGGTGCATTTGTTCCAAACATAACTGTCAAGTCCTGTCGTGTTACTTAGTTTATTATTAGAAACTTAAATGTCAGTTGTGTCAGTGTTTAAAAGTCTCCTTCTTTCGGATTCAAAACACACGTATAAGTATGAAAATTACATTTTCTAATATAATAATTTGTATGCACTGCAGCCACTGGTTGCCAGGGAAGATGTATATATTCCTGGTGGTTGCTAAGGTGGCTACCTGATCGCCATAGTTTGCATGCAAGACACCAATTTGTCTGCAAAAACTACTCATTGGCCGAGAGTGAAACTTCTGCGTTGTGTTGTGTCGACCTTTTCACAGTTTCACAACTGGTCTGCAACTAGTTGGTGAGGGTTTGCAGACAAGTCTGTGTTTTCTTTGTAAACTACAGATGAGCAAAGCAATTGCAAGGAGGGTGTCAGTGCAGCGCTATATACGTTTTTGCAACTGATTTCACCTTGTGATTGTCACATTCACTCGGCAACCAGTTATGAGTATGTTTTTTTTTCTAGCAACCTGGTGCTGCAGGGAGTTCCTGATATGTCTCTATGTAGACCTGTGTGACTGACATAATTATTTTAGAAAATGTCCTAAACCTAAATGTCCAAAGTAAAAACAAGGACTGACAGCTGTTATCAGACACCCACCAACATTAAGATTTTTCAGAATTTCCACACAAATGTTCCTCCACAAACACCACTGTGCACAGGACACACACACATGGGTAGTTTGGCCAAATTCACTTTGACTTTGAATTTCATATAATTAGAGATTGAAATGGCTGATCTCAGGGTTGACCCAAAAGGAAGCAGCATTCGTTTTTACTGTTATTACTGTTATTACTTTTTTTGGTGCCTTATACAGCTGCAGTAACCAGCAGTGAGTGTTTCCAGCTCAAAAGAGTTACACTCATTTATCCACATGGCAGAAATGTCACATTATCATTGGGTAGACTTCAGAGAAGCAGGTCAGATACATATGTGTTCTAAAGTGAATATAGATGCTTTACCTGAACAACATATCAGACGTGGCATCTCAAATATAGCCTCTATGGTAAGAAACCTCTGGGGTTATGCATTATATATAACTAGATGTACTGCCAAATCTTGTGCACGTGGTGCAAGCACCACAGTTTCTTCCATCAGTATGGTGAGCATTCCTGATTGAAGCCACGAGCACCATTAATATAATATAAAAAGTGAACCAAGTCTGAATAATAACTTGAACATATCGATGCAACCAGGAATGATATGTATCCCATTTCTGGAAAAAGGCTTTAGATCTAAGTTTCATCTTTTTGGAAAACCAAACTGTCCATATGTATATACTTTTAGTACTTTGGGATATTTAAACTAATACCTGCATGATCCACCATAGAAGATGCTGATCTGTCAGCTAAAAGGAAGTAAGACAGTGACTAAATACATGCTGTGAGAGTGTCTATAACATTGGCCACTTACTGTATTATCATGGTCCCACATTTGATGGCCCACATTTTTACTCAGTAAAGAAAGGGAACTACTAACTAATCATTTTTGAATTAGTGCATGGCAGCAGCAAGAGCAGTCATTAAAATCACACTGCTATTATTCATTAGACAGCACATAGACAGCACAGTTTTACTGTTAAACATAATCACGCCCAAGTTTCATTATCCGTGGGAAGTATTTATTATGAAACAATCCTGCAGCGTGCTCTTATCAGTGACTGCAATTTAGTGAATTCATGTTATTGACTCACTAATATTATTCAAGGTCATGATCCGCCATAAATAAAATCCATAAAAAGGAGCCTTGTAAACAACAGTGGACGAAGTTGACTTTTTGTCTTGCACTTGGCGGCACAGTAGTTCTCATACATATAGAAAATGATTTATCCTCCATACCATGTGGCAACCTCCTGATGTGAAATCACATTTTCGCACGGATGTGGTTATATTCTTGGACTGTTTACTCCTCGTGCCTCTGGGGCAGAGAGTAAATTGAGGGTAATTATTATTGGGGTATGGAAATGTGGACGGCCGTACATACCCGAGCGTGCCTCACTTACGAGATGCCTCACAAGAACACAAAGCGAGTAACTGACACTCGTCCACATGGGAGTCGCTCTCCCGCTGATGCTGACTGAAATCTGTAAAGTGTTTAAGTCGTGTCACCCCAATGCTACTTTGTGGATTGTGTCTTTTCATTAGGAATGTGGCCTCATCTATTTATATGACAGTCACTTGAGTCATGAGGCTTGAACAGCCTAACCCTAACCACAATGCTTTGCCAACACTGACCCCGACTGCTCCGATTTTTTTGTCTTTTTTCAGAGCTTTTGCCAAAATAATTATTTCCTAGTGTTATTTTAAAATTACTCACCTTATTCTTGTAAGCTTTTATCTCAACAATTTTCTGTCACACCCATGTCCAATCAACTATTTCCTCAGCCAGGTAATATTCTCCCATGCTTCTGTTTATATATCACATGCTTAGTGTTTCTTTGATCACCCTCCATCTTATGAGTAATTTTCTGTGAGTTTTCCGTAGTTGGAGTTTTGGATGATACCATTCTACACACCAAACCAAATCTCATACATTTCATATAGGATGTGCTGTTTTTTTTAAAGCTTTGCACTGCACACAGTTGCTGCATATGTGCATGCCACTTTACAACCCACCTCCACTCCACTCTTCCTTTCATGCTGTGTCCGGCTTAATCTGTGTCATATGTGTTGTCAGTGACACCCACCCCTCCAGCTTTCCTTGTGTCCGTGGGGCAGGGAGGCCCCAGAGCAGAGCCATGCCACCGAATATAAATGGCTGCAGATGGAAATAGCAGTCTTTGGACTAAAGTGGTCCTTACTGTTTGTTCCCTACTACTGACTCAACTCTTGATTCAAATTCTTACAACACTAAAGAAAACCACCACTTAAAAGACAGAGAGAAAAAGCAGAGGACAACAGTTATTGGGAAATATGTCGCATAGGTTGGATAGTCTTAAGCGCCTGGGTTGAAGGCTAATGGACTTCTTTTTAGGTTCTTGAAGACGTTTCACCTCTCATCTAAAAGGCTTCTTCAGTTCTGCATAGTACACAAAGGTTGGAGACAGCACATGCATGTACTAGTAGGGAAACAAAGTAGTCATTTGATTCTATGTTTTTTCAAATACTGCCTAAATTTTTCTGCAGTATTTTTCTGCAGTCTTTCTGACCTCAGTACTGGACACGTGACCAACTGTGCATTGGTGTTTCGTCACTAGTTGCTGGCATGTTTTCAAATTTAAGCAAAAACTAAAAGACCTAAAATGTTTCCTATATTTCAGTCTTTTGTGGATGCGCTCTACAGATAAATGGCACGAACCTAAAACATTTATATGTTTGTGCTAGCTTCAAACGTGAGAAGAAGGGTGTAAAAAAAGAAAAGTTGTTGCTATGGGATGATACAATGTGAGCTATTCTGTCCCTCCCTTTGAGCAAAGTCTTGAAGTCTGCACATGTGATCTCTCCACGTTGTAACCTACTCGGGTTGCAGTTGAATGCATGCTTTGGCAGCTTGCATCTTAGCACTTCGCCTTGAAGCTATAAGAAGTTCAAGCAGGAGTCGTAATGATGTCATGACAGATGCTATAATCGAATGTCCTCCACCTTACACAACATTTGCTATACATTGCTTACAAAATACAACACAAAAACACCCCAAATAAGCCGCATCTGTTCTTGCTGGGGCCATTTAAGTTTCATTGCCTCTACATTTGTGTTATCATAGTGGTAGGTGCTCTCTCTCTTATTAGTATTGTGTCTATCATGATACCCTTCTACCTCATTTTCTATTCTATATTAGGATGACTGATGTCTTGAAATAAGAATTGAAACCACAGAGATGATTATCTTCAACACCGTAGCTAGAACATTAACAGATTTTCTTTCCATTATCAGCCAGGAGCAAGATTAAATCATGTCATCTTCTAGTTCCATATCTGTCTTTGTGCTATGGGCAGCATCCTAGCTGTTCACACATCGAGCTTTGGCTGCTAGAGGAATTTTTCACATTTCTGGCCCATTACGCTCGGCTGGGCCTTGATGAAGCCAAAATTACCTGCTTTAATTGCTGTGTTTTATAGACTGTACATGAGGCTACCCGCGCTAAATACAGCCTGCTTAAATTAATGGGAGCGTTCAGCGTTAGTGCATTTTTAATGAGGAACGGAGGCTGCCAGGATAGTTTTCTATATGACGAGGCACCCACTTTCCCCTTCGTTTGTGACACTGGCACGATGTGTTGTGGCGCCCCAGCACACACCAGCTGGTATCCAGTGTGACGCCAGGAGGAAGCCGGTGCGCCTGGTAAGGTGCGCCCCACCCAGCAGTGACAAGGAAACAAACTAGGCTCTCTCTTTGAGGCCTTTTTTTTTCTGCAAGCCAAGCGGCGTGACATAAAACTTTCTGTCTGCGATGTAAATACCCACATTCACAGGCAACCTTTCACACAAATATACATGCATGCACATAGACGGCTTGGTATTTTTCCATGTTCGTAAACGAGCGTGCACCTGTTGTCACTGCAAACGCACACGCACACACACGCACGCACACGCATACATACAAAGCTTATCAAAGAAAAACAAGAGTTTACGGCGTTATATGTTATAGGATACAGGGTGTAACCCTGATTTACATTTGTATGTGGAGTGCAATGGAGTACGGAGAGTAGAAACGGCAGTCAGCAGAGAAGATAACCCCAAAACATTAACTCTAAATTTATGCCAGGATCCTATTCCCTCTCACTGAATTAATGCTTTAATCTCTTCCTCTTTGTTGCATGTGTACTTGGGCGCAGTGTGTGTTTGTGTGTTGGGAGGTTGGGGGTGGAGGATTATATTTCTCAGCAGCCACTGTTTTTAGTAGTTCTGTTGGAATGAAAGAATTTACCACAGAAGTCCAGCGCCTGAGAAATTGCACCTTTTTGCCATTTCAGTCTTTCCTCTATTCAAAGTCACACCAATAGTCCCCATCAGTTCTGCTGTCTTTGCATTTCCCCTTCCACAAAGAAATAGCTAGTGTTCTTTTAATGGGAGATTACCTTCAAATGCAAGCTTAAAAGATTATGCGCTTTCATATATGTCTTTGAGGTCCATTATTCGATGTCATTTCTTGAACATTCGGTGCTCTCCCTCACTTTTCCCCATCTCTCCTTTTTTGTATTTGTTCCGTGTATCTTTAATTCACTGCTTTATCTATTCAGATAATAGTCACCTGCTCCTAATGTGAAGCAAGACTTTCTTTTTTTCCCCCTTTTTTTCCCTCCCACTGGAAAATCTATGTCACATCTGTGACTTAACGTACTGCATCTTTGATCCCTTGGCTCACTCTGCATGCAGTACCACCAACATGTCCACTGACAGACCTTATCCATAATTTATTCCATTCTAAAATGAAAAATCAGACGTATGCCGGGGAATATTCATTTTTCCCATCACCGTCCTGCCACCTGAGTCATCGCTTTATGAATTATTTTGACGATTGGTAATGATGTCCTGTGTTGGTAGGCCATTACAGGAGAGGAACTTAATTTGCCCATTGTTAATTAATTGCTTCATTCTTGGTGGGAGTAATAAAAATGCTATTAAGTAAAATACCTCTATCATTAACCTAACTTTGTTAATATGGGTATCAGTGGGGCTCAATAAACAAAAGCTGTAGAGCCTACTGCTGCATAGGGGTAATTAAAAATTCACTGTCATTAATTATATTGGATGGAAGATTTTCCAATGAGTTTGATTCTAGTTAGCTATTCACAAAGATCTCCATCAGACTCTCAGCAGAAACACAGACTTTTTATCGGTCCTGGGCTTCCTGCTGTTTATCTGCACTGCGTGAGTCTATGCAGGTTTGTGCAAAAGTCTTCAGCATCCCTCATTGTTTTTATTTTACTTCCAAGAAGCCAGACTTTGTTCTGATTTTTAAAGTGGTCTTTTGAAGTTTTTCTTTGAACATTGGCTGCTTTTTTACTCATTTTCAGTCCATTGCTTTCACCCGACCGTTTTCAGAGGAATGTTTTTTTGTTAAGCCACCTAACACTGACCTATGAGTCATTCAAGCATAATAAAGACACCTAACCCAAGAGGTGAAACAGTGTTGTGTCTACACATAACAGACAACTTAGCAAAGAACCGATTTCAAACTGCATCTTTGAGTGCCTTGTTACTAGCGGTCTGTCACAGAAACACATCATTTGTTCCAATTTTTTTGTTCGATCTATGAAAACTGCCAAAGATAACATGAGAAAGAAAACGTGGCATGTCGCAGAATAGTGTTTAGTAAGCACTTCGAGGAAAGTGGACAAATGGAAGACAGAAGAAGAGTCCTGCTTATAGAACTGTAGTGGATGGACAGCATCTAAAAGTCTTATCCTAAAGAAACAGGAGGCAGAGGGTGCCAAATTACACAAGAATTGTAACAGAAAATCAGTAGACTTTTCAGTCCAGTTAAACTCTCTCCTGACCTCCTCCAGTCTTGATTTTTTTTTCCTTCAAATTGGAAGAGAAAAAGGTACAACAGTGAGTGTCTACAGCCATCTGTAAAACAAGTTGGAGGCTATTCATAGTTTGAGGCTCAATTTCTGTCAGATTTCTGTCAGATTTGGATCCAACATGCAATATTGTGTGCAAAGCATCTGATTAGAAACTGCCTCATTTTTCAGCATGACAAACAGGCTGCCAGTGCAGTAAAAGCACACCTGGATAGAAAACAAACGGAGAAGAAACATCATGGATTGGCCTCCCCAGAGTTCAGACCTAAAAATGATTGAAGCAGTGTGAGATCATCTTGACAGAGAACAGAACTAAAGGCAGCCAACATTGCCAACATTTATCAAGAAGTCTGGAGAACTACCTCGAAATTCTAACAAAAGAAATTACAAGAAATCTGGCCTAGGGGAGTTCATATAATCTTCATATAATTTTAAGAAGCCAGTAAAAATACCACTGTTTACAAGATTATATTTTATCAGACGAGGTCCCTCATTTGGACAGGGACTGTGTACTACAACAAAAGATGTAATTTGCCAGTAGTCCTTGGACTATAATGGTCTACAAAGTGCACGTGGCAAAAATCTCGCAACCTGCCTATAAAGTCCGTAAAAACTCATGTAAAGATATCTGTTTATAGGGATTAATAATTAGATAGTGTGATAGAGCTTACATGTGCTGCTATACACGTTGGTGCTTATTGTGCCATAATGCCCCATAAGACACGGCTTGTTTGAAGGTTTTACCAGATGAAAGACTGGAATTATGCAAACTGCAATAAAATGTGTTTGGTCAAGAGACCATAAAGTAATTCTCAGGTTAAATATCTGCCATGCCGACCTGTATAAACAGACATGTTTGCACTGTAGATAAAACCTTGTGATAGCTGTAACATCTTTAGTGGAAGTTTTTGGAAACTGGGTAATTTTCCTAAGAAGCACAACACAGAGAAGGTAGCCCATAGAAGAATGCCATGAAAGAGGTAGCAGGAGTTTTAGTTGTAGTGCGTCACTGGTTCACAGTTAATAGGATCTCAGTGGAAAACGTTGACTCAACATCAGTAAATTCCACGGGTAACATTAATCAGCAGCTGTGCTTCTGGGAAGTAAAAGCACAGTTTTAGTAAAGGCGTAGTAAGGAAATAAGTCTTATTGCACTCAAAGCAAATCATTTTTTCTCAGTTCTCTGCAAACGTACCAGAAAGAAACGAGTGAATTGCCGGAGGAACTCCTGCATTGCATCAGTAAAATGAGATGTGGGCATCGTTGTCAGTGAAGATATTAGCTTAAGAGATTTTTTTCCCCCTTCCATTTGTTTGTTCTCGAGACAGCTCTGACAGCATGACTTCACTTGCACCAGGAACAGGCCTCGAGATTAACATCGAGATTAACATTGCCATCTTAATGCATCTCCAAGCTCATCGTTTTGTTTCTTCTCACTATCCCCCCGTCCCTTTTTTCCCCTCCCTGCTTTCTTTTTCCTCCTCCTTTTTCATCCCTGTCTCCATCTTGTCACATTTCTGAAAAACTGGCAACAAAGGCGTGAAATTGATGTGATGAAAAACAACTGGGATATCTCTATGAGCCATTTGCTTTGCCGTTATGGCCACCCTCTCTCCCCTCAGCGTGGCTCTAGGCTTTCTGTTGCGATTGAGGGCATACTGCAAATTAGCCAGCAGCTATCTGAGGTTACCAGCCAAATGCATGGCTGACCTCGCTCCCTGCCAAGCATAGCCCTCCTACCAGCTTTATGCCCAAACTTTGTTTCACTGATGCTGGGCTTTCATTGCCCACTTGTATTTATTTATTTATTTATTCTTTTGCCGTGTTCAAAATTGCGTTACAGACACATATGAGCCGCAGTATTTATTTACTTTGGCACACCTTTAATAATCCTGGAACAATTGAATTTAAAGAGAGGATGCGGTGAAAGTTTAGAATACCTAATGTTACTTATGTTAATATAATTCAAAATTGCATTTGCACTGACAAATGGCTGCAGATACTCCAAGTAAGAATAGGATAATAATAAACAGGGATTAATCTTTGCTGTGTTTCATGAAGCTTAGATTGAGTATTATATATATATATATATATATATATATATATATATATATATATATATATATATATATATATATATATATATATATATATATGTATGTATGTATGTATGTATATGGCTTCTCTTACAACCAGTAAAACATAAGGTATATGAGAATTTAAAAAAAAAAAAACTCCCCTCGGTTATGTTCATCCCGACGCCTCCCTCGTGAGCCATGAAATCGGGCTCCGACTTTATCCCAGAGCCTCACGTTTACAAGGAGAGATAAGGGCAGTTCAGACCTATTGTTGCAGCCGGCATGACCCTAAACATAAAAGGCCATCTCGGCCATCTACCATTGTGTGCAGCTACAGTATATATTGAGCTGCATAAACCCATCCTTTTGTGTGAAGTGAAAAGAGAAGGGGCCTCTTAATTAAGCTGGCGAGAACGTAAGTGACTTCCTACGTGCATAAATGAATTCTCAAGGAAGTAACTGTGTCATCCTGGATGTGGATAAATGAATAAGTTGCTGAATGCAAGCGGCAGTAAGTGGGTTAGCATGTAAATAAATGAATAAGTTAGCAAATTAGAGTTTAAGTGTGTTAGCATGTAAATAAATGAATAAGCAAGTGAATTACAATGCGAGGGAGCTCGCAGGCTTGAATAAAGATGTTAAGGAAGCGAGTGTCAGCACTGCAAAGGAAGTTATCTCTCTCTTCAGAAAAGCCTTTGAGGACACAGTTGTTCCAAGCACGGCTTGTTGCAGGGCGGTGAGACGGCTACATCTGGCCCGCGCGCGTCATATTTTCTCATGTACAGATGACATGCCAATTACTCCTTAATTACACGCGTCATCTGGACCAAAGTGCCCAATGCCAGTGCTGATTAATCCTGTTTATTGTGGCACTGATGACAGTCCCGGTGGACACAGACGACCACAAAAGCACACAACGAGGGATTATGAAAGGCATCGGGAAAGGAGGCTGCAGGGACAGGGAAGCCAGGGCAAGGGTTGGCTGACTGAGCGGCTGCCTGACACTTCCCCAACGCTGTAAATTTCAACCACTGATAATCAGATATACTGAAAATAAGTGATGAAAATCGCTTTTATTTTCCAGACAGTGGAAACGGCTCGGGGCATAACGACGTCTGAGTGGAAAAAACGAGGAACGCTTTGGTTGCCAAAAACACTGAGGTTGCTTACTCACGAGGAAAAAGCCAGCATTATTGCTCAGCCCGGGCCCTGCAATGTGCTTACACACGCTTTCGTGCTGATGGACGGCTGCCAAGTCATTTGAATATCATGTCCAGTTAAAATCACGATTTTACACACATCAAAACCAATTACTTTCTGTTGTCTTCAAATCCGCATCTCATTATCTCTTAGTTGTTGTTGCTAACGAGAGAGAGCGGGAGAGTGGGGGGGAGTATTTTTGCAACTCAGTTTTACTTCCAAAAATGTGACAGTCGCGAGGGGGCAACGAGGCCATGCTGGTGGTAGCGGGGGCCTGCGTGCGTATATCTGTGTGTGAAAATCTAGACCTTCCCATAAACGAACATGTAGGACATGTGAGGCAGATACCCGTCGTAAGCAGAAAGATATCAGACCGTGACTGGAATATGCGCGGGATGGGAGTGTAGTAACCACTAGATTTAACCCTGAGATACTGGGTGTGGACAGACTGGCACTGGGAAATCAAGCAGGGGATCGTGAGGTGGCTTATCTTTCAGATGAGAGATGGAACAGCTTCGGAGAGCGCGGGGAGACGGTCGTCGGCCTCCCATCGCTCTGACCCTTTGTCAGGCCGATACTTCCTGTCCCCCCCAATCACGCCTTCCTGTACTTAGGCTTCCATCTTCCTTCCCTTCCTTCCATATCTGCCTCTAATTCATGCCCGTCTTTGTCCAACGCTTTCTATCACTCACAGCAGCTCCCTCTTGCTTTTGTTACTCCCTGTCACACTCTCTTTCAGCGTTAGCTCCATCTCCATCCATCTGCTCCTTTTGTCTCTTTGCTCTTTTTCACTAGGATGCCTTGGCAAAAAATGGGTATTGACTGTGTCTTCTCTTTCCTCTCATCCCTGCTCTTTTTTTATCATTATTATTATTATTTTATTTCATTTTGTTTTTTAACGTCACTGTGTACTCCAGCACTACAAGCTCCTTTTAGGAGGTGATGTGAAGACTAGTAGAAATGCACCCTGTAAGGGGAAAAAAAGGTGATGATACAATCAGTTTTATTGTGCTGTAAGGATTTTTTTCAGGCTTGTGGTTATACACCCGGTATGCAGCAGGCTGCATGAAAGAATTGCAATTCGCATGCATTTTTCCCTCTCCCCCCCCCCCCCTCTCATATTCCCCCCTTTTCCTTCTCTTTTCATTGCTCAAAATAATTAGACTGCAGTCTGGACTCAGGGGTGTAACGTTTCTGCTCACGTTTCTGTGATACAAGAGTGAGTTGAAGCACAAAAAACCCCGGTTGTGCTGTTCCAGAAATTTCTACCTGTGCGCCACTAAACACGCCCCCCTCCCGCCTTTCCCCCTGATGCTGTTTTAATGTGGAGTTCCACAAGGTGCAGCGCACTTTAGCTGACCTAATTCTTCCTTGGCACTCTTCCAGTGTTAAGAGTTCATAAGGACTGCGCTGTCAAGGCACTGAGCCCTGCCACTCTATTATTTTAGAAATCAAGCAACATCTGTTGTGCTGTGCCCCCCCCCCCCCCCCCCCCCCGACTCGTGAGTCACTGGAGATCATTTTGCAGTTTGCAGAAGAAAAAAAATGCACCTACATTTGCCCGCAGCCCAGTGATGAGACCCCGTTAACGTATTTTCACTTTGTTAAACACGATCCAACGAGCAGAAAACTGGCACTCCTGTTCTTCTGTTGCCTGTATGATTACTGTGCCGCACAGATCCGTTTTTACAGGCCACGGCTTTTTGGCTCACCAGCTTAAACTTTGCATTAAACTTCAAAAACTGCCTTAGCGGATAAACAGCATGACAAGCACTATTTTCACATGCCCTTTCAGTAGGAGAAAAAATAATAAAATTTATATGTATATATATATATATATTTGACTGCGAAACAAGTGCATCTCATTTCCTCTAGTTACATCTTTGGGCATGTGGCATCTGTTTGGATTTTACAGCAATTTCAAAGTTTCGGGGTATGAAGCATTTTAAGCACAGGGAGTGTGCGAGTCTTGTTTATGTGTGCGCGCGCTCGCAACCCAAACCCTCATGGTCCATAAATTTTAATATTCCTTGTGAGTACTATACCCAAGCAAAACACAAAGTGCCTCACAAGTCCCTACACAGAGCGCTAGTTCTCCACCAAGATGCATTTCACACCAGGCCCGTGCTTGCAGTTACCCTCTCTCTCTCTCCCTCTCTCTCTCTCTCTCTGCTGCCACTTTCTACATGCATCTTGCATGACTCACAAGCCCAACAACAGCACCACAACACGCGGCTTCGGAGGGAGTCTACAACTCACTTTGCCATGTGACCGTGATATTATTTGAGCATAGTGGTGGGAGGGGGGCTGGTGATGGTGGTGGTGGAGGAACGGCCGCTACTGCTTATTCTCCACCTCCCAAAAAAAAAACAGAGCTGGAGTAAGGAAAAGGGGGAGGGTGGTCCTGCGCTGCGCCCCAGGCTCCTTTTTTGTGTTTACCAGTCCCTGCGTGGGACTGATGCTATTTTCAATTCCAAGTCTCAGCCATGTCTAACTGGCCCTAGCCTCTTGATGCCATTTGCCTTAATAATATGGGCTGGATGCTCCGTGGGGAAAGTAGCCGTCATCCTGAGAGTGGCTAAATGACACAGTGGAGTTCATTGATGGAAAGGATTACATGCTTGCACGCAGGGCGGCGAGGCAACGGGTCCTCTGAAGGGCACTACAAAGAGAGGCGAATCTTCACAGGGGGAGAACGCACTAGCTTACTGTATGTCAAAGGGGGCGAGCGTCGGCATAATTTGTAGCGTCACACTGTTCATCTCACTTATAATGCATGAGTTGGCAGCCTATGGAGCCTGAGCAGATGTGTGGACATGCACTGCAGTGCTGAGAGGTAAAAGATGAAAACTGTTTTTAAAAAGTTGCCATACATTTAAAAGTCTAACCCATTTGTATTTTGTCTTTTTTTTCTGATTTAGCAAAGCCTACTTTGAACACAACCCAGTGTATTAATTCGACACCATATCAGAAGCCCATGCATGCACTGTGTATCCATTACATTTCCTGTAGCCAGTTCTGTATGGCATTACATCCTATGTTATTGTAGAGCATTTGACTGTTGCGAAATGTGACCACTTCCTCCTCTGTCCCCTAATAAGGAGAAAACAATATGACTCATCCAGTGGAAAAACGACCCCCGTGCACCGAAGATCCGAAAGCACATCCACCGACAGCGCGCCATGCCAAGCATAAGCTGTCTTATTATAGGCCTGAGTGGCACATGAATAGATGCAGCACTCTGCTTTACCTCTGCCCTCAATTAATTCATATGAATCCAGCCACCATGTATTAAAATGGCCAGATGCTAGGATGGATTCAGTTGGGAGCAATGACATGCAACAAAGTGATATGAATCACGCCCCCCCCACCAGACACACACCCACACACCCATGGTGTGCAGAAGCACACTCTCAAAGGGCCAGTGACACAATTTAGAGATAAAGCAAAACAAGACACGGCCACTTAAAGTTTAAGTCACAGCTGACGCGGATTTAAACAGGATGCGTTCGAAGTCGACTCGTGATCTTAATTTCACCCGCAGAACCCGTCCATGTAAATTCTGCTCTTAAATAGAAATGTTAATATCAGATTCAATCTAAGACCAGAAATGCAAATAGGCGGCTCTGTTCCACGAGTCAGGCCATGTTGAATATTCAAACAAAGATAATTATCTGTGGATTAGACCCATTTTGGCTTTGATGACTTCTCTTGTCAACTGACTTTTCATTGAATTCCTCTAATCCTTTGTTTAAAAAAAACCATGTAGTTTGCCTCCTTGTGAAAGCACGTATGTCTCATTTAACAGATCACATTGCTTGATTTTTTAGAGACTGGATCAGCGGTCGCTTTTCTTTCTTTCTTTATGGTCCATCTTGAAGCAGGTTAACGCTCAGCAGTTTGCAATATTCAAGCCGTTAGCAGCGGTTTTTTAGACATGCTATGCATCAAATAGGTGCTGGCAACTTTTCACACTCCATCTTGTAGATTTGGGCCTTTTGCGAGGTGATATCTATAAGAGCAGCTAAACGCAAGGGTGGTGAGAAAGCGAAGACCCCCGGGCCATTCGCAGGAGCAGAATGATTGAACACGTCGTGATGTTGGTCCCGTAGCTCGCAGTGCTTTGGCCCGACTTTCTCCTCTGACGTGGGCTACTAAACATCACCTATTTCTCATTCTGCACAAGCCTGCGTCAGTCTCCCCTCGTACTTAGCCATTCATTATCAGCTCTCTGCAACTGAAACAAAAGCTGTGGCATTTCAAAGATTACCTGTACTTCAGTAGGGCTGTAGAGCCCCGTTTCCCCCCCCCCCCACCTCTTTTGAAACGACTCCTATATCTACAAACATCTCCACCACTGCATACATAAACAGCCAGCCTACAGCAAGAAAGTGTTCGCAGAAAAAACAACAACAACAGAAAATGAATTAAAGGCCATTCAAGAAAGAAAATCATAGTACATCTATATTTAGCTTCTGTAGTCTTAATTGGCATGAAGAGTACAATCAGATAAGCCATTTGACTGTGACTCACATGCTGCTTCAGGAAAGGGAGAAATATCATTTACCGGCTTTGGTCTCTTACCAAGGTTTGTTTTTCTTTTTTTTTTTTTAGTAAACCATGAACCTTAAAGTGTCTATCCGACCGGTATCTCCTGTCATTGCACTAACAGACATTTGTTAGACACACAAACAGTGTCGACCCACTTCATCTACACGTTTTTTTTTCTTTGATCACAGAAGGACTTAAGTCCAGGTTGTTGAGCGTTTTATCCGTGCCGCACTCACAAAGCCGCCTACCTTTACTCTCCATGTCACTCCCATGTTGCCCCTATATTACTAACTGTGTAGCGCTGGTCCATCTGGGCTCTGTGAGGTCACTGCACACGCCACCTGCTCCGATCAGGTTTCGCCTTGGCTCCTGGTTGGCATCTCTGGGCACGCGTGGAGAGGCAGATGTATAGATTTAGTGGTACACATGCCCTCACATGCCTATAAGCGTACCATACACACACTCATATGGTATGCACGCACACACACACGCACGCTGAGCATACACTGGTTTTCCTTGAACATAATCGGTGCAGTTTACAATTTGCATTTCCAGCTTTGTGTGCAATTTTGTGTTTAATGAGATTTATTGTAAGTGGATCGCTAATATTGGGAGGCAGCTGCTCCTTGCATGCAGGTTGGCTTAACAGACTTACAACGCGCGCACACACACACACATGCACACACAATCGGATAGGGGATGAAATATCCCGTCGAGCGAGTTTCTTATTGCAGAAATGTATTGTCAGAATTGAAGTTATTTCCCGAGAATAATATCCAAACAAGAAAATGCTTACATCTTAACAAGCGTTATTTGTTTACAGTCTAATGCAATAGTGTGGGTTTGTAATAGCATATTTCATTAAAACGCTGAGAAAATTCCCAACTGACGCTTAACTCCTGACGGCTTCAGTGCAGAACTGAGCTGTAATGGATGATGAAAGGGAGACAATAACATTTAGCACACAGTGAATTACTCCTGCTGAATTCCTGTCAGTGCTCCAACAGAAAAACCACTGTTTGAAATGTCCACAAAGCTTTTGTTTTTATTTTACTGAGGCACTGTTGCCTATACACCTCTTGTTTACACTGTATACATGGTTAATACTGCCACCTGTCCTTTTCTTTATTGCCTCTGAATGGACAAAGAATTACTTTCCAAAAGGCAGAATTACCTTCTTTGTACTATATATTATATGCCAAAAAAACAAAGCTGTTTTTTCTTTTTTCTTTTTTTTTCCAGTCATGAAAGAACAAACCTATTTTAGAATCTAAAAGGAAGGATTTCAAATGATTTAACCCCCATATTTACAGAAAATAATGCAAAGTAATGCTTGTGATTGTTGAATTGAATACTCTGTTTGGATTTGATGACATCACCACTTTCACAGCTGCCTGACCCGGTTGAAGATCTCACAGCTAATTAGGTTAATTGGTCAGTAATATGATTAGGTGTACAAAGAGCATGGCAGTGAGTCTTTAAGTAAACACTGCAGTGTTGATCTGTGAATATCAGCCGCTGTGCATTTTCACACCACATGCTGCTGAACCTCTGCACAGTATTGTTGCATTTTCTTTCTTACTATTTATGTTTATTTTTATACCTTTAGCTTAATCTTTTGAACACATGTAGAACTGCAAACCATATATGACAATAAAGTCTAGTCTATTCTACGAAGTAAAGACGGGAACAGTTTATCACTCTGCACAACCAAAGAGTGCAGCAATTTCAGAACATTTTCAGTAATTCAAACATTTAAACATTCTAATATCATTATTATTATCCCCTAATTATAATTCCATTATTGGATTTAGCTGGCAAGACCGAAAGCCAATTTTTTTTATGGCTGCGTTGCTGCATGAAGTTGAGAAAAACCTCTGAGAATCACTGTCAGTGAAGAAAGAAAAGAAACACATAAACAAGGTTGAAAGGACAACACGCGCAACAGCCTCATTTAAAAATGTACTCTGAGGGCGTCAGGAAATCATCCTGCGGTATGATGGTTCAGGATTAGAGGTTCTTTCTGAAAATCATGGACACTGCATCCTCCAACCCGAAATCCTGCAGCTTTGTTATCTTGATGTAGGTGCGCATGAGCAGGCACATCTGCGAGGGCACCATTAACGCTGAACAGTCTCTGCAGGATTCGGATCAGCATGTGCTGCCGACTAGATGACATATCTTTTAGGCAGAGACTGGCTTATTTCAGTAAGACGGTGCCAAACCACATTCTGCGCATATCACAGCAGCATGTCTGCAGGGGGGAAAAAGAGAGCCGGGGGCATGGGGAGGGGTTGTAAAACGGGAACAGATCAGGCTGAGAAAGTACTTTAAATGAACAATCGTTTCATGCAGCAGAAAATGCAATATGTCCTTTGCTTATTGTGGAGAAAAAAAACCTATAATTACAAAGCTGAAACTTAATATGACAGATTGCACTGGTGCTTAAACTCATTAAATTGTGCTTTACAGTGCTGGTGAGACATCATTTGACTTGTGCTTTCTCCATTATATGGTCTCCAAGTTTTCCTGGAATCAGTGATACAGTTACTATTAAGTTGCTGCAGAAGAATTGTAATATCAATATGCCTTGCACATTTGCAAACAAACTGAGATCACGAGGCTGAGACACAAGTTCACATCCAGAATCTTACTGATTCCGTTCTAGTTAATCTTCCAGTGAAGCAAGTAAATTGAATTAAGGACTGCTCTTTTTAGTCTGTGCAAATCCCACGAACCACCCTTCTTAACCTATTTTCATAATGCCCCCCCCCCCCCCCCCCCGCCCGGCATATGGATAGATGGGTTTTGAGTTTGGCATTTTTTGCAGTGCACGGAAAGGATTTTACTATGTGCGCAGCCAGACCCCGCCTGCTCAGCGCGCGTCACTGGCGAGTAGTGTGTGGACGCGGAGTCACTCCCCTGACTACTTTTAATAGCTTTGTCATGTGATGGAAAGCAGTTGTAAGACAGGTGCCCTCGGTTCATTCTCGGCGAGGGGCAGCAGTTGCCTCTGTGAGAGCGAGTGGGAAGCGTGTGTGGATTTCCTTTTTTTTTTTTACTTGGTTTCTTCCCCCCCCCCTTTTTTTTCTTTTTTTTTTTTTTCTTTTTTGTTTAATTTTTCGGAGCGTCATTCAGTGGCTGGATGGCGTGGGACAGGTGTAACCAGGACTCGGTGTGGAGAGAATTAGAGGTGAGCGCATCAAATAAAATCCGGCTTCTTTCATCTCTCTAGCCCTCTGGACTTTTTTTTCTCCCCTCTGGAACGATGGACAACACTGGCACGATGATCTCCACATAAGTCTGCACTCTCTCCCTCTCTCCCTCTCTCTCTCTCTCCTCCTCTTCCTCCTCCTCTGTTGCCGGTGCTGTTCGTGGCTTAGTGCGCGTCTGGACACGGTTGAGGATGCGAGGGATATACGACACGGGAATATATGACAAGTGGAGGGAATGTGCGGAATCTCCCTTTTCAGCCCAGTTAAAGATGTAGTTGTTGTAACGCGTGCACGGGCTCGGGACCATTGCTCTCCACGTAGGATCCCTGTTTAGTCGGAGCAAGTGCTTGCAAGCTGGCGGATATCTTTCCAACCGCGGACTGTACGCGCTCCGGTGCCGAGAAGGTTTTCGTGCCGAAATGACTGAAATGTCTCAAAGTCAGGTATTTCGCTGACGCATGAAATCCAAAGACGAAAATAATTCCTTTGATGTGCTGTGTCCAGATAGCCAGGTGATTTTTTTTTCAAATGCAAGTGCAAAGGTTGTCCACACTGACGCACCGGGTATCTGGCATTGCGCAGGAGCATGTTAATATTAACGGTACCGGTACCACGTCTGTGTGTCAACATTCCTGCCGGAGGAATGCTGCCCTGGCTGGACGGCAACATCGCGTCCAGCTAGAGTAGATCATTCCGTGTTCTTGCGAATTTATTTACAACATTCTGCTGATTTTAAACGCTTCATCCAAGTCATTAGCTCACTATCGCTCCTGTCTTTTTTTATGCAGCTTACTTTACCTGGTTAAAGCGCATGCAGACAATAACGCACATCAAAAGGATACTTATTCGTCCCCCCTTTTTTTTACCCCTTAATCTTCCGAGTCCACCCAGCTTGTTATACAGAGGTACTTGTCTGCGTTCATTATCTCAGTGATGCCTCAGAGAGGGTTTTTCACAGTAACTACATGACTGCAATCCGGCTGCACGGCTGCGATTTTGTGGTCTGCGTGATCAGATTATGAGAAAGAAATCAGCTCTTATCTAATTAAAATGCGGCTCTGTGTGTACGTGTGTTTGTGTATCTGTATATGGACGTGTGTGTGTGTGTTTTGCAGACCGTTTTCGGGATTGTTTGTTATTCGGACACCCTCCTTTGCACTTACTTCCAGGTACGCTCCAGGAGAGCATCGTTTTTTTCCTTATCTTTTCTTTTTTTAGACTGCGATTTTAGTTTCCACTCTCAACCCTACCAATGTGCGTGTCCTCCTTCAGCCGATCGATGCTGATAAAAAATGTATGCACGTATTAAAGCCCTGCTATTTAACTGTCAATCAGCGCCGCGCTCCTTACTTTAATAATCTCTCTAGCAGGTGCTTTTATGCGCGGTGCGTGCGTAAATCACCGGAGCGCTGTGGTGCACCCTGACTGTCTGTCTGGCGGCGCTATTTCATTTGTTCGCTAAGAAATCCATAAGATAATTGAGCACAGGGACGTCCATCCTCTGAATATCCTAACGGCTTTATTGCCATTTCTTCATTCCGTGTCTTGTCTGACTGGATCATCTGGGGGTGGGGGGAAACCTAAGACGCAGTGAATCTGTCCTCCTCTTCGCAGTCGCAACATAACGGATTTGTCTCATCACGGTCTTAAGTCATCGTGTATTCGTGTTGGTGCGTTTCCGAGGACAGATGAACTGTGACACCGGTGTCTGGGCGGTTTTTCCTTCTTGGCACAGCATCCGTCTCTCAGCTTTGCCCTGAGCCGAACCCGACTCTCACCCCTCCTCAGGCTCCGGGCCAAACACATCCGGGCTTCTTATGTCGTTCTTAAGGCCGGCGTTAATACATAAACAGACGCGTTGTCAAGGAGTGTGTAGACTACAGTATGAAGCTGTTTTCACAGGCTGGGTTCAGCATTTGCATAGTCAAAAGTGTAAACATGCAAACATCCCCCGCTCTGGGGGATTTTATTTTTTTAATTTTAATTTTTCCTTTTTAATGACCACTGACTCTCTGGTTCATAGTTTGCCCCAGAAGAAGCAGACTTTTGCTTGTTCAGCTGCTGGTTCAGGGGGGAAACAAACTCACACACCCCCACATCTGATGATTTGTGTGTGGCAGAAGCTGTAACATCTTCTGCATACAGGACACACTGGATAGATTACATAAAAGTGGCTGGTGAATAACAAAATGTCAACAGGCAGCATTTAGTAGCGGGGAGGCCGTTACCAGTGGCAGTGTAAGCAGCACACTGGGAGGCTGAAGAGAAGCTGAGTGGAAACAGGTTGCGGGGCTTGCACGTTGTTGTGCAAAAACAAGCCCGTCAGAAAAGCTGTTCCGTTACTTATCGATGGAGCGACAGTGAGAGAAGTCATGAATTCCAGCTACTTAGTGTGTCACATGAAAGTGGCAGATCAGCAGAGGCATCCAGAATGATCAAATGAGGGAATTAGAACGTGAATTGTCACTAAGACGAGAAGCTCGGGCTCATAATACAAATGTATGAGTTCCCCTTGTCATGCCCAGATTACCAGTCCCTCTATTCTTTTGCAGGATGGCTCAGATAATTCATTTTCTGATTTGCACATGAAAGATCTGTCATTTCTGTCTAACCATCCATGATGTTTTTCTTTTTTTAATCTTTTCTCCAGTGTGCTGCCTTGGTTGGTGAAGACCAGCCCCTCTGCCCAGACTTACCTGAACTTGACCTCTCAGAGCTGGATGTCAGTGACTTAGACGCAGACAGTTTCCTGGGCGGCCTCAAATGGTACAGTGACCAATCAGAGATCATTTCTGCTCAGTATGGGAACGAAGCGTCCAATCTTTTTGAGGTAAGTACATAAATATCACAAATCCAACTATTAACGGCCTTCATTAATGTCTTTCTCATTGTACGTGAATTATTCATAACACGGCTAGCAAAATGCTGTGGGACATTTTGCATCCATGGTCATTTCATTATTTGCTCTCCGAGGGGTCAGCACTGAGCTGGGATAAAAACACGGCCAGGCTATCGCATTCTTGAATGCAAGCCAAACACAATGCACAACTGTTGCCAGTTTACAAATACGCTTTTTGCAGGAGGAGTCGGTGTGAGGAACGATAAGCCCGAAAGGACTTTTGTCCCCTTTTTTGGACCCTGGCCGTGACGGGAGACAGCCTTATCAAATCCTGGAGCATTTATTTCAGTTCAGAGTTGGTAATGCGGCACACATCTGAAAGAACGCGTCCGTAGTAAATTTATAGTCGGGGCCACTGTGTTGCAAAATGCTTCTCAAAGGTTGGAGTGTAAAACTTTAATCTTTGCCCCGCTTCACTTCTCTCCCCCTCTGCTTCTCTCTCTCTGCACTTCTGTACTATTCTTTCCATTGGACTCTCTTTCTTTTCTCACCCGGCGACAGACGTCAGCGGGTGATGATCTGGCCGAGGCCATAAAGCCATTGGTCTTGGGACTGAGTTCCAGTCCCCAGTTCATTATAAGCCTTTATCAGTGCCAGAGATAGACAAGAAAGACTGAGATTGGATGCTTTAGCCTCGCCTCAGGAGGAAAAACCCCATCTGAGAAGGCAGTGCATGTGTGTACCTGTAGCGCAGTCCTGTAGTCACACTCCTCGGGTCTCTGTTGTGTGTTTTGTGCGGCTGTGCGTGTCCTCGGTGGTCTTGCAGGCAACAGTTGATAACAGACTAAATTCTTTCCACCACTACTACCACCACCACCTTTATATCACCAGACATTCTCCCACCGTGGACCACCCCAACACACACGCACACACACACACACACACACGCACACACAAAGGGGGGTGGTGGGGTCTTAAGTACTAGCTGGTGTGACTGTGGCTCCTCTGTCGTCTGAGAGTGATATGGCTTGCAGCCACCGAGTGGCTCAGGGGATGGATAAAAATACCAATGAGAGTGTATATGCGTGCGTGTGTATGTCGTTTTTAAAACACAATGGAACTTAGCACCCACTGAGGACCCCGATGAGGGAACTAGCTCCGAGCGAGAAGCTGTGACTGACTTCCACTGTGAGCCTGAGCTTGTATTTGCGTGCCTACAAGTGCACATGCTCCCGCACACCTACGGCACGTGTCCGACAGCGCGTGAACGCCGTACGTCGCAGTAAGCGGGTGATGTTTTCATGCGCTCATCAAGCCAGCAGCTATTGTTTTATGCCAAGAATGTGGAAGGGCTTCCAATTAAGCAGTGAAAACTGGGGTTTCAAAGGAAGTAATACATTTCCCTGACCAGGGATTTTTCCATCTTTGGAAAGTTTCTAGTCACCATATGAAGCACTCAGTTCATCATACTGCAGGACCCAGTTAATCCTACTTAATCTGACAGAGGAAAGTTTGCTGCTCGGCAAGGATCAGAAGGCTGGGGGCTGCAGCTGTACTTCCTGC
The DNA here is from genome assembly GCF_041146795.1 of Maylandia zebra. NCBI lineage: Eukaryota > Metazoa > Chordata > Actinopteri > Cichliformes > Cichlidae > Maylandia > Maylandia zebra. The sequence goes on along the minus strand of NC_135169.1, from coordinate 41,475,783 downwards.
ACCCCACCCCCTTGATTGGCTTCAACACAGAACAGAGAAGCATCCAGTGAAAAGTTAAAGATTAGAGAAATTGTTAATAACTGGCTAGATTTCAAGCCTGTAATTGTGTGTGTGTGTGTATATATATATATATATATATATATATATATATATATATATATTTATTTATTTTTATTTATTTTTAATGCATGTTCCTCTCCTTCCAAATAAATAAACCTCACTCACTGAGTCTGACTATATGTGCGTTCTGAGAAAAAGCAGCTAGCAGATTATCAAGGCTGTCTCCAAAAACGTGTAACAGCTGGGTGCAGCTGTCAAGCTGATGCCCCTCTTTTTAAAGTTTACTCCCTGGAAGTTTGAACCTGCGTTCAGTTGTTAAGTGATTCAGCTGCTGAAACGGGTTGCAGCTTTGACAGAAGGAAAAACATGCCGCTGTTTCTTTTGCACCGGAGCATTTATTCTGGTTGCATTTTAATGCGACGCAGTACAGTAGCAAATGAGTAAACAGGGTCTGACTTGACAGTTGGGACAGGAAGTATTGCATCATGGAAATCATTGGGCCATTTTCACGCAGGGAGTGGGTAACGTCGCCAGCTTAAAGTAGGTTCGAGTACAGCAAGAGGTTAAAGTGATGGCGGTCCTTCTTTTACAAATACAGTGGGTCACTTTTACACAGCTTTATCTGGAGAATCTAAAGAAGCCCAAGCTAGGGTGTGCAAAGAAACAAAAAAACAACAAGAACAAAAAGTGGCATTTGAACAGTCGCCATTGCTGTTGTCATCACCACTAACAGGCCTCCTATGTGCATGCCTGTCTTTTAATGTGACTCTGTGCATTTCAGGCTAGTGCCATGCTAACTCTTTCCACCATAACACCAAATTTGAAGACCTCCCCTGTACCCTTAATGACATGCTTTGACTCATTCGTGTATATCAATCAAGACTTTGTTTGAATAGTTTCCAGGTTTTTCAAAGGGTAGCTGCATAGCCAGAGACCACCCTCTGATGCACACGCAGTCATTTTGTTCTATAAGCAGGCCTAAAACATGACAGAAACTGCTCAGTTCAGAACAGACCTTCAATGGTTCCTCATAGTTGGCTTTCAAGGGGTAAAGAGTTAAAAGTGATATGTGGCTTTTACTGGGTTGGTTGCATAAAAAGAGTGCATCCCTTTGAAGGTCTTTATTTTCTTATTAAGGGGTCGATGGGAAGTGTTTGCACACTTTTTAAGCAGCATGTGTGTGTAAAAATACTTTGTCTGTGTCTGTTTCTGTGTGTATATGCGTTCTGTTCTGGAAGCAGTGCTTGGTATTAGATCACAAGCTGTCCCCTGGCTGGCCTTTTGCTCCTTTCCCTGCCACTGTCCCAACTGTCCCTAACACCAATGTAGAGAATGATACACCCCCACCTCCCCTCTGTAACACACACACACACACACACACACACACACACACACATAAAAGCTATTGCTCCTGGCCCGGCTTGTTTGACACCTCTTCAAAACGGGCCGACTGTGAAAGTCCACGGTCTATTTTGGGCTGCAGTTGTTGAGGGGTAGTTACTCCAATAAGTTCCCAATGTACTGCCAAAGATAACAGCATAGAAGTGTGACCCAGTGTCTTTGGAACCACAGGTCTCTACTCAGATTTCGTGTCAACCGTTTGAGTGATGGAAATGTGTCACACTGGTCTGGGCTTAATTCAAATTCCACTGTGGACGTCCTAGCGGCGGTCCCTCAGGGACGTGGGACGGTCACATCACATGTATGCATGGGAAGGCATTTACAGCTGTTCTCTGCTGCGAGTCAGCCTGCGCTATTATGAAAGAAAACTGGCTCCGAGTGCAACTTTTGGCATGTCAGGGCTGCCTATACCTCGATACGTGTGAGATGCGCTTATGATAGATGGACAGGTGGAAAGACAGGACAAGGGTGAGATAAAGAGTGAAACAAAGAGGAAAGAGCAGCAAATGACAGGACAGATGCAGAGGCATGGGGACAGATGGATGGTGAAAACGTATAGACCAGGAGGGCCTTGGGCTTGTGCCAGCCCGAACGAAAGCCCCTGGATTGGAAGTAAAATGTTATGGGCTTAGTATGTAGTAAAATAAGAAGCCGAGGCTTAAAGCATTATTCAGATATCATACAGAGACGTGCTGTGAGAGCATGCATGTGGTCCGTGTCACATATGAAAACTCTTTATATTACTCCAACAGGATGCTGTGTGTTCAGAATGTGTGTGTGTGTATGTGATGGCACTCGCCTTCAAAAGGCATTATGGTGCTTTGTCTTGTTTTGTTTTTGCCTTATTGGACAGATGCTCAGGCGCTTATTCTTAAGTAAAGGCAGATTAGATTGATTGGGTCATCTTTAGAAGGCTTTGATAAAACATGCTGTGATGAAATGTTTTCCTCAAGCAGCCCTGCCTACTTGTGTAAGCACAGATTAGCTCACACACTTGTTGGCGTTATAGCTCCTGTGAGCTGAAACAGGAACAAGCACAAAAAGCCATAGACCCTCTGAGAGGAATTGTCACGCCCACACACACACATATACACACACACACACACACACACAGCAGAGACCCTTATTGTCCCTGTTCCTACTCCCTGCTGAATGCCGGTTGCGTTTATTTTGCAAATTTATGCTGACATTTGAGAGTACACCACCCGCATCAGTTCACTGCTCCAGCAAAGGGTGTATGAATTATCATATTCCTCTGTATAATATGATTTTCTCAAGTGAGTCTTATTAGAATACACCATACTTTCCTCATCTCGAGTTCCCTTCAGTTTTACTGTGCCGAGACATTGTTTGCACTGTCTGCTGGAAGAAATCCTCCATCACTGTCGAGCTGAAGGCAAGCTGCGGCTTTCGGGCCCGCAGCTCTGCTGTGCTGCTCCGTTTCAAGACACATAAATGAGAGGGAGCGCAGACAAATAGGCTCAGATGTATAGTAGAGAGAGATGCCGACATGGGTTGTCCAAGCCTGTGTCATCTCGGAGCATCTGTCAGATCCACTCCACAACAAGAGCTCTCAACCCGCCTGCCCCATAACACTGTAGGCTCCCTTTTCTGCCTCTCTCCCGCTCTCTGTCTTTTCACTCCCAAGGCAAGGCATTTGTCCCTGGCTCATGGCAAGTTGGAGCAGCAGTGGCTAAACAAATATATTCTGGCCCCCCAACAGTCGCTTCTGGAAGGAAAGGCTGGAAGGGAGATGGGAGCAAAGGAGGAGGGAAAAAAATAAAAGGATAGTAAGCAGAATGGTGAATATAGCCAAAATAAAGTCCCCACAGGGAATGTTTGGAAAAAGAGCAAGGGAACATCTTTGGGTCTGGTGGTGGCTGCTTGGCTTCCCTGTCTAGTCCCCCCTTCCCTCATCTCTCTCTCACACACACTCAACACATATTCCCACTGGGCCACTGCTGCTGATTGAGGCATGGTTTGGTGTTCCTGCCCCAGCTGATCCCATGCCCCAAGTGGATACCCATCTCTCTCATCAGAGCGGAGCCTTCAGTGTGTGCATGTGTGTGTTTGTGTCTTTGTGGAATTGAGACGCCCAATGCTAAGATCAGATAGTGGGGGTTTTTTTTCTGGCCAGACACATCACGTTAGACACTTGCTTCCTGTCTCTGTGTCTGTGTCTGTGTGCGTGTGTGTGCACTGGGTGAAAATGACTATTTTTAGTACGTGGGGTAATCTTCACTAAGAGCCTTTCAGGGCTGTTTCACTTTAACCTGGCCAAAACACTAAGCCAATAATCCCCACCCCCCCACCCACCGACTTATACTCTCACTCACACAGCAACATGTCACGCTGATGCCGCGCGATAAGGCCAACTTTCCTTGTACTATTTAACAGTGTACACTTTAGAGTGGAAGGAAGATATATAAACAGGGATTCCTGGAATGCTTTTATACTCTTTCTCTAATGCAACAAAGGCGGGAAGTGCAGGCTCCTCCTGGGCAAAGAGATAAAATGAGCTGATCAGACTGATAGGGAGAGATGAGCAAAGGTAAGAGAGAAAGCACTAGCCAGTAATGAGAAAGCAATATAAAATAACAGAGTGGAATGGGGGGAAAATATATATAGAAATGCTGAGAAAGAGGGGAACAGCATGGAGACAAGTCTTCAATCAGTGCGCGCCTCGATTTGGGGTGAAACGCTGTCAGTTTTGGACAAAACGCTGCTGCCCGTCTTCAGCAAAGGCCTGCTTATATTTTTATGCTGGTAAACCCAGCAGTTGTAGAAGTCTTCTACCCCGTTAGTCTGCCATATTCTGTCAGGCTCTGCTGGTTGTAACACGACTTCCACACGAACTTGCACGACAGGTTAGTAATGAAATAAAAGCAAGTTTCCGTCTATTTTGTTGTTGCTGGTATACAGTTTAGGTAAATGCATTTGTCCGTGTCTTATTGCAGTCTTGCACTGTACATGTGAAGGTTTTCCCTTGTTTGAGACTCAGTTTGTAAAAGCTGGAGGAAAAGAAAAAAAAGAGGAAAAAAAACCCCTCCCCATTTGAAAGGAGCTTTATTATGTGCACTGCATGCTCATAGCTCCAGCTTATTCCTGAAGCATTTAAGTCTGCACAGGCCTCAAATAGTTCAAGAGGCTCTCGGAGGCTCTGCAGATGCATGAGTGACTCGATGCTTGGATGACTCACTTGCTGCCCAATCAGTAGCTGCAGTAGGAGCTGATGCTTTTGCAGACATTTTGTCAGCGCGGAGGGAAAAACGCCGCTTTTTGTTTGACTTTTTGAAAAGCAAAAATTGAGCGTATTAAAATGTCATTTGGATTAGACTGAGACTTAAGAAGGAGACGTCAGTCGCGGGGGGGTTAGCTGTGTCAGAGATGGATGTAGAAACAGGCTGGGTGTCTCCAAAAGAATGGGGGTTATGGGTTGCAGGTGTTCAATTCAAAATTACGATGTACGTGTAAGCATTATTATTACTTGGCACAAACACATTGAAAACAGACTCCATTTAACTGTAAAATATGTGTTTTGTGAATTTGTGAAGTGGTGTATTTGGGATATATCTGCTGGATGTGTCTGCCATGATAGTGCTGTTGACATCAGGAAGTCAACGGCTCTAAAATTGTCTGCTTGTTGATCAGCTCTTTCCAGAAACCCATTTTCAGGCTACACACTGGCTTGCCAAACCTCTTTTCATATTGCTGTGGGCTTTGTTGTATAATAACTTGATGGGCAGATAGGGAAGGGATTTCGAGTGTTGGACGCTTGTCATCAAGTGGTCAACGACCATTGATCATTCTGTGTTTGGCAGACGTTACGCACTCTACTAGTGGGTGCAGGTGTGTCGGGTCTGCTCGGCTAAATGTAAATGTAAAGCCTATCCATTCAAAAAGGCAACATGATCAGTATTCCACAGAGAATAGATCCCAGATTAAGATGAAATTCAGCTCAGAATTCGGCGCTGGCAGCTACAAAGAAAGACCGTGAGAGCTTTCATGCCCCCACACATTCCCAACCCCTCATCCTTTCTCATCGTATCCCTGCCTCACATCGATGGGTTGGGATTGTATCGACTTACGTGCACCGTTCCTTTGATGTTTTCTTCATTTCTTTGCTTGTAAAGATGGGCGCACCCCCGCATTGTTACCGCTCACTCAACATGCGAGAGCTCGTGCAGCCCTACATGCTCGACCAGACGTGCAGCCCGCACACACATGGCAGTGGAAAGTGTGCGAGGCCAAAAAAAAAAAAAAGAAGAAGAAGAAGAAAGAAACACTCAGATAACACGCTCGCAAAGTCACGACACGGATAAGAGGCGCACACGCCGCTGTGGCAGCTTTCTACCTGAATCCAAAAGCGACGAGGCGCCGGCTTGCGCGCACAAGCAAAAATCAAAGTGAAAGATAATGCGTTTATTTAGTAATCAGCAAATAGCTTTATGCGGCGGTTAAGTGGCGAAGCCTGCGAGGCCACGATAAGATCGTTTGCTTTCAGGTGTTTCCCTGTCGTGCCACATATGGCATTGAGTGCAAATTGAATAGGGTGACCTTTTTTTGCGCTGCGGAATCAAATTGACTGCATTTTTCCCCTCCCGAAAGATTGGGCCTTTTTCAATTACCATAAATTTCCGATATAGGGTCCCCTGTCGTGTGTACAAACACGCGCACGCAAAGATGCTCAGCGGGATAGTGACACAGGAGCACACCTCGAGGCGTCTTGTGGTTTGAAAACGCTGCAGACGACTATATCTTGTCCACTCCATCCTGGTTCTCCTCGGGTTGGCGTCTTTCCGAGGAAGACATTACCATGACAAATGAAACGCCACGAACTCTCGATGGGCTCGGCAGGGCCCGAAAGGTCAGGGAGCTGCATTGTGAAGGTGCGCGTGTGTGCGTGTGTGTCTAAAGGTGGTGTCAGCGGAGGATAATAACATTGAGTCTTCTTTGGGAAAAAAAACAACAAACTCTGGTTCGTTCTCAAATCTGTGTAAATGTCAGAACTGAAGTGGCCTGCATTCTCTTTGTATGTAATTGTTTTATGAATAGCTGCACTTGACAGCCGATGACAGATTTGCATTCCAGCCAGGAAATGTAGCGGCAAGATGGACAGTGGAAACACTGTGTCTGCTTCTTTTTTTTCTGCCCCTCTCTGCGCTCACTCTGTCCCCCCTCCCTGTGTTCCTCCAACACATTATCAGCAGTGTAACAGTAGGTTCAAAGGCCCCTTGCTTAGTAGTGCACATTCAGAGCTGCTGACTTAAGCAAATAGCTATTTGCATGCCATTAGGAAGAGAAGGGGGAAAAAAAGCAGAGAGAAGCACCATTCCTCATCACATCTCTGCATCTAGCTGAATATTCCTTATTTGAAGCTCCAAATCTCTGTTTTGCTCTCCCTCCTGCTGTGGCCGTCAGAGCAAGGCACAGTCAGAGCAATCACAGCAATCAGTGTTTCCACATGCCAAGCCGATTGGGAGGTAGCTGCCAAAACAAAAGAGTGTCCAATCGTTATGATGGTGTGTGATTTGGTGGTGTTAGCAAACGGTTGCTTGGACCATCTGTTGGATGGCTGTAGAAGGAAAACAACAGCAGCTTGGGGCAGGACTGTAGATGGGGAGGCTATACCGGGACAGACCGGAGCCTCCTGCGAGCTGTTATTTGGTTAGCTGTGCGAGAATGTGTGATATGTAGACGTGCGTGCGTGCGTTTTACGACGTGTTTAGATAGAGGTTACTGGATTATTTTACGGTTGTGTCATAAATAATGTGTTTCGACGGCAGTTTGCATTGTCTCTAGAGATGCTTTTTTTTTTTTTTTTTTTTTTGCAAGATTGCAAATCTTTCCGGGTCACGTGTGCTTCTGCGAAAAGGCACAAACCCCGAGACCGCGTGACCCAAAGTTAGACAGAAAGGGCTTGACGGGTCTGAAGGCATGTGACAGCTGATCTCAGCAGATGTGTGACAGAGTTCAGGTGGTGAGTTTGAGCAGCAAGGTTACCAGTCAAAGGATTTTTTTCCCCCGTCACAGAACCAGAAAGAACAGCACTGCTAACATCCCTTGGGTAGGTGTCACAATCGGATCTGGCCTGTGTCAAAAAGTGTAACAAGAGTTCTCTTTCTCTCTTCGGCTCACTCTGTCTCACACACACACAAACGCAGAGAAAGATATCCCCTCTTTTCACTTTCCCTTTTTCCTCTCTCATTCCCCCATCAACTCATCTGATAGTGCTGTAACAGTCTCAAATGGTTCCCCGGAGATGCATCAACTCCGCGCGCGCACACACATCCTGTTCCTTATTGATGGCTCGAACCGTTTCCTCGCTGATTTATAACTCACGTAGCCTTCTAAACCCGGATAGGCATCTGGCATCTAAGCAGTCGATTCCTGTGACATCACTGTCTCATTTACAGAGATGCCGTTTTTGTTTAAATGGAAAATAGTGACTTTGTGCACGATAAAAAAGGATTATCCAGACCAGTTATGGAAATACAGCTAAGTAGGACGGGGAAGGCTAAAATCAGCTGCCTGGTGCCGGGGCTGGACAAGCTTGTCTCCATTTAGAAAGCAAAAGATTTTATACTACCAGTACTATGATTTTTTTTATTTTCTTTTTGGGTGTGTGTCCAGAACACGTAGAGCCACCATATCTACTTCATAGGATCATTTGCTTTGGAAATGGTTTCTAAATAACGAGATGCTCTGTTGACTTTGTAGTCACATGGAAAATGACATGAGTGTTCAGTTCACAGCTACATGTCGTGAAACATTCACAGCCCTGACCACAATTGAGGTTTAACATTTAGTTTTATGATTTGGAACACCATCAGACTGTGTGCCACCGCCGCCTCGCTCGCGCAGACGGCCACGCGCGCACACACACTCACAGGAACTTAACAGTGTTATGTATGGTTTCATCGCTCCGTATAGGCCATAATCACCCTCTCTCCATCTCAGTAAGCTCATGCTAAATGACCAGACGTCTCTGGTGGCTGCCATGATTTGTCTCTCCACCGCGCGCCGTGTTGTACCTCACCCTCCCTGCCTCTCCTTTCTCTCTCCTTCCCCGCTGCCATATGTTGTGCCTGTGTGACCAGCCGACGTGTCAGGCCTGACTAACGCCTTAACGGCAAGCCTGACTTTGATTTATTTCCTCTGAAATCTGGGGGCCGGGGGTAATAACACAGAATGACATTATTTGTTTATCAAATCCAAGGCTGCTTCTCTTGGCAGAGTCAAGATGTGATGACTTGATACCACAACCCCACATGCTGCACACACACACACCCTTCAGTTTCTGATTGTGCCATGATTAGGTCTGGCCCGTGTCAAGCTTAACCTCATCCAAGGGAACGCTTTTGAAATCTGACAGAGAAGGGAGCAGAGTTGGAGGTGGTGGGGAGAACAAAGATGGAGATGGAGCAAAGCAATTAAATTGTCAGGGCGTAGCTTTAACCCTACCACCCAATTTTGTGGCCAATTTATTAAGCACGTTTTCTGTCTGCGCTAACTGGTTGGCGTGCTTGTATTTACAGAAAGAAAGAGCAGGAAGAGGCAGCGAGAATAAACAGCATTTTAAATACTAGATGACCCATTTTATGGGAGATATTTTATCTTCGCGCACCCAGAGTGTCTGTCACGTGTTCTGCTTCTCAATTTAAGATTGCGGAGGGGCTGTTTAGCCCGTCTAAACCCCGTCCCGATGTTACTCAGCCACCAGGTTTGTCATTCTGGCACTTTCAAAACACTTTTAGGTTCTTCTTAAACGTGTAAATCATCCATTGCCCCCGTTAAAATTTGATCGCTGGCAAATTCGCTAAGAAGCGTGGAATCCTCGGGAAGCAATTAGCAGATTTTAATTTGGCTATTTGCCCCGGCGTGCAGGAGCGAGTGTTTGTCTAAAGCAGCACCTTCACCTTCCGTTATCAGCCCGTGTGAATAGTATCTCCTGGAACATAATGCTGTGCTGTAGAACTCAATAAAAGAGTTAAAGGCAAGGACAATCTCAAAGACAGCCTGTCTGATAACAAAAGGGCCTCACCTAATAATGAACAACTGAAGTTGGCTTTCTTTGCTCCAGCGTGGGGGAGGCTGGGGTGAAGGAGGAGCGGGGGGTAAAGAGAAGCTCTGCCAGCACTTGCCAGCATGTTTTATGGCTAATTGAAGCATTTGGAATAAAACTGCTGCAAAACGGCACCCTTTAGAATTGGAGTGGGGTTAATATATTGTGATCCCACAATTAGCCCAGGATTGTTAAGATCTCTTTAATTCGGTGAGGTCCATTAAGCGGGATGGACGAGAAAGTGCTCCCGCCGAGACAATTTTTCTCTCCTCTCTTTGTTCTTTCTGTCCTCTTTTCCCTCTCAGCAGCTGCTGTAGTAATCAATATAAGCGGACGCGGGCCGTCAGCGAGGTGCTAGGTTGTGCTGGTGTTACCCCCTTTGGGTGCCATAGCTTCTGAGGTCCACCCACATGGAGACTTTGTTTATAAATAAACAAGTGGCCAGAGAGTCGCTGCCAGTAGATTGACTCTGGTGCACCAGGTGTGGTCTTTAAGCTGGCGTGGAAAAGCTCGTCCTCGTGGACAGAGGCATTAGATCATCCTCTCTCTCTCTCCAGAGCAGAGGTTTGCTCTTTACCCCAGTTTCTCAAATCCCCACTTGGCCTATGAGTGCCTCCACTAGAGCCGCAGCAGTGGCTGTTGCATGATCGTCACGACTCAGGGTTTTCACAAGTGTCTCTTACAGAATACGAGAGTCCCTTCTGGGTTATCTTTGGGGATACAGTGCGCCTGTGGGAGTCTGCCAATTGGTGGAGGATTTTTTGTGTGTGTATGTGTGTGTTTTTTTAAACAGGACTACATTTGAGTCTGCAGAAATGCCCCAATCCCTTTCAAACCATGACATAACAAAGCCTGCACAGCTCTCCCAACATTTAATGTAATGCACTTTCTTCCCAATATAGATTTATTGGTTTAAAGTCGCTCTTGCGAGGCAAATAAAGCCACGCCTTAAACGGAGCATTGATTGAATGGTTAATGAGTGCCTAACCAGAAGGCCAGTTCATTAAAGACTCGGTTTTGATCATCTGAAATTGCTCCTAAATTTTAATTTCTCATGCTAGGATGTGCGTTTGGGTTAAGCCAAGGCTCCGGCTTTATCAGCAGTTAATACCTATCCGCTTAGTGCTCAGGTAATAACTTGGGATGCTGGAAAACGGTGAGCATTTCAATAGAGCGGGGGTTCCAGCACAGTGGATTTTGAAGCTTCTTGAAAGTAATTAAACAGCACGCCACCTCATACAGAGCAATTTCCTGCAAAGCATGTGCTTGCCAATGCAGCACAGCCCCAGCCTACGCCGCGTTATCTCTGTGAAATATGTCCCCTTTATCATTTTTTAATAATGACTGAGTGTTCGTGTTGTTAGGAGAAAATCTACTCAATAAACATCAGATTAACGTTTTCCTCACTGTTAGCTAGCTAAGTGAACGTCCAAGATATCTGTGTCATCTGTAAATGAAAATTGGAGGAGGGGAGGGTGGGGGTTGAGGCATTAAAATGGCCGCTATCTCGGCGGCAGATCCAAAACAGCGGCGTCCATGCTGTGTGTGTAATTGTGTTAAATAAGTGAGGGTAGATAGAAGCGTGCGCATGTGGGATTTTTCTGAGGAACAGCGTGGATATCTGAGAGGCGTAATGATGGCCGTGTGCCATCGCCGAGCCACGTGAATCCTATCGTGTGCTTGAAGGGATTTGCTCTTGTTGGGCTGGCCACAGAACGTCCCAGGGTGATGAGGCTGTTTATCTCTCTGCTGTCCCGAAGCCCCGTGGGGTTTTTATGGCCTTGGAACCTTAAGTTCCTGTCGTCACTTGTCAATGCAAAAGAGAGCGAGCGAGAGAAAAGACACAGTCGTTCCTCACATGGACTCACACGCTCCCCTTTGTCAAGTGAGCTGCATTACTCTCAGTCTTAACATTGATCTATATACGTTCTCCTTTTTCTTTGTTTTTCTGTCTTTTTTTTCCCGACACGCATGCCGTTATTATCCCCGGTCAATAGCTGGCAGCTCACACCTCACCCTCCCCATCTCAAGGCCTTCTCCATACATTCATCTCTCTGTCTTTACTCCTCACACATTTATAAGCTGCGAGCGCACAACTTCTCCTGCACTTCAAAAAAGGGGTCCGAGTAGCAAAAACAAGCTTTATTTATAGCAAAGTGTTGAAGCTGAGTTCCCTCCCATTGTGAATGTCAGCCTGTCACACCAGCAATTTTAAATAAATCAGATTTATTTAGCTTTGGCGAGTCGTAATTTCTCCTTATCTGAGGGCCGCTCGCAAACATCTTGTCGGCAAGCGACGACTCTCGAAGCTGTGGGCTGAAGAGAGAGAAGAGCGAACTTCTGCGCATTGTTTCCTTTTATCCCCCCCCACCCACACACACACACACCCCACACACACACACACACACACACCATAAACCCCTCCATACCACAGCCTGCCCCAACCCATTGCTGTCTTCCCCCAGATACTTGCTACTTGTCAGCGTTGGTAATGGGTTTCTTGGGGGAGATATTATTTTGGTCCAGTAAGCTGTTCGCTTAAAATATGAGTGACAGGCTTGACTCACATGCACATGAGGCAAATTTTGTTTGGGTTTTTAGTGTTTTTGTAAAAAAGGCTGCCAGAACGCAGTGAGCTCAGCTGCTGCACAAAAATAAAAATAAAAAAAAACGAGAAAAAACAAATGTTTTCTATATTAACAATGAAAGCCAACCACCACCTTTACTTCCCCAAAATAAAGAAAAAGGGATGCAACTTCTTCTTCTGACTAAAATGTCCCATTCCCCCCCCCCTCTCTTTTTTGTCTCTGTCTTCCCCACTCTCCACCCCCCTACCCCCCCCCCCCCCCCCCTCTCCACCCCTCTACCCCCCCCCTCCTAAGAAGATAGATGAAGAAAATGAGGCCAACTTGCTGGCAGTGCTTACAGAGACCCTGGACAGCATCCCGGTGGATGAGGACGGATTGCCTTCGTTTGAGGCCCTGGCAGATGGGGACGTGACCAATGCCAGTGACCAGAGCTGTCCCTCCTCTCCCGGCGGCTCACCGCGCACCCCAGAGCCCGAGGAGCCTTCCCTGGTAACAGCTACAGCTCTTCCTTATCACGATTCTCACACCAGCACCATCCTACAGTTCAGACATGAGTTATACCCGAGACCTGACCTCCGGTCTCGCACGTACTCACACGTACGCTGTGTTTTTGGCAGTCCAAAGCACACATCAGATAAGACTTCTCAACAAGACCAGAACCCCAGTAGCGGTCATTTGTCTGTGTGACGTTTGCCTGACTTCACACTCCGTATTTGCCACAATGTGTTCATTTATGTGCAGTCGCAGCAAGCAGGGATGCAGATGCAAGTAGGAGGGAAATGAGTGGAAAGGATCAGTGTGTTTGCTGCTCAGCGCTAATTACATAACAGCGCTATCGTGGCGCCAGTTCAGTGATACGAACGCTGTGGTTGGGGACAACTGCGGCTGACACAGTGCCACGGGCCCTGAAATCAAGCCGGGACGTAATGAAAGTCGGGGGGAAAAAGAAATCTATCTCATCTCGTCTGCTCTCAGCAGGGTCTCGGCTAATCCCCCTGTGTCATCTCTTTTGGCAAACACCCCCACCACCACAAATAAGAACTCGGCCTACCTTGGTGCTGTTATTTTTACACACATCCGTGCCATCTGGGTTTTTCTCTAGCTTATAGGCTTTGACCTAAAACGTTATGTTATGTGACATTGTAGTCCATTTTATTCCATGCTGGTCCCTTCCAAATGACCTTTAGCCAAATGCCTGAGCGTGTTTATTCAATCACATTAGAGAAGCCTAGTGGTGTGTACACAAAAACACCTGCACTGGAAAAAAAAAAAGAGGCTTGACTTTTCATGTCACGTAGCATGCACTTAAGTTAAAAAAAAGAAGTCTTTTTTTTAACTGCAGAGTTAAAAAATGAAAGCAACTGAAAGGCTGCCATTGTAAATCTTTTACCTTACAATGTAAAGTGCTCTGAAATGACTGCCGCCGTAAACTGGCACTGTTTAAATAAAGTCGAATTGAATTAAAAGGTGCCATTTGCATAACCCACGCTGACTCCCCGCTCCTCCTCCTCCTCCTTCTTCCTCTCCCACCTTTCTGGTTCTGTTTGGGTCCATTCGCAGCTGAAGAAACTCCTTCTGGCACCCGCAAACTCCCAGCTCAGCTATAATCAATACACAGGTGGCAAGGCACAGAACCATGCAGCCAGCAGCAACCACCGGATCAGACCACCACCTGCCGTCGTCAAGGTAGGGAGTCACACACACACACACACACACACGCACACGCTGTTGATTTCACTCCCGTGCACACACTTTTTTTCCTGTTTGTGTTTGTTTATCTCTCTCACTCTTTTCTTGCTCTCTCTCGCTACTTGCTCACCCTCCCTCCTTCTCACTTTTTTTTTTTTTTTTGCCTGTTTTGGTGGCCGCCTTTAGAAGATGTTAGACTTCTGCTCTAGCAGTCTACTGTCCCAGGGGGCCATCTCGTAATGAAAACAGGCTGATTGCTGTTGGGCTTTCCAGGCGAGGCGTCGGCACCGTTGTCTCATTAGCTCCACCACTTATCCGCCTTGGTATGGTGCCTGTTGGAGGACGGGAAAAAAAAAGAAAGAAAAAAAAAAAAGCAGCGACAGGCGCTCTTGCGGCGAGATTGATGCCTTGAGACGACAAGATCAAAATATCAGACTTGATGTACTCATTAGATGGCTCTGAAGAGAGTGTTTTTCTATAGGGGTGGGTTTGATTAAGATTTAATTTTAGTCAGCGTAAGTATCACAGGTTTTGTGAATTCTGCTAAATGAAAAAATGGGATTATTTCACTCTCGCCCGTTTGGATTTCACGCCAGAATGTGGCATACTGTGCATTCAGTGTCATATCAGCATATAGCACTTAATTGTGTTCTCTTGCTCGGTAGGACTGTCTGAAATCTGCATTTGTTATGCCTTAACGCATGCACAAAATCATCACAATGTAAAGAACATCTGTATCTCACTGTGTGGTGAATGCGGCGCAGACATATGTTAGCTCTGCGTACCGTGTTTGCACATGCAGTGCGTCAACCCTTCTTCACAGAGTCTATTTTCATACTGTGTCTTTGAGTCATCCGTTTCTGGAGCAGAGCGAATGAGGACTCCCGGAGGACGTGGTGTGCGTACAGAGTGGCGCGGTGGCGCTCGGGGGGCCACGCAATTAAAATGATGGGCGGACAGCACTCCCACCATCGCCTCCTAGACAGTTGGGCAACCACTGCGCTCGAGCTGTTTGAGTCACACTCTTAGGCTCTCCATGCCTCCGTCTCTTTTCTACTTTTGTTTTTGTTCCAAATAAAATACTTAACATTTCTCGCAACTAGATCAGCTGCACTGTGCAAAACTTTTTATTGGAGCTAACTAAGTCATTCGCTCTCTCTCTGCTCGTCCCTCCGCAGACGGAGAGCCCCTGGAACGGCAAAGCAAGAGGGGGCTCCAGCCAACAGAACCGCCCGGTGAGGCGGCCCTGCACCGAGCTGCTGAAATACCTAACCGCCACCGATGACATCCTCCTCCACGCCAAAGCCAGCGAAGCCAAGAGCGCCTGGGGGGGTGCTAGTAGCAGGGACAAGAGTGGCATGGGTCTCGGTGCCTCTTCTTCCTCCTCTTCACCGTCCTCGTCATCCACTTCCTCGTTCTCCTCCCTCTCCTCCACCTCTTCCTCCTCTTCCTCTACCACCTCCAAGAAGAAGCCGGCTGTGCCGTCTCATCAACAGCAGCAGCAGCAGCCGCCACAGCAGCATCACCAGCGAGGTGAGAGCCGGGCTGGAGGCGAGTGTAGTATGGCTGGTCTTGGGGCTGGGAAGTGGCAGCGTTGCGCTCACGATGACGGGTTTGAGGAGTCGGAGGGTGCTACTATCCCTGTTGGCCACAGAAGCTCCGCCTGCGGCCATGCCCGCCCCAAACTGGAGCACGGGCCGCCCAGTGAAGAAGGAAGGCCGCCAGGCGATGCGGGCCGCCTGGCTGCCGCTAGGTTTATTAGGTATATGCACTCTTATTCCCTCCCTCCCCGAGAGGCGAGTCACAGCTGTGAGCATTGCCGAGAGGCTGCAGGCGCCACTCAGGCTAGTGAGGGCTTTGGCAGGCAAGGCCGTAGCAACAGTAACAGTGCCAGCCGTGCGCCACATAGGCACATCACAGTGACTATAAAGAAAAGAGACGAGAAGCCGGGGCACCCGTTACTTAGCCAGCTGCTCACCTCCAAAAACAGGCCCGCTCAGTATCAGGCCCGTGTCCTCCCGCATACTCCCATTACCCCTTTACGGAGCAGTAAGAGCAAATTAGCAGCGAGGTCTGAGGGTCCAGCCCGGGCTTTTTCTAAGGTTAAGGAGGAGAAGGAGCTCAGAGGGACCACTGATGATAGAAACAAGGGAGTAAATCAAGCTGAGGAGCCTGATTCAAGGCCCCTGTTGTCACCTCTCACCTTTGACCTAGAGAGCTGGGTTAACCAGCCAGATCCAGGGCTAGACATGGCCTTTGGACTAGATCTGGGGTGGCCAAGCCAGGGGGGCTACAGGGAGGATGTTAACCATGATGATGATGATGATGATGATAATGATGGTGTTGTTGTTGATGGTGATGATGATGATGATGACCATGTCATGGGCAGCCCCGCAGCGGTGCTCTCACAGGGCCCACCGAGCCCACTCCTCCCAGATACTAGCATTGCAGAGCCCACCCCTCCCTGCATCATACAAGGGCAAGGGCACCCACACATGCAGGCACTCAGCGAGCACCCCGATGACCAGGGCCACCCATTGTTAGGTAATCATGAACTGCATCCCCCCCACTGGCCTTATCTCTGCTCTCTTTTCTCCCTCTCTTGCTCTAACCACTTCCCGGTTTGATTTCACGACTAACCCCCTGTCCTAATTTGAATCTAACAAGTCATTGTTAGGGCATCAACAACAATGACAGCAAAACAGCCTGCTCGCCAATGCTTTTTGCTAGTCGCAGAGGCACTCTTTTCAATTTTCAAAAATGAGTGGGGTTTTTTTTTGTCTTTGAAAAAACAAAGGAGGGGGTGGGAAAAGGGGTGAGCCATGTCTTGCTACTGTACGTCTTGTATTCGCAAAGCCAATCCTTGAATCATCTTTGGCTGATTGAGCTGAGTGTGCTGAATATGTACATTTAGACTCAGAGCCCCGGTGCTGCTCTCTAGAATCGCGCTACTAAAGCCACACTTCTCTTAGCTGGAGCACAAGCCGGCCAGAGCCTCGGGCAACTGCACAAGCTTCCTTGACTCTCCTTTCTTCCTTCTTTTTGTTTTTCTTTTCTCCCCCCTCCTCTGCTGTTGGTGCATGCGATTATGACTTTATTGTCTAGGGAGGGGCTCACCCACAGTCATGTGTCTTGTTTGTGGCATCGTCTCTCTCTCTGTATGTCTTTTTCCATTTCGATCTGTTTGTTGTCTTGAGCGTGGTGTCTGTGTCTAGACACCTGTGAAACACGTACCATCACTTCATCCTGCCTCACAGAGTGAACAGTCTATCCTAAGAGAATAAATTTTTTAAATGGGGTCAATCTAAAAAAAGATATACTCTGTACAATAGTGTCCATAGTAAGGCTTTCTAACTAGAAATGGGTGTTTTTTTTATTTCTTTTTTCGTAGTAATATTTGCATTTGTTGAGCCAATTTGGGATTAATTGTTGCAGACTTGTGGATCTGTTCTCTTCTACCATGAGTGTTATACTTAGATCAATAATTACCCATGCTCCTTTGTGTTCTGCAGCCAAACCAACCACCTTGCCACTTCCTTTGACCCCAGAGTCTCCAAAGTAAGTGTGAGAAGTTTTTCCACATTATTCTAGGCAAAAAAAAAGGCAACATGGAAACTACAGAAAAAAGACAAAATCAAAGAAAGCTATATAGACTAGAATCCAACCTGAGGCATTTTTGTGATTCATTTCCATTACATCTTTCTTTAGTCTTACTTTCACCTGTGAAGTAAGACGTTCTACGTTTTATTTTGTCTTCCAGTGACTACAAGGGATCACCGTTTGAGAACAAAACCACTGAACGCACATTAAGTGTGGAGATTGCTGGAACCCCAGGTAAGCAGACTTTTTCTGACAATATAAATTTTTTTTTTAAATGACCGGCCGAGTACTTATAGCTGTGGTAGGAAGTAATGGGTTCATTCCTTTCGGGAGCCTTGATAGTTCCATCACAGTTCAGAGTTCAAGGTGAAGACATAAGGAGATCAATTTTATGCGCCTAAGTATTGATTAGGTCTTCCAATCTCCTCGGCTTCTATTAGCAAACTCCTCCCATTCCCCTACCACGCCCACTGGTTTGTTAGTGAAGAGTTAATATACCTTTCCTTCCACCAGATCCTAATGCTGTCTGACTGAAAGCTCACTCAAGCCCTCTCCAGGCGCAGAATACACAACTATGCTGGCTTCATCAATCTGTTCAAGTAATGGCATCCTGTCATTTAGACGTAGGTCACGGCTGCATTAAAGCTCATTCAGACATAACCGCGACAGTGACAAAGAAGCGCAAAGGAATCGTTGCGCACGTCCGCATGGACACGAGTGAAGTATAGTCAGGTGTTTGAAAACTTTGCAAAGAGCAGGGTCTTCGCGCGCTGCACGGTGCTGCTGAGAAAGCTGCCCCTGCCCCAATCACGCGGGCTCAGCGAGCGAGAGCTGTTGTTACGCACGCGTTAATTTTATTCCTGTGCTGTTCAACTGGTTCTCCTTAACAGTCATGTTTTACTGAGCTGAGCAATTCACGGGGGGCGTTTTGCAGTCGTGAAAGCGACGCGTGAATGTGTATGAGGTCCAAACTTGAAAGATCACCTTTGCAGTAATGGGACCAGGAGGCTCATTCATACATGAAACCAACATGTTCATACATGGTCAAATTAAATGGAAAGCAGTGTATGAGAAAAAGGAGCTTTAGCCTACACGTGGCAGGGAAAATTCAGATGGCTGCTGTTTTCATTGGGTTTTGCTGTGTAATTGAGTTTTGCCTGTATGATCAGCGCCTTCCTTACTCAAATTCCCTGTGGACACAGGCAGCTGCGTAGATGTTGCCAGACTGGGGATATTTCTTCATTATCAGTCACTTCATCCTTTCGTGTTATTGAGTTATGCTCAGCTAAATTAGAAAAAAAAACTATATGTAATTGGTATTTAAAAGACAAAAGGGATGAAAATGTGAGGGGAAAAGCTGCAGTATTGCAGGTCATCCATTTCTTTCACTCTTTATGTCAGTGATGTTAGTAATTACCACGTTTTCTTACAATTAATTACCTAAGGTCAATAAAACAAAATAGCAGCCCTGGCCCTTTTGTCTATTTATTTACTAGCAAGGGAAATGGTCCTCATAATACCCCCTGTCTTCTACTTAGCTCCTGTGGGGGTGGAAAAGCAAACCTCCAGAGGTGTCCCCCTGTCCTTCTCAGTTTGGCTGAAGTGCTGTTTAACCCATTTATGTAGATAAGCTTTCAGGGTCAGAGGGGGGATGTCTGTTGAGACCTAAAGATTGGAAAGAGCAATGCCCCTTAATCTCTGTGGCAATCAAACGCAGTTAATATTTCTTCCGCTTTTACTGCACGTGGGCGAGTCTGTTGACCTGTGGCCAAATCTAAGCCGTCTGTTCTTTTCCAACACATCCATTTTATAAGCACGGTCAAATAAAGCCTTTCACCTGACTTAAACCCGTTCTGTGGAAAATGTAGGATTGAATATTAGCAGGAAAGTCATTAGTCCAGAAAGCTCTGGGCTGCTGAGCGCCTTTCTCACTTAGAGATTAGCTTTTGAGTCTCAGCGCTGTACGAGCCAGATGGATATAGATCCCAGTAAGCAGAGTTGTCAGCTTTTAGGTTCGGACTTACACGTTCCTTCGTAGATTTAGAGAATCATCCCACTACAATAGAGATAAAGGGTGGTGTTACTGATAATCAAATGGCAGTCTACCAGGTGGGCGGTCCCACCTTCTACTCCCAGGGCAAGTCGACCATGCGCTGGTGGAATTTTCCTTGACTTGCTTCCAGTAGTTTATTACTTTATGCCTTTTTGATGAGTTGTAGTAGTAGTAACCACTCATTAAAAGAAAGATAAATTTAACTGTGAGGACTTGTACACTTTGTACCTACTCGAATGATGATTAGTAGTTATTAATAGCGAGGTTTGGACTGTTTGACTGCATGTTTTCTTGACCCTTCTCGGAGAGGTACGGTGAGCACCCCCCCGGGATCTGACTGTTCAGACCTAATCTCTATCAAGCTAATAGATTTACCCTGTACTGCTGTGTTGTCTTTAATTACTGTATCTCATGACACAGAGGTGGTCTGTGTGTTGTTATTTGCCTAGCTTACTGCCGGATCAACTCTTTAAGCCTGGAGTTGTTGTTCGCTCCGAGGTCCCTTCACAATTTGCAGCTGGACGAGAAAATAGAACTATAAAAAAAACCCCCAAAAATCCCAAAACCTTGCCTCTTTCTGCCTCGATCGCTGCGCCACTGCTTTCTCTCCGGGCCCCGCATGATTGGTGCTCACACCTGCAGATCATCCATCACTAGCAAGTTTGACTGAGAGGCACATTTTTATCTAATTCTGATTTATTTCCGCCTATCGCTAATGGCTCCTAGTTTATGACCCCGTGCGTACGTTGTTTTGGACAGATGGCGTTTGATTGGTGAAACAGAAGTTCTTCAGGCATTGTGTAGCATCCACTCTCCCTCTCTGCGTCTCTCCTTTCTCATTTCCAAAGCTCATTTAATTGGCATAATGCAAATATATGTCTGTCTCGCTATCATGACTGGGGAAGAGGATTGGGGGGAAGTGAGCGAGAGAACGAGACAGAGGAGAGCGAGAAGGGAGAAGGAAAGGAAGGGAGGAAGGGGAGTGGGCGCTTGCAGTCCTACTTATAGGCACATCCAGATAATAAGTAGGATGATAAGCTGGTGGATCAGGCCTTCCAAACACAGCCGAAACATGCACATTTATGTTTTGCGATCCCACACGCTCGTTGCCAGGCTGTCTTTCCGGTGCACATCCTAACACGGGATTTGATACTAATAGCTGTCATTTAGTGCAATTCGCCAGCAAAGGAAGAATGATCTGCATTATAAGAATGGCAAAGAAGAGGGGAGAGCGTAGGTGTTTCAAAGTGCCTGAGTTTGACTCCAGTGAGAGTCTGTTAGCGATGAGTGTGCCTGCGTGTGTGGGCACATTTGTTCTGCGGAAGATAAAAACAGGAAAAGATGCAGGGAGACAGAGCCGGAGAAGGAGAGATTGATCTGGTGGAAGGTGGCAGACGGGAAGAGAGAACAGGGCGGAACGGCAGACTCGAACTAAAGCGAAAAGGGGGCGATCGACGAGGAAGAGGAGGAAAGGGGAGAACGAGAGTAATGGTGTCGGCTGTTTGTGTGAGTGCATTAACAATGCTATAAAGTGGGCTCATCTCAGGACTTCCCATATAACTGCCATCTGTCTGGTTGTAAATCTGTGAGGGAGAGGGAAGCAAGAGGAGGCGGGGGGCACATCCAATAGGGACATGCCATCTGAAAGGAATGTTAACCTATTCCCAGTGCTTCCAGTGATCCACCACCAGGCTTGCTAAGGCAACATTAAGAGCGGTGACATCCAGTTCTCTTCTTACAGAAAATGTGGATGGTGCTGGCTAATCTTTAAACATGCACTGCGTCACACACACAATTGTTCTTTGAGACTACACACACACACATGCAAAAGGGTCTTGGCGCGGGACGGCGACCAATTCATCGGAATGAAACCAGACGTTTCTATGAAGCGGGCAGGGATATGATACATTCACTTTAATTTTTTTCCTGCCTGCTATCAGATGCATTACGTTTGTCCTTTCCGGGGTTATATTTTTTTCTTTTTTCTTTTTCCACGAAAAGGGATCTTTTCAAGGTCAGCGAGGTAGAGAATGGCAAGTCATCCGTATTACAGTGCAGCCATATCAAGTTACACCAAGCATTACATTAATCTGTCAAGATTGCAATAAAATAGGATTAGGCCGAGGGAAAGTGAATATTTTAATCAGCCATGTATCTGTGTCCACTGTCCATAAACTGACCCGGGAGTTTATAGAGGAGTGTGGGCGAGGAGGCAGAGGAGGGAGGGGCTAGGTGGGGAGGTTTGCGTTATGATTCCATTTTCATTTTACTGTTCCCAACCCAACCTGTGTCTCTTCCTCCCCTCGCAGGTTTGACACCACCTACCACGCCCCCACACAAAGCCAGTCAAGAGAATCCTTTCAAAGCATCTCTCAAAACCAAGTTGTCTTCATGTTCCTCCTCGGCCTTGGCATGCAAAAGAGCCAGGCTGAGTGAGTTGGGCCCCGGCGCTCTGGCCCCGGCCCCAGGTGCCTCAGGCAGGGGCCCCACCAGGAAGGGTCCTGAACAGACTGAGCTTTACGCCCAACTGAGCAAAGCAACCACCACCCTCCCTTACTCCGTCACTCAACACGCAGTGGGGGGCGGCCTTGAGGAGTATCGCAGCACCGGCAACACTAAGCGGGCAACGCCCCGTAACTACAGCGACCATGACTATTGCCAGGCAACAGCTGGTAATAAGAAGGATGGGGGCTCAGCCACTGTTACCACAACCACAGCTGTGAAAATGACATTCACCTCAGGTGCCACTGATGCTCCAGTGCCTGCTGAAGGCAAAGTGGAGAGCAGGCATGTGGAATTTAAGGATTCAGCCATGCCACCGTCATCTTCATCATTTCCTCCATCATCAGCTTCACCTGGTTTTTTGGCTAAACAGCAGAATTTTGGGTCTGTGGATGGAGAGGCGGGCCAGGTTCGGGGGTTAGGGGAGCACGCCCTCACACAAACCGCTCAGATCCCCTCACAAGAGGCCACTATTGACAGGGACCAACACAATCTTTGCGCCACCAGCCGAAAGCTCCTGTGCGACCAGGAAATCCGAGCAGAACTTAACAAGCACTTTGGCTACCCTTTGCAAGCCCTCTACAGCCCGGGTAGCCAGGAGAAAGAATCAAGCAGCAAAACGAACAATGCTACAGCTCCTCAGTCCCTCGAGGGGGGAGAGAATGACTGCTACCCCCAGAGGCTGCCTGCCTCCAGCTACCTTCACCCGGGGTTTCTGGCCTTTCACGACGAACTAGAGCTGGACGAGAGCCGTGAAAGTCGATTCCTCTTTCCATGGGAGGGCACCCCTCTGGATCTACTCTTTGACTGCGCCCCCTGCTCTCCCTCTTCTTCCCCACCATCCAGCTGCTCCCCTTCACGAGGCTCTGTCTCTCCACCTTCCTCCCTGCTCCTGTCACCCAGCAGACCTTCCTGCTGGGCCGGCAGCGGGTCCCGCTCTCGTTCCCGTTCCCAGTCTGGGTCCCGCAGCTCCTCTTCACGATACCGCAGGCGCTCTCTCTCCAGCTCACCCGACAGACGCCCGTCCTCTTGGTAAGTTATCGGTCTCTTCCCCAGACTCCCCTTTCTCCCTTTTTTGTTCTTTTACTTGGCTGCTCCACCTCAAAGTTATGCAGTTTAAACAGGACTCATAGCAAGCAGGAAACCACTTCTCAGAAATGTTTACACCACCTTGTATGCCCATTTTTAAAACAACATGGTCACGCCCTTCAACTCTCCCTTTTCGCATGTGATTTTGACTCAGAATATTTAAAAAACTGCCTCTGATAGACCGTGACCTGGCCTTTTTAGGATGTTTCTTCACCTCCTGCTATTCTGTGATGGAATAGATTCTAACCATATTGCAGTTGTTACACGACTCAGATGATGCCTTTATGCCAGGTGACACTTAGATCTGAGCTGACAATGGGGGAAAAAGATTAGTTGAATGGTCCCCCCCTAAACTAACAGACAAAGGACAAAAGAGAAAAAAAACAGAACATGAAAGGTGCCAGAGGCACTGGACTTTTGAACAGTGTGAGTTTTCATCTCTAGGCAGGGAGTTTTATTTGAGTGTCTTTCTAACACTCTCACCCACCCACCCCTTCTCACTCACTCCCTTGCATGCTCCCGTTTTTTGTTTGATGCTCGGGCTATTGTTTTAAGCGGCAGCTGTTGTTTTTACTGAGTGGCAAACCCTCGTCTTTTACATCCCCAGAGATGAAAGCGAGAACCAGTCTGTGGGAATATAGTCTCCAAACCCCTCTCTAAAAAAGACTCCTATCATCATAGCTTTCTGGGAGAACTACATTTCCCATGCTTCCCTTTGATCAGAGCCGAGGGGGATTCTGGTTGGGTTCTTTTGGTGAAAGAACAGAGGCAAACTGGAGTAACCGAGAGGGATGTGAATAAATTCAGTTTGTCAGGAGCGGC
Source organism: Maylandia zebra (assembly GCF_041146795.1). Classification (NCBI taxonomy): domain Eukaryota; kingdom Metazoa; phylum Chordata; class Actinopteri; order Cichliformes; family Cichlidae; genus Maylandia; species Maylandia zebra. The sequence continues at coordinate 41,451,914 of NC_135169.1, read as the reverse complement.
TCATTGAGTGACTCCCAGTGTACGACTCCACCGCTGTGACTCAGTTTGTTTGCATGATTACTGAAAGGTCAGTTTACTCCGCGGAGCCAATAGAATCACTTTATTCTATTCGGGCCCTTGTTCTTCGCTCTCGCTCACAAATTATACAGTAATAGTCTCAAGGCGTTGCATCAAAATCTGACACTGACAAGCTTTCTGAAAACGGTGCATAGGGATTGGAGTTTGAACGTGACAGAGCAGTAAGCTTGTTATAGCTCCACGCAGGAGAAGATAAACAGAATTTCAGGGAAATAATTCTCTAAATCCCTCCTCACTGTTTTAAGATTTTGCAGCATAAGATCCTTGATCTTTCCAAACTGGCATTCCTTTGCTTCACTGAGCTTCCCAAACTTCTCTCCTTCCATTATTCAGGTCTTCCTTCTTCAGCAGCACTTAAATATTTAAGCATCAGAAGCTCGAGCAGTGTAGGGGAACTAGCTCTACAGTGAGGCCACTAAGGCCATAAGTATTGACCACGTCTTCATACAACATAGATAGCACGTGCACGTATGCTAGCGCAGATGCGTATAAAAATCCTGCAGCAAATCAAGCACATTTTCCGAGGGTTGTGTTAGGTCAGCACAAGGAGAGGAGACGATGCTCTTTAATGCAGACTAATGGGCCCTGTGCATATCTAAGAGGTTAATTTAGTTCTTAAAGCCAAAAGCAAATTAACCAAATGTCACACGTTTGCAACAGTATGAACGCGTTTCCTTTGTTTTTGCAAAAAAAGTGACTTTTAACTTTATTTTTCCCTTCAGGTCTCGTCACAGCACAGATTTGAATGCTTTTCGTTCCAGGAATCACAAGAGCCCCCACCCCCAGCCTCGATCTCCTCTGAGCCGCAGGCCAAGGTGATTGTTTTAAATGAATCATTTAACCTTCAATTTGTCATGTGCTTAAAACTTTTAGTTACACGCTTCGGGTCACGACAAATGTTTGGTTTTTCTGTGTGTTTTTTCTTCTTAAGATTTCTTAATGGCGTGCATGAAAGCACAGCACCACTTTTTGCTGTCACCGCTCAGAAATCCTTTGAGTTCTTTGTGAATGCCTTTCCACATCCTGTCCCAACGGGTTGGGGGATGAGGGGGGGAGGTGACAAACATGCAGGGCAAATATGTTTAATTGATCGTGTTTTATTAGACGAGTGACAAAAGAATCACACTGATGCGCGTTCGTGCCGCACCCGTGAGCTGACGCTCCCAGCTGTATAATGCCACTTATTCAACTTACTGCCTCTGTAGTTTTGCATGAGCCACTGCAGAGGGGACCATTTCATATGCAGAGATGTACTCGCGCTGTGCTGAAACAGAGACAGAGAGACAGACTGACACCATCCCAGTGCTCCGAGCTGATTTGGCACCCACGCGCCTAATGACACCCGACAAGCCCGAGAGTCGCTCATCAGTCGAAAACTTAACGGACATGTCTCGTACTGTTCCAGGCTGGGGGAGAAAGTTGCACTTTCCTTCTTGATGAAGCCCTAACTAAGCAGAAAGTAATGACATGTGAAGTTGTGCTGACAGTTGCAGCTGCTCAGCTCCCCGACTGCGCTGCTCGCCGGCACTCCCGCGGGCCTCACTCGCGGGCTTCGCAATCATGGCGGTGGCAAAAAAGACATCTTATTAACGTGTCCGTCTCCTTCTCTTTGCAGCCCTCGCGGCAAATATTGGTGATTGTTCTTCATAAGCATCAACGGGAAGGGCGAATTTAGAGGATGAGGGAGTGATCTCGCAATATGTCCTCGTCTCCACAGGTATGACAGCTACGAGGAGTACCAGCACGAGAGGCTGAAGAGGGAGGAGTACCGCCGGGACTACGAGAAGCAGGAGTTCGAGAGGGCCGAGCAGCGAGAGAGACAAAGGCAGAAAGCTATTGTGAGTCAGCTGACACAACTACCATCACATTCCCTCTGTAGCTTTTTTTTTGAGGGGGAAATGGGTGGGGGTGGGGTTTGATGCTTGACTTTGGGTCTTCCTGCAACAAAGCTGATAAAAGACCACATGTAATCACTGCTGTGGCACAACGCACAAAAACCTCCCACAGACATGCACAGATTACTTGGGATGACACAGCCCTCCAGCCCGGTGCCATGTGCCACAGTGCGTCTCTCTCCCTGTGTGTGTGCGTGCTGAAAGAATACATACAAAGTGAGTTCCTGAATGATTCAGGCGACAGGCCCTTCCTCTTTATCTCTGGGTTGTGTATTTTTAACGTCTCCCGTCTGGAAACACTGTCGACTCTTATTAATCACACCACAGGGGCAAAAATGTTAAAATAGATGAAAACTAAGAGAGCAAAAAAAAAAAAAAAAAAGGAGAGGATCTTTAATTTTAAATAAAAAGAAGGAAATAGCCACTAATTCCACTCCAATCTCTTCTTTTTCCTGTATCTACTTTAAAGAAAAATCATGCAGATTCAGTGAACATCACGTTTCTCCACCCTTATCTCCGCTCTCCTTGTCTCAGTGTGAAATTACTCGGGTTTCCAGCGGGATGGCGCTGCTACCACCCGTTGATAAAGCACACGTTAGGTGGCGCAGTAATTCGAACGATCTCGGCGATGGAGAGACGAAAGATTCCCAGCGGTAAAGCTCGAGCTGTCAAAGGGACGGGCACGCCAAGGCCGCCTTGTTTATCAGCCGTCAGCAACTACGCTCTACATTTTTAGCCTCCAAACAGTGTGCAACATTAAAGAGGGGACCAAGCACAGGACAGCCGCACGTGGTTAATCTTTACTTGCTTTCCTCAGCTGCAGCTCAAATGAGCAAAGGTGAACTTTGAGTTTAGCGCCAGGCATCCGATTTCCATACGTGTCACTACTGCCCCGAAGACAGCTTTCAGAATTCCAACAGGCCTCAATGGACTTGCCCAGTAATGGCAAGTAAATGAATGAATAAATAAATAATACCAGTCATACACGATAGCCTCGGGCCTCAACTGTATTATATGATTAGCAGCTGCAATTAAAATACTCAAAAGCCAGCCTGGCGCAGTTTGTTCCTGAATTATTCCACTATGACCCTCACGTCCTCTGAGGTTCAGGGAGCAGGTTTTTTTTTTTTGCCCCGAGGCGCTCTGCTGCTGCTCTTTATGCTTCCTCTCTCTTGGATATGAATAACCTTACAATATTAACAGGCCTCTCATTTAGGGAACATCGCCAAGTTTGCTGTGTATTGTGAGTTGGACTCCCGAAAGCTGGAAAGAAAAACAGAAAGAAAGAAGCAGGCTTCTGTGATATATAGCTGAGTCACTCCCACTGCTTTATTTTTAGACTTCACAAAAAGGAAGAAGCAGCCCCAAACTTAAGACATGGCATCATTTGATAAAAATCGCTCTGCCTCTGCTTGATGAGTTGCAGAGAGAAAGAGGAATTGTAGTGCCAAGGCAGATTGAAGGCGCTTCCAAACTGCAACTCAATCAGATAAGAGGAAGCAGGCTGAACCAATCACAGAGGGAACACAACAGACAGATGGAAAAGAGGGACAAAAACAGGGGGGGCCCCCCAAAGTCGCCGGCAGTATCCACAGGAGTGATCAAGACCAATTCATTAGGTGCTCGGTGAAGAAAGGAGAAGGGGGAAAGGAAAAACAAGACTCCCCCTTTTAATCTCTTTCCCTCTGCGCTGTCTGTCCTCTTAACGAGCAGGAGGAGAGACGAGTGGTGTACGTGGGGCGACTGAGGTCCGACTGCACCCGGACGGAGCTGAAGCGCCGCTTTGAACTCTTCGGTGAAATAGAGGAATGCGCAGTGAATTTGAGGGACGATGGGTAAGGCCTCAGGATGTTCTGTCTTTGTGTGCATCTGTGTCCTATCTTGGCTTTAGTGTTGTTTTAGCACACTGTGGGGGGTGGGGGGGGGTCTACTGTAACTGCTGAACTTACAGCAGAGGCCGGTGACAAATACAGAGCTTTTGCAATCTGAGAGCGTCTCCCGATTCATCTGCATTTAGGCCCGTGGAGCCTGAAAGACGCACCTTTATTGATTGTCTTTTGCATATAAATAGAACGATGGTCATGACCGACAAGGCCCCCACCCCCACCCTCGTTGAGTCATTGTTGCCCCACAGCAACACTCTGACGTGTTTTATTTTCTATTCCTGACCAGGGACAATTTTGGCTTCATCACGTACCGCTACACTTGTGACGCCTTTGCCGCCCTTGAGAATGGACACACCTTACGCAGGTCAAACGAGCCCCAGTTCGAGCTGTGCTTCGGCGGACAAAAGCAGTTCTGCAAATCACATTACACAGACTTGGGTGAGTGCAGCTTTGTTGTTCTTTCCATCAGCCCCCTGCGGTCGTGCTGTACATTTGCATGCACGCAAGACTGTCAGCGGGACGTGGGGAGGGAAGGCGAATAAGCCTTGAGTGACGCTTCCAGATCAAAACGTACCCATCTCGGCGCTGATAGCAATTCCTACAGCCCAGAATGTGTCCGGCCGGGCGTTCCCGCCTCGAGATTGCAAAGAGAGTTCAGAGGTCGGGCTGTGAACATGCCGACGAGTAGCCTCGGTATCTGAAGCAAAACGAGGCAGACTCCATTACTCATGTGCACGTGAGATGCTTGCTTTTACTTTGTTGAGCTTAAAAGCAGATCTTGTGTGTTTTCACGTATGTGTGGGAATCTCATTAATAAGACAAGTCAGGGCTAGATGAAATTAGTAGGAGCGAGATGTTGTAGAAGAAAAAAAGACGAAGAAGAAGAAAGTGGGAGCAAGGTGAAATCCCACAACCTCCCCACCCCCTCCACTCCCTTTAAAGTCCATCTGCTGCCAGCTGTTGTGGTGCTGAAACGAGGTAGATCCTTGATGTGGCACTTAGGGGCCAATAATTTACATTGGGGGGAGGGGCCGCCTCAGCAGCTCTCTGCCTACCTACCAGCTACTTCTGTCTGCGCTTATCTGCTGCCTTTGCTGAGAGTGTGGAGGATGTAGCTGCAGTACAGCAGAACTCATTCAACATAAGTTATTCCTCAGAGTAAACATGCTTAGCTTCTATACTGGCCCGACACGTGAATCTCAATCAGAAACCCGAACCGCAGTGACGCATTTGATAAATAATGCAAGCTTATCTGTGAAATCGAGGCTTTTTTCTTCTTCTTCTGGTGTGATGCCCCGCTTCTGACATGTGGAAAAAGGAAAGAAATGCACTTTGATAAAAGGTGGTGACAATTGAGAAGCAAAGCAGCGTTGGGACTTAAGTAGCATGTGCCCCATTATTTTAAGTACTGCACAAACACAAAAGATCATCTGCTCCACTCGGAGACAACATGAAAGATGAGTATTGACTGCTCTGGAAGCAATATGTGAGGTCAGAAATGTAAAATGCGACGCTACGAGAGGGTCAGCGGGTCATTTTAAGAGAAAAAGAGCAATTTTCCCATTAAATGAGGCGGTTACTCTACTTCTTCAAAGCACGCTCTTGAAGCCGTTAGCCTTTTAAAAGAGTGCATGGCACACAGAGAAACAGTTGCTAATCCTGAAGCCTTGAGGTTAGACATTATACTGAGATTGACTAATCAGCCTGCTGGAATGGAAAGGCCTTCATTCGACAACCTCTTTGTCAGGAATGGGCTATTTTGGTCAGCCCCCATATTGATAGCACGAGATAAGAGATTGAGAGGAAGGGAGAATCTTTTAATAGCGAGGTATCCAAACCTCTTCCCATCTTCTCGTCTTTTTTTTTTCTTTTCAGAGACACTGTCCATTAGTTTTAAGTAGAGCAGCGGGGTATTTTTCATCCCTCAAGGTGTGCAGCGTGACACAATCCAGCCCTTGGCCATTGCATTAGATCAAACCGGCGTCTCCCAGCTGCCACGGTCATTCCCATTTCTCAAAGCACTAGGTGTGTGCTGCCGAGTCCTTTGGGGGGGCCCCATTTGTGAAGCTGTCTGTTGGCACAGATAAGATGCTCTTTACGTATTATCAGGTTGATCGAGAAAAACAGGAGCTATGAGAGATGGACGGACACATCTGCTGTCTTTGTGTAAAAAATAAAGAAAAGCAGAGCATTCTGTCCTTGCGCCGTGATTCCTGTTGGTCTGTTGCTAAAACGCAGGAAGCATAGAAACTATCGGTTTAACTTTAGAGCCGCACGTGACCGTAAGTGCAGAATATTCCCAGAGCCCTCACCGCAAACACTTCTGAGAACACAAAGGTGAACCCTGTTGTTTTATGTGCCACTTCTAAGAAATGCAGCTCCGCCTCACGCTAAACGCACAACCTTGTTGCTCCATTTCCAGACTCCCATTCAGACGACTTCGATCCAGCCTCCACAAAAAGCAAGTACGACTCCATGGATTTTGACAGTTTGCTGAGGGAGGCCCAGCACAGCCTGAGAAGGTAACCTGTTCAGTGGCACCTGCTGTCTGTCACAAAGAGGGACTTCTGATACCTCACGGTGGTTTCTCGCTCCTTTGATGACGAGACTACCAGAAGTTTTACACTCTGTCAAAGAGTATATAAGAATAAGTCTATAGACCTATATCAATATAAATGAATATATCAAAAATAAAGTTTACATGAACATAGCTGCTGAAGAGCTGGGAAGAGACATTGCGTTCTGGGAAGCCAGTGAACCCTCAGAATCTGCACGGGTTTGGTGCACTCTACTGCTGAAAGAAGAAAAAGAACTTTATTTTTTCTTTCTTTCTTTTTTGTTTTTCTTTCTTTTTTTGTTTTTGTTGTTGTTGTTGTTGTTGTTGCTCCAAGCACTACAATACCCACAATTCTTTTGGGGTGAGGAAGTGAAAACACGCAGCTTGTTTGGCCAGATTTGTTTTTTTCTTGTTGTTGTTGTTGACCTTTTTTTTTTGTTTTCTTCTTTGTTTGTTTATTCTTTCCTTTTTTTTTTCCCTTTTGCAATCTGGTGTTTGGATCCGGTGTTACATCGCAAACAAAGAGTTTGGTGAAATTCTCAAGGTAACATCATTGTCTACATTTAACGGAGAATTGTAGCTGTGTATTTACAAATACTATAAAAAAAAAGGAATATTTTTATTTTATGTAAATATCAAAGTTCTTTATTTGTTACAGCTATGCACTGTAAAACGCAGCCTTTTTTAAAAATGCGGAGAACATTTCTTAATTCAGAATGTCGATCTGTAGTGATTACAATACTGTAAAAACATTATTGTACACCTACATGATGTGTAGAAGACATGACATGATTGTAGAAAAAAACAGAAGAAGAAGAAGAAAAAAAAGATGTGTCCGAATGCTCAGTTTTGGGGGAGCACGTGAACATGTGTCTTTTTTTTTTTTAAGTTATTTTTTTGTGGGAGAAAAAAAAACCGTCAACCATGTGTAGTTTATGTCTGTTTTTAAAGTTTCTCAATCGGTGTTTTTTGCTTATACAGCCACTGTAAAATGCATTTTTAACGTCTTTTTCATGATTGCAAAGAACGTTAGCCCATTTTTTAACCCAATTGTTTCATTATATATATATATATATATATATATATATATATATATATATATATATATATATATATATATATATATATATATATATATATATATAGAATGTGGCTTTGCATGGTCCTTGTTTGATTACCTTCAAAGAGAGAGAAAGCTGTATTCACATCTTTTCAATCAGTGTAAACACATATTTATCTATTTATTTTAATATTTGAATCAGAAAAAAAAATATTTATGGACTCCTCACTGAACGTGGTGTACCTCATGAAATTTATTTGCTATTTATGTTATGTCCTTTGATTTGTGTTATTTAACTCGCAATCACTAGACAGGGTGTACAATAAATGGTTTGGTGGGGATAATATTACCTTCTATGCCTTTCCGAAACAATCAAAACATTCAGCTAATCAGTCCAGCGGTCAGCCTCTCCCCTAACAGTCACATCTGCAGCGCATAAATCTTTTTGGGTTTATTTCTTTTTCTTCCGTTTGTTTCTTTTCCTCCCGTACAAACACAGAACATGAAGCAATAAAATGATTTTGCAGGAATTTTGTTGTGCCGTTGTGAACACACACACGTGCACACACACACACACACACACACGCCGTCATCGCTCCACTCACGCTTGATTATGTGAATGCCAAACAAAAGTTTACAATTTCCTTTTCCTGAATTTTTTAAAAGATCTTGTATTTGATGTACAATATATATATATATATATATATATATATGCATATGTATGTATATATGCATATGTATGTGTATATATATATATATATATATATATATATATATACACATATATATATATATATATATATATATGTGTATATACATATACGTGTGTATATATATATATATATATGTATATATATATATACACATATACTACTAATATTATTCACAATAATGACAGGATGATTAATGATAATAATATAAATGAAAGGAAAAAAAACTATATAAAAAGCAATAAATTATTTTTCAGAGTTGTATTTTAGCTCCTATTGTTGTGTGATTTTTGGACTTGACCCATTACCCAGTCGCTGGTAGTTAGGATGACTCCATTCCCCCCAGCATCTCGGCATCTCGTCACCGTGGCGTGACCTTGCGCGGTAAAACACTTGAATATGTCGTCGCCCACCCGCTCTTCCCTTTAATACGTAACTGAGTCTGTGTATGTCGTAATGCACGCGTTGCTTTGTGACATCAGTGCACATGTGACCAGCTCTTAACCCCAACCCCGTGTGTTTAAAATGTGTCGAGTTGAACGTGTTTGTTGTGTTAGTGCATGGCTATTACAGGACGACACGCCGGTGCGGTGTATACACCACTTTGGATAACTGCCTCTCAGCTCTTAACTTGGCAGATTTTAAATGACGCTCTATAAAGCCTAGTAGAAGAAGAAGAAAAAAAATCTACTCAACAATGTATCGCATGCTGCACCCCTCCTCCCCACTCACACACACACACAGTCCAGATATCACAGCGCCGTCGACATGACATAAAAGGTAACCTTGCGGTTTCTGGTTCAATTAATATCCCGTTTCGAGCGCGAGCCAAGTAATGAGAGAACCGGCTTCCATCACAGGAAGGAAAAAAAAAAACCTTTTGTATAAAAGCTTTGCTGATCACAAGCTTCCTTTCATCGAGTTTGATTGTGGAGACAAGAAACAGCTAATTTTTGTGATGCAAAGAGGCAAAAATTGGTTTAGGGATGGATTTCCCTCTAAAAAAATAAAAGAAAGAAAGAAAAAAAATCCCTTTACCTGTGTTTTTTAAGACATTGTTTTACTTTTTTGCTGTCTGTATAGCGTTTGGGTAATGGTGTCGTGTCCCATTTGATAGATGTGGCTTTAATCATTGTAATAATAAAGAAAAAAAATGCTTTGTAAATTGCCTAGAGTAGCAATATATTATAACACCTTATGGTTCAAATTTCAACTGTGGCGGACTTTTTAATAATATGGACGACATTGCCACTGCTTAAACGTTTGTTGGGTAATCATGTTTTCTTTTTTCTTGTTTTTTTTTTGGAAGGACAATATGTTTATTGGAAAATGTATGCGTGTGTGTGTATGTCGGTGTGTGTGTGAGTGTGTGTGTGTGTGTGTGTGTTTGTGGGGGGAGGGAGGGGAGGGCCAAGGGGTCGCTGTGGGTTGTTACCTGTTTGTGTCCTATCCACGTTGCCTTCTGCCAAGTCCTTACCAATGCCTTTGTGGTTCTACCTATTGTACGACTTTCTTGTGAATTTTATTTTTTATGTGCAATTCTCATCAGCCTCACCATGCCAATAAAGGGAAATGTGTTTGAAAAAAACAAAACCCAACCAAAAGAACTTTCTCTCCTTTCGGCGCCTTGCCTATTATCTTCCTTTCCTTGTGATGAATGTCCCTTCATCAAGCGCCGTTGTACCGTTTTCACTCAGCGCTGAGGAATGATTATGATTTCCTCTCCCTCTGATTACTATCAAGGAGACATCCTTGATTTTTTTTTCTCTTTCTTTTTAACGGGAGATTTAAAAGTTATGAAAACAATTCACGCCGCAAATGTGAATTCGCAACATATTTATCATCCTCCCCCCCACCCCCTTTCCTCCCGGCCGTGCTTCTGTATCACTGAGCTGACTGACGCGGGAGAAATGACACAAGTCCGTCCTCAGCACATCTGTCTCCTAATAAAGAAAGTCGGCTTAATGCAGAGCAGCTTCCCCTCTTTGAAATTCACATCACCTGGGAGAGGAGGCGGCAGTCTTCTTTTTGTCTGTGTCCACAACTTGACTCCACACCACGAGCGTGCAAGTTAATTAAAAAGTTAGGGGGAACAATTTCATTAACACGATGGAGAGCTATAGTGAGTTGATGGTGTGCTTGATATTCAATGAGGCTTCATTATGACTATAACAATCCTGTCTTTTTCTTTAACACACACACTCACACACACTAACGCACACCCTCTAGCCTGGGAGATGGAATCGCACCAGGAGCTTCCACCGTCTCCTTTTCTTTTCTGCTGGCACAAAGGGAAATATGGGAAGAATGTGCATTAAACTGTAAGGTTGGGGGTCTGATTGTGTTTTTTATTAAGGCCGCTGTTTAGCCCCGGAGAAGAGAGCGGCTGGCTTTCATTTCGGTTTGGCTGCCGCGTTACAGCGGGAGGTCTCCTTCTGCTTGCCCTTTCCACAGAATGAAACTGTCCCTGGAAATCTCTGCTCCCTGTCATGATAGGATGGCTTCTTCTTCTTCTTCTTTTTTTATCTGTTATATGTCTTTTTTATTATTATTAACCAGTAGATAAGCAGCTATCTCTACTCCAGTTGGAGGTAAGTGGTAGCCTTGGAGATAATGGGGTTTGATGGGGCTGGGCTCTCTGTGGGACAAACACTGAGATGCTGCCGCTGAGTTGTGCAGCTTGTATTTTATTTGGCATCTAGCTGCGGCTGTTGCTGTTGAAAATCCTGAAAATGGCACTTGCTGTATACACCCTTTGTTTCCAGCAATGTGATGGGAATGTTTAAATGGTTCTGGTGGCAAAGCAACTGAAAACAAAAAGAAATAAACTGCGCAATTTTGGCAGCTCTTTGGTGAACGTCTTAATATCTTGTAAGCAAGGCTGCGTGTGGGAAAAAGCAGTCTTTGATAATAAGATCAGACTACCTGAGACTAGTTAATTAAAGCCTGTGGGGTGGAACATGAGCGGTACTACTGCTAATTTACTATAAAGAGCCCCTTTAAAAAAAAAAAAAAGGGGGGGGGGAGTCTCGGCCTAGCACAAGACTACCAATTTCCCTTCTCTATGAATAGACAACAAGTGACATTGAATCATCACAGATTCTATCACAATAATTAAAGTTAGCTGAAACTGATTATCTCTGACTAAAAGGCTGGCAGAGAGAATAACAACAAGATTAAAGTGTGCCAAAGACATGGGATTAGGGAGCTGTTGGCAATGACAAAATAACATCAAAGAAGTGATGCCAGGGTGCAATGCTGTGTCGCTGGGCTCTTGCCTCTAGTGTCCCTTCAAGGTTTCTCTTTGCTCAGTCCCCCAAACTCTGTCAGTGCCCCTCTCGCTCTCATTCTCGGTCCCTCCTTCTCCCTGTGCCCTTTCATTTTTAGGAGATTTCTTAAGCTTGTAGCATTAATCTGTTGCCAGGCGGCAGTCGGTGCCTAAGCGAAACAAGATCAAGAAGATTTTTGCCAGAACTGGAAGAAGAAGAAGAAGAAGCAGGGTTTTGGAACATTATGATATCATAACCACAATAGCTGCGGGCGAGAGGCTGTTATTCCAATCAGACTGCATGTACAAGCTCGGGGATGATCGGTTAAGTCACATGGCCCGGTGGTGTTCTGTTGCAGGAGTCATGTGACCCTGCTGGCACCGATTTGATTGTTGAGAAAATAAACATTTCCCGCGGTGGTTTGCGGACCCATCGTCTCGAATAAAACTGTGCATTTGGTTCCTATCATTTCTGAAAGTGGCCTTTGATGAATCTAAACAGAATGAACCGCAAGATGTTGCCTGGCTTTCGATTATTGAAACGCTTCTTTTGTTAGCGCCATTTTTTTCCCTCTTTTCTCCTACAAGCCTTCCATCATATGGCACCTTATGGGAGAAGATAATGACAGTGCTATTAAAGTCGCAATCTCCCTATCCGGCATTCTAGTTTCAGCAGTTTTTGCTGTTAAAGAGTAATGAGGAACAGAAGGACAATATTCTTCTTCCCCCCCTCCCCAAACTATCAACTTTGGGGACTGAATGTATTCTTCGCTAGATAATTAATGGCTACAGACAAATGGTGGTTGATTGAGCGACTCATCCCTCTATTTTCAATCACCATCTGCTGTGTGTTGCTGGCAAAAAACAATGTTAATTACCTCGAGTGTGCCCAAGACGTGGCGTATTAATTAGAAAAACAAAAAAAAGGGAAACCTAAAAGATCCCAGTGTTTTAACGCCTGTAATGATGTGTGAGAATTCATACAGGAATCAGGCCCGCAAGGAGGTCACTTGGTAATTCGGCCTTTTTGATCATTTACCAACTTGCTCCTGTTGGTTGGTTGCTTGACGCGGCTAGTGTTTACCTGCTTTACGTGGCTCCGGGCCATGGCAGGCCTTTAAGAAGCCTGGAGCTTGCAACTCTCTGCCAGAAAGATGAATCTTCACGGTAGCCGCAGGGATGGCCAGCTGACAGAGAGGCGTTAGGATGCAGAAAGCCCAGCTTTTGTTTCACATTACCTGACCAAAAAAGAAAGAAAAGAGACGAGGCGCGACTGACTCAACGTGACAAGGCCGCGATTGGCGCTCTCCGGGTCAAAGCTGTGACGGCACCCTGCAGACGCTCCATCCACCTCGCCCTCAGACTCCCAAGTGTGCAGCTGGTGAGAGCGGATCCCGATCGGGCCCGGCATCACAGCGCCGCCATTAACGAGTTGATATAGAGAGCAACATGTAAATGTGACGATGTGAGCAGCATATCATCAGTAATTATTTGGCAATCATGGAATAGCATCAATAACAATTAGTGTAAAATCCATGACTTCACTTCTTAATGACTTCATTCAAAATAGTGACAAATCAAATATGTTTGTTTCCTTCATACAAATAGGTCATTTACAGTCTGCTAAACACTGCCAATAAAAATAGCATCAAAGACCTGAGTTACGATGTGACTCTAGCTTTCGTATACATACTGCATTCTCTAGATCCGTGAGTATGAAATGTTTTTATCCTCTAAATAAAGCAATGCCAGATTTCTGAGATTTTTAAGGACATTTTTCTTCTCGCACATCAGAGCAAATGGTGGAAAAGAATATGGAAAATTCCAGAAAAAGAAAACCCACTCATGGGATTTAAACCCCTTATGGGAACCACTGCTTCAGAAAGTGTAAGGCTAGCCATGTACTTCATATTCTTGTTATTTAAACTGTCCCATACTAGTTGGATCTGGGTTTCATAATGGCTCCATTCAAGCATTCTTGACAAGATGGCTCGAAAAGAGAGAAAAGCTGAGTGCTCTCTCCCTGCCTGTACATACTCTTTCCGCTGTCCCTCTCCTTCTCGCTTATCTGCTCCTTGTATTTTTCGCAGAGTGGTCCTTGCGGATCGGGGCAGTTGTGTCTAAATCCAGTTCCGAGCTACTTAGCCCCCACCGAGCCTGCGCACACTGTCCCAAGGGCCCATAAGAGCATCTCTCCCTCTCTCTCAGACCCCAGCTTGAACCCATGTATCACACAAGCAAGACATCACAATACAGTAGAATGGGCACATGGACAGTTATTGTTTGTTTGCACTATTTACGTCAATGTACAGTCTGCAGCAAATGGCACCGTAATGCAATCATTCATTCCTGCCATTCTGCGCTCCCGTCCATTAGGCTAATGACATTCTTTAACCGTCCTGGCTTTCCTTGGCTGTTGAAATCACGAATGTGAGAAGTAGGAGAAAGTGGGGATGCCTGCTGCTTAATTGGAGAGCCATGATCAAATTCCAGCGTCTGGACACATCTGTCCCATGGTGACCTCGAACAATGATCCCCACAGCCGCTCGGATGTTGTTTTTTGGGGTTTAACCAATAGACCAAATGTAGAAAGTGGTGAGCAAAAAAAAAAAAAGCAAGACAATTCAGTGGCCTACATCCTGACCTTAGGGGATAAAAAAGTATCGACCCCATCGATAGTATTGATCCAGTACCGATACCTACATTTGTATCGATACCATCCATATTTGGATTGATCTGCCCACCTTTGGCATTAAATCATAAATGAAGTCACTCAGTAGGACTCATCATGAATATATGAACCAAAATCTATAACAATTTACTCAGAATCTGTTGATACATTTGACCAATGAATAAATAGACAGGCAAGAAAATGTCTGCGGGACGACTAAAATTCCTCTAAATGTGCCAAATACATCAACAAAGAAATTACACTTTAAAGAAAGGAAGAAAGAAAAAAAGTCACGGGCCTTTATCCGCTAGCCCACATGGGTCCATATAAAATTTCCATGGTGGACTGACCAGCCCTAACAGTCTGAACTTTGTGGTGTATCCGGTAGCTGCTGAGAAATGGATAAGGATTTTAAATTAAATTAGCATGAAATGTTCAAGAACCGTTTTCCGTACAACCTGAAAAATAAAAAATAAAAAGTCTCTTTGATTTTGGCTTTACAGATTCTCCCCTCTGATACATAAATAGCACCAAATCAAGGTCACGTCTTGTCAAATTAATTACCCGTTATCATCACATATCCTTTTAATCCTTATTTTATGGGCACAATTACAACAGAAATGCCAGTGTTATCCCAGAGCATTACAGATACATTCGCAGGTTTTTTTTCTCTGCATTTGGACTGTCAAAAATTTCAGCTCAAATCATCCTGACTAAAGTGCATTAAAATGCACAGACATTCAAGCTATAATTACTGGGCAAAAATACCCCATGCCTTAATCCACATGGTAATAACGCAATTAAAGTGGTGTTTCTCGGACTTGGTAATCTTCTGTGACAAGGCTTACAATTCAATTAACCCCGTTTTAACACTTTGTTTCAACTTCCTGTGAGGCTAATTTGCTTTAAACTTACTTCAGTTGCTATAATTATGCTTTAAGAAACGTCCAATTTCTGAATTATCAGTTGTTTATGTCAGTGAGGCACTGATTCTCAGTGGATAGGATGTGCTCTTATCCAGTGGGATGCCTTGAAGGCAAATTATTGTGCGTCTCCAAACTAAACAGAGAGCCTTATTGAGTCCTGCTGACGTATCATATACTCATATGCAGTGAACTGAACTTTCCCCTTTGAATCAAGGATTGAAATATTTTTGGAATGATTGATATAATAACTTTTTTTCTTCCTTCGGTTCTCTCCTTTGCAAAGTTGCACGCGTTAGCAATGAGAGAATTTCACTTTGATGCGGCTTCAGATAATCTCATAGTACAACCAGAGCTGCACTTCTCCCGACATATACTAAAGCCAGCCGTGGATCCAACCCATTTAATCACTCTTGTTCTCTTTCTAAGCTCGTGCTGCCTGTGACATATTGAGCCGGCAAACTTTCCATGTTCTCTCAGAGAAGGTCATTGGGCCAGGCCCAATCTAGCCTCTGAAACCGAGCCAAGATTTCCACTGCTGTTGTTCAGATTAGTATTAGACGTGAGCGCCTTTCCTAAGCAAATCAGACAGTGTGAAGGACAGAGCCATTCTTCCATTCAAGCACGCCTGCTTCTTGTTAAAGAGAGACAGGGCAATAAGTTGTAGGACAAAGGGAAGTTTGTGGGAAGTCTTCACAGTTCATGAATGCTTATTTTTAAATGTGACAAGCCTCTTCATCGCGTTAGATGGCAACCAATTGTATTACACTGACTAGAACTATAGGAGCTGTCTATGCATATAATATATGTGTCAGTACTCGCAATGCATAGTCAAAATTATTATGGTTAGCAATTTGTCTTGTAAGTGTGTAAGGAATGCTTTTAATGTTTGATAATCTCAAGAAGTTTGAGCCACATGCTTCTTCTGAAAAGTACTTTTTAAGAAGAATTCAGTGCACTCAGTTGAGGGTTTTGCAGCAAACCATCAGGAACATGCAACATGCAGGAATCTTTCTGGGTGACACCCCTGCAGCCAGACACAGTGTATTGAATTCTGACACATGATACAAGGACAGAAGGATCTAACACGCACCGCTGAAGGGCAACACAGGACACAGGAAGTGTGCCGCACACTGCATGTGATGTCAGCCCACCGTGTCTGCAATGTGTATTTGACACCATTTCCATATAATAAAAAAAAAAAACCCGCACAGCATACTGTAATTCAAGAGTTGTTGTTTTTTTTGCAAGCATGAACAAATTTGGCGGGCGATTTGTTATCGATTCACTTGGAAGGACAAACTTGCACCTGGACTCAATCAATGTTGATTGGGAGAGTGGCAACATGCCCACATGCAAACAGCGCAGCTGATAGGACACGCAGTCTAATTCTGGGGAAGGAGGAGAAGTTAATAATCGGCTTTTAAATAAAGCTTTCCCTTCGTAATTTTATGTTTAACTTGCAAATATCCAGAGGCATGCTATGCATTATGTCACACATTAGCCCAGAGCTGAGCTGAGCGAGCGATTCTTGTTTTGTTTTTATTTCATATTTCCATTGTTCTTCATCAAACAGAGGCAGGGGTAGAAAAACACCTCGAACCAAACAAACGAGTTTTTGGCTCACAGGACCTTATGCACGCTGACCTTGTTATGTGAAACTTAGGCCGTGTTAAATATGAACACCAGCATGCGCTTGCATTGTGATACTTTCCCTCTGCAAATCTGAAGCAGGAAGAAAGGTAACACGAAGCATGAGGCTCACATGACAGCCTGGCTTTAGCCCTATTTAGTAAACAGATTTTTTTAATATTGTCTTTATACCAGTACAGTGAGATAAAGCTTGGAGCCATTGGGCCAAACTACAACTATTTCCAATTAAAAGGGTATTTATCACATTGTGAAGCCACTTCCCTCAGCAAACACTGTCTTCCTCTACCAAGAACTTTTACACAACAATTAGTTCTTCTTTCTTTGCTAGTTTAGTGGTAGAAAACTCCAATTTTAGATACCTTGTCTGCAATGTTGTTGGCATGCTGTCTGGATGGCTCAGTTTTGGGATTATGTCAATGCCTTCAGCAGATCCTATTGCATTACATAAAGAAATATGCCATGCTGGAAAGCTTCCACTCACTCATAATGTGTGCATTCTGGCCACAGGCAACAACTTCACATCCACTCCTATCACTGACATGGCAACCAAGAATTCTGGGAGGCTTCCCAAAGCTGTTTTGCATCACTTGTCAAAAGGAAATTCTGACAGATTTACTTTAAGTTGTATTAAGTGATCTGTGACAAGTGGGGTAGAAAGACTCCAAAACAAACCGAAAAGAAAAATCTTTGATATCCATCACAGCTTCGTGCGCTTAGGGCTAACATGTTAATAAGCGGACACTTTGAATACTCGTATAACATATCAAATATTAGAAGTTTCAGTGCTAAGTTAAAGCTCCCTTTATCCATTCCGCGTGTTTGTACTGCAGATCCCGGTGAGAATGTGACAGAAACCAAACTTTTGCGGCTCAGTGCGACTTTCAGGTCACTACTGTGATTGGCTTGTTGTTGTTCCGGCATTGCTTATTCCACATGCATCAGTAGGCAAAATCACAGGGACTGTTTTTAACTTTTGAGGCACACCTCAAAGTTAAGCTTGGCCACAATCCCGGGAGTTCAGCTGATGACTTAGGTGATACCCTTCTCCACACTCCTACCTTTCATTTGGCAAACCTCATATGAGTTCGTCTATTTAAGTAGCTTTATTCTGCTCACAGTTGGCACACATCTGCAAGCCACTCTGCAACCCACCTTTACCCCTGCTCCTCCTTCCTTTCCAACACTCAGCAGCACTTCACTAGGGACAGATCAATTGGAATAACTGAACAATTAAGAATTCAATTAGGCTATTTTGGTGATTAGATGATGAACCATCACAACAGAACAAAATCCCAGTGATCATAGGCATTAGATCAGGAGATTAGTCCAGGTGTTGGTGGTGGTGAAGATGAAGATGGAGCTATGTGTGACTCGGGTGAGGCACAGATGGGGTGGAGGTAGATTGCATGAATGAGAGTCTGAAAGGGAGAATGATACAAGAGCAGTGAGGTTTAAACCACGCCAAGTGGAGGATGATTGGTTCGAAGAAGGCAGGCGCGAATATGATTGGACTAGAGCAATGGTGTCAGCATTTTACAGCATGGTAAAGTAGAAGTGATGTAAAGGACAGACAAGCAGCTGATCAGCCAGGAAAGCAGGCAAATGAGTGATTCCAGCGTCATTTAATGCGATGGATTCTTCACATAAACAGAGTGAAAGTGTATAAGGAGAGTAGGGTGGAAAGGCTGAGAGTGAGAAAAGACTCTGGCCTGATTCAGTTTTTCCCCACACACTCTCACACCCAGACAACACAAACTCCATGTGGAGTTTGACACATGCGGCTGCTGAAAGATTCCTAGATGTACTGAAGAAATACTCCAGACAAAAAGACAAGAATAAGTAAAAGACAAGTACTAAGAAGTACAAGTAGGGACATCTATGAAATAAAACAAACGGGAACCTTGACAGCTTTAACAGTCTGAATTTGTCATATGAAGAGAGGATCCTTCTGAGGTAACATTTTTGGAACAAACGTCTCTCCTTTGTGTTTCCGTGAATGTTTCTTGCCGAGCTGCAGAGTAAGAACAGCAGCACAAAGGGGGGAAGTTTATACTGAAGACAGGAAGTTTGGACAGCACTCACCTAATTTGTCAGCTTGGACTGACTGGATGGCTTAAGGGGTGGCTGTGACTCAGGAGATAGAACAGGTCGTCTACCAATCAGAAGATCGGCGGCTTGATCGCCAGCTCCTCCGATCTGCATGTTGGCATATCCTTGGGCAAGATGCTGAACCCTGAGTTGGCCCCTATGATTCATGTAAGTGTGTGCGTGAATGTCAGATAAAGCCCTCAGGCAAAGAATAGAACTGTAAGCACTGTATAAATGCGCGTGTGATTGGGTGAATGGCGCTTGGAAAAAGAGCTTCGACCACTTAATTAAAGTGAAAGTGCTGTTTAAGTAGCAGTGTATTTACCCCCAACCACACTGCTAGAAACTTACCGTCTGATGTTGTCTTTCTCATGGTCCTAATGCACACTGTGGCTGTCACTGTGTTTTTATGATTTTTCCATCACCGGTGCTTTAACAAATATAACCTGATTCCTCTTCACATGATTTGCTATCCTGATTATCTCTTCAGCAAACTCGCTATCATTTTGCAAAGAGAACAATATGCTGCAGAGTAGCCCAAGGCACGTCTCTGTGTTAAAACTTACAAAAATGGGGCTGCTACTATTATTAATTTTATCTTCACTCCTAAAATCCAAAGTTCTGTAGTGCAATGAATTTTATGACATCTGTAAGCCTTTCTCCTTAAAAAATCAAATTTTCCCAGGTCTGATATCCCAGCGGAGGCACAAGCACAGGGTGTGATGGCAGAGAGAAACAGGCTAGCGCCGCTATTTTTACCTGAAGCCCAGGAGTGAGCTCAGCACAGGAGATGAGGCGGGAGGAGAGTGGAATTTGGGCAACGCTTGGGAATGTGAATTGGCTAACGTTAATCATCTGGACAGCAGAGACATTAACTGTGCATGAAGCCTGGTCTCTGGACATTGCATGTACAGTTCAAATACTGACAGAGGGCACGTGTGCGGATGTGTGAGGCTCGGAGCAGAGAGGAAGGGCACGCTGTGTTTCTTTGTGAATCTGGGACTAAGCGAGGACATGCTGTAGTGCGATCGTGGGTGTTTGTGCGTGCGTGAGGACGCCGTGCCTGTGCTGAGGTGATATACAGTGCCCTGACTTACTCTTGTAGATGAAGTGCACTTTGCTCAAAGCTACACACCCCCAAAGGAATAGAGTGTGTTTCCCAACTCACTTTTCGGGTTGGGAAACACACTGATGAAAAAGGATGAGGCTATAGCGGCGCACTCAGTCTTCGCAGGAGCCCTCGTCACACACTAACATCATTACAATTTCAGCCTCAGTGCCTCCTAACAAAACTCTGCATATTTACAGTGTGTGTGTGTGTATCCGCTATTGTCTTGTTAAAATTTTACAATGGCTGCAGAGCGCCTTCGCATGCTGAATGCAATATTGTGCCTTAATATGCCCCACTATAATGCCTACAGATTTGGAGAATGCTGATGTGGCACATCTCGCAGTGGGAGCGTCTAAGACGCACGAAAACGGAGCATTCACCCCTGAGAGAGCAAGGGCTCACCTTTTGTTATTATTTTCTGTGGCGCCGATTCGTGTTGACCTACTTTGGGAGCGGGGATTGTTGAAGCGCTGAGTACCAATGCAAATCGAATCTGTTGCTTCCTGCCTGTTGGATTTCAAGGATTTCCAGGCACATGATGCAACTGGGGGGGGGGGTGACTACATGGCCCACACTTAGTGCATTTCATGGATGCTGACTATTTAAAGATGTTGTTTCAAAGCTGATCATGATACATTTTGTCTGGTGGTGGTTTTCTTGGAAAAGGTTTTGAATTGGTGATTTTTGAACGGTTTAAATTCTTGACAGAGTGCCTGGTTTGCCTAAGGACCTCTTTTAAACCTGCTCAGCATTTCAAATGACTGTGATCACACTCCGACTTAAGCACAACACTCCACCTGCTTGACAGGTATGTGTCAGAATGGGCTACCTGTCATTCTGTCAGCTCCAGAGCCCAGTCAGTATCTGCAGCTCCGTGTTTTTAACGAGGGATTTTGGTCTGAGAAGGAAAATGAGGATAGTGCAGTCATGTCATAAAGGAAAAAAGACCAAAACCAATGATACAGCAAGTACCAGACACATTAAAGAAATCATTGTTGTTAAAGTGGATCTGTATTTTCATTATTGTTATTTTCTGACACAGACATATACACTGCACAAAAAGATTAAAGAACATTTATTAAACACATCAGATCTCAAAAAAATCATGCTGGATATTTGTACTGATATAGAGTGGGTAATGTGATAGGAATGAAAAGACCCCACATCATTTAATGGAAATGAAAATGATCAACCTACAGAGGGCTGAAATCAAAGAGACACTTAAAATCAAAATGAAATAATGATGCGGTAGGCTAGTCCATTTTGGAGAAATTTCACTGCAGCAACTAAAAATGGTACTCAGTAGTTTATATCACCCCCACCCCCACATGCCTAGCTGATAATGTCTGAGCATGCTCCTAGTGAGCGATGGATGGTGTCCTGGGAGAACTCCTCCCAGATCTGGACCAGGGCATCACTGAGCTCCTGGACAGTCTGAGGTGCAACCATGCCGCGCCAGATGGACTGAAACATAATGTCCCAGAGGTGTTCCATTTGATTTAAGTGAGGTGAGTCAATGGTTGAGGTCAGCCAATAGTATCAATTCCTCATCCTCTGGGAACAGCCTGCATCCTCTCACCACACAAGTCCAGGCATTGTTGTGCACCAAGAGGAACCCAGGACCCACTGCACCAGTGTAGGGTCTGACAATGGCTCCAAGGATCTCAACAAGTGTGATGTCTAGCCTGTAGAGGTCTTCTGTCCAACACTGGGTTCAAAGTGTTTTTAAAGAGCAGCCAATTGGAAGAATGGTAGCTTAAATAGAGGAGGACTTGTGGGCAAAAACAGCTTGTTCCAGAGAGTAGGGGCAGTGAGGGGCCTTCACCAAGGGCCGATATAAGATAAACGCTGGTTATTTTGAACTGTAGCTAATGCAAATCTCGCCTTGTAGGCTTCAAGAATAAAAAGTATGTAGCTGGAAGTGAGCACGATAGGTCTCCTTTTAAATAAACTTTAATAAGGAATTGTTCATTTTACATACAGCTATTATACATTTGATAAATTCCACTTGTTGTAACTAAGTACGTGATGTAACTAAATACAAGATTTGAATTCCAGAGACTGTTTTAACTTTAAAACCTTTTCTTTCACTGTAGTAAGGTGGAAGTACTATTTCATGCCAGCGCTGGTACTATTTATTTTATTACATGCTGTAAAAGTAGACACATGGTTAGTAAGTGGCCATTTTCTTGGGTGGGAAGGAGAATCAGAGCCCAGAATGCCGTTGCCATTCCTGGAGGGGATGGAGTGTTCTAAATGTGGTGTGGCCTTTGTAGCCACGTGTGAAATATGATTTGGTGAAGAATGTCATTTGAAGGGGCAGGTTCTGCAGTTATGACAGCCCCCGAGCACTCCAGCCTCACTGTCTTTCCACTGCCTGTGTACCGCTATCTCTCTGCCAGCTATCTATCTTTCTATCCTTCACACATTCTCCCACACCTTTTCTCTTGCTCACTCCTCGCCTCCCAGTGGCTCTTTTATTGGTCTCCTTTAAAGCCAGATGTTCCCGTGCTGTGTGGATGAGCGGGGAGACAGCAGGAGGATGGCAGTAATGGGGAGGGGCAACCAAATGACATGTAGCTTCAGTATAGCTCATTCTTTTCACAATAGACTAACATCCTCTCTAGCGCTTCCTCCTCTTTTTCTTCTTCTTCTTTTTTTCCCCCCCCTTTTACCCCACGTCTCTATTTTTCATGTCTTACATTTTTCCACTTCATTTTCTTTTCCCATTTCTTTCCCAGGATCTCACTCACATTATAAACACACCCACATACACACGCTAACTTTCTCTGCCTCGCGTCTTGCCTGTCATGTAATGCAAGCGACCTAGTTCTACAGTGAGCCGACAGTTGGGAAAGAGGCAGTAGCAGTGATTTAGATTGTCTTCAATACTGCCACACCGTACACGCAGAGGAGATAAGAGGTGTGATCTCAGTGGCCTGGCCCTGTTTTCAAACCTAGATAATACTCGCTCAGAATCAGATTCCAACAACAGCACACTGGCCCCTGTAATTGTCTGCACTTGAGCTGCAGCACATTTCTGCCGCACTGAACTTTTGCACACTGTAGGGGAAATGAATAATTCTATTCTCATATCTGAAAACTATTTGAGACACGCGGCGCTTTTTTTTTATTCACTCGAATTTCCGAGTTAGAAATGTCAATTTGCCCGCTCCTTTCTCTCTCCTCGACTATAATCAACGACAGCTCCTATTTTTGCAGATTATACAGACATCGGTGTAAAGAGAGGAATAAAAATTGCCGCCATGCTGAGTTTACGGCTGACAAATAACATCCACGCGGAGATCTGACACTGCAATTTGCACTTACACACAGAGGCAAATCCTAGCCTTATTCAGATACATTTCCAGTACAGGCCTATTTTGCAAATCAATCATGCAGCACAAAACAGTGGCGCAGAGGCTTATATTTTCTGACTGACCAGAGTTGGAAGGCAGTAAGTAAATAAATAAATAAATAGGTGCGATGTGGCAGGGTGTTTATGGAGAATATGAATGAAGGTAGCATGCAGCTTTTATGCCTCCTAATAAGCCCCCAAGGCTGGGGGGGGGGGACATTACGACTCTACTGTTTTACAACCACTGATGGTCTGCTCAGAGATGTACACTGTGCACCACTTGGCTATATATGCATGAGTGTGTGTGTGTGTGTCTGTCTGTCTGTGTATGTGCGTGCATGTGTGTCTATGTGTGGATTGTATGGCGAGGGAGTCAAACCCATAGCTGTCTACTAAAGTGATACCAATGAATATCTGGCCATGAATCAGGTCGCCAGACTTCCTCTGACATGATCCTTCCTAAAAGTTATACGCTTAATAAAAACACAACTGTGTGTGTGTGTGTGTGTGTGTGTGTGTGTGTGTGTACCATGTTAAGATATCTTTGTGAGGACCACAAATTAGAATGCTACTATACTTGTGAGGACCAACAGTCACTTATGGGGACAAAATGCCTGTCCTCACGAGTTTGAAGGCATTTGTGGTTTAAGTATCAGGGTTACAGTTAGGTTATGATTAGGTTTAGGCTGAGGGTTAGGGTTAGGCATTCATTTTTGATGGTTAGGGTCAAGGTAAGGAGCTAGTGAAAGAATTATGTCAATTAGATGTCCTCACTAAGACATGAAAACAAGTGTGTGTGTGTGTGATCCGCAAGTGTGATCGCATTAGGTTTAGATTCAACTTTATTGTTATTACACATGTATAAACACAGGGTAACGAAATACAATTTGCATCTAATCAGAAGGGCAAGAGCAGTAAGTGCAATAAGAGCAGATTATATACAGATAAGTTAAGTAGAGAGCAAATATACAGATGTACTACGGGCAAATGCACAGATATACTGATATCTACAGAAAAGGGTAGAATCATGGTCTAATAGTTATGAACAGATTATGTACAGAGAGACCAAATATACAGATGAACTACAGACAAATGTACAGCTGTATTGCTGTATATATATGCACAGATATACAGATGATCTGTATAGCATACAGATGTTCTATATTGCTATACAGACGGGCAGATATACAGATGTACTATGAACAATATAAATGGTAAATAGACTGGTTCTTATATAGCGCTTTTCTACTCTCACTGAGCACTCAAAGCGCTTTATACAACTCATGCATTCACCCAATTATACCCATTCACACAAGCACTTTACCTAAGGTCTTGATGCATGCTCAATCATCCAGGTAAGTAAATCTCCAAAAGTTGATTCTGTTCATCTGGATGTAGCATTTTGTGGGAGAAACGTTTTGTCACTCATCCAAGTGACTTCTTCAGGCCTCCCAGCCCATTGTTCCTTCACTGGGCTGGTTTCAGTCATTATGCAGTGTACTGTTTATAAGATTGGGAAAACCTGCAGTCAGCTGAGACTGAAGAAGTCACTTGGATGAGTGACAAAACATTTCTCCCACAAAACGCTACGTCCAGATGAACAGAATCAACTTTTGGACACTTTACCCAAGGTTTGTAGTGCTTCTATCTAACATTCAGGTTCAAGGTTCAGTTTCGGGTAGCGTTGAGGCAGTTGCCATGCTGCAACGAGCTTAGCTTCTGTCTTGCTAGCTTGCGCTGCGCTCAGTGGATCTGCACTCAACAGAGCGCTCAACACAGACAGCATCGGCAGAAGAAAAGTTGATAAAATAAATAAAAAAAATTGTATTGTTCGATACATATGCGTACCAAACCGAAAGCACTGTATCAAACGGTTCAATATTGATAAAAGTGTTGTTGCACCCCTAATATATAGAGATGTGCCGGTGTGTGCTAAACAGATTTACATACTGCTTTGAATACATTTACAGTAGTGGAGCGTAGGGCTCTGAACAGACTATAATAGTGAATAGTGTACGCACTATAACAGAGACTATGCTATGTCAGTGTCCTAAAACTATAAGGGTAACCAATGTGAGCATATGGTGAATGTGTGGAGAATGAATGACAGTAATAATCACGGTGATTGGGAGGGCAAGGGGGAAGGAAGAGTGTAGAAAGATCAAGTGAATGTGCATGGAAAGGTTCATCGGGGGACTGAGTTCAGTAGGGTGACAGCTGTGGGGAAGAAGCTGTTCCTAAACCTGCTGGTTTTAGTCAGTGGGGTCCTGTAGAGTCTTCCGGAGGGAAGGAGCTGGAGTTTATTGGCAGGATGAGAGGAGTCCCTGAGAATGATGCGTGATTGGCGTAGACATCTCTTCTTGTGGACATCCTCAATGGCAGGAAGTGGAATCCCTGTGATGCGGTGGGCAGTTTTCACCACCCGCTGCAGTGCCTTGAGGTCAGAAACAGAGCAATTCCCATACCAGACCGTGACACAGTTTGTCAGGATGCTTTCTATCGCACAGCGGTAGAAGTTACCCAGTATGTCAGTAGACAGGTGGTTCTTCTTCAGTGTACTCAAGAAAAAGAGGCGCTGATGGACCTTCTTGACCAGACTGGAGATATTACTTGACCAGGACAGATTCTCAGAGATGTGGGTCCCCAAGAACCTGAAGCTGGAGACCGTTCAACAGCTGTGCCATTTATGTAGGTGGGGGTATGGATGTCTCTCTTCTCTCTCCTGAAATCCACAATGAGCTCTTTGGTTTTGCTGGTATTCAGGAAGAGGTTATTGCCAGCACACCACATAGCTAGGTGCTTTACCTCTTCCCTGTAGTCAGATTCATTGTTGTCACTGATGAGACCAATCACCGTGGTGTCATCCGCAAACTTGATGATGGGGTTGGATCCATACCTAGGTCTGCAGTCATGGGTGAAAAGAGAGTAGGGCAGCAGGCTCAGCACACAACTCTGTGGAGTGCCAGTGTTGAGTGTGATGGTGGTAGAGCAGTTATGGCCTGACCTAACATGCTGGGGTCTGTTGGTCAGAAAGTCCATGATCCAGTTACAGATGGTTGATTCCAAGCTCCACAAGTTTGGTGATCAGCTTGGAGGGAATAACTGTATTGAATGCTCAGCTGAAGTCAAAAAACAGCATTCTTGCATAAGTATTCTTGTTGTCCAGGTGTGAGAGTACACAGTGAAGCGCTGTGGATAAAGCATCCTCTGTACTATTGCTTCGATAGGCAAATTGGTGATGATCCAGTTTGGGGGGCAAGCATGTTTTGAGGTGTGCCAGGACCAGTCGCTCAAAGCACTTCATAACTATGGGTGTGAGTGCAACAGGGTGATAGACGTTCAGGCATGTTGGTGATGAGTGTTTCGGCACTGGCATGATGGAAGTGGTCTTGAAGCACACTTGTACTACTGTCTGGGCAAGCGACAGGTTCAAGATGTCTGTGAAGACCCCTCCAAGCTGCTCAGCACATGCTTGAAGCACACATCCAGGAATGTCATCAGGGCCAGCAGCTTTGTGAGTGTTGTTACTGTCCAATACATTATGGACATCTATGGTGATAAGAGTAAGGTTATGGCATTCATCAGGGGGTAGGGTTTTGGCAGACGTAGAAGTCATTTAGCTCATTGAGGAAGGACACATTCATGGTTGTCTGTGTGGAACTGCTGGGCTTGTAGTCAGAGATGGCATGAATGCCCATCTCTGTGTATGCATGGAAGGTTCATCACCACAAATGGATTGGGATCTGACAGACCTTCAGGTAAACTGTGATGAACTCTTTCACACTCACAAATATTTTGTTAAGAAGATGTCTTGTAAGAACATGAATGTGTGCTTAAATCATGTCATAGCTGAGTGTGGTGTGGTGGTTTTGCAGAGTCTCTGTGTAGGCGTGCACCAATATGTGTGCGGAGCATGCTGAGGGTGCAGTCCATCACCCAACCAAGGAAGAACCTCATTGCTTGGGTCTGGCCGATGCTCCAGACTTTCAACTAGCTAAATTTACTGCCTCTTTATTTCTATTAATCTATAAGTCTTTTAATATGACAACAGGTAACATTTTGTCATAAATAGCACTTTCTATATACGCAACACATATCCTTTTCATCCAGCCATACAAGCACTTTTTTCTACACCGTAGTGCTTCTATCTAACCTTCATACACATTCATACTTCGATGAACACATCAGACGCATGAGACATCCCAACCTTCCAATTAGCAGATGACCTGCTCTATTCCTTGAGCTACATACTGTATGAATACAGTCAGTGATGGCTGTTAAAAAAGAAAGGGGGGTTTCTGTACTCCTACATCGATACCTTATAAAAACATGACCTATCGAGCTCGTTTTACAGCTCCATATTTTTATTCTTCCACTCTGCTTGAGTTGCTTTGCATGATTCACAACTGAAAAAAAATCCTCATTCCTTATATATTTTATGCATTCCCTCAGTTCATCCACAGTCTGAAATAAGTCCACTCTCTCTTGAAGTTTCTCACAAACTAGATAGCTTGAATAGCAGGTGGGTGGAT
This sequence comes from Maylandia zebra, assembly GCF_041146795.1. Lineage (NCBI taxonomy): Eukaryota > Metazoa > Chordata > Actinopteri > Cichliformes > Cichlidae > Maylandia > Maylandia zebra. The sequence goes on along the minus strand of NC_135169.1, from coordinate 41,424,124 downwards.
CTTCTGTGCTTACATCTATACTGATGACTTGCACTTTGTCACATACTAAAGTGTAAACAACGAGCATGAATCAGAAATGCTGAATTTCTAATGTCCTGAGTTAATCTTATCAAATTCATATAGACTACAAAGATACAGAATACATTAGTTTTAGGGGGTAATATTTAAGTTGATCCTTTTGGCCCTTAATAAGCATATTAATAGTATTTTGTCATATAAATGGCTTCTAGTCATTGGGGTATAATTAAACCATGAGCTGTCGCGTACCATCATAAATAGTTTAAAGCCAGGACAAAAGATTGCAATATTTATATGATAGAGTAAGTTTATGCTGTGTGCTTGTTTTTATTATTGTTTGTTGCTTAAACATGCATAACTTTGCATGCACTTCAGTGCTCAGTGCAATGTGCAAAATAGCTTCTATTTATTCTTTGTTTTTAACACTTGGCCCAGTGGCTGTATAAGAGTTCCAGCTGCCACTGTGATAAAAAAAAGAACTATCTTTTCCTTCAAAGTATACACTTTGATGTGTTAAAAGCCGCTGAATGTGAACCACTTTGATTTTAGGTACAGAACTCGCCTGCAGTACAGTTAGCCGCGGCAACACATATCTCCCAGGATATCTGCTAAATCGGCATCCAGCAATTTTCCAGAAAGATTACACACAACACACGCTATGCTATCAGATAAATCTGTGCAATTAGAAGCAGAGCATCGCCTCTTTGGTAGAATCTACTTTTGAATCCATTATTTACACAATTTAATGTTGGGCATAGTGCTAATTTGCAATAGTTTCATTAAAGAGGCAACGATGGATTAACTGCACAGAGAGATCAATTCCTTAAAGCATCCATTTGTGTTGTTTAGAAAAAAGTGAAGGGTGTTTTTTTTTGTGCATTCACATTTGTATGCATGCAGTGACTGGTTCAGGGAATGTACCAGAATGATTGTTTAAACCTGCTGTTTGTGTGTATTTTTGGTGCCGACTTTGCAATGTGAAGAAATAAGGATGCGGTATGTGCTGGCTGTTTGATCTGGCTTGCTGTTGTGACATTTCCTAAAGAACCAGTGGGCCTCCATCGCTGAAACAAACAGCAGTTACGAGATAACACTGAGCACCACTGCACTGCCAGTCGCATAAACTAGCGATGATTTAACCCCCAAATTATACAGGTACGCTTGTGTTTTGTAGGATTAAATAAGTATTCATTGGGGGTCTCGATGCTGCTCTGTGTACTGAGCTCTGTCACCATACTGCTGATATGCAGACATTTCGTTGTATATTTGCACTAAAGCATGGAGACTCGCACACAGTTACATTTTTCTGTTAATGCTTCCCAGAACATACCGGCCGATATAATCAGTGGCTTTCTAAAAATATTTCCACCAGCGAGGGATCAATGGACAAGATCATTCCCATTCTGCTCCGATATGTATACATAAATAGACCTTTGATGGTACTGAGTGCCCTTAGGGCTCTATGCTTATGTTGCCTTGTTGTTGACGGGATGCTACTCCCGGAGCCCGTGCAGCCACTACTACTATATCTGGCTCCTCTTCCCTTGTGCACGTACAGTTTTTTACATATCATAATGCAAGGTTGAGCTTGTCTCAGAGAATATAAAACCTCACGCTTAGAATAATGCCTGTGAAAGGCAGCGCATGTCCTGTCAGAGACGCTTTTCTTTTCAATGTGATTATGTCGGGAGATTTTCCTTTCCTGCTACTTTCAGCAGAGGACGTATTTTTCTGCACTCCCATGGCAAACTTCCTAACACAGCTGTTGTCGAGTCATTTGCATTAGGCTTTCTTCTGAAGCCAGTTGATCATTATCTGACAATTGCTGGACCCAGGGGAAGTTGAACCAGTCTGAAAGTGTCAACTTTATTGCTAGAGTAGCAGAGGACTTGATGTCCACTTATATTTTTAGCAATCATAAGCTGCCACCTTTATTTTTCTGCTTCTGTGGTGTAAGCACTCCTGTATCTTTTCATATTTTGTCTGTCTTCTGCTCTTCTGCTCTAACCTATGTCATACATACTCATAAATTAGTAGAGATACATAATCTGTCTAAAATAGTTTGTGCACGACTTTTCTGAAACTTCAAGATGAGATTTTGTGCAGTTGCAGTGTTATGGAAAACAAATGTGAGAAGGAAAGGGTTGGATCTCACTGAGAAACAGAAGGACGCTTCATGCACATGGAGTGGATCGCCTAAAGCATGCTCTGCTTTCCAAACTATTTTACCAGAAATGGCACAAAAGCGTTCAAAATGAACACAGTGCCGTATCAGCTAAGACTAGATTTGAGAGATTGAGGTGACTACCTTACGAGGAAACTGTACACTGACGTCATAAACTAGAAGTAACACATTTTCTGATCAACCAGAGTCGCCCCCTGCGGGCTATTTGAAAGAATGCAGGTTTTTAAGTACTTACAAGTTGACCTGAAGCCTAGATGCCTTTCTATGACATTGGAACATATCATTCCATCAAGAGAAAAGAAAACCAGAGGAAATATGTAAATATATTGTATGTGCAAAATTAAATGAGCCACTACAACCAATTAATGTCTCCAGTGAAATTTTTTGTCAATTGAGGCTATGGCATAAAGTCACAATGGGTTACTCATTTGATCAATTTTCATCAAAGTTTTAGACAGAAATGGAAAAAATTTATTTACATGAAGATGACTTTCAATGAATAGCTATGTGGTTTATGTATACAGCTATATTCTGGTGAACTTGTGACCTCAGCACACACACACACGCACACCAGAGTGAGAGAACAAAGCCAAAGCCAGATGCTTATTCACAAACATCTTTGGTCTTTGAAATCCAGGTGCAGGTGTAGCTGTCCAAAATACTGCATGGTGCTAGTCTTACTGGCAGGCATGAGGGAGGAAGGAGGACGTCAGATAGTGTCTGTCTGAAAGACTGACTGCTTAAGAAGTGACTGAAATTGTGACTTCAGGTAATAATGCAAGGGCTCCAGATTGAAAATGAAAAAAATGTTATTGGAATTTTTTTTAAAATAAAAACATTATATTTTGCAAATGGTTAAAAACTTGACCAAAATAACTAAATACTACAATCTTTTAAGTGTCTTGTATTAACGTATATAGCCCAAGTTGCTGTTATAAATTTCTGGGGCTCTACACCTAAAGTTTTGTCAGTATCGCACATATGGCCAGTATTGCATGTATTGGTAAGTTTACAGATTATATACAAAAGATGAAGGTAGCTTGTTGTTGTGCGATATGAAGCTAATAGCAAAAAGCATTGAACGTGCACTTTTCTAACAGCCAGAAGGGGGCGACTCCTCTGGTTACCAAAGAAGTCTGATTGCATGGAAGTCTGTGGAAAAACAACCTGATGAGTTTACTGTCTCAGTCAGTAGATTAGTCTTTGTGAATACAATGTAATGTTTATTTTGTAAATAATGGCCCCACATTAGCAATAAAAAGGGCCTACAAACTGCTAGAAACTCGCAGTTTTGATGATAGCTACATCCATCTTTCATATACAGTCTGTAGTTATGGTCCGTGCTACACAGCTATAGAAGTAAATCCTCTGATCACTGATGAGGACTGCTTTCCTAGAGGTACGTTTTTGTGAGTTGTCTTGGTAATAGAGAGTGCATGCACCAGGCCTCGCTCACTAACACAAGTCCCATTTGCGTAACCTGCCTAAAAAAAGGGAACAAGATTATGTGTTATAATTCTACAGTGGGTTTGAACACAGTGGGAAGCCTCTCTGTGCTCTAGCATGCTGTTCCACTTGGCAGTGAGCTACAATGACAACATCAGTTTAAAAAGAAATCAGGCTCATATTTGTGTGTCCAGCCTGTGTTAGCTAACTGACTGTGCATTTTGCAAAATAAACAAAACAAAAAGCGAGGGGGGGGGGGGAGGAAATACATGCATTTGGCAGTACCACAGTGCTCTGGAACTAATTTGAGAAACAGAAATCAATAAAAAGAAATAAGAGTGGAATGAGAGCGAAGAGATGAATGAAGGAGCTGAGGACTGTGCTACTGAATATTTGTGTTAACACACTGACTGAGTACCGTTTTGTCCACATGGACAGCCTGGCTGTCAGAGATAGGTCAGGCTCATATATGATTAAGGAACATGTGTAGTAAAACTTCTGAGTCTGCCTGTACTAGAACGAGGCATCACTGAGCTGCTTTATCTTCATTATCTCAACTTCAGTCCATCACTCGCGTCTCTCTAATAGGATTTGTCCGGCAGTATATTGCAGTGTTGCAGTATATGTGCTCTCATCTGCAGGTTGGGAACTTAAAGATCATGTCTGTTGACAGGGGATATATGGAGGGCATTACAGCATGGAATTAACAAGCTCCACAACACTGCTCATAACTTAGCTTGCTATCAGAGGATGTTGCTCTGGCCGAGCCATCCTTCCTGCGGAGCTTCGTAAGCTGCCGGATAGTTTGGTTGGAAAACCTTTTTATTCCTTGATGCCCTCCTGACCCCCTTCTCCCCCATATTCTGCCTCCTAAAGGCAATGCTGCAGTTACTAGGCAACAAGAAAGGGAGGGGCAGCAGCCATTATCGAGGCCAGACAAGCTGTTCCCAGTTATTATAAAAGCTATATACATGATCTACATCTACTTAGGCTCTACATTTACATTGCTGTTACTGTGTCTGTATTACTTCCAGACAAAGAACAGAACTGTGAGTTCCCCCATTTTTATTTTCATATCATTATGAGACAGCATTAGCCGACCATTTATTTATTTAGTGAAGGGTTACCCCAAAGTGCTTGTTGTTATGAAAAAAAGCAGCATTAAATAAAAATTTTGTTTAGGCACACCCCATTGCTCCATTTGCTTCCTCCATTAAATTCACTCAAATTCACTCATGTAGGACAAGATTTCTAATTGCCATATTTAATGTGTTAATGATTTAATTATTCTTTTAATTAATTTGTTACGACTAAATGACTGACTTAATTCAAGGGCTCTTGGCTTGTCTTCAGAGAGGGTGGTGGGGTGTGGGCGCTTGGGGGGGGGGACACCGGGCTCTGAAGATGACTTACTGATGCTTTTCCATATTAAATATCAGGAAGAAGTGGGGAAAAAAGGCAGAATAGAGAAGTCGCGCAGCAAACACATGCCGGCTTTTCTCTTTACAAAACTCAGAATTTCCTGAAAGGTTTGCAAACCATTCGTGTTTATTTCAAGACAGACAAAGTTTTTCCCTCCCAAGTGAGAAATGACTGTGGACCTAATCTGAAGCAAGCAGCTTCTCGAGGCCTCTCGGTGGGGGCGTTGTGGCTTTTCCGAGCACATCAACCACTCAGGCCTCAGCATCAAAGGATCACCATTTTTAACTGAAATGTCCTTTTAATGTCTAATATAGCTCATTTATATAATTAAGAGTTGATGGCCACAGAAAAGGAATCAAGCTGGAAAGGTCAGACTAAATATAAGTATTCCAGAGCACTCCGGCACTCTGTTAGTTTTTCAAACAAATCTACCTCTGCAGAGTATGAAAATGTGGCGTGAACATTTTTGGGCGGCAACAAATTGCTTCAAAGTTTTATTGATGATAGAGTAAAAAAAAACAACAACCCCTCAGTTGATGGATAAAGAGGCTTCTGTTCAGTATGCGGGGGACACGGCGTGGAAGTTGAAGGGAAGCTTTTATCTCTCTCCTTGTAGCTAAGGCTCCACATTTCCTTCCTACGTGCCATGCGGAGGTTATAAGCAGATGTAAATCACTGTTTCACTGCAAATCCAAAACACTTACCTCCCCATCCTTTAGAATAAGGGCGGGTGCCGTTTGCACGGTGTTTCCCGCATAGCGATTGCCATTTTGTCGCGATGACAAGGTTAAAGGTGAGATCATCAGTGTGGCGGGGTGGCTGTTCATCATCAGCAGCACTAATGGGGTGTCAGTTACTTGTGTTGTTGCGGCATCATTAAGGTGTTTCCGAAAGTGGCTCAAAGCTGCATGGTCAGCACCAGGAGAAGATCAAGTACAAGCAGAAAGGTGAGCCAAACCATTTATCTGTACGTGTTCACTGCCTCCTCAAATGAATAGTTTAGCTAATTAACAGCTGGGTGCCCAATGTCAGGTGGGACAAGACCAATTTGATGTGGGGGGTGAGGGAGGTCCTCTATTTTGTCTTCTATTTTGCATGCTGTTGAGCTTTCAGTTGATGGTGCACATCCTGAGCTTGTGCTGCATTTGCATTTATTTGTTTTCTGTCTTATATTCGTCACTAAAAAAAATGGCTGCTCCCCCTACATCCCCTACATACTTGCTTCTATCACTTATACATGGCCGACAGCTGTTGATTTTATCCATCAGTAGATTATCTAACCTTACAAAGGAAAGGTCCACAACTAGCAGATGTGTTCTGCATTACTAGCCAAGAGCGATGCAAGGCAGACACCCTTAGCAAGCTAGCTGTCATAAGCATGTAACTAGCGTTCCCTCCCAAGTGAGTGTGTTCACGTTGTCATGAGTATATTTATACTCATAGACATACATAAGAACTGGGATATCATTAGTAAAGTTGACTTTCAATGAAATGTTTGTATTTTAATTAAAAACAAGAAGCGCTCTATATCCTCTGTACTTGTGATCCTTTGGAGTTTGCTACTATTCTTCGTCTGGATGAAAGGGCTCTTTACTCTAGGACAGAGGCTCTCTAACAGATCATTACTTCCAATGCAATTACTTGCAAACCTCCTTGTAACTCAGGACTACTCAAGTGTGCCCCTATTGGCTTTGCATTATTGTATTTCTCACAAACTAGTCAGCCTCTCCGCACACTGTAGCTAACTCGCCTGATGGAGAGGCACAGGATGTAATCTGGGATTAATTACTGGAATTCACCGCACCTCGCTATGCCTTTCTTCTTCTGCCGGCCGTGAGGCATCTGGCGGTGTCCGGGCTAATCTGGATGACGGTGGATTTGGATGGCAGCTGGAGGTGTCACTCAGTATATGTAACACTGTTCTGAAATCAAAAATGCGTATGCATGAGGCTTTGGGATAATTGTAGAAGGTATTGTATGGTACACTGTGTGCAGGTATGCATCATTTTACTTCTTGTATGTGGTTTTATATTCATACGAGCACATATTTGCTCATGCGAAAGAGTAGGTAAGTAGTAAGTGGAAAAGCCTGTGACAGGAGGCCCACGCAGACTGTCGAGCCACGGGTGTTTACTGTTAAAATATTTGCCTGTCTAGGGGATCTGAGGAGCAGGAGATAAGGCAGAGACAGGCCCTGTCATGAACAGAACTGTCTGTCTCCCTCCCACCCAAGTCCTCTTTATTAAAAGAACATTGATTTCTCTTAGCCTTTGATAATCCCCCCCACCAGAGTCTAATCAAAACACATCAAATGTTTGCCACCAAGGACAACCACGTCGAAAGAATTCCTCGCTCGCTGGCTGCCTTGTTTTGCAGCAATGCTTTTGAGAAAGTAGTTTTTGTTATTGCAATAGCCTAAAGTGACAGTCAAATCAGCAGCCTTGTGCTTACTCACCTATTTTTATTATTTTTTCAAAGAATTTGCATCGCTGGAAAAACTTTATCTTAAAGCTGCCATCACTCTTGCCCAAGTTGAAAACGCCTGCTTTTTAAACTTTCTCCAGTGGAGCTCCTCTCCTTGAGATGTGTGCGTGCGCATGTCATGTCTGATTCTAAGCTTGTGCGCGCGTGTCCACGAGAAGCCTTGCTACCTACCCTCGACGGGTTTTATTATTTGATCGCGTTTCCATGGTGACAGGGTGGTCCATATCAGGGATGCGGGGCGAGTGCTTAGAGCTGTAGCCTAAGCAGGCATCTGGGCTCGTCTCCCAGTTGTCGGGTTGGGCCCCTCCTGGGCCTGGCGATGAGCGAAATTATTTTTAATGGATCTTCATAAAACCATCTGTATCAGCGCACCTGCACACTGGAAGGCTATCGACAGAATGATTATGACCGCGGGACCCAGAAATTGCTCTAAAATGTGTAATCATTTTGTTTGCTGTATCTACGCCGCCACCGCCACCCCAACCCCTCCCTCCTTTTTCTTTCACATATCAGTATTCTTTGGGCCTGGTTCAACAAAGCAAGGTTATTTTCTTTCGCTTGGGTCCGCGGCCTGCACAATTTCCATTTAGATTTGAGGCTGTGTTTCTAACATATCACAGACCTCTGCTCTGCATTCAAGGATGCTTTATATTAAATGTCATGCAAATGGGCTGTCTGACCTGGCCAGAGGTGCATTGTCTGCAACAGATAAAGGTTAATTGTGGATGTTAATTTCCACAGATTGTGGATATAATGAAGCTGATTTGCCGTCCAAGTTGCATAATGTCCCGCTATCTTTCAAAACAGCGTTGACAGTGGTTGGCAGCCACTTTGGCAGCCTGTTGAATTCTCAGTCACTAAGTGTGCATGTGCTGGAAAAAAATAAATAAATAAGAAAATGTTTAAAATCCCTGTTCAGTTTGTCAGTTTGTTGTCATAACTGGTATTGCTGCGATAGAGAGAAACAGCTAGATTTACAATTATGCTGTTTTCCCCCCATCTCCTACCAAAATCATAGATCAATCCCCTGCTGACAGATCCCGGTACAGTCTTAGTCTTAGTTGAGAGGTTCGACTGTTTCTCCCGCACATCCCCCCCCCTTATTTCTCATCAAATTTGATTTGTATGAAGATGGAGCTGATGTTTTATTTATTTCTGCCCTGCGAGACAACCTGCGGGTGCCCTCTGGGTGTCATGATTTATACGTGCTGAACAAAAACAAAAGGAAAGACAGCCACTGTCCTTGCACCTGCTGGCATATACCTTAATGAAATTCAGCGAGATGAAATTTAGCGCAACCTCTATTGGGCTTGGCCGTATCATTTTGAAGTGCTTCATTACAGCAATGGTGGTGGCCTGTGGGATATCTTCATTTGGGATGTGACATGCCTCATTCATCACAATGAGATAAAGAACCAAAGGCCACAGTTTCTGCCATAACAAGTTGCAAGTTGTTTTTTATTTATTTCTCTTTTTGTTGAATCCGGTCACACTGGTTTCACTACTCTGTCCTGCACGTGATGAAATTAGAAAACTAGAGCGATCTGACAGCACTAAATGCGCTCGTCTAAAACATTATTGCCGTCAGATCTGTAAAAACAACAGCGGGTAATCGGTGTTCAAGAAAATGCTGTTGCTCTGCAGCCGTGCCGTGCTGTGTGAACCGACTCCCACGGGTCCCCCTGGATAACTTATTGAGGCGTGTGCCCAATGTGTGTGTCTGATCTATGAATGCCTGTCCAGAGGTCTTTTATTATTCTTCAGGGCCAGATGCCTCTGTGATTGGAGGATGAAGGAGGCGCGAAGAAGAGGAGGAGAGACAACGGAATAATGAGGTTTGCTGCAGCAGAGTAGCCACTTTCTGCTGCTGTTGCACTCGCTCTGCAGCGCAGTTTGCCACTCTGCTGTGAGTTTTCTTCTGTTTCTGCAACTCTAGTGCGCCTCTTATCTCCCTCCCAGATTTATCAGTTTTCCGTCTCTTCTGCTTCCCTGCTTACTCTCTCCACCCCCGTCTCCCCCCACCCCTTCATTCTTACTGATGTGAAGGCAGATGCTTCGGGCCCCCAGAAGGAGAGTATCTCTGATATAAAAAGGCCTAATGAATGGGAGCCGCCTGTTTGTGTGCCTGCCGCCAAGTAGTGCAGCTGCACAGGCGCTGGATGGCACAAACAAAACCCTCGCCCAATCCCCCCGTCCCACCCCACCCCCGCCTCCTTTTTTGGAAATCCACAGCAAAAAGCCAGGATGCTGTGCACGTGCGGGGCTTCAGATTGAGGCAGATGAGTTAATCCAGAACAAGACCCAACACAAAAGCAAACAAGTGAGCTTTACTCATTTGTAACTGTGGTCTAAAGGGCTTTGTCTCCGCTGAAGGTGAAGTTATTGATGCCACAAGGCCGCTAGATTATTTCCACAACCTCACTGTCTGCACGCTCCAAACTCATGCTGGGGTACCGTCACTATGCTGATTTCTCTCACAATTCCCCACCTGTGTTCGGGAGCTATTTGCGATTAATTACTACTAATGATTTTTTTGTATCCATATTGTCCTCTAGAGCGCTGAAGAGTGGCCTTGTGTCAAAATCACAAAAAAAAAAACAACAACCGCAAAAAAAAGACATTTTTTTCAGTCTCTAATCAATGTGTCAGTCTGTCTGGTCTGCTTTTTCGCTTTTTTGTGAGTTCGTGGCATTGTTTCCCCCACATTTGTTTATTCCATTATCTTAAAGCTTTGTTGGGGGTGTAATGGAAGCTTAGAGGAACAGGTGATGAGGCTAATTAGTCATTAGCGAGGAGATTAGGGTCCCAAATGACAAGTGCATGCTTTACAAGGTCATAATTTGATTAAAGTCACTGCCAGTTGATGGGAGAAGCTACCCTGAGATGATTAACTTGTCCCCCCCGTTCCTGTGTCTCTTTCTCTCCACATGCTACCGAGATGATTTCTAATTTAATGACACATATAGAAGCGAGCACGTGTTTTAGTTTTTATGTGACAGGCCAATATGCCACAGAGAAGACTCAGCCTATTTAGCTGTCTCTAAATAATCCGAGGTCCCTCACCGAGATGACAGTCCGTACTGTAAGTCGATCTGTGTCTGTGTACTGGATTGTTTTCATAAACATAGTGCAGTATCCAGCAGAGTAATGGCTCACCTTGAGCCACGCTGGCGTTTGAACTTTTGTGCTGCTGTGCTTGTTGTTTGTGTATTCAGCTGGGGGATTGTTGTGTCACGTGTCAATCTCCATCTCCCACTTCCCACATTTTGTGTTATCTTCATGCCATCGCTGACTAATAAAGGAATAATATTCCACAAACGTCTACCGTCATTCTTTTTAGCTTCAAAAAAACAAGTTTAGGAAATCTTTAAAGGAAAAAAAATGCTTTAAAGGGCACAATGAATGTGGGTGTAGGCTTACATAAAATAGCAACTCAGTGCAAAGATAAGTGTAGTGGTGTATGTTGCCCTTAACAGTCTTGCATGTGTTGATGGCGCTAAAGTATCTTTTTTTAAAGTACACCCAGTTGTTTTTTTTTAGTTTATTTAACAGAAAAATAATGTTGTATCTATAAATACGCATAGATTAGGGCGTATATCCAAAAAAGGCTTCTCTGGCCGGGATGGACATTACCGTTCCTCCTAATTAGTGTGGCCAAAGACAGGCCATATACATACACAAAAAGCAGAGGAGAAGACATCTTGCAGGCGTCTAAAGCTAGGGCGTTTATAATTTTGTGTGCAAAAACAAAAAGACTCAAGATATGAAGGATCATACCTATTTTTTATCATCTGAGAAGAGCTCCGTATTACCAAAGAAGAAAAACACTACCAGCATTTGGATAAAATCCCATCCTTTTTCTCCTCGCATCAAGTCTCCTCTCCTGAACTGAAATCAGGGCTCAAAGAAAAGAACACGTGCATAAACATGCTCGTGTATGCATGGCATTGTTGCAAATACTTATTGACTGCAGACATGCAACCCTGCGCCTCTGGACAGCTAGCAATGAGCATGCTAAACAAAAAGAGCAGATTGTTATAAGCTAATATTGTGGCAGCTAATGTTACACTTGAGTGTCCTAAAAAAAACACACTTTCCCCCTGATAAACAGTTTGATTACATTCTCACATCATGTGAGAACATATTTGCTAGGTGTTTGAGTCCAGAAATATTAGTAGCTAACAGCAGCTAACAGCGGCTAACAGCAGCAAAACAGCAGCACTAACCAACAGAAAACTTGGTTAGTTCGGGCTCCTTTCACAAAGTTTTAAAGCCTCTCAAGAATAAATGTAACATGGACACATATTGACAGCTGAGGTAAACAGTTGACTGACAGAACTACTCACTCACTACAGATGAATAGCAGCCACTCTGTTTGTCCTACAGTGGCCACCTTAGCTAGAGTTATGTACTTAAATTAGGAGGGTCCAGAAAGCAGAACTCACTTGATTACGTAACATGACAATCTCGCCGAGATTTATTTTTCAAACTGTAACCTCAACATGTTGTTATAGTAAACCTGAAGTAAATGCAAGGATATCATCTGCCTGAGCATCACTGGGTCCAATCAGCAAAAGTAAAATGAATAAACGTGTGGTGGAGCAGGCACATTAATGGGGTCATTCTGATGATTTTTGTTGGGGGGTTTTCATGGAAGAGAAGATTTTTTTCTTAGATTACCAAGTTTATGTGAACAACTTAAATGAGAATCTGAAGTTGAGCTCGGAATATGATCTACAGGCTATTAACTTTCTGAATTTACAGATCTATTTCCATCTTCAGAAAAATGACTGACCGCGACACCATATTACAGTTTTCATCCCCCACGGCTCATTAAGAATATCCCTTTTGGACAATTTCAGGGACTAGGACGCATATGAGATTCTAATCAAGACTTGCAGTTCTAATCTCTGGGCCTATTGCAGTGTTTTAGACAGAGAAGATGCAAACACCAGCTGCCCACTCAGCCTCAGTCAAGGCTCTCTCACTTGACAGGAGGAAACTGTTAAGCTCTAAATGGAACCAGGAGCAAACTTAGAGGCTGTCCTGATCAGAAGTATTATAAAGAAAAATCAGGACATTATTGAGAGTGACACTTCTTTGCTGCAGGTTTGTACTGAAGCCCCAGGAATCCCAACAATCAAGGGTAAACTAGTCAGGAGTTACCTTCCTGCTCTTAAACCTGAAACTTCACTGGCCTAAGGTCAATTTTTGGTGCAGTAATTGCATTTATTACGAGAATATGGTGAAAACACTTTTAAAGATGTGTTTAGCAATAAAATATATCCTTTGGCCAGTTTCATAAATTGTAACAATAATCATGTCATATATATACTTGGATTCACTTGCGGTTGTTTGTATGTAAGTCTCACTTGAAGGAAGCTGGGGGACAGGAACTGAAGTATCCCATAGCCAAACACCACACAAAAGCACATGGTGGGAGTGACTCAACCTGAAAAGTCTGATATTGAGACTATTACACTTGGTGCCAGGGATGGGGATCAAATCAAACACCTCAAACAAAAAGAGTCATGCTGGATTTATGACCTAAAGTCTTAATAAGCACTTACACCTCTCCTGTTTTTTATAGTAAGTACATGGGTCACTTTCTTTGTAACAGCTACGTATACCTGTATTTCTGTGGCTTTTGTTCTTTAATCATGTTTATTTTATTACATATTTTATTATCTTATCAGTTCACCTTTTCAATGAGAAATGTAAAGATCATAATCTGTTTTATTCAAGTGACCAGCATAGACACCTGCCATTCAAAATATGTTCTAAAAATATCCCAAAATATCATGGAGCATGCCAGTACACCCTGTCATTTGAAATCAACTTATATGAGATGTAGATTTTAATACAGAATATTACATATGATCAAACTCCACGCAGACCACGAGTTGAGCACATGCTAAATCCTAGTTGAAGGTCCATCAGCTTGACAGTGTTGTGATTATCATACCAGCAAGAAGATACCCAGCATCAAATCTAGGTGAGTACTTACTAACCACTCAGGAAAACCTGAACTGAAATCTATGGGAGAATTTTCCAGCAGCAAAGATGGTATTACAGGTATAACTTCTAATGCCATTTTTAACCTAATTCGAAACTCTTTAAAACCTAATTTTCGTGCAAAGTCAGCAAGTTATTTAAAAATTCTTCTGCTTTTTTTCTTTATCAGCATTCCTGATGATTCTATAGAGATGGTGTTTATTGGAGATTATGTATTGGAATTTCAGGAGCAGGACCACGCCTCCAAACACACTCCTTCCGGTTGTCATCTACATAGGTTCCCCCAGTTCTGCAAGCTGTTCATTCTCGTTTACGTGCCCCACCCTCCCTACCTCCTTGTTCTCAATTCTTTAACTTCTTCATTTCTATTTAGTACATGGGGATCTGCCAGGCCTGGGAACCATCGCCAGTCCCCTTCGAGACCTTCCCCAAACCGCAGCTCAGTTCATGTCAAAGCATTCACTTTTACCTACTAAAATGCTGTCAAACGTAAAATGAGGACGTGGGCCCAGCTAGTGAATGTATAAGTGTCCACTAAAGTTCAAATTAATTTGGATAAATCTTGTAACTTACTGCTCAAGTAAGTGTCTGGATACTATGTGATGTGAAGTGTTTACAATGACTTTGGCCTGCAATGAATGGGAGAAATGTTTTTGTGTATTATGCATAATTTTTGAGAGAAGGCATGCATAAAATGTAGGAGCAAAGGCCAACCTAACGTCTAAGCATGAAACTGGCATGCAACAGTTTCTAGTATAAGTATTTTCCAAGCGTGCGGTTCTTTGGACTTCATGCCCTTCACCTATCCCCCGAGTCACCTTCTCTCTCTATTGTTTACTAGTTGCTATTCGCAGCTATCAAATATTGATAGAGGTCAGTAGCAGACCAAAGTCACCCCATCTCAATTTTTAATGTATAATATAGCACTGCAAAAGGTGTTCCCTCCACTGTCATGCTTCTGAAGGCAAATAGTTTCCTACCAGTGCCACCGACTCAGTTCATAAATGTGTTCCCTTAGGTCCATTGAAAACCACACTGCAGCTTCATATATAGTGAACAATGCCACCAGGGGATCAGAAATACACTGAATCCCCTTTCAAAAATCAGTCAACATATTTCCTCTGTGCATCCTAAGAGGTCTTTTGGAGAGAGTAATAACCCTGAATATTCTTTGAGGAGAATGAAAAAAACTGGAACAGGGCCAGAACAGGCAAAGCAGACTCAAGACGGTAGGTTGTGGCAGTGAAGTGACTACGTTTCAAAGAAGCCACGAGCGGGATAGCGAGCCCATCTCATTTATGTTTAATGCACACATGGACGAGAAGTCAAATTAGAGATGTGGGGTCAGTTTAGGTAGGTCGCTGAGCATTGGGGACTGAAAGAAAAACATGAAAAGCGAGACGATGAGTGCATCTTTGCTATATGTGTGCATATGAGGTAAACAGGTTTGTGGCTTTGCTGGTTTTCTTCTCAGCTGTAGTTTTCTTTACATTCCCCTACCCATAAGCAGCCCTGTCTTTGAATTCTGCACATATAACCTAATTCTTTTTCCCTTTCCCTGCCCATGAAGGTTCTATATGTCTTTCTTACTGCTTGTCTCCATCTTCAAGCGGGTCCTCTTTCATTTTGTTGCCCCCTTGGTGAGGCAGCAATAGCTCCTCAAGGGCATCAGTCGCCACCACTTAAAAGATGAGCATACAGTGGGGCAAAAAAGTATTTAGTCAGCCACCGATTGTGCAAGTTCCCCCACTTAAAATGATGACAGAGGTCAGTAATTTGCACCAGAGGTACACTTCAACTGTGAGAGACAGAATGTAAAAAAAAAAATCCATAAATTCACATGGTAGGATTTGTAAAGAATTTATTTGTAAATCAGGGTGGAAAATAAGTATTTGGTCACCTCAAACAAGGAAAATCTCTGGCTCTCACAGACCTGTAACGTCTTCTGTAAGAAGCTTTTCTGTCCCCCACTCGTTACCTGTATGAATGGCACCTGTTTGAACTCATCATCTGTATAAAAGACACCTGTCCACAGCCTCAAACAGTCAGACTCCAAACTCCGCCATGGCCAAGACCAAAGAGCTTTCGAAGGACACCAGGAAAAGTATTGTAGACCTGCACCAGACTGGGAAGAGTGAATCTACAATAGGCAAGCAGCTTGGTGTGAAAAAATCAACTGTGAGAGCAATCATCAGAAAATGGAAGACATACAAGACCACTGATAATCTCCCTCGATCTGGGGCTCCACGCAAGATCTCATCCCGTGGGGTCAAAATGATCATGAGAACGGTGAGCAAAGATCCCAGAACCACACGGGGGGACCTGGTGAATGACCTGCAGAGAGCTGGGACCAAAGTAACAAAGGTCACCATCAGTAACACACTACAACGGCAGGGAATCAAATCCCGCAGTGCCAGACGTGTTCCGCTGCTGAAGCCAGTGCATGTCCAGGCCCGTCTGAAGTTTGCCAGAGAGCACATGGATGATACAGCAGAGGATTGGGAGAATGTCATGTGGTCAGATGAAACCAAAGTAGAACTTTTTGGTATAAACTCAACTCGTCGTGTTTGGAGGAAGAAGAATACTGAGTTGCATCCCAAGAACACCATACCTACTGTGAAGCATGGGGGTGGAAACATCATGCTATGGGGCTGTTTTTCTGCCAAGGGGACAGGACGACTGATCCGTGTTAAGGACAGAATGAATGGGGCCATGTATCGTGAGATTTTGAGCCAAAACCTCCTTCCATCAGTGAGAACTTTGAAGATGAAACGAGGCTGGGTCTTCCAACATGACAATGATCCAAAACACACCGCCCGGGCAACAAAGGAGTGGCTCCGTAAGAAGTATTTGAAAGTCCTGGAGTGGCCTAGCCAGTCTCCAGACCTCAACCCCATAGAAAATCTGTGGCGGGAGTTGAAAGTCCGTGTTGCTCGGCGACAGCCCCAAAACATCACTGCTCTCGAGAAGATCTGCATGGAGGAATGGGCCAAAATACCAGCTACTGTGTGTGCAAACCTGGTAAAGACCTATAGTAAACGTTTGACCTCTGTTATTGCCAACAAAGGTTATGTTACAAAGTATTGAGTTTATTTTTGTTATTGACCAAATACTTATTTTCCACCCTGATTTACGAATAAATTCTTTACAAATCCTACCATGTGGATTCATGGATTTTTTTTTCACATTCTGTCTCTCACAGTTGAAGTGTACCTCTGGTGCAAATTACTGACCTCTGTCATCATTTTAGGTGGGGGAACTTGCACAATCGGTGGCTGACTAAATACTTTTTTGCCCCACTGTATGTGGAAAGACCTAAGGGGCAGAGGATGCTCAGACAGAAGTGGCTCGAGCATCTGAGTAATTCGACACCCCCGCTGTACACGTTCAAAAACACATTTTCAAAGGTGAGCGATCATACTGCCAGATTAGTAAAGTCATTATACTCATCTTTTATACTCAGCAGCTAAGATTGTTGCTTTCTGGAGATGTAATTATTAGATGATAATTATTCAATAACAGCTGTGTGGAGATGGCATGCAATAAAGCTTAGACTCAAACTGGCTTACATCCACATCTTTAAGCTATGGAGGCATTCCATTTATTGATGTGTGGGATGTTTAGGCAACAAACACATCGTCCTAGTTTTAGGATAAGGTCGGGTTAGGCAACACAAACAGTTACAGTATGTCTCATCCACCTCCCCGACCGCACATTTGCGGTCAGCGCTGCTACATACATTATATGACATAGTACAAGCAGTGAACGCTGGTTGTAAATTGTAAGGTGCAGAATCATCCGATGACAATGTAATTCCAAGCATACACAGCATACACAACCAGACACCCAATCCATTACCCTTTGCCCATCTCCCTCAGTGAACTCATTCTTACCTCTGCCTCTCTGTGGTAGAACAAGTACCAATGTGAAGAGATCGCCAAGGGGAGTCATGTCTCCTGTGGCTTTCTGAAGGCAATTCTGCCATTGCTTATTTTAGACACAGCTTGTCTCCGTGGCACAAGGCGGGGTCACTTTACATGGACGACCAGGCCGTGAAACTCTATCCAGCACTCATGGAATAAGAATGCAGTTAGGTGAATTGATGGCCTCTCGCCTCTTTTGCCTGAAAGCGGCCTTTTGAAGGGTTAGCGATTCTACTCTGAGTGAAAGCCATTGACACGGTACAGTGTAGACTGGGAAAGGTTACACACAATACAGTAATTTAGAGTTCTTAGACAAGGGTCATCACACAGTTTAAATGTATGAAAGTCTCTTGAACATCTGACATCATCTTTTGACTGAGCTGGATGAGGCAATACATAGCAAGTAGTTGGTGTTTTATTAACTGGAAAAACATATTTTATGAGCAACTAATCTGAACATACAGTCCTCTGATTTCTTAGTTTTTTGCATATTTTGTCACATTTAAATGTTTCAGATCTAAGTGTGACAAAATCTTATAGCTAAAGATAACACAAGTAAATAAAAAGTGCATTCTGCAATCAATCAGAAACTGCAATCAATCAAATTAACTGAATTAACCATATTTTTGGAACGTTGGTTCCGGCCCTGATTACTGTTGAATCAAGAAATCACTTAAATAGATGTAGGCTAAAAGATCTCCATATGCAACAAATCATGTTATGACATAAAGAAACAGCAGAGAAACAAAATTATTGACATCTGTCATTTGGAAGAAGTTGCACGGCCATTTTTAAGGCTTCGGGACTCCAGTAAACCACAGTGAGAGGCATTATCAACAAATGGAGAAAAATTGGAACAGTGGTGAACCTGCCAGAAAATGCTGAGGATTTTCTATGAGTCTGTTGTGGCCAGTGCGATCCTCTATGCTGTTGCATGCTGGGGGAGCAGGCTGAGGGTCGCAGATGCCAACAGACTTAATAAACTAATCCGTAAGGCCAGTAATGTTGTGGGGATGGAGCTGGACTCCCTCAAGGTGGTGTCGGAGAGGCGGACGCTGTCCAAGATAAAGACAATGTTGGATAACACCTCCCACCCACTCCATGACATGTTGGTCAGTCACAGGAGCTCGTTCAGTGAGAGACTGAGATTACCGAAAAGCACCACTGAACGACACAGGAAATCATTCCTGCCTGTGGCCATCTCCCTGTACAACGCATCCACTTAACACACTGGTTACTGCTACAACTACACGTTTCTTTTCCAGCTATTTATTTATGAGTGACTTATGTATGTATGTATATGAATATATTGTACTATTCTTAGTTAGCGTATTGTCTGTCTTGTCTTAATGTTGGTTTATGTTGGTTTATAATGGAGCACTGTAACAAAAAATAATTTCCCCCAGGGATCAATAAAGTATTCTGATTCTGATTCTGAACCTTCCATGGAGTGACCAACCTACCAAAATTACTCCAAGAACACAATGATGGCTCATCCAGGAGGTCACAAAAGAACCCAGAGCAACATCTAAAGAACTGCTGGTCTGGGTTTTACTGCCTATTACATTGCATTTAGCTTTGAGGACCTTATTGAATCAACCACGTTCACTGAGCAAGAAAAAGGCCGGCCACTCCTGGTGCACAGCCTTTTGTTACCTAAGCAGCTCACACTAATACACCCACTATTCTCAGTACTGCTGATTCTGCCAGGAACCTGGGAATTCCCATACACAACACGTGTGAGAGCTCCAAGGTGAAAACGACTGCTGACCTCAAATATCACAAAGGTTCTTCTCACATTTGCCAAAAGAGATCCTCATGATTCCCAAGATTTTTTGGAAAATATTCTGTAGTTTAAAAAGGTAAAAGTTGAACTTTTTTGAAATGGTTTGAATTCTGGTACATCTGACATAAAGCTAACACAGTATTTCATAAAAAGAGAAAAAAGAAACTCAAGCTTGGTTCATGCAGCAGGACAGTTATCTGAAACAAACCAGCAAGTCCGCCTCTGGACGGTTAGGGGCCAATTAGTTTTCACACAGGGCCAGGTAGGTTTGCTTAGCTTGTGTGAAAAATGTGCAAAAAATGAAGAAATCATGTAGGGGGGAAATACTTTTTTACAGCACTCTACCAAGAATGTTGGATCTGGTAGGGTAGAGAAA
The DNA here is from genome assembly GCF_041146795.1 of Maylandia zebra. Taxonomy (NCBI): domain Eukaryota; kingdom Metazoa; phylum Chordata; class Actinopteri; order Cichliformes; family Cichlidae; genus Maylandia; species Maylandia zebra. The sequence continues at coordinate 41,404,469 of NC_135169.1, read as the reverse complement.
AGAAGAAGTAGATAGTCTAAATACTTTCTTTTAAAGGGTTAAGCAGTTACTTAGTCTGTAAAACTGACACTTGATGAGCTATTTCCTAATCTGCTGCTAAATGCTTCATTAAATGGGAAAAGACAATGCGAAACAAGCTGATGAGCATTGCCAATGAAGTGAGAGAATCTGTTTTTGTTGTTTGCCACGAATCACATAATGGGATAACAAAGCAAGCACTTGGTACCAGCACAACAAACCCTTGGATTTGGAACTACAGAGGAATCATGTGATGCTATAAGATTTGGGTCCTTGCGTTGGGAAATAAACAAAGAGCTGCACCGAAAGTTGACAAGAAAATGAAGAAAGAACAAGTGAAATTGTTAGACACTCCCCATTTCAGCAATTTCTCATGAGAAAATAGAATAGAGGGGAAAAAAACAACCTCTATTTCTATCTATTGGACCAGCCAACGGCACATCAACTATTTTCTCTCCCTTTCTCCCCATAGTCACTGAAAGCAATCATTTTAGAATTGATTTTCATGGCTCAGAGAGAAATAATGGGAATTCTTTCTAATGTAGAAATGTATGTGTTCCTTTTGGTTAACCAGAATAGACCATATTTCAAGCTTGTCAGTTAGAGGAGTAAAAATACCTCTCATCTTTTGCTCAACTTTTTTCTCTCATCCTATCCCCACTGTCTAAAGTGACAACTCATCAACTCTAAAAATCAATCATATAATTCTACGTTCTCCAGACTTCTGAAATGATGGAAGAAGTTTGGTTCTTTTTCAACCATCCTCAGGTCCACATTTGTCTATGTTTTGAGGAGATAAAATGGCATGCCAAGCAGCAAATCAATCTTCATGGTGGCGACAGGGATGGGGGGAATGACAATTGCTTTAACATGCCCCAGTTAGCACTCACCTAATACATTCTCACTCCCTACTAACACGCCAGCGTCTCGTTGCTAAGGGACTCAAGTTAAATCTACATGTCCATCTCTCGGTTTTCAGTGCCCACCAGCACCCCGCTGTCTAATGTGGAAAGCTCTTTTCCACCTGCTCTGTTCCACTCTCCGGCACTTCCACTCTCCGGCACTGGCCCCTTTCACCCACTGAGGCTCGAAAAAAGAGGCAGTCCAAAAGCAGCAGCTCCTCTCCCCTGGATGAGCTCAAATCCATTTACCTAGGGTTTATCCATCAGCAGCTGTCGAGTGTGTAACACCCTGCCCAGGTGCCATTACTGTACCATTACATACCAGATTCCCTCAGTTTATTACCACTATAGGAGCGTGTCAGCTATTATTAATGATAGCTCAACCCCATGCCGATGAAAGAGACTATTGATTGACAGAGGAGGTGAGGAGTTTGGGGATAGCCCAGACATTATCAGCATTCCTTTTTTTTTTCCCTGGAATTTAAAATACTGTAGCTCTTCAACAGCGCTCTGCAAACTGGGACAAAGTGTACTCTATAACTTATACAGTTGCTGCTATTTCAAAATACTCTGCTGCTGAGATTCAGGTCAGCAATATCTAATGCAAGGCTCCTTGCATCTCTGAAAAATTAGACTGTGCAGATGCAGAAACAGATTGGTAAATGCGTTCTAGTGGAACCTTAAAAGATGAATTTGATAATAGTGCGCAGATAAATGCAGAACAAGCTGCCTATCATTTCATCTGTGGTATAGTGACAGATTATAGAGAAAATGATCCGGTGTTATTTTGATGTGCTTCTGAAATAAATGAGTACTTTCACATTAAATTACAAAGGACACAGTTTTTAAAGAGCTGAAAATATTTGGTAGGTCTCCTGTGGATACGTCTAATCTGATTATTAAACTCCAGTCTTTGTATTTAACCCTGAATTTCTGTCACTCCTGATGACTTCATGTTTAGACATCACACTGAAACTGTTCATAATACTCATATAAAACACATAAAAAATTTCTGTCAGTATCCTTTTTTTACAGGAAACAATAATAATCTTTTTCACCTTGATTAGTTCTTCTTTACAATGTTTGCAGGCACGTTTATGCACAGCTCTCCTAATGGTCGACCACAACATCAGATTGAAGTCTAGACTCTGACTGGGCCGTTGTGGCACCTTGATTTAATGTTTCGATGATATCAAGTTGCCATCAGTTGTGCACAATATACAAAACAAGATGTCAAATGCATTTAGTGTTGGACATGATGTGAAGGGAGGGGTGGGACTTGCCCAAAGTCATAATCCTTTTCATCAGTGCCATGCTTTGTTAAATTATCATCAGGCAGTGTCAGGAGCAATCTGCAAGTGGCCACTTCCGAATCCCAATGAGAAAAAGGTCTGTTGGTCCTCATGTTGACCAACGGAATATCAATGAGCACTTAACTACCCGAAGTGGATGAAAGAGAACAAGAGAGTAAATGGGGTACAGAGATGAGCAAAGAAAATACCCAGGAGGCTTCTATAGAGAGCGTTTTCATTTCCTTTCCCTGACAGAGGAGCGAGATGACTGGAAAAGTAAACAGACTTTGTCTTGCAGCAAAAAGAGAAGTTTGGTGACAGCGCTGGCCTTTATCTGACAAGCAACCCCCCTACCACCTACACCTAAAAAAAACCCTTTCCGATAAGGAACAGAGGTAGTTATTAAATTGTAAAAGCAGGAGAGAAGCATTACTCTGAGGACTGTATAAAGGAAAAAGTACAATTTCTCGATTAAAAGGACACAAGAGATGGAGAATGTCCTGTTTCTATCCTGTTGTCTCCATTTTCCTTATTTGCTGTTGTGGTGGATCAATGATAGTGTACAGGCGTAACCTGGCAAGGTTATTTCCTCAGTATTACTGTCTTATCAAGCTGAGTGAAAACGTGTTGGTTCTGTCTGCAAGCTCAGCCAAGCACCGGGCTTACGAATGCTGACGACTGTGATTGCTCGCCTGTCGAGAGGTCATCTTGCAACACAGGGAACATTTGGTCCTTGAATAGAAGACATCTTTTGCAGGCAAAATTGTCACACAGCAATTTGGAAAATAGAAATATCACTGCCACTCATACCACCTTTAAAAGAGTCCTTTGGAAGCAGCACACAGTTGTAAACAGACTGGTGAACACTCTTTTGTGGTGCTTTCAACTAGTGACTAAAAAGAAGTTTAAAGGAATTCATAGAGTTTCACAGCTGTACTCTTGTCAGACATTTGTTTTGTTTTTTGGTGTGAACCAAAACAACCCAGACCCAACCGAATCCTGGACCCAGCTAAGAGGTGTAACTGTGAGCTAAGCAATTTTTGTATCCAGATTAACTTTGTATTCCAGGATTCACAAAGCACAGCAGTGGTAGCCAGTGTTGGTCAAGTTACTTTAAAAAAAGTAATTAGTTACTAATTACTGATTACTTCTCCAAGAAGGTAATCACATTATTTTACTGATTATTTATTTTCCAAAACGAAATAGTTACTTTTTTACTTAGTTACTTGTAACTAAAAGCACAACCTGAATACGTAATAAAGCAATAGACCTTTCAGCCCAATTCTAGTTTTTCTGCATAATCCATCATATAAAACTGAATCAAATGAAAAAAGTCTCTTTTTAAAAATTGTTTTATTCGTTTTAATCTTTTAACTTTATGCACGTTGCATTAAGGAAAAATTAAATTTTCTTTGACCTTGTAATTTGAAATTTGTTTAACATTTAAACCTGTTTTCTGCATATTCCAGCATATAAAATAAAATAAGTTTTTGTGTTTACACTCACTCTTTCAAACAGATGCAAGTAAAACACAAATCAAAGATTCAGCGCCATTAAGTCCTATCACTCTTAAGTCTATTTCCACCTGTTTAGCAGGAGTGGGGATGTCGGAGATTTGCCCGGTGCCGCAGAGGTCATGCCAGTGGGAGGATCCGGGGGTTTCTCTGTGAATTTCACATTCCCGTGGCAGCGCGCTAGGTGCTTGCTCAGATTTTAAGTTTCATTTTTCGCTGTAGAAGAGTTTACAGCAGAAGATAATGTTTTTGTCACTTTTTACAGAATCAAACTCAAACTAATGTCAGTACTTCCCCGCTTTAAATGCTGCATGGTCGTACGCTCCCCCGCGCTCCATATTATCCATTGTTGATCTACACACGTCTGTTGCTGCCACTCACGTCGTTCGTCATGAGACACTCTCACAAACAAAATCACAGTTTAGTAACACAGTAATGCAGCGTGCTACCGGGAAAGTAAATGTAATCTAATTACTTTTTTGCAATATAATAATTACTTTACTCGTTACTTGAAAAAAGTAATCGGATTACGCATTACTGCCAATGTACGGTGGTAACAGTTAGCTAGTAAAAGAAAATAGTTTTACTAGCAACTTTCCCCTTGGATGCGTTAATCAAGAACTCAAGACCTTCTTCCTGTATTTCCTTTCCCGGTTTCTGATGTCTCACTTTCTCCTTCTTCCTGTATAAATTTATATCTACGCAAACATACCGAGTATGCTATAGACTTGTGAGCCACTTTGTTAGGTACACCTGTTCAACCGCTCATGAACGCAAATATAAAATCACTATTAAGCTACAACATGGCAACAGCTAAGTGCATATAAGCATGTAGACATGGCCAAGACAACTTGCTGAAGTTCAAACTGAGCATCAGAATGGAGAGGAAATCTAATTTAAAGTGACTTTGAAGGTGAAATGTTTGTTGGTGCCAGACAGGCTGGTCTTTGAGTATTTGAGAAACTGCTGATCTGCTGCAATTTCCCCACACAACCTTCTCTAGGGTTTACAGAGAATGGTTTGAAAAGGGGAAAATATCCAGTGAGCAGCAGTTCTCTTGCTGAAAACACCTTGTTGATGCCAGAGGTCAGAGAAGAACGGCCAAAATGCTTTGAGCTGACAGGAGGACAACAGTAATTCAAAAAAGCATTTGTTACAGCCGAGGTATGTAGAAGAGCATCTCTAAATGCACAAGACCTCAAACCTCAGTCAAGACAGGCTATAGTAGCAGAAGACCGCACCGAGTGCCCCTGTCAGCTCAAAACAGGAAACTGAGGCTACAATTCACACTGGTTCACCAAAATATGACAACAGAAAATCAGAACAACATTGCCTGATATGATGAGTCTCAGTTTCTGATGGGCAGACAAAAGGGATAGAATTTTACATAGACAGCATAAAAGCATGGATGAATCCTGCTTTGTATAAAGAGTCTAGGCTGCTGGTGGTGTAATGGTGTGGGGGATATTTTCTTGGATAGTTGGGCCCATTAGTACCAACTCAATATGATTTAAACACCACAGCATACCAGCATATTGTTGACCATGTCCATGGCTTTACAACCACAGGATCTCAAAGCTCAAATCATCTCAAACTGGTTTCTTGAACATTGAACTGCTTTTCATAAACAATTAAGGCAATTTTGAAGACGTTGCTAAATGTCAACAAAATCTTTGTAAACACGGTTCAGTTGTTTAACTCTACATCCTAGAGAAATGGCTAAAAAAATGAGGGAAAACACAATTTCTGCTTCAACTGCATTCCCTGGAAATGCTTTTATGGTGTTAGAAGGGCTACATTTATGTAGTGCACTTACAAGGATGCACAGGGATGTTTTCATGGGAATTCCTTTAGATGTAGTGGTGCATAACATACACTATATGACCAAGCTTGTGTAGGCATGCAGGCACTTACAGCAACATCAATTAGATTCAAATTGTAGATAATGCAAAATAATACACCTTGTGTATATAATTATTGAGACAGCAGCTTTTCAAGATTAGGTTTTGCTGTCTTCTGGCAGTGTGGTCCTGGGATTTTTTATCTTTTTTGCCACTACAAAGTGTGTGGGAAATGAGCCATCTTTGTAGCAGCAGTTCCCTTTGGTTTACAAAGGCTAATCCTGATTGAATGAGCAAGTATGAAAATAAATGCCTGTACTATTGCTTCGTTAGACTGACACCGGAGCAAAATACGAGATCTCAGTTCTTTAAAAAGCATTTCTCTTGATTATTGAAAATGAAGGCAGACTGCCAAGAAGAACAGCGGGTTTGGCTGCTGATATGGAGTGGTACTATCACTTCCCACTGGGGTTGTGAAGTATTACTTAAACATACATCTTGGCCCTCGCAAGCTTTTTGTTGTGTCAAGGCTTTCACTCGGGAATACGCTGGCTGATCTGAATTTCAAATCAAAATCAATTATTCATTAATGACTAATGCTGACTAATTGTGACCCTTTTTTGTTGTTCATGATAAGACATTGTGAAAGCATCTGACTCAACTTTTGTTGAAGAATAAGAGTGACACTTGTGACTTTCCCAGGACACTTAATGTTTTCTGTGGACTGTGGGTCTCTGATTCACTTGGATTACTTAAATACTACTTTACCTTCAACTAAGGTTTATAAGGCTTTGTGCCTGGCAGTAGGTACATCAGTATTTTGTTGCTTTCTTTTCTTTTTTAATTGCCTGTTATTTAAAATTGAGCTTTTTTGTAATCACCCTCTTTAAAACATCAGGAGGCAAATATCCGTAAACAAATATTTTAAATACGGTAAACCACCACAGTGGATTTTTAATCAGACAATCAAGATGTAACTGAAGTCCAGACATTCAGCTTTAACTCAAGGGGTTAAACAAAAGATTTGCATTAACCCTCTCAAGGCAGGCGTAGTTAAAAACTAACAACCTGATCACCCCACATACATATTTTATGAGTTTTTTTTACTCAGAAGTACCACTGCAGGACTTGGTTGTGCATTAGCAACAAAAAGTTTAATTTGAGCCTGAGAGGGTTAACTGGACAAACTAATATAACTTTATAAGCATTGTTTTTGTTACTTGGATGAAACTCCTTTGACTTAAGTCTAAAATCTATGGGCATCACCAAATGCTGCCTTTCCTCCCTTGAGATGCTTTGCAGGCCTTTACTGTAGCCACCTTCAGTTGCTGCTTATTGTGGGTCTCTGCTTGGTTATGCTTGGTTTCCTTCACCGTACTTTTGTCTTCCTATCATGTCAGCAAAGTCTAATCTGTCGTTCTCATTCGTGAGTGCAACCAGTGGTTTGCACCTTATTGAAAATACCCTCTCTATTTCCATTCAAGGTGTCGCTTGATTATAGACTTTGACAATGAAATGCCGACCTCTTTAAGAGTTTTCTTAACTTGATTAGATGCTGCAGAGTTTGTTGTAACCAATGAAAAATGTTGTGATCATACATTTTAGTTTTCTTCTTTCGTTTTTTTCAGACCGTTTGGTGTGGCTAAGCTGATCAGTGTATTTCTTCTATTTAAGAATGTACTAGAGTGTTGACTTGGCCCCTCCTAAAGTTTTCTGCTATTAGTCACATCAATCGCTGGCAGTGCTTTTTTCTTCCCTCTTGGTATCCTAATGATCTGTCACTCTTTCTATCTTTGTTCTACTGCCCCAAAGTATGCATTATAACAAATATTATTTCTTACCCAAAAAAACATTTCTAATCTGAATGGCAAAGATTACTGTACTGCCTCGTGAAACATTCACTCATGCTTTGCACTAGTGTATACATCAACCATCTGACTGGTACTCATTTTCTCAAGCTTTCAACATTTGTGAGGTTGCCCCAAAGAACAACACATCACTGTCATCCTTCTTGCGCATGATGACACTTGCTGTGAATGAAGGGTGATTATAAAGAAACTATTTGCACCATAATCGACAAAGACAATACTTTTTATCACAGCGGGCACAGCTATACAGTTAACCATACAAAATGGCACTAAATAAAAGCTGCTCTTCTCTACATAAATTACACATGCAGCAAAACATACACTGATAAGACTTTAGTGAGACTTCATGAAGGCTTCCTGACAAATGTAACATAATCAAGAAATTACCATTAAAATACACCCATTAGCATAATTGCTAATTTGCTTCCATGCTATTACTGTGGCTCTTTAGCAAAATATCATTCATTTCCACGGTTACAGCTCCTGTGCAAAATGGTGCGCTGATGGTAACATTACCTTTTTATGCTCTTTCTGTATTTTTATTGGTAAGATGTAACTTAACATTAACAAACAGCAGATTTACTCAAAGGCAGCAAATCGAATACGCTCAAAATGTATGACCTGCTTACCAGCTAATGCACACTTATAGCTAATGTTCTCACAGGAATTTAGCATAACAACTACAAATCAAAATGTGATGTAAACTATGAAGTGGCATTGTAGTCGATTCTGTATGCAATGAGAATGAATAGCAATTTAAATGCATATTTGTTCATTATGCTTTATCATTTTAAAATGTGCTAATCATATTCATTTCACTGAGGTTTTGTCTGTGGCAATGAAGTCTATAAATGTCCCCCTGGTTTGAGCTTCTTAAAACTGTTGAGTAAAATCAGTCCAAAATCAGTTCAAAGTGTCATTTAAGATGCTTGAATCACATTTGAACTGCATGACAGATGTTGGAACGGCATGCTCCTGCCCAAACTGAAGGATTAAAGCCGTTGCCTTTGGAGGAGTGCCATTCAAGACCCAGTTGGGATGCATTAACCGGAGTTAATCTGTAAAGGTCTGTGAACTGCATGTGGTTAGAAACAGTAAGTTAAAATCTAAGTGCTCAATTAAACTTTTGACTGATTATAAATCTTTAGACATTTGAAAGAAATCCATAACATGGCTTACATTCATACTAAAAAAGCAAAGTGGGATTCCATTTGAGTAAGATGTTTTAGTATTTGCTGGCTAAATTTTTTATGTCAAAATAATTGGTCCATATTTGATGAGTGTATTTGCACAAGGCTGAAAGAGAAGCAGAGAGATATATGGTTGCTTGGGGGCTAGGGCAAGGGCAAGGTTTTGGACAGTGGGCACAGGTGTTGTGCAGGAGGGTGGAGGGCAAGGCTCTGTGGACTACAGCCATTACTTTATAACTAATGAGGAAAAAGATGGCCAAACTCCCTGTGGCATGTGTGCCTCATGTGGACAGAAGCATGGACTGGGTAAGGTAATGGCACAGTAGGACTGTGCCCTTAGGCACGCCAATTGTGCCCATGTGGTCACGGCCCAGGAAGCAAGTGTATTCGTGAGAAGAAAGTTCATATCTGCAACAATGAAGTACCTTTTCTCTGCCATACTCCTGAGAAATGGCACAGCCTTTTGAGGACACAGATAGCAGACATACTGCAGTATTATCAGGGGATATAGGATGTGTGTGTGTGTTTGTGTGTGTGTGGTTGCATGCCGCCTGCGTGCGTCAAACAGCTCTATTTGAGGTGGCAGGCACAGGTGCGTAAACGGCATGGTGGGCTCAAGCAGGTTATTGGCCGACAGATGGAGCGGAAGGCGGAGTGTGCTGCGGGGACAGGGGCGGCTGTAGGGTGGAGGGGTAGGAGCTGGAGGAGGGGTGGGTATTGTCAGTTTTCAGTGGGTATCTGCCAAGAGTGGCAACTGGTATGTCAAAGCTTTACAATCTGCATGGGCTGAGATTTCTGAGCAATAATAAAAACCTATTCTCACTGTCAGAGATGGGCAAGGAACCAAGGTAAGTACATCGCTAACACACGTGGACTATTATGAATTAACTGCCATAAAATATAGAGGCCACGCAGCACTGCCTGCTTTGCTGCATGGGGATACTAATGTAAACAGAAAATACTAGCACGCATCTGGCACATTTGGAGTATATTACCAGGAGAAGCACTCATAAATATACATAGATTAGTTTGTAATTATGTCCTTCAACAAACCGACGTGTTCTTTTAAACTTGATTAATCCCTTAAAAATAGATTGGAATGGGTTTGTGATTTGTGTTCCCCTGCCATAGTTGAAAACAGTAGCCGAGAACTTTTTTTTTATATCCAGCCCTGCATGGCAGCTTTTGCAATTAGAATTATGATCTAAATGAAGGTATGTAGTATACAATATAACAATGTCTAAGGCAAAACAGGCAGGAGAAAAAAGGGGTGGGGGGCAAGATGTAATAAAAGGACCGAGCACAAATAGAAATGCAACCCAGAACCAACAAGCACTCGCATCCTTGGACATTTACTTTCTGAATAATCCTGCGGAGAACAAAAGAACATTTCAATTCTTGTCTAAATCTTCAGACTCAAGATATGAAGGACCATGTCCGAGTCCACCATAGTTAAATCCACTTTAAAGAAAGTTTCGTTAATGTCGGCTAACAGCAGCTAGCCTCGGCTAATTTCAGCTAACAGCCACAAAAACAGCAGTTAGCATTTTCTCAACAACTCAGACGTCAGAGTCAGAAGTGAGCGTTTTTGACTCATTAACCCGTACAACTCCTTGCACAAACTAGAAAGGAGACGTTGACGCATCTTACCCGACATTGACAGCTGAGGTAAACAGCTGTTTTTAATCATAGAAACACGCTGGCCATTATAGTTTTTTTTTTTTTCATCTCTCTTTGGTGAATTAAAGACCTTTGTCCTACAAGGCCACTGTAGGATTATCACTTGAATTGGGGGGGGGGGGGGGGGGGGGGGGGGGGGGGTAAAAAGGGAGAACTCAGTTGATGGCGAACTGCAGTCTACTGACATCTGGTGGTGAAAGTTTTACACACTGTATCTTTAAGAATAATGAATTTAATAAACTTTGCTCTGCATGGCTACATGGTTAGCTGCTGTAGTTGACCATTAATCACACCTTTGCCAATCACAGAGGTGACAGGTGGGTGAGTCAGAAAACCCTGTAATCTAACAGCATTGTGCTTCAAATGACAAAAAAATATAATCATTAATATTAATATAGAAAGAGTAGAATTGGGTATAGGAAAACAGAGATGTCAGAGGTTGGGCAAATCAGCTCTTATCGAGTTTAATACCAGTCCCTCTGTAGGGCTCATATTTTCCATTAATCTGCACCGCATGAATACTAATAGCCCCGGTAGCTTAATGGCCCTGCCCAAATCCCTGTATTTGATTTCCACTTCTCAAAGTGACCTTTTCCCCGTGTTAATGGGCTTACCTGTGCTAGATCATGTTGGAGCATGAGAAGGGATGGGTTGACTTTGCCACTTTCAGCTCATTCCCTTTAAAGGAGACCCCTGGATTTCAGCACAACGCTTAAGTGATCAGGCAGAAAAACACATACAGAGGCACAAGCAAAGGTATGACACGACTATCATACCTTGTCATCTTATTTAATAGTATATTATGAAAAGCCAGGAAGCAGCCAAGTTATAATAACATAATAAATTTGATTCTTTGGTGAAATAGCTATTGGGTAGCATTAATTTTCTTAGCTCAAAGTTATCTTGAATGCATTTCAGTTCATCTTATTTTTGCGGTGGAGTATTAGGGCCACTTTAAGAAAACAATGGTGTTAATCATTTTGAGAATGAAGTCGAAATTTTGAGATTAAAGTTGAAATACAGTTTCGAGAAAAAAAGTCCAAATGTGGAGATTACAGTTGTTGCTATGCCCTGTGTAGATGAGTTAGTGAAATAGTACGTCAGAATCATTTTTATTTACAAAGAGATGATTTATCCACAGTTTGCTGATCGATATAAGAAAGCTGAAAAGATGGTGCAGGTCAGAAGGAACAAAACACAAACTTGGAAGAGTTGGGCGGATTTGTACAAAATGAATTGGCGCGCAGTGGACAGATAGAAGGATATTGATGGCTACACCCTTGTGCAATAAACAGGTTGTATGTTGTATCACAAGACACAATAACACGGCCGATCAATTTGTTTTCACTAACTCATCTACACAAGGCATTCTAGAGGGCATAGCAGCCTCGGCAGTTTGCCTTGGAAAAGCCGTAATCTCTCCATTTTGCCTTTTTTTCTCTGAATTTTGACTATTCTGAAAAATCATCAATAATACTTTGTTTCTTAATGTGGCCCTAATGCTCAGTGTTTAACACTGTCAATCAAAGATATAGGATGGCTTTTTTGTATTAAATTGCTCACACTACTTTCTGCTTTGGTTGTCGATGTGTTTGTGTTTGCCACTGATATACTGCTGTTCTTTGCATAATCAATTAGTTGATTTATTTGTATAGCATACAAACAGACAATGCAATGTCTCGCAAGGTTATGTGCAAACAAGCTCTGGATGCATGTTACAATACTAATTAACTCTTCTTCCATTTCTCTGCCAAAACCTGTACAGTACATTGAGTTAGTGGCTTGCACTCTTGACCTACATCATAATGATACAGTATCTACTACAGTCCTCTTGTCAATACAGGGCGCAGGAAGAATTTAGATTATGGGTGGCAAAATACTAGATGAACCTAGCAATGGACATTTTCAGAAGATTAAACTTTGTCAGCTGTTAAATGACACAAAATGATCACATTTCAAGCAGAGAAACTAGCAGTGATCATGAGTTTCATCAGCGCCAGGACCAGGAGTTCTGCTGGGTGTCATTACTTTACGCATTTGTAGAAGAAACAGTACGTATACTGTATTCTTATTGACTCTAATCCATGAAGATGCCTCTAAGCCATCACCAGTGTGGGCTAGATAGGATGAACTACTGTTAACTGTTGCAGTTAGCAAATAGTGAAGAAAGGTGGAAGATGTGAACAGTTGTAGACCTTGAAAGAAAGGCAAGGAGGCTGCTGTTGTCCAGACAAGAATAATAGGGTAGAGGCAGACTAAAGGTGGGACAAAATGTCATGAAAGTGGTTTGTTTGGACCCATTTTCTTGGATTTAGTTAGAGCTGATAAAATGGCCACATGCAGAGGCACACAAACACAAATTTGGTTGTCTTAGCTGAATTGGTCCAATTGCTTATGATGCACAAAATCAAATATTTGATTGAACTCAACTGGGTTCGGCCTTTTAAAAGGGTTGATGAATAGTAATTTGGTATCACACTGTGTTTTACTTTTACAGGTTTTTGGTGAGAATGTATTTTTAGGATTCACATGCGTCATTCGAGAGATTTTTTTTCCCCCTGCGTCAAAGGCACCAGTTGAGATTGTCAGGCATTTGTTCTGAATCCTAAGTAATGAACCTTAAAGCAATGGGCATGCTGAACATATACATGCCAGCCCTAAGTTCAGATTTTTGTGTTTAGTGTCTTAAAAACAACCCATTTTATATCATTTGTACTCTCACAGTAGTGTAGAAAACACAGAATACAGAAACAAAGAAAAGCTTATGCAGTTTTCTTTAAAGAGTCTTTTTTAAACCAAAGCATAGGAACTTGATAAACATGAATCCTGGTCTAAATACATGAAAATAGCTACCTCCCACCAACTATTGAATGATTCCATTGGTTCCAACAGCATTTATCCTTACATTTAACTCACTTTGACCTTCTTCACCTGTCTGGCAGCTGTGGGACATAAGGAGGTCTGTCATCAGGAACCTAGTCTTGGCCTCCTCTGTCTCCTGTTGTCACATTGCTGATCTCTGCAGGTGTCAAGACCCTGGGGCTTTGTCAGTGACAGAACTATGTGAGCCCTTGCTGTCCCCATAGGCTTTAAGGTGAAAGGGGTCAAAAATCTCCCAATGCACCACTCCCCTCCTCTCTAAATGGATCTCCTTTAGGGTCTCTTGTGGAATCCTTCATTTCCTAGCCGGTAATAGAATGCAAGAAGGAAGCGGAATGGATGGGCTACGTCGCTGACAGGATGGGATGTGGCATATTTATGATGCTAGCAGAAAATCACAGGGCTTTACAATTAGGCTATCATCTGAAGATCCCTGCATTTATGTGTAGGATGCAATGGGATGTAAAGATATATGGCAGAGTAAAACAGATTTTCTCACTCAGTATTAAAGCATTCTTCTCCATTATTGTGCCTTGTACAAATCAGATGATATCCATTATGTGGGAATATCTCTAGTCCTTACAAAGACTGCAGAAGAAGTGGTAAACATGGAGACCGTGAGTCTCCTTCTCTCTATTTTGCTGTTTCCCCTTTGTGTATTTCTACTTTAAAAACCACTTGTATATATGCTTGCGCACCTGTCAGACGTGTTTTTTTCTTACCCACATGAATTTTAATATCAAAGACAGACTCTGAAATTGGCACCTAACGCGCAATGCATACCCATCACCTCATTTTGAACGGAATGCTGCAACAATAGGATTATGTTTGACTGTTCATATGTAGTCAGAGATGAGCTAGATCAAGCCATGTTTTAAGTTCCTATTTTCAAAAGTGTGTGATCAGAGAAATATAATACAGATGAAACAAAGTACCTTGGAGAGAACCATTAAGGTAGTAAAGACCTGGATGAAATATGTCTTTAACAATAGCCTTCATAGCCTGTTATACTCGAATATTCTGGCTAATATAACAAAATATATACTGGCTCACATGATCCGTGTCATCCATTTCTTGATTATTTAGTCATATGTGTCTTCAGTTACAATACTTTCTGAAATAATGTGCACAGAGGTGTCTCATGTGCATATTGTTCGAGAGTTGTCCACCGTATTGGATGGGATTGAACCAGTCTTCAGAGAAAAAATATTCCTTCCCCAACTGGTTCGAGAGTTGCTCCTGGAGACTGCTGGATGACGCTAGCTGAAATTGGTCACAAAGAGGATGCTGCTTCACGAGCCTCGTGATTGCTTTGGTTGCTAACAGGTACGATGGTATCAGTTTGTGTTGGAATCTTTAGGGTTTCACTACTACTCAGAGTAGCAAATAGGTGTTTGTAAAGAAGTCTACATGTTTCATGCAAAAAAAGAACCAAAGCAATCACAATGATGGGATATATATTTCTTTTTCCTAAGGATCAGTGGTTGGCAGGGGATTACTAACCAATCTCTAGGCTTCTATGACTGGGGCTTGCCAACAGGTTGGGAATACATGTTTTTCCCTTATGACTGGTGGTTTTGAGATTTTCATAGACTGGGCTCTAGGTCTGTGTGACTGAAGCCTTACCCACTTGACCCTAACAATGTTAGCCTTTTCTGAAGCTATAGGGGATTTATGGCATCACTCTGGGCTGGAAGCAGTGCTTAAACAATGGAAAAAACACAAACTTTGTCCAAAAACCTCTCATGTTTAGCTGTTTTCCACTTTTTCTTTGGTCATTTTAGCCTTTTTGGCCAGGGTGAAGGGAGCTCTGCCATCAAACAAGAAGACAGCCTCATGTAACTATGACGGTGTTTGCTAGTTCACCTTACATGCATTAATGTAATAACGTGGTTAGCCTACTCAACGTAAATTACACACGAACAACATTAAGCTACTCACGCAGAGAAGAACGGCTGCTGCCGTCATCATCCGTCATCATTTCTGCTACACTGACAGGGCTAGGGGCCAGGACTCTCCTCTTCGGGTTTTTGGGGGATGTTGCTAACTCCTGGTCCGATAACAGGCACCACACCCGCAGTAGATGTGCTCGGTGTGAGGTCTTGCAGCAAGCTATCAAATACGGCGCATTTCTCGGCTTTTAACAAAATGCACTACGTCGCCAGGTGTTTCATCAGATTCGAGGTGTTGCCTCCTTTGCACAGTATCACAGTATCAGCTTAAAGCACTTGCTGCAGGCTGCTGAGTTTGCATCTTTTGCTGTGAAGTACAGCCAGACTTTGACCGCTTCGCCTTGGGCATTTTTAATCTGTAGCTCTGCTCTAAAAGAACGTACGTACCTGGGCCCGCCTACTACGCTTGCAAAGGTAAAATGATTGGCTAGAATCCAAAGTGTATGACATCTCAGGAAAAAAAAGCACCGAAATAAAGCACCGAAATGTGCGCTGCTTTTCGGTCTGGTTACTACCGTTTATGTCAGAACCGGTGCCATAATGGCACCGGATACCGGTACCCATCCCTCCATATGACCACAAGTGAGGGCAAATTAGAGCCGCATGATTCCTTCCTATCACTTTTCAAAACAATTTTCCTTGACTTCACTGGAAAACCGTATCAAGGAATGACAGGAAACATGTTAAGGAGAATTCACAAAGAAAACCGTGGTGATCAAAGAGTCGTCACGACACAGGTGGTCTACTGTTTTGAAAGTATGTTGTTCTGAAGATAGAGTTACAGGCAGGTTATAAACATGGGGGAAGCATTATATCCTTCGTTTAGTTAAATACATACTAAAGGAGATAAGAAAAAAAGCACGGAAATACATTTCATTAATATTTATAGCATTTGACCGCCTCTTATTATTGCTGATCCTGAGATACTTCTGGGTCATTTCATTCTGGTATTAACCTTCCCAAGCAAAAAACACTATTTGACCGCAACGCAAGCTATTGCTAGGGTTGAGCCCGAGGATAAGCACAGGGTCATCACGCCTTCTCTTACTTTCGCAACAAAACTATCGGGCCTAAACCCATCATCATTATCATCTTTCAGCTCTATTGCACTCATCTTCTGTTTTTTTCCCTCATCATATGCATTTTCTCTCCTCTACCTCTCTCTGCATCTCTCATTCTCTGTCCTTCTTTCTACATATCCTACTTTCTCTCTTGTTCATGTTGCCCCGCCCACATCTTACTTTCACTTTCTTCCCTTCAAGGCCGGTCTTCATCACAGCCCTTCTCACGGCCCACTCATCCATAGGCCCCATCCATCACCATCATGCAAAAAGAAGAGAGAAGAGGGCTGGGGGAGGGGGCAATGAGACATTGAGTGAAGAGACGAAGAAAAAGAGATGCACAAGATCCACAAAGACAAAAAGTTAGGTGTTGGCATCAAACGGAAAGACGGAGAGGGCGGGGTAACAAATGGAGACAGAAGAATATAGGAGGAGATGGCAAAGAGTGTAAATGGGACACCGGGTGAAAAGGGTAAAGAGAATGAATGCACTTTTGGCAAGGCAGAACTTGAAGACAGAAGAGTACGATTTATCCTCAGATATGAAACCAGTCATCGCCGTGTGTTGCATCAGGTGCACAGATTGTAAAACTAAGAAATGGGTTAGAGTCTAAAAACTCTTTACCGATTTCTTGAAAACTTTGATTTGTGTCTCTGTGTCTTTTTGTTTGCGCTCAAGGCTGTGACCTTTTGACAGGGCTCTCTCTCTTTTGTCCATAACTGCCACGGGTAAGGCTAGCAAAACCAGCCCAACGCCAAAAGTGATAAAGATGTTATACACAGTGGCAGACACTTTCTGATAGATGTGAGATAATTTTACAGTACTCCTACCACGAGAGAAAAAACGACAACAAAGTTGGTTGATGGGGATAAAAAAGAAAGAATGTCTACGAAGAAAGAACAAGATGGTTGAAGGGGAATCAAAGTCAGGCAATGGGGCCCAGTACCATCCTCCAGCTATGCCTGGAGGCCTAAATGTCTAGCTGACAATGTCTATATCCGTCAGAAAATAATGGGCTTTAGAAATCGACCCTTGTGCCTTAAAACCTCAATCAGCTTAGCTGGATTTCCTGCAATTTGACAAAATTGATCAGTAATAGAGTTGTCAGCCTTGATTTCTTTTTTTTAAAATCTGAGCATAGTATGTGCTGAATGTAAATATCTCATCTGACACCATTATATTTTTTACAGGTTCTAGTATGTGAGTACAATTATGACACTTTATAATATGTCCTATGTGTGTATAGTCATATAAATATGTTTTTTATCGCTATCTGAAGATGATGAGTTACTGTACAGTATAATCAGCATATTTATTTAAAAACGTGGTTTGCCTCTTCTTCTATGGCTGCGTCTCTATCTTGTGTATTCCTTTTTCTCAATTTTTTTTTGCCTCCCCTTCTTGCAATCTCTTCTTTTCAGTGCCACAAATATAATTAATGGCAGAGCGCAAGGAAGCATGTTACTGGTTTATGGATTTTTGATGGTAATCTTGTGGATTAATTATGTGATATATGTGCCTTGTTAAGTTAATCGGGCTCGGGTAAATACAATGCATGAACTTTGATAGCAAACTGGCAGGCATTTCTCCCCTGCCTCCCTAAATCAATTTGCTCCGTTCCCCAAGTCATTCCTGCATCGTTTCACACAGAGATACTGCCAGGTATGAAGGTTGCACGTTCATTGAAAGACCCAAAAGAGGGTCAAATGATTACAGTGATTACAATGATAATGGCACAGTAAAGCCCGTGCAATCGCTCATCAGCTGCACTATAATAGACACCTCACACACCAGTATGTTTAGATGCATCTATACTGTAAATTCAGTTTCATCAACATGGAAATTGAATTGGGGTGGTGGTGGGGTGTATATCATGAACGCGTGGAGCAGCCAATTCGTTTGGCTGAAAATGGTCTGAAGTGTGCGTGTGTTCGTGTGTCCGTGTGTGTAAATTTGCATATGTGCTCGTAAGCCCACAGATGAGTACACAAATGGCATCTGTGCATTTCTGCCTGTGAGGCGAGCTGGTGTGTAATGGGAGGCGAGCAAGCTGGCAGGGATAGTAAAGAATACACGAGGACTGTGGACACCCACCCAGGGCCGGCGGACAGTCAATCTTCCTCGCCGCATCACTGAAAATGCCACTCCGCAACCAAGGTTGTTTAGCAAGTAAACAAGCCTCTGGCCACCGTGCATCCAAAGGTGTATATTTCCCAAGGTATAATGGCCAGGCAGAGGGGGGAGAAGGTAAATTGGGCTCTGCTGGCATCCTGCTGATCTCCCACACAGCCAGCTGATAGGTTTTGCGCATCTTTTCAAACGTTTCTCATAGCCTACCTCCACACACAGGGACAAAAAAAAAAAAAGATATATGCACTCACACCATCTCATCTCCACACACACAGGTCATGGTGAGGAGGAAAAGCAGGGAGATATTTTCTGATTCCTCCCTTCCTCCAGGGTCCCTGTTGACAGCTTTGATTTGAGTGCTGTGGTGGCAGAGGTACTCCCAGGGCCTCATCTGTACTAGTAAATCACACGTGTTCGTGTGTTTATGTGTATGTGTGTGTACATACAGGCACAAGATGGGACATCATACTGGGTGACTGAATATGTGTGTTTATGGAGTGTCAGCGGTCTCCGGGTTTAAATTGTGTCATTTTTGTGTACAATATTTACATGTAATCATGGGGTGGGTTGAGAAAGTGATAAACGCATACAGATTTCTGCATTTTACCTTTCGCACAGATCTTGATTTACTCTCTTTCCTTTTAACCAAATTATACGAGGACAGCGGTGACCATGTGTTGATCTAATACCAACACAGCGATGTAGAGTTTAGAAAATGGATTAAACTGACAAAAATCTATTTAGGCCAAAGCAAGCACTGGCTGGTGACTGAACGGGGTCCCTCACAGGCGCATAAATAAACCCAAGCAATGGTAAAACTAACATGTACTTGCGCGCATTCAGCCGTGCCTGCTTTAAGGATGATTCTTTGAAGTTGGCTGTAATTCTGAGGACCCCCTTATGCTGTTAGCTATTTTTGAATTGGCAAGAGCGGGGTGGCAAGAGTAAAATCACTTAAGCCTTGCAGCATGAAGAAAAGACTGCTTTTGACATGTGCCTCTACTAATGTTTACTTTTCTTTAAAAAAAATTAATTTCAAATTTCAGTTTAATTTGAAAGGAAACAAAATAGCACATTTCAAACACTTTTTGGACATTCACCTATAAATGGGCAGGTTGTTTTTTCCCTCGTTGCATGCTTCTGCTGTAGTGTTCCCAGGCAGGTAGTAAAATTGTTAGCAGTGGAGCATGGTTCTCTCCCTTGTTCTGTCTCTCACACTCTCTCTTTGGTTCGGTAGTCAGTTATTGGGACTTCTGGCTTTAAAAACAGTCTAAGCACAGACACACACACACACACACACACACACGCACATACAAGAAGCCTCCACTGCCCCAGTGGAGCTAAGGGCCATTCACACAGCCCCTGGGCGTGCTAGAGACTCCGATATGGCCTAGTGGTGCGAGCCACACGTGGCTAGCACTATTGTCCCATATTAATACACTATCGACCCACCCAGACATGCTTTGTCAATGGAAGGTGCCGCCATACCAGATTTTCTCTGCGTCGTATTGATGCAGGGGCACCAGAGGAAGGCAGTAATGGATACATAGCCTGCAATAAGAACCTCAGCCAAGCTGAACAGACAAAGATGGTATTTTTTTTCCTTCATCCCATAATCTTCGAGCTGCTCAAGGGTCCTATAGAAAGCATCCTTGCAGTCCAGGCCAGAAGACACAGCCTGGGTTGTCCACAGAGGTTTAGGGCTGCTATTTCAGTTTCTGGGCATGATGGATCGTTTCTCGCATCTCTTTCTCCTCCTGTCGCCAGCCATGCATCTCAGCCGCCATACTGATTTGGCAAATAGGAATGTATATGTTTACATTTGTGGGTTCAAATATAAAAATGGGAGGGGATGAGGGGAAGTTTAACTCAGCACTTTGCCGTCCCCCGATGCCTTCTCTCTCCGTAAATATCTCCAGACAGCCATGTCAGGGATTTATGTGAAGATGACAATACCAGAACTAGCTGTCCGACTGTTTCACTCAGCTCCTATCAGAGCTGTGTAGAAATATATGAAACACATGAGACAAGTATGCAAACTGTAACAACAAAACATAGTAGTCGTTTCATACACACGAATCAGATACTGTAGACACCAAATTCACAAACATTCACACACAGCAAAGAATGATTACTGGACATATTAGTCAGGATATCAGGTGAAAATAATCATTGATCCCTTTTTAAACTTGTTTATGGTCTTTTTCAAGCTGTATTCATATGTGTCAAATGAAGCAGCATTAATAATATTAATTAAGCAATTAGGAAACAACAACTGTAGCTTTGGGTTAAAAAAAAAAAAAGTACACAGCATGAGGCAAAGTTATGCCAGGCAAGATACTGGAATAGACAGGCAGAAACCCTCTGAGTATTCAACCATAATGACCTAAATGCAATTAAACATACGGTAGCTACTGAATATCAAATATACTTGGAAAAAGCTACTGGGTTACAGTAAGGACCTGGCCACTAATGCACTAACATACAAATAAATGCAGCCACACAGCTCAGCTTATCTCTATTTCAAGACTAAAAGCAAACTCTTGCAGTCCAGTTCATCTCTCGGCTATCCTGTTCTCTCTAGTGGTCCTTTAACAAAATTGGCAAGAGGCTGGAATCATACGGAGTATGGCCTCAGTCACACAGGCCTAGAGACTGGTTAGCAACCATCCGGGAACAACTGCTGGTTGTGAGAAAAGTGCGCATTCTCTGCAGTGACTGAGGCAGATAATAGGAAAATACAATCACTGAACCTTTACTTCTCTTTTACATGGTGGACTGAGTGCTAACTATGCTAGACTGTCTCGCTATCCCATCTTGAGGTCTAAAGAAGCATTATACACAAAGACACACAAAGCATGCTAACTTCAGCAGATATCTTTGTGACAAGGCCTCTTTGACGTAACATGATAGCTGTCAGATTTTTTAATCTTTGAATATTTTAAGCCGGTTTCCCATCAACCCATCAATCTTGTTTTCAGCGAGAAGAAGCTCCGGTAATCCTATTGTGTGGTACAGATGAGAAAGTTTTGCATCTAAGTAATGAAGCAAACCAATCATCTAGCAAGCTAGAGACACACATCATATGTCTCATGATGTGTGTATGTATGTGCGATAATGTGCGATATGTATTCCTCTGCTCAGAGTAACCAAACAAACTACTGCAGGGCATTGTACACTTGAGTTTTACTAGTTCTGTACAATTCTGTGAAAGCCACACAGTGTGACAAACTCGCCAACAACTTTACCTGATGTCGTACAGTAGCTGTGTGTTTTCTATTTTTCCCTTTCACAGCCCTTTGTAACTTCCTCGGCGACCCATAATGTCAGTTTTATCGACCTCAAGTGAAACACGAGGCGAGAAATGAGAACAACAACTTAGCAGGTTAGAATGCAGCTCTGAGAGACGGGCACCCATGTTTCCCCGCAGTTACAAGCATCTGAAAATTGCTTGATGCATACACAAGCAGAGAGATTGGACACAGGTGTCCAGGGTATGACAGTGCCTCTGTGTTACTCTGTGTGCAGCAGGCTGATGAAGGGAGGTCAGCCGTGCTGCCAGGTTAGGACTCTGTGACCAAGTCTTCGGGGATGCATGGGTGATGTCCCATGACAGCTGACCTGAAAGCTTCAGGTGGCTTACATTTCTACCTCTGCTTTTTTTTCCTGCTGCTGGCGGATTGCTCACTAGGTGGATGGATGAGTGAAAAGATACAGGGACGCAGTGGAAAGAGCCGACAATTTCATTTCCCATCTGCCACGTTAGTGCAGCATCAGCAAGCGTTTCATTCCCTAACCTATTTTGGTCTGTATACCAACTCCCCCCCCCACGAAACGTATCTCCCATATCAGCATGTTTCAATCAGCATAAACAGAGGTTATGTAGGGTTTGAGATCCGGCAGGTGGTGTTTAGGCCCCCCCCCCCCACCTCCCCCACGCCTCCACATATGGCGACACCCACCAGACCTTTCTCTTAATCTGAAAGGCCGCGTGATGAGTCAGCACGAGAAGTGTGAGATGTTGGAGTGAGAGGTCTGGCTTATCAGTGTGTCAGCCAGCAGCTGGAGTCTACATGCTGAGAGACCCTCGCTGGCAACGGAGGGAAGGACTGGCTTCATTAAAACATCTCAGGATTGGGTGACATCACTGGTTTGGCTGATAAACCAGCTGAGGCCAACTGTGGAGATGTGATAAATGTCCCGTATAACAACTCCAGAGCAGGGGTGGACTCTGTGCTCTAAAGAGGGAAATGTAAAAATTTGTCTTCATCTTGCAAAAACAGTCAAACCGGCGATGTGTGCACGCGTGCAGCTGTTTATTTCAAAACTTCCCTATTTCCCCAATCAAAATGAACCCGATCACTTTAATGCAATAATTTCCAGCACCGCAGCATCATTACCGTAAAGGCAGATTGATACGCTGTCCAGGCAAAATGGTGGAAATACAAGGGGAATAAAGTCACACAAACAGACAGCTCATTAATTTTCCCCCCCGCCTGTGCTCGAGCCTGGTGACCTGAGTTTTTCACGCGAGGCGCGAGGAAATTTACTGCTTTGACAGACTAACCAAGCGCGCTCCTTCTAATTTGTACCAGCTCAGATTTGTTTTTGTTTTGGCATCATCTTTATTTTTTATTGCAAATTACAGAGTGCCCCGAGTAATCTGGTGGGTCCACTGAATGCTAATGAGCTCCACGCAGGACTTACTGTTCAGGGAATATGAGTCGGATGTTTATGATTATTGGAACTTTTCCTCTGAGTCAATGTTTTCTTTCTTTTTTTCCCCCTTTTCTCCCCTCTTCCTCTGATGAGCTTCCTGATCGTCATAAATCTTGAGCCAGTAGTGTCCCCTGAGTGGAGCTACTGATCTTGTAATCCACTGTACCTCCCATGCAACCAGTTTTTAGTGTAAAAGGGGGAATTGTTTCTATGGGAAGTGTCAAAAAGAGGTCAGAATATTTTCAGTGGAAACATAAATCAGCTGAGAAATAGCTGAGAAAAAAAAATTCCTGCACTATAATAGACCAAGTCTATTTGGGCTCAGTCTAAATAAACCAGTCTTTCTTGGCATTGCTGTTAGGTTCTTGAAATCTTCTGGCTGGCTGTACGGGACTGAACAAAGTTTGTCTCCAATAGGTGGACATGCCTTCCTTAACCACCTATTCTGCCTCATACTGTATACTGTAAACACGAGAGTGTTGTACTTATGGGTGGTTTTTAATAAGGAACGGTAATGTCATTAAATAAACAGACAGATTGTGAGTAGTAGAGGCAAATCAAATGATTCCAGAAACTTGTCAAGGTTACACGGGCAGATGCAATGCTAAATTAAATTCCACACTGTCACTGCTTGAAGGAAAATTGAAAAGCACTAAATAGAGTTCACCTCGTATGCAGCTGGTATAATCATCTCAGTGCGTCCCTGCAAAACACGTATCGCATTTCTCTTACACACGTTCTCTAATGTTATTCATTCACACGCAAGCTTTTTTTTCCCTTTACACAGCACCGGGATGTCTCTTTGCTTGTCACAACAAGAGATCCGGTTCAAGGGCTGATAAAAAATGACCAAAAAAATGGGTAATAGTACAATAAAATAATATCATGCATAAAGCCGGTTTAGTGCATTTTAGCTCAGTTTCAAGGAGCTTCATTTAACTCAAATTTGATTACATTTTAATTTTTTCTTACACCTGTGACAGGCTGGTATAGTCTGCCCCACCTTTAGCCCTCTGACAGGGTTCCCGCTCCTCCCCCACCCCTGTGTTGGGTAAGCAGTTAAGAGAATGCATGGATATGATATATATTTTTAGATATATATTTTCAACCACTGAATCAGAAATGGCCCAGATATGTGTACTGCCACACCGACAAGAAAAAATGAAACATTGGGAAACTCTTTATCCAGTCCCCAAGGAGGATAAATGTTTCACTTCCTCAGATAGCCTGTTTTTCAGCTTGATTCTCGGGGCAGCGTGATCCATCTATATTTGGTACTTTCAACTAAGCTACTGTATATGGTGATGTCCTTATAAATAAAACTGCTTGAGGTGTTAGTAATTTTCTTCAAATGTGTAGTTAGGCTTCAGTGTGATTTGAAAATGCTGTTACTGGCTAGTGGTAGCTTTCCTAGTTTCAGGTTCGCTTCCCATTAATGCTGATGTAGAATCATCAAACAGAGAGGTGTGTGGTGTCAACATCATATTTTGTACATGCAGAGGGGGCCATTTGCCACAAGGCAAGGCAGGCAACAGTTTGGAGCCCCAGGACAGTGGGGGCTGTCAAACTTTAAACTACAGCAGTGGCAATGTGCAAAGCTTGTGATAGTGGCAGTTTTAGAGACCAGAACTCCTTAAGGGGACTACGCTTGACTCCACTGTCTGCCCTTCCAAGGGCCATCCATGGTTCTGATTAACCATGAAAAGCCTGAACCATGAAAATAATTGCCAGAAAATAAATTCTGGGGGAAACTGGAGTGTTTCTTTACCTTCTGATAAATGAAAAAAAGAATATTGAAGCATTAATTTGCAAACATTAATTTATATTTGTATCATATTTGTTACATCCAACATTTTTTTAATTTAGTTCTTAAAAATCTTTTGTGCAATGGGGATGGGGGCACACTAATCATTAAGACAAACCTAATGACAACTCTCAACGAAAACAGAAATTGAAAAAAAGAAAAAAGAGGAAGACTAGGAAAAAAGTTCAGTGGAGCAGATATTAACATTTAAATAATCGAAACCACTAAATGCTGCTGACTGTGTGGCCGAGCCACTTGAATGACTTCCGGAAGCATCAGATTACAGATTACTTTTCAGTTGACATGGCTAGCATAGTTTAGCTAGCAACGTAGCCTAGTGTATTCAGCTACTAATCTAGCAAGTCAGCACTAGCAGCTGCATAGCATAGCTAGCATCCTGAACGAACGTAGAAGCTAGCAGGGACAGGATTAATACTTCATCACCAGCCAACTCTGTCTTGGTCATTGTTACCTAAAAGGACAGGTCTCTGTTATTTTATTAATAATAGAAAATGTCATTTGCACTAGAATTACCACTGTGTACTTGCATGAATGAAAGGTAAAAAGTCTGTTTTTAAATATCACTTTGAAACCACTGATGACTTGGATCCACACTAGGTTAGTAACTAAAATACTAACTTAACAAATGTTAACGTAATCTCTACAAATAGGTGTGCTGTAAGTACTGGGCCACCTACACTTTACACCTACAGGAGTTTTTTGGCCCTGGAAACCCAAGCCACGAAGCTCCCGGCACACAGCTTTTGTGCTGATGTTAATGCCAGAGCAGGTTTGCAGTTATTGGGCAAGAAGAGCATTGTCGATTTGTACACCTCAACAATCAGTGATACACTTTACACGGTGCAAGTTCTTAGATGCTTCCACTTCCAATCCTTGATATAGCTAGGAGTTAAGAAATATAATAGACTGGCTTGTTGCAATGGTGGCATCATATTAGTAGTCAGCCAGTAATCCATTAAGCTTTTTAGAATGACGCATTCTTTTACAGATGTTTGTGTGGCCAGATGTTTCATTTTATATAACTCTAACAATGGGAATTTAAAGACTAAGAGATGTGGCTCAATGGAGTATTTTTGTACATTATATATACACAATCTCTATGGCAGCAATTTCTTGTTTCATTTATTCATTGTGTTTTACTGGAAAATTTATGGTTTTCATCTATAGTCAGTTTGTAGTTTGGGCTCTATTGATGAATTTTTAGATTTTGGAAGATTTGTTTACATGTAAGTTGGTGACAAAGAGTTTCAAAATCCTTGATCATACCCTGATGATGACTTTGTTTAAAAAATGATCTGGATTGGCAAACAATGACTGAAAGACAGAACAAAAGCTTGCCTGTCTGCTGGCTATAAGACTTAAAACAGTTATTGTCTCCAGAGGCTGATGGGTTAATGTTAAAAATGTAGCCTGCAGGGTTTTGGAAAGGTAATTGAGTTTAATCAGAACATATAAGCAGAAATAATTTGAACATAACTTTGTCTTGCATCCTTGACTTGTCCTTTTTCCCCTTTAGTCTCTTGTCTTTATTTTAAACTGGATGGTGCTGCAGGTACGAGACTTCATTTAAATCCTCCCTCGGGCTTGTCTTCGCCAGTAACACTGTATTTGTTGTGTTCACAAGGGATGGGGTGGGGGTGGGGGGGGGAGTAATAGCTTATCACACACCAGATAACCAGGCACCAAAATGAAGCAAGTGGCACAGGTTACAGATTAGTTTTCAGGATTAAGCATTTCTCAAAGGTTAATCTGAGGAAAGACAAACAAGAGTCGCACTGCCCGCCATGTGCAGATGGAATCACGCTGCAAGTTTGTTTAAATTAAATACAAAAGTTCTGGAGCGCACACATCACGAGCACGCATTTGCGAACAAACGCGTGCACATACGTGTGAGATTGCAGGCACTGCACTTGCTCATGTCATTAGTATTCATAAGAATGTGACTGATGACTTTCATTAACAAGATTGAGCAAGGATTGGGGCCCTTCAGTGTTGCCTTCTCTCACCTTTACTTTACGCTAATGATTTTTGTCCCTACATCCTTTCCCAAGGTTGACCCTGTCAATGGCCAGCACTTTCTTTCTTTCCTTCTTTCATTTTTTTCTTTTGCACACACCCTCAAACACACCTCTGTTTTATACCTATGCACGTGCAATACACTCACATTTAACTGGGATCGGATAAGGCATGTGGTGTGTGTGTGCGTATGTATTTTGTTAGGTAAACAAAGCCTGGCTCCTTTTACTATCAATGAAGCATAACCAAATCAATTTAGAAACAGCCTTATCTGCTCACAGGAACGCCGGTAGCCCAGGAGCGATTAACTCCAGCAGCCGTTAACTCTTTGCATACATAACTGCCATCGCTAAGCTATTTAAGCAATGGGGAAAGGTGGGAAGAAGTTGAGGGGGAGAAAAATGAACTTCATTTGTCCTCGTGCATATGCGTCTGCACGTGCTCGCGTGTTTGTGCGTGAATTTGTTTAGGTGAATTCTCTGTGATGGCATGTAGGTAAATGTGAGGAGATATATGCAAAGAGAGAGAGAGGAAAGGGGAGAGGAAGAGTGAGTAAGAGTGGAGGAGGGGTTCGGGGGAGGGTATAGGAGTGAATTTCGACATGTCATTTCTGAAATTGAGTTTTGATAACTGACAATTTGTTCAGCTAGTGAAATGTCAAGAGTCCAAAAAGATTGATGAAGTGCATAATAGATGTCTCAGATTGACTCTCCGCTGTGGGCTTGAGTCCCACGCACGCATCAGACCACCGAAATGATACAGAAATGAGATCTCACGCACACACATGCACGCAGGAACACAAAGTCAAACACACACGCAAACAGATACACACACACTTGACTGCTGCAGAGCACCTCT
This sequence comes from Maylandia zebra, assembly GCF_041146795.1. Classification (NCBI taxonomy): domain Eukaryota; kingdom Metazoa; phylum Chordata; class Actinopteri; order Cichliformes; family Cichlidae; genus Maylandia; species Maylandia zebra. The sequence goes on along the minus strand of NC_135169.1, from coordinate 41,376,723 downwards.
GATATGGAAAACTGGTCCACGTCAATTTAGTTGGGCGGATGTGATTTCTGCCTGAACACGGAAGTGTCATTCAAATGATGGTGACCACTGACTGAGGGCTTGTACATTTATTAGGAGGCTGAGTTGTTGTAATAGTCTATGTAGCTGTGTGTGGGAGCACATTAAGATGAGCTGATTTTTTTCTTATTACCACTAATGTGATTTACATAATCTCGATGCATTTAAACACCGGACTGCCACAGCTCTTGGTACACCTGTTTAAAAGTTGGAGCGCTGGGATTGTCTTTCTCTCCAACTTATTGCAAATTCTGGCGCTGAACAGCCATCAATCAAGTTTCCCAGCTGACAGTACAGACATTTGCCGAATCAGTGTGCATACAGTGTGTCTACTGTATGTGGCAGCTCAGAATAACTGATGTCCAAACTTGCAAACACTCGGGTGGTTCCTGTTATATTCTTTTGCTTTTCACTCTCTTTCTTTTCTGCACATTGAAGTGAGGCATGCAACTCAGGACATGATATCGCCCATTGTTTTAAAAAGGCTAATTCTGAGGCATCATTGTTAGTATATTAGCTGACACCGTGTTGTTGTTTTTCTGAGCCAGAAGTGATCAGCTTTCTGCCAGCTGGAACGGTACAATGCAAATATCTAATCGGGCAATCATCAATTAATCAGGTCCAAACCAGGCATCTGAATGGTGAAAAAGGGGATTTGAGTGATTTTTTACTACATGATCATCTGTGGGTTTTACAGATAATAGGCCAAAAATGAGAAGATTTCCTGTGATCAGCATTTTTTTGTTGTCTCTTTAATGCCCGAGGTCAGAGGGGAACTCAACAGGGACTCAAATAACTACTGGTTACTTTATTTCTATTTTTAGTTGGTTAGTTTCCAGAATGGATTTCCTTCTTTTAGTTTTTATTGCTTGAAAATGTTTAATTCACTTTAGTTTCTATTAGCTGCAGTGTTAGCTTTGGTTTTTTAATTGTTATTGTGTGGATGGCATGTCAGAGACAGGATTTAGGAAAAATCAGTCAGAAAACACATCCACCAAACCAACATCAGTCAAGTTCACAAACTAGTTTCGGTTAGTTTTATTGTTTTTTTCTAACTCTATTTTTTTTTTTAATCTTTAAACCTAAAATTATTTTTCACACCTAATTCGAGTTTTTAATTTACTTTTACTTAACTATAATAAACAATATATGCAGAACAGCATCTCTGAACACAGGTCAAAGCTTAAAGAGCATGGGCTACAGCAGCAGAAGACCACAATAGCTGCCACTCCTGTTAGCTTAAACTGAGGCTATATTTCACACAGGATCGTCAATATTGTGTTATATTATATATGATATTTAGATGATAAGATCAGAATTTTGGGATTTTTGGGATGCAGTGGAATGGGAGAGTGTAAATAAATCCAGTAACTGTCAATATTGACCAAAATCTCTGACGAAAGTTTCCAGAACCTTGTTGAATCTGTAAAAATTAAAGGCAACTCTCAAGGCAAAAGGGGGTCCAACCCATAAATAGCAGTTTGAAGTAGTCAGTGATATACGGGATTATTAGGTATTCTCAAAGGATTTACTAGAAATCAAAAGCGGTTATGCATCTCAGTGTGTATGTTATGCATAATACAATAGGCATCACATTTTTAAAAACACAACAGTCTAAACAAAGTAAACATTGTTCAAGAAATTAGTGAAAGTTTGTTGCAGTGGGGTGTTTATTGTTATACTGGTATATGGTGACGTTACATAGTGTAGATATTAGAATAGAATACAACAACATACAGTGGGAAAGTGTGACATTTATACAGCTTATGAAAAGAATAGGAAGGGATAGCATGTAAATGCTTTAGTAATGCTTAGTTGGGTTTGACGTATGTGCTAAGATCTGATAGGGTTTGCAATAACAACGGTAGATTCAGTTGAAGGCTCTGGTTGACAGTTAACCATAACAAAGGACTGCTCAGCCCAAGAGGTCAAAACACTATGATGTAGAGAGTGTCTCCTTACTTAGCTGGTTAGCTCATGTAAATGGACTGATTCTTATATAGTGCTTTTCTACTCTCCCGGAGTACTCAAAGCACTCTATACAACATGCCACATTCACCCAATCACTTTATCTATACTCAGTGTTACCTAAGTACATTCACACGCCGATGAACGCATCGGAGAGCAACTTGGGGTTAGTATCTTGATACTTGAAATGCAGACTGGAGGAGCCAAGGATCGAACCACCAACCTTCCTGTTCTACCTCCTGAGCTACAGCCACCCCCTATGTCATAATGTGGGTTTGAACCCGAGACAAATAGCAACACTATAACAAAAAAGAATGTGTCTTAGTAATCAAATAGAGAGGAGAATATAGCACTGAGTTATAAAGAGCAGTGTACTCTGTGAAACTGTAGTCACAAGATATTCAGCACAGTTATCGACACAAGATAAACATTTCAGTGGTATTATTTTACTTACAGCTTGCCACTGCTGACTCGTCAACATTTCTTTTCTATTTTAAGAAATCCATACAAGTTTCAGTTGGCCTTTGGAGCCTGAAAATATGGACTTGCAGAGCACTCCTATATAGAGTGTTAGAAAAACTTTTTCCAATGTATCTAATGTAATCATCAGGCACTACAATTATTTTTAGATTTTTCTCATAAGAATAATACGATTTTAAGATAAGAAGAAAATCAACTGACTTATCTTTTCCACTTGTTAGTCGTCTGTGGTGGAAAACATGATTTGTTGCCCTCAGCCACACATATGGTCTTCTAAACCTATTTCTGCAATAGCACGAGAGGATTTTAACATGATGCGTGTTTGACAGCCAGACATCATATTAAAATCCTCTCACACTAATGCAGAGGTGCATGTGGTGTGTTGGCCATGTAATGATAAACATAAATGATGTCACATAGGATAAGCACCACTAGCGGAGTAGCTCCCATGCTCTCGTGACGCATTAATCATTGTCGACACCGCCACATGTTGCAATAATCTGCTGCTGACAATTCAAGCTGGAAGTGAGTAACATTTTATTTAAATTTAGTGAAATCTGAATTATGTAGGAGTAAACTAAATTAAAAGAAGGGGAAAAAAAACAGCTAAGAGGAAGCAGAGCGGAGGCTTTGCAAATGTAAAAGATGAAACGAGCTTTCAGCAAGGCTGAGCATCTCTGAGCTCACCGGAATAAGCCAAGACATCTCTCTTCTGTGTTTGTCTAGCTCGAGGGTGCGACTCACAAAGGTCACACGTGTCATTAAAATTAAGGCATCGATAGATGGGATATTTTCACAAAGGTGACAAGATCCCATCCCGGCATAATTAGCCTCATTTTAATAGCAAGCAGGTCACTTAAAAGTCAATTTCGGTGATCACGCCAATGAATCTTTACACCATGTGTTATAAACCTGTTATGCTGTGGATTCGAATCCCAGTGCACCACATGGCTAACCACCGTAATACCTCACTTTAGGAAGAGGTCCAACTTTTCCTGTTATCTTTGGGTGTCCTCTGTGGGTTGTGTGGATGCATCACTCCAATAAGCCTTAAGGATATTGGGAGCAATCCAGGAAATCTATCTGACATAACAAAGGAGTTTTGAAGAGCAAACGCAAACGGCCTTGACAGCGCTGGAGATGTAACTCTTTCAATTGCATTTTTTTCATTAGCGACTGAGTCATTCTGTATGTACACATGGTAGCTGCTTTAAGGCTTTAGAAAAATTACATGTGGATGTTTGATGATCTCTGACAGTGGCTTAAAGGAAACGATGATTATTCAGAATCAACATGGAGGGACTCTGCTGATGATGAAAAAAGTTTGCTGTCCTAACACATCATGTCATTGTTACAGTTTGTTTTAGTTTAAAGAGTACAAAAAAGCACAAAGATATACTGCAGTAATAAGCTCCCATGGTGCCAGTAGGTGGTTTTTGACATTTGAACCATTTGTTTTGTGGGCGATGATAATACGCCCTGCCACCAAGCAAAAATGGTTCAGGAATGGTCTGAAGTGTTGATTTGCCCTCCAAATTCTCCAGACCTCAATCCAGTTGAGAATCTGTGGGATGTGCTGGACAAACATGTCGAATCCAAGTCCAAGTCCTTGCACCTTACAACTTACAGGACTTAAAGGTTTAATTGCTAACTTTTTGGTATCAGATACCACAGCACACCTTCAGGGGTCTAGTAGAGTTTCTGTATTTGTCACGGCCAACCATGAGGATGTGAGGAAGGAGGACTCTTTAATGAAGGCAGTGCATTTATTTACAGTGAAGTAAATAACAAGAACACAATAAATTCCCGTTAGCTCCCTAGACTCCCGTGTCGTGTCTTCGCTCAAACGTCCGTGCTCGTGCTCTCCGCTCCTGTGTTTCCGCACTCCCCGTGCGTGCTGTCCTTTTCTGCTCCACGCTCCTCCTGCAGGGAAACAACAGAGGCAGCCGTCAAACATTGACTTCCGCGGGCTGGCACGATACTATACTTGGACACACACTAACTTGGAGTGCAACTCAACGATCCCGCCTCGAGGAGCTCTTAGCTACACTCCTATGTAGCTCCCCCGACGAGCCAGATCAGCTGCAGGTGTGTGAGGTCCTCAGGCGTGGCCAGCCACCTGGCAGGACACACAAGACAAGACTCCTGTAGACCAGTGCTCAGCACACAAACCAGGAAGACGAGGAACAGCAGCACCAAAAATACACATGTCCAGAACTGCCCAGGGCGACCCAGGACCCTAACAGTCTTGTTAGATCAGGGCTGCGCAGCAACCGACGACCAACACAATATAACACATGGTCACAGTGTTATGCCTGGTTGCTTTTACAATCTTGAATGCTCACACTGAAGTTGGCCAAACTCAAATAATAACGATGCAAGGCTCCTTGTTATGTCACTTCAGACTGCTCTAAATGCTTGCTCTGGCTGTAACTATAGAAGCCACACCCACCGGCTGTTCAGACCTTCTGCTTATGAGGAGAAAAGTCAAGAAAGTTTGCTTTAACAACTGAAAACAACTTGTTTCCGATATTGGATGTACTGTCTAGTTTAACATAAAGAAGGACTATTTTGAACTGTGAATCGTGTAAAGTTAATCTCGTACATTACGAGAACAAAAATATGGTACTGGGAGGTGGGAAAAGCACGACAGGCCCACTTTAATAAACATTACATTTAAGTTTTCCTTTGATTAGAATATAGGCCAGTGAAAACTAAGCTTCTGCAGAAGGTCTCAGTGTAGCCCCCAATTCACTCTCCTGTATGCAGAGTGTATCTCCAGCGTAAACACGCTATTAGAGTTTAGAGCAGAAGAGCTTGTGCAGCTCCTCTTATCTGCCAAGGATGCCTCTGATGGCTCCCGATTGAAATGCCAGCTCTGAAGTTCTGTGCTCAGCCACACGTGTAAACGCCGCAACAGAATGTAACTTATTCCCTCAAAGCGCTTGTTTTCTCTCCCCAGGCAATTGGAGATTAGTTAGTTCAAATTCTAGACGGGTGCTTTTTGAAGAAAGCCGTTTTCGGGGAGATGCGCATGAAAAATTGGCAAGCAAGCATTAATATGTATAATTAATTTTGTTGTTATCCACATATTTGAGCAATGAAGGGAAAGGCGCAGACAGAATTCGGAGCCCGTGCTCACAGGAACCCAGGGACGGCATGTGGATCATTTTTAACATTTACATTCCAATTCAATTTGCTCAACTGGAATTATCTGGCTCCCCTTCATGGTGGAGATTAATTCAGCTTCCTTGTTGTTCATTTCTAAGTTTAATAACATAACCCAAAGGTATTTCGTTTCCTTTTTTTCTTTGAACACAGAAATTTTCATGAGCTTCTCCTCTGCAGTTATTTTTGTCTCCTTGTAGATTTCGAATTTTGCATTCCCTATACATGAATACATTATCAATTCTCAGAGATTATCATTATGCTCGGATCTCGGCCAGCAGCCAGAATTTGACAAGACAATCAGCCTCTGTGGCAAGAAAATAGGATGTTCTTGCAGTTCATCGTCGAAGTTCTTTAAGCGCATGTATGATATATTTAAACGCACCCACATGGTGCAGAAAGCTCACGCAACATACAGCCGCGGGAGAGGAGATCGCAGGGCCAATTGCAAGCGGCTCGTGCATCTGTTCCTCCTTGTCTTCTCAATCAGGATCAATTTGACACCTGTTTGTTGCCAACAGAATTCTCGGTGATGCCCACAGATCCGCTTTCCAGGTGTCTTAAGGCCTCAAAAGACGCTCGTCGTTCGTCTCATAGGTGGCTCGAAGCACATGCCGGGGTCGCTGGTGCCTTCCCTGCCACCCCCTCATCAGGATAATTAAGCTTTCTCAGCCTGCTGCACACAAATGGGGAATTTCGCCAGCCCCTCCAAGTTGTACAGATAGTCTGCAAATTGCCTCTGATTTGCCACCTGATTGTGCTATGATTATGTTGTCACTGGATGCTGTGATTATGATGGCCCATAATTGCTGGTGTGCATTAGCTGCTGCACAACGCCCCCCCACCTCCCGATCTCTCTCTGTCTACCTGTCTATGTATCTATTGACTTCCTTTCCCTCCATAAATCTCGCTTTTATTTCCCTCACCGTGTCACCGCTCTGTCTCAATTTATTTTTATTTTCCCCCCTTTCTTCGCTAACTCAAATGCTGATTCTACTTGTGAAGCGCTTTGATGTCATTTAATGCAGGCTTGCGCGCTCTCCTCTGACGCATTTCGAAAAAGATTCGTCTCACCTGCATTTATATCTGCATACTTTATGCCTGTGCCATAGAACTAAATTCATGTGTTTTGTTTTATTTGCTTTTTAAATTTGTGATTAAAGTAAGCAGCATTTCATTTCCTCCACATATATAGGCTTAAAAACAGATTCACTAATTAGTCATAAACCTTTCTATTCAAATCTATCTTAAAAGCAAAGACTCTCCATTATGAGGAAAATTAAACTTCCCAACATACATAAAAACACCTGGTTTATCCAGTGATTCAGCCAAGGTTTGGGTTCTGTGTGCGCTCTTGGGAAGAGATGGCATTGGGGGTATTGTCTTACAAGATGTACAAACACCCCCGTCCAACACGCATGCATTGGAAGTATCTCCTCATGGCACATGATTCTCATTTTCGCAAAAGACATTAAGTCACCTGCGGCAAGCCAGCTGAATGTGCCACGTCTTGGCACGTTGGGAAAGCCATTTGTTTGTGCGGCAAAAACAGAGAAGTGTTTATTTGGGCTTGTTGGACTGACAGTGTCCCCTGTCAAAGCGACGCTTCAGCTGTCACCGTTTGAAAAAAAAATGGGGACTAATTTGCATCTCATTAATCCCACCTCCCCTCCCAGCTCTTCTTGAAAAACTCCACTTTCTCCTCCTCCTTCTTCTCTCTAAAATCCCTCGCTGTTCCATGCCACAGTACTGTCTTTAGCCAAGCTCATTAAAATAAACACGGCACTTTTCTCCGAGTCCAGAATCACTTCTAGCTCCTCTCGCTGCTGCCGCCGAATGACTGATGTACATGTGTTTTTTGCTCTTTTTCAGGTCTGGTGTGCCTGATTAAAAAGGCATGACTTGGACCATTGATGAGCATATGGATTAAAAGTGTTCAGTGATTGCCCGGCCATTCCCCTCACTCTAATTGAAAGCCTAATGTGCACCCACCACATATTAATTAAAACCAGAGGTTATAGGCCCTTAGGGTGCACCATTTAGGTCTCTCATTAAAAATTAATAACCTCAGTTAATTATTATTATGGTGTTGTGAATCACATCAGCAAATAAATAAGACAATAAGGCTGTCTTGCTCTATAACACCCCCCAACAGGAGGAGCATTTGTTGGGAGGGGTAACACGCAACCCAGTTTTTCAATCAGAGAATAGCAAGTATATCTTTACTTTGTTCTTCTAGAGGGGTCTGAAAGCTTTTAGCTCACAGTCATTGACACAAACTACAGGGTGAACAGGGAATTCAATCTAGGATAAATGATTAAAAAAAAGACTTTAATCTATAGTGAACTGTGACTACTCCAATTACAGGAAAAATAAGGTTATATAAGGGGGCGACAATAGAAGATTACAGACTGTCAATCGAACTGCTCTGACAAACTCTTTGAATTACATATAAGTATTTGGAAAGGTGCTCTACTTCAAAGGCCTTGTATAAACTTACAAAAGGTTAGGATTACATTCTTGCTCCGTCTCTGGGCTGGGGCCCGGGCCGGGCCTCGGGGGCTCGGGTCCTGGTTGGTGTGTTGCCGGGGTTGTGGGCGGGTGGGTGCATGGGGGCCCGGCCCTGGAGCAGGGTGCCGCCGGTGCATCGAGCCGCCTGGGGGGCTCTTCAACTGGTGGGGGGGATGGTCACATCTTGCAGGAGCTTTCTTCTCTCAGGAACTCTCTGCAGGAGGGGGAGATACAGGAGAGGTGGAGGAAGATCTCAGCCTGGGCGTTTACCGTCTTATGTAGTCTGGAAGATGTGTGGTTGGTGGGGTGGGTGCAGTTTTCTCTGTGGTGGGGTTGGGTGGACTGTCCAGGGCTCTGTGGAGCCGGGGGGCGCTACTGCACTGGGCCCCGGTCTGATGGGCCTGGGCCCCCCTTCCCTGGCGGGTCGCGGAGGGTGGGAGTGCCTACTGGGGTCAGCGGGGGAGCTGGCCCCAGGGAGGGGTTACCTGCCCCTCCCTTCCTTCCCTCCCCATCTCCAGCTGCCTCCCTCTTCCCGCTCCTCCACAACCACCCACACATGCAGGGCCTTGGAGTAGGGGTATGTCACCAGGGTGCAGAGGAGGCTACCCCCCCCCCCCCCCCCTGTCCCCTTCTGGCTGCCTCTGCCTCAATTTTATCCCACAACTTAGACATTCACATTATTCACACTCTCATTACACATAAATATAGGATCTTGGGGGTGGGCACAATCACGGAGTCCAAATCACCATCAGGGTGTATACCTCACCCCTGACGTCGTTGCCCACCTCTCAATTTTAAATACACTTAGTCATTGAGGGTTAGCAGGAGGGACTATGCGCTTACCTGCTGCTCCTTGGCAGGTAGCTCCATGCCCTCCCTTCTCCCACCCCCATTCTCTGCGGCCTGCTGGAGCGGGAGGGCTAGTAGGAGGAGTTGGCCGTCCGACTGTGGTCTGGGGTGTGGGGCCTCCCTGCTGCTGCGGAGTCGGGGTGGTCTGCCTCTCCCCACCGCAGGGAAAAGGGTAACACCACCTGGGTCTGGGTGCAATTCCCCCCTCCAGGGGCAAGGGTACCTAGACCCGGTTTGTAGAGTACGCTTGGGGAGTGTGATTGTGTGTACAGCGTCTCTTTATGTCTGTCTCCACGTTGGTTGAGTGTGGAGTGAGTGCATATGAGAGCATGAGGGTGGGAATGGATGTTTGTGTCTGTGTGTGCCTGTATGTCTGTGTCTATATGTCAGGTTGGGTATCAGACGCCACCTCTCTGGGGACACCTCAGGCCCTCCAAGGTTTGGAGGCCTATCTCCACCCACCACCACTTCCCCTGCCGGTGGCGGACTCCCTCAGGTGTCGGTGTGTTGGTGGTTCTTTGTGTCTGGGGGTGGGCGTCCGGGTACACACCGGCTCACTCCTTGGCGGCCGCTTGTCGGGGCCTGGGGCCTGGGGCTCGCTCGGGCCCCTTTGGAGGTGGGGTGCCCCCGGCCTCTCGGCCTAGGGCTCGGTCACTCAGGCGCATCTGGGGGCCGGCGGAGCTCACGGGCGCGTCACTGCAACTCCCCCTGACTTCTGCTCCGCGGCTGCTGGGCGAGCCCTCATCTGGGACTCTCCTCAGCTCTTACTGGGACAGTGGCGCGGCTGCCCCTCTGTTGGTCTTCCATGGTCTCTTGTGTTCTGGGGGCCTCTGGATGTCTGGAGTTTTGATCTCCTCCATACCCGCTTCACACCCTGGAGGACGGGGCTGTGGCCCCCCCACACTCCCTAGCAGATCATTACATGGAGAAACCTTTGGAATGCAAGCATGCTGATCCACACAGGTATGCACACATGGGTATTCACAGACGCGGACTAAAGCTTTCTTGGCTGCTGCCTCAAAGCACACTGTGCGCTGTCTATCTTGCGTGCTGCACAATATCGTTTATTACTTAGTAAATACTGATATCTATGACTAGCTAGTTTATTGTGATGGTGCTTTGTTTTCTCTATTATTATGTTTCTCTTTGTTGTTTGCTGTCTCCTCTGTTTGTTTTTGTTTGTTTGTTTGTTTGTTTTTTTTTCTCCATACAGGTGACCCAGGAGTTTTTTTTTTTTGTTTTTTTTTTGTCTCTCTTCCCTCCCCTTCTCACCGTCTCTTCTCCCCTTTGGTTTTCTTTCTTTCTCTCCCCCTCTCTCTCTCATTCATTCCCCCTGTCCTATTTATTAAAAAAAAAAAAAAAAAAAAAAAAAAAAAATGACAAAGGATGAACTGAAGCTCTGCCATCACGTAATGTCGCATACTGCTGTTTCTGATGTCATTTAGAAAAAAAAAAAAAAAAAAAAAAAGGATTACATTCTTGCACGTGCATTACATTAGCAGCGAGGCCTTCAATTTTAGAACTGCTGCATGACACGAGCCTCTCGAGCACAAATAAGCGTTTTACAGCGTGTTTACAAATGTGTGCAGAAAGGTTTTCCCCTCATTATTTTGTGCAAGTATCCATAAAGGTTGTGCATGTGCAGAAGATCCACTCAAAATAAAAAAAAGGTAACGTACAAAGTAGAAATGAGAATCTATATTAGGACTATGAATAATTCTTAATTTTCACCTCATATAGTTCTCTCGGTTGGCTGTCTTTTTGCATTTCGTATTCACATGTGTGTGGTCTGTAGCTCAGGGATTTCATTAGTCCTAAGGTCAGACTCAAAGGCTCACACTGCCAGGCTAACACTACACTTGGACTACATCTCCCAAGTAGTAAACCTCATACTTGGAAAGAACTAGTGATTTTAAACGAGACATTGCAGGATCATAGTACAGTGGTGTGAAAAAGTGTTTGCCCCCTTCCTGATTTCCTATTTTTTGGTATGTTTGTCACACTTAAATGTTTCAGATCATCAAACAAATTTAAATATTAGACAAGGTAAATGCAAAATGCAGTCTCTAAATGAAGGTGTTTCTTATTAAGGGAGAAAAATCCAAAGCTAGATGGCCCTGTGTGAAAAAAAGTGATCATCCCCTAAAACTAATAACTGGTTGAGCCAAGCTTAGCAGCAACAACTGCAATCAAGCATTTGTGATAATTGGCAATGAGTCTTTTCCAGCGCTGTGGAGGAATTCTGGCCCACTCATCTTTTCAGTTTCTGTAATTCAGCCTCACTGGATGGTTTTTGAGCACGAACCTCCTTTTTAAAGTCATATCACAGCATCTCAATCGTTAGGACTTTGACTAGGCCACTCCAAAGTCTTCACTTTGTTTTTCTTAAGCCATTCAGAAGTGGACTTGCTGGTGTGTTTTGAATCACTGTCCTGCTGTAGAAGTTCACTTCAGCTTGAGGTCACGAACACATGGCCAAACATTCTCATTCAGGATGTTTTTGTAGAATTCATGCTTCCATTTACCACAGCAAGTCTTCCAGGTCTTGAGGCAGCAAAATAGTCCCAAACCATGACACTACCACCACATTTTACTGTTGGTATGATGTTCCTTTTCTGAAATGCTGTGTTAAATTTATGCCAGATGTAATAAGACACACACTTCCGTAAGGTTCAAATTTTGTCTCATCAATCCAAAGAGTATTTTCCCAAAAGTCTTGGGGATCATCACAATGTTTTTGACAAATGTGAGATGAGCTTTTGTCTTCTTTTTGGTCAGCAGTGGTTTTCTCCTTGGACTCTCCTACAGAGGCCATTTTTGCACAGTCTCTTTCTTATTGTGGAAGTATGAACTCTGACATTAACAAGTTTGCAGTTCATTAATGTTGTTCTCAGTTTTTTTTGTGACCTCTTGGATGAGTCATTGATGTTCTCTTGGAATAATTTTGGTTGGCCAGCCACTTCTGGGAAGCTTCACCACTATTCCATGTTGTCACCATTTGTGAATAATGGCTCTTACTCTGGTTCAATAGCATCCCAAAGCCTTAGAAATGGCTTTGTAATCCTTTACAGACTGATAGATGTCAGTGACTTTGTTTCTCAGTGGCTCCTTAGATTGTGGTATGATGTGTTGCTTTTTTTAAGATCTTTTACCCTGCCTTACTTTGTCAGACTGGCTCTATTTAAGTGATTTCTTGATTCAACAGGGCTGCCGGTAATCAGGCCTGAGTGTGTTTAGTGAGACTGAACTCAGCTTTCCAAAAAATGTGGTTAATCAAAGTTAATTCATGATTTAACAAGAGCGGAAATTACTTTTTCACACAGGACCAGGCAGATTTGGATAACTTTTTTCCGTTAATCAGTGAAATTATCATTTAAAAACTGCATTTTGAATTTACTCCAGTTAACTTTGTCTAATATTAAAATTTGTTTGATGCGTGTGACAAATATGCAAAAACATTAGGAAATCAGGAAGGGAGCAAAGACACGCCACTGTAAGTATATTTGCACTCTTGCAGCAATAATTGCGATGGAATTTAAACTGTTTTCTGCTAAGCAAACTTTATTCATAAAACACTGTCTGGAAAGCCAGACAGATGAGAAGGGCCTTAGAGAGCAGATTTTAACAGTTTAGTTCTGTCAAAAGGTTAAAGCATTTGCAGCTTAGGCATTTTCAATTTCATTCCCAAAATGTCTCTGACACCCACCCATATATTTTTTGAGGTTTTGCAGTCATGTGACCACTAGCCATGTGACCAATAATTATGTGACCAATAACTATGTGACCAATAACTATGTGACCAATAACTATGTGACGTTAACTTGTCCACCATTTTAGACATAATAATATTCTGTCAAGTTAATAAGACCTCTGTCACACACTGGCCAGAGACTGGTCTGCCACCACCTGGCAACCACCTGTTGCAAAGGAACAATGAATTCTCTGGTTGGCAAAAAAACCAAAACGTCCTTACAGTTGCTTTTGTTGCTAGCAGCTTGCCGCAGTGACCTGTAGTTAGGACTGACCGTTTTGACTTATCTGCAAACACTCACCAGCTACTCTCTGAGTGGTAGTAAAACTGAAAAACGTGATACAGACCAGAGACGAAATTTGCTTCCTTTGAAGTTAAAATTGTATCTTTAATGTGTTGTGTTATGTATTGGCCGCATTGTTGAGGCACAACTTTTACATTGGAGGCAAACATTATGTCATGAGTGAAAAGCAACTCATCATCTTCCATGCATACGGGCAACCATGGCGATGTGCTAGAAGCCAAAGTGCTCACATGGTGGTTTTTGGTGCAGCATCCTCATTGCGATTGACATCACCCAGCAACAGCCAGCAACCTCCAGGAACCATGCACAAAATGATCGGAGAATACACTTTTTCCCTTAGTGACTGAAGTTGGTCTTACATCTAATATGGCAGACAAATCTCAATGAAATGCAGTATGCTAACCACGCCTGCTAGCATTAGCTAAAAAGTTAGCACGCCACCCTCTCATCCAAATGTGGTCACTTCTAGCCCCCTTTGTTGATGCTTTTTGAAATTGTTTCACAAACTATGGCTATGTCAATTTTTCTAATGTATTCCCAATTTGGGGATTATTATCTTAAGTTTTCCTTTCTCACATGGAGCACACTGCTAGAACAGGGCAATCACTCACCGTGTGTAATTTCACAGGACAGTTACCGCCACTGTTTTCATGTATGTGCAGTTCTGATATCAAGTGGATTTTGACCTGTTTGTGACTGTGTCAGACATTGGCACTCTCACTTGTGTTTGAAACCAGCTCATGACTGGCCACAGCTTGCCACAACTGCCATTCTTTTTGGTCTCTCCTGGACAAAGTGCAAAAACTCCATGGTTTCTGTTAAGTGCACTTGCATGGAATAAGCCACACCAACCATGTGAACATAACCACAATGCAACTGAATATTTCAGAGGACACTCTAATAATGTGTCATGTCTACAGCTTGGAGACTGTTACATTTCCATGATGTTTTGATTCTGAGAAGCAGCTCAAATAGATCGATTTCCCAAATCACTGAGCATTGATATTTTATTAATGTGGACCATGGATTTATATTCGAGCCAGCCTTGATTTTTTTTTTAGTTTTTTGTTTGTTGTTGTTGTTTAAAGTCTGCAGGAACTGTGTTGAATCTTTGTGGGAAAGGCCTCTTTTCACTCCACTTATTTTATTCCTTGCCACCTGAGCATAACCTATGGCGGGGTGCCCAGATGATTTCCATGCTTATATATTTGATTAACGACATGCCAGCATCACTGTCAAGTTCAATGCCATTCAGTGCTGCCAGCTACAAAAGAGTGCTATTACCTTACAGCAGATAATAGAACAGAGGAAAATCAGGGCCACTGTTATTTCAGTTTCTTGTCATGATTTCTTTTTTCCCCTTGTTTTATTTGTTAATTTCCCTCTTTGAAGTGAGTAATGATCACCTTACTTCACAGCATTGTCATCATCATACCTGTCAGCCTTTTTGCAGCTTAAGATGTTCAGAGCGAGGAAACACAACGCATCTGCTTACATTGTTTTTGTCTGGAGATCAAAGACGCCTCTGACTGCAAACAACTTCAGCAGATGACACGAGGTGCCAAATGTTTCCTCGACATCAGATGGCTTCCACTGCGATCCATATTGCATTCTAGGCCAAACCTCCCGAACACCATCACAAGTATTTCCCCTGAGGATCCCCGCCTCTACCTACCTCCATTCATGGTTGCGAAACAACCCTGGGTCGAGGGTGCAACACATGAAGTTAAATGGTTTTGAGGAATAACAATCGTAACATCTGAGTTTTGCACAACACCAATCCAAGAATCAAGACAGAAGAATGGGCCAGATCTGGGGAAGAAAAAAGCCCCCAAAAAACAAGATATGATGGAAGGGAATCGAAGAGACGATACAAATTATGGCACAAAGGCGGAGCTGCTGTTGGATTCCTCATAAGAATTATTCAAGGAGAAATGGCACCTGGCCTGGGGGAAATCAGCACTGCCTTCAGCCGGATTAGTCCTGGCACAATCTGGACACAGTCTTGTTTGATGTCCCCCACCCATCCGTCTTGTATGTAGTCTTTTATCTCACTCTAAAGTAATATAGTCTTCACTGCAATTCAATAATGGCCCAGCCGAGCCTGTCAGACTGCGTTTGCCCGTTATCTCACAAAGGCCTGTCCACTCCAGCAACGAGCCACCCGATATTTGTGTGTGTTTGTATATATGTGTGTGTGTGTGTGTGTGTGTGTGTGTGTGTGTGTGTGTGTGTGTGTGTGTGTGTGTGTGTGTGTAAGTGATTGCATCCCCAGGGGAGGGACTTCCTGCTTGTGTATGTGATTGTGTGTATGAAAGAGAGAGAGAAAAAGAAGGAGACGGGAAGAGAGATGCCAAATCAATTGATGTGTGTCTGCACCATGTGGCAGACAGAGGGGGAAGTGGGGAGACAGACGGTCTATTTATCCCTCGGTGTATTTGTATGTGTGTTTTGACCGGTTATCCTACTTGAGATCTAAATTAAGAAATAGCGCGGCCGATGGGGCAGATGCAGCGGCCATCACCTGTGCTTGCGCATGTGTGTGTGTGTGTGCGTATGTGTGCGCATGTCTGTCTGTGTCAGCACAAGTGAAGGGTTTTAACTCATTTCCTAATTGGATGAAAGGGGCAGATATGGCGTAGTCTGACCCAGGCATGCTGCAGGACAGTGGGAACCACAGTAATTTACCCACAGAGTGACAGCCTTACTGAAGCATTCCGGTTTCCCTGCTGGAATCCGGAGAACAGTGGGTCGGCCCTTAGTCAAATCCCAAATTAGATGGATGTTGGACTATAGGATTGACCGACTGGGGAAAAAAAATAGACTTGCTGATAGGAGGATGTGCACTTGCAGAAAAAAAGGGAGGGGTGAAGGATTGATGGATGAACCATAAATACACCAAAAATGCATGGATATCTTCATAGCTACACTTCTGCATAATGATGTGGGCCATTTTCGCTTCATGTCAGGCTGTAAATGCATCTGCATAAGCAAGCGGCTTCCATTTACCTTGCAGTCACGGGGCATCATGTCCCACAGCTCATTCAGCGCATGCTAATATATGGCGGCACAGGCCTCCCCATCATAATCACCCATAACACTAAAATGAGACGCATGACAGTAAATAGCAGTCAAGCCTTACAAAGACTATTTGGTATGGGAATGATTTTTGTTGCCAGCAAACACTTCAGATGGCAATAAATAAAACAGATTTTTTGATATATTAAGCTGCTTCTTTTATTGTCATGCCTCACTGCGGTCTGTGCATGCAAATAAAGAGATATATTCACTGTACATATGGATAAGGGGGGGAGAGGAGAGGGGAGGAAGAGTGAGATGCTGTTTCAGGAGTCACATTGCAAATGGTGAGTGATTTGCTTTTGCAATCAAAAAAAAGAATTTGATTTAAGAGCTGCAAGAGAGCAAAACACTCCCCCCCTTCCCCATGCATAAGCAAACAACTAAAGAGCTGAGGAATGAGTGCACACATTTCTCATTCGTGTTCTTTGCAATCTATTATTACTTTATCACTGTTTGCATTCCTGTGCTTACTGTACAAACCTGAAACAGCTTTATTTGTCATACGGATGTTCAATTTAGTCCAGGTCTCCTGCTGCCTTAACGTTTTCCGCTAAAACATGTCCGCGTTATTAAACATGGCGAACACGGCGCGGCCATATGCGCGTAGTGTGATACGCATGGCAAAGGTTTGCACATAGAGCACGCCGGTGCTAGCATCTGCATGGAGGAATGTGACGGAAACACCCCGCTGATGCTGGGGGCTCTGAGGGGTCAGCTAGACTTAATTGCACTCAGGGAACATGTGTGCTAGCCCAAGCTGGCGGAGCCACTCTGCGAGGGGGCCGGCCATCTGCCGCCCTGCATTTCTAAATCCCGAGGACCAGTTTGGGTTTATTAAAGGAACCGACACAACACTGTTAAATAACTCAATTTCTGTGTGTGGCTGTGGCCTCGTGCAGGTAATGGAGAATCTTTTGGAGCTGACCCCACGATTAAGTTAGATTTAAGAGCTACAAGATTAGTGTTTTTGAAGTTAATTGTGGATTTCTGGTTTGGTTCACTTTGACTGAAGTATTTTTGGCCTTACAAAGAAACCTGTTTGCTTATTTTCTACTTTAATGGTTGTGAATGGAGTTTTAAAACGGCTGGTTTTACTGTATTTTGGGTTTTTTTGTTCTTTTGGACCAAAAAAACTTCTGAAACCTTAACATTGTTGTTTTACTCCCACTAGCAAACTCCCACTACTACCACAGGCTTTTGCTTTGGTGTCAGGTCAATAAGCAACTGTTAAGAGAATCATAATTATATTTTCTTAATTGTGATTATATAAAATGTTTCACAGATGTTTATTTTAGTAAGTATATGTATCTTTTTCCTCTATGTTTCATATGGACAGGTTTTGCTAGCCCGCAGCGCTTGTTTGATCACTGAAAATGTGATACAGATTTTTGCATGTTAACACGGCGTTGCATTCTTACAGTCAATATGAAAAATGTTTCCTACACTGTGCTTCAACAAATGCTTTATTAACACATCACAAAGGTCAAAATTACTTTCCCACACATTACCGCATGATAATAATATAACAAATTTGTTAAATGTCATATTTTTAACTATTTTACTCAATGGGTTGCTTCATAATGTGTCTCCCAACATGACGATCCTCATCCAAACTTTGTCTTCTTAACCAAACATGTAACTTGATCAATAATCAGCAGCCGCTCAGCTGCTCTGGGAAGATTAAAAATTTGTGCTGACTGTTTAAATACACAGCGTGCACAAGCTGTGTGAACGTAGCATGCACACTCGAGACGTCAGCAAATATGTACACGGCAAATGAAGTTGCATGTAGAAATGTCAAATGTGGAAATACGTATAGCTGTGGAATTTTGATAAAATATTTGCATGTGCCATGTAGAAGTAGGCACTTACAATGCAATAGGCAATGTTTATGCAAAGTTTCATCAAGACCGGTCAATGTACTAATATGTATACATACGCTATTATCAATATAATATGTTAAGATCGTTATTTAGCAGAAGTAATTTAGCAGCCCCTGAAAAATCTTCTTTTTTTTTTGTTCTTTTTAAGCGACACTGGGTGTGGTTACAGATTACAGGTGCTGCACAAGCCACGTCCAGACAAACAAAGCCAACTTGAAGAAAACCTGAAGGATGGTTGCAAAAATTGATTTTCACAGACTCCAAAATGTTCAACTTTAGACAGAAATAAACACATAAAAAAATATATAATTGGTTTCTATAGTGAATTTCCGTCTTCATGACAACTGTAAAGGAGGTATATTTGCTTAAAGTTACTGCTTTGTGTGACAGGTCAAAGGAGGATGTAGCCGCTTCGGCTTATTTTAGTCCATTTGTAGCGATTTGGAGCATTTCTAATGAAATTACCAGATACATTTTATGGCTTGCTGTGTCAACATCTGTAGAACAGGTTTCCTCAGTTAAATTCTAGCATTTATGCATGTTATTTAGCAGTGATTTTTAATACACCCATACATTTTATGGACTAGCTAGCGTTAAGTCATTACTTAGCAGTCCACTCCTTTGACCCAGCAAAGCCTCAAGTTGGGCAAATGGGTGATTTCACAATGGCTGCATCCCGCTTTGAAAACAGTCATTCGTGCTACACACCGAACCACAGCCTGTAGAGGATTTGCGTGTGGTCTGAGGTGAACAAAGCTAAAATCTTCACCCAGAAAAGACAGAGAAACACTGCTTCGCAGCGTGGCGTTAAGCTCGCCTTTAAAATCAAACCAAGCAGCTAATCCCTGCTTTTGAGAGAGTTTCTAATGATGGGCACTGGTTAAGGCTTGATCCCACGAGGGCAAAGACTGATCATATATCAACACAAGCTTTGGAAAAGCTTTGTTTCTATGTGTGCGTTCTCAAAGATGCGTCAGTGCAGTTTCATCAAATAAAGCGACTTGTTAGTCGTGAGTTATTTTCTACATATATTTCAGTTTCATTTCTTGTAGAAGAAAAATAAGAATGTAAGAATGAATGAAAAGAGTTTACTATGCAAGCTTTAAACTGCCCTTAATTGAACTCAGACCTGATCTTTAATGTTTGTCCTTGTAGTCTGGTGTATCTCATTCTGCACGTGGTCCCTAAAATAACCTTCACCAAGCTAAAGATAACCGTTTTGGACATGAAAAGACACAGCTATGTGGACTGATAATAAGAGGTGCAAGTCGCCAAGTGCCAATGCCACTGTTGCATGTGAAAGCTTGCATTCTGACTGTGTGTCTTTGTATCTATTTTTACACCACACCCTATTCATTAAGGATGATGACTGATAGGCTACTTTGTTGGCAGCCTGCGTCCAAAGTGTTATGCAATGACCTTGGGTTCTAATCTATGGAGACTGGCCTCTAAATAAAGAGCAGGTTGCCACTGAGTTGATATGAGTATTCCATACGACCAAAGCAGCAGCTTTTAGGCAATGGCCACACGCAGATCAATTACATGGACACGTTACAGTTTCTCGCATGTAGCGGTGGCGTGCATGATTGATGTAAGTTAAACTGCTTTGACTTTCAAAACTGCTGTAGTAGCTCACTGCTATGTGAATACAAACAGTAAAACAACTGCATCAGTAACACTAAACCCATAAAAATGGCCTTGAATGTACTTTGAGATGACCAAACTCAAAAGAGACTGTTCAAATGCAGTAGTAAATACGACCCTTGGCTGTCGGATGAAACGTTTTCACGTTGCACGGCAGGGGTGCTAAACACGTGAGATTCTTGTCAGAGGTCTGAACCGTTGTCAGGCTTCCTGACAAAGACATTATCTGTGCCCTGAAACACCACACTGAAGTAAGACGGGGAAGTCAAGCCAAGCATTGACACATTTCTTTGATTTATTACAACGGACTGACTATATGTGGATAAAAATGAGAAACTGTTGAAATTTTACTCACTCGGCTGTTAAT
Organism: Maylandia zebra; assembly: GCF_041146795.1. Taxonomy (NCBI): domain Eukaryota; kingdom Metazoa; phylum Chordata; class Actinopteri; order Cichliformes; family Cichlidae; genus Maylandia; species Maylandia zebra. The sequence continues at coordinate 41,356,660 of NC_135169.1, read as the reverse complement.
GGATGGTTCATTAAATGTGAATTACTTGTACTTCTCTACACTAAAAGAATCAAAAGAATTTTATTATTATTATTATCATGTTACTTTACTGTCTACTTTATGTCAGTTTGGTGCACATGAACTACAATGAATTAATCCTAATATTGGGAAATACGCAGTGGTGTCACTGTGTGATGATTGTTTGACCCTATTGTCCTTTAAAGAGTAAGTGTTTGTTTTCTTTTAACTGTCCAGGATAAGGTGATGAGTTGAGATGACTTTATTTATGCCACAATTGACTAATTCTCTTGTTACGACAGTTAAAATGTTAATGGAATAATATTAGCATTACCTGGCAGACACTTCTCTGCCACATAGATACCGTATAATATAAGAGTATGATACACTGTATTGCCAAAAGCATTCACTCACCCACCCATATCATTGAAGGCAGGTGTTCCAATCACTTCCAAGGCCACAGTCTAGCTATGCAGACTGTGGGAGTGGAGCTGAATCAGTCTGTCAGAGATTTCAGTGCAATTTTATTACATTCAGTTGAATTTATATAGCAACAAATCACAACAACAGTCACCTCAAGGCACTTTATGTTGTAAGATAAAGACCATACAATAATAGAGAGATAACCCCAAATGTCAGCCAACCCCCTATGAGCATGGTGAAAGTGGGAAGGAAAAACTCTGTTTTAACAGGAAGAAACCTCAGGGAGGGACAGCTATCTGCTGTAACCAGTAAATGGTGAAGAGAGAGTGATAAGAGAGAGGTTTAATTAACATAACAACCAATGATGTTAATCCAAAACACTAGATTTTTGCCTTGAAACTCAGGCATTGTAACCATAGAATATCTGACCTTGCTATTGGCTTGCAGTCAGACGTTTTCTGTCAGTTCATTTGTACCCCAGGTGCTTCTGGAATTCACATGCTATCCATACATGGATTACTTAAATACAAGCTTCAAAGATGGGATGTAATCCAATTTTGATGATCCTATGGCTTACAAGCAGGGTTAAAACAGGGTTCCTTTCTAAACTTGTAAAAGATACACATTATTACATAGACTTATGGTGAGTAACTATGCAACCCAAAACCAGCAGATAGTTACTCCTCCCTGATCCCAGTTCTTCCAAAGGTTTCTTCCTGTTAAAAGGAACTTTTTCCTTCCCATGCTTACCAATTGCTTGCTCAAAGGTTCTATGATTGTTGGGGCTATCTCCCTATCATTATGGCATCTTTACTTTACAATATAAAGTGCCTTGAGGCAACTGTGGTTGTAATTTTTCCGCTATATAAAATATATAAAGAAAAAACTGAACTGAATTGAATTTTGATTATTTCATCAAAATAATAGAGCTTATTACCTTTGATTAGCTACTTTGGGAGATTTATTCTAACAAATGATCTAAACTTGGGCAACAACAAAAAAAATCTACAACAGGTTGTAGATGTTTCTTTCAGTTTGACATGGAGGATGGCCATGTTTCCAGCTTTTGCACTATGGGTAAACAAGTTCAAATCTGTAATATTACAGCCCCTTTTTTAAATTTCAGGGAGGTAAAGCACTGATGAATTTACAGCACTTATTGTGGAACAACAAGTCCACCCTCTCAGGTGCTTAGACACTGATTTGGCTTCCAAACAACAGGCGGTGCAAATTCTAACAAGAGAACCAATCAAAAACAATTCTTGTCCAAACTTAGAAAAATATTCCCTGTAAGTTAGCCTACCTGGATGACTAGTAAGACTGATGATTATCCTAGTTACATATGTAGAAAGAGATCACCGGGGCTACAGATACATTTGACTTAGTACTGAAGTATATATTGTCTGTTTTGACAAATATTACAGTGGTGGCAAGGAAGATGAGCACTGAAAAGTAATTTGTTACTTATCTCGTTAGTGAAAAGCTTGCATGAAATGTATATGTGACTCTGTGGGCTCAGTCACACTGCTGTTCTTTAATGTTAGCTCTCTTCTTTTTTGTCCTGTGGTACTTTCTTCACTTTCTTTTTTTGTGATTTTATGTCCAGTAATCAGGTACAAACCTTGCATGACTGCACACAATAGACTCAGAGAAAGGGGAGTTTTAACCAATGGGACCCTTGGTGTTAATGTCTGTTTTCAACTCGGGAGGTAAGACTCAGGAATGAAGGCCTTCACTCATATCACATCACGACTCTCCCGCTTCTCCATTTCCACTCATATTTCCCTGACGGTCCATAAAGAGACAGCCATTTGAGAGGGTGCATTGATTTCTAGGCATATCTGGTGATAAAATGCGCTTCTCCGCCCGCAGCTCCTTTAACTACCCAATTTGAGGGCCCCTGATTTGGCAGGGCCATGCAGGAACTGTAAATAGAGCTGTGAATCTGAAGGGAGTAGGCAGGAAGTGAGGACAGCGTCTTTATTAAAGACACGTACAGACAGTAGGGGCACAGATCAAGCTGAAGAGGGGTCCCCTTATGGATTTCAAGGCTTGCTGCTATTGGAGGAAGGAGAAAATGTCCACAAATACAAAAGAGGAGGCGGCAGACTGTCTTACCTACTAATCATCCACATACACTGTAAGCTAGCTTATATCTTTCCAAGCAGAAATGCTCCTCTGCAAAATACTTTGAGTATTTGAGTTTGCCATTTCTGTGAAGTGTCTGCCCTTCACCTCGTATTTGCTTCAAATTTCTGCCAAGTTGAAGTCGGCCACATTTGAAAAAGAAAAAGGGGGATGGGGAAAAAAAACCCTGTTAAAACCTTATTGAGCTGAAGATGAGGGGGGGAAAAATATTGTAACTTCAGAAACCCTCCCCAGCCTGCGTCCCTTTCTGGCCATTAATGAAGCATTGTCCCAGCAGCACCACTTTATCATGATCTATGAATCTCTGATTTTGATGCAACAGAAAACCAATCACTTGCAGCAAGTCTCCAGGCAAAGCATTCGTCATCATGTCTTTGACACCACCTACGGATTGGGTCATTCTTTTAAATTAAAAGCCCTCATTTGTAAATATACACTTGCAGACAAAAAAAAAGACAACACTCACTTCTTATTTTGATGTATGAAAGAATAAAGCGACAGTGCTCAGGTGAATTAATGCCTACCCACAATGCTGGGACATTCACAAACCGCACCTATGCAAGGAAAAGGGTGGGGAGGAGGAGTGGGGGATGCAGATGATTGAGCACTTTTGTTTGAATCTGGCATTTTGAAATTCTTACTCTTCATTAGGATTATTTATCTAAGCCACTGCGTCCTATTCACCATGTCAAAGTGTACATTAATGGCCGAGGGCTGAGAGATGCCAATAGGATGCCAATATATGCTCTGTCTTTCATTCCTCTGTATCTTATTTTTCATTAAGTCTCTCTCCTCGACATTATTCGGGTATATATGTTGGTTCTCAGCTGGAGAGGCTCAAGTCAAGAAACTTAATCTGTGTTGCTCAATAGAGAGCTCCTGTCGTCTGATGAGGTCTGGCGGTTATTGAGCACCTGGGGTGTATTCAATAAACCTAAAGTTTGTTCCTGCTTTAGTTCAATAAAGGAGCACTCTGTATCAATTTGCCCATGAGATATGTCTCGCATAACTGATATTGAATTGCCAGATGCTCAAGCAAACAGCTGTATTCTCATCACACGATGTAATAGCGGTCCATTAAGAGTCCACTTAGGTTGCGTTCTCAGATAGGAAACAATGGGCTATAACTTTCGGCAGAGAGGTCATCGTGAAATGGCGACTTTTAAAAATAAGTATGAAAGGTTACCTCTGCAAATTCAGTGGCATTTCTTTGCATTTCGTTGGCACCGGCGGTCAAAACTGCACCTGAAACTCTGACTGAGCTGTCATTTATCTTTCGATATCTGGCCCAGTTCATCTTGACACCCAGTTCTGTAGCTTATCCGTACTCCCAGACCCAATGAGGGACTAATCTGGTTATTTCTTCCCAATCGATGTCTCTGTGCTGCCTTGGCACACCTATCATTAGGGCTGTCTCATTGAGTGAGAGGAAAAGCATCAAACCCCAGGAGCCTCACACACGGGGCTTTAATGCCAATGAGCTCGGCAAATGTTTTTAGACGGCCACAAGTTCGGCCGCTCCTCTGAGCTTATTGTCTTAGGGGTGAGCCAACAGTCACTGCGCAGTCAAAATAAGAAAACTTCACACTTACAGGTGGAAGAGGCACGAAAGGCCATCTCAGCCCACTGATAATTATTTCATACCGGAAAGGCGTTTTGCTCAATCAAACGGGGTGCTCCAGGATAGCTGAGAGAGAGCGTAAGAGTGATATTTGTAGCGCTCATTATTGGGACAGGATGGCAGGACTGTCTTAAAAAAAACTTTTAAAAAAACGGAAGTAAGGAGGGAAAGCTGAGGCGGTTGTGCCGCTGTACAGTATGAGGGAGTTGGGGAGTTAGCGGTGGAATGCTAATCAGCCTCTGGGGTGCTGAGCCGCAGCAAATCAACTCCTCAGAGCGGATCATGGCCCGGGCTGACATTAAACCCCCCTCCCCTCAGCCCCCCTCAAACACACATTCTCATCTTACTACTCACAAGAGGAGATGAGGTGGTGAAGGAGAGAGGGAAGGAATGAGGGTACAGTGAGTGGAGGACAAGGTGTGATTACGACTATGACGAAGGATAAGAGAAGCAGACAGAGAGACAAAAAATGCAACAATACAAAAAAGAAAAGGCAGGCTGAAAAAAAAATTGAGGAAGACAAAGTTTCGAAAAGAAAAAAAAAGTTTGGGGGGGGGGCATCTTTTCAGTGTTGCAGCCTAATTGACTGTTCGCTAGGCCCTGCACCCATTTGTCACTGTTGCTACAGCTGCCAAGTTTTCCACTTGCACAGAGCAGAGTTTACAGTATACAGTTTGACAGATTTACCTAAATCTAAATAGTCTCAGGGCTTTTCAGAACAAGGGACCCTTGATTTCATACATTGATGAACAAAAGCAGCCATCGCAGTTCTAGCTGGCTGCAGCTGATTTATGTTCGGTTGAAATGTCAGCTGACTGGCCAATTTTATCTGGGATTAGGTAGCTTTATTCTTCTTTGTGTCTAAAGTTTGGCATTTTAAATTGAGAACTTTGTAAATATGCACTTCATGAAACAAAACACTATCTCAGATAATGGATTTGGTTGGGGTTGTTGGAGGACACACTTCCCTAAGTCCAACAGGAAAAGGAGAGAACTACCATATACTCTGATACAGACCACAGTTGTGAAGAAGCTTAGGTTCCTAGATTTTAAGGTAGCCAGCATGACTTGTACAAATACAATCATGTAAAAGTGAATGTAAACCGATGATATAGTAGCTTGTAGAACCATCTTTGGCAGCAATAACTTGAAGTGTTTTTAGTTTTACGTTATCAGCCACCTCAACATTGTGGAGGAATTTTGGACCAGTCTTCTTTACAATATTGCTTTAGTTCAGTGAGGTTTGCAGGCTTTCATCTATTCACAGCTCTCTTAAGCTCTTGCAACAGTATTTCAGACAGGTTGGCAGCAGCATGCTCAAGCACTTGACATTCCAGCAACCACAAAAATTGTCAAAAGGCTCTGAAGTGTAGCTTCAGGCAGATTATATAGGCCTTGGAGACTATCCATTGGCTGCCAGAATCAGACTTCAGCCAATGACATGAAACACAGGAACATCTTCAGCCAGTATAAGGGAGGGGTGGGACAGAGTTTGGGTGTTGTGGCAAACATCTCCAGCTTAGTCTCATCAGTCAAAGGACATTATTTAAGAATTTCAAGACTTTGCAAACCTAAACCATGCTGTCATGTGCTAGAGAGAAGACCCCTGCCAATTCTTCTAAACAAGCCATAATTGTTTGGTCTTTTTCAAATTAAACTTGAATATTTAACATGCTATCTGATGTCTACAGAGTCTGAGACTCTTAGAAGTTTTGAAATTTACCTGAGAAAGACTGTGATTATGATCCAGAGCAGGAAAGTGCCAAAACTTCTGCTTTTATAGAGGTGCTCACACTTGCTGATGATTAGTTAACCAATTGCATTGTATTAGAAGCAGCTAGCTGCTGCTAACCCTTTTATTTTCTATTTGGTCTTTAAGTCTGACGTCATTAGCCGTGTCTGGGCCCAAACTCCGCTGCAGGTCCATAAGTCAAGCGATCACTACAGCATCACTAAGAGTTAAAAACAGTCTAAATCCTTTCATCTATAATAAAATGATCAGCGTTCTGCTCTACCAGGTATATTTAACGGAGTTAGAAAGGGCAGCACGGTGGCACGGTGGTTAGCACTGTTGCCGCACAGCAAGAAGGTCCTGAGTTCAATTCCACCATCAGGCCAGGGTCTTTCTGTGTGGAGTTTGCATGCTCTCCCCGTGTTTGCGTGGGTTCCCTCCGGGTACTCCGGCTTCCTCCCACCGTCCAAAGACATGCAACTTGTGGGGATAGGTTAATTGGATAATCCAGATTGCCACTAGGTGTGAATGTGTGAGTGAAAGTGAGTGCAAATGGTTGTCTGTCTCTGTGTGTAGGCCCTGCGACAGACTGGCGACCTGTCCAGGGTGTACCCCGCCTCTCGCCCTATGACAGCTGGGATAGGCTCCAACGCCCCCCGTGACCCTGAAAAGGATAAGCGGAAGCGGATGGATGGAACGGAGTTAGAAGTTAGCATGGAGTTAGCTCGGTAGCTTCCATCTAAATACAATATAACATGTCCTGACTGGCGGATTTTTGAAACAAATTAAGACGTACAGCTCTGCTATCACTTCCGACATAAATGAAGACAGCAAACTAAACAACAGTGACGTTTGTAGGGTTACTGAAGTTTGGCTATCTGGTATATAACAATGCACTACATGATCCCTAGCGACAAAGATATGTTAGCATAACAGAAACAGTGAAGCTGGAGGATGAACGCTAACTTTTTTCCACTCGATAAAAGTTAACTTGAGGGTTCTCGGTGGTTAGGGACAAATGCAATTGCGTGCCAGGATGCTATAAACGAACCGAACTTCAGTCAGGAGAACAACTGAGATAATCCATCCACAATACAAGGTTAGCCATTAATATACTGCTGCATGGCCTGGGCTGTAGTTACACCGTAAGGTTTTAAAAACTGAGCTTTAAAATGATTAGCGGTAATAAAAACCGAGAGAGGCCGACAGTGATCACTGACTGTTTTTAGGGGCTTTTTGGGATTAAATAGAACAAGATACAAAGCATTAAAACATGTTAAAAACACAAAAGCCTTATTAAACGCAGGGTAGTTTGGGCCCGGAAGCAGGATTCGTCACGTCATCACTTAAAGACCAAATTGTAGCGGTATGGGTGACTCTTTACAGTTGTGTGAAAATGTATTTTTTACTCTATGAATTGATGTTACTACAGCACCAATGACATCTGTTCTAACACGGGACAAAATCCAGTTTGACAGTCCTGTTGTGCCTACAGATGCTAAGCTATGACTGGACAATATCTGTGCTGGGACAAAATCTAGCCAATGGTCAATTAGCTAATGGCTGTCTCAATAATTTTGTGTACCTACTCTAAAATTGCATTTGTTCCCCAAAAAGGTTTGTGGGGCATCCACTTAAGACTTTTTTAAAAAAAATTATTTTGTATTCAGACAAAAAGCAGTCAAAGAAACAGATGTGGGTACAATGGAACAAAACTACTGGGTCGTGAATTGTAGCCAAGGTTGATGGGTACAACAATCGGGGCTCCAGAAACATAATTGTGAACTATCTGATTGTATGTGTGTGTCTTTGTTTGCAACATTAATCCTTGGTAATACTGGAACAAACCTTTTTTTATGTGGGCGATCGTGGCTCAAGAGTTGGGCGTTTGCATTGTAATTGGAAGATTGCCAGTTCGAGCCTTGGCCTTGGCCGGCTTGGACAGTCTATGTCGTTGTGTCGTTGGGCAAGACACTTCACCTGATGCCTACTGGTGGTGATCAGAGGGCCTGGTGGTGCCAGTGTCCGGCAGCCTCGCCTCTGTCTGCGCCCCAGGGTGGCTGTGGCTACATCACCAGTGTGTGAATGTGTGTGTGAATGGGTGGATGACTGGATGTGTAAAGCGCTTTGGGGTCCTTAGGGACGAGTAAAGCGCAAATACAGGCCATTTTACCATTTTATTTTCAGAGAGAACTTTTTGAAATGTCCACCAGCACCGGTCCTTGTCTCATAGCTGATGTTTAAATGAAGCCTGTCAAAATAACTAATCATTGTAACAAAGGTAATTTGGAGAAAGTGGCAGCTTGATGAATTAGAGTGATTCCGGCACATAATGTTTTTGTCCGCCGCAACAATGTCCGCCAATAAAGGCATCTGGAAAAGTAGGAAAACCTGTGCGTTTTGAAACACATGCATAAATCTACGCACAGCTGCCAACAATCAAAGACAATGACACACAAACAAATTACTTTGCTCTGCTCTGTTCTTTGTGGAGGAGCATGCTTGCATCAGCATGCTGAGCCCACAGCATCCCTTCTCACCTGGGAGCTGTGTTGGACCACCGAGGTGTGGTAAGATACTACACGCTCCAGGGCGCCCGTGACCTTTGAATTATGGCCATCAGAAACTGCGAATGTGTGCGTGGGAGAGCGAGAGAGAGGGAGAAAGAGACGACGGGGACAGGAGACGACAGAGGGAACAGAAGGCGTATGTGCTTTTGCCATTCCACTGACAGTGTAATACTGCAAATGACTTTTCCCTCTAACTAGCATGAGAATCAGTTTTTGTTTATAGCTGCATCAACAGAACAATTGCCCTTACCTGTACGGAGGCTCAGTGCCCTTTTCCGAACCATAATCATATTCGCACACACTGTACTGGTGCCACTTACATCCGAGCCTCTGGGGAATACACAACTGTGGTCGCTGAGTATCTCTTTGTAGAATTCAAGTACTTTACAAGTGGAGTTACTTTGGTACAATGACATAAGGACATTATTATACTGAGCATTTCAGAAAGTCTATCTAAAATGTTCCACGCTGTATGTTTTTATGGGTTTATGTCTGCTTTATTTTTTGTTCCTAATAATAATAATTATTATTATTATAATGTCCTTATCAAGTTAATTGCTGTGATTGTGGAACAAGGCAAGACTGCAAACATTGATCAGACTGACTAGGTTATCCAAGTTTAACTTCTATTTGCACTGATTGTAAAACTTTTATTTATTCACCTTTGACCAACCATAACATTCTGTCAAAGCTGATAAAATCGCACCACAGTGGAGTTTTTCTCAGTATTATAAATGGGTTAGGCAATACAGGGTGTATCAGAAAGGATCATATGATTTCAAAAAGCCATATTTTTTAATGTAATGGACATGGAGGCTGCAGTAAATTTAAAAATGCATGGCGGAATATAAAGTTTTACATACAGAGCTTATAATGTTTTTAAGTGTCACCCACCGGAGCAGGGCATATGCCTATGAGATAGTATAACATGTCCTGTACTTTTGCCAGCATGTCTTGAGTCACTGCTATTAGGCTACACACCAACGATCACGTAGCACTCATGAATCTGCTCTTTGTAACAGTATGCGTTTTTCTTACTGGTGGACGGTTGCCCAGTTAAAGCACTTTGAAATCGAATGATTCTCTTTGATACATCCTGTATTGTGGTATTGATGATTACTGTTTTATTTAGATATCAAAACACAATTATATATGTTAATGAACTAAAAAAAAATCACCATGATGGATAGGTCTTCTTTTCAGTAACGCACATTCACAAAACATTCACAAAGATTGCAGTCGACATAAACAACAGTGCAGAAGGAGGTTTTAAGATCTTATTTTGTGGTGAAGATAGAAAGCCTTTTACACTGTTTGTACAGATAGATAGCTAGATAGGTAGGTAGGTAGATAGATACTTTGTTGATGCTACAAGGGAAATAATTTCACTAGTTATTACTATTAAGAGTAAAGACAGTGAACTGCCCAACAAAGTTTCTGAAGACTTTTAGAAAGACTTTGCTTAGGCTGAGTCACTCACACGGGTGCAGATAGGCTGTTGTTATGCTGTTGACTTTAGCTCTTGAGACTGACCGAAGAGATTTATTATCTGCATGACTCTCCACTTTAACACACAGGTGTGTCTAGTTGTGGCTGCTTTATTTGAATCACAGTAGTGCGATGCTCTATTTTAGCAGTAATTCAATATTTTGTGTGAAAACTGAATGTAGTATGCATCCGTGATGCTTGTTTATACTGGCTTAACATGTCTTTTCTTAATTGTTTCTTTTTTTTTTTTGAGACTTATTAAGTATTTCTAGGCGAACTTTATACACTATGATGGTGTTATTACTTTCCGATAATGGCATTTACTCTGATTTGATATGCCAGTTACAACCACCACCACCCTGCACCCCACCCTGCTCCAGAAAACACTATAAAACTAAGGTTGGGGAGTGTAGTATAGCAAAATCTGATAGTTATAGTATCATACTCTTACGTATTTATATGTTTATTCTCTGTAAAACAAGAAGATTGTAGTGTGGCCAGTTTTACTGGAACTCTTAAAGTGGTTTGGATAGTCTATCTATATTAAAAAAAAAGCATGAGAAATGAATCTGGTGAGCAGAGGTATCATAGCCAACAGAAATATTGACCAAAACCTTGACAAGTCATCATAAATCGAAATAACCAATTTTTTGTCTTGGCAGAAAAACATATTCATCTGTCTTCACAAAAAAAAAAAAAGAAAAAAAATTTATATATATATATATATATATATATATATATATAGTTCCTATCTGTTTGAGTAACCTGAATATATTTATCCAAATGTGTACCCAAATGTCTTCAGTATGTTGTCAGCATATGAACAAGGTAAACAAATTTCTTCTGCACGGCATAATCAGTATGCTTTTGACTACTCTGGAAATATGAATCTGTTTTATTCCTTTGGTCTTAAGAAGCGATGTGGTAAGGCTCCTTTAAAATAGTTAATGTTTTGTTACTCCCACGCACACAAGAGCAGCGACAGTCTCCCATAAGATGGAGAGCAATCTGATATCTCTAAGCCTGCTTCATTTAAAATATAGTAAAGCCTTCTGCTTTGCTTCTGAGAGATGCTCCCTGTCTTGTGTGTGTATGTTTGTGTGAGCGCCTAAGACTCAGGGATGATGCATAGACTCTGACACTTTGACAGATGAACAGATTTAGAGTGCTCGAAGGACCCAGCCTGTTCAATATAGGCAGGAGCAAGAGTGTGAGTTTGTTAGCGTGTGGGTCTGCTTGTTTATATGTGGTTGCTAAGATTTGCTAAATGTACAGTTCATGCCACCTTTATTTCTGCTCGTTGATACATAAAGTCATGTAATGGGTAGGGACGCATGGCTGTGTCAGTCTAGTCCAGTGATGTGATTAAGCAAAGGAGATGTACTGCAATCTAATGGAGTTTATGTAACGAGTAACCTACCGCCATTACAACACAGTGACCAAACCCATACATAGTCATATACTAGTATCCTTATTTAGATTTAAAACTACGCCCCAGTTATAACTTGAGCTAGCAAGTGCATGCTAATGTCCTCAACGTATGCTAGCTAGCTAAGTTTCTGACTGGGAGATGGTATAAAATAATGCTCTAATTTATGTTACACGACTGTAACACGACATGACACGACACGGTTTAACACGACTGTAAGGAAATCAAAATATAATTTCCCACTATTTTTAAAAGTATACTGCTTTTTCTTTGCTAGCAGCTTTGTACACACTTACATATTTTTTAACCGGTCACCTGGAACGCTTAACTAAGTGTTGAAGGAGTCCTCATGTGCCGAGCCTGTTGGATACTTTTCTTTCCTCTAGGTCATTTGATACAGCACTCCATCACTCTTCTTCTTCGTCAGATAGCCCTTACAAACCCTGACAGAGTGCTTTGGGTCATTGGCCTGACAAATGATAGTCACGCTATGCTTAAACCAAATGGGCATGTTGCTACAAACCATTGTGACAGCCATGTTGGTTAAGCATAGATGTGTTAGTACAGAATGGGAACCATGCATGCTTATGCAATTTTATATTTCTAATTATTATGGGTATAGTAGCTTGCACTAAATATCCTGTTTGATGTGCATTTCTTGTGTTACTTTTCCCAAGAAATTCCCCTGTTTGTAGTTTCTTTGCAGCAGTTTGAACAAAAAGTCTATTCAACTGTCACGTCCCAACAAATATGAGATGTATCTGAAATGTGAACCTTTGATGTAGGCTCCAATCTGGGGGTGCCATTAATTGATTTTGAGGCAGGTAACTAATGTGGGTATGTCTTCATCTTCCTTTGCTTGGATGGTAACTATGAGAGAAAGTTTTTGTTGCAGAGAATGAACCAAGTTTTTGAAATTTTCTGAACTGAATGATCTTTATAGCTTAACATAATTTGGACTTTCTTTTCTATAAGCTGACCATGCATTGCCATAATACAAAAGTACTAGTACAGCAGTTCAATAGGGCTGTTTGCTGTATACCAACACAACCTCAGCACAAAACAGATGATGTTCTCAAACATTTTAACAAGACAGTCTTACTTAGACTTAGATCCTCCCGCGCCCATCGGCGCATCGGGCGACAAGAGAACGCCATCGAACCCGGTCCATCGCAGCGGTTGTTGCTTCATCCCATGACAGTTCGACTGAGAGTAAATCTTCAAGGAAAGTCCTCCTCCATGTTATTTTGGGTCTTCCTCGCCGTCTCTTTCCATTCTTCGGGTTCCACGAAATCGCGACATGGGCAGGTCTTGGGTCGAAGGATGTGACCGGCAAATCTGAACCGACGCTTGGTGACTTGGACATGGAGCGGCTCTACTCCCGCACGGCGATAACAAGACAGTAAATTCCACCAATTACCTTTCATAAAGTTCACCTTTTACATGAACACCATTTCAGTTTCAGGACTTTCTCATGAGGGTAATCTATTGCCAATATTCCCAAAAGGTTGATTGTGTTCATCTGGATGTAACATTTTCAGTGGGAGAAACATTTCGTTACTCATCCAAGTGACTTCTTCAGTCTCAGCTGACTCCAGGTTTCCCCAACCTTATGAACAGTACATTGCACAATGACTGAAAATAGCACCACTGAATGAACAATGGGCTGGGAGGTCAGTTCCTTGATCATTAATATGGAAATTCTCATGACTATTGATCAACAAGCCCATTGTTCATTCAGTGGCTGAGTTGAGACTGAAGAAGTCACTTGGATGAGTGACGAAACGTTTCTCCCACTGAAAACGCTACGTCCAGATGAACAGAATCAACTTTTTGGGATTTACTTACCTGGATAATTGAGCATTTATCAAGATATTGCCAATATTGTAATTTTAGAAATAGCATATTATGCATTATGCATTGTTTAACCCTCTCAGGCTCAAATTAAACTTTTTGTTGCTAATGCACAACCAAGTCCTGCAGTGGTACTTCTGAGTAAAAAAAAACTTGTAAAATATGTATGTGGGGTAATCAGGTTGCTAGTTTTTAACTGTTGCAAATCTGCAACGCCTGCCTTGAGAGGGTTAATGAAACAAGTCAAGAAATCTTTATCCAGCAGTCTGGCTCCTCTTCATTCTTTCAACAACTGCTTCAGACTTGATGGATGTATCGCTGGGGACTGCAGTACTTGGATGAGTGGTTTTATTTTTTGGCTAAAAGTATTTTTTTGTTGTACTTTCAATGGCTCTCGCTAGAATGAATCAGCCACATCTACTCTGTTGTTGTTGGCTGTTTTGCTGTCACTGGGCCTTCGCTGTGTGAAGGAGTGCGCACAACAGGGCTGTTTTCAGACCCCAGAAAAATGCTGCAAAAAGATTGTTTAAATAGAAACATGGGTGCATTGAGCAACCTGCTATGTTTGCCAACCACAGCACCTATAGAAGGTTATCTGCTGGGAGCTCACTGTATTTATACTGAATACGCCCCAAGTTTTCAGTGCTTGCAAAGTCAGATCATTTAGTGTATCCTCAGCTCATCTGGCTACAGTTGAGGCATCTTTTTTTATTATCACAGCAACACACATACCATAATTGTCATAATCAAAAGGTACAATCTGTATGTTGTTTTAATTTAAACTCTTGCCTTTTCGTAACTACAAAGCCCGCAAGATCAGAGCTCTCTCCTGATACTCCAATTGTGCTCCATCTCGTATTGTATTACAGATTTACCAGCTCACATAAATGTTGAAATATGTTGTCAGACTCTGCCTCACACGGAGCACAGTAAGCTGGCCTTCTTTCTTTGACTTTAGCTGTAGGAGAATCCATACAATTTACCACTGAAAAACGAGGAGTACTCACTTTACACAGGAAACTTTATTAATTATGTATATCTCCAGACAGGCTATAGAACTCTTGTGTAGCCTTATTAACCTACATGCTTTTTCTTTTACAAGGAGAGCAGAGCCTTTTTACATATTCCTTCAATGAAATCACTGTGAACAAAGCACTTTTGGAGTGAATTTTACCCATGCAGTATTTTATATTTCATATTGTACAAGCAAACAGAAAATCTTGAAGTTATTTAATTAGATGATGAACTTCCTTCCTATATATACTTGTGTATTTTACCTGCTCAAAGTATGTCTTTTTACAGGCCCAAGTAGTTAAGATCTTGGTTTTCTCTCTAAATTTTGCCCCTTCTTCTTGAAAGATACAGTTTAGAACATCACTGGAGGAAACCTAAGCAGAAATGATCTGTGAGTGTGACTGTCCAGCAATGCGGAAAGAGGTTATATTAGGGTTAGAATAGCTGTCAGCCTTGAATTTCCCCACATTGTTAAATTCTAATTTTGTTTGAATGTTTCTTTATCAAATGTCAGAAGTTTAACAGGATCACTGAATCACATTTCAGCCTACAAGTCAAGACTTGCTTGTTTAGTGTCCACGCAAAGACTGCAAAACTGGCACCAAAGGTACAAGACTCCAGCACAAACTCACATATACTAAAAGAATATTGTAGGGGAAAAAAGTTATTCTATTAATGAGTCATAAACCCGTCTTTACGTCCCCAGTTATCATGCTCTAGTCCCCATACCCTCATCCGGACACAATGTTCTCCTGTCGAAAACTGCCGAACACAGACAAAACGCTCGCTTTGTCCGCCTAAGCAAATAATTACTCCGATTAATTAGCCATGCTGTGGATGTGATAGCTGGAGGCAAACATTCCATTAAAAAGAGCTAAAACACAGCAGAAAATAGCTCTACCATTACCACTGGAGGGTGCTCTACAGTGACCTTCTCTGACAAAGCCTGGGAAAGCAGATGATGTATAGGATGAGCTCCATCCGGACACGGGACACTTTGACCTGTTGCCTGTTCCGCCTTTGAATAGATCTCATTCGGGTTTAAAACATGGGTTTAAAACATAGACTATGCGTACTTGATTTTGCTGGATAAATGAGAAGTAAAAGCTGCTTTGGTTAATTATTCTTAGGTGGTCAGTTTTCTTTGGTGTGTGGAGGAGAAGACTTTCTAAGAGACAGAAGTTCCTCTGTCATGCGGGAGCTTCATTTTCATCGCTGCATAGTTTGTTTTCACTCACTTTTACATTAAGTTTCAGTCACGCTTTTATTGGTTTTCTGCACCAACTTTACCTGGTTAGGTTTAGGAGAAGATCATAGTTTAGCTTTAATGATGTAAGGGCTGGATGAATCCTGTACATTAATAAATGATCCAGTGTGTTAAAATGTAGCCAAAAATTTCTGTCCAAATGTTGATTGGTGATGAGTTGGTAGTGAGACCAATCTTGTTGAGCAACACACAACAAAGTTACCCACTACCTGTTAGATGTAGTGGACCATCTTTTAAAGATAACTAGGCAGGTTGTTGCATTGCTCCCAAGATGCTAAATGATGAATTAATTTAATAATGCAATTAATGCAGTACACTTGGTATTAAACATGAATGTCTACTTTTTTGGCCCCATTACTCACTGACTGACTAATGTCTCTTTGTAATGTTTATTATTTGTGTCCAAAGATGAGGGAAGGTTTCACTGATGCAGTGTACCAAATTTTTAACAATGACAAGCAACTACCAGTGTGACCTGTTCATCTTCCAGTAGAGCGAGAGGAATGAAATGCAGAAGTATGATGAGGGGGGTTTGTTTCGTTTTTTTGCGTAACACCCATAATTTGCAAGAGAAGTTTCATTCAACACTCTGCAGTCTATCCTATAGTGTGTATACTACTATACTCCAGTCATTTGTCTTATTTAGCTTGCATCTATGTGCACTAAACCTTTTTTTTACTTTTATGTTAACATATACTCACAAATACAATGTCTTCTACTTTCTTTTCCTGTTTTCCACTCAGATATTTTTTATTGTATTTTAAATTTGAGCTTCTTTTCGGACATGTTCCACTTTGTGATGATTGAATGGACACTGGATTATAAAGGCACTGGATTTTAATCAATATATGCAATGAACTGACCTGAGGACCTTACAAAGTAAGGATTCAGTTATAGAGGAATTGAAGCAGGCTCTTTGGGACTAAAAACTTTTACACCCCCTAGTGGATCTCATAGGAATATCACTCTGTTTCACCCACATGGATTGTACATTATGTTTGTTCCTATTTGCCTATACTTATTGAATCATAATGGAGAGCTCTTTAGTCATCCACATTAAAGACTTTACTTTCTCCGTGGTTCTGTGTGTGTGCGTGTCCGCTGCAATTCCTGCACACAGATTCCTCACAAATGATACTTCCGCTCTTTGCTTGGGCAGGGCGAGAAAATGATCTCATTGGGCAAGACTGCAGTAATTTGATGTCTGTTTTCAAATGAGTTTTCTCTTGTTTCATTTTGCACTATTTCTACGTGCTTTTGTCACTGCTTCATCTTGTTCAATAAAATGAAATAGACATTTCCACGTGCAACACGTAACGCTCGGCTCCCCCAATTTCCCTTTTTGCACAATCGCTGATTATCAAGGAACGACAAGAATTTCATCTGTATGTTGCGGAAGCGCTGATATTCTTTACTTCCAATGAGCACTATTCACCAGATATGATGGACTTTATTCGTAATGGGATGTTTGTTTCAATTATTCTGATGGTGGACACACATGGCTAGATCCATCCTGGTGGTAGTGGGGTGTCCAGTAAAAGCACTTTGCCACCTTAGCGTCACACCACAGGTGGTAGGGTAATGTAACCAAATATATTCACTATATTGCAAGATGCGTGGCAACACTCGCCATGCTTGTGGCAAAGTTAATTTAGAGCTCTAACAGGTATGACAGAGCAAGGGAGGGTGTGCAGGAACAACTCCTCTCATAAGGGGATCACGGGCCGACGTCTACATATGTATATGTCATATCGGCCTCTTCGATTTGGATTGGTATCTTTAATTAGAACACAGTTGCATTGCATGACAGACAAAATCAACCTTATGACTGATTCCTCATGGTCAGACAGAGCCAGTGAGGAAAACCAAGGCTAGAATTTGTCTCACCATCTTGAAGGAACCCTGTGAAAACTTGATACCGCCAACCCAACACCCATCCCTTCACCCTTTCCTTCCCCCCCTCCTCACGATCCAATAGATGGAACGCTTCTTACGCCCGCAGGAAGCAGCAGAGGCCGTCTCGATAGCATCCGCCATCTATTTTATTTTTTCTTATTCTTATTTTTCAATTTGGTGTCTGGGGAAAGGTCAGGATTAGTTATCGACGTGGCTCTGTCTAAGCCAGAGACAGGGAACCACTGCCGCTGCCATGGGTCCCCTAAAGCCATTTTCCTCAGTCCCAGCAGTAGCCTAATCTGTGTGTAGGTGTGCGAGTGCACGTGCCCGGGACTGTGGGCATCAGTGAGTTTATGGACCTTTCTGTGTGTGCTCTTAATATGTAGAAGCGTATTTAAGTGAACGCTCACTTACGTTCATATTCTACCCACATTATGTTTCGTAGACAAGTCTTCACATCGTGTACAATGTATATGTATCCCCTCACGAGGGTATATTTGCATGTATTTGCACAAAAATTGAATGAAGCCGCCCAGTGCCTCACTCTGCAACTTAGCATTCCAAATACATTTCAATTCAAGTGCTTCCAAATGCTGTTGTGTACTATTTCAATCAGTCTGTCAACTCACCCGCTGGCTTTGGCCGGTAGTTCTTTAAGTGGCAGAGTCCAGTCCACAAAACTGATTACATTCCACTTTCCTGTAGCATCCTACCTTTCTTCTTTTATCATCTCCCATCCATTCCCAAACTAGCAGTGATTCCCACTGCGAGAGACTGCTGTCTCACAGTCCCAGACCTGTGAAATGATGATAGAGGAGCAGGAGCTCTTTACCCATCAGTCTTTATCTCTCCCTCTTTGCCCTCCCCCACTTCCACGGCCGCCACCACAGTCACCTCTCGTATGCTAGGCCGAGTTCTGGTTGTGGTCAGTCTGATGGTGACGGATGTTCCTGGTCATCTCAGCCCTCACCTCAGCTTTCTGGCCTGCTGGTCCCCCAGCAATGACTCTGTAGGTTAGAGGTCAGAGAGTGATGGAAAAGGTATAAGAGAGAGAGAGAGAAAAGCGCTGGAATGGGGAAA
Organism: Maylandia zebra; assembly: GCF_041146795.1. Taxonomy (NCBI): domain Eukaryota; kingdom Metazoa; phylum Chordata; class Actinopteri; order Cichliformes; family Cichlidae; genus Maylandia; species Maylandia zebra. The sequence goes on along the minus strand of NC_135169.1, from coordinate 41,338,141 downwards.
AAAAAGTTTACTAAATCCTCCTCTTTAAAGGTTTTGTCTCCTCCGTGTTCTTCTCTGGGAGAATTTAAGCTGCGGGAGTGGTGTGATTTGTTTCATGTCATCAATTTATTTTGAGTAGTGCATTGCATTATTTAGATGATGCTTATCTCACCCTCAGAATTACTATCTTGTCTCGACTGGCACAGAATAGCATCCGTATCTCTTGTGCTCATCAAGGCATCTCATTTATTAACCAAAAGGAATTCTGAGCAGAGGAAGATATGCAAGAATGATTAGACGCTCAAAAATTTGATGCTATCTGTCAGCAGTTGGTTTTTCTTCATCTCCCTGTAGCTGCTAGATCTTTAAAAGACATTAGCCACATACTGTAAGAAATAAATCAAACAAATGGATTAGCAGAGCTAAATAGTTGTCAGGAGCCTCACAAGGCCTTATGAAGACAGATCTGCCTCTTATGGAGGCAATCAGGTATGGAACTTATCATAACAGAAATTAGGAGTGAGACCAATTTTTTATTCCACAACCCCAAGGCTATATTTCCATAAAAACTAATGGCCAAGTATATTACTCAACTATGCTGACTTATGTGCTGGCTCCCCTGTACTTTAAACATACATATATGTGTATATAATTTTAAAATTGTGAAGATTAATGCGGTGCTGCATTCAGAGATAAGGTGGAGCCGGGTAATACGATAGGCGTGCTATTAATGTGTGCCGTTGCGGCTTGGCATGGGAATAGCAGTGGAAGCGGCAGTCCGTGTTTGTGCCCTCTGAAGAAGGGCCGCATTACAGTAAAAACAGATGTGCAGTTCACTTCTGGGGACACAAAACTCACTTTAAACACTGACACACTGTAGTTTCCTGTTTAAAAAAAAGAAGAAGAAGCTATTATGATTTTCTTGTTAGTGGAATAGGAGACTTAGTGAGCCGGTAGACACAGCACAGCATCATGAATCCTGGGTTGTGAATCCTGGCAAAGGGCAGAATTCACTACTTTTATTCTTCTTGTGTTTTCCTGGAGGAAATATGTGGCTCAGAAGCTACGGTGCAAAATGCTCCTCTACTTTGTCTGTATCAGCTGCCTTGCTAGTGCTACCTGGTTTGTGAAAGGCAGTAGTAATTAATTAATCATTAGTTATTATTAATCTCAGGCTCTCTTCCACAGTGTGTCTTTTGTCCTGTCTTCCTCCCCTAAACCTCAACCGGTTTCAGCAGATGGCCGCCCTTCCCTGAGCCTCGTTCTGCACGAGGTTTCTTCCTGTTAAAAGGGAGTTTTTCCTTCCCACTGTCACCAGGTGCTTTCTCACAGGGTCATGTCTGACTGATGGGGATTTTTTTTGTATAATTGTCGGGTCTTTACCTCACCCTATGGCAAATTTTGTCGTGATTTGGCGCTATATAAATAAAACAGAACGACCAATGAAAGTAGGGAATAGTGGGCTGTAAGAGAAAAAGGCTAAAAAAGTTGTTGCTTTAAACTGAACTACAGAATCAGGCTCAAAGGAACTATTAACCAACTATATCATACACTCTGTAATATTTCACTCATTGCAAGTATGGGAAATATTGATTATTGCAGCTTTGCTAAGATGACAAAGAAATGGAGATGTTGGACATGCAGGAGACCACATTCTCTTAAGGTGCCTAGAGACCACATGAGATTTTAGCAATCTCGTATGACACGACTTTCTTCGTTGTTGGAATCCCAGTCGTTTTGCTTTGTGGATACCTATTAGTTGATGAGGTGTAAGTTGTCACATCGTGAGTCTTATTACAACTTTTGCAAACCCTGTCAAGATTCTGTTCAAGGCTATACTGTATCTTTGAAACAGCCAACCTTGAAAAGTGAACTACAGTTTTAGAGCCATGGGCAAGGCAAATTAGCACAATTGTTAGCGATCATTTGTCTATGAAAATCAAGCACTGCATACACGCATTTAGCAAAGTTTCTAAAGACTTTACTATATGTAACTCTTTACTATCCTTTTGATAAATTATCAGCAAGTCTTGCTACGCCAGAGGTTTTGAGGTGGTTATTTGGGCAGTTAATTTGAAGGTCTTCTAAATAAAGTAGAAGAGCACTAGTTGGATCTGGTAAAAATGCCTTAAAAGACACGTTTTTCCCAGTCGTTGTTTCTTTTTTTTTTACTACAGCCAAAACTACTGTGAACTTCTACTGTCCACATGTGTCAGTGCAATAACACGATTGGCTCATAGGTTTCCTGGTTCAGCTGTTGATAGGCTCTTTGGGAACAAGGAAGGATAACAATCACCTTTGTTTTTCTATTTCTATTCACCGCCACGTCTCTCTGTTACATCTCTTGATGCAGCCCTAATTGTAGCCGATAGGACCCGGTGTTGTAAATCATAGAAACGCCTGACTGTAGTAGCAATTGCCTGTTTGTTCCTTTGTGCAAATTCTAGCAGAGCATAATGAAGTAAATTTTAGACTCTTCTCACTCTGTAAAATCACCTCCGGAATGGTTGCCGTTGCACAAGCACCCTCATTTGTATAGTTTACGTTTGTGTACTACATGCTTGGATGCAAATTTCATCGAGCCTCGCATCTGTAACTGGAAGAGGGTGATGATTGTTTTAGAGAGTTAAACTTCAAAAGCTAGACAGGTGGCATGTAAAAATGTCATCACTGTAAAACTCCCCGCACGTGAAAATGGGAAGGGGAGGGGGGGGGGGGGATAATGCGGGGTGGGGCACAGCACAGCAAGCCAAAAGGCCATTAAAATCTGCGATCATTTATTTCCACTCCTTTGTCTAATCCATCTCTCTGGGGAATGGTTCTGTCCTTATCCACCCAAGGCTACCAATCTATTCTCCTGTCTGTCTCCATGCATCAGAATTAACCTGTGAAACAGTCAGACATGCTCACTTTCTCTTTTACCCCTTTCTCTTCTTCTGTCGCTGTCTCTCGTCGGCTCAACCTCCTTTCCTGATTTGTTTCCTTTTATCTCTCCTCTTACTCATTCCCACAGTCTGTGATTGCGCCAGTGTCTTCTTGTTCTCACCTTTCCCTTCCCTTCCCAGCACCTGTTCTTCCTCTCCCCCCCCCCCCCCCCCCCCCCCCCCTCGCTCCCTTCCTCTCTCGGTGTCAGAAATGCCTGCACAAATTCAATTCAAATCATATCCAGAAAAGAGCGAGCAACAAGACTTTGTCAATGGCAATTTAATCCATGGTGAGCAAGGTGTATGCAATGCTGTGCATGTTCCAGGAAGCTGTCTGATTGCATTTGGATTTGTGCAGATCTGTCTGCTGCTCGCTTATTGAGAGAGGAAAATTATACAGAAAGAGACACCTGACTCATTTTTCACAATGTACTTTAATTTAGTTCTCTGTGTATTTTTGAGAGGGATGTTTGTTTAAGTTTTTGATAGATTTGTTTTTCCAAAAGAATGGATGGACTTTTGTGCACAGGGAGAGTGGGGTGGGGCACTTCCCTCGCTAACCTTGTGTTTTGGGATAATAAGAATAAGAGGTCTGAAGCATGCAGCTCATCATTCATTGCCTCACTGGTCATGAAAAGCCAGAGAATAAAAGAAGTGCCTCAAACCAAGGTCCAATTCCCCATCAGGCTACATCCCCAAGGTTAGCTACACCATTGCGCTGTCACGTCAAGAAATAAAAAACTCCCGTCTGGCTCCCTGCCCGACACAAACGTCTTTTCCTAATGGCTGCCACAAAGTCCCACTAAACATCAAGTGAATATTTATAGACTATTAATAACCTATGTGTAAACGGCTAGTGTCACCAACCGGCTGAAGCAGATGATGGGGAATCATAGTCAGGGAATTGATATTGGCTCAGACTTCCCCAAAGGTAGATAAATGGGCCTTAGTAACTCAGACTCGTGTGCACATGGGATTGGCTGCCAGGAATCCCAGACGGAGAGGTCTGTGATCTGAGCCCGTCCAAATTCCTGCAATATAATTGGTGTAATCGTGTGATGAATTGCAGCCATTTAGCTTCCCTTTTACTATCTGCAAGCTTCAGCAATTTTTCTTATAAAGGTATAACCAACTGAGTTCATGGGGCATTTTCTTATAGGAGAGTTGGGAAAGGACCGGGGCGACGTTAAATATGTACAATTGGGCAAGTAATTAGATTAATAAGGCCTAAATGAGCAGCAGGCCAGAAAGTGAAACCCAAAATCCCTCATCCTTTGAGAGTCTGGGGTGAAACACATTCTGCTCTAAGTTTAAATGAAGCCTGAAAAAAGTTTCCACGCTGCGGTTGCTTCGCTCATTTTCTCCCCTGGACCGACTTTAATTCCTCCCCCTGTTCATCTCTCTGTTCACGAAAGAGATGTTCAGCAGAAGTAATAATGAAGCAAAACTTGTGAAGCTCTGAGGGGAGAAAGAAGTGTGAGAGAAGACGAGGCACTTTAGGGTTACTTAACTCTATTCATTCGCAGGCTGCATAAGTCTCGTGTCAGATCTCTGATTCAGGTAGTTACAGCATCATATAGATTCTTTTCATACCTGAAGGTTTTATTGATTAAAATGTATGGGCCAGCCATGCTGAATGCACAATCTCAATCAGCAGTGAATGGCCTAGGAAACCCCATAGATGCTTCAGAATTTTCTTCTATGAGCAATATTATAATATAAACTCTTTATATAATTATAAAGAGTTTATGAAAAGATTACGAGACACACACACTATCACGCAGGTGAGGCCAAAGCTGCATAGTAGCAAATAAGTCCAAAAATGTTGCTGTTCATTGACTCACAATGACAAATTTCAAATGAGCTGCTGGTGGCACTACAGGACAAATCAGAGGATCACTAAAATGATTATAGATTCACCCTTTGGGGCAATGCGAATATATTTGCCAAATTTAATACCAAACCAACAAACAGTCCATAGAGCATATCAGTATTCATGAAGCTAAAAATGTCCATCTGCTAATGTCATAGAAGGTATCATCACAATTATTAGGATGCTTTAGGGGAATGTAGTTATGAAACAAACGGCTGCATAAAACTTTCTGCCTGATTAAACCAATAACTCCCAAGAGCCACAAATAGGGCTGAAAAAGACAAAGATATTTAACTTATATGTGCCTATCACATTAGTAAATGCTTCTACTGGGGGCATCACCAGAACTGGTACTTGGAGTATCTTTCAATACCAAAATTCTAAATGTAATACAGGTATACCTAGTGGGGTTGTCAGGAAAAAAATAGATACTCAGAAACCAATCAATAGGAAAAATGATGGGAAAAATGATCGGATTAGATACTCATTTATTACTGTATGGACACCAAAAAGGCGCTTTCGCACAACTTAATGCAGGACCGCAGAAGACAGGGAGTCATTAGCAGATGAACACATGAACAGTAACACAGCAACCTTGGCGATGCACCTTAAAAACTGACACCCCAGTCTTTATAAAGAATTTTGTTAGGCCGAAGTAGTAAACAGATTTATAATCATAAATGTTAACCTAGGCGTTGCACACGTTCACGCTAGCTATTAGCATCTTTGTAACAGCAGTCTGGCGAGGAAGGAGCGGCTAGCAGGTTCAGCGAGCGTGTGGTATGGAGGTTAGGCGGATAACTCGAAACCAGTTGGTTAAATCAAACAACAGACCTTTATTCGCTGTCAGCAACATTACACCTTACGAGCCAGGTCTCCAGGGCTGTACTCGTGCATGCATACATGCGCGGAGATCGGTATTGCCGGCGCCAGCCCGTTACAACAGTACGGTTTTTCCTGAGAATGTAACACGAGCAGCATGGAATGGCTACCGCTAAAAACACACACCCACTAGGAGAGTCCCACAACTATTACAGTAGTAGGGCAAACCCCCCCCCCCCCCCCCCCCCCCAATAGTGCTATAACCCAATAAGGGTTGTTACACTAGCCGTTGCACACGTTCACGCTAGCTATTAGCGTTTACCAGCATTAGCCACTATCATTAAGGTAGCAGCCTGCAGACTGGCTAATAATAATGAAACAACAAGTTTAACGTCGGAGACAGACAATACAAAATTAACATGACAGTTAATTGTGCCTAAAAATTCCTGGTTTGAAGCTGAGAAAAGTCAACCAGCAACTGCTCAGGAACAGTGGCAGCCATTATATCAACCAAAGATAGGAAGGTAATGAACGTTTCACCTCCATTACACCTGAAAATTGGCTGTAGACACTTTTATTCTCCAAACTTAACTTTTTGTAGCAGGGCAGCAGATTCTTAACAGCTTTAAAAAAATTTATTTGGATCACACATTTTAATTTCAGTTATTTCTACACTCATGATTTGATTACCCCAGTTGAAATTAAGGTTATACTGTGGCCATATACTATATGAGCCCAGCAAGCTATAGAGTGAATACAGATATATAAATATTTTGTTCCACCCACACTAAAAGGCCGCTTCTGTTCTATATTGGAGAAAGAGCACAATGGGACAAATGGAGCTTTAGCAGGCTTTAGAAACATGAAAGTACTGTAGGAGGACCCCGGCTCCTTGGGGGTTCCAGATTTCCTTCATGAATGCAAAACAATGTACCACAGCCGTGTGTGTAGCATGAAGTGGAGCGGGATGGGAAGAGGGGTGCTATCATCAAAGGCACCTCATACTTCAGCTCGTTTCCCTTCGTTTTTCCTTCTTCTTCGTCTCTGACCTGACATGGATTAATTACAGCCCTGTGCAATTTACACCCTGCTGTAACTGTGGCGGAGAATAAAGAATGGTTGAAATGTGAGCCCAGTGACAGGGCGTTAGAATGCTGAATTGCTTTGCGCTGCACGTGCCGCGCCTCTATTGCTTTTGCAGGGAGCATGTTTACGAGGCCCGGCTCAGAGGTGAACTCCCAGGCCTTAAAGTGACAAAATGCCCTCACTTAGATCAAGACAGCCAAAGAGGTTTATGTACTACATGGGATCTGTTCCATTTTTGTCTTCTACCAGCTGTGACTTGACCAACCTTATCTAGAAATTACAGCATGTATCTTAAATCATAAATGCAGCTTGTTTCTGCAATCCTCCATAGGCTACATTATTTACATATCCAGTTGACAGTATATTTCAAATACTATCAACTAGTACATATAGAATAGGAAGTAAATGTATTCTTATTGGGAAGGCGGCATCAGCAGACACTTCAACTAGTGCCAGCCTGGCGCTGCCAAGGAGATGTCAGCAACAACTGGCAAAGTGGGCACCCTGCCAGTCCGCCTGGCTGCCCTGACTATGAATGGTGCTTTTGTCAAAGGTGGCAGTGAGGACACTTGAGAGGGCTGCAATTAACACTATCTAAAATTAGAAAGCATAACCCCGTGCATCTGGTTTGGAAGAAAAGCCGCCGTTCCTTTTTTCCCCCATCATTATTTAAGGCAATTTTTAAAAGCAATATTTTCAACAGGGCCATGCACAGAGCTGCCAGAGGGCTAGGGCCCAGGTGGTCACCAAGTGCTCAGGTGAGCAGGGTGGGAGCAAGCAAGACGAAGGAGCCCATCTTGGACTAAAGTGTCCGGTGGATCAATGCACTAAAAGGCAGAGCCAAAGGTCATGCTGTTCAGTCGTAGCTCTGGGATTCAGTGTGACAGCCACCAGGATGAGGGAGAGTCTCCACTTTCATGTGACCACACTCTTAACAGACCACTGTGAAAAAAACTGCCTTAAAAACTGAATGCACAGGCATAAACATTACTGCAATCACATAACGGTGCATGTATTTTTTTTATTAATCGGGTTTGTAGTATACGGCTGGCCAAAGGCCTCTCACTACCTGTGATTTTAAATTGCTGACTTGCTTCCAAATGGGATGCGTAAAAGCAACAGCTTCTTCTTAGAAATACTCATCTCCCTCCAAAGGTTCTTTTGGCTTGAGGACAAAGCTGTCCATATGCTGGTCTGAATACCTGCTTTGAAAACCACTTCTGTTGAGTGGCATAGTTGGCAGACCACTCCCAAAGCCAAAGTGGGCAAACGGACAAAGGAGCATCTTTTACACAAAACCTAACCCTTCAACTCTGAACAGTTGTTTGGCAGGGTAAGCCTTAATCTTTTATCTCATGTACTGTATATTGCTTAATACTATAACCCTATTCAGCTTCTTTTCATAAGTTTCAGTTCCTCTGTGTATGACTTTGATTGTCCCCTTTTCTTTCTCCCTCTCACGGTCACCCTTTTCCCCACTTTTCTCCTTTAGCAGACTATAACATCAGACTCTCTTTCTCGCTTCCATCTGAATTATGTCGGTGTGGTTGGCAATGAGATGCAGCTTTAAAGCATGAAATAAACAAGATGCACACCAAATTGAGAGGAAGGGAGTCCCCCTGCTGTGCATTCAAATTGGTCTACGCATTTTGACAGGCAACTGTCGAGCACATCTGTGAGGCCCAAGACGATGTTTGTGTCCGCTTTGTTTCCACTTTCATCCACAGCAGATCAGTCTCTCCCTCGACCACCGCAGTCACTTAATTATACTGCTGCTGGCTACAGGACTTGTATCAGGATCGAGCAGCAAGCTTCGGGACAAAAAACTGCAGTTCTTAAAATTGCCACTTGAATATAGTTTGATAGCAAGTCAATTCCCATAGCCATGTTAAAATATCAAAAAATGACAGCAGAAAGATACAAAACATTGCTTTGCTCCCAATCCGGCCGTTAAGTGATGACGTGACGAATCCTACTTCCGGGCCTAAAGTAGTCTGCGTTTAATATGGCTTTTGTGTTGTTAACATGTTTAATGTTATGTATTTTCTTCTATTTAATCTCAAAAAGCTCCTAAAACAATCAGTGATCACTGTTGACCTCCCTCGGCTTTTATTACCGCTAATCATTTATTTAAGCTCAGTTTTTAAAACCTTAGGATGTAACTACAGCCCAGCCCATGCAGCAGTATATGAATGACTATCCTCGTATTGTGGATGGATTATCTCAGTTGTTCTCCTGGCTGAAGTTTGGTCCTTTTACAGCATCCTGCCATGCGATTACATTTGTTCCTGACCACCGAGAACACTCACGTTAACTTTTATCGAGTGGAAAAAAAGTTAGCTTGTTTATATTATGCTAACATAGCTATAGCGGTCACGTAGCACATCATTATATAGCAGCTAGCCCAACTTCAGTAACCCTACAAACGTCACTGCTGTTTAGTTTTCTGTCTTCATTTATGTTGGAAGTGATAACAGAGCTGTACGTTTTAATTTGTTTCCAGAACCCCGCAGTCAGGACATGCTATATTGTATTTAGATAGAAGCTAGCGAGCTAACTTCCTGTTAACTTCTAACTCCGTTAAATGTCATAAATTCCGTTTTCATGGATGCCTGGATGTTAAACCCAATTGTTACACCTGGTAGAGCAGAACGCTGATCATTTTATTAAAGATGAAAGACTTTAGACAGTTTTTCAACTCAGTAATGCCATAGTGATCGTTTGATATATGGACCTGCAGCGGAGTTTAGGCCCAGACACGGCTAGTGACGTCAGACTTAACGACCGGATAGCTAACTTCATGGCAACTACATTAATGGGATTTTTTATATAATTCACCTGTTTAAATTGTACTAATGCTTAAATTTATGTGTGATTAAGGGTGTGGCATTTTTAATGATACATGATTACAAACAGCTGTACTGAGTCACTACACCAGACCAACTGTGTTTATTGGATTTGTACTTTTAAGAGTGTTTTATTGAACTTTTCCTACAAATAATATGATTTCCTGTGTACTAGTCTTAACTCCACTTTTTCCAGTGAGCAAAATCTAAGCATTATTTATTAAATGGAACGGACTCATTCTTATACAGTGCTTTTCTAATCTACTGGAACACACTTCATACAACATGCTTGTGAGTGCTTTCAACATTCACACACTTATACTCCGATGGACGCATCGGAGAGCAACTTGGGGTTAGTATCTTTCCCAAGGATATTTGGCATGCACTCTGGGGTAGCCAGCGATTGAACGACCAACCTTTTAAACAGGAGATGACCTGCTCTACCTCCTGAGCTACATTATCCGGTTGTTCAGTGATGACGCGACGAATCCTACTTCCGGGTCTAAAGTAGTCTGCGTTTAATATGGCTTTTGTGTTGTTAACATGTTTAATGTTATGTATTTTCTTCTATTTGATCTCAAAAAGCTCCTAAAACAGTCAGTGATCACTGTTGACCTCCCTCGGCTTTTATTACCGCTAATCATTTATTTAAGCTCAGTTTTTAAAACCTTACGATGTAACTACAGCCCAGCCCATGTAGCAGTATATGAATGACTAACCTCGTACTGTGGATGGATTATCTCAGTTGTTCTCCTGGCTGAAGTTTGGTCCTTTTACAGCATCCTGCCATGCGATTACATTTGTTCCTGACCACCGAGAACACTCATGTTAACTTTTATCGAGTGGGAAAAAAGTTAGCTTGTTTATATTATGCTAACATAGCTGTGTCGCTAGCGGTCACGTAGCACATCATTATATACCAGCTAGCCCAACTTCAGTAACCCTACAAACGTCACTGCTGTTTAGTTTTCTGTCTTCATTTATGCTGGAAGTGATAGCAGAGCTGTACGTTTTAATTTGTTTCCAAAACCCCACAGTCAGGACATGCTATATTGTATTTAGATAGAAGCTAGCGAGCTAACTCCCTGCTAACTTCTAACTCCGTTAAATGTCATAAATTCCGTTTTCATGGATGCCTGGATGTTAAACTCAATTGTTACACCTGGTAGAGCAGAACGCTGATCATTTTATTAAAGATGAAAGACTTTAGACAGTTTTTCAACTCTCAGTAATCCCATAGTGATCGTTTGATATATGGACCTGCAGCGGAGTTTAGACCCAGACACGGCTAGTGACGTCAGACTGAACAACCGGATTAGCACTAATTAGAAGATATCTGTGTCTGTACAATGCTCCCATACGGTAATTAGCCAGGCTAGCTTAACTTGGCATTCTACACTCTTGTCCAAGTATTGTCCCTTCTGCCTCCAAAATGGCCAAAACAACTCAAGGCTTCAAAATACTAGTAGGCAGACCAGTGAGTCACTTTCTAGCAGCTACATCTGTATCCTATGGTGGCTTTTACAAAAACAGGCAAGTAAAGAAGAAACCCCACCTCATTTCCAGAGACAATCGCCAACTGTGGCCAGAAGAGGGCAGTAATTTAAAAGATAGGTGCAAATGGGCAAGAAACTTTACTTCTTGAAACTGAAAGAAGCTTAATTACTTTCACTCTGGTTTTAATTAATCTTTATTTTGGATTTTTATTGGGCAAGCATTGCCTTCTTATTTGCCCTCATGGAAAATACAGTAAAATCAAGAAGGAGTGAAAATCAAGTCACCTCAGTTGTGATGTGTTTCTTTTCTATCAGTTTTGCTCCAGACAAACAATGTTGTTGGAGATCTGTCATGATAATTGTAGTGTTATCTATTATTAACTATTTAATGTGGAGCTTTGGGCACTTCCTACTTATTAATGTTTAACTTTATATTTATGGATTTTTGACATTTTGGATTTTTGGAGGAAGATATAACATCCTGTAATCAAAATTGTAAGGCTGTTTTTGTTTTGTTCTCCCCCCCCCCCCCCAAAGCTGTTAAATCACAAATAATAGTAAAAAGCATTTCTCTCATCCAGTATTTTGCTATTCCTTCAGCTGTGAATAGTGCTGCACAAACACAGAATCACCCCCCTCTACGCAGCCTCTATTTTCCCTGGGATTGCTGGACGCCAAACAGGCAAGAAAAATGACCAGCGTGCTCTCCTTACTCCCCTGAGAAGTGAGTCCTACACATAGAGATGTGGCTATTACTTATCATCATCAAAAAGTGCTTGTTTGGTGATAATAAGGGCCTGGGATAGATATCTCAGCTAAAGGGAGGGAGGGGACTACCTGAAGTAGCAACCGAGGAATCCTTCCTGTGCTTACCCAAGCAGTTTCTGGCTCTCTGTAAAACGGAGGGCCAGCTCTAAGACCCAGCTTAGCACAGAAATAGAGGAAGATAGGAAAAACTGCTATTAGCCACGGTTAGAAGGACGAAATAAGATAAAGGATAACAGACAACAACTTTAAATGTGCTTACTGCGCAAGAGACAATCGTTGGGGAATACGTCCGAGGAGAGAGTATACTAAAGCTTTGGGTCATAGTGTCTTGTTATCTAACATTCTTTTACTGGAATGGTAAACATGAAAGTAATATTGCTACAGACAGAGAGGCTGTCAATTTGCGAAGCCCATCTTGAACGATATAAAAGGAAGTGAGCAAAATGCTTTTGACTGGACATGCTTTACTGAGTATTCTGCCCGAGCAATATTCAACACGAAGCGTGGTAACATAGTAGCATTTATTCGAAAGGGAAAGTCACAGCCCGCAAATTTCCAGTTACCTTTTTTTTTCTGCAGTGGATCAAGAGGACTGTGCTCCCAGGGGGAAAGCAGAGCAGTTCCCAGCTGAACATGAAATATAACTGCCATGCTACGCGGGGAGAAAGTTCATGGAATACATAAATTTGGGGTCATATGTTACATTTTCAGCATGGGTCATGCTCGATAAAAGCCCAATTGCAATGCAGGGCTAGCGGGCCTTATCTGTAAAAGTTTTCAACAGTGCGACACACGGCTCCCCGCCTCCCTCTGCAAGCAGTTCACGTTCCTTGTTTGTTTTATCTATTGCCATTCAGCTATTTGAGTTTGACACTAGGTTCATGACCACTTCAATTCACCTCCTGGTATCTGATGATTCCGTCGCTCACACTCCTCTAATGTATTCTGAGGAGAGAGGGGATACGTGGTGGGGGGAAAAAGGCACACGTCCCATCTGATTGCAAGGTCTCCTCTGATGAATCGTGCTGCAATGGACATCTCGGCTATATCAAAGGGTGCTTTCCATCTCGGTGTGATTAATCAAAAAGGGACTTTATTGTTAACATAAAAAGTCACTGCAGATCACAGAAAGACTCATAAAATCAAGCATTTATTCACTCTGTCTGTTGATGAGATGAGACCTCAGCATAGTGGGATGATGCACCAAGGCCAATTTTTTTTTAAGTTAATGTTCGGTGCCTTATTTCTTTTTTCTTTCTTATTTCTTTCTTCTTCTGTTTTTTTAGCTCTGTTTATATGGAAGAGGAAAATGGAGAAAGACAAAGTAGATAGGTGTTGACAGAACTACCTTCACGCCACCAGCATTTCTCCGTTCTGGGTCGATTTCTCTACTGGTCACAAGGCAGCAAAGCTATACCTGTAGGACAGACGGGAGGGAGGGAAGAAAAATTGAGAAAATGAAATAAATATCTATTTAAAAATAGCCTCTCAGCATGGCAAGGAGAGATTTGAAGATATTATCCTCAAAAGGCTGCTGTGAGTGAGGCCGGGAGAAGGGGAGGCTGTCTGCGGTGAAATATGAAAAGCGCATACTCCCTGACAGCCTATGGCTTTACCTGATACTGCCAACACCAGCCCACTGGAGTGATCCATAGAGTCTTTGTGGAGACTTGTGATATAAATGCTGAGGGCTAGATGTTAAAGATCCTCAGCTCGCTGCCGCCCCACCCTCCCTCGCGCCATCCTTCGCCATCGCCTTGCTCGCCGCATGGGGGGAATTTGTTATGTTCCCTCCCGTACACCCACCTCGGAAACATCAGGACAGCGGACAGTGAGAAAGTCGACTGACTTGTCCTTGTCCCTTTTCAATTTGACAAGGCAAGCAGCCTTGGGGACTTTCCAGTCTATTTTCAAATTGACCATTTATAATCAGTTTTCTAAAGGAGAAAGAGAAAGGGTGGAGGAGTCGAGGCGGCCCCGCGTTGTTGTGGAGGGTATAGAGCTGCGGGTTGGTAGATGATAATACAGCAGCGTGTTGTCAGATGTGTCAGCAGGTAAGATGAATGAAGAATAGGGAGTGGGTGCATAAAAGAGAATGCACAGTGGGGAATTGACCTCTATTCAAAAAAGAAAAGGAGGAGGGAAAAAAGGGAAAGAAATCTATATCCTCAAGCGAATAAACATATACAGCCTCTCTTTGAAATATGCACCACCTCACCATGAACCCAAAGCAGAAGGAAAAGTTGCGCTGGCCACGGCTAGAACCTTCCGCAAAGACAAGGCGCCCATTGTCCGTTTGTTGACGCCAACGTGGCTGCATATATCAGCACCTGCAAGGTCAGGCCGACTCGGGCGTAGCAAGCGTGGCCAGGGCCCCAGCCCAGGAGGCGTTACAGCGTCCTGTCACACTGCTTGCTCCATCGCCACCACACGATGACATTTCCACAAGCTCGCTCTTCTGAATTATGTGGCCCAGCAGAAGGGTAAGGAGAGAAAGGGGGGAGGAAAGCTCATTTTCTGGGTGTCTGCTTCCGACCTGAAACCGCCACTTGTTTTCATCAGCGCCTTTTGCAGCTTATGCAAAATGGCGTGCGGGGCAATGGGGGAACAATCAAGCCGGCCCACTGCTCCTGTTCTCCATGCCACAGGCACCTCTGTCTCTCCCTTTTTGAAGTGTAATGACAGTGTCACCTCTACACTGGCCCCCATCTTCCCCAAATTAATCCCAATTTGGCCATCAAACGCGGGCCGTCCAGAGGGGCAGGCGGGAGGTAATTGACATTCTCAGGTGCATGGGTTTTGTTTATGTAGTAACGCTGAGCCAGGGCCTTTCACCGCGGATGACAAGCAGACCCAGTTTGCATACACCACTTGATTTGGGAGCCCTGCATGAGTGACTGCTCAGCAACCCGTGGTCCTGTGGCATTTCAGCAGAGGACATTCCAGTAAAGATCGCCTCAGGTGTCAGGTGGCTCGGAAGGTGCAGGTGGCAGCTGGAGGTCGTTTGTCCAGGGGAATTGATTCCACCATGACCCCATCGCTCTTTCTTACTATTGATCCATCCCCCAAGACCCCTGCACAATGCCCATGCCACACCGCTGAATTACAGCTCAGTCATCAATGTGGCCTAATGTTAAATGAAAGAATGGAAAATTTTCAACTGGATATCACACTTCACTTTATGAAATAGGCAGCACGTTGGCTACTTACCTCCAAGGTCATTCCAGTGGTTCACAAAGTCCATTTTGGTTATTGGGATTGTGTGAATGTAGAGAGAGAGGGAGTTCATAAACCTACAATGACTTACAGTTATTGTAGGGTTGTGCTGAAGTGGGGGTGTTGGCGCTAGTACGTGGAATACCCTTTTCCTAAATGCTTTCCTCGGCAGATCTCCCATGCCTTTTAGCATGTCACCCGGGGCTATGAATCACCATTACAGCGCCTACATTTTTACCTGCGCACCTCAAAGGCTTTTTCATTATGGTAAAAGGGAACCCAAGCCAGGTTGTTTAGGGGGGTTGGATATGTTTGCGAAAGGGAGGGTCTGAGATTTGGGTTGGGCGAGTTAATTACAATAACAATGGGGGCAGCCAAAAAAAAAAAGAAAAAAAAAGAAGGCACGCTATGGCAAGGGCTGAGCTGCTCTCATTTGTTTCAATAAGGTAAATTGATTCCTATGTCCTCTGGTGCCATTTGCATCGCATCCATTTAGCGCGCGCCACTCGCCCCACTCTCGTCGCACCCTCCTCCCCCTCCCCCCTCCATTCGCTTCACGTGTAGAGGGCAAGACAACATCGATGGGGACAAATTGATCTTCCCGGACGCCAGACGCATGAAAACACACACCCGCGCGCATATTTATAGTCCACTTGCGCATGAATCTGCATGTACAGTATACATAAATTCATAAGTGGAACACACGAGATGACACTCAGAATTCAAGACTGCGTAAATCTACTCCTGTATTTAGCTGCTTTGTTTTTACTCTGTTTTTCCACTCTGGTGAGATTGTTCTCTGTGTGTATACATGCATAGTGTATGACCTATAGCTTTTAATCATTGACTTGACAAAGTAACAGCGCTCATTTGGGTTACCATAGAACAGTCACATCACTCAAAACTAGTTTGGTACTTTTGAAGTACTACGTAATTGACCTAGAAGAAGAATGTCTTTTGTTTTAGAGCCCTGCTCTCCAACGTTTTTGTCATGTTGCCCTTTAAAAGCAGAAAAAAATGTGTGTGCCAAAGTTTAATGCCAGTGGTATCGACATGTACAAATATCGGTACAGTGTAAGTGATGTAAGCTCAGGTGTAGTGGACACACAAGAGTGAAGTGTTCCTACTCTGACAGTGAATCCCAGAGCAAAAATAGACTTTTTCATGATCTTACTTTGAATCGCTTGTTTTGCCTCATATTACTTTTACAAAAATTGGTCCATTCTGCTTAACATTTAATTTGATTTTGGGTTTTGTCAGCCTCGCTAGTGTGGAAGCGCTCCTGCTTTTTTATACTTCCAAGATAAAGCAGATTAATTCAGCTTCCAGCCTCTCGCTATCCCTCAACTCGCCCCCAGTGAAAATCCTCACCACAGCTTGACAACCTCTGTTTGAGAGTAATTCTTCCAATTCTCTGCTCGCATCTTTTTTTTATTAGCCCGCCATGACACACAGCTAAACCGCGCCGTCCACCCAATTGCGACTTTTTTCTTCCAGTGTCACACTACCCATGTGACAACTGATCCATCTCACCGACGCCGCTTTCCTCGTGCCCACTAGCTCCAGTATTACTCATGGGCAAGGTCAGTGAATGCAGCGGCGCTCGCTTGCTTCGAACACCGCCCTCAGCCAGGGTGGTATCTAGCGCGCCTCCTTCACTGCCTGCCTGCTACCCCCTTTGGTGTAACACACTGTGTAACACATACACACTCTCCCATCCCACACTCCCATCATCAGTCAGCGTCAGGGCAGATAGCGGCGGCCGTCAGGCGGATGAGTGACGACTGGACCTGTTACCTGGGCGCCTGCATGACAATGGGCCTGTGGGCTGAGATAGAGAGACAAAAAGCTGGAACTCTGCCACACACATGCATGACACATTACACCAGCAGATCTTTATTTTCTGCTGCACAATTAGGTGACAACTGATGATGTAAAGACATGCCGCACAATGCTCCCAACCTGGTAACATGTAATTGAACGCCGCGTGTACTATAAGTGGGCCTGCGTGAATTACTGTTTTTCACCCGCAATATTCTGACAATGAGTGCTATCACACGCACACACACACACACACACACACACACACACACACACACACACACACACACGCGCACACACACACACAGAGGGAACTGATTCAAACTAGCTGAAATCAGGGTAATGTAATATTCATATACAATAAGGAAAATGAATGAGTTTAATGATTATAGGCTTCCAATCTACTCATTACTGTGGTCTTCTTTCAAGATAGCAGCACTCTCCAAAGGGCTTAGTCCCCAGTTAATAGTACAACTTAGAAATAAACATAGCTGAGGCGAGTTGCTTAAAATAAAAGAGAACGCATCAGAATCGCCTCCTTGAATCGGCAATAAGAAAATCCTATTAAATCCCTTTTAATTGCCCCTCATTCAGGCAAATCCTGAATGCTTTTGAACAGTACAAAAAAATATAGATTCTCATGACAAGAGGGAGGTGGAAAAGCTTTGTATATAAGTCTCATCGATATTTTTTTCTTTCCTGTCTCAACACACTTCTGCTGCTCCTGCGGGTGGCGGGTTGCGGGTGGGGCGGGTGCGGACCGATAGCGTGCTCTTCTGTTTGAAAGTTTGCAAGGTTTACGCGAGCATATACGTCTCACCCATGCTTGAGTTAAGACTCCCCGGCACACACACACACCGGCAGACTCACTCGAACGTACACGTTCCGAGCACGCCACAAGATTTATAACAATAAAAGCCTCCCCAAAAGGCATTGAAACGCACCAACCATTTCACAAGCAGCCTTGAACTCTGGCTGATCTGCTATTTGTTACCTCGAGCACTTGGCAAAACAAAAACGGCTACAGCCCAAACACTTGAAAGGGCTTATTGCTCATGTTGCCCACAAGTTCAGAGCTGTCTGGCTGAAACACACCGTCGCCGTTAAGCTCGCTAGACAACAAACTGAAAATACTTTGATCCAATTAGAAACACAGGCTTATTTGCTCAAGTATAAATGCTTAAATTGGTAATACCAGCAGGTAATTATTAAATTCCCCCAGACCCCCCACTCCCCCCCACCCCTGCGGAACATCTGTATTGCATCTGGAAACACAGTGAGCACAACAATTGAGTCACAGGTTTGGGCACCAATGGATGATGATTATGGTAATCCAACAATGCCAAGGCTCTATTGTAAGTCGCAGACTTCTGTTGCAAACTCATGACCTTATTAACCTTCTTAATCCTCAACTGGGTTCTCGTGATAAGGGGCTTACACGCACACACTTGCATGCGTGCACGTCGCCACTTTCATTCTGATGCCCGGCAAACACTTTAGAAGCCCTATCCACCTGTTTTATCCTGCACACCTGAGGTTCTCTGCATAATATCAACAGAGGCCCTCGAGTCATCCAAGACAATTAACACTTTCCCTTAGATCAACAGTGGGGGGAGAAAAAAAAAAGTGGATGGCAGCGTTTTGGAGCAGAGGGCCCTCCCAGTGTGGGCACATGAGAAAGCAGGTCTGATTGGTATTAAGTGGTGAGATTAAAAAGCCATCTCATAGGTCAGGTCAGCTGGTGTTCATTTGAATGCATTACCAGGGTCCGAGGCTAGATAATTCTCTCATTAGTGCCACTCAAACCCTGAGTGACAACACGGGTGAGAAGGGAGCATGTCGTACAACACTTAGAGTTAATTAGTCCATGCACACTGTTGCTCAGCACCCCGTGCCTATGCTCTCTCCTCATCTTCTCGCCTTTTTTTTTTTTTGTTAAAAGAACCACTTGTTGTTTCAGGAAATAAAGGGATTTCTTTTCAAGTTCTCACGGCTGCTAGTCACCAAACTGTCAGACCGCAAACAAGCCAGCAGCTTAGCCAGGGGTAAACAAGGGATCCTCTAAACCAAAGTTTGGATATCGTTATAGCTGCATTTGCCCATCATATTCTTTAAATCCCACAAAGAAAATGTCAACTTCTTCTACGGTATGAGAGTGCAGCGTCTCTCGAGTTCTCACTTAAATTTACTCCTCACTTGTAATGTCCTGTTTTTGTCAGTCAGTTCAAAGCTTTGTGATTGGTGATGTTTTGCATGGTGTTTTGAGACCGATTTGACAGGTGTCAAAGATCAAGAACCAGAACCATTACATAGTGCAAGCTGGGGTAATCAGAAAATTAAGGCTGGGTCTGTGAGATCAGGATGGATTGTTTTGGGGGTTTTTTTATATGTCAGTGTGTTTCCAGATCTAAGCAACACACTCGGTAAAGGCAATCAGTAATAAAGTGAATGATAATACAGCCAAACTATGAAAATAAGATCCAGGTTGTATAATCCCAAAATAGTTCTTCAGATCGTTGAGTAACATAGGACATGAAATGCCAAATTAAATGTTGAATGAAGCTTAATATGTTTCCCCTTGTACTCATTTCAATAGTTTCTGACAGGTAAGACCTGTTGGTTCTTATTTTATTTCATTTTTTGTCCATTAAGTTTCAAAGAGATTTCGGGCGGAGGAGTTTTTGACTCTTTCTTTGTTGATGACATCATGTTTGCATATTGGGAGCACGAGGTTACATCCACATTGTTAGTCTCCCGGCTTGGATCCATGCCTGAGAACTATATTCACTTTGGTTCTAAAGGTTCTATAAATTGTCTCTTTTTCTTTCTCGCTTATATTCTGTTCTTACTCCCACAACTGTTCCCACGAGACAAGGTACTCGGCTCATTGGCCACCACGCACATGGGGGGGTGGGGGGTCTCTCTTGCCACCACCGCTGGGTTTACCCACCACACACACACACACATACACCCATCCCCACCCCCAGCTGAGCGCACAGGGTTAGCTGAATATTCTAAGAGCTTTCAATTTTTCAGGCAGGTCTGCGAACCCCCTCCCATCATGCAGCGCCATCGCACTCAAGGGAGTCAGAATTTTGACAGACGTTAGCAGGGTCATCTCCAGTCCCTCAGGGAGGGGCTTAAAAGAAATGAGTTGAATTGCCTTTTCTCTCTCTCTCTCTTTCTATTCTCTCTTCATCTCCCTGCTTCAGTTCTCTGTATGGGTCTGTCATAATTCCACTTCCTGTCTTCCAGGCCTAGCAGCATTCATCCCCCTCAATCTCGTCTCCGCCGCCAAATTCATCAATCGCAGACGAGGCCTTCCAAAAGGCGCTTTTTCATAACTTCGATGTCACGCTACTTACGCCACTGTCAAAAGTGGTGACAGGGCTCCAAACCGCCGGTTATGCCACAGTAAGGCGTTTATCCACTTGTATAATGTGCTGCTAGTGCTCACGCAGGATCAAATACGGGACGCGAGGAAAATGGCTTCCAGCTGAAAGAGAGATGAGGGGGGGAAGTGAGAAAACATTTCTTCTTCTAACTCTTTTGCACTAACATGAATTCCCAGTGAAATGTCTGGCGAAGTAGGTCAATGGGATTTAGAAAGTTTGTGATGCTTTTTTTTCTCCCCCCCCCCTTTCTCATACTCACTCGTCAATGGAAAAATGAGCAATGCGATTAGGAGAGGGGAAGATGATGAGCTGGAGAGAGCAAGTGAAAGAAAGGGGTGCGTGGATGGAGGAGACATGAAGACAGGCTGAGTGGTGGTTTGGGGCTCTCGCGGGTCCCTCACCAGCTGAGTGTGAGAGACCCAGACAAAGTAAAAGAGGGAAGAGATTTGTATCTGCGCTCCAGAGAAAGGGAGTGGCTCGCGTCTCTTCATCTTGATATTGAAGCAACAATCTAATTATACCATTTCTCCAGGGGGAATATGCATATGAGGGTAATCAGTAAATAGAAAAAGGTAATTATTTGCCAGAAGTCATAGCCTTTGCACCTGTAAGCACTGCGCCGATCCAAGATTGTGCCTCTCCTATAATTCACGATGAAGATAGTTTATTAGGGGGCTAAATTATTTAGCTAATTTATAATAAGTAAATGAATTTCCCAGTTATTGAATATTTCATAGTGTCTGTCAAAACATAATGAGTTAAGTTTGGTCAAATACAAATGGGTCCCACTTGGTAATTTGCCAGAATGTTCCTCGGGGTAAATCTCTGCAAGTGAATGTGATTGAATGTTACAATTAAACGTGCTAATTCATTGTCAAAAGCAACTTATCTACACACATGATATATTTGGCGCCTAATTGGAAGGCACATTTAGAAATGGTTTATTCGGTGACTTTCTACATCACGGCCTAATCAGAATAAATTCCGCTGGCTGTAATGAATTGAAGTTGAATATTCGTAGTTGGGCTATTAAAGAGACTGGAAGTGTGAATTATTTAAATGCAAATGAATGTTTTAAGCTTTCCAAGTAGCAATAGGCACATATTATTCCTCATTCCCCTCCACCCCAACACACACACACACACACACACACAAATGGCTAATTTCAACATTCACTAAGTGCAGAGTAACCTCTTGCTCATACAGTATTCCATTCAATCAATTCGGCAGCAGTGCAGGTTCTTTCAGCCGTGCAGCTAGCTCGACACCGTGATAAAGGAAGATGGAATCCATCAATACTGGGAGACAGGTGCTGGAATTACTAATCAACTCTTAGCTGGGAATTATGTTGCCCATGGGCTGCAGTGAGGAATCATGGGAAATATGATTCAAACTTCCCTCACTTCTGATTTTGTTTGTTTTTTATTCGGGTGAGAGAAATTTCACCTGGAATCGAGCTGTGTGTTTGCACCTGACGAGTTCAACGTTTTCCGCTCCGTCAAGACCACCGTGCGTGAACTTTGTCAGATGCTATGAAATGTGCTTCAAGCTTGTGCTCAAAAGCAGCCTGCAAAGAAGCTCTAATCCGAGCGGCAGTGGCATTATTCATGTTTCCACAATAGCTTGTTATTCATCAGAAGACAAAGGAGATTCTCATTCGGCTTGACATAGATGGAGGAGGGCCACGAGGGTATTATTCACATCTGTTGAGAACAGTAAGCACAGCCAACTGGATGTCGCGATACACAATGCTTATTAATGCAAACAAAGTCTCCCAACACAGTATATAAATGGCGTTTTCCTTCACGTCGGAGCATAAATATTAATTGTATTAAATATATGATGTATTGTAGTTAAAAAGCTCCTTCACTTGTTTATTGTTAAGCCAACAGCATGCGCTTTATTAATGAGAGCAGCACATCACTGCATGCCACATAAAAAGCCGTACACGCTGAGGTGCGCTGTACTACAACTGTGCACCACGAGGTGGCACTGCAGGCTCACAAACAGATGCTGTTAAACTGCTCTTCTTCTCCGGTTGTCCTCCCCTTCACAGGTGTGTAGCTGGATCAGATACATGTACACACCCGCAGTACAAAACCTGAAATTCAGCAGCGCTCATTAAGCCCCTCATTAAGCTCCATAGCAGTATAGTTTGCTCAATACAGCATCCAAATAATCCTTAACCTTAACCACGGCAATGAATCAGCAGACTGCCTCAGGGTGTTTTCCTTGTTTGGTTTTTCCCTCTAAAAGTAGTTCATTTGCACAGCTGTCCGGGGAACACAAATTGTATTATGCTCACTTCCTGTGGCAGGACATCTGTTGCTTTCAGCTGGCACGCCTTCTGAGTGTGCTGAAATGCTCTTTATGCACCCAGATGACATTATCATAACTAAGATGAGTACTGCATTTTGTCTTATGTCGCATCCTTTCCATTCATAGGGCAGGTGGTTAGAAAAGGGGTTACTAATTATACCTGTTTCCCCCACAGCAGCTAAACTACGGTATTTGTTTAATCTTGTCAAAGAAGTGAAGCATCTGCTCAATCAGTCTTTATTCCAAATAAATGGAAGCTATGGGCTTTGATGTGTCACTGAAAAAGGCTTTATTTCCGCGCGTTCCTTTGTCTCGACACCGTCTTCAGTGAGCTCACTGAGACAATTTGCGGTCATAAAACCACTGCTTTCATTGATATAATCACATTATTGCTCATACTGACACTGCTTATAGCGCTTTAAAATTGCCTGCAATTGTAAGGAATGCAACTGTGGTTTCTCTGTCATTCCTCAGGTACTGTTATCGTCATGTGGGCATGTGCACTGTGTCCGTTACGTCTGTAAACAGGAAACAGCCTTTCACATCACAAAGTGAAACTGCTGAGCATGTTTTCCCATACCTGTGTCACTACAGCTACAGACCTTCAACCTTTTAGTGAATCACAACTATTCAGAGAACAATTCAAGACATTAATGCAAGATATCTCGCAGATTCCAGTCACGTGACTCTTGCTGGTAGATTTAAGCTAAAGATAAGATCTTAAATATGTAAACAGACCGCCAGAACAGGTCAGCTTTCACATAATACATGTACGCACAATAAAGTCATTCACAGTGATAATGCCATTATTATTGTTGGCTTCTTCATAAGTTCTTCTCCAGCCCCATGAAGCAATTGCAGGGCCTTACAGCTCGCTGGTTCTGTATAAACCTTCCTTACCTGCAATGAGTTGGGATTCGGCAGGATAGAATACCGATTTAAATACCACTGAATTAACATAACCTTATTTTGTCCCTGTCTTCACATCATAAAGGCGAGTGAGAAATTATACTCCTGAGACAATTCACCAGCTGTTTTTGTTAAACTACAAAAAAATTCATAGGCAATACTTCAAATCCAAAATAAATCTGGATTCTTGACTCCAGTTCTTGAAAGCAAAAGCATGTTCATAATTCACATAGTAACGCACATTTTTTCCAGCTACTCTTATTTAGACTGGCCAGATCGGGATTTTGAGATGATTTTTGCATATTCCCGTCCAGATTGGTACAGAGTTCGACTCTGCTTCAAATCACTGAAGTCCACGTGGAACAAGCCAAAACGAACGCTGAATCCATCGGCCCATTCAAAGTTATCCATCAGAGACCATGCAAAATATCCACGGACGTTGATCCCATCTTCTTGTATAGCTATACAAGGACAGAAGAAAGGAGTTACATAGAGCCATCTAATTAAACCATGACTAGTATCATGATATGTGACAAAAGGATCATTCTAAAGTACTAGCAAAAACCTGTTTACTAGGTCCACTCATTTATATCTTCATTATAAAAAGTAGATATAGCAAAAACTGCTGTTCATAAACATCAAACAGATGGATAATAAAGACGCGTGTATTTATCTTTCTCTTTGCAAACGACATATTCATTGCATAAAAGTAATCAGTTGGCGTCGCTGTCGCTGAACACTTACTCACAGATCTGAATCACAACACATTCCCGTGACCCCAAAGTGTTAATGCGCTAAAAATTGATTAGCAGAAGCAACGTATGCGTAAGATACACACAGACGTATGTGTAACGCTTGTATCTATAGTGTCGCTGTCAAAGGCATCTGAAATGAAATGGTAATGAAACAAGTATTAACTTTACCGCACTGGGTACCCCTCTTTGAAAGTGAGGTAAATAAAAACCTTTTGATACAACACAAACAGTCTTTGGAAACCAAATTTATGATAAATGATAGCAAGAAGATTAAAGGTACATCAAACCAATTAAATGTTTTTTGTTTTAAACAAGACTAAATTTGTCAATTTGGAGAAGCTGCAGAATTAAAATGATATTTTAACCATTATTTTCCCGATTCGCATGCTTTTAATTTTTTAAATACGCAGGATTTATGCAGTCCCGATTTACTAGCCATTACCTTTTGCCACTTCTGAGATGGTGTCCTTGTAATACATACAGCGCTGGGCATCCTCGATCTGCAGTGGCCCCACCTGAGAGAAACCATTCTCTGTAATGTAGATCGCCGGGTTGTTAAAAGTGTCCTGCAAAGTCATAGGGCAAATATTATTGTCAAACAAGGCATCACAGCCTGTCAGACATTCCAGGGGGAGACAGATTGGTCTACAGTGTGCCGTTCAGCTGCGTTTCAACGGTGCCAGGCTCAGACTAATGGCGTGTGACAAGTCACAACAGCAGGAAATTGCTCGTTTGCAAACACTTTTCAGCAAAGTAACTGTTTCATTCAATGTGACAGCACTAATGAAGCATCAGTGTGTTTCTGGAGGTGTCGAAAAGAGATTGCTGCATGCAAAATCAATAGTGAGACACTAAACAAATGCCAGTGTTCTCCTCGTACGGTTGAAGGTGATCTATCTTGTTGCTGGTCAATTCATTTTGAGCACCGACTTTACTTTTCCGCAAGGTGAATCCAAACTGTAATGAAAAGATTTGGTCGGCCCTTGGTTTGGGTTATTTTTAGTGTAATATATTAGCGTAAAATTGTGCATTTTTACATTTTTGGACTCTACTGCAGTAGCTGTGCATGGCTCACAGTTTAAAACTAGAAAGTGCATTTTCTGAAGAAACTGCAGTGTGAATGCTTGAATCTGAATGTATGCACTGAAATGAATTAATTGCTGAATTTTGAGTTAAAAATATTGAATGAGATAAAAAAAAACAAAAAAAAAAACGAATTTAACCTGAAAACAAAGGTGCTGAACTGCTAAAAGCTGAAGGTTACACAGAAGAAGGAGTTGGAAAAAAACTGAAAATGTTTTAAATGTAAATTAGAAAACCCTAAGAAATGAGAAAAGAACATTTAGAGTCAGAAAACATCTGAATGAATATTAAAAGGTCATATTCTTTGAATCACTGAATGACTCAAATGTGATCCCTCCACTTTGATCCACACAGTTTAAAAAGTTTAAATGCCTGAGCTTTGAAAGACACGGTGTTGGAAAGAGAACAATAATGGCGACAATTTGAGGGTAAAATGATGGCTGTAACACTGTGGACACAGCAGCAGTTGAAAGAGAAGTGCTTAAGATGGATCTTGGTACAGTGGCAGGCAGAGCTCGTTAAGCAGGCAGGTGTGAGCCTGGTTGCTATAGTGACCGCACCCAATGGCTCCATACACACGTACACAGACATGCGCCTCACTTTTGCTGCTTAAAATGAACAGAAAAGTCAGGCCGAAACAAATCGCTCCCAAATGAAAAGTAAAAGTCGTATTGACAAAATTCTTTCACCGTGAGCGACAGCAATGTCTAGTCTACCTAATTCTCAGTTTTCATGCCTGTGGAGCTTATTATATGGACGTGGTGACAGTGGAAAGACACCATGCTCTTCTGATTTTCAAACGAACCTTCTGAGCCGTTTTAACATTAGAGTCTATGGAAGAGTTGGAGGGAGGAGGCTGTGCATTGGTGACATTTACGAAAGAACCATAACACATATTACAATAGTAAACACATTGGATGAAAGAGGACAACGATGGCTACGTTTTGAGGGTAAAATGATGGCTGTAGAGCAAACGCTGTGGACACAGCAGCAGTTTTAAAAAAGATTTTAAGATTAATTTTTTTGCTCCTCTCACTCTAGCAGTTGAGCTGTCTCACTCTAGCCCCAACATTCCGTCCCATACACACCCATTATAAACTCTGAAACGGGTGAAAAAACATCATGAAACTTAAACTGGAACTGAAGAAAAAGTATAATAGATATTGAAAAGATAAATACAAGTTGAATAGTTGAATGTCTTGTCTTCGTTTTAAAGTTTGAATGGTGGCTCTATGTCAACGTATGTGGAAGTAGTAGGAGTTTAAAAATAAGTAAGTTGAATGAGAATTTGAAGGGTCTCCCCATTGAAATACATGGGAAATTTTTGTTGAATAAAGTTGAATAAAATTAAAAATATAAATGTTAAAAATGAGAAAAGTAGAAGCAGTCATGTCCAAAAGAAGAGGAATCTAATGGTGTTTGAATGGTTTTTCTAAGTTGAACGGTTTTGAAGGAGTAGGAGTACAAAAAACGTACGGAATAGATAAAACGGAATAATAAAGATTAGAAGAACAATACTGTGAATGCTTTTCAAGCATTCACACTAATAACTAGAAAGTGCATTTTCTGAAGAAACTGCAGTGTGAATGCTTGAATCTGAATGTATGCACTGAAATGAATTAATTGCTGAATGTTAAGTTAAAAAAAAAATTCTGAACGAGCTGGAAAATACAGAATTTTTAACCTGAAAACAAAAGTGCAGAACTTTTGGAAGCTGATGTTCACACAGAAGAAGTTGGAAAAAAGCTAAACATGTTTAAAATGTAAATAATAAAATGATGAGTAATGACAAAAGAAAATTTAGAGTCAGAAAACCTCTGAATGAATATTAAACGTTCAAATTCTTCTAACTGAAATGAACTTAAAAGATGAACAAAAATTCTGGAGAAAATACAAACTTTAATATACAGCATAATGTTTTTCAGACATGTACACATGTGTATATCATGTTTAATAGTATTACATACATCAATTTGTTTTGTATGTCATAGAAAATAACATAAAAATCTTAAGTCATATTTTAGAGCTTCTTTCTGAAAAGGGCTAGTAGAATAAATAAAAATAACTAAATTAAATAACTAATGAAATACATGAAAATTCAACTTTTAAAACCACAATCCTGAACCTTTAAATTGTGTTGGTTTCTTAGAACATGGCTGAACAGCTGTTTCTATCGGTCTACTTAATCTGTCTACACATCTTTTTATTACTCATTCTTCTTTATGTTTTAATGTAAACAGAGTCCACACAGTGGTAAAAGAGAACTGTATAGAGAATTTTGAGTAAACTCAAATGAAAGCGTAAGGTGGTGACACAGTTTAACACATGCAAATAATCAAATAAGCACATTAGTCCTTTTTGTGAACATGGATAAATAAGGATCAATAGTTTACAGCATTGTTCAGCCATGCCACTAAATGCTTTTTTACACATTGTTTTAACCTGGGCTCAGACACAAAGTCCCAAATTTAGTTAGTCCCTGACTTTGAGTTGTGGTTATGACTAATTATTATACACGAGGCTTTATCTATCTGAACTCTAAGGACACAAATATGAAAAACCTATACTTACCAGCTGATACTCCACACTACACACTAGGTGTGCCATGTGACCTGAAACTTTGGTACAAACTCATCATAATCATTCTGTTAACACTGTTTTTTAACACTGTTTGTGTTGCTGTTCAGCAGTTTAAAATGTTTTAGATTGGATTACATGGAATGAATTAGAATTTTCTTGGGGGGTTTTGTGTGTGTTTTGTTCTTAGCAGATTTTTTCATCCATAAAGTTGAATTCCAGTTACCACATTTCTGGTCATATGACATCCCGAGTGCCCACTTAAAAAAAATCCCCACAGTTAATTCAACATTAAAACAAAATAAAAATATGTTAAATAAATAAAGGTTTGCTCTGTGATGAAATACTAAATAAGCATACATTGTACAGAGCACTAACAATGAAAACAATCCTTTAGCCTGTTGATCAGAGAGAGGCCGTCATTATGTCCATTTAAAACCTGTAATCACAGAGCACAACGTTTCTGTGAAACTATAAAGTCCCATATGATCCTCATCATGTCCAGTGACTTCAGAGTGGATCCTCCCTGTCATCCGGCCAGTGTTTGATGTGTGGCAAGCAGCACAGAAGCAGGATAGCTGAGGACTTTAAAAGAAGAGCAGAAAACAGGAATATGTAGTTGTAAATGTAAATATCAGTGATACTTGTCTTGTCAAAGGGAATAAAATAATGAAAATGTTAACTTACACACTCATTTAGGGAGGATCTTGACACTGCACAGAGGAGGCACAGTCAGTCTGACAATGATGGTGATCTCCAGGGATGTTTTCCTGCAGCAACATTCCTGCCAACTGGCCGTATGATCCAGAGTAGTTGGTTTGTAATGAACAGAAAGGTGTATATGTTAGGTAGTGTGCACTCAGAGCTGGTCCTAAGAAACAAACACATCCTGTAATAAACTGAATACCTGTAGTAGTGCTGCTGCAAATATAAAGCCCTTCTATCATGAGTGGTTTCAAAGAAGGTGTTTTGGAGGCTCAGTCACAGAAACTGTGCAGTCTGTTCAGTCCTGAGTGTCGCAGCTCTGAAGGGGATGGATCACAGAGGGAAACACCTGAGTACAGACATTACAATACACTCTAACACTCCTAAGGTCAAGTGAAAACACAATTTAAACACTTTACAAAGAATGAATACATGTTTTCATGGAAATTATGTCATTAACCCTTTTTGTTGTGAGTAAATCTCACCGACTGCTTGTGGGACAAGCTAGAAGGAGGACTTATCACAGAATCTCTCCTGTGCTCCAGATGTGAAGTCTCACGCTCTGATCGTACGGCGATGAAGATGGTGATGATGAAGTTTCTCTGATCTGTGGCATTACAGTTTCTGGCTGCTATGTGCTTCACATTGTTGGATTTTACATGTGAAGCTTGGAGAAGACACAGGAGGACTGTGTCTTGCTTAAAAAAAAAAAAGAAAAAAAAAGGAAACCTAACAGGAAAGGAAACCCCCCCCCCCCCCCCTCAACTCCCACCGTACCCTCCCCCCCCCTCCCACTCAACTCCCCAACCTCACACCATCAAATGTCTATACAAATGTAGGGTATCAGCTGGTAACAGAAAGCAAGTGCTACATATGTACTACATATGTAACACTGCTGAAACATTTCTGGCCAGAAATGTGCAGTTATCAACCCAGACCCACCCTGATGATTGCACTGGCCAGAAACATGATAAAAGCTCATAAAAATTTATGTTTCATAGAAAAATTTGTCCAAAAATATAATCGTATACTTTTGAAAAAGTTTAAAGTTTATAACAAACCAAAATAATAACATTTTTGTAAATAGTATTTCAAAATAGAGGCACACATAAAGTGGCTTAACTGTCATTATTGCTGTAATTAGGTTTGTTTGTTTGTTTGTTTGTTTGTTTGTTTGTTTGTTTGTTTGTTTGTTTGTTTGTTTGTTTGTTTAAAAAGCAACCTTTAGTCATTATTGTTCTCTCAGAAACAATGAAGAAGCTGTTGAACATTTATGTGTTGTGTAGGCAATCCTCTGGTCCACCCTCCCTCCCTCCCAGCCACAGTGAGACTGGGGCAGCCTGGCAGGATGTTGAAGCCTGGCTGCAGAGAGGATATGCCTACACTATTCATTTTAAACTGCTATATTTGATTTTTCTAACATTTATAGGTTACTGTTAGTGAATTTTAGATTTTCTGTGATAAATAAAATTGTCATCTTTTACTGATATCATTACTTAATTCATGTAATTGTATTTTATGTAAACAATTCAACCATTATACTGCAATGCAGAGCGTCAACTTTTAAATATCGCTCTACTTTCTTAAGTCATTCAAAAATATAGAAATTACTTACTGTATTCAAAGATCTAGATCATGAATCATCACAGGACAATACACAGTATACTGGGTCATGGTAACTATGGTATGTCTTCATGACTCCAGAATGGAGACATCGATCTGGCTGAGAAATGAAAATAAGGTCAAGCAGTGTGTTCTTCTCTGTGGTAGGGGCAGTGATGACCTGTGCGTATCCCCTAGACTCAAACAACTCCATGATTGGTTTGTTTGCACTGGATAAAACATTCTCATTAAAATCACCACAAACTATGATGGGATGACAGTCCATGATCTCCAATGAGTCTAATAGGCTTACCAGGTTTTTCAGGAATGGCCTCAGAGTGTAGTCTGGAGGTCTGTATACAACTGCAATCAGAGCACTGACTGGTGCTTCAACCTTTAAAGCCAGAAATTCAAGGTCAGTTACATTATGGATGTACTGTTTTTCATGCACTTGAATGTCACTTTTCACATAAACAGCAACTCCACCACCACTTCTGTTTGCCATCTGGGGAAAGTTTGTGTAGGACAGGTGTCTGTTGCGTTTGAACAAATTGTAATTTTCCAAGTGGAGACTCTCTGCGACAAAAGAGCCCCGCAGGTGTGTTTCTGTTAGGCACAAAACATCTGCTAGACACAATTCATGGTGACTTTTGATGTCATTAATGTGAGCTGGCAGTCCCTCTGTATTATGATGAACAATGGTGAAAACCTCTGACCTGCTGAGGGTTTGTCTCACGTGTAGAAGAGGCATCATGTCATCAAGGTTGGCTTGTCTCATGTTCTCAAGTGCTGCAGTGATTTCTGGGTTGGTGAATATTTTTTTCTCCTCCATATCAAGAAGATACAGTCCACTGAGAGACGTCACTCTACTGACAGCTACGTAGGCCATGCCGGGCTCAAAAATGCTCTTAAGAGAGACAACAGCTGATGTAGTTGTCATACCCTGTACCTTATGTATTGTACATGCAAAGGCCAGCTTCACTGGGAACTGTCTTCGTACCACTCCTTTCTGCTTCAGATTCTCCTCTGCTCTCTCAATGTACACCATGTCGTCTGCTGGTGTGCGGTTATTCTTTCCAGATGTCTCATTATCCATTTTAAGTCCAAGCTTGATGATGTGTTGGTCGTTTTCAGAGTGAACTACTCTAAGTAGTTTTCCAAAAGCTCCATTAACCAAACCATTTTGTATGTCAATGTTTCTGGTGAGCATGACACGAGCTCCTTCTGCAACTTTCAGTGTGTCTGGTAACTCGTTTTTACCTCCTTTCAACGGTCTGTCTTGAAGTGCCATTCTGCCAGTTCTAGGATCTTTTCTATAATCATCTGCATGGATGTCAATGATATGAGTGTGGAGCAGAGCCAGTGTTGAAGAGTTGTGTGCATCCACTTCTTTATTAGTTGCAAAAATGTGCAATGCATCAGTCGGACAATGGGCTGGTTCAGTTATGGCCTGTAACAACAAATCTCTATCTGCTTCGCAAAGCTCATCCAACTTTCCTTTTACACGAATTCTGTTCAGCATCTCAGCAAAGACAACATCATCTTTCTGACGCATAATCTCAGTCAGAGTGATCATCTGAAAATGCTCCCGCCACAGGTCGATCTCGGACGGGTCGTGCACACAGAGAGGTTTAGACTGTCGCACTGGGGGTAGCTGATAGAAGTCTCCGACAGCAATGACTGACATGCCTCCAAAGGGTCTCCGAGTCCCTTTGATCTGTTTGAGTCTTGCATCTACATATGCAAAGAGATGTCTTGACACCATAGACACTTCGTCAATGACGATTATTTCAGCATTCAAAAGTTCTGATCTGACTTCATCCAGCTGATTGCCAAGTCCCTGAATGGGAGGTTTTAAGCTTCTAGGCAGCTTGAGAAGAGAATGCAGTGTTGTTCCAGAAATGTTAAAAGCTGCAGTCCCAGTGAAAGCAGTTAACAGGACAGTGGGTTTTGATATGTCAACGTCGTCTGCATATCTGGGCACTTTGCTCAGTATCTTAGATGCTTCTGAGTAGATGCATTTGATAAGATGTGATTTTCCTGTTCCAGCACCACCATTAATATAAAAGAAAAACTGCTCTGGATTTAGAGCACAGACTCTTTTAATGCACCAGTCTCTAACTGCATAAAATATGCAGGCTTGCTTCTTGTTCAGATTCTGAAACATCTGACGTAACAATGTGGGATCAATAGTAGGGGGTTCCCTGATGGCTCTGACTTCTGTTGAAGCATCAGCCTGACGGCTGTAGTCGGGCACATCTTCCTGTTCATTTTCATTGTCTCGCTCTCTTTCTTGTTCAACAAGTGGCAACCTTACGAGATCTGATTCAGGTGCCAGATTACACCATTCGTCAGTCACACCTCTGTTCTGCTCATATTCCTCAACAGCGCTCTCGATCTCCTCACTGTTTTTCTCATATTTTTCTCTGTTTCTTTTGACAATGTGTTGCACGTACTCAAGACGGTCAGTACCTGGCAGCTGTACACAGCCAGCACCATAGAAAGCCTGATAGGTTGGCAACGATGGTGTTTTCAGTTCGTGGTCTGAACGATGAGGAAGGTACAGTTTAAGCAGTCTTCCGTAATATTGCTCTGGATGTTTTTCTTGTGAGCAGCGGTGAAATCTGATGATAGCAGGCTTATTGTTTTTGCGCCTTTGCACAAACCCCATCTCATTGAGAAGGGGCAAAACATCTTTACCTTTTTTCTGTTGGCCATAGACAATCCTGCAAGTAGCAGCAAAGTCTGCCATGCACATCTCCTCATACTCTGGTGTTTCAGGTCTGGCTTTGTATTTGTCATTCAAAGATGTCATCCAAACATTGGAAGACTCAGGTGTTGTGTTGTCCAGAACTGACAGGGGACGACTCATTTTCACAGGATTATCATCAGTTGGTATGAATATTACAGCACGTGAACATTGCTTCATGTGAAGACCACATGCACGAGCAACACACTCCTGTGCACTGATCTCTCGCTTCTTTGAATATGCCTGCATGACGGCTCTCATTTCATCGCACTCATTTACACTGTCCTTATTGGAGTTCTCAATGACAGTTTTCAGGTACTCAGATAGCCCGCCCTCTTTTTTTGATATATATTTCATTAAATAATTTGCAGCGCCGAAAGCATCTAAAACAAAGCTTATGTCGATATTACTGTTCCAGGCTTCAAGCAGATGTGGATTATAGCCATTTATCCAAGAGTCTTTTGGATCACGCTTTAGTATGATCGTACTCCTCATGTTCATTTTATTCAGGTATCTCTGATATTCTGCATGTGTCAACTTGCATCTTTCCAAGAGCTGCTCTAAACTCATGGAAGCAGTTTCAGGTTCATTCAGCAGCTGGTTCAGTGGTCTGAGCTTGTTCTTTGCCGTTTCTACTTCCAGTGCATCATCCTCACTGGGTCTTGTGATCATTGTCTCATTGCAGGGTGGTTTGGGAAAACCAAAACGGCACCCGGAGCTTAAACTCCTAAAGCACGTCTTTGTGTGGTTCTTACTGTGTTTTTGCACTTCTGTTACTTTTTTGTACAGTTCGGGTTGTTTATGTGGATCAGGCAGCTGAGCTGTGATGTATTTGTTTATAAAATCAACAACAGTTTGCTCATCATCCTCCTCAAACACAGGAGCACCTTCTACCCACAGGAGACAGTGTATGTGTGGGCTTCCTCTGTGCTGAAACTCAACTCTGTAAAAGTAGTCAATGACTTTGCCAAGTGGCTCTGCGGGAGATAAGAGTAAATCTCTGAATAATGCTTCAACTCTCTTGTCAAACATGCGCATTGTTGTGACAGGATTGCTTCTCAGGATGTCACACTTTGCTGACCAGTCGAGTCCTTCAAAATTCACTTGTTCACCTTGCTGCCTTGTTATTGCCTCGATCACTTCAGGCCAGCGCATTTCAGCAGCTGAAAATGTGCAAAAGAACGTGGGAGTTCCCAACTGTCTGATCATGGCAAAAAGATCTCTTGTTGTTTTCTCCCAATAGGCTGGGGTTCCTCTCAGAGGCTGCATGAATCTCACTGCATCTTTATTTCGCACCAGTTTCTCCACCTCATGTTTATCTTGTAACATGCCTGAGGTTATTTTTCTACCATCTCTGGTCAGAGGCTTTGCCTTCCTTAACTGTACTGTCATGCTGGATGTAGCCAAGTGTATTTCAGTCACAAACTGTGCAAAGAACAAATAGTTTGTGTCTTTGGCAAAACGATCATCAATGCAGAAAAGTCTTGATTTGAAATACCCACTGGGGGATACTTTGATCAGCCTTCTTTCATCAAGTGTGTTTTGGCCTGTAGGAAACTGCACAGGGAAGGCCATGGCCTCCAGTTTAGGTGTTTTGAAAAAACTTATTGGATTGTTTCTCTCTGCAGGAGCAACAGAGTAGATTCCTTCACTGAAACATAATATCTCCTCAGCCACATCAGGGGGCTGCAAACAGGACTCGAGTGCAAAACCACCATTAGTCAGTCCATCTGCTTGCTCTGAATCATCTCTCATCTGTTCATGCGATTGTTCACCATCACAGGGTAACATGTCAATGTCCTGTTCATTTATATTTTGTGCTTCACTCAGTGCATTTTTCTCACAGCTGTCAATTTCCATTAAATCAGCCTCATCATAATCGTCCTCATTCATGTTTTCATCATCATCATCCTCATCATCTTCATCAGGAAGAGTTGGATCACACAGCTCAGCATCATCTCTGATGCTCACATCCTTATACTGTGGATGAATCTGCTTGAGTTTATGCAGTGCTTGCACAAGTTTAGACCAGCTTACAGTCTGAAACAGCTGATGACCTTTGTAAGACAAGCGTCTCTTCAGTTTTATTCTCATGACCTGAGAATTAATTCTCAATCGAGGTAGTGTTTCAACAGTTTCCTGTACCTCTGATGGGACACAGACCACATTTCCTCTAATTGCTCTTTGTCTGCCTTTGGGAAGAGGAATGATCTTGGCAAATGGTATGCACTTGGCTATGAGATGTCTCTCCAGTATGTTGAGATCAGACAGTTCAGCTGGAATATCAGCAAGATCCAACTTATTGGCAACAGCAAGTGCTGGCATGGATCCATTTTTAAGATGATCGTGGCAGGTGTGACAAATCCACTCTCTCTTTCTCTCATCGGGAACATTGCACTGCTCATTTCTGCAGTTTTCATCACAAACATGAACAAACTTTCCTGTCAAACATGTTGTAACTACATGTGGGTTTTTGACATAATTTGACCTTCTGCAGGGTCGTACTTGGTTTGGAAATGAAGCCTTGAAACATACAGTACATGGGTATGATGGTCCAGCTTTGATTTGTGATTTGAACACAGATATGGCCTCGTTAATCACACTGTTGTCACTCTCTTGGGTTTGTCTGTTCACCCATCTGTATTTCCTTTTTATTTTCATTGCACATCTCATATTGTGCATAATCCTGAAGGCAAGATTACTTTGATACCTGTCTCGCATTAGTTGTTTCATTAGTTGTCTGTGTCTTACTCTGAATGCGTTATCACGTGCATAACGCTGAGTCACTCGAGATCTCTGTCTCTCTCTGAAATCTGGGCTCTCTTGATACCTTTTAGTGATATAGTTTTTTTGTTTTTGTCTAAATTCAGCATTGTCACAGTAGCGTCTTTTAATATATTGTTGTTGTTTCTTTCTGAATTCATCGTTCTCACAGTAGCGTCTTTTAATATATTGTTGTTGTTTCTTTCTGAATTCAGCATTTTCACAGTAACGTCTTTTAATATATTGTTGATGTTTCTGTCTAACTTCAGGATTGTTTTTATATGCCTCGCTTGTAGAAGATTTCTTCTTTTCTTTGTACTCTTTGTTTGAAGCATACTTTTGTCGTTCTTTCCTTTTTTGGTTTTCTTTTCTCTGATTTCTTGGTTTGTCTGATGCCATTAATCTTCTTTTCATTTTGCGCCTTTGCTGTTTATTAACTTTTGTCAGTTTATAGATTTTTTGTATAACTGTATCAGAAAGATCACAGTTAGCACCATTTTTTATTGCAGTCCTTGACTGACAGGAAAAAACATCATTTGATGGAAGGAAATTAAAGTCACTCGATAGTTCTTTGGTAGTTATAAAAGTAAATTCATTTTGAGGAGCTTCGTGTGATGTGAACTGAGTCATACGGACTTCTTGTTGTTTCTCCAGTGGTGTACAAACAGACATTGGAGAGATCTCAGTAAGATCAGTGGTTGTGTTTCTCCTTGGAGAAGAGGAGTTTGCTTCATCAACAGTTGTATCAGAGTGAGTAGGTGCCACAGCAGTGGCAGCTGTTGGTCTGCAGACTGTGTCTGTGATAGTATCACTCAGGTTGACTGTGCTCATACTGTAGAACTGCACAGGCTTCAGTTCATAGTTACAAGAAGGTGATATCGCCATCATTTCATAAGAATCCTGGAGTCTCTTAATCATGTCACTGAGGAGTGTGAATTTCACCATCACAGCCGTACCACGATCACGTGACCATAGTGCTAGAGGAAGACCACTGGCTGTTCTGGAGTGTGGATCAAAGAAACCATATTTGCCCGATGTGGATCTGAACACTGCGATACACAATCCACTCATAATCAGTAAGGCATACTGCACATCTGACAACAGGCAGCTCAGTCCTGCTTCTAAGCTCAGAAAGGTATCTACTGCCTCCTCTGGAGGTTCTTCAAATGTCCCATACCGGGAAGGCTGTGTCATGTCGACATGATACATAGACCTGCGAGCATCAACTTTGTCTGGCAGCTCATCGGTAGCCAAATGAATATTTTTAGGAAATCTTTTCTTGGCCTCTTTGTACATCACATCACCTTTATCCAAGACCAGATTAAGGTCAGCTGTAGTCATGTTATCATTCTCATGAAGGAAAGCAAGAAATGTGAGTGAGTTACATGTGCACTGCTTGTTTCTGGAGTCTCCATATTTGGGATGAGCCTGGCTGTGAGATGCACAGATATGTGTAACAGAGGGCTGGTTTTCAAAGTTCACTCTTTCTGCATGAGATGGTCCTGCCACATCACTGTGACGGCCTCTTTTTACAATATCAGCATAACCCACCTGTGGGGCACTTGACACCTCAGGTTGGTCTCTATGGTTTACCTGATGATCATTAAATTCATGCTGCAATCCAATCTTTACAGCATCTGCATAGGATACCTGTTGTACATGTGCAGGAACATGTTGACCTGCCTGTTTCACACCATCAGCATTGGTCTTTGCAGACACAAAGTCTTCTGCAGAGCTCTGAGGAAAATCACACTCAGCTTGTTCACATGTTGGTACTTCATGAAACTCATGGAACTTCTTCCAGCGTTGTTTTGCAGCTTGTGACTTTTTCTGCTTCCTTGGCATTTTTACACAAGTGTTTCTCTTAGTCTTTAGAAAATATGTTTATAAAATAAGAGTGGCACAGAGCAGGAGATGTTTTCTTTGTCTTTATATTTCAGTTTTTATTTCTCAGAAACAGATGTCTTTGTTTGTTTGACAGTTTGTCAGTCGAGAGAATAATATGCACTCTCTTTATTGGCTTGGCACAACTTAGCAGCAAGCGCAAAGTGAAAAACAGCTAGAGAGAAAATTTAGAAGAGAGAACAGACAGAGCAGGAGAAACACGGCTGGGAAATCACAATCAAACCGTGAATTAGAGTTTTCTTTATTTGTTCAGTTTGTTCTCAGGTAGAGGCAATATGCACTCTTTATTGCTTTAATGGCTTGGCATTTTTCAGCAGCAAGCCAAGAGTGAAAAACAGGTAGAGAGAAAATTTAGCAGAGAGAACAGACAGAGCAGGAGAGACACGGCTTTAAATCAAACCGCAGAGTTTTCTTTGTTTGTTCAGTTTGTTCTCAGGTTGAGGCAAAATATGCACTCTTTATTGCTTTATTGGCTTGTGCATTTTTCAGCAGCAAGCCAAAGAGTGAAAAACAGGTAGAGAGAAAATTTAGCAGAGAGAACAGACAGAGCAGGAGAGACGCGGCTTTAAATCAAACCGCAATAAGATTCTTGGTTTGGCAAAATTTCTCACAAACCACAGGGTGAAATACAGATGGAAAGAAGGCAGAGACAACAGGTGGAGTAGGACAGAAGATAGAGGGGTTGGGGGGTTGGGATGTGAGATAGAAGACTGGAGATCTGGTCCTTGTTCTTCTTCTGCACACTGTGAACAAAAAACAAGAAAAAATAATAATTTTAATAAAATTATATCACATGGTAATTGTATGAACTAATTGTGACTACTGAAAAAGGACAAAACAAATATTCAAGCTAAACTGTTGTCGGCTGCCATGTGCAAAAAGTTGCACAATTTGGCACTTTTTAAAAGAATAAATATTTAATTAAATTCAGCAATAATATTTTTAAATACAAATATGATTGAGTGAATTGTTAACTAATCACATGTAATGTGCAAAAATGTACGAAAAAAATATTTTAGCCCAATTGTTAAGCTGAACTTATGTGTATTTATTATAAAAATGTGTTTAAAAGGTCTAGCACAAAGTTTGAACCCATCACTTTAAAGCTTATATTAGTCAGACTCTTTTTTTAAAATTTTGGTGTACTTCTCTAACAGTATGTGCACACCTACCAGGCAAAGCACAGATGTGAGTCAAGTTCCTGAAAGTGTAAGACAAGAAATAACATGTTAGTTGTCTGTACAGTGTTATCAGACTAACAAAAAAACAAAGCCCACACGACATGATACACTGAACTTATAGTCAGCAGGGTAATTATAGAGTAATATAGCACACCAGCTGATACAGCAGCCATTTTATAATTCAAACTAATTAACTGAAGTATTTATTTAAGTACTTATATAAGGCTACTGTTAGACTGTTACTAGCCTTAGCATCGCTGCTAACGCTAGCATTCCTGCTAGCGTTAGCACTTCAGTTAGTGTTAGCACTGCTGGTAGAACTAGCACTCTTACTGTTAAAACTGAGGCACAATGGCAATAATAAAGCTCATTTGTTACTTTTGTCTCACTGACCGCCAATAAATATCACAGGAATATCACAGGAATATTCTTTTTGTCAGTTAAAAACTGCTAAGGCTAGTGTTGGCACTATAGCTAGCGTTAGCATTGATGCTAGCATTAGCATCGAAGCTAGCATTAGCACTGCTACTAACAGCAAAAGTCATAAAGTACTCTTACTGTTAAAACTGAGGCACAATGGCAATAATAAATCTCATTTGTTACTTTTGTCTCACTGACCGCCAATAAATATCACAGGAATATCACAGGAATATTCTTTTTGTCAGTTAAAAACTGCTAAGGCTAGTGTTGGCACTATAGCTAGCGTTAGCATTGATGCTAGCATTAGCATCGAAGCTAGCATTAGCACTGCTACTAACAGCAAAAGTCATAAAGTACTCTTACTGTTAAAACTGAGGCACAATGGCAATAATAAATCTCATTTGTTACTTTTGTCTCACTGACCGCCAATAAATATCACAGGAATATCACAGGAATATTCTTTTTGTCAGTTAAAAACTGCTAAGGCTAGTGTTGGCACTATAGCTAGCGTTAGCATTGATGCTAGCATTAGCATCGAAGCTAGCATTAGCACTGCTACTAACAGCAAAAGTCATAAAGTACTCTTACTGTTAAAACTGAGGCACAATGGCAATAATAAATCTCATTTGTTACTTTTGTCTCACTGACCGCCAATAAATATCACAGGAATATCACAAGAATATTCTTTTTGTCAGTTAACAACTGCTAAGGCTAGTGTTAGCACTATAGCTAGCATTAGCATTGAAGCTAGCGTTAGCACTGCTGCTAACAGCAAAAGTCATAAACCTATATAAATGGTAGCAAAGGTTATTCTTTTTTTGCTTTCTTTATTCTTTGAACTCTGTTGAACTTTAAAAAGACTTGATATGTGAGTTTAAATGTCAAACATGTATTTTTACCATCATAAAATTAAAACAATGCTGTACTGAGTGTATTGTACTTACCACAGCAGAGAGCAAAGCGGAATGACGGCAGTTGGTGCAGTGATTAGTTAAAGACTGATGAGGCGTTCAGGTGGTGCTTGGAAATTTGAGCATCAGTTTGAACATCAATAATGAGCATATATATTTCTCTGTCATAGAGAGACAGAGAAAAAAATACACAAGACTCACCAGCATACAAATTGGTACTTTTTCTCTTTATGTCACTCATTCGCTTATACTCAGGAAAGAGGGCAACTGGCATTAAATTAGCAAATAAAAAGTATGTCATCTTGAACTGTTTTATGGATTTTATTTTAAGACTACTTTGAGCGTATTCGTGGGGAGATAAACTATACAGACTAAAAACAGAGACATTAAATGAGATTCGATTATTTAAAATGTGGGAAAATACACTACAGACAGGTAGATGCTGTGAGCTTTAATTATCCAGTCAGAAAAGATTATTTTAAAGTCATCAACTGACTAAAACTGCCGAGGTATGAAAAACCTGTGTGGAGAAGACAAGTCCACCAATACACAATCAACTTGAATTTAACAGGGCAATAATTCAGGGCTCTATTCAGTTAGCCTATATTAACTACTGACATACTGTTAATCTGTGGCAAAAGCCTGTCAAACCTGTCTTATTGTACCTATTGAAAAAGTTAATCTTACTACAACTGCTTAGATGTAACACACATTTTTGATTTAATCTTGGCAGAGTGAGAGACAGAGCTCGTTAAGCAGGCAGGTGTGAGCCTGGTTGCTATAGTGACTGCACCCAAGGGCTCCATACACACGGACACAGACATGCACCTCACTTTTGCTGCTTAAAATGAACAGAAAAGTCAGGCCGAAACAAATCGTTCCCAAATTAAAAGTACAAGTCGTATTGACAAAATTCTTTCACCGTGAGCGACAGCAGCTTCTAGTCTACTGAATTCTCAGTTTTCATGCCTGTGGAGTTTATTATATGGACGTGGTGACAGTGTAAAGACACCATGCTCTTCTGATTTTCAAACGAACCTTCTGAGCCATTTTAACATTAGAGTCTATGGAAGAGTTGGAAGGAGGAGGCTGTGCATTGGTGACATTTATGAAAGAACCGTAACACCTAGGACAATAGTAAACACATTGGATGAAAGAGGACAGCCATGGCTACGTTTTCAGGGTAAAATCATACCTGTAGAGCAAACGCTGCGGACACAGCAGCAGTTTTAAAAAAGATTTTAAGATTAATTTTTTTGCTCCTCTCACTCTAGCAGTTGAGCTGCCTCACTCTAGCCCCAACATTCCGTCCCATACACACCCATTATAAACTCTGAAACGGGTGAAAAAACATCATGAAACTTAAACTGGAACTGAAGAAAAAGTATAATAGATATTGAAAAGATAAATACAAGTTGAATAGTTGAATGTCTTGTCTTCGTTTTAAAGTTTGAATGGTGACTCTATGTGAACGTATGTGGAAGTAGTAAGAGTTTAAAAATGAGTAAGTTGAATGAGGATTTGAAGGGTCTCCCCATTGAAATACATGGGAAATTTTTGTTGAATAAAGTTGAATAAAATTAAAAATATAAATGTTAAAAATGAGAAAAATAGAAGCAGTCATGTCCAAAAGAATAGGAATCTAACGGTGTTTGAATGGTTTTTCTAAGTTGAACGGTTTTGAAGGAGTGAGATGCCAAAAAACGTACGGAATATATAATAATAATAATAAAGATTAGAATAACAATACTGTGAATGCTTTTCAAGCATTCACACTAATAATCCTTATTTATGTTATGCTGGGACTGGTGAATTATCTTAGTCAATCATTTATCTGAAACAAGCGCTTTATACTCCCTCCCCCCACTTTTTAAGGAAACTTTCTTCTGATTGGCTGCCCCACACAGACTGTAACCAAAAGAAAAAAAAAGATTTTTAGGAAAAAGTTTTACCTTAATGTACTTTAGGAGTTTCCTCAAGCCATCTGGCACTACAGCCAGCCAGGACAGTCCACTGATGGGCCAGGATGAATCCAAAACTTCCTCTGTATCTTGGTCTCCCTTTATACACAACATCTTTTCACAACCTCCTCCTGGTTTGACTTTGCGAGACGTGTAGTAGTTCAACGCAAAGAAGTCGGCAGTTCCCAGAATGGCAGATTCATCCTTGGAGAAACTGGGGAGCCTTGAGGCTGCATTGTATCCTAGCTTCCTACTTTGAGCGTCTATAGCAGATCTCATTATTTCTGGATAATCACCGGTAACAAACACGGGCCAGGCGAACCATCCCAGTTTAAATGCAAGGTCACGTTCAGTAGCAGCAATGTCCTTGGGGCAACCTTGGTTTAATGGCTCACACCAGTCGCTGTTGAGGGCAATAGACACGGCACCTTTCTGCTCTGACCTGTAGCGAGAATTGTAGCTGTGCCAGGCCATGGCGTGGGCCCGCAGCATGTTGTGTCCTACCAGGTAGGCAGCAGTGCCTTTCTCTTTTAACCCTGGGGCATGGATGCCGTCTTCGTGTCCCAGTTTGGCGCACACTTGTGGCTCATTGATAGTGATCCAAAGTTTGACACGGTCCCCAAATGTTTGGAAACAAAACTGAGCGTAATTGTCAAAGAGACTGGCTATACCAGGTGATTTCCAGCCTCCCTGGTCTTGCAGAGCTTGAGGCAGGTCAAAGTGGTAAAGGGTAACCATCGGTGAGACATTTGAGGTTAGCAAATCATCAATCACTTTGTTGTAGTATTGCACACCTGTTGAACAGAGAGTGCCATAAATGGGTAATGAGATACAATTGCCTAAAGCCATCAAATAGGCCTGGATCTAATTCCAGCATGTGTGTTTCAGGTCTATGAAAATACCTTTCTGATTGACATGTTGCGTGGTCCCATCAGGCAGGAGGCGGGCCCAGGAGAAAGACAGGCGATAGTGCGTCAGCCCAAGCTGCTGGATACACTCCAGGTCTTTCTCCCACAGCTCATAGCTGTTGCAGGCCACGTCTCCATTCTGGTCCCCAAACACTCTGCCTTTCTCATGACAAAATGTGTCCCAGATACTCGGTCCCTTGCCGTCCGATTGCCAGCCACCTGAACGACCGCGTAAAGGTTGTTCAGAAAAACAGGTAAAGTGTTGACATATAGAAATATCACTCTGTGAATTTATTGTGACAGCATCTAAGACGTCATCTACTCTAGCGGTTATTTACATTCATCTAATTACATAAGTGTGTTAAAGACTGTATTAGTCTGCCAATATTTTTTTATGTGTACCAAATGAGTGACAAATGTAAGGAACAACTCAAAAAAATGTGGGGAGAAATACAAGTAAATGTCGGAAACAGTGTTCAGAAGAACACATTCAACTTAGTTTTATTTATATACCACAAAATCACAACAACAGTCGCGTGTAGCTGCTTTATATCGTAAGGTAAAGGTCCTACAATACTAAAAAGAAATGTCCAAGAATCAGACAACCCCCTATGAGCAAGTACATGGTGACAGTAGGAAGGAAAAACTGCCTTTTAACAGGAAGAAACCTCTGACAGAACCAGGCTCAGGGATGCGCAGCTATCTGCTGCAACCGGTCAGGGGTTAGGAGAAGGAAACAGGCGGCAGGGTTTTTTGTTGCATTCGAGTTTTGAAAACCAGAAAAGGAGCCATTCTTCCTCGGGTGACTGACAATAGCATTATGGGATATGATCAGACTGTGTCACAGAAAACAAAAAGTAATATGGTGGTGAGAGATGAGCCAGCCTTAACCATATTCTTCAGTCCACATGGGCATGAAAGCGTCATGGGGGGTTGTTGGCTTCCATGATGACAGTGCATAGATGCATGGGCCATACAGGTCACCGAATGGTTTGGTGAATAAGAAAATCATATGAATCACAGACTTAAGGCCCGTTTAGTCACCAGATCTCCATTAGACCAAATGCCCTGTTACACTAATGTCAAAACAACAAATGAGGAAATGATGAATACATTTTCATTTATCTGTATCTCCATCAATATATTCAGTGCAATGGCTACTATTTCTTTACACATGCTTAAGTTTCACCAAACACTCATTTAAAGCATGTTACAGAGTCAATAGCGCCAATATTTACCAAGTAAAGTATTCACGGTAAAGCGAATTACATTAGAGGTTCTCGGAGTGTAAAAACCCCCTCTCTCTCCCGCTCCATAACAGTTATCACTGCTCCATTCAAAAACTTGTTTACATACCTTCTATTTGATACGCAGACGTCGCCGCTCCCCATGCAAAGTCACGTGGGAACATGTTTTGTGCATTAGGACGCTGAAACAAAGGTGTTCCTATATCTTAGCGCGTTATGCTTTTATCTCTCTTAAATTTAATACACAAAGCGATTTGTCTCCCTACAAAGCGGACGTTTTTTTGTTTTGTTTTGTTTTTGTTTCATGTGGCATCGCAGCCATTAACGTCCACAGACCAGGAACTACTGCGAGATGTGACGTTTCGTAAGTCACGTACAGAAGATTTCATCCAGTACGGGAAACTCCGAGGATAATTATCTCGCTGGATTTTGCTTTTTTCGACAATGCCACTACTGTAATACTAGCTTAATTCTGTTATTAAATAATAATAAATCAAAAACACATTAGTTCACGGGATTCGGTCTTTTCATGTTCAAAATTTAGGGCAGGAATGTGGGATTAAGAAATGAGGAAATGAAATCCGAGGTGCACCTGAAAGCACCGCAAGAATGAGTCGAGGGTTGCGATAAAATCAAAGGCTGTTGCCAGCTTGGTAAATTAGTAAAAGTCTATTTTGCAGTCAAGCAGAGCAACTAAGTGAGTTTCTGCTGTGAGTTTATGGTATTAACTTTTTTTTTTAATTAT
This sequence comes from Maylandia zebra, assembly GCF_041146795.1. Taxonomy (NCBI): domain Eukaryota; kingdom Metazoa; phylum Chordata; class Actinopteri; order Cichliformes; family Cichlidae; genus Maylandia; species Maylandia zebra. The sequence continues at coordinate 41,293,175 of NC_135169.1, read as the reverse complement.
AAAACAAATAACATAAATTCAAATTGTAAAGACCCAAATATTACGATGCTATTAACAATTTGGACAGAAGTATTTCTCTAGATAGTATAAGAAATGCAAAAATGAACTATAGTTATAACACATATGGTATGATACTTCCGTATCATATACAGTCTATCGTTAAGCCTCGCACGGGTTCTAATAATGCTGTAGTCTAGTTTTCTATATGATGAAGTGAATCATTTGATCTCATCAAAATGAACACAATGGACTGCGACAAGAGGGCAAACAAATACTATCAGATTATCAAGAGTATTACATTCTCAACTCGGTGGAGTGGAAAGATTCAAACGTCTGTATCAGGGCAAAAACAAATCCTTATCATGGCTTTCATGTGAACTGCAAACTAGACCAAACGACCAGAGGTGAAAGTACAGATCCTGTATTACGATAAAATTAGCAAGAAAAACATAAACACTCACTTTTTTTAGTCCTGCAACAGCAGTATTTTTTTATGTCCACCATATTTTTTATCGCATTTTTATATCGCAGGTTTATATTTTAAATGCTATATTACTTATGTTGATAGTTTTACATGTAACTGTGCACTGTTTGGTGATGTGCAACAGGTACATATCCAGAAAAGACACTTTTAACAGTTCCTTTGCGTTCAACCAATGAACCTCGTAGACGCAATCATCCCCCAAACTCAAAGGAAGTCATCTCCTGGTGCTTTTATTATGAAATGCGGACCGGATGTGGTTTGGAATCTGCTCGGCCTTGACCGCCCCTGACTTTAGTGGCTCCCGGGGCAGGACCATGGGACTAGTAGGACTTCTCAATGGAAATAAGGCTAGTTTTAAATCTTTTCTAAAGACACCGGTTAACAAAACGGACACGCCGACTACTCTGGATACGTTATTATACAGTTTTTAGTGTATTTTTCCCACATTGGTAGCACAGTTTGAGCTAAAACTGTTGTTGTTTTTGCGCTCTGTTTTTTTCCCCTCAAAGTAATTTCCTGTTCATGACCGGGGGCGAGAGTTTGCACGCTTGTTTCTCGTCCCGTACGTGTTTCGAAGTAATGGGAAATTTAAAGTGAGCGTTAAAAAAGCCCGACCGCGTTTCCTGAAGTTGGGAGCGGATAACCTGGGATGACTGCAGCCGCCTCCTTTGGATAAGACAACACACTGACTTGGACCCACGCTATGGGCAACAAAGGGAACCTCTCAACAACTGGGCTAGTTATTTAGCTACCAGGGAGGATACTCGGCATTTGAAATGTGGTAGATTTGCAGAGCTGGGAGGAAATGGAAGCCGATGCCAACATGGAAAGGGAATTCTAAATGAGTCGTTTTCCAAACAAAGAAGGACACCTCCGTCGGACTGAACACCGCCGAGCAAAGGGAAAGCCTTGCGAGAAATGGAGGAGGAAGGCTCGCTTGAGCCAAACAATATACTTGCAAAGGTCTCATTCTTCTTTGCCCGGTTCTAGCAACATCTACCCGCCCGCCTGTTCTGTTATCAAAACATTGTTTCCTTCGCCGGTGCTGCAGTGCTTTTCTGGCCGCGTGTGAATTAAAAATGAGGGTGGATCGTTTGCAGTTGTTTGGGATTTTGCTGCTGCTGAGCGGCTGCTGTGGCTCAGCGGCATCATCCGCGTGCAAATCGTTTGATGAAAACTCGAAAAGCGGTGGGAAAATCGTGCCGTCCTACAAGAAAGTGGTCTGCAGCAACATGGAGCTCCATCAGGTGTTGCCCCCGGACTCTCTCTCTTTCCCGAACAGAACAGTGACACTGTGAGTACACGCATACAGATGCATGCTGTGAAAACACATCCCATCAGTCACTAGATTCACTTTATTCTCAGTAAGGACTGTTTCTTTCCTGAAAGTTAATGTTACTGGAACTGTTTGCGACGTCTTAATAACCATCTTATCCCCCTTATTCATACTGCACAAACATGGAAAGATAAATATATCTTGATAAGCCGACCACAAACTATCATTTCACAGCTATATACTGTAAATAGCAGTGTAAATACTAACCTTGTGTAACAGTAACCCCTTCCTGTTATGCAGTGATTTATGCAGAGGCTGCTAAATTGCACACATGCCATTATAAATGTAAGAGCTCATAGGTTATGGATGTGATTCTTTTTCCACCTGGTTTTACTCTGGCATGGTTAGATCCTGACAGCACACCTGGCTAACACTAGCCAGGTGCCTTTTTTTTCTTCAAGAATTACACTTTTAAAGTTTAGTTTTAGGTTGTTGGTATGTAGCCACTACAGTAATATGGCCTTACATCAGAAGCAGGCTTTGAGGCTGTGCAACCACTGCCTCTCCATCAGTGTCATTGATTAAAGTTGCTGGTCTTTGTGTGGCAGTCTGCAGGGATGAAACGCACACCGAGACACAAGCTGCTGATTGATTGAGGCCTTTGTGTTGTGTCAAGTCAGAGCAGATTTAACCAATTGACACTCTGGTTTTGGTCCATCACTGAGCATTTGACAGGGAAAAATAAATAAAAAGGAATTTGAATAATCTTGACAGTAAGTCGAAGCTGCGTGCACCCCAGAGCTCTTGTACTTTGTGGTGGTGGTGTGCAATGGAGGAAATATGAGAATACCAGGGCAGGGTGCAGGAGTGGAAAGCAAATAATGGACTCCCAGGAGGGAAAGAAAGGCAGAGGATTGGCTGGTAATAAAGAGTTGTAAGACAATTGCAGTGCATGTTTTTAAGAGCTTTACTATAAGCCACTTGTTAGATTTGAGGCACTTTCCAAAGGCGCACGTTTTTAAAAAATGTTAGTTTGTATTTCAAAACAGGACTCGACTGCATTTGCAGATATTTGAAACTTTCTTGTGTCATATGAGACTTGAAAATCAGCCCATGCGCATAGTTTCTGCAAGGATGTTGTTAAGTTTGGAGTTTGGGTTTATGTCCAGAGTAATTTTATCAAGTAACTGGAGCCCAAAAAACATCCAAATTAGGCCTGTATAGTCTATCCTGGGTGGAGCTCCACACCTGGCAGTCATTCAACCAAGTGTTATTACCAAAAGCACTGATCCAAAAACACAGACTGTACGCTTGTCCTTATGATTAAATGTCCCATTAAACGAAGCATTCATAGTGTGCGTCAGTTGTTTTCTTTACTGTACGGCATCAAGAAGCCACGAGGAGTCCAAATTTACTCCAGCACATGCCTGCTGTGATGTTATTGGTGGGTAGAATCAAACCGCATATTCAAGCTTCTCGCTAACACAGGAATAGATCATATGGGTGAGTTTACTGTGTGCGAATTATTAGTGTTAGGGCAGATTTACCATTACCTGCACAGACTATGGGATGTCTCATTGCAGTTTAGCTTAAAGGATGGTGAGCAGAATGGACAAGTAGACAAGATCCGTCGTAAACTGGAATAAAACACTTGTATGGCTCTTGAATAAAAAAGAAAAAGATAAATTCCACTGCTTTTATTTTTATTTTCAGGAAGGATTTATGGAGTTAGTGCTAAGTATGGTGTGCTCTGAAGTAATGTAGTGGGCCCTCCCTTCTGTTTGCTTTGTCTTTATGTCTACAGTGAGCTTGTAGTCTCTCATCACGCTCTGACAGTGATGGATCGGAGGTTGAGCCTGGTTGCTCATGATTTAGCGCTGAGCTCCAAAGAACAAGAGCAGTGTAATTTGAGAGCTCGACCAAAAACAGCCATGAACGCGAAAGATTTTATTCAGTCGCCCACGTTTGTTTTTCTGGGAAGCAGTTGTCGTTTATTGTTGGAAAACAGTAGAACTACCCTGTACTTGTGGAACTGTCTTCATAGTTCCCTGCAGACATGAGTGGCAGTGAAATGACAGTCTATGCTGACTGCAAAGTTTTTTGGGTGGCAATTTATAACCTGTAAAATCAGCGACCCCTCTCGGGAGACGCAGCTGGCCTCGCAGGAGTCCCAGCTGGTGTGAGAACCCTTTCCCAGTCTTGAAAATGATCATCCCCTGTTTCTCCTTTTTAAGCCAAAGCTAATCCCAACATTTTCAGCTGCTCTTACTTTGTCTGTTCATGCAGCGATAATACTGGGAATAATGTCCGGAAATTCACAGATGAGATTCCTCGAGGTGTGCGAAGCTAATAGATCTGTATCTAAATGGCCCTTTAGCAGGCTTTCCTGCCAAATCTCTCGCTTTGGATTAATTTTTTTGGAATATTAAAAATTTCATCATTTTCAGTGCCCCTCTGAGGTTAATACACAGTAATATCCTTCACCTACTCTGGCCCTTTGGGCGTCAGTTACGGTATATTGTCAAGGAAGTGATTGATGGCATGGTGTCTTTCTTGTCGGAAACAGCATGTTAAGCTAGATATGATTAGAAACCCATCTGTCATACTAATTCCACCCCTTTGTACTTCTGATTTACCTCTTTGGGGGGTCTTCTAACAAATAAAAAATGTAATCCAAGCTTTTCACGTGAGAAAAAAGAAAGAAAGCTTTGACCTGTAAGCACATTTCTTTTGGAAGTTTGTCAAAAACTCTTTAGACTTTGAACTCGCTGAACTACAGTGATAATTGGCTTGACTTCATTCCAGAAAAGTTACCATGCGTAAGAGTAGAACAACCAGAAGTCTAACTTTAATCGTCACTGTTTACACATGAGCAGCTGTACAGCTAAATTAGCTATCGTCTTACCCTACTTGAATGCTTGGTGTTATTGGCCTCGTCCTCAAACTGAGTTTGTGTAGTTACCCGGTTTAGTCCTGCTCTCAATGCCTCTCGGCAGAGAAAAAAAAAAGAGTAATACATTCCTCACATTTGTGCTCTACCAGTGATACCACATGCCTAAGTAATCCGAGAGGAAATGACACAAATGTGTTTACAGCTGGCCTGTCCTCCCGTGTCAGTGTGGGCCCTCGGCTAATATACGAGTGGTTGAATTTAACTTTTATTTTAAGGGTTGTCTGAGTAGTATGCATGGGTGTGAGCATTTATTTCTGTGTACCTGTATAAGTTTCAGCCTCTGCATCCACACAGACAGGAAGAAACTAGACGTGAAGTATTCACCAAGCTCATATTTCTTTACAATCCTTGTTTAGTGCATATATATATTTTAAAAAAGGATCCATTCACAGGAGCACCTGGATCAGACTGTAAAAATGCGTGCACCTGGTTTTGGCCGCTGCAGAGCAGTGCGGGATTAATGTCTGGAGAAAAGCAGGGATTTCCTCCCTCATGGCAGAAAAAAATCACTCTGATTTGATGACACATTTGAGTGCAATAAACTGTCTTGTTTCGCAGTAGTGCAGACCTGGATGCTGTAGGCTCATCTGGTGATTTCATTTCCTTTAAGTCGAGCTCCGTGGAGTTGTTTCCCCTTTGGATTTTAGATCTTTAAACTTTTTTCAGCGTGATTGTAAATTCTGGTCCAAAGCGCAATCTCTGTGCTTACGTCAGTCGTCTCATCAATTTTTCCATGTCATGCTGAGAGATTTTAAAGTGCTTGTGCGAGGAGAGTGCAGGTGCTTGCTGTCATGCATGTCCTAAGAGGGTTTGTTTTTGGTGCTTTCCGAGCAAACCGTTGGTCTCAAGGAATGCTCCTGTTTTGTTTTTTTTAAATAGTAGTTCTGAAGTGTTTGCAGAAGAGGGTAAAATCCCAAAGGCGAGGCATTCACTGACAGCTGCGCAGAAAGTCAGTCTGCAGGCTTTCATTTCGCAGACCAGTTGAGCTTTGACTTTGTCAGGTTGCCTCAAGTATCGCTTAATCCCAGACAAGCAATTCAGTTCGGTGTGTAAACACGAGCTACGTGCTGTGCGGTGCCTACACGTCTGTGTTCATTTTCCTGCTCGCCCCCCCTTTTTTTTTTCCTTTACCCCGGTGTTTGAACGGCAGATCATTTTTCCATTCAGCTGCAGAGCTATAAGGTGAATACCGCACTCTAATGGTTTGTCCTGTTGAAAGCTGAAAGAAGATATTTTAATACCAATGACTTACAAGGATGAATTTGCAAAAAGAGGGTGTATGACATGTGCCTTTTTGAGCTTGCCAGTTCGGATGAATCACTGCACCTTTATGTTTTCTACATTTTTTTTTTCACTCTTTTGTCGTCCATTTTTCTCACACAATATTCCTGAAAAAAGTCTTCATACTTTGATTTTTTTTTGTAGAATAATAAAGAGCTGAAAATCTTTACATTGGCACATGAGAGCACCTCAGCCACTGGACCAGGTCCTTTCCCCACCTGAACTCAGACCTACTTTTCCATGCACTATATTCAGAGGAAGTCACTCTAGAAGGGTTTTTATGAACCCATCTGCAGCCTGAATCTTATTTGAAAACCTGCTGAAGGGTTACAGATCTCCACGCTGTGAAGTTCTTTGTCCAAAAGCCTCTTGAGCATAAAGAACCTGTAGGGAGAACTCCAGGGCTTTGTCCTTGAAACACTACGTGGCTGCTTGCACACTTAGCAGTGGCTGGCCATTTTGTGTGTTTCACTCCCTCGCTGCACAATGTAAAAATTGCCTTTCACTAGTGTAGTTTTTACTCACATAGAGAATGAGATTTAATCTAGACAAGTGCATTTTATACTACTTGTGACTAAGAGTGGAAATTCTGTTTTTAGAGAAGGTTTTTCCATAAATGTCATTGAGATTTATACCATCTGTATCAGTAGACAGGATGTGAGATTTCGTAGACTCCCCTAGCAGCTTGTTCCTGGCTTGAGCTCAAGCAGGTCTTATCTATGCATCAAGATAAGCAAGACTCCCTCATGTGTTGTTAGAAGCACAGACTGAAGAAATTCCACAGACTGGTCCTTTGTCTGGCGACCTCAGGCTGATTTCATGAGACAGACAGCAGGGAAGCAGACGATCTAACTACACATGTCCTGAGGCCAGTGAAGACACTAGTATTTAAATGGCCGTGATCTCTATGGAGACTCGAGGCTTTGCTCTATACATATTATTTACCTAGTCTGCAGTGGTAAGGCTTTCACATGAATGCAAGAGTGCAGAGAGGACTTTGCAGCCCAAGCGGTTTCTAATGTGGCGAGGTCACACTCCTGTCATGAGGAAGAGGGTGGGACAAAGCTAGCAAAAGAGCCAAAGAAGGGAGGAATGAAGAGAGGCCAAGAAAAGTGTGCATGGCTCTCAGGAGAACTCTCTTTTATAGGTTTATTTGGATGACTTGAGACTTACAGGGCTTTAAATGTGCAGTTTTGTAGCCAAACCTAATTCTTGATGCTTTACATAACCTCTGATGATGTCGGTGATGGTGAAGGTTTTCTTTTGCCTGCACTGAAGTTGTTTTCACACATGGACTTGGGGACAGTATTGGGTTTCAGGTTTGGGCATTGTTTGAGTAGCCATGCACACACAATTGCATGTTTACCCTTTAAATTTATTTATTTATCACGTATTTAGAATTTCATGCCTAAAATCCTACTTTTCTCAAATGCCCAACTCAGGTTTAGGTTTTACCCCCAACCCTTTTGTCAAGATTCTCATCAGGGAATTCTCCATCCACCCATTTCCTTCCATTTATCCAGTTCAGGGTCACTGGTGGGCTGGAGCCTATCCCAGCCCTGGACAGGTTGCCAATTTGTCATAGGGCTAACACAGAAAGACAAACAACCATTCTTTCAGCCAATGTAGATTAGCCAATTACCTAACCTATGCATATCTTTGGACTTTGGAAGGAAGCTGGAGTACAGTGAAAGATATGTATGTGCATTACATGCAGACTCCCCAAAGAAAGGGCAGCCGACTGGTAGATTTGAAGCCAGGACCTTCTTGCTGTTAGTGAATACCAATGGGAGACTTTAAATATAGTGTTTTTTCAAAGGCTTTTCTACAAACCTGAAAAGCTCTAACTAAAAGCATCGCTGATCCACCCTAGCGACTGGTTGAGGTTGAGGTGGGTTAGTGTATACTTGGAAGGTTATGACTTTGATTTTTGCATTGCAGATTTGTTTGTTTATTGCTCCAAGTTTTGAATGAATCTTCAACTTCAGCTCTTTTCAGTTTTATTATTATTCCTTTAAAAAAATGTATTAAAGGAATAAAATCTTGCGTATGCTCTTTTTGTAGTGTGACGATCCAGCCAACATGAGAAATGCTACAAAGAAGTAGCCAAACATAATAAATTCCCCCAGCCTTGCATTTATTGGAGTGCTAGTGTACTGAAAGGTGTTTTTGTCCATCCCCTGTATTCTGCTGATTAAGCCCCACATTGCTAAAGCTGGATTTCATCCATTTGGTATTCCATGCATTTCACGTATGAATTAGACTTTTGTGACGAGAGACCCAACATCTGCGGCTGTATCATCGGACCATGTGCACACAGGCAGTGAACAGAGTTTGCAGTCTTGTACATCATCGAGTCTTAACATTTGCCATTTCAGCGTTCAGAAGCCTGGAAAACAGGAACTCTTTATGTGCGTACTTTCTCTGAACGGCAGGGAGCCAAACAGCAAATCTCCAGAGAGTCTCCTCTGTCCAACCCTGTAATAAAACGGCCCCTCAACGCCCCGTAATGACTCCAATTTGGCCCTGGGTTGTGGGTGCCACTAAGCATGTATGTCACCCACCATTTCCCCTCCATGCTAACCACACGTCCTTGCTCCCGCACTCTTTGGGAGTACTTTTAAAGAAGGACCATAACTGGGAGGGACACACAGGAGCAGAAAGCGGGCAATTAGCTTGGAGCTTTCCTTGCTGTGGGTTAGCTCTGCTGGGAAAATAAACTAGATAATAAAATGCTGTTTATTACCCCGAGAGGAAGCTATCAAGAATTCACACTTAGGTTAGATTTAGGTTTTAGACTTTCTCAGGCTCTCTCTTCCTCTATTTTTTCCCGTTTTGTTTTAGTAAACAACTAATTGGCAAAGTTGCATTTAAATTGGACCACTGTTAACTCTAACCACATTGCTTTTAATACAGTGTTAGCTGTAAATATGAGATGAATATTTGGGTGTTCCTTCTATAAACAGGGATTTCTTCTCATAAGGACGACTCCCCGCACTGTCTAATTGTGTGACAGCTTCGAGGCGAGTATGCCACCAATGAGTCATCGTGGCTGCCGATCAGATTGCGATACATTTACCTATAAAGTCAAGCCAGCTTACTCCTAATCCCACTTTGGCTACCAGACACTGCCAATTTGACATGAAAGAAGCACTCAGCTAAAGTTGGAGTTGTTTTTCTTCAGCTCTCCCTGGCAGAAAGCAACCTGGTGTGACTGGATGCTAAGCGTGTCTAGAGCAAAAAGAAGTTGGGTTAATATTGTTATCTGTCAACAAGTAGCACTCTGTCATGAATCCATTTGCTTCTGAAAAAGACACTCGATCCTTTTGATTCCACCTTTGCATTTCATTAGCACACATTCCTCGCTGATGTTTTGGCACCGCGGCTGCTTTACTGACATTGCACTAGGGCTGAACGATTATGGAAAATAATCTAATTGCGATTTTTTTGCCCCAATATTGCGATTGCGATGCGATATGCGATTATTTTTTAAGGTATTTGTCTTCTGTATTATTAAACAAAGACAAGCAATACATCATATAGTATGGCCAATACTATATTACATTAATTTTAAACTGTTCTTTCCTGGAAGACAGACCTCTGTTATGATGACATGAGGTGATGCATGAATTGATGACTGACATTTTTATTTAACTTCTTCAATCACAACAGTATATTTGAACATACACAATAGTTTATTTTTAGCTTACAAACATCTGAGCATAAAGTGCTGACAAGGAACCCTGGTGTAAACATTAAAATGAAAGTCAGTACAATGTGCAGATTGCAGAAATATACATAAAAAAAATCAGTGGCTTTACCACACTCAGTTTTTCGACATCTGTGAACTACTAGACAGTCATTCAATTAAAAAATAATATTAAATAAATAAAACTAATAAATAAAAAATACACACATCTTACTGATCTCTGCAGTCAGTAACATTACACATAAAGTGCAAACATAATAGCAATTGTATAAACACACACACAAACACGCCTTTAAAATTTAAAGGCGTGAAATTGGACGGTCTAGCCTTCTGAATCAGAAGGCTAGTTCTGATTAGCGTCACCGCTGTCTCGGTGGAGTTTAATAAACTCGGCCGTCTGCTTCTTGCTATCTAAAATATAACCAGACACTGGTGTAAATTCTCGACTGTCTCATACTTCTGTTTAATAAGTTTTCTGTTTGACGTTTAGTCAGCTGTGTGAAAACCAAGGAGGAACCCACCCGGGGGATTAATAAAGTTTTATTTTATCTAATCTAATAACTTTAATCTCAGCCAAACCGATTTACTCACGAACAAACAAAACACTGAAAAAAGCCCAACAATAACATTTTTAGGTTGTCTAAGTGAATTATATATTACGTTTAACCCGAGCAGCGAAACTCCGCGGTGATCTGAAAATGATGTGCCGGGAGTTGTGCCGTTCTCGGCCGCATCAGTAACCCTCGAGCTCCCGGCTAGCTGTCGAGCTGGTGGGTAGCAGACGCCTCTGAAAACGTCGAAGCACTTTTGCAAATATGGGATATCTTGATAAACCGAGCAGATATTTGATGTTTACACAACTACTTTCTCGCCTGAAAATATGTTAAAAGTTTATTTTGTGACCCAGAAAGATTAGTATGAGTAATTTTAAAACTTAGTAGCGGCCGCCATTGCTGGAAACTGGAGTTTGGCTGGGCCGCGCTATGAATTCTGGGATATGGTAGTAATTTGGACAGCCTTCGGCGCGTCGCTGTGACGTAATCGGTCTACAAATGCGGCCTCAGGAGGATGCAGCCCATGAATTGTATAATATAATCGCAGCCTTTGCAGTTAGAAAATTGCACTTGATCATGTCGCGATATTATCGCAAATGCGATATATCGTTCAGCCCTACATTGCACAGTAAAATGTTTTTATTTCAACAGCCTGGAAATCGTTATGCAGTCTTTTGTGTGAGTCAATATCTGTTGCTTTGCGTTCACACTTTTTTTTTTTTTCTCTGCAGAATTTTAAGCAACAACAAGATTCAAGATCTCAGAAATGGATCCTTCTTTGGATTATTTGCTTTGGAAAAATTGTGAGTATCGTTATTTCCTCAGCCTGTGATTTAAGAGAGCATTAATGTGTCAATATTAATGCTCTGTTTATAGCACATTGAAAGAAAGCTTTTTTTTTTTTCTTATGCTTAGGTTGTACAGAAACATAAATCGTCACTAATGCACCTCACATATGTTAGTCTCAAGCTAAAAAAAACCCTCATAGTATTTCATGTTATATCTGACAGTGCATTAGCAGGAGCCATTCATCACTTCCCAAGTGAAGTTTTGGCTTGTGCAGCAGGAGGTTTGTTAAACACACACTGGCATCGTGTCGGCAAAACATCCGAGTCGCCTAAAATGTGACGTTTTGCACACCTAACTTCAATACAGGAAATCTGTCTAAAGTGAAAGACTAAAGATGGTACTAGAAAGGCCTAATTATAGGCATAGCCACTAGGGTTGGTTGTTATCTGCCTGGCAATATACTCTCAGCACACAGCTGCTGGAGTATTCTGGGATGGTTAAAGAGACACCGCGGCAATGAAGTATTGATGGCCGTTGAAATCTGTAAAGAGGAAAGTTTTATAGATGTGTTAAGGCATTTCCAGGTACAGTGGCTTGCAAAAGTATTCGGCCCCCTTGAACTTTTCCACATTTTGTCACATTACAGCCACAAACATGAATCAAGTTTATTGGAATTCCACGTGAAAGACCAACACAAAGTGGTGCACACGTGAGAAGTGGAGCGAAAATCATACATGATTCCAAACATTTTTTTACAAATAAATAACTGCTGACTCAGCCCCCTGAGTCAGCACTTTGTAGAACCACCTTTTGCTGCAATTACAGCTGCCAGTCTTTTAGGGTGTGTCTCTACCAGCTTTGCACATCTAGAGACTGAAATCCTTGCCCATTCTTCTTTGCAAACAGCTCCAGCTCAGTCAGATTAGATGGACAGCGTTTGTGAACAGCAGTCGGCTGGTACCTGATGTTACCAGCCAATGTTGGCTATCTGCTGATCTGTCTGCATCAGCATTGGCAGTTGTGACAGCCGACGAATGAAAATTTTAAAAGTAAAGTAGAGACGAGAAAAACGCCTTCATCCAGCCGTCCTCTCCTGTTGAAACATGTGTTTGGAACGCCACAAACGCATCAAGCAGCTGATCAGAGCAGAGTCAAGTGAAAGCAAGTAAATACTTACACAAAATAAATGTTACGAAAATCTGTTTATGCTTTATTTGTCCCCCCAAAAAATTACCCATGTACAAAACATATTAAATTGCCAAATTCAGAATAGATTTTCAACCTTGACACTAGTGTACAGAATTCTGAATATGACTTTATGTACTGACTGCTGCCTGCGTACACACATTTTAAGAATGTATTGCTGGCATCAAAACATTTTTTTTCCGTTTCAGAATTTAGTTTCAGGTTATTATTTATAATTATATATGAGATTTGACTAACTGGAAATTCACTGCACTCTTTTCTTTTGGAGAGGATACCAGATTTTTGGAAAAGAAGTTTTAATTTATTGTTTAAAACAGTCCTGGGACTTTCATATATCTGGATTCTTTATAGATTCACAGGCGAAGTCTCTATGGACTATTGAATTGGGTCACTTGTTAGTTTTAGTGCTCAGGCCTCGAGGATAAACAGGAGGCTGCATGTTTAATGCTTTAAAAAAATCTTTGATCTTTCTCTACCAAGAAAGCCTTAAAGGCTCTTGTGTATTTTGTCTGTGAGCTTTCAGTTGCCTTGGTTGTAAACTCTGTACTGCCTTACTGTCGCGCTGTGAAACTACAGGCGGGTTTACCTGAAAACTGAGCTTTCATTGCTCCTCACAGACCCCACCTCCTCCAGTCCACTCTCAGCCAGCAAGGTGAGATCACTAAAAGGCTTACTTGCTTTTGTCATTATAAAAGGGCAAGCCAAGGCCAAAGGTGTTAGCAGTGTAATTCCTACACGCTACACCGCTCTGAAATAGTCCTATACTTTATCTCTTACCTTAAGTTGCACTCATTTTTCCTCAAACTCTCAAAGCAGGAAAAAAATGCAGCACAAATCTGTCTGAATGCACTGAGGCTCTCCATCTTGCCAGCCACCCCTCCTTCCTCCCGCCTTCACGGCTTTTCTTTTCCCTTCTTTTTTCACTTTACAAAGGGACTCTCCCTCATTTGGACGGCCTTAATGCAGTGGTGACGACTGAGACAGCAGCTGGCTGTGAGTGCCAGAGAGGGGTAGAGAATCCATTATGCCTCTCAGGCACTCTGCGTGAAATTGCAAAGTAACTGTGGAGACCGCTGTGTTTTGTTGGGGCCAAAGGTGTCTCTGCATGGGAATAAGCCACACAGAATCCCCATTATCTCTAAATCCAGTGCTGCTTATTGTGGGAAAATGGAGCTAGTATGTGGCGTTTCCTGAAAAACTGTTTGTGAATTCATCAATGGTACTCTGCAAGCAAGCATCACATTCATATAAAGGTAGATATAAATGGGTATTGGAACACAGCCTTTACTTAATAGACTTCAGAAAAGAGGATTCTGCTCATACGGCTCTAATTTGCTTAACCCGTAGGATTCATGTTAGACTATGTAACATTTTAAAATATTGAAACAATTATTACACAAATGAAAGGTTAAGTTATAAGATTTTAAATGACTCATTGCTGAGTTCAGCATGCTTCTAAATCCTAAAAAGTTGCAAATATTTCTACAAACTGGGCATTTAATAGTAGTATAAAGATCTGAAGATACAGGTTGTGTAGTTTTAAAAGCCTAATTCCAATTTGTGGTTGAGTTCAGACTCCCTTGTACTTTCTTAATAATATGGTAGATATTTTTGATGGCTGATATTTTTCAGTTGCATGCAAACACACTAATACACACAGTGTGTTTTGGCACTGTCTTGCTGGAATAGTCAGTGCATCTTTGGATGGCAACAGAAAGTCATATATATATATATATATATATATATATATATATATATATATATATATATATATATATATATATATATATATATATATATATTAGGGGTGCAACGATACACAAAATTCACGGTTCGGTTCGATACTTTGGTGTCACGGTTCGATATTTTTTCGATACAAAAAAAATGTTCATGCCTTTTTAATTTGTCATTTATTAAAATTATAAATATATATTTTAACTCAAAAGTACAGTTTTTAAATTTAACCCTAACCCTTGTGCGTGTTTTTTTATTTTGACAGCGAATGCGCACCTGCGGACCACTTATGTGCAGCCCTGGTTATTTAGCTCGTCATATTGCAGCCACAGAAATTCTTTTGTCCATGAAACCATAAAGCTGCACTTTCTTTTTGCCTTATATTCTGATTTGTCATAACTTCTCCGTTTTGTGGTAAGCTTTTCTTTGGCTGTCACTTCTTCACCCTGACCTGTCTTATTTGGCTCAGCAGAACTAAAATATATATCCTGCTGCTTTTACACACGGACTCACATAAGCTCAGCGATTCTCTGCGCGATCAACCTCTCACATGTGTAAGCTGCGGGAGATTTCACTTGTCATGTTTGCATAGTAAGCTAACGATTAATAAGACGATGTCAGAGGAATTGGTGCACAAATTATCATCACTCACAGATCAGTGCTGTCGCTCTCTATACACAGTTCGCACGATTGCAAAGTGAAAGCAAAAAAACAAGCGCAAATTCAAACGCGATTTCAATGTGTCACATATTGACAGTGGCTCACCGATGCCAATGACATAATTACCCAGCTACATTTCTGAAAGAATGCAAAAGCATTGACATATATTTTTCCTTCCTACAATAGCCCGACGGGCAGGGAAGAGATAGATTTTGGTAGCCCGACTGAAAAAAATCGCTAGCTCCAGGACGTCGGGCTAGCGATATTGCAAGCCCTGTATCTGATTGAGGAATCACTCATCTTTGGAAAAGAGAGTTTATTACAGAGAAATGTCTCTTTCCAAAATAAAAGCTATACTATCCGCTTCTTCTGGGCTATATTCTCAGCAGCATAAGGAGAATCATGTGCTAACAGCTGTCTAAATGACTCGGCTAAAGTTAGTAGCATGCTTGTTGTTTTTGTCTTTGCACTAGGATGATGTCGGTGTAAATGTGCAGTCATATTCGTTGTGTTCCCACTAGTGCTTTCAGGTTAATCTCGTTGAAATGACCTTAACGCCACAACACGGCAAATCTCCGTTAACGAGCTACCGCCGATCGCCCCATGCATGGGGCTAGACGGCCAACACGTTAACGAGCTAACTGCGCTAACACACTAGTTCCCACCCATGTAATTGAGCATTGCATGGCACATCCAACATACTGTTTTACTTTAGTCCATGACTGCTTACCTTCAGGGTCATACGTCACATGAAAACCAAAATAATTCCAAACGCCAGATCTGAATGAGAGTGGGGGAGGTCCATGTTGCAAGGAGAGCTTAACTTCTGTCTTGCTAGCTTGCCCTGCGCTCTTCCTTCTGACTATGCTGTCTGTGTTGAGCGCTCAGTGGATCTGCGCTCGACAGTGCAGCCTAGGCGGAGTAGTCGAACGCAGATTCACTGAGCGCTCAACACAGACAGCATCGTCAGAAGGAAAGTTGATAAAATAAATTACAAATGTTGTATTGTTCGATACATATGCGTACCGAACCGAAAGCACTGTATCGAACGGTTCAATATCGATACGAGTATCGTTGCACCCCTAGTATGTATGTATGTATATATATATATATATATATATATAAAATATAAAAAATTGGCATTAATGGTGCCTTCATAGAACTGTAAGTTACCCATGTGATGTGCAATAATTCCCCTTGCATTTACCTTGTGACCTGCCTTAATTCTCTGTGGTATAGATTCAACAAGTTTCTCGAAACATTCCTCAGAGACTTTGATCCACATCGACATGATAGATGATCACAGAGTTGCTGCAGATTTGTTCAAATAATGCAAAATTCCTATTCCAGCACATCCCAAAGGTGCACTGAGATCTGGTGACTGCATTTAAGTACAATGAGCTCACTGTCATGATCAAGAAACCAGTTTAAGATGTTCAAAGATGCCCTGATGCAGACCCCTTCTGTCAGCTCAAAGCAGTCTGGCCATTCTCCTCTAACCTCTGCCATCAATAGAACTGCCAATTTCTGGATATTTCCTCTTTTTCAGACCATTCTAAACCTTACAGATGGCTGTGTGGAAAAATCCCAGTAGATTAGTTTCTAAAATGCCACGTCACATTCAGAGTCCCCTAAATCACCTTTCTTCCCCTTTTTCAGGGCTCGGTTTGAAGTTCAGCAGGTCATCTTGAGCATGTTTACATCTTCTTCCTGAATGATCAAACTCCTCACAGTCTCTCTAAGGGAACGCCCAGCTCCCTCGACAATTTCACAGCCCCGTTAACACAAAAAGCTTTATAGTCTCACTTTCAAATATGCCCTTTTGGCAACAGGAAATATGATATACATGTTTGTGTCCCTGCCACTCCAAAGTGTCAGTCCAGTGCTGCTGTTAAACTGTTAAACCGTGTTCCATAATGTAAGGAAAAGAGTGGGAATCATTCTAGTTTGTATTTATAGTATCACATCAGTGCAGAAGCCGACTGAAATGAGTGTGGTGATAAATAATGTGAGCGACATGGCAGTATGCAGCTCAGTATTGGCAGGTATCGAACCCCAAAAGCGATCATGTTCTAAAAATGATGCTGGTGGTTGGTTGAATAGCGCGAGCTTCTCTCTCTTCAGTGGAAATGCGAGTCTAATGCCAGAAACCTTCCATATTCAATATATAACCCACCATGCCAAAAACAAACTTGGAAAAGAGGCTTTCATTAATCTTATATTTACATGACACATTTTTAATTTGTTTTAACGTGCATATGAGTAACACCTTTGGAAGACAGCATACACGTGCCCTGAAATATTGGCAGCAGCTGCAGATCCACCCTTCAGTTTGTTGCCAGTTCAAGACCAGTGCTGGAGAACACTTAGAAGTATTCAGCCAGCTCTTTCTGAGCATGACAAAAGAAGAAACCTGGCGTTTTTCGCCTTGCAAATACATTTAAAAGGTACCAGGTCATGTGTGGTTGGATGTCTGTGGAATGAGAAGTGTATTTATATTTGGCTAATCCACATACTGGAATAACAGAGAGCTATGGTGTTCTTTTTTTGCTATTAGTAGTAGTGGTTACACCAGCAGATCTAGAGCTCAGACCTCCAGCAGACATTATTTTGTAATTCTCCTGGTTAAAAGCACTCAACACTGAGCTTGACATTAGTCTTTTTGGCAGCTATGCGTTTTGATCATTGAGCCAGATGGAGGGAAAGCGTTCTTTTCTGGCTTCTCTTGGACCCAGTTGAGGTTGCCAGATTGTGTTTGTGTCCTCCAACTGTAAACACTGAAACTCTCTAAGCAAAGTTTACACAAAAAATAAATTAGCTTCAGCAACAAGCAAATTACCAGACTCAACACGCCTGTTTATGCACCCAGTACACTCTCCAATCTGGCTCTTCCTGGCTGCGACGGCTCTGCAAGGATATTTTTGATTTCTTTGTCCTGCCTTCTCATTTTTCTCTCAACACAACTTCACAGAGAAGCCAGCACATCAAAAGTTTTTAACAAGCAGTAGTTTTGTGTGTGTGTGTTGTTGTTTTTTCAGTCTCTGACTTATCTGTGGCCACATACCTGCCTTCAGATGACAGTTCATTGACATCAAACAGGCAGAGTTACCCAGAGGCCTTTTGTGTGGGTTCAGGTGGCGACTAGAAAGCCTCCTGAACCTCGACTGTAATGAGTGACTTGGCAGTGCCAGCGCAGGTGAGCACCGCAGGAAATCTCTGACCGCGAGCCTTTGAACCTCAGGTTTGGGAGGTTTGTGTGCTTGTGTGTGAAGAGAAAGAGAGCAGCTTTGAGGCTCAGGTTGTCCTTGACAACAGCTATGTGGTGACAAAGGGTGTTAAGTTTGAAGAAGGGATCTTGTCACTGGGTTAAACAAAAATTCATGCATAAAAAGTTTTCCTAGCAGGAACCATGTTATTATGGGTGCTGAATGTTGCACAATGAAATGTTAATTTCAGATGATGGCAATGGAGTCTAGTGGTTACACTGACTGTTCTCAAAGTAGAAAACTGGAAAGATTTCAAACTACTGAGCACAAATCTGGAGGTATCTCACAAGCGCAAATGCAAATCCTTTTCTCAAAGCCATATCAAGAAATTTCAAGAAAATTTGCAGCAACCAGATATATACAGAACGATGTTTTATTTCAAGCCGAGAGTGTTCGCAGATGTTCTTTCTGATCAGCAGTGTTCCTCGCTTTAACTAAAGAACGGTAAACTTATAACTGTTTTGTTAAGGAGACTTGGATGATTGATTAGCAACACCGTTGCAGTTGTGCTGTCTTGTTGCTGTTTGCACTGCTCAAATCTTTTCATTTTTCCACAGGGACCTGCGGAGTAACATGATCAGTCATATTGAACCAGGAGCTTTTCTTGGCTTGCCAGCACTAAAGCGACTGTGAGTATTTCTGTAGCTCTGCTGTCTCTTTAATGTGGTTTCTCTATGTGTGTGTGTGTGTGTGTGTACTCCATATTCCCACATTCAGGCCCTCAGGGATTGCCGAGGTGTTCTTGTTTTTAAACCTTTCAAAGGATTGCCTTAGTTATATTTCAGTTGAGAACAGAATCTTGTTAGGAGACAGATTTTGTTCAGCTTGTCTTCTCTTAAACTATTAATTGAAATTGTGTTTTGTTGGTCACATGTTATTTTAACCCTTTAAAGCCGGTCGGAGCGGGCACGCTCGGTTTTGCATAACTATTTTTAAATCCCGGTAGCTCTGCAACCACGTAAACTAGCGCAATAATTTTTTTGCATATGAAACCAGAGGAGTTGTACTTACATCTTATGCCATCAGCTTGTCCTAGGTCACGGTTTCCTTCCACATATAGCTTTGCAAAAATTGCATAAAAAGCGCTTGCAGCAACAAAAACATAATATTCAAGAAACACGCTTTGCCGATCCGATCAGCTGTTTGTAACACTTCCTACGTCCATCAGCACGAACTATCGCATGTCCACCATGACCTGCCCGACACCGGAAGTGACATCATTTTCGTAGAAATGTAGTTTTTTACCATCAGGGCCTTGTAAGGCTATACTGGTGTTTTTAAAAGTTATGTTTGACTTTATGACTTTCTGTGTCGTTTCTGGGATGCTTAGAAGTCAAATTACACTGCTGGAAATAGTTTATTTTGATGCATATGCTTTTTTTTTTTGCAAATTTGCATTATAATACTTAGTTTTTCCTGCAGTATATAAAAATTGCTGAATTTCAAAAATAAAACTATGAAGACACTCAAAATAAATTTCCTGTGGTGGGATACTACCGTATTTCCCGGACTACAGAGCACCTGAATATTAGCCGCACAAGCTAAAATCAGGGGAAAATCCTGTTTTGTACATACATTAGCCGCACCTGACCAAAAGCTGCAGGTGTTTCAATGTTGACTTATCATATGTAAGAGAATATGCACAAAGGGAATTGTCAGGAAAGAGATGGCTGTTTGGAGACACACCCCTTTTATTAATATTTTGAAAAACAAGTTATAGGTACATATTTGCATAACTTTTTAGGTATGTGTACAAGTACCGGTAATTACAAGTACAAAACATGTACTGTGCTTCATAAATGAGTAACAAATGTAGTACATAACAATAACCTACAGCACACCAGAAAAATAGATTCGGCCTAC
Organism: Maylandia zebra; assembly: GCF_041146795.1. Taxonomy (NCBI): domain Eukaryota; kingdom Metazoa; phylum Chordata; class Actinopteri; order Cichliformes; family Cichlidae; genus Maylandia; species Maylandia zebra. The sequence goes on along the minus strand of NC_135169.1, from coordinate 41,273,400 downwards.
CTTTTAGGCTCAGGTGCAGTGACACGGCTTTAACAAGAAGAAAAGTCAGCCATTCACCACCATCTTTCTCTTCTTCCTGCGCACTAAAACCACCAAAGTCCTCTTCTCCAGTGTCGGATACGAACAGGCTCAGGATGGCTTCGTTATCCACTCTCAGCTTCTTTCCTTCGTTGTCACTTTCAAAACCAAAGAAATCCTCGTTGTCAGTGTCAGAGTCGAACACCCTCAGAAGGGCCGTGGCGGTGTCCTCCTCTCCATCATGCAGCAGTCCAGCCCTTCGAAATCCGTTGGTGATCGTGGATGTTTTCACACTTTTCCACGCTGTCAGATTCCACCTGTGGAGTTGGGCATAACTTGCTTTTCGCAAGTTTATCGCCGCTCGTCATCCACGCCTCCCGCTGAACGCGTACCGCTACTTTGAAGTTTGTTTTTCGCGCTACTTCTACGGCACTATGTTGCCTGGCGGATGGACATGTGACCAACATACCACTCTTGAACCCTGTGTGTCTGATCACATGCCCTTCCGCCAAGCAACGTAGTGCCGTACAACAGCGGAACAAACAAAACAAATCGTTTTACGATATGACAAAAATCATGGACAATCCACAGAAAAGCCGCACCTGACTAAAAGCCGCAGGGTTCAAAGCTTGTGCAAAAAGTAGCGGCTTATAGCCCGACAATTACGGTATTTTGTGCAACTTTTTTGTATTTACAGTTTTGAGGGATAAGCCTCTTTAATTTCTCTAACTAGAAATATATGTTTAAAAAAACAAAAACGATTTTCAATTTTTTTTGTAGTTTATTGCACTTTTTTGCAATTTATGTAATTACTATACACTTAATGCAGACATATTATTAAAATTTGGGCTATAATGGTTGTATTGATGTATAGCAACTTGAAATGCTCCCAAAAATGGCACTACAGCATGTAAATATATAATATAAGCTCTGGCGGACTTGGTTCTATGGTAGGTCTTAAAGGGTTAAACTATTTTCTCCTAGTGATTTGAAAAACAATGTTATTGCTTGAAATCCACAGATTTTTTACTAGGAGTTGGTCAGAGTCCAATTCTGGTGCTTTCTCTCTGCATTTGTTCTCTCAAGAGCAGTTGTTCTAGCACCTATAATGGTTAAGAAGCTACTGGCACAAGTCTTTCTGAGTTTCTTAAACAGTAAAACATAGTATTTCAAAGAACTTTGAATTTCAGTCTATGTGGGAGTTACTTAACAGCAAAGATGTGTAACTTCGTGTGAAAAAAGCTTTTTGAAAACCTGATTTTTAGGTAAAGTCAGCAGGAAGTTTCAGGTTATCTTTTCTTCTTGAAGATCAGTTATGTAACCTCAGATTGAGCTTTTTGTTCTTTAAAATAAAGTGTTTTGATGTGAACTGATGAATTCACGAACACGGGAGACGTGCGTCATCATCTCGTGCCTGCCATGTTGTTAATGCCACTGCACGCAGTTCAGACTTGTGCCGTGCTGGAAATGTTATGTAAATGTTACTGGGAATGACCCTGTTAGGCTGCCTTCACAACAAATTAACGGGGAAAAAAAGTTCTCGTCTGAATCGGGCTTATTGCTACTGGGTTGTTTTGTCTGGCCAGAGATCACAGCACACACCGTGCAGACTTATATTTTTTCGCACTCAGACGTCTTTTAGCACGTATGCGCGTGTGATGTCTATGAATATCTACGGAGGATAACTCTGATATGCAGAAAACGTAACTCTCAAATCCATCTGGGTGCCGCGTGCTTGTTTAGGGCGTCGAACGTAAGCGCGTCGCCGCGTGTTTCCCTTTTTGTGGATGTGCGCGCATGAGAGCGAGAGCAAGAACACAGCATGAATTGGAATGATCCGACAGCACCCAGTCCCTGCCAACACAAACTTGAGCTTGGCTGCTGCTGTAGAGCAATAAGAACGAGACAGGAAGGCAGTCAGCTCCTCGGATCAGAATTGGCCCCGTTTCCTCCTCGATGCATATTCTCTGATGGATACGTGCCTGTCTATATGTCCTCTGCATATTAAAATCTAAAACACACACAGATATCGTTAAAGGCCTTTCTTATCGCCACAGAGATCATCGTGGAAACACGTGCTCCAGTTTACAGTTTGGCTTTGTAGCAAAGTTTAATTGGCCCCACCGCCTGTCTCAGTTCATTTCAAAGGGTAACAATCACTCGGCTGTGAAAGGGAGGGAGCACAGAAGAGCAAAGGAGACGATGAGGTAGTACTGGACTCTGGGAATGTAAACACAGAAGCCCTACATCAAGGCTTGGCATTACAAGCGACACATTCGCTCGGCTTTTTTAATATACATTTTTTATTTATTTATTTTTTGTGAAAAATAGGAGTGGAGTTAATTTGCAGACTTTGCCAGTTTTTATGGCTCATTCATATGTCATAAGTTTTGCCAGGGTTTGTAATGTCATGAAACGCCTCAGAAACTTGGCACGTAATGCTTTAGCCCTTATCTTTGACTTTACTGTAGCCCCCTCCCCAATCGCCTAATTAGAGTTTTCCCATCCTCACTTCAAGATGTGCCATTTGGAGGCCTCATTTATCTTGCGTGCCATGTCACAGAGCACAGGAGCATTTAAAGCGAAGGCTGCAGATTGAAGGCCACAATAAAAAGCTCACATTTACACATCTTAAAGGAAAGATTGTGCTGCAGAGAAGAGAAACAAGTTTCCAAACTCCTTGAGAGTGTCCCCACTTTTCACTCGTGCCAGAATATTTACACTGTTGTACACCACACGCAGATCAACTTCAGGGCTCCAAAACCCTGCATTAAAAATGGTCCAAAGCATTCATTACTCAGTATTTATTAGGCTCCAGAAACACTTGTTTCAAAGCCCACAGCTCTTCACTGTAGCTTCAGTGCAGGTTTTTCCATTAGAGTGCACACTGAGACGACTTCCAGCATCACTACAACATCATTACGGTTGTGTGTGTGTTTTTCGGGCTTAGGAACGTTCGCTCCAAATCAAAAAGAGACGTTATATAACTGTTTTGACAGGCGATGCGGCGCTCGTGTCGATGAGAAGACAGAATGCGTAAAAACTGGCGCATGTCTCCACTGAATTTGTGTTCAGCCCGCACCAGTGACAAGTTTAAAAAGAAAAAAAGATGTTAAGACGGGTATAATAATGATCTCTCTTACAAGAGAGCTAACATCTGATCTAGACGTAGTCAGCTGCTCCCAGCTGGGTTTCTTTATTCACGCTGAGAGCTTGGGTGTAGGCCGCGCTGCTGGTTACAACCCCGTGGGCCAAGATAAGTATATCCCTTACCTGACTTTACACACAGTTCACACACTCAATTTCTCCACACTAAAACATTTAAGCAGACTTCTCCCAACACTACAGCATTCTCAGACCCTATGGATTCCTTTAGGCTCGGCGCTCCTTACTCGGCATTCCTCCCAACAGCTGAACGATTCCCACTCGAACCTTATCACATCGGGCTATTTTTGCTTCAGCTCCTCAAATGTGCTGCTCTGGAGCGCTCCTCTGTGCTGTTAATTTGCTGCGTGCCTGTGGCCAAAAGACATGCATGTGACTTCACTCAGTAACAAAGTGACACTTTTTTTTTTGGTTTTTAGCTATTTTAACAAATATTCTCGAGGCTCCTGGTGTAGCTGTAACTTTAGCAGTTGAATCCAGGCGATAACCGGAGATGAAAGTACGCCCGCCTCACTTCTATATCCTTCCCATGACACACAAATTTGGCAGGCCCGCAAAAGGAGGCTTTTTCTTTACTTCCAAGTGAAACTAATAACCTCACACCGTAAAAGTCCACGGCCGGCACCTTAAGGCGCAACACCAATAATTACATAAATTCTGGGATGCTAGGATATACCTGCCAGCTGTTTTTCAGGTATCATTTTTGCATTAGTATCACCTTCCTCAAGCACCCGAACATATAGTTTTGCTGGCGGCAAGCTGAGGTAACGATCTGCCTTTTCTCACTGGCTCTTGTTTCATTTCTTGCCACTTTGCAACAATTGGTTTCCTCGCACAGAGGTTTATATGTTACAGCTATAACAAGGGTTTGATTCAATGCTGTCTCCCTGGAAACTGAAAAATTGCCACCTAGCTTTCTTGTTTTGAAGTAGGTTTTTGGATAATGTTAAAAGCTTAAATTAATGTTATTATTGAACCACAGACCTACAGTCTACATCTAGTAGATTATAAGGATATACCATTCCCCTCTTCTCAGTATTATATTTTAGTGCCATTGTTTTGGGTTTCTGGGTCGCAGCATTAATTCAGAGGTTTTGGTCTCACCTCCATCATTAGCCTTGGTCCCAGTCACAGCTGTATTTGGAAAAAATACAAATCTTGTTAGACGCCACAATGTGGCAACTAAGTCAGTTTCCCTCTGACAGCATGCCAGAAACACAGCTTAACCAGAATGCTAACAGTGCTTAGTTGCACTACTGTTACTAGATTTATGTGTTAATGAAAGAAGTAGTTAATCCACTGAAACATTTTACTTTTTATTATTTTAGTTTATTGAGGTCTTTGGACATCAGAAAATATTCAGTACTTGCGCAATAAAATGCATCTTTATTATTGTAATTATTAGCTGTAGTAGTATTGAGGTTGTATAAACATCTTTATGTATATCCCTTGATGATGATTATATCTGCTGAAGGCGGTGTGCTCCAGCTGACCTGGACCTTCCTTCGGTGAATATTTCTGAATGTTGGTAGAGTCAGTGTAATTCACAGAGGCAGCCTCCATCTTTTCCCCGTTAAGCCCCTGAACCGTCTCCGAGTTTCCTTTTTGAAAGAGTCTCTGACACTTCCATCTGATGTTTGCAAGAGACATCATGTCAGGTCACATGAAGGGGAGAAACACACACTTTTCCTGCATTTGACATTAATCACGGGTGATTAATCACCTACCACAGTGTTGCTGTGCCTTTGATGTGTAGGTTCCCCCCGCAGGCCCACACAGACATTATCTAAAATCACCTTGGAAGTTGTAAGCCTGTCGGCTGAATTTGGAGATCTCTGTCTCAACCTGCCTCTGTTGAACTTGGCTTTTTTCTTTTAAACCTACTGTTTTTTTTATCTCAGCAACTCAGCAGCGTTTCTCGAGGTGTTCATTTATGTTCTAATACATTTGCAGCTCAGATGAAGACAACTCGATGATCTTTTAGCCCAGTGGTCCCCAACCTTTTTTTTTTTTTCTGGCATACTTTTCAAGTAACTTTAGTAAAACTCATTTAAACTGGATGCGGACGACTTTCAGCTTACGGCTTCTCAGTTATTGTTACCATTGAGGTTGAAAGACCTCAGAGGAGGAGATTCAAGTAGTCAAGGATGGTAATGTGACAGTGGAGGATACCAGGGATAGGGTGATCTTCTGTAGCGACTCTTAAAGGCATCAGCTGAAAGAAGAAAGAGAAGATCTGTTATGTTCAGTCTGATTTCTTTATCTATACAATTAGCTAGTGAACTCCTAGGGATTTAAATTATTTGTTTATTTTTTGATCATTACTTATCTACTGTAATACAATTTGTCTGCTGTTTTGTGCCAATTAACTTTTCTGTCTCACTTCATTAAACGTAGTAGTACAGCTAATCTCTGAGTACCCCTGGTTAAGAGTCACCGTGGTAGAACAACACGGCTCTTAGATTGGTTTATTTTTTCAGCTGTCAAACAAATAAAATGTCATTCTTCTTCTGTGTGCACTGCAGAGACCTGGCCAACAACAGCATCAGCTGTCTGAACAGCGACATCTTTAAAGGTCTATCCAGTCTGATCCGACTGTAAGTCATTTGCACTGCTGTGAATGTGATCTAGTCATGTCTTTATAGTACATCCCAAATAAAACCTCTTTTTTTTTCTCCCCTCTCAGAAACCTTACAGGGAACATGTTCTCTTCATTGGCTCAGGGGACCTTTGACAGCTTGGTGTCTCTGAAGGCGCTGTGAGTATGCTCAGCTTGAAAAGAAACTTCATGCATGTGGCCATTGTCAGTCTGTTTGATGGTGCTCGATCACCTAAACTGACCCCAGGTGTTGTTTTTGTCCATCTCCAGGGACTTCAAGACACCTTACCTGCTGTGTGACTGCAACCTTCTCTGGCTGCTGCGCTGGATCAAAGACAGGAAAATCTCTGTAAGGAACACAGAGTGCTCCTACCCACAGTCTCTACAGGGTCAGTCAGTTACCTCCATCAGGCCGGAGCTCTTTACATGCGGTACGGAGACACACACGCACACGTTAAAATATAATCGTTTGAACATCCTGCAACAGAACTGCATCATTTTAATTGGCGCTGACTCGGATCTGCCATTTGTCCTGTCTTAAACATGTCTAAATAACTGAGCAGCAGCTCAGACGACTGTACAGTCAAAATGCTGCGCTGTCCCTTTAACGTCTCTGTTTTGGTATCAGTGAGGTTAGTGTTTGGGTAACAGCGGCTTGTGCAATGACACGGGAGATAAGACAAGGGCTGCCCAGGCCAGCGCTGCCTTTGTTTGTACTTGCTCATGTCTTATCGGTTTGGCACTCATCTCAGTGAGGGATTATGAAATGTATGGCGTAGATTTAGCAGAAGCTGCTGGCCTGACATGAATTACGAGTGGCACTAAAAGTACTGAGAATTTAAAGATGCAGTTTTAACTTGTATAGTAAACAGAACTGGAAAAATGAGCGACGCTTCATTTTTATTTTGAGAAATACCGCCTGACTCGCCTGCTTGTTTTCCTCAGACGCTCCACTCGAGCTGCCCTCCTTCCAGCTGACCCCATCCCAGCGGCAGGTCGTCTTTCAGGGGGACAGCCTGCCGTTCCAGTGTCAGGCCTCCCTCGTGGCAGAGGACATGCAGGTGCTGTGGTACCACAGGGGCCACATGGTCAAGCCTGATGCCACTCAAGGCATCTTCATTGAAAAGCGCATTGTGCAGAACTGCTCGCTGATTGCCAGGTATGAAGATAGGTGTTCGTGTATTCTGCAGTTCATAGGAATTTATATAGCCACCTTGACCAATTAACATAAAATATATTATATTTTCATGGTTTCCATCAGTGCATTGACCATCTCAAACATCCAACCTGGTTTTACGGGCAACTGGGAGTGTCGGGTCAGGACAAGCAGGGGAAACACCACCAGGACGGTCCACATTGTGGTGCTGCAAAGTTCAGCCAAGTACTGCGTCCCTGAACGTGTCTCCAACAACAAGGGAGAGTTCAGGTGGATACTTATTCCTTTTTTTTCTCTTTTTAAACTTAAAACCACTTAAAACTCAAAAATCCAGTGTGATGGAATATACCAAAGGTGAAGTAATAAATAATTTCCTTTGTGATTGAAGTGTATTCTTGCTGTGTTGGAGCAGTTGCGTTATTGTGCAAGCAGCACCCCCTTGTGGCCAAACGGTGTTACTCCTTCAGTTACCAGATTGGACCTATTTTGGCTCACATGACACAGCCTGAAGAGGAAATAAACAGCAATTTATTTAAATCCTCCCAGGTGGCCACGCACCTTAGCAGGGATCAGAGCCTACCTGCCCTGCAACCGACTGCCATCGAGCGGAAGCACGTACTCGGGCAGCTCCAGTGAAGAGCAGCGGGCTTGGCGTTACTGTGATCGCGAGGGCCAATGGGCAGAAGAGGATTATTCCCGCTGCCAGTTTCAGAAGGATGTCACAAGATTCCTCAATGTCATCAACCAGGTTTGTATCTGGCCATTCAGGCTGTGATTTGATGGTTTTGAGCTTCCTCGTACCTGTGGCCCACAGCTCTCTATTCATGCCCAGTTTTGTTTTTCCTAGATGCCTCTAAATGAGAGCAATGTGGTGACTATAGCTCAACGCCTGTTTGTCTACACGAAGGATGCTGCCAACTTCTCAGACAAGATGGATATCATCTTTGTGGCTGAGATGATCGAGAAGTTTGGGAAGTTTGTTGAGAAGTTTAAAGACGTAAGTGGATGTGCTTATGTGTTCACATTTAATTGTTTCTCTTTTAAAAACTTGGAGTATGCACTGCTGAGTTGGATGTAGTTGGAAATCTTGTTGTGTCTCTTTGTCTCCTAGCTGGGTCAGGTGATGGTCAGCATGGCCAGTAACCTGATGCTGGCCGACGAGAGGGTGTTGTCGATGGCTCAGCGTGAAGCCATGGCCTGCTCCCGCATCATCGCCTGCCTCCAGAAGATTGCCGCTTACCGCCCAGCTACACCTCAGGCCTTCCCCCTGGTTAGCCTCACCAACAGCATTTAGACATGTTGCACTACAGATTATGTGTAACGCAGAGCTGCATTTGACTCTTTCTGTTGTCCTTCCAGACCTCCCCTAACATTGCACTGGACGTCCACTTTGTCAAGGTCAGCGACTGGAATGGTATGTCCTGCGTGTTACTGCAGAGGGCCATCCCTGAGCGCCCCATCGGCCAGGACCGCCAGCTCACCTTCAAATGTAACACAAGCAGCTCGTTTTCCAGCATCTTTTACAAGGTCAGCTCCTGCCAGGAAAAAAAACTAGTTTGCAGTTTCATTAGGCGGAACTTTTATTTGTGGACAGCTTCTGAATTTATAAATGAATTCATCAGATTTTAGTCGTAACAGCGTCTTTTGAGTAGTTTAACATGACAAGTTGTTCTTTCATTGTGTTTTTTGTCTTTATAGAGCACTGCAGCGGAGGCTTCCCTGCAGTTTCCCCAGTCTCTCCTTACTGAGGCTGTACCTCCTGGGCAGCCAGAGGACACGGTCTACAAGCTCCACCTACTTGGCTTCCACAATGGCAAGTTTTTTCCATCCACTGGCAACTCCTCCCAACTTGCTGATGGAGGGCGGAGGAGAAGTGTAGCCACACCTGTCATCATGGCCAAGATAGGTGAGTCGTGATGTTGCAGGCATAGTGGTAAACCCTAACCTGACAAAAGGTCAGCTCTTCTAATCAACAAGGACACATTATCAGGAAACAAACTGAAAACTTAAAGTGCTTTACCCCACTGTGTACTTGGCATCAGATGGCATGACTCCACGCGTCCTGAAGACCCCCGTTAATGTCACCCTGCGCCTGTTTGCCCGCGGCTCAGATGCTGTGTCCGCCTGCTGGAACTTGAGCCAGGCGGGAGGTCAGGGAGGATGGCAGAGCGACGGCTGCCGCATACTAGACCATCACGACAATTTCACAACCATATCATGCAACTCTCTGGGCAACTATGGCCTGCTTATGGTAGGTTGGGCTGCCTCTTTATGTTCACTGGGGAGTTTGTGAGGCGATCAGCACCCGTGTGCACAGTATGACCTCACTGGCCCTCTAGTATATCTCTTTATGATCTCATTCTTGTTTCAGGATCTCAGCGCTATGGAATATTCCTCGCCAAGCATTAAGCCACTGCACCCGGTTATCTACGCCACCACTGTCATACTCCTCCTGTGCCTGGCCACCATTATTATAAGCTATATCTACCATCACAGGTAAGAGAATAAACCAGTGGTATTGAACGGCTTTCCCATTAGCCCCCTTGTCTCATTCATAGCTCTGCAATCTGTTGTTTCTGCGACTGCAGGTCTGTCCGAGTGAGCCGGAAGTTTTGGCACATGTTGATCAACCTCTGCTTCCACATCTCCCTCACCTGTGGGGTTTTTATAGGTGGCATCAATCAGACGCGATTCTCAAGCGTCTGTCAAGCAGTGAGTATACAGCGCCCGCACACTCCGAGCCTCTCCCAGCCTCCCTGCCGCATTTGCTTCCACTTTGAATGTTTTCTAGGAATAAGAAGTTGAAAAAGTTGCCTTTGGCTAAAATCACTGCACTTGTGAAACTCTGAGGGTGGGGTGGCATAGAAAGATACTGTAGCTCGTTTCATGGCTTGAGGCAACCCTGCACCTCTCCTCAAGGTGTGCTGGAGTGGGACGCACTACTTTTTCTTCTTTCTTTTTCTTTTTTAAATTGCACCAATCTGGATGCAAGACCTTGTTGATTTATTGAATGTGCTTTGATGTAAAATGATATTTTCTAATGTTAATATCCAACTCAATGTGATGATGTCTTAAGCAGAAGATGCACTAAACAAAAATATCTACAGTGTGCTCCGTTCTCTTACTTTTATCGATTAAAGAATAGAGCTGAAGAGGCACATTTTGTCATACTGACACTCACTGATTTCGCTGCTACTATAATGGTCCATTCTCTCCTAGGTGGGCATTTTGCTGCACTACTCCACTCTCGCTACCACTCTCTGGGTGGGTGTGACTGCAAGGAACATTTACAAGCAAGTGACGCGCAAGGCCAAACGCTACGAGGAGCTGGACGAGCCACCGCCACCGCCGCGGCCAATGCTGAGGTTTGACTCTCTCACCGCAGCAGATGTGTGGCAAAAGTGGTGCCTTTTTAAACTACACCCTCCAAATGATAGCCTTGTCAACCGTCTGAACATGTAGTAATTCTACTAATGGCTTCAGAGCTTTTGTTTCACCCAGTTCTATCTTTTTATTATCCTGGAAGTGAAGAAATGAACCAGAGCTTCACTTATTTTGTGCCTGCTTCCTTTGCAGCATGTGTGGATCGCACAGGCGCAGTTGAATTAATAGCAGTACAGCAAAATCCGTATGCTTGTAAATACCACATAAACTAGACTCAGGCTCTTTAACTGTTCAGATAAACAGGACTGTGCATTTTGTCCGTTGAGATGTGTGCGTGTGATTCTTCCTGTGCATAAATCTGTAGCAGCAGGCAGCTTTTATAATGTGAACCAAGCTTGAGCTGTCGTGTGTTTTTTACACAAATTACAGACGTAGCGCAGGACACGCTACGCTGTGTCATAAAACTTATCTGTATATATACTCAGCATACCTTCCCTTAAATGTGTATATGACATTTCTGTTGTTATATGTGGCCACATTTTAGTGAGGCTGCCACCACACGGTGTCACTGTAGAAGCCCGAAGCATCACCTGATCTCTTTTATTTCCTTCATGCCTATTTTATCATTCAAAGACTGAAACAGAACTACCTCTCTTTCCTTTCTCCAAAAGGTTCTACTTAATTGGCGGAGGGATACCCATCATAGTCTGTGGGATCACTGCTGCAGCAAACATCAAAAACTACGGCAGCCAGATCAATGCGCCACAGTAAGTAGAACTTTAGTCATTAAAGTTTCCTTCTCTTGGTTTGATTTCATGGAAACGCCGTGCCATTTTATCTGGTCAACAGATTCACATATTTTTCTACCTTCTGTCTTTAAGAGAAATTGGCTTTGTGGTTGTCCAGGCCAGACTGCACTGCATTAGCTCGAATATTTTTATGAGGGAAGGTTTATTCCCTCCAGTTCTGATTATAGATGCCTTTTAATGATATGCGCATCCAAGCAACGAGAAACTGCTGCCAGTTTACAGCGAGCTCCCCCGCCCCGCTCTCTACGGCGGCAGCTGTTTAGATTGTGTAGCGTGGCTGACTAATTGAGAAATCTGGAGCCGTATCTGTCTTGGAGTCTTTGGAGCTTAATTAATTTCTTGCAACCAAAACAAATTCAGCCTGTGTTATTAAATGTAATGGGACAGTAACTGTAAGAATGAGACGCAAAACTTTTTCCAGAGTAATTTCGAGTTTCTCGGGTTAATAATCACAGCGACAGATTAAGACGGGGAGACGAGGTATTGTTTTAATGAGGGAAAACTTTACCATTAGCATGTTCGGTAAATTTAAATGAATGCTAAACGTTGAGCCTGATATAGAGTTGGAAAAAAAAGCCACATCTGATGTCTGAATCGTCTTATCTCTGTCTTCATTAGTTGCTGGATGGCGTGGGAGCCGAGCATCGGAGCATTTTATGGCCCGGTAGTTTTTATCATCTTTGTGGACTGCATGTACTTCCTCAGCATCCTGCTGCAGCTGCGCCGGCACCCTGAGCGCCGTTACGAGCTCAAAGAGCCAACCGAAGAGCAGCAGCATCTGGCTCCGGCCAACACTGAGGTTGGGCCCGATGCTCCCGGCAGCCACTGCCACCCCCTCACCCTCCAGCTTCAGCCACATGAGGCGTCCTCTTCATTAGTGTTTCCCCCCCACACTGTGCCACTGTCGGCTCTGGAGAACGAGCACACCTTCGCTGGGCAGTTGATGGGTGCAGCGGGGGCATTGGGGCTGTACGCAGCCCTGTGGGTGTTCGGCGCCATGGCGGTATCACAGGACCACCCTTTTGATTTAGCTTTCACCTGCTTGTTTGGGGTGGCGGCGCTGGCGCTCGGGGCCTTCATGGTTGCTCATCACTGCGTCAACAGACAAGATATGAGGCGCCACTGGTCCCAGGTCTGTTGCTCCGGGAGACGAGCGTACTCCGCACAGGAGGACACCCTTCTGCCTCAGCCAGGCGTGGCGATGATATCCACGACAGGATCTGACAACAAGGCAGATGGGGAGTCAGCCAAGTGCGGCCACAGCAGCGCGGACTCTTCCTATACAAACAAGAGCGCCCCGAGCATGCGCAACTCCGCCCACGGCAGCAAGCTGACCAATCTCCACGCGGAGGCTGCACAGTGCAAGTCAGCCTCAGCATCAGCGGCAGCCAATGGCGCTGCTATTTTGGACAACAGCCTGACCGAGCATTCACTAGACAATGAAATCAAAATGCACGTGTCACCGCTCGAGGTCCAGTTCCACCCCGTGAACAACGCGAGCAACCCGGCCGCCACCGTCGCCGCCACCGCCAACGGCCATATAAGCAGGCATCACAAAAACAGAGCGCGCACGCACAGGGCGAGTCGGCTCACCGTGCTGCGAGAGTACGCCTACGACGTGCCTACCAGCGTGGAGGGCAGCGTGCAGAGCGCCCCACACAGGAGACACCATCACTACGACATGGCAGCTCGCAACAGCAGACGAGCGGCCTACATGGCGTACAGGGAGCGGCATCAGAGCCAGCTGCAACAGGACAGCAGCGACAGCGCCAGCCTGCCGCGGCGCTCCCGCTACTCAGATAAAGGAGGCGGCAGCACGCTGGGGAAAGGATCTGTGGTAACCGTAGAGACTGAGCAGTCGGTTACTGCGGCAGGGTCGAGCTCAAGTAGAGACTCTGCTTCTGCAAAGCAGCCTGGCAGCACGGGACTGGAAAGCCACCCTAAGTCTTATGGGCTGAACCTTATCACTCACAACGGTGGCGCGCTTAAAGAGAATGGACAGGCAGTGGCTGTAATTAAAGCGGACAGTGCAGCCGCAGTAAAGACCGGCTTGTGGAAACATGAAACTACTGTGTAGCAACCGTTTCTGTGCTAAAGACTGCATAATAATGTGCTCACAACTTTAAGCTGTGAATGTCTGGTTTAGTTGTTTGATTGTACTTTTTTTTTTCCTTGAAAAAAGAAAAAAATTGGAAAATAGTAGCCGAATTATGGCCAATGAACTGACTTTGTAGATATGTTTCTGTAAATGTTCTATTTTTATAACTTTTAATCCACCACTTTGAGAGTTTTGTACATGAAACCGCATGGTCTGAGCTGTGTGGCCCTGTGCGTACCGTTAACCTGGAGCCTTTTCCCCCCCGTTTTCTAGTTTGTTCCAACAATAATTAAAACAAAAGTTCCATTTACCTAATTTAGAGATTTGTTTCTTGCACTTGCACCCACGATCTCATCTTTTGCTCTCTGCAGCCACTGCAAAGGTGAGTCAGAGCTGTTTTGTTTCCAGGAATTACTCTCCCTGACAATATATGACATGCTGGTAATTGGGTTTTTCGCTGACCTTCAGGTGGCCTCGGGTTCCTTTCTCTACAGTGGTGCAGCACTTTAATTGCAGCTGGCTGTGGCTGTGGGCTCTATGGGTGTTTTCTTGCTGCCTGCTGGCAGATTTGATGAGTGCGCCTTACTTTCGGGGCACCCGCTGTCTTAATGCGCCCGGCTGTGATTGACAGCTGACTCTCAGGGCAAGTGAAGCTGCCATGAGAAGAAAGGATAATGAGAGAAGTGTCTTCTTCTCCTTGCAGCGCTTTCCATTCTCCATCTCCTCCACAGCTGACAGCTGAACTGGAGTTCCACTCGCTGCTTGACATCGCTGTTGGGGCAGAGCGTGTAAGAGACTCAAAGTGTGATTTGACTGCTTGAGTACTCAAGAGATGAATTGCTGTGACTTTTTGCTGGGCGAATGCCATGTAGCATGTAGACTTGGTGGTTCTGTCAACAGCAACGAGCTTGATGTTGGCTCAGCTCCCTAGCTGTGTAAGAGCATAGGTATATAATGACTTCATTTGCCACCAGTGAATATTTGGTGGTAAACTCAATCACCACTGAAACACATGAATGCACAGTGTTGTGTTTATAGCAGAATGGATGTAGACGATTTAACATCACCCAATGATTTGTGGAGACGTGATTTTAGCAAATTTTAGGAACCTAAAGTAATCAAATACACTAATACCTTCAATCCTGGTTAACATGAGCCAAATGTGCTTCTAAGTTTATGTTAAATAGATAAATAACAGGAGGAGAATATGTAGTAAAATTAGACAACCAGCAAGCCACAGTTTACTTAATGTAGCGACAGCCCTAATGCAAAACTTTACATTTTAATATAATTTTAAAAGGATCCAGAATACACGTCTCCTTCCTAAGACAGAAATGCACCAGGTCATTGTAACAGTAGGGTCTGAAATTTAGATGCATGTAAGACCCAACTGGTCGACTACTAAGAGGGTTGAAATGCACTGACAGCACAAAGTGAGTCATTGGAAATCCAGTGCGATAACCTAGCTAATGATGATGCAACGCTACAAGCGAAAGCTGGGAACAGACCGAGATGCTGTAAACTGTGGAGAATTATAATGTTAATGATTCTTCCTGCACTCAGTTTTGCTTTTTAAGATTTTCAGCCTGTCTTGTTTCCCTCGGGGAAAACTCTTAGAGTTTAAGATATCTGCTCTGCTGAAAAATGACTAGCATTTACTTCCCACTGCAGTGTTACAGTTTCCAAACAAGGGGTCAGGAACACACGACAGTCCCTGCGACTTTTGGGAGGACCAAGCTCAGACTAAATGACAAAACAACTTGTTCCGAGTGATGTATTCACATCTTCACAGCCTGCCATTAACTAACCAACATAAAATGTTGGAAGGTCAGACGTAAAACTACGCCAGCAATTTTTCACATGTAGGAACCGATCAGTAATCGCCGTCTACAGATCACCCCATTCACAGGAGACACCGAGAGAGACTGCAGCTCCAATAACTCCAATTTTTCATTAATGGCCTATTAATAAAACACATATTTCACTCGGGCAAAGATATATTGCCTGGCCCATCTTGGATGTGACAAATTATAATAAGACTTTTGAATTATGTAGAGAGCAGTTAGGCCTTGATTAGTGGCAGGCTCGCTGATTCCCCGGAGGCATGAAAGACTGATCTTCAAATAATCGCAAAGGTTCTTCAGCGCTGCCATCTGTTATAAAGTTCATTTGAGGCAGTCTGCGTGGCGGGGAATGACAATCGGAGGGTGTTGGTGCTGCGTGGGGAAAAAGCTCATCAAGGCAAATAAACTGATAGTATCTCGGCTTTAAGATCACTGGGACACCTTGGGCAGAAATCGATAATAAATTAAGATAAAACAAATTAAGTCATTTAGGCCTTTTCTTAATCTCATTCGGGAGTCTTGGGGTTAGATCACCCATCTCCAAAATAATAAATCAGCGATGAGAGAATTACATTCAGACACCAAAAGCATCAATTACAGCTGAACGCTTTATTTTCAGACATGGCAGGATCTCTCCGCCCCGTTTCCACTTAGTGTGCTCTGTAGAGCGCATCCGAGCACAATTCCTTACCGGGAGGCCCAGGAACGACCAACATCAGACAAGTGATGTGTTGTTTACATTTTCCAGTTGCTGCTCATGGTGCCTGGAGGAAGCATCTGGCTCTGTTGTGGAAGCTTGCCACTGGAATGAAGATTGATACTTTCTAGTACATGAAGCCATCTGACTGCTGATTGTAATTACGTGGATCTGGCTGTCCAGAGGATCCGCTTTCTGCTTTTTTCTTCTTAACTTGCAATATTCTCGTTACCCAATAGAAATCTGACGTATATTGTATATTCTGGCAAGCTAAAGGAGACACTTTAAATATTTGCAAATGAGGTAAACACGCATCAATGTTAAGGTTATATTTAAAGGGGACCTATTATGCTAATATCCAGCTCCATGTTTTTATCACAGGAGTCCGCTTTGTGACACCCCAGGTAACCTGAGGTGAACCTCTCTCTGAAACAAGCCCTCCTGTCTCTTTAAGAACCCCTCTCATGTTTTCCAATTGGCTCCCCCTCGCCTGGCTTCCTCAAACAAAACATATATGTATTCACATAGATATTTGTTTTTATTTGTTAGTTAAATACTACATAGAAAGATGTCTGATTTAATGTGTGGCTGTCCAAAAATCTTAAGGGCATTTCCCAATATGCAAATACACAATTTATCAAAACAAATCATATACAGATCCAGTTAGTAATTAAAAATGACAACATTAGATACAATGTTAAAATCTAAAGTTATCAAATGCCCCTGAGCAGTCCTTACCTTTAAATGTGCCTCTCTTCTCCTGTCCTGTCTGTCTTTTTACATCTTTGTCCATCTCTGAAATTACTTTGCACTGTTTTCTGTCCCTGAGAAATACAGTTGCTGTACCTTTAGCTAGCAGACACACTGTGCGACCGACTGTTGAGCTAATACAAATGTTGCATTTTACCTGCCACTCAAAAATGCTCGCTCCTCTTCAGTAGCGCTAGCTAGATGGTCAACTACAACTTATGGCTGAGTATAAACACTATAAAGATACTTTTAAACCTCAAGTAACGGGCTCGTTTTGAAAACGTGAGGAGTAGAAAGTACAGATATTTGTGTTAAAATGTAGGGAGTAAAAGTAACAAGTTGTCCAAAAAATAACTACTCAAGTAACGTACAGATACATGAAAATTCTAGTACAGTAACTAAATACAACTAGTACTTAGTTACTGTACTGTACTACTTCATAACTTGCCACCTGTACTTTTTACTTAGTTAAAGGACCAAATAGCAAACAGAGTGATACAATGAAGAAGTGGATGCAAGAGGAAGAAGAGGGTAATTCAAAAACAATACTTGGTGCTTGTTAGGCTTGCCTACTTCCATAAGGAAGTGAGGCAACCTTGTGTAAGGAGGTCCATGCTGAGCTGACATCGGTTTAGCACAAGTCTAAAAGGCTGCCTAAAACCCAGTGAGTGTTAAGAACAGCCTGAAATTACTATTACACGCTCTGACCTAATTTCCTCCACTGTCTATATAACAGATCATTAGCAAAAGCATTATGAACCCTGTTGAAGCCCTACTGTATGTCAGGGCTCTTACAAACACTTCAACATATTTCCCAACATTCTAGCACAGTTTTAAGATAAATGCAAGTTCAGGCTGAAAACGACAGCCGCCCTTCATGCTTTTCATACTTTTGCATTCTTTTAATTGATATCTTATTCAGTGAGAAAATGATGTATTTTCCGCCTCATTTTCTTCAGAATGGCTTACCCACATCTTCCCCTGTACCAAATTTGCATTTTTCAAACTTGATTTTCTTGCTGATAAAGTTAAATAGTTTTTTATGGAAACTGAATCCGAAATAGGAAAAACTTGCCGATCCACATTATGCAACTGTTTTAAAAGAATTACAATTGAAGGCAAATGCAAAGTATTAAAGATGATGGGAAGCCTGGATGGTGTTTAGTATGTTTGTCTTTAGTTAGTAAGTTCAGGAGGTAAACGCTCGATGGACTGTGGGTTAACGTGAACTTTGACCTTTCCATTTAATGGTTGCAGTGCTGATGCTTCAATGTCAAAGGCAGCTTAGCTTGTATTCATTTGTTGCTCAGCTGCTGGGACACAGACCAGACTTCCTGTTTGAAAAGTTTTCATTCTAGGAGATTTTTCTTTTTCTTTTTTTTTTTAGCCTCTGATCAAACCATGCCCTTCAAGTTGTAGCTCATATTTGACAGTCCATAACTTCTCAAAGGGGAAAAAATCCCAGCAAAAAACGTGGAATCTTATTACTTCCTGTCATATCGTTTTTGATAGCATAATGGGTTCTGCTATTGTCTCCGTGACATTCAGTCATGGGTCAGCATAAGATTAATGCTTCACCTTTCTGCCTTAATTCATTCAAACTCATTGAGCCTTCCATAGTTCTTATTGGCAGAAGCCCTGGTTAAACAACACAATCCGCCCGTTATGGGTTTAGAAATTGCGGCTCCGTGTCTCATTTGTAAAATCACCCTACAATCAGCTTCAGTTTTCACGATGAACTTCTCCGCCCTTTTGTTGTAGATCCGCCATAAATTTCAGCCTTAACCAATGGTTGTTTTCATAGCACTGGAACGGCTGCGATGAAAAATGCGATGTAAACTTTGTAAATGCTTTGATGAATCGAAGTGCTGGAATTCTAATATCGGCACAGTCTCCTTATTAAATACAGCACAGAGGCCTTGTGCAAACCCAAATATATCTTGATTAAACTTTGGGCACCATTAGAGATGAGGACAGAAATAGATGCTCACTTTTTTTTTTCATCTCACAGGGGGCGGCATGAGAAGAGGAAGGCTGTGCTGCTGGCTTGATCATTAAATCAGTTATACTTGTGTGTGTGTGTGTCTGTGTGTGTGTGCGTGAGAGAGAGAGAGAGAGAACTCCAAGACAGTGTAAATGGTAATTCCTTCTTTGTATTTCGATTGCTGAGATATTGATCGCCCACAAGTAAGTAAAATCAAAGTTTTCAGTTGACCTTGTTCTTGCTATGATTTTAAAGCTCTCATTCACTCTACCCTGTGCCCCACCACCCACCAAAGTCACAGCAACGTAACCTCTTACACTGCCATATAATAATGACATCAAGCCATCTGCAGAGCTCACATCCCATGTGTTGGCAGACCTGTGCTCTCATTAATGCCCTCATATTGCCATCCATCTATCTGTGCCGGTCTGGCTATACAGATTTGGCTTCCTCTTTCTGTCCAGGTGCTCTGTTATTTATAGCCACCTAAAAAAAAAAGTTTCAGTCATTGTTCATGGTGACAGTTGGAGAGAGTAACCCTCCCTGTTGTGTACATTTGAGGAATCAAAAGGTTAGCTATTGGTATACATGTGTCTTGTCAACATAAGTTTTTGGGGAACAAAATTGAAGCAGTAAGTGGCTACATCTTAGTCAGCTTAAAAGAAAAGAACGTATTTAAAAGTAAGTCAAAGCCATTATTGCAATTTGTTTTCCTTTGAAACATTTTTTGAAACTTTTTAGAGGTTTAAGCACCAATATTTTCGAACATTTAAAAAAGAGGCAGGACAGATTCTGTATTTTGTGGTTTGTTTTTTTCAGGTACCTTTATAAATTGAAAATTTTATAAAAATTTAAATGTGAAAAAAGAGGCAGGGCAGCCATGTGATCCCACTTTCATTGATGCTAGGGCAAGCTAAGCTAACAAATCTATCTACCATAGACAAGACAAAGGCTTCTAACTTAGTTTTGTGTAGGCTGTGCATGAGCATAAAGTTCTGTGCAAACTGTGCAAGGAGTCCAGTCCTTGTTGCTGATCATTTTCAGATGAATTTTTTTTGTTTGTTTGTTTGTTAAGCAACTTAAAACTGGCCTATGAATCACTCAAGCATAAAACAGGCATCTAACTCTTTGGATGAATCACTGTTGTGTTTACATATAATGGAAAACTTAGCAAAACGCCAATTTTAAAACATTGCATATGATGGTACGGTGTGCAGTGTGTCCTTAAAAAGTTTGAGGAAACTGGAAAAGTGGAGTGCAAAAGAAGTGACAGGTCTAAAAATGACTAACTAAAGCAGATGGACCATATCTGACAGTCATGTCTTTAAGAAATAGAAAAAAATCCAACAAAGAGCTGACAAAGGACCTGAGAGATACATGTGGATCTTCAGCTGATCCATCTCCTCTTTAGCGAAGCCTCATCAAAGATAGTATAATTGGCTGACAAGCTTTAACTAAAGAAGTGAAACATAGAAAAAAGGTGGCTAAATTGCACAAGAACTGGACTGAAAATCTGATGTAGTGTTGACTCCAAATTTGACATTTTTTGTTCAAATTATCAGAACAAAAAATAACATCAACATCCAAAGAAGAGCTTTGGAATATCCTTTAAGAGGCCTGGAGGCCAGGCCTGGAGCAATACAGCTAAACTATGATGAACACTAATGCTGGTTAGAACTGTACAACGCCTGTTTTTGTCTTATACACTGTATTTCCATTGATGTTTTCACGTGTTTTAATAAATGGCTGCACACATTTCCCATTTTCCTTGCAAAACACAAAGAAATCAGACTTTTGCAGAGGTCCAGCAATCATCTTAACTTTTCAGGAAGCACTGGCCAAAGTGAGCCTGTGTAACATTTGAAAAACAATGTTTCAAATAAAAAGTTACATTTATAAGCCAATTATTAGTCAATTTTCCGTCATAATTACTCTGTACACATGTTGTTGTCACACTGTGTTTCAGCTTTTATTAAAAGTATTTGTTGAAGTGAGGCAGGCTGGGCTGTATCTCGAAGTGTTTTTTAGAGTCATGATTAAATGTTTTGGATAGAAAAATGCTCACAGGGCATAAAACAGAAAACTTGAAGCAAACTGCAGTCGAGTGTGCACCTTTCACCTTGATGAACAATAGGCTATGCCTTGATGAATCACTCAGGAAGCTGGAAGTTTAAGAAGAATAAATCTGCTGAAATTCACGTCAAGTATGTGGACCAACTGAGCACCAGGTGCATACATACGCATCATCTGAATGTGTTTCATGTATATTCCAGAAATAAATATGTCTAAAAATATCTGATATGCCAAGGTTTAAAGTTACGTTATCCAACAGAGGCATCAAAGTCATTTAAGGATGAAGCTCTTGCTGTGAGAAATGTCAGCAATTTCCCATGATACCTGCTGAGCAAATGGCCTCCTGTTTGGTGATTTGTCTGACGCTGTCAGTTGTGTTTAACTGAACTGAGAGTGTGTTTAGCAAAACAAAACAAAAAATCACTTGGAATTGCTCAGTTTTAGCTGCCATGAAACAGATGCGCAGCGTTGTTAAAAATGTTCTAATCTTCAAAAAAGCTGACAGCTGACTTGACTTGCTAAGAAGCAGCCTGGCTTATCTTTCACTGTGGGCTTTACTGTCAGCTGTAGTGGGGCCGTTTCATTGTGTGGCAACAGTACGTGTGGAAAATCTCCACTTTATTTCTTTCTGGACATAGTCGTCTGTCTAAAAACTGATATGTTGTCTGCACTGTGGTTTTGTTTGTGAGTGTGTGTGAGTGTATGTGATTCCCGTCAAGTGCTCTGTGCGCGTGCGGGTGGGCGCATTTATCTGCAGACCCCATTTTTTGTTGTTGTGTTTTTTATCAGGCAGCTTCCCGAAGTGTTTTGGCTTCAGCAGAGTTATATAACTGTCTAAACTGTTTGTGGCAAGTTGGGAAAGTGAAGCGATTTATGATGAAAACACTGTTATTAAAGACCCCTCGTGGTCACTGAACCACAATGTAAAAGTTTAATGTAGCCTATGGCGTGCCAAACAAACCACACTGTAGCAGAGGCGCCATAAATTCAGCATACAACTGTGGATTATGGCAAAGTGCATTCCTAAAGAGCTGTCTCAAAGAAAAGGTATGTGGACACCACAATAATATACCCAAATGGGACTGAATACCACTGCAAAACCACAGGCGTTAATGCCTCGGCCACTCTTCTGGGGTAGGATTTGTTAAACTTGTTGGCTGCAGGGACTCGCGCCTGTTAATCCAGAAGAGGTCAGGGATGTGTTGGGTGATAAGGCCTTGCTTGCAGACAGCATTCCAGAAGATTCAAAATATGTTAGATGAAACTGAGGTCAGCCAAGTCCCTCTATCCAAAACTGGAAATCCCTTTATTTATGGATCTGGCTCTGTGAAAGAGGACAATATTATGATGTAACAGCACATAAACAGCCTCAGACTGTATTTGTTAAAAGTGTTACCCAGACCCAAGGGGATTTTCAGAACTGTTTTTAAATGTGGTACCAAGGAAGGCGGGGGGTATTCTAAAAATGGTACATGCATCCTTGTTTTAAGTTCACCTTTTCAAATTTAATTCAATTTATTTATATAATACCACATCAAAACAACAATCACCTCGTTGTGCTTTATATTGTACAGACCATACAATATTACAGAGAAAATCCCAGCAATCAGACGACCCCCGTATGAGCAAGCACTTGGCGACAGTGGAAAGGAAAAACTCCCTTTTGACAGGAAGAAACCTTCAGCAGAACCAGACTCAGGAAGGGGGGAGGGGCGACAGGACAGCCAGAGATTAATAATAACTAATGATGACATGCAGAGTCGTTTGTAAGGACATAGTGAGTGAAGAAGAAGCACTCAGTGCATCATTAATATATTAAGTTTTAAACCTAATCTTAAAAGTAAAGAGGGTGTCTGTCTTCTGAATCCAAACTGGGAGCTGGTTCCATGGAAAACAAGCCTGCAACCTGAAAACTCGTCCTCCCATTCTAGTTTTAAAAACCCTACCAACCAAGTAGCCAACAATCTAAGAGCCAAGTGCTCTGATGGGTCCTGGCACTATGGGGTTTGTCAGATAAGACTGAATAAAGTTCATTTGTTACTGACCTTGTATTTGAGGAAAAGGATCTAACAGGGAAGATGGTAGCTATGGTAGCTGGGAGAGACTCCACGACCCTGATAAGGATAAGCGAAAGAGGATGGAGCAGTTTAATATTTGCATTGAAGGACACATACTGGTCAAAAACTACCCCAAGATTTCTCACGGTGTTTTTGGATGCCAAGGTAATGCAGAGAGTAAAACTAATTTTTCTCGAATTTTTAGAGACAAGTACGATGACCTTAGTTTTATCTGAATGTAGAAGCAGGAAATTAGAGGTCATTGGCTATTTATGCCTTTAAGACCTTCTTGCAGTTTGACTAATTGGTGTGTGTCATCTGGCCTCATGGATAGAAGAAGCAAAAGTAAAGGTGTTGGGCAATGGTAGATAATGGACCAAACTAAAAAACTATAAACCCAGTTCCAAAAAAGTTGCGATGCCATCCATAAATGCAGGTTAAAGTTGTATCATGCCAAGAAAACGCCATGTGTGAACATGATTCAGTAATGCTGCTGTCTTCTCTGGTTCAAAGCCCAAAGCCGAAGTGTAAAACTTTTCTGTGGTGATGTTAAATTCTTTTTAGAAAACAAGGACATTGTGTCCTCCAGACTAAAGAGGAAGGGAAGCATCGAGCATGTTATCAGCACTCATTTCAAAAGCCTGCATCTCTGACGGTATGGAGGTGCATTAGTGCCTATGGAACTGGTAGCCTGAACATCTGGAAAGGCCTGTCTGCGGTGAAGACATTTCAACAAACATTTGGGGAATCAGGAAATGAAAAATACAAACCAGGACTGTTGCGAATCAGTCAGGAATGGGACAACATTCCTCACCTAAATGTCCAGCAGTGGCAAACGTGGCCCCCATTTTTTTTGAGACGTGTTGAGACCTAATTTCTTTCTGAAAATGTTACATTTTCACAGCTGAAACATTTGATATGTGTTCTATGTTCTATTGTGAATAAAATATTGAGATTTGAGATGTGCAAATCATTGGATTTTACACACCACCTAATATTTTGGGGGAAATGGAGTTGTAAGAAATGCATCGTTTTGCAACTAAAACTGGCTTTCAGTGCTGCATCTATCTATGTTAAAGGGCTCACTGAGGAGGAACATACAGTTTTTCCCAGAAAATGGGGAACTGGATCCCCTACTCAGGTAGTTATATAATGCCTTAGAGACACAGATTGATTGTATCTGCAGTGGCTAACACTGCTTGTATAAAGATGAATCCGTGAATATGTCCAGTAAATAACTGGAATTAATCGATTAACCTTCCAGAAACTCTGCGATTTGCGATTAAAAAAAGGTAAAAACAAACAAACAATTTTTTTTTTAAATTTGTTAAACTGGAAATTGTTAAATAAGTTAGATTAGAAATGAAACCCCTGACTAACAAACAGAGCTCCCTATATACCATCACCATCATCACTTACCACCCACCTAAGCTCGTTCCCGCCAAACAACTGTGCACGAGCATCCACTCAGCGCAGAACGCCTCTCACACACACAGCGAAACTTGGGAGTTGAATGAGAAGCACGCAAGTAGACCCAGCCGCGTACAAGTCAGCGAGGACGAGCTCCTGTGATCAACAACAATAATATTAATAAAAAAAACCTCCATCTTTGGGAAGAAACAATGGACGCAAAAAGAGTGGAGACCGTATCCGCCCGCGTGGACGCCGCTGTTTCTTCAACTGGTAGGACAGTGATGGCATGTTTTGGCTCGTGCGCCGATAACAGAGTGATTTATAAGGTGTCTTTTGCTCGGTCTCTCGTGTGGAAAATATATATGCAAAAGAAGCCAAGTGGAAGAGTGGAAATTTAATGTTGCCCCGCTTCCTGGTGAAAATACCTTTTACAGCGTGCCTTAAAGCTGTTATTACAGGTGGAGGACACAGGGATACTCTTTAATTAGGCAAAGCGGACGTCTTACTTTGGTAAAAACCACAACTTTAGAGCTTTTTTGGGCTAAAGATAAGACCAAATGCACTGTCAAAGGGAAAAGTTACAATGAAGTGACTAATATTAGTAGTGCAGTGGGTTCTCGGTTAATATGTTTTCAAAGGCAACATTAAATTACTCCCATGCTAATTTTTTAGCTTGCATGTTTTTTAATGCTTAGCATATTTTTCGTTGTTTGTAACCAGAGCCATGCCAGGACTTTTGCCTTCTTTTGAAAGACAGATATTGTTTGGGTGACCATTTCTTTGACAGCTTTCATTAGTTTGTCATCGCATGTTTTTACTGTGCAGTTTCACCTAGATTTAAATTATTAGGTTTTGGCAATTGGTCGTTAAAATGTCACAAAATACGTCACTTCCTTTAAAAAAAATATTTATGTTTATATTTTTCAATAATTATATTACATTTGTCATTATTCATTAATGGAGAATCGTAGAAAACTGATGACAGTGACAGTGAATCAGCATACCCTTTAGCAGGACCTCACCTAAACAGAATCCAGTCTTCATTAAGACACCTGTGGTTTTCCTTCTTTGACTTTAAGTTGTTTGTGATAGGCTTCTTTTTTTTTTTAAATCTGCAGCTGTACCCTACACTGTGCATACTCAAAACTTGTGGCAATAGAATTTATGTAGCCATAAAAAAAGACCATAATGGGTTCAGTAGCACAAACCCTCTCCTGGGTTCCTCCACCTCTCTCTCCTGCACAGTACTTGGCTGGCATCCAGAATAATGATCACTCAGTTATAGTCCGTAGGTTTCCCCTTAGGCCGTTCACTGCCTCTCTTAGAGCCAAAAGGAGCAGTTAACTTCTCATCATTCCTGACACGGGTTAATGTTTGTTTGCACGCCTAATTGACTCCTAATTATCCTTTTGTTAAAGACGTGAGTCATACCTTTAAGGTTTTAAACAGATTTGAGCTGCTGAGGAGCATAACACATCCAGCAAACGCTGTACTGCTATCTGGAGGTTTAGATTTTCAGGTATTAGCCCATAAGCGGGAGGGTGTATAGAGGTGGGAAACAATACTGTGTGTAGCTGCTTAAACAACCACTGGTGAGGAATAAAACTTAGAACAACTAATGAGGTCATGTTGTCTTTTAACAAAAGCACTGTGACAATCAGGCTGGTGAAAGTGAAGACTGTGGCAGGTCCCAGTTGTCTTCTGTTGCAGTTACAGTATAAAGAGCTTTTTCATAGCAGCCATTTTGACATGAAATAATAGCTGAGCACAGGTGTAAGTAATCACATTGATTAGGGCTCTGTAGCTAAACAGAACAGTGCCTTCGGTAACATCATTAGTAACACCTGTGTTTACCTTACTGCCAAAAATGGCTGCTGTGAAAACGGTCTGTTGGCTGCATTGGAATGTAAACACATTATGCTTTATGTTATGTGATTGAAGGATATTTTAAATCTCATTTAAATGAGATACCTTATTGTGCTAGT
This sequence comes from Maylandia zebra, assembly GCF_041146795.1. Taxonomy (NCBI): domain Eukaryota; kingdom Metazoa; phylum Chordata; class Actinopteri; order Cichliformes; family Cichlidae; genus Maylandia; species Maylandia zebra. Next base: position 41,247,368 of record NC_135169.1, on the reverse strand, counting down.
CATTTTTTTTGCCTATATACTTTTCAGTCATAATATATTTATGATTTTTTTTCCAAGTATTCATCAGGACTGTGCTCAAAGACTCAGGACTGTTTAAGGTTGAATCTTTAGCTTAAAAATTACATAATACTGTAATCTTTTTTTTTCAGTTATGGTTTATGTTTAAACTTTGATTGTTGTGGTTTGTGTGGCTGAGGTTTGGCTAGTAATAGAGTGCCATGTCCGAGACTCCCCTAGCAATTGATGACTTGCTTGCTTAGTGTGGGTGTGAGGTGGTTAGGGTGTGTGTGATATCCCCCGTGTTGGTGTTGTTCCTTGATCATAATTATTGTTGATCCAGGTTCACCACTGCAGAGACCAGACTGTTATCATGTCATAGATTTGTGATGTAGAAAAAAACCCTACCAATGTGCACTAAGTGGCATTAGGATTATGGTTGGGGTTGGGGGATGTAATTGGGGTTACGGGGTTATGGTTTTGGAGTTGGTGTTTCTACGTTGCAAAACTATGACATCACAATACTGTGATCAGCCGCTTGTTATGTTGAACCTGCACCAACGTTAATTATGATGATCCAGGAACGACACCAACACAGGGACATGAGACTGTGGAGTGATTAGCATTTTTTGCTGTCCTTTGTTTGAATCTGCCATCTGGGGCCATTCTTTGAGGAGTTTGCATGTGCTCCCTGTGCCACAGACACTAACAGAGACCTCAGGGTGTAGGAGAGGCTATATCAGGTGTACCATAAACCTTTGCAGGATATGTTGTTTATCTTAAGTTAATGAGGCCTGTGGGAGTTTGAATCTGACTATAGCTTGCCTTAGCAGCTGACTCTAAGCCTCTCTGATTTACTGTAGTCGCCACTTCTGACCCTTTTGCTTGGTATTTAAGGCAATTTAGATTTAATTAGAACTATAGGGTCAGTCTGTGTGTGTGGGAGGGACTGGAAGGGGCTGAAACATGTAGACATTTGCTACAAGCTTGCATCAGAAATCACTTGACTGTCACAGAGAGAATCCACATTCTGTCCCCTATGGCGCTTATTTTTCCTCAGCTCTTCCCTTTCCCTTAACTCCAGTCACTAAAGCCATCACTACTTTTTTTTTAAATCCCAATGGGATACCACATTATGGTGGTGCCCCAAGGAAATCTTAAAATATAACAATCAGCCATAAATATGCTACACCGTCCAGCCATGAGTTGATCCTCCCAAGAGCTGCTTCCTTGGTGCAGTGATTCTTTGCATCAGTGCCTCGGAGCTCTCTCAGATCACCATTACAACTTCTGTCGGTGCCTGCCAACGGCTCCCCTAGACATTTCTCTCCTTTAGTGCAGATTCCCAGAGTTTCAAAAAACGGCGGTATATGAAGCGCAGCCCCGCGAGGCGTATTGTTCTGACTGAGTTGCTTTCAGCACCACGGCCAGCTCCTTCTCTTGCACCTAAACCTTTGGGAGTGCACTGTGGAGTTTTTCTAAACGCCGTCTTTTCATATTAGCAGTAAAGCAGCACCACAAAAGTGTTGAATCAATGCTTCGTTTACTCTGATTTGCATTTGATTAAGCTTGCATTTTACCTACGCCATGCATCAGCTAACACATTTGTAAGACCTTTGTTAGTCAGCAGATGTAACAAGTCATGACTATAGTGACAGCACACCCCTGTTGTCATTCACAATTTTGGTCTACATGTGGGCAACTTTATAAATCGCACTGAGGTTAGCAGTTAGTCAGGAATTGGTCAGGTAATGTTTAAGTTGATGTTTTTTTTAAAACACTTAAGTGCTGTATTCAAAATGTTTATGCTATAAAAATGAGAGGAAAATTATTACTGCTTAGGTACGTTTTACTGACTGAACATCAGCTTGATCTGCTGTATTTTTACTTCCACTTTATTGGCTCTGTAACACTAATAATACATACAGATAGTTTTGTGTGTGTGTGTGTTCAGACTTCAGCTTTGAGCACTTATGGAGTTGAGAACTGACCACATGTTGTGTGCATGTGTGTACTTTCCAAGCATCTGGCAGTCAGGGGTCCTGAGATCACAGTGAAGCAAAGGTACAGATTGAAGAGGAAACTGCTCCAAATCTGTCAGACAGCAGGGCGGAATGATTCAGCATTTCACAGGAGTGTTTTGACAGTATGCAGTAAAGGATCACATAAAAGTCTCTTCTGTTTTTTTCTTCTTTTTGTTACCTCAAACCACCAGTTGTTTGATTTGTTATTAGACCAATTTACATTGTCCTTGATGATCTCAAAGTGTGACGTGGAGATTATGCAAATAAAACTATTTAAAGGCCAATTAATGAGATTCAGAATTAACCACGTAATGTTTTTAAGTGGCAGCTTCGAGACACGTTCCTGGAAGCATCTGCAGGTGTTTGGGCTTTTTTTAATCAGGAAAATTGCAGATGTAATTGTGTGACTTTGCTCGCTCTAGCTTTGTGCCTCTTCACCGTGATAAATCTGCCATCATTTGGCAGTGGGGATCATCAGAATTTTGGATCTGTTTGTCAGGTTTTATATTAATTATGTAAATAGATTCATAATTGGACAGTTTGACTTGTTAAACAGTCGGAGGCATACCAACTGCTGTGGAGTTAAGTGTACTTATCATCATCACGGCAAAAGAAGGCTTTGTTGTCCATAGGTTTCGTTTTTGTAATCACCCGCGTGTGTCCTCTCTACCTGTCGATAAAAAGGAGACCCGTGGTTACATCTAGGATTAATTGTACAATGAACCTCCCTCCTTATCTCATGGGCACCCTCAAGCAGATTTTGTTTGCTTTGCATCCAGGCTTTGTTTTTCCTTCACATGGACTGGGGGGGGAGCATCTGCTTGCATGGACCATCTGCCTTGGGACACAGGCCAGACAAGAATGAGGGAAGGAAAAGTCAAAAAGAAAAGAGGGTGTGGTGAGAATGCAGGGTTCGGAAAAGGAGAGGCAACACAACACAGTGAAGTGTGAACCCACATAGTGCGACTGACTGGCACGCCGAAGGAGGGTCGCTGTACCATTTCTGTGGGTTACTGCTTTTGGGACGGAGGAACATAAGGTGCTTGTATATGACTGCTGGAAGCTGAAAGAATTAGACTGTGTTTTGTGTTTATGTGTCCACCCACAGGCTTGTTTATGCCGCGCATTCATTCTATTGGACTTCTTTGGATAGTGCGCCAAACAGCCGGTTCCAACTGGGTGGGAAATGCTTGGCCTCAGCTTGCAAACGTGCCTTTGTTTGTTAGTGCCAAGGTCACACTGCGGAAGAACTGCATTCCTAGGGAAAAAAGAAACCATGGTCACCTTTTACCTTTCCAATTAAACTTTCGGACTGCTTTGGAAACCTCTTTTTTTATAAATGAAACTGTTGTTTGTATAGGTGCAAGGTGACTTTTTATAGTAATGTATTTCATAGTTTACATTGCTGATCCCAGGGCCTTTCTTATAACAACCAGCAAGCAAACAAACAAAGAAAGAAAATCCTGTATTTTGTCCAGAAATTATTTTGCTGTGATCCCATAATAGCGCCTGACTGATATAGGATTACAAGATACTGATTTTGTGAATTTAAATAATTTTCTTGTCACATGGAGTTGTGGATTACTCATTTTTGTTCTGCCCAAACAAAGGTTGCCAACAGGGAAGTTGCAGCACACACAATGTGGTTAAAGGCGTTTCCCTTGTCTCTTCTTTTCTTCTAAATTTAAAAAAATTTTCATTTATCGGCTGCTGTAAATGCTGATGCCGATATATTAGCAAATGACTAATATCAGCTGATGTATCTTTGTTCCTTACGGCAAGATTTCCGAGCACTTTAAATCATATCTGCGTAAATGAGTGTCGATTTATATTTACCACTGAATTATTACACAAGAAACACAGAAACAGTCCATCACTATGTGCTTCTAAGTTCATTTTCAGCTGGTGAAATGTGTTGTATCTCACACCCCCAACATTACTCTCCACTACGAGACACTGAAAATAAAAGCAAATCATAAAAATACCCCTTTAAGGATCCGCCGTATGTCTGGGAGAACAAGTTTTTCCAAAGACTCCTTGATGAAATGGTGTCAGGGCTGAACATCATACAGGCCATATGTGGAGGCAGGCCCGGCATGAGTGGCCAACTGGAGGGTCCGTCTGTCTTTCTTCTCATCCCAATAGGGAGGGGAGTAGGGGGGCTCTATTCTGGGATTTAGTTTCTTCAAAAGTCCATGTCCTACAGGGTATTGCCAGCACTTAATATAGACTCTCACAACAGCAAAATACTAAACATATCTGTCATTCCAGTGGGAGATTATGACATGCAAAGTATACTGATATGTGCCATATGCCAGCCTGGGTCCATCTTGATAATTAGCATGGAACTGAGAATAGACTGCAGCACTCTGCATGGAATGACAATGACTGCTAATGGGCTTATCATTATTTGTTTAAGTGATTATTAGTAGATCTTTTGCAGCGTTCTGTCAACCAACACTCAACCTTGAAAGTGATGGAAAGAATTGGCCAGCTGTATGGTAGTTGCAGCATCCATGCAGTGTGCAAGGATGACACCTAGTGGCCATTCAGAGAAAAGGTGCCCATAAGTCAAGATGACAGTATGAAATAATTGTGCTAAAGTCTAGTTTGGGCATGCTTGCTTATCGTACTTTGAAAAACAAACAGACTGGGTTTAGGTTGCCATACTTAGGCATAAAGCTGCTTTTAATGCTGGTGCTACTAAGTGATTTAGGTATTGATTATTCTGCCAGTTAATTGTTAATCACGTTTAAGAACAGCTTGTGAACTAAGCCTCAACTGTTGTCCAAAATACAAGTGCATTTTTTTTCTTTTCTATCTTTCTTTCATGGATTGGCAGCCTGTCCAGGCTGTACTGTCCAGCTCCCCCACCACCCCTTAATTGGATAAGCAGTAAGAAAATGGATGCATGGATGGACAGATGCATCCCACTTCTCTCTAACTGTTTGTTTGTTGTGCTTCCCTCCCTTGGGAAGTTTTTTCCGGCATCCTTATGAAATATTAGTGAATAGTGAGAAATACCCTTCTAAATTACCCACAGCCTACAAATGTTAGTAGCTTTGTGTCATTTTGAGCATCATTATAGAATTCATTATTACCACAGAAAGGAAAAATAAAAATGAGATGACACAGGAAAGAGTGACTCTGTAGTATTTTTGCTAAAATATTAGAATTTTTTTCTTATCAGTTGATTTTACAGGGAGTGCAGAATTATTAGGCAAGTTGTATTTTTGAGGGATAATGTTATTATTGAACAACAACCATGTTCTCAATGAACCCAAAAAACTCATTAATATCAAAGCTGAATGTTTTTGGAAGTAGTTTTTAGTTTGTTTTTAGTTGTAGCTATTTTAGGGGGATATCTGTGTGTGCAGGTGACTATTACTGTGCATAATTATTAGGCAACTTAACAAAAAACAAATATATACCCATTTCAATTATTTATTTTTACCAGTGAAACCAATATAACATCTCCACATTCACAAACATACATTTCTGACATTCAAAAACAAAACAAAAACAACTTGGAGTAAGACAACATGCATGAAGAGGATGATGTGGACAAAATACTCATTTCCCTAATAATTCTGCACTCCCTGTATGCAGAGTTTGGTGCAGAAAAAATAAAATAAACCAACTCTATGACTTATTTTTTAGTATCATTAGTCAGTGAATGTACTCATTGTTAGTTATTTTGCTAACTGCAATATCATACCAGCTTTGTTTGTAAAGCATGGAAAAAAATCCACAATGGACCAAAGTGCTATACATTGTACAAAAGCTGCACAATTTTTAAAAAATACAATTGATAAAATAAAATAAACGGTGTCAGAGGCCAATTTTAAACAGACAGAGAAGAGCCCTGTTTAGTGTGCAAAGGCAAATTGTTCCACATTTTGGGAGCTGCAACTACCGCCATTGTGCTAATCCATAAAACAAGTATAGATGACAGGCAACTATCCCGATAAGAGAACATTCGTTGTGCAGTGGCAAACAAATTGCTCCTTGTTTGATGAGCTGAAAATCAAGCGCATCCCTGGAGACAATGAAAGTGACCTTACTACATAAACCTGCAGATAGGCTATATTCTTTTATATGCTTGACTGCCACAGTGACACGCATCCTTACACAGAACGTGCCCCAAATCCCTCTGGGTGCTTGTATAGTCACCAGCGCAGTGTCTCTGTACACGCTGACCGATAAAGACTCTCTGTTATCTTCAGATAGCAGGCGCTGCGGCTGAATAATTTATGGAGGCATTCCAACACTTTGACAGAGGAAACTGCACACACCCACAGAGGGCAGGGCGGTGGTGAAAGGTTTGAGGCGTATATCTGGGGGTGTGTTTGTGGGTGCCTGTTTGAAAGTGTGCATATTCAAAGATGTGTGTCTATAGCTTTTTCTTGGCACTGCGTGTTGTGTGTGTGTTGAGTTTCTCCGATTTTTCTCGTTTGATTTTTTTCATTGTTTTTAAACTATGTGGGACATCTCGCTGCAGTTCATTTAACGATGAAAGAGCGAGCAAGAGTGAGAGAGATCAGGCAAATGTGAGCCGATGGACTGTTCGCCCCATTCATTTTCATTACGCTGAGGGGCCCTCTCCTAAGAGCTTTGTCAATTACCCAGTGTATAAAAGTGCTCAACACCTAATTACACAACAGTTGCATAATAGTGCGGGTATGTAATTGAAACATAATAATGAGAAAATGCTGTGATTGACAGATAATTGTATCAGCAAGCTTGTTAGGTGGGTATGTCAACCCTTTTTTCATTATCTTATGTGACCTTTCAATTAGCCTTTGCAGCCAAAGCTGCTGAAGGTTCATGTGAATAAACCAGCTGCATTCTGGAGTAACCGGAGACTCTTACCGAACCAGGAAAAAAAGCTTCCCTTGCTTCAACGTTTGCTTTTTTCCCCCCATCTGACACCGATCTTTGGTTCTTGTAGTCTTCACCTTACCTCTGATCAGATTACACAGCCATGGTTCAAGAAGTGATTGGATCAGTTTCAGGTCAGCTTAAGTAAATAAGTTAACAACAGCCGTTTCCGCAAAGATACCATTATGGAGCTCTCGGGTTTCAGAACAAGCAAGAAAGTAGATGTGACTTCACTGAGATCAGCCTTCAGTGTGGCTCGCATCTTTAAGTACTGCATTGCAGTTTGTTTAATCCACAGGGCTGTTTCCCACTTGCATTGTGCTAATTTTAGCTGCCACTTTGGAGGACAAGGTCGTGGTCGGTGTGTGAAAAATTGGGAAGACAAAATGTACGTGTCTATGCGTGCTGAAGGGAGGCAGAAAGTCATCCAGCCTCGAAGCACTCTGCTCAGTGTGTCTCACTGTGACTACCAGCCAACACGGTAACACTGAGCTACAGGGGTTCTGACCACCATAACATTGGAACGGCTTGGGAGATGGCAAAGGAGGTAGCAGCTCATTTCAAGCTATTGCACCAGAGAATAATGAGCTCCCTGGTTTATGGCTCCAACCTGTGACAGCATTTTTTACAGAGTTCCTGCAGTGGCTGCAGCTGTTTTGTGTATGTGTGTGTGTGTCTCTGTGTATGTGTTTGTATGCTTTTAAAGTTTTACCTTGTGTGGGCATGGATGAGGCAATAATTCAATAAATTTTTGAAATCCTACAATGTAATGTTCTCACTATTGGTTTGAAATAAATCTCTCTATGTGTGAATACAAAGCAAACCGTGGGGAAAAGTTTCCAAACTTATCAACCGATTCAGACCAGAGTAAACAAACTATACAGTAGGTATGGCAACGTCCTTAGAGAGTAATTGTAGCATATTCATATAAACAGACTCGCCTAACCAGCTAATAAGCAGTAGTTCACTTGCATCAGGAGTACTGCAGGGAAAAAAATATAGCCAAAAGGTGTTGAAAGGACAAACTTAAAAAATTCCCAACAACAAACAGACTTTGGCTTTCACCCATTCTCATAACCTTAATATGAGACAAACAGGCAGATCTGGTAAAACTTATAGCATAGATTTAACGTTGGCTATAGTCTATGTTAAATCAACTTCACTCATCTGCCCTAACCTGGAGCATTTACACTTACTTGAGCAGTGAAGACAATTAGTGGACAGTGTTTAGTACTGTGTTGGGGAACATTCAAGAAAATAAAAGATTTAATAATATGTTGCTCATATTGTTGGATAGTGTTTCCATTTGGGTAATGGCTTCTGTAATGGGGCGTTGCATTATCCTTGCAAGATTTTATAATAATGTTGGGCTTGGTTCAAATGACTCCTTTTTTCCTCCGATGTGTGTCTTCGATCATTTCACACCGAGCTGGGTTTTTAGTAAGTCTTTAGCTTTTCCAAAGTCACCGGCAACATTTGGACTTAAAAAGCAAGATTCCCTCTTAAAACCTCACATAAAGGTGTAGGAAGTTCTACCTGTTTACCCAAAGTGAGCTTTTGTTTTGCAGTAGTTACAGAAACACAGACAACTCTACAATGAAAAGTAAGGGGATTTTAATTTGAACTAAACTGTTTTTTTACTAAAGAACAAAATTTCATTTTTAAATGACTCACAGAAAATAGTGCCTGATGCAAAAATAGAGTGTCTTTATCGTTCCTTGTTAAATCCCATCACCCCATCAGCTCATGGGTGAGCTGTTTTGCGTGTTAAAACATCTGCCAGAAACAATTAGAGGAAGATGAGCCTAAGATGAGACTTGGTGCTTTAATGTGTCCATTATTTCAAACTGAACATGGTGAAGCAGAACACAGAGAACAGAAACACGTGTAACTGCCAGAATGTTGAATTTTGAGGAGGAGTAGCTGTGTAATAAAGCCATAGACCTCTTTTGCTTTTACCTTGTTAACTTAACAATTTTTAGTACCAGGTGTGTGTCACAGTCTTTCAAATTGAGGTTTTACCCCTCAGCTGTAAAATGGTGATGGGGTTGCGATAACGTGAGAAAGACGCAGGAGTTTGATACCACATGTGCATCTACTAACTGGCGTGGTGCTGTGCATTGTGGTCAGAGATCTCCAGCTTGGTGGAGATTGTTCTAGAAGTCTTGTGGTTTGTTCAAATGCAACTTTTTCAACTTTTTCAAACCTAAGCTGTGCCGTCATGTTGTTTTTAGGGAGAGTTGGTTTTCTCCGGACAATCCTTCCAAACAAGTGCCGCTCTGTTAACATTTAACAGAGATGTAACTCTTGGGTTTTTTCAGTCTGTGAGCATTGCATGGCCTGACGCTGGGGTGAATTTTCTGGGACTCTGGGAAGATTGACGGCTGTCTTGAATGTGAGGGGAAGAAACTTTCTCACTGCAGAATGATGGACTTAAATATGTTAAACGTTTATTTTGTGACCCAGAAAGAATAATAAGAGTAATATAAAAACTAACTAGCTGCCGCCATTGTTGGAAACTGAGCTGGGCTGCGCTATGAATTCTGGGACACAGCTTCTTCTTCTTCGGGGTTTAACGGCAGCTGGCATCCTTGTACATGCAGTGCTGCCATCTTCTGTTTCAGTCCGTTATTACACTCTTAAATCCTACTACCTGCGTCTTTTGTGATCTTACAAAGCTTCAAACATGCGTCGACTATTAAATCAGTCGTCGACGTAATCGTGACTAGTCGACTAATCGTGGCAGCCCTATTATAGACACCAGGAATCTACAAAAACTTCTGCTTTTTTAGAAGTGCTTACACTTATTGATGATCAGTTATTGGAGTGTATATGATTATTAGCGCCTGGCTGCTACTTAACCTATTAATTCCTGGGAAAGACATAAGGGTGCTCTTAGTTTTTCACTTACTGCTGAAGCATTTTGGGTTAATTTTTGGTAGATAAATTATTATATCATGTAGTATAGGGCTGCCACGATTAGTCGACTAGTCACGATTATGTCGACTATTAAAATCGTTGACGACTAATTTAATAGTCGACGCATCGTTTGAAGCTTTGTAAGATCACAAAGGACGCAGGAATGAGTAGTAGGATTTAAGAGTGTAATAACGGACTGAAACAGAAGATGGCAGCACTGCATGTACAAGGATGCCAGCTGCCGTTAAACCCCGAAGAAGAAGAAGCTGTGTCCCAGAATTCATAGCGCAGCCCAGCGCAGTTGTCAACAATGGCGGCAGCTAGTTAGTTTTAACTTTACTCTTATTATTCTTTCTGGGTCACAAAATAAACGTTTAACATATTTTCAGGCGAGAATGTAGCTGTGTAAACCTCAAATATCTGCTCAGTTTATCAAGACACCACATATTTTCAAAAGCGCTCCGACGTTTTCGGAGACGTCTGTTACCCACTAGCTCGTTAGCTAGGCGGGGGCAAGGCTAACTAGAGCCGTGAGAACACCGGACTCCCGGCAAATCGTTTTCAAACCCACCGCCGTCTTTCGCTAGTCAGGTTAAACATATATATAAGTCACTTAGATAACTTAAAAATGTTATTGTTTGGCTTTCTTTAGTATTTGTTCCTGAGTAAATCGGTTTGGCTGAGATTAAAGTTATAGTTTTTGCACAGCTAAAACTGTCAAGCAGACAGCTGATTATCAGAAGTGTGAGACGCTGGAGAATATACTCCGGTGTCCTGTTATATTTTAGAAAGCAAGGAGTTTATTAAACTTCACCGAAACAATCTGCAAATTTCATTAAAAATTAATAAACTACCATCTTGTCTTTATTTTTAGTTAGCACAAACACTTCAAGCTGTAAGCTAATGATAGTTATATAAGACCAGATGCTGCTGGTGCAATAAGCTGTACGCTGTACGTCCAATGGATGATGATCTGATTAGTCGACTAATCGCAAAAATAATCGGTGACTAGTCGACTATCAAAATAATCGTTTGTGGCAGCCCTAATGTAGTATGTAATTTTCTGTAATTCATGCAGTCTGCCTTCACAGATTGTCATGAATGCTTCTAAAGAGCTCACTGAATTTGAGTGTGGTACTGTTAGAACAAGACAGTTTGTAAAATTTCTTCTCTCAAAGATATTCAACGATTAGCTGTGAGTGGGATTATTGCAAAGTGGAAGTGTTTGGAAACCACAGCAACTCAACCATGAAGTGGCAGACTACGTGAAGTTACAAAGCTGGGTCTGAAGTAGATGTAAAAGTCACCAATAAGACAACTTCCTGCGTTGAGCCACCTCTCTGTACTTTCCTGTGTAACAAGAACAAGAAAGCCGGTGTGGCAGTTTCCAAATCGTTAGAGATTTATGAACTAAAATCAGGGATAATTATGACTTTGTTAATCTGTAGCAAAAGTATTGCTTCGATTTTGGCTGCCAGACTGCAGAATACTGAGGTAAAATATTCGCAAGCAGTGCAAACTCTGTGAAAGTGGATCGACTCCTGAGTTTTGAGTCAGGCGTTTTTTTAGTCTGCTCAACTTAATAATGAGGGCCACAGAACATGTAGACACACGGCCATTTCTGTTGGCTAGTTGGTCAAGTACATGTCTCACTCTCTGGTCTTTGAGAAGGAAAGCAAATGGATAAACATACACTTAAAGTTACTGCTTATTCTGCTTATAATAAAAACAGTATCTAATGTGTTTTTTGTGCAAAACTGGGCGAGGCTTAGTCTTCCAAAACATCCTGCAGGCTGCAGTTAGTGACAAGCTTAGATGATAAAGCCTAGGTGTCAAACACACACACACACACATATGGTGTAACGCTAAATCCACTCCACTTGAGCTGCTCTCTGAATTGATTTTTTATAATACATTATCACAAATTGCTTCTGACATTACCGATGTGTGTCTGTAATCAAGGAACAATAAAGATTTAAGGCATTCACAGACTCAGTCTTATATCTCCTACAAAACCACGTAGTACCTTAAAGGCATTCAGCAGCCAATGCATGTGGATTGTATTTCAGTTTTTTTCATGGGGTGGCGGGAGCAGGACAGATAATCATAACTGAGAGGATGAGGTAGGAGCAGTACTCCACCCATCTTCCACTTACACGCACATTTGTATTCTTTTTGCTTGGCTGTGATTTATGTGCTGCACTGAATGGGTGTGCCACAATCAGACAGACAAAATATTTTTCATAACGTAGAAGAACAGCTGAAGACTTGTAATTGAGTAAAATCTCGCAGATTATTGCTGGAATCTGGACATTGCATAGCTCCTCTGGATGGTTACGGAGCAGTATATTAGTCTACTGTTTTTTCTATATTTGTGTCTCATTATGTCTCAATTTGAAACATGACGATACAAAAATTCAACCATGCCTGCTCTTGGAGTTGACTCATACTCAACTAAGGCAGTGTTGAATATCAATAGCTCCTTGAGTATAAATTATTCAGCATAGGGACAAACCTTTCAAGCCTTCTCCCTCAGGATTTGGACGTCCCTCAGAATGTGCTCACCTAACAAGTGCTCCCACAGAATGTATATCCATGCATGCATAACATGCCGCAACATAGCGACCAATCTGTTCTCTCATTTCAATCATCGGCGCGTCTCGGCCTGCTGGGAGAGCGTGGCTCCTTTCCCAGTTCTCTGTCCCGGGCCCCCCTCTGTCTCCTCAGGTACAAAATATGTCTCGAACATCTCAGGGGAAGCAATTAGATTAAGCATTGCTGTCTCCCTGTAAGCACAACCATATATCACTATGCAGAAATTAATATTATGTGCATTTAAATGTAAACTTAAGCTCATTTGGAAAATGGCCAAAATGATTAGCGCATTAGTCACAGAAATGAGTGACATTTAGAGTCTTGTAAGATAAACACAAGGTGTATGTTGAGTGCTGACAAAATTCTGCATTCTGAGATCCTGGTAATAAATCCATGGTTGTCTGGGGAAAGTTTGTGTAATGATGCTTAAACACTTGAGTACAAACATGCAGGTTTAGCAAGTTTTTTATGGGGTTTAAAAGTTACTTGCATCCTTAGCTGTGATAGCAGAGCTGGTATCGTTTTCACCTCTGAATGCTGTGTGTGTCACCATTGCAAGATCTGGTCCTGGCAACACTGATTTTAGCAATCTGGTTCTTTATGAAGAACCAGATTGTGTCCCAGTCATGCAAGATGCAGACATAAATAACGAGGGATATTGATATGATTTTATTTATCCTGCTGCTATCATCTGTTCAGTTATTATCAGCTCTGCTTATGTTGATTATCAACTCTGTCTGTGTGGCAATTGATCAGTAAAGTGTCAGTACAGCTGATGCTGAACCTGCAGTAGGAAAAACATATCATGGTAGTGACATCATCATGGCAACAGGAGTCAGTATAGCTGAGGTGGTCCAACTGATAATTGAACTATGTAGTGCTTAATGAAACGCTATAACTTTTGTCTCTAGCATTTATGTTCCTCGGAGAAGGTCTTAGCAGGTACATAGTGGCACTCTCTTGCACAAAGGTTGTCACAAGGTTAAGATTTCTAAAAAATTGTCTGAACAGTTTTGGTGACTGCAGGACTTTTCCTTTGGTGCTAACTTTAATTCTTAAAGTAACTGGTTGACATTCAAGTGAAACTCATGACTTTCTGCACTTTGTGCACTTTGTATAGATGAGGTTGTGTGTGTGTGTGTGTGTGTGTGTGTATCACAGCTTTCATGTGTTTGAAGAGGATGAGGTAGGATGATCAAAGAGGGTCCACTGCAAACAGCTACCCGCAGCTTGGACTCTTTTCCTCTTCTTCTTGAATAAACCTGCACATACTTGGTCCAAACTTGAAGTAAAAGCCAGATTGCTATGGAGTATTTTCTCTCTACCTCCCTCCCTCCATCTCTCTCTCTCTCTCTCTCTCTCTCTTCCCCTGCTATTCATTCACTGGGTCTTCTTCACTGAGCGGTCCTCGCTTGCCGCTTCTTTCTCCTCCTCCTTCCTTTCACACTCTGTTGATCAGCTCAGGAAAGGGAAAGTGCTTGTGTGAAACCTGAGGATCACTTGCAGACTGAGGAACCGGAGAGAGCAGCCACATCGAGTTTTAGCCTGGAAGGTAAGATGATGCCCAAAGGAACAATTGATAGCAGTTAGTCTGCGCAGTGCACCTCTATTTTCTGTGCAATGAATGACATCCAACCTTAAAACAGACCTTGCGGTTAGAGTAGCTGAATGACCTGTGATCTGTTGATGTCTGAAAGTTTTGCTCTTGAAATGGGACCTTAAGGGGAATTGTACTTACAGTGTAGCGGCAAAGGCAAACTGTCATTGCAGGTGCTTAATGCTCAGACAATCTACTCAGTTTATTTACTTTTAGCCACAATAGGTGGACAAATTTCCTATCTTCTTGAACCCACAGCTCAAAGGATATGAGACGAGCTTTTTTTGGCTACTGAAAAAGGGCATGTGGAAATGTCTCGCATATCATTATAGCTGCGCATAACTGGGGGCAAAAAGAGATTCCAAATTAGCATATCTATTCAGGTGTGTTGCTTTGTGACAGTTTGCGTTGCATGGTGTAGTGGCTGCAGCTATTCATGTTTGAATCTTTACCGGAGGCAATGAAGACCAGCGTCTCTTGTTTTTAATATGCAGTCGAATTATGTTTACTGCACTCTCATAATGCTGTGCATTTAGGGTTATGAAAGTGCTTGTAGTTGTTGGTCGTTGTCCTTGCAAATAACTGCACGCTATATTTCACAGTAGCGAGTCTCCAGCCATGTTTACGCCAAGTAAGACAAACCAGATGAGGGGCGACCTGCAGCATTTCCGCAAAGACTACGGCTTCTCCAGGAAAGTCCTGCTCAACTGCTGCCTGGTGCGGCGCATCATCACCTGGGCCTCGCCAAACCCTCAAGGTACAAAAAGCACAGATTTGTAAGTTTGGAAAGATCAGGAATCAATTCCCATTCAGTGAATAATAAGGGTGGGGGAAAAATCGATACTGCTTAGTAATACGATATTTTCTTGGACAATGCTGTATTGATACAGGGACACAAAATAGCAATATTTCAAAAATTAAATAAATTAAAAAACTTTCAGAATACTACAAATAAGAGCACTTATCTCCCCAGATAAGAAGCAAACTTTCTGCAAACAGTTGCAGTCTGACTCGGACTGACTGCAATCACTCTCAGAGGTTTGCAAATAGTTGGTCTCTAATTAATAAATGCAGACAGATTGCCAACATGTTGTCATCAGTCTGTCATCTGTCTACGTAGACAGCAACATATGTGTCATTTTTGACGATTTATCAGAGGTTATTGCTATATTATCTGAAACAGATTGCATGTAATTGCAAACTTGACTCCCTTCAGTTGCAGACTGATAGCAGACTGATAGGAGAGTGACTCTGACTTATGGCAACATTGATGGCAGTCTCATTTTGCAGCGGGGAAAAAAAACACAACTAAAAGGAAATAAGTTTATTTTTAAAGATACTGACTAAGTTTAACTTTGTAGGACATAACTTAAAAAAGGTGATAAATTGCAGTATTTGTTACTGTAATTCTAAGCATTTTGAAAAATGTTAAAAATTTGATATGTGTGTTTGGTGATTCCCACCTCTAGAAGAATAAGCTGGACTTTATTATGTATGGGCAGTATGAATTCAGTAGAATTTATTCTACTTGTGTTTATTGCTTTAAAGGTGCAGCTACTAACTAATCAAGTATTTTTCCATGAAAGTTTTAGTGACCACAGGAGCAATATACAGAAACAGTTTTATTCAGGATTGCATTCAGATTTCAGCATTACAAAGGAAAATTACAGAATTTTAATCTGTACAATGTAATTTCCTCATATGTAGATGTAAATTATCAACAGGCTAACATCTGATATAGTTGGCTGAGTAGTGCAAAATCTCTATACTATCCCATTGTTACCATGGCCAACTTACTGTGATTGTCCCGTATTATGAGTTACTTCCGATTCCCAAAGTTTTTACCGTAACTGGGAGGTCAAGGAAATATCAGTTTCTACTAGTGAACATTGTTGTACAATGTGAGCAACTAAAGAACTGGAAAATGTATAATAAGGCTGATTTCACTTATGTGATTAGATTTAACAGTAACCCTATACACTCACTGCATGTACTGTTAAATTGAGCTTTGAAAAGAAGAACTGGAGCAAAACGTTGTAAAGCCTTGTGGATCTGATCCATTAACCTCTCAACTTATTACAAAGTTTTGTGTGGAGATATCGTATCGATGCAGAGAAACCAAATATCAATATCTTACTAGATAAATTAAAATAATGGGAATACTTTAAACAAGAGGTCGCCTGATAGGAGGCGACCTTTTTGCAAGCAGCTGCAGTCGGACTTGGACTGGCTGCAATCACTATCAGAGAAAATCTCATAGGTTTGCAAATATTGCTGTCTAATTTATAAGTGCAGACACACGAGTCTGAAAGAGCCTTTGTCAATGAGCACAACTTGAGGAGACTCGACTCAATTAGCTGCTGTATTCTGGTTATATTCCTATAGAACAGGAACGTTGCTGACAGTTTCTATTAAATGTAAATATCTGTCTATGTAGGCAGCAACAGATATGTGATTTTTGTTGATTTATCAATAGTAATATTGTGTTATCTGAAACAGACTGCATGTAATTGCCAACTTGACCCCATTCAATCGCAGACTACTATCAGACTGACACTCTTACACACTCTTAGACTCTTAGACAGGCTCATTTTGCAACAACAACAAAAACACTTAATTGAAGTGAGATAATTTTATCTTACTGGATAAAACAGATACTAATGAAGTTTAACTTTGAGGACATAATTTGCAGTTAAAAAAAGGTGATAAATTCCAGTATATGTTAAAGCTATACTCATGCTTATTGCAAAATGTAAAAAAGTATTGTGATAATATTGTTTCATGGGGTGTCTGGCGATTCCCACCTCCAATAGAGACGCCAGGATTTATGATTTGAACACCGCAAGTCACAGTCGAGCCCTCTCTTGATTACTTCTCAGGTCAAGCATATTTACTACAGCCATATATGCACAACTGGATTCATAGCTACAGTTGTTTTTGTTTTTTGCCACTGAAACTAAAGTGCAGAGAAAAAACACTGAGCTGTCTTTTTGTAAAGGCCAGTTGCAGCAGAGCATACATTTAGCCACCACATGTGATCCTTGCTGTGATGCATTTTTGCTCTGGCTTTAGTTTTATCTGCATACAAATGATCGATTTTTTACTGACCTAGTTACAAGAAATGTTTTTGGTGATCCATCATGGCGTCTTTTATTCTGCTTTTTATGTTTTGCTCGCTGATATTTGGAGATATTTTTATTAATAACATGTAAATCAATTTTTTTTTCAGGGTTTCCTTTATGCGCTTTTAGCACCAGTATGCAGGCACATTGATGTGGCTTTTTTATAATCTTATCTGTTTCTCATTTATTTTTACACTTCTGAAGTTCCCATGATTGCACTATATTTCATTGACATGACAAGCGTTGCCGTTAAAGCATTTGGTAATAGACAGGTGGTCTCCTGCACTTGTATGATTTGCCAGTTGTTAAGATAAATGGGTTGTGTTTGGGTGTGATTTAGCATGCTATTAAACAGTCATGAATATCCCAGCAGGGACTCCTAAATGGCATCTGCAGTAAACATTTTTCTGCAGGGGTAAAACAATAACAGAAGGTCTATAAAACAGCTGTTTTTGTTTTGGTTTTTTTCCTCAGGAATCACAGAAGCAACAGTGAAATTTCACCTTTTGTCATAAAAAGAGTGTTTTTTCTTTGTAGTTGTATTGATTAGATTGCAGCCAGTGGGGCAGGTGCAGTTTCTACATCTCATAATCACTGTGGTTTCTTTCCCCTGCTTTACCTTACAGTTAACTTTTGAATCTATCTAATAACACGCGAGCTGACAAACACAGCTGGAGCCACACCAGGACCCAGGTGTTTCTGTTGGCCACATAAGAATTACGCTTTCATTGCAATCGCTGCTCATTTTTTTGCTGAAAAGGCGCTGCTGTCCCTGAGTGTGGGCTGTATTTTCAGGCCACTGTAAGTTTTTAAAAAGCTGTGGAGTGTATGACACAAAGATACATAATGACTTTTTATAATAGCCTAGCAGAAATGAATTTTCCTTCTTTTTTCCCATTTTTTTCTTGCTTTTTTAATGCACGCATAAAAACAGATTTATGAGTCACCAGGTAACAGAGATTTAACAACAGTTGTTTTGGATTTTGAGCCTCTCTTAGCATATGTTCTTCTTGTAGGTGTTCTTCTCATCTCGAACTAATAACATTATCCCCCCCGTGTTACCCAGAATAACCTCTCAGCATGCCGATGATCACACCATAAACCTGCCAGGTGGCAATGGTACCCTCTGGATTTTCAGGCAGTCTGAGGGAAAATGAACACGCTCAATAAAGCGGTTGTTTCTAGAAATACACAAGCCCCCATGTTGTGTCTCCGGGACAGACGTCTGCTACAAGCGAGCTCTTTACAAATCCCCGCTGTCTATGTGACGCACTGAAATGGGTCAGTTGCTTTATAGGGAAATAGCATGCTGTGCTGCATGCCCCAAAATGTTGCCAACCTGTGCGTGGTTGGAGTTTACTCTGAATGTGCTGGACCTGTGCACATCACTCTCCTGTTTTAAGCTGCAATACATAGAATTGTTAGATTTACCTCATGTGGCAAATGTGCATTAAGTGGAACTTGAAATTTCCATTGATGCCCGTTTTTTGCATTGAACCTGTAGAAATTCTCATACTTTTCCTTGTTGGACACTTGTGGTAATCAGAATTGCACCTGTTCTTTGCTGCCAGCAGAGGGCAGCAAGCTACTGACTAAAAAGATGTCCGAGCTGATGTAACAGTTTGCTGCATTCAGAGATCTTTAGCTGCAGTGCTGTGAGAATATTATTGGATTTGGAGATTTAAGTGAGTCATTTAGTTGGGTTAGGATGATATTACATAAGTATGGGATTAGAGTATGTGTTTAAAATGTACTGCCACCACAAATAGGAGGACTAAAAGGAGCAAAGATGACAGATTTGTTTCTCAGTAATGAAAATAGAGCTTATTGTCTACTTTGAACAAACAAAATGCAGAAATTTAGCTGATCTGCGGAGACAGACTGCAGTAAAAAACATCCCACCAAGATAAAAGGTGCAGTAGGTACCCGTAGGAATCTGGAGCTGCAGCCATCTGCCCAGTTTTATCATGCTTGGCTTTAACTCCATCGATGTACATGTAAAAGTGTGGCCATGACAACAAAACCATAATTTTCAAAGGCAAGAAAACAAAGTAAAACAACCCTACAAGATAAGACTGCTCCGAAATCGTGTCAGAATCGCTCTCAGGTACTGAGACTGTCATAAATCCACAGAATGTCTGCACTGCAGCAGTAATTCAGTGGCCCCAAATGCACTCAGTGTAGCTGGGATGCAGCTTTTTCCTATTACAGCACAATATTGAGGAAGGAAATCAGAATATGACTGCATGGAAATCCATGACACCGAGAATTAACCATTTCAGTGTTCATCAGTGGCAGATATTGCTTGAGTGGAGACGATGGAGAGCTGTTTGAATTATTTCCTTCCAGGTCTTTTTAGCAGATATCATAATATGATAACTGTCACTGCATTTTTAAAATATATTTCCCTGGCTAATATATAACTGTGCATGCTGTGGCGCAAAGAGCAGATCCTCACCACCTTGAAGGCTGCATTTCTTGGTCACGTCCTTCAGAGAGCACAGAAATAGCCAAATTAATTTGCTTTTGCTTTGGCCAAGTCGGTGGTTATGAACTTCTTTTAAAAATTCCACACACGTTCAGATGAATTACCACCTTTTCGTTTTATTGTCTTGTTCAAATCCCACCGCTTCTCCTCTCTAATGTGAAATTAATTTCTGAGAATTTGATCCCACGTCCAACAGTTGGGGATTAGATGCAGTGTCTTAAAGGAACCTTAAACCTTGAGATATAATGCCAGTCTCCATGTTGCTGTATTGTGGAGAACATGTTAGATATCATTAAGCAAATGAGCCTAATTCTGCCCATTTTATCGAATGATAAATCACAATTTTTGCCTGTAGCTTCAGGCCAAACGTCTGCTTTCGATAAAGCAACTCTGTTTCCATTTCAATCTGTTTTCCCTCTTGGTCAAGAGTGCGGGCCTCTGTAGAACTGAGGTGGAAATGGAAAAAGGCAATGATGGATTAGAGAGGTAGCTGAGGCAGCGTGCAGCCTCTCAGTTCAGAGGACAGGGGGAAAAGAGCGATTGCCTAGAGACCGCTGGCTGGCTGCGATGCTGACATGTCCTACTGTTGTCTTTCATTTGATTCATATATTGTGAAAAACACTGCTGGAGAAAGAGTGGACGGGATCCCACAGCGATGCCTTTCCCTGACATTAATCTTATTCATCGTGCCGGCTAGTGCTGGTGGCAGCCAAAGAGAAGGTGCTACACGCCGTTTACAACAAATGGCCCCAGAGATGACGATGGTGAATTTGCAGAACTGCAGCCTCTGCATGCTTGTAATCTAGCTTATATTTCACTAGCAGAGCTGCAGGTGTAGTAGCAGGCTGGGCTCATTCAGCTGGACAAAATGTTTTGTGCATTGTGCTCCCGTGTGTGTGTGTGTTTGTCTGTATTAAATGTTTGTTTCAGTGCTAGAGAGAGATCCTTTAAAGCAGGTTTCTCAAGCATAAGGTCCACGGCCCAGAATCAGGCCAAAAGAGACTCCAATCTGGCCCACTGGACAGCTTTGGAAAATGTGAAAAGGAACATAAGTATTTGACTTAACTGTATTTTCCCCCACTGGCACTCTACACTACACAAGCAATCAATATACAACAGACAAACAGTTAAATGGAAGAAAAAAATTAGTTTTTTTCACTATTTAATACTTGGAGCACAGAAACTGCTTGTGTTAGCCAAAGCATACATGATTCAAGAAGCACTTTCTTCCACTGTATTTGACTCAGTAGCGAGCCTGTCAGTCTGTTTCTCAGTCTTGGCCATGACCCGCACCCATGATAAACAGGGATTAGCAGCTAACAGCCAGGGATTAGTCAGAGAATAGGCGACCCCAGTGAACCATTTTGTTTGTATAACACCTTAAAGTAGCCTGTTGACAGACAGTGGCACTCCCTCTCCGCTTTGTCAATTGGATACAGCTAACTGAGATGCTGGCTGGTTGGAGACGTGACTGTGCACCAGTCATATATGTAACCAAGCTGGGTCCTTTTGTCCAGGCTATACAAGGAGCTCTTTCTACACATCATTAAAGATGCATTTCTTGCCACATGCAGGTGTTTTTTCACAGACTTGAAGTGTTTGATTTTCTGAGGGCAAATATCTGTGAGGCTAAGCGCTGCTTCTAAGAACAGATGATTTTGGCAATTGGTTTAATGGTTTAGTCATTTATTGCTTAAAAGTACTTTTGGAGTCAAAACCCATTGATTTATTATCATTTATTATGACTCGGCAGTCTTTTCTTATTGTTATTGTAGCCTGAAAATCTTTACTGGGATTTGAATTCACTGTTGACCTTTAAAAAAGCACTTCAGAGTTTCCTCATTAAGTTTCCCTTCAGAAATATCTTAACGTGGCTTAGTTTCACCAAGGTACTGGAAACATTCCTCTGAGGTTTTGGTCCATATTGACAGGACAGCATCACACAGCTCTACCAAATTCCAGAGCTGCTCTCGGCGTGACACAGCCCTTCTCATGATAACCTACTATATACAACTAGGTCATCTGAGTGCATTGAACTTATTGAACTTATTGTCATGTTCAAGAACCAGTTTGAGATGATTTGAGCTTTGTGTGTGTTATCCTACTGCAAGCAGTCATGAGAAGATAGGCACACTGTGGTTACAAAAGGATGGACATGTACAGCAATAATACTCAGGTAGGCTGTGGTGTTTAAATGATCTTTGCTAAATAACCACCATCAGCATGAACTGTTTATACAAGGCAGGATGGATCCATGCTCACATTGTTTATACCAAATTGTGACTCTGCCATCTGAATGTTGCTGCAGAAATCAAGTCTCAGCAGACCAGGCAATGTTTTTTCCAGTCTTTGATTTGGGTGAACCTGTGTGAATGGTAGCCTCATTTCCAGAGCGGTCTTCTGCTGCTGTAGCCCATCTGCTTCAAGGATCAACATGTTTTGCATTCAGAGATGCTCTTCTGTGTTATTTGAGTTACTGCGGCCCGCTTATCAGCTCATAGCACTTTAGGCCTCTGACCTCTGGCATCAACAAGGCATTTTTACCAGAGAACTGACGCTCACTGGATATTTAGTCTTTTTATGACCATTCTCTGAAAATCCCTGCAGATCACCAGTTTCTATTTTCAAAGTCACTTAAATCAGTTTTGCCTCCCATTCTGATGCTCACTTTGAACTTCAGCAGGTTATTTTGACCATATCTACATGCGTGATTTTTGGCCATGTGGACTAAATGTCTTTAGAGTGTTTTTTTTTTTCAAATATATTTTCTAAAAAAGATTACTTGAAATAATAATCAACAGCAATGGCTCTTCAAATAACTCTATATTTCTTTAAGTAGAGCAGAAAGCAGAGACTTTAAAGTTTCAAATCTAGTTATAGACTGCAAAAATACTGGAGGAGAAGTTTGTTGGAAGTGTAATTAATCATCAGCTTCTAACTTATCCTTAACCTGGCTCCAGTCTTTTCCTCATACGTCCTCCTTTCTCTACATGTCTGCTGGTGATACAGCCCTTTTCATGGTAACCTACTTCAGTCAAGTGTTTGTATTCTAGCAGCGGCCTGGGCCCTCTATAAATAGTCCCTGCTGATTGATACCCAGCACAGTGAAGCCTCGTAAGCGTTTGGCTGCTGCTGGGCAGAAATGACTTTCTTGTGTCTGTGCCACTCGACATTAACACACCTGTCCCTGTCATGGTCTAATTTATCTGCCCCGCATGTGTCAGATGCCATCCAAGTTACAGGCAGAGGTTCAGACGCAGGCCTGAAAGAGCGCACAAGTTCAGTCATGTTTCCCCCAGAGACGTGTCTAATAAGGTGTTTTGTATTTAATGTTCATGATGAAGGATAAGCATCTCTGGCCAACTGTAGTTTGGTATGTTCAGGTCTGGATGTTAGAATGTTTTGTGTACAGTTGTTTTAAAGTAATTCTGAGCTTCATAAAATCATTGTAACAAAGGACTGTAACAATGCAGGAAGTACATGGAGTTGTAGTAGCACAAGTGGTTATGCAAATAGGAGTTGCTTTGGTATTTTCCCTGTTCAGTTATTTATGACATTGATGGCATGAAAAAAGGAAACTGCTCCTGTGTCTGGTAGTTTTCAGATGCAGAGCTCTACGTCTGGCCAAGGGGAGGAGTTTAACAAGGTTGTTGGCAGGGTGTGAGTGAGCTGCTTGTTTACAGGTACTTGTTGATTTACAGTCCTCTAGGGTCAGCAGGGCAGCACCAAAAGACACATAAGTTCCCATTTTTATACATCCGGAGGTTGTGTGGTCGGAGGTGTTTGGGTTTTCCGTTTTATTTTCACAAATGAAATACCTCAGGAATGCCTCGGGGGAATGTGGGAGGACCGTTCAGTTATTGCCAAACTGACAACACAGTGCAGGAATGCATGCATTAATTATGACAACGTTTCATACAAATACCCATCGCTATATTTCCTCAGCTGTTTATCAAGCTTGGGTTGCTGGAGACTGTTATAAGCTGTCATAGAGCAAGAAGGCAGGTTACACTTCGGAAACAAAAACACACTTCCTGTTGCGTCTGTTTATAGCCTGGCCCCAAATGATTTTGGTTTTATTGTTTTGTTTTTTCAGTTTTTTATGATAGGCATGCTCTTTAACTGGCATTTGACTGAATAATAAGGCTATGTTTTAAATTTTAAATCATGCTTTTTATTTGTTTTTGTTTCTAATGTCTCTGTAAAGCACTTTGAATCACCTTGTTGTTGAATTGTGCTATACAAATAAACTTGCCTTGCCTATGTAGTTGAGTTTTTTTACTTATTAGAACCCTGTTCAAATTGTGCAATAACAATTATCGGCACAATGTGAATACCCTCCCAGTTTCTCTGGTTAGAGCTCCTTTGTGTGCTGCTATCCTGCAGTTTAGCCCACGAGACTAATGAGAAGTGATTGATATCATTAAAGCAAATTTATAGCACTGGTGACTATTTTAACCAAGAAGGACATCTCTGAGCAGCAATAAGTAGATCTGAGACAGTAGAGGAGAAGAAGAAGGGGGGAGGGAGGGTAGAGTAATTAAGCAGGAGAAATGTTGGAAGGACTGGATAAGGGCAGTGCATGAGGAGTGATAGAGACAGATGGCTGAAGGTGGAATCTCTGTCAGAAAAGGCAGAGAAATGCTACTTTTTACATTCCTCTGAGACACAAGCAGAAATCTGTGGAACAGACTGGAGTCTCCTGCAGCCCTTCTGATAAACCTGACCGTGCATGACAACCATAAGAAGAAAAAGATACATGGAAGCATGCTTGTTTTCTTTATATAAGTGTTTCCCCACCTCCTTTAAATGAAGTTATGAATCTAAAGACTGAACCTGGGATTAGGACCAAGGCCACCACTAGAGGGTGCCTCATAGGCCCGCCGCATTCAGACAAACAGCGCTATCAATAAAAGTGAGTGAATATTGGATCTTATGAGTGGATGCGTTACATCTCCCATTCTTGGCAGTCTTTGTTTGTATGATGTATGATATTTTTTTATTTATTTGTAAGATGTGATGCTTGTATTTGTGCTTGCTTTAATGCAGATCTGAATGTTTTTTGGTTATTGCAAAATTTTATGGGACTTTTATGGGACTTTGGCTGTAAATCAACAGTTTTGCTAAAATCTGGTATGTTTACATCATATAGTATCTTAATTGATGTCCAATTAACATGCACACAGTAGAAGGAAAAAGAAGGAAACTAAAGCACTTCTAAGAAAGTAGCTTTTAAACATCTAGCCAAAAACTCCTCTGTGCTGGAAAGACTCTGTACTTGAACAGTCGTCCAATTTCACAAACCTCTTTGATAATTTTGAGTTTGTGTCTTCTTTAGTATGATGCTGTCTGACTGTTTAGGAGTGAATGGGTATTTTGCTGCAGCAGATTTGAACTTCGCCAGGAGTTTGTCTCTCCATGTGATTCCTTCAGATCTCCCAAATGCCCATCAGTAGGATCTGCAGCGAGTGAATATGATGTGCGATTCCTCCTGTTATCCCACAACTCTGAAATCTATGGGCTTCTACAAAAATAAGCCTCATTTTCTGTGCAGCTTTGGTAATATTAGATATGTTTGCAAATTACACATGATTGTTTTGGTAACATCATGTTAATTACAGTGGCATTACTATTTCCAGACAACACTGAGCCCTACATGGGTCATACAGTTATATTTTTAGCCTGAATTAGCACAGTAAGTCAGTTTCCTTTGAAGCACCAGCACATGCCCTGGGCCTTGATTGATCCTCAAATTGATCTTTTACTGGCATAATAGGAGTAACTGCTAAATAAAGCTCACTTTATCCTTTATGTCAACCCTAGAGTCTATTTTTTGCTTTACAATGGGGAGCTGGTTTCTTATTAGTCCCTGACTGGGGTAATATCAGGAAATTCATCTTTGTGGCCCTTTTAGGTTTTTCTTATTTTCACAGTTAACAAGGTTGAGAATTTGTTACCATTGCAGCCACAGATTAAGGGCAACCTCTTTGTTTGCTGCTCCACAAATGGCATCAGTCCCATTTGTTCTTACTTGAGGGAAAACGAGGAGTGTCAGTGCTCCCAGTGGACAAGACCTATCCTTCTTAAGTAACTGTTGTAGTTTGTGGATGTTGCTCTGTGGGCAGATGCACAGCCTGTAGAAATGAGGTCAACAAACCACACCAGGCCTCCTGGAAGAAACCAAACAAAACTAGGTCATGGAAAAGAGATGGCTCTCAGCTGGCCTGCAGAGCTTTTTAGCATGGCACAATATATGCTTTGTTATGACAGTTTACCCTCAACATTAACAAAGTCATTCACCACAATACGTTTTCCATTTGCGTTCTTCCTGTGTGTTTGACATTGTGAGTCCTGCTAAACTAACAGTGCCTATGGTAATGCAAAGTGAAAAGCAGTATTAAAAGGACTTTTACATTATTTTGCAGTATTTTTAACTCTAGCAGACTCTGCTGAATTCTGGTTATTTACAAGGAAGACATGGTCTCTTTTCCATCAGTTGCAACTTGAAGGATTGGCGCCTTTTTGTGAGCTAGAGTACATTACCCCACCACATAATCCCCATGTGATGCATTTCCTTGTACTTCTAGGAGTGCTTACTGGCAATCCACTTCTGCTGATGAATTTCAAACATGATGGCCTCCCAGTAATTACAGTGCTAATGATCATTTGTACTGCATGGTGGTGGGTGTAATTTGCCCATTCCCATGACAGCGACTAAGTTGTTTTTATTTTTCTCATCTTAAAGGCATTCATTCAGTAAATAGCTTTTTTTTTTTTTTTTTGCAAGAGAGAATTGTGCCCCTCCTGATTTAAAGGTTCAAAAGGAAGCCTTCATAATTAACTGAATTAAAAGTTTGTTGATAGGATGACTGCGTAACACTGAAGTTAAAGTATGTTTCTAGCATGCCTCTGAATGCCACTTCCAAATTAGGGTTGCAGTTGTTTGGTCTGACACAACCCACAGTATTAAACACAGCAGGCAGCTGCAAAACCCCTTGGTAGAAATGAGATCACAGATAGACTATATTTCTAAAAGTATTCACTTGTTTGCCTTCACACTCATAAGTTAATGAAGTTAAGTGAAATACTATTAATCTATATGATTGGCCGAATATTTGCAGCTAAAACAACTTCATCTCTTCTAGGAAGATTTTCCACAAGGTTTAAGAGTCCGTTTATGGGAATTTGTGACCATTCTTCCAGAAGCTCATTTGTGACGTCAGACAGTGATGTTGGACAAGATGTTGTCTCCCAGGTTGGATGTCAGTTAGAAGATGGAGATGGCTTCTGTTGTAAGCTGGATGAAACGGTATCTCCAAGGGGAGAAATTGATGATTGTAGTAGACTTTAATGGCCATGTTTAATGGGAATAGAGAAGACAAGGAGTTGTTAGATGGTGTGGTGACACCACTCCATCTAACAACAAATGCAGGAGAGGAGATGTGGTGGATTTCGCCGTTTTGGAGCATAGTCAGCCAATATTTTGGAAAGGGAAGGTTTATAAGCGTGAAACCTGCTGTGTTGAAGAATTTGGAGATGATGGCACAGACAATGAGATGGAAGGCCAAACTGGAGGTTTCAGAAGGGAAAGATGTTAAGATTTTCATTTTGAGTGACCAGAATGGACACGATTAGAAATGAGCTCAAATGGACGGTTTAGCAGTTTGGAGACAAAGTTTGGTTTGGACATGAGGAGGCGGGAGAGCGGATGAATATTAGACAAAGGATGCTGAATATGGATGCCACTGGCCCACTCTTCTTTACAGCATTGCTTTAGTTGATTGATGTTTGTAGGCATTTATTTATATGCAGCACAATTAAGACCATGCCACAGTAAATGTCTGGATTTTGACTAGGCCATTATAGCACCTAGATTCCTTTCTTCTTCAGAGTTCATGGTCGACTCAATGACTGCAAGGTGCCGAGGTCACGTGGCTGCAAAACAAGCCCAAATCATCACTTTGGTCTTGTCTGTCTAAAGGACATTCTTGGGTTCAATGCACAATCTGACATTAGGGTGAATTTGCTGTGCTGTCCATTGGTATTGTGTTAGCACATACCCGAATGTTACAGACCAACAAACAGCCAATAATTCTCCTTTTTTCTTTTCACTGATGTTGAATTTATCAAATTAGTTTGATTAGCAACAACTTTCTTGTAGTTAACCTCCTTATTCCTAAGGAAGCAGTAAGACTATAATTAGTTCTTTTTCATATGGCTGAGCCAAACTAAGGTACAGTTTAAAAGTTTATATTAGCAACACTTTATTGTGACTATAGACTTGTTTAAAGGTTTACTTTGTTATAGCTTAGTGTGACTTTTCCTGTCAGATGAGGTTCAGTGTGGTTGAATTTTCGATCTATGTTCTGCTCTGTAGTTCAGCCTTCACTCTTTTTAAGTGCCCCCTAAGCTCCTGCAGTCTCTGCATTGTCCATAAAACTGGCAGATAGTGAGCCTTTGTGGTTTAGCTCTGAATCTGTGAATCATGAAATAAAAAGCAGCCACACAGCAGTAAACCCAATCTCCTGCCTCGTATTTTTTGTCCTCTCCATCAATGCTCACGGCAACTTCTGCCACATTATTAGTGAGCCAACTAAAGGTGGCCTTGGTGAATTTTTTCCTGTGCACTATAGCTCTTATGAATGATTTAGCGTCTCAGAATGAATGAATGTTCGCACTACATCCAAATGCTCAGACCATCCTTTGGTTCAGCTTTTCAAGCTTTTTTGAAAAATACGTCTTTAAGGTAAAAAAGGACATATGTATCCCAGACTTACTGATACTATCACTGCTGTGCATATTGCTTCTATTTAGCCTCACACTGAGTGTTTGGAGAGTTTGAAGGAAGACTGATTGGCTCTTACTCAAATACATTTACATAACCAACTCCCACATGAAAGGCTACCATATACAACAAGATTAATGTATTTATTTTAAATTGGATCAAAGTAACAGTATTTAAAACAAGCCTATTCAATCCCTGAGAGATGGAAACATTTGTTTTTCTTCTTTGAAAAATTAGTTTGAACAGCAGCTTCCTCCACTGCCTGATCTGCAATGAGTTCCTGGCCGGCATATCAAAATCGATGCCCTAGAAAATCTGTGATTCTTTTCAAGCTCAAAATTTGCATCTAATTTCACACTTTCAACAACATTTTGGACATTTCCAGGCTGGAAATGAAAACATGGAGATAAAGCTGTGTCTTCATCCACAACTCAGACACAAATATAACCGAATGCAATGACTTGTAAATCATTTAACCGGCACGTTTTATTGTAAATAGTACAAAATTAAACGGAGAAACTTTGTGTTTTTTGATAAATATGCATTCACTTTGAATTACACGCCATCAACAGGGAAATGAATGTGTCTGGCATTAAGGTTGTGTACTGCAATGCCTGAGGAAAATAAAAAAGAGACTGAGTTTAAATCCAGTGTGGACTTTTCTGTGTGGAGTTTGGATGTTCTTCCTGTGCATGCATGGGTCCTACAGATAATTTCAAGAAACTCTTAAAACACACTTTTAGATCACAGATCCCTCATTTAAGTAGTGTTTCCATTTAATATTAATAATAATAATAATAATGTTGATAATTCTAATTATGCAGATGTACCTACTAGTGAGTTTAGCCACAGGTTTGTTCATTTTTCATATTTCTTTGTGTTTTACAGGCTTTTTTGTATTTTTATATTTGTATGTGTGTGGGTGTTCATGTATGTGTTTCTGGTGGGTTGTGTATTTGTTTAAATGTCTTTTTTTAAACACACACCATGTTTAAAAAAAATGGTTTTATGTGTTTTTATTTGAAACCTTAAAAATGGAACTCCAGATGACTAACAGGGACCTGTGCGTTAATAATATATCATAATCGTTATGAATAAATCACAGTGAAACACAGGTTTCAGCTATTATGTCAAATAGCAGGAATGGTCTTCCCCGGAGAAGTGATAAATCAAAAAAGTGACGGTCTGGAACATTACCTTAACATTCAACACTGGACCAACTCCATTTCGAGTAGGAGCAGCACTCTGCAGTATAAACCCATAATTTAAATGCCATCTACATCTCCCTGGTGACTGTCCCCTTTTCCCTATTCCATCACCTGTGGAAAATAGTTTAAGATTCATGATGTCTGTGTCTTTAGTGTGCCAGCATACTTTAGAAGCCTGGCTGGAATGGGCCACAGTAAATACAGGGGGACTGATGCTTTCTAGATCATTATTGGTTTTTGCTCTCAGTGAAAATGAATGCTGACCCCTCACTCAATCAAACCGGCTGATGAGGTTCTGGAAGAAACGATGAAGTTCATTACTGTCCCTGCTGTTGATGTGTTCATTACTCAGATTTATGGTGAATTCCTTCTACTTTCTTCACTTTTCATTCTGTCTTTCCTCTTCCCATCACCTCCCAGTATCAGAAACACAGGTTGAAATTCCACAAGAAATGTTTCCAAAAGCTGTTTCAAGAGTTTTTGAGTTGTTAAAGGTGAGCAAGAAGTGTTACTCCCTACTTAACATTAGGGATCGTGGTAGTTGGTGTTCCTGATCATGTCATTAGAAAATGTAGTGATCGTTGTCTTTTCATTTTCATATCAGCATTGCTGAGGTTTGGTTTGGTGATCCACTGCATCCACTGTGTTTTTCCTACACAACCTTCTCTAGGGTTTAGGATTTTATTGTAGTAAGCCAGCTGGAGTGGGTGGGTTGTGCGGACACCCAAATGTTTTAAGTGTGATAACTCAAAAATGAGGTGACTTAGAACTGGGATGAGTTTGAATCTCGCTGATCTCGACCTCAAGGTCACTTTTTCTGATTTTTAAGTTAATACCACACGGGTATCTAAAGGTGGCTGAGATTTAACACTGGCAGCTGCCAGTATTTTTTAAACCATTGCCAACATTTGGTGAATCAAAAAATCTGACATATCAGACTATATTCTTTTTCTTTCAGACACAGGATATGTGTAGCTTTTGTTATGTATTTATAATCCCTTAATAAGATAATATAACAAAGCAGTTTAAAAATAGTCCAGTTAGCAACACAAACACAACGACCAGCTGGTCGTTGTGTTTGTGTTGCTAATGAGGAAGTAGCAGAGTTACCTATGGTGGACAAACTATGCGACACCATCATCGTTGAAGGGTGTTTCTTCGGTCTCGTATTTACTTTCAAACAGATGACTGGACAAATGCTGCCTGGTCCAATGAGTTGGCTTTTAATGTAGGGTTAGAATTTGGTGTAAACAACATGAAAACATGGATCCAGTCTGCCTCGTATCAATGGTTCAGGCTTATGGTGGTGGTGCAGTGGTGTGGGTAATGGTTTCTTGGCACGCTTTGGGCCCTTTAGTACAAACTGGACATTGTTTAAACACCACAGCCTACCTGAGTATTGTTCCCAACCACATGCATTTCCATCTTAATTGCCCCGTGGGGATAAATAAAGTCATTCTGATTCTGATTCTGATCTTTTGATGTAACCTTGTTGCACAATGCTCAGATCATCTCAAATCGATTTCTGGAACGTGACAACGGGTTCAGTGTACCCAAATCACCTCCACAGTCACCAGATCTTGGTCCAATAGAGCACCTTGGCGAAGGATCATGGAGGTGGAGCTGACAAATCTGCAGCAACTGTGTGACGCTGTTGCGTCAATATGGACCAAAATCTATGATAAACGTTTCCTGATACTTGTTGAATCTTTTTCATTAAGAATTAAAGCATTTATGAAGAAAAAGCAGGTCCAACCTGGTACTAGCAAGTTGTACTTAATATAGTGGCTGTGGAGTGTACAAGCAAGACGTGAGTAATCAGTTATTGAACTGCAAAGTTATAGCAAAGTTAATTCTATGCATTAAGTTTTTATATCTCAGTGACCACTGAAATTAAAGCTGATTTAGATAATCCTTCAAAGTAACTGCCCAAATCTGTGCTTGGTAGCCAGATTTGTTTTAGTGATGTCTCAGAAAAGTGTTAAAGACCTACTGAGGACTCAAAACTTGTGGTTTCTTAAGTGTCATGACTAAAGAGTGTAATTTAAGTCTGTAACAGTCGAAATATATTTTTAACTACACCATTAGATGTAGATCATGTAAAGCAGGAGGGTTTCACAAGCACTTAGCTTCTACGTAAATGCATCTTCACTGCTCCTTGTGACTTTATAGTGCTTGAGCATAAAAAGGCACCTTGCCCGTTAAACAGCGCCCACCAGTATTAAACCGTACTGTGTGTTAGGTGGAAACATCAAGCATGAGCATCAGCACTTACATTGTCACGTTCGCTCTGCAGTCAGGTCGTCCGCATCCATTAACAAGCTGCAGGGGCCCTATGCATTAGCTCACATTATAATCTATACAGCATGCTTTTGCTATTTGATGTCCACCAGTTAAACAGAAGGTCACCTGCTCTGCTGACAGATGTGGGCACTGCTACATCTGGTACAGAGCCAGAGAGCTGCCTTTTACAGCGTCACAAACTGACATTTCCAGCTCAGTCCTGTGTACCCAAATCTGACACACTGTCTATCTTATACGAGCTGTCAGAAGTCATATTAAAAATTCATACAAGTTTTATGTCCCTGTAGGACTTTATTTGGGGATCTAGAATACACGCTGTTGGCTGTACTAGCAAGTGAGCATGAAGGGCATTGTTCAGTGGGATAATGAGGTGTTGGACCTCATAAGGATTTAGGGAAAAAGGTTTGCAGCAAAATTCAAAGCGCTCATGTTTGAAAGCATATCAAAAGAAATAGCTGAACAGGATCACAGGTGAATGTGGCTCCAATGTCACCTCACACTTAAGAGCCTTAGGGATTGCTTCAGACATCTGAAGAATTTAACAAAAGAGGAATACGTGGCTCGTTTTCCACATCGAACCTTTTCAAACTCCTATTAGATTTTGGCCACAGTGAGTTCATTATGTGTGTAACAGAAAATCAGTTCTCAACAATAAATCAAAACTGCGCATTAAGCCTTGCAGTGTGAAAGCAGCTTTTGTCAGCAGGCATTAATATAAGACCTAATGCCCCTTGAAAAAGAGTTGGAAGTCAGTTTTGCCATCTCAGAGCCTGCAGTTAAAATGCAATCGGGACGAAGTATAGCGTTCGTTTTTGAAGTGCTAAAGTTTTCGCTGTGTGTATGAGTTTTCAAGTACGGGCCCCCTTTAGATCCATGCGAATGGACGTATAAAGTGAGTCAGCCTTATCAGCGTCTTGTTCAAGAACCTTCATCTCCTCAAATAGCCCAGGCGAGATACCCGAGTGTAGATAAAATGTCGAGCCCAAGGAATAATGACGGAGATATACAGAGCAATGTCCTCAGCAGAAGGAAACAGAGATAGCATTTCAGGTTTCTCTGTGCCATTACAGGCACCCAGATTTATAACGAGGGGATCACGTAAAGTTTCCGTAACGACCTTTTCAAAACAAACCCCTTAATTCTAAACAATGCTAATGAATGCCAATGAAGACAGACTGCAGTAGGCATCTAGACAAGCGTTTGGGCAAAACGCCATTTAAAACCTGCCATATGTTCAGAGTAATGATCCATCACTCTGAAATGCAGAGTATACAAACACACAGCGCATCAGAGTGATCTGTAAAGAGCATACAAAGCAGGGGAATGGACTTTAATTTCAGGAGGCATCCCATATGCTTTTCAGGAGTGCCCTGAGGGAGCAGTTGCGCTAACGTTAGTACACTGATGTCATAAGCAATTCATTACTGTCGTCAGATATCGACCTGGCTCTTATCTGCAGTGACACCCTGCATTGTCACTTCTACGGTTAACCTTTTGTCCAAGGAAACCACTAAATTCCTGTGCGCTCTGCATCTGCTAGCATTAATGGGATGGGTTAAGATGTTTTTTCTTCAGCTCTACGGCTCCATTTATCCTTTAATGATTTAAGGTTATTTCTTCCTTCCCTTTTGAAAGAATCATCAATATTAATGTTTGCAGTAACCGGCTTAATAACAACACTTAAGTGTAGCAACACTTCCTACATCCTCTAAACTGTTGGGCATTAATTCTTCAGAGGCACTTTGATCGTTCATTATTTTTTGTAATAATATGTATGTATGTATGTATGTATGTATGCCCTGGGCTAATATTAAAATAGAGACGAGTAGTCAGCTGAATGAAAATCAATTGACATTTGTATTCCAGCCAGAAGTAACAAATGTTTACCAGCTTAGCTTATGTGCATGGCTTTGACTGGTTGGCAGTATTTGAAGTCTTGTGTGTGAGAAAGGTCTCACTGATCAGCAGTGAAACCTTTATTCCAAAATGACAAAAACGTTATGTGATAAAAAAAAATGTTTTATGTGCAGAGGTCACATGAAATGTCAGCTTATCAGCTCTAATATAGAACTAGATAGTGTATATTTCTAATCACGTGAATTATAGTATAGTACTATTATTTACAGTGGTGGTTTCCAGTAACAGTTTGCTGGAAAAATGGTATCTATTTCTCAACCAAATTATATTAATCTGCCACACTACAATGAGCGTACGTCACCTGCTTGTCTTATTCGCCTAAATTGGCAATCAATATTTTTTTTAAACTAGTATTTGCGGCATATTAAGTAGTTTAAGCTACTTGTTTTAAACTGACTATATTTCTTGAAACTAGATTAAGTGGTGGACTACGGTAAGAGCTGTCTTGAGCAATAACAAACAGTTAGGATTAAAGAGAGACGCCTGACATGCAGCCTGATCCAGGTATAGCTGCTACCTGCAGATGTTGGCGGCATCTGGCCTGGTTTGTGGCTGAACTTGATCTCTTGGCCTGCCCGAACTAACCTAGCATCTGCATCAGATTGTAAAAGTTGCAAAATTAAAGAATGATCCTTGAAGGATGCTGATGTAGCAGTTTTCTTCTTATGAAAGTAACCAGGTAATTTGGTTAGAGGAAAGCATATCGACCAATCATTGATAAGCTGACCCTGAGTCTTCACCTCTAATTTGCAGATTTACCACTAATGTAATTATTGTTTATTTGCAGCTATGCTGTTTCTTATTTTGTTTGTAAAGAAGCTTGAAGAAATAAAGAGTCACTGAAAATGGTCCAGATGACTGCCACTCCCTGAGACTGTTAAAAGATGCTTTTTCCTTCCCACTGTTGCCAAGTGCTTGCACACAGTAGGTGGGGTTTTCTCTCTATTATTGTTGGGTTGAACTTACAATGTAAAGCACCTTGAGGTGACTATTTTTGTTATTTGGCACTATATAAATAAAAGTGAACTGAAGTGAATTGAAAATGCATGATCTTGTTAAAAATACCTTTTTAGTAAGATGACAAGTTTCTGTTTGTCTAAGTCAGCTGTAGTTCATGATCAGAAACAAGGATCCGTATCCATGCACTCATATCGTCCACTTTGCTTCAATGTTAGTTCAGCGTTCACCTTAATTCCCAGAATGCTCTTTTAATTCCCTGATGAAAGTACTGCATTAATCCTAAGGGGTTTTTACATTTCTTTTTTTCATCATATGCTTGAACAAATCTGCTAACCTTTTTGCTAATGACAGAATAACAACATCGATCAACTTCAGTTGTTTTTTGTTTTACTGCGTCTGTGTCCTTAATCTTTCAGTTCAGCAAAGGTTACTATAGCAGCCATTTGGCTTTAGTTTCTACTGTTTGCTGTGGTATGGGCTCCTCTTTTATTCCTTTTTGGCTGCACACTTCAGACCCAGTGTTTAAAGGGATTTAGTCCAGCAAACCATAGACTTGTTCAGAGAATCTGTTTCATTACCAACATATTTTGGACCATAAACTTTTAAGCTTTAAGACTTTGGAAGACATTTTTTGGCTCTTGAGCAAGACTCCTTTGGGGGAAAAGAAAGCTTAGTTTCACTACACTCTTGGTGTTATTAGGTTCACCCATACAGAAAGTTTGCAGCAGATGACAATGAGAAACCCAGCAGTTCCCTCATTCTCTGCTTTACAATAGTATTCTTTATCAAACTAGATGTTGATAAGACCTTATGTTAATTTTAGGTTGCAGACTAAAAAAATGTGTTGAATTAAATTTTTGCTGCATTTCATCCACGTCTCGCTGCCTTTGCTAAAGTGGATTTGGATTCGGAGATTGTTGCTAAAGCTGCTGCTGTACATTTTCCAAGATTTTTATTTCATTATTTATGATTTAGCGATGACTGTCCTGCTCATTGCTGTGTCCTATTTTACCATCATTGTGTATCTTTGGCAGACATGTTTCATATTATCACCTTATTTTTGAGGCTCGTGACATTGTGTATTCAGTAAGCAAGTCTGGGCAGAGAGCCCAGGCTTAAATCTTCAATTTGGAATTGAATGCATCACCCCGTAGACCACAGTATATTTACTATTTCCAGTTATTTTTTCCCCTCACTGTTGAAATTGACTTCAGTAGAAGTGTTTATGCAGACAGCCTCCGAGGATTCAGTTCTATCTAAAACAGTGAGCAGAACTGATGGTGCAGTTTTAGTCTCCTGCCAGCTTTCTGTGCACTCAGCAGAATGTCCTGTGTGGTACTGTCCCAGCTTAAGTTGATGAGCTTTTAGTTTCCTCTATTTTTTTTTAAATTTCACAAGTAAAACAAGTAAAAAGAAAAAACAACACCAAACAAAATGACTGTCTAACTAATGTGAAAATACTGTTAATTAAAGCTAAAACTAAACATTTAATGCTTTTCTATTCCTCTGATTCTATTGTTAGGCATTCCCATATGTACACCTGTGTATCCGCTTTGTGTTTTCTGTGACTTCTTGGTCCTTAGAGATATTTGCACTGTGCTGAAGGCATATTGACATTTGCCTTGTTTGCCAAAACTCAGCTATGCTACAGATAGCGCTCATCTCAGTGCATGCTGGTGTTCTGCGATATTCCCAGGTGCCGGAAGACGTTAGACTTAATGGAAGTGTAAAGACAGCCTGGAGATTCTCCACCTGCAAAGTTTGACAAGCTGACTTTTTAAAAAGGCTTTGCTGTTAATGAGGATTATTTTTATTATGCATTGGTGGAAGTAACATTTTACTTGTATCCGTCAATTTTTCAAGTATTCTAGTCCCATAATGCAAACGGCAGACATGGCAGTGGATCGAAAGGTAATAACTATTGATCTGAAAACAGAAAGGTTGTCTTTTACTCACTCAGTGGTTTCATGAATTAGTAACGACATAAACTGTGCAACTAAGCTGCAGTGATTAGTTAATGAGAGTGACTTTGGCTTGAATAAATGTGTCTTTCGAGACGTCAAATGGAACTTAAGAAAACACTAACAAAAAAAAAATGCTGTAAAAACTCACAAAACTAAACTGAAGTGTTTTTGAGGAGACAGTAACGTGACTGAACAACCGAGAAAGTGGCAGAAAAGAAGAAGCGGAGGATTCATTGGTAACGTGCGTTTTAATTATGTGATGTATACAATGCCTGATTTAGACTTCTGCTGGAAATCTATGTCATAACTTGCAATGTAACCCGAAACCCAGTAATTGCAGGCTGTGTCGACCAGTGTTGGTCAAGTTACTTGAAAAAAGTAATCAGTAACTAATTACTGATTACGTCCCCCAAAAAGTAATCCCATTACTTTACTGATTACTTATTTTCAAAAGTAATTAATTACTTAGTTACTTTTTAAAAACACGATTTACAACCTGAAGAGGTGATAAAGCGATAGATCTTTCAGCCCAATTCTACTTTTTCTACATAATCCATCATACAAAATGTAATCAAATGGAAAAGTCTCTTTTTTTAACTTGTTTTATCAGTTTTAATCTTTTAACTTTATGCATCAAGCAAAAATTTAATTATATGCAAAATTCTCTGACTGGAAGAAATTAGTTTAACATTTAAACTTATTTTCTGCACATTCCAGCACATAAAATAAAATATTTTTTGTGTTTACACTCACTCTTTCAAATAGATGCAAGTAAAACACAGCAGAAAATAAAGTCAAAGACTCAGCGGTCCTGTTGCTCTATTTTCACCTGTAAAGCAGGAGTAGGGTAGGCGGAGGTTTACCCTGGTGCAGGTGTGCCGCAGCAGTCAGTGGAAGAATCCGCGACTTTCTGTGAGTTTCCCATTACGTCGTTGCGCACTCGGTGCTTGCTTGGAAGTTTAGGGGTTTTTTTCGTTGTAAAAAGAAGTTTTCTTCCCACGCACGATGGACGCTAATGTTTTTGTCACTTTTTATGGAATCAAACTCAAAGTAAGGTCAGTACTTCCACGCTTTACACGCTGCACGCTCATACTCTCTCCCACAATCGATATGTGATCCATTGTTGATCTGCACACAGCTGTTGTCACGAACATGGCACTCACCTACGTCACTGTCACGAGACATTCTTGCAAAAAAATCACGGTTTTAGTAACGCAGTAACGCAGCGTTCCTACGGGAAAGTAACGGCAAGCTAATTACCGTTTTTGCAATAGTAATCCCTTACTTTACTCGTTACTTGAAAAAGTAATCGGATTACCCATCTCTGGTGTCGCAGCCATTTACTGTTAGCTTGTCAATTCCATGGTGGTTCTGTCACGCTAACTGTTTCTCTTTTTGTGTACTTATGTAATCCTTTTCTGATAAGTGGTGTTGTCTTAAGTGCAGTGTGTTTAACCTCTCAAGGCCACCGTATTTTGAGTTTAAGACACAACTTTTTCCTCTGTCATCGCTCATTTTAAAGGTCAATGTAGATAATTTGACATCAGAGCAGCTGTCATTCACATGGATTTTGGTTTATGTTTATTTGACAGTAAGTTTATCCACAGCAGCATCTTTGCTCTGCTGAACATAGATTCCTCCCTCACACCATCTCAGTCAGCCAGTATTAAAAGAGAAATAGAAAAAAAGAAAAGAAATGCTAGACAATTTTCTTCATGTCAGCTGTCAGTAATTGCTGTATGTGAGTGTTTTTCAACCTACAGCTAGAGATGTGAGCCGGCGTGACAGAAATAGACCTGACACGTAAAGAAGGCAATGCAGGAAAAAAAGAAAGAAAAAAGCCAGGGTCACATGTGACTCATAAAGCGGGTGGACGCACACAAGTGCAGGAATCGAGCAGCTGAAGCAGCCATGTGGTAAACGGTCATACTGGATTCTGTCAGACTGCACAGTGCACTTGTCAGAATTCACATACAGTGAACCGGTAATTAGAAGCGATCAGTTTTTAATACTGGCAGGGAAAGAAGCGCCCTTTAGTTGTCGAAAGCTGGTCTGATTAGAAATCAGCACAATGGACTACCTTAAAAGGCTATTAGCATGCCTCTTTTGTGCACGATCCTTCGTTAGCAACAAGAAAACATCCCTAAAATGTAAAAGGGCGCATATTGGTGATTGAGGCTGTGGATGATTACTTGTCCTGCTCCAGCCCAGCAACTTGTAGAACTATTTTGTGGATATTGTCAAGCACGCTGAAGTGAGAAAGGTGGAGCACTTAGACATCACAGTGAAGCACACTCCACTTCTTGATGACAAATGGCGACTAGATTGTGGCTCAGCACTTGATGTTCAGTTTACTGGCCACTTTGCCTCAGAGTGCTCAGTTTCTGACAGCGATGTATCACCTGTGTTCACATTAAAGGATCAGAGTGGTTGTGCAGTTTGTGGTAAATGGGCTTTCTTTAAATGCAATGTGGGACGCAGCGATTCACAATAGAAGTCTGCGGTTGTCAGCCGCGCTCCTGTTTTTGATGATAAGCTGCTCTCTGCAGCTTTTCAGCTGGCCGAGCGCCTCTCACGCAGCGGGTAGAAAAGAAAAGCTCTTGTGGTAATGTTGGCTCTCACCCCTGGGCACCTGCAGTCAGTGTTTTCTGGATGGATCAGTATATCTGTCAACTTCTCCCCAGCAGAGCCTATTCTTACTCCTTCCATTGCTGCAGGGGGCAACATAGAAAAAGTTCATGTTCGATCAAAGTCTGGGAACGAAGAAAAGTTTCTCTGGGACTTTATATTTTAGATGATGGGGAAAATACAGCTGCATCTTGGGCTGTTGTGCTCAATCAAAAATATAATGCATCTGAGGGTGAGAGCATGAGGGTGGGAATGGATGTTTGTGTCTGTGTGTGCCTGTATGTCTGTGTCTATATGTCAGGTTGGGTATCAGACGCCACCTCTCTGGGAACACCTCAGGCCCTCCAAGGTTTGGAGGCCTATCTCCACCCACCACCACTTCCCCTGCCGGTGGCGGACTCCCTCAGGTGTCGGTGTGTTGGTGGTTCTTTGTGTCTGGGGGTGGGCGTCCGGGTACACACCGGCTCACTCCTTGGCGGCCGCTTGTCGGGGCCTGGGGCCTGGGGCTCGCTCGGGCCCCTTTGGAGGTGGGGTGCCCCCGGCCTCTCGGCCTGGGGCTCGGTCACTCAGGCACAGCTGGGGGCCGGCGGAGCTCACGGGCGCGTCACTGCAACCCCCCCTGACTTCTGCTCCGCGGCTGCTGGGCGAGCCCTCATCTGGGACTCTCCTCAGCTCTTACTGGGACAGTGGCGCGGCTGCCCCTCTGTTGGTCTTCCATGGTCTCTTGTGTTCTGGGGGCCTCTGGATGTCTGGAGTTTTGATCTCCTCCATACCCGCTTCACACCCTGGAGGACGGGGCTGTGGCCCCCCCACACTCCCTAGCAGATCATTACATGGAGAAACCTTTGGAATGCAAGCATGCTGATCCACACAGGTATGCACACATGGGTATTCACAGACGCGGACTAAAGCTTTCTTGGCTGCTACCTCAAAGCACACTGTGCGCTGTCTATCTTGCGTGCTGCACAATATCGTTTATTATTTAGTAAATATTGATATCTAGCTAGTTTATTGTGATGGTGCTTTGTTTTCTCTATTATTATGTTGCTCTTTGTTGTTTGCTGTCTCCTCTGTTTGTTTGTTTTTTTTTTTCTCCATACAGGTGACCCAGGAGTTCTTTTTTTTTTTTCTCTCTCTTCCCCCCCCTTCTCACCGTCTTGTCTCCCCTTTGGTTTTCTTTCTTTCTCTCCCCCTCTTTCTCTCATTCATTCCCCCTGTCCTATTTATTAAAAAAAAAATAATAAATTTAAAAAAAATTTAAAAAAAAAATGACAAAGGATGAACTGAAGCTCTGCCATCACGTAATGTCGCATACTGCTGTTTCTGATGTCATTTAAAAGAAAAGAAAAGAAAAAAAATATATATATATATATATAATGCATCATTTGCGTGCAATGTGGAAATCTGAGGAGCAAGCCACTGCTCTTACTCCCTCCAGCTGAGCCACATGGAGACTTTTAATGTTATGTGTGTGCAAATTTGATCTTCGGTTCCTTTTGAATTTGTCCGCTCTACCCTGTTGACCGATTTTTGACACGAAAACCCCCCCAAAGGAGTTTTATTGTTGAAAAGCGATCGGTCTAATGAGCACCACTGACAGCCCAACAATTAGCCAATCATCACTGTGAGTGGGACTGACTGTTATTTCAAGCTGTTCTCATTAGATGCAGGTGGATACGATAGTCTTCAGTGGACAGGGAAACTATATCTGCAGTTGCCACAGAAATTAGACAGCAGAGTAGAGAGTAAAGTAGCTGCAAAAATCAAGGTCACATTTCTTTCAGTATGACTTCAGCTGCCTACAGTATGCATACAATTGGATACAAATACGTCGCAATCTGAACGTAATGGTCTCGCTGCAATAGGACATCCTGATATTTCTTGTTTAAACAGTGTCCTAGTGTTGGTAGAAAAGCACACCTGATGTCAGACTGAAATTGCAAATTGAAATCTGTAGGGAGTTGGTAGTTCTGTCTCATATCAGGGGAAACTCTCTGCAGAAAAGAGGTCCGCCCGATCAAGTGAACTCTTCTTGTAGGCTCGAGGGTGCTTCAGAGAAGAATGACGTCAAATCATCCTGCATTAAGGCTACAATTACTTAAACAATGCAGATATAGCACAGTGCTATGGGAAGGAATGTGATCATGCTAAGTTGTAGAAGATAGTATTTTAATAGGACCCTAAAGGCTGCAGCTATGGTAATATAATTTAAGATTAGGGTGGTTTTAATTAAGAATTTAGTTTGCTGTGTGATATTCATTAGATCTCATGATTCTTAATTAACATAAGATATTGCAATTACTAAATAAATGCTGTAGTTGGTGTTGCCTTCAAACAAGCCTTCTGAATAGTGTAAATCTGCTCTTTGTTCTCTTTGTTTAGACTCACCCAAATATCTTGTAAGATTTCAGTATTTTCTGTTGTATTCATTCCATCCCCCCGTGTCCTGACCAGCTCATTAAATTAAACATTACTCCTGGTGAGAGTTTTCCTGCCTGCGCGTGGACTTGTATTGTAGTGATTTGTTCCACACTTCAAATTCTATAAGAGTGTTGGAGAGGCCTTGAGAGTGATCTGTGATGGACTTGCAGGCTTGTAGGAAAATATATAGGTTTTAGCTCAGTGTTTGGCAGCAGCACAGTGTACTTGAATCAAGTGTGAGTGATGTCAGCGGCGCTTTACCAATAACCAACATGAGCAGCAGGCCATCTGTTTACCAGAGAAATAGTGGAGTGACAAACATTGTGTCAGTGCAGTTTGTGCTTGTTCCTTGTGTGACCTGAAGCTATCTGGTGTAGTTCATATAATGTAGTGCTTCTATCTATAATTACAGAGAGTTCAGGAGTCTTTCTGTTTATCAGAGTTGCAGAGGTTGAAATCAACCATTAGAGGGTTAATAGGTGTGTGGGATTGGGTACTTAAAATGGTTTTGACCACCTTTATTCTTCAACACGGCTCGAGCTCTCTTAGGCAATCTTTCTTGTTTCCCTTTGTTAAGAATGGTTATTGAGAGCCAGCTTTCCACTTACATCATCCTTGATGAGGCTGCAGTGAACAGTAGAAGGACCAGGTGCATCTCTCAGGCCTTTGCTGGATATTTTTTCGTATTTCTTAAGAGCATGATTTTCAGATGCTGTTCATCTGCTGTTGATTCTTACGCTTGCTATTTCTTATTTTAAGGACACACTGCACACCATGCTGAGAGAGAAGCCAAGAGCTCTTTGGGAATCACCTTGTTGGTGCAAAAATACTGTTTTATGCCTGTCAAACTGTGTTATCTTTGGCATTTTTCATTGACTCAGCTAAAGAAAAAATGGGAGCAAATTGTGTGTTTTTGTGACAGCGTGCTCGGAACAAAGTGCCTAAAGATACAATTTAAAATTGGATCTTTGCTAAGTTGTCTGGTATGTATAGATACAGCACTGTTTGTCATTGGTTTAGGTGGCTTTTGTATGTGTGAATGATTCATTGCTCAGCATTAAGTGGCTTACCAAGCAAACAAACAAAACTGGTCAAAAGTTTTAGAACACTCAAATTCTTCCATTTTTTTTATTTAAAATTATGAAGCTAAATGTCTTGTTGCATTCTGAAATGAAAACATAGTACAGATAAGCAACTGGAGTTAAAAAAAGAAAAAGAAAAAAAGAAACCATGGACTTTTGACTCATCAAAGTAGCCACCTTTGCAGATATAACACCTGAACACACCTGTGGCATTCTACCTACAATAGAAATCAAATATTCTTCAGAAAGGTCTTTCCATATCTGTTGCAGAAGTTCCCATAAATGTGTGGCACTTGTAGGTTGCTTTGCTTTCACTCTTCTGTCCAGTTCATCCCAAACCAGCTCGATGGAGATCGTGCTGGCCGCTCTGTTTTTTCAAGCTTACCATCTTGTGCTTTTTGCTAAGGTAGTTCTGGCATAGTGTGGACTTATGTTTAGGGTCATTATCTTGCTGTAGGATGAACCTCTGAAAGCTAGGCACATACCAGAGGGTATTGCATGGTGCTCCAGAATGCTGTGGTAGTCATTTTGGTTCAGGGTGCCTTTCACTCTGTACAAGTCACCGACCATGGATCCAGCAAAACACCCCAGACCATCACACTTCCTCGTCCATGTTTGACAGTTGATGCCACACACTGTGGAACCGTCCTTTCACCTACCCGATGGTGATCCTGCGTAGTGAACCGAAGATTTCAAATTTTGATTCATCAATCAATAATAGCTTCTTCCAGTCTTCAGTAGTCCGATGGTGGTGTTTCATGGTCCAGGCAAGCCTCTTTGTCTTATTCTGATGTCTTAGCAACGGGTTTTTTCTGCAACTCATCCTGTCAAACAGCTCGAAGTCTTCTCTTTATAGCTGAAACTGAGACTTGCTTACTACGACCATTATTAAGCTGTGCTTGAAGATGTTGTCCTGTGAGCTGCCTATCATGCATTATTTCTTAAGACCACTTTTAAAAAATTACAAAACGTCTGGCTCAAGCTAAACATAAAGGAAGGGTGTGCTTAAAACTTTTGCACAGTACTGTAAGTTAGCTTAGCCTGTGTCAAAAAGAAATCTTAAAATGCAACAATCTGACATACTTAGGCCCAACTAGAGTTTATGTTGTAAATGTAGACATATATTAACTGTTATACTGACAGCTAGCATACTTGTTAGTCTACAATAAAGTGGTGCATTTGCAAGTTTAAGGGACATAATGACACTCTTGGTGGTTAAAGACGACGCCTGGAAATGCTACAAAGTAAACTACAGTCTTTTTCAAATGTTTTATACTTGGGGCCATGGAAAACGATATTTCACATTAATAAACACATTTGAATAATGTTATAAAGCTCGCCAAATAGTTTCCTTTTATCTCACTGTTCATTCTGAGCGGACATCCATGCGTTTACTTGATTTATAACTTTTAGTGTTAATTTCGACTGCAGTTTAGCACTCAAGTTACTTTAAAGTGGTATTTAAGCGCTTTTACAAAGTAAACCCTCTGACACAAACATTTTAACATGGCTTTGCATTACAAGGCCAAATAGAAGTTTTATGTCTGTCTTAG
Organism: Maylandia zebra; assembly: GCF_041146795.1. Taxonomy (NCBI): domain Eukaryota; kingdom Metazoa; phylum Chordata; class Actinopteri; order Cichliformes; family Cichlidae; genus Maylandia; species Maylandia zebra. The sequence goes on along the minus strand of NC_135169.1, from coordinate 41,202,923 downwards.
TCAAATAGTAAACACTCAATTGTGTCTGATCTATCCATTGTGTAGTGTTACAATATTCAGTGTAGTTTAACGTTTGCAGCTCTTCCCTGGTTTGTGGAAAATGACAATTGAGCAACCAAAGCACATTTTTCACCTATAACACAATTACAGTGGTAATGCTCAAGGCCTTTTCACAAGTTAGAAAATACAAACAATAAAGAAGAAATATTACGTTGTTTGTTTTTCCATTATTAAACCATTTAAACAGCATTATGCCATTATTAACGATGGCTCTGTGCACTCATGGACCATAAGATTGCGTATCTAATCTTGTCCTTTTACTGCTAAAGCGGCTTTAAAAAGGAGCTTCAGCTTTTGTCGTTTTGCTTGACACGAAGTTATTAGCACCATTTAAGAGATTGTGTTTTCAAATTAAAATGCGACAATAGCGTTTTGCAGTTTAATGAAGCTAATAATAACTAGCTGGTGACTCGCAGCAAAGTCAACAGTCACTGGCTGGAATTGACTGGCATTCACTTTTGTTGATTCAAGAACACTTTATTTTTTCAAAGAAAACCAAGACTTTTAGTCGTAAATGTGCCTTTATGTCATTGTCAACTGCATGTGAGCCAAATGAAAATGGAAAACTCGACTCGATTAGCAATTTAATAAAGTAGTTAGTGCTTAGGTAATGGATGAACATAAAGAAAATACTTCGAACGTTTTTTATTCGTTATTATTCATCTTCTGTGTCTCCTGTTTCTGAAAGCAAGTCGTGTCACAAAGACACTGCTACACCCCACAGGTACCTTGTAAATTATTCACCTATTTCAGACACTGTGCTAGTTCTCTGTGGCAATCTGACCCAGTAAGAAGTTTCACAATACTTACTAAGTCCTTGAAATCTTTCTTTTTCCTCCAAGCACATATTTTTTTATTCTTGCCTGTGGACTCTGTCTGCAAAGTCTGTGTAGCATTACAGGCTGATGAAAAGTCCAAGGTCAGAGTCTGCAGAGTTTCTACACAGAGTAGACTTTACCAAAATAGAAGTATCTCTCTGTCAAGTGACCTGTAGAAACTTAGCCTCATTTTAAGCCTTAACTTATCTGAAACCTAAACCTGTCAGCCTGATGGACATGTAATAATGAGAAAATATGGCTATCAGAGTTTTCTTGAGTGAAGTCACTGCTGTAATAAGACTGGAAAGGTTCGAGTTAATGACAGATTTTTGAGGTGGGAGAGCTTGGCATTGATAGATGAGTGCAATTGAGGTACAGTGTAGGCTAATTAGTGGAGGAGATGATGCACTCGACTGATCCTAATGTCATCACAGATGCTTAGTGTAGCCCGTCAGTCATAAATACCGACCTTGACATTTTCTTGCAGGATAACTCGCCGTCCTGAGCTCCACAGCTTTTTCTTCTCTGCCCTCCTCTTATATTGTAAATGACTGTTTTTTTACTTTGTGTATGGTCTGTTGTATAATTTGGGGTACATTTCATGTTCACATATTGTATTGAAGAGATTTTATTAAGTATTAACTTCAAGCAAGGAGAAATCTTATAGTTGAGGCACATTTTTTCTTGGGTTTCAGCAGGGCAAATAACAAAAGTCTGCACTTTGCACTTGTTTTGCTGCACTAACAATGTCTTAAAGTACATTTAAAAAGAACAAAGTAACACAATATAATACTTAAAAGTAAATAGTGGGAAAAGACAGTGAGTCTCCTTGGCTACAAGAGGGCTTCTTGTTGTTATCATTATTATTAGTATTATTACTATATTGCAGAAGAGGTGCATTTACATTGTAATGAGATAAAAGCATGGGATATACATGATACTTTTGGGAGAGATTAATGTTTCAGATTTAAATGCTTTAATATTGTTTTGATACACTGAATGAATAATGACTAACTAGGCTTCACTACCTAATTAAAGCAGCATTTGCCTTTTAGTATCATCTATATTATCCTCAGCAGTACTTGTATCAACAAAGCAATGATTTCAAGAAGTATGTTTGTGTAGGTTCTCAGACATCCAGGTCATGGAGCGTTTCACCTCTCATCCCAGCGGCTTCTTCAGTGCTAAAAGCAAATGATGGGGAGTCCCAGGTATTTAAACCCTGGTGGCGAGTTGTTGACCTAGTATTAATCATATGATTTCATGAAGTATCGTTCACTTTGATACAATGCATTTGTGTGAGAGGCTGCTACATTTCTGTAATTTCATCCAATACAAGTCATGTAGGAAAATTCCAAAGTGCTCCTTTAAGCCATGACTGTATTAAACAGTTTGTGTAGGGAGATGGTGAATCTGAGAGAAGGGGTTCACGTTTGCAGAAACAGAAGACAAAATATTTTTATTCTCATGAGTCCTGTCCTGTTACATGTGGTGTTTGTGTTGTGACCTTTTGAATGTTTAAACTGCAATGAAAATGGATTTTAAATAACTTTAAATTGACTGAAATGTGGATTTTTAGCTCAAAAAGAGACGTCACCAATCATATCGGCATGCAGAAAATCAGTCAGCCACGCTCAAACGTATAAATGAATAATAATGAATAAATAATGAAAACCTGAAAACCGCTGGTGAATAGACTCAAGAACTTTTAAACACATTTTTTCAGGTATGTAGTTTCTCATGTATTTCTGCTGTGAGACAGCTTTTCTCTTCTTTTACTGACAAAATAATTATTTTAACTATCATAATAATTTTTTATTTTCATTTAAACATGATTTGTGGTTATGGATTTTAGATACTGTTGGGGCATGCTGTGGAACAAGTTGATGATTTAGCAGAAAATACTTTTTCATTTCTTTTTCTTATGAAATGTACCCTTAATTATTGAGTCACTTGTCTGTTTGAGGCGCCCATTGTGTGCCATTAAAATTGCCCATTACTGTCACTTTTTAAAAAACGTTCAGTTACACATCACACAGCAGGGCTGTAATGTACTGCCATTGCTGATTCATCGAGGTGGATACTTTCCCCTTAATTCTCCTTTATGCCTCTCCTCCTCCTTGTGTGTGCCTTCTATCTCTCTCCCACTCTCTCTCTCTTCTTCTTCTCCTCCTCCTCTTCACGGGCCAATCAGGCCACACCTCCATGGCAACCGTCATTGAGGGTAAAACATCCACAGATGGTGCTGAGTAGAGCGAGCAGTAGGCGCACTACGAGTGTGTGTGGGAGTGTGTGTTTGTTTGTGTCTGAGAGAGACAGAGAAGGAGAGACCCACTGGATAACCACTGTGTTGTGACTCCAACAGTAGTAACACAGAAGAAGAGCAGCAGAGTGTATGCTCAGAGTGTACGCTCAGAGGAGTTGGAGGAAAAGTCCAGAGAGGAGGGAGTGAGTGTTGGAAAGAAGTCCCTTCACCTCTCTCCAGAGAGCAGGAGGTAAAGCGTCGGTAAGCAAATATTAACGATCTGACAAAAGAGCACACTCCATCCCCGTGTCCGTGCTGATCAGACAGCCTTTACCCTGGAGCCGCGCAACAGACGAGCTGGGACACATACACACTTGCGAGTGGAGTCCCCGGTCACTTCTCTCCACTCACTCATGATCATCACTCCTGCCACACACCGACACAAAGGCCACGCTGACACAGCCAGGAGGGTGAGGCAGAGAAAAGGACACTTGCCCCGTTGCAAGACTTTGTCAAAGTGAAAGTCCTTCCTGGATTTTAACCCTGAAACTAGAGTCTTCCTTTTGTGCTGACCTTTCCAAGCATCCCCCCTTTACCCCACTGCAAAGATGAGCTGCAGGAAAAGATGCAAGCGTGAGATCTTCAAGTTCGCACAGTACCTGTTCAGACTCATCACAGGCACGCTCAACACCGGTAAGACTCTGACAGGCGTCTTTGCTGCAGTTCTCCTAAACCTCCGCCGATTTTTGTATTTACATCTAAGCAGTTTTGTTCTACTTCTCCTCAATGTTTTCATAATTTTTTTTTTTTTTTTAACAAAGTCCAAATTGGACACATCCACCTTGCGTAACATCAGGACCATGCAGTATTTACATTGTGTATACATTTACAGCAGCAAAGCCCACTTGAGGATTTCCAGACTGGGGTTTGGATTTATCGCCTGCTCTCCATCATAATTTGTTTGACTGTGCGCGCATGTTAAAATGTGCACAGAAGGACAGAATATAACCGGAGGCAAAGGTGAAGTCATTATAGTGGAAAGAAATGTAATCAAACATCTCACGCAATACAGGAACAGCAGGTTTTTTTATGTATTCAAGGATTTGACTCGCTGGTTCTGACAGCTCAGCGTTGCAGTCCTGTTTTCTGCATCTTAACAATTTTAAGCAGCGTTGCATACAACATATTGTATGTAATGTGGTGTCAGTCAATTAAAAATAATGTGTAGCAGTATGTTTGTTCCAAATCCTTACGAGTCCTTTCTTGAAAATGAAGTTGTTGCATTCAGTGTGCACAAACACCACCAATCATCAATAGTTCTGGACTTGTATCGTGCTGCAAAGCCTAATATAGTTCGGCTTCTTTTTGGATCCGTGCACACAGACCAAGAGCTTTTCTAATAAGCAGGATAGTAAATCAATGGCTTTAACAAGATTAAATCATGGATTATGGTGGATTACCAGCAGATTACTCCATGAAGGGTTCAATAAAGGATAAAGGTTACCAGCAGCAGAATATACTGATCGTTGCACATATTGCACATTATGCATCAAACGAGCTCTGAATTATTCACAGCTATCATTCGAGAGTTGATTATTCTTGGACTTTACAGTGGCATGTGCGGTTTGTGCACAGATGATGTGACAACACTAGTAGCATACATTGACACCCTTGCCTTGTGTGTCTCCTGTCTGGTTTTTGCATTCACTGAGCTCCTGTCGAGTAGGTTGTTGATTATCACACCGCAAGGTGCTAAGCCCCGGAGAGGTGCTTCTTGAACATGCTAATGAATTACAACATGATTCTGAACATTTAAGACTATTTTTACTTCTTGCAGCCACTTCAGTTCTTACAGTGTGTGTTTAGTCAAAGAACTGAGCTGAGCGAAATGAAGCTGCTAAGATGTGGCCTACTTTCTGCGGTGTCCATGACCTTTGAGACAGCAGGAACAAGTCGGGAGGAAGGGAGGCAGCTACAGAAGAGTCACCTTGTCGATGGGGTGAACTATAAAAGGAGTAGATGGTTTCAGTTTTCCAATCATAGCAATGAGTACGGGCTTGTGGTTGATGCAAAGGTTGAAGAAATCCATCTACAGTATATGCCCAGAGGAGTATGCTGTTGGTTTCCATGGCCACCAGCATGTTGCTGAGGTCAGACTGCAATTCCCATTTGGTAATAAACACGATTAGTGTATATTCTGGAGTAATTTACCTTCATGTCCCCAAAGCTTTGGCTGGTAAAATGCAGCATTGCTTTGTTTGTTCATGTGTAAAACTGTGTTCTTAATTGTTAGTGTTAGTACTTGTTAATTATTACTCATGTAGACTGCATGGCTGGACGTTATTTCCCTTTGGACCCGGGTAATTACTGTAAATGTGCTGAGCCAGAGGAGGATACTTTGCTCAGTCAAATCTCAATATTATAGTTAAATATTAAAATACGCTTTAAATTACACCTGTATGTAATATATGTGTTATCACACATATATGGATTCAGTTTTGAAGTCCTCATTCGAAGCCACCACATTTTCCCTATTTCAAATCAGTTCAGTTCAGTTCAGTTCATTTTTATTTCAAACATTTCAAACATGTGCCTTCACAATCATTACAAAATCCTTAAGAGAGTTCTGGTTGTTTATCTCCTCCCACCTGTACAGATAATGTCTGCATGTCAGCACCTGGAGCTTAATTCCTCGAAAAAAGATATTACATGTATGAGGTTACAAAACCCAATACCAGTAATTTATTAGCCAGTTTCCAGTTGGTTGGGTCCATTTCTCTATGAACACATTGTATTAACTCATCTTCCACAGACTGCACTGCAGATTAATATAAATGGAGCTTGACCAGAGCGAGGCTGGCTCGGCCATATTTGGATGACCAGGGGAAGAGAATGATAGATGGAGTCAGTTAACAGGCCAAGGGGTCTTAATTGAGATGTTCATTGTCCTAGAAGAGACTCACAGTCATTGCTTCATTTGGTCATTTTGTTGCCAAGGACATCATGGATACATAGAGTAGGTGGAGGGTAATGCGCATGATGTAAGAGGACAGGGCTTTTCAGATGTTTGATGTCTGCAGTGAGCATCTGCTGTCCGCAAAAGCCTTTTTGTTAGTGTAGGTCTCTGAAAAAGATGTATTATCATTAATGTGAAGTTCCACTCCAAAGAGAGTTCCTTTGATATCTGCAGTGAGCGCAGGGCATAGTTTATTAAAGAAAAACAGAGCATACAGTATAAAACATGCTGTACATATAAACTGTTTAAGAGGCCCACCATTCGTATTCGTGCCACCACCACTGCAGGCGTTGAATTTTCCAACTGTAGAGGGGAAACAAATCACAGATGCACAGCTTTTCTGAGGTTATAAATCCAAACAGCAGTGTCGGCACATGCTCAATAGTGTGAGAGGCAGAAACTTGTTGGCTGCTCACACCAGGGGAAATCTTCATCTCCTTCAACATTTCCATTTCAGCCACTGTGACAGATGAGCAGGGAGAGCTGCAAGTCCACCATCAGTATGTGTCACAGGTTTATTTATACTGATTACCTTTATGTAGCACATTTTCAATGTCTATTCGTTTTAGAGTCAATACCCGTGGTTGTGCACTGGGACATTTTAAAGCATATATTTTCCCGCTTGTATTTAGCTGGATTGCATTGCAGAACACAGTAAATCTGCCATTTGCTTCGGAGCAGATACTTTTTTGGAATCTTTCACCGCATCGTCACGGTTCGCTTCTTCCCTCAGTGTCTGGCTGTCAGGCGTCCCAGCATCTGTGATGCATCATCCTTTTCTTCTCATCAGGACAAGCTCACGTGCTCGTAACCGAGTCCAAGCATATCGTTTGACATCACAGCACATGCCCTTCCAACCTCTCCTCTCAACCTTTTGTGCGATAAAACTTGCTTTCTCTGCACTGCTACTGCGTTGATGAGCCATTAAGCAGCTTGCATCATTTTAATTAGGTTAATTCGGCTTGTCAGTGTGCTTAGCGGAGACGAATATTTTATTGGCTGCGTTCCTTACAATGGAACAGTTGAAGTGTTTATAAACTTTCTGATGATTTTACAGTTTGGATGTTGTGACCTGCTGTGAATACCAAACATGGGTACAAAGATTTTAGAGATCATCTTTTGCTGTTTTAAATGACCTGTATACATAAAGAAGGTTTGACTTGACTATGTTTTATAGTTGTGATATAAAATAATTCATTTTTTGCTTGTGCCTGTGACAAGACTCTTCACTTCTTTCCTCTTATTTTTGTGAGATTCAGGCCAAGCCAAATAATACATATCTATATTCCCCTAATAAACTATAATTGAAATGTGAAATTTTGCGTTTGATTATCACTACTTTCCTCGGCTGTCAGAGCACAGAAAAGAGGGGCAGGCTTATGATGCTCACTCTGCCCCGTCGGTTGTGGAAGCAGTGCTTAATTGGACAAGCCTCTTCATGATTTGAAAGAGCAGCGCACGGCGGGGTTTCAACAAAATCTTCTAATGCTGTCAAATTAAGACTTAATTTGTTCTCACATTATTTTATTTGTGTAAAACCTCGTCAGTTTCAGCGTGACTGCGACGTCAGGGGCATCAGGTTCAAAGATGGCACCTGAGACACCTTTTGGTTAAGTAGTGTGCAAAGTCATCAGCTGCACGTGGTTTCGTTCCCACTGTTGATGCAGGAGCTTATTACACTAACCTCTATGTTTGCCCAGACTGCACTGATGATTTATGGTTCATTGTGGGAGTATTTATGGGCGGAATATAAGAACATTTTTATCCTCGCGCAGACATAAACGTTTGGCGTGAATCAGAGAGTTATTTAAATGAGCCTCACGACTGCAGTGTAACCAGTCACGCACAGAGGCGCCCACATGCTTGCCCCTGAAAACATGCACTGTTTAGTTTGGAGACGTTGCCTCTGCTTCTCAGATTATCATGTCTGGCTCCTCTCCAAAGTAGTAGTCCCAACCAAACACCTTAAATGGTTCTTGCAGTATCTGTGTGGAACATCAGGGCTTGAAACGTGTCCTTTGAGACAATCTTGTGGGGAACTTGTGTCGCCTTTTTGGGAAATCAACTTAGAAATGAGCTTTCTCGTCTGCTGTGTGGAATAATTTGTAGAACTTTTAAGGAAAAAATGCTAAAATCAAAAACCCCTCTGTAGCCTTTTTACCTGTATAGTAACTACAAGTTAAAAAAGTGTTAATTGGTGACAAAGGCATCAAAATAAAAGATTTGTTCTGTTTGTGTTGGGAAAGTGTTCTGCTTCAGAGAAAACTCAGTCGATGCGGCCTTTGCGAGATGTTTAGTTACTTATCTAATCTATGGCCATACGACAATGCTGTCGACATTAATCTACCTGTCAGTATGCAGTTGTGAGCATGTGTGTGGGGGCATGCCCAGTGACGCGAAGGCCCTTCTTTGTTTCCCTCTCTTTGGTTTCCTGACGGATAGTGGCAGGTCATGTTCCACCTGTCCCATGAGGACAGCACGTTCAAAGCGCATAATCCCTGACCAAACACTGAATATTTGATACCCACAGGCAGGTTGGTTTGGCATCACATCTGTGCAACAGTGCCTGCTCTGGAGACGCCAGACTGTTTTACTTCTTGTACATGAAGACATTCACTATAAGAGGGCGTTTAGAGATCATTTCTGATAGAGAAACCCAAATATTTCTGGAAGTTTTAAGCCTGCATGTTTCACAAATTACTAGAATTGTTACAAAACTACCAAAAAATATACAAATGTGAAATATCAAATATAAAAAAAAAAGGATTTTTGTCTCTCGTAGAAGGTTGATGCAGCTTTTTTAAACCTTTTTTCAAAACCTCACTCGCTAAAGGCCTTTTCTGAGCGAGGAAAAGTCCAGACAAAGCACTTTTTTAGTGCCCAGCATTAAAGCCGTGCATGTATCTGTTGAACATTTCTTTGGGGCTTGGACAGGCGGAACAATAACAGATGGAAAACCATGTTATATAATGTCTCTTTCACACCCACTGCATTATCGTAGCATCTGCTTGATTCACCTGACAAGCATCTGGTTTGAATCACGAACATAGATGTCATGCAAGATGAGATCATGAACTTCCGTTTTACTCACACAAAATATAATCCTCAAACGATCTGTGTTGAAAGTTCGGTTCTGATGATTCTTTTGAACTGTCCATCTAGTGTGCAAAATTCTTTCAGTGCACCTTCTGCTCCTGGATTTTACAAATATGCAGATGGAAATCAATGGTTGCGAGATGTTTAACACAGCGAACAACAGATTTGGACAACTGTAGAATCCAATCGAATCATCTCTGCCAAGCTTCTTACATAACTGGAAGAAGAGAAGACGCATCAGGTTCATCCAGTAACAGGTTTCTGTCAAACTTGAAGCGTAACCTTTCACCATGACCCCTTTCTTAAGGTTCACTCCCTTTTGGCGAGGGCAGACGGAAGATGTTTAACGGTGATACATCTATCCGTATCAGCTTCCTGGCAGGTACGTCCTGCTGTCTCTCCGTTACTCAGTCCCTGCCTACTTCTGGTTTCTGGTTTCTGTTGCTGTGTTGCTGTCCAGCACCAGAGCAGCACAGATTCTTTGGCTCATTAGAGCAGTACAAACAGTGCTTGGCTTGAGAACTTACAGTTGGTGTCCTACAGTAGCTAAGCACCAGCTCAGTCCACCCAGATCCTCCTCTGCCTGACTGAAAATGAGTGAGTGTCTGTCAGAGCCCGTTAAAGTGCTGCTCGACAATCTGGCCTAGTGTTATGTAAAGCAGAAGAGGGAGAGCGTCTTCGCTGTCGTGGAAGTATTCTTATAGTGAAAGTATTCTTTGACCTTGCTATTGTTGAGGCTATGGCTGGAAAATAAGTAGCACATGGATTATTAACATTTCAAAACTATCCCGAAGTCCCCGGTGGATCGTTTTGGCCCCATAAAAGCCAGTAAAACACATTTGAAAGCTGGTGCAGTCATTTAAACAGCGTTGTTGGTGTGTTAGCAGAGAATACCTCTGTCCTTCACCAGTCCTGGAACTGCTGATTAATTACTAGAGCTAATTAGGCAATGATGAGCTTGTCACTATAATATCGCCATCGCAACTGAAAGAGTGATTAAACCTTGATGTGTACAGGGGATCTAGTCAAAATTTAAATTAATGTATTTAGTTTTTGACCTTTTTCTATTCCCCATCCAAATCTGGTTTGGATTGGGAATCCAATTGAGGTTTTGCTCAAATGAAATACAGGGCTGTTAAGGCAACCTGACACAGTAGTTGTGGTTCTGGTGCTCCTATCGAGCGTCACCGCCTCAACACCGCTACACCCTCCGGATCGCCCGGATGGCATTCTTCTTCATTTGTCTCCATTTGCATTCGACATTGGCCCGTGTTTCTCCTGTGCCGCTGTCCTTTTGAAGTCACCCTTCCTATAGCCAGAGTAATCAGGTTTTCCATTTGCGCTAATGTTTGTAAACGAGAGTCCTTCTGAGTAGAAGGAATGGCCGGGCTATTTTTAGTAGTGCGTGCATGCTTCGGTTACAAATTCCTGCATGAGTGCGTGTTCAAAGATTTGAGCTTTCATTCACCTCCGTGACTTGGAGATCATGAGAAACTGAATCTTTGGTGGGTCGTTTTCATGTTTAAGCTTCTTACTGTAAAGACGGCATGTAAGTAGAGCAACGCCAAATAGCACTGAAGAATATAAAAATACCAAACTACGCCCTTTAAAACACTCGCTATTAAGAGCAGTTGTAATTTGTTTGGTGTGGATTTGTTTCCCTTGTCTGTTGTTGTTATCAGCACCTCAGAAGATTGTTCTATTAATTGTCCCTGCTCTGACTCTTCTTCATGTGATCATTGCTATTGTTAACTTAAATTAAAAAGTTTTCTCCTTTCTCCGTTGTCACCATTCTTTTTCTTTGCTGCTTCCAACTCCATGTCCTAACTTTTATCTCCTCTCTCTCCCTCTTCCACGTTTAATCACTTAATTTTAAGGCTCTTTGTTTCATATGTTTCCAACTGTCAGTTGCCTTGGCTGCGTTTTAACAAAAAAAACTGAACCTGCCCCAGACGCTCCGCAATACAAGAGACAATGTCCTCTCCACGCACCGTTAGCTGGCAATTATTGGGACTGCAGCCCTGCTCCAGCTCCCCAACCAGAACAAGAAAATCAATACACCTCTGAGGGTCGGAGTGGAGACTCCAGGGAAAGAAGAGCAACTTAGCATCATTAACACGCGCTTATTTCTTCATGCACATCTACTCTGTGATTGTAATGATAATGTCCACGAAAGTAAAAGTAGAAGCTCTAGTATTGAACACTTGATGTTTTATTAAGAGACCTTTCTTGCTGCAGTCCCGAAGGAATTGGGGGCTTTTGTGTGTGTTCTCATGTTTCTGTGCTTTTTTTCACTTTTCATTTTCCTGAAGCGTAGATCCACTGATGAAAATGACTGCTCTCAAATGGTTTTCATGTCTCCTTTGATTGGCTGCAGATTGAAATTTCAAACAGATCAATCTCTCTCACTCTCACTTGCGCAAAATGTCACACGGTTGAATAGACAGAGGAAATAAAAAGACGGACACGAGGCCGGATGTAAATGACGGCCCGTTACTTTTGCAGTTTCGGACACTTTTTTACTATGATCGTTGCCGTGCTCTCTCTGTGACTCGTGATCAAAGTTGAGGCGAGGGCGTAATGTCTGGGGGTGTTATTAGTGTCGCGAGCATTGCTGTTCGTGTTATTTTCTTCTACACTTTTGGACAGGAAATAATAATGTTTTACAAATATTACAGGGGAGGTTTTTGTTTCAGACGCCAAGATAATGAACTGCATTAAAGCAGAGAGTGTAAGCAGTGTTTAACTTCTAAATTGCACCCTTTTACATTCGTTCATTGCGGGGCCAATTTGCTTCTCATTTTGGTGCAGCATTGAGTTAAAGTCAGCATGTTTTTCCTCCCTAGCTGGCACATGAGACACACACACACACACACACTGTATCTACGTGCAATCATGCAAAGAATGTGTGCACTTTGCAGCTATATGGGCATGTGATTTACAGTAGACTTACAGTTTGGAAACGGATGATTTAAGGTGGAATTATTACATTACCTTGTTGCGTTGTTTGCTTTTCCACCCTGGGATTATTTCTGCACACTGTAATCAAATCGTTTGCATAATTTCATTTTAATTTGAATAGCCACAGCTGCTGCAGAGATCATGCAGACAAATGAAATAACTTAATGGCTTTCTGGCTCCACCGTGCAGGCGCTCAGCTTTGTGTTGCAGGCTCCAGAGGATAAAGTGGCATTGTGTGACCAGAATTTTGCTGCCCATGTTCAGCGAGCAGTGTATGAGCTCTTAAGTCAAGGGCACTAAAACCTGGATGGACATTACAGTCTGGTCCGCAGGAGACAAGGCCGCAGCTGGGAGTGTGCGGTTGCCAAGATCGAGCCCAGATACATCCACGCCCCCATCAAGTCCCCACACATCTCACACATCTGTTGTAAAACGGTGTAATGACTCACTCTCTCTGGCGCAGCTTGTCGTGGATGGCCATGCAGAAAATGGAGCTCCTTCTCCATCATTCTGCAGACAGATTCCCCCCCCCGACCAACACCACCCGCCACCCCCACGGGTCCCATTACTTACCAGGCTAACTCTGTGTCAACACCAGGCAGGCGTAAACAGAATGGATCTCAGCTGTCTAACATGACTGTTAAAGCATAATCAGGGAGCTCACATTGCACCACCAGAAGAAACTAATTAATTGATAAATTAGCCAAGTGAGCCAAGTAATGTGTTTTAGTGTAACTTGCGTGTGCTTCATTAGTCTTTGTAAGGTTAGCTGCAGAGTCCTGTGTGTCTTAGAGCCTCATTCACACTTGACTGTGCTGTCCAGATAACAGCGAGACCGTCGTCTGTGTGCGTCTTACATGCAACCTTACGCCACAGGCATGCCTTTCACTCTGTTTTCCTCTAGCTGTCATTATTTTTGAAATCCATTGAATTTGACTTTTTAGATGACGATGACTTATTACAATATTTCTGTCGTCACTAACACCGCTCTTTGTCATAATTCCTGATAGGGCTCCCTCAACAGCAGCCGTCATCTGGTGGACTCATCTGACCTTAAAACAGCGATGCACACTCCCACATCTTAAATTTGACTATAAAGCTCTCTCAGATAAGTGCTGAACAGCAGCTTTATAGACCACCAGTTGAGTATTTTGTGTGCCAGATTGATCACAACATCTTTAATGTTTGATGATTCGAAAAGTCCGATTCTTGCTGTATTTTTAGCCAAGCCTGCCAGTAAGAGAAGTTGGCAGGAGCTTTCCTTTCAGCATGACACTGCAGAATACTTTGAAAACAGATTAAATGGTGGCAGCTCACCGAGCGACTGTAGTGACGGGGAAGGGAAGTGATGCACAGGACTCCGAGCAACCGAGCATCCTACAGAGCATCTTATGTGGAAGCAAGACATCGTTTAGAATTTGTCTTCAGTCTCCTGCGGTTTCCACGCACTGCTGACTGTCTCAAATTCAATTTAAATGCAAAGCAACAGAACAAAAGGTATTTGTGTTTGGCGTTTACAGTGCTTCTGCCCCAGCAATCACACAGCTCGGGCCCGAGCAGCTAAGGCCTATCTCGTCCTGTGCACTGTTTCACAGATCACCCTGACCATTCTATTGCCTCTGACTGGCCGGTTGATGCATTTGATTTGTACCTAATGAGGATGGATTACCCTTCCGCTCTTGTCACTTCTTTTCTGCAGCCTATTTTTCCTCCTGCTATCTTCTCTGATTAAACTGTGCCCCTCCCAAGGAAATCTGTACCTATTCTTCTGACATGTTGTTCTGTTTTAAGTGATTCCAATGTAACTTTCAGCCTTCTAAGAGATCTGCATTATAAATAATAATAATATTACACGACAGAGATGATTAATCACAGTCAATTTTCTGGGGAATAGTTACATTGGTTTAGTAATAGATGGATCAGTTGGATGATTTTGATTCACTTACCTGAAAATTCATCATTGCAAAACCCCAGATGGATTTTTATAGTGGAAAGGACTACCTTACCCCCAAATGCAATATGGGCCTTTGTGGTAAAGGAATCAAATATTTATAACCTATACTAGAAGGAACAGAATTTATTTCATTTGACAGACTAGTTACACAATATGGGATCAACAAGAAAAGATTTTTAGAATATCAACAAATTAAATCCATAGTAAAAAAGAAATTTAAACCGGGTCAAGTTGAACTACAAACACCACCAAGTGTGGTTCAATTTCTTACTCTTAAAACCCCCAAATTACTATCCAAAATATACAGAATGCTTTCTAAAACAGATGAATCAATATCACTTCCTATTGCAAAATGGGAAGCGGATTTATCAGTTAACTTAGACCTAAACTTCTGGTCTCAGATTTGCTTAAAAACCTTTCATCTAATTAGAAATCCCAGTCTTCAATTAATTCAATACAAAATATTACATAGAGTGCACTATACAGGTCATCGGATGTTCAAGATGGGCTTTACGTCTACCAACAACTGCTCACACTGCCAAACCAATTCACCGGACAATTATATCCACGCTCTTTGGTTCTGTCCACCAGTTCAGAAGTTTTGGCGCGAGATATGTGAAGACTTATCAAAGTGTCTGAAATGTAACATTCCAACTTCCCCCTTAGTGTGTCTGTTGGGCAGCTTAGATGTCACTTCAGAAAAGAATATCGCCCATATGGTTTTCACTGCCCTATGCATAGCCAAGAAAACAGTCCTCATGAACTGGAAAAATAAAAATAATCTTAATTCTAACCAATATAGAAATTATCTATTAGATTACATTAGTCTTGATACAGCCTCTGCCACCACATCAGATCAATTGCTCTGGGCTCCTTTGATCAGCTCCATCACCTAGTGGGGGTGGGGGGTCATAGTTTGGTCCCGCCTTCACTGTTGTGATTGGTGTGGGGGTAGGGACAGGCTTAGGGCGTCGGGGGGTTCCCCGGAGGCATTTTCCTTGGGGGGCTCAACCCGGGGTAGCGGTCATGTCCGGTTAGGGGCTCTGTTGGCTCTCAGGTGACTGTTTCCTCGCGGCTGCGTGCAGCGGGACTAGGGGAGGGTCTGTGCTGACGGACGTGGGTTACTGACCTGGTAGCCTGGCTGCCCCTGGGTGGGTCCGGGATGGGCGTGAGGTTCTGGGGGCGCTCCGTCTCTGGGCTGGGGCCCGGGCCGGGCCTCGGGGGCTTGGGTCCTGGTTGGTGTGTTGCCGGGGTTGTGGGCGGGTGGGTGCATGGGGGCCCAGCCCTGGAGCAGGGTGCCGCCGGTGCATCGAGCCACCTGGGGGGCTCTTCAACTGGTGGGGAAGATTGTCACATCTTGCAGGAGCTTTCCTCTCGTCAGGGGCTCTCTCTACAGGAGGGGGAGATACAGGAGAGGTGGAGGAAGATCTCAGCCTGGGTGTTTATTGTCTTATGTAGTCTGGAAGAAGAGTGGATGGTGGGGTGGGTGCAGTTTTCTCTGTGGTGGGGTTGGGTGGACTGTCCTGGGCTCTGTGGGGCCGGGAGGCGCTGCTGCGCTGGGCCCCAGTCTGGATGGGCCTGGGCCCCCTTTCCCTGGTGGGTCGCAGAGTATGGGGGTGCCTACTGGGGTCAGCGGGGGAGCTGGCCCCAGGGAGGGGTCACTTGCCCCTCCCTTCCTTCCCTCCCCATCTCCAGCTGCCTCCCTCTTCCCGCTCCACCACAACCACCCACACATGCAGGACCTTGGAGTAGGGGTATGTCACCAGGGTGCAGAGGAGGCCACCCCCCCGTCCCCTTCTGGCTGCCCCTGCCTCAATTTTATCTCACAACTTAGACATTCACATTACTCACACTCTCATTACACATACATATAGGATCTTGGGGGTGGGCACGATACACGGAATCCAAAGTACCATCAGGGTGTACACCCCACCCCTGGCATCGTTGCCCACCTCTCAATGTTAAATACACGTAGACATTGAGGGCCAGCAGGAGGGACCATGCGCTTACCTGCTGCTCTCTGGCAGGTAGCTCCATGCCCTCCTGGGTTTTAAATGCACCTTAGAACACACATGCATCAACATTACAATGAGCAGGTGGAGGGAGGTTCGGAGTCTTCTCTCACCCCCATTCTCTGCGACCTGCTGGAGCGGGGGGGCTAGGAGGAGGAGTTGGCCGTCCGACTGCGGTCTGGAGTGTGGGGCCTCCCTGCTGCTGCGGAGTCGGGGCGGTCTGCCTCCCCCCACCGCAGGGAAAAGGGTAACACCACCTGGGTCTGGGTGCAGTTCCCCCCTCCAGGGGCGGGGGTACCTAGACCCGGGGCTTAGAGTACGCTTGGGGAGTGTGATCGTGTGTACAGCGTCTCTTTATGTCTGTCTCCACGTTGGTTGAGTGTGGAGTAAGTGCATATGAGAGCATGAGGGTGGGAATGGATGTTTGTATCTGTGTGTGCCTGTATGTCTGTGTCTATATGTCAGGTTGGGTGTCAGGCGCCACCTCTCTGGGGACATCTCAGGCCCTCCAAGGTTTGGAGGCCTATCTCCCCCTACCACCACTTCCCCTGCCAGTGGCGGACCCCCTCAGACATCGGTGCGTTGGTGGTTCTTTGTGTCCGGGGATGGGCGTCCAGGTACACACCGGCTCACTCCTTGAATATCAATGGTTATTTGTAGAAAATGTAATTTAATGTATAGGTGGCCTGGAGCCTGGGGCTTGCTCGGGCCACTTCGGAGGTGGGGTGCCCCCGGCCTCTCGGCCTGGGTCTCGGTCACTCAGGCACGGCTGGCTGCCGGCGGAGCTCACGGGCGCGTCACTGCAACTCCCCCTGGCTTCTGCTCCGCGGCTGCTGAGTGAGCCCTCATCTGGGACTCTCCTCAGCTCTTTCTGGGACAGTGGCGCGGCTGCCCCTCTGTTGGTCTTCCTTGGTCTCTTGTGTTCTGGGGGCCTCTGGATGTCTGGAGTTTTGATCTCCTCCATACCTGCTTCATGCCCTGGAGGACGGGGCTGTGGCTCCCCCACACCCTCTAGCAGATCATTACATGAAGGAACCTTTTAAAAAAACAAGCGCGTCCATGCTCACAGGTGTACACACGGGTGATCACACCCACAAACTACACCCTTTTTGGCTCCTACCTCAAAGCACACTGTGTTCTGTTGATCTTATGTGCTGCACAATAATGTTTAACATTTAGTATTTACTGTCATATTCCCATATATCATTGTGATGTTGTTTATTCTATTACTCTTGTTCTCTTCTGCTTGTTTTCTTTTTTCTTTCTCAGCAGGTGATCCAGGTGATTGATATATGCTTTTTTTTTCTTTTTTTCTTCTTTTTTTTCTTTTTCTGCTCATTCTGTTGGTTTTTGGTTTTTGCCCTTCTCCCCCGTCCCTCTTCTCAGCTGTTTCTCTTTCCCTCTTTCTTTCCCCCAGTCAAGTCTGTCCCATGTTCAGTAAGTGAAAATAAAATAAACAATAAAAGGTGAATCAAATGGACCATTATGGCAAGGCTGGGATGGTCAGTTTGGTAAAGTAAATCCGTTGGGCATCTTTCTTTGCCTTTAGACAACAATTCTGATGGCAAAAGAGCCAAACGGGACAGGCAAAAAAAAATAAAAAATAAATAAATAAATAAATAATAATAATATTACACGACAGAGATGATTAATCACAGTCAATTTTCTGGGGAATAGTTACATTGGTTTAGTAATAGATGGATCAGTTGGATGATTTTGATTCACTTACCTGAAAATTCATCATTGCAAAACCCCAGATGGATTTTTATAGTGGAAAGGACTACCTTACCCCCAAATGCAATATGGGCCTTTGAATAAACTTAACCTTATTTGCACTTATTTGAATGCAACGTTTCCTGCCTGACTAGAAACAGGCAGACCGTCTCTTATGGTAAAAACATAGCACTGTGGAAAAGCTCTGAACATGCCGCTCATTTCTTCATATGTTGCTTCCAAGAAGCCACACTTTTAAGCAAAGTGTGGTTTTGAGCACTAACTCACTGACTATTGGCTGCTTTTTCACTCATTCCACCTCATGTACCTGGCCATCTTCACTTTTTCAGTTTTTGGGTTCATTTCTGTATGTTACACCACTTAACACTGATCTATGATTCACTGAGGCATGCAAGTGACATTTAAGTGAGGGGATAGAGTAAGTATAACAGTTTGGTTGATGCAAAAGACCTATTAGCTGAAACATTGGTGTGTTTCTAACAAATTCAAAGAAACAGGACAAGAAAAAACTATTTACAGCACATGAACAGTATCTAAAAGGCGTGTCCTTGAGAAAAAGAGAAAAGCCAGGTCCTGGGTAAGCCATCCAGTCCTTCAGTTGATCCATCTACTGTCCACTGAAACCTCATCAGAAATGGTCTCAGTGCAGGGGTGGCTGTCAAGAAGCCATTTTAAAGGAAGTGAATCATGGAGGATAGATGAATCCAAGTTAGGAATGCTGGGTACAAATGATCAGTTCGGAGGGAGTCAGGAGAGACGTACAACAGTGAAGATCTTCTGTACAGTCAGAGGAGGCTCTGTCATGGTTTCAGCCAGTGGTGTTGGAGATCATGTCAAAATTGGTTTTGATCCACTATGCAATACAACCTGGAAAACAACAGATTTGTTTTCACCATGATAATGATCCCAAACAAACCCGTGTAGATTAAAAACAAACACATAGTGAAACCATATAGTGGAACACTAGGAGTCATGGATTGGCCTCCCCAGAGGCCGGACCCCAACATTATTGAAGCGGTGTGGGATCATCTTGAAATGAGGAAGACTTTTGGGCACTACTGTACCATAAAAGATGGTCAGCCTTTTTCTTTGATGGTATTTTTATCGTTAAACCTTCAATTAACGACTGTCCTCGTGAATGTGATGTCATGTTTGCATTCACGAGGCTCAGGGGGTTGGGAAGCGTATCTGTAACCGGAAGGTCGCCGGTTCGATCCCCGGGCTCTCTGTCCTGGTCGTTGTGTCCTTTGGCAAGACACTTTACCCTACTTGCCTACTGGTGTTGGCTAGAGGGGCCGATGGCGCGATATGGCAGCCTCGCTTCTGTCAGTCTGCCCCAGGGCAGCTGTGGCTACAACCGTAGCTTGCCTCCACCAGTGAGTGAATGTGAGAGTGAATGAATAGTGGCATTGTAAAGCGCTTTGGGTGCCTTGAAAAGCGCTATATAAATCCAATCCGTTATTATTATTATTTCTCAGACACATTTCTCAGCTAAATATTATTCATATGCGTGACAGACCACTTTATCCAGGTCACATCAGTTCAGATCCTGGTCGGTCAGGTCAGACGACTTGAGGACAGTGTAAACAGAGCTACCTTTTGGCTCAGTCTGCGACAATGACAACATCGCTGCCTGCTGTATTGCTGGGCATTCAGACCAAAATGCAGCTGGTTGCTCGGGCACGGGGTTTCACATTTAACGGTATTTATTAAGAACAAACAAAGACAGCAAACAATAAAAGTTGTATGTTGTTCAGCCTGGGGATTGTAATGCTGTTGTTTACAGCTCTAATCTCTTCCGGTCTGTGGATAAAAGTGTAATCTGAGCTTTGCTAGAGTAAATAGAGTCGAGTCGCTGGAGCAGAAATGGAAAAGCTGAAGGAGAAAATAGAGATGCGCACAAAGCAATATTTCCTTCCTGCATTTCCATTCTCATCCTTTGTGAAATGTATCACTTGATGCCAGGGACTGAGCCAGAATGACTATTCTCAGAAGTGTCCATTTTGTTGCAGAGAAGCCAAACAATGTGCCAATGTTAACACAGAGAGAACGCAGTGCAAGAATGTGCTTTTAATTCATGTTCATCTTATCATCTAGCTGAGTTACATTTGAACTAGATTTCAACAAAGCCTAAAAAAACAACAACCAGGGAGTATCAATCCTTCATAATACTTAAGACAATAAGATAATTTATTTTTAAAAAACAGACATGGTAGCAGAGAAAACAGCCTCTGCAAACTTCAGGGTTAGTGAGAATCAGTTAGAGGTGACATGTGAGATGCATTAATAGGAAGAGAAAATACTTATTTGACAAACAGCTACTGGCTGCACGCTGCACCTAGCTTATTGGAAGAAAAAAAATCACGTTATGCAAGGCAACTTTATGATTAAGTGCATAATCATAGTGAATGCTCATTACAGTGAGCGTTCATATAGCAGCTTGTGTAGATTTCTTGATAGAGCCAGCATAAAATAAGTATAATCACTGGTTTGATCTCAGAAAGAAGCCAACATGTGGTCTGGTGTTCTGAGCATATGCAGCCATTAAACAGAAATTTAGATGACGTTTGAATTAAGTTTAAGCAGTAGGGCGTCCAACTAAGTAGCAGCTAAGGGTTTTTTCCCCTCATTTTTCTCAATATACAGCTTTTAGATTTATCTTTCCATTTCTTCACTAAAAGATGCATGAACTTATTCGTGTGTCTGTTCTAAGCTGTAATATCAGGTGGGGTAATGTGTTAAAGTCTTTCCTTATTGTGAAAATCATAATTGTATAAGGTAAAATATCAAGCTTGAACTTCTCCCGCCTCTAGTTGCGCCTCATGGATTTTCATTAGACTCTTACTTTTTCTTTGCTTTCTGATTTATAGACCATCACTTCACTTAAGCTGTCTGATGAGCTATGACTTCATACAGGGCAAATATTGAGAGCCAGTGTTGTAATAGTGGTTGCAACTGAAGCAGTGTTCTTCACAATGTGCTGATGGAAAGTGCTATCAAAGATAAGGGCCTCTTGTGGGGGAGGCTGATATTGTCTGTCAAGGATGGATAGTGGTGTGGGATTTCAGGGTTTCAGTGCGGCCGAGTAGGAGACTGGATTTCTCTGCCATGTTTCACACTGGTATTGTCTGTGTAATCAGACACTCATGGGATTTGATTGGGTATTATGAAAAGGGTTTGTTGCTAGCCGGTGGTTGTTCTTAAATCTCTATTGCCTGATTTTTATTTTTTATTTTTTTACTGTACCCTGTTCTCAATTTAAAAAGTTGTAAGCCCCAGCAATTCATTGAATTTAATTCACTGGGATCTTTCACTTTGCTTGCTGTAGTATTCGTTGTCTTTTCTCATTTCCTGGTTTTAGGAGCCACGGTGTATTACTTTTCTTCATTGTGAATGTATTGAGCGGTGAAAAGCTAAGCTATGTAGCAGCTAAATGACAAAGAGATAACTGATGTTATTGACATATCTGTTAGTATAATATTTTAAATGCTAGTCTTCTTCCAGAACTTTACAATTTTTTTTACTGGTATAGCTATAACATTTTTAGGACTGTACCAATATCTAGTGATTTAGAGCAGTGTTTCCCAACCTGCCGCAGCACATAGGTGTCCCGTGAGAAATGATCAGGTGTGCCGTGGAAGATTATCTGGTTCCACTTGTTTGGTACTCTAAGCCAGCGGTCCGCAACCTTTTTTGCGCCATTGACTGGTTTATGTCCGGCAATATTTTCACGGACCGGCCTTTAGGTGTTGCGGATAAATACAACAAAATAAAACCAGTACCGGTACAAAAAAGAGGAGATTTATTCATAAAACATGGGAAAAGACCCAGGGAAACTGAGTTAACGCTAAAAAACCATGAAAACCATGAATTTCACACCCGAGCCTCATCTCTCGCTGCCCGGTACCCGGTACCGGGGGTTGGGGACCGCTGCTCTAAGCGACCAACGTAACGGTCAGAACAATTACATTCTGTTTCACTAGATGGCAGTACAGCTACCTGCTCTAATTAAATGGGTTGCCAACTGCCAGTAAAACAGAACAAGATGAAGAAGGAATTATATAATAGTCATGGTGTGAGACGACGCAGCACATAACAGCAATAGATAAATACTTGAGAAGAAAAAGTAGTCAATCTGAGCTGGGCCCTGGAGAAAATTCAGACCCAGACGAAGGCCCTAGCATGAGTACTGGTCGAAAGAAAGCAAAAAAGGTATACTGGGGACCTTGAGCTGCCGTTCCAAACATGAGTCATGCCAACAGTTAAGTTACAGAGTGCCCTCTGGGTGATGAGTGCCCAAAAGGCTGAAGGGGTTACTCCAACATCAGCCTGGGGTGTGGGTCGTTAGGTGACATGGACATCCAAGTCTGTGAATGCAATAAAGAGAGAATGAAGTGACATACGACTTTATCTACAGCATAAGGACATAGGTGTATGTGCAAATGTTCTCAGACGAGTTTAATCCCAGGGACCTTGACCTCAAGGGCAAGGTCAGAGGTCAAGTTTTCTGAAGATTTTGTGAATCTGATAACTCGAGAAGTTACCTAGGATTTTGAAATTGATGCCATCGGTGTACTACTAGGAGGTTGAGGGCTACCACTGGTTGCCTCCAGTATTTTTAAAATTTCTTTTATTGGTTGTCATAAATGCTGATAGGTCGCCAAGTAGCTACTATCAGCTGATAATGGTCCACCAATGAGTCAAGTTGACTCTATTTTTCTGTGGTATTGCTCTGGTGACCCACGCGGTAGAGAAATCTCTCTTACTTGGTTAATTAACTTGTCGGACCTGTTGGTTTTTTTTTCTGCAGGATACGGTCCATTACTGTGGTAAAGAAAAAGGAAAGTTATGTTTTTTACAACTGCAATTTTCCTGTGACTCATGACTAACAGACTGACATTAGCCAGACTTACTTGCTGAAGCTTTCTTTCATGGTTCCTGGTTTTTGTTTGGTATTTATTGCATTACAGTTCCTGTTTTCTTTCTTGTGTTTCTAATTTTTCTTGTGGTTCTTCTCAGTGTTTCCCCATTTTTGCTGCCATCTCTTTTGTATCTTTTAGTTAGTTGTCATGCCTCAGTATTGGCTGTTTGTCTTTCTATTTCTTCCTTTTTTTGTGATTGTTTGCTCTGGCTAAGTGGAAACCAGGGGCCTGTTCTTCGTACCGCGCTAAGTGAGTTAGCTGGATGAGATTGTTGACGATTTCGCGTGATCCTGGATCGTTCGGTTCCCCGAAGCCCATCCGGGACTTGCTGTCATAGCAACAGAGCCGTAAGCGTAAACCTGCTGGGGAGCAGGTTTACTTTATGTAAACAGGATTAGATCGCGGCCACGCAGGTATGCCCGCGTCATTCATACGAAAGCAACAGCGATATTCCACCACTGTTTCACCATAAATAAATAACATCAATGTAACTAAAGATAATGCAGCACTTGATCCTTTTATTGATTTCATACAGATACATACAGGTCATTCCCTAAAAAAGGGAAATGTACTATTAACATTCTATTACATGTATGTGATTATTACAGATGTAATTCATATTTCAGAGTAGTAATTGTAAATTACTTCGTGTAATCAAGATGAGAGACCACGGCTATAAAAGCGAAGGTGGATTTGGGAAGTCTGTCGCAGTCATATCCTGTCCGTTTACGCGAGCAACCCATTGCGGAAGGTGCAAGATTGATAAGGAGAGTCCTCAGAATTCAGCGTATATTGCGGGACAGACAGGATCCTTTAGCTCAGCGCGACAGTGTGCTCATAGAGAGATATCGATTTTCCCGTGAGGGTATTATTCACTTAACCAACTTGTTGACGAGGGGGTGCAGGACCACCACCTGTCTTTTTTTTTGCTCTGCCCTTTTCTTGGTTGCTGTTATGAACAAACAAACAGAGTATTCCAGGGTCTCTTTCCAAGAGACGACAAGCAATATAAGAGATAAATATTACCATTCTGTAGAATATTCTTATATTTCACTTTTACTTGTTCCCATGTTCTAGTGGGTCCTGTTGTGGCTCTAATGTGAAAGGGGATATAATATAACATATTATAATATAATAATGATGTAATATAATATTGGATAATATGGTGTGATATGATAAATCTACCCTACCGCCTACTGGTGTTGGCCAGAGGGGCTGATGGCGCAATATGGCAGCCTGGCTTCTGTCAGTCTGCCCCAGGGCAGCTGTGGCTACAACCGTAGCTGCCTCCACCAGTGTGTGAATGTGAGAGTGACTGAATAGTGGCATTGGAAAGCGCTTTGGGTGCCTTGAAAAGCGCTATATCAATCCACTCCATTATTATTGTTATTATTGAATTACTTACGAGTTTGATTTGTCAGCAACTTTCTGCCAGCCCCTCTCTCCTTGCTTTTGCAGCCTTTGCAGTGTTCCCTTGCGTTTTAATTAAACTCTGAAACTCCTGAAATCCCTCACTCAAGAGTTCTTGCTCTGCTGCCGAAAAATACCGAGCGCGCTCCTTCGACATTTTCGCCAACCAATCAAGGAGTTGCCGATCAATGTTTCTACTATCGATGCGTAGCCCCTGTTGGGCCACCCAGTGATGTCACATTACTGCGTCCAGCTATACTAATCGTCAACAACAGGTGTGTTCGGGGAACCGGAATAGCGAGCTCAGAGTTAGCGCGATGATTTGGTCTTGGATGTTTCATTTGATCTTGGATGTAGTAAGCGACGTACGAAGCACAGGGCCCAGGTGAGAAAATCTGGTTTCCACTTAAGAACTCTGGCCAAATGCAAAAAATCTGACTGACAGACATAATTTGTTATAGTTATTATAGATATTATTATAGATATTAAATAAAGCATTCTTGTATAGGCTATAATTGGGTCATAAATTACCTCACTCAATCATTTTACGCTAAAATAGTTCAGTTGCTTGAGGGTTAAACACATGTAGAAAGCTACATTTTCCAGGTTACCAGGGTAACAACACCACTTCCATATTTTACATGCACTTTTTTCATATGGCTGTCTTTAACATACCTATAGGTCATAATTATAGCTTGCACAGATGAGCTTTTTGGTCATTTTCTCGGGGGTTGTACAGTCTCGTTTCTTCTTTTTCTTCCCCAACCTTTAAAGCTTTACCCTTTGCCAGTCTGTCACAGAGGCTGTATCTCTTCTAGTATCTGCTGCTGGTTTGTGGAGGTGATGGCGCCAAGCTAAATGATAGTTCCTCCAGGTTCATGTTTAATGGAGGACCCCATTACACATGAAAAATGGCCCTTGTTCTGTAATGGCTGGCTACATCCAGAGCCCGCAGGAACAACACAGAAAATGCTCTAAAGCGGGTACACGCTGTATAAGTGATGATCTTTTTCACTAAAGATGCCGGATGTTATTTTGTGATTGGTTTTTCTGACAAGGTGTTAGCATGTGCCGTCACATTAAAGTATGTATTCACAGCAAGTCAGTTTTTATTGGCGAAAGACGCTGATGGGATGTGTGAAATTACATTTAGCTTAAATCAGATTGCATTGTTATAGTTTATGTTGCTGGCCTGATATATGAAAGAATAGCATCGGCATGCTGGATGATATTTTAAATCATGTGCTTGAGCCAGTCAGTTACAGTTTTTTCTGAATGCTTAAACCCTAACTGTGATTCCTGTAGCACGATCTCTAAAACTATTCAGACTTATAGCAAAACCACTCACTGAGTTTGCAAAACTAAAAGCACAAAAACTGCTTTGCACTCAGTTTGCAATTTTGTAACACACACTTTGCAAAACTGTAGGCACAATTCACTGCACAACACTCAATTACCAAATTTCCAACACACTCCTAGCAAAGTATACACATGTATGGCTATCATTAACACTAACTTGCCAACTGTCTGGCACACTTTCACATGTGAAAACTTTTTTAGATAATCAGTTCACTTTGCAATCAGCCTAAGCACTACAATACAGGTAAGCTGTGTGTGCAGAGTACAATGGAGGGAGCAGAAAGAGTGAGAAGTAGAGGAGGCCGAGGAAGAGGACGTGGAGGTGAAGAAGTAGGATGAAGAGGACGACAAGGACAAGGAGGAGCAAGAGGAAGACGAGAAGGGGGGAGAGGAAGATGAGGAGGGGGGAGAGGAAGGGTAGGAAGAGTAAGAAATAGAATTGCTGATGACATCAGAGCTACAATAGTGGACCATGTAATCAACCGTGGAATGACCCTGAGGGTAGCTGGCCAACGGGTCCAGCCTAACTCGAGCCGCTACACTGGAGCAAGTACCATAAGGACATCTTGAAATGAGAATCGGTTAGTACAGTCACTTTGCACAAAGATTTGTAGCACTGCCATATGCCAATGAGAAACACACCAAAACCATTGATGTAAAAATACTGAAATTGTTACTTTACAGAATTGCTAGATGACCAGATGCTGGGGCAGAGGAAGCATGTTCACTGCAGACCAAGTAACCCATATAGTCATTATGGTGATTGCAAATAATCCTATACTTGGAAATAAACACTTGTGTTTGTTTTGATGTACTTGAAGTTTGGATCCCTCTATGCTTATGGATCTATGACAGAAGTATGAGCTCAAACTGACATAGCCTACCTTGTGCACAGAGAAAGCAAAAGCCAGATGTGTTTTGTATTCATACCATCAGTGTGCAGTTGGAGCATTGTGTGCTTAGTAGATGATGGCTTGTGTGTACTGTTTGATACGGAAACACCATTTTTACGAAGGTGTGAAGAGTTAATCTAGCTGTGTTTGCTTTTGCAAGAGAACTACAATGTTTTGATTATTGGGTGACAGGTTTTCTTATTTGTGTGAAGAGTTTTGCAAAATTAGCCAATAGTTACAAAAAATGTGCTTAAGCAATCAGAAAAAACTGTAATTCTCTTTAGATCAATAAATAAGATGTAGCACAAGAGGCTCTATTGATTTTTAGTTTTTTTGGTGTTCAATCTGAAAGTTCACTATAATGGCATAATTATCAAACACTTGACACTTCTTCTTACAGCTACCAAATAAAACGACTCGATAAGACAATATTTTTACACCTATGAAGGAAACCTGCATATAGAGCAAGGACAGGCATCGTCCTCTGGAAGCATCATCTTTTTTGTAGCTGTTGCTATCTTATTATTATTTTTAGACGTCAGGGTTTAATTTAAGGGCTAAGTTAAGAGTTAACACTAGCATACTCGGTAAGCTGGATGCATGTATTGACTGTATGGGGGCTAGCAAGTGCCATGTAACATGCAATTTCGTCACCGTTGGTCATATTTGTTGGATTGTATTTAAAGGCTCCAAAAGGTTCACTGAGTCCGGTTAGCTGAGGTGATGTCTGGAAGACATGGTATACCCATCTGCCAGTCAGCATGTCCATGCTTTTAATAAACTTTAACAGGGGTGTATGGAAAAAAAACAATTTAGATTTATAGAGCAGCTGCTTCTTCTCCCGATCAAAACATATTTATTTCTTTTTATAGTTGGACATTCTGAGGCGAGAGATTGTTGCAATTTTTAAAGCCAGCCTCGAGTTGCCAGATCAGGAACTGCAGCCTGTCTGAGGCCCATCTGAAATACTGAGCTCTGTAGCAACAATAGCCTACAAGTCTGCAAACAATAACTCAAACAAAGTGGTCTGATTATCTGACAATGGTTCCTAGAAGCACATACAGTACTGTGTAATACACTTAGCAAGCAAATTCTCACAAACAGACAAGGAGGAAGCACTCAACACGTCACCAGGAGATCACATTTCCCATCAAGCTCTTTCCCTGCCCCACGTTGAGCCTCGAGCACCAGCCCTAAAGTGACAAGCAGACAAATTGGTCTTGAAGAAGCCCAGAGGCAATCAGAGCTCACCACTCACCCACAATTACTTGTCCTTTAACACAACGATCAATGAGTTTGACCGGCGCAAGCTGGGACACGCTAAAATAGACTCTCTGGGTGGGTGACGCTCTGGAATAATGAGGCAGAGAAAGGTTCACGAGGTACATTTTTGATATGAGAACCCAGTAAGTCCCTCCTGCTTGATCTGCCCTGGGGCTGATTTGGAGTTGTTAAACTTTAAGCTAGTGGTGAGGTTTATTTCCACACTTGATTTTAAGGTGTAGCAGTTGTTGTTTTTTCACAGGCCCTGATGACAGCAAACACAGTTGCGTACATGGCAATAAGGAAATTAAGTTAATTTGAGCTGTTGGACAATTAAAGCACATTATCACTGTAGTTTAGACAGCAAGAGAAGAAAAATTACTTTCCTGCAGTCTTATTATGTAGTCACCTCATGTGTGCTTGCTCTGATTGCATACCACTGTTTTATAACCTATGCAAATACTGATTGCCCTCACTTTGCAATTCTGATCAGCCAGCCATAGTATTATAATGGGCTATCAAAATAAGCATTGTGAAGGGCACAGGAAGTTGATTTATTTTAATATTTCTTTCTGTAAATATAGGACAAACACGCATGTTTATTGACTCTATTTATGATATCAAACCGATATTGCCAGGCTTTTTCTACCATATCAGGCGGCCACTGCACACTGCATTTCTCTGAGATTGTGTGAGTGGGTTTGTGTCACAGTAGTGGGACTGCTGTGGCTTGTTCTTTGACAGAACAGTGCAAAAATACTTGCCCATGTGTGGGCTGTCACAATGCATCTGTCTGCTATCACTGCACAAAAAAAGAGATTGTAGAGATTTGTATATAAATATAAAAAGGCAAAAAAAGTCCTCAGGCAGGGTTCTCAAGCTTTTTGGGCGTTTGTTAATCAAATTGCATCTGCTGATTTCTTATTCATGACCTCAACATGACGTAACTCTGAGCCCAACACATCACCACGCATATACAGATACTTCATGTTCTTTATCCAAACAGTTGTGTTCTCATTATTTTTTCATACTTTGCCTAACCTATGTATGTCTTGATTTACAAAAGAAAAACAAGCTTATTATAGGGAGGTAAATATTGCCCTCACCTTCAATAGCGTGCACTGTTTGCTCATGAATCACTGATGATCTGTGTTTAAACCACGATTTTATTGGTCTTAAATTCAATTCCGCACTTCTGGCAAACAGTAGACTGTGAATAATTGATGCACAAGCCATGTCTGAGGGCAAGAATATAAAAGACTGAGTTCCTGACTCAACTTAAAGGTTTACAGTGCTGCGGGCGATGAAAGAGCTTGTGCTATGAAGGATCTTTTCAGAGGTGGGGATTTGGCGTAAAGCCATGCTCACTGTAGAGAGAGGCTAGCTCTGCTCAAGCTAGGGGGAAAAAAGTGGTACCAAATGTGAGTAAAATTTGGATTCATGTGAGAGAGTCTAACTTTTAATTCAAAATTCAAATCATATTTATTTTCAGTCACTGAACAAATGCCATGAAGAAAGGCAAGGAGAATGCATGCAGCAGAGTTTTATGTGAGTTATTCACCCAGCCACAAACAGCTTCTCTCAGAGATGCTCATGTTAAACTGCATCTGTTCAGAATGCGTATCTATTAATGCTCGTCAACACTGTTGCTTTACACATTTGAATACATCACCTGAAGTTGTAGTCTCAAATAGACGTTGCATATCGTTCCAAATTTCAAATCCTCAAGCTGCACCTGTCTACTTCCTGAGTGTACTCGTGAACCTTATTGGTTTCTGTTGCTGAGCTGTGAAGATGGGAAATGAAGTCTATTGATTGTGTATTGACTGTCCCCAAACTCAGATCCAAAACAGCGCTGTGATGCCAAAGCCCGACCATGAAATGGGATTTCATGATGCTTGCCAGACAATTGAGAGATCATGAAAGGCTGATTACATTGAAGCAGCAGAGTTAGCGTGATGTTTTATGGATGTCAGAATGACTATAGAACAACGTCAATGCAGCTGGTAGGGATTCAGTTATGTCCTCAAAGATTTTTAAGTAAATCAGACACCTGTCATAACAGGAAGTCTTCCAGTTGAAGAGTTGTCTGCTTACACCTGCAACATACCAGACTAACATAATCATACTTGTGAAAATGTAAATTGCTCTTGAGCTGCTGTCAAACTTTGGTGCCAGCAAATGACTCTATATCTCACTGTGACTTGAGGTGTGGATGTTTTTTTTCTGACATCCCACACCAGATGGGGGAGCTTTGCAGATTGAAGTTATTCAAAGTATTAAATATGAGGTTGTCATGGCTTTAAACCTGTTTATGTAAATATTCATATTCCTTCACAATCCAAGCAAGTCTGGAAATAAACACAAGACCGTTTCACAAACTAATGATTGTACAAATTTAGACACTTTAGCTGATTAAGGTGTGCAAAGTTTAGTTTAAGGCTTTTAAAGTTATGTAGAAAACCTTAAAAGCTTTGCTTGGCTTGCTTAAGGTCCTAGTCACACAAGTCGGTGTCTTTCATCCAAACTACAGGTGACTACACAAAAGAAGTTTTTGGTGCCGCATCTTCTTTGTGACCAGTTTTACCCAGGAATACACATTTTTTTAACCCCGACTGGGGTTATTAGGGGGTTGCGAACTGGTCTCTAAAGCTGTATGACTGAGACCGGGAGAGGAAAACAAAATGGACACAGACATACACAAAAGCCAAATTTTGCTTCATAATGGACATGGAAAATCCTGCTACTGACATACAAAGTCTTGAATAATCAGGCCCCATCTTATCTTAATGACCTTGCAGTGAGAGCACTTCGCTCTCGCTCTGCAGGCCTACTTGTTGTTCCTAGAGTATTTAAAAGTAGAATTGGAGGCAGAGCCTTCAGTTTTCAGGCCCCTCTTCTATGCAACCAGCTTCCAATTTGCATTTGGGAGACAGACACTATCTGTACTGTTAAGATTAGTTTGCTAAAGCATATAGTTAGGGCTGGATCAGGTGACCCTGGATCCTCCCTTAGTTATGCTGCAATAGGTGTAGGCTGCTGGGGGATTCTCATGATGCACTGGGTGTTTCTCACTCACTATGTATTAACAGACCTCTCTGCACTGAATCATATCTGATATAAACCTCTGTCTCTCTTCCACAGCATGTCTTTTATCCTGTCTTCCTTCTCTCACCCCAACCGGTCGCAGCAGATGGCCCCGCCCCTCCCTGAGCCTGGCTCTGCCAGAGGTTTCTTCCTGTTAAAAGGGAGTTTTTCCTTCCCACTGTCGCCAAAGTGCTTGCTCATAGAAGGGTCATATGATTTTAGGGTCTAGCTTACATAATAAAGTAACCTAAGGGGACTGCTGTTGTGATTTGTCGCTGTATAAATAAAATTGAATTCAATTGGACTTTTCAGTACAACCCAGTATGAAGTTGGATTTTTGCCAAGGCTAATGCCTGAGCACATTTATAAATTCCAGTGGTTAAGCATCAGTAGCACTTTAAGTGACACTATATTGCTGAAATGTTAGCTTTTTATTGATAATCAGACCAAGTGGCTTGTGATTTTTCATGATGACAGTAGGCATATTTCCAGTGTAGCTAAGTTGCTCTTTATAATTCTAGTCTTGCAGTATGTGTGAAAGAGCGTTAAGCAATGAGCCAGGAAGCTGCTATACAGTTAGAGCAGTATAACCTTTTCTTGCTACGCCACCTGATAGCGGGCATTTTCTGTTTCAGTATTTTCAGCATTGTGGTGATGTACAGTTATAACCAGGGACACACGCAGGTAATGTTATTCTGGTTTTCATGTTCTGCACTGTTATTTTTGGGCTTCAACATGTTTGGATAGATTTGGAAAAAGCTCAACTTGCAATCAAGAATAAAATAGTTTTTTTTGTATAGTTACATTTTCATTGAACCTCCATCACTGACAAATGGAGGAGCTACACACTCTTTGTTGCAGTCTGTCATATAATTAGAATATAAACAGAGGTGCTACATCAAGGCCCAATATAAGATAAATAAGAATTTTCTGGATTGGAAATCATGCAAAGCTGCTCTACTGGAGTCCTAGAATATAATTATGGATCTTAAATGGAGCATAATAGGTCGTCTTTAAAGCCTGCTTGGTCCCTCTCCCTGTGGCCATTCCTAGAGAGCAGAAAAGATGATGAGCTTTGGCTGTGGTAGCAGCTCACAGGCTGACGCGTGTCCTTCACCAAGTAGGTGACACGGTGCAGCGGCCTCTAACTGCATTAAAAAAGAAGAAGCCTTATTCCATTTCTCTCCTCCCCAGAGCACTGACAAATCTGAGCTCTTGGTGGAAAGCTCACCTTGGGTTTGTGTGTATGTCTTTGTGCACATTTGTGTGGTTGCACACATCTGAAATGTCCCCTAACTAAATTTTCTCGTGCCCTGAAAATGACTGTATTAATACTTGAGAGGCGTCCGCTTGTACCACTGTGACGAATGCATGTTAAACAGCACTCGGTGCAATTTAAAGCGGCTTCACATTAAAACTGCACCGAGGCCTTGTAAACCTGCAGAGTGGGTTACTATAATTGACTCCTGCAAACAGCAGAATTGAAATTAGCTGCATAATTGCAGAAACGGGCTGCTTTCCAGCACTGAGCTCTGATTTACAGCTGAAACCATGAAAAACCCTGCTACTGAGGCAGTAGCTGTCATGGCTCACAATGTCCTGGTGCTTGGCTGGAAAAACAAATCCCTCCCTCAGGTGTGTGTAGACATGCTGGAATGTATTCACCTGCTGTGTTTGTTATGTACAGTTGGTGGGTGGATGTAGAGGAGAGCACAGTGAAGATGGCTCTACATGTATGTGCTTCTGTGTTTGTTGAATTAATAATACCAGCCAGACCTCATTATTCGTAGACTGCACCAACCTGACAAGTGTTAGTGAAAGAGCGTTTGACGGGGAGAGAATGGCGTTCCCGACTCTGTGGATTATTGGAAAACAAGCTTGCGGTCTGAGACATGTAATACCACCCATAATTTTTTTGCATAAGATTCAGCAACAGGAAGATTGAAAGATATAAGATATAAGCTTTTTTGTCTCCTTATGTGGTTTTGTAGGTCCTCTGCAACTCTATGTTTTATTTTCTGCAGAGGTCAAGTCACTGAGCTTCCCTTCAGACACATGAAATATCAACAGATTTCCCAAATAGTTGTTATGTTTGGTTATGAGTAGATGTGTAACTCCATGGGGTTAGGGGTCAATTATCATAACAATTTTGAAAGCTATTTGCCCGTCTCATCTTTACTTTGAAAATTAAAATGTTATCTGGTTCCATCAATGTCGATTTTGGTAATTACATCAACCAATAATGTTAGCCCACAGATAAATAATTTGGACTCTAATTTTCTGAGATCTTGTGGAGATTTGAACCACAGAGTTGAAAAATCTGTTTTTGTTTTTCAATAAAGTATTATGACAACAAACCCTACAATACGAAGTTTAAAAAAAAACCTAAAATATATATTTCACATTTAAATTATTTCAACTACAGTCTCAGATCGGAGGTACCCCGGCTGGAAATGTATCCTTGCATTTTCATATCTATTGATTTGTGTCAATGTACAAAATTGAGTGAATTACTTTTTAGGTCTACAATGAGAAAAAGTCCAAAAGAGACTAAGGTTGGGCGACTGGATGAATATATCGACCATCGATGATAGGCTGAGCCTTTCACCGACTGTTTTTACAAGAGCAATTTATTTATTTGCACATGAGCACATTTGCTTATAATGTTGGTTGAAGCTAAGAGAAGCAGTCAACTGAAAAAATAATAGCGCTGTTTTAACAGCACCCTCTGTGCGATTCATTTACTCAAACTCATAACAGAAAGAGAGAAAGGCAGTAGCCAATGTTGAGAAAAAAACAAAAGCATTTTATTTAAATTAAAAAAAAAACACTGGTGGGGAGGGAAACAAAGATCATGGTTGTCAGCCGATTCCAAACTGCATACACACTGTTAATGCAGGTTTGTATACTTGAAGAAACAGATTACATGATAGGTGACCGTTTCACCTTTGGCATTGGGAACTTGTCCTCAGCACATGCTCCATAACACCACATAAACATTTAATAATACAACGATACTCTCGCCTCTTTTGAAACCAATTACCTCTAAGCCTAAGATCTTAATGCACTGAACTGAAACATCTCTGGAAGCAGTACCCACGGAGGTCGGTATTTACCATGCAATGCATAATTCAGACACACATATCTGCCAGTCAACTTAAAGTCATGTAATTTTTATGAGCAGGAACTCAACAGAATTCTGTTACATACACCGGAGACACGAGCTGGCTCTGGAAATATCCCTGGTAGGGTGAAAGGTCAGTCACTATAGTATTGTGTGGAGGTGGTTTTAAAGGTTAAGGGGTTTCTTGACTTTGAGCTGGAGATAAAGTGTTAAGAGAGAAGCAATGCGTCAAACAGCAGTTAGACTGCTGAAGACTGGCACGTGATTCATTTATAGATCTGTGCCCTGTGCATGACTTGCTTTGTGTAGCTTGCTCACATTCGCTGCTTTACCTGCTCTATCATGTTTTACATCATACCAGGCCTGCAGTGCTGCATCTAAATCAAGTGAAGGGAATTGGATTATTGCCTAAAATGTGATCTTTTATCTTTTTTTTACCTTTTTCTTGTACCTATCATCTCCTTAATATCCAATAGCTCATTTTATGTCCATTTTTTAATTATTATATATTTCAGACAGGAAAAATAACTTTATTCCACTTGTCCCTTATCAGCTCTCCATTAGGATCTTCACACTGAGTAAAATATTCCAGTCTTGTCTCAGCATACCTTAGGCACCATTTAATTCTCATTTCTCAGTGTAACATGAAATTAAAAAATGTGTTTTAGTTTAAACCCTGCTCATCCCCGCCTTTTAAGCTCGGATAGTATCGAGGGGTTGATGCATGTGCATACAAAATAGAAGGTGAAACTGTAATTCAGTTTATTTTTCTGCATTTTGTGTTATTGTTCTTTTATTATTGTGGAAAAACTGTGCAGTTTTGCCTGTTATAGCATCTAAAAATGATTCAAATGAAGGGAACCTCACTAAAGCTGGGTATTACAGCTCAATACTTCAAAATGTATCTGTATATTGCACTAGGATCAACAAATTCTTAGCCCTGTGAGAAATTTACAATGGATTTGGTACTGAAGCAATTGCCTTTGCTTTGTCTCTGTATATTAAGAGACACCGAGAGTATTATTCAGCACTTTGTTCTCAACTGTTGGTGTGAAATGTGCGCGACTGAATTAGGCTGACGGGATGTACTCTGTGCTGTAGCATCCGCTCAGAAGACAATCTGTGACTAGAAATGTTCATCCTTGGTCGCTTGTTTCCGAGGATGCTTGTTAAAACAATAACAACAGATCAGAAAGGCGTTAAAAACGAATAATACGTTTTAGGAGCACTGTTTGTCTGCAGGCATTTTATACCTGTAGGTCTGAGCTGTTGCTTTAAAGTAGATCCCTGTGTGAACTCAACAATGTGTGTGAGGCTGGCTCTGCTTTACACAGCCTTGTGGATTGTACATATTGATTGGCTTCCACATTCAGATCAAAGATGCAAAGAAGCGCAGAGGCCACATTAGGGATTACGGTATTTCTTTGCGAGCAAACATGAGTGATTTAGAGAGGCATAAAACAGACACATACTAATATCCCCTTCTCAATCTGCAAGGATTAATGACCAGAAGCTGTTGGCATGAGTTCAGCAATTAAATTGGATAGTGAACCCATCTTTTTAAGGATTATCTCATTTGGAGCTGCTGCTGTTCACATTCACATCCTCTCTTACCGCAGTACATCAGATAAGACTACTAATAGCAGAGTAAATCGACTCTTTCTCTTAAACAACATCATCACTTTCTGACAGCCTCGGAAAGAGAACTAAATATCATCTTAACATGATGAAACTCATGCTGCAACTTCCCAGCACTGACACGTAATCTGTGTTTCATGTGGGTAACGTAAGAGAGCAGGTGATACTTGAGGATTCCAGTAGCTGCTGGCACAGATAAGGTTTGGTTAAGGTCTGCAGGTCTGTGTAAGAGGATGGATTGCAACATGTCTCGCCATTTACCCAGGGAAAAGGGTTTCCTCTCCACCCTGTGGTTTATTAATAGCGAGCTGGTGGATGTCGGGCAGGCGACGCAGTGTTAGCGGTATTGACACGGTTAGTGTTTCACCTGTCACTGCTGCTGATAAGCTGTCATCAGAGCCAGCCTAATAGATTTTAGATGAGACTTTGGCACACAGTAAGTTGATGAATGCATCATTTATTGCACTTTTTGTGACCTTGGCACAGCCAAGGCTGTCTGTCTAAGGATATTGAACTGTATTACTCAGCTGATATTATGAACTTCTTCAAATCATATAAAAGAGGTTAAAAAAATGACCATGATGGGCAAAACATTCAAAGTGGTCAAGCCTATGGAGCAATTTCCACTTGTAATGTCATTTCTTTTTCAACAGTTAGTTAATGTTTTGCCATGTGTAGAAATTTTGGCGCACTATTTGATGTAGCTTCACCCATCCAGTGACCAAAACCTTACTGGAATAATTGCCAACTAAATTATTTTTAATAGTAATTAGAAGTTCATAAACACTGAAACATACTTTTATTCATCCAATCCATTCATTGATTTGTTGTATTCATTACTGATGGTGGTGGTGTAATTCTACAAATCCACAGTTTGTTTTAAACCAGTGTTTTTGCTAGATCACAATTGGATCTTAAAACTTTGTAGCTTTCACCAAACTAGCATGCTTTAATCAGGCAGGTCCAGGTGTCTAACTAGCATGGTCATCATTAGCACATGGCTAAATATCATTTTATTTAAGCTAGATCTTTGCATATATTTGTACACGTGGTGTTTACACGAGCACAAATAGTGATGCCTGCAAAAGTTTTTCACAGATCCTGACCGAAAGAGGATTTTT
This sequence comes from Maylandia zebra, assembly GCF_041146795.1. Lineage (NCBI taxonomy): Eukaryota > Metazoa > Chordata > Actinopteri > Cichliformes > Cichlidae > Maylandia > Maylandia zebra. The sequence goes on along the minus strand of NC_135169.1, from coordinate 41,166,210 downwards.
CAGACCAATACAAATACCGATATTTGATGATTTAAAAATCTAAAATATCAGCCGATATTTTTTCTTTCAGGCGCACAAAACAGATTTACCCTAAAATGTATTATTTATGACTTCTTACAATGACAATGCAGTTTTAAAATAGTCTTGTTTTTCTTGTTATTGTTTGTTGCATTCAAAACGCAACAGATTTTTATAACAATAATGTTATAGAGTGCCCCCTGGTGGACGTACTATGCAACATCAACAATCATAGCCTCGATAAAAGATGTTTGTACGTTCTTTTTTTCTACATTTTCATTTATGAACCATTATAAATGCCAATATAAATTTATGAGGAAATAGTTCATATCATCACCGCCAATATATCTGTCAGACTCTATTTGCTAATATACAATATGTTCCATCAGCTGACTATAGTAATGACGTTATCCCCCCTCTTTGCAGCAGTCATCAACTTCCTTCCCTGACTTCCATGCACAAAGCTGCTGCACCTTATATAACCTTTACAACATCTCTTCCGGGAAACAAACGCTCTTTGAATATGTCTGTGATTGCTCAACAGCAGCTCATTGTAAGCCGGTATTGTGACACAAGAAGATCGAGCCTCGATATGAGACGGTGAACTGTGGATTTGGTCTTTGTGGTTTCAGAACCATTTTGGCTCTATTAGCAGGTCAGTTTACTGACCTAATAAATCTACCAGTTTGTTATGAGTGTCATCTTATAACTGTGACCGCAAAGGGGTACTCATACAATTTGTTTATCCAACAGTGGAACTCACAAAAGATCCGTGGAGGATATTATACCATTTTGTCATTAATCCCTTTCAACCTACGTGTTACAGACCATAATTTGTCTTTAATTAAAAGTTTTCCACTGGTTTTATGTCTCCATAATGCCAAAATACAAATTTCAAATGTGCACCAACTACTGATACCCCTGGGATAAGTCCCCACCCTCTGAGCTGAACGGTATATATGACTAAAACAGAGTGATCTTATTAAAGAGCACGTATTTAATATGTCAGTATAATTTCTCACGCAGTAAACTAAACTGCTCCCTTGCCATCTCAAGTAGAACACAACTGGGTAAGATACGCGTAGAATGATAATGTACAGTATCCGGTATTGCTAAAATGAACTGGAGTGAGGAGGAATGTTTATTGCTCTTGGGGTTTATGATCGCACCGATTCAAAGGAGCATTAAATTATGTTTTCATGTTGCTTGTGGATTGCTTATTTTGTGATATTTGTACCACCACAATAGCTGGCAATCATGCCACTGCATGTGCCTCGCAAGGTTTTATTGGGTTCATCCTCACATCTCAGCACGAGTTTCATCGTTTTTTTTTCCTTTTTTATTTGGAGATGTGAGAAGCTATGATTCACAGCGGACAGTTCTCATTACGCAGCTGCAGTGCAATATCCACTGTGTTAAGAAGCAAGGAAAGTGGTTTGGTTAAGGGGAGGAAAAACAATAATTTGGTCTTCCTGCATCAGTGCGGATTTGTTATTTGTTGCTGCTCAGTGAGATTTTAGATTTTGGCTTGACCCGACACATTTCTCAACTGGCTGAGCAGAAAAGCACCACTTTAGCAGCTCTGTTGTAATTTTTCCATGCCGCTTTGGACACTTTCCGATGTTGCGCACGCCTCAGTGGGCACCGATCTGTAAGAGTGGGCTCGGTAGACAGCAGCTTCATGTCGGGGAGGGTTGTAATAAAAGAATGTGACACAGGCGCGGCCTACGGGGTGCACGGTGGCAGCAGGTGGGGTGGCTAATGACAGATCCACTCGAGCGGGTGCCATTGAGCCTCACGTCCAACTGTAACTGCTCGGCTGACGTTGAAAGCCTCATATAACCACTGGCGCAGGGTGTGGGTTTGAAATCTGTGTGGCGTCTGGGCCAGTTATTTGTTTTCAACAGTTTCTCAGTAATGCTGCCTGGTTGTTCTTCATATGGCAGCAGCACAGTTTGATTAAAATTATGGCCTGCTGCTCGGTTTTTATTATGGCTTCGGGAAAGTTCTGTACTTGGATGCGTCATTAAAGGTAGTGCTGAGTCATACACCTCTCCTCTGTTTACGGCTGTGGAAAAAGGGGGAAGAAAAAAGTTCAGAAATACATTAAGCTCGCCAATTCTTCCTCTGTCTCTTCCACATCTCCCCAAATGACTGTGCTACCTCATTGAACACGAGATATTTTGTTAGCTAAGATAGAAGCAAACAAATAGCGAACCCACTGGGGTTCACTAAACATTAGAGTGGCTATATTACCGCACTTTGCCCTGTTGTGGAAATTGTTTTTTTTTGTTTTTCTGCCACAATTTGAAGGGAAGTAAGCTTTTTCTCCTGGACCATATTTGCCTGTGATTGATGGCAGGTGGATGCGGTGCACCCCACACAGTCCAGTTCCCCACTGATACAGACCATCTGGGCTGTGTGGGGTGCACCGCATCCACCTGGATGCGGGGTAGTGCCAGGTAGTGCAGCCCAGTGTCATTGCAGCCACACGTTATGGTTCAGACCAGTCCCAGGATGTTAGGAGAATCACTTTACAGACGGGGGCGTAGAAGAGAGAAAACACTTTGTTTGCTGTGCAGGAAAAAGAAGGAGCTGAGTGTGCATATTCTGATTCTGGCATTTTTATTGTTGCATCATTATGATTTGTGTGCAAGGGAAGCCATTTCTCTTATATGACTGCAAAGTAAAGCCTGCATGAGCAAACTCTGCTACATAATCTGCTGCTGCTGTGCTTTGAAAGTAAGCCCCATGACAAACCCTGCACCCACTACGTCTCTTATGTCCTCTAAAGACCATTCTTAACTGATCTGAACTGACAACCAGCAGGCAGATTCTCCCTAAATCAGGATGTTGGGTATACCTGCAGCTTAAATATTGTTTTGGTCGGTGGTGCACTGGGCTCAGTTTCTGCTTTTCTGCATCCAATAATGCATAAAGCATAAAGCAGTCATTTTTTCTGCCATTTTACCAATATACTGTAGCGACACTGCATTCCCTGCATTGCGACTTAATGGGATTCTTTCTTCTTATCTTGAGCTAAATGTACTCCTGATTAAGAATTTTTTGTCTTATTGTAATGACTTCCGACTAAAAAGGCTTAATGTACCATTTTCCCGTCCTCCTTCAATTTCATTTCCTCTTGAAATTGTGCTTATTTGCTTGCAGTTCTTAGAGAGTTTCAGAAAAATGTACTGACTACTGCTTCGAGTTTTCCATCACGACCGAAACTCTCAGCAGCCTTCAAACAGGCGGGATCGTCGCTGCCTGGTGTGACAAGTTCTTTTTTTTTCTTTCAAATATATATTGAAAGAAGATTTATAGTTTGTTTTAGAATAATTTCTTGACACCTTGCAGTGTACTTTTGGCAGGCTGTGGGTTGCGTCACGGAAAAGAAGAGAAAAAAAAAGCACGTCTGCTCTCTGTTATTTACATTGCTCTTTTTGTCAAGAGACGCTAATCTTTGTTATAAGATCTGTGTTGCGTGTCATGTGTGGTTGTTTAAAGGTAAGTGCTTTTCATCTAAATAATGTTTAGAGAGAAGAAGTGGGAGCACGGTGTGCTTGCTTTTAGCAAGATAATGTGACATTATTGTAAAGATCACGAGAAATGATTTCCCTTCCATGTATGTATTTGGACTGTGTGGTGCTCTTAGTTTTCAAGATCAATTGCGCCCTCTAGTGTCTACTTTCATGCATGCAACTGATGGTGGCACAAAAAGAAAAGCCTCACTGTATCCTAGAGGTCATGGCTGTGTTTGTTTCATAGAAGATGCTCTTTCACTTTGATTTTTGAAAGTTTCTAATATATATAAATATATAGAATTATAGAATTCATCAAACAAGCTGATTATACTTCTAAGTCCACTTTTTTCTCTCCCCTATTTCTGTTTTTTTAAATGTTTTTCTAATTTAATGATATACGGCCAACACTAATGGTATGCCAGCAGTTAATTTTATGACTCTCTCTCTTTATGCATGTATAACAAGGACTGATGGAGGACTAGAACTCATAGTACTGCAACTTATGTCCTAATCAAGGGAAAAAGGCTTGAAAATATCTTACTGTGAGATGTGATGAACGATGCTTATCGAGTTTGTCCTGTTTCTGGCACTGATAACATTTTAAAAAAGTGAGCAGTGTATAGTAAATGTTGGCTTTGTTGAACTTGCACAGTTTTGCTGCCACTTAGTGGACGATGTGAAAACTGAGCCATAGCAAAAGTAATACATATTGCATAGCATTTGGATGGCTGTGGCTCAGGAGGTAAAAGCAGCCACAGCTGCTGAATTAAACTAGTTTAAAGCTGTATGAGATCCAGTGTGCAGGTTTTTTATTAACACAGTGAAAAGAACATTTTTTAAAAATAGTTTAGTTTTAATTAAACACAATGTAAAAGTGATGAGTCTCTTACTTTCTCACATTCATTCCTTAAGCGATAGAAAAGCCTAGCACAAATTAAACAATGATAAATAAGTATAGTTTTGTTCTCTGGTTTTCTCATCAGTATTACATCATGGCCAGAAATAAAACTACACCTGCATACATTATTTATTCCAATAATGTCCAAACTCGAGTAAAGTTAGAGGAGCTGATCCAGCCATCAGTCTAAACCGATGGTGGACCAAGTGAATAATTGACATTGTGTCCTTAATATTAACTTCATTATTATGATTGTTGACAAATTATTCTGCGCAAATTGCACTTGGTCTAAAAACTCCAGTGGCTTAGATACGGCTGCTTAAACATTGACAGAGCACGAATAAGTCTCTCATAAAATCAGCAAAGACCCACTGTAAATGTTCTGTATTATCAGTACACCAGCAAATATTGCCTAATGTTTATCCCCAGTACATGTTGTGTTTACAAGAAATATGCAGCTAATTAGATCTGAGATGTGGTGGAAACATCGAGTAATTGTGTAATTCTGTTGATGCATGTTGCAGATTTCAAACAGTTGCATGTTTTTAGCTTGAAGAAAAGAAAACATAGCGCTCACTCTTGGTAATAAAATGCAACATACAAAATGTCCATGAAGACATTTCCAACTAACACGTTCTCACTCCCAAAGCGTAACATTTTATGCTAGGTACGCTTTCAGCCATCCAACACGTCCCTATATTACAAGTTCCAAAAAATGGAGACACGTGAGAACTGTTTAGAAATAATCTACACATGTGCGTTTATTTTACTTAGATTGCTTTGGAAAACACTATCTAACACGATTAACGGGGTGGTTAAGATTAGGGATAAGGCTATGGTTAGTGCTGGAATACACGGTTGGAACCTGTGTTACCGCTGGAGCGTCATTCTATTCGATTTCATCCACAATCCGGCGCGTATCATAGGAACCCGGAAGGTCACCTTTTGCGTTGCCATGGAACGCCTCGAGACGTGACACATTGTCAGTATATTACGGGTCGGGAGTGAGAAGCTGTTCCAACACATTCATCAGTACTTAAAATTAACCGATAAAACTGCAGTAGTCAAAGTGCTGCTGTCTTTCTTTGAGTACATCTCGTTTAAATGCATTGTATGGGAACCTTCAATGGATAAAGCAAGAATGAACTCCATGAAGTGTGAGCTCCACAGTTCATGGAGTTCAGTAAGCAGAGAATTCACTTAATATATTGTACGTGTTTATGACCCTTTTTCCAAGTACAACACGTTCCAAAGCTGTACATATTTGAGCTTACTACATTTACCATAAAAGACTTGCGACTGGCCCCTCCCCCTACTTTAAGTGTGTACTGGTAGAGGTAGATGGCGTAGTTCTGCTGGAGGTTTCTTCCTGTAAAAGGGTGTTTTTCCTTCCCATTGTCGTCAAGGGCTTCATTAAAGTCGGCCATTAGATTGGTAAGGTTTGTCTGTGTTATTGTGGCGCTTCTCTACCTTACAATGTAAAGCCTTAAGATGACTGCTGTTGTGATTTGGCACTATATAAATAAAATTGTAAAAAAAATAATGGAACTGATTTAAACTGACTTAGTAGAGTGATATCATTTGAATGAATCAGGAGCATTAATAGACTTTGGAGTTTTTTAAACTAGATCAAATGATACTAAATCAAACGTGCTCTACCCTTTCACCGCTGCTTTCAGACACTTTCATTCACAGCGCATTGCACCATTTTTACCAGTTACCTAATCTGTACAAAAAGGCCAAAAAAAACCCCATCATAACCTTTTTTAAAAATGTTTGGAGCTGAGTTTCAGTCAGGTTCCCTCTGGTATTTCATTTATTCTGTGCACGCTGTGTTGATGGGTTGCACGCACCTCCTGTTTTGGTCCACCTGCAGCCACCTCTTCAGACCTCAACCTGTCTGATTCATCGCTCTCATCTCGCTTCAGTTACTGTTTGCAAGCTTCCTGCAGCTACGGCTCAAGTGCAATTTGCATTTGCCTTTTCCCACCCTTAGTTCAGAAGATAGTGAGGCTATGGCTCGCCAGCCTGTGCTGAGTCACAAACACCTACAGCCTTCCAGGATTTCTTTTAACGAAGCGCTCTATATGCACAGTTTGATCAACAGGAAACAACGGGAGGAAGGAAGCAGGGAAGAAAGAAAGAAAAGCAACAGGAGAACCATATCAAACGTGTGTGCGTGTAGGCAGCAGAGCACCTGCCTGCTTTAGATGGTGAAGTGTTGATTTCTTGAAGTTACAGGGGGATTGCGTGCTGTTTTGAACAGTAGTCCTTGGATTTGACCAGGCCTCGTTGTTACCAGAGAGCTCTGTAAACTTCAAATTCCAACTTCGTTCCAGTTACGAAGCACTTATGCTGCTATTGCACTTTCTCTCTCCAAACCCATGTAGCTAATCAGATTGTTTTTAGATTGTTTTCATCAAGTGGTGTGGAATATGCCTCAGCATATGCGGGGATGATTCACCCCAGAGACATTTGATTATTTCATCCTATTCTCTGGAGTGTCCAATTTAATGAAAAGTCATTACTGCTCCAACATAATTAGGATACCCTTTGAAGAGCCATGCTCAGCTGGTTTGGACCAATCTTCAAACTGGGTTTGAAGATAGAGTTCATATTGGGTGTCTATACTTTACTATAATGCAATTTTACTTTGTTAACTAGCTTTCATTCACACACATTATACATGCATATATTCCAGCATTTCAAATTATGAGGTCAGTGAATGCACAAATAATCTTTATGAGCCGAACGCTCGTGTTCTCTAATAATCAGGCTCTTTAAACGCTCGGTTTATGACTGCTACTCCTGGATCTGTATGATGAGGGGATATACTGTTTATGGCTGTCTCAGGAACAGAAGCCCCGCCCATCTGCTGTTCAAATATGCTGTTTGCAAGGAGCAACCAGATAAATAACAGGTATTGTCAACTGAGAATCATACAAAACCACATTAGTAGAGTTCAAGGATAAAAACACAAAGGTGGAAATAAGCATAATGTTTCCACTTTAACTGTCAAACACTGCAGTGGTAAGCATCCAGTGGGTGCTGTGGTTGTCTGAAAATGGTCATATTAATGAAGTTAAATGAAGGCAGTAAGTTATCGTACTGTATGTAGCCACAGTAATGCTGAGCCTGTTTAAAATTGCTGTCCCCTGACCCCAGTGGAGGAAAATATAGCATGACAAATAGCATAAATGCTTTTGCTGAGTATGAAATAGGGAGGTGGTTGGTAATCTAATGCTGCAGTAAATGCTGGTCAGATTCCTTCAGGAGAACATTTACTAAAGAAATGAACTCTGCGTTGGTGATTTAAAAGTCCTTGAACCTCAGATTAGCTACAGACACTCATTTGTCTGTTTCTTTTTGTGTAGATTACATAAATACTTGGTTTTGAGAGTGCGTTTGCTAAAGGTGGAAGTTAAACTGCACTTTAACTTCTGTCTGAAAGAGGCCTCTGAGCAACAAAGAACACACAGCAGGCAGGAAGCAGGTTAATGGAGTGGGTGCAAATTGGTACTTGATTGCTGTGGTTGGCTGTTCTTTCTTTTTTTTTTCCTGAATTGGACTGCTGTCACACAGTTCATGAAATGAATTGCGTGTGGGTGGCATAGGGAGCGGAAGTATTTTTCATTCTATTTTCCTCTTTTGATGTGTCACATCAGGCAAAGCATCTCTGCTGTATTTTTTTTCACATGTTCCAAGCAAAGGATGAGAATAAAAGAGATGTGGGCCTCAGCGTTTTTCTGACCTGTTGACCGTCTCCGTAATCCTGAAGATCTGCCACGAAGTCAGCCTGACTCTGCCACGTAAGCGGGTGCAGGATCAGTGCTGAAGAGGCAATTACTTTATTTTTCAGGGTGGATAAAGGCATGGAAGTAGGAGACTTTATTCAGTGTTATGAGTACTGAATCAGTATTGCATCAGAAACCATTCTTATATACATACCATGCTGTTATCTCTCATAAAAGAGAGTTTTCTGCTATACCTCGGTTGTAGTAGTTGGGCTACGTTACATTAAAACTGCTCTGTCATTAATCTATAAAATGGGTGTCAGCATTTGCAACGAGAAGACTTTAAATTATGCACAAGCAACGTTGCACATAATTTAAATATTTACACCAGCCACCAGCCTGAGAGATCAGCTCTAACTTACTGCCGTGGACACAGCGTGGTTTTCTCCTCCCATTCCCAGCAGGAGATGTAGTTAAAAGGCAGCTAGCGAGGAAAAATGGCTATCTACAGTATGAGCTCTCTCGCCTCCCTCCAGCTTTACCCTCCCCGTGTGAGGAAAGGTCTGTTGAAAAGAGCGGCGGCAAACACTCTCCACAGCATGCTTCTGCCTTTCTCTCATAGCGCTCAATTAATCTAGGTGCTCAAGTGGTACAAAGTAGCTTTTGCAGTGCAGAGATCAGCCAGCAAGCTCTCACTTCATAGTGGGAACACTAGAGGAGGGAGGGGGTCTGCAGAGCGTGCGCGTCAAAATTCAAAACTCAACAGAGGCACGCATGTTTTACTCCCACTCTGCTCTACGTACAGCCCACCTAACACGGTGAATATAAAGGAGAAGTTTGGACCGGAGACCAGATTTTACTTTATTTTCTCCTAATGTGAGGATCCCAGCATATCACTGGATTTTTTTTCCCTCCGTTTTCACTCTCAAGCCGACCCAGTTGTGGGAGGGAAAGTGTGCGAAATCTAGCAGGACTTCTAGATCACTAAGCGAGAAAGTCTAGAGGGCATCATGGGAGCTTTAATGGTCATCTTCTCTCTTCAGCCAAAACAAAGACGCAAGACAGGTACGCAAGACTGAAGATCTGTAAATAACGAAACTAATTGCCCAACCAGTAAAGTAATGATTACTCTTTCACTGTATGATGTATTTCATACAGATGGTGTGTGTTTGTGCATATGTGTGTGTGTGTTGTGGAAGTTTCCTGTTAATCTTGTGTTTTCCTTTTAATCTCAAATGAATTCACGGTGCCACACCAGCAGTCCATGAAATTGACTCGAAATTCGCCGCATTTCAGTAAACGTTTGAGGCTGAACTCCACAAACTTGCTCGAGTTTTTCATTTGCTTTTCACCCGGTATTGATTTTACCGTGACAGCACACAGACACACCCACACACACACACACACACACACAGCATGCCACATGCGACTCCCTGCCAACGCAGTCGCACAAGCTTATGTTACAACGTCGTATCCCTCCAATAATGTGCTGATCAGCGTCACCGTCACAGCTTGTCACTGTAACAAAACAAAAGGAAGTCCAGTCTTTATTAAAGAACAATGAAATATTCAGTGGGTGGCCAGTGGACAATAACTGACAGAGGTTATATTTAGTGGTGTAGTGGGAGAAAGACAGAATGGATGACATGTAAAGTATAGAAAGTCATATTTCACTTGGGTATTGTTGGAGGGCTTGAAAGCAAAATGAATGAGGGGCTCTATGTAACTCTCTCAAGCAATAGATCACAGAGTGTGCTCTGTAAGCACATTTTATAGAGACCTAGAAAGGAGAACATGGGATCCAGATACACACAATCTTGCAGGAGATTTCTTGCATATATTGTGCCATATGCTTGCTGTACATGTATACAGTAGTGATGTGCGATACCACTGATTTCCTTTCCGATCCGATACCAAGTAATATTCAGGGTGGTATCGACGATACTGATCCGATACCGATACTTTGTACAAAACGGATTTTATTTATTGTATCTCAAATTATAGCGTCATAATGATTACAGGACATCAGAATACCTTCTTCTTATCACTTAATAATGCAGAGTTCATCATATAGAAATAAAAAAACTAAAGTTGTGTGCTATTTGAACACCTTGCCTGCCTGCAGGACTAAAGGACTCCGTGAGAGACTCTCACCCTAGCAGCACCTGTCCCTGTCCTCCTCTTCAGTTCGCCTCAACATACGCTCGTCATATTTTGTGATATGATTTACTCTGAGGTGTTTGACAAGGTTAGTGATGTTGCCACAACCATACATGCCAACCCTCCCGATTTTTCCGGGAGAATCCCACCTTTCTCCAGATTTTCCACCCGGACAACAAAGTTGAAAAACCATATCGCAGAATTCATAGCGCGGCCCAGCCAATTCCAGTTTCCAACAATGACGGCAGCGACTTAGTTTTAATATCACTCTTATTTCTCTTTCTGGGTCGCAAAAAAACTTTTAACATATTTTCAGGTGAGAATGTAGCTGTGTAAACTTCAAATATCTGAGCCGACCGACACATCGTCTTCAAACCCCCGCGGTCTTTCGCTACTCGGGTTAAACATGATTTATAAGTCACTTTGATAACTTAAAAATGTTCTTGTTTGGCTTTTTCAGTGTTTTATTTGTTCGTGAGTAAATCGGTTTGGCTGAGATTAAAGTTATTAGATTAGATTAAATTAAATTCCATCCATCCATCCATCTTCATCCGCTTATCCGAGGTCGGGTCGCGGGGGTAGCAGCCTAAGCAAAGAGGTCCAGACCTCCCTCTCCCCAGCCACCTCCTCCAGCTTGTCCGGGGGAATACCAAGGCGTTCCCAGGCCAGCCGAGAGATATAATCTCTCCAGCGTGTCCTGGGTCTGCCCCGGGGCCTCCTCCCGGTGGGACGTGCCTGGAACACCTCGCCCAGGAGGCGCCCAGGGGGCATCCTTGTCAGATGCCCGAACCACCTCAGCTGGCTCCTTTCGATGTGGAGCAGCAGCTGCTCTACTCTAAGCCCCTCCCGGATGGCCGAACTTCTCACCCTATCTCTAAGGGAGAGGCCAGCCACCCTTCGGAGGAAGCTCATTTCCGCCGCTTGTATCCGCGATCTCGTTCTTTCGGTCACTACCCACAGCTCGTGGCCATAGGTGAGGGTAGGGACGTAGATCGACCGGTAAATTGAGAGCTTCGCTTTTACACTCAGCTCCCTCTTCACCACGACTGACCGGTGCAGCGTCCGCATTACTGCAGCCGCAGCCCCAATCCGTCTGTCGATCTCCAGCTCCCTTCTCCCATCACTCGCGAACAAGACCCCGAGATACTTGAACTCCTCCACTTGGGGCAGGAACTCATCCCCGACCCGGAGTGGGCACTCCACCCTTTTCCGGCTGAGAACCATGGCCTCAGATTTGGAGGTGCTGATCCTCATTCCCGCTGCGTTACACTCGGCTGCGAACCGCTCCAGTGCGAGCTGGAGGCCCTCACCCGATGAAGCCAACAGAACCACATCATCCGCATTAAATTAAATTAAACTTTATTATTCCCTCGGGAGGGTTCCTCCGGGGTTTTCACACAGCTGAATAAACGTCAAACAGAAAACTGATTAAACAGAAGAGTTTACGTCAGTGTCCGGTTATATTTTAGACAGCAAGGAGCAGACGGCAGAGTTTCACTCCACCGAGGGAGCTCGTGACGTACTACCCGGCTTTCTTTAGACCGCGAAGGCCGGTCCTCAGGTGGAAGCAGCCTCTGAATTTGGACACCCCCGCTGTTTCCGGGCCGGCCAATAATAACGGTGACATTTAACGTATTTTATCCGATAAATAAACCCTGTAAAATATATTTATCCGCCCAAACAGCCCTTTTGAATGTCTCCCTAATTCTGAGGTCTCAAGGTTGGCAAGTATGGCCACAACACCTCACTTTTTTTGCCACATTTATTGCAAACCACGGCTCAGCTGTTTGTGGAGGTAAAATACATCCGCACAATTACGCTCAGCCATTGTTGTGAGTGCGCACGCCAAGGGGCTGCGAGACATTTATACAGCCGTATTTCGCACATGACTATGAAAGGCGGAAGAGGAAGTAGTTCCTTTGAATGTAGGCAATCCGAATGTTATAGTTTTTTTCCACTGTGTTCCTGTTAATGATAAACTACAAATTTACTCTAAATTACTAAAATATCGATATTTTAATGTGAGAATCGATTCTAGAACATAAAAGATTGGTATCGGAGGAATCGATATTTCAGGATCGATCCGCACATCACTAGTATACAGTGTTTATAGCTTTTGGAAATTAACACAGAGCTGAGATTTTTCAAAATAGACTGCTGTGCCTGTCGATGATGGTTGTTAGTAGACTGTGATGATAAACGTAGAATATAAAATTATTATGAAAGAGTGGATTCATGGTGTCAGACAGCAGTTAAATGGGTTTTCACACTCTTAGCTTGCTGTGTTGGTAAAATCGGTTCTAATTGGCTAACTGAGCAGTTAACTGCTTACAAATTAACTTCCTAGGTTGGTTGCAAATACAGATGCACTGATTTCAGATTTAACAGATGATACTGACCTTTTCTGATCGTAATTGATTTTCCAAGATTATAACTGTTTATAAATTCACCTTTTCCACAATTTTCCTTGTGCGTTCTTTGATTGTTTGCTAATACTGAGCTTGCTAGCTCGTGGCTAGCTCTGTGCTCTTGCTAGCTTTAGCGTTATCCGCTTTTCCTTTATTAGTGTCTTTAAAATGTTCAGCTTGGTAAATGTTGTTTAAGTTTCTCCTTAGGTTTGTTGCTAAATACTTTTTCATGGTGGTCTCCTTGTGGTTTACTTTTAAAAACACTTGTCCTCACTCACAGCGAACAGCTGCTAACGTGTGGCAGTGAGTCTGGGTGCGAGTATTAGCCTGCCCCGCTGTGCATGTGCGTAAAACAGACTGGTACATAATTATATATTGTATGTGAGGTTGACAGCTGGTCACCGGTCAGGCCTGAGCACTGGAAATCATCCAATTCATGTCCTTGGCTATTCAGTCAGTGAATCTCTTAACACGTCCTCATCAGTTGGCGATCCATCTGTAAGACACAGAAATGTTTGTGCTGCAATGTAGTTACACAAACCTACTCATTTTGTAACAATCTATGATTCACAGTTAACCTGTTCATATACATACCATACCATCACGTACCACACACGTGCCGTCATCGGTTTAGACTTAAATTGGGGCTGTAAATTTTAAAATTAACATCATGTCATATTGAAAAAGAAACTAGCGACTGAGACACTTATCAGGAATTCTACTGAAGTTATGGATCAAGTGAGCAGATCTTTTTGCAGCCAGAGAAGGAACCCCCCCTTCTGGCCATTAGGAAAATTGCAAATTCAAAGCATTTCGGCATTAGCCTCTCAGACTGTAGCGGCATCTTTTACAACAATGAACCTTGAAGAGCAGCCTGTTAACTGTCCTTATTGTCAGAATTAGTTGGAGTATATGAACATGCTGCTTAACACACACTTCTTCTTCAGGCTATTTTCTTTTATTAAAAAATAAAAAATATTCATCAGAAGTTTTTTTAAAAAAAATCTAACTGTTATTTATGCGAGGAAGCTTGACAGGTCCTTTCTAACATGCTTAAATGTTCTGGGAAGTTGTGTATTGATCTCTTAATTAGTTTATCAAGTGATTAGTATTTGTATTCTAATAGAATAATTTGTTTTGCTTCTGGAAAACGAATATTTGGTAGATGTACAACAGTATAGCAATACATTAGTATCGTTACATCAGCATGATGTATAAATAAGATGTCATTTACCATTGTTAGCAGCCAATACTTTACTAGTACTGTATGTCACACCAAATGTTGAGAAACTAAGAAACAAATTTCAACCAAAACCTGGAAAAACAAAATCAGTATTGGCACTGAGCAGATTTTAATTTTAAATACTGGTATCCAGAGTTTCACAAATGTGCATCCTTAATATTTGCTGCTGTTCTGTTCTGTGGACTTTCAGTTGTTGATCAGCAAACTGAAAAAAGAGAAAAGAATAATGGATGCCTCCTTCAGAAAGAAAGTGAAAAACAAAATTACGGCTCTTACATAATCGAACAAAGCAAACCCTTTTAAACCCTTTGTTTATTCTGCAAATCCAGCTGAAACCAGTTCCACTGCTGACATTTCTGTTTCCTCAAATCATGCAACATACTGATTCATACCATAGAAGGTCTTTATATAAAGACAACATAAAAAAGATGCTCTGTCCGAGAGACCTCGGTGCTATTACACTACCCACTTTAGTATTTTCCATTAATTTTCATAGCTCCACTCATCGGCATGATAAGAGCTGATGGTCCAGTAAGTAGTCACAGGAAGTAGTCTGGCCTCCAGCTCCTTTTCAAACATGCACCTGGACCACTTTTGAATCTCCCCACAGTGTTTGAAATGTTTCAAAGATAATAGACGTTCCAGTCTCATTATGGTGTTGTTCGCTGATGTGTTTGGCCTTGTGTTCGATGTCATTTAAATCCCTCGCCTGTTTCTGTTGTTGGGAGCCTCTGCGAGTAGAGTTTGTGTAGGAGTAGCTAGGTACACTCAGAGGTAGAGCCCTTCAAATGGAAACGGCAAAACATTAACCGCAGTATGACTCAAGCTACCGCACTGAAATTTGTTCAAAACATCCTGAACTAGCAGTCTGATTTTTTTTTCTTTCTGTTTTTTGTGGACTAATAGCACCACGCAGTCTAAACTAACAAGTGATGGTTCATGTTCTCGTACTTTCCTGTGACATTTACACAAAGGGCGACAGAGATATCCAGTATCCTTCTTGTCGCTGGCCCCCTCTCCTCCCAGGCCTTCTGGTGTTTACAGAACTGAGTGGCTACTTTGGCCGACCACAGGGACAGCAGATGTCATTTTAAGGGGCAGCCATGCCACCGATCACCATGTTTGCTCACAGCCCCGTATGATTATAGGAAAAACACATTTTTATTTCTTTTATTTTTTTCTTGTAAACTGTAACTTTGTGTTTAACCAATCCTTCAGGTTCTGCTGAGCACACTGGCAACAAAGAAACATATTTAAACTAAACTCTATTAGCTCGAGCACCAGTTTGGAAATTGGTTTAATTAAAGTCATATCTGAGCAGTGCCCGTCTTCCTCCGCCTCAAAAAGACCTGCGGGAACTGTTTTTACTGTATTCATAGAGTCTCTGAGTCAAAGGCAAATCACTGTAAAATGGACTGTGTGCCAAAAGCACTTTGAGTGAATCTCATTATCTTTTTTTTCCAACCCATCTGCCACATGCACCATTTTTCACAGAGCTGCTCGTCGTGTTCAGAAGTGCTGGGTGATGTCACAATGTGACAGAGAATAGAGAGAACATTCGTTATGCACATGGTTCTTTAGTCCATTGATGAGTATCACAGTACTAAGTGAAAGCTAATGAGACATCCCCTAAGGAGTCAGTTAATATGTAGTTCTGGAATGTATTGTCTCTGTGAATTATTCTGAGTGAAAAGCAGACCTTCAGAAAAGACTTGACATTCCCTTTGTTAACATCTTTATGAAGTAAGGCCTAGCCTGCACTTTTTGGATGAATCTATACCGTCTCCCTGGGAAGATTATCTCAGAATGATATCTGAAAAGTGGCACTGCTTCTCATTAAGCCATGTGGCATGTAAAAGACAGAGCTATCCATATTCTCTGATATGCAAATGTACCCTCAGCTACTCTTGCAGGAGTAAATGAGGAGGAGGGTCACCTATGGAGTCTCTAGTTCCCTTTGGATTTCTCTTTTCTTTCTTATGTTATCAGCAGCGCGTAATCTCAGTCCTTTTCAAAGTCACCCCGTCATTATACAGTATTGGTTTTGCTGCTCGCTAAATTAGCATTTAAATTGAAAAGTGAAGCCACACCGGTGGGCTTTGGGCTGCGAGCTTGTTTTGCGTTTCCTGCCGTGGCGTGGTACTCGGTGCAGCAGTTTGTTCGCTGATATTAATCACTCGGTTCCCACAGGGCATGGTGACCAGTATTAAGAGGGTTCACTTAGAACTGGATTAATGAATAGCTTCCTGCTCGGAGGAGCTCAGCAGGTGCAGGAAAATAGGCTTAGCCTGAATGCGGAGTGACGTGGCTAGCAGTGGGACAACGGCAGTTCCTACTGACATCTGTAGAGCAACCGCAGGTGCTTGCTGTCACTCCTGGGTGCAGCGCTGGTTTGATCAATACTTAATTTGTCGCCATAATAATGCATAACACTTTGTACTGTTTGTTGAAAGGTAGGATAAGACGACAGAGAGGCAATGATCCAAAGCCAAAATGTTGAAGTATAGTTAGAGATGTGACTGTGTCTGTTTCATTTATGAAAAACGGCATTTTGCATTTACAAGTATTCAGATTCATCACAGGTCCCCATGATGGTGAAGAGAAAAGCATGACTTGCCACAAAATACAGTGCCATGCCCTTTTTTGGCAATAGACTATCAAGCATTAAAATTCACAATATGAGAGATGATTTCAGAGCCAGTGGCTGCAACAGGGTTTTTCCTGGCTCAAAATGGGCCTGCTGCGGGGCTGGCTGCATGAGAAAGCACAGTTTCATAAGTAGAATAAGTGAAATACCATTGGAAAATTTTATTACAAATATTTTTATTGCCATCCTGTTGATTTTATTTTAGGGAAAGGCCCAAATCCTCTTTGGGGCATGTTAAAATTATATAGAGGCAATGACAGTGTCTGGAGGAAAAGCCTCGTTGTGCTTTGCTTTGTTACCACTTTAATGGGCTTTGACCGGCTGATTCTTGCTTCTTCCACCTGATGGCAGCAGGTCCAAACAAACAAGCTTCTTGCAGTAAGATGGAAGAGGGAAAAAACAGAAGCTCAGTGATGATTCAGAATGTTAAAATGTGGCCCTGTCAGATTGCCATTGGCTAAAACCTCAAAGTAGTGAAAATGCCAGCAGATATAGGCAACTTATCTTCTGCCAAGTTCTGCTTGCTCAATAGTGCAAATCTAAACAGCGCTGAGCACAAACAAATCAATTTTAAGCATGTGTTGAAGCAGTTCAGGTAGATGATACTGATATGTCTTATTATATATTAGCTTCATTGATCATTTCAGACCTGTCCAGAATAAAAGTGCCTGATTTTCCAGTAATATTGGCAGAACAAAACAAAAAAAGAGACCTTTGATTTGACTGTGTTCTTTTGAAACACATGAGAAAGAAAATGTCTTCAACTACAACTTTGACTGCACAACCCATCTCATTATTGGGATCCAAATCACATCAGTTTGCAATTAACCATATTCTTTGAAGGTTACAGGCCACTGGGGCCTTCTTGTGTAATTTTTCCAAACAAATGGAAGACATTAATTTGTTTTAATGCCATGTTGCAGCGCTCTGCTTTGTCTGCAGATGGGAATTCAATTTTAACTTAATTTAACGTAAGGAAAGCACGTTTCTTCCCCCCACTGCATTTATGTTAAGAGGGGGGCTATACCTGCAGGTCCACTGATCACAGTTGTGATCACATTAGCTTAAATAGACTATTTGAATGCCTAATGTCTTGCTGAGCAAATGTGTACAAGCAGAATGGTTGAGTTTGTTTTGTTCTTCAGATATATCTGCACTACGTTGTGCTCATAGATTTGCCTTTGATTATTAGAAACTTCAGAGAAGAAATTAGTAAATCAAACAACCACTGCAGCATCTCTGAACACACAATACATCTAGGCTTGAAGCAGATGGCTACAGCAGCAGGACACCACGCTGAGTGCCACTCCTGTTAGCTATTAACAGGAAACCAAGGCTTTATTTCACATAGGCTCACCATAATTGGACAATACAAGATAAAAGAATCTGGTCTGATGAGTATTGATTTTCTGCTGTGACATTTGAATAGCAGGGTCACAATGAGGTGTAAACAGCATGAGCACATGTGTCCATCCTGACTTGTATCAAAGATTCAGGTTGATGGCGGTGTAATGGTGTGGGGGAAATTTTCTTGGCACACTTTGACTCCAACTAAGCATATTTAAATCCCACAGCTACCTGAGTACTATTGCTGACTATGACCAGGCCTATATAACCTCATTCTGATAGCTGTTAACAGCAGGATAGCGTGCCATGTCACAAAGTTCATATCATCTCAAACTGGTTTCGTGAACATGAGCTCAAATGAGTTGTGCTCAAGCGGCCTCCACAGTCGCCAGCAGTGTTGGTCAAGTTACTTGAAAAAAGTAATCAGTAACTAATTACTGATTACTTCCCCAAAAAAGTAATCCCGTTACTTTACTGATTACTTATTTTTAAAAGTAATTAATTACTTAGTTACTTTTTAAAAACACGATTTACAACCTGAAGAGGTGATAAAGCGATAGATCTGTCAGCCCAATTCTACTTTTTCTACATAATCCATCATACAAAATGTAATCAAATGGAAAAGTCTCTTTTTAAAACTTGTTTTATTAGTTTTAATCTTTTAACTTTATGCATCAAGCAAAAATTTAATTATATGCAACATTCTCTGACTGGAAGAAATTTGTTTAACATTTAAACCTATTTTCTGCACATTCCAGCACATAAAATAATTTTTCTTGTGTGTTTACACTCACTCTTTCAAAAAGATGCAAGTAAAATACAGCAGAAAATAAATAAAGTCAAAGACTCAGCGGTGCTTTTGCTCTATTTTCACCTGTAAAGCAGGAGTAGGGTAGGCGGAGGTTTACCCTGGTGCAGGTGTGCCGCGGTCAGTTGAAGAATCCGCGAGTTTCTCTGTGAGTTTCCCATTATGTCGTTGCGCACTCGGTGCTTGCTTGGAAGTTTAGGGTTTTTTTTCGCTGTAAAAAGAAGTTTTCTTCCCACGCACAACGGACGCTAATGTTTTTGTCACTTTTTGTGGAATCAAACTCAAAATAAGGTCAGTACTTCCACGCTTTAAACGCTGCACACTAATACTCTCACCGCACTCGATATATGATGCACTGTTGATCTGCACACAGCTGTTGTCACGAACGGCGCACTCGCTTACGTCACTGTCGTGAGACATTCTTGCAAAAAATCACGGTTTTAGTAACGCAGTAACGCAGTAACGCAGTAACGCAGCGTTCCTACGGGAAAGTAACGGCAATCTAATTACCATTTTTGCAATAGTAATCCCTTACTTTACTCGTTACTTGAAAAAAGTAATTGGATTACGCATTACTGCCCATCTCTGGTCGCCAGATCTCAGTCCAATAGGGCTCCTTTGGAATGTGGAGGAACAAGAGATTCACATCATGGAGGTGAAGCCAATAAATCTGCATCAACTGTGTGATGCTATCGTGTCAATGTGGACCAAAATCTTCCAGGAATGTTTCCAACACCTTGTTGAATGTGTGCCATGAAAAATTAAGCTAGTTCTGAAAGCAAAAGGAGGTCCAATCGGGTATTAGCAAGAACAAAGTGTCTAGGGAGTGTATATATTGCAGTATGGCACTATATTAAGGAGTGTAATATATTTTATTCAAAAGTCATCAATATCTATTTGTTACGCCCAAGATTTCCTATGTGTTGGTATTTTCACACATGAGACATGTCAAGATTGATCGACACCAGGAATAAACTAAAATAGAATCAGTATTCCTTTAATAATAACATGTGACTGTTTTCCAGGAAGAATCTGCGCAGGCATAAAGGAATTCAGCTTTGTTTTCAAATATCAGCACTAAATCATTTTTCCCTGTTTGTGTAATGTTGTAATTATAATTATCACAATTTCCAGCGGGTACGGCTCACTGCCTTTTTATGGCTTTAGACTGATGCACTGCTCATGTGATGCTCCGTGTATTTCTCCTGTAGCGGTTTTGTCAGTTTGCAGGTGCTGCAGACGCCCTCTGCCCCCTACAGTACAGTGCATGCTCCATCCAACACAGCACAATCCTCTGCAGTGGCAATTACCTTCATCACCAATCATACACTGATTGATCCCGCACACTGTGTGCTGATGACACGCACAGACCTTGATTATTTTCATTACCATTAGCCGAGGGCCTTGATTACACCCTGAGCAACGTTTTTGAGGTGATTGGAGAGCTGAGATGCTGAGAAGTGGAGGCATAATCTTTGCGATTAGGTTGTGGTCTGATATTAGTATTTGAAAGAACAAAAAAAGGAGCAAAATCTTATTGAATTCCAGATTAAAACACTTTCTTTTTCTTCATGTCGGGGTACAACTTTTGCCACTGAGGCTTCTGTCACACCTTCTTTTCACCTTTACAGCCCCTGTTCTCTGAGAGCTACACAGTTACCATGTATGTGTGTGCACTCTAGTGCACACACATACATGCACACACAAACACACAAGACCTGGGAGCTATATTTGGCTCTTACCCAGCTGCCACAAATAAAGGAAAGTAAGTGATAGTGGGATAAACGAGCTGCCCAATAGCATGCGCAGCAGAGAGCGGTTGTTTCCATGGCAAAACAGCGTCCTAACAATTCATTTGAGCCAACGGGCTGCGAAGATTAAATGTGGAAATGATCACTCCCATCCATGAGAGGGTGTGTAAGGGACCTTATCTCTGGAGCAGCTTTTAATTATAAACTACCATGTCACTTTTTTTCCTAATTAAACATGCAAAAAGTGCCTAGGCAGGATCATATTTCTGCGGTTCTGCACCAGGCAGTTGTGACTATTGCTCTGAATGGAAAGAACTATTTCACTTTTTGGCTCATCTTGAAAATCTGACAGAAGCTGCTTGCTCCTTTCATCAGTTTTTAGCAGCTTGATGCCCTAAGTTTGCATGACCTATTTTAAAAACACATTCAGGTCACACTATGAATTGTGGAATTCACTCACTGTTAGTGAAGGAATTGGGCTGTTTTCTGGCTTAATAAGTAATATCGTATATTGATAAATAGGGAAACGATACAAACAATATCAACAACTATGAACTGAGAGAATCAGGAGACACCAGATGATTACTTTACTCTGACCTCATTGACTGCTGACCGCAGTCAGAAACCTCAAAGCCCTCTCATCTGCAGTGTTGTCTTTCTCCCTGACCTCTCGCTTATCATCCGTCCCTTATAGTTTTGCTCTTTATTTAAAGTCTAGGTGACGGTGAGGTCAGACACATGTTGTTTTTTTTGTTGTTTTTTTCACGAGCTGACATTTTACACTCATCAGTCCTCCTGCCATCTTTCTCTGGTGTCTCGCCTCAATCAACGATGCTATTAGTTCCTTAACAGAGTTTGAAAAAAAGAAAAGACGGAAAACATTTTCACATCATCACTTGAGTGATTTGCAGTCTTCTTCTGTCAAGACAATCACTAGAGTGATTTGCCATGATTTTCAGACAATCACTCTGGGTTAAGCTGATTTTGAGTTTTCAACCTGCTTTTCCTGCTTTTGATTAGTTGAGCTTGTCAGTATCACATTTCACTCGATTGTGGCAAGTATTTTTGATTTGTCAATGCCTTGATTAAGCCTGATATCACCTCTAATTTACACAGGTGTTTTGGATAGTCCTTTATAATTAATTATTAAACTACTGAATTAATTTGTTCAGGGAAAGGGAAAAAAGAGTAAAATCGCGCAAATTCGATACTTATAGAAAAGTTTTGTCTATTAAAGACAGTCGCATAAATGATTGCAGCATGGGTTAGAAAGCGAAGCACACTGTGGCCGTGTTCATCGTTCTATCATGCTATCTTTTTCGTAAGTGGCATTTAAGAAAGGTCAAGACCTTCTGTCACAATCTGCAGATTATGCAGACTGTGTAAAAGTCGAGGACCCAAAACACAGACTCGAAAGGCAGGCGGGGTTATACAAAAGGCAAGACGTTTAATTAGGCTGTTGCAAAAGTCCATAAAGGAAAACATGAAATCCAAAGGGCAAAGCGAAAAACAAAGTCCAAAATGGAAAAGCAAACTATAGCCAGAGGCACACGACGAGAGCAAACACATGTGGCAGGTACACAACCACAGAGACAAAGAACTATTTATGGTTTACACAACGGTTTAATCAGGGGACTGGGCACAGAAGGGTAACAAGAAGCAAGTGAAACCAATGAGAATAATGAGTAAATACAAGACACAGGAAACAGATGACTGCCAAAACAGGAAGTAATAGACAAATGAAAGTATTACACACACAAATATACAAATCAACTCTGCATGAGGGGAAACACTGGGGATGGCTGGGAAACATGTTAAAGAGACTTGTAAAAAAACAAACAAAACAAGAGCATGAAAGTAACTAACAGTAACTAATCCACAAAAACTCTAAATTTTTAATTAAATTCAGTTTTATTTATATGGTGCCAAATCACAACAATGGTCACCTCATAGTGTTTTAAGTAAAGACACTACAATAATGGAGCGAAACCCCAACAATCGGGCGACTCTGTGTGAGAAATTACATGCAGGGTTAATCTCCTTTGTAACCCAACATTTCAAACTGTGAGAATTAGGTTATGGCCACTTTGACTGGGTGTCAGTGACAGTGTCACTGTCTGCAGAGACACTGAAGTCAGTGATTTGAGACTTCTTGACTTGTGTTACTGGAACCTTTTACAAGGTCTGCACTAGTATTGATATTTGTCTGTGCAACACAACCACAGTTGACGGTTGCAGCCTGATAATGCTAGCTAGCATTAGCTGGTAAATAGTTGAGCCTTCAAAACAGAACAGAGCAAAGCAACCTACCTTTTTTTGTATGTAGTCTATTGTTGAAGCTTATAGAAATGAGTGTTAATGATTAAATTAGCCATCCATCGTGTTTGTGTGTAAAATTAGGATTATGTTGACAGGTAACGATTGTCTCTCGTGCATTAGCAAGAAAAAGTGTATAAAAATGTGAGCACACCTAAACGTAATCAGTGCTTCACATCCCACAGCAACTGGTGGCTCACCGTCTCTCCTCATTCTTTTACCCTTCTGTCTGTTATTTATCTTTGTCACAACGATCAGGTTCATCCCTTCTCCTCGCCCTTCCCTCCTTGCCTCTTTTTCCATTTCCTCACGCCCCCTCATCTTTAGCGTTGCCACTCTATCCCCCCCCCTTTCTTTTCCACGTGCTTCTTCTCCCCCTTCCTCCCTCCCTGACTTGTGCCGGTTTCTCATCAGAGCCAGAGATGCAGGGCTCTTAAGTGGAGTTAAATGGCCTGCTGACAGTGCTGAACACTGAGCTCTGCATCGTTGGCCATGGGCACCCTATGACCTGTCCGACATGTTGACTATGAACTTGGAGGGACTGGAAATGATCGCCGTGCTCGTGGTTGTGGTCCTGTTCGTTAAGGTGCTGGAGCAGTTTGGTTTGTTGGAATCTGGCTATGATGGTAAGGGAACAGCTAAATCATTTCTGTCCTGGCATTCAACCACTTGTTGCTGAAAGTTTGTAAAAGCAGAGTGTAGTTTATTACAGTAAGACTACCTGCTGTGCAACAGTGGAGGTCCTCTTACATAGATTTTAAAAATGTTGACATGTTTGTGTTTTGATGGTTAAAACGTGTGATAGTGGACACTGAGCAATATACAATACAAGTCTGACTCCTTTTGCAAATGTCCTGAAAATAGACCTAATGCTACAGGCTGAGTGTGAGCCTTAGAGGCTCAGATGGATGTTACTGTCTCCTCGCTGTGTGATTGTGCTCTGTGGACTTTATAAGGTCAACTTTGTTGTCTGTTGCTCGTCAAACGGAAGTCCTCGACAGCCTCTGCGTCCGCCCTTCAAGCTATTTTAATTGAATATGTTGCATCTCTCTGAGTCACCTGACTTTGCCGCTAATTGGTTTAACAGTCGTGATGACTCACACATCACACACATCCAAATATTATAATTTGACTGTATTCCTTTTCATTGCGTCTCAGTGTAATTTTAGGATTTCATTTTACACCCGGTAGTCTTTGTGGGTTCTTGACATTTGCGCCTCCACTTTGATGGTTTGTTTATTAAATTGAAATTAAATTTAATTGGGCGTGAAAGCCTGCATCATCTGTGGGTCGTTTAACTTATTTATCCAAATGAGAGAGAGAGAGACAGAGAGAGAGATGATGATGATGAGGACTGGATTTCATTCTGGTGCTGAGAACCTGGAATTTATAGTTGGGGCTTTAAACTGCCACAGTGACATTTGCTTTTCTCTCATTAGCTGGAAACGTAAAGGGTTCAAATCCAGATGAAATCCTGTTCTTTGTCATTTTAAGGATGAAAGGTTTTCACTAATTCAGGTACTGAAGTAGAAAAGCAGTGATTTATATTCATCTGAATTTTTCTTGTTGGTTGCGGCTACTCTCAAAGATGCCTTTGCTTCATGATTCATTTTGTTTTTGGTGTTCGCTTTCTCCTGGCTTAGGAGGGAACAATGATTGAACCCTCGCCCACTGGAGATTTGTCAAGGTGCCATGCTGAATCTTTCCCACCAAAGTGTGAATCTAATATTGAGGAGCTGGGTCTCTCCGGCACAGAAGACCACCTGTTGTTTATGAGCTCCACTTACTGTACAGGCTGCCAAGCTGTTTGCCTTATGGCTGCGAAAGGCAAACATCTTCAGACCAGCCAGGATAAAAGCAGTCGGTTGCCAGTGTTGGACCAATGTTTGCCAACGTTTGACAATTCAAAATTAAAAGCACTTGCTCGTTCCACTTGTACTTTTAATGTTCCCTCCATGTTTTTCATGACACGAACACCCGGTTGAAGCACGCCAACAGCAACAGTCACATTCACACGTGGGACTGTGAGAAAATCCCATTTATGTCCCATGCAGTTTGTTTGTGGTCGATACTGAACTCAACCAATCAGAAGAAAGAATGTATTTTTAGGTTTGTTAAAGAAACGTGGAGATGATTTATGTCACCAAAAATCAAATTCAGGGATATGACTTTAAAATAACTTTAAAACCAGCAGGTAGATAGTCAAACTCATCCCATATTTTTGTGTCCACGCTTACTGCAGCTGCTGCTCTTGTAATGCTACTTATGTGTAAGCTGCTCTTTCTAACATGTTTCAATCGTTACCCTTCAACAGCTGCTAAATTAAAGCACTTTGAAATCGGATGATTCCATACACCCTCTACTAAAAGTCTGCTATGAAAATTATTGTCATAAAAGCAAAGAAGTGTCCCGTATGAGTGCCTTTTCAAAGGTCCAACCAAAACAAAGGACTTGATTTTTTTTTAACTTGACATGCTCTCTCCAAAACCAAGCCAACAATAAACCAGGAAATATATCAGGAATTTGTAGAGCTGATTATTACTCTGTGGCACTCTCCCACTTGATGGTTTTTGGATAAAAATAGACTCGCAACACAGCCAGACCCAAATGGCTCTTTTCAGTGTCTGTGCCTCTCTTCAGTGGTGTGACAGTGAGTGACAGCGGTGTGTCACCAGTGCAGTGGGACGTGACAGCTGACAAGGGCAGCCATTTACATGGCTGCTGCTGAAGGTGTGGCTTTCATCAGCTGTGACTCTGTAAACACACTGCCAGTACATGCTGCCATAGCCATTACCGTGTGTAAATTAGACTCTTAGACTTCAGGAGGACAAATTATTTTCATGTGTTGGATGGAATAATGTATGCTCTCACCTTCATTGAACACAGTGCACCCCTCATGCCACAGGTCTCACCTGCTGGGTTGGCAGACTGTGTCCCAAGATTATAAGATTTACAGTGTACATGTTGTTTATTGAAGCAAGAGAGAATACATGTGTGAATAAGAGGGAGACAGGAAGGGCTGGTGAAGGTAGGTAAGTTTAAATACCTGGCATCAACCATCCAGAGCAACTGATGATGCGTAAGAGACAGAAAGATGTATGATGTATGATTTGGAGACAGCGGCACAAACAGAAAGACGGAAGCAGAGCTGAAGATGTTAAGGGTTCATCAGAGGAACAGCTCAGGTTGAGCAGTTTGGAGACAAAGTTCGAGAGGCAAGACTGAGTTAGTTTGGACATGTACAGAGGAGGGATAGTGGGTATACTGCTCAAAGGATGTTGAAGACAGAGCTGCCAGTTATGAGGAAAAGAGGAAGACCACAGGGATGTAGTGAAGGAGGACATGGAGAGGGTTGGTGTGACAGAGGAGGATGCTAGAGATGGTGAATGGTGCAGATAGGCGCTGTAGCGACCCCTGAAGGCAGCAGCTAAAAGAAGAACAAAAGTGCACATGTTATTTATTAATGCTATCTATCTATCCTATCTATCCTATCTATCTATCCTATCTATCTATAGAGGAAACTACTCTGGTCTATAGTGAATGAATAATGGAGAGGACATGTATTTGCATCCTAATAATATTTGCTAAGCGAGTGCTCTGATGTGCTTGGCTGCATTATAAAACATGATTTCTTGGAGTCGAACGAACACAGTACTGTGTTTGGGGAAAAAAATACATAAAGATGCTTAATCACTGGCATTCAAGCTGCCATGACACGGCTTTTAGATATAATGTGTTTTGTTTATGTGTGTTTTTTATTACATTGTGTAGCTTTTATTACAATGGTTTTGTGTACCAGAGAATCTGTCAACATAACAAACACAGAACAGTTATTATTGTACATTATTTGTATGTTTACACCACTGTGAGTAGTTCCAGTCCATTAAAAAGCCCATAACTGTTCTCTGCGATAAGCTCACATTTTTAATGTGGTTTTACAGTTGAACTTATGTAAAAAATGTTCTCTTTGACGTGCATGTTTAGCAGATGTGCCACCAGAGGGAACCAGAGTTTACAGTCAGCCTCACCACTCAGTACTAATGAGTCCAGGATTGGGAGCTAGAGGCAAAGCCAGGTTCTCTAATAAAAACAAACCAGTATCTATCAGGCGGATTCAGTTTTCCAGCAGTTCCAGCTGTGTGATTTAATGGGCAGTAATTGGTAAGAAGAACATAAATTGTCTTATCTTGCACTTGCACACCAACCTAACAAAGTGCAGCGCAACCATATAAATGCTAGTAATGTAGTAAGTGGGTGCAGTAATAAAGCTCTGTAGATAGAAAATGAAACACCAGGAGGGCACTTAAACTCAAATTGAAACCAAATGTAAAACCTAAAGTAGCACACTACAGTGTGAGTTTTAAACAAAATACAAAGCATTTAAATATTGTTAGAACAGCACATGTGGATGTGACAGTTATTAACTTTTAAAATGTGGGCACAAAGCAAAGGGAGGCTCATGTTTGTATAGAGCACATTAAATAAAGTGGAATATGTAAGATTTCTCTCTCTTTTTAAAAAAACATTTAGTCCCCTTCATAGCATGAGTAATGTGCTCCTTATTGCCTTCATCTTACTTTCTCGACATATTTTTCACAAATCTAGTCCTATATTATTCAGTGGAGGAATATTAAAAAATCTGCAATTTATTATAATTTTGGATAATAGCCCAGAGCCTCAGACAGGTATGAGAGAAATATTGTTGTGTCTTGTGTCTTTCTGCTGAATTAAACTCTGTTAGGGATGATTCCACAGGCTTCAGTTTTACTCTGCCATCAATCTCTGCAATGAGAGAGCTACTAATGATTGATTCGGAAAATCATGAACGTATGATGCTTTCATTTGTTTTGGGGATCATCCTGCAGGCACATTTGTAAAAGGGAAGATGAGGTTTAAGCTTTTTTTGGAGCTGAGCTGTATGTAGAAACAAATGCTTCTAAGTGCTGGAATCTGTATGGCCTCCATGAGGAAACAAAGTATAATCTCATGTTCCTCTTGAAAATCTACTTTTTCCAACTAAAAGCCTTAAGCTTGGTCTTTGGTTTTGGAACCTGTTCACATATTAAGGAAAAGTAGAGTTAAGCCTTTTTGGAGCATGCAGAACATTTAGAAATCACCTCTCCTTCCTTTTACGTAGACGTTTTAGAACATGGAACCTTTACTCATCCAGTTGGTAAATCTCATTGTGCATCTGCAAGCCTCTTTGCAACCCACCTCCACCCTAGCTCCTCCTTTCACACATTTGTGTTTGAATGTTTATATCTGTTTGTTCCGTGTTTGGGTTTTGCTTTTGGTTGATTCAATTCAATTGTTTGTATATAGCGTCAAATCACAACAACAGTTGCCTCAAAGTGCTTTACATTGTAAGATAACGACCCGTTAATAACAGATGCATAACGTCAACAATCAGACTACTCCCTATGAGCAAGCAATTGGCAACGGGAGGAAGGAAAAACTCCCTTTTAACAGGAAGAAACCTCCAGCAGGACCAGGATTATGGAGGGGCAGCCATCTGCAGGGGTTTGGGGTAAGGAGAGGGAGACGTTGTGGGAAATAGTCCGAGTTTATGCTCATGTTTTGTAAAATTATGAATTGATTCCAACAATAACATGAGGAAAAGCTCATTATCACACTGAAATGTTAATAAATTATAGTGGACTGTGCACAGTGTAGAACTGTATGAAGGGGATTATATTCAGTGCAATCATTACATGCTTGCCTTCAGGCATTGATAAAAGCCTCATGATAAATGTTAAAGCTAAATCAAGTTTTATTCCCTAATACACACAAGCCATTTCGTTAACAGATTGGCACAATTATTTTATAATAGGAAATTAAAGCAAGTTAAGAAAAATTTGGTTGCAGTATACTGTAACAAGATTATAGTGCTAACTCGGATTATGGTTTTACCAAAATATAGCAGATATAGTGGTCTTGTTGCTTATTTAGCCTTTTTATTCCCAGAAATGACGAATAAGCTCATGAAAAATGCAGACTAACTGCACTTTCATGTTGTTGTTGTGGCAGTTTTCTCAGTTTGTGCATTCTCACATAATTTTACCACCTCCTAATATAACGCAGTACCTGCTTGTGGTGCTATTTATTGTTGTGCCACTGTGACAGCCCACTGTTATCAGGAAATTCTTCAGCAATGAACTCCGGTTCATGTTCGCCCGTGATATTAAATCGCTCGCTATGCACGATGAACATTTTTTTGATTTGTAAGTGTATCTCTGGGTTCGATAAAACATTATTCTACTGGATGCTCCGCTGCTAAATGATATCTGATCTGTGGACCAAACAGCTTTCATAAATTATTTCCTCACATTTAATACTGTTATGGCAGGGGATGTCTCGACACAATTAACTAGAAATGAAGCTGTATTGAATACCAGAATATTTAGCAGTGCGAGATTATTAACACCTCAACCAAACTTCGCCTCAGGAGATCCCCTTGCTTGGAATATTAAGTGGATATGTTTATTTAATACAGATATTTTTTCATTAGATACTTTATGGCATAATTATTTTATCCTGGCTTTCAGGGCAAAAGTAAATTGTTTGTATTTGTTTTTTCCTAATTGGAGAATCAGGAATATGATAAATCATGCATGCCCTGCAGCATGCAGCAGTGCAAAGATGGTTTTAAGCATCCCTAGCCAGAGTTGTCTCTACCGAACTCACAACGCAGGATATGAGATTTATTGGGACTCATTTATCAGAGTTTATTTCTAATTACAGGTGAATGAAGTTACACTTTGAAGCAAACACGGGAATTAGTCCCGGAGTGTCAGCCAGTTAAGTTTACACGACTGAAAGAAGAGGAGGAAATAAAAGCATTAACCTGAAATTCAGTAGCTCAGTCTCCTCATTCTGTCTTGCTGTTGAATATAAACTGGGTTCACGTGTTTTTGCTTTGATACGATCCATCAAATCAGTGTCTGTTTGAGTAGCAAACTCAGCAGTACTATAAATATTTGATTTGGCGCTTAATAGCTTCAACACAATGCGTGCTCTCTATAACCCAGAAAGTTTAGTATTTGCAGTGCTTTGACACAATAGCTCATGCACTACTCATCACTTTTCCACATCCTGCTAAATAAATTTATACCCACGTTGATGATTCCTTTTAGGAACAGCCTTCTATATCGATTTCCTCTCAGCATCTTTTTCTTTCTGCTGAACTGTGCTCGTCATATCTCATCCTTTGGACAGTGGCTCCAGCCGTCCTGTATTCTGTCTGCCATTTTATGCCACCCTTGGTCTCTTTTTACTGTTCCTGCTAATGCATGTTCTCCATCGACCTTTGCACTCGAAGCTCAGCTTGACTGGCACTTTGCTGCTGCTGAAAGGATGGTGCATCATAAATCAGATGACAGGCTGGCTGTGCAAAGACAACTCGAGTCCTGCTCTTTGGCCTCACGTGTTGTCCACAGTGAGCCAACAGATAGCCGCGCAGGAGCTAATATTGCAGAGGTACAGAAAGGAGGAGTTCAATGTTATCTCCTGTAGCACGCTGTCTGGATCTTTGTATTACTGTCCACCTGCAGACAATACCTTTGACCTTTCCCTTCACTACAACTAATCATGTGGAATGAATTGGGAGTTTGATAAAGATCTAGTGGTTCTGCTGTAGAGAGAGATGGCTGCCGTTTTGTTGAGAAAATGAATGTCTTTCATTTATAGGCTTATTGCCTCCAAAGGGAATTTCCGACCCATCACTCAACACGTTGCCTTTTCTTTTATTGTGCTTTTGTTTCTTGGAGCTAAATTTCAGCATCCTTTATGATCTGGTTGGTCAAGTATTTGAGCAATTTGTAGGTCTTTCTCCCTTTCTTCCTTATTTGACACCATGCTATGGATAGAATTAGCATTTTTTCGTTTTTTTGCATGGAAACACGGTGAAACATGCAATCCACTAAAATGCAAAAGCGTATAACAAGTAAGGTTTGCTTTCTGAATTGGCTCATTACCTTTAAAAGTAAGGGCTTCCTGGGGCATGTTTGTAACTTTCAGAGTTGGTGAATTGGACCGGACAGAACTGATTCAGGTGGGGAAATGGGGGAGGACGAGCGTATGTGTTTACTAGCCATCCAACCTTGAATGATGAGGCATCGCCATAGCACAGCAGATGTAGTTGGTAGCGGAAAACGCATTTCCTGTGAATGTCGCTGAGGCCACACGCACCCATATTTCAGAAAATAACCAAAAAGCCCGACTCACATACCTGCAGTAGTAAAAAAAGACAAGGTAGATTGATGGTGTCTCCACATACACAGATGTATTTTTGCCACCACCCAACAACTCAGAATGATGATAAAGACAGTTTCTCTTGTTCATGTGCTGCATGTGTAACAGTGCTCAGTACAGCAGTGCACATCATCACGCCACATCGCAGCTCTGCATTTCTTTCTAAATAAAAAGCTCAAACATACCATCTCTAAAATAGAACAATGTTACTACAGTCATATTACATCAGTTGTTGAGTAATTTAACTTGACATTTACAAAAAGACATAAAACAAGTAATAAGGTCCAGATCAAAAAACAAACTACAGCCCATAGGAAATGCATCAGATCCCAGAGTATTCATTTCTTGCATTTCCTTTAGGTAGATGTGAGCTTACAGTATTGTGCAAAAACTCTTTTGCCCCCCCCTCCCCCATTTCTTCATATCTTGCTCGGAAAATTGGTGCATCGATTTACTGAAATTTCCAAATAAAAAATGGAGATACTATATGTAAGTTAAAACAAAGTTGTTCAATTTTTATGAGCTTGAAATTCAATTTTTGGTATGACCACCTCTATTCTACAACATTGTCTGAACCCTCCTATACAAGGTTTCTTGTGGATTCTTTAACTCTTTCTCCTATAAAGACAAGCTTTTATTAGATAAGAGATTTGATAGACTTCAGGAATAGTTCTCCAGTCTTCTTGAAGGACACTCAAAGCGATTCTTTGGATGTTGGCTGCCTTTTTTTCTGTCAAGATGATCCCACACTGCCTCACTAATGCTGAAGTCCGGGGTCTGGGGAGGTCAATCCATGACTGATAGTGTTCCATTGTGTGTTTTTCTAACCAGGTATGCTTTTACTGCCTTGGCAGTGTGTTTGGAATAATCGTCATGCTGAAAAATGAAGATGTTGCCAATCAGGCACTTTCCAGATAGTATTGCATGGTGGATCAAAATCTATGGTACTTTTCTACATTCAAAACTTCATCAATTTTGTCCAACAACACTGACTGAAATAGAGCCAGAAACCACGACAGTGTCTCCACCGTGTTTTACAGATGGCTGCAGACACTCACTGCTGTACTTCTGTCTTGAACTCTTATTGATGCATTGACAACAAAGATCTGTTCCCACTGATTTTCAGTCCAGTTCTTGTGTAATCTGGCATACCTCAGCAATTTTCCATGTATTGCTTTCTTAAGAATGGCTTCTTGACATCCACGCCTCCACTGAAAGAATTTCTAATAAGGCTTCAATGACCTGCAGCTGGATCAAGTGAAGGGCCTGGAGCCTGGAGAACTATTGGTCAAGCACTCTAAAAAAGAAGGCAAAATATAAAGAAATGAGGGGTGGCTCAAGAGTTTTGCATAATACTGTAACATGAAATTCTGTACACTATTCATGCACTTGCTGACTTGTTGAATTCTTGCTGAATATCACATAAATACACATTTATTTGAGTCCTGGATTATACTCAGTAGACAGAATGAATTGTCACTTCCTATATATAGTCTGAAACAGTCATTTTTGTCTTCCCTACAGTTACAATGTGTATGCAGAGGTTGAAAGGGTTAAATATTGCAAATTTCTATAAATGCATGCATGCGCACGCACCTTGCAGAGTGTGCTTTCTACAAACTAAGTCCTCAATATCAGTCACCCCACGGCACTCCATGGTTGATTGCACAAGCTGCTTCACTGAGGGTTTCCCTGGTTCACGGCTCATAATTGTCTACCCTTTCACAGGCGCTGCCTCTGTAAATATGACAGCCTGATTTTAATGTGCCTTGGAACACATAACCCAAACACTAACGCTGCTCTGCATGCCTGAGCAAATCACTGCAGGTGTCACCTAATTATATCATCCGCTTGTTCTCTAAGCTGATCTGTAAACAGCGGGACAATCTCATCTTCGCCTCTTTTCCCATCCACCGATCGGTGTAGCTTTGATTGATGACGGTTACATCGAAGCCAGTTTCTCTGCTGTTGGTCTTGTATTTTCACCAAGGCTCACCGTGTGCTTAAGAAAGATAACACGTGTCCAGTTTTTAATGGGAATTTTGTTCTTGGGGGCCTGTTTGGTATGCATACGCAGTGACTGTGCGGGGGAAAAAAGGGTAAAATCTTTTAAGAAAAAAACCTCACATAGGCTACTGTTTAGTTTTAGTCCATTTGGCTGGTGCATAAGTTTCATGTACACAGGAAACACTTTAAGCTCGCGAGACTTTTTCAGTGACCTGTACTGTCGATCCTGTCCTTCGTATCCACTCTGCCCAGACCAAACGTGATAAGATCCTCCCCTTATGAATACTGAGCATGAAAAGTGACGAGACGTGTGGGCAGCAAGTGAGTGAGAAAAATATGTAATCTGTTCCAAGATCAGTGTCCATCAGTCTACAGCGGCAAATGAACAAAAAGGACTGCATGTTTGTCACTCAGACTTGTCTTGCCTGATCGCAGATAAGAAATTTGGACATGGCAAATCTCCAGACCTGAGTGCAGCTTGACATTTCAGACTTTTTCTTTTCAAAGATGCTATCTAACAAAGGTTATAGAGGTTGGACAAGGTCTTTGTGAAAGCTCTCAGTGAAGGAATGATGAATGTGGGGATTTGGTTGGTGCAAGCTGTCATCAGGCACATGTCTCTTGTATGGTTCTCAAAAATTAGAAGGAATAACTAGAAACTACCAAATTAAAAGCACTTAATGTGAACTGATTTAGAGAAATTATTGCACACCTCCTTTGTGCCAAACTACAGCACAGGAAATAATAGTTGTTTTTTTTTGCCATAGTCTTTCTCAAAAACACACATCCCCTGGCATCTGTGGCTCAACAGAGGGAAAAAAGGAGACATCTTTAGATGTGCACAGTTTTCAAATGCTCTTTGTCATTAAACATACATTGCTCTGCTAAAGTCTTGAGCTTTATACTTTGTTTCCAAGGAGCTAACTTGGTTTTTTTGTTTGTTTTTAAAGTCAAGCAATAATTCTCCAGGCTTTCTTTTTTAAGTCAGTTGACACTGACCTGTGTATCATTCAAACACAAAAACCTAACTCTAAGGATGGACCAGTGTTGTGTCTGCACATAACAGACAACTCAGCAAAGCACCTGCTGCAATAACACAAAGCTTATTGCGTTACATCTGGCCTATCAGCTCTTCCGTCTACTGTTCACGGTGGCCGAGGAAAGCAGGGAGAAAAAGATGAAATTTGCTAGATTACAGAAGAAATGGACTGAAAATCAGTGGTAGCAGGCCTTATGGAGCAGTCTATTGAATTTGGAAATGTTTGGTTTGAACTACTGTCAGTATGTACAGAGGAGGTCAGCACAGAGGTATAGCAATGAGTGTGTACAGCCATCTGTAAAACACAGTGGGGGCTCTGTTATGGGTTGAAACTCAATTTCAGCCATCACCATGCAATAGTATCTGGAATGCATCTGATTGGCAATGGTCTCATTTTTCAGCATGACAGTGATTCCAAACACACTGCCATTACAGTAATACAGTACCCAGATAAAAAAAATAAAACCCAATGGAACCATTTACCATACTATCTGGAAAGCATCTGATTGACAGCAATTAAATTTTTCATCACTCATCCAGCACGGTGGTTAGCACTGTTGCTGCACAGCAAGAAGGTCCTGAGTTCAGTTCCACCATCAGGCCGGGGTCTTTCTGTGTGGAGTTTGCATGTTCTCCCCGTGTTTGCGTGGGTTCCCTCCGGGTACTCTGGCTTCCTCCCACCATCCAGAGACATGCAGTTAGTGGGGATAGGTAGGGCTGCTCAATTAATCGAATTTTAATCACGATTACGATCTGGGCTTTCAACGATCATTAAAAATGACTGAGCCGATTATTAGACCCTCCCTCATGCTTTACTCTCGCGCTGCTCCGTGTGGTAAGTCAAGCGCACCGCTCTCCATTTCGAACACGCGTCACAACAATTAAGAGGACCCGAGGGAAGCTCGGAAAGCTAAGCAGAAGTTATTTGGAGAGGAGAGTGACTGCCGTTGGTTGAAAAGAGGTAAAAAAAAAAACTTCAGTGGTGTGGAAACATTATGGGTTGGCGGAGTTAGACGTGGATCAAGTAGACAGTGTGTAAACTTTGCTACGATGTAGTAGCTGCACCACAGAGCAACACTGCAAAGTTGACTAAACATAGATGTTTACATTTTTCATTTATTTCTTATATTGCAAACATTTGCACTGTTATCAGTATTTGCACAGTATTTTATATTATTTTTTAAAGTCATTATTCAATACATTGTTATTGTTAACCCTTTAAAGCCGGTCAGAGCAGCACACTCCGTTTTGCGTAACTATTGTTAAATCCCTGTAGAACCTGAACCGTGTAAGCTAGCGCAATAATTTGTTTTGCATATGAAACCGGAGGAGTTGTACTTACATCTTATGCCATCAGCTTGTCCTCGGTCACAGTTTCCTTCCACATAAAGCTTTGCAAAAATTGCATAAAAAGCTGTGTCATTTTTGCGGAAAATGTAGTTTTTTACTTGTAGGCCTTAAGTAAAAAACTATACTATACTATACTTATACTAGTGTTTTTATAAGTCATGTTTGACTCTATACTTTTCTGAATAGTTGCTGGGATGCTTAGAACTCGAATTGCACAGCTGGAAATAGTTTATTTTGATGCACGTGCTGTTTTCTTTGCAAATTTGCATCATAGGATTGTTTTTTTTCTTTTTCCTGCAGTATATAAAAATTGCTATATCTCCAAAATAAAACTATGAAGACACTCAAAATAAATTTCCTGTTGTTGTAAACTATTTTTTGCAACTTTTTTGTATTTAAAGTTTTGAGGGATAAACCTCTTAAATTTCTCCAAGTAGAAATATATGTAAACAAAACAAAAACGATTTTCAATTTTTTTGTAGTTTATTGCACTTGTTTGCAATTAATGTAGTTACTATGGACTTAATGCATACATATTATTAAAATATGGGCTATAACAGTTGTATTGATGTATAGCAACTTGAAATGCTCCCACAAATGGCACTACAACATGTAAAAAAATAATAATATAAGCTCTGGCGGACTTGGTTCTATGGTAGGTCTTAAAGGGTTAAATAAATATCGTCAAATAATCGGGATCTCAATTTCAGTGAAAATAATCGTGATTATCATTTTTGCCATAATCGAGCAGCCCTAGGGATAGGTTAACTGATTAATCCAAATTTCACATAGGTGTGAGCGCGAATGGTTGTCTTGTCTCTGTGTGTTAGCCCTGTGACAGACTGGTGACCTGTTCAGGGTGTACCCCGCCTCTCGTCCGACAGCTGGGATAGGCTCCAGCGCCCCCCGCGACCCTGAGAAGGATGAGCGGAAGCGAATGGATGAGGGTAGATGGATCACTCATCCTAATCACACTGCCAGTGCAGTAAAAGCATACCTGAATAGAAAAACCACACAGTGGAACCCTATCAGTCATGGATTGGCCTCCCCAACATTATTGAAGTAGTGTTGGATCATCTTGACAGAGAACAGAATCAAAGGCAGCCAACATCCAAAGAGGAACTTTAAATGTCATTCAAGAAGCCTGGAGAGCTATTCCTGAAGATGACTTAAAGAAATGACAAGGAAGCTTGTTGAGAATAAAGGTGGTCAAATGTGAATTACTATTAATATATGATACCAAATATGGACTTTGAAGTTCGTTAGGAAAGTACAAATTCTGTTTTGGCCTTGTATTGTATTCCCATGTATGTTTGCAATAAATTTCCCCGCCTATTTCCAATTTTTGTAGGAAAGCAGAAAGAAATGAGGGTTGGTTCAAGACTTTTAAATAGTCCCGATGACATTAATAGAAAGCCTTTCACGTTACAGCTGAAAGGCTTCTTATTCCTTGTGATAATTTCATATTTTTATGTCTGATTGAGGCAGCTGGCATCTTTATTGGTCTTTAATGTAATATTCCTTGAATAACATTTCAGTGCTCTCAAACAGGTTATTGAATCATTAGTGTTGTGAGCAGCTCTATAGAGCCTCATTCAGGGAGCTGTGTTTTACCCTCAGGCCTTTGTTTCAAATGATAGAAGTGTCAGCTTTCCACAGCTTCCATTTTCTTCTCCAATATCGAAATAAAATCATTTTGTAATCTCAGTCTCGCGAAGATAAATATTCTTGTCAGGTCTATAAACGCAGAATTTTCAGGTTTTCTATCTGTCAGACCTACCATCCTGTAATAGTTTTTAGAGTGGTGATTGTCCAGAATTTGTGTGACATTAATTGAGCAAGATGTGGAGTGTAATATTTATCTGTCAGCACCATTGATAGAATCATGGCTTAGATAATAGCTGAGTGAATGCTTATGCCACAAAATCCCCACTACTACTTTTCTCATTTGTCTCACCTCCGCCCTCACAGCTTTAGTAATTTATGGTTTTAAGATGGTATCTGTATGCTGGAGAGAAGTTATGATTGGACAGTTATTCCTACTTGTTTCATCAACTATTGGTCTTCTGGGAAGTGTTTGGCAAGCCAAGCCATGATTTTGGAAAAGGGGGATAGTGAAGCCTCTGTTGGCCCGTTGAATGCCTTGTGATGTGGCTGTGGCTTCACTGAGGCAGTGCCAGTGCCCACATGTTGGCAGCTCTGCTGTGAGTTGTCAGGAGACACTGAAGAACTAAACTTTTAGGTTAGTTGATTTTTCATAAATTGCATGTGAAAGCTGAGCAATACTGATACCAATACAATCTGATCTGAACCTGTAATTCTTCCACATAAATGTGTATTATTGACTTTGATTGGCTTAATATGCTAAACTAACATTGGAAATATGTTGATACTGCCTTTGACCTCAAGGAGACATTAAAGTGATTGTTGGTGCATTTTTACGGAAAACTGGAATGATGTTACCGAGAATGGAAACTTTTACCAAAACTATGAAATATCAGGACTATGTTACAC
The DNA here is from genome assembly GCF_041146795.1 of Maylandia zebra. Lineage (NCBI taxonomy): Eukaryota > Metazoa > Chordata > Actinopteri > Cichliformes > Cichlidae > Maylandia > Maylandia zebra. Next base: position 41,128,196 of record NC_135169.1, on the reverse strand, counting down.
TGTCGTACAAAACAGCTGCAGCCTGATGTGTCCCCTTCCAGAAGTGTAACTATGCATCATAGTAATGAATGATGAGAATATCCAATTCCACCACATCCCAAAGGTGCTTTATTAGACTGAGACTGGTTACTCAGTCTAATAAAATGGCTCTGAACTAAAACAGTGAACTCATTGTCGTGTTTAAGAAACCAGTTTGAGATGATTTGTGAGAACTTTGTGAGATGAAGCATTATCCTGCTGCGAGCCGTTATCAGAAGATGGGTAGACTGTAGTCATAAAGGGATGGATATGGTCAACAACAACACTCAGGTAGGCTGTGGGGTTTAGTTGGCACCGAGGAACCCAAATGTGCTGAGAAAATATCGCCCCGCACCATGAGGTTGCCTTCCTATCAGCGTGAAGCAGTCTGGCCATTCTCCTCTAACCTCTGGCACCAACAAGGCTTTTAGAGCCAGGAACTTCCACACACAGAATATTTTCTCCTTTTTGGGCCACTTCTGAAAAACAAATAGACAAACAATGAGGTGGTTTTGTGAGAAAATCCCATTAGAATCCCATTCTGAAATACTCAGACCAGCCAGTCTGACACCAACAACCATGCCACATTCAGAATCTCTTAAATTCTGATGCTCAGAATTGGCTCAGTTTGAATTTCAGGGGGTCAGCTTGACCGTGTCTAAATGCCTAAATTCATGGAGTTGTTGTCATTCATTTTTGCTTGTGTGTGTGTGTATATATCGTATTTTGCCCTTGTACACTACACAAATGCAGTTTTTAAAGCACTGACAATGTGTATACTTCGAAAATGTGCATTTCAGTGAAATTAACTTCTCCTCATAATTTAATGAGCTCCAAATCCAAAAAGAGCTGTTCAGAGCAATGAAAGTCAACCAGAACAAAAGTATGAATGCAAACAATGACGTTGCTCACTGATGTGGGGGATTTAACGTGGGGATTTTGTATAGCTGAGAGATTCTGTGGAGTCGGATCATTGGAGGTTTTCAGCTTAAACCAACATAAACAGTTGGTATGAAAATACCACTTAAAAGACTGGACTAACTGGTCTGCTATCCTCTCACCTGTGATTTGGACACAACAAATTCAGAGTAAAAATATATGTATAGATTGTAGACTATGGGATAAACTGCTGGCATCTAGATCTGACAACAACAGTTATTTTATCTGCTATTATCTAAGCTGTGTAGTGCAATAATGGCATCTGACTGTTCTTTTAGTGTCTGTAATAGATGGATTTAAGTAAAACACAGATAAAAGCAATGATTGAATATGTTACTTAGGAAAAAAAATCTTCCTTTAAAAAAAAAAAAGCATAGAAAGCTGATCCAGACACAGAGCAACTGAGATATTTGCAGTCATTAAATGTTTGGAAAAGAAAAGTAGACTCTTTTGCACGAGGTAATTACAGAATACATGCTGTATTATACTGCCTAAAGATGCACTTTTTGCTCTAACTCAGTTTTCAGAACAGCGCACCAAAAATACAAATATACAAATAAATACACATTTTTAAAATTATTGCATACAAAATAATCCTTGAGTTCAGTCCTCATCAAATGTCTCACTTTGCAAGGACAAGTCTCCCATACCAACGACTTTTTAAAAATGCTCTGGGCTATTCAGGTTAAGCAGGATGTCTGCTGAATATTATTTTCTTTTTCAAATAGCATCATGCTAAATTATTCAGAGAATTTTAAAAAAAACATGGAATTACATCTCCTACTTTCCATTCTGTGTTGCTGAAGAAAAAGCAGCGGCAGATGGACCGCATGTAAATGGATGAGTGCGCGTTTTTCCATCACTGGAAAAGAGCACTGCGTCACACTGGATATTTATCATAGAGCAATTGAGTAAGCGGTGAGACACGGTTTCTTTCACAGTGCCAAAATAATATCCTGTTGTGATGATTGTAATCAAGTTGGCTTTGTGCATTTACATCAGTGATATATGGCGGACTTTACTCTAAATTGATTCACAGCTTACACGGCAGAGGGACATTCTGAGTCAAAATAATCAAGTAGAGTGCAGTGAAATTGTGTTTGCAGTCGCAAATAACTCACAGAAACGCACAAGCTTTCAATGTGGCTTTTCTACTTGTTTTGAACTTGTAGTTATTGGAGTTAAAGCATTGATTTCCTGAAACATGAAAGCTTATTATTTTCAAAATAAAATGGGAGTAATTTTCTTTCTTTGGTTAAAACAGGATAAATATCGAATGCTGTGCTGTATGATAATTACAGTCTGCACAGGACCAGTAGATGGTGGTGTCTTCACTCATTTGCTCCAAACGCTGACTGCATGCATCAGCCTCTCTCTTGGACACACACGGTCTCTGTCGCTCTAGTTTTCTTTATCGGCTCGCCACATCTCATCGCAATCAAATGTGATTCAAAAACAAGCGATTAAGTTAAATAAAGTTGTGCGATTTGTTGCTTTCTTTACTCCTGAAGTAGGTGATTATCTAGTGAACGCTATCAGCTTTTTCTCTTTTTCCTTCCTTTTGAACCACGAGATATTTATTTTGTCTTGCCTTGCTAAAAAGTTAGTTTGATCTCTCTGTACGGCTTTTTGCAATTTAATTTTTTTTTTGCCTCCCATCTCCAAGATCAGTCTTTCCTATAACCACAGAATTATGCCGTTTTCTTGATTTAATGGTATAATTATCCAGCAGACAGAATTCAGTTACGCTTGCTGTGCCGCTCCTGTGATTAAAGTTAATTTGAACATGTGTAGCTCCCGCTCGGTTGTGCGCCTTCTAGGACCACACCTCCCCACAGCCTCCGTCCCATCTCCCCTCCCTCACTCATATCCGTCCCCTTTCCTGCTCCCTCCCTTACATTGCAGCGAGGCAGTCGGTGCGCCTGAAAGAGTGAGCGAGAGCTCCAAACTGTCAGAGAACAGCAGAGTTTGCTCTCCCGGCTTTCAAGGGTCTCCTCGTTTGTGAGGGAAGGAAATGAAGAGGAAGAGGATCGTCCTGAATTCTCAGTGACTTCTCGAAATCAGAAACATCCTTAATGACTTCAGGCTTCTCGCAAACCTGAGGACAAGTTTTGCTGATTGTTAATCTCCAATTTTAACCTTACCCAGAGTGGATTTAGAGAACAAGCGAGCAGAAGGCGGGTGCCAGGGGGCGCCCGGCCCGTGCGCTTGGGCCGGCGTAGCGCTGGAGTTGGTGCAGGGGAACTGGAGTGCGGGGCCAGGTGAGAATGGTGGTCCTGGTCCCGGCGGCGGCCCGGAAGTAGAAGAAGCTGGCTCGGGCTCCGGGTTCGGGTCCGGGTATGGCGGTGGGGAGTGGGCAGAAGGGGGAGTGATGCTGAACGCGATCTGGGAAACTGAGGGGCTACAGACGGTGGGCATCGTGGTGTTGGTGTTTGCCTCCATCAAGCTCCTGCACCTTCTGGGGCTCATCAGCTTCTCAGAGGGTAAGACACTGATTTGAAGGTTGTTGGGGTGGTGGAGGGAGGTGGAGGGAGGTGGAGGTTGGCAGACACAACAAGTTAAAGCTTGCTCACTGATAGACTATAATAAGCCTTGCTGATGTATTTTCAATCAGTCTCACCTTTTCAGCTTTCCACGTCTGCTCCCTCGACTCATTAGATTCACTCTCAGTTTGCTCGAAGTTCTCTGAAACTTTCTAAGACTGCAATTTGAAAAGTTTTGAAGTTAACTGAGGTAATCATTATGCCAAAACAGGAGTGGGAAGCACAAAAAGACGGTCTAATTAATGCGTAGCAAAGGAAATGTCACAGAAGTATGCGTGAGCTTGTGATGAGATCGAGGAATGTCTTGAGCTGCAAAACGGTGTCACTTCTGAAGCATCAAAACATTTGAGAGGCAAGAGAATCTCTGTATTTCAGACCTTAGAAGCCTCTGTTGTTTTCTTGTGCATGCATTTCACTTTGCTCTTGAGGAAAACTGAGCGGGGAAGTTCGGCAAGCGCAGAATGAGAAAAGAAAGCGTTCGGTTTAGACCTACTGAAGCTGTCTCGTTAAATAAAGTCGAGCACTATGGTAAGCACTTCAAACCGAAGAACAGCACACGCTGCTCAGTAAATACACCTTAACCTGTAATTAGAATAATCAATCAAAGGTGGGTGCATATTCAGAGGGGCAGCAAGTAAATAGAGAGGCGATAATGTGCTTTAGTCAGTAGCAGGAAAAAGCCGACCTGACCCGACCTGAGACGAGTGTTTAGATGGACGTGTTAGCGTCTGTTGACTGTCTCTGGCTGTGCTGTTTCAAAAGCACCTGGGAGCTGGGTTTTCATTTGGGTTGGGGGGATGGTGAACCTCACGCCCGACGTAACAGTTTACATGCCTCGCTAAACACTGGCGACTCAGATTTCCCCTCGCTCTGCATCTCCAAGCGCAGCTGACATGATATTGATTATCGGCGACGGTGAGATTATACAGATGTCAGGGCTGGCATGTCGGGTGCCGTTTGCCTGTTGATGTGATTTATATTCCACGGAGCCGTCTCAGAGCCTGATTACTTACAGAATGCCTGCGCTGGCGGTGCCCGACAGGCTGTCAATACAGATATCGATGTTTTGTTTGTGTTTGCAGTCGTTTTCAGGACGAGGGAATGGTAAAAAGATATTGGGAGAGGGGCTGAAAATGCACGCGAAATGCTTTTCATTAGGCAAATAGGTTTTCAAATGAGAGACCACAAATCTTTTTGTAATCATATCAACACTGGCAAACGCAAGCTGTGTGTAGTCTTAAAATCTCCCACGATGCATGCGGGGGTAGAAAGAAGTTAAATTTTGTAATTAAGCCCATACAGAAGCAAATAAATCATCAAAACTCGAGGTGCAACTAAGAATTACTTTTTAGTTTTATTCCTTTCTTGATTGGTCAATTAGTAAAGGTCCTTTTTTCATTTCACAGATCCCATGTTGACATAAATTGCTCTTTCCATCTAAAGATCTTGTTAGTAAGCAAGCTAAAAGCCAATAAAGGCCTGAATATATTTAGTCAACAGCACATTATTCCACAGTTTCTGTTTCCCTGTAACTTCTTCTATAGCGCAGATATCTTAATGTGTAAATAGGAGAACTTTGCACTGTGTTAGATGGCATCTTTTATAGAGACAGACCAGTTGTGTTCCCTGTTTCCACTGCTCGGTTAAACAAAGCTAAATGTCTTGAAGCGAGGTTTGAATTAAACACAAACTGATCATCTCAACCAGGATTCAGCAGGACAGACAACAAGCATGTTTCCAAATGGTTTAAGGGTATTCTGCACATTTGTAAGTTTCTTGCAGAAAGAGGAGCTAATAATAAGTGGAAACAGGTTTGTTTTTTCTGCATTTTCAAAACTCAGAAAACAACTTTAAGGTCATTATTCAGTCGGCGTTCATATTTTCAAGTCAGCAGGGGCGGAAAAAACTAAAACTAAAAGAACTGCATTTCAGAAAGGCCAAGCTAAGATCAGGATTCAGGGCTTGTGCTTGCAAATATCTGAGTTGACAGTCTTAACCGCCGAGCATCTGCGTAGCTTCACTTGTATATAAACCTCACAGTTGTATAGATTTACCTTTGTAGCAGCTGTCACGTTCTGCAATAACTAAAATAGTTTGTTTTTTCCCCTTTTATTTTTTATTTTTGAAGAAACCTCCAGGGACAGAGGTTCACTGAAAGCGCACGGTCTGCTTAACATTCATACAGTCAGACACGTTCACAGCTGGGAGCTGCCCAGTACGATCACATCCCTCTACTGCAGGCCACCTGAGCTGCTCCGCTGGGGCTTCTGCAGGATAAAGGTCTTTCTTTCAAAAGCCTGTGTGGGGTAAATGTTGAGGGAGTTTCTCAGCTGCGCTGTAGATTTAAACTGGCAACGTTCCAGTCACGGGAGTTATCTCGAGCCGAGAGCACGCTCTGGATGTGTCCCAGCACTGCTCCGCTCTTTACTGTAAAGAGTCAGCTGGCAGCAAGTAAGAAACTGTACCCTTTGTAAAAAATCAAGTCTGACCTCCTGGGATTGATTATTTCGACTTCACAGACTGTAAGGACCTCAGACCCTGAGAAATAGTTTATTAACAGCCTCTCCCTGCTCCTGGCATGCGTTCACGTTGGAGAAATATAACAGGACTATTGCATCAGACCGTGCACAATCACCAGAGCATTCACTGTGAATAAAAGTAAGGTCTGGCAAGCTGCACAAAAGTCACTTGCTTCAGTTTAATTGTGAATGCAGCAGAACTGATGCATGTGTGCTTGTATTGTTGCCATTGAGCAGAATGGCAGCGCAGCTGGCAAGTGTTTGCCCTCCTCGGCTAGCGAAATAATGTAATGACCACTTTTATTAGAGACTGAGTTAAAGATGGAGAAATTACGATGTTTGCTTGTTTTTTGCTGAATAATCAACCACCAAGCCTTCTCCTCCTCCTTGCAGAATAGCGAATAACAATGTAGATTCTTACACTTGCTTATTCACAAACATATCCAGATCCTTCTCACACGTATGTACATTTCTACTTACATAATGCAGTATTGCAAACTGCTGAGTAAAGACTCAAGCCTCAAGGTGCAGGCTAATCAGTATGTCACGAAATGATGAATTATTCTCTGGTTCAGCTGTACACAGCAACACCCCCGACCGTAACCTCGTAGCCCTGCAAACACGCACACACTGCACGCAATTACAGCATTACCAGAACGGTGATGGAACACTGTGTCAATTTGGACCTGCCGTTTGTTTATTACCGGCTCAGAGGACAGAGCATCTCAGCACCGACATTCATCTAACAATGTTCTTATGTTCTGTGTGACCTTGATTGGATTTTCAAAGGCGGGCAAATAAAAATAATTTGTGTCAGCAACTGACCAGGACCCTTTTTTGTTCCCTATTGCCTGTTTTTATTTATTTATTTAGAGTGGTAATAAAGTGCTAATGAGCATGTTAGCTCGATTTGTTGGTACATAAGTGACAGGACTCTTATGTACCAACTAGGGTTGCCAACTCCCTGAAAAATAAATAAGGGACACCTCGTGGCCAGGGCCGGGCGACCCAGTTGTCTTCACCCTTCCCAGTGTGGTAGCTCTTTTTTTTTTTTGTGTGTGAAATTATTTTTTAACCATTTGACTTGAAGTTGATTTAAGTAGATGCATATTCTATTCTTTGTGATATGAACACATGTGAAACAAATGATCATTTACCATTTATTTTTAGCTCAAAATGACAACATTAACACAGTAAAACAGGTCTCCTTCTTAAACAGAAGCCTGTCATGCTTAACTTTTGAGAATAAAAGTAAATCTTTCTTTAAAAGAACTCTGTCCTGCTTAACTTAAAATTATATAAATTAATAGAAAACAATAGAAAGAAAAATATTCTTATGTAACTGTGCACATTTAGTGCATTTAGTACAATTGGCTTCAGTTGAGGTATTATTTCAGCTTTTCTAATGCTAATCAGCTGCTCCTGTTTGTAAACCCGCTTGTTCCCATGATTACGCATCATAACTCATCATTATTCATCTATGTATTACTTTTATGTATTAGTCATCTATTTGTTGTAATCATCTATCCTTGCAGTTGTTTATTACACAAAATAAGTTATATTATCACACTTCTGGCCACATAGCGCTGATATTCACTGCACATGCCCATATTAACTTTTTCCAGCCAGGTGTTTTCCTTTTCCCATTCTTCCCTTTCTCTGAGGGGAACAAACATTGCTGCTCTAATGCTGGGCTTACACTGTGCGGTTTTAGGCCCATTTTGAGCTGATTTGAGTCGTGTGACCGTTTTGGTGATCGGACCGATTTTGGCCTTCATCGTGCGTCGTGTAGTATACGTGGGGTAACGAGAAGCGATTAACACCTCACGACCAGCTCCCGATCATCAATCGCTCGTGAGGGTGTCACCACAGACGCTCACACTGCTCACGCGCAAACACGTAAACGTTGGTGTAAAAGATGGAGCAGCACGGCTGTGCAGCGTGTGATCTGGACACAAGCGATGGAGGCACAACTTGTAGAACTTTGGAAAGCTCATCCGAGCCTTTTCGATGTGGCATCACAAAATTATCACGACCACAACAACCGTGAAAATAGTTGGATTTACACTGCTGCTCAATCACAGCTGCCTGATCATGTTTTTCATTAGCAATTTAGCAAAGTTGATGGTGGTGGTGTGTCTGTGTGAGTGAAAGACAGAGCGAGCGACAGATTATCTGTTATAACCTTCATGTTATGGACGCACAGTGTGAGCACTCAGGTCGCATCAGAGCATCGGGCCGTATAGTGTGAGACCCTGCATCGTGACCTACCAACTTCTAACCCTGCGAGTCAATCGTGCAGTTTGAGCAGGAGCTGAATAACGTGACTGAAAAAATCGCATAGTGTCTGCCCAGCTTTAGGTGTACTGTCGTCCGAGACTTGCACCGCAGTGTCGGCGTTTGTTTCCCTGTTGGCCATGCTTGTTGTTGTGGTCATCTGTTGTCTTCCGGTATTTTCTCCGTAAGCGACCGTTCCTCGACCAATGAGATAATCTGAATTGTCATACTCGAATTGTCATAAGTTTGCTGTCAGCTCATTGGTCACAAAGCAGGAGAGGGGCTGGGAATTATGTTTTCAAACAAAGCGTTAATTCCATAAACATTTATAGACTACTTTTGATTCTCACTGTATTACGGGACAAAGTGCGTCCCTTATTAGCTCAATACGGGACGTGTACTTTTGTTTCTAAATACGGGACGATTCCGTTTTTTAAGGGACGGTTGGCAACCCTAGTACCAACAAATTATGCTTGTAGGTGATGCAGACAAAAACTCCAGTAAAATCAAGCCAAGATAATAGAGCCAGACATAATAATCACCTGCAATTAACTGGACCGTCATCATAGCCATTCTTATGGTTTCAGTCAGTTTGGACACTTCTACTATCGTGTAGTACGTTACAGCTTACTTCTGCATGCATTTTCACAGGACCGTGTGAGATCAAAGGTGAAGGGGTAAAGCTGTAAAGCGTGTCAGACACCTACTTAAAATAACATTTGACGCAGTCTGCGATTTTTTTTTTTTTTTACCTACAGTGGCTGAAATAAATCTATGACTTTTAGCGCGCTACAGCTAACTAGCATCGCTGGTGTTGGTGTACCCTCTTTCTAGCAGCTAAAACTTGCTTTATCGTCCCTTCCTTTGCCTGAAATGGGGATAAAAGGAAGCAAGAATTGAGTGCTTCTCAGTTAACTTTTTAACTGAAAGCACAGCATTGAGATACACTTAGTGACACGCTTGTACACATAGAATAGTGGGTGTTAGTATGGCGGTACGTAATCTGAAACACATCATGTTGTTCATTACTTTGTTGATAATCACATATCTCATGGATGGTTTGAAGAATGATCGACGAAGGTCCTGGTTTCCATATTCTCCCTGTGTGTTTTTGCTGGGTACTCTGATTGCCTCCCACAGTCCAAAGACATGATGGATTCTAAATGGTAAGGCAAAATTCTAAATTGCCTGTAGGTGTGAGTGGTTGTCTGTCTCCATTCAGTTAAATTCAGCTCAATTTATTTAAATAGTGGCAAATCACAACAACACTCAAGGCAAATTGAAAGGTAAAGACCCTACAATAATACAGAGAAAACACCAACAATCAGGCGATCCCCTTTGAGCAAGCTTTCGGCAGTGGGAAGGAAAAACTCCCTTTTAACAGGAAGAAACCTCTGATGGAACCAGGCTCAGGGATGGATCACATCTACTGCCACCATTTGGGCTGAGGGGAGGAAGACGGGAGAAAAGACACTATGCGTTAGTTCTGCAAACAAATTGGCAACCTGTGTGGGGTGTACCCCTCCTCTCCTCCTGTGACAGGTGGGATAGGCTTCACCAACCCTGAATTGGAAAGGGGGAAGAAAATGGATGCACAGTCACATGGATGAAGCCAGTTGAAGCACCACCAGTTGGTTTACATTTCAATATCTCTACAGATACTGCATTAATTGTCTTTAGACAATTTTTATGTCCTGCTGTCCATTTCCACTGCTTTAGGTTGTGAACACCTTTTGTTAAACATAACTAACACATTTTAGATCAATGTGCTAAGTTAAGAAGATGAAAATGCTGATAGCGCAAATATAGTTAGAGCTCATTGTGACACCGCTTTTGTTTCAGATTTCTTTGATTGGGTGTTAAGGATCAACCAAGCTTTGCTGAGTGTTATAATCGTGCTCAGCTAATGTTAATAAGCAGCAAGATGTCTAAAGCCTGCTGCGTAAAAATCTTTGGAACCCACAGCTGGTGAATTTTTATCATCCAAAATTATGAGTGACCTTTCTGTTGCTGTTTGGTGGCATTTATTTATGATCAAGCTGTTCTGACATGTCTGTCATTGATAATCACATCATCTCGGCATGAAGCTGGCCATACAGTAGGACAGGGGTAGGCAACCTTTCTGATGGCGAGTGCCATTTAAAATTTCCTCAGAAGTCAATGTGCCATATGATTGCATTAGCAATAAATTTAATAATGCTCTTTATTAACAGTTACACACTATATAGGACCACTTTATAGAATTATATTTGTTCGCAGATGTTGGCAGCTATCAGCGAATAGTTATCAGCAATTTTGAAACAAAAAAAGACACTTTTTTATCCATAACAGCAAATACAGAAAATACAGAAAATACAAATGCTATTGATGGTCTCCTCACAACAATGATAAGAAAAATAAACTATGTTAATGTGTGTTAATGTGATCTCTGGTCTCCCACTCAAAGACACAGGTCTCCAAGTGTCCAGCATTCAGACGGCCACCTGAGGACACTCATGTGAGAGAAAATCTGCTCACACAGATATGTAGAGCCAAATACTGTCAATAAGGCCTTTGCAATGTTCTGAAGACAGTTAAACTTGTCAGGTAGTGATGTCCAGCAGGTGACAATACAAGCTCCATGAACACGCACATCTATGGATTCCAGCTACTTCGATGCTATATGTATGATTTCTATACATTTTACGTCAGATAAAAACTTTGGTTGTAAGCTTCAGATAATTATTTAATAAAAGTTGGACATTTTAAATGAGAATAAGAAAGTATTTATTTGTGCCCTCCTTTTCCCTGTTAATGCCCTACCTGCCCCCCCTGGCAACACTTTGCTAGACCCGCCCCTGCACAGTTACCAGCTGTCAGCTACTTAGAAAAGGATCCTGGTGTTATTTGTCTCTCAGAAACAGTTCATAACTTCCCTTCAACTCATCCATGTCACCTAAAGGTAAACCTGTTTCTCCATCACCTGTTCAGCTCTGATGATTCAGTAAGGACATCTTCATGTTTCCCTCTCACCAGATAACCAAACCGATATCATGACCAGCAGCTTTTACAGCTGTGGCTCCAGCAAACATCAGCTGATAGTAGAAAGTAATATTAAATAAATTCTAACAACAGCTGATCAAGTTTAAACGTGCTGCTGTTGTTTAGCGCGACATCCGGTGGTTTCCTCTTTCTGGTGCAAAGTGGGCGATAAACAAACAAGAGAGAAAAGCCGATCAGCTGATCACTGATCAGTTTCATGATTGAAGTAGCAACAGGAGAGGGAGGGGAGAGAATGAGAGAAGAAGAGGCAGCTGTGCAGCAAAGACAGAATAACTCCAGCCTTGTGTCCTTTTTTCATTCTAGCTGAAGTCCGGGACAAACTGTTCCTTTTCACCTCAACACGAAACGCGTAATATTTTCTCTCAATACGGGGCGATTCCGTCTTTTTACGGGACGGTTGGCAACTCTACTAACTAACCTTATGAATTAAATAAAGTTCACTATCAGTAAGTAACATCATAGCACCCACCCAGCAGTATAGAAACTCCGTCATGCTAGCTAGTACGCAGTACGAGTTATTGTAGCTGACTGTAAAAAGTCAGCACAACAAAAATAAACTCCACCTAAACTTGGTTTATATCTGACCCAGACAGACTGCAGGTCATAACTTCTTACCTGAAGCTCAGTTCACCTGACACTCGGACTGGCGGCTGCCTCGGGTCTCTCCTCCTGCCTCCCCTTTCTCTCATCCACCTGCTGGCCTCCACCACTTGCTAATTTTACTGAATCTGAGGAAGCTCCGCCATAGCCGCCACCAAACAACTGAGTTATTTTTACACACCGACCAGAATCTGGCCAATCCACCACCTTTCAGTGTTTTACCGTTACAAAGGGGAAAAAAAGTCACCGGGCCACCGAGCAAATGCCCGGTATGCCCGATGGCCAGTCCAGCTATGGTCGAGCCATCAGTTAACCCTTCGGTTGCCGACCCCTGCAGTAGGAGAATGACAGCTAACTGTGTTGGTCTTTATGTCTTCATTGTCTGTACACATACTTATGATATTGTTTAAGGCATACAGCCTGTGAGGGATTTATATCACTGTAAAATACCAAAAAGGTATTCTTCATTTTTTTAAGTGCATTGCGTTCATTTTTCATTCAAACGCGTTGTTTTTTGGACATCGTAGATGGTTTAGTGCATCTTTATTATGGGATTGTTTTGTTTAAGTCACATATCATCAAAGTTGGGTCAGAAGTGTTTAGCATCCTTTTTGTTATGATGGATGGCATTTACAGTCTTTTCAGTAAATTCATTTGGCTGTGTCCATTGTGGGAATAAATCTAATAATTACTCCAGCAGGCAAACTTTTAAAAGATTGGAAACAAATCCAGTCAAAGGTAAAGAAGTGTAAAGTGTTTTGTAGCGCTTTAATCTCTCATCCACTCAGCAGTAAATTTAAACAGTCAAATGGTCTAATTTTCCTTTAGCTACTTTCTATGCTTTAGAGCAACCACCTGTGCTGCGTTACCGGTCCTCATGGTGTCTTTTGAGGCAAGAAAGGCCTGGCAGTGGATCTTAGTGGAAGTAAGAGGACTTACTTTAAAGCAAGGGCAAGTATCACACAAGCAATCAATGTTGATGAAAACATCACTGGTAATAAGTGGTGATAAAAGTAAGCTGCATGCTTCTGAGGCAAGGATATATATGCTGCGAGATAGGTGATGGCAGCATGAAAAAGCTCCCCATGGACGAGTGAGCAGGAGGCACAATATATACTTAAAGATTCACTTAATTAAATGACCTGTACATACAGCGCAGCAATGTAGGACACAACCTCCAAAGCATATTGTCTTGTGAATACATTAAGAGGTTTTTAAGGATTTGGTGTTGCATTTTTTGGGGTTAATTTAAGCTTGAGCCTTGCTTCTTTCAACCATCTCTAGACCTTTGAAGTTGCACGTGCTTTTCCCCCTTTTTTTTTTTTTTTTTTAATCAAGGCTGCACAACAAGCGTGCTCATTCAGCGTGTTTCTGGCTTTAATTAGCCTGCAAAATGAATAATCATTCCAGCAACAGTATTGTCCATAATTAAACCAAGGACATCAGTTCTTATTCATAATGCATGTTTCTTGTTGTGGTTGATTGTGAATTCAGTGGAGTTTATAGTCCCCATTGATTTCACTGAGGATTTATTTTTTTGTTGTTTGTGGGTGGAAGCTGGGGGAGGTGGGTCTGCATGTTTGGGCACAACTGATGTTTCTTCTATTTGTTTTGATTTTAACTCCTCGACTAACTGAACAGCAGGGCTTTTTGGAAGAATTTAGTGGTGTGCACTATTGTAAAAAGAACTGGGACACTGGGAAATATAAAGTGCTGAATTGTACCTCTCGCAAACCAATCTCATATCACGAGAGATTCCTCTGTTATATTGAAACCATTTGCTGAGCAAGGACAAGTCTGAATTTGCACTGAGTCTGATGAAATATCATACATCATCAGCTGTAAAGCTACAGGAAAATGTTAATGTAGTCCGAGCACATGAAATAATACTTTTCTATATTTGAATAAAAAGGAAGGAAAAAAAATCACTTAGCTCATTTGGATCTTATTGGCTGGTGTTGCAGACCATAAATCATCCCAGCTGGCTACTTCCTTTTCATCACAATAGCGGTGGCAGAGTAAAAGCCTCACTGTCAGAGAAATAATGGAGGAAGTAAGTAAAACGTTAATCAACTATTGGGGCCATTTTGTTCCCCTTCAAGTGATCACATCACGTCTTTTGGCTGAGCCGCAGTTTATGGAGAAAATTGGATGTGAGTTCAAAAGTTTGTTTTGGCATCTCAGACTGTTGATGTGAATTACACTGTAAACATTGTCTGGGGTAAAATCCATTAATCCATTGATGCACTTTTCTGAGTGACTGGTAGCGTCAGTGTCAGCAGCTGGAATAAGGATGACTCACTCTGAAGTTAGTCATAAAGACCATCTCTTCTCCGGGTATCCTTTTTTCTTGGCGTGAAAGCTCTAATCTTTGGAGCTGAAGTATGATAAACCTCCTTTTCCCTCCATTGTCCCATCTTATAATCTTTAAAATGATTGGAGAAGAAAGGGCAAAGTTCCTTTCCTTCCACTGCTGTAGCAACGCCTTCCCAGAGACAGACTATTATTGAAGCACTTCCACATGACAAATGATTGCAATTAAAAACATAGACTGCTCTTTCCCCCAGATTCCAATAAATGGTGATGGTGTGTCATTATGGCCGGCGTGAGAGTCCGCTCTCGCTCATAAAGAACCTTGCCATCCGGTTCCCAGACCACCAGTCAGTGCAGTCACTCACACTCAGGTCAGAACAGGAAAGGACAGCTTTTTATGGTCCTGGCCATACTCAGCATGAAAAATTAGTTCCTACATGTCTTCGGTATCCGCTTGTTTAAACTAATTAAAACTACTATTATTGCATTAGGCAACATAGAAGCTGTAGCAAATTGTACTAATGGTGGAAAGCATTGGATAATGTGTTCCTGGTGCCAGTAAAGAGCCACTGTAATTGGAGATATTTTGCCTTCTGTCTTGTAATAGCTAACCTGCTGTAAAGGGAATAGTCAAGGCTTCTGTTCACACGGATCCATTCCCGGTCTCCTTGGTTTGGCTCGTTTGGATGTTCTTTTCATTACTGGCAGCATGACGCAGAATTTTTAATATGTCTCTGGATAAATAAATTCATATCTAAGCAAAAAGTTTGCACTGTTCCATGTGGTCTAAGAAATTTGCTCGACTGACCTTGCCCTCCAACTCCTTCCTATTACTACAGCGATTACACTGCCATTTTTCCTGCCTGCCATAAGAAACTGTTTTATTAAATAACAGAAATGACATATCGCTTTGGCTGACTCTGGTCTCAGAGCTTATTTGTATTTGTGACCACCAAAATGGAAACAAATGGCAGGTCTGTATCCACCTCCCTCTTTGCTCCTCTCATTTATCTGCTATAGCATGAGGCCTGCGTTTCAATTACTTATCTCTCACTGACTTGCATCTGCAGATCTTACACATGGAAAAAAAATGTGTTGTAATCAGCAGATGTCCACTGCTGGCAGCTCTGGTGTTCAGAGTGCTTCAGGTAGAGGCAAAATCTGTCTGCTGGCGGATCTGGAGATGATGGATTCATTGGTGCTTTTGCTCTGCTTTCAACCTCTTTGCTATTAAGTTTTATTACTTGGCATATTTCCAAAGTTCAGTATGTATTTCCCCAAACAGCTGTGTTCCGAGTTGAATATACATGGTGTCACTTTCATCTGAGTAGATACCACATTTGAATGCCCTCCAGCACGCACTGAAATTGACTTCACAATTACTGGTGTGTTCCATTCTTTAGTGTCGTTTGGTCTTGTCGTGAGCCTTTACCACCATGTCAGTGATATTTAAGTACAGGAGCTCAGAGATTCCCAGATTATACAGAAGGAAACGTTGCAACAGTCCGAAAAGCTAAGACTTTCTGACTCCCTCTACTCCCACATCATCGCTAATGCGGAACTTTATTTTGAGTGGCAACACCTATCATTTAGGAGAAGACTGCAGGGAGTCCTGCACGCCTCAAGCGACAGGGCTACGATGTCCCAGTTGGTATGGGACACAGTGAATGCAGTCACCATAAACTAGCCATTATGCTATGTTCCATTTGTTAACTTCTGAGTTGCCCCCCCAAATTGAATTTCTGGCTTGGAGAGCTGGACATGTCCTGCAATCTTCGACTTTACAATCCAAGATGATGGCAGTGCATGCAAAGAGTAGTAAATCATTCAATCTGTGCTATTACTTTATGTATTTATAACTTGGTAAATAAGCAATTCATGGAGGATCAGGCACTATCCATGAATGGGTTGCAACTAGACATTGAATTCAATTCAATTTTATTTATAAAGCGCCTAATCACAACAACAGTCGCCTCAAGGCGCTTTATATTGTAAGGTAGACGCTACAATAATACATACAGAGAAAACCCCAGCAATCATATGACCCCCTATGAGCAAGCACTTTGGCGACAGTGGGAAGGAAAAACTCCCTTTTAACAGGAAGAAACCTCCGACAGAACCAGGCTCAGGGAGGGGCGGCCATCTGCTGTGACCGGGCTGAATTACTAGTGATGGATGACTCGACCTTGTTAGAAGCAAAAGAAATCCAGTTTTTCCTTGTTCTTCCAATGTTACTACTGTAGCAGGGTCAACTGTCTTGATGCAGTGACATCACCCCCATCTAAGTTGATGCCAGACTTACCTAGTCTGGCATCAACCCAGTAACCTTCTGCTTACCTTCTGCTTCACTGGGCGGCTGCGGGTCAAGAGGTAGAGCAGGTTGTGTATCAATTGGAAGGTTGGTGGTTTAACCCCTGCATCTTCTAGTCTGCTTGTTGTGTCTTTGGACAATGTATTGCAACTCAAGTTGCCCCCAGTTCATCCACTGGAGTGTGATTGTGCGCGTGAATGTTAGGGAAAGTGCCAAAAAGCACAGAATAAATTGCTGTATGACTGTGTGAATGGGTGAATGATGCTTGTAGTACAAAGTGCTCTAAGTGTTCAGCTAAAGCACAAAAGCACCATATAAGCACGAGTCCCATTTACTGCTCTGCTTTGTAGCTTGAAAACTGTTTACCCGTATCTGTATAATCTGGCTGCGCTCGACGTGTTAACATACTGTAATGCAAGCATTACACTAATGCATGCTCATTATGTTTAGCATCTGCGCCAGAGGTATCATCTGTTAACAGATGTTTTAGTGTTGACAGAAGCATATCTTGAGCAATAAATCAACATAGCCACACAACACTTAGCGCAATTCAGTATTCTGCTGGGAGACAGCTTGTGACATCAGAGTTGATGTAACTTCAGGTCAGTTTCACATCACATTGGCCTTTTTTTAGGACTCGTGCCAATCATGCAAGCGCAGGCTGCCAGACACTGCTCATCTGCTGCCCTCGTCCCTTGTCTCTGGGTATAATTTCAGTTAATTGCTAGCTGCCAAGTATCTGCCACGTTTGTCCCCCAAAAACAGCATGCAGCCTTGGGACTTAAACACTGGTAGCGTTACAGCCAAATAACACTGAGCTTAAAAGAAGCATCCTAGCCCCTGGCTCCGGCTGAGTAGATTAGATTTATATGACCGAAAAGGCTTTGCCTCTGAATTTCATCAATTGGCTGTATGACCTTTTGTAAATGTTCCATATACAGACTATTACTAATACCAAGGTGACCTTTAGAAAGATGAGAGAATTTAAATCGAGGTATTGACAAACCAGCATGGCAATTACCAGTCACTAGCATCGACTTAAATACCATCCAATCAAACAATCCTTTTTTACAGCCTCTTGTCATTTTGCCTCTGTTTGGTTCATTCAATGATATGAAGCATGTTTAAGGAAAAGCAAATAGCTGTGCTGCATCTAAGATCCAGTCAAATTAAGCTGGCACTGACCCTGCAGATGCCATGAAATTGCTGTGTGTTTTGTTGTAATGTAAAACTTGGCTGATAAGAGGTGGCGCTGCTCGGACTCTACTCCAACTTTGATCTGTCTCGAGGCCACCAGGAGACAGATTAAGGTGTTAAGAGATTAACACCTGGGGAACCACTGACTTTAAAACCTGGCTTGAGGACAGTAAACACTTCAAAATATCCAATACCATCCATCTCTTAATAAATGATGTCTGGCATGTTGTCATTTGTTGTCTTTGTAAAGAGCTTATTATTTTTTTTTTTTTTATAAACCCCAGAAAACCTATAAAGCAGAAGTTGTTGAAAAGGCAGTATATTTTTGTTGACGGACTATCCAATATCGTTGGAATCACTGGCACTTCAGTGAACCAATGCCTCACTAACTCTCTAGCTTAGTAAAACAATCCCATTTTGTGCAGAGCGATTAATTACTTCTTTTAAACCAGTTTGATTCTCGACCAGATACACATCAGGATGCAGATAGAAGCGACAGCAGCACTGGTGTCCTCCGCCACATACAATCACTCATACAGGTGACTTGGAGGATCCCAGAAAATCACTGCTGACCATATTGTGCCTAAAAAAAATGATCGAATCAAATCATGCTGGAAGCCAACAAACTTAAAATTCACTCATTTTATTTTCTCTTGGATATGAACTATTTAATATCTGAGTCAGTAGTGTGTTTGACAACCATTGCAGTCATCCATACCTTGCTGTTATGTTAGCATATTTTGACCCTAAAAGGCCAACAGAGGAAACAGCACAGCCTTGTGATTAACTTGATACCCTCAGTTTCTTGTGTTGCATTGCCAGGATTCAGAACCTGCTATATTAGGAGTTAGCATGGGTTAAGATAAGATCAGATTTGAGTTTGGTTGTCATCTGGAGCTTATCGATGGCCAGTCTCAGTGGTTACTTTGGTGAATGTGAGGAAGTCAGATTTATTCAGGCAGGTTTTGATAGTAAGTGACGCTTTGAAAAGAGCTATTTACATCACTTATTTACTGTCTCTGTTATGATCTTTGTTATTTCATTGCTCCAGAAAAGCTGCAATAACTCATAAGAGTTTATTTCTTCTCTCTATCTCTTTATTTATTGCTGTTAAAGTGAAGTGTTCTGCACTAAAGCCAATCTGATAAGAAGGGTTTTTTTGTTTTTTGTTTTTTACATCTGTTTATTATAGATTTAGCATGATGACATGAGTCTGTTATGGAAACTGATACTAAAAACACCACATAATGATTAATTTTTGATCCAGCCGTACATGTGGTGTATTTGTGGTATCTTTTGTAGCTACTTTAAATGAAGTTTTCGTCCTTCTATTAATTTATTTTAACCTCTGAGACCCCGTGTCTCAGACCGGTTACATCTCGTGCATCCCAAAAAAGAGCTCAGGTCTCATGAGGTTAAGGATGTGCTGCACATGCATCTAAAGTCACGTTTCCACTACAGAAAACTTTCCCTAGGGATTAAAAAAAAAAACCTCTGGGGGAGCTCTGTACTTTTCTGCCACAGTGTGTAAAATATGTTTCCAACAATGATTTTATAGCCCAAAACCAAATGGTGGAGTTGAGGGGGAGTTATTACTTTCTTTTAAAATTTAAGGACTGTGGTTACTCACCACACCATTGGTCTCATTTCCCAGCACTGACTTTGAAATGAGTGAAAATCACCATCTTTCAAAATCAGAATCAACAGCTCTCTCTGTCCCTACGTTTATATGGCATCAGCAATCTAGAACAGTGTCTTGTATAGCGTGGCTCAAAAATAGGGCAGAAAAACAATCCTTTTCATGAATATAAATTTAAGGATGAATTTGAGAATTTGTCATCATCAGCTTTTGTCATGTAGCTTTCCCCCTTTTTCTGTTTACATGCTTAATGTTAGCCTAAGCTAGCAGCACAATGGGTATAATGCTGAATAGGAACATTTTAGGTTGCTAACATGGCAAACTAATTGCCCAAATTCAAGGGCTGCATCTTTGAATTTGGCTGCAGGTAAAAACATGATACTTAAAAGATAAGTATGTTATAAGTATGTGCGCATGTTAGCTAACTGACACTAGCATTTAGCTTTAGCGCATCTGTGTGAGTAACCAAAACCTGCTGTTGTTTACATTTTAAACATGAAGCTCCGTTATTTAGGTTTTATTCAATGTCCAGACCTTGGTTTTCACTTTCCGTGCCTAAATGCAGTATTTTTGTTCTAAGTTGGCCATCATCTGTAACCAAAACTCTCCAGTCCAGTCACGGTCATCTTCAGACCACCTACTGAAGCAGTACAAGTGCACATCAGCATTTCTAATGCCTGTAAAACCCTATCTAACTGTTGGTGCTAGAAGATAAGTTGTGCTCCCTTGGAGTCATGGCCTACTTTTGTGAGCTCTGCCTTCTTGGCGCCACTGTGCTAAAGCAGCTGGAGCTAAAGTATATAAGACCTAATCTTAGATACACACACACACACACACACACACACACACACACACACACACACACACACACACAAAATAGAAGGTCTTTAAAAATGACACATGTTGCTGGTTCACAGTGTTTGACTGTCACCGTATAAAAAGCAGCTTGTAACAAATAAGTAAATGACGGCTGGAGAGGAAGCAAAATCCAGGCTTTGATGTAGCCTATCAGTGGCTGAAATTAAAAACGATCTTGGACAATTTCACACAGATTAAATGCAGACTTCCCCCACTAAAGACCAATTTAATCATTTTAATTTGAACCCCACACGGAGTCAGGTCTTTTGCACTTACTGTATTAAATTCATCTGTCCTATGTGTTCCCCGAGGCCATCATTTGGCTGTATGCAGCTTCAGACTGTACGTACCCCCTCTTACCACAACAAAGAAGCAGAAAGCTCAACAGCACTGACCCAAGAGTTATTGATAGTAAGCAGTTGTGTCTGTGTGTCAAGTATTTATTAGTCCCTCTCTTTCGGTTTATAGACCCGATTGATTTAGTAAAGTTTTATCCTCCAGCTTGACCTTATAACTCTGGAATGAATGAGTCCTGATATAATAAACATTAAGGGACTGTAGCAGCGGGGCCGTGATTGATCAGTCCAAACTGGGAGGAAGGGAAATATCCTGACATTCGTTCTTCAGGATATAAGTGTTTTTGCAGGGCATTGACAAAGAAGATACTGTGTGGTAGACCATTTTAGTTTAGTCTGCAAAGCGTGTTACACTATGGTCTGTGGTAATTACATTTTGCTGAGACATCAGTCTCATTCTCTTGTATTGCTGCAGGCCAAAATAGTGAAGGCAGCTTTGCTGTTCAGGGGTGGCTGTGAATTACGTTGTTGGCGAGCTGTACAGTCAGCCAGAGCCTACTATTATAGCTGCTGTCACTCAAGAAGCTGCTAAGGTCATTTTTTTTTCTTTCGAGGAAGGCAAAAGTATGGCATGACGGTATGAGTTGGCACGTATTAACTAAACCAGTGAAGTAAATGTTTAGACTTGCATGATATACTTAATTCTTCAGGACAACAACAGCGGTTTTATTGCCTTTAATGAACTGGACACAAGCGGTGCAATACCGGCAAAGGTGCGACCTTTGACCTTTATCAAAGGGGCAGGAGGACACAGCTTGAGCTGTTCTTCACAGAATCACACACAGTCGAGCGTCGAATCCTTTTTGTCAATAAAATAAAAGGGCAACTTTTAATCAGACAGCCGTGACTGTTTGCTCTTTTCTTGCCTGATTAAGCACTCTGTCACTCAAGCTCTACTCCGTTCCACTTTAGAGATCAGCTTTTATTGCCTTCTTGCTAAGTCATCCTGTCGCTTCAGTACAGTCGAGATTCGTTGTAATGTTCGCGCTGCCTCCTAAACTCGGTTCAGCTGCTAAAGAATCTACTAAAGGCCCTTCTCCATGATGTCCTTGAGCTCCAAGGTAGAAAAAGGTGCCTCTCTGGAGCACAGTAATGCCTCCAGATGAAGCCAGCTTGCTGTCAAGACCAATATATCTTGATAACAAAAGCAACATCTGTCTAGTTCAACCTCAGTGAGGGGGCACTCAGACGTCTCCTCTCCACTCAGGTAGGAAGGTGTGTGTGTCACCGAGGTAACGAGAACAGATGAGAGCTTCATCCTCTAAATCTCAAAGTTATTGTGTTATCAGAGGAGGCAATATGAAGCGGCCTTCAACAGAAAGAGATTCTTCACAGCAAACAAGTTTGTTGTGCACAATAATGTTGGTCATTATGTGGCCAGACCTAAGAGCTTTTAACCATCTACACTCTGCGGTTTGCCTGTGGTCCATTAACACAGTGTGCACTGTTTATGCTTTATACACTGTGAGGCTGAAAAGGCAGAGGCACATTAAATATTGACTCTGCCGGGGCTTCTTTCCAGCTCTGTGGAATAAGTATTTGGCAAAATTAGGAGTAAAAATTCACGCTTAAGGCTAAGCTTGGTTGAGCTTCTTCCTCCTCCAATTCAGCCACTTTTGCTTATACATGAATTCATACAAATAAAGCAAGTATGATACAGCCTTGGCTGCAACATCTGATCCGAACAGTAGATGATCCAAAAGAATAATATTAGCATTAATTATCATTAATTCAACAACCTTTTCAAGGATCATTTCTCTCTTTCCTCTACCTCCAGTTTGCTTCTACACTTCATGACGGTGTAGGCTGCAGATTTATGACACTATTTCCATGCCCTCTGTACAATGATGTAATTGTTACTACTACATCCCTTTATAGCCCAGGTTTATAGAGACCTCTTGCAACTCTCATCAGCCATCTTAACTAGTTAGTTATAAACATGCCATGAGCTACATCTCTATTACTGTTTTCTCCTGCGAGAGCTGCCTTGTGCTTGGTGCACAATTGACAAATGGTTCACAGCACTCGTCTTAACACCCACAGCTGCCGTCAAACCTTGAACTAAATTTTTCACAATAGCCTGGAGAGGGAGGGCAAATGGAGTTTTTTTTGGCAACACTGTGGACTTATTACTTAATGGCTTTCATATTCACGCATTGGTTTTGCATACAACAGAAGATTTTTTGGGGTGTGTAGCGGGGTCATCAATTCCTACCTTGAATGCACCACTTTGTTAAATTAAAGAGGAGGCAACACATTTGTCAAGAAACCAGCTTGATTATGTGCGAGAAGAGATGACACCCGATGAGATATTAACTTACATCGTGACCCGAGGTCATGAGCCTCCATATCACATTCAGAGCCCGTCTTTTACACTGATGGAGAACAATGTGCTTGGAGATTGATTAATAATGTAACCAGCGAACTAGTCCTATCTCACACTTCTGCAGTCCTGAACCTGTAGTTCATAGCTTCACCAACCTGCATCAAAACTGCACAAAAAAATTACACCAAAATGGCATTGAAAGCAACTTTCACAGACACCTAAACACTGTTAAGATCTGTTCTCTTGGAATGTGAAAAGCCATCTTCTCAGGTCATTACAAAGATGCTACTTTAAGTATAAATTTGGTTAAAAAGGTTAAAAAGACGCCATTCCTCTTCACCACCTCTGCAAACCCCAAAATTGGCAATTTCAAGGCGATGGACTAAACACTGTTGACACAAGTAGGAATTACAGGTTTTGACAGATCTTTTAGGCCTTTCTCTAATCAACATAAAATTGCTCAGTGGGTAAATTTAAAGGGCCTGAACACTCTTTGCAATAAACCTCAGCCTAAAGGACAACTCTTTCTGTTTTACTTTTCAACTAAATCTAGATATAAGGGCACATCTGTTTAAAAGCCAAGGACTAGCTCAGTAGACAAAGCACAGAATCCAAAGACAGTTCGTAGATGGTCTTTGTAGCTTTGTACTGTTTCAGCTAAACAGAAGAAGAAGTTCCTCGTTGGTCTTGTTTTTATCTGTTAGGAGCACTGTCCGTGAAGTAAATTCAGAGATAACTTCAGCAGTGCTAGTAAATAAAAATGTCTGTTGATCTGCCAGTTGGTTCAGACTAAGATGTTTCTCGGCTGGATTAAGAGAAGTGTAGTGTAGCTCAGGAGTGTCAAACATTAGGCCTAGGGACCAAATCGGCCTGGTAAAGACTTTGGGAAATTTGAAGGTTTGCATAAAAGCTGGACTTTTAACTGCATTTTCGTAAATTTTACAGCTTTTCTTACTGATAAAGACCTCCTCCATGGTCATTCATAATGCACCAAAGTAATTAAGTAATAGATAAACAGATAAATGCAAGAAAATGTCCTGTTTTCTACTGTCTACTGTAGAAATTTAAAGTTTTTACAACATATCCACAGCAAAAACAAACAAAAAAAGCTAAAGCAAAGCAAACGTCTGACATATTTTTTGTCATACTTTCCTTATATTAAGAGCTCTTGGTATAAAAGTGCAGTTAAAGTCGTCACAGTAACAGGAAGGAGAGTGTCTCTGGGCCTTCTAATCTGAAAATTACGTGGGTTGTGGGTGGCACATGATGTAAAATAAGTTTTTCGTCCTTGGTGCAAATGGTTCAACCTGTTGTTGGGGATGAGTTTCCCATTTGAAGGGAGATATTGCCATGACAACTTCTCCTCAGAATGAGCAGAACAATGTTGAAAAATTCCTTTTCCTTTTCATCCATCTTTCTTTTTTTTGACCTATACTGAGGATTTTGAATAGCTAAAAACTACTCATCAGTGTGCTATGCATTGTGTTAAAAGCTAATTAGTAACAGCCAAAATGACACAAGCCGAGCTCCTTTTGAGGCTGCTTGCTGCAGAGCAAAAACACTGTGTTGTTGTCCTGAAGACAGCTACCTTCATGTCCAAACTTAGACCCTCACGTCTTGCATGTCCAGCGTCCTACAGTGTTCTGAGGCTCTTGGTTGCCTGGGTAACCCACAAGACCTAATGCTGTATTTCCCAGGTTACCCTCAGATTGTCCACAAGCGCGGGGTGAGAGCTCGACTCATGAGGCTCTTTCCATGCTCCACAGCCAAAAAGCCATCCTCCACTAATCAAAGCAAGTGGCTCTTCCAAGGCTTTCTCTCCCTCTCTCTCCCTTCACTCTGTCTCTCTGATGATTTTGTTGCTGTTGTCTAAGATGTTCTTTTGTTTCTGTGTCTTTTCTCAGCCAGTACAGGCTTTAGTCACACATGATTGACGGAGCTGCATTTTAGCTGCAACGTGAAATCTTTTCTTTCTTTTCTGAAGGGAATAAAAATGTTTTTCTGCTGTTCACAGTCAAAACTGTCATCTTTCACTGAAACAAAACACTCGCATATTGCAGATTAGTTTCGGCGTAATTACACGGTGACGTGAAAAAGAATATGTGATGCTAAACAGGTCAGGTGAACAGAAATTTGTTAATTACACCGCTGTAATGCTACAGTTTCTGGACTAATATGATGATGAGAATGAGATCAAATAGCCATTTTTATTTCCTTTATATCAGCTGACATCCCCCAACGGATGCGGAGCTTTTGTTCCATAGCAACAGGTTAATTATGGTCCGTTTAAAGATTTGGCCTTTTGACTGTGGGCCGTAATAAGCCTCTTCGAGCTAATGAGGCACTTAGTGTGTCACACTTCAGGTATATGAGAGACCCTGCACAAGACAAGTCAAACGCTGTGCTGTGAGGACAGTGCAGTCGGTGACAGTGCCCAGACAGCATCTGCTATCATTAAAGGCCCATTAAAACATTTCACAGGGTTCAGCTACCCTCTTTCATGAAGAGGCTCTCTGCCACGAGGGCTTGTTGTGTTCCAGGGTCTCAAAAAAACTCTAATTACCTCTGCTGTCATGTTTGTTGTAGAGAAGAAAAGAGCATTCAGGTTTTTTGTTTGGTTTTGTGAAGGGTCCGATAAAGGAATGTGGCGTGTGAGGCAAAGAAAGGACTTCAGAACTGATCCGCTTGAATGGATTTTCCCATGAGCCAATAACATTTTGTAGTAAAATGTTGAGTTCTGGCATTGTGAATGGAGCTTTTTGTTGTTTTTTTTGTTTTATTTGATTATCTATTTGCTGAAAATGTAACAAGATAGCTAAAATTCTAGTGTCAAAAATACAAATTTGCAAGGACGCGTTTCATGTCTCACCTTGTTCTTTCTCCTCTCCAGACAGCGTCGAAGACGAGCTGGAACTATCGGCAGTCCGCCATCGCCCAGAAGGCCTGGAACAACTCGAAGCACAGACGCGGTTCTCCCGAAAGGAGCTACAGATTCTTTACCGCGGCTTCAAGAATGTAAGTGACGAGGCCACCATACATAATGTACACCTTGGAATGCTTTGTTCTTTCTTGGATATCTCTTTTTTCTTCACATCAAAAACATTGTTTTCCTTTTGATTTTATTTCATGTATTCTTTTACAACCTGCTGTAGTGAGCAAGGGTGTTTCCACCCAAGTCTCCTGAAGCAGCTCAACCTGCATTAAATGTTAAACTGTCCAATAGTGCTTACCACAGAAAATTTAAACTTCGGTACACGGTTCACTGTGTCAGAGATAATGAGGTCATACCTCAACCCTTCCACCCCCTCCCAGCTTACTTCTTTGTCATCTCTGGTGTGAGGCATAATAAGATGACCCAGAATTAACCCAACCCAGATTATCTGGCTGTGAAAGAGGATAGTGAGAGTCCTGTGATGGTGTTCCCGTGAGGCTTCAGTTTCCTGTTGCCTGCAATGTGCTCTAGCCAAGTCCCTGCAAATCTTTCCCATTAGTTCGTTTCCACTGGAGATGGTGTAAGAGGTAAGAAGTGTTTTGATCAGGGATTTAATTTGTGCTTCACGCTGCCTGATTTCACAGCGTTTAAAGACATTCTCTATTTTGCCACTGGAAGGGATGAAGTGATGAATCCAAATAACTCAGGTGGCCCCTTCAGCTTTCTTTGAGCACCAGGAAAAAGGCATACATATTAATTTGCCCCTCTGGGTGATTTATCAGGAATATATGCAGAATTTATTAGCAAGGGACATAATTTCCATTTGGTACTGGAAGTGTTCTGGTTTTCGTTTTTTGTCGGCTCATAGTCTGAGTACCATATAATGCCACCTTTAAGCAGGTCTTGGTTGGATGGAGGTAAGCAGACAGTGTGGACAGCAAAACAAAGATTGCAACTGCTAAACTGCAGTCATGAAACCATTGATATCATCTGACAACAATTCAACAAGAAGTCTTAGCCCAGATGTTTTTAGTGTATTTATTCATTTATGTATTGGAATAGGAGGTCATCGTCTCCGTTTACTCAGTTGCTCCTGTCTACTGTGGAGTTAGATGTGGTTGAACTAGGACCCCAAACTGGACAAAGAGAAAGAGTAATGACGCTTAAATTACAGCTATTAAATAGCTTCTGTCCATCACTAAATCTAGAGTGTGGCTCATTTTTTAACTTCTGGGGTCAAACAGCTCATCTTGTCTTGCCCTATCCCAGTGACATTGGCAGAATGAAGGAAAGCTTTTAAGGCAAGCCAGACTAATAGAAGCTGGCATGATTCCCATGATGAGAAGTTTGGCCCTTTGTCCTTGGTATCCAGGGTTTTGAAGCAAATCAAACTTCTCCAAGTTTGATTTGGTGGAAGGATGAGGTCATCTGTCTTGACAACAGACTTTACAAGTTATTCACTTGTAGCACAAGTGGTGCTTTGTTTTAGATATAGCGCTTTGTCGAGCAGGTCTCGTCTACCAAATGAAACCTCTGGTTCTGGGCCTTGATCTCGAGGCAGAATTTGAGCAAGGGGTCACCTTAAAGGTTTGAGAGAATTTATTATTTAAAAAAAAAAAAAAACCTTGACCTCAGACTATAGAAAATAACACAATATTGTCCTCACGTCTGACTGAATCTTCTGAGCTTTCACAGTTCACAGTCCAGGGCACTGACTTGGGCATTAGATTAAGATCTCATACTTTCGATGCCATCAGTCACGATTCGTCTGTTCGTAGGTATATTTCATTCCCCGCACTGCTTATTGCCGCCTCGCTTCATGGGTCTCCAAAAGGAATTTCATGCCTGGCCAGTTTTGCATTTGATTGAATTGGATGTGTGATTTTATTATCATGGATGAGCTAATTTTACAAGCATATCAAATGAATACAAATAAACTTTCTGATCTCTGTCCGTCTAATGAGAACGGCATTGAACAATGTGCAAAATCAAAACAAAACAAAAAAACGAGGACAAAGGGAAACAGTGACTACGTTGGTGATCATCCTGGAAAATGTAACCCATGTTTTTCTAGTTGCTTTTTTCTTTTTCTTAAAGTCTTGATCTAGAAGTGCATGAGCAAATATTTATGAATTGAGTCCTAGCAGGAAAAATAAGCTAATTAATTTTATCGATATGTATGTAAATGTAAACATTTAGATATTTGTTATATCTTTAATTTGGTGATATGTTCATCTGTTGTTGGGACACAGATGCATACTTTATGAAAATAAAATGAACTCTGGCTTAATGTTATATATGTATATAATATAAAATAAATGAGTTCCTGACTTTTAGCTCAGCAAGATCAAAGTTTTCCTTGATGGGACCTAAAGTCAAAGTGTAACTATTTCTCTGTACTTGAAATTGAATTGCAGGGGCGCTGCATTGCATGTGGTAATAAGATGACGCACAGGCTCCATTCCCAACTGAAAAATAGCCTCGCTCACCAATGTCATCATCAGGCTACAAAGAAACGCTGATATACAATCAGTTGAATTCTGCCACGAGAGTGAGACTCGCTCCAACAGCTTTCACTGAGCTTTATTTTTTCTGCAGCTTTTTAGGATGATTTGCAGTAGAGAGAATAGAAGAAGAAGTGTGTGTGATGCACAGACACACACAGGTGCAGCCATGCACATACTCTACAAGTCAAGTAGAAGTCCTATTAAAAAAAAATCCCCCTGCTTACTATATTTATTTACAGAGCACAACTACAACAAGAGGTTGACTGTTGAGAGCGTGTTGTCTGCACGGTTGTAGAAGATAAACAAAGCATTAATTAACAGCTGCTCTGGTAAACAACAGAGAAATACTGTCAAATACAAAGATGCTACAGTGCATTTTGTCTTTATGGTGGATATGCGTGAAGTCCCTGCAGGGACAGAATTTCTACATTCCTTAAGAAGCTACAGATAAAAAATACACAGCGTTACGTAAAAATCTTGATCCAACCCTTACTTCTTTATATTTTAGTATGAAAATGGGAAATTAAATAATAATACAATAATAACAATTTATTGAAATGTGTGCAAACATATCTAGAAAAAAGCATATAAGGCAAAAACAGACAACAACCCCGATGAGCTTTATTTGGTGTGACCACCTTTATTCGTCAAAACGGCCTGAACTCTATGAGGAAGTTTATTGTAATTTCTTTAGGTAGTCTTCAGGAATAGTTCTCCAGACTTCTTGAAGGACATTCAAAGCTCATCTTTGGAGGTTTCTGCATATTGTTCTGTTCCCCGTCAGCGTGATCCCACACTGCTTCAATTGTGTTGAGGTCCAGGCTGGGGGGAGGCCAATCCATGACTGATTTTTAGTTTGAGTTTCATTGTGTGTTGGCAGTGGGTTTGGGATCATTCAACAATCAGATCAGATGCTTTCCAGATAGTACTGCATGGTGGAACCCAATCCAACCATACTATTTCCATCAATTTTGACAAGATCTCCATCCCAAACAAATTTAAACAAACATTTTAAATTTGGATTTATCCAAAGATCTGTTACTAGTGATAACCAGTCCAGTTCTTATATAATTTGACATACAGTGGGGCAAAAAAGTATTTAGTCAGCCACCGATTGTGCAAGTTCCCCCACCTAAAATGATGACAGAGGTCAGTAATTTGCACCAGAGGTACACTTCAACTGTGAGAGACAGAATGTGAAAAAAAAATCCATGAATCCACATGGTAGGATTTGTAAAGAATTTATTCGTAAATCAGGGTGGAAAATAAGTATTTGGTCAATAACAAAAATACAACTCAATACTTTGTAACATAACCTTTGTTGGCAATAACAGAGGTCAAACGTTTACTATAGGTCTTTACCAGGTTTGCACACACAGTAGCTGGTATTTTGGCCCATTCCTCCATGCAGATCTTCTCGAGAGCAGTGATGTTTTGGGGCTGTCGCCGAGCAACACGGACTTTCAACTCCCGCCACAGATTTTCTATGGGGTTGAGGTCTGGAGACTGGCTAGGCCACTCCAGGACTTTCAAATGCTTCTTACGGAGCCACTCCTTTGTTGCCCGGGCGGTGTGTTTTGGATCATTGTCATGTTGGAAGACCCAGCCTCGTTTCATCTTCAAAGTTCTCACTGATGGAAGGAGGTTTTGGCTCAAAATCTCACGATACATGGCCCCATTCATTCTGTCCTTAACACGGATCAGTCGTCCTGTCCCCTTGGCAGAAAAACAGCCCCATAGCATGATGTTTCCACCCCCATGCTTCACAGTAGGTATGGTGTTCTTGGGATGCAACTCAGTATTCTTCTTCCTCCAAACGCGACGAGTTGAGTTTATACCAAAAAGTTCTACTTTGGTTTCATCTGACCACATGACATTCTCCCAATCCTCTGCTGTATCATCCATGTGCTCTCTGGCAAACTTCAGACGGGCCTGGACATGCACTGGCTTCAGCAGCGGAACACGTCTGGCACTGCGGGATTTGATTCCCTGCCGTTGTAGTGTGTTACTGATGGTGACCTTTGTTACTTTGGTCCCAGCTCTCTGCAGGTCATTCACCAGGTCCCCCCGTGTGGTTCTGGGATCTTTGCTCACCGTTCTCATGATCATTTTGACCCCACGGGATGAGATCTTGTGTGGAGCCCCAGATGGAGGGAGATTATCAGTGGTCTTGTATGTCTTCCATTTTCTGATGATTGCTCCCACAGTTGATTTTTTCACACCAAGCTGCTTGCCTATTGTAGATTCACTCTTCCCAGTCTGGTGCAGGTCTACAATACTTTTCCTGGTGTCCTTCGAAAGCTCTTTGGTCTTGGCCATGGCGGAGTTTGGAGTCTGACTGTTTGAGGCTGTGGACAGGTGTCTTTTATACAGATGATGAGTTCAAACAGGTGCCATTCATACAGGTAACGAGTGGGAGACAGAAAAGCTTCTTACAGAAGACGTTACAGGTCTGTGAGAGCCAGAGATTTTCCTTGTTTGAGGTGACCAAATACTTATTTTCCACCCTGATTTACGAATAAATTCTTTACAAATCCTACCATGTGGATTCATGGATTTTTTTTTCACATTCTGTCTCTCACAGTTGAAGTGTACCTCTGGTGCAAATTACTGACCTCTGTCATCATTTTAAGTGGGGGAACTTGCACAATCGGTGGCTGATTAAATACTTTTTTGCCCCACTGTACTTCAGCCTTTTTTCCCTGAAAAAAAAAAACCTTCTTTCCCCCCTGAAAAATCTTTTTTTTCTCTCAGTGAATGGATTTTTCCTCTTTCTTAAAAATGTGACCTTTTGATTCTTTATATTAGATGTAGATTATTTTTTTTTAAATAGATGAACAGATCACAGAAAGCTTTTCCGCCTTTCATAGTCATGTGCGAAATACGGCTGTATAAATGTCTCGCAGCCCCTTGGCGTGCGCACTCACAACCATGACTGAGCGTAATTGTGCGGACGTATTTTACCTTCACAAACAGCTGAGACGTGGTTTGCGATACATGTGGCAAAAAGTGAGGTGTTGTGGCCATACTTTCCCAACCTTGAGACCTCAGAATTAGGGAGACATTGAAAAGGGCTGTTGGGGGGGGGGTTAAATACATTTTACAGTGTTTATTTATCAGATAAAATACGTTAAATGTCACCGTTATTATTGGCCGGCCCGGAAACAGCGGGGGTGTCCAAATTCAGAGGCTGCTTCCACTTGAGGACCCGGCCTTCGCGGTCTAAAGAAAGCCGGGTAGTACGTCACAGCTCCCTCGGTGGAGTGAAACTCTGCCGTCTGCTCCTTGCTATCTAAAATATAACCGGGCGCTGGCGTAAACTCTCGACCGTCTCACACTTTCTTTAATTAGTTTTCTGTTTGATGTTTATTCAGCCGTGTGAAAACCCCGGAGGAACCCTCTCGATGGATTAAATTTAATTTAATCTAATCTAAACTTTAATCTCAGCCAAACCGATTTACTCACGAACAAATAAAGCACTGAAAAAGCCAAACAATAACATTTTTAAGTTATCAAAGTGACTTATAAATCATGTTTAACCCGAGTAGCGAAAGACCGCGGGGGTTTGAAAACGATGTGTCGGTCGGCTCAGATATTTTAAGTTTACACAGCTACATTCTCACCTGAAAATATGTTAAAAGTTGGGGGTTTTTTTGCGACCCAGAAAGAGAAATAAGAGTGATATTAAAACTAAGTAGCTGCCGCCATTGTTGGAAACTGGAATTGGCTGGGCCCGCTATGAATTCTGCGATATGGTTTTTCAATTTTGTTGTCCAGGTGGAAATTCTGGAGAATGGTGGCTCCGGGATTCTCCCGGAAACATCGGGAGGGTTGGCATGTATGGTTGTGGCAACACCACTAACCTTGTCAAACACCTCAGAGTAAATCATATCACAGAATATGACGAGCGTATGTTGAGACGAACTGAAGAGGAGGACAGGGACAGGTGCTGCTAGGGCAAGGCAGACCTCTCTCATGGAGTCCTTTAGTGCTGCAGGCAGGCAAGGTGTTCAAATAGGCACAACTTTAGTTTTTTTATTTCTATATGATGAACTCTGCATTAGGGCTGCCACGATTAGTCGACTAGTCACGATTACGTTGACTATCAAAATCGTCGACGACTGATTTAATAGTCGACGCGTCATTTGAAGCTTTGTAAGATCCCAAAAGCGGGAATAAGTAGCAGGATTTAAGAGTGTAATAACGGACTGAAACAGAAGATGGCAGCACTGCATGTACAAGGATGCCAGCTGCCGTTAAACCCCGAAGAAGAAGAAACTGTGTCCCAGAATTCATAGCGCGGCCCAGCGCAGTTGTCAACAATGGTGGCAGCTAGTTAGTTTTAATATTACTCTTATTATTCTTTCTGGGTCACAAAATAAACGTTTAACATATTTTCAGGCGAGAATGTAGCTGTGTAAACCTCAAATATCTGCTCAGTTTATCAGGACACCACATATTTTCAAAAGCGCTCTGACGTTTTCGGAGGCGTCTGTTACCCACTAGCTCGATAGCTAGCCGGGGGCCATGAGAGCACCGGACTCCCGGTAGATCGTTTTCAAACCCACCGCCCTACTCAGGTTAAACATATACAAGTCACTTAGATAACTTAAAAATGTTATTGTTTGGCTTTTTTCAGTATTTTATTTGTTCCTGAGTAAATCGGCTGAGTTTATTAAACTCCACCGAAACAATCTGCACATTTAATTAGAATTCAATTAACTATCATCTTGTCTTTATTTTTAGTTAGCACATACCTTAAACACTTAAAGCTGTAAGCTAATGATAGTTATATAAGAGCAGATGCTGCTGGTGCAATAAGCTGTACTTTTACGTTCAATGGATGATGATCTGATTAGTCGACTAATCGCAAAAATAATCGGTGACTAGTCGACTATCAAAATAATCGTTTGTGGCAGCCCTACTCTGCATTATTAAGTGATAAGAACAAGAAATCTGATGCCCTGTAATCATTATGACGCTATAATTTGAGATACAATAAATAAAATAC
This sequence comes from Maylandia zebra, assembly GCF_041146795.1. NCBI lineage: Eukaryota > Metazoa > Chordata > Actinopteri > Cichliformes > Cichlidae > Maylandia > Maylandia zebra. The sequence goes on along the minus strand of NC_135169.1, from coordinate 41,094,808 downwards.
GTTTTTGTACAAAGTATCGGTATCGGATCAGTATCGTCGATACCACCCTGAATATTACTTTGTATCGGATCGGAAAGGAAATCAGTGGTATCGCACATCACTAATGTTAGCATGCAAGTCATTCAGCAGCAGTTGAGGCTCAGGTGTGAAATGTATGGTTTTCAGGGTTTTTATCGGTTTTCAGGGTTTTTTGTTATCGTTTTTATCGTTAACTCGTTTTTCCTGTGTCTTTTCACGTGTGTTATGAATAAATCTTCTTTTTTTCGGTACCGGTACTAGTTTTATTTTGTTGTATTTATCCGCGACACCTTAAAGGCCGGTCCGTGAAAATATTGTCGGGCATAAACCGGTCCGTGGCGCAAAAAAGGTTGGGGACCGCTGCTCTAAAACATGCAAGTGTGACAGATATGCAAAAAATTACTTTTCACAACGCTGTTGCTTCACATTTAACATCCACATATCACAGCAATGTCATACTTTTCTAAGTCAAAAAGCACTAATTGTTTTCTTTGCAGCTGCAGTCTTTTGTTTTACCAGGAATAAAGATCAATACTTATAAATTAACAGCCTGAATATTTTTCCTCAATCCAGGCACTGTGACCGTTATAATTAGGTGTCATTTATTCCAACCATGATGGAGAGTAATTTTCCTCATTGTACATCATTATGATTCATACACGCTAGTCCAAGCAACGACTTTCAGACTTCACAAATCAGGTTAGAGCCTGCCAGATGACAACGCAGAGACAGACTTGTGCACATTCTGTCTCCGAAACTTCTTTCTCACCTCACCCTGCAAGATATTCAGCTGAGTCTGTGAGACCAAGAAGGAGGAGGGTGTCAGGGGACTTGCGCAGACAACCTTGCAGCATCCTCTTAACTTGAAACACAAGACGCCCGTTTGAAGCAAGACGATGAAGGTTTCGTCTTTATTTTCTTCCCCTCGCCGCACTGTTTCCCAAAGTGGCTGATGAGACATGGTCACGGGAAGCAGGAAACCCGGCGTGCCCTTTAATTCTAGCGAGGTTACTCATACTCAGAGAGCCTTTTAACGTGTCTACTTTTGACTTTCGTGAAAGGGAATAGAATATGTTGATGTTGATGCAAGTTCACAAGCACAATGTAGCTTCAGAAGTCCTTCTATCACACCGTGTTTTGTTTTGTTTTGTTATATTTGATTTCCAATAAAAGCCCTCGCTGCTGTTGGCTATTTTCTTCCATAAAATACAGAGAAACACGAGGCTCCTGCCCTGGAAATTGCCCATGTAGGGGGTAACTTTCTAAAGTCAATATCCCGTCAGCGTGTGCCGCAGAATCGAACCTGTAAAACTATTTGCCTCCATCACCACGCTGCTCCAAGCAAGGTCATCCGCTACTTTGATTGTTTGAAAAGAGACACACGCACAATTCTTGGGTATGTTACTATTCAGTCTTTTCCAGTGAATGCTGCCAGATAACCACAGGCATGGACGAGATAGCTGCTGAGGATTCGATGGTCAGTCACTGGTGGAATATGTTGTTTTTCATTTAAAGACATCTTCCCACTGCTAGCTGACTTTGTCGTTCTCAGAGGTGCCCTGTTTTTAGTGAGACGTGACCGTGATTGGCACTATGTGAACTCAAGTTTAAGGCTAGGACTGTAAACATAGATGTCAGATAACCTGCGCATCTCTATTTTGTCTTGCAGGAATGTCCCAGCGGGGTCGTCAACGAAGACACTTTTAAAGACATCTACGCACAGTTCTTCCCGCAAGGAGGTCTGTGCCTGCTGCTTTGTTTTCCCAGCATGCTTTCCCTTTCCCAGGAGCTCCCGCATTCATGCGTGTTTACAAAAATTGCACTAAGTCCGGAGTACGTTAGGTTTCCTCGCCTCCCATGAAAACACAGTGTCGGTGAGAGGCAGAGGGAGAAGAGAAGTTTGTATTCAGGCAGCCTTGAGTTTCTCTCTGTTGGCTCTCATCATTATGCAAAGATTCAACCCGAGGAGGAACAGAGGAAACATTAGGAAGCTTTGATATATCTGTTCAGAGAGAAGAAAGGCAGGCCAGTGAACATAATGGCACAGCACAGAGGAAACAATGATAAAACCCTCAGCTCTAAGCACACTGTTCTTCCCTCTCATCGCGAGCCTGTTTTCTTTGAAGTGGAAAAGAAAAAACAGTCTCCGCTTTGAACCTTTTTCTTGTTTGCAGTAGCCACCACTGCCAGCGAGCCGTAATCACGACAGATGTTCTGTGATTGGTTGTTTGTTCTCTCCATAGATGCCTCGACATACGCACACTTCCTGTTCAATGCTTTTGACACGGATCACAATGGCTCTGTGAGTTTTGAGGTAAGCCCAGAGTTGCCAGATTGTTCATTTCTCAGTGTCTTAAAGCTCGACCAGTGTGTGGGTTCGCTGTCGAAAAGGCGTGCTCATCAAACGCTCCCACAGACGAGGCTTTACACTCGATCATTATGTAACCTGCAACCCCCTTTATAGAAAAAAAATCTAGCCTCATCAAGTTTACTCAAGATGCTCAACATTTGATTAATATTTATGAAGGGCACTTATTTGCTTATTAGGACAGAACAGGGAACAGCTGTCATTATGCCAAACAAAGTTTCCCTGCCTAATGTGCGGTCCACTCTGTTCTGAAGTACGAGATCTCCCTGAGGACTGACACTGAGTCGACTAAACATTTGAATAATGAGCTATTTTTGATTTATGATAGCTCCACTTTTGCCGTTTCATCATTTTCCTCTAATGAATACGTGATAGAGGACGGCATCCTCACAGAAAGGGTGGAATCGGTTGAAGTGCCTCACGTAGAAAGTGTCTCATGCGTCGTTGTTGAGTTAAAGCTGTGATGTTTTGCACATTTGTCAGTAAGTTGCGTTTCCATTACAGGATTTTGTTATGGGTCTCTCTATCCTCCTGCGTGGCACAGTCCAGGAAAAACTCAACTGGGCCTTCAACCTTTATGATATCAATAAAGACGGATATATCACTAAAGAGGTACGTCTCCTAAAAACACGAAGGTCACAGTGCTGAGATATTTGCCGTGTTTCACGCCGCATGCTTTAGTTAATTCACTTACATGTTGTTGTACAGGATGTCCACGATCCGTCGATTTTGATCGAGCACAGCGCTACGCCAGTTTGCATTTTGCTAATGTTCACATTGAGCCTGCAGACTGCGCTCGATTTTTGTACAGTAAAGATCAAAATGTAACAGTTAAACTGAAGAAAACATCCTCCCAGGAATCTGCCTCTGTGGGTTAACATTGACATATCCTCCTCCTACTGGCTCACTAAGCTTGTCAGTGTGAAAGCACTCAAGCATTGGAGTTCACAATACTTAAAATAAAAGTTCTTAGGGAGAATTAGCTGTACTGAAAACAAACACTGCCCTCTTATGGTTGAGTTGCAGTACTGTTTTCAGTCCGTGTACTGAGCAGGTGTCTCCAGTTTGCCGCTCCAGAGCCACATTTGGCTCTTTTTGCCATCTACTGTGTCAAAAGTAGTTTGTGTCAAAAGTACTGCCAGTGTGGCCTGACTACATTTACAGCTTAACTAAAACTACCCTAACCTTTAATTTTATTCTTTACTTTCACTATTTTTAAAGCTGTCGAGCTGCCATATGTTCATTAACAAAGCTGGCTCCTTTTAATTTAATTCAAACGCAGGGATTAAGTCAGCCCGCAAACATTTAAAGCCACTTTTTTCAAAGCCGGCCTAAACAAGCTAATAGTATTTTCCCTGCACAGCTGTTTGTTTCAACTCCTGTAGCCCATCTGCCTCAAGCTTCAATGTGTTGTGTGTTCAGAGATGCTCTTCTGCGTACCTTGGTTGTAACAAGCTGTTATTTGACTTATGGCCTTTCTAGCAACTTGAAGCAGTCTTGCCATTCACCGCTGACACCATCAAGGCAGAGAACTGCTGCTCACTGCATGTTTTATCTATTTTTGGCTAATTCTCTGTAAACTCTAGAGATGGTTGTGTGGGAAAATCCCAGCAGATTCTGAAACACTCAGGAACTGCTAAACTGGTCTGGCACCGAGAACCGTGCTAAGTTCAAAGTCACTGAAATATGAATCAACTTTCTCCTCTATTCTGATGCTCGGTTTGAACTTCATGGTCCCATCTTGACCATGTCTATGTATCTAAATGCATCGATTTTCTGCCGCATGATTGCTTGATTAGACTTTGGTGTTAACAAGCAGTTGAACAATAAAGTGGCCAGTGAGTATATATGTATATCACTCATTAGGATGTTGATTCAACACTATAAGTAAAGCTGAATAATGTAATAATGTAGCGCAGAAATCACAAAACAACATAAAATAATCGCCATCCTTAAATTCTCAGGGTTGTTATTCGAACTTCCTGCTCCTTGAATCTGTTTTACGGGGACCTGAAAGAACAAACAGTCCCGGTGCAAATGAATGCTCTATAATGCAACACGTGCTGATTAGCATAACAGCTGAGGCTCAGGGCCATTCATTTAAATTCTTTTTTTTCTGACGCTGACCAATAATTCATCCTGAGACACGACTCGTGCATGAATCCAGTCGCACGTAAGATATGAGTGAGGACACAAGAACTGCTAGCGAGCAGTCAGTGCAAACTGAGTGTAAGACATTGTATTTATCTCTGTTATGTTTTCTGCGCATCACAGGAAATGCTGGACATCATGAAGGCCATCTACGACATGATGGGAAAATGCACATACCCCGTCCTCAAAGAGGAGACGCCCCGTCAGCACGTAGAAGTATTCTTTCAGGCAAGCAGGCAGTTGGCAGATTTTACTGTTTTATGTACGAGGCTTCAGAAAACCTTCATATCTCTCCTTTTGTCTGCCTCCAACAGAAGATGGATAAGAACAAAGACGGCGTGGTAACCATAGACGAGTTCATCGACTGTTGCCAAAACGTAAGGCCGATCCCCAGAACATCAGCTCGCACTGCTGCTGGCACAGTCTCAGCACCGCTCATCGTATTGTCTCTTTTATTTTGTATCCTCAGGATGAAAACATCATGCGATCGATGCACCTCTTTGAAAACGTTCTTTAATTTTCGGCTGGCTGTGGAGGATTTGGAAGAGACCATCATCTTTAGCTTGGCCCAGTTACTGACTTGGACTCATACTGTGTACAGTGTGCTATGCAGACTTTTTGACCATAGATACAGTTATTCTTCATTACAGAGGGCCTCAGTTGTAAGTAGGCGGTATAGGCGTGGACACTCTGGAGCTGGTTGCCGCTTTCTTTTAAACAAATTCGGGAAACTTCTAAGTGAAATAGTGAAAATGGATTAAAAGGAGATGCTTCAAAATGAAACCATTAACTTTAAGGTTGATTTCCGCCTTCTGTCTCTGGAGTGTCTTTGTGTTTGCCGAACTCTGCCTAAGACGTCTAACGAAAGGCTTCAGACAGATTCTGTTCTGTTTTATTTACTGCCAAATCAGATCACTGTGACTTTCTGCAGCATCAGAAACACCCGAACAAAACATCGGGTGTAACGTCACACTCCGTCTGCTTTTACATTCCAGACCGGCTCCCAATTCCAGAGTGTTCCCTCCCGATTTAGTTAGCCATCGTGGTCTGTCTTTCTGCTCTTTGAAGGAACTGTTTAGAGGGGGAAAAAAGAAAAAACAATACATTTTACCATTTTAAACTGTACATAATATAAAAAACATTATTAGATAAGAACTCTTTGAGAAACTTTTGTTCTTGTTTACTTGCCAACTAGAATGAGACAACACAAGGATTGTATTGATGTCAAACTTGGACCATAATATCGATGGTTTGTCTACAGAAGCACACAGGTAGCTCTACTTATGATGTTATACAACCATTTCTTTGTCACAGGAGAAATGCTGCTTTCAGTGGAATTCATTTAACCTCATGTATGTATATTTCCTGTAAAGTAAAATCATCCATCAGTATGTTTTTCTTTGGGTTTTATGAGTTTACACTAGGAGCAGTGCTTGGGATTATTTATAAGGTGTTCAGGTCAGGTGTACAGTATTACATGAAAAGTCACCCTCGGGTGATTTTCAGGTCTTTAGATTTGTTCATATGAGTCACTGTTTTTAATAAGAAAGGCCAGTGGGGTTTGGTTATTGGTACAAACTTTGTATTATACTCATTAGTTTGGGTTTTCTTGCTGTTTCTCTCCTCCTCCTCCATCCTGTGGGATGCAGCTGCCCACACCGATTCAGCCTGATTGGTTTGATTGGCTCCCAAATGTTAGCAAAAACTACAGGATTATTGAGAGAAGTGTCTCAAGTGTGTCTGAGTGTTTCTGTCTGACATGCGCTCTCTTTTTTTCTTGCTCTTTTTCCACAGAGACTTGGATATTAGACACAGGAAGTAGGCAGAAATACGACTTATACTTGAGAGCTGTGGTTTATGGTTAATGTGTCGCAACATTTAATGGTTCATCATGTTTGTCCTTCGAAGTGTACAGTGTGTTTCTACGATGTGTCACTGGGAGTCGGGAACATATGAACCTCCTCGGTGAGGCATGTTAATCATCCATAATTTAGTAAAGAAAATGACACTTTTTCTCAGCCTTGTTATTCATGTAAAAGGAGATAGTTTGGTTTTAGCTTGTTTAACTTGCTGTTTGTTAAACCGCTTGTTTGAGTGTGATTTGTATTTTATTTGCAGAGACCTGATGATGAAAAGTAACTTTTATCCACTACGGAATACAAAAGAGCAACACGGTTGATTTGGAAAGTTACAAACAGATCAAATAGTTTGCAGACAAAACTTTTAAAAATCGATTCCATCAAAAGCGTGTCATATTTTAGATCTAAAAGTACCAGGCCACCTACACATTACACCCACAGGAGCGGCTCAGCAATGGAAACCCAAGCCATGAAGCTCCCGGTGCACAGTTTCCGTGCTGATGCTCTGCAACTTCACAATCTGACGCTTCATGGCTGAGCTGCTGTGTTTCCTAAACACTTCCACTTTCCAATAATCCCACTTACAACTGATCCTGGAATATCTTGAAGGGAAGAAATTTCATGAACTGACCTGTTGCTCCGGTGGTGTCCTATTACAGCACCACCCTGAAATTCATGGAGCTCATTTGAACCATTCGTTCACAAATGTTTGTAAAGGCAGCCTGCGTGGCTCGGTTATTGATTTCATACATCAATGGGACTGAAAACACCTGAAATGAAGATTAGGAGGCGTGGCCCAAATACTTTTGACCATGTAGTGTATGTTGTGCTTACTGGTTCTCACTGAAGCCTCCTGGTGGTAGCAATGTGGAATTACACAAGGCGATTGACTTGATTCTTTCTTGCCTGAATGGCATAAACTGGGATATATAATAATATTGTTGTTTAGAGTGTATAGAGAAAAAAAGTGGATGAAAAAAATGAATGTTGTATTTTGAATCTTACCAAGTGTAGCTAAAATGGATGTTGAAGTAGGAGGATGAGCACCAGTCATGGTAAGTGCTACTATCTCTTTAGCAACAATGCTCTGGTTTAAAAAGCACAGCGGCAATGAGGCGTATGGATATGAAGTTTTCATTTTAATATGCGTCAGAGGGTGATGTAATAAATTGCACTTGTAAACAAAACATAAACGTTCACAAAGTTGAGCAACATTTAAAGACAATAGTTGACTTGGATTTAAAAAAAAAAAAAAAAAAAAAAAAAAAAAGGACATTTAAGGTGAGAAATGAAATGCATCTGGCACAAATTTCCACAAAAACGATCTTTCCAGTCAGATTCCAGCCACTGCTTTCTACATACTTAGATTACCTGAGATAAGTTTGCTTATAAACCAAACAATTATATTGTATTACACAGAGACATGTAGATTTTATGATGTTACATATATCAACGTAAAAGCAGGCAGATAGATAACATTAATTATACTGATGCAAGTACAGTACCTCTTAACAGAAGGTGACCTTACACTGAATGAAGTGATGATGTTACATGTTATCACTGAACACAAGATTTAACGATTTTGGATGGTTATGCAGTAAGCAGATAGTCCCTTACACTAATGATCAGCCGACACAAACAGTAGCTCGACTGTTTTTATCTGCCATAAAAGTCGGCGTATAAATTAAAACGTGCTGCAGTTGAAGCACAACAGCAGCGCAGGCTCAAAGCAACAACAACAAAAAGTCATATATAAATTCCTATGTTGGATTGTTGAGGTAATCCCTCACTAAATATTTTCCGTTTTGAGCACCGACTCTGAGTCGCGCGTAATTGGAAAAGAAAAAGTGTCACTTTTCATCAGACGTGTTCTCTATGTAGAGAGGGTTTAGCTGTGTTCGTCTCATTGTGTGCTCAGAGCACCCAAACAAAACGCTATGTTTACCACTGCATGCAGTGAAGCCATAAATGGTCAAAGAATGAGATTTTTGGTGGGGGCATGTGTGAATCGAATGCTTTGAATCACTCAGGGTGCGATAACAGGACCGCGCTTCGGTCCTGGCAGCCTGTGGCTTTTGTTTCAGCGTTGTTTCTGTTAAATTATGAAATGACTGATACATGCTTTAAACATTTATTGAAATCAATTTTCTGGTCAGACACCAAAAGCGTGATAAAATGTACAAACCTCTGCAAGACCTTTGAATATTGCAAATATTCTCTGAACATCTGTTGTTTAAAAAGAGTTTTAAAAAGTGAAATATACTGAAATATACTCAGTCTTCCTGGGAGAGTAGACTAGTGAACGTCTACAGTATGGCCCACAAATAACCCCTTGTCTAATCCAGATCCTATAAATCTACAAAGTAAAATGGGGAAAAACACTTTACCCGATTGAATACACAGTGAGTTGTACTGCTTATGCCGATGGGCCTCGTGCCAGAGTGCATTTCAGCCTCGGGCATCGATGTCAGTCCATCACACAGAGTGCCCAAGCGGGAAATCCTTAATGTGTTGTCCATTTCATTCCCTTATTTACTTTAAAGTTCCTCATGTGTCAAGTGGTTATTTGAAGATCATACTGTGGGCCACTAAACAATGATAAAGGCAACTTTGGACTCTGGAAGTTGAATTGACGACGGGCTCTCCCTGGTTCCTTGTTTCTTCTTGTCATTCTGTGGCTCATCTTAAAGATTCAAACAGAACCTAATGGGACTGAGCCTTAGAGGTTTGCACACGGTCCAGTTGGGGAACCTGAGCCCGAACGTGAGCGGGTTAGGTTAGCAGCTGCCTGATCTCTCGGTGAACGTAGCAAAGGAAGTCCATGTAGGAAGCCCCGCCGTGCAAGCCTTTGTCCTCCACCAGGAACTGACGGAACAGCATCTCCGGTTTGTCTTTCTGCCTCACAATTTGCAGCTGAGCAGGGCAGAAAAGAGAAGTGTGACTGATTTCCAGCACAGCTGGAACACAGGAGCTGTCACACTACAAAATCTATTCACATTGTTTCTGTTGTCACAGCTGGCACGTTCCTGTTTTTGTGAAACATGTTTCTCATCTATTTTATCGAATTTACTTCAGCTTCACTTTAAGGCTGGTGTGTGTGTATATGTGTGTGGTCCTCTGTGGATCCAGGATTCAAACTTTCTATATATTAACTGCTCAATAGCACTGGGTGTGCAGTGCATGGGGCCATTTGTACAGTGCTTTCTGTAGATGTACTTTGATTAGACTATTTATATAGAAACAGGGCAAAACATGAATAAATGAATGATGTTTTTGCAACTTTTGGGGGAGTGTATTTACTGTAAAGCTCCACTAGAGGGAAGCAGAGATCAACAAAAGCCTCAATATCGTCTCTGCCTCACCTCAAGTAAACCATGTTCTCTTTGGTTTAAATAGGTTCAAATATAAAGGATGTGAACTGTGTTTAAACAATGCTTTTGGATTGTGTTTCGCTTACCTTCATAGAGTTTGACCTCTTTTCAAGAAGGCCACTGATGATGGAGCGGACCTTCTTCGACAAAGGGTTGTCAAGCTCCGGCAGCGCACACTAAAACAAACAAACAAAAAGATTTAGTGTAATTAGGAGCAGTTTGATCACTAAAAATAAAGACCAGTCCTAAATACTGCTTGCCTCCTTCCTGTGCCGCAGTACCACATACTGAAGTGTTTGAGTTCTGCCTTGAAAATAAACGTGGATCTTTGATCTCTGTGTGCGGGGCGTACTTGTTTAAAACTTTGAGGTTTACAAAAGCTTTGACTCAGTTTAGCTCATTTTACACAGCAGTGGAGTTCAAGTGAGTCATACTTCATAAAATGTGGGCACAGTCGAACATGACTGAATTATGATGTGCTGAGATGATTTCTCAAAACTGGACTTTTACCATCCAGACATTCTCTGACCATACCGTAATGCCGCCAGGCACCGGGGAGCTAAAATGTCAACTCTAATATCTCAAAAACCATTTCATGTGGATTCTGAGCACACTGAGGCCAAAGTGATGAAATGAATGCTGACCATGTGTCCTTGCAGGTGGGCGAGGGAGGGCAGGTTGAACAGGCTCTGGATGAGGTCTGGTGAGCTTGCTTGGCCCAGCCATAGGAACATGGACTGGCCGTTCTCCAGCAGGAAGATGCCAGAGTCTGTGAGACGCTCCTCAGAGCAGCGCACAGGAGTGGCCGGCTTCTCGCTGTTGACGTCTATGTTGTGCTGAAAAACAGTACAAAGGGTTTAGCAACTGAAACTAATAGTGTGCGTCTAAGTGAGATGACCAAGCGCAAAGTGTTTTTATTCCCTACCAGAGGGATGAGGCGTGGGTAGAGCAGCAGCTGGGTGTCCTCCACTCCCATGGCCATGACCGACAGCCTCTGATGGGCTCTGTCGTCCGTGGAGAGCTCAGTGCTGCCCACCAGGGGGGCAGTTTTCATCAGGCTGTTCATATAGACTGGGAACACTTTCATGGCATCAGGAAGGATCAGCTACAGGTGGATTTATTAAAAAATATATGGTTAGTTGTTTTTTTTAATCCTAAAGTTAAAATACACATTGAAACTTCTTTCTAGGTGTGATTCTCCGACCTGGCTAGCAGCGGAGGGGCTGGCACAGTTCTTCCTGTAGCAGGCCAGCATGTGAGCCGTCTGGTTCACCAGGATCTCCCTCACATTCTTTAGAGGCTGGTTCAATATGGCACGGTAAGCTGAGGGGGCAGGACAAAAGATTAGTTAAAAAAAACAAAGCAAGAGCAGGAGAGACAAAAAACATGGGGGGCGGCTCAGAGGCATCTGATGGCAAGTATGGGGGGAAAAAAAGGTGGAAGAAAAGGTAAAAAACCAAAAGGTAACAGAGGTCAGTAACACAGCTGGACTCATGGTCCGCTATGTGCAGATTACAGAAGGACGGCATCATGTGAAACATATGAGTAAAAGTAGATTATTTAGTGATACATGGGATATAATCAACAAATGTCAGATGACATTTGAGTGTGTTAGCAGGCCGTGCCTCTGCACTACATCATAAAATATGTTTCCCACAAGCAGAGTTTGAACTAATGCAGTCCACCTGAACTCCAGAGGAATCTAACCTGATTTGGCAAAGAAGTTGATGAGCGAATCCGTCTCGCAGCTCTTGTACAGCTCTGACAACTGCGAGCTGCAGTTCAGACTCAGGTTGTGGATGCGGAGACGCCGCTGCCCGCCGATGGTGGTGTACAGCAAGGCACACTGGGGAAAAAAAGTGTGAAACATAAGCTTTAAACATACTTGGGTTTTTAATCTTCAGAGAAAAGATTTCAAATATGACCAGTCTGGGATAAAGCTTGGTTTAACACACACCTGCATGAGCGCTCCGGTCTCCTCGCTCAGTGTGTCGTCGTGCTTGAACTCTACTGTCACGCCGTTGTCGCAGTCCACCGCTGCCATCTCTACATCTGTGGTGTTGTTCATATAAATGCCGCCAAAGAAGTCAGTGGCTCTGAAGCCTAAAGGAGACAAAGACCAGTGTGAAAAACTGGGAGGTAACTCGCCGTGATAGATCAGAACACACCAAAAGAGCGACCGTGTCTTTCCTCTTACCCGTGCTAGTACGGACACGCATGATGGCATCAAACCCGATGCTCTTCTGTACATCTTTCCTCAGGTCCCTCAGAAAATGCTCCCCATCTGTCTCTATCTGTCAACAAAAAGCAAAAACAAACAAAGTTTTAGCCAGCAGATGGCAGTGTTGGTTGTTACTGTTGGAGCCGTGTCTGTAAGAAGCAGATCCAGGCATAAAAATCAACATTGTACTTATGTGCAAACTTCCCATGCTTACTGCACCGTTCCTTTGGGACTATTTTATATCAGACTGGCTTCTGTGCCAAACTCATTATGTAGGTACAATTCACTTTTATTAGGCAGCAAACTTTGCCTCTGTGTGAAATTAGGACTTCTTAATACAATTACAAGAATAAAACAACTGCTCGTTATGAGTCTGCATGCAGCATTTGTGCGTGCGTGCGCTTAGAGCCAAATACAATGTAAACAGGCACCACACGTCTGCTGGTACCTGGAAGTTGCTGTACTTATAGACGGAGCCTCCGGTGTGTGACGGCACATCAGCCATGGTTGCTATGTCCGTATACTGGCTGGGGAAGAGGAAGAGATCCACACAGCAGCCACTTGCCACACAGTCTTTAGACAGCTGCTCATAAACACCTTTCTGAGGCTGGAACAGGGTCTGTGGAAAAGTACAAGACAGTTTACCAAGATTAGGTCACCAGTTTCAAACACTTATTGTAATTGGACTGAGATCAGACCAGCATTGGTTTTCCTTATGCCCAGCGCTGTGTGTTCAGAATTCAGATTAGGGGCACAACTGACATAAAAAGGTACTCACCTTCTCCTTGTCTGTGTTCACCAGCTTTTTATCATCCCTGTTCTTCAGTTTGCCTGGAGCCTCGGCAGTGGGCATGGACGATTGGAAGATGAAGAGCTTTCCGCTACATTCTGCTGCCTGGAGGGCGGCAAGAGATGGAAGGGGAAAGAAGATCTCGCTTAGCCACGAGGTCAAGAGGTGAAAAAAATATCAACTCCTGCAAATATTCTAATGCTAGACTTCATGTACGCCACATAAATGGGCACGAACAAATAAATACGTCTCTGACTCCTCGCTGTTGTGTAATATCGCAACTGCTTCCAATTAAAAGCTGCGTGGGAACTTTCCCTTTGTCACTGGCCAAAACACTGACTTCATATCACTGGGAAAGCTTGCTGGACTTTAAGTAAACACAAACATATCAGGGGGAGTAAAATCTACATGTTGCTTCACTCAGTTGATAGGTTGAATGAGTTCAAGCTTGAGAGCCAGTGTTGGTGAGAGCATAGTAGCACTGCGTTTTAGATTTAAATTACCCCAAACCTTTAGGAAGCCCACACCCTCCCTGAAACAAACCTACAGTAAGTGTTTGTTTCAGGGAGCTACACTCAGTTCCACTTCAGCGTTGACAGGTGTCACACTGAGGCTAACCTTAAATGCCTCCACGCCGGCCTGGATGACAGGGGCAAAGACCGTTTCGCTCTCTGCGGTGTCCGCAAACATGTCAGGGATCTGGTCCAGGAGGCTGCAGAGACAAGCAAGAGGATTATGGTTTGACACGGACGTGTCACACTGCCTCGTTAATGCTTTCACAACAGCTACTCTTGAAATGTTTGACAGTACTTTGCGTCCGATGCTCTCTGCTAGAGGGCCCTCTAAGATAAACAGTGACTCCGCACATCAGTGACGAAGTGCTTCTTACTTGTAGATGACGGCTCTCGAGTCCTGGTAGTTGACAAGGAAGCCATCGAGCAGCGGGACGAACATCTCGGCCGTGTCTGACACCACCATCATCTGCGGCTGAGCCAAAGCGCTCTTCACGTTGTAGAAATGAAGGACCTTGTTGTAGGTGACAAAGCCGACCTTTATTGCTGAGGTCTCCATGCCTTCCTCTCTGTGGAGAGAACGAGCAATCGGTGAATTCCAGGATGGATTAAATCCAAAGGATGTGTATTTACTGGGGAGTCTTGCCTGCCGTGGTCATTTTTTGCTTCTACACTGTGCCTCCAGGCGCACAAAGATGATTTTGGGTTAAGGTGGCAGCACACGTAAAGAATTAAAGACACAATACCTGCTGACATTTACCAGAAACCCCTGGATTCAGAAGTCTAATAGGCAGCTGCACTGACCTGGACCATGAATAAAAACCTGTCACCATATGAGTGATTTCAAAACATTCTTTCCTGACAATCCCAACTGCACTTTGTAGACGTACGTTCTTAAATCAAGGGCTCGCACCGTAGGAATATGTAATGTGACTGGAAACAGCTCCTCGGGGCTCCTCTACAGCTACAGCTGCTTTTCTAAATAACAGATTCAGCAGATTTTATTTATTGTGCTCTTCCTCATACCAGTGGTGATAAAAATATCATTAAAAGCCTTCATCTACACATCTGGATCTATTTAAAGTTCCCTCCACCTTCTTAAGTGAATTATTCATGCATTTTTTCCAAATACTGCAGAATTACATGAACCACATGAAAACCACCGAGTATCCAGTGGGTTTAATTTAGTGCCTGTGAAAGCAAAAGCAGAGGTTCAAACGCAGCTAAAGAAGCCCTTATCTTGCATATGCTTCTGCTAGGTGTTTAAAGAGTGATGTCATGGCAGGAGACATTTAAGGAAATGTTGTTGCTGGCACTGATGGACTAGTGAGAAGGCAGGACAGTTTCCAAGTTATTTTGGGAGTAACCAGGTGAAGTACACCATCCTCTCCTCTAACATAAATCAAGTCATTCTTAACAGAAAACCATAACAAAGCTTTTTGTTTAGGATACTTTTCAAAGATGAGAGCGTGCACTGTCATATTTTCCCTTTTGGCGCTCCCTCGTACCCGTCATCTGCAAAGTTTCATGTTCAGCTGATGTTCAGCAGGATGGCTGATCTGTAAGGCTTCAGGGGAAGCCCTGCAGCGTAGTGAGCAAGTGTGCTTTTTACTGTGTGTACCTGGGCAGCTTCTCCAGCAGAGTCTTCAGCTCATCACATATCAGCTTTACCAGGCCACTCTTAATGTTGTTATAGGACACATCAATCATGAAGATGTAGGCAGGAGGATTTGGAGGCTTGTTGTTCTGTGGGAGAAACAGCAGCAGGCACAATAAATGAGTTGCTCCTTTTCGGGCAATGATAGCTTGGCTGACCTCCAACGTAACATGTCGAATTTACAAATAGGAAAGCAGCTCTCCTTGGCCTTTTAAACACACAAGTCACGAGATAACACACCGTTATCAGAGACCTATATCAGTGAGCTCATAACAGGATCAATCATTGTCTTCCACTTTAGGTTTCTGTTATTCATCAAAGATATTTCCCTCTATGCTTCTTTATAACTCTGAACACCGTATCAGGGATAAATTGCTAAAAACAAGGGAACAGCAGTGAAGTTTGTGAGGGGGCTTGTCAGTGAGATATTATGTTTCCACAGTTACACCCATTACAAGACACTCACCTTACAGGCTTTTGTTTATTATCTGGCCTTGCCTAGATTGTTTATAAGGCATATTAAACAGAGCAAAAGTAGGCCAGTGGAGTGACTCAGCTTTGCCTACTTACTTTAACCCTCTAATGTTCTCAACAGGCTCAGTGGGGACACTGATTGGCATCATTGACAGTTTTTTTGTACTTTGAAGAGACTGAGCTGAACCCTGTTCAGTCCTGTTCGGGCGATGCTGAAAACACAGGATGTTTGGCCAAAAATGTCCTTTGAAAAATCCAAAAAGCTGTTCTTCCGATACAAATCTCTTTTACTGCGTTCAACAAACTAAACAAAGAATCAGCTATTTGAAGTGATACATCATTCAGTTGCATCAGTGCATAAACTCATCCTTTCACAAGCAAACAACGCCTGAATCTAAGTGCTTGTTTCTATCAGTCTGACCAGCTTTATTTACCCTGCATATTGTGTACTTGATATCAGTCTTTGTGTACCTTACAGTAATCCAGAGTGGCTACAAACTCATACGATCCCAGGGACAGTTCGGGCCTCTCATAGAAGTCCACCCTTCGGCCCATGTGGTCCAGATGTTGGAAGTAGAAGACTGGCACTAGGAGCAGAGAGAGAAATATAACTCTGTGTTGAGCTGATCACTGTGTGCTTTTTCTTCTTTAAATTAAATTTAATAACTTTCATCTTGCTCCCTCGGGACAGACTTTCAAATAATGAGGTTAGCATTTGTATAAGTAATCCCTGTGAGCCAAAAGCTCAGGCTTTAGCCTGCTCTAAACAGTCGTTTGGGTTTTTTTGTCTGTTTACTCCACATGACGTCAATAAGATACGGTCATCTTAAGCACTCAGCTCTGGCTATAAACACCCATCTGCCTTTCAAATGTATGAAGTGCAGTCATTCACAAGGAATATATGTCTTAAAGAGAGGGGCAATAGAGCTCAACAACTTGTTTCAGACAAAGGATGAACTGGGATGCTGCCACAAGATCGAGTATAACAACAATAATATTGTAATATTCTGAACAGTGAATCACACACAGAGTCCAAGGATTAAAATATAGTTAGTTTTTCTGTATTGTGCTGTACCTTCATTGACACAGTTGCAGAAACCACACTGGTAGCGGCGCCCTCCATCAATAAATTGCATGTAAGGGCACATATACGCCTTGCATCGATTACAGCGGACTGGGCCTGTATCTCCATGATTCACAACATACAGTGGAGTCTGCACAGAGAATAAAGATAAATAGATCAGCTCTACGGCACCCAAATAAAAACACACTTTGCTTTCAAAATGAGAAGAGTTTATCATAAAATAGAATAGAAACGGTGAGGATTACGCACACCACGCACAGATGACAAAGTGTCTTCGCACTGTTTATTCAGTACTCTCTGACACAACATAAACTGAATATGTTTGCATCAGATGAACTCCAGTGCCTTAAAACACATGTAGACAGGGCAGCAAGCAGGTTTGTTATTACACCAGCAAATTTAAGGAGGAGAGTAAAAGTGTTTATAATATCTTGGAGCTAAGCAAAAGCAGTTGTATGACAACAGCAATGAAACAACATTAAGACCCAGCAGCGTGCTCTTTTGGTTCTCTACAACCTCAGAGCAGTGATTAACTATGGCTACTCTAAATTCCCTTTTGCACTGGATGGGACTGAGTCTAATTTTCCATTCTTTTTGTATAAGACTTTTTTGTCTTCTCTGGTCCCTGCAGATCTGACATTAGCCAATTAGCCAAAAGCCAGATGAGACAGTGCTAACATTGCCTAAAAAGGCCAACTGGTGTCTGGGACAAGGCGAGTGTAGAGGGGAAAATATCTAAGACAGGGTTCTTGGACCACACGTGATCCAAAAGGAGGTCATTCGTGGGACAAATGATCTTTTGTAGTTCATGGAAACATCTATTAAAGGAGAAATAACAGTGTAGAATATGTAACCATCACAAGTGACTTTTGACATTTTAACGATCCTGTCTCTCTTACAGGAGGATGCCAAAAAGACTTTAACATAGACTTTATAAAGTGTCAAACTCTTTGGGAGAATATGGCATAAACAACTGGTTCTCCTTCTACAGCATTAGAAACAGTCAGTGTCAAGTGTTCTTTATGAGTAAGATTTATGAATCATTATATATGACAGTGTTCAAGATTTCAAAAACACAGCTCAGTCCAAGGATAAGTGTGGGATGGATGAGCAACAGATATGAATAAATTCTCAGAGACAGTGGTGTATATTAGCACCCATCAGTCATTGCAAATGTTACATTTACAGTACAAGATGAGTTTGTTTTCCTCTCTCTTTCTACTGTATTTTAACAACAGACTGTATATTAAAAAAAGATTGTAGTGATGATGCATTAGTGCCTAAAAACCTGAAACTCTACCTGAAAGCCACCAGATGGAAATCGCTACGGTGCAAAAAAACATCTATTCTTATAGAAGTCTACTGGAAAACAGCTTGCTCTCTTGGTCTCTGTAAACACTTTGCTAATGGGTTCATCATTTTGGGTCATACTGAATTAAAAAGTGAATTTAAAAAATAATTATTTTATAAATCTTGGTGATACTATATTTGAAAAAAGGATATCTGTGATATGCTCATTTGCTAACAATCAATCACTAATTGTTAGCATAGTTATTTCACTCCTCCTCATCACGTCCAGTGTTTTGAAAATAATATTGCAACAATGAAAATGCAAACCCTGAGAAATGGATGGATGACCTTACAGTAGCTGTCCACCTTTTATCGTAGAATCTTAATTTTGTGTTGCGACCGGATGAAGTTTTATGTGAATCGGTAACTTACCTCATTCTTTGGCAAACTGGCAAAGGGTTTGATGATGGCAGCAAGGGGCACTTGGCACTGCTTGGCCAAATCAGCAGTGCAGGGAAGCGAGTAGGTGGTGCAGCGGATGAATCTGGGGCTGGCATTACCTGGATTTAGCAAAACGAAGCATAAATAATCTGTTGTTTATTCCAATTCATATTGTTATATTATTTCAATATAAGGACAGTTCTTTGTTTTTACTGTTAAATCTTTCCCAAATAAACTCGCTATAAGGGATAAATGAATACTCTACTGTAACTAAATGCTCAACGAAAAGTTTGGTTATGCATTTTTTACCTTGATCTGTCACTGTGAAGTCAGTGGTGACAAGAGGTGGAACCTGTCCTCTGATGTTTGTGGTGAAAACCTGTCCTCCTTGTTTCACTTGGTCATCCTCGATCACATGGGTCTAAAGTAGAAATGTTATGCATTAAAGTGCAATCTGATATTTATTAACATCATTTAGTTAAAAGCACTTTTTTTTTTTTTAGAATGGATACTTCATTAAAGGTAATCATATTGTGCTAGTTTTCAACTCCATGTTTTTGCTACAGTAATTCTACCTGATTTACAGTTAAATATAATTGTTATTTATCTTGTACTGAGACTTGCCCGCAGTTGATCCATTGTCTGAAATGAGCTGTTTTAGCTCCTTTTCCTTTAGGTTACCATCCCTACAATGTCCAGTTTATTGTATTAAAAAATATTTTGTAATAGGTTGAGTATGCAACACCCTCAACTTCGGGGCAACCACTTTTGGCTGTAAGGTAATTGTACAGACTGACTGCAGTCACTCTCAGACAAGGTTTGCAAAATATTTCCATGTAATTCATAAATGCAGACAGAGTCTGACTCAGTCCATGGTGACGAGTACAACATATCTCTTTGCGCGACATCTCTCGTTGCAGTGGTAGACTCGACTCAGCTGCTTGCAAACTGGTTGTATTCCAGTTATATTCCTATATAAAAACAGTTATGCCACTTTGCAGTTAAAACGCTGTCTCGTAGCAACTACGTCACTATTTGTGAGGGAATTTCTGTTTCAAATCTATGAGGTCATGACTGGAGTTTGCATTCAAGTACTTAATGTGAATTTCCACATTTATTTATTGCCGTTAATCGTGGTATTATTACAAACTGATGTATGTGATAAGTTGGTATGTAACTGCAAACTTAACCCAACTTAATGGCAAATGGACAGCTGATTGATAGCAGACTGACACTATCTTAGAGTTGTTTTATCAACGTCTTGACACACCAAAGTCAATTTTAAGACAAAAACCGACTGCAAGTGGTCAAAGACCTGACCCCTGGCTTCAAAGCAACCATTTCTAAGGCAACAAGTTCACTGTACAGGATCACAACAATTTTGGTTTCGCTTTGGTGTCCTATCAGTGTTTTTGCCTAGTGTGACTGTAGCATAAGCCAACTTTGTTCTGATTGGCTGCCCCTTATTCTAACAGCAGGTAGGTGTGGCTAATGTGCTCACAGCCTGAGATGACCATATTAGTCATGCTACCCCTTTGACATCACACTGAACAAAGCGCTTAAGAAAAATACACAGAAACTGGGTATTTAGAGTAGCTTGAATCCTGAGCTTTTGGGCCTCAGGCTTCAGACTTCAACATAAAAGCATAATATGTCCATCATTCATAAAGACAGGAGACCTGCCATGACAAAATAAAAACATACTGTTCATGCCCAGATCTGAAGACAAATTAATATCCCCGAACACTTTTTATGTAATCTTAGACTTTTTGCTTAATCCTTTTGTTTGCATTAGCCACCATTTTAATTAAAATCACTACAAATATTTAGTAACAAAGTAGCCGATGTCAGTAATTTTGCCACACAACTCTTGAAGAATGAATAAGCTGCTAGTTCACGACAAAAAATGAGGACAGACAAATGTGCTGTGCTGATAAGTGAAGGCATGCTTTTCACTCACAATGCTAGGGATAGAGTCGGGGTCCAGTTTCTTCTGAGGTGGGCCAGCCATTGCAGATTGTGCTCCAGGAAAGGCTCCTGGCATGTTTTGCTGAGGCCCAGCCATGTATCCTCCAAACTGACCTGTACATTGAAACAACATCTGTAGGTATTTATTGGCTCCACTGAAAAGAATGCAAGAACAGTCAGCTGTATTATAACTACTTGATGAATTAGCAGTGATCATTAACTCTGATTTCCTGGGTCTTTTCACGTGTGCTATGAATAAATCTTCTTTTTTTCGGTACCTGTACTAGTTTTATTTTGTTGTATTTATCCGCGGCACCTTAAAGGCCGGTCCATGAAAATATTGTCGGGCATAAACCGGTCCGTGGCGCAAAAAAGGTTGGGGAGCGCTGCTTTACAGTATATTATTTCTTGTTTTTTATTTTATATTCTTTACTTTTGTGTGAATCTGCATGCTCCACCTGCCTGCCACTTTGCTGCTAGAACATGTGAATTTCCCCAATGAGGGACAATAAATGATATTTCTATTTCCACGGAGGGTACACTGCTGACACTGTTCTTGAATTTTCCTGATCAGAATCAAAGCCAATGCTGTATAGATTGTAAGGTCCCTAGATTGTAAGGTCCCTAGATGCAGATGTTGAGATACCTGTCTAAATGAAAACCTGTGATGTCCACTGCTTTTGGCTCAGAGTTACCTGCTTGCTGGGGGTATCCTGGCTGACCAGCAGATCCCAAACCAGGTTGCTGGAAACCTCCAGGGCCTGGAGGAGGTGGCCCAGGGAACGGTCTACCCATGCCTGCCATTGATGTGCCTGCCATCGACTGGCTTGCCATTGGCATGCTTTCTGGGGGTGACTGTGGAGGAGACATCAGAGGGGACATGTGGGGGGACTGCAGGCCTGGAGGCATCTGTGGTGGAGCCATTGTTGAAGGAGGTGGTGTCTGGAAAGGCTGCTGAACAACAGAGCTTGCTGGAGGAGGAGGGCTCTGCAGTCCTTGGACTAAGAAATAAAAAGAGCACATCTTATGTAGTGAGTTTTCCAACCTAACAATTCCACTAAAAGACTATAATTAAAAGACCGTATGATCTGAGGCTATACAGAAAACTTACCATGCCTGCCTAAGTTCATAGAACTCATCTGATTGGTGAGCTGCTGTGTTGGAGGCGGGCCAGGTGATGCCATGCTGTTGTATAGTGAGTGTGGTGGTTGTCCATACGGTGCAGATACAGCTGGTGGAGCCGGGTAGCTGAAGATCATAACAACAGTTATTGCACTGAGCTATACGTGAGGTTCAATGCATTCTTATATTTGCACAGTTCCTTGTTTTTAAAGCTGCTTTAAAGACATGGCAAAAGTTAGCAGCTGTTATTGCAACAACCTATTAACATAACTTAACAGTGAACATCTTTCATGGTGTGGGATGGTGAAAAATACATTTATTTTTTATTTTATTTTATTTTTTTTTAAAGGCAGATGGCGTGAACTTTCAGCCCACATAAATTCATCACTTTGTTGTTTGTACTTCAAGGAAAATCAGTCGATCTGAGTCGGTGCAGTCTGATAAGGAACGTTACCTTTGAGGATGAGAGCCATTCTGCTGGACGTTTGGATTGTACTGACTAGACCCTGCAGGCAGAGGCATGCTAGCAGCTGGGGCAACTGATGATTTCATCATACCTTCAGTGAGTAACAGACATTATAATATCAGGAGCTGATATAGCTTCAAAATGAACCATTACTCTTACTCTGAAAGACATGCACATCAAGATAAACAAAAAAAAAAAGTTATATTTAATACACTTAAATGCATTTTACCTGCAGGTGGAGCACTGAATGCCTGAGGTGGGCCCCCATAATGCCCGTAGAGGGGCTGCGTAGGACCAGATCCGAATCCACCTTGATATGCCCCCATCCCTGGCTGGGCCTGAGAGTACGGGGGTGCAGCGACATAACCCTGTTGACTCATGATGCTGGGATGTCTCTCACAGTCTTCTCATGCCAAGATGAAAGAGTATGACCTAGGGCAGTGAAACTGGGATACTTAGATTATAAAAAGTAAACAAGGACTTCAGTTTTATATATAGCGATTTTAATTTGTTTGTTTGTTTTTGTCTGAAAAAAAAAGTTTAATATGAAAATAAAGCTGCTTTTGGCTGCCAAAGTGGAGAGCCTGGCAAGTCTCATTTTTACGCTGGATGCCTCTCCTGACAAAATACTAAATGGCCTGTATGTGTATAGCGCTTTACTAGTCCCTAAGGACCCCAAAGTGCTTTGCACATCCAGTCATCCACCCATTCACACACTGGTGGCAAGCTACATTGTAGCCACCCTGGGGCGCACTGACAGAGGCGAGGCTGCCAGACACTGGCGCCACCAGTAGGCAACAGGTGAAGTGTCTTGCCCAAGGACACAATGACTGAGACTGTCCAAGCCGGGGCTCGAACCGGCAACCTTCTGATTACAAGGCAAACTCCCAACTTGAGCCACGATCGCCCCTCAAAGGCAGTCGCATCTCCTCCTGGAATCAAACCAGGAAGCTTTTGCTTGTTAGGTGAACGTTTATGTAAAAACCTGCTAAAAATCCTAGATGTTTGTATCCAGAACACAAGCATATAATGAAGCTTGTGTCTGCCAGGTGGCAAGGTTGGACAAGTTAAATCAAAACTTTTTAGGTCTGGTTCTTCAATGCGACACATACATAATTACATGTGACTTGTAATCATACATTCATAAAATTAACAACCGTTTGCACAAACATTTGGTGGATCTTTACGCTCCTCATTCAAAACCAAATCATATCTTCAGTGTTTACAAACCACACCAATGACTACTGATATTTGACCTCATGCAATGATTAGCACACAGTAAGATGAACCTTTGACTGCTTTATCTCGCAATAAACAATGCCAATCTGTTGGTGTATCATCAGTAATTAACAACACCAGCAGCTCATTTCTGTTTTTGCTCCAGTGTTTACCAAAGTGTTTACATTGTTTTTCTGCCAACATTAATAAACCTTTAACCAAAATGCCTAGTTTTACTTGCTTTAAACTTGCTCTTAAAAAACAAATTAAAATAAAATAAAAATAACGCCTTATAAACAAAACGTGGCCTGTAAAGTTTTTAAAAGGAAATGGGAACAGCTGGGCCAACGCGCAACAGCTGCCTATGACATCTCCATGATTACTTTTATAACTTTAAAGTGACAATTTTAAGCACGTTTCACCCAAATAAAACCTTTTAAAAATGCAATGAGTGGTAATTGAGCGGTGCAATAGTTAATGCGTGTGACATTTTCGAGAGCTGCCACGTCGAATACCGTTATGATGGCTTTTATAAAAAAAAAAAAGGGGGGGGGGAAGCATTGCTGCCTTCCTTTAATTCACATCCAGCTGGAAACGTTGGCCCGTTTGCTGCTACTACACAATTTTGTCAGTAACACGTAGCTTGTTGTTTGACAATAAATGTAGCTTAATGCCCTTTTTTTAAAGAAAAAAAAGGAGGAGCAGTAATGTGACAACACAGCACTCGGCTCAGTTATAATCACACAGACTGAAAACATCTTGCTAGCAACGCGGAAATTACTACAAAGTTTTCCTCTGAGACAGAAACGTAGCTATTTCTACAATAAATACATTCAAATGAAGAATTACCGGAGATAGAAATACTCACGTCTGTTGGCTGTAATCTACCTGTGTGTCGGGCAGAGTCCTCTTCACTATCTACACCTCTCAGTTGAAGCAGAGTGCCACGTCAAACTCCACCACGGCACCGGTCGCTCTGTTGGTTTGTGCGACGAAACCAGCGTTTCCAGCCACGTAGAGAACGGTGAGCTGCTTCCTGTTATGCGTTTCAAAATAAAACTCTTAACGACGAATAAACTTGCTTATCCAAAATGAACGATGCAAACGCGAGCCTGAGTGTAGAAATATCAATATTTTACGACTAACTAAAACAATAACAACCTTTTGTACCCTTATTTTTTTGTTTCAAAACGCTACTTCACGTTGTACGTTGAAGGAATTACATGCACTTCTGTTTCGGGCAGAATGGAGTGGCTAATTTGACGAGGCCCAGACGCAGTTTGCCGTGTGCGCATGCGTGGAAGAGAGGGAACCCATACACGTCAGCACCACTGGCTCCACAGGGGTTGAGTGGTGGTCCTCGAGAGTACATGCGTTGTTTCGTCACCTTAGTAACGCACATGAGCTTTCTCTCCGACAAAAAAAAAATGTCCTAGTCACACTTCATTTTTATATGTAATAAAACACATGAAAATCATATCAGACACCTACTTTAAATATTCTAATTAATTCCTTAATGAAGTTATACGGCAAAGAGAATGAATGGATGCTGATATGAAGCCACAAAAGTACATTCAGTACCAGGGACGTGCAGAGAGGTTTAAAGGGGCGGGTGCTCAAAGTTAAAAAGGGGCACATTGAACCAGGCTGAATAACAACAACACACATTCATCAAGAATCTAATATGGGAAGGGCGGGGCTGTGTTGATCTGAGACTGTAGACATTAAAAAGTCCACAGGAGAGATGGTAGCTGATTAAACAAGTGTCATGAGATAATAACAAAATGCAAAGATTGGTGACAGCGCTTGGAACCATAAGGCAACAAAAAACTGTGACATAAACTCGGCTCTGCCTGTGAATCACTCTTTGCTTCTCTTCTTCCTTCCTTCCCATCATTTCATATATCACTCTCCACTTGCTGTCTATCTGAGAACAAGGCACAACTTGCTATTGCAATAAACTATAATCTAATTATCCACACCTAACAACTCTTGCACTTAATCTATAATAAAATGATGACAGAAAAATGTTATAGCCCTGCCTTTAGTAGCCTCATACAGCGCCTACTGTTTCCTCCTCATGTCCTTACCAGCCATGTCTGCACAATGTTATATCATGAGTAATATTTTTTTAAATCCAGCTAAATAAAACACACACATGCACACACAGTGACATTTTAGACCTTCTTCAGAATACTGTATATACTATGGGCATCATGGTGCTGATCCAGAATCCTTACATTATTATTCATTACTAGAGCTACAATAATAAAGCAATGAGGAGGGGGAAGTAATAAATATGAAATAATGTATTTATGATGATTCCATTTGTTTCACTATCCACTCTGTGCAGGGCAAAGCTTATTACATGTTTAAACTGTAGAGATACAATCATTTTACTGCTGTAAAATCCAACTTTTGTCTTATTTAAAATATAAATCTAATATAATCTGCTTCTTAATGTATGTTTTTTAAAATACAGCTTGTGTTTTTTAATATATTATAATTATAATAATTATTATGTGGACATGCATATTAGATCGTTTTTTAGTGAAATATAATCCCTCCAGAAAGGCAGGAAATGCCCAGAAACTTACTCTAAAACTAAATATGTTCTAAATACTTTAAAACTAAATATGTTCCCTAAAACGGGGACAGAGCTACAGACCCATGACAGCCTTACACAGGTAGCCAGCAGCTATGACCAGCACTACTTGTGCAGTTAATAAAAGGACAGGTAATGTTTGTCGCGCTGTTGCACACACAGCACGCTCGTTTGTTTCAGTTCGTCAGTTGCAACAAGACAGCTTACCAACGTGTACATAATAAGCTAATACTCCTGTACGCTGTACACCTACTTACTGGTTTTGTCGCATCAGTCTGTGTCTCTGAGTTAACTTGTGTTTCTCCTACAGCTCCGGACCGCAAAAAATGCGCGTGCTCTTTGTGAGCTCGTTCCCGGCTCGTAACCAGCGCGTTCTGCCGTCGAGGGCGATCATTGGTTAATAGTGATCATGTGACTGATGCAAGCCAGATCCTTTTATTTAGCAAAACTGTGATTAATAGTTAAATATTATTGTTGAGGGGCACAGACAGGACTCCGCACGCACACACACATAAAAAAATAAATAAAATTTTTTTAAAAGTTGCCTCAACAAAAGGGCACTTTGGGCACTCATCAGGAAAGGGGCGGGTGCTCAAGCCCCTCTAGCCCCCCCCCTCTGCACGTCCCTGTTCAGTACTCATTATTTAGGTATCTGACACAAACAAAGCTGGAATTAACATTCTCGATTTAAACAAATAACCAAGAAGTATTATTATAATATAATTCATTGTCTTCGTCTTTGCTGTCTCTAAATCATAAAAGTACCCCTCACCTCACTTGCCCAAAATCTCCCTTTGAATAAGATGTTCAGGGATGTTGGTGAAGTAGTGATAGTTACACCCACCACCAGTTGCGTTTAACGCCGGCAGGCGGGTCCGTGCGCAGTGACGTTTCCAAAACGGGCTGGACTCTGAGGACAGATGATGGGGGTTATAGGCTACAGCGGTGCGGTGGATGTGGTTTTTCGTTAAGTGCTGCTGGCCCGGCTGACAGCTCCATGAGCGCGCCGTGGAAGTTTGGCTGAGGAGCTGCGCGCAGCATGGGCACCGGGGATTACATCTGCGTAACGCTGCGTGGTGGTGCGCCCTGGGGATTCACCCTGCAAGAGGGAGAAGGGGACACCTACAGACCTCTTCTAGTTTCCCAGGTATGTATGCGAGCGTGCGTGGGAGGATGTTTTAATACCACTTGAGCAGGGTCATGCCTGTCTAATCTAATGCTAGTGAGACTGCAACGATGGATAAACAGCCTAATGAAAGTTTGTGGACATGTTGTTGTTGAGATCCTGGAAAAGTTTCTGTTTCTTCAGAGTCACGACAGTTTTTTTTTAAGGTGAGAAATTCAGCAGGAAAACAGAAAAAAACAGAAAAACAGAGACTTTAAAAAGTCTGAAATTTGATGGGAGAGAGCTGTCTGCCGCTGCATTTTTGTGCGCGTTGGCTGTGTTTTGGTGAGAGATTCCTCGGCACCCTTATATGGTCAAGGCCACGACAGAGTGTGAAGCTCAGGGCAGTATGATCTGTTTTCAGTCACAAAGACTTTTTAAGCAAGAAAGCAAGTCCAGTAACCAGACTGAAGAGTGAAGGTATATGTGCATAACACCAAGGTGTTACGTTTTAGTATGAACAAAAAACAAGTGCGGCTAAAACTAAGAGGTTATCATGCAAATATCCCTTTCAAAAAGAATTCAAATAAGAGATAGAGAGGAGGACAGGGAAATTTGAAGTTTTGCTGTAAGAACGATTCAGCTGCGTGACATTTGTTTAGCCTGATAATAATAAACCTTAGAGGTGCGGGGTTTTATCTGCTTAGAGGTAACTGCTGATGTAGCCACTTTCTGATGAGACGCAGAGGCCATTTTTTTTAACATACTGTAATGTAAATGTACACAGACAGATAATATATGTTGTACTCTTTAGGTTATTTCCTATTATTTGCTCGTCCGTCCATCACACGTTCTCATTTTGCAGCCAGTGATAATGGAAACCAGTTTAAAGCTTATTATGATACTTAAATTAGTATCATAATTAATTAGTCACTTTTAACAGCTTTACATATTATGCAAGTGTGGACAGCGTTGCATACAACAACTCACTCAAAAAAATTAATAATACAGTAAAAGCCATTGTACCAGCCAACTTAGTTTACTGCCTTCAAACGTTCAAATAAACAAGTAGATGGATGGAAAAATGAAAGTTTAAGCTTAAGTGGAGCTTTTTTACTCTTTACCATAACCATAAATGAGCATCTTTGTGAGTGTAAGGATCACTGAAAGGCTGGATCACCTTAAACCAATCTGCCTTAAAGACATGGGATAGTGTTGCACACACTGTGATGCACAGTATTTGTGAAACCAGGTGCCGTTACCTTGACCAGCTGCTTAAGCTCTATATATGGTCTGTATGTTCCAAAGTGCTCAAGCTGCACACATTCCCCATCAACTTGTCAACAGAGTGCATGTAAAAATAAAATTTAAAAAAACCATTCTTAAGCCACATTCCTGCGACATCGAAGCGCCACCGGGAGAAAGTTTTGGAGAATCCAAAAACCTCAGCAGATCATTTTCATGACAGATGTTTAGCTCCAACAAGTGAAGCCACATCTGTAAAGTTGCTTTCTGTCCTTTATATGATTAGTCTGATTAAATAGTATAGTGACACTTTTTCCTATGAAATGCCCCCCTCACGCAGGCCTGACACTCAGTGTCTGCCTAATGTCAGAATAAAAGCATCAGCAAAAGCACCTGAAGACAAATATCTCCTGTGGGCAATAAACAACTCTTAAATCTTGTTAGCTTTGAGTGAGAGAAATACCCCATAAAGTTTAGTAGACTGTATTGAGAAAAAAATTGCAAATATTGCACATAAGCTACTATATCCCCTCTCACAACTCTAAGCCAAAAACAGCACTTAACGTGAGGTAAAGCAAGCAAAGCTATTTATAAAGTTGCTCTCCCTTCGATGCCTCCTGAAGCTTTAATTTTCTCGTGAAACTGTGCTGCCTAATTTCAGACATAAATGTGCTTTTTAAAGCATCCTTGCACCCAAAGTGTTCCCGTGTGTTAACAAACGGGTGCTGTGAATACATTGCGTTCAAGTATGGGCCTATTAATGTGAAGTAGCTACATATGCCCCAGTTTGGGACATCTGGGGTTGTGTGTGGGGGGGTTCAGTTCCAGTCTGCCTCATCTGGAACACATAACTCTAAACATACCTTTAAACTTTTCTTGTGAGTGAGCCAAGTCTGTTAGTCAGAAGTTACAAAAAGAGAAACAAACATACCGAGATCGTGACAAATGCTCTCGAGCTAGAGGCTCTCCTGCGTCTGATAAAAAAATGTGTGTTTTTTAATGCTTCTGCTGAATGTCGTGGACACCGTGTTTTGTTTCCTGGGGGAAAGTGATTGTTCAGTGTACTGACAAGCGACACAGAGTAAGGCGCTCTGTATCCCCTCTTAAAAGGTTCTGTCCATATAAGGGTGCTTGTATTTTTCTTCTTATTTGGAGTCCTGGCTTGAGTACAAAGTTGATGAGGTCACTTTATTTTTTTGAAGCTGCAGGAGCACGCTCAGTACAAAGCCGTGTCAAATTCACTAACACGCACCGAGGTGAAAAAGCTGCGTTTGCTCTGTGATGCAGAATGCATTCATATTAAACAGATATTCCAATACAAAAAATATAAAAATTAAAGAGAGTTTAAATCCCACCAGCCTGATCAGGAGACTTTTTGGCCTAATTACTAAGGTATTCCATCTCTGTATGTGAAATGTCAACATGCATCAGATCAGTTAAGGAGCACGCAGTGATAACTGTGATCTTCATGAAAGACTTTTAAAAGTTTGCACGAGTTTATTCTTACATACATGAACTAATCTGTTAGTCTGTTAAAGTATAAAAACTTTTATGAGTTGTTCTTTTGCCTTTTACAGAGCAAAGACGGCTTTTGTTGCTGATGCTTCGGCCCTAATAGTGCGCCACAGGAACCTCGTTAAGCTGCCAAGAAATGAGCCAATGAGCCGTTTCCTCAGTCATTCACTGCTGTTTTCCCAGACTAAGCAGAGTGATTCACAGCTCAGTCACTTATCTGAGTTTGGGCATTGTGTTGTGCAACAAGCCATCTCATTTCCAATCCTGGGAGAAAGCAGTGACCTTACGCGATGGCTGGCCGGGCTTGTTTTCCTCTTTTCTGTTTCACATCATCTAAACAAATGAGGGCCAGTGCTCAAACAGCTTTGTATTTGCGGCATTCCTGCTCTTCGTCAACCCCCCAAAGTGTGTGGTGTTTAATTTGTGACAGAAAAAAAATATTCTTGGATGTTGCAATACTGTTTTTCTTGCTTTCTTCTAAAGTCGCTTTTATTGTGAAAGAGGTGATGTTTGTGTCAGAGTCCAGCTATTCCCCTCACATCAGTGCAAATGTGAGGGCAATATTAAAATAGCTGATTGTGCAATTGCGTGTGATGTTTGGAGTGGTGCAGATATAGGTGGCGTGATGGTGCAGTGGTTAGGATTGTTGCTTTAGACCTTTTGGACCTTTCTGTGTGGAGTTTGCATGTCCTCCCCGTGTCTACGTTGGTCTTCTTTGACTTCCTCCGACAGTCTGAAGGCATGCATAAGAATGAGTGTCTGCTTCTCAGCTGGGATAGGATAGGAAGAGACTCCTGCAACCTTCAACTGGTTGAGTTATAGATGATGGATGAATTAAATGTTGCTGTTCTTGGATAAATCATTTATTTATTTATTTATTTTTAGTTTAATCTGAGTTTAAGGCTTATTTTACTGAGCAGGGCATTACTATGCACGCACTGAAAAAGTGAACTTTCTGGGATTTACAGCCAAGGAATTCGATTAAAAAAAATAAAGTGAAACTGTATTTCATCTATTTTGTGCCCACAGGACATCTTTAAGAATTATTTGAATTTTTGGAAAGCTGTTCAAAAAAGACATTAGGCAGTTTTTGGGAACTGATGTCATTCCAGATCCATTACTCCATACATTAGTCATACATCCAGATGATGTAACAAATGGAAAACTGTCGGGAATTCTGCTACTGATTGCAAATAAAACCCAATTACAGCTAAAAGCCATCTTTATTATAGAAAAAAATACTGCAGACTAGAGAAACGTCTACCAGTGACACAAACAATAACAGATTTATAGCTAGATCTTAAATGGGGGCTTAATTATTCTTTGTAAGAAAAAACATCAAAGCCAGAAATGAAGAATAATGATTTATGAATATTATAAGTTTAAAAAAAAAAAAAAAAAGTAATCTTCTTCCACATGTATGTATAATAAGTAATCTATATTCTATTTCAGTGCCTTCATTGGTGTGTTATGGCTTGGCATGCATGCACATGACAAAAAAACAAATGTATCTCCCCTCAAGACACATACAGCTCAAATGAAAGGAAATACAGTTATAATAAGAAATGATGCAAATTTAGAGGAAAGCTAAACTCTTGATAGCATAAATAACCTAACACAAAACAAGGGGAACATACAGGAGGGTCAAATATAAATCTTCCAGCATGGATTTAGTGCTAAATGTGAAACACCTGGAAAATATCTGCCTGTAATCTAAAAACAATAATTGCTCAAAGCTGTGAAAGGCAGGAACCACACGGAGGTAGGCAGAGACATCACCCGTTCCTGTATTTCCTGTGATTTTCTGTTAGGTTTAATGCACTTAAATAGCTCATTTGAAAAGTGGTTACCCAGACATTGTTACAGCCCCACATTAAAATAGTTATGTGGCCAATTATTTTGACAAGTTCCTCTCCATTTGAAGAAACCTACACAGCATTTATCTGCTATCCTCTCAAGGGCACTTAGTGCATATCTGAGGCTTTTCTTTGTAAGCTGTGTGGTAAACATTGGCGGACTGTGTATTTTTGAGTTGTGAGGAGAGACAACGACAAATCTTTCCCCTCCTTTTTTGGAGTGTGGACCGTTGCTGTGGCATCCCAGAAGTAACCGTCCTCCCTGTAGCGAGGTGCGAGTCCCAAAGGGACGGACACATTGGCTGCCATATAGGGCTTGTTTTGTTCGCTGTTTGCTCCGAAAAACTGGAGCGAGGATGGAAAGTTACCATCTCTATAATGGAACACCTGAAAGATATTTGTATGTATAACAAAGTAGGATCATTCTTGCATTATATTTAAATATAAGCAATGGGCAAAAGTAATGACATCCAAAGAAGAAAGACTACAACTGGTTTCATTGGGGAAAGTTTTAATAGCAAATATGTGAAATCAAAAATGGTGTACAAAGTAAAGGCAGGCTTTTTTGACTTTTGATTCCTTTCTATATTATGAAATCTCACTCAGAGGTTTTTCGCTTCCCCCCATCAGCTGTACAATGTGTGTGCATCTCCATCTAGTGATGAAGTTGTTTCACTGCAGCTATGCAGAACTGCCTCATTTGCAGTATGAAAGTCACAAAGTTTCAGGACACTTTTGTAAAGCATTGTTATTCTAAGACCAGAGGTATCAAACATATGGCCCGGGGGCCAGAACTGGCCTGGTAAAGTCTCCAATCTGGCCCACTGGACAGCTTTGGAAAATGAGTACATAGATCTTTACCTGTATTTTCAGGTTTTCCAACTTTTCTTACTACACCAAAGTAATTAAGTTATAGATAAACGATGACAAACTGTTGTTTTTTTACTATGTTTTTCACCAGCATTTGTTAATTAATGAAAACTTTATATTTTAGAATTACAGGATATTGAACAATGTCCTGGGCAATGAACTATCAGAACTTTTTTTTGTAATTTTACCCATTTATCAAGTTTCACTGGTCCACTCTGACCCACTTAAGATCAAAGCTGGCAGTATGTGGTACACAATGTAAAACGACTTTGACATTTTAGATGTTGCACAGCTTTATGTATTTTCATCCTAATAACACAGCATAGTGATTGTAAATAAGAGATTTTGGGGTTGATTTCCCACTAACGGGGTGGCTGCAGCTCAGGAAATAGAGCAGATTCTCTATTAATTGGAAAGTTGGTGGTTTGATAAATATCCTTGGGCAAGTTACAAATCCCCAAGTTGGTCTCTGATGCATCAATCCGAGTGTGAATGTTAGATAGAAAAGCACCACAGAAAAAAAAAGGCTTGTGTGAATGAGACATGTTGTACAAGTGCTCAGGTAGAGCAGCTTGTCAGGAGATCATTTAAATCATTCAGCAGAGAGACATTCTGTAACAGTAGAAAATCATGGTGCCTTCCCTGTGTATTGATTTTGATGCCAGTATAAAGTTCTCTAAATCAATCCCTCAGGAAAATTAGCCAAAGACGCTTATTAAAAGCATAACTTTATCACTACCAGGGTTTATTTTTTTTATGGCATGTGGTCTTTAATCTAGAACTGACGAAGATAAAGCGTAAAGAAAAAGGAATCAACATTTTCAAACGGCTGCCAGTCTTAAGATATCTGAGAAACCTTCCTAAAGCTTTGTAATTGGGATACTGGCAAAATATCTTAACATAACTCCTGAAACCAAATCCTCTAATAGCATAGTACTACAGTAATAATTTATCCCCTTAGCTGTATGAGTGGCCTTTTGTGCTGAATTTATGAGGTATTTCTCCTTATTAAATCCTCTTATTAATGAACCATTTTATAGGCTCCAGGAACCAATTAGAAGAAAATGAAACCATCAGTCATTAGTCTAACTGTGTAAAGAGGTGCCCTTTAAATGGCTCTGCCCAGAGCTCGACTACAGCAATAATATGCAGCAGCACAGTCAAGATTCAAGGTAGAATTAATAGTTTTATTACTGAACACCTAGCCTATGTCAGTGTTTGTACATTTTGGTGCCAAATGTACATTACGTTAAGTTAAATTACGCTGCCGGCATGCTCTCTTCAGATCTCTAAAATGTTAACGGTCCAGTCTGAATTCCTCTGCACACTTTGGCTGGCTTGATCTTCACACTGGACGTCCATTTTCACCTCGTGTTACGTGAAAAAGAGTTTTCTTATCTGATTTCCCAGAAAAAATATGAACTTGTGAAACTGATTTCTGCTTTTTGACAGGTAATATTTCAAACATGACAACCGAGATTCGTGAATCTTAAACAGCAGATCTCACTCTTGGCAGGCCTTTATCTCATGTTATCCTTCTATTGCCTGATGCTGCACCCCGCTACGCTGTTTGTGAAGAAGTTACACATCAAACTGTGTTTTTTTTTTTTTCCTTTCTTTTCTGACTCCCAAATGTCTTCTGCAGGTAGAGGAGGGTGGTCGTGCCTCCCTGGCTGGAGTACAGGATGGAGATGAGGTGGTGTCAATCAACGGGGAGCCGTGTGCTGACCTCACCCTTTTACAAGCGTTTGCGCTAATCGACACATCAATCGACTGTCTGCAGCTGCTAGTCAGAAGGTAATGCAGCATGCCAGCCGCTGAACTGAGATCATATGAGACATGTGCGAAGCCTAGAAAACCCCGAGTTTCAGAAAACAAAGGCACAGGACCGTATTCATAGGATAACATGTAATAATGTGAAGTAGTAAAACACAAAATAATGTAGGTTTATCAGTTACACCGCAGAGCCTTTGCATTGTGACAACTGAGCCATGCAAACTGTAAGTCCTTGGTGACCACAGCAGCAGGGAAAACTGATCGTTCCACTGTTTTATTAGCATTTAGATAGCATGTAGCTTTATGACATGTGGCCTTTTTGCATACTTGAATGAACCCCTGTTTCTGTGATCATATCCAGCCACGTCTGCGTGTGTTGTAGCCTGTGCCTCGACCATGCTGAACCTACCAAGTGGCTTTGCCAAGGTGTTGCAGATTTGTGTGTCTGATTGGCATGCAGCTGCTCAGCCATTACTCAACTGGCAGTGCCAGTCTGTTTATCAGAGTGACATGTCCTCAGATAATCCCGCTTTCTCTTTAACAGGCCTTGACTGCTTGTTGTGTAGCTGCTTTAAAGGGAGATTCCGAGCAGATCGTCTCAACTTTGCTGTTTGACAGAAGTTGATTACATTTGGAGACAAGAGCTGGTCTTTAACGGCTAACTGACTTGAGCACAGTTGCTGTCATGCATAATGACGTTAGTTTATGCTGCTCCAAACTGACCTTGAAAGTCGAAATTAGGCAGATCGGTGTCTGAACGTAATTATTTTCCACTTCGGTGCCCTGACCTTTTCGATTCACTTTCTACATCGAGATTAAATCTCCTTGATTGCTTTGACAACTTCAGCAGAACAACGAGGGCTTCAATCCAGTGCTGAAATGCCTGCTTCTGTCGAGTGAACACCCCTGCATCTTGCTTAGAGGTGTAAATTGGGTGGGTTTTAGTCTATTTAGAGATTTAATTAAAACACGGGTCTAAAAGAAATCTGTCCAAGTTTTGACATTACTGGAAAACAGGAAGTGTACATTTCAAACTGTAGAAGAGGAAAAAATGTAACCAATAACATTTATCAATAAGTAATTGTTTTCATGTCTTCCCCCAAGTTCAGTTCATTTTAATAATGAAAAGAAAAAACACATTTACTCCGTCACTCATTGTTTATCTCGCCTTCTTCTTTTCTAAAGATACCACTCCATCACCACTGAAGACTATGAATCGGATGAAATGCACTGCAGTGAGAGGGCCTCTGCGGGTGAGACTTTAGAGAGCACCACCCTTCACATCTTCCCCCCAAAGCAAACATCCCAAATCCCAAATCCTGAATCCCCGGATGAGACCTACAGCAAAGAGTTTAATATCAACACAGAGTTTTCCAAGGAAGGCCAGCTGCTTTGCACTCAGCTACATATCCCCTCATCTAAGGAAGAAGATGATAAAGTACAGCGGTGCTTCTCACCCGGGGACATGGTGGAGCTCCAGGTGTCCCTGTCTGAGCAAACCTTGGATGATGTGGGCTGCGCCTCGCTCGGAAGTGCTCGTGGGATTGATGGGGACCTCTCAAACCGGGAGGCTGTGGAGGCTGTTCATATCACCAATGCCGCCACCGCATCGCGCTCCGTCAGGGAGCCGCTAAGCCATCATGGAGTGGTTCTCAACTCCCCTTTAATGCTGGGGCAGGTGGAGGTCATTTTGGAGGCATCGGGAGTAGGGAGGGGCCTCCAGAGTGGAGGTGGCACTCGGGTAAGGGAAACAGTTGGTTCTCAAAGTGAAGGAGAAGAAGAGGACTGCAGTCCTGCAGAAGAGCAGGAGTCTGATTCTGAAGGAGTTCAACACAAACCCAACAAGCATCGGGCTAGGCATGCCAGTAAGTATATTTGGACTGGTTCCACCTGCACCAGTATTACCTTCGTGTACATTCTTTCTGTGTGTGTGAGTGGGGATAACTGTCTTTTCTTTAAGAGGGGTAATCTTCAGCACTAAATTACATTTGTCAACATGTGTGCATTCCAAAGCCTGATGTCCAGTGTGTGTACGCCTCAAAATAGTCTCTCACTGCAACTGCAAGGGGGGTGGGGTGCTCATTCCTTTGAAAGGAAGGAGATGCATCCGGATGTAACCTGAATTATCTCAGAACCAAAGTTATAGTATTGCGGGTCGATCGAGCTTCTAACAAAGTCTTATCATATAAGAATTCACTATCACAAGAGAAAGATACAAAAAGAATGGATTGTATGTATGGGGGGGGGAGCATCTGCACCCTATAAAACATTAAAACCATCCATTTAAAGAGAGGCAATGGTGAATATGGATACTGGGGCGTTCCTCTGAGCTGTGTAGAAGACATAAATATAACCCCAGCACGCTGACGATGCCTGCAGAAGTGGCCCTTTGACAGACACCAGCATGTGCTCCCCCAGACCCGTTACCTGATCCTTTCAAACTGAGTGCTTTAACTAAACTCAAAAAGTGAGTCTGTCGCTCACTCCCGCTGTCTCCTCCACCTTCAGGTTAGTCTTGCAAGAATATAAAAAAGTAAGCCCGCTGGTGTTATTGTGTGATTGCATTCGGCGCACATTCTCCGTGACTGTCGGATTGGACGAAATGTGATTTCAGAAGAAAACATTTTATTTTATTTTTTTTTCTTTCAAGTAGACTGCGTGCCAACACACACAGAAGGATTGGTAAAGACGTTGCTGTCCTGGTGAATTTATTGCATGCATGCTAAAATAATCTTTCTTGCGTCCTATTCTTGGCTACTTTACAGGGTTGGATGAGTGATTGAGTGTACAAATGGGAATATTAGACATGGGTCGGAGAATTTCATTATTGCTTTATGGGCCAGTGTATTATGTTCAAGGGAATGAGCTCATTTGAATGATAAAATCACAGCTGGATAGTATGTAAGTATGTAAATGTAATGTGTGGACTGAGAAAATATGTAATGTATCATTTTTTTTTGAGTGAATGAATCTGTAAATAGCTCAGTTTACAGTCTATTTGCTGAGTGTTTGGATCAGTTCAACCACAGAGCAAGCTGTATTATTAGTTTACTGTTATTTCTGTATCTGCTTTAGCTGTAAATGCTGGATGAGGTTAATATCAAAGTAACGTTACAAGATGAAACTGCTTCGTGGCTTGCTTATTTTAACCTCCTAAGACCCAAACTCTTCCACGGCATGCATTTTTAATTTCTCTTTGATATTTGGGCATATTGGGGCCAGATGAACGTAAAAACAAAGAATTACCAGATTTATTTTTTTTACCTTATTTTTGTTTTTATGAAAAATAAGAGCCACATATACGGATATTTGTTTAAAATTTTGATAGAACAGTAGCAGTATAATGTCCTCGTAAGTGGATATCAGGCCCATGTAGAGCAAAATTGAGTATTTTGGTCTAAATAACCCAAAATGTGATGTCCACATATGTGGACGCCAGGTCCTAGGAGGTTAAAGGTGAATTGTATCTTCTGTCTCCACATAACTTCTCCAGGCAGCTTTGATGAGAGCAAAACTAAACAGCATTTGATATAAAAATATTAACTACAGTCACGTGTTTAGTGCAGTTTGTAAAGCCTCTTTAAAGTCTCTTGTTCAAAATCTTTACGAACTGTTTATTTTTTTAAGTAAATTCAGATGAACAGATTAAATGTTTTTATGATTGTAATTCTTTAAGGTTTTAGTACCATTAAATTGGATTCATTTTGGCCATTTTTTAAACACAACTGTCTCTCTTTTCCTTCTCTGTTAAGGGCTCAGGCGCAACGAGAGCATTTCAGAGAAACAGCTAAAGGAAGCCAAGTCCAAATGTAAACGAATTGCCCTTCTTCTTACGGCTGCTCCGACCAACCCCAATAACAAGGGGCTGTTGATGTTCAAGAAGCATCGTCAGAGAGCTAAGAAATTCACGCTCGTGAGCTACGGCACAGGAGAAGACGAGCCAGAGTACAGCGACGAGGAGTACGAGGAAAATCCAGACAGCAGACAAGAAACCTCTGCTCCACAATTTATCCTTGTGGCCCCAAACGACTCTGACATAGATAAGCCTTTTCTCACTAGCACCCACAGTGGCAAAAGTGTGCTAACTTTTACCTTGGACAAGGGTCTTCTTGAAATCGAAAGGAATTTGAAGAACCAAGCAGAGATGGAATCTTTGCCTGAAACCAAAGGCAAGGGTGCGCTGATGTTTGCCCAGCGTCGCCAGAGGATGGATGAGATTTCTGCTGAACACGAGGAGCTTAGGCGCCAAGGGATCCCCGTTGAAGCAGTGCAAGAGGCTGAAAATAAAATAGTGGAGCATTCCTACATGCAGTCGGCTGCAGAAGGCCGCAGTTACATGGATGTAAACGTGCACCAGCAAACCCAGCAACAGTACCAGCAGTTTCAAGAGCAACAGTACTATGAGCAACAGCAGAACTACCAACAACAACAACAATATCAGCAACAATATCAGCAGCAATATCAGCAACAGCAATATGAGCAAAGTCACTATCAGCAACAGCAAATGTATCACCAGCAGCAAGAATATCATCAGGAGCAACAAAAAATGCAGCAGTATTCAGCAACTGTCAATGGCACTGTCCAACATCAAACAAATGAAATGCAGAGCTCTTTCAGCAATCGTACTGCAAAGCCTTTCTCAGCAGACAACATGGCGGCCACCCCTTATTCTCACGCAATGAGTGGGACCAATCAAGATTCTGTGAGTCAAGGAGAGCAGATTGCTTCCCGTGATGAGCGCATTTCTACTCCTGCAATCAGGACGGGACTTTTGTTGGATTCAAGGAAAAAGAATGCAGCCAAGCCTATGTTCACATTTAAGGAAGCCCCAAAAGTATCCCCAAACCCAGCATTGCTGAACCTCCTAAACAAAGGTGATAAAAAGCCCGGGTTTGAATCAGGACCTGAGGATGATTATCTTAGTCTTGGAGCCGAGGCTTGTAATTTTCTTCAGTCTCAGCGAGTCAAACACAAGATTCCTCCACCAGTTGCCCCAAAGCCTGTGATCAATCCCACATCACCTCCTTGGTCCTCACAGATAGAAGCAACCAACCAGGAGATGCCTCAGTGTGCTGAAAATAGTCTATCCACACCTGCTGCAGCCCCCACCGCAGAGACTACTCCTGCTCCAGAACTAGAGCCAACCCCTGCACCTGCCCCTGAGTCTTATCCCCCTGCTGCACCCCAGGAGAATCCTGGCAGTACCAACAAAGAGGAACAGCACACATGGCCGCTCCCAGAACCCGAATCTCAACAACAGCCCACACAAGCTGTAGCTCAAGAGGCAAATGGTCATATGAATTCTACGCTGCAGTCTGAGTCGTCTGCTGTGACTACCTGGGGTGCAGCTCAAACACAAATGCAACAACAGTTATCTTCAAGTTCTTGGCATTCAGCTCAAGTGCAGCCCTCAGAACCACCTCCAAGACAGTCCTCACCTCACCCACCTTGGG
Organism: Maylandia zebra; assembly: GCF_041146795.1. Lineage (NCBI taxonomy): Eukaryota > Metazoa > Chordata > Actinopteri > Cichliformes > Cichlidae > Maylandia > Maylandia zebra. The sequence continues at coordinate 41,055,373 of NC_135169.1, read as the reverse complement.
TATCACATCAGCCTACTCAGAACCAGGCACAGCAACCTCCCACAAGTACTTGGACCCCTCAAATTCAGCAGTCCTGGACGCAGCCTCCAGAGCAATCACAAGCCCAAGCACATGTTCAGCCATCCTGGGCCCAGTCACGAGAGCAACCTCAGTCTCAGCCGCAGGTTCACCCACCTTGGGCACACTCTACTGAGCAGCCACATCTACAGAAAATGCAGCCCAACTGGAGTCAAGCCCAAGAACAAATGCAGCCACAACAACAGCACCAATGGACACAGCCATCACAAACAGACTCTCAACATCAACCACCATGGATGCAACAACCTCATAAAAAATCCCAAGCACAAACTCCTTGGGTTCAAGGGGTACAACCAGAATCCCAGCCACAACCACCATGGGTTCAGCAAGCACAACATCAGGCTCCTCCACAATTATGGCCACAGACTGAAGCACCAGGTCAGTCTCAACCACCTTGGGTATCAGCTCAACCACAACAGCAACAGCTACCTTCAGTGAATGCATGGGCCCCATCACAAACTCAACCCCAAGCTCAGCCACCCTGGATCCAAGTCGCTCAACCACAACCTCAAGCACAGCCTCAAGCCAATTTAAATCCATGGGCGCCAGTACCTGCCCAGACTCAGTCTCAGCCTCCATGGGCTCAACACCCCCCAGAGCACGGTCAACACCACATAAGTTCTTGGACTCAAGAGCAGGATCAGGCCCACCATCAGTCTCCATGGGCTCAACCTGTTCCAGCCCAGCCAGCACCACAGCCAAAGTGGCAACAGCCTACATCAAAGAGTCCACCACAACCACCAATAAACACATGGCAACCAGCTCAGACACAGCCTCAGACACCTGTGAATGCCTGGACTCCACAATCACAGCAAAAACCTGTGAATATTTCCACACTGACAGTGAACACTCGCCCCTCTCCAAAACCTTGGCAACCACCACAAAATGTTCCACAAAGCCGATCCCCTCCTACTCCGCCACAGCGAATGCACTCTTTCACTATTGGTCAAAGAGTTTCATCGCCCATCAACCCAATGGCCACTGTCTTAAACCCATCATCCCAGGGTTCAGCATTTGAGATGCCAGCTGTTAAAGGAAAAGGAGCTGATATGTTTGCAAAGAGGCAGTCTCGAATGGAGAAGTATATCGTGGACTCTGAGACGGTGGAAGCAAATAAGGCAAGCAGGTCAACATCACCAGCAGCTTCCTTACCGAATGAGTGGAAATACACTCCCAATGTACGTGCTCCACCTCCACGTGCATATAACCCTATTCAATCACCTTTTTATCCCCCAGCAGCAACAAAGCAACCCCCTTCAAGTAGCCCCTCAACCAAAGCAAAGAAAAAAGACAAAGCGAAACAGATGCCTGCTCCTAAACCTCTTAATGTAATAGATGTCATGAAACATCAACCCTATCAACTAAATTCCTCACTCTTTATCTATGGTCCAGCAGCAGAGGCCACCAAGCCTTCCGCACCTAAGACCAGCTGTTCGCCTCCTAATCCACCTGATGATAACCAACCAATCAGATATGAGCAAATGCCCCTGGTCCAGCCTGCTGGACCATTTGGTGCCCCATACCCCCAACAAACCTATGAGATGCCAATGCAGCCTGTGATGCACGATAGCCAGTATCAGCAGATCCAACCAAATGTTTATCCCCCCTCTAATCCTTATCAGCAACCTCCTAGTTGTCCATACCAGCAAGTATATAACCAACAGTATCAACAACCTGCTCCACCTGCTTATCATCCCCAAGCCCCTCAGTCTCCAAACTCTCCCTACCAACACTCGGTACAAGCTGGTTACCAGCCAGCCAATAGCCCTCCCTATCTGGCAGCTCCTTCAGTGCCCTACCAGCCACAGCCTCTTAGTAGCTATATTGCTCCCAGTTTCCCTGTGGCTGCTAGGCCTGAGTCTGCATCTGGTGGTAACCCTGGAGTGGCTCCCAAGCCTAAGTTTACAGCTAATAAGAGTTCAGCTCAGGTGTGGAAGCCTGCAGCAGTTGATAAAGAGTGATTCTTGTAGAATCATGACTTATTTGACGTCTGCTTGAATTAAAGGTTTTGTGCCCCGCCACATGGACTATTTTCCTTACCAGCTCTATTTATTGTCATAGTGCAGAACCTACTAGTCTAAAAGTTCATGGAGCTAATGAAAAAAGGAATATCTATAAAATTAAGAATATAAGGATAGACTTACATCCTATTTTAATAGAATTTTAGTATATCTTATCAGACGCAGCATAGTCATAATAATTGTAAACATATTTTATTAGGCAAAAGTAATAAATGTAAATTCATTACATTTTATGCAAAAGAATTGTGTGATTAATAAGAATGTAGGGGAGCCTAATGCTCAGTGTGAAGTGAAAGAAAAGGGTGCGAGAAAAAGATTCAGTGGAACTGGATAAGTCAAGACAGGTTGATGTTTTTAAAGGGGAAAATGATAAATGTTCTTAATATTACAAATTATTACATTTTAAAAAGACCAAAAAAAGTTTTTAAGCAAATACTAAAAGTATTTGTATGTGGGTAAGTGAAAAGGATGGGGCCTGTAGCCTGTAATAATATCAAGCAGAAGGCTTAATGTGTAACGTCAGATGTTGAGTACGGAGATTATGTAACAGCAGTGGGATTTTAGGCTATTCTAGGCCAAATAACACGGCAGACAGACTTGTGACAACTAACACTGTTTTCCTTAAACATAAAATGTGCTATACTTCTTTTTTCCCCAGTACTTTCCCCAATTCCTTTTTGGTAGGACCTACTTAAGTGTGTTGGGTTTTATTTAAAGCTCTCTACCAGCTGTTGCGTCATGTTAGACACTATATTTAAAGTCCCTCATGAGACAAGATTCTGAGGTCCAGAGAGTAGGCTTAAATTTCAACTTAAGCCAGTGAAAGCTACCAACTTCCAGACTGCCATAGTATTTTTCCTGATAAGAGACAGTTATGTAATGTCTATCACTCATAGATTTACCCATTATGTATCTGTTCCTTGTTTTGATATGTGAACAGATGATACATGATCTAGAAAGGAAGAGTTATTGAAAGGATAACCAGCCTGGTAATGCTCACAAGTTGATTTTTGGTACAGGGTCGCTTCTTTGGTTCTCTGTGTTCTTTTCTTTTTGTGTCTGTGTGTTTCTCTTCATAGTGCACTTTCTGTATGATTCACTGCAGTGCCATTAAACTGTCTTTTATCTTTGTTTGGTTTCCTTTTCTTTTGTCCTCTGAACATGCTTTTAGGGTTTCTTCTATTTTTAGTCTCTTTGCTGTTGTCTTGCTGAATTTCACCACTTCTCCACTTTCACTATAAATACTGTCCTTATTGACCTTGTCAACAAAAAGAAAAATCTGTCACAAATTAGTCCGTACCACAGCATCTGGTGGTTCCATTTTCAAGAGTTATCAGCAAGGTGCACCTAATTATCCAAATCACCTCCTTTTTGTAAAAAATAAAATAAAATAAAGAAAGAGAGAGTTTAGAAACTTGAGATGCACATTCCTGCAGAATGACCATGTGATGATGCATTTACGAAGAGTATTATTAGAGCTGTGACTTCACCGGATAATTATGGTCAAGTGAGTGAGCACAGCTGAAATATATATCCATGTTGCATCATGGATTTTGAAAAAGAGCAGATATATGTTGAATGAAAGTATTAGTATCATTTCATAATCTTAGTTAGCGGATTTTACCGACTATTTCTGAAGGGAATTGATCCCCATGCCGATTCATTTATCTTCAATCTGCAATCAAAAGACAATAAAAGAGAGACAGCAAATGTTTACTCTTGCTTTAGAGCCCACACATTAATGCCCTGTAGTGCTAATACACCAAGCTTTGACACCTTTTGCTTCATATTATTTCTGTTTTAATAAGAAAAATACAAGATAAATATTGTATTTATGCCCTAAATCAAACCTTAGCCAAACCATAAATCAGGATGTAACATTCCTGCATTTAAAGACTGTTTTGAACATCTGTCTTAAAATGTAAGGAGCCCAGCTGTTACGCTCGTTTTCTGAGCATGTTAAATCTGGCAGAAATGGCACATAGAAGGACATAAACCATGTGCAAATGGGCTATCGGTCTCCTTCAGCAAAGTAAAAATATGACCTACTGATCTGTTCATATATTCTTGTGCCCAGGACCCCCACTCCTGTGGGCATTTTAAGCCTACCGCATACCTGAGCAGCAGAGACTTTATTCCCCTTGACTGATTTAGCATTTATCTCTGCACGCTCTTCTTCTCTCTTCTTAAATTTGTGCCATATTTTATCAGCTGACAGTGCACATCACTCACCAGATGATGGCAGCACTGGCTTTTCTGCTTATCCACCATACATAACAGGAGGCATTGGATGAGATTATGTGCAGTATAGCTGTGTTTTCACCCCACATAACCCTCTGCAGCACCGGTATCCTGGGGATATTATTGGTATTGGGCATTTAGCATTTCCATCTCGTTATTCTTTCAAACTGTTGCTGTTTAGCAAACTATATTAAGTGGAAATGAGCCGAATGTGGCTTATACTTCCAGAAGGTTATGCACTTTCATGTGCCAGTTGCTCTGATTAATAAGCGGGACAATGTGTTTAGACAAATGCTAGTGCAGTTTAATTCACTGGCTGCAGTATGACATGTCCTAGAACTCTTTTACACACATACACATACCCCCTGTGAATAAGAGAGTGACTGATCTTCTATACACAAGTAAATTATACATGTATTACTGCATTTAAAAGAAATAATCCTGGCAGGGAGCTACTCTGCATCTCACTCTTATCCAAGCTAATTTGATTTGGCCAAAGAGCCAAACACAAATGAACCCTTACTAAAATAAACATGTCTGGATTCTTCTTTACAGGCCCCTGGCAGGAGCTACTCCCTTTCTCCACCAGCCAGAGTACAGTTCACGGGCCAGAAGTCAGCTTCAACTTCTTCCTCCCCAAAGCCCCCAGCACTGGGCTCCACAACTCCCTCGGCAAGGCAGACATGCTGGATGGAAAAAAGCCAAAAGCTCCTCACACCATGGGAGGCTGCCTCCCGGCATCCCATGGGCCTGGTAGATGAAGCTTTTGCTTTCCAGAGCCTCCAGCAAACCCTTGCCTCGAATGTGCGCTTGGCAGCCCAGCGCAAAATCTTGCCTGAGCCGCCAGCAGAGTGGAAAGCCAGGGTTTCTTACCAAGCACCGCAGAAAACAGGCAGCCAGACTTGGAGCCAAAGCCAGAGCCTGAGTCGAGCTTCGCTCCCATCGTTTGTGTCGCCAGTAAGGAGCTCTATCTCCACCACAGTTAGTCATGCCGGTTACAGGTCCCTGCCCAGACAGTGGCAGCCTCAGAAATCTGTGACAGAGGCTAACCCGAGGCCCTCGGTGTCTTCATATGAGTCTAAGAGCCCTTTCGGAAAGCAAACTTACAAGTCTGTGTACACCAGCAACACTTGGAGCTGGAGGCAGTAGACTACAGTTCAGCCTGTGCGGTCTTTAATGAGTCAAATCTCATTTATTCTGAGTTTCGTAATACATTCACATGCAGTCAGGAAATAAAAAACAACAGCTTGTTAGAAAGGACAGAAAGTTAACTGGTAGAGAACCTTTTAATACATTCTATTGTTAGATATTTGAAAAGATGTGGGAAAAATGGATGGCAAACACACTGATGTGGAAGACTAGTTTATTAGATAAAGAGATGAGTACGTTGTTTAGAGAGAGTGCATCAATATCTTTGGTGGAAAAAGCATTTGATTGCATATGTGGACTTATCTGTGATTGGAAAAAAAAAGACACCTGTCATTTTGTAGGTTTTAAGTGAAGATTGTTTCTTGAGTTGTTCTTGAGCTTGTGGATTTCCAGCAATCTGAGTTTGATATTTTGCTGTGGATGCATGCATCTGCCATGTAGGTTGCTACCATGGGTGTACACTTTTCTTTTTTTTTTGCTTGTTTTGCAAAATCCATGCAGGATTTGTGGTGTCCTCTGATAAGAAAATGATTCAAGTGCTAGAATGCAATTACCTTGGGAAAAGGTGCCATAACCTGTGATGTCGTTGGTGCACAATAGGTGTATTTTCAGTAATGCATTGGTATGTGGCCATTACCCTGGTTCTGCCAGAGGTTTCTTCCTGTTAAAAGGGAGTTTTTCGTTCCCAATGTCACCAAGTGCTTGCTCAAAGAGAGTCGTTTGATTGTTGGGATTTTCTCTGTATTATTGTAGGGTCTTTACCTTTCAGTATAAAGTGCTTTGGGGCAACTGTTTTTGTGATTTGGTGCTATATCATTAAAATAGAATTGAATAGACATTTCAACTGTCTAGCATCACATACATAACAGTATATACTGTATAGGAGACAATCAAATGCAGTATGTAAAACGACTGACAACTTTTTGTTGGGAGTGAATTTCATCGATCGCTTCATACCAATGAAATCTAATCAACACTACAAAAAAGATTTTTGTTTAGTTTATGGAAGGTTTAGTGCTGCCAGGGCGATTACTTACACTGTGCAATTGGCTTGTGGCTTATTTCTAGTTTGGGCTTTTGCTATCGACTTGTAATCATCTCCAAATGTTAAAGCTACGTTGGTGTTTCCACAGAGTGCGCATAATGTCCTAATGCGATTCTCACTGAGCAACCTCATAAATGCAAATAAGATTTATTACACAGTGTTGTGTTTTATGCAGATGTACTATAGTGTAGTGTAACAATCTCAGATTGTTTTACTGTATCACTTCCATTCAAACAACACATATTATGGTCGTAATTCAATACAGCAGTCCATTTCATGTAGAGCATTCTATAAAATAAATGCAGTGAAATATCACAATTTAAGACGTTGCCCTTTTGTGCTCTTTGCTGTCTATTCCCATCTTGTGCTCGGGGCCATTTGTTGCTTGCTGTGCCATCCCGTGAAGCTTTTTGCAAGATGTGTTGTCTCAAATGGTCACTCCATATACAGCACGGTGAGTTGAGAGGGAGACCAGTTCCCATGGTGACCAGATGTTACATAACAACAGTGGGTACCTAGTGTAGCTGAACCATTAGAGAATGAGAGATAAGGGCACAGACGGAGCCGATAAAAAGCAAGTATTTCCCCACCAATTTGGATCTGGGAAACACTTTGCGGTTCAAATGCTTTTTAAAGGGGTGAAGCCTGTTGAAGTGCATAGCACTGTAGCACATGTAATTTTATTGTCTTGATGCACGCTCAATTATCCAAGTAAGAAAATCCCCAAAAGTTGATTCTGTTCATCTGGACATAGCGTGACTGAAGAAGTCACTTGGATGAGTTATGTTCAGCTGAACATAACTCATCCAAGTGACTTCTTCAGTCACGCTATGTCCAGATGAACAGAATCAACTTTTTGGGACATAACTTTATTATTATTCTGTGTCCCAGGCATAGCTTTCTGTTCACTATGCAGTGCAGTTATGCCACTCAGCTTGATATCCAACCCTGAATCCAACATACTGTAGCTCTGCTATGTGCCGCAAACTCAGCCTGCCTTCTTAAAAAACTGGGGGGAAATGAGACTAAATTAAATGTAGCAAGGTCGTTGGAAACATTGTGATGGTATTATAAAGTAAATGAATTCCATTAGACTTTGGTACTTCCTTTATCACATGATGGCACTTAAAACAAATAGTATGTGATTGGTCTGCAAGCCCTGAGGGGACCATGTTCCCGTGGTGGATGTCACTGAATATATTTAATGTTAGCTGTGCATAGCAATTTCCTGAGTGCTGAAACAGCTTTATTTTGATGTTAAAGCTTTGTCAGTGGTTTACTAAGCGAGTTTTCATGTCTTTAGCATTTTTCAATGCACGTCTATTAGAAAAGTTGCAAGCTGGCAGCACATTATTGCCCTATGTATAGTTAGAGCAACTCCAATTCCTCCAACACTTATCAACCGACAGATATATCCTCACTTTATCTTCCAGAGGGTTTTCATTTAAGTTTATCCGAACTACAGATCTAGTAATCGCCCCACATTTGTTACTTCTTTAGCTTCCAGACTTTTTTTTTGCAATTTTTGTGCTCTTGAAGAATAGTTTTCTAGTCTTTCTGAAGGTCTTTCAAAGTTTTTCTTTTGACATTAGCTGCTTTTTCATTCATTTTCAGTCCTTTTTGTTCACTGAAGCCTCATCAGAAATGGTCTCAGTGGAAGGGTGGCTGTCAAGAAAGCATTCTGAAGAAAGGGAAACATGGAGGAGAGACTGTCGGATTATACAAGAAATAGACTGAAAATCAGTTGCAACAGGTCTCAGAGAGTGATTAATCCAAGTGGGAAATTTGTGGTTCAAGACATCTTTGATGTGTTAGGATAGCGAGGGACAACACTGAGTGTCTTCGGCCATCTATATGGCATGGTGGGGGTTCTGTCTAATTGGTAACAGCTTCATTTTTCAGCATGATAATGATCCCAAATACTGCCAGTGCTGTAAAAGCATATCAGCATAGAAAAACACACACTGGTTCGCAGTCAAACACAATGGCCTCCGCAGAGCTTGCAGTGTGTGCTTTCTTCTTTGAATGTCCTTTAAGAAGCTTGGAGAACTATATCTGAAGGCTACTTAAAGAAATGACGAGAAAGCTGCCTAAGAGAGCTCAGACTGTGTTGAAGAATGGAAGCGATCGTACCAAATACTGATTTTCAATCTCTGCACCTACTTTATATTTTCCAAATATATAAAGAAATTAGTGGCGGCTTAGGACTTTTGCACAGCACTGTACATGCCTAAATGCAGTGAGTTGCAGTTATCCGACTGGGTAACAGGTATGCCTAATAAAAGTGTTTGCCTTTTATTTATTTATTTGCTTTTTTCATTAAGTTCATTCTCATTTTTTTTACATAATAACTCTAAAAGTGCCCGCTAGGTAAATGTTTGCCTGTTTTGAAATGAACACAGATTCATTCTGAGCTACTGTAATAACACCGGGCCAAGGGAGATGGTGTTGGGCAAGTGAAGTAGTAGTGGCAGCGGTCTAAATTTAGTCGCCCTCTGCTTGTGAACTAAATACCAATGACAACAGACAAACTGACACCCCTCCACCCACCCACTCATTCAGTCACTCACAGGCTGCAGCCCCCACTTGCTGCCCTCCCCAACACAAGCCTCAGTAACGGGGAGCGTGAGCGCCCACACGGGTCACACTACCCGGTCTGACCTCACCTTTCTTTCCCCGAGGAGACAGGCACAACTTGAGACAACCCCCTGAGGGTCCTTCAGGACAGGTAAGCCATCGCTTGGGCTTCTCCACAGGTGTGCTGTCCATGTCTAACGTGACACTTGCACTTTTAATCAAGCATGACTCTCTCTGCCACCTACACTCAGTCCCTCTGTATTTTACTGTTGGTGTGATAGCTTGCTTTTATATTTATTTTTTTTATTTTTTTAATGAACACATACATGAAAATGTATGTCTTTTTTCTGTATTAATTTAATTGTATATATGGGATATGTCCTGATTTATTTAAAGCGAATGTACCTCAAATACAAAGCTATAAATAGCATATATATATATCTACACAACAGCGTATTGGAGGTAAAGCATTTTGCAACCTTGTCTGTTATCAACTGATTTCTAAGTGATGGTAATTTGAAGACTTGCTGTGAAATGCTCGTTGGTTCTTTGAGAAATTGTTCTTTGCTTTGTGAAAAGCATTTTGGATTCTAATAAAACACTCGTGTTCTCCGACACCTCGGTGTAAACTTTCCGATTTGCTCTCTAATCTGCTGTCTCACATGTTCGATGTGACAACACCATGCTCTGCATCCCTGTCCTTTCAGCCCACTTGGGTAATTTCAAACATATCGATTCTGAGACGCCCCTGACACTGCTGGTTGCCATATCTGCAGAGCATGTGCTTGGCGTTTAACAGCCCAAGGTTATTTAAAGGGAAGTGCTAACTTTGCCCTTTTCACTGCCTTGATAAATTCTATCTGCTTCGGTGGGATTTTGTGCGTGTTGTGGGTGTTTGATGACTAACATGCAGCTGCCTTGCTTTTGTCTTTGATTGTACATTTGAACAGATTGTACTGATGTGCACTGTCTCCTGTGACTTTTTGCCTCACCCCAATCTCCCCAATGGCAGCCATGTCACAGTTCTCCACCATGACAACCAGAGAGAGGAAAATGCAGGCAGCAGCAATCTGCAGGGAGGTTCAAGCCCAAGAAGGTAGCTGTATCGTTTCCTCTTCACTTGCATGTTTTCCTGATCCCTCTGACCTCCCACATTCTGTTCTTACCTTCTTCATTAAACATGTAAACAAAGACAATTAGTTAACAACACCATAAGTTACAGTACAGATCTGTTAGCCTTACTGTCAAATTCTCCAAAATTTACTTTATAAAAGGCATGAGCCCATCATTTTCTAGCAAAACAGTTGCCAACCTTCCCCTCTATGATCCTATAAATAAGCAAATGACTACTTTTATGGCTCATAGTAACTAATCCTTTGTCGTTCTCCTTTGAACACGCTATTTCAGGGCGTGGACAACTGTGCGCCTTGGGGATGGGGAGGGTCTGAAGGCTACTGACAGCTGAAAGATATTCTGGCAAATTATGTGTCTCACGCTTGAATATAGGTCGATGACATCTCCATGATCAGCATGCAGTAGCTAACATGTGGAGCAAACCATAAAACAAGCACTGAATATGAGCTGATTACGAGGGAAGATAATTCCTCGTTCATCATACTGGCAGGAATGCTAAGTCAGCAGCCATGTACAGGATTTTTTCTTTTGTGCAGGGAGGTTTTTTTTTTCCTGTATGGATTTAATTTGATTCAGCATAGGTGGGAGTATAGGAATCGTGAAAATACATTTGTCTTGTCAGAAGTCTGATTCAAGCACTGAATAAACACAAGTTGTTTAGTGTCTTGTTTTGTTTCCTTCTGTTCAGATATAGAAATGGATCTGGGAAAGAAGATGAGTGTGCCTAAGGACATAATGCTGGAGGAGCTGTCTTTCGCCTCCAACCGGGGCTCCCGTCTCTTCAAAATGCGTCAGAGACGATCAGAAAAATACACTTTTGAGAGCATCCAGAACCAAAACAACACACAGCTGAATGTAAGAAGAACTGTGGTCTAAATTATTATCTTAAAGAAATCTTTAGATATTGGGGAAAAAAAAATCTTCTTTTTCAACAATAGGTCCCAAAATCGAGTCCTTGTTCATGTTTGCGTAGGAACTACAGTTAAAGCTGCAGGCAGTAGCAGGCTACCTTATCAGGAAGATTTGCTAGCCAGTTACCTTGACTCTCTCAAAAGATAAAAACTAATTAAATCAAACAAACTGACTAACCAGACGAACCAATCACCCTAATCTAACCAACTAAGCTAATCAACCCAACGCAACACAAACAAACAATCAATCAACCCAACTAACCCAAACACCAACCAAACTAATCAAATTAACCAACACAACCAACCCAACAATAAACCCCCCCAAAAATCTGTCCTCTACAACTTTATAATCCACATTTCATATCTTCTTTGTTTGAACTGTACCAGTTTAAGATCACTGCAACATAACAGCATGTAAATCCCATACGTAGCTGTTAATGGATACTTTAAAGCATTAATGTGGCCACTGTAGCTCACATTAAACAATAATGTGAGTCAGATATTTTAATTAAAAGGCCCCAGAAAGGATAAAGATCACAAACACACTGTTGAGGTCCAGTTCAGCCACCAAGATGAAGTCTAAAGATGGCTACCAGCCTGGTGCTGACCAGTTACTGCTTTTAATCATGCAGAACTTAAACTTTTGATACAAACCCAAGCTGTCTTTTGTAATAGGTTGGAGACATGTTCATCTCTGGTCTAAAGCTGAGCATTTACTTACTGGAGTCTATGGGGATTCAGTCACTTGTGGAGGCAGTTCTTGGCATCTCTAACGGTCAATTCTTTAGCACCCAAGGTTGCAATCTTTAAATCTTTTAACCACCTAACTCCTGATAAGACAGCAAATAAGCAGATAATCTCATTAAACTGCACAACTAATCATTGAAATGCACATAAATTTATGATCATTTGTAGGGATAAAGATTAAGAGGGTACCGTAAGAAGTCCACATTGCTAGCGTGCATATTTTTCATGCCCGATTATCCCTTTCCTAATTCATCTTCTTTCACCAAAACATGAAAAACATTCCACCTTACATCCTGACAAAGTATAAGCACTTCGAGTGTTTATATTGCTTGTGCCACAAACACAGGGCAGTGTATCTGTAGCACAAGTCGTGCAGTTGGTCATAAGTGGTTTTATTAATGTTCCTTTGTGTATGGATGGGCAACACGCCAAGTTAGCATTTTCTTTTCTCAGCGGTACCATTCGCTGATCTGGTCACACAAAGAAGTTCATGTCTCACAGCGCACAGCAAAATCAAGTAAAGCCAGGTTTCTCTCTGTTATATCTAATTAATTAGGATCCGTAGTTATGTCCTCTTTAATTTAGTTGTGTGGTTCCCTTGTGTACTTTTCAATGCCCCCCTTAAGTCCACAGATAAAATAACTATTATGCTCAAGAGAAGTTTTTCCCCTCATCTTTGATGTATGAAGGACTTAGATATCTCGGTTTGTTTATTGCTCTGGGCAATAGAAGGATTTTGTTTCAAGTTGTCAACATTTCCTGAGGAAATCCTCGAGTAAATCATCATAAATATCTTTCAGAGGGGATGAAAAGCCGGGTGCTGGGGCTGCAGTACATTTCATCTCAGTCCAGAGAATAGTATTTCGAATGTAGAGGGCAAATGGACAGACAACTGGACAAACAGATAGCTCCTTTGTTTAAGGAAAACGTGGAAAATTGAAGATCTGTTATGTGCTTATCATGTGATATCGCTGCAATGAAGATACAACTGATTTACTGTTTAGATTTATGACTTCTAAACTGAGGAAACTTTGATATGCATGTCATGGTTATCCATTTTTATGTCATATTAACCTCAAAGATGGCAAGATGTTTGCTGCTTGTTTCTCCTGTTACCAAGTAACCAAACAAATGCTGTCGAAAATGTTCCAAAAATCGTGTGAAACGTTGATATGAATTGTCAGGAATCAACTGATTGATAAATGGTTTCAAACCTTTTTTGTGGGCCCGAATGACCTCTTTGATCTTTCTTGTAGAGCATTGCCATCTTCCAAACTGAGACTGGGAATACCACTGACAGCCACAGCGGCCAGAACAACGTAGGTGTTGACCAGCCACCGAAAGTGACATGTGACACAACAACTATGGAAATGGTGCCAGATCCCACCCGCATTGCTCCGGGTAGGTAAAGCTGTGTGATACAGTGCACTGAAAAAACTTTCCAAGGACTCAAAATCATACAGCAGTGATATACTACTGACTTATATTCAGCTGTTCCTATCCATTTAACCTGTTTGCGTTAATTGTGTTGTACTAAACCTTGGTCTTTTTGCTGTATGATGAATGCTAAGTACAGCTCCCAGCAGAGTGACTGCGCACATGTGCTCTGCACAAAGTACTAGATGTGCCGTGTTTTGATATGGATTCAACTGTTTCTCGTTGTTTGTACTCAAGCAGGCTTTGATCGTGCAGGAAAACAATTTTCTTCTTTGCCTGGAATCTGCTGGCCTCGGGCTAAATATGATTACACATTTCTGTTCTCCCTCTCTGAGCCTGACTCCTTTATTTATTTCTATATATTCATCCTACTCCCTTCTCTCATGTCTACTCCTTTTATTCAGCCGTCCTTATTGCAATCAGCTCTTACCATCATTCTAAAATTCGTTGAGTTTTACTCACGGAAACCGTTTCCTGTTTGGCTCTTGTGCTGCTGATACCATCAGCTGTGCACTCACATCCTCCCTCATGTCCTAATTTTGCTCAGCTGACACAAAACCATGATTTAAGGATGACCGTGTTGACACTAGGGTGGGGTGCTATTTGTGGACCGGACACAGACCCCAGGGTATGTGAATGAAGTCAGTCCAACTGTAGCAGAAATCCGGCCAAAGTGCATCAGGTATCAAATGGGAATTATGTTTAAAATAGCCCACTCATCCACTTACTGTAGGAGTGCATGCCAGGCAATAGTCATATACAGTAAGCCCATTTCAACAGTTAAACACCGGAAACTTCACAAAAAGTTATTTTTGTGCCATTTTTCAACAATGGAAAAAGGAATAAGCAAACGTGCCTTTAGTTATCAGGCCACTTGGACACTAATTAAGCCAACTGCTGTTTTTTTTTTTCACATTTCCTTTTTGGTTTAGTTCCTTCTTTTATCCCTGCATGAAACTGGGGTGTAATCATCCTTTCCCACGAAAGTATCAGCTTAGCCAAACGTCCAACCACAGGAATAATATCCCATGGCCTCAGAAACATTTTTACACAGTGTTTTGTCATAGATTATTCCCCCCCTACCAAAAAAATCTGTAAACTTCCCCACAGGTCTGTTTGGTTTCTCCTGCTTCCTCCTCAGGGCAAAACATAAACTCAGGAAGGGGGAATTGTTCATTGTGAGGGGTTAGGACGTGACACAGCGGCCCGTGTTATGTAACGCCAAGCTTGCAAGCCCCCCTGAGTGAAGCGCTGGGTTTGAAGGATAGTACTTTCGATTGGACTCTCCCATCAACACACACAGTGTATGTGGGGAGACATACATGCAGGCATGCATCCACACACCCACACGCACAAACACGGGGAAGCTGTGCCTTTATTCTGTTTGGCTGTGAACTTTAATGAGAAAAAAAGGAGCTAAAGAAGAAAGACAGGACACTTAGACTGCTGTTAAATTAGGTACACATTTGTAACAAAATACAGATGAAGATTTTTTTTTTTAAATGTCACTTTCCTTTAGTCTGAAATGACCTGATCTCTTTGTTCTTTTGTATTTACATGCAGTCAAACTAAAAGACAAACCAAAATCAGTTAAAAGTTTAACAGTTACAGACGGTGGAAAGGGGAAACATTTTTTCACTTCTGAACTCAAGTTTTCTTCAGATCTGCGATGAAAGTGAAGGATCTGCTTTCTTTGGACAGTACGTTCGCTGGTGGCTGTTGAAGAAGTCTTTTGAACTGACTCTCACAAAGTTCTGGTTTGCGAACCGTGTGGAAAAAGCCAACACCTGGTCTTTATTTGACATAGAAAAACAGAAAAGCCCCACATGCCTTCACTGCCAGTGTTGTATAATTTATCCAGGGTATGGAGGTCCTTTGAAAGACATCCCTCCGGAGAAGTTCAACAGTACAGCTGTGCCAAAGTCCTACCACTCACCCTGGGAGCAGGCCATCATCAATGACCCTGCCTTGGCTGACACTCTCATCACCCGCATGCCAGAGCTGGCACCTCAACAAGACCTGCCAGGGTACAAAAGCTTCAACAGGTAATTCCCAAATAGGTCAGATGTGTCAAATATAAGGCCCGAGGGCCAGAATCATCCTTTCAAATGTAAAAGAGGGCATATATTTTGGAGTTTTAAATGATGTTTTACAGATTTTCCTACTGATAAAGGCCTCACCCATGACCATTCATACTAGATCAAAATAATCATGTAAAAGATAGCCCTGAGATTAAATGCACAGTTAAACTTCTTTGCACGAACTTGAATCAAAGCAGACCTTATGTGGCCCACGATGTAAAATAAGTCTGACATCCCTGAAACAGGTGAACAAATGGAAACACAAATGGAAATTAGGAGTTAAAAGTGAAGTTATAACAATAAAACATTTAAATATATAACTGTTGAGGGTGTGTTTTACTATTTATGAATGTAAATCGCATCCATTCAAAAGTCTAACTCTCTCTGAATTATACATTCTTGCTTTAATATAGCATGAATGCAAGTGGTGAGTGAGCAAAGAAAATACTGTCCTTCACCTCATTCGTTGCACAGTGTTTCTCACACTCAGCAACTGTATCTTAGAAATGTCCCCGGGTCAATGTCTTTGCTTGGCTTTAATTAATTGCGTCACTTCAAATGTCACTTCAAGTTTCTCTCATTAGCACATGTTGTCTGCTGTTAACACCGTGGCTTTGTCATCTCCAGGGTGGCAACCCCTTTCGGTGGTTTCAGCAAAGCACCCAGGCCTGCTCCTGTCAAGACCCTTCAGGTAGAAATCCTCCCAGAGCTCCCGGAGCTCCAAGGGGACACCCCGGTAATTCGACCCTCCTTCAACAGAGCTGCTCTGGGGTGGGTGTCTACGGGTGGTCCAGTCCCCCTCCCTAATGTTTCTGTCGAGAATGCGCTCATCCCTGAGTCAGAAGACCTTTGAACCCGTGTTGAAGTCACACAGAGATGCTGTCTACTTAGTTGCTTAACCTGAGGTTGTTGTTTGTGGAGTGATGCTGGAGTCAGAACAGAGCATCCTGTTGGGTGTTGCTGGTTCAAGTTAGCGTGTATGTAGCACCCTTTGGTCTTTCCACTGATGTTAACTGTTGCACTGCAGGGAATAATTTAAAAAAATCACTGTGTACATTAGACAGGCACACTACTGAAAACTGTTGTATATTGATTTTCATAAACAGATTTTATCTCACATTTTTGCTCAATAAAGTGGCGTACAATGATCAAAAATCCAATCAGAATTTTTGATTTTCCTTTTAATTGGTTTCAAAAGAAAGGGAAAAAATTGCACATTTCTGTTTTGGGAAAGGGAACAGAATGCAATATGTATGTGTGCGATACGGGTTGGTATGAGCTAGCTCCAGTGAAGGACGGTGCATTTTTGTGCCATAGTCCTATGCAAATTTCTCAGTTATCATAGTGTGTGAGAGGCCAGAGATCCATGTGAGCCAGTGTAACGTGCCTCAAGGTTACACTGCCTGACAAATCAAATCTGCTTCAGCGATATGAGCGACTTGACTGATGTGTCTCTCACCTTTTGGCTATGCCAAGCAGAAGAAAGATTGACGTTTGATAAGCTGTGGCCGCTGTCTTTCTGTTTACTACCACAACAGCCTATTCTGGAAGGCACCCCAGCTACAACAAGCTTAAGCAGCCATATTTATTCCCCGATACCATACATGTTACATTTGGGGCGAATAGATATTGTGCAGTTATCTTATGGTTATTCAGAGAGATAAATTAATAAAATAAAATAGAAATTAAAGAAATTATTGGAATTTTGTTCATGTATACTCAAGCACCATCTCTTCATACAATGTTTTTTTGCTTAAAGCAGCTAGTATAGTAGCATACTGTCAGGCTAACTTTTAGCTAGCATGCTAACTTTGTACTAAGTGTTTCTATTAATCTGTTTAAAATTATATCTTTCGGCACTTTGTCACTAGTAGCATGTGACAAAAACAAACAGCTGATTCCCATTTCTTTAGTTGAATCTATTTAAGAAATGATAGTTTGACTGACAGTTTGGCAGGCACAAAATACTTTTTTCACCAACAATGTGATTCCTGATGAGCTATTGACCAAAATCCTGAGATAGCTGTCAATGGTGTGCAGTGTGTCCTTAAAAAATTTGAGGAAACTTGATGGAAGACAAAAGAACTATTGGCAGAACTGAAAGGCTATCTACTGAAGATAAACAGTATCTGAAAGAAATGTGCTTTAAAAAACACAGCAAAGACCTGACATAGGACCTGAGAGATCCCTCACCTCATCAGAAATGGGCTCAGTGGAAGGGTGACTGTCAAGAGGCTATTGTTAACAAATGGAAACAGGAAGAAAAGGCGAAGGTATGCCAAATTACACAAATCAAATCAACCTGGTACTAGCAGTGATATGAATATTACATGGCCATGCTCTATTCTTGGTGATGTCAAAGAGATACACTGAAACATATTGATAAGATTAAAAAACTCTATGGAGGACAGATGTTGTTTATATGCAAAAAATAGGTATATAAATGAGATGTTGCTTACATGAAATTAAAATGAAAGGACGCTTTCATATCGAACTGTAGGCACATAAAGGCTAAAAGCAGATCATATTAGCACATTGCTAGGTGGTTGTCAGGCAGTGTGAATGTGCCAAACTATATCAAGCAAAATTCAACTTTCATGGATACAAATTAGGTGAAAGAATGATAAGATGCTTTTATAAATTGTCATATGTGCATAATTGCCAAAAAAATGATCATTTTAGCCTGTTGGCAGATGGTTGCTAGGTAACATGATTCTTTCATAATATCTGATATAGATCACTCTTAAGTAGCCTCTGATGTACCTGTGTTTGAAGTTACAGAAATTGAATTGAATTTACATAAATTTTTAATTTAAATTTTCATTTACATAACCAGAGTTTCTATATTTGACATACTTACACAGCATACTTTGATAACCTATGTTTAATGAAAGTAACATTGCACTTTATTGTGTTTAATACTTCAATAGCCTTTTTTACTTTGGTGAAATTATCGCTATTTTTTTCTTATTTCTATTTTTTCAAGATCTTATTCTTTTATGTAAATAGTAAATAGTAATTTTTCTTGGTCTTGTGATGTGTGTATATTTTACAACTCAAGCCCAACTGATGGAAATATGAGTGGGAAATACCAAACAGACAATACTAAACGATACTGAACGGTCAGGAGGTTTAACAGCTAAAAGGTCTCAGTTATGACAGATCACATCTGCTGTAGGTTGGCTACAACTGCCAATCACTGTGACAAGGTGTCATTTTGATTTCAGGTAAGTTGATTGCCTTGAATTAGCTTTCAGTTAAGTTTATCAAGGCAAATCATCCTTTGATAAAGATAACTTGCTTTGCTATATAATGAAACCTTGACTATTTGCAACACTGCTGCATACTTAGCTGCTGATTTCTGTTAAAGTGGTTCTGTTCCTGCTGCCAAAAATGAAATAAGAAATGCCTGTCAGATATTTTGCAGCCATGTGACTCAGGCCAGTGTAGGCGTTCCTTGTCGCTGTTGGAGAGCCTTTGGTATGTGCAGCTTCGGCTACCACTCCCTTTTTTTGTCCTCCTGAATTCCTCTAACCAGTCTCTTCAGGAAAACTGTTTGTACAGCACACCGCCTAGCATCCAACACTTCCAATAGCCCAGCCAAGTACCACAGTGGATATCGAGCAGTGTTTATCAGCACCAGGCACAAACTCACTTTGAACTTTGAATGTAGCCATTATCAAAATGCAGCACTGGAAATATTATTGGCAGAGACCCTAGCTGGGGGTTGGGGAAGCCAGACGATTCGATTATTTGTGTCAAACTGCAACCGGTCTCCCCTGAGGCACATTCGCCTTGACATGAAATAGAACAGTAGGTACAGGCTAGAGCTACAGTTTGCCGGGGATAGTGGATTGTCCCAAACTAAAAGGTTGGATGTAGGTTCAGCAATGGACTCTTATGGAGTCTTTGAACAGGAGATTAAACTTTATAATCCTTTGCTCTCTTACAGTTGTGGTCAGAAGTTTACATACACTCATTATGGGCATGGATGTCATAGTAATTTGGAGCTGTCTACTGTCTCACTCACTTACTGAGAGGACAGACGCACGCTCCACTTGACTGCCGCGTCTCTCACCCTCTCTGTTTTTCACATAATGATATTATCCTATATCCTCGCATGTGATTGGCCACAATATGGAGGGATTGGAGCATAGCTGAGCCACTGTGAGAGCTGAGCAGCGAAAGGAAATTAAGTGAGGAGCCGGCTCTCGCTCAATGGGAGGCGACTCTTCAGATTCACTACAAAGCACTCTCTAAGCACGGCTCTTAGAGCTGATGCTTTTGCGCAGGACACATTATTAAATGTTACATTGTGTGTCAGGATACTGTTGACTCCAAATCTCCTGACCACTATGTCGATCTGAGACAGCAAGACCAAGACAGCGAGACCAAGACAAGACCAAGACCAAAGTCCGTCCAGACCAAGACAAGACCAAGACCACGTAAAAGTGTTCTCGAAGTCTCGAGACCAAGACCGGTTTTGAGACATCCAACTCTACATCCTAACCAATTTCCTCTCATCTGAGGACGACAGTTTGGGTCTTCTTCCATAACTGGCCTGAGTGGTGACACATCCAAATAATTTGTACTTACAAACAACTCTTTGATCTGGAAATCTGCAGTTGTTTAGAAATGTGGATTCCAGGACTCCAGATTCCATGTTCAAAATAGCTTCCTTGGGGCAGCTATGACTCAGGACGTAGAGCAGAGCATCTACTAATTGGGATATTGCTGGTTCTTGTGTAAATCTACAACTCTCTCTAGATTTTCACTGGGTTCCTTTAAAATTTCCCATTTTTCAAAATATCCTTTCTTTGTTAGCATAAAAACAAATCCTTTTTATGCTGGCAAAGAGAAACTACTGTTTGACTACTATCGTAGTCAATCATGATCACTGATGTGAAGTTAATAGGCCGTCGCCTTGTTAAGTTAAAAGACATTGTAGAGTCTTTAACACCACTGATAAAAAGATTTGCTTTGAATAAGAGCACCAGGGAGAGACACTCGTGATAGCATGTCGAAATCTCAGAGGACATTCCTTCAAAAATAAAATGCCTTTGGAGCAAAAGAATGAGTACACAAACACCCAATAGATATCAAGTTATCACTTGTTATGCAATAAGAACCCTGACAAGATGGAAACGTACAGTTTTTGGGTGTGTTCAACAGATGCAAGAAGTAGAGATGTTAGAGTCATGTTTTTTTGTATAGTGTGACCCGGCTAAGTCTGAACAGCTGGCTGTCTGTATGTTTATCAGCAGTTAACTATGGTCCCTGCTGCTGTTGCATTCGCTGTCAGGTTTTAAAGCTGAAGTCTCGTGGGTTTCCATCTGCACACACAGCACCGAACACTGATTGTGCAGTATGGCTGCTGACACAGACAACTGCTTAAAGGTTGCACAAGTTGACCGGCCAATATCCCAGAAGGATTCCTCTAAGTATGCATGGGTCTAGCGAGAAAAACAAATGTGCTGTGAAATAACAACTGCAAGGGCACCGAGGAGTGCCCACATGAAGACATATGGTTCTCTCAAAGGTTTTTGCATATGGCCGCACTTCCAATGTGTTCAGTGTCACGTTTTAGGTTGGTTAGGTTAGGTTAGAAATGTTGGAAATCTGGGATTAACCTTTTTTAATATATGACCTCCTGACATCAAAATCCACTAGCAACTAAAATGCAAAGCTAATCTAGTGTGTCAGCGTTTTAGTTTATGTCTTTCTCATCTGATGCGAAGCAGGTGTACATTCTCACAGGAAAGTGCAAAGCCCGGTGGGATTTCTAAATATACGAGCGAACATAAAGCATTCCTGGGGTCAGTCGGGCGGCGTTTAGTTGCACATGAGGTGAGGTGAAGGGTGACGCGGCACACATTCCGCTTCTGAAATGAGGTGGAGTGACGCAACAGGGTCAAGTATGTCTGGCTCTTGAGAAAAAAAACCCTTCAGTCGATCACGCCTCAGAAACCACAAGTGGACAATAACTGACAAACAGTGATGAATATGCTAGTTTCTGTGAGTAGGTACAGAAGTGTTGTGGGCGTTAAGGTGAATGCCAGCACGAATCTCTGAACTTCTTCCAGCTTTTAAGGACAGGAACATGCGCTCTCCCTCTCTCACTAAATGCACCGAGCTTGAGCAAACAGAATGTAGAGACAGCTTCATGGAGGGATGCACACAGCTAGGCAAATAATTACCTTGTATGGACAAATGAACATTCAAAATCATGTTCCTGTTTACTTGCAAAAGCCCTTGAGACCAATTAGCACTGTGTTCCCTCACGGTAATCCAGCCTAGGCCTTTGTGCCTTCGGAGGGCTCATCTATATTCCGGAGCGGTCAGTATACATCAATTTCCTCTCTTTGTTTAATAGTCAGCCAGGAATTATTAACTTTCTGCTTCTAATATGAACAGCAGCTAAAACAATCTGCAGCAATGACACCTTTAGGTGGTAAGCAAATGCTCTTTTTCCTAGCAACAACAACAACAGCAACAACAACAACAACAAAGAAAAAAGTAATTGCCCTCGATGTTGATACAGGAAGTAGCCCATTCTGCTGATGTCTTTTTTGGGGAAAGACTAATTTATGTACCTAATCTTAGTCAGTGAAGCTATCTCACTTTCTGAACATGCACTGGGGCAATAGCATGCTTGCTCTGTGTGCTGCAGCTACCGTGGATACAGCAAACACAGCAGAGAGATATATCACCGTCACCACCTTGGCTGCACTCCAGAGTTAATGTAACATGGGGAATTGGCAAAAAACAATGCTCATGTCATCCCCTTTTCTGCAGTAAAACAATGAGCAGTGTTTCACTCGGGGTCAGATAGAAAATGTAAATTAATACAAATTGCCCCTGCTCCTGTCCCACGGGACAAGTCTGAGGTGATGCCAAGTCATCATGACTTACACAAATGCCATTTTGGTGAATGTTATACAATGTAGACAAGATACCAAAGATAATATTTGTATCTTAGCCTGTTCTATGTCTTTTTCTACAGGCTTTTATTTTGAACTGTACCCCAAAAATGCATTTCTAGATGTTTCGACCATGAAGTGGATGAAAAAGTGGTTGACCAACAAAAGTCCTCTTCAGAAACTACTTGTTGAAACATTCTTGTGAAACCTGAAAAGGCTTCTTCGTTCGAAAAAGTAATTATTACAGGATTTTAAACCCCGGTTAAATATAGTACAAGTCGCTTTGGAGGCGTCGCCCTCCCATGGCCTCCATTGCGGCATTGGAGCATGTCTAATCTCTTACGTAACAACAGGACATTCACTGCTTCATTAGTAGTAACTCAATAGGATCACAGCAAATGGTGTTCACAGACAACAAGCTTTGCTTTGTTCAGTCGTTCTTCCGTGGGAAGTTGTTTTTAAGGAAGGGAAAATAACCTTGATTGTCAATTTCACAACTCGATCTCACATGTTGCATTGTGTCCTTAAATGGTGTACAGTAAATATGGATCGAAAAATCAGACAGCAGTGCTAAAAATATACCATTAAAAAATGGCACCACACAGCTGAGGTGAAATGGGATTTAGTTGCCCAGTAACCCATTTGAGATAATCAATGAATCTATTTCAATAAAAGCTGATTCTACTAATCTGATGTGTACTGGTTGTGGTTTTCTTTCTTGGCAAAGAGATGGTATAGTTTTGTCATTTGAGCTGTGTTTATTCACTGTGTTCAGCAAATCTCTTGCTGCTCACTGGAGCTTTCTGAAGGTGAGAAGTCCGGGCAATGGCACCAGGTCTCTACGGGACATTTACCATGTGCGCTGTCTCCTTGCAGAGCTGGCAAAGTGTTGGTAATTATTCTTAAAATAAAACACCCTTCACAACAGAATCAAACCTGGAAAGACTGGTGGTTGGCTGGGCTTTTGGGGAATTTACTAGACATTTGGACCATTTGCAAAAAGTGAGAAGCACAGACAAAAAATAGTAGAAAAGTAGAAAGAGGCAAAAATGAATCTTAAAATCAATCAGCCACTACTTTGCAAAAGTCATTTAAAGTGCATTACATCCAGGCAATGATGTGTCAGTGCAGTGATAAAGTCATTTTGTTTTTAGAGTTTCAGCGCAAAGTTGGAAATAATGCTGACGGGGCACAAATTATCAAATGCACCAGCTTGATTGCAAGCTGTCCACCAAGGTCAGGAAAGTAAAAAAAATATTAAGCTTGCATTTGTGGAACTTGTTAAAGGCCTGATCTCTTCGAGCTGTCTGATTCATAATTTATAGGGACTTTAAATTACTCAGTGGCAGCACTTCAAAGGTAGCCAAGAAGGTGTCCATAATATGAATCTTTTCTAATGTGAGCGTGAACCACTGGTAACAAAGTAATCGTTAATCCTGTGTGAAAAAAAATAAATCTTAATATCACTTCTATAAAATCACCCCAGTGTGCATGGCTTAACTGCATCCCATTCAATAGAAGTAGAATATGTTTTATTAAAATGTGTATTTCCATAAAATAAAGCAAGTATAGGCCTAGAGGTAAGTTAAATACTTTTACACCAAGATCTTAAAGGCTCACATCACTCATGAATATTATTACTGCACTCCGGAGCTTTTTTAGATTTCAAGAGGAAGCATTATATGTCCCTCTAGGAAATGTGTGCACAGGGAAATAGCACTGTCTCCTCAATGGGCCTTTTCAAGTACTTCCTGGGGAAAGGCTGGACCACTCTGATACATTGTGTCCCCTCAGCGCACACTCCATCATTGCGCAGAGTTTCCTCAGCCTTAACGAGTGACTTAACGAGTGTTTTTAAAAGCAGAGTTTTCTTCTGTCTTTATAGCTCTCTAAAAATATATGGACTTATCTTACGTTTGATTATTAGTCTTTCTAATTAATCACTTACACAGGATTTATGAGTTTAAACGCAGGTGGTGCGGTGCAGGCACATTTCCGTGTTAGAGAGACATTGGAAATAGTGCTGTGCTATACTGCAAATTGTAGTATCGATTGGATACAGAGTAAATACAGGGCCAATACTGCCACCAGTGACCTTTAAAGGCAGTTTATGTATGGGAGAGCAGTGCGTCATGATCCAATACCAATACTAGCGTTGGTATCGACACTATTGATATTTGTATTGATGCATCAGACAAATCCATTACCAAAAACCAGCATGCTCACATGCATAATCAGTCAGGTTGGATAAATTTATCTCAACCATATACAGTGTGATGTAGTTGTCATGTAGAAAAAGGATAACAAGATGCCTGGCCTTGGTTTAGAGGGTATTAACTGAGTAAATGTCAACGAAATCCAAGCTGCTTGTTTAAATTAATGTAATTATTCTAAATAAAAAAAATATGGTGAGCTTGAGCCATGAAACACGTCAGGGATGAAACACTAGTGTCTAACTTAAAAAAAAAGAGAGAGAGAGGTTGGGATGAGGGGGGCTTAATTGTACACTCCTTTCATTTGCTTTCTTTATATAACAGGATCAGGCAGATGGTGTTTGGGTAACACCAGCCTTACATGACTTCCCTCCACTCCCAGTTGTTCATAATCATCGCTGTTAGGAATTGCCACCACAGTATTAGTGTAACCACGCAGGTGTAAACAAACCTTAAACGCTGCAACACTTGATCTGCGGGGGGAAAAGAGCAAAAAAAAAAAAAAAAAGCAAGAACGCGGATATCCTGTGAGATTTATGGGAATCTGTAAAGCACACGTTGTGAAAAAATTTTTATGCACTCAAATATACTTTAACTGACTTTTGGAATATTATAAAGAACCGTCCAAGTGCGCATGTGATGCTGTTTCTAGCGCACTCCGCATTGTAGCAGTAAGCTGCCCCCCCTCCTCGCCAGCACCATAAAGCAACATTAACGAGCTTGCCAGCAGAGTTGGCGCTCTGCAAATATTGGAGCGTGCGTGCGCGCGCGCCCTAGCAGTGGCAGCGGTGTACAGTAGCATGGCAGACTGCAGTAAATACAGTGTTGAAGAGGCGGGGTTTGACATCTCCGCTCTGAAAACATCTCTAATCCAGTATTTCAGGTGGCCAAGTCGACCGAGCGAACCATTGCTCACTACCGCCGCGCTTCAGAGAACTGCAGCACAAACGCACGCCTCCTCCAGCCGGAGTGTACCGCGAGTGGACAGACGGGGCTGGTGTGTATCCGAAGTGGAAACTCGCCGTAGGAGAAGAAAACAGAGAAAAAGCCGGAGAGGGAGAGAGAAGTTTAAGCGACGCGAGGCAACACTTTACTTGTCTGGGCGGTGTTTTAGTTCCCAGCGTCTCCCCGTTTGAAGAACATAGTAAGCAGAGACTCATTCGGCTTTTCGGCGAAACTCAACCAAAAGAAAAAAATTACTTCCAACTCTTGTTCAGCGAACTCTAAAAAGGATATTGCGGCACTTTTTGTTGTCATTATTCAGCCACAGGTAAGCGTCAGCTGAAGTTTGACAAATGTACTTGTCTTTCCTTGTTTATGTTTGTGGCAGTACGTGGGGGCGGAAGCTCTACCTGGAACTCAGGTAAGTCGGAAACCAGGTAGGCCTAGCGTTAGTTAGGCTAGCTTTAGTTAGCATAACTTGCTATAAAAATATAGGTGTGGAAATTGTTTAGAAGTTTAGTAGAGTTTATTTGTCGTTTTTATTTTTTGACTGTTTATTTTATTCAGTTTATTATTATTATTTATGGGCCTTGAAATAGGCTCACTGTGAACAGTGAGCTGTGAGTGAGGCTATGAATCGGTCATTAAATATTATAAAATGTAGCATAAGGTCACGGAAGCTGGCGTGACGTTTTTAGTGTTGGAATGCTTTATTTCGTGACACACACACGCGCGTTATGTCAGCTTTTCTGTCACACAGTGTGCTATCAGAGGATGTCTCATCACTTTTTATTGCGTGTGGAAAGGTTTCATGTTGCGCAATCATGTACACTTTTGTTTATATCTACAGGAAAAAATTGCTGCTAGTCTGGTTTTTGTTGTTGTTGTTTTTGTTTTGTTTTTTTTTGGGGGGGGGGGGATCAGATCTGTTGTAACAGAACTTCTCTTATGTGGCACCAGTAGACTGGTTTTTCCCCTCTAAACTCATGATAAGACCCTCATCCCGACGAGCCCAGTCCCTTAAGCACAGTGATGATGAGGCGATGAGATCATCAACCCTTTAGACATCTTGCTCACTCAGCCTTCACATTGATGCAAGTGGAACATTTCCTTAAGGACAAAGATGGTGAAATAAACATAAAGGCATGCCGACGAACCAGTTTTTGACGCTGGGCCTTCTGCCACGTCTTTGTGTGCAAGTACATTGAGCAAGAGTACTTGGAAAAACTGTTTACTAATGTGCTGTGTCTTCATCAGCTTTTTAGAAAGATGGTGTGTGATGATAAGCTACTAACCCAGAGGTCTGCCACTTCAGGTTTAGCTTTAAAAGTTTTTTCTTTATGCATTTAAAAAAAAAAAAAGTTGCAGAAAAAAAAAGATAAATTGGGGGCAGGGTCATGATCATGCTTGATGTTTCTTGGCTAGCTGTTGTCAAATGAGGGGCCATTAAGGAAGCAATTGTGAGAGCAGAAAGGCGGATGTTATATTTCAGTCAGATTCTATTCAGCTTTGGATCCTGGCTCTGTGCTTTTGTTCTTCCTTTTCCTCTGTTGGAAGCAGTAAGGAGTAATGGGTGACTCAGCGCGGTGTGGGTGACCTGTTCAGTTTCACAGGGTTGAACACGGGGACCGTGTGTTGGAACGCAGCAAGACTTTGAGCAGGAAGCCCACACAGGAAATGACCGCTGCATTGTTACCCATTCTTAAACCATGTCTGCAGTCTGCAGGGAATTTCAAGTGAAGTTTCACTGTTTTGTTTTTTTTTTTTCTGGGGGTTTTTTTTTTTGGGGGGGGGGGGAGGTATTTATTTATTTTTTTGTTTGTTTTTTTGTAGAATAAACACACAGGGTCAAATTTATTGCTTGTTCTTGTACATGCATTGGCTGCTTGTTTATGAATCTGTTTCCTAGTTCTAACGCCTAATTAATTAAACCGACCGAGGGAAGAAATGTTGAATGCGTTCAGTTCAGGGAAATTTTAAATGTTGCTTTAAGAGTAGTTTATGAGGAAGAATTGTGATTCATCCTTACTCTATCAATATGAGTCAGACTTGGAACTTTGTATGACTTTACCAAAAGTGGAGAAGTTCATTTTCAAGTCTAAAAACAGACCCAGAAAATGGGAGTAATTGTCCACTTGTCAAAAGTCAATCTGTTCCAAGGAACGGCTCTAAATTCAGATATGGTTAACTTAACGCTAAAATAGATTTTACACCTGGCAGCCTTTATGAACCGCACTTTATAACAACAAACCCACTGCACTCTTTTACCTCGCTCAGCTATTTTTATTCACTTTATTTGGATCCACCCCTTTTCTTTCTAACATTAGTGTTTCTATGTTAATCTAGCTCCACTATTCTTTAATTAAAAAAAAAGATCTCATTTTGCTGTCAGCCGGAAATGATTTTCACGTGTGGTTAAAGCACATTTAGAAAAGTGTCTGTGAAGGTGGGAAAGAGATGACGCATGTTATGGCTGTCATAGGATGCAGAGTAGGAGCCGGTGTGCGTGGCCCTGAAGTTATTTTTCTGAAGGGAAAGTTGAATATTTACGAGTTTCCTCTTTAACATATGCCATTAAAATGCATGACACGCAGCGAGAACACGTGTGCAGCAATTGCTTTTTCTACGTGATCTCCAGTAAGGAAAAAGCTGTCATCTAGGTGTATAATGCACCAGCTTGACAGGGAGATGTATTGATCTGCATTTGAGAGGAAGGAGTTTCAGAGACGTTAAGCTGTATCGTACTCTGTGGCAGTTCATATTGTAAATTGTGAACGTGAATTAAGAATTAATCCTTACAGCCTTATTAATTAATAACGCTGTAATTTGGGCTTTTGAAAAAGCCGATGTGGAGAGAATTACAGACTTTCGCTACTGGGAACCCGAAAGTCGACCGTTCCAACAATATATACATCAGAAATCTTCTCTCTTTGTGTTGCTGCAATGATGCATTTCTATTTTTGTTTCTTGAAAAAAGTGACATAGTGTGACTCAATTTACCACAGATTGATTCATCAGCAGCTGCTGGCGTTGCCATATTAAGGAGATCAGTTGAATCATTGTTAATGGGGCTATCCATCAACTGATCACTAACTCATAAATTATAGCATCTGACTCTCCACTCCGTCACCCCAAATTTGGACACATTTTACAGATCCTCCAGGCTCGTCAAAGCTGCCACTGCACAACATGCTCTTTGGCTGACTGCTTGAAGGTGCTAGCCTTAGCATTTTCCATATGACAAGGGGAGAAGGGAGTCATTCCTGGTCCTTGTTTGACAAGTCTGAGCCAGTCTTTGTTTACAAAGGAAGACTGGACTTCCTGCAGTTGTGCCCCTTGGTGAAAAAAAGAAATGACTGCTTTTGTTTGGCTCTTGTTTTTGGCTCAATGCTGCATCTCTGACAACTTTTCCATAGTACATTGAAAATCATTGCTGCTGTTGTTTTTTATGGATAACTATTTTATCTAGTAACAATGTTTTCCAATGCAATATTTCTCCTTTTAAATGGCTGTAAGTCAAGGATGTTGCATAACCACATGGATAACTAAACTCGAGATTAGAAAGCAGTTTTTAAAAACAATTATTTATATAATCTGTTCCTAAGTGTTTATTACTTCGATGTTGTTTAAACAGGAGCTTTACTGACCTCACCAAATTCTTTGTAAAGACTGTAGTGTCAGCAGATGAGATGTTTTAAGACACTACTGTTCATGTGTTCAGCTGCTAGTGAGGGGAGGGGCTGTGTGTCAGCTGGAGGAGGCAAAGTACTGCTGGTATGAATACTGTTTCAAATGAGTATGTAATCCATTTTTATTGACAACCCTATTCAGTTATCATGCTTTAGGTAACTACAATATTGTAAAAAGCAAGTACCTTTTGAGTTTTAAAAATGTTGGTATAATAGGTATTGTAAATATCAGTTCTGGTGATATCCCTAAATATAAGATGTAAACATATACTTAAGGATATTTCATGTGTAAAGTAGGATCTGATTGATTATTTATTTTCTGCAGTTTTAAGCGCTGCTGTGTAAACTAATGTTTCCCTTTTATGTACTTTACCTCAGTGGAACTTTGGCACTACGTTTGGCCACAGGTGTGACCTAATTTCCACTTATCAAAGATACTTTGCTGCATGTGATTGAACTCTGCTTCACCTGTGTGTATGTGTGTGAGAGCGCAATTGCTGGTTAATTTTTAAACATAGCCTTTTGTTATCTTTAATCACCAATGTTTTGTTTTAATTACGAGAGGTAATTCAAAGAGAACTCGAGGGAGCTACTTGCTCACAAGGCAGAAACTGGAGGTCAACACGACTGTGTTTTAAAGTGAAGTCAGGCGGTTTTGTGGACTATGTTGTTGGGATCGAAGCAGAAAAGGGAAAATAAGAGAAATATGGTGTAATTCTCCACTTAGAGTTGAAAGCAAAGGGTGTCAACAGCCGTCTTAGCTTACTACTCAGTGATGTAAACTTGGCTTATGGACAATTTTGCCGCTGGCCAGATTCGTTTCCTCCACCTAGGTCTGTAAACAAGAAAGCACATATTTCATATGGCTGCTGTTAGTTGAAATTGATTGTGGGGGATCTGTTTTCAATTTTAAAATAGGTATTTTATCATTAATATCACATAACAGAAGAAGATGAAATACAGCAAGAATGTCAGCAGAGTCATCTGTGCAGGCAGTGTGCTTCTCTCTTTGCTTTCTCGTCACTCTTCTTGGTCCGTGTTTACACGTTAGGCACAGTATGTGCTACTTTAACCTTTCAGGATTGTAGCATAGCCAACCCTTGTCTAAAAATGTGCACGTATCCTGTAGTGCCGACACTATGCGGTCTCTGTCACCTGATGTTTTCTGATTTCCTGCTTTTATTTTATTTTATATCCATTAATCCCCTCATAACAAACAAAAGAAAAAGAATAACAGTAATGTTAATTAATTATTGTTAAATAAAGGCGGTGGTTATAAATTCTGCCTGCTTAACTCAAGCCAGACAGCAAAATGTTGATCTTACAATCGTCACAACATTACTGAAGTGTACTTGCTGTCAGTTTTGCTCCTAGAAATGATGGTTTAACATAACTGAGCTTGACAGTTTTTTCCAAATGGACCAATATAATGCAATAACATTCATAGGACCAGAAAGACAGAGCCATATTTACTCATGCTGTTGTCAGCAGTGTCTCAATACAGCACATGCTTCAGCTTCTTTCTCTGTTACATCAGTTTGACATTGAATAATGTAGACAAGGGTTGGGATTGTTTTTGCATTCTGCTAAATGGGTATGGGTGAGACGATAGCCGGATATGTTTGATGCTTGCGTATTATTCCCTGAAAACAGGAATAAATGTACCAGTTCCTAATTAACAGAATCAATAAATGTATAATGGATTAGTAGAGTGCTCGGCCTCTGTCGTCTAAGGTGTAGGTGATTAATTTAATTGTTTTTCCATTTCATCACATGATCACAAACTTGATGTCCTTGTACAGACTTGTCCCGACTTGTGATGTCATCGGCAAAGGTGGGTTTTCCATTTGCCAGTCCAGCCCTGAAGCAAATCCGAAAACAGCAGCTCTTAAGAAACTCTGAGCTTAAGTGATTGCTTTGGAATGCTGTTGCCAAGGAGCCCAGTTGCAAAGTACAACGGCAGAGACATTTGTGCATTTAGTCAGAGCATGTGAAGATGACTGTAAAATACAAAACTGCAGCTTACAAACTTAGATTCTGCATCGAACTGCGTTGTTGCAATGTCATCATACATCGAGGATTCCTAAAATACCACGATGGCAATGTTGTCCTGCAAGTTTCAGCCGAAACTTTTCAGTGGTTCTGGCGACTGTCACAAGAGGGAAGTTTCATTGTTTGTTCTAAGTAGGGCAGTTTTTTCTTCTTCTTCTTACTCTGAATAACAAAATGTTTGAGGTTTATTCTTTGCGACTATTTTTTGGGTCTTGGGGACTAAAATTGGATGAGTCACTGTTGCACATTGTTGCTTCTTTGTACTTTTTGGTACTGGAACAATGAGAACAATGTGAGATATGTAAAGTTACAAGGACATGTCCTGTTACCATTTAAAATGCTACCATGTGAAAATCCCAATAAAGACATCACAACTGAAAGGTTTTGACTGTATGCTGACCTCTTTGGCCATTCACTGATATTAACACCCCCCACTGACTTGTTCAGCATAAACACAGACACTTTTAAGAGGTTTGCTGGATGAATGTGTTCCGGCCAAGATGCACTTTCCCTCCAGATTTTGTTGGTGTAGCTCAGTTTATTGCATCTTCAATTGTTTGTTAAAATGCTCACTACAGCTCAACTCATGGTGGAAAAAAAAATAGGTCAGGGCAGTCTTTCTTTGTAGCTGATTTTATAAAAAGCGTGACGGGGCCAGACAAAGTAAGAAAAAAATGGGACGGAATAGAAACTTGGAGCAGCATTATATGGGTTTTTAGAAATGTCAGGCCACAAATAGCTGACTAGCAGTTTCAGACTGAGCTCTCCTCTGGAGTTACAGCCGCCCACGTTGTTTAAAATTCATTTCAAACTATTTATTTCACTTCAGGTTCACACAGTTGCAATAAAGAGATTATGAAAATTTATCAGGATAACTGAGTTGCTAATTAAAGTTGGTCTGGTTTAAAGTCATAATTCTAGACAAGCACGGTATGACTGAACTAATTACCACACAAATAGTTGAATTTTTGTGTGTGTCTTTATTGGACACACTAATAACTGGCGGTGCAAGCTGAAAAAAGTAAAGTAGTTCTAGTTAATAGAACCTTTTGGTAGCACCAGACTCGGTTATTAATATTGCTGCTGCTAAACTTACACAACCATGTGAAGGAATTTTAGACCATTTGTCCTCCTGATCAAGGCCTTTCACATGGTTATTCCAAAACATGTTTTCTTTCTTTTTCCACCATTTAATTATAAATTTACTTGTTTGTGTTTGCAGTACACTATATATTCTTATATTTCTCCAGCTTCTTACATGCATAAGCGTCAGGTTATCGACATTATCTCTCTCTTTAAAAATACAAAATCAAATAAATAAAATCTTTATATCCTTCCTAAGATAGAAACGTAAGTCCACCGTGCCTCCACTATGCTTCAGACTGAAAAAGAGGTTTTTGGGTCCTCCAATCATGATGCTATTTATCCCAGACATGTGGAAAAGCCCATAAACCCATTCACTGGTTTTCTTTTTGTTGACACATGAGCAAAAATGTAAGCTTTGTAGAAATTTCTGCTGTTTTGCCAAAATAACAGGATTGCAAGTTGAGCTGAGTTTGAGCTTTGCTGGCTGCCTGCTCTACGGGAGAGTCCTCCAGTTTTAGACCGTGTGTCTCGGTGCTGATTGATGTACAGCCACGTCTTTAGAACTGCTTTTTCAGGCCTCTCTCCCCATATGTATTTTTAGCATTTATAAAGTGAAAGTTGTGATTGGTGTTTGCAAATAATGCCACAATCTTTGTATGCTTCTATTTCAACAGAGGTACCACTGCATCCCATAGTGAGAAGTACGCAGAATTTATTCAGATGGGTCTTTTAACTATTGTTCGATTATGTTGAGTAGAGAAAGGGAAGTAGTTTTCTGGTTTCAAATTACCGTGTAAATTGAGGACCTTAATTAAAGTCCAGTAACAAGATGGCAAATTAAACTGATCTGTTGCTTTGGATTCTGGTCCCTTATTTTTTTCTATTTAATATGATGTTGGATTATTAATTGGATGAAACATTAACCAATTAACTGATACTGACAAGAGTTAATCCCCTCCAGTGAAAGTGATACATACTGGGGAAGTGATGTTCTGCGTCAGTATTAGAGGGGGGGAAAAAAATCCAGTGTTTCCTCTAAGCTCGCTTCCTGTCTGATGATAGCGCTTTGCACAATTGTCACCATCGCCCCTCCCTTTTTTCTTTTTCTTTTAAGTGTCTTTCTTTTGTCTATACTGTAGAAAATTTGAAAATTCATAATTCTTAATTTTTCTGCCTTTTAAATGAAGTACAGGCTGCAGCCTAGTGAGCTGTAACTCCTACGTGTGTGTTGGCTCTCTGTCTGTATTGTTTAGGAAATAATAAATTTGTCTGAATGTTAATGTGAAACCAAAGTTAGTGCCATCTTTAGTTTGACACGCCTCCAGTGCAAAGGGTGGCTGTAAAAGTTAATATATAAGCTTTCCTGACATGTATAAACAGTCAGGTTTGACCTCAATTTGGAGGTACACGACTGAAATTTCACATGTGACTTCCTGTGGTATTGTTTTGAATCACTCATCCAGTGCAGTAGTGTTAAATGTATGTTAAAGCAGCAAGGCATAATGGATAAAAAGCAGCAAACCACATTAGCTGTTAACGTGTTTTTAAATCTAGTTCTCTTTTTGTTTTTTCTTACACAGCCCGGTCGTGTTTGCTGTCTAACCTTTCGACGTGTGAACTTCTGAGCGGGAACAAGGGAAGAGTCGCCAGGACCATGTGGCAGGATTTTCTTATAGGTGTCAACAATTTGTTCTGAAGCTGTTATGAAGTTTTGACCACAAACAGCACAAGATGTTTGAAATGCGTCCCTTCGTGTTGAGAATGCATCATATTAGATCACTGGTTAACAAAGGCCGGCCAAAAAGAAGAGTTGGATTGTAATTTTTTTTTGTGTGTATGTGTGCGTTTGTGCGCACATGTGTGTTTATTTTTCAATTTTTAATACAGAAGATTTTTAAGTAATTGGCACGATATAAGGACCTTTTCCTTGAGCTGCAGACATAGACTGGACTCCCATGTATAGCAGAGCAGCCGCTGCAGCTTGTGGAATAACTTAGCTTCAGACTGTTGGACAGCTGCTTCTTCAGGGCTCCGGGGATCTGATCTAAGCATCCACCCACCGTGTCATCTGACTATTTCACCTGTACTAAGGCAACCCTACTAACCAATGGCATGGGTCAAGTTCTTCAGGAAGCCAGGGGGCAATCTGGGGAAATCCTACCAGCCGGGGAGCATGCTGTCTCTGGCCCCCACCAAAGGACTGCTCAACGAGCCTGGCCAGAACAGCTGTTTCCTCAACAGTGCTGTGCAGGTTTGTTGACACCTCATGAACATTTTTATGTAAAAACTGCACAAAAATGGCGGTCACTGCTTCTAACCGGTCCTCCAAACTTCTTCAATTTATTTGCTGCTTGTATAACTTTATTTATTGCAGCCCCCCTCTGGGAACATGTTCCGCCCTCTTGAAAAAATAACCATTATTTATTTGGAAATTGCAAAGCTTAGTCACTGTCTGTATTTGTCAGAGCTTCCCAGCTATTTATTCATTCTGGATGGTTAGTTTTGTTTTTTTTCTTGTGGGGTACTGGCTGGTGAGTTAGTTCATTATATCAGCCAACGCGCAGTGAGGTCAGCATCGGACGGTCTTACTCAGAGGGTGTGTGAGACAACCGATGAGCTGGTCGAAGATGATCATTACTTTCGGCTTTGTTTCTGTGAGGGAGTTGTTCTCTCACCCACTCCTCGTTGTTATGACCTTGGAGAGTTTATTATTGTAGCATGCCTGCATGTTATGAGCAACTAAAAAGATGTTAAGTTTCATAATGGGGGAAAAATGTGAATCTTTTCTTAATGATTATTTTGTAAATAGGCAGATTGGTACAGAAAATCTATATATTTGAAGTGCATATGAATGTGTTTGCTTGACTGCTTTATCTTGTAAGTAAGAGATATGCCCAACATCTTATGGTGTAAGGGCAGCCTCACGAGCTTCTGCTCTATCCCTTGTGTAGGTACTATGGCATCTGGACATCTTCAGACGCAGCTTGAGGCAGCTGCCTGGACACTTCTGTCTGGGAGAGTCGTGCATTTTTTGTGCATTAAAGGTAAGATGCGATCATAAACCTATTTAATAAGAGCTGACACTTTAAAGTAACCGTGCAGCTCCTGTTTGTCAGCATGAATGTGTAGAGCATCTGCTCTCATATTCAGACTGTGCATTGAGCGGTAAATGTGACACAAATGCTTTCTGTAAACACAATATGCCGTTGTCAGGGTGTAAACAAGTTCTTGCTCTCTTCTTCAGGGTATTTTCACCCAGTTCCAGCACAGTCGGGAGCGAGCCCTGCCCTCTGACAACCTGCGTCACGCCTTGGCGGAGACCTTTAAGGACGAGCAGCGCTTCCAGCTGGGCTTCATGGATGATGCCGCAGAGTGCTTTGTAAGTTCCTGTGGCAACACTATGGCGGGAGGGATTCGTGTATGTTTGTGTGTTATCCTGCCGCACAGCTCAAGCGAAGCACTGCCATGAAACTGTTCGGCGAGGTCACTGAAACAGCTTCTGTCCCTCCCATCAACCCCAGCCACATAGGCGCTGAATATCATCATGACAGCTTATATAAGTACCAGAGTTGTGTTTGAACCGCTTTTTTTATCTGCTGCCATAGTATGGCACATGAGCTTTTGAAGAATCACTTTCATATGGTCTTTATCGTTCTAGCATATTGCTTTCAGTTTTTCTGCTCTTTTACCACTTTAAAAAAATATTTTCAACTAGTCTAATTATTTTTGTCCCAGTTTTACTATGACTCCAGCCAAAAAGGAAAGGTCCTGTTACCCTGCTTTTAATTTGTTTAAAAAGTTTTACTTTGTCAATCACGTTTGGTTAGTGAATTTTTTCTCTTACAATGTTGATATCTTGTGCCTGTAAACTGTACACCAAAATGGCACAGATGTATCCTGATTTATTTATTTTTTTGTTCCCCTCCCCACGCAACGGTTGTTTATCTATTTAGGAAGTGCAATTACACAGAAATGGAATAAACAAAAGAGGGAATCTGGCGAATACAACGGGGGGATGAGTGTACTCGTGCACATTGGGCTGTACAAGTGTGATTTTTGTCACTTTGCTTCTCCTATAAGTTACAGATCAACCTACCACATGATGAGGTGTTATGTAGAAAACCATATAAACTATATGAATAGTTAAGAAAAAATGGCACATGGGCAGTTGTCTGAAAAATAGTTGGCAAACTATTCCGTTACGAGATGTTCTACCTGCTATTTTGTATTTCAACTAACTACAAAGTTGGCTGGCTGAGGGGGGGAGATCCCAGAAACACTTACAGAAGTAGATATGTAAAGGAGTATGTCCACTTTTGTGTAAGTAATTAAAAGTTTTTGAGAATTCCAATAAATTTCTCTAATTTAAAAATATTTTTATGGATGCATTATGAGGACTAAAAAGGATGATTGTTGGGCTTATTATCAGCACGTGGTTCAGAGTTAGTCAGCATCTGTGATCACACGGGGGTCATCAGTGCACATACTAACGAAATGTAACATGCTGCCATCCAGACGTCTTTCTCAGAGACTCGTTAACTTATTTCAGCAGCACAAAAACCACCACTTGTGCTTTTTCTAGTGGTAAAAGAGTCTGGTTAATAGAGTGGCTTGTCTTGAGGCCAAACATGTTCCCATTAAAAATATTTGGTACGTTATGAAACGGAAAGACAAAGGAGGCCCTGAACTCTTTAGAAGCTTAAAGCCAGTGTCAAGCCAAAATGCAAAACCCCCTTCTTGGTTTTTCTTTTTTTCCCCTTGGCTTTCATCTGCTACAGCAGTTGCTCTCCTTAGTTCCCAAACATGTACAGGGTGTTGTTAAAAGATATGATGCTCTATCTGAACTGTTGGTATCTTATTCAAAATATTTTCATGTTTTCATAGTTACAACGTTTGATGTTTTGCATTTGACTGCTTTACATCATTTAAATGATCTGCAGATTTTTATCTACGTTTTAAATCATGTCCCTACTTTTTCAGAAGAGGGATTGTTAAACTGAAATTCCAAAGTTTTCTTTGTCTCATGTGGACGTACCATTTCTTAATACCGCGCAGATCTTTGCCCTTGAGCGTTTTCTCTCTAAAGCATTGGCAGCAGTGTGCTGGCAGAGAATTTATGTGAGGAGTTGGCTAGTGTCAGATTAACAGCCTGTGAAGTATAGCCTGTAACCTTTGCAGGCCTACCTCACAGCCTTAATATTTCATAAACTCACAAGCGTTAGAACCAGGAAGGAGCTAAAACGGAGTGGAGCTTCTTCTTTTAACGTGCTCCTTCTGCTGCAAGGTTTACAACACGACTGCTAAAATTGAAGTTTCTGTATAATATGGGCCATATATTTTATTACACTGCAATCTTTGTCTTGGAAATCGCTGAATTGGAGAGAAACTATAGGCTGTGTGGAATGTTCCCCCTCACCCCACCACCAGCCCCATACCTGACAGTTTTCCTGTCCTGTCACAGGAAAACATACTGGAGAGGATCCACCTGCACATTGTGCCTGAGGAGACAGATGCCTGCACTTCAAACTCTTGCATCACACATCAGAAGTTCGCCATGTCACTTTATGAACAGGTCAGTAAGAGGCTAGGAAGTAATAATAAATATTATATTCCCTGGAAGCTTGCTTGTTTATTCTGGCTTATCTAAGCACGAGTTGGTTATATTAATTTTGTGTCTTCACTTTGTGTGTGTGTGTGTGTTTTAGTTTGTTTAATCTTTGTTTGCACAGTCTCTACTGTGTTGAGTGGAAAAGCCAGACACACTAGACAGTGTTAGGATTAAGCGACATGCGCACACAGGTATTAATCACCGTCTGAGACAATAGAAATCCAATCAGTCATGTTTTGATACTGGCTCGCCCCCAGTGAAATATAGAGGGTGTTTCTGGTCAGGAGAGTACACATAAATTCCACCTCGGCGCAACACAGACACACAAACACACAAACACAAGACTCTTCCCCGTGGCTCTGATGCCCATCACTGTCTCTGTCCCGAACCAGTTCTATCTGTGAATCTAACAAATAATACGCCTTTGGACTAAATCCCTCAGGAGCAGAGTCGGTGGATTTGGTTCCACCTCGACTTCAGGGCACCCTATCCTGCAAATATTATAAAGGCCCAAATGAGCATTGCCTCCCTCAAACAGAGGCCTGAAATCGTACGCCTGATAATGTCAGTTGTCTGACTTAAAAGGATACTGGAGAGCTCGGAGTTTATATGTGATCACAGGGAAATAAGCCAAAAATCAAAGAACTGGTTTTGTCCCATTTCTGGAAAGTGACTCTCTGATATGCTAACCAGTCATATGCAGTGCTTACGTTTGCGAAATCACATGTGCACTTATTATTTCGTTAATTTGTTGGTAACTTCTATCCTTTTGTTTGTCGCCCACGTTGGTCACTCTCTCCTCTCTCTTCTGCAGTGTGTGTGCCGTAGCTGTGGGGCATCTTCTGACCCACTGCCGTTTACAGAGCTGGTGCATTATGTCTCCACCACCGCACTCTGGTAAGCCAAAGACAGTATGTAACCTCCTTTAGCACCCTTTTGTCATTTGTCTTGCTCCACACTCTCTTTCAATTATCACAAGGTCAGAACTCTGATTTCTTTTGCTGACTGCGGCATTTCAAAAGTGTGTTTGTCTCTGAGCGTGCCTTATCTTTATTTGTCTCTGCTTGTTCTTTCCTATAGTTCTGCTGACAATGTGCTGTTTACACTGCCTTCTTTCTCAGTCAACAGACGCCTCAGCGGAGAGATGAGTCTTTTGGGGACGTGTTAAAAGCAGCGAGTACGATCGGGGACCTTCGTAACTGTCCAGTAAGTGACCCTTCCAGAGTTTTACTGAAGCATTTACACCCAAAAATGACATTGATGTTGCGTGAAAGAGCAATCTGGAAAACATCAACTTTGTTGACTGGCCTCGCTGCTACTTAGTACACCCAGTACATATCATATTTCATAAAATGGCCATTACTGAAGTGTGAGAAAGATTATAAGAAAGTTAAAATGTCAACATTATTCAGTCTTAGCATCGTTTGACACATTTGGCCAGATGCCATGATTCTTTGGCTCAAACTGGTTGCGTGTAACTCGATAGCATTTAAATTACAAACCTTCTAGTACAAAAAAAATCTTATCTTGCCTTATTTAACCAGCAAAATTAATCATTTTTTTCAGTAAAATGTGTGATTTAAGGGCACTCTTTCCAATTAGTACATTTTCTTGGGGGCTTTTTGTGGTCGTAGGCTACTTTCTAACCAGCTGAACTTGTTTTTGTTGTCTTTATCTATGCGTCTCTCTCTCTTTTTGCCAGAGCAACTGTGGCCAGAAGATCAGGATCAGACGAGTCCTCATGAACTCCCCAGAAATTGTCACCATAGGCTTTGTG
This sequence comes from Maylandia zebra, assembly GCF_041146795.1. Classification (NCBI taxonomy): domain Eukaryota; kingdom Metazoa; phylum Chordata; class Actinopteri; order Cichliformes; family Cichlidae; genus Maylandia; species Maylandia zebra. Next base: position 41,015,665 of record NC_135169.1, on the reverse strand, counting down.
TGGGACTCCGACCAGTCGGACCTCACTGAGGATGTTATCCGCTCACTAGGGCCTGTTCTCAATCTTTCCTCGGTGAGCAATCTCATGCATTAGTTTCTATATCCTACACATTATGACGTTTTACTGGATTAATCTGAGTATTCAGAGATTTTATTGAATGTGTCAGTATATTTGTGAATTATTATTTATACAACTGTTACACAAGCAGTGCCTCTTGCCCTGCTGTTTTGATGTTGTTGTTGTTGTTGTTGTTGTTTTTTTTTTTTTGTGCAATTCAACATATGTGGGAAATAAAGTAGGGATTTATTTCTCTGTAAATCGGGGTAGTTGCGTAAGCCGTCAACTCCCAATGCCCAGTTGGCCCATGCCACTGATCAAAAAGCCCCTGCTGGCCTTGGTCAGCTTGTCAAAAAGCCCCTCCTCTCATCTTTGTGTGTCTGTGTGTGTGCGTGGATCCCTTCCTAAGCGAACATGTCAACTAAATGGATACCACTGAGATGGGGGGGTTCAGCACAACTTTGTTTTTGTTTTTATGTTTTTTAATTTATATTCATATATTCTTAATCACAAGTATGCACAGCTGGAGTGATGTTGTCTTTTTTTTCTCATAAAAGTCTGCTTTCTGTTTATGTACATAGATCATTTTCAGCCATGTTCACAGTAAACATAAACTATAGTGACACATTACTTAATATGTGCTTGTTAGTGTTTACATCCAACACACGTGGATGAGTTCCACAAGCCAGAGTCGATCAGTGGAGTTGATGTGAGGGCGTGCTCATACGAATTACACCTTACATAACTTTGATTTATTTATTTATCTTTTTATTTTGGATTGATGCGTTTCAGCCACTCGTTTTACGACTCAGACAAAATTAGGACATGGGAAGAATTTTCAGTCTCACCCACCCGCTAATGTGCCACAAAGGCTTTTATTCATTGGGGAGTCACATTTCATGTGACTTTATTGGGCGTTAAAAGGGAGCTTACTGCCACCATCATTTGCTTTGAAATCTATTGTTTGTGTGAGTGAGTGAGAGCCGGAGAACTGGCTGTACAAGAATCATGGGAGGGACAAACAAGTCACACTTTGTATCATTTGAAAATAACACAGCATAGTACTAGGTTACCCCTGTAGCCAGGATGGAAAGATATGCTGCCCCTGCAGTGATTCAAACCAGCCTTTACTTGTACTGATTACCGAATCAATGCTAGTTCATTCCCTCAGACCTTAATCTGTAAACAAATGGAGTAACTGACGCTGCTAGCTCTCTGCATCATTTAGCTGCCTTCCAACTTACTTTGGTGGTGATTTAACTGTGTAATTGATGCATTTGTGTGTGTGTGTGTGTGTGTGTATACACAGCTCTTCTACAGGGTGACAGATGAGCATGCCAAAAAGGGAGAGCTGATGCTCGTGGGAATGATCTGCTACTCCAGCCGTCACTACTGTGCCTTCACCTTCCACACCAAATCTGCCAAATGGGTCTTCTTTGATGACGCAACAGTCAAAGAGGTGAGAGAGCGTGCACTAGTGCTCAAGTCATGTTAAATGAGTCACATGTGAAAATAAGAAACATATTTATTATAATAGCAAGGAAGTTGTACAGCACACATATGAAAAGTCTTTTTTTTTCCTTCCTTGTGGTATTTTTAGATGTTAGAATAGAATTAGTGCAAGCTTTTTCTAAAGAAGAAAAAAAATCCGAGTTTGGGATTCATGTTATCACTGAACAGATAAGCAGAAGCTGCTACAGACGAGACCGAATGTTCAGTCTCTTATCTCTGTTACAAAGACTTTTTATCGTCCAATAAGGACCACATTGATTGCGCTTCATGAGCCTCTGGTTTGATGAGCCTTTATGGCAGCGAGGAGTCAGCCAAACTCCCAACTTCCTGCCTGATTTCTACTGCAAACACTCTACTCTGTAGTCTCAGAGCACTGCAGTAGTAAAGCACAGATAGCTAATAAAGACGTTTTTATTTTTTTTTATGAAGCTGGGTAAAGTTTAAGGAGATGTGACAATGCTGCGTTACAATGTGTAGTGTGCATGATGTAGAAAGTGGGTTTTGTGTGTCTGTGTTCTGGTAGTTTGTTTGTGCACACTCACTTTTGAATCCTATCATCCTTTAGTTGTTTTTTCCCGTTAATGTTGGATTTATTTTCATGGTGTGTACATGCAAGCATGCCTTCTGTCTCACATCCTCACAATTTTCACGGGGACTGTGGTGCAGCGGCCGGCTGGCTCTGTGTCAATCCATCAGCAGCTTGTGCTGCGTGTGCAACCCCTCCCAACTGAGATGGAGGAGCTAGAGTACTCTGCGCCTGCCAAGTCCATACCTGGAATGAAACTTGCCAGTGTTTCTGTGACTCCCCAAGTCCCAGCCCCTTAATGACTGCTGCAGTGTAGCCCAATTACTGTGTTTCCATTGCATGAAATAAAATTGCACAAAATCCTAAGTGCAGTAACTCACTAGCTGTTCTGATCGGATGGTGGGTCATGGGTAGCTTAAAGACACTTGCATTAATCAGAACATGGCCGATGTTAATGCACTAGTGGTAAATGATATGTAACATTAGCAACAGATAAAGCTTTACTGGTTTTAGCTGAAGAGGTTGGAGATTGTTTTGAAGCTCACAGATATATCTGCTTTAACATTCATTTAAAGATTTTCTGAAAACTGGAGGGCAAAAAAATAGACTTTAAGAGAAAAAGCTGTAACAGAAAGGCAGATTTGGCCAAGAGTCTTAACCCTTAACATGTCTTTGGCCCTTTCAGATAAAAAATGTTGTGCCTCACCATTGAAAAGAGGATCCAAAAATCACACAGATGTGTCTCTGTTTTGCCTTGATCTAACATGCTTTGTCAATCACGGCTTGTCTTCCTCCTCTATATTGTATATGTGCACATTCCCCAAGTCAAAATCCTTTCCCCCTCTGTCTGTGTTCCTTTGAATTGGTTGCTCTTTACCTTGTTTTGCCATCTCTTCCACACCTGCTTTCTCTTTCTCCCCCCTCCCTCTACCCCCGTCATTTGCTTAATTAAGGAGCACAGAAGCATCTGTTAGCCTGCAGCCTGCCTTTGTGGTACCTTTGTGGAGAGACGCGCACCTTACACAGCTTTGCTAATGTGATTGTGTGCTTTGGCCTTAGTGTGTTATATTCACTCACAAATTAAAGCTACACCCCATTTTGTCACACATAGTCTGAAGTTGCATGTGAATTTTATATATATTTATACCCTTGAATGCATGTTGGTTCACTTTGTGCTATCACACATGAAGGTATAGTATTATACGGTATGCTAAAATGTGTTAATTGACCCTGCTTTTTTCTTCTTTTCTTCTTTGTTTCCTGGTGCAGATCGGCTCCCGGTGGAAAGATGTCGTCAGTAAATGTATCAAAGGTCACTTCCAGCCTCTTCTTCTTTTTTATGCCAATCAAAATGGGAGCGCTATCGCCACAGAAGATGCCTCAAAACAAAACAGCAGCCAGTCCCACAGCAAGAACCCCGTTAATGGAGAAGCGCAAGGTACGATGTTTTAAAAATAACCTCAGAGGTCATCATGCTGGCATTTAAAAGCCTCGTCATAGCAGTTTTATATCAGGTGTGATGATGTTGTTGATTGAGTGTCTTTTTGTGGAAATGACACCATCCAAACTCCCCTGTGTGTTTCTCTTTGATATTCCAACTGTCTTTTTCTCAGCATTCATTATGTGGTGTCACATCCCAAATGCCCCATTTGATTATAATGTCCCACCATTAAAAAAAACAAGCAGCCATTAAAGTGAAGCTGATTGGTGCAGATGCCTGTCTTTTTAGTGCAGTGTTGGAGGCCAAGAAAAAGAAAATCTGAATGTTACTACTACCGCCTGGTCGAATGGCAAAGTGTAGCCAAAGTTTTCCGAGTGGTTTGTTTTGAAATGCAAATGTAGTCTCAAGTTTGAGGTGAATGTTTGCTGTGGGGTTTGAAGTGTGGCTTATTTGCCTCTGTAAACCTTTAGCTTGAGTTGAGCACTAAATCTTTCATGGAAATGTATTTTTTAAATTCTCACACAGCCGGCTGTTTAGTTGAAAAATTTCCATACTCCCTCCGAGTACATTAAAGTAACAAAATTAAAATGTAAAATTTAAATCAGAAGTCGGGGGGGGGGGGAAATAAGGAAAAAAACCTCCCAAATCAAATGCACTGTTTGCCTTTGCCGCTGCTGATGTGAACAGCTGAACATCTCTCCTGTTGGGATTACATATCCCTGGATTTGTGTGGTTGGGGAGGTTTTTATCCCTTTTAAAGACCCTCCTCCAGCCCTCCACGCTGGCTGTGCCCCAGGTCCAGGCTGTGGCAAGCGCTCACTGTCCGTCAGAGCTGACAGGGCGCCCGACTAAACTGGATCATCCTCCAAAAATCAAGAAGTAGTACACAGTGTGGATCTTGTAATTGAATTCTGTGTTGTAGTTTCAGGTAAAATTAGTTTTTTTATTTTATTTTATTGATCTTCACTCAACAGGATTTTTTTTTCTTCATGGGAAGGACACGCCTACATGCATGGCCTTACCTTTAAAACATTTTTCCTTTCTTTCTAGTCACTGAGTCCCAAGTTTCAGTCTCCCCCAGAAAACTGGACCTCACCAGAGAGAACCTGAATGCTCTGCTGGGCCAGGATCTTTTCAAGAAAACCCCTTCAATCCTCAGCAGGGGCAGCACTCAGACCAGTGGAGGACGGGGAACAGGTAAAGGGGGGGAACGAATATGGAGGGATTAAGCAGCTTTTTTTTTTTTTTTTCATTTTTGCCTCTATTACAAATTAAATCAAATTATTAGCAGCGCAAACCAACCTGCTACAAACTGCTACACTTTGCTATGTAACCTGTGTAAACCTAGTTTATGGTTTACACACAAATGTTTTGATGTGAATAAGAAGAGATGCAAACAGAGAGGTGAGTCATGTTGTGTGGCAGTTTTTCAGCCTTGAAAAGACTCCTTAATTCATAAATATTTTGTCCTCGGAGAGTGGTGACAAGCACAGATCTGGAACAGCAGCTAGCGGAAGAGATAATTAAATGTCTTTGCTCCGAAACTAAATCTGGCCATGCTAGTAATACAGAAGGGATTAGAGACCCTTAGTGAGGAGAGAGAGAGGTCATTATGCACATGCTTAATTGCAAGCAGAGGGGAGAGTGAATTGAGAAGAGGAGTTATTTATGCGATTTAACGGCGTCTTCTTTGATATCCTTGTACATTCTGCTGGTATGAAGTTGTTCGTGTCCTTGAACAGATCACTATGGGAGGGGATGCTGCAAGACAATGAAATGTCAGCAGCTGCTGCAGTTTTAAGGAGTAGCAGAGTCAAATTTATCAAACTGATTCATCGTGTGGTTAAACTGCTACACTTCCTGCTTTGCGGAATGTGTGGAATCTCAAAAACATCCGCCGCTTTTTTTTTCTTTTCTTTTTATTAAACGAATAAAAAATCTGGAATGATATGAATGTTTTGTTTCCTTTTTGTTCTGTTTTTCTGAGATGCCACCTCGTCCTCGCTCGCTTCCTTTTAAAATCTCACATGGTTAACAGCATTATTCCAGGACCAATCGTTGCTTTAAAGAAAGTGTGGGGCCAGAGATGCAGCGCCAGCCTCTGCATGGCCGTGTTTCCTCCCCGCTGCCTTTCCTCTCCCATCAGCACAGCAATGTGCCGTAAAGTTCGCCTGTGTCTACACACTCAGCAGCTGCTCAGTGCCTCGGGGGTGCCGGGGACGAAGAGCGACAAGGAAAAGGATGTAGCGGTGATAGATGTATCTATGCACACGGGGATAAAAATACTTTAATGGTGGGAATCTCCACCTGATTCAGCAAATGCCCCGTCGCTACTTTATTTTTATTTCTTTTAAGGGTCAGCGTTATTCAAGTGCTGGCTATATAACCTCGTCACACAGTGAGGGGGAAAAAATGTCTCAAATACCTTTCTTGTCTTTTCTTGTTTCTTAGTGAAAAGCAATCACAAGAGCCGCCTTAGGGAGATTTCTCGAGAAGTTGCCCAGAAAGCAGGAGAGATGCGTAGGGCGCATTCACCCCGAAGAGAGCCTGATAGGACTGGTCAACACAGGGTGGAGTCACGCTACAGAGGTGGGTTGCTCTATACAGACTGCAAAACTGCACATACACAGAATTGCCAGGTGTTGCTTTACAAAAGCCCAGCCTTCCCCCTCCCTTATATCACCCTCTGTTTGGGAGCAATGTGTTAGAAAGGGGATTAGGTGCTGACGTCTGTTGGTGCCTGCCTTGATCCCTGTAGTCCTGTAGTCTTCACCAATATTATTAAACACACCAGAAACTAAGCAGATCAAACCAAAGAGCAACAAATGCTGATTTTAATTTTTTAATTTTTTTTTATTCTAAGGTTTAAATTTGATTCCAAAATGTATTTCTGCACAAACTTTTCTCACAAATTAAGTCAGTGTGCCTTAATGAGTATGCTGATTAATATAGGTTACTTTAATACTCCTTCAGCATATCATTGCTTTCATTAAGTGTCAGTGTGTGGGGGGGGATTATCAAGCACAATATAATACACCAAATCCACCATGACAACAGCGGTAGCCTGTGTTAGCACAGAGCTTGCATCCCTTTATGAATAAATGCACCAGGTTAAGGCAGCCTAGTGTCATTGTTGTGATGAATGGCGATTCTAGAGGTGACACTACGGTTAATCTAAGAAGTATAAATTAACCGTATCATAGCTCATTCTCAGACTCTCGACGATACGAAACAGGAAAAGCTCAATCAACTTCCTCAGTAGCCTGAGGAATTTTTCCATGATCTTTAACCGTATAGATTTAAACATCTTGCCCTTCTCCCAAAATGATTCACAGTCATGTGTACATTTGACATTATTGAGGTGGCAGCAGAAAATTTTTAAAACAGGCCGGTATCGTGGTGTATATGTGAGCAAAACTGTAGACAGCTCTGTTTAAAGTGATTTAACTGTGCCACACAGTCAGCAAAATCCAAAGCAGGGGACTCCATCTCTTGCAGGCTTATTCCCAAGAATGACAGTTTTATGTGAAGAATAAAATTTCATTTTTGTACGCTGAAAAAAGGATCAGGTTTACCCGTCATTTAGATGATGACTCCCGTACAAGGCAGGGAGCCTTTAGCTGCCAGCTTTAGGTTAGGGGAATGCATTTAACAGATGATCCTTGCAATCTAAATTTGCATGACACTAGTTTTTGTTTTATGTAAAAAGTACCAGATTTTGCTTAAAAATGTAGGAGAAGACTTAAGTATCAACGTTGTGAAAGGAAAACATGAAAAATTTGTAATCCAGCCCAATAACAAGAAGTATTCAGAGAGCGCAAACCTCCGCCAAGGCTGCTCACTCTCTGGGCAGCATTTAATTTTAAGGTAATAGTATTGTATTTTGTATATACTTATTTTCTTTTTTGTGTTCTTTTTAAAAGTACAGTAAAAACACATTTGGGATCAACTTGAAAGAAAGACAAATGTGAAATATAAAACTGATGTTAAAGGTTAAAAGTGACATGATATTTGGATTCAAACTAAATGTGATATTTAGAATCCATTTAATGAAAGTTTGACCCTACCTGACCTTGAAGAAGTGGCCTAAGGTCCAAAATAATGTGGCATTTAGAATTCCCATATGTCTATATGTTAATGCAAACAATAAGAGACATACAGCACTATTGTCACTGTGACTTTCACATCCATCTATTGCCCTTGAAGGACAGGCCAGAGGTCCAAAGTCACATCTTTTAAATTTGTATAAAGATCTTTGCATATGTTAACAATACAACGCACACTTGTAGGATTCATAGTTTCTGAGTTGTAAGGTTTTTGTTGTCCATTTTCGACCAATAAATTATGTTGTCCTTGAAGACCTCAGTGGATGCAAGACAAATTTTAACTCGACACCCCTAAAATGTTTTCTCAAAATTTATTCTAAACTTTTCGAGCTGTCAAGTTTACAGCCAGAATGATAGGAAGCACGCAAATGCTTCTTGATAGAGATACTAGGAGACTGTTTACAAAAATTATTGTAATTCCTAAACAGTTAATGCAATACTTTGTCGAACCACTTGAATTCAAATTGAAAGTCAGTGACAGTGGAGTTCAGTCTGATTGTCTGAAAGTGTTCTGTAGATATATAAAGATGCAAATTTATAAAAAAAAATGTATCATTGTCCAAAACTTTATGGGCCAGACTCTATGTAGGAACACACCGGTGACATCGATATCTGCATGGATGTCTGTGCATGAGCTGGCTGCCCTCTGTGCACACAGCATGGAAGAAACTCGACTCCTTGTGGTTGTAATTTACACTTTCCTGCCTGCTGCAGACATAAATGTCAGAAACTCCATTGTCATCATGCCCTTCCTTCACTCTCCACCTAGCCTGCTGTTTTCTTAACACAGCCCTGTCTTATTGTGTGGAAGTGCCAGTTTAAGTCAATTTTTACCTTTTGCAATGAGATTTATGACACTTTCCTTTTGTAATATCGTTCCTGCAACATGCCAGTCGAAAAAATTCTAATAAATATCCTCTACAGATATATTAGTTTAAGCTCTTGCATGAATTTTTTTTCTCGCTCTCTCTCTCTCTCAGACCCAGCTCACGACAGGACCTACTCCCGCTCAGCTTCACCTCCAGAGAATGGCTTCAAGCAGTACCTGGAGACTCGACTGTACAGCAGCCAAGGAAAAGGTCCCACTCGGACTGAGCGAACACCGCAGCTTGGGGGCCGGTCTTCCAATGAAAATTCTCGTTTAAGGCACCAAGTGCTACCTGATGTGCCCATTGTAACTAGTCGTCATAACAGGCGGAGACTAGATCAGATCTCAAATGGATACGATACAGACAGCAGCCAAGACTCCAGAGGGCTTTCTGGAAATATAGAGAACGGCCGCAGCAGGCCCGGTCGAGCTTGGAAGCCAATACGGGAAGCGCTAAATGTAGACAGCGTATTAAGTAGCGGGAATGTAAGTCACGAACGAAGGCAGCACAGCCCCCAGACGAGACCCAATAGTCAGTCGCCCTCACGTGATCGAGATTATCTGTGGGGAGGCCGGGAAGAACGTAAGCCAAAGAGCCTGATGACCATCTACGAGGACGAGCAGAAGCACGAAATAGGTGGCAGCCGAAGCTCTCTGGACTCGGACAGCCGCGGGGGCCACACTGACAAAGACAGAGCAAAGGGCTCAGCAACTCTTAAAGTGCGCAGTGACAACTGGAAGATTCAGAGAACTGAATCTGGATATGAGAGCAGTGATAGACTGAGCAATGGCTCAGCTAATCTCGACTCGCCCGTTGTAGAGAACATTTCTTCCAAGGACCTCCGGCCCATACCTGAGCTGCATCTGATGAGGTAAAACAGATCCTTCCACTTGGGTTTACATCACCCAGACGCACCAAAACTCTGCACTGCGAAGCATGATGCAGAGGAAAAAAAAGCTGACACAATATTTCCTGCATGACGACAGCATCATAGAGGCGCTTTGTCATCTCGTGGCCTACTCATTTAAGGACTCGAGTCTCGGAAGTGCTGCCATTTCTAAATAATAAAACATTACAAACAAACTGATCTAAGAATAGCAGGTCTCATTTAACAATAAATGCACACAAGGCAGATGCACAAATCCTATTTTGCTGGGCTGTCATTTGTTGTATTTGTAGTTCAGGGCTTGTTTGTAGATAATGATCCCATATAGCTGACAACTCCTGTACTCAGCAGGGGCAGCCTCAGATAGCTGACTTCTTCAAAAGCCGGTGCATTATTTAAGCATATCTGTTGACAGTACGCTAGTAAAGAGTCTCCTTAATTATTAATTCTTCAACATGATTTAAGATGTTTTTGTGACTGGTTTGGGTTAAAGCTTGAAGCCACTAAAACTGTGAAATTGTGATTTTTTTTTTATTGTATTATTTTTATTCTCTAATACATCTTATCGATCTAAGAGGAGATAAAAGCATAACACTTACAATAAGATGTCTGGGTTCATACTGGGATGCAAATCATGCTACTGCACTGTCTCTTTGGAGATGCAACTATGCACTCAGATTCTAACTAAAGTCGTTGTTATCCACCTTTATCTGCTCTGAGCTCGTGGCTCTTTTAAAAAAAACAAATAATAACTATATTTTTTGTGTTTTAGGGATAACTTTCCTCAGAGAAGAAGTGATGAATTGAAGAGTGACGTGCTGTACTCAACAATTTCCATTAGTAAGTAACTATTGCTTTAAGTGAAAAATTAGTATTTTGTCGTTATTCAAGTAAATCTCCAGATGTGTGTACATTTTTCGTCACACATTAGAGGGGAATAGATGAAAGCATCAGTTTCTGACAAAGGCTCCGCCCTGATACTGAAGATACTTCCTCTCCCCAATAGACTTCCATGTGTTGTAAGGACCTGAAACATTAAGATAGTATGCTGCAGTTTCCTTGATTTATTGTTCTATCAGTCGTGTTAAGGTCACAGCCTGATTGAAGGGATACTGTATGGAAGTGTGCGCTCTGGTTCCAGACTGACTGGCCCTGACCTTTTTTTCCTGAGTAAAGTTTATGTTATGCAGCACCTAGTGAAATTACATGAGCTCAAAGGAAGAATGAGCCCATGTGGGGAACAAGCTTTGTACCTTCAACACTGTTATTTTGGTGTGGAAAAATACTAGCCAGGCTCAGTTTAATTTTATTTAATTGGCTGTCCTTCAGTGAATAGAAGAACAAATGGAAAATGGTAGGGGGGAGGGAAAAAAAAACCTCAAGGACCTTTTCAACTGTTAACTGCGGTGAATAATGGTTTCTTTCTACAGGAAGTACAATAACTTTTAGATTCACAGGGATGCAAAATCTGGGGTGAAAATCGGGTTTAGAGCTCAGAACTGTTTTAAAAGGAAAAAGAAACGATGAGTCTTAACTATGAGTCATGTTGCGAAGTTGCAGTATTTTTTTATTTTTTTTTATCCTCTAGGTAGGATGGGAGGGAGATAAGGTGACACGAATAGCACTAGGGGGCTTGTCTCCTGGACACCCTTGACATTCTTTATCTAGCATGTGCTTGCTGATGCACACTATCAGCACTGCAAAAGGAGCGAAAGAAACTATAAATGAAAAATGCCTTGCTAATTCCCTCAATGGAAATACCCTGAGTTAATCCTGAATTGGAGGGGGAGATGAGTGAGCTTGTTGGGGCCACCCAGCTGTGCCCAGCCAGACAGAAAATGCCACGACTGGACCTGTCAGAAGGTGGTATTCAAACACCGCTCAAATAAAATGCAGTTTTACAGCTCTGCAGTTATTTCAAGTTCCCAAAAGAAAATGCAGGTATGATCTGAGGTTCATTGCCGAGTTAAATATAGCTACAACATAAGGGTGGCAAGTTGAGAAACAGAAGCATCGCCGGTCTTGTTTTTGTCTGTGAGCACATGCAGAGAGATTCATGTGACTGAAGCCCTGGCAAGGAGGCAAAGACTACTGTGGCATACACAGTTTTTAATCTGGCAAAATGTAAAAAAACAAACAAACTGTAGTATTGCTTTAGTTTAGTTATTGCTAGTAATTTTAGGACAAGCACTCATCGATCCTCTCATTTATTCATTCAGGCTGTTAAGGAATTATGATTATATCTGTATCAAGCTGCATCCACTCATCCTTCTCCCTCTCTTTTGTTTGTAATGTTTCACAGGGCCTGCTTATATTTCAAAAGTACCCACAGCTGTCTTGTAGTTCACAAATGTCTTGAAATGTTGCTTTGTGAACTGTCAAAGCTCAACCTTGTTTAAAAAAAAACAAACAGAACAAAAAAAACCCTGAAAGGGCCTTTGAGGACTCTTCTCTGGTAGCTATTTTTGAAATCAGTATGGGATATTTACGCCTGGCTGCCTGCAAATTGTATTGACAAGCCGCAGTAAATGTGTCCAGAGTCAATTTGGCACGAGTTCAGTGGTGGTAGTCTGGCGTGAGCTGCAGTTTCAGAGAAGCCTGAGCAGGTTCCACTAGTCCATTAAAGACTAAAATCCTTTCGGAAAGCACATTCGTGTGGGAGGGCAGTTGTGAGGAGCATTGTTGACATTTTTACCGCAGATATTCGTTCTTCTGATGGCTTGTTGCACTAGGAAAGAGATTCGAGTCGGGGCCTTTTTTGCCACCTTAATGACAGAACTTTTGACACGCTGTGAAATCGTACGTCCTGCCCGCCTGCCAGCATATTGGACGGACACTTGAACCTGATGCGTTTGTCTCACTTTTCCTTTACTGGCTTCTGCAGACCTCACTAGTTATCTACAGAAATACACTTTTGAAGCTGTTACAGCTGTTTGTCATCATCATCATAGTTGCCAAAAGTCAACTATGATGCTTTCTGATCTAGTTTAAAAAAAAAAAACCCAAACTGACATGACAATCAGAAAAGGTTAAATGTCACTGAATTTCATCCTTTATACCATTACATGGATGCCTTCTACATTCTGTTTGCATACATCTTTTATAGCTGTTTATTTGTGTCCATGATGTAGCACGTTAAGAGCCAGTTGCTTGGCTCATTAATGCCACTTAACAAGCCAGTGAATGATGCTAATGAGTACACATGTACGCCACGGCTTTTGACCTACTGCCGTGCCATTACCATGCTACACTGAAACATAAAAAAGCCGTGCCATTTCCCAACTTTTTGTGATTCACTTATGTGATATTTCTTGTTCAGTTTCCCTGCTTGGAAACTTGGAGTTGCAAACCTGCATGCCCTTCTGATTGATGTTCCAGATGTTTTAAGTACATCAGACAACACAAGGCTGGAATCATGACTTGACTGCCTTAAAGCTACATTGTGTGCTATTTATTTTCTATTTTTTGTAATAGTCAAAAAAGGTCAACGAAACTTCAGCAAATTAAAATGATACCAGATCAGTTCTTGATGACCCTCGTTTAAATGTTTTAAACTTTCAAAGCTCCTTTTCTTTTCTTTCAAACTGATTTTTTTCTCATGCTTTCTCATTCTCTTTGTGGTGTTCACATTTTTAAGCACTTTAATTCATACTTTCAAGTTTATGTTGAAAAATTGGAAATGTTATTAGATCAATCACAGAACCTGGAGGATTTACCAGCTAAGTGCTAAAGTTCAAGTTTTCTCTCTGCATTGTTGCACGTGACGTTAAAGACGGAGAGGGGATTTTCTACAGAGAAAATCATCGTCAACTGCATCCCTTTTTGTTATCAAGACTGATATTGTTACGGTTGCTTGCCAACATCACAAATCAGCAGCAGCATCAAATTGGGAATTGTCGCATGGTCTTAGCGGCTTAAAAACGCAATAGTGTATGTAAAGTCTGGAGTCTGACCCCGGCGTAATTGCATGCCAGCACAAAGGATTTAGCCACTAATGCTTTGAGAGAGCGGTGGGGGGTGGGGGTGAGGGGGTATGCTGACACATCACAGATGGTCCTCAGCCGCTCACTCCCTTCCTTGTCCTGTTAGTCAGCTGTTGTCTGGCGCAGGCCAAGTAAATCACACACGCCCAGCTAACTTGGCAAAGCTCCACACCCGACCCCGTGCAGGGACCTGCTTCTAAACATGTGTTTGTGCTGATCTCATGGCTAAAATCAACCATCAGCCCCAAGTACTAGCAGCATAACTCAGGCTCATCTCACTGGGATATGTTTGGCCTATAGGTTAAAAGACTGTTACTTTCGTCTGTTGTTGTATTCATTAGTTTTTAGACTGAACTTATGAACCAGTTAGAGTTCAATCAAGGTCCTTATTGTTTTATTAGGACTGTTGGCTCGAACTTAACAGGCCTGGATATGAACCCAGATTCCCTTTGAGGGCCCATGTTCTTTGGCTGGATCAGACAGTCAGAGTGGTACACTGGGGCCTTGAGGGCGCTCTGCCAGACTAGCTGCTTTGATACTTCCTCTCGCAGCACCAGGCAAAAGGCCTTACCATGACCCCTGTTAGATAACATGTCTCTGCAGGAGAGAGACAGGAAAAAAATAAAGTAGATATTGTAGCAATATTCAAATGGAAACCCGTGACAGATGCTACCTGGCTCTTATTTTGGACCATCTGTTTGTGATAACTTTACAAAATTAGGGTCTTGTGTTATAAAGTACTGATGAAAATGTATTTTTTTTGTGTAGATGAACCAGGGAGAAAATCTCCTGAACTCCAAGAGTCCAACATGTTGTCTGATCAGCTGTTACAAAGGTAAAAAAGGTTATTCAGAAGTGCACGTTGTTAGCGAAATGCTTCACTTGACTTTTCACAAGTTTAAGTGAAATATAAATGTTTCTGTTTTTGCGCTCAAGCAGAAGAAGAGCCCTCCGGTACACACCCGGGATCTTGGAAAAGAACAATGGCCTGGACGACGAGCGAGAGAAGAATGTGGACAGCAGCCCTGTGCCTCCCTACTTAGCAAAGACCAGCAGCTCTGAGTGGAACAGCTCAGATGACCTTGTTGGACAGTTTTCGGAGCAAGAAGAGAATGGCTCTGGCCCTGCAGACTCTCTGTCTCACAGCTTTCCTCTACCTTTACCTCTCAAGACTTTTGGCAACAGTCGCACAGACCCATCTGGCATCCACTCCTTACCACCAGAGGTGCCAGAGTGGTTTAGCTCCCGAAGCGAACCTAAAAATGGCTCGTCTCCCCACTCGCACACAAGCCTCCGGCGGTGGATCGAGACGCCTGCCGAGCACAGGCTTTCATCAGATGCCAGCTCCAAGTCGGGGTCGTCAGACCAGGAGAGGAACGATCTGTCGGCCAGCGAGAGCGACGAGAGGTTACCCAGTCCAAAGTCCAGACACGATGATGGTACAGACTCTCAAACTCTGACAGATCGAGTTCTTCCCACCACTTACTTTTCAGTGGATAACTGTATGACAGATACTTACCGGGCCAAATACCACAAGAGGCCTGCCGTGTACGTGAGAGCACAGGACCATACGTCATCAGGGGAGAGCGATGTCGAAGGGAGGGGGCACCCTTTGACAGATGTTCAAACACTAGAACCTTCCAAAAGCAGAACAGAATCAGGTATGCAAAAGCACAGCGCACTTTTATTAAGACCTCACATGCACCTGTTTGGTTTAAATCTCTGACTGATTCTCTGGCTTTTGTTTTTCCAGGCATTTCCACTCCTAAGACTTTTGCGAAGTGGAATCCAGTTACTCCGAAGGGTCTTGATGAGCATGGTTTCCTATGATTTTTATGGACTGAATGATTCTGATGGCTGGATGCCAACAGGAATTGTTAAGCACTGCGACTGCTACAGATTGACTCGTATGTGGAGAGGTATTTTCTCTTGTACTTGTCATAACAGCTAGTTGGACATGAAACTGGATGCCAAAGAGATTGTACTAAAAAAAAAAAATGTCAGGTGTCTTTAATTAGCTTTCTAGCTACTAAAAAGCTTTGAACAGTGAATTTGCACAGCAGAAAGGTACAAACAGAATTATGCCTAAAAATATTTTGCTGGATTTGTGGACGCAGAGGGGTTGGGAAGGTAAAGAATGTGTCACGTAAAACCAACTTACTAAACAGCAGATGAAGTGATTTCTTTCTTTGTTTATGCCTCCTAGTCGCACTCTTCCTGCACATCCTGTGGAATGCCCTTATTTGTTTAACTATTCTCTTTTCAGTGTTATGACTGAGGTGTCTGCCCCAATTCTGTCAGTTATACCTGCCTGTCAGGGGGTTTTAGAAGGAAAGGTTCCAGTTGTGGTCAGAAATCTCTAGATATGCTTTTGGCACGACTTAAAAAATGGATCCCAAGGATCCGTATGAATGTGAATCTCCACGACATCCACATTAGGTTTTAGCTGATGAGACATCTTTGCACAATCCGTAAAGCCAACAGACTCGGGTCCTTGTTTGCGCGTGAACTTGTGCAAATAACCAGCGTTGGACTTTCTTCCTTCTCTGCCTCTGTCAGACACTCGTGAGAGGTTTGGTATACCAAAATAACTGTTCAAGAGTGAGGGAGGGGTGTTGGAGTGGGTTTAAAAGGTGATGGGTCAATGTGTTAAATTGATTGCCTGTTGGTAGAAGCCTGCGTCAGATCCTTACTCCTCATTGACACCTGCACATATCCCATCATCTTTACGGAATTTTCTTTTCCTTAAAAAAAAAAAAAAAAAAATATATGTATGTCTTTGCACTGTTTTCCTTGTTTATTTTTTTCTTTTCACACTCCTTGGTTCTGTTATTTTTCTCTTTAGAAGAATAATTTCTTTGGATTTTGGTCACTTGATTCTTCGATAGCTTCTGTGAGCAGCACGTCTGCACTTGGAGGACACGAGATGATTTAATTGTGTCATCTGGTGATCAGATATGGCTTTTGCTTTTTTTTTTTCTTTTTTTTTTATGAAGGGAGTTACTAATAATGTGTTGTGACTTTCACTGGTTTACTGTTTTTGGTTCAGATGTTTTTTATATATATATATTCAGCAGACTAATACGCAGTGCCTTTTGTATTTTTCTGTGTTGAGGCGAGATTAAATCGAAGCCATGGTTTGTACAATTTGATTTTAAAGAATTTTTGTAGCGTTTTAATTTTATTTTTATTGAACAGTTGTCAAATAAACAGCTCTACTTAACCATATCTTCGTGTCAGCTCTTGCTTTCGGGGGAGCAAAGCTTAGAACAGGGATTTGAGGAGAAATCAAATTATCCAAATAAACTCTCCATGATGATAAATGTTGCCTTTTGGCTGGAGCATGGACGTCGCTGTGCAAGGCAGCTGGTGGGAAATGTGGGGTTTTGCTGCCACCTGCAGTCGTGTGTCTTGAATGCACTTTTTCATATCATATAACAGCTACCCAACTACAAATATACAGTTTTATGATTTTGATTTTTCCATTGAAATCAATTTTTAAAGTGTTTTAAATAACGCTATTTCCAAATTAATAAAACAAAAAAGTTTTTTTTTACCTTGCTTTATCAAGGTGCCCCCTTTAGCACACATGGACTGATATTATTAAAAACATTTTGTAATAATTTTGTAGTTTCCCTCCTCTGTGGAACCCTCTAGTTTTCACCAAAGCACAGAACTCTCTCAAGATACATCAGTGACCAGTATGGTTTAATTCTCACAGAGCGAAAGGCATCAGAGAGAGCAACTGCCCATTTTTATTAGGTAATGGGTGTACAAATATTTCAGTTTAGTTTTCCTCAAGGCATTTTATCATTTTATATTGTAAACAATCCAACAATCCCACTTGAACAAGAACTTGGCGACAGTGGGGAGAAACCCCCCACCTTTTTAACAGAAAGAAACCTCCAGCAGAACCAGGTTCAGGGAGGGGTAACATGTGCTCTGACTGGTTGGAGGTGGTTAAATAGTGACGTTAGTCCTATTGATTGTGGTTCCATACTGAGGTTTCAGGCAGAACATCTAATTAGACAAAAGATTCATATCATGGATATGCAGCCAACAAACCTGCAGGAATTGCGATGACAAGTCAGTATGGATGAACACGTCAGAGGAACGTTTCCTTGGTGAATCTATGCAGAATGTAAGTAATAAAATGGTCGTGACTGTAGAATCCAAGTTACAGCTTGTATGTCATTGAACAGCCTCAATAAATAATAAATGGGGAAAATTGATACCTCGACGGGAGATGGGAAAGTATTATATAAACCCATCCAAAGGGAGTGTTATACAAGTATTCTAACGCTACCTGCAGCGTCTATTTGTTTGCATTAATTATATGAACATATACATAAAGATAGATTTATTTTAATTTTGTTTTTTTATCCTGAAGAGGGGAGTAGAGGACTTTGTAATCATCGTGCAGCTAGATTTAGGCATGCACCACTATCTGCACCCCAACTTCCACTTGATTTCATCACCATGCCTGCCTGCGATTTGCTGAACGGTATTACCGATTTTTTTGTATTTATTCTGTTCTCAGTCTTTTCCTTGTTTACAGGATTTCTAGTTGGAAAGGAGAGGAAAAAAATCCATTATTAAAGTCATAATTGCTTTTTGCACAATATTTTAATCTTCCAGTACACTGACCTCAACATGCAACACAGAAACAATAAAGATTAATCAAAAATATTTCAGGATTTGTCTCCTCTGGAGTGCTGCAGATGTCTTAAAATAGACATGGGCAAAAAAACAGGACCGGCCCACGGACCACCTCAGTCCAGCCCACACGGTCCTAAAAAAAAATGACACAAAACAAATGGCCGAGAATCTTAGAAATATTGATTGAAGTGAGTCCGTGCTGCTGTTTAACACAACCACACTTACATGTGCTGTTACTGTGTCATATTATTGATTATCCATGTAATTTACAGTGGGGCAAAAAAGTATTTAGTCAGCCACCGATTGTGCAAGTTCCCCCACCTAAAATGATGACAGAGGTCAGTAATTTGCACCAGAGGTACACTTCAACTGTGAGAGACAGAATGTGAAAAAAAAAATCCATGAATCCACATGGTAGGATTTGTAAAGAATTTATTCGTAAATCAGGGTGGAAAATAAGTATTTGGTCAATAACAAAAATACAACTCAATACTTTGTAACATAACCTTTGTTGGCAATAACAGAGGTCAAACGTTTACTATAGGTCTTTACCAGGTTTGCACACACAGTAGCTGGTATTTTGGCCCATTCCTCCATGCAGATCTTCTCGAGAGCAGTGATGTTTTGGGGCTGTCGCCGAGCAACACGGACTTTCAACTCCCGCCACAGATTTTCTATGGGGTTGAGGTCTGGAGACTGGCTAGGCCACTCCAGGACTTTCAAATGCTTCTTACGGAGCCACTCCTTTGTTGCCCGGGCGGTGTGTTTTGGATCATTGTCATGTTGGAAGACCCAGCCTCATTTCATCTTCAAAGTTCTCACTGATGGAAGGAGGTTTTGGCTCAAAATCTCACGATACATGGCCCCATTCATTCTGTCCTTAACACGGATCAGTCGTCCTGTCCCCTTGGCAGAAAAACAGCCCCATAGCATGATGTTTCCACCCCCATGCTTCACAGTAGGTATGGTGTTCTTGGGATGCAACTCAGTATTCTTCTTCCTCCAAACACGACGAGTTGAGTTTATACCAAAAAGTTCTACTTTGGTTTCATCTGACCACATGACATTCTCCCAATCCTCTGCTGTATCATCCATGTGCTCTCTGGCAAACTTCAGACGGGCCTGGACATGCACTGGCTTCAGCAGCGGAACACGTCTGGCACTGTGGGATTTGATTCCCTGCCGTTGTAGTGTGTTACTGATGGTGACCTTTGTTACTTTGGTCCCAGCTCTCTGCAGGTCATTCACCAGGTCCCCCCGTGTGGTTCTGGGATCTTTGCTCACCGTTCTCATGATCATTTTGACCCCACGGGATGAGATCTTGCGTGGAGCCCCAGATCGAGGGAGATTATCAGTGGTCTTGTATGTCTTCCATTTTCTGATGATTGCTCCCACAGTTGATTTTTTCACACCAAGCTGCTTGCCTATTGTAGATTCACTCTTCCCAGTCTGGTGCAGGTCTACAATACTTTTCCTGGTGTCCTTCGAAAGCTCTTTGGTCTTGGCCATGGCGGAGTTTGGAGTCTGACTGTTTGAGGCTGTGGACAGGTGTCTTTTATACAGATGATGAGTTCAAACAGGTGCCATTCATACAGGTAACGAGTGGGGGACAGAAAAGCTTCTTACAGAAGACGTTACAGGTCTGTGAGAGCCAGAGATTTTCCTTGTTTGAGGTGACCAAATACTTATTTTCCACCCTAATTTACGAATAAATTCTTTACAAATCCTACCATGTGAATTCATGGATTTTTTTTTCACATTCTGTCTCTCACAGTTGAAGTGTACCTCTGGTGCAAATTACTGACCTCTGTCATCATTTTAAGTGGGGGAACTTGCACAATCGGTGGCTGACTAAATACTTTTTTGCCCCACTGTATATATGCGATGTATTGTACCAGTGCAGAGATGTTAAAGCCTATGTTTTCAAACATTACACAGCTAACAACAAAACAGAAAATTGTTTCGTTACACTCGTCAAATGAAGAGCATCACAGCAGCGAGTATGAACAAACATATGGTCAATATGTTTGTTCATACTTGCTGCTGTGATGCTCTTCATTTCTCGATGTGGACAAATGTTACATTTTGATGGTTTGAAAACAACCATATTTAGTCCATATTTACAACATAAGGCAACGTGTCTAATTAGTGACCTGTGCTGTGATGTGTGTCAGACAATTAGCAAGATGCGGGCTGATTTAAAAGCTATTACTGCATTCAAACTGGCTGTTTCGTCAAAATCTTTCCTTTGTAACCTCAACATGTGTACCAAATTCACGGATTACTATGTTTGTCATGTTTCAGTTCATAGCTCCAAACTCCAAGTCACCATTGGTCTCTCTGGACACTAAAAACACTTCAATCTTGTCTTAAAACAAGTCGAAGGCAACAACATGTTCAGTGACTAAACATAAATGACAAAAAGCGAGGTGATCTCCCCAGGAGATCAGCCAGCTCATTGATTCACTGTTCCCCACTAGTTCATTTGCTTCTAGATCCAAATTTACTAGATAGGAACTCAAGAGCTAGTCAGATGGGTAGGTGTGGTTGGAGTTGTGTATCAGTGTGTGGTACCCATTTTTAGCTCTTTTGTGAAGTATAGCCTTTTGTTTTTGTTTAGCTTCTATATGTCAAAAATGCAAACCTATAAAGCCCCACCAGAGGGAGCTATATGCAACACAAAAGACCTGCTCCTAAACTATCTTACTCTCCTTGTAAGCAGTCAGACTTTTTCTCTATGTGACTTCTCTATGTCATTATGTAACATATATGCATAACTCCTTGGATGAAGCTTGCCATGTCCTAAAACAAAGCAGATCGCTGTGTCAACTGAGGAAAGCAACGTAAACGAGTCACTAAAGAAGAAGAGAAAAAAACCCATCATGTATTCTGTGTCTAAAAACTCAAATTAACCGAGAATCAGTAGACGAGCAGTATTATGGCCTCTTTCAAATGACAGCCGCAGACCAGAGAAGAATTCACTGTTTTCACTGGAGGATAAAACAGGGAAAATTCATATCCTGCAGTGTATTCAGAGAATCCTGAAAATGTTCCCCATTCAGTTCTCTGCTCTTCCTTACATGGCATGTCTATCACAGTTTTTGGTATGCTTAAATTTTAGCTGTCTTTCTGCTCTGTGTGTGTGTGTGTGTGTGTGTGTGTGTGTGTGTGTGTGTGTGTGTGTGTGTGTGTGTGTCTTCGCCGCCATCCGTCAGAGTGGGTCTCGGGCTGTCAGCGCGAACTCCTCCTCTGCAGCTGCCGTACTTCATTAGGGGCCATCAGCTGAGCTCACTGCTCTACTGTCAGAGTCAGACTTCTGTTTTCTCCTTTTTCCTCCCTTTGCGCTCTCTCTTTCGGTGTTTCTGCCCACCCTCCCCGCTCGCACACTGTCCCTCAAGCTCGCTCACATTCTTCATCCTAATCCTGATTTCTCACACTGTCAACTTACCTCAATCTTTCCCCTCTTGCTACATATTTCCCCCCTCCTGCTCTCGGCCCACACCTTCTCTCCTCCCCAAACTCGTTTTATCAGCCGCCCTCGATGCTCCAGCTTTTAAAATAAAGTCTTATTTCCTCCTTAAATCAGCATAACCTTTGTTTTGCACAAACACATTTATTATGCTAACACCTTTAAAAAAAAAGGCGGGTTTTTCTGTAGCGTGGATGTGGACTTAGTTCTCCAAAATGCAGTCATTTCAGTATCTTTCATCTAGTCATAAGAAAATTCAAATGTTTCATGTCCCGCCAGAGAAATAATTAATTTCCATACAGGCTCTGAAGTTTCCTTCAAATGTTGGGAGAACGTTGCATTTAGCTTAGCCTACATAAAACCAGCTACCACTAAATTCCTGACATAAAACGCGGGCGACACAGAAGCTGCACTTAAAACCACGTGGATGCGATGCATTTGAATAAGCTTCCACACAGCTGGTGTTTTGTGTGAACACTTATAAAAATCACGAATCTTTATAATATGAAAGCGCGTGGCTAGAAAAGTTTAGCGCTCACTCTGTAGTGTAAGATTTAGGCTTCTTGCCGTCCTGATGCCGGCTTTTTCCTGAAAGCTGTCCATCATCAAACCTTACAGTCTCAATAAAGCCTGTGACCGCCAACGACAGCACTCAGCCAGCTTCTGAGGGGCCTTTATATGATTGTTTTCACTCTGGGTGTATCTTGGATTTCACAAGTGCTGAAGTAATTTTAAGGTGTTTCATAAATTCTATTGAAATCTTTCTAAGAAGTTTAACAGCGTGCGGTGGATGTGAACGCTGTTATAAATCCAGATGACTACAGGGCGCTAGCCATTAGAAACAGTCTTACATTAAGCCACTGCTGTAGATCGGTGTGCCGCTCATTGTTCACACTTTTTAAATCTGTGACGGCGAGGACTCCGTGAATGCAGCGCGGGAAAGCTTTGCAAGCAATGCCAGCTGTAGTTTTAGAAACACCTGCTGACTGTAAAGGCTGCCAGGAGCTTAACGTTACTGATGCACAATTAAAGCCACTTTATAAATTTATAAAAACCAAATGAAGACAAGTGTAATTAAAGAACGGTTGTGACTCAAACCCAGGAAGAACAAAGCAAAATTCAAGGGCTTTCACATGCAAGGTCATCATGAGACTACTTAACTCTAAAGCCTCATGAGAAAATCCCCTGAAGAACACAAACCCACATATACGTCCACAAGGAATAAAGTATAGATAGTAGAGTAGTAGAGATATGTAGTATAGATAGGGCACTGACAGTGTAAATGAATTAGGTCTCATTTAACATTTTTTCTACTCTACTTGAGCAGCCGCAGCTCTTTGCACAACATGTCTCATTCACTTTTTTCTACATCAGGGTCATGTGTGGCTGTAGTTTCACACAGACACAGTTAACGAACCAGGTGATCAGTGCGGTTCCTCTGTCGGGTCACGAAAAAATCAGGTAGTTCCACTAGATCGGTGTTTCCCAACCTTTTGGAGCCACAGCGTATATTTCACATTTGAACATTCACACGGCACGCCACCAAACAAAACTGACACAAAAAGCATGTTGATAATATTTTGCTTTCTTCTGACCACTACTCATGCTAAGACCTTCACCTGGGTTGGAATTTTCTCCAGGACCCAGGTCACATTGACTACTTTTTCTTTTCAAATATTTATCTATCGCTATTATGCACTGCGTCGTCTCACAGCGTGACTATCGTGTAATTTCTTCTTCTTCTGTTTTACTGGCAGTTGACAACCCAATTAATTAATTAGAGCAGGTAGTTGTACTGCCCTCTAGTGGAAGAGAATGTAACTGTTCTTTCCGTTAGTCACGCTGGTCGCTTAGAGTACAAATCAGGCACACCTTACGGGAAACACTGCAATGGATCAACGTTCAAGCATGTGTAAGTAAAGTGTGGAAGGCCAGACATGCCAGCATGGTTAAAAAAATTGATTGCAGACTTAGACTAGAGGCTTCCCAGAGTTCCTCAGAATTTGTCTATGTTAGCTACTAACCTACCAAAAGCCCTGAAGGATCCAGATCTAACTCAGACTGTAAGGTAACTTGTCTGTTACATGTGCTAAACCGTTGGGGAAACATGGAGGAAAGAGAGTAAGAAGGTGAGCTTCTTCATTTCCTGTAGAAGCGCCACTCAGTCTCTGCAGGATGTCTCAGGAGTGCAATTTAAGGACTATTACAACTAGCCCTGCATAAAAGACCTCATGATTTTGAAGTTTTTGTTCTGCTCTCTGTGCAATAGGGGGACTCGAGATGTTCATTGTTACATCCGACGTTTTAGTTTGTGTCAGGCTTTCTTTGAAACTTATTTAGAAACAGCTGAACTTGAAGTGCCACATCACTACTTCAGTTCCCGCTCTTTTTTTCCCCTCAAACGCTTCACAAAAAATTTCCCCCGCAGCTGTTTTTTCCTCCCCACCCCTCCCAAACACACAAACACAACCCACAGCCCACAGATTTCTCCTGTCTCGACTGTATTTCTTCTTTAGCAGACCACTGGTGTTCCCAGCTGTGTGCAAATGCATAGCCGTGCGCACGCGCACACACACGGCCCACGGGGCCTCTGTTCTTGTTGTCATCCTGACAAGCAGTAGGAACAGGATTACGGGTAGAGGCCCTCTTGGGGCAGAAGAAAGTGTGAAATCTGATTGCTTTGGAAGATTTAAAAAATAGGACCCCGTGAGGTCGGCGGAATCCTAAACGCGAGCACGGCTGAAGAAGTATAGCGGCTGGGTGTAGTCTGTTCCGGGGATTTGTGAAATTTTCAGACTTGAGAGGGTAGCTTAATAGAGGACAGAGAGAAAAAGTTGCAAAGTGCATAGGTGGAAAACAGTGACTTTTTTAGTTTTGCTTAGGCAGTATTGTGAACTCTCTTTTATTCTATAGTCTATATTTAAGGTTATTCTCGGCTAATATTTCGGAAACGCAATGGAAGAACACTGAAACAACGAGGAAAAATCTCCCATTTATGCCGCTGCACTTCCAAACCTCCTCCTGAACGCAGCTCTGACATAAAAAGTTAAGCTTCGCCAACATTGCAAAGCACCAAGGTTCAAAATTTCCCAGAGGACGTGCCGTTGACGCGGCATTGCTGCAATTGATCACTAGGGGGCATTAACGCATTGTTTTTATTTCAAGCCCCACTTGCCAGTTTCCAACACTTTCACTTACTCCTGCATCAGAAAAAAAGAGAGAGAGAAAAAAATCACTGTAATGATTGCACTGTGGAGAGAAACACGACTTTACGGGGAAGAGTTGTGCTTTGGTTCATCTGGCTGCGCCGGGGTGGAGGAGGTGTGCACCGCCAGCAGCAGGAAACACATTAAAGCGGCACTCTGGTGTCGCATTATGAGGTTTTTAAGAAAGCCTGTAAACAGAGGTGTGATGCTTTTGACATTCGGAGACATCACATCTTTTTGTTGTTCTGCTATCGCCCTCTTCTTAAAAATTCACACATTACCCCTTTTTTTTCTTTTACCTCCTCCTCCGTGCGTGTAAAATTCAAGCCAGAGATGTGATTCTATGACATCATCATGCTGCCCCTGTTATGACTGTGCTTGTTTTGCTGTCCTCTCTCCGGGCGTGCTGTTTGTTTCTCCAAAACCTGCAACAAATGCTATCGGCTTTTCTCACCTGCAACAAATCAATATCATGCAAGAAGGAAGCTCAGACTCCATAATGCGCCGAAAGCTATTACAAGGATTAGAAAGATAGAAAAAAAAGTGTAAAACCCGAGAGGGAGGCGAGGGCTGAACTTGACATGTGTCTTTCAATAATAAGCACTCAGTGTAAACTTTTTCCCCCTCTCAGTGACTTCTGAATGGTTTTAATTGCAATTTGAAAATTTTAATCCTTTCTTTAGCTGAGAAAACAATTTTTTTCTCCCCCTGCCTTCCATAATCTTCCTGCTTTGCGCGGAGGCCACGCTGATTGCATGTTATTGCTTTGACCCCAGCAGATCGTTTTTGAAAAACTCATTTAGCAAACTATTCACATCCTTTCTCTGCTTTAAACGCCGAAGCCTGCAAAGTTGTTCATGTTAAACTTTGCGTACTCACACAAAAAGTGACACCAGCAGCCGTTTCGGTAAAAGAAAATTGATTGAGATTGGCTTCAAACACGCGCAGTTAGGAGGCGGACTGGTCTCATGTCTCTTGGGACTAACCCTAAAGCAAACATAGTAGAAAAGCCATCAGCTTTTATTAACTCTCTTCAAACAACAGTAACGTTTGGTTTTTGTTAACAAAAATGAAAGTTTTCAAAACTAAGTAAAGCCTTAATGCTTCCATAGGAGAAATGAGAGTAAATAGCAGCCAGCTGCTGTTAATCAAATGCATTTGATTAATTGATCATCAGCAGGTGTGAGCGCCTCTATAAAAACACAAGTTTTGGCAGTTTGCTGCTCTGGAGCGTTCAAGTGTGTGAAGAAACAATACCACAATCTTCCCAGGAGTGAATGTCCCAGAAAATTCACCTCAAGGTCAGATTGTGCAATGCAGTGAGAAATTGCCAAAAAACAAAACAAAACAAAACACCAAAACCTCCATCTCAGACTCTACAGGGCTCAGTTAGCATGTTAAAGTTAGATTTAGAAAAAGCCTGATCAAGTGCAGTTTGTTTGGAAGGGTAACCAGAAGAAGAAAGCACAAGACTTGGACAGATGACAACAAAGTGGAAACATTTAACTGTAATACACACGAACGACCAACCATTCATCCATCTATCATCCATCGATACATCCATCCAACACAGAGACAGATAATATTTCACAATCACATTCACACCTGTGGCCAAGAATCACCAACACTTAATCTAACCACACTAACTGCATGTCTTTAGACTGTGGAAAGGAGCTGGTGAACCTACGGAGAGACACGTGGGAGAGCATGCAAGCTCCACACAGAAAGTCATGGTCAGATGGTGGATTTGAACCCTTGTCACCACGTCTGCCGCTCTGAACAGCACCATGTGTGGTAAAAAACAAACACAGCATATCTGCACAAACACTTCATACAACTGTCAAGCACGGTGGTGGAGGTGTGATGATTTGGGTTTGTTTTTCAGCTGAGCCGACTATGAACTCATCTGTATACCAAAGTATTCTAGAAAGCTGTCTGAAATTGGGTCAAGCAACAGGATAATGATCCCAAGCACAGAGAGACAGAATGGCTGAAAACCAAATGAATCAAAATGCTGCAATAGCCCAGTCAAAGTCCAGATTGATATACTGACTTTAAGAGAGCTGTGCATAAAACAATGCTTGTAAACCTCAATGAACTAAAGCAAAATCGTAAAGAAGTTGGGGACAAAATCATTCTACAAGCATGTGTCAGACTGATAAAGTCATAAAAAAAACAATTACCGCAACTTATTGCTAAAGGCTACTGTTGAATCATGAAGTGCGCCTAATTTTTTAAAAATCTTTTTTACAAAACTGCTCAGAAACTTAACATTACCAACATCGCTTTGACAAATGAACCACATGTGACAGCAAATTTTACATTTTAAGTTAGACTTAAGTCTTCCTTACCTGAAAAATAGCGGGATAAAAAAGTTAAAGCACTACTTATTAACACATTCTCTCTTTTTCTCCCCCCAACATAAACTATAATTTAATCTGATGCCAGGAACATTTCCCAGAGGCACACTTTGTGCTTGGTTGTACAAGCACTATTTTTGAACCTCCTAATATTAAAAAAAAATATATATATATCATTCCGCATTGGTGACGTTAAAGTGTTAAATCATTACCCTATTTACTGACATGTTGTGATAATCCTGCATAAAAGCCTGCAACATGGCCACATCCAGCGGTTTAACTCACAGGCACACGTGAGAAGATAGAAACATCATCCTCACTTATTTCCCAAGATGACGAGGTAAACACAGGTTCATGAAGGCGCTCGCTGGGTAGAGGACTCAGCGGCTTGTGCCTGGGAGCAAAAATGCGGCGTGACGCATTGTATCCCAATACATCTAGGAGCGTTGCCTTTTGCCGTCTCCCTGGAAACCATTACTGCGCTGCCACTTCCAGGCGGTCTATCACGGATTCAGGTGGAAACACAAGTATCTTTTCGTGAAAAGGGAATGTGGAGTAGAAATAAGGCGGGAGGTGAGGTGGGGAGGGGGGGTTGCAAATGGCTCTGAAGTCTGCAGGCTTAAAAGTGTTGATAACCGTGGATTAGCTCTGCCTTCTCCCTCACGCAGCTTTAGCTGTGTGGTCTCTACCTCTTCAACCTTCCTTCTTTTTGTCTGAAAAAGCGGCATACAGAAACGCAGGCGTGTGCGTGTCTAGACGCCGTGTGCAAATTAGGTCAGTGCAGCAAATGTGTTGTGCTAGGCGTGACCCTTGAACTCTCGGTCAAAAGGGCAATCAGTCGTTTATTCATGTTTGGTTTTGCAAAGCATTTAGCATCTTTTGTCATTTGTTTGGTAGCAAGGAAGAAAAGCAACCTTATCATTGACATTGTTTAAACAGACCATGGGTGCATATAATTTGTAATCTCCATCATCCACTCCTCGTGTATTTGTGTGAACAGCTTTGGTTGCAAGGATCAGTTGATTGACATTGTGCCGGCAGACACAATTAATGCTCTCAAAGACTTTCAGTATTCAGAGTAACTAAATTCTGTTCTGCTTCTTCCTGTGAATGCTGCAGATGATCAAGCTCGATGTCCTTTACACAAAATGCAAAGCACTATTTACACTGGCACGTGTCCTTATGTTTAAAAGTGTATCGTATCTCATCAGGCCAAGATGATGCAATACATGTGCATTTATTTATTTATCCTAGAGTTAGCATGTAAAATAGAGATCATTTTACGTCTAAGTTATCAACTACATAAATACATAATGCAAACAACTCCCTGCTAAACAGCGCCATGATTGATTGTGGCTATGTGCTTAGCTTGAAAGCCTTTGGTTGTCCAACTAAAATTGCTCATCTCAAGTACTTCCAGTAAAGAGAAGATACCCTTGTAATCATGCACATCATAAACAACTTCATTTTCATTAAGCCTCTTTACGCTTTATGGTAAATTTAATTTAGATCATCCTATGATTAATGTTCTCAGCTGAGTATACTTAAGAGGAGCAGCGCATGTGCTGCTCTCAACATAGTGAAGGAACAGCCAGACTGTGCCATGATGGGCAGTAATGCAAGATGTAATAATCCTGCACAAGATAGAATTGTTAAAATGTGTTGAAAAAAACCCCCAAAAACCTCATACTACGAATATGTTGCCTAAAAAGATTTGACTGGTTGTTGGAGTTGGAGTGCATTTTTATGTGACATGCACCTTTTGAATGATATCAAATGATTAAAGATATATAAAGTAAATTTAACCATATTAGGCTTTTGTAGCCTTTTGGATTAAAACTACTTGTTTGGATATTAAAGTCTGGGTTAAAATCAAGGAGCAATTGCGTGGTCTGAAAAAACACACACACAAGGTCTCGAAAACTGCAGTTCCTGAAAATGCCACTTGAGGCAGTCCCTCACAGACAACCTTAAAATATTCAGATTTGGAGAAGAAATGAATCGTGCTTCCTGCCTGGCATAAAAAAATGACTTTAGACTCTAATGGCTGCTAATTTCCCTGCACAGGGGATGGGTTATTTTGTAATAACCAAAGTGCTATAATTGTGTAGAGGCATTATGCATTATTAGGGGCATGGCCTCTTCCATTGATGGGTGGGAGCACCAAGCCACTAGCCCTCTGCTAGGTTTCACCTAAACTTAATTAATGCACTGAACTTAACCTCTCAACTATGTTTGTGTTGTTGGTGCCTTTTGCAGCATTTTAATGCAACTATCATACAAATATTATGGCTTGATGTGTGGCTAAAAACCTTCTAAAGTGAGTGGAATTTCATGAATTTATCAGTAAGTTACTTAGCAGCTACTTTAAAAGTATCCATCCTTGTACAATACACCTATATAGTCAGGGGTGCACATAAGTGGTCCGCAGGTGCGTATTCGCTGTCAAAATAAAAGACGCGCACGAGATAAGAAGTTGCAACGCGCGTTTGCGTACATAAGATTTTCTGGAGGAGGACAGACATTTGTTTAGAACTCTTAAAGATGTCGAAGAAGCAAGCTCCTTTAAGAAATTACTTTGGTGTTCCTCCACCTCCAAAGAAATGTCAGAAGGAGTCCGAACCACAAAAGAAGCACGTATTCTCCAAAAAGTGGTGGCAGGAGGTGAGCTGGCTTCAAACAAATGATGGACGCACAGAGATGTGGTGCAGAGTATGCCGTGAAAATCGTATCTGGTGCGCGTCTTTTATTTTGACAGCGAATGCGCACTTGCGGACCACTTATGTGCACCCGTGTAAATAGTCTATGAAACACCTTGCAATCTTACGTAGGCCTAGAAACCGTTTGCTGACCATCTGGCAACCATTGCTTGGCAGGGAAAATTTTTCCCTGATAGGTTGCAATAACTTGCTCAGAGTTGCTGTGAAAACTACTGCAAAAGTCCCAGTTACAGAAGCCTTGAGACAACCTAAGGACCACTGGGTAACTGCTGGTCAGTAAGAAAAAATTAACATTCCCCAACCTGTTGTAGCTGCCAGTCAACTTTACAAACAAGCCGCATTCAAAGTACCACTGAACGTGACTGATGGATATAAATACATAAAAGAAAAGTAGTGAGAGTTCTGATAACTTGATCGTTTATTACAATTCGAAGAACCGATCGAGGAGTTAACCATTAGCTAGGAGTATTTACAACGAGAAGTGTGCATTGCTAGCTTAGCATCACATACAGTGATGTGAATTACTAACAACGTCAAAATGTAATCCAATTTTAAATCGGGGATTGACATGCCTTGCGACATCCATACAGAAAAAAAGCTGCTTATAGTGTTGCACTCGCGGCCCCCCTCTCTTCTCCATCTTACAAGGATAATGCTTATTTCACTGGGAAGAAGGAAGGGAAGAGAGAAGTAAATATCCGTTGACATTTGAGTAAAAACCACGCACGCAAACACGTGCATGCACAGGGACGGATCACATCCCCCACTGCCTGTCATCAAATTAATTCATTTTGGATTTCACAAATATGACCTGTGATTGCTGGTTGTCAGTGTGTGTGTGTGTGTGTGTGTGCGTGTTGGGGGGATACGGGGTGGGGGTCGGTCAGTCAGCAGCTGATACATGAAATGATTGGGAGAGTGCAGCGTGTTCCCATTATCTTGTCCCTTGCATTGTAATTATCACTCCTGCTCTTTCTGCACCACTGCTCCCATCTCTCCTCGCCATTGTAATCGTGATTGACTGGTGCGGCGGCCAAAACAGTGCAGTCTGAAAAGGCATCAGACACACATCTCATAACCGCCCTGCCATTTGATCTTCTCCTCCTCCTTCACACTGACTGCTCCACCATCTCTCCATCCCCCTTGTTTTGTTTTTGTTTTCCTCCCAGGTTGAAGGGAAGTGGCAGCCTGACGATAAGGAAACATGCTTGCAGATGAGTCCAGATTCGACATGCCGAAAGCATATTATTCAGTGTTTTCCTATTTGGCGTGATTGAATATAATTACACTTTATGTTCAACCCATGCATAAATTGATAATACATGCCTTCAATAGCGCCGAGCGCTGTGCTAACATGATGAATACACGCAGCTCTACTCGCAGCCGTTCAAGTTACGAGTGGGAGGCGGGAATCGTTTATAAAGCGCGAATGCTCCGTGGACATGCTTTCAGTAGTGTGGACACATACTTAGTTTCCCTCAAGTAAAATTTCTGGCCTTCAGTTTCCCTGATGCTTTGAAATGCCAGACAGCCTCTTGCTCTGCGACAGGTTTGAATGATACACCTTGTCAGAAAGGGAAGTTCATCAGCAGCCACTGAGAGTGCCATCGATTGAGCTGCCCTGAGTCCCGCCAAGTAATGGATTGGATTTATCCCTCTCTGGATAAGGCTTGTGCTCAAGCATGTGTGTGTGTGTGTGTGCACACATGCACCCATACAGCCACGCGTACATACAAATTATATAGTGCTCTTTGCACATCTGTGCGTATTTTTACACAGCGATGCGCCTGCACACTGCGTCCACACACACACACACACACAGCGTTGTCTAAACACCACCCTGACAACCTGTCTGAAAAAAACTCGTGTGACATTCAGCAGACATTTGTGACAGTCGGGATCAAAGGCAGTGATGTATTGTCAGCAGCTGCATGGATAGGGAAAAACAAGACAAGGAGATAGTACTTTGATAGATATCAGGACATTTGTCAGGCATCTGTCTGTGCTTATTTTAGCAGTGAGAGATGAGTATCATCAAATCTATATTTTGAGGAGGAAAAACGGCTCAAAGTTGATGGAAGATGCCTTTCATATGGAAGAGTCGCGGCAGTTCAACTGTTTCTTGGGTATTCTTTGTGGCCACGCTTTCTCAAACAAATATTAAGCAAATCATCATCAATAAATCATTTCGAGAGCCATTTAAGCATTTCAAGTCTCATTACAATGACAAGGGTAAACAGATTGGAAGGTGTAAAACACTCGATTAAAGTGGCATTCTACTTGCTTCTCTAAATTTTTAAAGAGGCAATATATCATGAATGTGTCCAACCAAAGATGGGCATACTTGAAGAGAGAACTAATTAGACTAATCTTTTTGCCAGAAGGTTTACCTGTAATGGTTATAATCTATGGACTGTAATATGATTCAGAAAACACTTAGTGGCAATCCATCTTCTGCTATGCCTTAAGGTAGTGCCGTGGATGTCTGCGGGGATGCGTGTACCCAAATTTGTAATTTCTCAATTTGCACAGCATCGTTGCGGAACAATGTTTGGAAAAATCCTCAAAAACGGCGCCTTTATTGATGAGAACAGAGAAATTCTAAATTCTACTTATTTCATCTTAATAATGCTCTTTAAACGGATCCATGGTGTTTTTCGAATACAGATGGCTGTGGTCAGTGTTGCGGTTATTGGTTCAGGACCTTGATGGCTCTTACTAATGAGTCTGTTTGGCTGAAGCATCTGTCTGGATATCTAATGTCGCTCGCCATGTGGAAAATGTCATCCACCGTCTGGCCTCTTGCAACAAGTCAAGTCTCTACTGGCAGAGTCGACATTGTAATTAGTCCACGATCAAAGCATCCTGAGGGGTTCAGCGTGGTTTGTGCTGAGCACGACCTCTTGAAAGTACTTTTAAAAAATAGAATAGATGTTTTCCTTAATCCCAAGAACAGAACATGCATGCCTATGGATCATGTTGATTTAATATTAATGGGCGGCAGAGTTAAAGGAGGAGGTTTTTGAGTGCATCAAGGCATAATGTCACATCAGCTCGGTGGTCATTCATGTTTTAATGGAGTTTTCAAGTCATTTTTAATCATTTTATAGGGTATTATGTAAAAATGAGCCCTAATATGAACAGTTGTGGTAGAGAAATAACCATTCTTCTGTTTCTTGCTTGGAGTGAGACCATGAAACTTGAAATTGCTACAGTTTGAGACTTTCCTGGTCCACATACAGACTTCAAACTGTTACAGTCAAGGGCTCTTCGGGTGCCTTTTCACTCTATGGAAATCAGAAAAACCATGGGCAAATACAGGCAAATCGGCATAAAAGCTAATGAAGCACCCACGTACCCGCTGTTGCGAGGTAATGAGTGTACTTAGCTCTAAGGGAAAGGACATCTCCAAAGGATTTTCAGTGTGTGCCCACTTCCCCAAGTGCTTAATCATGGTGCTTGATTATGAGCAGCCATTAGAAGCCTGTGAGTCAGCCCCACTCATACACTGCAAGGAATTATGGTGTGCTTGATTGAATTCAACATTCTGTGCCCCTGGTCTATGACAGCTTGCCAGAAGATAGCAAAGAGCTTACCCTTTATTGGTGCATCACTTGAAGCAAACAAACAGGCTTTTCTCTGGGACAACTTTTTACTAGGTGTGCCGCACACTGTAGCTCATGTCGCACATTTAGCCTACTGCAGAGTCTCCACAGGTAGACGTTGAGTCAGATTTCATGCATCCAAACTCATACTGACCTTAGGAAAGGAAATAAAGGAACGTCATGAGGTTTGTAGATGTATGGCAATCTTACTGGTGCAAACCAAAAACCACAAATCATCATGATGTGAACTATTGGGTTTCTTTTCAAGCTGATTTTTAGCTGTTATGAGTTTGCTTTTTTTTCATGTAACTGTATCCCTCATACTGTATGTATACATGTCTGTATGTACCCTGTCTCCTTGATAACTGGTGGACCAATCTGAATGAAATTTTGCACACACTTCATCTCAGATACAGCGATTATTTTGCTACACATCCTTTTCATGCAAAATCAATGTAGCATTCTCTGTTTGAGCTTGTTTCACGTCTGACATCAAATGTACGTTGTGAGAGTACGGGGAGTACGGAGTGTCCCTTACATGCCGCAGGCCTGGTAAAAAATGCCTGTTCGGCGAGTACTATTAACATCCTAGAAGAGGGAAAAAGAGGGCTCACAGTAACATGTGATGTTACTGTGAGATAAGAGCAGTGGCAGCCAGCCAAAAATGCAGGTTTTGTAGTGCAAAATACAAAGCTGGACACACGTAATGTGAGGTAACACCTCATCAAACACATAATATATCTAAAAGCTGACAAGTGTACCAACAGTGATAGTCTGAAAGCCACATTCACAGAAAGACCTGCAGCTTTTGTTACCACGTCTGTCACAGGCATACAAAAAGTTGAAGAAGTTGTGTGTAAATGGGTGAATGAGCCACGTTGTATTATACGTTACAACAGAAAAGTGCTATATAAGAACCAGTCCATTTAACATAATCAGATAGGTGTATATGCTGGATGTTTATTCTTAGCATTTTTTCAAAGGCTGCACTAAAAGTTCTTATCAGCAGGCTATTAACAGTAAGCTAACAGATTATATGAGGTGCTCTGTCTGAATCGTAAGTATGGAACCATAATTGATAGTATTCCAACATCACTATCTAACCACCCCCCAACCGGCAGATGGCTGTCCCTCCATTAGACTGGTTCTGCCCGAGGTTTCTTGCTTTACTGGGATTTTCTCGGTATTATTAATGCAGGGTCTTTACCTTACAGTGTAAAGTGCCCTGAGGCGACTGCTGTTGTGATTTGGTGATATATAACTAACACTGATTGAATTGAACCCTTATACACTGTTCATTTTACCTGTCATTTTACATATCTGTTTAGTCAGGACAGTGTCATGTATATATATATATATATATATATATATATATACATACACAGTGGGGCAAAAAAGTATTTAGTCAGCCACCGATTGTGCAAGTTCCCCCACTTAAAATGATGACAGAGGTCAGTAATTTGCACCAGAGGTACACTTCAACTGTGAGAGACAGAATGTGAAAAAAAAAAATCCATGAATCCACATGGTAGGATTTGTAAAGAATTTATTCGTAAATCAGGGTGGAAAATAAGTATTTGGTCAATAACAAAAATACAACTCAATACTTTGTAACATAACCTTTGTTGGCAATAACAGAGGTCAAAGGTTTACTATAGGTCTTTACCAGGTTTGCACACACAGTAGCTGGTATTTTGGCCCATTCCTCCATGCAGATCTTCTCGAGAGCAGTGATGTTTTGGGGCTGTCGCCGAGCAACACGGACTTTCAACTCCCGCCACAGATTTTCTATGGGGTTGAGGTCTGGAGACTGGCTAGGCCACTCCAGGACTTTCAAATGCTTTTTACGGAGCCACTCCTTTGTTGCCCGGGCGGTGTGTTTTGGATCATTGTCATGTTGGAAGACCCAGCCTCGTTTCATCTTCAAAGTTCTCACTGATGGAAGGAGGTTTTGGCTCAAAATCTCACGATACATGGCCCCATTCATTCTGTCCTTAACACGGATCAGTCGTCCTGTCCCCTTGGCAGAAAAACAGCCCCATAGCATGATGTTTCCACCCCCATGCTTCACAGTAGGTATGGTGTTCTTGGGATGCAACTCAGTATTCTTCTTCCTCCAAACACGACGAGTTGAGTTTATACCAAAAAGTTCTACTTTGGTTTCATCTGACCACATGACATTCTCCCAATCCTCTGCTGTATCATCCATGTGCTCTCTGGCAAACTTCAGACGGGCCTGGACATGCACTGGCTTCAGCAGCGGAACACGTCTGGCACTGCGGGATTTGATTCCCTGCCGTTGTAGTGTGTTACTGATGGTGACCTTTGTTACTTTGGTCCCAGCTCTCTGCAGGTCATTCACCAGGTCCCCCCGTGTGGTTCTGGGATCTTTGCTCACCGTTCTCATGATCAGTTTGACCCCACGGGATGAGATCTTGCGTGGAGCCCCAGATCGAGGGAGATTATCAGTGGTCTTGTATGTCTTCCATTTTCTGATGATTGCTCCCACAGTTGATTTTTTCACACCAAGCTGCTTGCCTATTGTAGATTCACTCTTCCCAGTCTGGTGCAGGTCTACAATACTTTTCCTGGTGTCCTTCGAAAGCTCTTTGGTCTTGGCCATGGCGGAGTTTGGAGTCTGACTGTTTGAGGCTGTGGACAGGTGTCTTTTATACAGATGATGAGTTCAAACAGGTGCCATTCATACAGGTAACGAGTGGGGGACAGAAAAGCTTCTTACAGAAGACGTTACAGGTCTGTGAGAGCCAGAGATTTTCCTTGTTTGAGGTGACCAAATACTTATTTTCCACCCTGATTTACGAATAAATTCTTTACAAATCCTACCATGTGAATTCATGGATTTTTTTTTCACATTCTGTCTCTCACAGTTGAAGTGTACCTCTGGTGCAAATTACTATATATATATATATATATATATATATATATTAGGTTTAATGCTGTCAAACACTATCGTGTCGTACTTTACCTAAGACAAACAGCCATCATCATTTTATTTGAGTGAAAGTGAAGTTGACAGGAATATTCTGGAGCTGTTTGGGATTTATTATGCAACCGTTAAAGCAGTTAAACACTGTCATTACTGCCATATCATAAAATGATCCTCATAACTACATCTAGAATTATTTAGCATTAAATAACACTTAGAACCAGTGATGCCGGTAATGCGTTGCTTAGTAACGCGTTACTCCGAATATGACCACTTTTTCAGTAACGACTAATCTAACGCGTTACTATTTCCATAACAGTAGTCAGATTAAAGTTACTTGTCCAAACCACTGTGCGTTACTATTTTTTTAAGCAAAAAGATTTGGTTTCTTCTTTTCGTCTCAGCGGATGACAAACGCATACGTGTCGTGAAACGTCACATAAGCGACAGGTCACGTTTCCCGCTCACAAGCAGCCAGCGACGTAAAAAAGTGTAAACAACAATGGAGGGAGAGAGATGTTCGTTCTTTAGCTGGAAATATGGTCACTATTTTGAGTTTCTGTCAACTAAAGATTTAAATATTAAGGTTCGTTGTACACTCTGTGTTGGCGAAAAAGTGTTATCTACCTTCAAAAACACTACGTCAAACTTAAAGAAACATTTGGAGTCGCAGCACAGCACAGAAAGCTCCTAATACCAACATCCACAAGGTGGAATTCCTTTTTTGATGCTGTAAAGAGAATTGCAGAAATCCCCATGGGTGAGCTGAATACTCTGTGCACAAAGCTAGGACTGAAGTGCTTCAAAGATCAAGAATACCAGTTCCTGCATGAGTACTGCATGGCCATGAAACCTCTGACTGCAGCACTGGACATTTTACAAGGCGACTGTCCATATGGAACTTTACTACCAACACTTGAAGTTCTGATGCAGAAGACCCAGGCTGTGAAAGATGACCTCTCCAGGATGACTGCAGGCCTTCCAGATGCCATTGTACAGGTACGCTCTATCTTGAAATTAGTCAGATTTTTTGCTTCATACAATTCACAAACATGGAACAGAATATTAATTATCATTGAAAAATAAGATTAAAACAATTAAAATGTTTACAAGTAACCTAAAACAAAATTAATCCATAATACTGATCTCATATTAGGCATGGTTTGCAAATAATTCAATAACATAATAAATTGTAGGCATAAAAATATCAATTATGTTTTTTAGGCTATTCAGACTCGTTTCGCCGGTGTGCTGGATGACAAAGATGCCCTTCTTGCAGCTGCCAGTTGTCCAAAATTCAAACTCCGATGGCTGAGAGATGCAGGAAGGAGGGAGCGAGTAAAACAGCTTCTGACAGCAGAGTGTTGCACCACTGCTCCTCTGGCAAAAGGTTTGGTGCTCACGCCTAAAAGAAATCGACTTTCTGACAAAAGGTTTGAGAAGCTTCTGTTAATGAGGTACAACCACTGGTTTACTCGCTCCACTCTACTGTTTCCCCCATAACATGCGATGACAACATATACTGAGAAAACAGAGAATGGGGAATCCAATTTAAATAACTATTTACAAGTAATTGAATTAAGTTTATCAAAGTCACTTAATAAACTTATTAAAGTTTTCAAGTTGATTAACTTAAAACAATTACCTGCAAGGAAGTAAGGCAATTTAAGTTGGACCTGCAGTCTCTCTTTTTTTTTTTTTTTTCATAAGATTAGTCCAAAGTTACAAAAGCGGACAATAGTGCTTACATGTGGATGGTATAAAAAGTATCTTAAGGGAAGTCAAGAAAGACTCTTTGTTTGTTTGTTTGTTTTTTTATAAAAAGTATTTATGTTAAGTGAAGTAACAAGACTGTCTTTATTTTCATACAAACAAGTATTTCTGTCAGGAAAAAAGTTTTAAGTTCAACTTCAAATGTCAGGAGATATATTGTTGACATTACTGTTAAAATACACTTCCAATAAAGTGAGTATTGGCAAAATCGGTTGATGTTTTTATGTTGAGGCAGTGGGGAGTGTTATTGGCAGCTTCTGAAAGTAACTAATAAAGTAACTAGTAATCTAACTTAGTTACTTTAAAAATAAAGTAATCAGTAAAGTAACTAAGTTACTTTTGGAAGGAGTAATCAGTAGTCCGTAATATATTACTTTTTCAAAGTAACTGTGGCAACACTGCTTAGAACACATTGCAAGACCAAAGGCAGTGAACTCGCGTTTATGTAGCACCTTTCTTACTGACCGCTCAAAGCACTTTTATATGGATGCATAGCTAAAGTGTGATCTGTAGTTAACTCACTCACTTTATCTACCTCACATCCATCCCCAGTTAAGCTAACATGCATCTCTTTGGACTGTGAGTGGAAGCCGGAGGATCCATGCACACACAGGAGGAACATGCAAACTCCACATAGAAAAAGTTCAGCTGGGATTTTAACCAGGAACCTTCTTTCTGTGAGGTGACAGTGCTACACCCCTGCGCTGCCCTGCTAAAGCTGTTGTGTACATGTCAAGGCATCCTCTTTGAAAGCTTTCATTGCCGTCTTGTGACCTTTTTGGAACTATGGGACATGACTCACTTGTTGATGTAGCTTTCTAGCTTTAGTTTACCACTTGGTTACTGCTAACAGCAAAGGTAAAGTTTCTAGGAGTAAAGTAGAAAATGAACAATATATCAGGTTGTCACAGGCCTGGGGACCCAGGACTCATGTGCTTGATAAACATTTTCTGGGGTTATCTTGTGCTGGCCGTCCCCGCATGGTGACCGGCGTTGTGCTTGTGTCCTGGTTTTCCTGGGACAGCAGACTTGGAGAATGTGTCCCGCCATGGGGGACTCGCCGCACCTGGAGCGCATCACACACCTGCAGCTGATGAAGCCTCATCTCGGGAGCTTCTTAGGAGAGTGGCTGAGCTCCCGTTGATGCTGAATTGTTGTATGAGAAACCGATGGCGGAAACGGAAGGAAGAGCGAGCACACGGAAACATGTTTTATAATATAAAACATGTTTAGTTGCACAGCACCTGGTGCCACACGCTTCAACAGTTTCTCTCCTAACACAGTTTTTACTTCATTAATTCAGTTTAATATCACGGGAAAGTTTTCTTGGTAACACCCAATTATATAATTGAAATATTCAGAGCCAAATCCACATAGCTACTTTCATGTTAAATCTCCTCATGTTGAGAAATGTTAAATGTTTCCCTTTATCTTTAAACTAAAATCACTAGCACTCTTGTTTCCTCATCTGGTGATCTCTTTGTCCCTTTCTCCTCTGTCTCTCTCATCGCGTTGCTGTGTCACTGGGCACACCTGCTTCATCCAGCTGTCAATTACAGCACAGAATTACAGACTGGCACACAATTAGGGTATGCCTCACGCACTGGCCCACGCTCGTAATGAGTTTCCCCAGTCATTGATCAAAGTCCCAATCGCACCCAAGCCCAGAGTTCACCTTCTTTTATGTGGCTATCAAAAGATCATCTGAGTAACTTGAGACTCCTGTTTTTTAACACCGGCCAAAGTGGCAAGGAATTTATACAAACAGCTGTCTTAGTTTATATGTGATCAAATTGGTCTCAATTGCTAAAAACCACAAGTCGAGCAATTTTAAATGCACATGACATGCAGCTGCAGAGAGCAACACTGCATTCGGCTTTGCACTCCCCACACTTTCTGCCTCTGTGTGTTTTTCCTCCTTCACTAAACTCCTCAAACTCTTTGGGCTGTTGCTGTAGATCAATTAATTGAGCTCTCATCTGAGAAGGGCTGCGTGTACATCTACTTCTCATTATGCAAGTGTCAAGGCTTGAGTAGTGGGCTTCTTGGCAAATAATAGAGGAATGACATTGCTTGTTTGTTTTCCCTTAGATATGAAATGCACTGAAGCAGGAGCGAAATAGGCGGTGGGAGGGGTGGAGAGGCGACGAGTAAAAAGAACAAGCACGAGCACGGTCGCACACAGTGTTCAAAGCCACTAGGCACAGGTTTCTGTGACTGACAAGTAGATGGGAACCTCCCAGTCACACTTTTCCAGTCTCTGTGAAATTGCTTCAGTGCTTCAGTGATACAGACTCATCCTGTAGTCTTCCTCCTCTTTGCTATTTCTCCCTCGAGCAGTTGGATTGTACGCTGCCTCTTCTCTCTTTGAGCAACGTTATTCTAATTAATCTGGGTAGGTTTTGTGAGAAGCTATAGGAAAAAAAAAAAAAAAATCAAATGTTTGAGTTTGAAATGAGAACTCAAAGCCGGCTAAGATAGCAATCTTCTGGTGAAGACAAGGTAATGAATTAATTTTGGTTCATGGCTCAGTAGTGAGGGGAACTAGGTTGAGTAATGAGAAGAGGAAGCTGTGATAATGGAAATCTAAATGATTAAAGTGTGTGTTTGCATCGTGTGGGGTGGGGGTTGGATGGTGGGAACTTGGAAGAGAGTTAGGATGGTGTGACAGTCTCCAAGATTGTAACCCCGCCCCCCAATAAAGTTCAGCATTATAGTTTGTATACTGATACAGAGTAACGCCGGTGCAATATAGGTGTTACTCTGTTTCACATATGAGGAACAGAATATGCTGTGAATGTGCTTTTTCAACTAATCCCTGCTGTACAGTTGAGAAGTACATAGCATATACTTAACCTGTTGTGTTATGTAAGTTGTATGAATGTATTCACGTCACTTCCTTGTCGTCTTACTAAAAACGATTACATAGAATCGTGTTTTATGCTGTTATACTCAAAGGTGCTTCCATACGGTTACATTCATTGGCCACTCTATTCTGTACCCCTTGCTAGTACTGGGTTGGATTCCCTTTTCATTCAGAACTGTGTTAATTCTGCATGGTATGGATTCAGACCTGTTGGTCCATACTGACATGATAGCGTCACATATTTGCAGCAGATTTCTTGGCATAGCCTTAATATGCTCTGTTGGATTGACACTTTGTGACTGTGGAGGTCAATTAAGTACAGTAAACTCATTTTCATGTTCGAGGAACCAGATTAAGATGATCTCACTTTTGTGACATGGTGAGTTACCCTAGTGAAAGCATGAAAGCAGAGGATTGTCATACCCTGAAAGCAGGCAACATCATAGCCATAAAGCGGTGGACATGGTCAGCAACAACACTTGGGTATACTGTGGCATTTAAGCTATGCTTAGTGGATACCAAAGGGTCCAAAGTGTGCCAAAAAAATATAAGTCCTGTAACTATTGGAACGATTCTCCTGTAATTAAATAGAAATTCAATATTTCATTTGGGGATTTTATTGGAAATTGCTATGTAACTATATTTACCTACAAATACCAGCCAGCGTGACAGAGGGCTATTCACACTCACATTCATGCCTATGGGAGATTTTGATTAACCATTTAACTTAACCGAGTGCTTTTACCGGTGAGAGTTGCACAACACAGTCTGCAACATGTCCTATTTTCCTTGACGTTAAATGCAAAATGTGCCTTCTGCTCGTCTCTTCCTCCCAAGTGTTGACATTTTGCTGCGTTTTCATGAGTAACTAGGAACCTGGGAAACCAAATGTCTAACCTTACTGCACAAGGAGGATCTGATTGGATCACTTCCCAACTTGCCCCGCCTTTCTATGCAGCTTAATTTGTTCTGATTGGATCTCCTGTTTCTGGAACATTTTCATTTTATTTTTATTCGCTGATGAAAGCGTAAATACTTTTCATCATAGTTTTTGTCTTCATCCATTCGTTTTTATTTAGTTATCAATCTATTAGTCATCAATATTAGTTATGTTTTTGCCAGAAAAAAATAGTTGTTGATTAAAACTATGACACAAGTTATTAGTCAACAAAATTAACACTGCAACAGAACAACATCATCTGCAAAAAAAACAGCAACATGATCTTGAGACTACTTTACCTTCAGCCTTCCACACTTTGGCTGCGGCTAACAATTATGTCCATAAATATGAACAAAATCTTTGACACAGTCTTACTGCTGGCAATGGGAACCAAACTCTTACTATGGTTGCACAGAGACCAGAACAGAAAGGACTAAAAGTAGCTAAATCTAGTCA
Organism: Maylandia zebra; assembly: GCF_041146795.1. Lineage (NCBI taxonomy): Eukaryota > Metazoa > Chordata > Actinopteri > Cichliformes > Cichlidae > Maylandia > Maylandia zebra. The sequence continues at coordinate 40,973,284 of NC_135169.1, read as the reverse complement.
CACACAATGGGCAGTTATAACAGCCAATTTGCCTCCTGTTGTGCTCAGGGGATGCTGGCTGTGACAGGAGAAGCAAACACTTGCTGCCTTCCTGTCTGTGATTCAGGAGCAAAAGTAACACCTTTGCTCTTCTAGCCGAGCAGTGGACAGTCAGCAGGTGAAGTTTCCTCACTCCCGGGAGGGTCACTGCTGCTCAGACGGGGCTTTTTCATGTGCGATATGACCAGGGCATGCCTCAGCTCTCTCAGATACAGATGATCCAGCTACAGATCCAATGCTCTGATGACTTTTATCCTGGAAAGTTCCCCATCCAGACGATGAAGACAGTGATGACAGTCTTTCTTCTTTAAAATGACCGCATCTGTGGATGCTATAGCTGTGTCCAAATTCAGAGGCTGCATCCTCCTGAGGCTGCATTTGTGGGCTGATTATGCCAGAGCGACGCGACGAAGGCGATCCAAATTCCAAGACTTTTCCAAATGTGGCCAACAAATGCGTCCTCTTTTTCCCCAGATTTGAAGGATGGGACAGGTCTATCCTTCGTGGCCAATTTGTCAAAATATCCCATATTTCCAAAAGTGTTCTGACATATTTGGAGACGTCTGTTACTCACCAGCTCCATGGGTAGCCGGGGCGAGAACAGCAAACTCCCAGCACATCGTTTTCATAAACCAAAGTGTAATGTCACAGTGGCACATCCATCTTTTATATACAGTTTATGATTATGAGCAGGCAGGTGTGCTACAGAATTCCTACACTTCAGCCTCTGCTGAAAATATTGGCTAGAGAGAAAATAAAGATAATGACTTAAAATAAGGTGGTTTACCCTATCTAACTTCTATAATATCATGTATATCTGTTATCTATGATAGGTGTCTGCGAAGTGGCAGGTAATTCAGTGCACATGCTCATTAAAAAGTTGATTTCTGATACAGTTTATTTCCTTTTAAAGTGCAATTTATCACCCAGGTTCCTAAGTAATAGGTCCTGGTGACACAGTGAATTATGGTTTATGCAATTAAATTGTTTCAGTCGCACTGATCAAATGGAGATGACCTCATCCTCTAGCCGCTTGCTTCCGTGCTTCTGCACCTGTGATGCACCGAGGCGTGCGCGTACACATACGTTGCATACACACATTCTCAGCTCCTCTGCGGAGGTATAAACCAGGAGTAGATATTTCCCTAATGGAAAGACTCATTGCGAAAAAATAACTGTAAAACCAGCCAGCGCTCTGTCAAACTATTTTACAGTGTCAGCACAAATTCTTCAGTCTCTTTTCACTCTGCAGAGAAATTTATGGCCATTGATGACTGATTGCATTTCTCCCCCTCACAGTACTCTGAGCCTTTTGAAAGTAACCCAGCAGCACATTAATTTCTCCAAAGTCATCAATTCAAGTGCAGTGACTTGCTGGAAAAATAAAAACTCAGATGAAGAGCGTCTAATTTTAGTAGTTTTCATCAGCGCTAGCAATATATATTTAAAAAAAAAATCCCCAAACCATAACTCAGGCATTTAAAAGTGACTGTATTTTGTATAGATGGACAGCACAGGGTTTAGCTTCTCTGTAGATGCCACATAGCTGCATGTGACGTCAATATCTGGCTGCTTCTCTCATTATTAAATCAACCGGTGTCATCTCAAATTAAAGGTCCAGTTATGTCATTAAGCTCGGAGGACCAAGAACAATCTGAGCGCCTCGGAGCATCCTCGAGAACATCATTATGCAGCGTGCATTTAGTAGAACCGCTGAGGTAGACGCAGGGGCTCAAAAGTGTTCTCTAATTAAAGGTCTAATGTCTCATCTTGTGCACATCTCTTCCATTTCTCTCCTTGCCATGCCCGGTGAAGGCAAGGAACGCTCAAGCAGAGACAGACAAAAAGCTCGATGAAAAGACACTGATTAACATGTCATGTTCCAGACAGGTATCCATTAGGCTCTTTAATCAAAGTCTATATGGCATGAAATTGACATTTTCAGCCCACCATAATGTCTCATGAGAAGCATCGAACTGAACTGATACTGCCCTATACATCAGTGCGCTGGTAGCTGTTCCACAACCTGTACTTTCATTTGCCATCTTCACGCCTCAAGGCTTCTAAAAGACCCATTGTTTTCCCGCTCTGCATCCAACTTAAGCGCTTCTCCTTTTTTTTTTTTTTTTTTTCTTCTTTTTTTTTGAGCTTTTTGGAGGGAGACGCATTTCACTGGGTCAGCAGCAAGGTATCATGCTACGTCAGTCAAACCGGTGGGATAATGATGCCACGGGTACCTTTATATTCTAATTGCAGCCTTTCGATTTCAACTCGTTTGAGTTGTTTTCTCTCACCGAGAAGAAATGTTTCAAATGCGAAAAAATACGACCCCAGTGTTTCCCGCACACCTAGCTTCTATCTTTAGCACAAGCTGCAGACTTTCATGTCTATCTAACCTGTTGCTTCTGCCCTAGCTGGCAGCATGTTGGATCCTCCTCCGATTCTTCAGCTAAGCTATTTCTTCCTGACCCTTGTTCCCCCCTCTCAGCTGCCACAGCAGCACTGGTTGAAGCTTGGAAATATTCAAAGCAAACAGAGAGATGATTTCGTGGTTGGCTAATCCCTCTGGTCCGGTCTGTCTCTGCAGGGACTCCAGTTTTACATATTTACTGTACCACAAGGAAAAACTGTCTTTGCACCCTTTGGGAAGAGCCCTTTTTGAGTGTGCTGTGTATAACATACTAACCTCAACACACAGCTATTATCACTAGCGAGTTTCTATTAATATATTCGCTTTAAGTGTTGCTTCTCTCTATGACCATTTATAAGTGTTTCTTTTCTTCAGCAAAGGAGGCACAATGCAAACTTACCTTGGGATTTTAATCATTTTAAATAGCAAAAATACAAACAAACCCAGCGGCTGTCAACGTACTTGAACAGTCAGGCCAAGTAAAGAAGCATACAGCTTGTGTAGGAAAACACCGGAGCCCCTAGGAGCAATAATTCGCTCTTCTTGATCAAACAGTTTTGCTGTTATCCAGTATTGTTGTGACTAAAGGACTTCCTTGCTGAAGGCCTTTCAGAAGCCAGCAGGTTGCTTTCAGCACAGCCCATGATTCCTTCTGTGCCTTTCACTAACACTTCTTTTTCTCCTCCCGCACTTCTCCTTTCTGCTATGTCTGTGTCCTTAAGTCACAGGGAGAGGGAGCACAGTTGTTTTGATGTAGGACTTGATAGATTTGTTTGCTGCTGCATTCATTTGCTCTGTATCAGGGAGCTGACGGGCCGTAAAATGAAAATTTGCCTTAGATTTTCAGCATGACTGTTTGGGGGCAAATGTGAAAGAACTCCCCATGCATTGCAGATAGACATTTTTTTTCTATGTCTTTAAGTGCGTGCATGTTATGCTGGGCGATTAATAAGGATTCAAACCTTCCTGTTGACTGGAAACGATGCAGATTATGTCTGTTTAAGTTTTTTTCTTCCTTTCTTTGTCTTGGTTTGACAAATCCCCCCACACTGAATTCATGTTGTCCACGATGTTGTGCTGCTGTGATGAGAGAGGTTAAAAAAAACTAACAAAAAAAAAACTGGTTCACTTATTTTCTTCCTGTTGTAAAGGAACCTCGTGATTAAAAAGTGACAGTTATGGATAGAGTCCTGCTTTTCAGGTAATTAGATTAAATTAAAATGCATGTTGTCATCTTGCGATGCCCACAGCCCCTAATTAAAATGAATGTGATGCAAACAACAGGAAGCGTTTTCTTGTTAAAAAACAAGTTGAAGGAGAGAAAGTCAAACAACAGACTGGCCTTTACCGAGGCTAAATTAGAAACCCAACCTGCTCTCGCAGAAATACGGGAAGTGACCACAGCCTCTGGAAGAACACATTATGTGGCTGCGCTGTGGAAACAATGCCAATGGAAAGCCAATTAGGAACTTTATTGTGGTAGACACACAGATTCCCTGATGGTAATGTTGAATGAAACAGCCACAGTCCTGTTTGTGAATAGTGTGGCGGTTGCTTGAAACAAACTCATCTTTCATCCAGGAGACTGGGGTTCAACTCCCCTCTGGGACTGTTCCACGTAATCACTTTTGTTTTCTGTGACAGGCGGCAAAAACATGTGATCCAATTTAAGGAAAGATCCTAGTTGTGCACTAGTTATACACTGAATAAATTCATAGAACCTTTTTAGGAAAATTGCTGATGTTGTTACCAGTGGAGAACAACCTTTTTTTTATACACTGTGGGCATTTCACAGTGTTGAAAGTAACACGTTACTGTAATCACATTACATTTTTCTGTAACGCAGTAATGTAACGTGTTACTGTACTAAATTGAGTAATTACATTACAGTTATATACAATTAAGTTGTATATAAAGGTTCTTCTTTAATGCAAACTGTGTCCAGGACACACACAACTGCATTATGTTGGTAACACAACTTTGGCTCTTTGCATGCATCTGCAAAAAACAGCACGCCAATGCAAAGCTAGTGGAAAACCCAGAGTGTCATTAAAGCTGAGTGGATGCCAGTCCAGCAGCCAGAGTTTGAACTTTAGCAGGTAGCAAAGGCAGTGATGAGCAGTCAGGTTTGACGCCTCAATTTCTACGTTTTCATGTTAGTACAGTAGAATCACTGCAGCGATCGCTTTAAAGTCTCTGCCGATTTTGTGTTCATATTGTAAAAGCTAAAAGAGACAACAACTTTTTTATCCAAACTTGTGTAATGTATACACGCACCAAATGTGCTGGGATTCTGTTGAAAATTTATCCTCAAAAAATACACTGTGAACAAAAAAAATGAAGTCGACATAAGTGATGAAGAGCTGGTCCTGATGTTTCTGAAGAAGAGAAGGAAGAAACGGAGATTCTGGGTTCATCAATTTCCAATGAGAAGGCAGTAAAAAAGGGAGAATTTCATGGAGAAGGTTAAGGTTTATGGAGTAAAGGGAATTTTTTTTTCTTCTGGTGAGTAATTAAGTAACTTAACTGCATTGCTTTAAAAAAAAAAAGTAATGAGAAATGTGTAATATGTTACTGTTTGGAGTACCGACCCCAACACTAACCAAACCAGAGTTATATTCTGTGTCATGTATGTAGTGACGATGATGTTGGTGCAGACTGTAAAATTGTATAATATCATAGCCAGCAGGTAAACAAACATTTAATTTTTTTGGTAACTTTACGGTGTCAAAAAGACAAAACACTGTGTGCTGTTTATCGTGGGCAGTGGTAATGGCCTTGATCATGAGCAGTCACCAAGGTGCTTCCTCTTTGTTCATGTGCAGGCGATGCGTGAGTCGAAAACCAAAGCAGGCCTTGTTGTGGCACAGGCAAGGTGCTCGTGGACAGCACGACACCCCCATTGCTCTTTCCACCTAGTTGCCCAGCTGGTGTCACGGAGCGCGTTGGATGATGGAGCACTCTCATTCCGAGCTGAGAGAGTGCTGAAGGTGAGAGTCGGCCGGAGACCCAGTTCTTTAATCCTGGCTGGCTTCTGCCACCTTGTTTAGCAAGATAAATGGACTTTTGACACTCAGTCAAATCACACGCTGGCCCAGCTTTAATAAACAGATGTTTTGTTTTGTTTTTTTGCATTTTCTCATCTCACTCAACTGCCATGTGGTAATCAGTCATCATCATCAAGTTATAATAAAACTTGACTTAAACAGTAATGTCCTTGCAAACCAACTATTAGTCCAAAACACATATAAATGCAATGGCACGGCTATGTATGATTGTGTAGCAACAGAAGCACCAAAAAATAAAAATAAATGTTTTCAAAGCAGTTATATAGTTCATTGACTTTAAAAGTCAAAAAATAGAATTCAAAGGATTGTCAAAAAACAAATCTGTTCTTCAAGATGAGACGTGCACGCATGCTTTTCTGACAGTCGCAACTGTTGGTGTGCTTTGTGGAAGTCCAGGTGTTCTTCAGACAGGCAAACCATGGGGGGCAATTACAGAGGACGTCCAACACCTGTGTCCACAAGTGAGATGGGAGCTCAAGAACATCCCAAATGACATTTTGTCAAGAGCGCTTAAATTCACGAGTGCTGCACCAGGGTCTATTTCATACAGTCTGTCAGAAGTTTTTAGCCGAGAAAAGCCAGTGACGATGCTCTCATCATTTACAGTTACATATTACTCGTGTTTAGAACCAGATAAACACCAACAATTAGCAGACTTAGGGCAGTAAAGACTGCTGCAGAAAGAGTTGTACTAAGAATTAACAATGAAGTGTTTTACAGCAAGCACTAGTAAATGCATTAAAGTTCCTTTTTTCTTGAATGCCTCGCCAGATTACAAGATCCAGCTTGTAAAGTGCATCTCTCACACCGGCACTTCCTTGTACTCTCCGTAAGCACTGATGGCAGATCAGTTCAACACAAGAGTGAACACCATGTGAATCTTTTCAGCTGTCTTTAAAATAAAAGCTGTTTAGTGCAAAAATAATTAAGAGTATACGTGGGGTAGGTTGCCTCTTGAATTCAAATTATGGGGAGATAGATTCTGTTTCAGATGATGTTATTGTGTTCATTCTTGCAGTGGATTATCCAAACCTACCTTCTGCATTCTTTTCCATTATACAACCTGATTTTTAAAAGAGAGACACTGCATATTATCCACAGAAATCAGCGATTTGTAAGTCATATAAACCCTGTTTTATAGAAAATGGTGATAATAAAATCTTGAAAGGTTAAATGCAGCTTAGAAAACAGTAACAAGCAGTCTCAGGTTATTGTCTCCCAGAAAAACAAAAGAAATGTTTTGGGGAGACAATAATGTGACGGAACAGCTGCGGAAGTGACAAGCTAACAGTAAATGGCTAATAGCGTACATGTATCAACATTACTGAATCATATTACACACATTACATGCATCTTTTTTTCCCCTCACAATGCTGATGAATGTTCTGCTTCTTTTAAGCTTATCTCAGGTCAGTCCTTGGCATGTTTTGCTTTGTTCTGTGGCTTCTGCAGCTGTTCCGTCACATTAATATTTCCCCAGAAACACTTCCATTGTGCTTTATTCAACTTTGCTGTGCTTTATGTGCTTTTGCAGTGTTTTTTTCTATCTGCTGGTGTGTTTTTTTGGAACTTGCAGTTTGTTTGACCTCTCAGAGCCACCATAAAAAAGTTTACTTTTACTCTTTCCTCTTTGTTCAGGATCGCCACAGCAAAACATTCACCTCTGTAGCATCGCCTTCTCACACCAACCCTCTGCATGTCTTTCACAGCCACATATTGTTCCATCGCCTCCTTTTTTACAAGACTCGATATGGGTTTGGGAGCAGAGGACAACAATTGCTACTTTTGTAAGTGTAACCAACTTTAAGGTATAAAGGTGAATTACAGCGCAATAATTACTTGGGCTCGTAATAAGACCCTGGCCAGAATCAGAAGACACCAAATTCGTATGGAGCCAAAGTATTGAGCAGCAATAATGACCTGGACACAATGTTAACTTTTGAGTAGCCACTCTTGTATTGTTACAAAGTATAACAGGTATTTGTCCAATTTGTACAGATAAAGTATAAAATAAAATAAATAGTGTGCACACTCAACAAAATAAAAGTACTCGTTGGGGCCCTTTAAGAATTTAGAGTTAAGCTGGCGATAGCCAACTTCAAAGGTCCTTGTGAGTGTAACTGGAATGTATGAGTGTGTGGTGTGTATCTTCTTTGGGGTAGATCGTCCTCAAAGTGGTTGGCTCGCCATCTATCACAACCAGAATATCGTCCTGGTCCTTGGACTTTTCCGTCCTCTCCAAAAAACCTGACCGTTGCTCTGTTTCACAAAAGCCCAACACACACTGGCGTTGGAATTGCAGCAGCTCTCCGGATGAAAGGTGAGTGGTTAGCCGACGTTGCCTCTCTCCTTCATCCAGCCACTCGACTCCGGACTTCCAGCAGGTAAGTAGGCTGGCTTTCCTTCCTCTCAATCCTGAGTTTTCCTCTCTTTTGTCCGTGGATTTCTCGGTTTGAGTAGTAGATGCCTCCACTCCTCTTGCTGAGATAAGAAAAACCCGGGACACCATGCACCTCCACCTCACTTCCTGGCTGACAGGGTCAATGCGGCCTGGGTAGGCTCTGATTGGTTGCTGAGCTAGGTGCCCTCACGTGGGGTGAACTGAGAGGTGCATTCAATGGTCATAGGAAATACGACGCTTGTTGATGTGGACAGTTAATATAAAGAGAATAAGTATGATATTTTTCATCTGGGCTACATAAGCGAAATATTTTTCCCATTCTCACTTTATGTAGAAATTCAGAACAGTTTGAGGTCTGTTTTGTAACAGTGTTTCCATTCATAACTCAAGAGTGTTTTACAATAGAACCCGCTGATGCTAAGCTTATCATCACAAATGCTGGCTTTTGATCTGCGTGTTCTTCTTTAGCCTTGAGGACACAATCTCCGACCCAAAAAGAACTAGAGTTGTGATTCAATAGACATTTTGACTGAATGTGTCTGAGCTCAAAGATGGCAGCTTCACTTGATGTTTATATATCTTTTTTATTATTCTTTATTGTTTTCTATAGTTTTAGCTCGTATTCACGGAAGCACTAGCAAACTGTTCACTGATGATGGTTTTCAGAAGTGCTCCTCAGCCCATGCAGCGATTTCCACTCGAGCATCCTATCTGTTTTTAATGCAGTGCTGTCTGCGAACTGAACATCACATGTTTTCAGTATTGGTTTTTTTCCATCTCCTCATCTCTTGCAGATATAGAGATTTCTCCAGATTGTCGGAAGCTTTTAATGACATTATGTGCCACTGATGATAGCATCTGAAAGTGGCTTGCAGTTTTCACGAAGAAAGGTTGTCGTCTTAAAAAAGGAGATTGTTTGCCCACAGTCTTCCTCGGGGGTCGAGCCTCTCCTACATGTTTACTAAAGAAAGGACTTTTCTGAGGTTCTCTTTAAAACTGTCCACTGGAGTACAAGGTACTTCATGCTTATATGTTGAATTCAGTATTGATTAAGTATTTATTCCTTCTTTGTTAAGGCAGTTTCTAAAAAATGTAAAGAGCAAACAGCTGTCTCTGTAATGAATATCTTTTGAGACAAGACTACACTTGTTTTTGTTTAGATTCTCTCAAGTCGATCTATAGACAGACCTTGAAAAGGTAAAGTTGCGGGCAATTGACTGGTAAAGTGAGCTCGATGCACCGTAGTGAACACACCGGCTGTGGGATTTTGGCCTTAATGTTTCAGGACTTTAAAACAAAAGTGAAACAAATATTACCTTGCAGCATTAAAGTTCCTTTGTTCTTCCCCTTATGCAATTCTTGGTCACTGGAGGTGGGACCATCCTTGCAGAGGCAGGCTACACTGTGGTCCGGTCACCACTCTAATGTGGGACTAGGACAGACAACCATTCAATTTAGAATTACAATTGCATACCAAATGCATGACTGTTGCAGTACCTGGAGAAAGTCCATGCAGAAAGGCCTCAGTCAGCCAGTGAACCCAGGACCTTTATGCTGCGAGGGGATGGTGTGGCACACCACGATGCCGATGCCAGTCTAATGGAAGACATCTATTCACCCATCTATCAGACTGTCATCAGGATAGCCGAGATATGGCAGCGTCTCAGACCGGCCTACTACTGAGAACTCCAAAGAGAATTGCCCTCACTTACTATAAAATGTAATGCTCACTGGTACTGTACCACCAGTTTTGCTCATACACTACCAGCAGAGATCTTTCTTTCCACCCTTTGTTTATCTCTCCATCTTTTTTTCGGAGACATCTTCCCTCCTGGCTCATAGCATAAATGGATTTTCATGCATCATCTGAGCGTGTGTATTGGAGTTGATGGAGTGAGGAGGATGACGCAGATTCCAGCCACACAGCTCCTGTCCTGCACCTTTCTGCCAATTCCCTCTTCCTCCGTTAGCTCCCACCCCTTTTCCTGAGCCTTGTTTCTTGTTTCTTCCTGTTTGGTCAATTGCACTGCTCTATAGACTAAACTCTGTTTTTGCAAAGCACAGCTTTGCATAGGGTTTAGCCTGTCGTTGACTGTATGTATCTGACAGTACACCACATTTAGATAGAAAACAACATGTCCTCTACTCTTTGTCTTAGTTTGTTAGATTATAATTAGTTTGTAGTTTAAAGTTTAGTGATATTTTAAAAGACTTTCTTCTAGTCTGGGTTACTCCAGCTTTAGACCCCACCCACTCCCTCTGTGCCATCAGAAAGAATGAGAACTGATATTGTTCCCCTTACCGCAAGTCAGCTTCCCATTTGATTGCTTATCTCTTTTATTAGCTTGATGCTATTACTGGCATGGCTTCTTGGCTTTCATTATCCATTTTTATGCTGCAATATTCTCTTGGAATTGTTATCGGAGGCGAGTTCATCTTGTCACGTTGTTTATGCGTGATTGATTTGTGGGTTGCTGATCTCACCCTCCACCCCTTGCTCAGTGCCGGCTCGTCGAGCCGACAAGGTTACTTATTCACAGATGATAGACATCTTTATTAGGAGAAGAGAATGCTTTAAAACCTTAAGCACAGGCATTTATCTGAAGCGCGGCATCTTATGGCCCAACACCCGACATGCCCAAACTCATTCATCACGAGCAGGCCGACGGCCCAAGTTCAGCCTGTTTGCCCTCTCCATCAGCCTGAAGGACAGAGCAAGCCAAAGATGGCAGCAAGAGGCACAGAAGAGCAGTGAGCGTTTGTCATGACAGAACTTGGCCTGGGGTAAGTCACTTCCCAGTTTGTGTTGACCACCGCTATTTTTCTGCTCATCAGTATGACCCTGTAGGTTCAGCTTAAGGTTGAAATTTGCTGAGCTGTCAGAGGAGAGTAGTTTTCTTGGCCAAGACGTCTTGGAATCCAAGAAGAAAAACATAAATTAAGTAGGTTTTTTTTCTCTCTCGCTCTCTTTTTTATGTTTTAATGTATCAAGCAAAAGTAGATGACTTTGAAAATACTCATTATGGATTCTACTGGAAAAAGAGAGCCACATTTACCCAGCGGCCCAAGCTTGAGTCTTTATGCATTTATGCCTGTGTAATGAAGTTTTTGCCCAGTAGTGATGGCAAATGTCATTAATGCTTGCAAAAATGATGACTTGGAGTGCTCACATTAGGCCAAAAGTGCAGATGCTACTTGTTTTCTTTAAGACCTATCATTCTCGCCTCCTGCTGTGTATAATGGCACTTGGCATCAGTCGTCGATGACGAGGCGATTTCATTTATCTCTCGCCATTTAGTCTTTTCAAATGTGTGGCACGGCTCTGCGAGGGCTATGGTTATCACGATGAACCTTCACCAGTCAGAATGAAGGGTATGTGTGTACACACACACACACACACACACACACACACACACACACACACACACACACACACACACACACACACACACACACACACACACACATTTTTGCATGCTTGGTTTTTGTAGTTTCTGAGATTGCTTGCTCAGCAAAGGCATTGCCTTTCAGGCTCCGTCTCATCCTGTAGCTCAGTAATCCTGTTGGTATTACTGAAGCCCTGTGAAGCTCAAACAATCCCTAACGAGCTAATAAGTTAAATAAATATTTTTAGCCAGGACAGGTGGCTTCCACTTAGAAATAGCATGTTAAGCATGCAGTATTTAGATTCTCCACGGGGATGTTTCATTTTCATTACTTAGTCTAGTTGATGGCTTTTAACCTTATTGACAAAAAAGGAGTCAGTGTAATTTAAGACTTTAAATGAGGGCCTTACTAGAGATTCAAAATTTCAGCGTTTAACGTGGCACTTCTTTTGTCTTTATTGGCCAGCTAAGTGGTCTTTTCCCAGAGCTTTAATTATTCATCGGTATTAAAGTTTAAATCCACTGGCTCTTGGGGATGGAGTCATATGGCTTTGAAATACAGGTCATTAACATTAAACGATATTAGCTTAACTGTTCCAAGGTTCTTTGTACCTTTTGTCTTGTGGCTCTTGAAATGTGCAGTGCTCACATGACAGTGGGTTGAATTATAACATCGCACACTGAGTTTTGGTTAGTATTAAAAAAAACAGCCCCATCTTAAAAAAACTAACACATTCACCATCGTGTAATATAAACGCAGATGTTAAAATCACATTTTACTTTCCTCCTTTTTTAATGGAATGTGCTTGTATTTAATTATAGGGGGTGAATAATAGACAGTTTTATAACTTCCTTAAGAGCAGGCTGCTCGTTTTCTTCCTTCCCCTAGCTCAGCATTGGTAGCATAACGAGAAGAGGTCGGTGTCGAGCAACTCGATGTGTCAGGCGTCAGTGTGACGCCCAATTCCGTAATTTTTGCCGATTGATTATTTATGCTTGGCTGCCAGTTTACATTAGAGCCCCTGCTGCCCCCAAGAAGATTGCTTCCATGTGCTCAATTGATCCATGTTTGAAGTTTAATTACCATTTGATAACCATTAGCCTTGTTGACATCATAACAGAATGGGTGCTAAAGTGGCTGCCTTGACAGTAATAATTGGTCAGTGTCGATTAGATGCCGTCCAAACACTTGGCTTAACTGTATTTGTGGGAAGATCATAAAGTGCTCAGTGCACTGCCCAGGACACCACAACTTAAAAACAACTCTACAACCCTTATTCACTCAATCCAAGGTTGTGTGTTGGTAACAGGTGTTAACCCTTCCACAGGGTTAGGCACAAAATGGAACATAATAATAATGGACTGGATTTATATAGCGCTTTTCAAGGCACCCAAAGCGCTCTACAATGACACTATTCATTCACTCTCGCATTCACACACTGGTGGAGGCAGCTACAGTTGCAGCCACAGCTGCCCTGGGGCAGACTGACAGAAGTGAGGCTGCCATATCGCGCCATCGGCCCCTCTGGCCAACACCAGTAGGCGGTAGGGTAAAGTGTCTTGCCCAATGACACAACGACCAGGACAGAGAGCCCGGGGATCGAACCGGCGACCTTCTGGTTACAGATGCGGTTCCCAACCCCCTGAGCCACGGTCACCGTAAAGTCATGGCAAAATACACCTTTCAAGTCTGAGTTTTTATGTGACAAGACATATACAAAATCCTTTAAATACAACCTTGGATAAACAACAGCCCATGACCTACTACTTGTTTCTTTAAGAAAACTACACCATCATATCGAAGCAGTGTAAGAAGAACTCAGTACACACCATTCAGTAGCTTGTAGAAGCATGTTTGGAAATAATAACCAGAATAATGTAGCTTCAGTTTGTTGAAGTTTGCGGGAGTTTGTTTAATTACAGCTCTCTTAGGTTCCACCACAGTATTCCAATCCGCTGGATTTTGACTGGGATATTACAGAACCTTGAACCTTCATAGAAGAGCTTTCTTCTCTTTTTCAGCCATTCTGTCATAGATTTGCTGGCTGATGTAGTTTCAGCCAAGTTTTAGTGTTAGAGATGGCCTCATGTCTGACTCTGAACCCCTCTGTATGCTTTGATATACAGAGGAGGTCATGGTGGACTCAATGACTGCAAGGTTTCAAGGTCCTTTGACAGCAAAAATAGTCTAAATCCTCACCCCTCTACAGCCATACTTGACGGTTGGTATGAGGTGATTGTGCTTATATGATGTATATAGTTTTCTCCAGACATGGTGCTGTGCATTATGGCCAAGCATCCCCACTTTGATCTTGTCAGTCCGAAGAACATTGTTCCAGAAGTCTTCTGATGCAACTCTGCAAACCTAAGCCATGCTGCCCTGTTGTTTTTAGAGAGAAGAGGACCCTTGATTATTGCCTACTTGATAAATCATAAGTCTTGGACAAGAATTTGATATTAGGGAAGAGAAAAAAGCTTCTGGGAGTAAAAGGTGGTGGATTTTTGCTCCGAGTCATGAGTGACGATAGTGGTGATACAGCCCAAAACAAACTCCTGTCTGTTTTCGATGCAGTGTGTGAGTGGATTCACAATGAAGCCTCTGTGTATGTATAGTAAGAAAGATCTGTATTTGCTTGTCTGTCTGGATTCCTGGTCAGGCTGCTAGTTTATTCTTTTTGTCCCTTTTGCTTTCCCATGCTGTCAAACTTAATTCTGCTGTCAGTTTCAGGTGCTGTAAATGTCAGTGCTTTTCTGTCATTCTGCACTTTCACACCATCATCCATCCACTTCCTTACCATCCCCATCTCGTCCTGGTTACCCGGGCCCTCATCCAGGTCCCTTAACTGTTCAGCATCTCCACCAGCACCTTGCTGTCTACCATTGTTAGGGCTATGCTTCAATCATTTGCAGCGATTGTTCTCCCTCTTGTTTTTCAGTAGAACTTGAAGTTAAATGCATGCTGGTGGATGACTTCAAGGCATTTAACCCAGTTAATGTCAAGGAAAAGCCCAAGCACATTCGAGGTCACGCTCCTGACCTGATGTGTCATCTTTTACTGAGGATTGCTCTTTGGTCTCTGGGTCAATGCCTGAGACACAACTCTCATTACCAGTTTTATTATCCTTGACTTGAAGGTTAGGCCAGTTTGACACAGAAGTTCATGTTTGCTCTCTCTGCAAGTCTGAGGTCCATTAAATTACAAATGCGCGTGTGATCAGAAAATGACTTCCGGAAAGCGATCCAAATATATCAGGAATGCATGAGGAAGATTTGATTTTCATTATTATCACCATGGATACTGCCTTGTGTAATATTTTTAAACAGTGATGAAATGTCCAAACCAAATGCAGCCACCGAGAGGTCATTGGATTATGTGCTGCTAAAAATAATAGTGTTGTTAAATGAGTGAACATCAATCTTCCGAATACTTGACTAACGAGAGCAGAGGCTGTGATGTTCCACTTCTGCTGGAGAAGCATGTACATTAAAAAATGTACATAAAAATATTAATATGTAACAAAATTAACTATTCAGTGTGTCGCTATAGGTTCTGTATTCAAGTTTGTTTCAGATTGTTTGAAAAATCACATGACTGACTTGGGTTACGCCGTGAAAAACCATCAACACTGTCACACCTCTGGGTATGATTCACTCTATTGGGTACAGTATGATGGTTCACCAGTAAGCCCATGTGAGTGCAGTCTGAAGAGGACTCATAAATCTTTGCAGTCTTTGATTAGTGAAAACTATGATTGACTTTTCAGGGTCTGATCGATGAAAGCCCTCACCGTTGATGGTTCAAAATGGTATGCCTTCAGTATTGATAAGCAGTCATTGGGTGGAAAAAAAGGCTACTTGTTGGATTGCATGAAGCATTTTCGACTCTCAGGTAATGGAACTGTCATTCTTCCTCTCCCAGATAAAAATCGTCCTCCCCTTTCCTCGTTCCTTCCTGCCATCTTCTGCCATATTAAAAAGGGTTATAAATTTAGCAAGGTGGCAACACTATTCCTGAAATAACTTGACTGTTTCTTTCTCTATTGCTCGCTCGAACTAAAACTGAAAAACAGACCCGAGAAATATTTAAAAAGAGAATTAAAAAGATTTTGTTTGTCAGTGGTCAGTATGAATTTATGTTGGTCTTCTGTTTCTTGGGATCTTGTCTCTCAATTTGCATTGTTCATGGTGAAGTGCAAAATTGGGATTGAAATTTTTGTAGAGTGATGAAATGAAATGCTAACATCATAATGTTCTGCAATTCTCGATACATTAAAAGACAATCACCTTCGATAACTTACAGTATCTGTTTCATTTATTATGGTTTAACACTAAGGTTTTGGACAGACTAGCTTTGCTTGATGAAGCTGTTAATGAAGATGTTGATGTCTCATTTAAAAGTTCATCAACATCATCATCCATGAATTCAGCTTTTTAAATGCTGGTAAAAAACATGCAAAAGTTAGCAGCAGGTCCTTTTTAGTGGAGTTTATTCATAACACACGCGAAAAGACCCAGGAAAACCGAGTTAACGATAAAAACGATAACAAAATAACTCTGAAAACCGATAAAAACCCTGAAAACCATACATTTCACACCTGAGCCTCAACTCTCGCGGCCCGGTACCAAACGACTCACGGACCGGTCCGAGGCCCGGGGGGTGGGGACCGCTGTTTTAAAGAGATCCACATTTACATTACAGGTCTCTAAAAAATACAGTATCACTATATAAGGAAACTGTGTCAACTAAACTGCATTAACTAATTAAAATCACAACACTGCTGTGTTGGTGTTCATTAAAATGTATTCAGAATTTGGCAATCGTAGAATGATTCATCTCATTAATCATGACACACTGCTCTCCCCTACATAAGCTCCCTTTATAGGTTAAACGTATCGGTATCAGTAATACTAATTTGCAGCCACATAGCACTACTTTTAGAATTATTTTTGTGTCTAATGAGGTGTTTCTTTAGATTATATGGGTTGCTGTTGCCAGTTTTCTAGTTTTTTTGGGGTTTTTTTACATATTTTACCAAAAGTCTGCATTGAGTGTTGAAGCCCAGCTGAGACTACTTTTTGCTTACCGCCGCTGCCTTTGCTACGTGTGTTTATTGTCCTTCAACACGTCACATGGGTGACGTCACATGGGTGCTCTAACTCAACTTTGTTTCCAAATTTCGCACTCAATGATTTAGTGTGAATTTATATCCGGTAGTAGCCCTACAATCCAAAACGCGGGAATCATTTATTTACTGTCTTCTGGTGCTACTGAGTGTTTAACATGTTATTCATTTTAAAGTTGTGTAAATTCCCTCTTACCATATTTTCCTAAGCATCGTTTGTTGTTAACCTTTGTTCACTTTATCGCCATTCATGTGAGGTTTGTGGGGAAATCTGTTTAGAGTGACTGCATACATTGTGTATTATAATATATATTATATTAAAGATATAAAAATATCAATCTTTGGTGCCAGTATATTGATAATCATACAATTTCCCCTTCTGATTACAATATATTGTGATGTTGATATTTTGTCCCACCACTATTCATTTTATTCGATTTCATGTTCAGTCCCCTGTAATTGCCTGAATAGCTGATTTACGATTCTTGTCACTGCTGTTTCATGTACAGAACATGCTTTCTCTTTGCCACACTGAAAGTTATTATTGACGTGGGAAGAGCTTTATTTTTATCTATTATTATCCCTGTTACTACTTTATTACTGTGACTCCAGGTTAAAAGAGTAAATGGTGTTGGTGGATAACTTCCCTGATTCTGTTTCGCTGATTTGCTGAGGGGTCAGCACGACATGTGACATGACTCATACTGTATTTCTGGGTATCTTCCTACAGTTATTCTATTTCAAGAGCACCTGGGATGTGTGGGATATTTTTTGTATTTTTTTTTTATAGGCTGTTCACTGACTGCACGCGTGTCAGAAAGAAGGTAAGAGAAAGAAAGTGAGTTATGGAGAAAAGTCTCCAGAGATTCTGTTAAATCTCCCGTGCACCCTAGGAAGAGTGCCATCTATACAGTTGAAGGCACAGGGAATGTAGGAGGGAAAGTGAATGAATATTACAAGAAAGAGGCAAAAGGATGTGGACATGGAGTCCATATAAAATCAGCAGTGTCTCAGTGGGCTGACTATGTGGAGCTCTTGTGCTCAGCTCATCAAATAATGCAACACTATGGCTATTAACATTACTGCATACTGTACCACTCTATTATCACAGTATTTGATGTGTCAGAACTGCACTGTCTATGATCCCTGCATATTACTTTGTAAAAGCTCATTCGTTTTTCATGACTGTTTCGGGTCATGTAACCAGATTGCAATTGCCAGTGTTCAGGTGGCTGTTTGTTAAAGCAGCTTTCATCAATCAGGTTTTTAGATTTGGCACCTGGCTCGATCAGTTGGTACAACATGCTGCCGACAACCCTGATAAATAAACCTGGAAGAACTACCCGTCCCATCTGCCCCTACATATGTCATCTGATGTAACTTACTGGGATGGGAGCTTACACCTTACTGAGTCTGAATCAGCACATGCTCTGCTGCCAAGTGGCTGGAATACATTCATTCAGAGGAGGATGTACATATTTCACTAACAGAATGAGACTTCATTTAAGATTTTAAATGGCTAATGGTCAAATATGCATGATATTTAAGAGCTCATCCATGGATACGATCTATTTCAAATTAGCAGTCTGGTAGTTTGTGTGTGAGTTTTTGATTCTGACCCCCTAATGCACCTGTGGTCTCACGTTTTCTGATACTGCGCATTTATCATCGCCTTACAGTGCAATGCTCTGCTGGAAAACAGGGATTCACGCATATATACTTTGATCCGCATCATCCATGTGTTGCAGAACAAATTGCAAGTTTAAGGCTTTCACGTATTGTATTGTATTGTATCTTTATTTGTTTCAGACATATAAAACAAAAAACAATATATACACACTACATATATTTTCATTTACAGATACGAATATATATGTAGATATACACACACACACACGTATGTGTTCAGATAAACAAAAAAATATAATGAAATAAAACAAAATCGTCTGACATAATGTAACAATGTTTGGTCTGAAAAGGAGTAGGAAGAAGTATGAACATACTTATTAATTCCTACCCCTACGTTGCTAGCTAACATTCTGTAACGTCATTATTTTGCTTTTGGGGACAGATACGTGCTTTGACATTGTTTGGAGGGGGGGGGATTTGTGTCACATTCAGCCAGTCACAAACTAAGGGTTACATGAGATGAGCAAATTGTAGCTGATGTGATACAGGATTATACATTGCAATTACTGTTAGTTTGCAGGTTTGGTTAGTTGAAGACAAGGTAAGAGCAAATTTAGCCGCAAGAAAGTTGACTGGCTGGATAAAAAAAGATCTCCTGAATAGGTTAGCATGAATTACTCTTGACATTTGTTTGGAGAGGGAACATTTTCCGAACTCAGAGAACCTCAGATTTCAAGGAACGACAGAAATAAAACTAAACTTTGAGGGGGGACATGGAGAAGCACTTATAATTGGGGAAATGAGAACATGCATGCTCCCAATTTCCCCTATGTATAGGGGTAAAAACTGAATTAGATTACTGTTTGTATCCTATTGTGTGGTGTGTTTCTGTGTTATAAAAGTTGCTGGTGAGACGTTGCATTATTCAGCAGGACAGCATAAAAGATGCAGCATGCAGGCGGAAAAATTCTCATTAAAAAATTAGAGCTCTTGTTCCCTTATTTTATTAATGAATCAATTTATATATATCATTTAATATCCCTGTCAGGTCTAAGAACATGTCTGGTAGGGCTTAGTGACTTAAGGAGTAGCTCACTGTTGTTTTTTCTATGTATGTGTTGCAATGACAAGAAAAGTGTTGATATACTTTTCTTACACGGGGTAAGAATTTATGTAAACTCTGAATGTATAGAGAATGTTCAACAACAAGCATAATTAGCACTGTGTGCAATGCAGTGCAGTGCCTTTGCATCATCTGCTTTTATGCCAGATTACTGCCATGACACCAGACATCCCTGTGGGATAAACAGTATAAACATCTGAGTCCCTGCGATTCTGGAGAGTCGGTTTCTTCTAAGTTATTAACCAATAACGACAATTATGTCTGCACGTGTCTCGTAAAATGCAATGCTTATTTTTCAGAACTGCTTTTAACTTAAGTTCTGTATCGTGTCAGCCGACATGACATTCCTCCTAGGTGTGTATATATATATATTTATATACAGCTTTATTTTCATGCACTGCTTTTCAATTATAGCCCCTCAGGCGATGGGGAGGACTCTATTATGTGTTCTCTGGCACAAAGAAACTTCCATTTTCCTCCAAACTTTCAATATATCTTAAGCTATGATGGCCTACACATCCTTATTTCTTCTCTGTGTGGAAAATGGGGATGATAAAAGTGAAGAGGAAATCCCTTTTCATTATTTATTTTCAAAATATATGCTCATTACTTATTATCTACAGTACTGGCGGTTATTATTATATGTATTTTTGAATAAACAAGAGATAACTGAAATCCCCCATCTCTTTCCATAACCTTGGCTCAGACCTGGAGCTTTAGATAATGAATGCAATTAAGGGCTTGCTGCATTAAACCTGCTGGTAAACAGTGGGTTTAAGAGCTGCACAATGTTAGACTTACAGTCAGTTTTTAGGGCATTTATCCATGAGGGAGAAGCCATTTTCATAGATGAAGGGAAACTCTTTCCACACACAGCGGTTAAGGCAGGTATTAGAATAAAAGCACTGATAGTCACTCTGTAAAAGAGTTAGTGCATTAACTGTGTGTGGAGGGCAACTTCAAAGAATTATGTCTGTTATTTCTCTCTAATTAGGAAAGCATGCCAGTGAATGTAGCAGTGATTATTTTGCTTACCAGCAGTATCCTCTAATTGTTGTTTTACACAAAATACAGATAAAATGATCGATTCTTCACTCTGAACATACAACCCAGTGTTATATTTATTTTTCCTTAAAAAAAGACTTTTCTTCTAGCAGATGCATCCAAAAACCTGACATGCTGATAATAAAACCACTCTTCACTTAAACGCATATTTTTGAATAATCAAAAACGGGGGAAAGAGTTTTGAAAAATGCAAAAAAAACCCAGACAACACTAACTGTCCATATTCAGCTTGTGTCTGGTAAAGCAGTTTGCACCCATGTTGCAGAATGTATCGCATTAAATTTTGATGAGGACTGTAGTTTCAGGCTGGACTGTCAGCGTGAAAGCCCCCAGAGGTATCTATTCTATCTCCAAAACAGCGCAGCCACTGAAGGTTCTCCACAAATCTTTACTATATAACATGCCTCCTGCTTTCTTGACAGCAAATAACTTAACTTGTATGTGAGCATTTTCAGAAGAAGACAAATAACGCAACAGTTCAAGCCGCAGGCTAGACACACCGAGCCGAACCATCACAGTTGGAGAGCAGCGGGAAAGCAGAGTTTGTGGGGTTTTTTTTGAGATTGCTGTGCAGCTTCAGAAAGGTGCGTGAAGGCGATACGGTTGACGTGTGAGTGTTGTGGCATACTACGGGGCCATCTTATCTGTCATGGATAGAAAGAGTCCTGTGGCATTTTTCTAATCTGTTTTCATTTTCTAATTTCCTGAGTGTACCAACAAGGTCTCCTGTGAGTGAGTACTTGTCAATCACAGCGTGAAAGTATTATGCTCCAATACAGTCCAGCAGTGATGCCGTAATCTACTTCCATGCACAATAAATTGTGAATTACAGCAGCAACACACCCTCGAGTGATATGTTGTTAAACAATTTGTGTCTGTGTGGTTATTTTTATTGGAGTAAACATAATTGTGCTTTGATTATAATTACCTTTCAGGTGGTTTTCATGTGAATTGAAGCACACCATCAATGGGTTAAACAAATTTTGCAGTTTCTTGTGGAAAAGATCAGTTTTGTGTCTCAAAATGCGCGCACACACGATAATGCTCATTTAGATGTTTGATTTAAAAAGCAGGTTAAAATAATGGTAGCCTGTGACACATAAGGAAATTATAGTTGGACAGCAGTGGATTAGGACAGAGCGCCGAAAACTCTCACAGAACAAGAATTACAGTTCAGGCTCCGAGCAGTCGGCCCTTATTAAAATAAAAGGTTGTAGCTATGAATTGAGTGTGTCGGAAGTTGTAACAGCTAAGCCGTCCTAAATCAAAGCACAGATGGTTAACTTACCTGCTGCGAGTCGTTTGGTCGACACCGATGCAGAGAGGATAGATAGGAAAGGTTTTTATAGAAACTATAGCAGTTGTGCAGAATTGGATACATAAACTCATCGGTTTTTGTCATCAGTGGTAAAGGGAACAATTTACTTGCACATTTGTCTAAGGGGAAATTGAATTTTAAAGATATGGAGTACTAAAAGTGGATTTGGTGTACCAAGGTTTTATGAGCCAGGCAGTACAAAGTGTATAAACTTGGCCATTTTGAAAAAAAAAAAATTTCAGCTGTGGCGTTGAGACAAATAACTGTCATTTAAAGTCAGTTCAGCTTTTTGTGTGTGCTTATTTCAGCATGCTAGCTTTCCACATTATTAGTTCCTGCTTGGTAGCACTGGGCTGATCTGCCTTTAATGCAATTGTTTTAGTGCTGATAGCAATGGGCTAGAAATTCTACTCCATATATCTTTAGATATTTAAGCATATACATATATAAAAATGCGCCATAGTCACTGTTTCTTAACTTTCCATTCATTGCATAAACTAGGACATTAAAGCAGCTATCTTTACTATACACTTGCTGTCAGGCACTTCTTCCATAATTTTTTTAATTCTGGGGCATAACAATGCATCTATAGTAGGCCAACAATATGGCTTTATTAGCATTGAGCACATTTGTGAGTCTCACCTTCATGATGGGGTTTTCCTGACCCACCACATGCTGGAGGCGTTGCATTGAGAAGTGGTGACTCTGAACTAATTGACAGGAAACCGGTCTGAGATCATATTAGCTTTGTAATATGATGTAATTCTTCGGGAAGTAGTCATTAGAAATATATTTAAGTTATAAAGGGATAGGCATGAAAAAGTTGTGTAGTGTCAATGTTCCTCAGTTTATATTTACTGGTCAGCTGAGCTAATTGTGACACAACCAGCTGAAATTGAGACTCATCAGACTGGGCAGTGTTTGCGCATTCTTCTATTATCCAACTCTGGTGAGACCATGCATTTGTAGCTCCAGTTTCCTGTTCTTAGGTGATATGAGTGGTATCTGATGTGGTCTTCTGCTTCAAGGCTTAATGTGCATTCAGAGATACTCTTCTGCATACCTTCGTTGCAACAACTGGTTATTAATATATACCATTTTTTGCCACTCTAATGCTTCCTTTTAATGTCAGCAGACTGTCTTGACCATGTCTACATCCATAAATGCTTCACATTGCTGGCATATTATTAGCTGATTAGATTAGGGTGACAATGATCTTTCGGTGTCTGTGTGGATTTGCTTTCTGGGTAATCCAGCTTCCTTACAGACTCATGCATTTTATGTTGATTGGTGATTCCTAAATCCGCTGTAGCTACATCATTGTCAGACAGCCATTAAAAAGTACCAGTGTGCATGCAGCAAAACTAAGTATGTCTGTTTATTTTATTTCACACATACTTTCTTAGGAAGCCTTGCACCTGTGTTACTCACGATGGAAATGGATTTCTGGCACTTTGATTGGAGTTTCAGGTGTGTAATGCTAGTAGCAGCTAATGTGGTCAAAGCTACTAGCCTCCAGCAGAGAAAAAGGGAGAAGGCTGCAGAGGTCTGGTAAACCCATTTCTTCATAGCTCCACACTCAGAGATGTGTTCTTTTTCAAACTACATACTCCATTCATTGCCAGTATCACTTGAGGCAGTCTATCAGACTTTGTGGAGCCACAAAAGGGTTTATGCAACTTTACTTTATATTTACTTTATATGTAGTTACCAAGAGCTCATATGTGTGAGTGGTTGTGTTCCCCTTTTAATATTTCCTCAATGAACATCCAAATTCTGAATTATTGCAGCATATTTTATCAGTTTTTTTCAATTTTTAACTGCACCATAAAACAGATTCTTGAGGAGTGCAGAGTAATAATGACTATATTATTATAAAAAACACAAGCAAAATGTTCCATGATCAAATTTACATTATTATCAATATTAATTATTTATCTGCGCAGAAAATAATTTAGATGGTCATTACATGTCAGGAAATCTCTGATGCACTGCATATAACTCTGAATATTAAATGGTCTGAATATTAAATGCATGCAGGTACACATAAGTGTATTTGCTAAAGGACAAAAGAGGAAGATCTGCAGGTGGGCTAAATAAAAGTCATATTATTGGCAACAAAAACACACACACACAAAAAAAACAATCAAATTAAAGCAAATGACACCTTTTCAGAAAGCCAGCAAGGGGTCTGTCAGCCTGATGGAATCCTCATTTCTCTGGACCATTTGGCAGAGAGTTGCACCCCTCTTTTCCTCGTTCTGCCTTAATGGCCACGCTGACAGTGACATGATATTCCACATAAAAGGAGCCAAGAGGAGCGAGACCGGGTGCAAAACTTCCATTAAAGTGATCAGAAGTTGTGTTGCTTCGAGGCCTTGACAGGGTTGCCCATTATCGCCTTGTCTGTTTTCCCCCCAGTTTAGATTTGGCTAATGCTCAGATTCTGCGTTTAAGTGCAACGCGCTTTGCTGTGAGGTTTCCTGGATCTTTATATGAAAAATGGGTCCCAACCACTGAGGCCGTAGCCACTACAAGTACGACTGACACTTGCGAAACTTAATGAGGAACCTTTTCCCCGTGTCTCTAAGTATTTGACCATTTATACCTCATGTTTGTGTTAATGATTTTATTAATTTCTTTGCAGGAAGAAAGAGAAGAAGTTAAAGTCTTATTTAACTAAAAGTAGTAGTAGTTGTATTGGATTTTTGTGTGTGGGGATATTTAAGAAACCATTTCACAAGTGTGTACTTTATGTCCATATATGTGACATTTGTTTGCAAAAATGAAGGGGAGGGAGTTTGTGTATATCCAAGTGTACTAGATGCTGTGTAAACACCCCAACTCCTCCCCTCAGCCTCGTTCCGTCGGCACAACTTCAGCAAGCTAATTATAGCCGTCAATCACTGCTGTCTCCCCATAGTTTTTTTATTTTTTTTTTTACCCAGCAGCCCCTTTGTGCCCTTGCCCACTGCCGCCCACACTGCTTACAGCCAGATTAGCTACAGCCAGGCGCCGCAACGAGCTCCACTGCATATGAGAGCGCGAGAGAGTGTGAAAAGAGGAGGGAGGGGATTCGAGGTGCTGTTGATGGGTTTTGCTGCATGCTTTGATGGAGATAGTTGCCCAACATCCATTTGGAGCCCTGTTGAGCTGTTTCTATAACAATGTAAGGTGGAGAATGTCTTAAATCTAACGACACGAATCTAGGAAAAGTTGTGGCAGTGAATGAATGTTCGACCTTTTCTTTCTTTTTCCTCTCATTAGCCTGTGTCGCTTTCATTTACATCAAAGTCACCTTTCCTTTGAAGTTATATCTAAAAGCACTTGTCTCGAGTTATGAAATCACTGTTTGCTTTTTCCTTTGTTGTGCTGCTAAAATTAATTAAAGATTTGCCACTATTTGGAACGCTAGATCAAGTTCAGTAAAGACCACAATATCGTTAATCAGCGCTGATTAAATGCTAGGCGCTATTAATTAAAACAAAGGCAACAGAAGTGGATTATTATAGGTCTCTGTAGGTATACTTGCCTGCTGAGATCTCCTCCCTCTCACCCTTCTTTATTCCTCCAGCTTGTTATTACATTTTCTACACCTGGGGGGCAGTGTTGTCTTTCCTTGTCTCAACTCACAATTACAGTTGCAGTGATATACACAGAAGCATGCTGCTGGATTTCATTTTCATATTACCATATTGGTTGGCCCTCGCTGTTGGTGAGAGGGAAATAGTGAGTCTCCCCCTGACTTCAACATCTTTAGAGTATGTGATGAGAGGGATGTCTGACCCCACTGAGGTAAGATGAGGTTTCAGACAGATGGAGGCAAAACGCGTGCATACATGTATTCAGGATGTGCATCCGGTATTTAGTAATTTCACGTAGCGCTGAAGCTTGCGACAGCCCCCCAGATTTTCTCTCATGCTTTATTTTAAATATGTGTTACTTTTTAAGGAAAACCACAAAAAAGTAGTGGCGAAAAAAGAGAAAAAGAAGGGGGGTTTGGACCTCTAGAGAAAACCAGAAAGTTTTCGATTTTGAAAAAGGGACTTTTTTGAAAAAGGACAATTGCATTTGAATGTGTTTCCACGTGACTCGAGCAATGAATCGCCGCCGTCCTAACTTGTCCTAGAGGGAGCAAGATGAAGGTCCAAGAACCGTCTCTCCCATCTTTAATCACAACAACAACCATTATGACTGCTGGAACAGAACTGATCTGAAAACAGCAGCTTGCTATCTGCACCCTGCAGTGGCTCCACTGTGGATACCATTACATGATAAACACCTTTCACTATCAGAACCCAGGCGCAGTGCAGTACTCGGAGTCCAAGAAAGTTGGACTCAGAAATAGCAACAGGAAACTTGTTGGACTGATTCTGTAACTAACTTAAATAGAATCACGCATGGACCTAAAATCAAATTCGCATTTAACGCGCTGTGAACACATCAAGCTCCTGTTATATACTCTTTGAAATTTACTCTGGTAACAACAATAATAGGAGTGCATTTTTGTGATTGGAGGACCCTAATGATCAAATGATACACATTTAGAGAAGGACCATCTAAAAGCACCTGGATTTTTTGTTTTGTTTTTTGGGGGCCTGGAATATGCCAGACAATTTCAAAAATGTGGTTTAGACCATGACCACGCATATGCCATTACTCCCCGAGAGAGAGAGACACCAGCTTTTAAGTGTGATTGGCTCTTTGGCCACCGTGGAGACCATTTTATTACCCTCACTGGTCTAAATCTCAGCAGGCTCATGACCATGAGCAAATGAATAGATAGTGATGTTCTGTTTACCTGCTGGGTGAAGAACTTCCACCATCAACAATTCAACAAGGCTCTGCTTGTACCTACTGTGAGATTAACTATGCATTCAATTTCTATTAGAAGAGAAAGTGATTCCAGCAGTTCATGTGCTGTGAGTGCAGGAAAAAGTTGCAAAGGTGTGCAAAGAAGCAAACTAGGTTCCTGTCAAACATAATATTCATCCCCCGGTTGATGAACACGATAAATCCGACTCACCTGTCAGCTGTTATCAAATCCTCGAATGAACATTTTGCCACTTGCAGACATTATTTGCACATCTTTATGACCTCTTCGCACGTTGCCAACAATGACATCATTTCGAATACACTTCCTATACAGGTTTTCGCAGGTGCATGGCCAAAGATCTTTGTTGTAAAAATAGCCACTGATGGTTAAATCAACTAATGCTTTAACTCAAGGAACTAATTCAAACCATAGGTATGATATAGTTTGTGTTCCTAGGGTGAGAAGGGAGGTTTTAAGCAACAACGTTCCCACTCTGTTACATTATAGAGGAATATAAAGCCTTAATGTGTCTTTGACATGTAAATTTTAAAAGAAAGAACTAATGATTATGAAGCCAGTGCATAAGTTTAATAAGGCTGATCTGTAGCTACTCAGCTGCCTACATTCACAAGTGTTTGGGCTGCTGGCCTATTCTTTATATCACTTTTGCTCTCTGCAAGCCAGATCCTGAGGATCAAGGTCCTCTTTAAATCCAATGGATACCAAACCTTAAAGCTGTCCCTTCATAGCCTGGACTCCGTGGCATGCTTTAAAAAACATCTTAAATCTTACCTATTAAGAGAGGCATGGAATGTTTTTGTGTTTGTGTTGTTTTTCAATGCGATGCACTTTGTGACTAGTTTCTTGTTAAAAGGAGCGAGGTCTCCTGTGAACAACCCAATAGAAATACATTTTAATTCACTGATGTTTCACACTTTCTCATATCTATCATCATTGCACTGCCCCAGTCAATTCCTCATCCAATGGTAAACGGACTGCTTCTTTTCTACTCTACCTGCTTTATATAACTTGCCTCATTTTATATGCTTTAGAGCAAGTGTTTCCTATCGAAGGTTCACACTTTGACAGATGCATTGCAGAGCAACTTGTGGATTGAACCACCAACCTTGTGATTAATAAATAACCTACCTCCGGAGCTACAGCCCCCCACTATAATTAGCCTCTATTCCATGTGCTTTGTGTCTCAGTGCTCTTCTGTCATTCTGCCTTTTAGACTCTTGCTCAATACAACCCACGTCCTTCACATCTGTACCCCATCCTGGCCAGTTAGAGACCTTTTCCAAGACTCTGCCACTTGCCACTGCCAGCAAGTGGATTTCAGGGGGTTCTGTGATACTTCCTACCATCGTTGGACAACATCTGGTTTGTAACAGAGCTTCATCAAAGTTTAATCACCAAATTGTTTAATTTTTAAACTCAGTTCTTCAATAAAATAAGTTCTTTCAAATGAGCTTTCCTCTTTGAACTGAATGCAATCCAATAATCAGTCAGCAGGAAGGTAACAGGGTAACACAACACCCAATTTTCAAATGAGTATTCATGTTCTCACAAAGAACATATACTGTCAAAATAAAAGAATTATATCCTCAGTATAGACAATAAAGGTTTGTTTTATCAGTGTGTTTAAGTTTATTAATAATTAAATAGCCCAACCAACCCTGTTTTTTTCCACAAAATGTACAATATACTTGGAAATGAGTGATATCATACACTACATTTGAACTTTAAACCTTATGTGTGTGTTAGTGGTTAAAGTGTGAGCACAAATTAAAGCCAAGAGGATTAGAAAGTATAAAAAAAAGTACATCAAAGTTCTTAACATTGTAAATCTTAACTTTTAACATTGTTCTTGAGGTTCCATTACATGAAAGCATGTGGTAGCGTTCCATAGTGCCAAATACTAATGCCTCTACTGAGTTTTATCTCTTGAGCAGTGAGGTTCTGTTACTCTTGTGTGGCCCTGGCAGTTAATGAAGGTGCCAGGTCCGAGCCCCGACAGGTAAAACAGTGGTTTTTACCAAGATGAACATAAAGACGTTCAGCCAGAGGCTGTGTACTGTTACAAAAAGTGACATTATTTTAAAGGTTCTGTTCTTCAGCTTCTTTTCCTTACATCTTTCTCTCTCTCTCCATTTTCTGTCTTTGTCTTTGTGTTTTTGTGTCCCTCTTGCAGGCTCTAGTGAACACAAACAGCTTTTGTCAAGGGATTTGTGGATGTGTACGACTTGAGACTGAGACTTGGGAGCACTGGGCGTGCCTTTTGTTAA
Organism: Maylandia zebra; assembly: GCF_041146795.1. NCBI lineage: Eukaryota > Metazoa > Chordata > Actinopteri > Cichliformes > Cichlidae > Maylandia > Maylandia zebra. The sequence goes on along the minus strand of NC_135169.1, from coordinate 40,944,618 downwards.
TAGAATACGCATGGTTGGGTCTCCCTGGGGCTGTTAGTGATGAGGGGAATGAAAATGTTAATGTTTTTGGAGCTGTCGTGGGTTCTCAAAGAGCTCTTAAATTAAACCTATGTACATATACCCTGCCCGAGAGGAAGCATGCATTTCTTTAGAAGTGAAATATCTACGTTTCAACCCATATTTAATTGTTTTTACTGCAAAACTAACTCAAGTTATCGTTGCAAGTTCTACTGAGACTTTGTAGGTTAGGCTATTACTAAGATACATACATCTATGTAGATCCAGAGAGGAAATATATTGCAGTCAGATACATAGGTTAGACCAGAGAGGCTTCAGTGGTGCAGTCGAAGAATGTCTTCGATTTTCTTGTCTTCATCAAAAGCAACACTGGCGTGGACACACCGGACTGCAGAAGTTGACTTTTTATTTACGGTCTCACGAACATCATCCAAAGAGGACCTGGCAGATATTCAAGTAGTGTCGGGTTCCTCAGTGTTTAGTGCTCGCTGTAAATAAACATGTCACATCAGGAAGATATTATTACAGTTGACCACTATAGTCGGGTAGTGTGGTAAACAGAGTGGCCACTGTTTAATGATCATGTCAGGCTGACAAAAACGACAAATCAGCACAAGGCTGACACTAGTAGCTGCTGTTAGAGTGCAGACAAAGACGAGGGGAATGACTGCTGTGTGATTTGTGAAGAAAATGCAGCTGCGTTGCACACATTACTCCAAAGGCACAAGCTAACCACTAGATATCTCTGTACTTTCCTGAGTGGAACAAACAGATAAAGTGGCAGTCTGCTTTAAGGATGTACTCTGAGGTTAGCCTTGTATAGCCAGTATCCACTATATGAATCATCTTTTCCAATACAACGATCACACAATCATCCAAACATGCACTTGGAAAAAAACAAAAAAACCCTACCATTCGGTCATTTACACCCGGCTGATACTCGTTCACTTCCCCTTTTCCATTTATGCGCCCTCACCAAAAGATTTAATTTATACACAGTCGAAAAAAAGAAGAGTTGTGTGGTTTCTCTAACTCCCTCTTTCCTGCACCAAGTGTCAGAGGCAGTTCATATTGGTGCGGCAGAAACGGGATAAAGTATTTCTGCAAATATCCATCTTGACAGTCCATAGATCAGAGAGGGAGGGAGCACTTCAATGCGTGTTCACCAGAGTGAGCGGCAGTGTCACAAAGGACGTTTTCCATGCTCTCTCCTCTTTTCACCTCAATTTATTATTGTCGGACAGGTTTTTCTATCAGCGAGTGTCCTGAAATGGAACAATGTAGATTTTCAAAGCTTTATTTAAAGCTGTGTTCTGTTTTCCCCCTAAGCTGCTAATTTGTTTAGCGTATATTCATCAATTAATCAATTTCTATCTCATGAAACCACAGGGAAATGTCTTTGCTGTTATATGCTCTTCCGTTGCAATGTATGGGAACAGAGTCATGATTCATGCAAAATGGTTGGGCTGATGCCAACTTTATCTAAAGCCGGATCATCAAGGTGAATAAATGATTACATACAAACAACGATTTTGGCAATGCTGTCGTTCTTTTTAACCATTAGTTCCAAAAACCACAACAGTGATAGAAAAAGGAACATCAGGGCAGAACCAACATAAATTGGTAAAAAATAAACAACAACAATAGAACAGGTAGATGTTAGGATGTGATTGTGTGTGATAAGTGTTGCATGAGCATGAGTGCTGTGTGGGTGTGTTGCCTTTTAGCACCTTAAATACCACGCCATTGTCATCTCTGAGTACCAATAGGTGGAGCTGATCAATCTCCAGGCCCTCCACACACCAAAGTGCACCCCCAGCATTTGAGACGCTAACCCCCTAGTTGCTCCCGATGGCGGCTGAGCATTTTGAACAACAACTGTGTCGTCAGACGTGAAAGTCTGTACGTGAATGGTTGAATGGCAGACATGCTGTCACGGCTGGCGGAGTGAGCCGTGTGGTGTGGAGGAAAGGGAGGACCCAAAATGCAGCAGTGACTGATGATACGAGTGATGTTTATTTACAAAGTGACAATGGCAGAAACAGGCAGTGAGGCATGACAAAAACAACTGAAGAAACCTAAACTGGGAGAACTAAATGACAAACCTGAGACCATACAAAAGGGGTGTGGGGCAGAGAGACGCAGAGACAGGAACACCATAGAACGCAGAGGTAGACGGATGAATGCAGACGAGCCGACAACGAACACAGACCGACACCCACTAAATATACACACACACACACACACACACACACACACGGTAATCGGGTAATCGCACACAGGAGGGAAGAACAGCTGATCTGAATACACATGATGACCGGAGGAGACAAGCTGAACACAATGACAACAGAAACAGACTTTCAGAACAAAACAGGAAATCTAGAACACGAGCCTTCAAAGTAAAGCAGGAAACACACTGATTTGCAACACAACACGGGGACATGAACAGAGCACCAAGGACAGACACAGGTAGGGCTGAATATACATCAACTTCAGGTTCAACCCTAAACTAATACAAATCAGAATAAACACAAAACGCTGGGTCAACGACCCAGGACCATGACAGTACCCCCCCTCCAAGGGCTGGCTCCAGACAGCCCACAACAAAAACAGACGACCAACCCAGGGCGGGCGGCGGGGGCCCAGGACGGAGGGACCAACACCGAACAAAACAAGCCCCAGCGAATCGAGGGAATCGTCCAAAACAAAAAACGCACATGCTGGAGTACGAGAACAAAACACAGTTCAGGAGGCCGGCCCGGAGGCTGACAACTCAGAAGTCCAGGACAGTTCATCTTCTGAGGCCGGCCACGTCGGTGACGCAGATCCATAAGCTGACCGAGCGGAAGGCAGCGGTGGCGACGGGCAAACAGTTCTGGGGGCCGACCGTGCACACGGCAACGGCGGCGACGGGCAAACAGTTCTGGGGGCCGACCACTCGGAAGGTAGTGGCGGCCACCGAGCAGATCCGGAGGACGGCCGCGATGCCAGCGGCGGCGACGAACTCTTTCCGGAGGCCGTCCCCGAAGGCCATGATGACATCTTAGAGGCCCGGAAAACGGCCGGCAGAGGCGAGGCAGAACGGGTCGAGCTGGCTCCGACGGCGGTGAGGCAACCGCCGGATCAGACGAGGCGGGACCAGACGAAGGCGGAGCCAAGGCCGGACCAGACGAGGCTGAAGCGGAGGCCGGACCAGGCGAGGCTGAAGCGGAGGCCGGACCAGGCGAGGCTGAAGACACGGAGGCCGGACCAGGCGAGGCTGAAGACACGGAGGCCGGACCAGGCGTGGATGACAGCAGCGGGACGGCTGCGAAACCTGACGGCAGCGATGCTGCAGGAGGTGATGTGGAGATGTGCTGGCTGGGTCCTCCAGGACCGTCAGCTAACGAGGCGTGGTGCTGGGTGGGCTCCTCGGGCCCTCCAGCTGACGAGGCGGGAGGCTGGACGGGCTCTTCGGGCCCTCCAGCTGACGAGGCGGGAGGCTGGACGGGCTCTTCGGGCCCTCCAGCTGACGAGGCGGGAGGCTGGACGGGCTCTTCGGGCCCTCCAGCGAGAACAGTCTCAGGACCAGTGGGCACAGGGGCCCCTGGAACACACGCAACAGAACCAGCAGGCACACGGGCCTCTGGCAGGAACAGGTCAGAACCAGCAGGCGCACGGGCCTCTGGCAGGAACGCAACAGAACCAGCAGGCGCACGGGCCTCTGGCGAACACAAAGCGGACTGCGGCTGCACAGAGCAGTGACTCAGCTCAGGCAGCGACAGCCGGATGCAGTCCTCAGCTGGCTTCTTTACCTCCAGGGGTCCAGAGTCGGCTGGGGGCTGGAACCCAGCCTCTGGGGAGGCCCTGGAGTGCGTCACAGTCTCTGTACTGGCCAGCTGTTGGGGACTGATTACTGCGTTATGTGGCGTGTCTCTCTGCTGGACATGAACAGGTGAAAAACAGTGCTTTTTGGGTTGGATGGACTCTACCAACTGAGCTATTGACTGGGCTATGGACTGTAACATAGTGTCTAATGAATCTGACTGTGACTGTAACTGGGCTATGGGTAGTGAGGCTGAATGTGATGGAGGTGGCGACTGAGCGGCTAACTGAGCTAGTGGCTGCTGGGCAGCTAACTGAGCTACCGGCGGGGCAGCTGACTCAAAAAACACAGCCCCGGAACAAACAGTCACACAGTCCAAAACAGAAAAAGGGTCCTTCTCACTCACCACAGCCGGCAGTTCCGAAGTCCTAATCTCCGGCTGTGGGGTGACGCGCCGACGGCGCGATCGTCGCTTCCTCCCGGGCGAAACCTCCGGCGGGCCGGGCAAAACCTCCGGCGGGCCGGGCAAAACCTCCGGCGGGCCGGGCAAAACCTCCGGCGGGCCGGGCAAAACCTCCGGCGGGCCGGGCAAAACCTTCACCGCCGGGCTGGGTTGGGAAGCGGTAGCGGCTGGAGGGCGAAGGTGCAGCTCATGAAGGAGGAAGTCTTGTGCTAGCGGGTGAAGCGAGTCTAGCAGCCAGGAGTGGGCAGAGATTAGCTGCTGTATCCTGGCTTCTACCGCGCGGTGAAACCCTTCCCCCTCGTGCTCGAGCCACAAGTTAACCAACCTTGAAACAGTGTCAATTAATTCCTCCCGAAACTCCTGGGAAGGTGCGGATGCTGCTGGGTCCATGTTGGTCGGCTCGTACTGTCACGGCTGGCGGAGTGAGCCGTGTGGTGTGGAGGAAAGGGAGGACCCAAAATGCAGCAGTGACTGATGATACGAGTGATGTTTATTTACAAAGTGACAATGGCAGAAACAGGCAGTGAGGCATGACAAAAACAACTGAAGAAACCTAAACTGGGAGAACTAAATGACAAACCTGAGACCATACAAAAGGGGTGTGGGGCAGAGAGACGCAGAGACAGGAACACCATAGAACGCAGAGGTAGACGGATGAATGCAGACGAGCCGACAACGAACACAGACCGACACCCACTAAATATACACACACACACAAGGTAATCGGGTAATCGCACACAGGAGGGAAGAACAGCTGATCTGAATACACATGATGACCGGAGGAGACAAGCTGAACACAATGACAACAGAAACAGACTTTCAGAACAAAACAGGAAATCTAGAACACGAGCCTTCAAAGTAAAGCAGGAAACACACTGATTTGCAACACAACACGGGGACATGAACAGAGCACCAAGGACAGACACAGGTAGGGCTGAATATACATCAACTTCAGGTTCAACCCTAAACTAATACAAATCAGAATAAACACAAAACGCTGGGTCAACAACCCAGGACCATGACACATGCTTTAAAGCACTTTACTGAGCTGAGGTTAAAAGTGCAGATTGCTTAAAAAAACAACCAACTACATTATTGACCACAATCAGTAAAAACCCTCTTTATGAACCCTGAAGCAGCTTTCTTTTCTTCTTTTTCTTTTATGGTCTTTTCTGTGTAATGCAAACCAATCTGAGCAGCGTTAAGGCACCAAAGCACCAAGACCGGGGAATTATTTTATCTATTTGTAATCAGTGTCTGATCCTCACTTTTACAAACATTCAAACAGGCATCGTTACTTGTGCCTATTCTCCAGTGAGCCATAACTGTTCCACAAACAAGCTTGGAGATAAACTCAAATCTCACATCAAATTTTACTCAGCATTTCATCAGTGCAGTCTCACCATCAAGTTCCCAAATCCTGAAGAGAATGCCAGACTGTGTCCTGCTGACATGTGCAGTCGTTTGTAAAGTATGCCACAGCTGAAATGGTAGGATGATGCCAGGATGTGGCTGGTTTATCTTTCTCAGTCATTAAGCAAGTGTGCAGTGCTTTCAGCCCACCATAATTAGACTAACAGTTGTAAAAAAAAATTTTTTCCTGAACTCTAGAAATTCAATATAACATCAAATAGTGAGGATACTTCAACGGAGCTGCTGGTTGAATCAAAATGGCAGTGAGTGTCCAATTAGTTTCAGATATCCTATTCTTTTCCGCTTAGTATTAATGCCATGTAAACCAACAAACTGATATCAAAAGAGACCGTCTGGAGTACCACACATGACTGAACACAGTGGTACAGTAATTCTACTTTGAGAAAGCACTTGCTTTACTTACTAGGAAGTACTTGCAATCGACCTCCAACAGGAAAAAAAACTCAACGCCATGACTGTGTCACATTCCTGGGTCTATTGACCCAGCGTTTTGAGTTTTAGGTTGTTTTAAGTTCTTTAGGGTAGCTAAGTTCATTTGTTTATTAGTTTCTCTTTGTGTTTTTCTACCCCTGTATTTAAGTTCCCTCACCCTTTGTGTTTCATGCTGCGTGTCTTATGTTATCAAGTTTGTATTATCATGTCTGTCTCATGTTTCCTGTTTTATTTTGAAGGAGTCGTGTGTTCTTTGTGGAGTTTCACTTCCCTTGTCCTGTCATTAGGCTCATGTCAGTCAGCTGTTCCTCCATGTGTTCCCACTTCCCCTAATCACCTCCTGTGTATTTAAGTCCTCTGTTTTCAGTGTGTCATTGTCAGGTCGTCTGTTGTTCACGCCAAGGTTTCCATGGCATGTTTCATGTCTAGGTTTTTCTTGTTGTTTATTTAGTTCTCCCAGTTTAGGTTGATATTAGTTTACTTCAGTTTGCCTTGCCCTTTCTTTGTACCTTTTTACCAGCCTTATTAAACGGCTTGCTTTTTGTTAATACTCAAGCTTTGGTCCAAGTTCCTTCGTGTCTGCATTTTGGGTCCACTCTTCACAATTAATACAGTCTGCCACCGCCAGACTGTGATAGACTGAGCAACCACCAATTTTCCTTAGTCACACGTAAGCTGCCATTCTAATTTACCTCTAGTGTCACTGAGCAAGTAAAGACACTACGACTATTACAAAATGATCGTGTATGCTATCATTTATAGATCACAGAAAAATGAAAACGTAATATTGAAAAAAAAACAAGTAACCAATACAGTACAATGATATGGTGTAAATTTCTTGTATTTTTCATGTGTAAAATCCCTGCAGTGAAGCAGACTGTATGTTTGCTGGCACTGGAGATGCATGTGCTGCCTCATGCAGTCACTTCATCTGGCACATTTTCACCGCCTGCACATATGGATTGTCTAAATGAACAAACTCTGGAAGTAATGCCTAACATAAAGTGACAGGTCTCATTACACTTCATATCCTCATTAAGAGTCCCAATCACGATTCAGCCCAGGTTCACATCACCAAACTCAAACAAATTTATTTCCTTCACTTATCATATTCCATTCCTAAATGATATCCCAGGGTCGGAGATATCGCTGATTATCTATCTCATTTTGGCAAGTTGTGAAATAATCAGCCTAATTGCTGTAAACTTATAAATGCTGTGCAGGTAAGGTTGCATGATGGATGCACTGACTCTGACAGAGGTGAATAAAAAGAACCACCGATGAGTAGGTTCAATATACATCAACATTCCTCAGGGCTCCACGTGCACATTTCCAGATAAACTGTGACTTTACAAAGGGAACATTGCCTGCAGATGCATGAGCAGTTTTATTAGTCTGATCTTTTAGTGCAGCCCTTTTTTTTTTTTTTTTTTAACTTTTGGTCCACATACACAATTTTTGGATAGAGCAACAGTTCATCCTTGATTCCTCTGCAATTAACAAAGCTGTCTTCCAATGTTTGTATTTGAAAAAGACTTTAGCTTAACCTCAGAGAAGAGCCCTTTGGATTTTACTCTATGAGTTATGTACAACTAAAAAAAAACAGAACCAAGGTGGGTGAAAGGTGATAAATATGTGCAGTCTATTTCATATTTTGTAGCTATTTAGTTGGTGTGTTTTCGGTGTGAGTTCAACCAGTTAGTTTAGCTGTTCTCCATCTATTGCACGACCAACCAAAGTGACATCCAGAGGTGGCAAAAGTAAAGGCATTATGTACTAAAGCAGAAGTACAGTACTCAATATGTACTCAAAGTAACAAAGTAAAAAGATAGCTCTTTGGATTTTTCTGCCAGCCATTTTTTTTGCAAAACTAACTAAACCTTGTACAATATTGGTTTGATAATAAAATGATATTAATAAATGAGAATACAAACTTTACTTCAGTTTAAAATTGATTTCTAATGAATGTAATCCACTTGAATCTGTTAAGTAGAAAATGAGCAGAGAAAAAGAAGGAAAATTTTAAAATATCTCTATTTTCTGTTGCCAACATTGTCGAGGGTGACTTTGCCTCTAAACAGAAAATGAATAGGCAATGGTTTAAAGTGGGATTGAGCAGGTGGGGGAACTCTAAAATCGGTCGTTGTGGCTCAGCAAGAGGTAAAGAATCTCAATTTCTATTCAGAGCTCTGGTAGTTTTTCTTTGTGTACAGGCTGTGATCAGCTGATCTGGGCTGCTGGTGCTCTGAGGTTTATTCCTCTTTGTCGATTTACACATCTGAATTTAACAAGATGTAAGCTGGTGTTTTATGAGTTGTCCTGGCTGTTTTCCATCATCTACATCGACAGGACACTGTTTATGCTGTGTTCACACTGTTCACATCTCTGAGTGAAGTTAGCTCTCCTCCTTTTCTCTCCCTGTGAAAAATAGCATCTGGACGCTTAGCTAGCAACACAGCTAGCTACCATGTTGTGCGAGAAAACTGCACACAAAGTTTGTGTTTGCTGATGTTTGTTGAGCTGATAGAAACTCTACGTTTGAAATAACCTGCAACTTGAAAAACATTACGCCCTTTACGCTTTCTCGCTCCTCACCTCTCTTTCGCAGTATTTTAGCATCTAGCGCTAGCCAAATGCTAAAATACTGCAATACTGTAACCTATTGACACCAGAATTTAAATACCTTGGACTCCCTATCAGGTTTTGGAACTGAAGAAGCCTTTCGGATGAGTGACGAAACATCTTCAGGAATATAAAAAAAGGAGTTCAGTTGGCTTCAACCATGACCTGAATGTCTGAAAGCCTCACAGGCCATCAGACACCATATGACTTATTGATATTTCTGTGACAGTCTGATATAAGCCTATAATAACCACTGATTTCATTTCCAGTAACCTTTTAACCATGCACTTGCACATTTCCATGGAAGTCCATCAGAGAGATTAGGGGCTGTGGTCTGCACAGGATTTTATCATGATTTTATTCAATCATGGCTTTTGCTGCAGGCTGTCTTAGAAGTGTGTTGTTTTAGTTTAAAGAACACACTTTGAGTCTGCAGGAAGTGGAATAGTAAGACCATGAAATTCCAGATATATCGGACCAGTTGACCACATACAACACTGTAACTTCCAAACCTCAAGACATACTTGCCAAGCAAACCACAAGAACAACATGACTGCTCTCCAGTGAGCACAGGCCTGCTATTTGTCATACATACAAGTAGTTCCCACGATCAAGATCAAACATTCATTATAATATTATAACTATGTGTGGGGTACATGTTATAAAGAGTTGGATTTCAGTTCTTTTTCTGTCCATACCATACTTTGTCAAGTGGTAAAATTATCTATCATTATATTCTGAATGTTGTGTTTTGACATGAAGGGCCGTTACACATGATATGTGCTCTTCGTACCAGTTTTTTCTCCTGTTGATGTAGAGGAGATGTTGGATTTCTCCATAGCGGATAGCTGAGACGAGGGGATATCAGATAGCCTCAACACTCCAAGTGATCAATATGGGATGGTGCTATGCGATAACAAATGACTGTCATGGGGCACTCATTCAAGAAAATGAAAGCCCATTCTCCAACCCTGAAACAACAGAATTCAGTCATTTTTCATCCTTGGGGGGGGAATGTGTACCTGTTATGGTTTCCTTATTTTCTGTCATACTGTTACAATGGTAAATGTTTATATTAATCATGAACAAAGTTTCAGATAATAAGCTCAAGCAATTCCTTTGACCTAATAGGGAGAGAACTTGTTTCGGACATACGATGAATAGGAAATATTTGAACTGTTAAATTAACCAAAGCTACTCCTCTGAAGTTCAAGAAAAAAATATAGAGCTGGAAGTTACCATAATTTTTGCTTACTTAACAATTGTAGCTTTTATGAAAGCCACAATACCAGAGGTTTAGTAGCTAGTACCAGTACCTGTAGAATTCAGTTCTACTAACACCTGTAGCAGCTTTTGCCTAAAACAGAAAATGAAAACCCCCAGTGCATAGGCCTAGTGGGGGGCAAACTGAAGCTGCTCATGCGGATAGCCGTAAGCAAAGGAGACGATTTTTATTAGCTTTCTGGTTTCTGTTTGTAGTTCTCTTGTTGTCTAAGCCATCGGTCTAGTAGACTAGTTGACAGATTCCGAGTTTGTACCAAATAGACTTCATTGAAGGCAAACCATGATGCATGTTGAAAAGAATAAGTGCATTTTGCTACTGTTAGCAACAAAAACACTGAGTTTGGACCATTTCCTACTTGGGCAACAGAAGAAAAGATTATGGCCTTAACGGGCTAAATAGAGACGTTTTTGTGGCTCTTTTTGGCCCCCTTTTCTGTCATAAAAATTGTTGCTTTTAGGTGATAAAGTAAATCATCATGCCCCTCCTTCTTCTAGCTTCTCACCAAAGTAAATGTTTTCCTTGTACAGTTGCACAAACAATAAATCAGTAGTGGTGGGCTGATGTTATTTGCCCTCTCGTTCCTCTCGCTCACGCTCTCATATATTCACACACGCACATCACAGACACAGACAGTAATCCTCTTAAACTGCTTTTTATGCAACCATTTGTCATCCCGCTGTTGCATCTTGGGAAAATTGCAGCCCTACAGGAAAAGAAGGCAATGAAGAAAGACAGAGAGATAGCAAACAGAATCACGTAGCAACCTTTTGTAAATGGCCACTTTTCAGAGTCATTAAAGAGGATCCAGTAGCTCAGGACTCATACTGGCAGTGAACATCTTCCCACGCATCTTTCCTCCTAATAATCACTGTTAGCGTCGTGTAATCTCTTTCAGCTATTGACATCAGGGGGAATAAGGTGGACCTGAACCAGAAAGTAGTTATCCTTATCATTATTCTTCAATTAAAGGCCATGGGCATTAGTCTACAAGAAAGACTGGGTAAATAAAAGCCTTTTTTTCCATTTCAGTTGACTATAGAGTTAAATCTATCAGATATTTGTAACACAGTATGGATAGATCATTTCTAATTTTGCAGCCTGCTATTATTTTATTTGTCTGTGTTGGTAAATCCACTTGATTAACTATAGAAGTGAAAAACTGAAACATACACAGTACAGTAGATCATAACATTACAGTTAGAAAACCAAACCAATTGTGGCTTGTTTGGAAGGTTTCCCAAGAGAAAGTTTCTTCCCTCTTAAAAGAACGTGGCAGCATAGCTTACATTTGCAAAGTTGCATCTGAACAGACCCCAAGACTTCTAGAACAATGCCTTTTGGACTAAAGTGCAGATATTTAACCATAATGCGCAGAACAAGTATGGCATAAACCAAACACAGCATATTGACACAAACATCTCATATCAAGCAGGATGGTAGAAGGGTGATGATTTGGGCTTGTTTTGCAGCCAGAGGACCTTGACAACTTGCGATCTTTAATTCGGCCATGAACTCCAATCTGTCCAGCAGCTAAAGATTGGCTGAAATTTGGTCATGAAACTGGATGGTGAGCCCAAGAACAGCAGCAAATCCAAAAGTGAACAGTAGAAAAGAAAAGAATCAAGGCGCATTGATCGAATCAAAGTTCAGACCTCAACCTGACTGAAATGCAGTGGTGGGAACCTAAGAGGGCTGTGCATGAACAAATCTCGCAAATCTCAATGAACTGAGGCCACATGGTAAAGACGAGAGGGCAAAAATTATTGAGTGACTTATAAAGTCATGCAGAAAATGATTACTACAACTTCTTGCTGCTAAGGTGGTTAGACCTTAACAGCAGTCAGTTTTTCAGGGGAGCCCTGTGAAAGCTTTCTTTTTCTCATGACTGCATGCTGCTTTGCTATTTTCCTTTTTCTCTACCTCAGGCCACCATACAAACTAATGGCTGCAAGTATGGCGATGTTGGTCAGCCACCATGTTGGTCCAGATGGAAATATCTGAAGCCATTAAATGGCCCGACATAAAAGAAGTGTCCAGAAAATAAATCCTAATGACTCTGGTGATCTCCTGACTTTACCTCTAGCACCACCATGAAATGGTGATTTGTCATATTGGTTAACTACCATGGCCATTACCTCTTAATTTTAATTTGAGTTTGGCAGACTGCAGGGGCTCTCACAGCCTGAAGGGTCTATAATTATGTGTGCTTTGGTATTTCAGTGTTATTTTTCAAAATAATTGACAACCTGAGCATTTATTTTATGTTTTGGCAGCCCCACTAAGACTCTAGTTGACTGGAGACATTCAGGTAGTATAAATGGATAGACTCACACGATGCTCCATTAATGCATGCCAGCATAACAGCTGTACTTAAAGGGCATTCACCGAACAGACTTGGTTAGTGCAGCTATCAGAGTTCTCCAGAGAAAGAATAGCACTTTTGTCCCTGTTTTAATGCAATGTCAACACACTTCTTTTTTTTCTTTTTAAATCACCAAACTTCTTTACCGATAAGCCCGAATAATCTAAAGCAACAACAGAGTGAGCTGCGACTTAACTCAATTTATATGCAAATGTAATATTTTCTGTGTAATGAGCTTATTGTATTATGTCAGCACTGACTGGTGTTGTTTTGTGTCATTCGGAATGAGAACCGAAATCAATATCGGTACCTTATTATTCCTGTTCTTCAAGATGGTCAGAGATTTGCATTGTGCGCTCTGCGTTGGCCTTAAATCTATGACAAGAGCTAGCAGTGCTGAACATAAAGGGGTGAACATAAAGGGGGATTATGTTTGTTAGCATTCAGTTCACACAACAGTTTCCTTCGGTGGCTGTGAGTTGCAAAGCATTGTGCCAACATGTGCTGTTTAAAAGTGTGGATTATTTGTAATGTCATCAATACACCTAATTGAAAAGTCAGCTAAAGTAGATGAAAACTGTTTGGAATGATACCTTTATGCAGTGTGTGCGTATGTGTGTGTGTGTCCCTTGTGGTTGTACAATGCGTAAATGATCCATGATGCATGTCGAACTCTTGTGTCAGCACTTTGCAGCGAATAGGTGTGATAAAAAGTGAAAGAGTTGTGATTAGTAAATGTGCATTCTTTAGATCATAGCAGGTACTGTCCACGTTTGCCTGAAGTATCATCAGTTATCACTGTATTGTTCTTTATGGCGTTGTCCTTTCATCCAATTCATAACTAAGGTTCAAATGCTATTAACGTTATTACAGTGATAGAACACACAAGAGATTTAAAGACGCATTTTCACCTGTTAACTAGCTTGATCTTGGTGTTTTGTCTTTTATAAAGGGAGGCTCACTCAGGCAGTGTTTTAAATGTTTTTAATCCAGGAGCCTGGCAACACAGCCTTATGTTAACTGTAAAGCAAAGCAGTTAAGCTCATTATTGTGTCTTCATTTTGCTTGCCAACACAGGAGTGCAGAAAACGCCACAGAGCTGTGACATTTCTTATGGTAATATTCTCACTTTGTACAAAAGTGAAAATGGAGATTGAAGGTGTCAGCAAAATGTATGCGCACATCGACCACTTAATGTCTTTGCTCATGACAGCAATATTAAAGTAATACCTGGTATACTTTTGCCATTTCGTTTTAGCAGAGTTCTGTCTATGTGGTGTTTTTCACAAGTGCGATAAAATGTCTAACAGGAAAAAATGCAAATAAAAAACGACATATTTTAGATGTAAGGAACGACTGCTAGTAAAGCGGGGTGGTGTATTAGCCGAGCTGTTACAGGAACACATAGCGTGATGACTGTATTGACTTTTAGTGGGTAAAAATTCTGATATCAATAACTACATTTACTGCAGACAGTGCAGGGAGAATTTTAAATAGTGAAGTCAGGGCTGCTTTGCATACAAACACGATTGATTGCACGAGCTGTGTTCACAGCTCCTATTTCTGTGTTATTTTATATAAAGCAAATATAACTACATGGAATAACATAGGTGGATGATACCTGCTGACTTTTTAAAACTTGTTTGTAGTTTAAGTCATACTGACTTGCCCCTTTTAATAGTGGTATCAGAGACTGTCCTTCTCCAAGGGTCATTAGTCAAAGCTGTTATTATGACCTACTGTTTTTTATTATTAGTGCTGTTAATCTCGTTAAAACGACGTTAACGCCATAACTGCATTAACGCGGCAAATCTCCGTTAGTGAGTTAGCATGGATCGCCCCTGTGTGGGGGTGCACAGTGTCAGCGCGTTAGCTCGGTTAGCTCGTTAACGTGTTAGCGCCGTGCAGCCCCACGTCATTTTAACGAAATTAACGCTGGCAGCACTAATTTTTTTGTTCAGTTTTAAACAATCTTAAGATTAAGAGAGTGAAGTTGTATACTTAAAATGCACGTGTGTTATAGATAAACGTGCTAACTTGCCAAGCTAATTTGGTGACTAATGCTAACCAAACAACTAGTGAAAAAGGATGTAGTGAGTTAAAGCAAAACTTAAAAATCATCCAAAATGGGCCTGAAATTCAACTTGTTCCAGTCTAAAGTCTGTTATATTTGTAGCTCCTGTAGCTTCCTAATAGACTTTTTTGCTTTATGTTTTTTTAAAATGTATTTTATGAAGAGAAACACATTTACATTGTTTCAGAAAATGCATACTTAGCCTTATCTTGTTTCAGAAAATCAAACAAACAACTGAGATATACTACTGTGCAAAGCTCTTGAGCCTCGGATGGTGTGTCCAATGGACTTGGACAGTTACCCAAGTCCATTCTGGCTCCTTGGGCAATATTCTGGCCTGAAGGTCTTTCAAATTTTGTTTTTGGGCATTGGCTGCTTTCGCTTAAGACTAGAACAATACTGTATAATGTCTGTCTGATGGGCACATTTGCCCTCCTACCAGCAGTACTGTGACTTCAAGGACAAACAACATTATTGGTGATAGGCGCAGATCATCTGTCAGCTACTAGCAAGAAAGAACTGCTGGTGCCACAAACCTCGTGAAAGTTGAGTGATTTTCCCTCAAACTGCAATCAGTTTCCCCAGTTTGAAGAATCTTATAGAGCTCAGTGATACCAATCCTCAATCCCCCACTGTTACAAGGCTTACAAGACCACCCGAACCACGTCAAAACATACTTTTTTGTGCTGCCTGTCTTTATTTTTTATGCTGACCTTCTCCTTCATCTTGCTATACTCTGCATGGAGGTCATTGCCTTTCTGCCATCATTCCTGGTTGAAGATTTGTAAATTATTATTACTTCTGCAGGTATCATCTAAATATTTATTATTACTTAACAATGATGAGTGGTGGAGGACCTTTATAGAACTATTCCTTCAGGAAAAGTACTGATAAAACACCTCTTAGGTGAGAGGTGAAACTTATGCACGAAACCTAAAGAAGTCCAAAGGCTTTCTTGTCCTGTGAGGACCTCATATCGCAAAATCTCGCTAAATTAACAGCTTTTAATTATCTTGCTTGCCCTAACAGAACACTATAGTTTACTATATGGAATGTTAACATCATGTTAACAATTGTTTTGCACACTCACCCTGTGTAACAGTGTGCAATACAAATACACTTCTTCTTCTTTTTTTATTACTAAGTTAATATACTGTGTTGTGTTGTTTGTGTTGCGTTGTGATGTGTCATATCGTGTCGTGTTGTGTTATATGTAGTGCTGACGTAGGACAGTTTTCCAATTTCATTGTACTACTGTACTATGTATGACTGTGCAATGACAATAAAGAGTTATCTTATCTTATCTTATCTTGTATGAAAAATCTACTTCACGTAAGGTCTGTACTTTGCTGAATCCAGTAGATGTTTAAGTAGGATGAGATTCTGAATGTGATGCTTGTTTTTTTGCTAGCGCGCCTCCATAGTATAGTGTTTAACATGTTTCATTTGACAACCAAAAGATTGCTATTCTTTAGGGTTGCACCAGGACAGCCATTCAGTGTGAAACTCTGCCAAATCAAACTTGCAGAGTAACCTGTTGTGACAAGGAAGCAGCTGAAAGTAGTTTTATCCCAGTTAGTTCTTCTACTGACATAGTAGAAGTACCAAAAACATTTTGCCATCTATTTCATGATTTTATGTTTTTTGGATAATTTTCTGGAGATCGTGTGAGTAAACCGGAGCATTATATCACAGCATAGTTCCATTTCCCCCCCAAAACCACTTTGTGAACATAACCACTCTGGAAGCTGTGATTCACTCCTTCCTTAAGCTGTTGCTTTTGCAACTCCAGTCACGAAACAATAAACATCTCTGACAAAAACTGACATGTTGGCTTACAAAATGCAAACAATAGGAGTTTATAGAGGCTAATTTAGTTGTTTTCAACAGCAGTGACACATTGGAGGTCTGGTTCCATTTCTGCCAACAATGCTGTAAACAGCTGGTACTGATTCAAGAGGAAAATTTAGAGATTTATCTCAAGTGTGTGATGTTTAGAGAAACATTGCTGGGAGAGGAAGAAGCAGAGAGAAGAAAGCTAAAATAGTGCTGAAGAGTGAAAATGAGGCAACAGTAGAGGTGGACGGACAGAGCTGGTCAACAAACCCTTAGTTTCCTCTTCACCTGACACTGTCACGATACAGGCAACATGGAGGAGGCTGAAGATGGAGGGCTGGAGGAATAGCAGTCAGGGGAAAGGAAAGCAAGCGCAGGCCAGACCCTGATAACGGAGAGCTGTCGGGGCTCAGGACAGGAGTGGGAGACATTAGCCAAATCCGGACGGATCACAAGCCTCTGGATGCAATCCAGTTTTGCGGGGCTGCGATAAGGAGGCTGATTATGTGTCACCCATCAATTCGCCCACCTCCCGCCGCTGTCTCCCTAGCCATAAATCCACTCATGACAAGCTCTGCTCCTCGGCAAATCACCCCTCTCTGCTTCGTCATTCTGTTCACTTCTGTCTGTAGCATCCTCTCAATGGTTTGCTGCTAAGAGAAAGTAAAGATGGGGATTAAGCAAGTCTGGAAGTGACTGCAAGGATTGGTTTCAATGTAAAAGAGATTAATTGATAGATCCTTTCTGAGGGAGTCAATCTTTCTGATAGGCAGGAGTGGAGTTTCTGGTTGTACTGAGAATAACACTTTATAAGCAAAGCATTTAATAAAATGTCAGAATCAGTAAAGGCACTTTCAAATGTATGTACAATAAGGTTATGAATCTTAAAATCTGATCCAGTGGGCAAATCACTGGAAAGAAATGTTAAACAAGAACTGATTATAATCGCTAAAGATAATCCTTTATTTCCCCCAAATGATCAGACAAATATTAACAGATCTAGAATTAGTTTTTTCTTTTTTTTCAGCAATTTCCAGATGTCTGAGTTCTGCATTATTACATACAGCTTTTTGCGTTCCTATCTCTTGGCAAACTAATATTTTTCCTTCCTGTTCACACAAAGTTTTCCTTAAATAGTCACTTCAAAGTGGCATCCGCAAATTACAGCTGGTTAAATGCTTTTAGCACTTATTAATTACATTAGGAAACCAAATTGGGCAGCCGAGCTTTGATTTATTACTCAGCTAACTAGTTTTGTCACTCTGGGAATATGCAGATGGGGGCGGATGTTAGGATGTTCGCCATGAGAAAGATGGAGAGAGACAGCATGGCCAAACTCGCCCTGACCCTTAAACACATCCCCGTGCTAACCTTCATCTAAAGCAACAGAGTCCTCTCGACCCCCGCGGGGTGAAGATGAACACATTCTAGAGTTGAATAAAAGCAGAGTGATGAATAACGTGTAATTTGTCCCTCATGGGTCACTCGTTTAATCCCTCCTCACTTATGATTTACCAGGTCTTGCAGGCCTACATCCTGACCGTGGCATAAAATGCCAGTAATTATTTGCAGAAAATAAGCACAAGAGCTTTATAATTTCAGTTTGCTGTACTATAATTTATCAGCACACTAAGTGTAATCAGACACCAGTTAGATTTAAAACTATACTCTAACCATCAAACCAGTGATGCCACTGATGACATAAAATTTAATCAACCATTTAGAAGTATACGTATCTTTTAAATTAATTAATTTCAGAAGTTTCACCTCTTATCCGAGAGGTTTTTTATTAGTACATCTACTGATGGAATAGTTCTATAAAATTCCTCCACTGCTTATAATTGTCAGCTAATGATAAATATTTAGATGATACCGATTCAGATTTCCATGCAAGTCTTGTAACATTGGGGGATGTGGGAATGGTATCACTTAGCTCAACGAGCTTCTTCAAACGGGGGACACTGATAAAGAAATGGTTAAAATTCCTTTGATTTTAAGTAGATGTCAAATCTAAGGTCCAGTACTTCACTGAATGACATGTTTTTGCAGTATAAGGGAAAATCACTCAACTTTCATGAGGTTTGTGGCACCAGCAGTTCTTTCCAGCAAGCAGCTGACAGATGATCTGGTCCTATCACCAATAATGTTGTTTGTCCTTGGAGTCACAGTACTGCTGGCAGGAGAGTAACTGTGCCCGAGCAGAGTATCAGTGATAAGTTTGGTTTAACCTGTTGATTCAACATAGAAGGCTCATGAGGAAGTGGGTGGATACTGTGCACTTCTAAATCATTTCTTTATTTTTTGCAAGGAAAATAGGAAAAAAATGAAACAGGAATTCTGATATTTGACCCAGACAGACATTAAACAATACTGTGCAAAAGTCTTGAGCCACCCCCCACTTCCTTCTATTTAATGCATGCGGAGATTTAGGAAACACTTGTAAAGATGCATGTATTCAGTGTATAAAAAAAAAACCTAGTTTGTACAGTTCTAATGAGGTTTATTTGGTATGACGATCACTGCCATGCTGAAAAATGACGCTCTTGCTAATCAGATGCTTTCCAGATTATTTTCTATGGTGGATCAAAATCTGATGGCAAAGATTTTACTGGTATAATTTCATCAAGTTTGTTAATCACCACCTCTGGCTTAAATGCAGTCTCAATGGCTGAGTCTCTACCATGCTAAACAGATCCCTGTCCACTGTTGTGCCTCTCTCCTGACTTCATCTGTGCATGTACAGTCCAGAATGGAAATATTCATTTCACTTCTGGACTGATAAGACTTGCTACCATTAATTTTACCCTTCTTGTGCAGTTTAGCAGAACTCAGCCTTTTCTCCCCTTTTCTCTTCCTTAAGAAAGCTCTTGGCAGCCACCCATCCACTGAGACTATTTCTGATTATTTCTTTGACATGCAGTTGATAGAATAGCTCAGATATGCTGAGAATAGCTGAGATATGCCCAGTTTTCAACTAATATCTCTTTGGAAATCACCTTGTTGGTGCAAAAATACTATTTTATGTCTGTCAAACTGTGTGATGTGACTCCACTAAAGGAATAAGAACAAATTATGTGTTTTTATGGCAAAGTCCTTGAAACAAAGTGTCTAAAGATGCAATTTAAGTTTCTTTCTCCTAAGTCGTAAGTTGTCTGTTGCTGTGTATGTAGACACAACACTGGTTCCTCGAATTTTGTGCTTTTTGTTATGCTTGATTCATAGGTCGGTAGTAAGTGGCTTAACAAATCCCCCCAAAATTTGGTCAGCTACAAGGACGGGACTGAAAATGAATTAAAAACAAACAATATCCAAAGAAAAAACGATATCTGGGAGTGCTATTGCTCAAGACAGCTTCAAAAAATATCAAGAAACTTTGACTCTTTGGATGCAAAATAAACTGAAATGGGGTGGCTCAAGACTTTTGCACAATACTATATAGTAAATCTGAGTCATAGACTTGGTTAAGGCTCTTTTGCTGAAGTACGGAAATATACACATATGTCAGGAAATTGGCATATATTGGTTTCTGTCATCATTATTTTGCTGTATCCTCACTATACATATTTGTTATCCAGAAGCAGTAGTTTAATTACCAAAATCACAATGTGCTCTAAATTTATCAGCTCTGATTATGGGACTTCCAGCCTATGTTTTCTTAGACTGATAAAAACATGATTTCTCTATGTGCATGTTTATTTTGTTTAAGGTTACAGTCCAATGAGCTCTCTCAGCCACTGATGCTAAGGCACCCTTGTAATGTTAATAAGTGAACATGCTTTGCATTTGAAAATCAATTTGTCAAGTTATCGCTGGTCTTTCCATCCCAGCGGTGCTCTAAAGGTTGTTTCACATTCCATGCCACTGAAGGTGAAAAAATCCCCAAGATGATCAAATATCCTAAGTGCCGTGCTCGTTCACTGACTGACCCTTCTGTCCTCTCTTGGGGTTGTGGTCAGCGAACATCCAGACTGTATTAAATAACTTTAAAATGCTCTTATATAAACTTTTCTGAAACCATTTTTAGTTTTTTAATGTTACCTGAGCCAGAGATAACATTTCTTACAGTGCTGTTTGAGTATGTGCGTTGGGTTTCACAGGGGTTAAGTGCCAACGCCACCAATAATTTCCATTAACTTTAGGTGATGGCTTTAAAGAACAAGTGCACAACACAAAGCAGAATAGCTAGATTATATCTGATAGATAACTTAAACAATTTTTCATTGAAGATGTTGTTGTTGAAGTTGTTGAGGTGCGTGTTTATCAGCTAAAATATGCTATGAGTGTTTCCGGACCACAATAAACCTTGTGAATGGTGAAATCTTCTTAATGGACTGTGAGTTTGCTGTAGCCTTGAATTTCTCATACTACCTCTGCATGGATTCTTGCATCTCTTTCTCAGATTTGCTGTGATAAATGGCTGTCAAACTCCACCCCGTTTCTCTGCTCAAATGCTGCTTTATGCGCAGCCCCCAGTCACCGCTGCCCCGTCTAATAACTCTTCCCATGTTTAAGCAAAGCGTGTGCCTAATAGACTGATCTCAAATCACACATTAGGGGACGCTGGAGTGAGCTGAATGTCACAGTGCATTTATCTCCTCCTTGCCCCCCAACCAACCCATCTATGCTGGGACCATTATTTAACCTAAGAGAGGTCAGATCCTCCCTGTGAGGCTCGAACGGAGCATGAATTAAGCCGAATAGTGTTTCCATCATTAATGTAGCCATTGGCTGCTTTAAAAGCTCTTGGAACGCTACCGTCCTGAACTGCTTTATGGGTGTCACCGACCAAATGGAATGACGGCGGGTGGGCCCGACAGCATGTGACTCCCTCACCTGCCAGGGGAGGGGGTTGAAGGGCAAGAAGAGGGTAGAGAGCTGGGATGCTGCTAGGTCAGCACTTGGCATTCTATGAGGAGAGTAATGATCCTTAGAGAGAGATCTTCCCCTCCCTCCTTCCCTCTGCCGTCTGTGCCACATTATATATTTAGCAGAGTTCTCTTGGAGGTATTTTTTAAATTTCACTTGCTGTTGATTTAAGTTTTTCTTACAGTTTCCTTAAAAGAAGAAAAGGGGTTGTTTTTTTCCCCAAGAAACACCTAAAGCGAGTACAAAAGAAGAATAAACATAGCTCGGGGCATTTCAGTCCATCAATAACAGAGATTTTGACAATAGAAATGTTTTATAGACATGTTTGGTTTTTCAATCAACCCTAAAATGTGCATCAATTCAATGCACTTTGGCAAGAAGTTTGGAACTGGAAAGAGAGCGAGCTACAAAAGGGATATTTTTTTATTTGACGCTAAAGATGTTTGAGCAATGAAAGGAACAGAGAAAAAAGGCTTTTGTATTCTGACTTAGAGTTTAGCGTTCAGTCGACCAACGGGAGTCAACATCAAGTGGAACAACCTGAGAAATGTACAGGTTGCAAAACAAGGCAAGTCGTGTTCTTCCTTTATCGACATTAAACTGGGTTTCATTGTTAAATTTCATCAGGCTTATAACATAATCGGTGTACAACATTCCTTAGCATTTTGGCTTCTTAGTGAGCGAATTATGCTGCAGGCTAGCTTTCAGGAGCCAACTGGACAGCTAAATTTGGATTTACCCAACAATGAGACCAAGATCCACAGCTGTGTGACCATATTGCATAGAAGACATGGCAAGACATGGCTTATTTCATATTCCCCCAACCATCTGTGATGCATAAATAAAGCTCCAGTTTTCTGACATTCCAGCAACCAAGAACTTAGTTTGTAAAGACAAATGGATTAAATAATGAAAACACACAGAAACCTCAGTCAGGTTTAGTGACTGCTAAAAACAGTGCAAATCTGATCATAAGCAGACGACTTAAACAGATGTTCTGGCCTCTGTTTTTTCCCCCTTTCTTTGTGTGCGTGTGTGGTTTTGGTTTAATTTCCATCTGAGTGTCATGGTGTAAATTAAAAGTTTATCTGGGAACACAATGTTGCAAAATTGAAAAAGGAATTATAACACGGAATAAGAATAAGAATAAAAATGCAACTATGTTGGTTCTTTTGCAACTTTGTAATTAGCTTGGCTGATATCCATGTCTCACGGTCTACCAGGGTATCTGGATGGTATTGTTTTTAATGCAGTCAATAAAACAGATGCTCCTTTTGACAGTAAAGTGACTTGGAGACACTGTATTGACTTCATTTTTTGTAGTGCACTGCATAGCTTAAACCAACAGGGGTCATTCTCTACCGGCAGATGAGGCCAGCTGAGCTCAGCGAGCTGTGAAAGATGGCTGTCATCAATGTTCCCTCTAATTTTTCATGTGTCTGAGCGAACACACAAACTCCCTGAGCGGTCCCTTGGACCACTGTGAGCAACAGCAGACGTGTGCACTGTGGTCACGCCAGCATCGAATCCATCTAAGTTACATGGTTTATTAAAATAATCAAATTACAGCATTTATGTTAGACTACTTTTCATTAACTGCTTTAGCCCACATACAATGAAAATTTTAAAAAATCTTGTTCATGACTTGTGTAGTATGTTAACACTATTGGAAGTAAAAAAATAACTTGAACTCCAATTTTGAAAACACAACTTTCTTTCTTTCTTTCTTTCTTTCTTTCTTTTTTTTTTTTTTTAATAAAGCTCTGACTTGTATTATGAGTCTGTGGTCTGGGAGAGAGTCCTTTATCTCTGTCTGCAAAATACAGTATATAATGACCAATGCTGGGCAATTAATTATATAGTTACTTCTTCAAAAAAAGTAACTGAGTTTTGCAAACAAAGTTTTTTGCAGCTGTTTACCTAAAAACTATTAAAACTATTTACAGAACAATCAGCTGTTCTGCATCAAATCTGATGCCACACAAATTATTTGTGCCACTCCTGTTGTTCTCCTTTATCTCATATATGAGATAAAGGAGAACAACAGGATGTATCACTCCTGTAACACCTGTAACATTCAGCAGTCACCTCATTGTTCTGACACACACAACAAAACTACTGACTACACTACACACTAACTACACAAGATTTGCGCTAAACGTGGCAAATCTCTCACATCTCAAACCACCGCCGTCACTCCTAAAACTTCCCCCCGTTTCTTAACAACTAAATGCTGCCGTGTTGCTATATCATTTTTTGATTGGTCGATATGGTACATTTTTCGCCCAATTGGAAAGGGTGGGGGTTTATTTGGTTTTGTTTTTTGTTTTTGCTCACAGGTGGAGAGTGCTTTCAAGCGTTTTCCTTATAAAACGCCCTTTTTACCGTTTCTTCCCGCAGTAAATATAAACAACGATAGTATTCAGGAAGAAAACCAAACATTGCATATATTTTTATCATAACTGTTCCGTCTGTCCTGCTTACATCTCCAGTGGTTGTACACGTTGTCATTAACGTGGCTTCACTCCACATCAGCCACGCCGCTTTGCCAGCTAAAACAGCGGTGTCGGCACATAAGGACGCTGTCATAGCCTGTCAACCACGTTGATTAGCTGCGTATATAGCTTATACAACACTTTTTTTTGTAATGGTGGACATCACAGCGTTTACTATGTCATCTGTCCACATTACACCCTCCTGGATTACAGTAACCATTATAGGTCATAACCAGAAGCTGTCAGGACTCATATTTCTGGTAAGGTTTAATAAATTTATTTAGCCATACACTCACATCCCTAAATATGACAGAATCCGTCATCTACCAGGATCTCAGCCTTTTCATTTTGTTTATTTTTTTTCTCTCTTTTTTCCCCACACAGTCATAGCCATGTACTCCATGGTAAGTGGCAAAGCAGTATGATGGCATGAAGGGATAAAAATTACACACTAATTCAAGCATGAATAATAATTGGTTCTTGTTACTCTCTTCTTTGAACAAAGCTTTGCTTTGTTGGATCAAAAACATGGATTCTTGTGCTGATTTAGGGCCAGTGAAGCTAAAGCATCATCCATTCTGACTTGTCTGAGTTAGCTGTCACAATGGATGTTGGCAGTGTCAGCTAAAAGCTCAGCTAATGTTTGGGGATGAAATAAAGCACCAAATAACACAGCTGCAACATAATAATCAAACCACATTATGCCCCTAAGCTCGAATCTCTGAGCAGGTCTTTAGAAAACGCTTTGATCTAGTTTGTCCAACTAGATGTTTTTAAGCTTCATGTGAAAGCTGATAAAACTGGTTCAGGGGGTCATCTTGGATCTTTGCATGTGATGGATCTTTACGAGGGTCCTTTGAAAGGAAGTTATTTATTATACTATAACACTTCACTGGTGACCTGTGAAGGTCTAGCTTAACAATGATCTACACATCAGCTGATTCACATGCAAGTAGAAAAAGGTTTGGATACAGAAGCAGTAACATCACTGAGGAGAATCAGAACATAGGGAGCTGTAAAGGTTTATCGATGAGTTAAAGGAGCTAAAGGACCTGTTTCCATGCTTTGCATTGACTCTGAAAACCAAATAAAAAACAGAATAAAAATACAGACTAAATGACATATTGGCATATGTATGTCAGCTTTCCCAATGCAATTTTGCTTTTGCAGCTGCTCAACAACAATAAGATCTGGCAACCTTCCATCCAGCAAATGGCCCTATTATTTTTGCTCCTCACTCTCCAGTTACTCTGAATAAGCAGAATTTATCTATGTCAAACAGCCTTGTCTGTGTTGTTCCTTATTTTACCTCTTCTCTTGTTGTCGCTCCACCGCTACTGCCACCCACGTACACAGACAACCCAGCACAACCCCACCACGTCAGCCTTTGCTCTTTAGAACTTGCCTCTCCCTAATGTTGTCTTTGAATTTGCAGTTTTGACTTTTGTTGTATCTTTACCTCTCCACAAGTTTCCTTTCTTCCTATTTTCAAAAAATAATAATGAAATAAAACCAGTTTCAATGTATTTGCCAGTATTTGGTTGTATTGTGGTGTACCACAGTATTCGATGAGTTTGAAAAACAGCACAATAAAAATGGGGACTTGGACTGTTCTTTTAAGTAACGGGCAGTTTTTCGATGCCCAATGTGTGGTTTTAAACATTGTACTAAAGTGTATTCAAATAAATGTGGTTATCAAGGTGTTTACATTAAAACTTGAATGAGTTAACCACGTGTTTGGCGTAATTAGCACTACTGAGAGGGCTAGCTGCCTGCTCTGGGTATAACATTGGCACAGTCTGCACCTAATGATTTCATCACTTCATAACTGTCTTTCCAACTAGGTCATTCATTCAGTCATTACTCAGAATCACAAGTAATGACTAATTATCCCAAAGGGTAAAATATAACAACCCAGATATTAAAAACTTTTCTTATTAATGTTTTCCTGTCATTTTTTCATCATCATCTTATGTCCACGTCACTGCTGTGCTGTGATATTAAAAATAATAAAAGATACATTTGTCAGTGGGATTTCTGCAAAACATAATCATTTAATTTAATCACTGTATGTCATGGCAGCTCTTTCCCTCAACTGGAGAATCCTTAAGTTAACCTGAGCCTTTGATTTTAAATGGTGATGACATGGCTCTTCACATCATTACTGCATTAATATGCAGTTAAGACCTTCACTGCCAAATGTAATCTGAAATCACTCTGGTGCACTTAAAATAACAGAAATCGCTGAAGGCACTTATATGGTCCTTAAAACGAAAATGTAAAACAATCAAATGTGTCTGATATTTGACGACGCACGGTGTAACGTTACCTTACCTAAACCCTAACCCTGACTAAAGAGTAAAGAGGACAGTGTTTATAGCTATTACTCATTTCCACGTCTCTTCCCTAGTTGACTTTTACATCCACAACACACAGATAGACCATGCATTTGTTGCATAAAACCACAATATAGTATAGAGACAAGACTACTACCCCCAATACTTAGGAAAATACATTAATGTAATGAAACACATATAGAAAAGATACATATACATTTAAGTACATTACATTATGGAATTATAGTATAATTACTTTACACATCTCTGATCTGGCCAGTCCTTGACCTTTGCTTACAAGGATTTAACATCTGTGATTAATTTGATTTCTGCTGGACGTGTGTTCCACAGACAGGCTTCCTATGGATAACGCCAATTATCCTATTTCAGAGCTACAGCGTGGTATTTCACAATCACCATGCTCGGTGTGATGCCATCACTATCTTGTCTGTAAATGGAAAAAGGCTCTCTGCAGCAAAGCTGTTTATATATTTGAAAACTAATAAAAACTCTCAAAGATAAATATTTTGGATTTGACATTTATATCTGACAATGTGACAAACAAATGGGCTCCGATGCCACCAAACAGGCTTTTGAGTCATTATTTTCAGACTGGCTGTGTAAGGATGCCAGGTGCTTAATTGTAGACGGTGAGCCCATGCTGTCACACAATATGAAAAATTAGAAAATATCATGGGGATGTCTAAATAGCTGTGCTGCTGGAGCGAACGTGCGGTGTCACATTAGTGTAGATCACCTTATGTTGCAAATTCTCAACCATATTTAAAAGCAACTTCACGCACTTATCATATTTGAGTTGTCTTAATTTATTTCTATGAACTATGAATCTTAACTTTTAATTCTTCATTCTTAAGTTAATTTTAAAACCCTGAAGTGGGCTCTGTTTCTAATGGAGAAAACTTTTTCGTTTGTTTTGTTTTATTCAAATTACATTCAAGATAATTATTCTGTAGCAATCGGTGGACATCATCCAAATATGCAGTTACAGTTGCCGCTGCCTTACTAGGAACAAGTACACATCATATATGTGTGCATCATCTGCATAAAGCTTACAGCCAGTGTTGAGACGCTGACAGGCAGGTCGTAGACAAACACTAACAGCGGTGAGCTGAGATCCTTGGGGAATACCCATTCTGTTTTTTGGTAAAGATGACTTCTCTTGGCCAAACCTCAGACACTGTTCCCTTGTTTAAAGATATGACTTGCAGTACTTACAGGGAACCACAGGTTTTGAGTCACGGCTACAACAGTCCCACTCTTTAGATGATTGTTGGCAAGGTTTTTTTCTTGTGTTTTTTGTGCCTGTGTGCTCAGTTTGAACTTGATGATGGTTTGAACAGAGCAGCTATCGAGTGGTTTTAGTCTTAATGGATTGCATTTATATGTAGCGCTTTTCAAGACCATCAAAGCGCTTTACAATTCCACTATTTATTCACACACTGGTGTAGCCACAGCTGGCGCACAGCTGGGGCAGACTGACAGAAGCAAGGCTGCCATATCGTGCCATCGGCATGCCAACACCAACAGAAATTCTCTTGCTCAAGGACACAACGACCAAGACAGACAGAGCTGGGGATCAAACCAGCAACCTTCTGGTTATAAGATGAGCTTCCCAACCCCCTGAACCACCGTTGCCCCGAATTTATTTCTCAGTTTATACTCAAGAAGTGCTCATTGCTCAAACTGCTTTATTTTCTGGTTTCCTATAAATTCATCCTGAAATTGTAAAATAATGTTTGAACAGCTGCTTAGAAAAATACACTTTTATGTACAGACCTGCCTTCGTTTATTAATGAGAATCGGATGAACATCAGTGCATGCTTATTCTTCCAGTGTGGACATTCGAATGACTTCATATCTGTGAATTTAAGCAGCAGTGTGCAGTGATGTGTTTGGTGGCGAGGCAGCACCGTCTGTATTTTTGCAGATGCGAGTCTGTTGCACGCTCTTTGAAGATAAGACATGCTCCCTGATCTAAGCTCAGTGATTATTAAAAAGATACCTCAAGTCGAATTTGGCAGCGCACATCACCATCTTCATAAAACTACTCAGCAATGTATAAGCACGCATAATTTAAAATGTTCTAACTGACTGTGACAGTGGTCCCATTTTCCCTCTATAGCTTAACAGTTCTATTCATAAACCGACTATAAAGAAGCAGATCAATGTGTGATTGCTAAGTAATCACAACGCTTTTATATTTTTATACTTTGTCAGTGTGTGCGCACCTCGAGTCGAGTGCCTCCATTTCACTTTTTACCAATGCGGCGCCTGTGACTGGATAAGCAGATCGAAGCTAATGTCTGTTCCATAAACACTATCCGAGCGACGTTCCACTTGATGGGTTTTTTTATATATATTTTTTCAGACAAGAAAAGTATTTTCCTATGCTCTGTTGAGTTGATGCATAACTATTGTGAAGAAAAGCAAAACCACCCAGTATAGCCAACCACCAATCAAAACTATAATGCACATATGAGTCATTCATTCTTCCTCCCACACAGTTCAGCCGAGGTGAAAACAAGTAAGGTCAGATGACAAAGTCAGGTCGCGCACGCAAAGTGAAAACCCCAAAATTAAACATAAGATCATTCTCTTTGTTTTCCTCTCCTCATATTTTCCTTTTTATCTCTGTCCAAATTTACACACAAAAACACTGCTTGAGTTTTATAGAACTGCTTCTCACTCAGATCAGAAGATGAACACAGAGTTGAACCCGCACAGGCTTCACAATTGAAATTGACGTATAGTTTCTCACATTAGAAGGGAGGTTCAAAGGCATCCTTCCAATGCATTCATATTTTATTTTTAAGGCGCCCATGTTGGGCTCACTTAGAGGTTCAAAAGCTGTTCTCTCCAGCTCATATTTTTTATTGCTGTTACACCATTTTTCACACATGACAGTTTGCTAATTCACCTAATTTTCCTCCTTTCCAACTGTTTACGTATCACCATCATCACATTCGAAATCGATTGCAAAAGCCAAGGTAAAACTTCTTTGGTTCAAACAGCTAAAGTCTAACAAAATGGGAATGTTTCAGTATAACTAAAAAAGGGCGATCGTGGCTCAAGAGTTTGGAGTTCGCCTTGTCCTTGGAAGGTTGCCGGTTCGAGCCCCGGCTTGCACAGTCTCGGTCGTCCAAGCCTTCACCCGTTGCCTACTGGTGGTGGTCAGAGGGCCTGGTAGCGCCAGCCTCGCCTCTGTCAGTGCGCCCCAGGGTGGCTGTGGCTACAATGTAGCTTGCCATCACCAGTATGTGGATGACTGGTTGTGTAAAGCGCTTTGGGGTCCTTAGGGACTAGTAAAGCGCTATACAGGCCATTTACCATTTAAAAAAAAACAAAAAAGGTCCTCAATGATAATAGAACAGCAGGTTTTAAGGAGGGTAAGACCAACGTTATCTGAATAGACCTACATGATCAGTATATACTACGGGTTTTGTGTTTGAACATTTATATAAGTGGCAGGTTTTCTGTGTTGTCCAAAAACTGTTTTTTTCTGCTCATTGATGTTGAAAATGAAGGACTGCTTATCAGCCAGCATGTAGCGTATGGAGCAAACTCTTAGCTCACATGTGTAGAATCACATGAATTCACAAGGCTACAGCATAAAAATCTCCAATCAAAAATGGTCCAGATTATGATTATTATTACTCCCTAGGATGCTTTCTCCTAGACTAATATTTCCTTCACTCAGCGTCCATCAAAGTCCTGAAAGTACCACCAACGCTATAATTTGAATCCAGGAACTTCTTGCTGTGAGGCAGCACTACTAATAAATGAGTCACTTTTCTGCTTTGGGAACTAACTTTTTATATTTTGCATCCAGTAGCCTGGATGCACAAAGTGTTTGCATACACATTCTTTCCATGTCTTTTGTTTTAAAACAGCTGTATAATATTAAATTGTGGTAGATATTCCCACCATTAAAGCTTCTCCTTCTGCCATATTTTCACAACAGCAAAGAAGAAAACTTGTCTGCAATTTGATTTTTAATTGTTTTAACAAAACCATGCATCTGCTAATCCTGTAACTATTCCGTCATATCCAGGGCATCTGCACTCATGACTTTCGTTTCCATTCCCTAAGACTTTCAACCAAAATGAAAACTACAACCCAGTGGAATTTGTTCCAGTCAATGCACTTGCTTGGTGTTTTAACCATACTAGGAAAGGTGGTGTAAATGTCTGCATTTTTCATGGGTGATGCAGTAAGGAATGCTGTGGAGAATTGAGTGTTTAGTGGAGTAGCTGGCTGAGAGGGTTAGATCTTCTCTGGCGAGCTGTGGCGACGTCGCTGAAACAGAGTAACCATTTATCATAAACTAAAAACTTGTGCCATTCTGCTGACTCTCAGCATCTTACCATCCAGCCAGACTTGGGAACGTCTTGCTTCATTTTTATTTACTTATTTCTTTAGATATCTTGGAACCCACCCCCCACCCCCTATTTTTAGTTAATTAGGTAAAAGTCCTCTGATTGGCTGATATTCAACAGGACACGCCTTCTTGAAGCTTGGTGAAGTGAATCAATGAAGGTCATCCTTTTAGGAGAGGCCATTATTACAGTATTAATTGTTAGTGAATTAAGTAGCAGTCTGCCTTCAAGTTCTCGGTGTGTTATAGACAAAGTGACGGCAAAATAGAGATAATGAAGCTTGTCTTACACTGTAAATTAATATTAGTCAAGTTTATTTACACTGCTCATTTAAAAACAACAGCAGCTGATCCAGTCCACTTTCCCCATGTTTTTCATATATGAGTGATACTGTTAGACTTGTGACAGTAGAGTAAAGATGTTAGCCAAACTCACCCACATGATTGAAAACCTTCCATCCCACCAGAGATTCTGGTCATGTTTGTATAAAAGTGTTATATGTGTTATTGACATTTCTCTGTCTCAATGCATTTAAAGCAGAATTCTTCCTTATTTGCTCTCTTATATTATATTACAATCATGAACACATGTTAAACTTGGCCAAAGTTTCAGATGATTATTCAGTAATCAATCGTCGTTATGAGGATTCGACCAGTGTAAACACTCTGGCTCTGCATCGTGTTAAAGAATATGCATCCTCCTTAACGTAGCCATCTCACACACAGTTCAGGCCAATCCAACTGCTATTCAGACCTTCTGTTTATGAGGAGCAGCCAACCAGAAAACAATGTTTAGGAGAGGGTGTAAGGCATGTAAGGCAGTGTTTGTCAGAGACCGCTATTAATGATTCAGTTCTGAATCATGCATAAACGTGCATAAGCAATAGAAAATGAGATACTTTTTTGATGAGGACTGTAGGTTTATTTTGCACAGTTTAAATTTAGTGTACAGTGATTGGTCTAATGAGCTGTTATCCATCTTCATTTATATGTAGCTAAATTATGGTTTACATGAAATGGCAATAATTACATTGTGTGAGTAATCACTTTATCTTTGAAGTAGGGGGAAAGATACATCCTACTGATGTGCTGGGATGTGGCCTCCATGATGTTTCCGGGGTTCGTGAGGCTTTTTGGGTCGTAGCAGCACAGAGCCGCAGCGCTTGATCCACTGTGTTTTTACTGACCAATCTTAATGACTTACTTTCTGAGTAGGGTATAGACTCTGTAAAGACAGATTTCCACTGGATAGATGCTTGCCATCACTTTCTACTCCAGAAGCCTGTATTTGGCCAGCTTCCTTTCAACAACTTCCTCTTTAAGATCTTCTCAGGGCACAGTGCGATCTATCAGGGCAGAATGACAATGTCTAGTTGCAATGATGCTGCTGTGATATGTGCTGGAAACTTAAGTTACTTTCCCAGGTTTACCATTATCTGCCGTTCCTTAGCAGTGGAAAGGACCTGCAGCAGTTCTAGGCTGTGGTTTTAGTCACTCTCCTGCCTTGACAAATGTTATGTGCTTTCTGGGGGACAGCCTGGCCTGCTTATTGTTATGGCTGAGGTAACACTCTCAGCAACTGCCTTTAGCTTCTGGTCATGGCACCATCAGTGCCAACTCTCCCTTAAAGCTTTTGGACGGCTGCTCAGGTCGCGTTCGAGTGTCCTCTCTCCAACAGTCTGAGGTCTACAGGGCTAGGTATGGTGTCTTATATAAAGTATGAGTAAATCTTCATGAAATGAATGTAGGTCAATGTAGTCTTTAAAGTGAAAGATGTTAATATGCCTGTCACACAGTCAACATAAACTTAAACTGCTTGGTTTACATCCTTCCTCCCAAATCACCAATCCCCCTTCACACAACTTGCAGATGATATCCAGCACCACTTTCCCTGGACTCTGCTCTTTACATGTATGCCAGGTTTTCAGTGACGGTGCATAGACAGGTATTCTATTGTCTTTAGGAAAACTGACATTTTGTAACGCTTGTATTGGACCATAAATTGCACAAGGAGTCATCGCATTATTATTATTTTTATTTTTATTTTTATTTCTACTCCACCTCCAGCGTCAAATAATATGTTTTTACTTTTAAACTGGCTTTCATTGTCTTCTTCATTGCAAGATTTGCACGACTGAATCTGCAAACAATTCTTAAGCAGATTTGTCTGCTTTGGGTTTTGGGTTAGGAAGAAGGAGACGATTCAGAAACGAGATTCATCAGGAGATGTTACACATGCCTCAGTGAAACAGGGTAATAAAAGAATGATGAATTCCCGGCCTTAGGTGGACCATAGGCGTAGCTCAGGACTGTGACCCTTACAAATCACAGTGGTTAACACTACCTCAATTTGAAGTGATAGATTTGAAATAAGGCCTTCAGTTCTGCAGATGAGGCGAGTACAGCTCTTTCAGTTGACAGATGTGGTCTTCACGCTCAAGCCTGTAGCATCAAACATATCAAGAGAATGTGAAATAATTCCAGGTGAATTGTGATGGCTGTCATTTTGAAGTAAATTAAACAAGAGCAAATTACCCTTGTGTGTATTTTATTGTGTGTTTCCTGCAATAGGAGAATTTTGACGGCAACAGTTTACAATGAATGTAAACTGTTGTGCTGAAAAAGAGCGTAATTATCTTTGTGCTTACAAAAAGTAAAGGAAAAAAAGAGAGAGCTGTTTCAACATAATCCTGTTTTTCTCAGCTTTTACTAACTTCATGGGGGGTCTTATTGTGAACAGGCAACAATCTGCAGTGACATTGATTTAAAGTGTAATGTGATGTAGGTCTATATACAGAAATGATTCACGCAGTTTACATCCCTAATTGCACATTGTCCGCACAAATTCATCCAAATCCACGTCCTAATATCTTGCATGATTTTCAAAGGCATTGCATTGAAATTGCAAACATTGTGGGATTGGATATCTATGTTTAGAACGCGGTAAATACTGGGTGGATTATTAGCTCGAGGAGCCTGCTGCAGCAACCACCTACATAGGGTGGATTTGAGGCCTATCTTTGGATGCCACCCTAGAGAATACATTGTTTCTATTTCCCTGAGTGTTAATGATATGCTTATGCTATGCAAATTTTTTTGCACTGTTTTTAATTGTAGCGTCTGCAAGAGCCCACCTGATGTTCCACCCCCACTTAACTATAAAAAGCTAAAAATTCAATATGATAAACATGTCTGTCTCCTTACTTGAAAACTTCAGAGAATGTGGTACTTTTGAAGTTTGTTTTTTTTTCTCCTGGGCTGCGGGCTCGCTTCATTTAGTGCCTTTCTAATTGCACACGTCTAAACTTTCTTGTCTTCAGTTGGCTCTGCTACAATTTTAGCTGTTGATACAATTCAATGGTAAAAATGTGTTTAATTTCTGAGGATTCTGGAAGATGTCATTGTCCAAAAGCTGTACCGCAATTCCTAATAAAAGATAGCTACGTCAAAATCTTATGGTGTAGTAAAGCCACAGCACAGTGTAGAGACACAGTAACTTATTGGCCAGGCTGGGTAAACCAAGTGTGTGGTTCCCAAAAGGCTTCCTCTATAAGCAATGTCATGAATTAGGATTGTAAAAGCTTTCCAAATAATAAACCTTCAAGCAGCAATGAAGAGGCCCAGCAGTTCAGCAAGGTACAGTCACCATGGCAACTTGATCTGATTATGTTAAAAGCATGGCTGCATGAATTGAAAGGAGAAAATATGTTTTTGCTGATTGCAGCGCCACCATAATGTTCAAATGAAAAGTTTGGAATTAATACATGAAACAGTGGCTGAGGTGCTGTATAGTATAATCCACAGTCTGAAGGCTTCCTCTGTGAGTTCAAGTGGCTATAACAACAACAAAAAATCTTTAAGGTAAGGCGCCGGTGTAACACATGCCTATTTCACCCTGGGGCCTCCGATGAGAAGCTATGATAACATGGAGGGTAACATGAAAGGTTATTACCGTAGAATGTATTATATGGTATCAGCAATGCAAGCATAACAATAAAACATATTAAATATACTGCCAATAATGCAACAGTACATATTTACTAGGGGTGCAACGATACTCGTATCGATATTGAACCGTTCGATACAGTGCTTTCGGTTCGGTAAGCATATGTATCGAACAATACAAAAAATTTTATTTATTTTATCAACTTTTCTTCTGACGATGCTGTCTGTGTTGAGAGCTCAGTGGATCTGCGTTCGACTACTCCGCCTAGGCTGCACTGTCGAGCGCAGATCCACTGAGCGCAGCGCAAGCTAGCAAGACAGAAGCTAAGCTCGTTGCAACATTTAACCTCCCCCACCCTCATTCAGATCTGGCCTTTGGAACTATTTTGGTTTTCATGTGACGTATGACCCTGATGGTAAGAGCATCATGGACAAAAGTAAAGCAGTATGTCGGATGTGCCACGCAATGCTCAATTACATGGGTGGGAACTACTGCGTTAGTGCAGTTTGCTCGTTAATGTGTTGACGCCGTCCAGCCCCACGCATGGGGTGATCCGCGGTAGCTCGTTAACGGAGATTTGCCGTGTTGTGGCGTTAACGTCTTTTCAGATTAACGCTGACAGCACTAGTGGGAACACAATGAATATGACTGCACATTTACGCCGACATCATCCTAGTGCAAAGACAAGTGGAAGCAGACAAAAACAACAAGCACGCATGCTACAAACTTTACCTGAGTCATTTAGACAGCCGTTAGCACATGATTCTCCTTATGGGGACTTGATATGTTTAATATGCTGCTGAGAATATAGCCCAGAAGAAGCGTATAGTATAGCTTTTATTTTGGAAAGAGCCATTTCTCTGTAATAAACTGTCTTTTCCAAAGATGAGTGATTCCTCAATCAGATAGATTTATTATTTTATCCCTTTGTTGTTTCACCAACATTAAATTTAAAAACTGTATGTTTGAGTTAAAATATATATTTATAATTTTAATAAATGACAAATTAAAAAAGCATGAACATTTTTTTGCAGCGAAAAAATATCGAACCGTGACACCAAAGTATCGAACCGAACCATGAATTTTGTGTATCGTTGCACCCCTAATATTTACTGGAATGTCAACAAACATTACACTCAGTTTATACAAGTCTCTATTGCACACATTGTAAATAAATGTTTTATAAGGGCATATTTACTTGACAATGCGAAAAAATAATTTGGTCCATGCCAGAAAGATATGAAATTTATTTCAGTTACGGTGAACAACTCACCTTATTGAGATACTAAACATGCAACCTAGCTTGATATACTCACTTTTGTTTCATGTTATATTATGTTTCCTCCCTCATCCCAACCGGTTGCAGCATATGGCCGCCCCTCCACGAGCCTGGTTCTGCCGGAGGTCTCTTCCTGTTAAAAGGGAGTTTTCCTCCCCACTGTCGCCAGAACACTTGCTCATAGGAGGTCATATGATTGTTGGGGTTTTCTCAGTTTTCTTTGTATTATTGTAGGGTCTTTACCTTACAGTATAAAGCGCCTTGAGCCAACTGTTGTTAGGCGATTTATAAATAAAAATGAATTGGATTGAACTGTTAATTCCAACATATCTTCAACACTGTATTTGTGAAAGGTGTGATTGCCAGCATGAATCATTATTTGACTCTGCGTGTTATGCTTAATTTGTGCCAATTTGATTGTGTCCATTTGTGGATTTCTTTGAACCTACAGAAAAACCTTTTCAATCACAGCAAGCGTTCTACTGAGCAGTCCTCCGAAATGCCAATATGGATGATGTGGAACTGTGAGAATGCACCCATTTATTACTGGATATTTTTGGCAGGTAGACGGCCACTCCAAAGCAGCCCACCCACTGCCAGCAGACTCCCCATGTTTCCACCATAATTTTGCCTTTAGCCCTGCAGCTAGGACAGTCAACCCTAAAGTGGACAAGCCAAAAAAAAAAGAATGGTGCAAGAGCTCCGTGACCCCTTGGTGGCATTAGAGAGCTAAACAGGGCAGAAAGAATCAGGGAAATGCTCAAAAAAATCAAAGTTCTAGAAACTGTTTTTACAGTACGATAGCACAAGATGAAAGAGGGTAACAGAGTTTTACCTCAAGTTTTTGTTATTTATGTTTTATCAGTAGTGTAAACCACATGAAATTAGCCAAACTTTTATTTTAGGCTTATTGCAGGTTACCGGTAACTTGAAAGTTCTGCTTTTGTGGCTCATAAGTGCACTTCAGTGTCAGCGTTCTATTCATGCTGAGGCTGAAAAGAGGCTGTCAAAAAAAAAAACCCTTTCCAAACCTCTTTACATATGTGCCAGCACTCCTTTCTCCACATGCAAACTGCTGTAACACATCATTCACATTATATTCAGAAGAAGCTGTAAAGTTACGCTTAAACGTAACATTTAATGCAGTTTGAAGATGATGTACAATTTTTTTTAGCTTTTATAATCATAAGAACAGTCATGGTGTTAAAATGACCTTATGACACGTGAGAAACATGGTGACACATGATTTCATATGTACAATTACATTCATTCAAAAGCAACCGATTGTCCCAATAGTAATCTCAAATTTGTACAGAATGTTCCTCAAATTTGAATTTTCCAGACTAAACTGATCAATCATTGGTTGATTACACACTGTTTGTAACAGCATGCTACTTTGAGATGACCTTCTCTTCAGTCCTCTGAAGTGATGTTTTAATGATGCATGAAATGTGCAGATTTGCAGCGTTAGTTTTATTTCAGTGCCCTGCGCCAGCGTCAAAATTGGTCATAGGTGCTTCTATGTCATATTTATGAGAGCCGAGCTGTCTATTCAAAGAGGACCTTTTATACTCTGCACATGGGAACAGGTCAGCAAATGTCAATTGCAGTGATTCATATTTCATGTCAGGATTGAAATGTCTCCCCCTTCCATCATACCGGATCCAACAAAGTGGTAGAGAGGACATATTTTTTAGATATTGGTTTTTTTAAAGGAAAATTAAACTCCAGTTTTATCAGCTAAATGCATGTAAAACACGTCGTGCTGCATCAATTCTCTAAGGAAATTCTCTCCACACCTGACTTGCTAGGGGTGGGGACAAAAGGGAAAATAATTTTCTCCCATTTACGTAAATTAGAAATCCAACAAAGGAGGTGCCTTCTGGCAATATCAACAATTAGAAAAGAAAGGAGGTCTGAGTAAAGCCATAAATTACATTTTCCTTAGAATTTCAATGAGGTGAGCGGTTACTTGGAAGTTATCCGTGATTGTATCTTTAATATTTCGCTGGGGCCACGAGGGTTCATATTTTTATGGTCTCTTGCTCACCAAGAAAAAAATATTTAGCAAATTAACTTTACATGTTATTCCACTGCCGTATTTTCATTAGACTTTTTAATGAGCTTTAACTACAGCCCTCAGCAAAATCTTTGGAAGGGGAAGTCTGAAGTCTGTCGTCTGTTTTGCACCCGGCGTAGAAAAGAGTTCAGCAACTGTGAATGGTTTCTATTGGCATTTCGGCAAAACAAACAAACAGAAAAATAATATGTGATATTTTTAGCCTGATAAATATCTAATGTTGGCTGGAAGGGCTTTGAGTTGTTTGGGAATTGTCATTGGTCTTTTAAGCTTCAATAAATTTAGGGACGAATGAATAGATAGATGGGTAAAAAGAAGCTATTTTTCTACCAACCATATTATAGACCATGTTTATTCACTCCAACAAGATATGTGAATCGATGTCCCTGAGTTTGTGAACCACACCCCTCAAAACAGTGTAAGATTTCATGCTGGGCAGCTAGACGCAAACGCGACCCTGTGAAAGAGAGAGATGTCTCTGCTGCTGCTGCTGGAGTATTGGCACCTGCTTAATGGATGTGTGGTAAATGACCCTCATTCTGCAGTGTTTGTCAGCATTAACTGCGTTCCTCTCTGCTGAGAGTAATGCCACAAAACTGCTTGGGTGACACCCTGCAGTGATTTGTCGCTTTCCAAACACACAGCATCATGACACTTCAATAATGGACCTGTGTGTTTTACCCAACAAATGGCACAATGACTGCCACGATGGATAAAACTAGCTTCATTTTTATTCAGGCAGGGCTGTTCAAGGCAGTACAACGGGGCAAGAAAAGTGCAGGTGTGCCGTCATCAACACGAGATAGATCCACATTGATGACGAATTAATGAAGAGGAATGGAGCACTATTGGAGTGCACGCACCTGAAGGGCCTGACTCCTCTGAAAGCCTGCCAATACCTGCTCAATAAGACACAAAGAGGACACAGGCCTGGAAGTTTTCATCAGAGCTGTTGTTGAGAGCTTCCTGTTTGACTTTAGGGTCATCTTAAAGTTGCATTTAAGATCTTTATAGTGACAACGTAGCAAAGTATGACGAGTCATTTTGCAATTGCTGTTGCTTAGATGTGCTGTGATTTAAAATATATAAATAAATGAAACAGAGAGGCATGACTTCTAGATTCCGTTTTGGATCTGCTCCAATAAATTACCCTGATTTGTTCGGCTCCGTGGCCAACAAATCCATTACTGTTCCCTTCACTAATCTCTTCGAGTTAGTTAGTACTTTTGCCTCTTTCTTTCCGTAGACACAGTGACAAAGGACTGATGACATGCATAAAATTCTCGCTTTCTCAGCAACTTTAATAAAAGAGCGCCACGCTTTAAAATAAGCATGCTCTTTATGCGCATGCAGGAACAACATTTGCTGTCAAATCTCCCATTCCACCACATCCCAAAGGACTGAGTCAGTGAACAGTGAACTCAAGAAACAGCAGGTTGTCTTGACCATGTCTACAGTAGTAGATGCACTGAGTTGCTACCATGTGACTGCAAACAGCTGAAAAGGCGTACCTAATGAAAAAACAAACATTTCAATACATATGATGAACATTCAATTCATTAGTGCTATGTTGAAGTTGATGTTGTTTAGCCTTCATCTCAAAATTATACACAATCTGGAGCCATAGTGATCACATTTTAATGCACTTGGTAGCCCCTTTAATATAGTTTTTCTACATGCATGGTAGTTCGAGAGCCTTCAGTAGACCCCTGAGTCAGACACCATGGCAGTCAAAGCATATATATATATATATATATATATATATATATATATATATATATATATTGGTCATCATAGAGTTTTTCAGAATCACTCTTTCTCTGACCTCTTAGACAGGACCAGTTTGCCTTGAGAGACCTGATCATGGGCAAAGTGCTCCCTGGGATCAATGAAATGCACAAATCCTCAGGGCATGTCAGGAGTACTACCTGGGACAGACCCAGAACTTGCTGGAGAGATTATGTCTCTCGGCAGGCTCAGGAATTACCTGGTGTTCCCTCTGGATGATCTGGAAGAGGTGGACAGATTGAGGAAAGTCTGGACCTCTGCTTAGGCTGCTTCCCCTGTGAAGAAACCTAAATAAGCAGTACGAATGGATGGATGGATGGATGGATGGATGGATGGAACCAGGTGAGCGGAATCTGCCCTGAAACAATAGTTTTTATATTGTAAAATGCTGAATTATAACTTAAACTAACCTATTTTCCTAAACATAATCAAGTCAATTCAGTGCCTGGGCCTAACCAAATAATAAGAGAAAAGAAAATGTGAAAAAGAAATGATCAAAATTATAGCAAATGATGATCAAATGATAGCATAAAAATAGCAGCCCCAGAAAAGGGAGGATAAAGTGATAGTCCCCCTGCGTAACAGCGCCATTGGGGGAGTTGTTTTGGTGGGACATTTGCATGTTTTCAGCGAGCACTGTCATTAAAGTGGTCAATTACCCAGAAAAGAAAACGCCATAAAACCGGGAAAAGATGTGTGAAAATAATTTTACCAATAAAAATGGATAAATGTGCACACTGTTGAGGCTGTGGCTGTTGTTTTGTATTTTAGGAAGGATTTTTACAAAGGCAACACACACACATGCATATATACACATATATAGTGAAAGGTATTGAAGGAATACTCCATGCAAACATCAGCAATTTATTTCATAGTTAGCCAATAAATTTCCAAGTAGAATGAATTAAATTTTTACTGTGTTGTTTTTACTTTACTGCATGACATGTAGCCCCCAGTTGTGGAGTAAATAAAATATGATGCACTTTATTTTTCCCAAAAGTTTGGAAATACTTTTGGTTTGTTTGGTTGCTGTTGTTGACTCTCTCCAGAAAAACAGAAAAGAGTCAGGAATGTCAAAAGTTGAGTTTGTATTTGGGAGCTAATTAGAGTGGTTTATAGCCGATGTCATGCTAAAATAAAAACACAAGCTAATTATACAGGCAGCAGAAACCCAGAGAAAGAAGAGGAGCAAGGAGAAGAACCATCATGGAAGGACCGGCCCCTGCACGGTGTGTACCACCGGCTGATAGAAGAAGTCGCTGACATCCAGCTGGACAAAGCTGGACTGGAAAACAGCACAGAGGCACTAATCATGGCAACACAGGAACAAGTTAAAAGGACAAGATCCATAGAGGCTGGGGTCTACCATACAAGGCAAGATCCCAGGTCCAGGCTGTGCAAAGATGGCCCACATACCCGCTATAAATATAAACCCAATCATCTTGCAGATGCAGACTTGTAATATATGGCACAGTATGGTGTTGTCCTCATGGCGAGTTTAATCAACGAACCAGAGTGGAAACTTCGTCGACATCAGCAGATCTCAGTCAAGTTAATCCAACGGCAGGTAGTTAGAAGGACACACATGCCTCGTCTACTGTCACTCCTGCAGACGTCTCCTGCCATTATGTCAGACATCTTCCTCTGTACATATAACACACTGCTGCTTGTGGCAGTTAGACAATCTTTGTAGGCTTGGGTCAAACAAAAAACAAGGTATTTGATTAAATCATCACATTAATAATTAAAAGTAAGTGACTGACTAACAGAAAGGAGAGCTGCCTTTCACACATCTTTCTGCTGCCTCAAGACGATACCGGCATACTTTTTTGAAGCTTTGAAGTGTGCTTGTTTATTATGTATTAAGTGTGCAGGAAGATCATTTGATTGCAGGCCAAAAGAAAAATGCATTTAAAATGATATTGTTCTTAAGCACAATCTTCAAGCTGAGACCGCTTCAAGGCATTTACCTTAGTAGCTATCAAATAGAAGGACAACAATATTTACAGCAATTATAGAAAGACTCTATAATCAGTGTTTTTTAACTGAATTTTTATCATGCAGAAAGTGCGCTCAGTATGTTCTTGAACACCTGTAAATGATGATGAAATGCTGTTATAGGAATCAAAGGAAACAGTAATTCTAAATGGGTGCCCACACAAGGAGAAATTAACAGCAATCTACCAAACAGAAACTATGAAACATCAACAGAATTCACCAGCTTGTAGCAAAAACAGACAAGATCACTTTTAGTGACACAAAGGAGGCGGGGCCTGTGTTATACTTATCTCAGCTCTGAGGCAAGCAATTATAGTGACTAAGAATGCGATCAAAGAATACCATTGATATGACAGGAAGGTAAATACATTAGAAGGTAACCTATGCAGCTACAGGCTGAAATGCCCACTATTGACCAATTGACAGCAACAAAGTAGCACTCAGTGAGTGAATCACTTTATATTGGAATGGGGGGTTTCACACTATTTACCTTCAGGAAGCATAGAATGTACATAAAAGATGGAAAATGCTTTCTTCCATTTATGCAGTATCTCTGAAATTAGAAATATCCTGTCTCAGAGTGACGCTGAAAAACTAGTTCAAGCATTTATTACTTCTAGGCAGCACTACTGTAATTCATTATTATAAAATTGTATCAAACTGAATTGAAAGTAACATTTCAGTGTGAAAAGTGAAACCAGTGATGAAGTGCCTTACACCTGTATTTTGTCAACCATTGTTACATAAAGACTTTTGATTATCTGTGTTAAATGAGAAAACAGCTCCTAGATCCCTTGCACGTTGAGCTCTGCAAGCACTTTCCTGATGATTTTATCAGCTCAGTTGCGCATTTTCTAAAATTCAGTCCTTATTAGGGTGAGATCAATCAAACGGAGTATTCTCATTGGTTAATAACCAGCAGTGTTGGGAAGGTTACTTTTAAAATGTATTCCATTACAGAATACAGAATACATGCCCCAAAATGTATTCTGTAATGTATTCCTTTACGTTACTCAATGACAGTAACGTATTCTGAATACTTTGGATTACTTAATATATTATCATGCTTTTTACAACTACGTGAATGTACTATTGCTGTGTGATTTATTACTATTACTGAAGGTCCGCGGCTCCGAACCTTAGTAAAGGGACCTCTGACTAATACGGCGGGGTCCCTGTCGGCTTGTAGCCGAAAAATAGCTTTACTTTGTTGTGTGGGTCAACTTTTCTTGCGAGAGACAGAGAGAGGCATTGAAAGACTGCTCCAACGGAACTTATTGTTTTCGGAGGAAAACACGAACACGGTGTACAGTCGAGTCTTAATAGCTTACTTACAACTGGGCTCGTCAGGCACTCTTCTTGGCTGCAGTGGTTATTATTATATTTAGATGCTTCCAGCTCCCGTTTTTTCTCGATGACTGCTCGTACCTTTCCATTATCCTTTTTTCTCCCTCCTCGCGCTCACAGACACATAACGTGTATGGCAGTCCATTCTCCCTGCAACACGGACTACACTGCCCATGATGCTACATTCTTTAGAGCGATTCTTGTAGCATTCTGCCTGTTAGCTTAGCACAACAACAACAACAACAAAAAGGTGCTCTCTCACCCAGGAAACACACAGCCGCGCGAGAGATAGAGCGTCGCCCTGTAACCATGGCAACCGTAACGCTGGCGCCTGGAACAACGGAACGTAGCTGTCAAACAAAACCCAAACAGTCCTGACCCGCGACAAAACGAAACAGGAAAGTACCGCAGTGTAATCCATTTATTTCAACAAAGTAACTGTATTCTAAATACCACCTTTTTAAACGGTAACTGTAACGGAATACAGTTACTCATATTTTGTATTCTAAATACGTAACGGTATTCCGTTACTCCCCAACACTGATAACCAGTCTATCACAAGTCCCTCAGTTTCTCAGTCAGATCAACTCCTCACTTCTAGTTTCAGAACACCAAGATCTGTATCCCCTGAGCTAAGGTTTTATTTTGAATAGTTCTCTAATGTAGTTTTAATGATGGATTGTATCAGATACAGACAAATGGACTTTGAAGACCGGCCTGATCGTTGACATAATGCCTGAGCAAAGAAAAATGCAAATGCAACCGATTTAAATATAGCTAGATTGTATTCATTAAAAACTCATTTGAGGGAGAGAAATAAAAGAAAACATTGGCTTATCAACGTGACAAAGATGGGAACTTTTCAGTGACATCAAATTTTTAGATCTTCATTGTTTGTGGCATTTTTTTTTTTTACTAGTTACAAATGTTACACAGAGAAAGTAAAACTCATCCTGGGGAGGCCTTGACAAGTTGATTTGGCTGCCTGTAATGGAGAGCCTTTTTATACCTGCATTTTCTCTAGCTTGCATTTCGTCTGTTCCTTTGCATGTTAACGCAACAAGAAATCTTGGTAATTTTCGGCTTTTAAGTTTCTTTAAACTATTCTCAAGACTCCTCTTTAAAGATTGCAGTGACCATACAGCATACATCTTTAATGACTTTAAAGAACAAGAATTGGGTTTGAATTTATTTTGTATCAAAAGCATACATACATGCTCAAATTTATACATTACCAAGGTGCACCTCGATAGACACTTTTGGTAGCCATGAACAAGCATCTAGCATAATTCTGGCTGGATATTTGACCAATCTCCTTAGCAGAATTGGCAGAGTTGATTTAAATTGGTTGGTTTCCTGCCACAGACCCATTTCACAAAATTTCAACAGGGTTGAGGTCAGGAAGGACATTCTAGAAATGAAATGTCTGCCAAACACACATGATCCTAAATAAACATTAAAACCAGTTTTGACGTGTGTTTGGGATCACTGTCCTTTTGAAATATCCAACTGTGTCCAAGTTTCAACCATCTTGTTGTTGATTTGAGGTGACGTTGAAGAATTTGTAGGTAGCCCTTCTTTGCCATTATTCCATCCACTTTATGCAATGTACCCATACAACTGGCAGCAACACAGCCCCAGAGCATTAATGCTACCACCAACATGCTTGGCTGGTTCAGTGTTCTTCGGTCTGAAATCCTTATCTTTAGTCCTCCAAACACACCTCTTGTTATTGTGGACAAATTACTCAGTTTTTGTCTCATCTGACCATAAAACTTTTCTCCAGATGACATTTGGTTTGTCTGTGTGGACGACTGTAAATTTGAGTTGAGCTTGAAGGTGTCCATTTTGAAGTAAGGGCTTCTTGGTTTGCACCCTCTCTGTTCACGGCGATGTCAAACTGGCGTCACTACGGGTAGTGATGCCGGTCTTCTA
This sequence comes from Maylandia zebra, assembly GCF_041146795.1. NCBI lineage: Eukaryota > Metazoa > Chordata > Actinopteri > Cichliformes > Cichlidae > Maylandia > Maylandia zebra. The sequence goes on along the minus strand of NC_135169.1, from coordinate 40,899,821 downwards.
GCATTTCCAGTTTATGGCAGGCTTTAGCCTTGGTGGTTGTTGTATTGTTCCTGAACATCTCTCAGTGGCTGGACATAGCTGGACTGAAATACAGCACAGAGGCACTAATCATAGACATAGACAGCACAGGAACAAGCTCTGAGCACAAGATCCAAAGAGGCTATGACACCAGGCACAACCCCAGGTCCAGGCTGTGTAAAGATGCCCCTGAGACAATCAGGCACATAACAACAGGGTGCAAGATGCAAGCTGGCAAGGCATACATGGAACGCTATAACCAAGTTGCTGCCATAGTATACAGAAACATCGAGTGCCGAGTATGACCTGGAAGTCCCGAGGTCAAAATGGGAGACGCCACCTAGTGTGGTCAAGATTTAAACCAGATGTTTCAAACTGGTGGTGGCTAATCAACTGGACACAGTAGTGGTACACAAGCAGAGGAAGACAGCCGTAGTGATAGATGTATCGATACCGAATGACAGCAACATCAGGAAGAAGGAACACAAGGAGCTGGTCTGTTTGCATGAAAGAGTAGAATTGACTTTCACTCGCTGTTTTTAATTAAAAAGGCAAAGTAATATCTAATTATAGAGGGATTCACTATCATGTGTATCATTTTATTGAGTAGCACAATGATGGTTTATGGTATTGAACACTGAGCTTAGATCCATAAATAACAGCCATTATAATAGCTTATGCACAAAGGAATTATTTAAAGCCCAAAATTACCATGACATTCATTCCCACGATGAGTTTATGTAAACTTTTGACCTCAACTGTAGTATTTGTGGGCTGTGGTAAAATGGGTGGTATTTTGTTAAATACTGTAATGCAACATTTTGATACTGCACCCACTGCTTTTGGTTCGTGTTGACTACTGATGTTGACTAGTGTTGCCTTACTAACAGACACTGAAATGAGGACAATTTTCCAATTGGAAATCTATGTAGTTCTTCCTGCACTTTTCATGGAGCATTAAAACGAACAGCTAAATGCACAATTTTCTTATCCTTCAATACCTTTTTAAAAGTCTCCGTGCTGCCAACTCAAACTATTGAACAGGTTGTATTCTCTTTTCTTTTTATTTCTTGTAAACAAAATAAATCCTCGGATACAAGGTTTGCAGAACTGCAGCGGAGCTCAGACTCCCGCTGGCCAGTAATTTGTATTTGACAACTCAAGCAAGCAGCGTACTTTGTGTACTCACTTTGTACGAGCAAACATGTTGGCCGAATGAATGTATAGAAGCCAGATGCTTTGCAGGCACCCGGAACATTGTGCGTATGTGCCCTCTGTGGGAGCGAGATAGTGAAAGTACGGAGGGAAAAAAAGGACCTGAGGAAAGGGTAAGACAGAGGGGAAAAAGTGAATTAAATGAGGTCGAGGAGGAACATATGAACTGCGGCAGAGGAATAAAAGAAGGATCAGTCAAGAGAACAAAGTCAAGCTAACAAGGTGGGAGTAGAGAAAAATGATTAGAAAAAATATTTTAAAAACTAGGACCAGTAGTAAACATTGTCAGCTTAATACCAGTGGAAAGCAAAAGTTTTCTGCAATACTAAGTTACTATGAAAATGTACAATGAGGAGTTGATTAATTTAATTGTTTATAACACATTTAAGTGCTTCATGTACTTTTATGTATTTACTCGATGCAATAATCGGGTAGCCGGTGGTGGACAGAGTGTCATTCTCTTAGCGAGGTTTGTTTGCCAGGTGATCAATTATCAGTACTTTTGCTGTATAATGCAGAACACTTTTCCATTAGGCCTTAGCTCCTGCATAAAGATATACAACTTTAATTTAAGCATAGGTCTCATAGGCTAATGTGAGTGTAGGAGTGATGTTCCTGCACTGTAACACTATTTTATTCCCTTTTTCTCAACACACATTACATATCTATACGGGTCTTTGAGGCCAAATAGCTCTCAAGCAAACAGAGAAAATGCATTTATTATGACATTCAGCCTACATGTTAAAAGTTCCTCAAGGTGTTTTTGAAGGCGAGTTGTGCTCTGGGGTGTTTATGTGTGTGGGTCCTAGCTTGGTTATTTAATGCATATATACAGAGTGAAACAACACAGTCTAACAATGGAAGCATTTCAGCAATAAATACTAAACTTTAATGCTAAGTAAGTATGTAAGATTTGTAAAATGTTTCGGAGAATCAAAACTGAGCATTCACATAATCCATGTAAGTAAATCAAAATCACACGTAACGTTATTTAACAGTACAAAGGGGAGTTGTAGCACTAGCACAACTGTAGTTTCACACTGGCAATGTGCCGCCACCTTGTTTGATTTTTGAGCTACAGACAAAATGAGCTTAACATTCATTATAATAGTTTTAAGAGTTTACTAGGGTGTTATTTAATCTGTTCATCAGCTCAGTGCTACAAAGTCTTTTTGGATATAAATCTGATTTATAATTAAATGACTTGGTGTGCAGTCAATTAGACATGTTTCTCCTTACTGGCCCAAAGATACAGATATTAATTTCACATTTCAGAGGGCATCGACAATGTCTGCTAGCAAGTCTGTCCCCTTTAACAGGCTTTGAGATAGGGAGACAGAGCAGCATCTGATGCTCCTTAGTGGCTTAAATTAGATTTCTTTGTATGAAGCAATATTAATAAAATATCCTCTTCATTCTCTTTTCTTTTTTATTCTCAATTCACTTGACAAATAGCTTCTTTTCAAGGATGGCCTGGACCACGTTTGTGAAATACTGCTTCAGGCATTGCTGTGTATGTCACTGTTCCTGTTTGCTCTGCTGGCCATTCTATTAGATTGCATACACTGGGCCCGGTCTGGATGGGCCTGGGTCCCCTTTCCCTGGCAGGTCGCGGAGTATGGGGGTGCCTACTGGGGTCAGCGGGGGAGCTGGCCCCAGGGAGGGGTCACTTGCCCCTCCCTTCCTTCCCTCCCCATCTCCAGCTGCCTCCCTCTTCCCGCTCCACCACAACCACCCACACATGCAGGGCCTTGGAGTGGGGGTATGTCACCAGGGTGCAGAGGAGGCTACCCCCCCCCCCCCCCCCCCCCCCCCCTGTCCCCTTCTGGCTGCCTCTGCCTCAATTTTATCCCACAACTTAGACATTCACATTACTCACACTCTCATTACACATACATATAGGATCTTGGGGGTGGGCACGATACACGGAGTCCAAAGTACCATCAGGGTGTACACCCCACCCCTGGCATCGTTGCCCACCTCTCAATTTTAAATACACGTAGACATTGAGGGCTAGCAGGAGGGACCATGCGCTTACCTGCTGCTCTCTGGCAGGTAGCTCCATGCCCTCCTGGGTTTTAAATGCACCTTAGAACACACATGCATCAACACTACAATGAGCGGGTGGAGGGAGGTTTGGAGTCTTCTCTCACCCCCATTCTCTGCGACCTGCTGGAGCGGGGGGGCTAGGAGGAGGAGTTGGCCGTCCGACTGCGGTCTGGAGTGTGGAGCCTTCCTGCTGCTGCGGAGTCGGGGCGGTCTGCCTCCCCCCACCGCAGGGAAAAGGGAAACACCACCTGGGTCTGGGTGCAGTTCCCCCCTCCAGGGGCGGGGGCACCTAGACCCGGTTTGTAGAGTACGCTTGGGGAGTGTGATCGTGTGTACAACGTCTCTTTATGTCTGTCTCCACGTTGGTTGAGTGTGGAGTAAGTGCATATGAGAGCATGAGGGTGGGAATGGATATTTGTATCTGTGTGTGCCTGTATGTCTGTGTCTATATGTCAGGTTGGGTGTCAGGCGCCACCTCTCTGGGGACATCTCAGGCCCTCCAAGGTATGGAGGCCTATCTCCCCCTACCACCACTTCCCCTGCCAGTGGCGGACCCCCTCAGACATCGGTGCGTTGGTGGTTCTTTGTGTCCGGGGATGGGCGTCCAGGTACACACCGGCTCACTCCTTGGCGGCCGCTTATCGGGGCCTGGAGCCTGGGGCTCGCTCGGGCCACTTCGGAGGTGGGGTGCCCCCGGCCTCTCGGCCTGGGGCTCGGTCACTCAGGCACGGCTGGCTGCCGGCGGAGCTCACGGGCGCGTCACTGCAACTCCCCCTGGCTTCTGCTCCGCGGCTGCTGAGTGAGCCCTCATCTGGGACTCTCCTCAGCTCTTTCTGGGACAGTGGCGCAGCTGCCCCTCTGTTGGTCTTCCTTGGTCTCTTGTGTTCTGGGGGCCTCTGGATGTCTGGAGTTTTGATCTCCTCCACACCTGCTTCATGCCCTGGAGGATGGGGCTGTGGCCCCCCCACACCCTCTAGCAGATTATTACATGAAGGAACCTTTTAAAAAACAAAAAACAAGCGCGTCCATGCTCACAGGTGTACACACGGGTGATCACACCCACAAACTACACCCTTTTTGGCTCCTACCTCAAAGCACACTGTGTTCTGTTGATCTTATGTGCTGCACAATAATGTTTAACATTTAGTATTTACTGTCATATTCCCATATATCATTGTGATGTTGTTTATTCTATTACTCTTGTTCTCTTCTGCTTGCTTTCTTTTTTCTTTCTCAGCAGGTGACCCAGGTGATTGATATATGCATTTTTTTTTTCTCTGCCCGTTCTGTTGGTTTTTGTCTTTTGCCCTTCTCCCCCGTCCCTCTTCTCAGCTGTTTCTCTTTCCCTCTTTCTTTCTCCCCTTCTTTCCCCCAGTCAAGTCTGTCCCGTATTCAGTAAGTGAAAATAAAATAAACAATAAAAGGTGAATCAAATGGACCATTACGGCAAGGCTGGGATGGTCAGTTTGGTAAAGTAAATCCGTTGGGCATCTTTCTTTGCCTTTAGACAACAATTCTGATGGCAAAAGAGCCAAACGGGACAGGCCAAAAAAAAAAAAAAAAAAGATTGCATACAATCGCGAGACAGTATATAATTTGATTTCCACTATGCTGACTGCGCCATTAGAGTCTTAGATCAATAACATAGCAGTAGAATTATTAAGAATAAGAATAAGAATGGCAATGTGTGCTAAAACTGACTAAAACAAAAATAGCAACGCAATGAACAGAGATGTTCAATAAGTAAAATTTCATCGGTCATTTTGTTTCCTCCTTTTGGAAGACTTGTTGCACACAGGCAGTGATTCTCTGATGGTAGAATGCACTTTTATAATTGTTTGTTTGTAAACCAACACTAAATGCATTTCTTTGTTGGTGATAAGTGCATCAGAAATGCAGAACAGTTATGCCACCGAACTCAATCATATTCCTCATCTATGAGTTCTATTCATTTAGACACTTTGGGCTCCGTCCCTAAAGATGGTCTAATGCTATCCATTCTTTATCCAGGCAGTCAAATGTCATGTCCTTCCACTAAAATCCTAACGATTCACTGACTGATTATTCTTCATTATGCTCTCACGCCTGCCTGAAGTCTGTCCCATCATCTTCTTTTGGCAATTCCTATGATTAATTGAATCTATTTTTGTTTTACATGGCGGGTGACGTGGTACGACCGCTTATCAGTTTCTCGTCATTAGGTGGTAGGGCTTGACAATAGGGCCGCTGGCTTGGGTCGACATGACTTATCGGGATAATATATGGCCTCGGGGTTTCAGGTTCAGTATCCTTCCCCACAGGTAATAAGTCTTCGTTTTTGCAGCCATGGTTGGCCCGTCAGTCTGCCGGGTATCCGATCTTGTAGCGCTATCCCGCTGGGCCGCAAGATGGCTGATGACATAATGTGTAATTTTCTGACCTTAGTATAATTATTTTAAGCGATATCCCTGAAAAGTTTCACTTTAAAATTGACATTTTGTGCTTTTGAATGCGTTTAAGAACGAATACTGATACTTGAGTTATGATGATGATACTATGATGCTAAAAAAAGATATCTCGATGTTAGTTCATGTTTTTAAAGACATTTCAATTAATTTGAGCATGACAGCATCTGCCACTCCTCCATCCTGGACTCTATGGAAGTGACTCTGTTTATGAATTATTTATTTACGTTAAATTAATTTCAAATGATTTTTCTTTCAAAGCAAGTAGTTTTAAAGGTCCATTTCTAATTTGACTTCTCCTTTGTGTTTCAACACATGCCACACTTTCATTGTTGTGAAAAGAACTCGCAGTATGTGGCTTGTTTTAAACGGGAGGCCTGTTTTACCTTTTAATTCGCATTTTAGTGCCTTTATGGTGATTTTTCTTTCATATGCCTTTTTCTTTCTTAATGTTTTAGTTCATTATGTAAAGCACTTTGAATTGCCTTCATGTAGGAAATGTGCCATAAAAATAAACTTCCTTCCTCTGCCTTTTAATGAATAAACCTGACAGCAGGATCAGACTTCACATTCTCTTTGTACTCTCTCTAATGGCATAGAAGTTGTCCCCGCACCAGCTCAAAGACCTCATGACAAGCCTCATTCGAGCCAAAGTACAAAGTGACTGTGAGATTAGCCAGACATGACATGCCAGGGAAGGTGGGGAAGCTGGTGATAATGCCATCGGCAGCAGTCTGGGTCAGCTTAGTGCCAGAATAGAAGTTGGCAGGATTGGCATCCCTTACATCCTGCACAGAGATGCCAGGTACCTGTGGGACAAGTGATGTGTGACCAATGTCATGTCTTCAGTGTTACAATTTGCATTTAGCACGGGCTGTCTATTGTACTGCATCATCACAAAGGAATGGTAGGCATAAGCACATTGTCATTTTTTACTGTCAGATATCTTACAGAGGCAGAAACTGGTTAAAATTGAGAAACAAAGGCAACTATTGCAAATATTTTAAATGTAATCTTCCTATGTTTGTGTGAAGGGAAATATGCAGCTTGAGCTCCATCATGTCCTGTTATGTCTGCTTGTAAACTGGGACGAGAAGTGCCACTGGCTTCCAGCCTCTTACCCCTTTACCATACAGAATGTCCAAAAATAATCTAGCACTTTATTTTCCAAGTATTCCTCTAAACAAAACCTGTGCATATGTGACTTGTTTGAAACCTCTTGTCATGTAGCAGGTGAAAAATGTCACACCGATCTGTGCATCTCGCACTTCCCAGCTCACATAATCCAGTGAGGTTTTTGAGTGGTTTCACTTGAATTTTCTGTGCTACACAAGATGAGTTTACTGGGCTGCAGATAACTCGAATGGATTGGTGCAAGGCATGCCAAAGCTCAAGTGAGCAGCACTTCATTTTGCAAACTATTTCACCTTCTCATTCACCATCAACAGGGAGATTTCTAATGCTTCTGACGTGGACATTAATGGTTAGATGTTGATGATGATAATAGAATAACAACACTTTATTTCATATAATGACAAGCCATTGTTAGGGGGGTTTTTTGTATTCTCTTCACCACAAACACAATGTACACAGAACATAGAACTACTTCAAGCAACTGACTAGCATGAGTTTGAGGTTCCTGCTCAGTATCTAGGACTGAACTCTTCTGCACAGATATCTCAGGTGTTGTTCTTAGGATCAGTTAGAGCTACTCGTCCAGTTTGGGGTCACTGCCACGAGTGTCCGCTGGATTACTTTTGCCCTAACCTTCCACATCTTCTGTAGGTCTTCTTGCTCAGCCACTTCTGCTGTCTGCTGGTGGGAGGTAGCATGCATTGGCCTGCTTTGAATGATGATTCCTCTCCTTGCTCTTCTTCTTTCTCGAGTTTCTGCTGCCTGAGGTATTGACTAAGCACAGTTATGGCCATCTTCCTGATGTACTGGATATTAGCTGCTTCATCCTGGACACTCACTAGTCCTTGGCCTCCTTCCTTCTGCTTAGTGTACAGTGTCAGGGTGCTGGATTTGAGATGATACCCTACATGCAAACATGTGACCTCTCCATGGTTTTCCTGTGGGAATCCAAGGTACGAGGTAGCTTTCCTCAATGTCTGTAGTGTTGCCTCCTTGCAGTGCAGTCCCCTCATTTCTGACTACTTTCCCTTTTTGTTACCATCTGACTAATCTTCTCCAGTCCAAATGACATTACAGTGTCATTGCTATAGATCCTAGTGGTGTGGATCACTGAGTCGATGTGTCATTCACTCATGGCACACAGCTTTATAGCATCCATGTAGAGGAGGTTGCTAATAATTCTTCCATTCTGTAATTGGTATCCGTAGCCAGTCTTGTTTATGATCTGGATGAGGGGTTTAGGCTTATGCAGGACCCCAGTAGGGACAGAGCATCTCCTTGGTAAATCCTGCACTTGATGGTGACTTGTGTAACTGGCCTGCAGTTGGCCTTTAGTGTTTTTCTCCACATTCCCATCGAATTCATGATGAAGGCTCTTAGGATCTTGTTCATCTTGTACAGTTTTAGGCTTTCCATGATCCATGTGTAGGGCATGAGTCGTTGTTCAGTCTGGTCTTACAGTCTTGAGTGACTGCTCTATCTAAACTGCCCCTCTGGTGTTTCTGCCAATACCTTTTTAGACCCCGCTCATGTGCCTGTTCATTTTAGTCGCTTTGATGCCTGACAGGAGCTTCCATGTTGTTCTGAGGCAGGTTATTGCCCAGTAAGTTGATGAGACTGGCCCCTTATGGAGATCCTTGGGGATCAGGACTGTCCGGCCTTCGGTTACCCATTCCAGATGCGTTTAATCCATTAGCAGCTAATTCATTTGTGCCACCAGACATTTCTGAAATGCAGTTAGCTTTTTAGCCAGTAGGTATGAAACATGCCATGTGTCAGATGCCTGGTGCTGTCCAACAGTTCATGCTTGAGGCACTTTCTTGGATGTCTGCCACTGTGATGGTTACTGAATCTTTTTCAGGGAGGTTGCTGTGGTCAACTCCTGTAACCTCTAGCTATTGACCACTGTTATGTGTACTTCTCCTGTATCCTTTTTTAGTATTACTCAGTTTCCAACCTTGGTGAGCTGTATGGGCTCAAAATGTGGTCATAAATATTTTGTACTTGTAAATCAGGATTTGTATGTGTAAAAAGAATTTGTGTATGTGTAAAAAGAATTTGTGTGTGCGTAAAAAAGATTTGTGTGTGGACCAAAAAAACCGTGTGAATCTCTGCAAGTTACAATTACAGATTTTGACCCTATTTTTCTTCCTTTCATCTGATTGGTCAATGTCATGTCAATCACAAATGTAACAATCCAATCAGAGAACAGATGGGTTTGGCTGTCGGAGGGGAGCTTTTTTGAACTGCAGGTCCTTGAAGGGTAATACAGTTTGAAGCTGGAGGATCTCTATATAAATATCATATAGCAGCTAGGTCCGCTACACAACACAAAGTCAGGGTTGACCAATCAGATGAAAGGAAGAAAAATAGGGTCAAAATTCGTACTTGTAACTTGCAGAGATTCACACGTTTTTTTTGGCTAAGTCCACACCAGGGTTTTAATAGTTTTGCAATTTTCATTAGTTTTTATTTTTATTTAGATTTATTTTATTCAGATTTTCAATTTTATATCAGTTTTAATTAGTTTTTACCAATTGTTTGCTAGTTTAGTTTTTATTTTTTTGAAAATCCTTAGTTTCAGTTTAGTTTTGATTAGTTTCAGTTATAGTTTTAGTTGTGTTTGCAATAACTAAGTGTGACAAAATCCCAGTTTCATCATATCAGTCATGCTCTTCTGCTTATCCTTGGGTATGTTGCTATTCCAGCTACCATACCCTGCACCCTGGACAGGTCGCCTGTCTGTTGCACGGCTAACACGCAGAGACAGACAACTCACAT